>NC_059141.1:11455548-14455548 GCF_020740605.2 Lemur catta | reverse complement strand
GTAATTTCTTGCTAAAAGGAAAGGAAGCATTCCTTCTGGGGAGGGGGCGGCTTGGGGAAGTGTTTTTTGTTGTTGTCCCCCTTCCCTTTTTTAATCCCACAGAACTTTACAGCACTAGATCGCCTTTTGATTTTGTATGGAAATATTCTAAGCGTGGTGTGCTTCTTACAAATTTGGGGCGCTCCGGGGATGGGGATGGATTCCGAACAGTGTGATGGGACGGCAAATTACCGGGACGAGTTTCTTAGGAGCAGTTTTTAGTTTGAAGAAATTCAAGAAATTTCTCTTTTCTTTTTAAGGAGGAGGAGATTTGTCTAGAATGTGTTGGCTCATCTTGCTGTTTCCTTTTTTGTTTTGTCTTTTTCTTTTTCTTTTTTTGGTCTTTTGAGAAAGCCAGAAAATAAATTCGTGGTCAAAGTTGCCCATCCTGTTTGCTGCACTTTATAAGTTATTGTTGCTGAATGATTGGGAGCTGTCCATCAGCGGGCAGAGAACTTGCAGTTTACTTAAGAAATTGCATGTGTGACAAAGGCAACTGCCAGGAGTGTGGTGGTCCACGTGAATAGAGGGAGGGAAGGCAATTAGGGGGCTGTGTGGTTGGGGCTTTTTACTTGTCAAACTGGAGGCTCATTGCTTTTGTTACTGCCATGTAAAGGGAAATGGCAGGGTTTTGTTTTGGTATTAAGGGCCTTCAAGATTGCTGCCTGACACTTACACAGGAAGGCCAGATAAGTCCAGAAAGAGGGGCCACAGAGCAGTAATTTTAAAAAGAAGAAAATGAGGAATTCCCACTTCTTTGTTATCTTTAAGCCCTTCCCGCCCTTGTTTTTGTTGATTTTTTTTTTTGAAGGGGGGAGTGGGGGATGAGGTTATTAACTTCTCCCATGTATTAACAGATTGCTTAAAGACCTACATCATGAAAACAATCCTGTGAGTTTGGAGATAAACAGATGGCTGATCAGTTCAGCAAATTAAAAACATCTCCTCAATGCTAGGTGTCCTGCCACCAGAAGAAACCAAATCTTTGCCACTGGTCTTGCTTCAAGCAACACAGGTCCAGAATCCCAAGTGGCAGCAGGGGTGTTTTCTTACTTGCATGCAAATCGAAGTTGTGTATTTGCTTCTAAAGAGGGTGAAACGATTTCACACTTGGGGTGGGAAAGGAGTAGAAGGGGGCTTTGGATGAGTTTTGTCCTCTGCAACTTTTTCTGCCTTTAATCCCTCCTTGAGCAGCCACCCTCCCACACTCCCCTCCTTCGTGTAAAAGAGGACGATTTCAGGCCTGTGATGTCTCAGTATCTCAACTCAAATTAAGTTAAACCCACACAAATGTACCCAGCCCTGGATCCCATAAGAGCCCCAGGAAAAGTAAGTCGGGTTTGTGGGGTTCAGTGGTAATCTTTGCATCCCTTTGCCTTTTCTTCTCTCTCTGTCTCCCTCTCTCTCCCCCTCTCCCCTTCTCCTCGTCTTTCTTCTTTCTGTGGAAAGCTCACAAAACTCAACAGTCAAAAAAGCGAGTTAGCATCCTGACTATTGGAATGCCAATAGTGAGCTCAGGAAGCTTAGTTTCTTCTGCTTCCACAGAGGTCAGTTGAAAAATCTCTCAGGTCTGTTGCTCTGGAAGGAAGAGAGGGTGTGTTTGCGTGGCAGGCAAGGCCCTGCAAAGTGTCACTTCTGTGTCACTGTGACAAGGAAGTATCCTTTCCTCCTCCCTCCCCTCTCCCATCGCAGCCCTCTCCCTAAGAAATTTGTTTTGAGGGATTTGACAATCTTGCAGATAAAGTGCCTGCCTACTGCATTCGGTTGATCATTTTCCCTCATGGCTGACCGTAATTTCTTTGCTACTCTTAGCGGCAGCTCTGTCCCGGCTGCCCAAGGTAACGGGAGAGGGAGGGGGACGTTGCTTAGGTGCCCTGAGCTGGCTGGGGAAAATGGGCCTTCCCCCTTCCTTCATGGATTCTGTAGTGGGAAAGATTAGAAACTAGAAGGAGTTTTTTAATTTTAAAGAAATTTAAACCTTACAACCAGCTGAACTAGATTATTAGTGGGTTTTTTTAAATTTTTAATTTTTTTTTCTTTAGGGATGTGTGTACAGGGGGGAGAATTAACAAAATCATTTGAGGCAATGTGAGTGATATCTTTGAGCATTTTGAGTCTACCAGGCCAGAAATCTGGAGCCATTTCCATTTTTTAAGATGCTTTTTTTTTTTTTAGCTCTTTAAGTGAAAGGTTTAAAGGGAGGGGAAGCTGGGAGGAAAAAGAAAAGTGAGAAAAGCAGAAAGGGAGGAGGAAAAAAAAGCTGGCCCAGTCCCATCTTGAAGGTACAGAGAAAGTTTTTTTAGAGGTGGAGAGAAGGAAAACCAAAGCTGTTATGTACCCTAGGGATGCAGTTTTAGTGGGAATGGAAGATTTGAGTGCTAAGGGAGGCACAGTGGCCTCCGGGGTCTCTCTCTTCCAGCAGTTGGGCGGTTGGCACCTCAATTTGAATTGCTGGGTGAGTAGTGGGGTGTGGGGTGTGTATGTGTGTGCGTGTGTGTGTGTTTGTGTCCGTGTCCATGCTTACGGTCTTGACCATTAAACCTGTGCTTTTTTTTCCCCTTTAATTTAGATTGTGGGAAGGAAAATATAAAACAAGAATAAATGTCACCTCAAGCTGTGCCCTTTCTCTAAGTACTTCTCACAGCAGTTTTTGGGGGAGGAGGGGGAAAGGGTTAAAAAAAAGATGAGGAGGAGAGAAAGTCTGACTTTCATCACAGCCCTCACAGTTCTATGGCAAGGCAGACCCGGTTCCCCAAGTACGGGTGAGCTGGAATCTGGGGAGGGGTGGTGTGGTTTAGGATTTCTTCTAACAAATAATTTTTTTTCTTCACCCACCAGGGTGGGCTCCATCAGAAGAGAGAGAAAGAAAAATGACATTGCCTCATGCATACTTTTCTAAGCTTGAAACAGTTCTGAGCAATAAGGCTTTTACAGTAGCAGGGCTTGTGTAAACTGTGTATTTTGGTTTCATATTTAATGCTAACTCTCTGTTGCTCTGTCTTTAGTTGTATTTATTTTCAATTTCCAGATTTAGATGTCGGCCTTCTAGGGCTATGTAGTCTTCCTTGTGGTGTGTGTTATTTTCTAAACTTAATACAAAACGTGTTTTGGAAACCTGAGCAAGAGACTGATGACAGCTCATTGTGCTGTTAATGATTAGGAAGAAGGCCCTTTTTGCAACACGAACGTTGGGTTTAGGATACATTAAATCTGTTCAACTGTTGGGTCAAATCTTTTGCCACAAGCTGTTAAGTGTTGAATTTGGAGGCAGAATTTTTAATTATCTTTATTATTACCTTTATTATTTGTATTGTTGTTGCATGACCAAACAGAAACGTTTGCAGTGGTCAGTCAGCTCTTTGATCCAGTTTTGGGGAGAGGGGGAGTGAAATATCCTATAGATGATATAAGTATTCTTAATGTTTTCAGAATCATGAATTAAATCCGATACGTTGTATTAAAACACAAAGTCATAGACAGTTCTCTAGTTGAGCGTTAGGGAACGATGGGTGTAAGTCTTGGTTTTCCTTTCCAGTTGTATGCAACTCTATAGTTCAATCTCGAATTGTGTAAACTATCGAATCATGGAGAAGCCAACGCAGGGTGTTGTTGCAGATGTGTGAGTCGTGTTGCTGCAAACTTCACACCCAGTACAGGCTCCCATTTTGAGGTATCTAAAAGGTTTCAGACCCTGATTTACTCAAATTACTTGGGTTACTTAATAGTAGTTTTGTTTGTTTGGTGAGAATAAACCTCTATTCTTGCTGTCTTACGAGAAGGGAGTTGGTTTGAAAGGGTCAATTTCCAACTCCAATGATACAGATATTATGATCTTTGTATTGTCACAACAGGCTGCTGCATCGACATTTTCTGGAAGCAACGGAGCCTGCAACCTTGTATTCTTAGGGAAGCCTCCCTTTTGTGGTTTGGGGTTGGTGGGGGCCTGGCTGAGCTATGTAATGGGATTCTTTCCTTCTGCAATATTTTGGAATGTGATGAAATCCTGACATGCCCTCCAGATTACATACTTCTGCACACATTTGAGGATTTTTAGAAAACTGAACTTTGCCTCGGTCATTCCCTTGTTACCTTGAACTTCCAGCACATCAGCTCAGGATCAGAGGGAGCCCAAGCATGTTTGCCCTCCTCACCTCACAGTGACTCTGTCTTCTGCGTGTGTGTCATTTATGGAGGCTGTGGATGCCTGTTAAAGGATGCCCGCCTTTGGGACACGAACAGGGCAAAGTAGAGCCGTACAGCGCAGTTCTGCCTTTGTGTTTGCCTTCCTTTCAGTCTGTCTTTGCCAAACTCCTGCTGAATCCCTGGGTTTAGGCATTTGCAGTTGTTGGGCTACATGAATGAAAACGTTCATTCCTCCTCTCGTTTACCTGCGCTTTTCTAGGGAGAAAATTTACCTGCTCTCTGAAGGAAACAGCTGTTCCTTCAGCTTTTGTCGTGGAGCAGGCATGATTTTCAAATACAGGCTAAGGTCTGAAAGTTAGACACAGGGTGAATAAGAAAAACAAAAGACATCTTTATGCAGCTGTTCTTTGTAAATAAATTAGGAAGGTGGGGAGGTGGTACCAGATTTTTTGTTCACCACTTCTTTCTTTGGCTTCCCAGGGTGTACTTAAAATTTATTTTAAATCAAAATAGGTGATTTCCTTTCCATTATATTTAGGAACCCCTAGATTTGGGGTTGTTGTGTTGTAGGGGGGAGATGGCCTGGAAATCATTATTATTTTTTAAAAATTGTTTTGCATTTGAGCTTTTTGCATTTCTTCATTTGGAATAAGTTAGATTAATTCCTGATTCTGTTTTGAAGATCTTATTTCTTAGAAACAGCTGTACCTTCTTACCCAGTTCCCAAACATTCTCTGCAAACTCGGATACTTAACAAGATTGATTATGCTAACGCTAATCATTTAATACCCAAGTTGTAGGGAAATATTTGGCGGGAGGGTGGACATTGCAGATTCCTGGGAAATTACTGAGTGCTGAAGGGGCTGGTGCTTCATCTCTGAGACCTGGTGAGGGATTAGGACGGAGGACCCCGTAGCGCCTGTTGCACCCCCTCGCTGACCTCCAGGTTGCGAATTTTTGGAGGCTGTGGCATGCTCTTGGAGGGAAGCAGGCAGGAAGAAAACCCTGGAAACTCGCTGGTCAGGGGCGAGCCCGGACCGGGCGGGCTAAGACTTAAGCTTGCAAATGTTTTAAAGGTTAGTTTGGGAAGGCACAATGGGATGTTTTCTTTTTATTGGAAAATAAATGAGAATGAGTGGAAATAAATTATGTTTAATGAACTTAACTGGAAGTAATTGTTCAAGAGCCTGTGAAAGCACAGCTTTGCTGGGCCAGGCCTTGGCTGTGGATTTCACAAAGCCAAGCAGCTGGAGCACGACTTTATTTTCCGGGTTTGAATGTTCCCCACCCCAACACCTCCAGCCCCACTCTCAGCCCTTCCCTCCTCCTTTTTGGGGATTAAGAAAAGGTCCTTAAGAAGAGCTGAATTTGGCCCTCTAGACCATCCATGCCTGGCAGTCTGTTTGGTGTGTTATTGGGTTGTTATATTACAGAAGGGCCCCTCCCCCCCCCAAAAAAAAGGCCAAGAACTTAGGATGGTTCAAGTTAGTTCTATGTATATGCATGTGTGTGAGGTGTGGATGAAAACTGACTGCACGTTTATCCTCTCCCTGCCTGCCCTGTTCAATCATTTCCCAGCAAGAAGAATTTTAATGCCTGTGTGAATCCATGAGAAACTATGAGTCGGCAGAATTTCGCAGACAGCAGGGAGAATCTTCTCTCTCCCTCTTCTTGCTGGATAAATGGATTTGATTCCAGAGAGGGAGACACAGAGGGGAAAAAAACGGATGCCACTGATCATTTATAAAACAAATAAGCAGAACCCTTCGTGTAAGGCTCTGAGGGGTTGGAGAAGCTCTGACTTTGCAGCCTGGTGGCAGGTTCTGCTGCAGCCCGGCCAGGTGACGCAGGCTGTGTGCTGCAGCTCCAGGGTGGACATTTCTTTTCTGCATCTCACAGGCAGATCTCTTTTCTCCTACCACCCCGTTTCTCCAAGTAAAACTCGAACCCTGTGAAACCTTCTCTCTTTTATTTATTATTTCCAACAGGCAGTGTTGTAGCTATCAATAGAAGTCTTGTCCAGGGAAACAATGTACCATTAGCTGGGAGCAAGGCCTTAGACAGAAAGGAGCAACATTCAGCTATGAAAGAGGCCTAGCCACTGCGCCGGATGGGTCCTGGCTGGCTGGCTGTGAGGGAACAGGGGTAAAATGCTCTGAAGAAGCCATTTGGGGCCACGGGAGGAAGTCACACCTGCTACTCTCGACCTCTGTTTATGAGAGAGGTGCACAAGGTACAAAAGCAAGTGGTGGCCAGCTAAGTTGGCAGGGGACTGTGCATGCAGGCCTGGTCCAGGCTGCTCTGGGCGTGTCCCCCGTGGTCACCGCAGCAGCAGAAGTCGTTGCAAACTGTTGGGGTCGTAGGTTGTTGGGTGCAGGAGGGTTACCTTGGCTGGCCATCCACCATCCTCTGGTTCATGGCCAGCAAAAAACAGGAGTAGTTGAGTTGCCCAGGGGTGGTTGGTGGGTAAGAAACAGCCAGCCCCTCCTTCCTTTCATCCCCCCCCCTCTTCTTTTCCCCAACTCTCCAAGGCTCCAGTGACGTGAAACATCTATTAACGTTTTACTGGTCGCCATTGGCCTCGCTGCAGCCACAGTAAAGGGCATCTGGAAAAGTGCTTGGAGATGGACTATAAACCGGGTTTCTGTGTAAGCCTGGAGTGAATGGTGTCCCTTGCTGATGCCGATTTCAACCTGTGGGAGGGCTGGTAGGTTAAGAACAGGGAAGACTTCCATGCCCACCCGGAGGAGGAAAAACGGCTAACAAATGCTCCTCTGCGCTGCTTTTGTCTTATTGTGCTGGGCCCCTAAAGGCACTTTCTGGCCCCATTTTCCTTCTGCAGAAAGGGAGAGCGATAGGGGCATATTGAAGAGGAGGGCCAGGGAGAGACCAGGGCCAGCAATGGCCCTATTTGTTTGCAGCGTCTGTTGATTAATAGGTTGCAGGCCTGAATGGCCAGCTTTCATTCTGTGGGCTTTAGGTTGCCCACAGTTATATAGAGGCTTGCGGGCTTGGGTGAGGGGACTCTAGCAGAGGGATCTAGCAGTGCGTTAATCAATCTTTTACTTGCCAAGTTCCAAATTATGAGCAGCATTTGGACGGGTGTGTGGTGTGTGTGGGCGTTTGCCGATGAGGGTGGCAGGGCCAAGTCTCAGAACACGATGCTTAAGGGTTCTTGAGAGGTCAAAGGTCAGCCACAGGGGCGCCCCCTCCCCTCTTCCCCCCTACTGTAGTTCGTTGAATACAATGAATACTTAGGGTGGAAGGGTTTTGTGTGCTTGGAGGGCTGTTAAAGGACCTTTTCTTTATAATTTAACTATTCAATCAATGCTCCAAACCCCATAGAGCCTAAGGGACAGAACCAGAAAGAGGGGGGTTCTTTGCTTTTGGAAATAGCAGTGTCTCCAGGTAGAAAGCATAAAGCCCTTAATGATTTAAAGTCAAATGAGGATTTTGGTTCCTTTTGAATATTGTTTTCTTCGTTTAATGGGTTCGGTTTTTTAGCTGACTTTTTTTCTTTAGTTTTTTTATCAGCCCAGTACTGACCACATATAGTGTTTTTATCATCAGAATCCTGCTGGGTCCTGGTGCTGAGTGTTTGTATTTGAGAAGCAGAAACATCCTATTAAATGTCTTTAGCCCCCATCCCCCTCCCATAATCAGCCAAATGTTGTATAGAAATCCCTGCTGAAAATACTCAGTGCCCTGTGGCAAGGCTGTGCCTGGCTAAAGCAGGGGACCCTGAGTGTTCCCAAATTTGGGTCTGGGGACAGACTGGTCTGGGTCACAGTAACCGGCAATGGGAATTTGAGGACTGATTCCCATGGAGAGTCCCGAAGTATCTGTGTCCACCTGGGAAGGCTGGCTCAGGCCCATCCCACTGGGTACTTCTGGCTGCATCAACATGGCAGTTAACTCTACCCCAGTAACGGGCATCTCCGTAGACCTCACGAGGTCGCTGCAGACACAGCCTGGGGTGCTGCAGCCAGGTGAGGCCCAGGGCTTGGACACGCCACTCTCCCAAGGCCTGTGACCTGGGAACATCCCTTCACCGACTACATGGAGCTAAAAGCAAATGCCGACTACTTCATAGGTTTGCTGAGAGGATTTACTAGAGCGAAGTATGTCACACAGAGGCTGGTACAGAACCACGGCTCCATTAAATGGCAGCCACTACGAGCCGTGCTGGTGTCGATCATAGTGCTGCAGGTGTAGCAGCTGGTCGGACCCTGTCCTACCCTCAGATCGTCCAGACAGGGGGCTGTCAGTGGCTCTGGAGATAAATGTGAGATGCTGAAGGCGGTGGTCCATATGGGCCACTGTGGTAGAACAGTTTTGAAATTATGTGGAATGCTTTGTACGTATGTGTTTGCTGTTTTTGTGGCAGAGGGTCATAGTTTTCATCATGTTCTTAAGGGTCCAGTACAGTAGCTTAGGCTCTCCTTGACCCACCACTACCGCAACCTTGAATGGTAGTTAGCTGTCACTGGCAGTAATGATTCTGAACCCCCTGTGGTGTCGGAGATGTTTTAGGTGAAAGAGTTACCTAAAAGGCACCTGGCTTTCTATTGTAGTTGTTTGCCTTGAACATTGGACTCTGTTTATAAAAAGATAATGGGGAGGGGACGAATACTGTGGGCTGTTTAACCCACCAACACCCCCGGTACAGAGTGTTGCTTTAATGTAGTTGCCATGAATGCATTTCTGGAAAGTTGTCTATGTCTGTCCCCCACCAAAGTTACTTTTCATGTCTGGGTTTCTTGGGTGGCCCAATTTTGAACACAATTCTTAAAGAATTTGTTAAAGAAGTGGGAGCTGTTCAAAGAGAAGGGGAACGTCTAAAGGACATCTTTCTCTTTGGATTTTTTTTTGTGTTTCATATATGTCAGCTTGATTCTGGAAGGGACCATGGTCATAATCCAACTGTCTTTCTTTAACTTACAGCTCCTCTTTGGCAATCTTACTCATTGGCATAGTAAAGTGATGACTTTTCTTACAAGAGATACTAACATATATTCATCAGTTAAATATCACATTTTTAAGAAGAGTGTGTTCCTGATGAAGGCAGTCACAAATTATGCAGACACTCTTGTCCTGTAATGAACATCCTTACCTTTGAAATGAGGAGTGAAATCTGTGGCTGTGTGTTTTCCACTGTGAATTTAATTAGAAGAGACTGGAGAGGTAGCTAACCTCATCATCGTTAGTATTCATTGGATTGCATTTGCCAAAGCTACTCTGTGTTGCATGTTTAGCTGTGTGCCAGGCACTGTGCGAAGCACCTTACATGCATGATCTCATTCAGTTGCACAACAACCCTATGAGGTAGACTTGATTCTCACCTGGAATTTACAGAGACGGAAACGAAGTCCTGAGAGAGGTCACATGGCTAGACTGGTAAAGTAGAATTAGAACCCAGGTCTTCCTTGAATTCAGTCCTTGAGTCATTATGTGAAATGGCAGTGGGCTCCAAAACCGTTTTAAAAGGTACTATTGTAACTGAGATAGTGGCTGCAAAGGTCTTGCACTGGATGGTTCTGAAGGACCACCTAGCTCTCTTCTGTGACTCTAAGTAGACTATATCTAAAGAGTACAGCCATTTACTTAAAACGAACATGTGGTTGGCTCTATCCTTCTCTTCTAATGTTTCCAGTTGCCATTTGGTGATTCTTATGCCATTTATGAGATCGTGTTCACCACTCCCAAAGGCTGGGGATTTCATGGGACTCAAGTGCTAGAAATCACATTCCTTTGTCCTTAAGCAACTTAGGTATAGTAGGACCAAGAAAGGTGCATACACAACCCCAGCAGTGGGCATAATGTGACGTAGAGAGAAAGGTTCTGAGGCTGGAGGGAAAGGCATTTTTACCAAGAAAGTCCTCCCATCGTAAGAGGATTTCAGGTATGATTAGGTGGCGATTCGATTCTGGTTTTGGCAGGTATGACTGCAGAATTCCCTCCTCTTGCTTGGGAACCAGTCAGCCTGGACAGACAGGTGGTTACTTTCCTTTACAGGGACCTGCCTGCATGCGGTCAAGGTCAGAAAGGACCATGTCCTAGCAGGGCTCCCACTTTTCCCCCTAAAGCCCGGCAGCACCTAAAACTTCCACTCCCCTACCTCCCCCTCTGCCCCCATCCCCATGCTATAGAGCCGCAGTCCCCAACCTTTTGGGCACCAGGGACTGGTTTCAGGGAAGACAGTTTGTCTTTGGGGGGTGGAGGTTGGAGGGTGCGGGGGGCGGGCATAGCTCAGGCAGCAGTGCAAGCCATGGGGAGTGGCTATAAATACAGATGAAGCTTGGCTCACTGGCCGCTGCTCACCTCCCACTGTGCGACCGTCCCCCGCACGTTTCATGGAAGACAATTCTTCCACATATGGGGGTGGGGTACAGCCCAGGGGTTAGGGACCACAGCTGTGGAGTTTTGACTGAACAGGAAAATACTAGTTGGCTAGGCTCAGGTGTGCGAAATAAGTTGGTAGCCAGAACAGGGCTCTAACTTTGTTGGAGTCACCTTTACATCTGTATCTAAGAAGGAGATGGAGAATGAATCCTTAAATCCCAAGCCCAGTTAGCTCTGCTCTTGCCCAAGTGCTGTCTTTATCCTTTCCGTCCAAGTGGAGAAAGAGGGTTTTCCCCACATTTCCCGTTAGTCCTGCTGAGAAGATCACTGTGGGATCTATGCTGCCTTATTGCAGACAGAACCGTGTCATGGGGCAACTTCTCCTCCCGATACAAAGAACATTAATAATAAATCACCATAATCGATAATAAACTTAGCGTGTGCTGGATTCTATGCTAAGCCCTCTCCGTGGGTTTCCTAAGAACTAGGACTTGATTCTTGACGAGAACTCACATCTCTCAACCTCTGTGCCTGCCTGCGCCCATGTGGTTCTCTGGCCTGGGGTTCTCACTCATGGATGAGCAGAAGAAACACCTGGGGCACTCGGGAGGCAGGGCCTACGATGCCTGGGTCCTGAGCCCAGACCCACTGAACCAGGTCGCCACTGAGAGATTTCCTGGGCTTGGGGGTCTGGATCTGTAATCTGCATCCCGAGAGATGCGTGGCTCAGCCAGGGTTGAGAACTGCTGGTTTCTTTCGATGGCTACCACCAGCCCTTTCTGCTCCCAGAAAGGGAGCTGCCTTCGTTGCTCGTGGTGGTCCTGCTCCGCCGGCACTCAGTCAGCCCTTCCACCCTTGAGTGACTGTCTTCTCTCCTCAGGGCCTCGTGTGCTTCTCCCCAGTGGCCCCGCTGTCTCGCCACACTTGCTTTAAACTCCCTGGGACTGGTCTGCTTTCTTTCATGTCAGCGGGTGTGTATCTTTCCAACCAAATAGAAAACTTCTGGAAGGCAGCAACAGTCATCTTCCTCGGAATGGTGTCCAGTTGATCTGTGCATGTCTGTCTGTCTCTCTCCCTCCCTCCCCTTTTCTCTTTTCTCTCTCCACCCCAGCACACAGTGGGGGCTTATTTGCCACTTATGTATCAGGTCGTCCTAAAAAGAAATGTTCCCCCGAAGGAATCCTCAGTGCTGGCCCATGAGGTTGCAGCACTGGCCGCGGGGCAGCAGCCCTTTGCCCGCTGGGCGTGGCCTCGCCCGGACCCTCACGCTGCTGACACCACTGGCTCCAGAGCTCCCTCGGCTTTGGTGGCCTTTAACTTAATTGCTTCGATTGCAAAATGGTAACTCACCACGCAAGGCTCCCGTGAGCCACTTGCTAGCCTTTTTCTCAGAAAGTGTCCTGTTGTTTATAGGAACCAGTAAACCAGGCTGATGGGGAAGCATTGACGGCTTTCGCTGTGGTTTTTCCTGGAGCATCTAGGCAAAGGCCATATTTTTCTTTCCCCGCATACCCATGAAAAAGTTAGGAGCACTTTTTAAAAGATGTCTTCCCCACAATTACCTGTAGTTTGAAATGCTCTTCCCATATTATATTCCTTCCTCATCCGTTTAAAAAAAGACAAGAAGAAAAAAAAAAAAACGATAAAGAAAACTAACTGCTCAGCGATCCCTGAACTCAACAGGCGCTAGTGGGCAGCACTAGAACCTTCTTTTCTTTTAATGCAATTCCTTTTCCTTGATGTTAATGCAAGTTGTGCCTTCCTAAAAGTAATAAAAGGAAATGAAGACACGTTCTGAAATGAAACTTGACTCTAATCCATTCATCATCTAATACTCGCCTCTTTATCTTCGCTGGTACCTAATCTGGTTAAATGTCCCTGTTGTAGGATTTTAGTGAAAATCCTCTATGGGGAATAGGGTTTTTTGCAATTGGATTATTCTCAGTAAATGGCCCAGTAGTTCGCTTGTTTCAGCTTAATTTTTTCTTTGTGATCTTGCTGGGCTAAGTTATGGCACAGCATAGTGGAGGGGGAGAGGGGACTGAGAGTGGGGTAGGGGAGGAAAGGAGAATAATTGGGGAAAGCCTGGGCCTGGCAGCTAGGAACATATTTAAAATGCTTTTCTTTCTTTTTCTTTTTCTTTTTTTTTCCCCCTCTGCTTCTCCACTGACCCACCCTTCCCAAACACAAAAATGCCTGCACTTTGTTTTCTGGAACTGCCCATTTCTAAATGCATACCTTTTATGAGCCCAATTCATCATCATCCAGTTAATTTATTAGTGTTCCCGGGTGACTTCCTAATGAAATTCCTGATGAATCAGGGCTGCTGTAATCTGCATAAAATATGCAGGTGCTTGCCAGGCAGTTTAGAGCTTTCTGGTAAAGTTCACACTCCCACCCAAACCATGAGTGGGCCTTTTTATCCATGCTGTCTGTAAAGGATTGTCGCATGCCTGCTGTTTCTGAGGGCAGGAAGGGGTTAGAAGTTGGGGGTGGGTATGGAGGCTGGCTGGGTAGGATTTGGGCCCTGCTGGGTTTCTTGTAGGCGAAGGTTTTCCTAGCTGGTCCCCCGTGAGCCTGCCTCCTGGAGGTCCCGCCAGTGGGGCCTTGGGGTGGAAGATCCCACCCGCCACGCGGAGATGCAGTAGGCCTGGGAGATTAAAGTCCCCACTTCCGACTCACCTGCCGATGGGAAAAGCGCAGACTCTGGGGCTCCGTGATGGGCGGTGGTGGAGAAGGTATTTTAGAAGCCAGGCTCAGTGGGGAGGTAAAAACGGAAGCAGACCAATGCAGAGAACTGTCTTACAGCTACTTGTCATTCTTAAGTGGCCTGGGGGTGGGGGGTGGGCAGGGTCGAGGCGGGAAGGTGTTGGCAGGGGAGCCCACGGGCCCTGGTGCTCTGAAGTCTCGGGCTGCTGGAACTGACTCTATGGTGTCTGTCTTGTTCTCCCCACAGTCGAACAAAGTGCCAGTGGTGCAGCACCCTCACCATGTCCACCCCCTCACGCCTCTTATCACGTACAGCAACGAACACTTCACCCCGGGAAACCCACCTCCACACTTACCAGCCGACGTAGACCCCAAAACAGGTAGGCCGTGAGCTTGGGTGGCAAATCAGAGTGCCTGTCCTGGGGCCCTGAGGACCTCCACAGGAGGGCTGGGGACAAGGAGTGTGGGCCTGGGTGGGAACGGAGGCAGAGGGGCTGCTGCTCCTCTCCTGGGTGCTGTAAAGGAAGGTCTCTGGGGAAGCCAAAGCCTGGTGAGGGAGTGGTTTTCCTCTCGCCTTTGGGGAAGTGCATTTGCCCCGCAGAAGATCTCTTTAGAGCTCCGAGTCCCCTGAAGGGGCTGTCTTGGGAACTTGGCTATGAGTCCCTCAGTATTTTTCAGGAGCAGTTTATAACTCCAAGAGCCTCAGACAGACTTGGAAGCGGGAATCATATTGGAGGCATCTCATGGGCTCCTTCTCAGTTTCCTGGGAAGAAGAGAGACCTAACAGCATGCATGGCTCCCTTAAGCCCCAGTTTCCTTGGTGGCTAAGGGTCTCTGGTCACTTGGCAGTGACTTACTGGTACAGCCTCCAAAGACCTCGTCACTGGGTTCTGCATTCTCTCTGCTGATTTTTCTGGGTTCCCCTCCCCTACAATATTCTGGGTATTGTCAAGCCCATTTTACAGATGTGAATACTGAGGCCCAGGGAGGTTGCCTCATTTCTTCATAGAACCACCAATAGGGTCTCAGGCAGGAGTTGCCACATTTTCCTTCAGCCTTTACAGTCGTCCCCTCTTTCTATCCCACTTGTTAATTGACTTGCTTTTTTTCCCAAAGGGGACAGGGAGAGAAGACAGGGTCACTTGTAGCCCTCCCTTCAACGAGATGTAAATCAGGCAGGCAGCCCCAGCTGCTGGTGGGGGTGACCTTGGGAGCACAGGTGAGGCCAGCGTGTGTCTTACGGCTACACTGTGTGCTGCTAGAGGTTCCTCTTCCCAGCTCGGTAACCAGAAGGACGGATTTCAAATGGCTATTCCACGTCGCTTTGTCAGAGGGAATTGTTGTTGTTGGGCTGAGGTGGGCTGCTGGTTAGGCGGCCTTCGCTGCCCCTGAAAGAAGCCACACATTGCCGGTGTCCGCCGGCCTCTGAGCCCCTTTGTGCTGGTGCAGGACCAAGCCTGGTGCTCGGATGGCTGGCGGCTGCTCCAGGCCCCAGGCTCAGCGAGTGAATGGCAGCATCAGCGTCTCATTTAAATAATGGTAGTACAGGGAATAGCTTTTAAATGGTTATCGTAAAACATATGATTAACGTCTGTGGACTGTTTACTTTTCCTCTGCGAACATTCTTTCAAGTGTGCAAATGGCTCAGTGTAGGGTCCAAGCCCAGCTAATCTGTTTGGTTTTTGTAATAGAGAGAAAGCAATGTCTGCATGAAAATGTCACCCGGGGAGACTTAATTTACAGATTAAACGCTTCCTGAATGAATTTAAAAAAAAAATGAAGTCATTTTCATCCACAAACATGCAGCTCATTCCCTTCAATACTCTGTTTTAATTCTGTGGTATTGTGCGTTGTGCTTCCCACGTCACTTTGCATAGATCAGTTCCTCTCTGTCAAAAGTGTTCCTGGTGCTCTTGCTTTTAAGGACTGATTGCAGGGTGTGCTCCTGTGGAATTAGGAAGTGTGCGGTGGTGCACGCCTTCAGAATTCACCAGTGTGTGCCTTTGGAAGCTCCTAGTCCCTGTGATACTCGAGGTGCCCAGGTGAGATTAGTTCCTGCAGGTGGCTCTGTCCTCTAGTGAATGGGGTTCCAGGACTGAGTACACCAGGCCCCTGGTAACTCCTTGTCTGTTCGGTTCTGAGGCTCCCTCGGATGAGATGCCAGATGGCATTTGGGTAGTTTCTCCAGCTCATCTTCTAAGTGGAGGTGGACACATTCGAGACAAGTTACCTTTTTTGAAAGAAGGCAAGGGTAACCTTTCAAAAGCCACAGCTCAGAGACTGTGTTGGAAATGAGAGGAGGAACTCTTATGCAGGCGAGTCATTAGAGTTAACAGGTGAAGGGACCCGTTGTAAGGGCAAAGGGAATTACTACTGCTTGATCACCGACTGTGTGCCGAGCCCTGTAGATGTTGTGGGGTTTGTTTCTAAACTTCAAATAATCACACCAGTCACATGAGGCAGAAATACCCAAGGTGGCATTTTCTGAGTCTGTCTGAGTCTACCCAGTATACCAGTCCATCCAGAATGAGATAAACTAATTTTCCAAACTGAGGCTGGGGAGAAATGAGACTACCACCAACTCTTAGGGCCATCATCATGAATGAACCTTGCGCTAGGATTCCAGAAGAGATGTCTCTCTTCCTCCTTTTCATGTTTTCCTTCTCTGAGAGTCGCTCTCCCCTTCTTTCCCCCCCTTGTACTAAAATGCTGCTTCTTTTCTCAGGAATCCCACGGCCTCCACACCCTCCAGATATATCCCCGTATTACCCGCTATCACCCGGCACCGTAGGACAAATCCCCCATCCGCTAGGATGGTTAGTACCACAGTAAGGAGTTCCATTTTTTAATTTCCTTTTCGTTTCTTACATGGGCATGCTTATTATTTATTCTGTGCATGTATGTGTGTGTGTTAGGTGGTTGGGGGTGGGGCATGGGAGGGCACAGGGAAGATGTCGCTGGGATGTCCTGTGGGAATGCAAGGAAGTCAATAGCCATTCAGGTGGATTATGTAGGAAAAGGTTATTGATACTTAGCATTCTGAACCTGTGGTCCCCAGAGACCCTGTAGACAAAGGTGCCTTTAAGACACGTTGGGAGTTGTAGAAGGCTGATCATGGCACTTGTGCTAGTGGCAGCCCAAACTGGAGTCGTGTCATTGAGTTGAATCCGAGTCCCCCCCTTTAGGTGTTGTGTATTTGGGGACACGGGATTGGGAACAGGAAAAACTTAGTTTTGAAATCCAGGGTTTGGAGTGGAGCTCATTTTCTTATGATTCCAGTACCCCCAGCCCCATCCTGAACATCAGTCACTCCCAAGGTTGACAACATCAGTGGAATGTTCTGTCTGTCCAGAAGCCCCACTGTACTTAACCAGCACCTCCCTAGCTTCTTTGCATGTTGACTGCTTTACCTAGCTGCGAAGGGTGGGGATGGGGCATCTAGAACCCTCCTTCCAGCATGCGGGACCTTCCTGAGTGTTGGCTCTAGTTCCTGGCAGTGCTCAGATTACTTGACTGCCTTTTACAGCTTTAAAAATGTGTGTGTTTTAACATCAAAGTAGAAAGGCCTTTAGTGCATAAGCATATTATGTGGGTTTGTGTGTGTGTGTTTTTGCATCAATGTGCATGTAATATGTGTTTTGCAATTATATGTCTCTATGGTTGTATTTCTCCATGTTTATTAGTGATCTCTCCTCTAAAAAACACAAAACAATGTGTTGAATGCTAAAAAGAAATAAATCCTGGCGAAAGTCTCAAGTTTGGGTGTCTTAGGGGAAGACAGCCTTTCACAGTCTTAAGATAAAATTTTGGAGTGGTCTAACCCCCAGTTCTACCCTTATGTCGATAGGTGAACAGGTTTTATGCTGTGTTTTTTTTTTTTTAAACAACAACAAAACCCAGATTGCATTGTGTAGTAGCTATACCAAATACCAACCCTAGGCATAGCTTCTGTTTCTTTGTCTTCTCCTTATTTTTATTTGGAGGGTAGACATGAACATGAGTCTGTGACCCATTTCTTCTTTAATAGATGGGGCCATTCCTCCAATAGTTCTCAGTCATCACTTGCCCCATTCAGCTGATGGGGAGATATTTGAAGGCTAGATAAAAAGGAATAGCCAACTCAGACAACCCTCTGTCAGAAAAAGTTGTGTGTCTTTCATGAGGATGCTATTTTGCATGTTGCTGTATTTTTTAATTATTGTAATGAGGTGTGATTGTCTATTGGTTACCCACAATTCTTCTTGGGGACTCTCCCCCCCGGTAACTCTTGTCAACACTTGTTAATTTGACAAAAGGCTACAAATTAAGCTCTGTTAATTTAATGTTTTCTCACCGAGATCTAAATACCGAAAGAGGCCCAAAGCGCAACTGAAGTCCTTTGATTCACTGTACTTTATTTTGGTATAAATTTACATTCATTATTGTTTTCCTTTGGATGTGTAGCCCTCAATTAGTGTGATGGCTCCATTAAAGCAAGCGAGACTTCGCCTTTAATTATTACAACAAAACACCTAG
The DNA here is from genome assembly GCF_020740605.2 of Lemur catta. Taxonomy (NCBI): domain Eukaryota; kingdom Metazoa; phylum Chordata; class Mammalia; order Primates; family Lemuridae; genus Lemur; species Lemur catta. The sequence continues at coordinate 14,437,800 of NC_059141.1, read as the reverse complement.
TTCCAGCTTGGGGAGAGGGTCTCTATTGACATAAGCAGAGGTTATAAAATTTAATTAGCCATTCCTATCAGATTTATGGCATTCAAATTGTTCTGTGTTTCTTCCCTTTGATCCTTCCTGTACAATCCCCAAGATTTTTGTTCTGATCAAATGAGAATAAAGCTTACTGTGCAGAGAGAACTTTTTCCCTTTTCTTCTTTTCCTTGTCCCCACCCCCACCCTTGTTGCGAGTCTCTCACTTTGTGTACCCCTTCTTTGTAGGCAAGGTCAGCCAGTGTACCCGATCACGACAGGAGGATTCAGACACCCCTACCCCACAGCTCTGACTGTCAACGCTTCCATGTCCAGGTGAGTACCAGGAACCAGGGCCTTCAACCAAGGCCATGGGTGACTTCTCAGAAAGTTCTCTGGATGGCTACCAGGCCACCCAGGGACTGTGGCTACGTGTTGTTCTAACAGTGTAAAGCCCATGTGGCAATAGGCTGTACTCACAGAAAATACTGAAAAATTACCCTGAACTTCCAAAGTAAGTGATGTCTTTCTGGGTCAAATTTTTGAGCCAGTCAAATGAGCGGTGTGTTTTAAGGCATTAAGAAGGCAGAAGAAATAGTCAGGACCTGTGGAGCTTTATAAAATGTCATTTCTCTGTTGTCCTATCCTGGGTAAGAAGGGAAGGGGCGTTGGAGGTAATTTTATTCTTGAATAGAGTCTGAGAAAAGATGATTGGTCTTTTCAAAGCTCAGACTCTGATTCAGAGTCAACAAGAAGCATCCCCGGCCCCCCCTAAGGCAGCACTGTCCAGTAGAAATGTAATGTGAACTGCGGAGCGAGTTTTATATTTTGTAGCATCTACGTTTTAAAAATGGTTGAAATTATTTTCAATGATATATTTTATTCAACACAATACAGCCAAAATATTATCATTTCAACACATGCTATCACTGAACAAAAACTATTAATGAGATGTTACAGTCTTCTTGGACTTAGTTTTTGTAATCTGATGTGTCTCAACAGTTCATCTCAATTTGGACTGGCATTTGGAGTACACAATGGCCACATGTGGCTGGTGGCTAGCATAGTGGCTCATGCAGCTCTAATTCTCTGAAAGTTAAAGGAAAGAAAATCATGTGCCTGTGTGCTATACATGTATATATTTATATTCAAGCATACAAATACGTACATACACACACATACAACATACACACATATCCCATGATCTCCTTTTTTCTCCCTCTGATTAATTCTGGCTAATTTTTCAGTGACTGCTAGTTTATTTACAAACTGGTTGGCAGCAGTATGTTTAAGTAGTCACTAATTGCCCCTAATGATAGTTTTATTTTCTGTTCATCTGATTTTCAGTCAAGTTAATTAAATCGGTGGAGGTTTAGACTTTCCTGATGGGCTGAAACAACCAATCCATTTTGATGATGGCACATAATTGAATTAGCAGGCATTGCATGGCGAGGATGCTGTCGCACAACCTCTTCCCCCAATCTCTGTGGCCAATGTGGGAAGCCAAGACGAGAGAAAGGGCTGGAAAGACAGGCCAAGATGCCTCTTTCCCTACTTAACCAAACAGCCAGTGATTTGGGGTGGGGAGAGTTAAGCACATTCATAAAAAAAAAAAAAAACAAAAACACCCCAAAAACTGTAGCATATCTGGCATTTGTAATTATGCCATGAGTATCAAAGATACATTCCCCACGTGGGATACAGCATCAAAATTTCAAAATCCACGCCAATATTAGTTAGGCGGGAAAATGCATGTGCATTCTCTCGTCTAGTGAGAAGAGGAAGGTTATACTCGTTAAATAATGTCATCACAGCCTCACCGAGCGTGGGAACGAATAGGGAGTCTCCCAGGAGGCGCGTGCTTCTGAGCAGCTGGGAATCCACAGCTCATCCTCCCACCATCCCAGCCTTTATATATATATTGCACCTGGTTATTCTTCATGTTTGTTTATTTGGTGCATTCCAGAGGTTAAAAGCGGTGAAGTAGTCATAGGATAGGGATTGGGGTTAAGCTTATCGATTGAATTATCATTAGGAGGTTAGTCGATTTCTAGGTGGGCAGAGGGGTGGAGGGAAGGAAGGGCAACGGTGGGAAGAAAGGTTAGGGGCTCGAGGTGTGAGGAGGGGGAGAGGCGGCTGATTCCCCAGGTAGGCTATATGAAAGGTAGCTAGTTAAAAAGCGTATACAGCAAATTAAATACATTATTGTGGTAATGGGGCGACAGAAGTATAGGTCTATTATACTTATGGCAGTTATAGCAAATGTAGGCAGCTTGCCCTGTTCCAGAACACCCTTTGATATTCATTCTATTCAGCAGTGGGGCCAGGACTTCTCAGAATTAAGTGATGGGTCATTATACTTTAAACACCATGGAGAAGCCTAGATTGGCAATTAAACAGCTCTTGCTGACACTCACTTGTGCCACCCTGTGACCCCTTTTAGATTGAGATGTTGGAGCTCCGGGCCCTCAGCCTGCTAAATTGGTGCAAGGCTCTTCTCCTGACGAGAGCCGGCTCTGAAATCTGCCGGCTTCAAAGGGAGCGAGATCATGTATAAACCATAATGTGGGTGCACCGTGGCTCACAAAAAATAAGGCAGGAAGAGATGAAATGTTACAAGTGCAAGGGGGAAAATGAGAGAATAATGACAAACCTAATGCAACTCAAAGCAGGATTGTTGCACAGGAAAATGCATCCTACTGCTTGTGCATAAAATCAAGGCCGGCAGATGACATCCAGTTAACAGAAACGTGTCAACAGTGAAGTAAAGTGAGAGTGAGTAAGAGAGAAGCCCCTGAGACAGCCAGAAACAAAAATTAGTTGTCCTTAACAAGTTAAGGTTCATCATTATATTCTGGCTTGGAGCCATGAAAGCAGACGGGGGTATATAATGAGCTGCTTAGAATTTTTAGGGTGTTTATTGCATTTCATGAAATAGTTGTCTGTGGAAAGGAATTTCTTAAGCGAAGGTATGCGCGTACAGCCCACATATACATTCGTGCACAGTCTCTTTCTGTGTTGTGCGTTTTTCGGATACAGGAGTGTGTGTGTAGGTATGGGAACATAGAAATGTTCCTTTCTTGTGGCAGCACAGAAAGTTGGTCCCCTCCCCAAAATGTGGTCAAATGGTGGTGTTTTCCCATGATGTTTGGTGTATGTACACACACGCACACACACGCTGTTCTCTCTCTCTCTCTCTCTCTCCCCCTCCCCCTTCCTCCCTCCCCCTCGCCCTCACATGTCTGTACACATACTCTCATTTTTCAGGAAGGGAACATATATATTTGAGGAATGTCAGGCCTTTAAAATTCACAGTAAAAGCTGCCACCCACCACTTCACCCAAGGGGTTTCAGGAGCACATGTTCTGAACTTCTGTTCCTCTGAGGCCTTTGAGCAGTGGGAGGAACTGGGTGTGACTTGGGGACCCAAGTGCCTCCCAAGGGCTGGCTTTTATTTTCCTTTTTTGGGGAGGTGGGGGAAGGGATAGGGGTTGTTTGTTTCTTTCCTTTTTCCTTCGATCTCATTTTTTTTTTTGACACTCTAAAGGACGACTTGCACAATTCTTACCTAAAAAAAAAATCATGTCATTGTTACTACATTTCAACACCGGCTTAAACTTAACAAAGGTGGCAGCAGGAAGAGACCATGTCGGGGTGGAATTTCTGAGTCTCGTGTCTACCGTGGCTTTGGGCCTCCTTTGAAAATCAGCATTATTCATTGATATTTTTCCCCTGTTGATCTATGTAGATCCAGTTAGTACTTTAAGTTTTTTGAAATGATTTTACAAATTAACTTTGACTACATTATTTTGGCTGAATGGAAACTCTCTCTAATCCACATATGGAAAGAACCTTGTGAAATATAGGATCCTTTTGAAATACCTGTTATGATAAAACCTCATTAGGACCTCTAGTGTCCACTGGAATTGGCTTTCTAAAGAGTAGGTTGTTGTTCCCTGGGTGGCACGTTGGGCTGTTCAGTCTGGATTTATTAAGAAAGCAGCAATTGCTGTGATCTCCATCTGAACAGGGTACTGTCTGCCCCTTGCAGAGCCTTGCCACGTGGGGCAGGAGGCTGCCATTTTGTTTTCTTTGGGGATTCTGCCCTCCTCATTCCTCACCCTCCTTTTCTCTGCAGTGGATATGTTACTTTCAGAAGGGTGGTTCTTCTAACCCCGTACAAATCATGGGAACTCCAAACATAATGGGAAATGTGAAAACTAGGCAGTCTGATCTAGTTGTCAGTTTGCACATGGGCCAAGAGTCGTTTGAAAATTAGCTCTTTATGGCCTGGCTAATTGGCTTGGTTGGGAAACACCAATTCAGGGGCTAAAATGTATTTTAGAGAAGTGTTCTAAAAATGAACAGTATTAGAGGAGAAAACACAAATGTTATCTTTTCTTCATTTATAATTTTGATAATTACTTAGAAGGCTTTTTAGTGATGCATAGACAACATACTAAGTAAAAGTAATTTAGGAATCCTAAATTTGACAGGAGAAAGCACATACAAATCAAAATTCAAAGCTTTATTGCGTGGGTGCCTTTTTTTTTTTTCATCTTTCCTTAAAGGGATACTAACTTATTTAAAATGTCCATGACTTATGATAAGAACCAACTAGGAAATACTTGAATTTTTTTCCCCTGTCTTCCTGCCTTACTCTCTCCCACTCCTGTCAAATGATGGGACACAGCAACAAAAGAAAAATAAAAATTTTATTGCATTCCATCAACAGAATGAGGTCTAATGAGGCATGCTCAGCATTGTCAAAAATGTATGTATATTTCAACCACGTTAATATTTTATTTAGCTGTCAATATACAACAAAAGATTTCACCTTTCATTTTAGAGCTGATTAGGACTTAGGAAATTGTCTTCTTAGATGCCACTAATAATGCCTCAAAAAACAAGTGGACGTGCAATTTCCAGCAGGTACTCCAAGCCCACTTTTCCGCCCAAGTACATCAGTTGAATTTGTCTTTTGCCGAAGATGTTAAAAATCGTAATATCTCGTGTCAGTAGCAATAATGAAGGGGAAGACTGGCTTTAATGACATTATGAGAATCATTATGTTTAATTTATCGCTAATTAATGCTGACAGGTTTCATATGCCTTGGGTTGCTTTCATGTGAGTGTTACGTGCTGGTTTTTTTTTTTTTAATTGTGTGTACACATCCCTCCTCATTCATTCATTTTGATTCTGACGATTTACACAGCTTTCTGTCTTCTAGGTTCCCTCCCCATATGGTCCCACCTCATCATACTCTGCACACGACCGGCATTCCGCATCCGGCCATAGTCACGCCGACAGTCAAACAGGAATCCTCCCAGAGTGACGTCGGCTCACTCCATAGCTCGTAAGTGTTGCTGTTTTCATCACTTTCTTCTTTGCCACTGTGGTCAGCGAGCCGGTTGCCGCTGCTGAGTGGTGGCTCTCTGCTCGGTTTGACTCCAGCACACACCCAGCCTGGTGGGGTTGGCACTGCCTATAAAAAGGAGAAAATGCACAGTGGTGGAGTCTCACCGATTGTGCCACTGCGGGTTAGAACACAACCCTTCCTTGTGGGTATACTTGGAGGCACTGGGATTGGCATCCACTTCTTCGCCACCCCCCCACCCCCTAAACCTTTAATTGAACCTTTGGAGCTTTGTTCTACAAGCACGAGAGAACCCTGCCGAGGTGGAGACGGCAACAATGCGCTTTCCCCCGCTGGCTTGGGAAAATTGTATATTTGTGAAACTTGAGGAAGTGATTACAAAATCTCTCTCTTCCCCCACCCCCTTCCCCAAGCTATTTTTGTTCCATTTTCCGGGGTGAAGAAAACTAAAAGTGGAAGCGAGCTTTCTATTCAAAACTGCTAGGCTGGGGTGTTAGCAGACAGGGAGATGGGCTCTCTGCGTAGGAGGAAGTTGGACCGTGTGATTGTTTATTGGGTTGTGTCTGTTTTATCTATATCCAGAAAGCATCAGGACTCCAAAAAGGAAGAAGAAAAGAAGAAGCCCCACATAAAGAAACCTCTTAACGCATTCATGTTGTATATGAAGGAAATGAGAGCAAAGGTCGTAGCTGAGTGCACATTGAAAGAGAGCGCGGCCATCAACCAGATCCTCGGGCGAAGGGTAGGTGACGCCCTCCTCGGGAGACGAGGGGGAGAACGAACTAGAGTGCAGCAGGTCGGGCGGTAAAGTGTTTGCGTCCCCGTTTCTTTAGCGAATCCTTTCCCTTCAGCCATGTTCTGAATCCTTGAATGGCCTCATTGAGTCGGGACTGGTCATTCTGCATTCAGATAGCATTCAGAACAGCCACTGCCGCGATCCTCCCCCACCCCGAGACAGCAAATGATAGAATGACACAGATGACAAATCAAGGTTTGTCTGAGCTTTCCTCTTAGTGCCAGGACCCACCAAACTGTTAGAATCTACAAATTATACCATTTCTGGGTGAACTCGCCCCAAAATGCGGCATCATGCATTCCTGAGCATAGCGTAGTTGGTGATGTTTTTGCATGTCTCTCTCACCCCACCCCTGTCCCATCCAGTGGCATGCACTGTCCAGAGAAGAGCAAGCAAAATACTACGAGCTGGCCCGGAAGGAGCGACAGCTTCACATGCAACTGTACCCCGGCTGGTCTGCGAGGGATAACTATGTAGGTGGATCATTTTCCATAAGACGAGAGTCTGTAGAGATATATTGTGTGTTTGTACGGACAGAGAGAATGGGAACTTCCAACTCGAATCAGGCCTCAGGACCATTCAGTGGTCCCGCCTTGGGGACTGTTAGCATCTTGCCAGATCACAAACTGGAGGGGTTTGTCCCAGCTTCTAGTGTGAACGGCCCTATCAGCACACAGTAATTCTGTAGGGTGGAGGAAGGAAACTGGTGTTCCAGGGTTCCAGCCCAGGACTCAGGAGGTCGAATTCGAGCTGTCCACACCTGCTTGCCCAGTTCCTAGAGGAGGTGGAGCTCTAGGATATACCCAAAAGGAGCTTAAGTTCCAGTTGAGGTTCTCCATGCTCCTCAATGGTGATCAGTGGGTGGGCTTACAGGGAAAACCAGTGGGTAAGGGTAGAGGAAGAGGGTTTAATTCCTCACAGGTCTTCCAGCAGGGCCTTCACCCTTAAAAAGGAAAAAGAAAACAATTGCCTGTGCCAGGATGCAGTAGAAATTGGAAACCTGTTTCATCCTGAGAGGGGCATGATGGGAACATCCCTGAAAGTCCTCCTTTGGCAGGGTGGATGAAATGACTCTACCCCTAGCAGGGGTCGGGAAGGGTGTGTGTTGCGGGATGTGTGTGTTCCTGGGTTCTGTGTTCCCTATGGAATTGGCCTAATTTCCTTTCTTGGGTTTTAGAAAACACTAGGATTACTGTTCTTCCTAGTTGCAGTGGTTGTATCTCCACAATTTCTCTCCTCCCACAAACTTGCTGTCCTCTGGAGACTTCTGTCATTATTGATTATTGATCATCCTGCATTTTGCCCAATAGCTCAAGTTCTGAGCTCTTCCTTCTCTAGCTGGATGAAATGCCTCTTACCTTGCCTGATACATTATGACCTTTTGGCTTCATGGAGTGATGTCACCACCTGCTCCTGGGGGAAACAGAACTTGTCTTCAGGCAGAACAGGCTTCTCCCTTCCCTGTCGGTGTCGGGGAGCCATGCGTGATGGCTTTACCAAGTTCTTCTGAGTCTCCTGTTGGCATCATCTGTGGGAAAGAAGCTCTTCATTCGGGGGTGCTGAGGTCATTACATCGTCACTGATTGTGCACGTACTGCGCACAGGTGTTCTGGGGATTCAGAGCTAAGTCAGATCCTTCCTCTGTCAGAACTTGCCGTCCGCCAGGGACCACAAACGGGCGGGAATATGGGATCCCGAGCTCGGGCTGCTTTCTGCTCCCCCTGACTCGCTGTTTCAAGTTCGCTCCCTCTTTCTTCTTGTACCTTTAAACCCACCCTTGCCTCACTGACAGGGAGAAGGGGGCTGCCCCAGCCCATCTCCCTCTAGGCCCTGCCTCCTGGGAGTTGAGACAGGAAGGAGCGCTAGCACCTCTTGGCTGGCACGTGTGCTCTGCTGAGAGCCTTGTCGCCGACAGGTGGGCTTGCACGGGGTCTTAACTGCTTGGGACCTTTCCGTTTGTCCTCAGCATGTGTGCAGTGGGGAAGCCTTTCTTCTGGAGCTGAAAGGAAGAGGATGAGAAAGTTATTGCTCTCCCACAGGCATTCTGCTCACCCCCTCCTGACCCCGAGGTGGAGCTTTCCAGCAGCGGGCAGGCTCCAGAGCCTTCACACACACAGCCGTCTCATTTCAGGACAGCTGCTCTCCTGGTCTCGGGTCAGAAGTTCTTAGAGTTCATCTCGAGCTTCTACTACCTGCTACAAACCCAATTCTTTGAGTAATCTAGAATGATACCACAGAGAGGAATTCAGCTTCTCCACAGATATTATGTCCCCAGTAGACATTTGGGGTCATAGTAGGGCCTTCATGTACAGCTGTGTAGGGCGTGCACTGCACAACTCTAGGGTATGCCATTTACACTGTGGTCTGTGTGAATGGTGCCCCCTGGAGTTGTGCAGGGTGAAATCGCCACAAAGGTACAAGGCAGACTTTGTGCTAGCTTCAAAAGAATACTGTGTTTGACTTGCCTAGGAGTCATTTAGACAAAGTATTGCTTGAGGCTTTTTATGAAGTACCTTTTTAGGTTTCAGAAGGTTCCATGGGGCACTTGAAATGACTTTAGCTCAGTTTTACATGCGGAAGATAGGTTGGTAGACCAGGGGAGTTCCTGAGAAGACTTGAGGGAAAGTTTAGAGATAGATCTAGACTGAGGGTTACAGGAACTTTATCTCTTGTAAGAGGTACTGTCAGAGTCCTATTACAGTGACTCATTACACCTGGGTGTGAACAGACACACACACACACACACACACACACACACACACACACACACACACTCTCATACTCCTTCCTTCTGGACCCAGGGAATAGTCTGGGGATAAGACCCACAGAATTGAAGCTCTTATGGATTTGATTATGGTGGAAACTTGTTAGTATTTCTTTTTAACTAACTTGACATAGGAGTTTCTACAAATTACTTTGGTCATTGTAAAGTCCAAAAGGTTCTTCTGGAAAATATTTTCTGAGCTAACTTCATGCCTCTTTCACATTCTTGCTCTTCCAGCCAAGTGGTAACAGAAGCCTTTCTATCTCTACCTCAGGAAGATAGAATTGAGTAGAAGAGTCACAGTCAGACTTGGCACGTTCTGTAGAGCACAAGAGAAAATATTTTGGGTACCATAGTAATATCTAACCCCTGGCATTGTATTAAACATTATTTGCTTCCTAACTCTTTCTATATTAGGTAATGCCATTTGCTCATCTGAGTTTTCTCTCACCTCCGTAGATTAGGCCTTTTCCTCCTTCTGATACATTTAAAGAAGTAATGGGGTGGCCACCTCCCCGGAGACGCGTCTTCCTCCTCGCTAAGGGTAGTGTCTCGCTTTCTCATGCCCTCTTCCTCCCTCTTCCTGTTAGAACACAGTCCTTGTCCTCTGGAAGCCTTTGGTCTAAATGATAATTTCCTCAGTGATGAACATCTCAACCGTACATCTTAACCTAGCAGCTTCCCCTGGGTAGGGGCAGTTTCGGTGCTGTCTGAACACATCGCAAGCACTTGGAAATGGGTGAAGGTTGCATTAAAGATAACCGAGAAGCCCTGGGATATGTGGATACTGAGACGCCTTGAAACTAAAATGTTTCTGTGCCCAGTTGAGTTTTACTGTAGGCTCCTAAATCAGCTGAAACTAGACCCTTCTCCCTGTCCTGAGACAGCCAGGGGGCACTTTGTTCCTTACATAGAGGAAGCACAAACATGAAGACAGAGGCTCCAGCCTCATGAGAAGGCACACGAACTCCTTTTCTTAAAAACCAAGGAACATGGCATGTTTAAAGAGAAGCACTGAACAGAAGTCCAAAACAAACTCCCAAGGGGCACCATCCCCTTGACCTGAGAGAAAAGAGGGCTCTTCTCTAAAACAGGTGGTTCTCGGCCCTTGGATGCAGCCAGAACTCAGTGGCATCTCTACCTTTCAGTTCTCCTTACAGAGCCTAACACAGTCTTGGGTTTTCTACCCATCATTGTCCTTTTCTTTTCGGAGTCGACATCAACATACTGTGAGAACCTTTAGGCAAAGGCATTATTTAGATGTTCTGAAACACGCACGAGTACGAGGTCATTGCATTTTAGTTTATACCAGGCGGCTACCTCTTATGCATAGGGCTGGACGGCGGCGGAGAACTAATTTCAGACCTGGAACAAGGCAGTCGCCTCTACAGAATTCCTCCCTGGTCCCGTTTCACATCTGCAAGCAGGGGGCAGACTGTCAGGATATCAAGGAGGGTCAGGTTGGAGAGTGCGAATGACTCCATGCAATTCATCACCCTTACTCAATTAAGAAAAGTGTTTCCTAGGTGGGCCAGGCATTAAATATGTAGGAAGCAGAGCCTCGTGGTTGAGGGCTGTGGAGCCCAGACCACCTGTGTTCTCATCCCAGCCCCACCACTTGCTCTCTGTGTGACCTCAGGAAAGTTACCTAACCCCTCGGTGCCTCAGTTTTCTCACCTGTAAAATTGGAATGGCGACAATACCTGTTGTGTAGGATTATTGTGAGGATTAAAATGAGTCAGTCTGTGTAGCACACTTGGAATTGGGCCTGGCGCCTAGTATGTGCTCAATCAATGTTAGCTATTAGCATTAGGGTTATCTTACTCATCATATGAGATAGAGGAGCATGGTGGGGACTTCCCTCCCTTGTGGATATCCATCCAGCAGTTTTGAAAGGAGCTCAGATGATTCCTGGTTCTATTTCACCTCCCCCCGCCCCCCCTGCCCCCACCTTTTAAAACCAAGATGCTACAGCGCTCAGAGAAGCCCCTGCTAAAGGTTTCATTCTCTCGATTCAGAATGGGGACCCTTGGCCTTAGTAAGTCAGATTTCAGTGGGATAGGCAGGCAGCTCTAAAGCTCGTGCAACCATCCTGTGTTCATTTGCCCCTCGGAGGTGGGCTCTCAAGACTGCTCCCAGTGCTGCCCCTCTGCTCCTACCTGAGTCTTCCTCATGAAGTTCTCCCTCTTACGCATCAAGTGCTCTGGGTCAGGTTTGAAGGTGGACGTAGAATGCAGGAGCAGAGTCTTTCACCACCTGCCAGTCCCTTCTTCTCTCCTAAGAGGTGTGTGTCCCTCCAGCTGGGGCACAGTCAAGGGCATTTGGATGAAAGGAGGGTGGAGGTTGGACAAACTCCAGGGGTCAGTGTGGATGGAGGTGGCAAGGTGGTCCCTTCCTCCTGCCCTCTGCTTCCAGGTGAGCCCAGATACCCACCTCCTGTCTGTTTCTTGAGGTAATTCCCTGTGTTTCATCTGTTCATCTAGGGGAAGAAGAAGAAGAGGAAAAGGGACAAGCAGCCGGGAGAGACCAATGGTAAGTTGCAATAATCAGGATAGAGGAAGGAGCAGTAGCCCGAGGACCACTCTTTTATGTTAGGCTTCCATCCGGGGGAGGCAGGAGAAATTCAAGGCCAGGACATTGTTGGGGAACCCATCTTAGCCAGCCTTTTTGTTTATGCATTTTAATTAATTGCTTCATGACTGCCCTTTTAAAGCTAGTAACATTCATTGTTGCATGAAAAGCACATTGTAATTCTAGTGGAATGTGTTTTTAAATAACTGCAAAGCCTGTAACTGGAGAGCAAGCGGTAGGCATGCCTATGCTGGGGTTTATACAGTCTGCTTATTCTGTATGTGTCTGAGAAGGGGCCAGGAGGGGGCTTAGGGGCGTAGGAGGGGGTGTGTGTGAGTGTTTGATATTAACTGGGCTGTTCCTGAATGTTCTGATGCATGCCTTTACAGTGGTAAATTACACCCATTTTAAATTAAGGAGGTTTGTCATTCTCTAGAAGAAATTAGAAATACTGCATAGGCAATCTCAGAGGTCCCCTGGAGAAGGCCAGGCTTTTACAAACAAACAAACAAAAATTTTGAAGGCTTTGTATAATTTGTTCTTTTTTTTCAGAACACAGCGAATGTTTCCTAAATCCTTGCCTTTCACTTCCTCCGATTACAGGTGCTAATGTCATTTTGAGTCATTAAAATAGTTGATAAATTGTTTTTTAATTTTTCTTGCCATTATAGTTTTATTAACATTGAACACGTATGACATTTGAACATTCTTTAAAATGACCATCTACACGGTTTTGTATGTTTCGGTAGATTTTTTTTCAGTTGCTTTTGTTGTTTTTTTTTTGTTTTTTTTTACTTTAATTTAACTTTTGTTTTGTTTGTTTATTTATTTTTCCCATAACAGTTGTTTAAGCAGTGATGACAGTGATTTCAGAGTTGAACTAACTGTGCAAATTGAATATGCAGTATTTCTTTAAAAGAGACTGGTTAAAAAAAAATGGAAGGAATTCAGTAATAAACCTCCTTAATCTAATGGCATTTTTTTCATTGCTCCCACTAAGTTTTCTCACGCAAGCATGCATCCGCAGTATGATTATTTTTTCCTTTGCTTTTTTTTATTTTAGTTTTTTTTCTTCCTTTTGCGTTTCTGCTCATAATTTGCAAATCCACTACCATCTTACTGACTGTGCCTGCTTAAATGCTGCTATGAGCTTCTAACTAACTCTTAACAGCTCATTCACACAGCCTGTTTACTTTTATCTGTTCCTCTCTTAATATTAATGAAAATAGATTTTAAACAAGAAAAGATGAACATTCCAAAAGCTGCAATATCCCAATACCACAACCCTTTTCTTTCTTTATTTCTTTCTATTTTGTTTCATTTTGTTCTGTTTTTATTTGTAGTTTTTTTTCTTTTTTAAACTGTCGTACTCTGAGAAGAAAAAAGCATGTTACAAACTTAATTCCCTCCTGCGCTTTATTTTCTTCTGTAAGAAAAAAAAATTGAGAGAAAAAAAGGGAAAGCAAAACTGAAAGAGGAAAACTATTTAAAAGAGTTCTTCAGTATCTAACTTCCCTTTGTCAGTTCAAAACGAATCTGAGAGACAGTCCTTAAAGAAGGGATACTGCAGCTTTATTTGCAACAGCTCATTTCACAAGTTGAATAAGAATGTGATTTTTACCTTTTTTTTTAATTAAAGAAAGTTAAAAAAAACAAAAGTCAATATTTTGCAATTAGTAACCAGGTCATTGATTTATTCCCTTTTTTATTTTTATTTTTTTCTTATTTGTATCTTTCTCTTCCCCTCCCCTCTCTCTCTCTCTCTCTCTCTCTTTCTCTCTCCCATGTCCTTCTCCTCCTCTGCTCGCTTCTTTCTTGAACTCATTCAGACCTGAGCGCTCCTAAGAAATGCCGAGCGCGCTTTGGCCTTGATCAACAGAATAACTGGTGCGGCCCTTGCAGGTGTGTATAGTCTCCCAGATTCGCTGTGCTGGTTTGCAGCTGGTCTATTCAATCCTTTCCCCCTTCTCTGGCCTGTTGCTTTGTAGCTCTGTGTGTGGATCTTAGGAGACACAAGGGAGCGGGACACTGCCAAGTGTATGGGCTCTATGAGGGATATGCTTGTTCTCCTGCTGCTGCTAGCCAAAATGCCACTGTAAAACAGCATCATTTGTGCCTCCTCGGGTCAGCGACAGCAAACCCCCAGCGCGCCCCCTCCCAGGGAATGTTGCCTGCCAACCCCCTTCCTTATGACAGCCCGGGATCACAGTCCCGGCCTAGGTAGAAGCCAATGACGTCACTTTCTCCCCTCCTCTTCTCTCTCTATTTTTATTTATTTTTTTCATTGTTGCTTTTTGGTTTCTGGTTGTTGTTTTCTTTTGTGTGTGTTTTATCGTTTTATTTTATTTTTTTTTCTTTTGACTCATAGAAGTCCTTTCCTTTCATGTCCTTGGTGAGGGAAGATTTATCAAATAGAACCAAGGTGATATAGAAGAAAAGTAAGCTGTAGCTGAGATTTCACATCCAACTGAGCACGACCCACCATTGTGTTGTATTTTTTGTGTTTACCTTATGCTAACAGATGCAAATACTCCAAAGAAGTGTCGGGCACTGTTCGGGCTTGACCGACAGACTTTATGGTGCAAACCGTGCAGGTATATTACCACTGCGAGGCCTTTGGGAAAATCAAAGTATTCTGTCCTTCTGGTACCTTAGTGTGACAATTTATTTTGACCTCGTTCCCATCTGCTTCTCCCATTGGCATCAATGACTAATGATCCTCATTCTTCAAAATTTCCTTGCTAATTTTATGCCGTTTCCTCTCCCCACTTCCTCTGTCTCTCTTTCCCCCTGCACTTATGAATAACATATCCCTGGTGGCAGAACTGAGACCACAACCTTAACAACCAAGGGCAGGCATGGATCCTTTTGCTTTGAACGCCAGCATTGTGGAGCTGGCCCAGCCCTAGGAGTGGGTGGCCTGCGTACTGACCATAGCACGCCACCGTTTCCAGAGGTTTGAATGAGTTCACACTTGGCGGCAATTGCATTCCCGTACACTTGGAGTCAAGGCACTCAGAGAAGTATTCTGGCGTAGGCTTCCCCCCACCCCACACTTTTTTTTTCTTTTTGGTTTTGTTTTGTGTTTAAAAACCACATATCTGCACAGAGGAGATTGGTTAGCTGACATTGTTTTACAGTGCTGAAAAAGAAGCGTGGCATTGAATGGCATGCACCAGCTAAAGGGCTGCAAGCAGTGAGTCGTGCAGTTGCATATTGCAGTGTCGCTAGGCCTGCAGAATTAAAAAAAAAAATATATATATATATGTATGGATATAGCATTGGTTCCAAAATGGATCAGAATAGCCCCAAAGGGTCCAAATTAAGCACACACGTTTCACCTGCAGGTTTCCATCCAACCTGCATGCTCAGGGAAGGTGTAGGTACTTCCTTCTTGGTGGAGGGAATACCAACTAGTTCCTGTCTCATTTCCTTTCCTTTAATGACCACCTTTGGTTAAATTTGTTGTTTCTTTGTTCTGATACAAGCAGTCTTTGAATTTGGAATATTATGATGGTAGGTATTTCAACACCCTAAACACGCTTCCCTGTTTGTAGTGCCTCCCCCGTCACGTGTCCCCTCCTTCATGCCTTTGCCATGTGCTCCGTGTTTAGATGTTAGATCAGATGTTCATCCCATTTCGTGCATGCCCACGAGTCTCCTGTGTCTCTCCTCTTCTTCTCTGATGCCGGTACAAGAGATCGGTGAAGTGCCTCGTGTTGACCCACCCAACGTTAGGGGAGAGAGAGGGCCTGGGAGTCTCCACTGAGGGAACCACGCAGACACCTCTCCGCCCACAGAGTGAGGGATTGGGGCCTCAGGGGGTCACCTAGCAGGAGAGGAAGTCCCCCAGTCATTCTGGGAGATGGTAGTTTCACAGAGCAGACAAATGTCCCCTCAACACAGTCCTGGGTTCTTCTCTGGACAACAGAAAGGAATTGCATGATGAAGATGACGAAGGATGTTGGGTATCTGATTAGGACTAGCCAGGGAAGACAGGGACTCTGCCAGGCATTGAGTTTGTCAGAATTGTATTTGTGCCGAGTAGGAAGATGAGTAGCTACAGAATCCTGCTCTGAGATGCCCTGCCATGGCAAATGACTGGCTAACCACAGGGCCTCTCGAAAGAGAGTGTTTCTCATGATCTGCAGAAATGTACAACTGACACCATTGTGTATGCCTCACAATAAGGCTGGTTCAGGTGCCTGGTTTGTTTATTTTATTAATGGGGGATGGGGGTGGTTTATGAATCCCTTTTTTGTTTGGGAAGCAGTTGCTGCAAGTCAGACTTAGCATTTTTTTCCCCCTTTCTGGAAGTTATTACTAACATTGACCCAAACAGAAATCCGCCCCTCAGACATAGTTCACACCTTGCTTGAAGCCAGGGTGTGGTACTTTCCTCAGACACCAGAATTTTCTTGATATTTTTACTTAAAAAAAAAAAAAATCTGCCAGCCCAAAACCTTTGTGACTGCCTTGTGTTTTAGCAGCACAATTTTCTAAAATGCACCTTTGAGGAGCTATCAGTATGGCAGCATGTCTGTTGCAGGTCTGAGGTCCCTGGTCCTAGGAGCTGGAGTTTAGCAGAGACCCCATCATTGTCCAGTTTTCTTTCCAGCCTTAGCACTGTCAGAACTTGCCCAGCAGCCATTTTTCTTCTGTTGGGGACATTTTTTTCATACCATAAAAACATTAGCAAATGCACTTCTGCTGTCTTTTAAGGTTGTCATTCCAAAACAGGATCAGGAAGAACCCTTAGTTTCCTTTCAGAATAAATACATAAGAAGCTAGAAATAGATTTTTAAGAGGCCACTCCTCTGATCGGAGATGAAACCTAGGTGGGGAGTGGGCTAAGAGTATGGTTTTGTACAGGTTGTTCCCGCTCCCTTTTCCCCTTCAACTTTTAACTTTGCCATGGCCATGACTGGCCTGATGCTAAAATCAATAGGACAAAATGTGCTTTAAAAAAAGGAAAAAAAGAAAAAAGAAAAGCAGTTGCCAACCGAGGCATTTTCTGACTTGTCAGAAATGTGTGTGTGTGTTCCAGCTGCCCTTTGCTCAGCCACCTATTTGAAGGACCATTGCTCTGTCATCACAGTCTTCGTGTCCCCTGTCCAGAATGCCCCTCCCCCATCCCCATGATCTGGAAACTTCCACGTCATAAGGAGGGTGGGAGGGATGAGAGAAAAGCACCCAAAACGCTCCTAGCCACTCAGGGCTCTTAGCTTGCCACACAGGGTTTCTTGTTTTATTTGACATTTGTGGACATTTTAACAAGATTCTGTTTTGAGCCCACCAAGTTGCTTTCCCATCTTTTCACTCTGCCCTGCTAGCATGGAATGCTGCTCGGTGCTGCGCCCTCCTCTTCCTGGTCGTTTCCCCTTCTCTCTTTCTCCCTTTCCCTCCCTGTTTTTCTCTGTTGCTTTCTCAGTTTGCTTATGCACTCTCCCCCCCACCTCCCTTCCTCCTCCTATTTTTAAAATGCATGGACATCTTAGTTTTTTCAGCATGTTTTGATCTGCAGGCTAAGGTGGTTTAAAACTCCGAGAGGCTTAATTATTTATCTTGGTTTCTGGGATGGGAGCAGAACCCATAGTCTATTTCAGTCTATCCCAGGGAGAAAAAGGAACCTTGCCGAATTGAGGGTGAGAGGGGGCTGCACTTGGTCCCCTAGAGTTCTTTCTGACTCAGAGGGGACAGACAGACCCTGACGCCACCAGCCCCACTGTCTCTGCCTCTGGGAGGCAGGGAGGACTGCGCATGCTCCCTTCCCTCCCTCCCCTCCTTCCCTCCCTTCCTGCCATCTTGCTGAGTCCACACCCAAGCACGGAAGGGCACCGTCAGACAGTTCTGGGGCACGGACCAAAAGGAGGAACCCAATACACCCCCATTCCTTTCAAGGCCAGAGACATTGTCCGACCATGGTTGCCTTCAACAAGGCATCTTGTTTGCTTTCCAGCGGCCGAAAGCCGGTCAGCACTCACACACTTGTTTTTGGATGGAGTGTTATCAGCTGTGGTTCAGACTATATTCTAGGGTCCTTAGGTGAGCACATTTCCTATATCTGCATTATTTTCATAGCATAAGTGGGGTTGATCCCCAGGATCACCTTTCCTACCAAAACACTGTCCCATCAGACTGGGATTAATGGTAGGAGAAGCTTTGAAGTCACATGCTCAATTTCTTGAGTTGTTTCCCCCCCCCAACCTCATCCTTTGATGCTAAGCAAGAAAGGCTCTGAAATTCTCATTCGTATTTCTTACATAAGTGGGTAGTGAAGAGGGCAAATTCTGGTTTTGGTGTAGGGCAAAATTAGACTCTCTGGTTTTAGCACTAATCACAATAACCCAAACCCAGGAAGGTCCATGCTGCGATTCCCTGGCACGTCGTCTTTGTGGTCACTTCTCTGTGATGGGCTTGTGCTGCACCCTCCACTTCCTGGCCTCAGCATATGACAAGGGCAGGACGCCTTCCATCCATCCCATCCTCACTGTCTCCTTCCAACCGGCTCACTATGGGGTGGGGGAGGGGAAAGCCCCAACTCTTAAAAAACAAAAACAAAAATCAAGTTTGAATCTTAATTTAATCCACAACCTGCAGGCCATACAACCAGTTATTCTTGTTCCTTTGGATCATTTTCTGTTTTTCTTATTCTTCCCCCTCCCCCACCTTTGTTTATCCTCTTCTACCTGTTTTTGGTGGTTTTTTGTTTCTTTCTTTTTTTTTTGTTCTGTTTGGTTTTTTGTTTTTATTTTTTTAGTTTATTTTGTTTTATTTTTGTTTCCCCCCCTCCTCCCCTCTCGCCTGATTCTGACCTCTCTTGATTTGGTGTGGTTCTTAACAGACAAGCCCGAAAGCTCTCTGGGCGCCAGCAGCCTCATGGTGGTGGTGTGTTAAAACCTTTAAGCCTCTCGCTAGCGCTGCCTTCAGCTATGTGGGCTCAACAGTGAGCATTTTGAGAGTTTCATATCGATATGAGGCGGCTGGGGAAGGAGCTCTGTCTTTCTCTTTTAAAACACACACACGCACACAAACACACACACACACATCATTGGGGGGTGGGGGTGGCACTGGTGGGAAGCTGGGGTGGGCAAGGAACTGTGTTGGGAGCGTGAGGGGATGTCTAAGGGTCTGAGCCAAAAGAGAAATTACGAGCTGTTCAGTTCGCCTCAGTTGGGACAAAGCCACTTTCTGGCACCCAGGTGCCACAGCCTGCAGGTGCCTCCCTGCCTCTGCTCACTTAGATCTGGGCAGGGGTGGGGCTGTGGCTGTTGAGGGAGAGTGGGGGGCGCAGGTGGAGAGTTCTGGACTCCGAAGTATTTTATCTGCCAGAGCAGGCTTAGAGGTGGGCCACGGTTCAGTGAGCGACCCACCCCGGGGAGCCACTTTAATTGTTCTGGGGCCTCTGGGCACGTGTCCCCGTAGGGAGCCCCTTAGGTGACGTCGCTCAGCTGCCTGCGAGCACTAAGTGACTCTCCCTTGGCATCTTTGCCTTTTATTCACAGATAACTCTCTCCCCCTGTTTCTAGGAGAAAAAAAAAGTGCGTTCGCTACATACAAGGTGAAGGGAGCTGCCTCAGCCCACCCTCTTCAGATGGAAGCTTACTAGACTCGCCTCCTCCCTCCCCCGCCCTGCTAGGCTCCCCTCCCCGAGACGCCAAGGCCCAGACTGAGCAGACCCAGCCTCTGTCGCTGACCCTGAAGCCCGACCCCCTGGCCCACCTGTCCCTGATGCCGCCGCCACCCGCCCTCCTGCTCGCCGAGGCCGCCCACGGCAAGGCCTCCGCCCTCTGCCCCAACGGGGCCCTGGACCTGCCCCCCGCCGCCCTGCCGCCGCCCCTGCCGTCGCCCCTGCCGCCCGCCGGGCCCTCCGCGCCGCCGGCTGCGCCCTCGACCTCTTCCTTACATTCCCACGGCCCCCGGGCCGCGCCCCAGCCCCAGCCGCTGTCCCTGGTCACCAAGTCTTTAGAGTAGCGCTAGCGTCGCCAGCCCCTTGCTCTGTGCAGTGTCGGTTCCGCTTTTCTTTCTTCGCGCCCTCCCCCACCTTCCAAAGGTTTTGTTTTGTACTCTGTTCATTTCGTGCCACGTGGCTACATTAGTTGATGTTTATCGAGTTCATTGGTCAATATTTGACCCATTCTTATTTCAATTTCTCCTTTTAAATATGTAGATGAGAGAAGAACCTCATGATTCTACCAAAATTTTTATCAACAGCTGTTTAAAGTCTTTGTAGCGTTTAAAAAATATATATATATACATAACTGTTATGTAGTTCGGATAGCTTAGTTTTAAAAGACTGATTAAAAAACAAAAAGGAAAAAAAAAAAGGAAGAAGCAATTTTGAAGCAGCCCTCCAGAAGGAGTTGGTTCTGTATTATTTGTATTAAATACGAGCTTGCGAACCAATCATTTTACATCTGGTTTTTAAACCATAAGGGCACGAGGAATGCAGTGCCGTTACTTTTTTTTTTCTCTGTGTGAAACAACTTTTATTGTGATGTTACTTGTTATTGTTTAAATGTACAGAAACAAAGGGTTAAAATGTGTTAATATACCTTGTTCCATGGTGGTGTTCTTTTGGGGGGAGGGGGATGCTACTCCACAATTAATGGAATCACAAGCTGTCGGGCCAGTAGTATTTATTGCTTTAGAGATTGCTTGTTGTACCTGTATGTTGTCCCTTTTTAAATATGTTTTCCTTTTTCTTGAAACTGTATAAAGTTTTTTTCCCCCTTAGCGTAAGCATCTTATATATAACAACTCATTTGTACAAGGTTTTTAAGTTTATATATAAAATGTGTATATATATTTTTTGTTTCCCTTTTTGACTTTTTTTTTTTGCTGTATGAAACCCAGATGCCACCAAATGGACATTAATAGTTGCATTAAGGATCAGTAGCATTAACAAAAGTTGCTTTAAAAGCCATTATGTAAAACAAGACTTGAAAATTAGTGAGGGAATTTTAGCGACGCTGTATGAGCAGCGGTGGGAACCATCCTTGTTTCCCCTTTGAACTCCCAGTTGGATGCCCTGCGCCCTTACGACATGGACTGACCGTGTGCAAAACTTTATGTGCCAAAATTCTCAGTGACTTTAGCTTTCTCCCTCTTTTTGATGCTGTAATTTTTGTTCATCATGTTTTGCTGTGATGTTACATAGGTAGATTTGTATGTAGTTTTAATGTCACCTATAACAAAATGTGTTTGGTAGCAGATTGTCCAGAAAGCATTTTAAATGAAGAGGTATAAACCCTTAAGGGCCAAAATTCTGTATATTAGATTACTCTTAAATGAAAAACCAGCTGCCACTTTTATGTACACATATTACGTACAAGTTAGGTAGCAAACTTTAAAAATAAAACAAACCTAGGCATGTTGATGTTGCAAAATGCTGTATAAAGCTGAAACCTGTTCATTCAGTGCCATTGTAGTTGACATGAAGCGATTGTAAAACTGTCTCCGATTTTTCTCTGGTTTATTAAAATGCTAACTATAACATTTTTTGTGAATACTTTGAATGTTTCCTAACAGTTGTGATGTTACTGTTCCGTTTTATGCTCTTATTCCAAGTTCATTTTTAATGGTTTGGAAGCCATTTTTGTAATGAATAAATGTTCATGCTGTACAGTATCTGTAGCATGCCGTTCTGGATTAATAAAAGCAACTTAGTATGTGCAGATAAAGGCTGGTCACTTGTGTCTGTGATTTGGATTTTATCTCTAGGGAAACTGGACCTACTCTTATCAAGAGAAGCATTCCCAAGTTGGAACTTAAGAACATGTGGTTAATGTATGGGTGGCGGGTGGTGACTTAGATACCAAAAAGTAGTCTTTTGAGTCCAAGAGGGGTTGATCCTCCTACCCTCACCCTCAATGCCCGTTTGGTGTACCTGCGTGTCTGGTTCATATATAATGTGTCATTTGCAGTGATGATAACCAGTATAAAAGGGAGTTCTTAGAGTGTATCTTCCCCCATAGTATTTAATGCTGCCATCACCAGTAGTTCATTTCTGAAAGCAAAGCACAGTTACAGAGCAAGTGTTACTTTTTTGGCTATAAAACAGTTACACTGATATATCCTACTCATTCTCTCACAGTATCAAGCAGAAAGGATTTAATTCCGGTTAATGAGACTTAGTTCACCAAGAGCAGACTTATGAAACCATACTGTTACCAGTTAAGGATCATCAGTTTGAAGGTATCCCTAACTTCTTAAAAGTCACATACAGGGAGAGATACAAGGATGTCAAATTCAAATGTTTTCTCTAGCAGTGAGCAATTATTGAGCAAGCAGCTTTTTAGAAAATTGGATCAAAGTGATTCACTTAGAGATATGTATGGAGGAGTTTTGCCATATGTGGGACCCAAGAGTTTTGGCCACACCTTGGCAAGAGTGCAAGTTCATCACCACTGGGGGGGGGTGGGGCACGGTAAAGATCATCCTCAGGTTTCCACTGAATTCATTTCTCTTGCTGACTAGGCGGATGGATGGATGCGTTGCACCATTTATCTAGGACATCTGCACCTTCAAAGGATGCTGATTTCAATGGGCACGGAAGCTGTTCATGTTGCCGTTGTTGTTTCTTAAGGTTACCACAGTGTCGCATCAAGGACTTTAAAGGCCCTCGGAAACTCTGCTTTGCTCAAGCTAGTTTTTGTTCTGTAAAATCTCGGTATTTTGTTTTTGCTTTGCTTTGTATTCCCAGGGAGGAGTGTTTCTGGTTGTCCTTCCTCATTTTATTTTGCACACTGGGCCCAGAGTGACCTTTGAAAACACAAATAAGAACAATATCCATCCGTTATTTGTTGCAGACTGCCGGGCCATTTATGTGCATTTTCTCATTTCATCCTGACACTCCCACCTGAGATAGCTATGATTCTCCCCCATCACACTCTGCTTTATTTTCTAAATGGATCTAGGAACTTAGAATTTGAGTGCCTTGTCCAGGGCCACACAGGAGATCAGGTGGGGCTGGGACTTAAACTCAGATCCAACTCCAAGCCCATGCTCTGCTGCCTCCCATGATAAAGACAGCTCTCCCCTTCCAAAAAGAGGTGATGGGACAGTCCTTTTAAACGGTTTCCTTGTTTCCTCCACCTACTCCTCTGCCTCACACACCCACTCACTCACTTTCCTTCTTAGCTGTTCTGTAGCGTTAAGCCACCGAAAAGTGTTTTTGCTCTTCCTGCCTGGAAAACTTCCCTTCGTGCTTCAGGTCTTTGGGGAGGTGGTCCTGACCCCGCGAAGGTGGATACTGTCTCCCTCCTCTGTGCTCTCCCAGACCCCGTCTTCCCCCACCTTTGGTCCACTAACCACCATCGTGTCAACGGGTGTTGCCTGCTTAGGCCCTCAACCTCGGCACCCTTGACATTCGGGCCAGATAATTCTTAGCTGTGGGGGCCCGTCCTGTGCATCGTGGGATGTTTATCAACATCCCTGGCCTCCATCCACTAGGCGCTATAAGCATCCTCCTCCTGCAAGTTGTGGCTACCAAAAATGTCATCATTGTCAGATCTATCTCCTGGGGGGCAAAATCACCCCCAGTTGAAAACCACGTCTCTAGAGAGCCCTCCACGAGGCCAGGATTGTGGCTTTCATGTTCACGGCTGGATACCAGGGTCCTGGTTTAGTTGCAGGCATATAGCGGGTGCTTAATACATATCTGTTGAAGGAAGGAATGAGGTGTGGGTCAACTCAATGTCTATATTGCAAGAAGCGGAAGAATGGGAACTTCCATAAGGCTTCACAACTTCCAGGGTGGTGGTGACCCTCTTAATCCTTTCAGCCATGCTGGAATATAGCTCAGCGCCCTTGTTACAGGGCCCAGAAAAAGGACAGGGTGCAGCCCCTGCTGTCAGCCAGCCTGAATGTAGCTCTCTTGCTAAAATTCAAAACATATCACCTAGTTTACCTGCCCTGTGGCACTTGATTGACAGTTTGAGGACCTCCTCTCCCCCCAGGCTTGTCCAAGTTCTAGTCTCCCAAATACCAGGCCAAGCCTTTGCCCTTCAACCCTTCCTCTCTGCATCTGTTGGATTTCTTCCTACCTCAAGAGTTTATTTTCACAGTGAGCATCTTCCAATTCCATCCGTAAGAGTGGATCTGTGGATTTTTTGTTACTAAGAGACCCTACTACAAACTCTAGGAAACCGTAAGTCACTCCTTGGGCCACATCATTGCTGGCCTCTGGTGGGACTTGGCCAAATATGTTTGCACATTAGGAGGGTGTGTGTTTCCTGTGGCTGCTGTAATGAATCACCGCAAACTTGGTGGCTTAAAATAACAGAAATTGATTCTCTCACAGCCTTAGGCCAGAAGGCTGCAATAGGTGGTGGCCGGGCTGTGCTTCCTGCAGAGGCTCATCTGCCCAGAGCCTCCTTCAGCTCCTGGGGGCTGCCCACAGGCCTCGCATTCCTTGGCTTGCAGCCACAGCACTCCCGTCCCTGCCACTCCGTCTCTGTGGCTGTCCCAAAACTCCCTCTGCTTCTCTTGTAAGGACACACCTGATTGTCTTTTGGGCCCATCTGGTTAATCCTGGATCAGAAACCCTTTCTCTTTCAATCCTTAATCTCATCTTTTGCCATATAAAGTCGTACAAGGTTTCAGATTAGGACACGGACATATATTTTGGCAGGGGCGCCCCGTCCAGCCCACTACAGAAAGCATTTGCCAATTCTGGGACCACTGCAGAGTCTTAGCACAGAACTCTTTAGAATGGGCAGTTGTTCCACGGTGGATGGTGGTCTCGTGGAAAATGATCATTGTAGTAGCTGGTTTTCCATTTCAGATGGTAGAAGGCTCACTTTTTATTCTGATGATGTGGATTCATTTACTTGCGGAAGGACCTTTCATCCGGATCCAGGCTTTCAAGGAAGGAAGCAGCTGGGAGCAGTGGAGTGAATCTGGGCTTGGAGGATCCCACATCCCACCTTGCTGTGTGTCCTTGGGTAATTCCTTCACCTCTCGGGGGCCCTGTTTCTTCAGCTAACAAGTGGTGGCGGTGGTATCCATGTTGACAGACTCAGGAGGGCTAAAATGCAGAGTGCCTGGAATGGTAAGTCATGGAGTTTATCGTTATCCTAAAAACCGAAGGCTAGTCTATTTGTTTTCTTTATTTCTCTGTGGGGTTCTGCTAGTCCAGCTCTTCACACCCAAGTGAGAGAATCGCAGAAATCTAGATGCTCAGACACGTCACGTGGCCCAGAGACACTGTGGCTCATCCACAAGTCATTCATTTTACCTGCAACTCCATGGCCCCACGAAAATGTCTTCCACTCTCTGGGGAGCCACAGCCCTGGCTGGGGTGCTTTTTGTGGTATAGACATGTGGCATAGAAATGTGTTTTTAATTAAAGCCCTTTGGAAAGAAACTAAGGAGTAGCCTAAAAGTCTCCTGTGAGCAGTGCCTGAGGCAGTGCCACAAACCAGAACTGGGAATCGCTAATGAACAGGGGCATAGATGGGATTTCCTAACGGATTCCCACCTGGGCTTGGCTTCTTCATCTCCCATTCCAGGTGTGGTTCAGCATTCTCAGGTGTGTGGCCACGGCAGGGGCCTCTCGTGAACTCTGGCATGGGTCTGACTGGCAGCTTTGGTGAGTTCTGGCTCTGAAGCTGGTTTTTTTTTGTGTTTTTTTTTTTAAAGCTGGCATCTTGTGGATAGACTTGGTGGGAGCTGTAAGCACACTTGTTCATTCTTGTGACTGTTTCTTGGGCATCTGTTTGCACCAGGTACTGTTCTAGGTACTGACACGTAAGTCTGGATGAAGCCAGCTTGGTCTCTAGTTTTTCCTGAGTTCATTCCTTCACCATCTTATAGGATGGGGTTTTTAAGGAAGCAGGGAGGGTGCACCAACATTCTTGAGTACTGGAAGGGGATTTTATGCAAGGATAATAACAAAAGGATGTGCTAAAAACTAGACTTGCATTTCTCATTTAGTCCTCATGGGGATAAAAATTGCTTCTATGTTCATTTTATAGATGTAGAAAGTGAGGCTTAGAGAAGTTACATGGTTTTCCCAAAGGCATGTATCTGGGAAGCAGTGAGCCTAAGATTCAAACCCAGGCAGCCTGACTCAGGCATAACTGAATACCATGTCATATCGCTTATTATAAAGACACAGACCATCTGAGTACCTAGAGAGAGGTAGAGGATGGAGCTAATTTGATCCATGGCCTTGCTAGAGGCTTTTGCTGTGGGACCACAGTGTTCTCTCTCTCCCTGTGTGCAGGAGGTCCACCCCCCGTATTCTGGTATTTATGTATGTAATAATAATAAAAACAGTTGATAGTTATATTCACTGAGCCATTTTGGACTCAGCACTAGACGTAACAGAATCCTACAACTGAAAGAAAATTAGAAGTATATGTATTATATATTCTAATAGTGAACATACATATTATATACTGTTTTTTGGATTGTGGGTTGCTATCCTTTCATAGGTCAAAAAAATCAATTTAGTGGATCAGGCCAGTATTTTTAAAAAATAAAATTGAATGAAATAGAAAATAGAATCTATTGCTGTATGTGTGTACTGTATTATATAAAATCTTTCTTACTGTGGTTAAAGTTTAAAAGCCAAGTTTAAACATTAATATTAGCTCTTATATATTTAATATATAAAATGCAATATGCATGGTGTATAAAATGTAGTTAACAGAATAAAGTTTATTGAGGGGCACTTACTAAGTATGTTACACCAGTATTTCCCAAAATGGGCTCCATAGAGCACTTGGTCCCACGGAGTCTTCTTGGTCTGATCTGTTTGGGTAACATGTCATACTATGCCTCCTCTTAAGAGTTTCAAAATGCTCGTTATTTATAAGACTCTGTGAAAGTCTGCCACAAAGAATCCTCTTTCACTCTACCTACAACATTTGCCATGTGTAATTGACTATAGAAGACTTTTTTGAGAGGGTAATGCTTATTAATGTCCTTCCAAATTAATGTTCCTTGGCGTACAACTTTGGAAATGTAATGCTTACATGTACATTAGCTCTCTTAATTTTTTAAACAACTCTATGTTGTAGTTTTAGTCCCAATTTTTAGGTGAGGAAACTGAGGGTTAAGTATTAGTAGTTGTCACTTATTAAGCATTAATTATATGCCAAGCGTATTTGTCAGCTATGTCTGCAGCAATGCTGTGTAACACACTATCCCAAAATTTAGTGGCTTATAAGAGCAAGCCTTTCTTTTTCTTGCCATTAGGTCTGTAAGTCAGCTGTTACTCTCATGGGATTGGCTGAACTTGGCTCTGTGCTCAAGTTCAGATCTGTTTGACACGTCTCTTTTTCTGAGACTAGTGACTACCCAGGGCATGTTCCTATAGTTATGGCGAAAACATATGAGTTGTCTTAAGCTCTCAGTTTGAAACTGGCACATTGTCAATTTCCAACTACATTCCATTGGCCAAAACATATGGCCCAGCCACACATCCGTAAGATAGGAAAGTATACTCTGCCCATATTTGAAGGAAATACAATATTTGCCTTGTTCCTTTGCCTTCATATGGCAAAGGGCATGGTTGTATAATTCTATAATAGGAATAACTGGGTGCAAAAAATTATAGAGTCTACAAGGATTGCACTAATCACTTTTCCCATCTTAATCTCATTTAATCCTTACAATTCTGTGAGGTAGGGATAAGTATTGCCCTCATTGTACACCCAAGTAAACTGAGGTTTAGAGATTTCAATTCTCGTGCATAGGGAAGAGACTCCAAAAGAATATTGACTAGGAGTGGAGATAATGGCTTCCTTGTCTTTTTCCTGAACTCAGAGAAAATCATTGACTATTTCGCTATTAAGCATAGTGTTAGCTGTATGTTTTGGTAGATACATGTTATCCAGTTAAGAAAATTCTTTTCTAGTTTTAGTTTTCTGAAAGTATTTATCACAAACTCATTTAAAGAGTGAAAAGACAAGCCGCAGCTAGGAGATAATGTTTGTAACACATTTATCTGACAAAGGACTCGTATCCGGAAGTAAAAAGAATTCCTAAAAAATATCAAAAGACAAGAGCTTAACCAATTGAAAAGGGCAAAAAGCAAAACAAAACCAAAAACAGGACAAAGCAATTCATAAAAAGGGATATCCAAATGGCGTGTTTAACTTTAGTAGGATGATCATGGCAGCTTTACTCATAATGGCCCAAAACTGGACATGAGCTAGCTGTCCATCGACAGTAGATTGGATGAATAAATTGTGCTCGTCATGCAATAGATGAGCACTTCTCGTCCAATGCCCTCCAGATTCCTCTGGATTTTTCTCATAGATTATATATGCTCCACTGCACCAAAATGCTGAATGTGGTATTGGATGGGTGAGAGAAACAAACGCTCTCTAGGTTGTGTGTGTCATACAGAGCAGGTAATAAAACACTGTAGCTATGACTACCGTATGGTCTAAGCATCAGTCCCCAACCTTTTTGGCACCAGGGACCGGTTTCATGGAAGACAATTTTTCCGTGAATGGATTGTGGGGGTGCAGGGAGAGGAGTGGGGAGCTCAGGTGGTGATGCGAGCGATGGGGAGTGTCGGAGCCAAAGCTTTGGTTGCTCGCTGTTCACCTCCTGCTGTCCACGTCCCCCTTCCTAAGTTTCATGGAAGACAGTTCTTCCCTGGTGGCGGGTGGGGGCAGGGGGTGTGCGGCCTAGCTCTGCACCGGGTCCCTAACAGGCCATGGACAGGTACTAGTCCATGGACCAGGGGTTGGGGACCCCAGGTCTAGAGAGTGGGCCCTGAGGAGGGGAGTCACCATGGCTAAGGGCTGACATGAAACAAACCTTTTGAAAAATTTTTAATGTTCCCTATTCACTTGATTTATGGAATGATGAAGAATTCAGGTTAAGCATGCTAACTTCCTCTGGATCCTAAAGGTAGTGCTGGTTGCTACTTAAAATAAAACAAAACAAGCTATGTGGTGCCCACCCCCTCACCCATATTCCTGTCAGCTTTATGAGATCAAGTATGGCAGGAAATTCACCGCGAAAAATGTACATGGAGTGGGGCTTTCTGGAATGGCCTCTAAGAATAAATAATCGTAAAACAGATTGAATTCCTATTAATAACTGTTTCAGATAACACTCTGCTAGAAATTGCCCTGGGGTCTGTATTTGCCTCACAGGGTACAAGGGTTGAGGAAGGGTAGAGATGGGAACTCTCGGGCATGTCAGTGAAATTAGAGCTTGCCCTTGGTGTCAGGGTGTGGTGGGAACTCACACAGTTCCTGGGGCTCCTTGTTTAGTTCCCCTACCCCTGGGCCTTCCCAAGATCCCTCTGAGTAGGAATTCCAGGAGGGCTTCACAGGAAAAAGCAGCTGTTCTCAACAGAGTGGAACTACCTAGTCTCTAAGATCTAGAAAGAAGGAGCAGAGGACACTGAAGCCCAGAGAAGGGGCTCCAAGAGTGTCTTGCCTGAAGCCACACAGCTGGGTGCCGGCAGGGTCTAGGCTAGACGCCTTGATTCCCTGCAATCTACACCAGGGATCTTTCTCCTACCTGCTGCCTTGAATTCTCTACTGGCTTGCTTTGATGTGGGGAATTTTAGCCCAGCTGGCAGCTCTAAGACGTGTTCCCAATCCTAGGTGAGTATCCGGGTTTGGGGCCTCCAATGCAATGGAGGACTTGAGTGTGAAGCTCCCGGAAATCCAGCAGCCACCTGTTAGGGGTGCCTCTGATGTGCTGGGCCCCGTACCAGGCTCCCAGGCATCGGGAACAGCATGCATTATTTTATTTGTCCTTCACCCAAATACTATGTTGTAAGTCTTCCTATTTCCATTGTCATGGGAAGGAGCAAAGTGACATGTTCAGCCAAAAAGTGGCAAATCTGGGATTAAAACTAGGTCTAAGACTACAGAGCCAGTTTTTTTCACTCACCCTGTGATTAAGAACCTTAAGAAGAAACTGAGTCCTCAAATTCCTCTGAGTCTTGGGAAATGCCATCAGGGCTAGGCTAGACTAGGATATTTGTCCACTTGGTTAAGGCAGAGCTGTCCCATCGGGAAGCTAGTGTCCTGTGGCTGCCACACCCTGGGGTAGGGTGGCGTGTGGAGGGAAGATGCCAGCGGCCAGCTGCCTGGCTGAGAGGGCCTGGGTGCTTCCCCTCCCCTTGGTTCCAGGAGCAGTGGCCTCACCCTGCAGCCCGGCTGTGGTGGGCAGTGGGGTGAGAGCACCGCCCCAGGCCAGCCCCTGTTACAACCCCCAGGGCCATCAAGGCCAGGTGGGTACAGGATGGAGGGCCTGGCATTGCATTTGGGGAGGTGATTGTGGTAAGACATTCTCGGTGCCTCAAGGCTGGTGTCGGGCATCAGAGGCTCGGCCTTTGCAGTGACAGCCCGGCCCTCTGCAAGGCTGCCTCTGTTTTCCCCAGGAAGGGGCTCTGCCCACTGCACGCATCCTCCCACCCGGCCCTCCACCTTATATAATGGCACATTATACAACATCTCAAAGCAGGTGGTATTTTTAAAGACAGCAAGTGAGCATTTTTTTGGCCTAAATTTGGGAATGAAACAGATGGATTTTTAAGACTCTGGGCTTTTCCTATGAATAGTAACCGTTGTTCTCCTCTGCTTTTAAACACCAGTTTCAAGACCACCTCCAGCAACCAATCAGCACTCTGTTATTTAATTATAACAAAATTCTTAGCCCTGTCTGCTGCTGCTCGGACAAGTGGGGGGCACTGGATCAATTTCTGGAGCCAGGCAGACTTGCCAACAACAATTTTCCTTTTCCCAGAGGGCCTCGGAGGCCTGGAGCAGGTTCCAAGCCCTCCTCTCCAGCCTGCTCAGCACGGGCTCCCTGACAGCGGGTTTGAAAAGGGTTATAGAGAGGCAGATAAAGGCCGCGCTTGTTGGAGCCTTCCCTGACAGGGCCGCCCCCCACGCCAGTGAGCTCATGCCTGCCTCATTATGGCTGGTGCCAGATTTTTTCCATTAACAGGTAATTGAGTAGAAACTAAAATAAGCGAAGTTTGTTTCATCCCTTGGATTTTCTTGCTGGGGTCTGAAAGAAAAACACTTTAGCATCGTTAGTGGAGGAGTGTCCTTGAAAACGTATTTATGTTTTCCAAGTGATTTGTCGCTTGGTAGGTGTAATTAGCCACACTGTTCCCCGAGCCTCTCCTTTCTTGTTTTTATTCGTTAAGGTCCACAGTGTTCAGAGAATAGGACCTGGTTTCCTGGGCCCCTCGCTGCCTGACACCCTGTTTTCAGAGTGGATGGGTTAAGTATGTTCAGAGCAGACAGCTGATTTTTCTCCCTGGCTCGCTCAAGCACACACACACCTGGAGCATCACCAGGTGGGGCAGGAGGGCACAGCCTCCGCCCACTACCCACATTGCCCTGCTCTCGCCCGCCGCCTGGGGCTCCCGCTTCGCCTGGCTCCAGGTAGACGCGGAGGGAGAGGGAGGTTCTGCCTCACCTGAGCTCTTGCCAGCTTGCTTTATATACGCCCCGGCCCCAGTTCCGGTTTCACAACCTACCCTACCAGGAACAGATATGGAGGGCTGGTGGCGCCTGTCTCTTCAGTCTCGTGAAGAGTCCCTGTCACCACCCAGCCTCAAGTTCCCCATGAAGTCCAGAGTTTGAGATGAGTGTGGGAGAGAGAAACGTGGCGTAGGTGTCGGGGCTTGGTCTCCACCCTTAGGAATTTTCGTTTCACCTTGGAGCACGCGACAGCGATGACCTTGTTTCAGCGGTGAACCCCTTTGATATTCTGGTAAGTGCTAAAAGAAATTGTATCTGCCTGAATGCAGACAGAGCGCTGTGTGTGTTTTCAGTAGTTCGTGAGCCCCACGATAAGAATCGCCACACTAGACACGCAGGGCAAATGAATCAATGTCATTTAAGCACATTTTTGTCCAGAATTATTCACCCCTTCACACACCTGATAAAGTCTTTCTGAGGGAAAGAAGAAGCCTCCAGAAATGTGCACCTTTCTGGTGAGCAAACTTAGTTCACGGGACTGCATGCATTTGGTTTTCCACCAACAATAATAGGTCATAAGGAATACTTGTCCATCCCTGTTGCCCGTGCCCTAACAAGGATGGCTGTGATAGGTAAGGTCCCTGCCTGCCTGGAGCTGACATTCCAATGGGGAGAGCAACAAAAAAGCCACCTGAGATTTCAGTAAGTGCCTCAGGGAGGTAAACATTAGCTAGGCATTCACCTCCAGGGGTCAAGGAAGCCCTCTCAGGGAGACGCTGGCCCACCTGAGGCCTGGAACATGAGGACTTCTATGTCTGCTCAAATTTAGAGTCCTGAAGCCAGGCCCCTTAGACCCTCACATCCCTGTGCTAAGGGCTTTGAACACACCTCATTGTACCCTCACAGCCTCCCAAAGCTCTGGTAGAGACCCCATTTTGCAGATGTGGACACTGAGGCCTGGCGCAACCTGCCTGGGGGCACGGGAGTGGAGGAACCAGAGCTGGAGCCGGGCCTCTCAGATCCCCAAGACTGTGTTCTTCCTTTTTGTTAAAAATAGCTTTATTGAAGTATAATTTAGATACAAGAAAATTCACTTGGTTTAAATGTACAATTCAATGACTTTTAGGAAATTTACAGAATTGTGCAACCGTCACCACAATTCAAATAGAGAACATTTTCGTAACCCCAAAAAGGTCTCTCTGTCGCCGGGTTGCAGCCACTCCCTGTTCCCACACCCAGCCCTAGGCAACCACCAATTTGCTTTCTTTCTCCGTAGATTTGTTGCTTTGCACATTTCATATACATGGAATCATACAACGTGGTCTTTTATTGAGTATGGCTTCTTTTACTGAGCACAGTTTCTTAACCTTTTTTTCATTACTATCCACTCTTCCCCCAAAGAGAAAAATTAAATTTAAATGCTTCGAAAGGCAGAAATTAAATACCAAGGAATACCATTTTGTCGGGTGCAGTTAGAGCTTTGGATGGCCACAGACCGTTGTAATAGCTAAGGTTTTGTGTCTCCAAGAACCAATTTTCTCCCCCTTAGGGGAGAAATCACCCCCCTTGAGAATACTTTTGAGGTCGGTCTATGTTGTCGTAGGTGTCAGTAGTGCTTTCCTTTTGATTGCTGTACAGTGTTCCCTTGCACGGATTTGCTGCCTTTGTCCATTCGCCAGTTACGGACTTTTAGGTTGTTTTCATTTTGGCTATTAAAGGCCCTGCTCACCACACTGAATCATGCAGCCTGAGCTCTTTGGCATCTTAGCACTCATCCTGGAGGATAGAATCAACCTCAGTGCCTCAGTTTCCTCATCTGTAGACTGGAGCTGATAAGCCTAATCATGACAATTACGTGAAATAATATCTGCCCGGTGTCTTGTAGATAACAACAGCTCAGTGTGTGTCCAGGGTCCTCCCTACCCGCTCACCCTTTGTGTGGGGAATGGTGCCCCCTTTGAAATTTGCCCCACTGTGTTCTGACCCCAGCTTCCATCCACGCCTCCACGGGTGATGTCATGTCTCACTTTGTTATTTTCTCCTTTTTTCTGGTGTTATTTGGGTCAAACCCAACATGGTTTCTTAACAGGAATCTCAGGTATCTCTCTCCTTTGGCACTTGTCTTCTGGACTCTGTGATTGACACATTCCCAGGGACCGGCTGATTTTATCTTCTGCTAAAACACTATGTCTCCTATGGGGGTGGAGGCGCATGTGGATGCTGTAGTAAAAAGAGCACAGGACGGAGAGTCCAGAGGCTGTGCTCCAGACCCAGCTGGGCTGAGCGGCCAGGGCTGAACCCCAGAAGTGTTTTGAATGAACATCTCCTTTCTGTAAGAGGCATCGTCCTTACATATGCCGGCCTCACAAAATTATAAAGAGCAAATGAGACATGAACTTTGAATGTGCCTTGTAGATGGCGGGGCCCATGGGAAAAGAAGACCGTGCTGTATCCTCATTGATGTATGGGGCCTGCCCCAGGACACTTTCCTTGGGGGTGGGAGGTATGTGTGTCCACAGAGCCCCTGGGCAGCTCCCCGGCCTGCCACAGTGCCCAGGGTCTCAGGCTCCTGCGTCCCCTTAAGATCTGAAATAACTCAAAGCAGGTGTTGAGTCCAGGATGTCAGGGCAGGAGGGAAACTCTAGAACTGGCCTGAGCGAGCCTCTCCCTCCAGAGGAGGGGACTCCTGGGAGGGCCCAGCTGATGCCCAGTCAAGGGGGAGGGCAGTCAGCTGCCTTGCACACTCTAGTTTTCAACCCAGTCTGGCCTCCCTGTCCTCAGCCCCCACCTCCCTCCTGGCCATTTTCCTGTTCCCAGTGACCAGACCTGGGTGATAGGGAACCAGCTGGAAACCATTGGGCCTAAAAGGTCAGCTTCCTGGGAACCAATTGAGCACAGTGCTCAAGAGAGAGAACTCTGGACTCAGACTGCCTGGGTTTGAACCTCAGCCATGTGGCTTCCTCTCTGAGCAGTTGGGCCAAGTTAAGGAACTTCTCCAAGCTATGAGATGGGTCTAAGACACTACCTACTTCTGGGAGGCTCAGATGAGATCACAGTGCTTAGGCCAGAGGTTGACATTTCAGGCCTGTTCCATAACCATTAGCTATTATTACTGTTTCTGTGGCCTTGTGTTCTCTGGGGCAGGAAAGAGAAGGACTCTAACCAAAGGCAGTCTTCTGGGAGGGAGGAGGCAGTTGCTTGCTGATGTGTTTGGAAGACCACCAGACTCCAATTTGCAGATCACTCCCCAGGCCTGAGACCCCCTATGAGGTTCACTCAGTGTGGCTCTCAATGCCTTTCAGCCTCTCTGGACCCCCATTCAAAGGCAGATACCCCATGGGAGGGCTTCCTCAGCCTTCTCAGCTGACCCCAGAGAGGGAGGCTGTGTGAGGGCACAGGTGGGCCCAAAGGGAGGTGAGGGCCCCAGAGCCAGGAACTTGTCCCTTCTGGGCCCCATTCCTGAGCCCAGCATTAGCCTTCAGGATCAACTATTTGGCCTTGAACTATCCTCACTGAAGTCAGACATTGAACCAGATTGTTCATAAAGGGTCTTAGAGTTGGAAATGATTTTTTTCTTGATATAGCATTTTTGTTTTAAGAGAGAGAAAGGAAAGAAAGGAGATGGATGAGTGAATGAATGCATGCATGAATACAGGGTCACGGAGCTCAGAGTTTGAGCTTCGTATTTTCATAGTTTGTCTTCAGAGCAACTTACCATTTATGTCTTCTTTTGTCACCCTGATGACTTGTTTCAGAGAGAAAGTGACTTGGTCCAGTGACTGGTGTTGGGTCAGAGCATCCCCCAGCCAGTACACTGATAAATATTTAACTATTAGCACTTCGGGGGAAAAGTCTTGATTTGTAGCATTTGCCCATTTCTGTGCTGTAAATACTCCACCATGGTTAATTCCAAGCTCTCATTATGACATCACTATACGTGTGACCGGGAAGAGAAACACCATTATACAATACTTCTACCATATAGATACCATAGACATACATAACCTCAAGAGCATAGACAATAGTAAAATAATTAGGAAGTGATGCGTTTTGAGTATTTATTACATGTGTTGTGTTTACTTGATTGTAAGTTCATACAACTTAATTTTTACAAACTAGTTTGCAGCATTACTGAAAATTTAACAACCGGCTGTCATAAGCCAGTATGAGCTGGATCTAGCATAACTACTGTCCCCAACCCATGGGCTTCCAGGAGCCCAGCAAGATTCTTCAAACCAACTCTGACGCTCTCCATCCGCCAGTGTCTGGAGTGTGCCAGGTAGAGGACAGCCAGCCCGCACGCCCAGCCGACGGCTCGTAGAGCCTGGAGGGTGAGTGGGAAGAAACTCATCTGCAACTCATCCTCTTCCAGGCACTGCTTCCTCCAAGGAAGTTGGGCTTGTCCTATCTGCGTCTGGACCGCTTCAGAAAGAAGATTTAAAGATACTCAATTTTCAGCCCGTGTACTACTTTAGAAAATTCTAGCAACTCTCACAAAGGGAGGATCATGTGAAATGATACGTGCTCAGGGGCCCAGAGAAATCAGAGTGGGGAGTTCTGCTTTGCCCCAGGATGCTGAAGGGAAGTTCTGGAGGCCGAATCTCTCCCCCTGGCGGCCTGTCTGGGGAGCAGGGCGCGGTGGGCACCCTCCTAGCAGACAGGAGGTGAGGTCAGCGCTGAGCCCCATGCAGGTCTGGGCCTGCCTTGCCCCTGCGCGAGCGATGGCCAGTGGGGAGCCGCTGCTTTCAGCCGGCTCTCCCCTGGCTCACGCAGGCACGACTCCCTTGGGCCTGGGCTTGCCCCGGGGGGCCGCAGGAGCATTGTCCCTGGAGAAAGCCACACAGGCTGAATGAGCAGCGTCTGCTTTCTGAAGGAGTTGCTCTGCTGCCCCCGAGACTGCCTGGCTCCTGGCCCTAGACCATTGTGGAGGGAGAAAGCGGACACACACAACAATCCCACGACAATCTCCTCTCAGCCCTTTCTTCTTTATTGCTGTTATTATTACCTTTCAAACCCCAGCTCCTTGGGCTCATTAGCTCCGGCGAGGCCTCCGGCCAAAGTACGTGGGGCCACCCCCCCCAGCCCCCCATTGCACACCCTGGCCCCCATAGGCCCGGCTTCACCGCTGTCTCTTTGACAAAATACATAAAACCGATACTGATCGGTTAACATACATGACATCTTTAAACTTTAATCCATTTTCCCTCTCTCGACACGGCGGGCCGGCCTCTGTAGAGGTGTCTGTCCATTGTTCCCTGTCAAAGCCTTCTTGAGTGGGTTTCCCACTGAGTCACTTTTGTGTGAGTCGAATCAAGATTATAGGTAGCGGAGAAGAAAAAGCAGAGAAGAGAAGGTTAACCCCTCATTTTAGACTTTAAGAAAAATCTGCCAGCAGGTGCCAGTTGGAGTGGGTAACGCACATGAAAGACCAAGTCCAAGCTGGGTCGCCTGTGTCACAAGAGGAGTTTTTCAGGGAGAAGCACACAAAACACGCATTGTCGTGGTTGCACACAGAGACATAAATTTAGGAACATGTTCACCCTTCGCCTGATCATAGTTAGCTCTGATAATGAGGAACAATGAGCCGGAATGAAGCCACCCGGATTGAGTAGCGAGAGCATTGCCACTTGCTCATTCTCCCACGAATGTGGCTTCCCTCCTCTTCCTCCTCTCATCTCTCTCCCAGTGCCAAATGGCCCTCTGCCACTCACCACTGTCTTCCCACAACTTTGTGAGTGGCATGGTGGAAAGGACATGGGTCCAACAGGAGGCAGCTCTTCCAAATTGGAGAAGAATCCTTTTTGGCATGTGAAGTCCCTTTGGAGAAGGTTCGATACAGGATGCTCCTTCCATACTGGGCAAGGTGTGTAGCTGTGTATCCTCACTCTCAGGATGGCAGTGAGAGAAGGAAGAGAGGGGAACTAGCCAAACAGAAGAGCGTGACTCTGGAATCGGACTGCCTGGCTTCTGTCCTGGCGCTACCATTTTTAGTGTTGTGGGATTTTGGTAAATTGCTTCATTTCTAAGTGTCTCCCTTTCTTCTTCTTTTAGATGGGGTAACACCACCTCACAGGCTTCACAGTAAGGTGTGATGTCTGTAAACTGCATAGCACATTATAAGTACTCAATAAGTGTTCACCATTATTATTATCACTGGGTGAATGAACCAATCCCCTGAGATGAAAGAAAGCAGTTGATTAGATTTTGAAGACCTAAAAGCTGTAAGTTCTATGATTCTCATTTAATTTTGCCATTCAACTTTGAGATGGATGCAATGATCCCCTTCTCACAGAGAAGGAAACTGGGGTCTAGGAAGAGTGGATGAATATCCACGGTAACATGGCAAATAGTGACAGACAGAGGAAAAGGACCAGCTCGCCTAACTTCAGAGGATGTGACTCTGTGCAATTCTCAAGCACAGCAGTCAGCAACCTGGAGTAGTTTGCATGACAGTATTTTCAGACAACTTAGACATACTTGTAGCAACAGGAATCAAAAGAAAAATGACTTGGAGACATCCTTCAGTTAATTGAAAAAAAAAGTCAACTCTCCAGAACCCAGCATTTTCTAAATATCCTGATGAGTCCAGATCTCTTTGTAAACAGGCTCAGACCAGATGGTCTCCAGGGAAACTAGCATTGTGGTTTAGTATGGTTGTTAAAAATCTGGGTTTAACTCTTGACTCTGCCACTTCCTGGCTGGTTGCCTTTGGCAAGTTATATCTCCTTAAACTTATGGGTTTTTTCTCCATTAAAAAAAATTAAGGTTTAATTTGCCTATAGTAATATTTGCCCTTTTTAGTATACTGTTCTGCAAGTTTTGACAAATATGCAGTGGTGGAACCACCACCACAATCACTCTGCCCCGTTATAGTTAATCCCCTCCCCTCGCCAACCCCTGGGCCCTCGCAGCCACTGATCTGTTTTCTGTCCTTCTAGTTTTTCCTTCACAAGGATGTCATGTCTGTAGCGTCATACAGTATGTGGCCTTTAGATTCCAGTTTTCTTTCACTTAGCCTAATGCATTTGAAACTCATCCATGTTTTTGTATGTCAGTAGTGTGTTCCTTTGTATTGCCAAGTAATATTCTGTGGTATTGAAGATCTAGTTTTCTTATTCATTCTTCAGCTGAGGGACATTTGGGTTGTTTCCAGGTTGGGGTGATTGTGAATACAGCCACTATACACATTTCCATACAGGTTTCATTCATTTAGCAGGATACTTAGGAGTGGGCTTGCTAGATCATAGGGTTTGTGTATGTTTGACTTTATGAGAAACTGCGAAATTGTTTTCCAAAGAGGCTGTATGTACCACCGTGTGTTCCCACCAGCAACATATGAGAGTTCCAGTTGCTCTGCATCCTCGTCAGCATTTGATGTTGTCAATTTTTAAAATTTTAGCCATTCTAATAGGTGTGTCAACCTTGCTTTTTAATCTACAAAGTAGAGATTGTAATTGAGCCTTTATGGTATTCTTGTGCAAGTTAGTTGACATGTCCATGTAAAGCACTGCGCTTGGTGCCTGGTGTGCAAGGAAGGTTTGCTCAATGTGAGCTGCATTATTTATTATTCTGTCAAAGCCCAACATTCTTGCACGTGATGGATATTGTACATTATGCTTCTCAAGGTCCCTTTTTCTGCCTGAAAACATCAGTCTGTATTGGTCCAGATTGCTGCAGAACTCTGAGAAGAGACCACATTGTGTGTCTGTTTTAAAATCAGGCTCTGTTTTGTCTCCCTGGCTCTCTGCAAAGGGACTGAGCAGTGGCTGCTGGCGCCAGGCCAGGCGGGTCCCAGGGAGCTCCTAGGCCAGGCTTTGGTGAGCAGGCTGTCCGGGTACGCTCTCCTGCCACGGCCCGAGGCCTGGGGGTTTTTCTTGGCCTCCTCCCACCTTGCTGTTGGGCCTGCCTGCCCTGCCAGCACAGAGCTCCTGGCCAGAGACACGGGGGCACCATACACACAGCTCCCTATTAAACACAGTTTACCAAAAACAAGCAATGTGGCTAAAGGAATCAATGTCTGGGTGCTTTGGCCTTGGAGGTCTCGTGGAGGGAAACACACTATACAAACGTTCTTTCAAAGCACAGCCGAGCCATTGGCCGAATCACAGTGGTCCCCACT
This sequence comes from Lemur catta, assembly GCF_020740605.2. Lineage (NCBI taxonomy): Eukaryota > Metazoa > Chordata > Mammalia > Primates > Lemuridae > Lemur > Lemur catta. Next base: position 14,398,739 of record NC_059141.1, on the reverse strand, counting down.
GGAAGCTGGAACTGGTGACATTCATTCCCCTTGTTGACAGCAGTGCCTCAGAGCTGTGTCCATGCTCCAGGTAACCTGCTATTCAGCAGAAGCCCAGGTTCCCAGGTCTTCGGGCATCCCCGCTGCAGACCCAAAGATGTGACATGACAGGCTTAAATAATCCAGGCAGCAATCCTGAAGAAGCACGGGTGGACCTAAAACATAGGAGGCCGGCCGGGGCATTGAGCACTGCACCTACATGATGCAAATGGCAGGTTAAAGAGAAGGGGTGGCCGGCCCAGAGATACCAGGCAGTGAGCTCAAAGAAGTCGAGTGTCAAGAACAAGGAGTACAGGTGACAGGTCCAAAGTAGGGTCACATGGCGCTGCTTATAGGATGTTTCTGCATGAATTAGAAAAAGTTGCCTCCCCTGGGCAAACATAGCCCTGTGGGGGCCTCTGCTCTGATGGCAGAGCATCCCTACAGCAGGACACGTCCTGGACAAGCCTCATGGCAGCCCTAGTTCCAAGGCCTGTACCCTTCCCTGTCACTCCTCTGGGTTTCTTTCCAAGTGCCTTTCCATGGCCATCAGCCACACCCACCTATGAGTTATGCTCTGAGGAGGCCCTCCCTGGATCACTGGGATTGCCTTAGAGGCCACCACCTCATGGTGGTGAGGGAAGAAGGCCTAACAGGAAAAGAGCTGGAGCTCCATGAGCCGTGCCAAAGCAAAGCCCAGACCTGGAGGGCCCTTGGCATGGGGAGAGAGAGGCTGAGCCTGAAGTCGTGTTGGCACAGGGAGGGCTGTCAAGATGAGGGCACCATCTCAGGCCTCCTTATTTGTCTCAGGAAGAACTGAAAACCAGGGGTGGGGCAAGGGTCACACTGCCATTTAGCTCCAGGATGCCGAAGGAGACCAGGAGGACTGGCCTGTGCGATTGGTCGGAGAAGTGGATGTGATGCCTCTGCAAACAGCTCATCCAAGCTACCTTTACTGTTCAGGAGGAAGTGGAGTAGATCTAGGAAGTTTTAGAGTTTGGCAGGGAAGCAAAATTATAGAGGAAAGGCAACTTGCACCTCCCTTATGTGAGCTTCTGGAACCCACACTCTCTTAGTTTTCCTCTTACCTCTAGCTGATCCTTCTTGGTCTCTTTGCTGACTGCTTTCTCCTCTTTTGTAAACCTCCCAATATTGGAGTGCAGGAAGCTCTGTCCTGAACTATTTCCTCTGTCTGTACACTCTCCCTCTCTCTCCAGACCCATAATGGTACATGTCACTGTCTTAGTCAATTCAGGCTGCCATAACAAATTTCCAGAGGCTGGGTGGCTTAAACAACAAATATTCCTCAGAATTCTGGAGGCTGGCAGGTCTAAGATCAGGGCACTGGAAGATTTGGTGTCTGGTGAGGTCCCTCTTCCTGGTTTGTAAATGGTGGTCTTCTTGTATCCTCACATGGGAGAGAGCTGAGAGAGAGAAAGCAAGCTCTCCTGTCTTTTTATAAGGGCACTGATTCTATTCATTAGAGCTCCACACTCATGAATGTAATTAGGTCCCACATCCAAATACCATCACCTTGGGGGTTATGGTTTCAACATTTAAATGTTGGGAGGGAAACAAACATTCATCTCATAGCATTTACCTGAACATTCTCTCTCTCCAGGGAATCTAACCTAGACCCAAAACATTCAATGTCATCTAAGGCAGATGATCCCCAATTATGTATGCCCATCACCTAGCTCCTCTAGAATTTCAATCTTGTGTAGCCAACCATGAAATGATACTTCCCTTTAGAGATCTAATAGCATCTAGAAATTATCAGGGCCTAATAAATCTTGATCATCTGTTCTAAGCCTTCTCCTCTACCTCTCCCCCACCCCATAGTCAAGGGTACTCCCAGCCTCCCAGTTTCCTTGATCCTCTTTCCCTCACCCTCACCCCCCATAACCAACCCATGAGCACTTTCTACCAATGCTACTTCCTAAACATGAGCAAGTCCAAACAATTCTTCCTTCCAACAGAGATCCATCTGCTAGTCTCCATCATAACCATCACCGTGACGATACTGGCTTGAGCCAGCATCACCCCCTGCTTGGACTAGCACAATAGCTTCCTGTCTGGTCACTCCACTTCTGCATTTGTCCCCACTGTTCCATTCCATCTTCACATGATGGTCAGGCTAATCTTTTGAAGACATCAATTATGTCACATCACTGCCAGCCCAAAACCCTCAAATGGAATTCCACTACACTTGACTAAAATAGGACTGCCTCATCATGGTCCACAAGGCTCTACACAAACTGGCCCTCACCTGCTTCTCCAGCCTCACCTTGAACATGCTCCCCTTTGCCCATTGCATCCCATCACATTGACCTCTCTGCTCTAACCTCCCCATCCAGAGGCCCTTGCACCAGCTGTCTCTGAAACACTGTGCCCACTCAACTCACAAGGCTGGCTCCATTTTTTTTTTTTTTTTTTTTTTGGTCATTTCCTCTCAGTTCTGCCCCTAGAGAGTCCTTCTCCAGCTATCCGATCTAAAGTACCCACAAGGTCAAGCTCTATCACATTGGCCTATTTTAATTTCTGTGTAGCATTCACTGCTATCTGTTTCTCTCATTGTTTATTATTTCCTGTTCTTTCCCAGTGGAATGCAAACTCCCTGAGAACCAAGACTTGTCTTCTTCCCTGATGATGTCCAGCACTTGGCAGAGTGCCTGGCCTATTGAAGGTGTTCAACAAATATTTGTTGCATGTGTGGATAATTGAATGAATGAAACAAGTGAACATTGGACTTGTAGATAGAGGCCCCAGTCCCTGCCCTTTAACTCTGTGTCCCTGAGAAATATCTACTTATTAATGTAATCAATGCACATTTTCCAACCCCCTACTCTAAGGGACGCTGATGTAAGAAGTGGTCCTTGCCATCGGGGAACTCATGGGCCTGGTGATGGACAGCTGTGGACCCAGGGCAGAGGGGCCCCTTTTCTAGCCCAGAGGAAGAGATTTCTAAGTTAAGACCCAAAAGACAAGGAGGTGTGGCAAGAGTGGCCCAGAGAGGGGCAGGTGAGGTGCAAAGGCCTCTAGATGAGAGACAGAAATCAGGGACTATTTCAGGAATGGAGGGGAACTGTCAAGGGCTGTAGCCAGACAGCAGAAAGAAAGAAAGAAGGAAGAAAGAAGAGAGAGAGAGAGGGAAGGAAGGAAGAAGGGAGAAGGCAAAGCAGATGGATAAAATTTGAACTTTGCGTTCATGATCCTTTTGTTAGGAAACAGGGATGGAGGAAGTGGTTTTGCTGATGTATATGGCCTTCTCTTGTCCTAGTTCTTAGGCCCTGGTCCTGGACAGTCCGCTTTTGGTTGTCCCCTGTGCCTGGTGATAGCAAAAGAGGACATCAAGGTTGGCTTCAGGCTACTGTAATACCCTTCCCTGCCCACCCGAGACAGCCCTTTATAGTTCAGTAGGCTCTTGGAACTCTCAACATAACCTCCATTTACAGGTGGGGAAACCAAGACCCAGAGCCAGAAGGACGTGCTGGGAGCTGCAGAGCTGGGGCGAGAACTGGCTCTTTGTCCTCTGGCCTGAGTTCTCCATGCACCACCACGACCCTTCTCTCCTGAGACGTGTGTTTTTAGGCAGACTCTTTGCCTTACCCAGGGAGCATGTTCTCGGGGTCCTGAAAGGCCTGGCCTGGCACCTTCTAGGGGGCCTCCTGCCATGCTCCCTCAACTCCAGGAGCCTTCTGCAAGCCACTGGTGCTGCGGATGGCGCCAGGCCAAACTGACGGCATCTGTTCTGTCTTAAAGTGTTTATTTGGAGAGTCAAGTGTAGTTGAGCTGCATGTTTCTTGGCAGAGCTGGGCCGGCACTGGACTTGGCCTGTGGTGGTGCCTGGCTCCGTGAGAGGGCCCTGTCTGCATAGAGAGGGTCTCATCAGTCCTGGAGGAGGTGGCTGCCCCGTTCCTCCCTGACTCCCTGGCGAAGGGTGTTATGTTCGTGACATACCATCGACGGATATGTGATAAAGGGAGCCAGAGATGGGCAGTTCCACTTCTGGCTCTTTCCAAATCATCGTGTGTCATTGGGCAGATCTCCCTGCTTCTCTGGTTCTCCTGTGCCCTAAGGAGACAATGCTGCCTGCTCCCCAGGGTCCCTGAGAGTTACTGAGAGATATCTGTGAAGTTGGAGGAACGGAACCTGCTGGCCAACCAGAGGGCGTTACAGGGATGGGTCAAGTGGTGTGTGGAACAGCCTGGATGTTCCATGACCTGTGCCTCAGTATCCTGAACTGACCCACTGGAACTTGGGTCAGCAAGAACACAGGGCAGCTGTTGCTATCCTTAGCCATAAGATCCCCCCTGTGAGCCTTTAATATTAATAACGATTTTAATGGCTAGCATTGTTAGGGGCCCCAGTGCTAGACATTGTGTTTTACATCTTGGGTATAACCAGACCAAGGGGTCAGAATATTATTCATTTGTTCCAGGTAAAGAAATGGACCTCAGAGAAGTTTAGGAATATAACCCATGCTTTTAAGTGGCACATCTGGGATTTGAACTCAGATCTGTCTGATTCCAAAGCTTGTGTTCTTAACCAGTATCTAAAAAAGCAAGTGCAGTAGCTTTTATTGTGCTTTATTGAACATGGGGTAAGTGTGCACCAGCCTGAGGTCCACTACTGACAGAGTGCAGAGTGCCAGGGCAGTGTGACTAGGAGGGAAGGACAGATGAGTCCCATGTCCCACGATGGGAATGCGTCTGCAGACTGGGAGCAGCAGCTGTGATTGGGAGAGCTGGAGTCCCAGCTTGTCCATTTTCCTGTTGGAAAGCAAGTGGCTTAGCCTGGTTAAGAACTTGGGGTTTGGAGTCAGACATCTCTGCACTCAAATCTGTGTTCTACTTCTGGGTGACCTTGGGCAATTTACCTAACCTGTCTGTGCCTCAAGTTCTTCCATTATAAAATGAGGATGGCAATTCCTCCCCTATCAATAATTCCTACTTTGGTAAGGTGTAAAATAGGCTAAAAGAAAGACCATGGGAGAAGGTGGTGCTTAGCTCAAAACAATGAATCCTTGACACTGGTTAAACAGTGCTTCCCCCTCTCAAACATTCTTGCAACACAAACGTATATGCCCACATGGCTGATGTGAGTCTTGGACCAAAGCTCAAGAAGATTCCTCCGTGATTTCTCTGGGATAGCCAGGGCCATGCTGTTTGCATGTTGGACTACACGTGTAATATATCTGCATCAGCCTTTCAACATGGTGGCATCATAGCACTTCCCACATAGGTTCCTGAAACCAATTATGTATTTATTTTTTGGAAGCAGCCATTTATTATGTAGGGTAAGGATGGTTAAAAGGGATACTAAGTTGAAGAGAGACTTTGGGGAAGACCCATAAGTCCTACTTTGAGTAAGTGAGGAATTTCAGAGACAAAATTGAGGTTAAAGGTTGGAAACAACCAAAGGAGAAGGGACCGGAGTGTTTGTTGTGTTGTGTGGAGAGAAGGCTCAGCGGGGCAGGGCTATTAACTTCTAGCACCTGGAGGAGGGAGGTGAAGGGCTCAGGCCATTTTTGAGGCCCTTGGGGATGGGAGGGCAGAGCTGAGAAGGTTTTTCCTCAGTTAGAGCCTGTCTTAGTCCACTTGTGCTGCTATAACAAATTACCACAGACTGGGTAATTTATACAGAAGAGAAATTTATGTTCTCACAGTTCTGGGGGCTGGGAAGTCCAAGATCAAGTTGCCGGCAAGTTTGTCTGTCTGCTGAGGGTGCTCTCTTCTTCTGAGATGGTTCCTCTGTAGGGGAAGAATGTTGTGTCCTTGCGTGGTAGAAGGGAAGGAAGGGCGAACTCCCTCTTTCAAGCCCTTTTATAAGTGCACCTAATCCCACTCATGTGGGTGGAGTTCTCGTGACTCAATCACCCCCAAAGGCCATACCTCCCAGTACCATTGTATTGGGGATTAAGTTTTTTTTTTAAAAAAGAAATCATGACTTTTTGTTGGGATGACCTCCCCGAATATCCTACTCTTCCATGATTTCTTTTCTTTTCTTTTTACTTATTTCTGTATATCATGGGGGTAAGGGGATTGAGTTTTAACATGAATTTTGGAGGAGACAAACGTATTCAAACTGTAGCAGAGCCATATGACAGTTGAGTGATTTGCTTCAGGAGGGGCTAAGCCGAGGGGATTCTTCCTGTAGTTTTCTTTGAAAAATGTATCTACTTGGATTTCTTACAACTCTGCCAGTAGTGTAAAAGAGAAAACAGAGGAGGGTGCTACTGGGGCTACTGTCTGGAGGCTTCCTGCTTCTGGGCAAAGACTGCACCAAATGATCTTTTAAATAGGAATCTATGGGGGTTATTTTCCTATTCTCTAAAAGATGTAAAGTGCTGCTTGTTAAACCAAAGATCTCAGTGCAAGGAGATAATTGAAAAACTCACAAAGGCCAACTCAAAGGCTTAGAGGGGTGGACTGTTGACTTGAGCCTAGGGAAACCAGTGTTTGGCCTCCAAGCATCTTAAGGGCAGGGCCCTGGCAGCTGTCTTATTCTGTACCGAGCACCAGCATTCCCAGTGGCTAGCACAATACTTGACACAGAGTAGGTGCTCAATATGTAGTTCCTGAATGCATAAAGTTATTGTACAAACATTTTATGGATATGTAGATACTTTAAAGGCAAAACTGGGAATAGGTCATAAGCATTTTTCTATAAGCTAATTTTTCACTTAGCAAAATAGACTGAAAAATATCCAGGCTATTACATTTTCTTTTTTCTAAACACAACATTTAATGACTGCATAGCTTCCATTAAATGATGGTGTCATAATCTAATTAACAAAGCTTGTATTTTTGGATACCTAGGTTGTTTACAGTCTTTTTGACATTATCAACACTATTACAATGAATCTTTTATTAAAATCTATGAATGCGTTTTTTAATATTTCTTTAAGATCAATTCCTGGAATTGGCATTACTAACTTAAAGGGAATGGACACTTTTAATAAGACTTTTGTTATATAACTGCCAAGCTGTTCTTCAGAAAGCCTGCTTCAGTTAGATAGCCATAAATGAGACTGACCGTTTTCTCTCTCAACTTCTAGGTATTATCATTTTAATTTAAAAACTGTACCAATGTGTTAGGTAATAGAATGTATCTTACTTTTAAATCTGAACATATTTTAAAATGATAAAAAATTTCTTCTAATGAACTTAAATTTTTCTTTATATAACTTCTATCCGTTGATCCAATTTCACACAGAATAAATTCTATATTTCAAGAGATCTATCATGTCCCTTTAAAAAAAATTATGTCCTTTTAAACCATGTTTTTTTCTTCCTGGCTAAATGTTCTCATTATTTAAAAGTTGATGCTCAGCTATTATGATTTTCCAGATCTTTCTCCATCCTGTTAGCATCCTCTGGATTTGAGTCACTGTGTGCCTGCACATCCTTTTTCAATTGTGGTTGGTGCTCAGAATTCAGTGTTAGACGATGGTGACGTGCACATCGTGGAGTAGCACACTCACTTCTTTTGCCTCGGATACTCTTCTTTAGTGTGTAGTCTCAGGGTGCATCGACTTTATTTTCTGAAGTTTACTCATTTTAAAGTTAAACAGAAATACATTCTCTTATAAAATATTCAATTAATTAAAATATATAGAGCAATATACTAAAGTTCTCCTCAACTTTCTATTCATTCCTATTCCCTTCCCTAGATCCTGTTTGTCCTCATTAGTATATGTAAACACATATTTACACTTTTTTTTTTTTACATCAACCTACTGTTATATATCTATGTCATTCTACTGTTTGCTTTTCATGTAACAATATTTCTTGGCACTTTTCTTGTCAGTACACACACACACACACATATATATATATATATATATATATATATATATATATATATATATTTTTTTTTTTTTTTTTTTTTTTTTTTTGAGACAGAGTCCCACTTTGTTGCCCGGGCTAGAGTGAGTGCTGTGGCACGAACCTAGCTCACAGCAACCTCAAACTCCTGGGCTTAAGCAATCCTCCTGCCTTAGCCTCCCGAGTAGCTGGGACTACAGGCATGTGCCACCATGCCCGGCTAATTTTTTTCTATATATATTTTTAGCTGTCCAGATCATTTGTTTCTATTTTTAGTAGAGACGGGGTCTCACTCAGGCTGGTCTCAAACTCCTAACCTTGAGCGATCCACCCACCTCGGCCTCCCAGAGGGCTAGGATTACAGGCGTGAGCCACCGCGCCCAGCCAGTACATATATTTTTTTAAATGACTACATTGGTATTCCTTAGTGTGAATGTACCATTATTTATTCATCAATTTCCTATTTATCAACACTTAAGTTGTTACTATTTTTATTTTTACTCTTACAAACTATGCTACTCCTGATGTACATGCCAGTATTTCCTTATCCTAAATTTCCACAAGTGACTATTTGGGCCAAAAAAAAAGATGTGAATTTAAGGTTTTTGATAATTATTGTCAAGTTGCCTTTCAAAAAGCCACCAATAACATATGAGTGCCCATTTAATTGCATTCCTGTTGGCACAGATGTAATGACTCTTTAACTTTTATCAAACTGATAAGCTAAAATTGGTAATTGTTTAATAATATTACTAGTGAAATTGAGTACCTCTTAAATATGTTTTCCTTTATGATTTATATTTTTGCTGTGAATTTTTTATTCATATTGAAGCATTTCTAATGGCATTTCTCTTTGTATTGTGTTGCTTTTAAAATCACATCCTTAATATCTTCTAAAATCTTTCCTCCCCATTCTTTGCTCAGATAAATAGCTCCTAGCGTGCTCCATGAGCTTATAAATTTATTGCCCTCAAAGATTGAAGCATAACTCTTATTCTGGCATTTCCATTGATTGCCCTATTTGGTTGGTTCCACTCTTTCCTGGATTCCAGATTATCCTCTTTTTAAAATTTCCCCTTGTTTTGTTAGAGCATGACCTCCAGTAACTACCAAAAATGTAATGCAAGAGAGATAAACATTCTAAGTTCTGGCATGTCTGAAGATGTCTTTTTTTCTACCCCTCAGCCTTCAGTAATAGCTTTGCTGGGTATAAAATTATATGAAGAAAATAATATCGAAGACATTTTTTTCATTATCTCCTGCTATCCAGTGTGCTGATGAGAAATATGATGCCAGTCTGATTATGCTTCCTCTGTCGGCAAACTTTTAGTTTTCTAAGGTTACTTTGAGGATCTGTTCTTTATTCTTGATGTTCTGAATTATGTTTCTTTGTCATAGTATGATTTTCTTTTACTTTATTGCACCTTTATAATCTGAAGACTTATGTATTTCAATTTGGGGAAATTCTTCTGTGTTATTTCTTTGACATTTTTTCTTCAATTTTCTCCATTCTATCTTTCAGTAATTTCTTTTAGTCTAATATTGAAAAGAGATTCTTTTCATTTAAAACTATTATCTTGCCTCTCATATTTACAATGAAAAATTTTCTTTTTGCTTTACTTTCCTCATTTTTTAGCTCCCAGTCTTTCTGTTAACATTTTACTTTCAACAATCACACTTTTACTTCCTAGGAGCTCTTTCTTACCTGGCTTTTCTTTTCCTCATTTGTTTTTAAATGAGCACAGCACCTTCTTAAAAAACTACTGAAAATACTTTTCTTCTGTTTCCTAAATTAACACATTTTCTTTAGAATAATTTTTCTGTTACTTATGTGGTCTTTTCCTTTCCCTTTCCCTGCATTCCTCATATATTTGATAATATTTAATTTTCACCTCATATGTAAAAATGAATTAGTTAAAAAAATTAATAAGAGCTACTTTGCTGGGTATTGCCAGTTGGTACTTAGCCATATTCCTGCCTTTCCGTGCTCTCTTCTATTTTGCAGGGGGCTGGAAGCCCAGAGTAGTACAAGAGAATACAGATAGACAACTATGTGAAATCAGTAAAAAAAAATACATGAACTTTGAGAAGTTCAACAAGATAGAAACCATAAAAAAAGCCTAAATGGAACTTCTGAAGTTGAAGAATACACTGATAAAACTGAAAAATTCAAAAGAGAGCTTCAACGGTGGATTTGATCAGCAGAAAAAGAATCACTGAACTTGAATACCGGCCACTTGAAATTACCTAGTCAGAAGAGCAAAAAGAATAAAAGAATGAAAATGTGTGAAGAAAGCCTATGAGACTTATGGGACAACATCAAGTGAACCAGTACATACATTATCTGAGTTCCAGAAGAAGAAAGAAAGAGAAAGAGGCAGAAAGATTATTTTAAAAAATAATGGCTGAAAACTTCCAAAATCTGGAAAAATGGACATCCAGATTCATGAAGCACAACTGACCTTAAACAGGAGAACTTAAAGAGATTTATACTGAAACACAATATAATTAAATTATCAAAAGTCAAAGACAAATAATTTTAAAAGCAGTGAGAGAAAAGCTACTCATTTCATATGAGGGAACCCACCCATAAAACTATCAATGTCCTTCTCAGCACAAACCTTATAGGACAGGAATGAGTAAGATGATATATTCGAAGTGCTGAAAGAATAAACTGCCATCCAAGATATTATACTTGGCAAAACTGTTCTCTAAAAATGAAGGAGAGTTAAAGGCTTTCTCAGACAAACAAAAAATGAAGGAGTTTATCACCACTAGACCTGCCTTAGAAGAAATGCTAAAGGGAGTTTTTCAAGTTAAAATAAAAAGACACTAAATAGTGACATGAAAGCATATAAAAAATATAAATCTTACTGGTAAAGGTAAATATATAGAGACAAAAACAAAGTAATGTAATACTGTAATGGTGATGCACAAATCACTTTTAATCCTTGTAGAAATATTGAAAGACAAAAGTATTGAGAATAACTGTAATCACAATTTGTTAATGAGTATACACTATAAAAAGAAGTAAATTTTCACATCAATGACATAATGTGTGAGTATGGAGGAGTAAAAGTGTAGAGTTTTTTTTATATGTGATTTATATGTGATTTTTATTAACTTAAACTGTTATAACTATAGTAAATTTTATGCAAGTCTCATGGTAAATACAAATTAAAAATCCTATCATAGACACAAATAAGATAAAAAGAAAAGTACCTCACTGCAAAAATCATCAGATCAAAGGAAAATAGCAAAAGAGGAACAAAAAACCTACAAAACAGACAAAATAATTAACAAAGTGACAATAGTAAGTCTTTACCTATTAATAATTACTTTAAATATAAATGAATTAAATTCACTGGTCAAAAAATATAGAGTGGCTGAATGGATTAAAAAAAAACCAAGATCAAAAAATATGCTATCTACAAGAGACTCACTGTAGATTTAATGGCACACAAAGGCTGAAAGTGAAGGGATGGAGGGGTCAGAGTCAGAGAAGAATGCATTGTGATGAAGCAGAGAATGGAGTGTTTCACTTCGAAAGTGGAGGAATGGGTGACAAGGCAAGGATACAGGCTGCCACTGGAAGCAGAAAAAGGCAAGGACATGTATTGTTTCTTCAGAGCTTCTAGAAGGAACTAGCCCTTGTGGATACCTTGACTTGAGCCCAGTGCAACTAATTTCAGAATTCTGATCTCCAAAACTGTAAAAGAATAAATTAGTGTGTGTGTTTTTAAAAGCCACCTAAGGTGACATACAGCAGCAATAGGGAACTAGCACAGCGCTGCTTTAGTGGCATCCCACAGTTTTAGATATGTTGTAAATTCATTATCATCAGTTCTATCCTTTAATTTTATTCCAACCTGTTTTAACTCCAGCATACAGTCTGTCTTAGTGAACAGTCCACGTATCCTTGAAAATGATGTGTATTCTGCTGTTGCTGAAAATTTTGTTCAGAATTTGTATCTTAGTTCCTGTCTAGTCATTCTATCAATTAATAGATGAAATCGCAGAAGATAGTATTGTTAAATCTCCAATTATGGTTGTGAATTTGACTGTTTCTCCTTGCAAATCTGTGCATTTTCCTTTATATATTTTGAAACTCTTTTATCAGCTAAATACATATTTATAATTTTTATGACCTGATAAATTTATACTTTTTGCATTGGGAAATGTTTCTTTTTATTTCTGGCAATACATTTTGTTCTTGCAGTCTACTTTATCTAATGATAACATAATAACTTTAGCCTTCTTATGCCTGCTGTTTCCATGATATATCTTTTCTATCTATTTTCTTTCAACTGCCTTGGTCTTTATATTTAAATTATTTATCTTATTGACTGCATATAGTTGTATCTTGCTTTGTTATTATTTTCATGATCTTGTCTTTTAGAGTGTTTAGTCCATTTACATTTAATGCAATTTATTATGTGATTGGATTTTGTTCTGAGTTTACCCCATTTTTTTGTTTGTTTCTCTATTCTTTCTGGCTTTCTCTTGGATTTATTAAGTATTTTCAGAATTCAACTTTAATTTTATTATTATATTTTTGAATTATTTTTTGAGAGGTAGCTCCAAGGGTAACAACGTATTTCTCTAGCTTTTCTCAGTCTACCTAGATTTCAAATCATATAAAACTTAAGAATTTAGCAAATGCATGGGTCCATTAACCACCCATACATTATGCTATAATTGTTACATGTATTACATTTACTTGCGTTATGCCTTCAGCAATATAATGTTTTATTTTTGCTTAAAACAGTTGCACATACTTTAAAGCAATCAAGAGAAAAAATAGTCTCTCATATTATCCACATAATTACTTCGTGTTCTTCATTTGTCCCTGAAGATCCAAATTTTCCTTTACCCTTAATGTTTTTCTTAGCATTTCTTACAGCTCAGGTCTGCTGGTGATGAATTATCTTAGTTTCTGTTTATCTGAAAATGTATTTATTTCACCCTCATTCCTGAAGGATATTTTCAGTGGATATAGAATTCTAGTTGATAATTTCTTTTTTCCAGCACTTTAAAGATATTTTTCTACTCTTTTGGCCTCCAATTTTTCTACTGTCTGTGGTAATTTGTATTATTATTTCTCTCTGTTTAATGTGTCATTTAACTCTGATTGCTTTCAATTTTTCTTTATCTTTCTTCCCCATCAATTTGTGATGTGCCTAAGTTTGACTTTCCTTTGTATTTATTCTTCCTGGGGTTTGATGAGCTTCTTGAAGTTGTAAACTTAGAGTTTTTGCCAAATTTGGAAAAAAAACCCTGACCATTATCACTGCATATTTTTTTCCTGTAGCTAACTACATGATATTAGATATTTGATATTGTCCCACAGATCACTGGATCTCTGTTCATTGAAAAATATTTATATTTTTGTTCTTCTGACTGGATCATTTCTTTGCTCTATCCTTAAGTTCACTGACTATTCCTTTTGTCATATCCAATTTACTGTTAACAAAGCAGATATGCATTTTAAGAAACTTTATATTTTTTCAGTTATAGTATTTCTACTTGATCCTTTTTTATTGTTTCTATTTCTCTGCTGAGATTTCTTATTTTGTTTGTTTATAGGAGCATATTTTCCTTTATACCCTTGAACACAGTTACAATAGCTACTTTAAAGTCCTTGTTTGCTAATTTACATATCGGTTCATCTTGCCATAGGTCTCCAATGATTGCCTTTTCTTTTGTGTATAAATCACATTATCCTGTTTCTTTGCATGTCTAGTAATTTTGGATTGTTTCCCAGACATTTTGAATGATATATTTGAAAGACTTTGGATTTTGCTATATTCTGAAGAGTATAGATATTTTTGCTTTAGCAGACTTTTAACTAGATTGGACTCAGACTTCAAACTCTAAGACCCCTGTGGTTGTTGGCTTAGCTGGACTGCTTGGAGTCTGCCCCAAGCCAGCATAATTCAGGGGTTAGTCAGCACAGTTTATTTATAGAATTGAGGCTCCTTTTCTCTCATTCTCTTCTTTTTGAGACTTTTCTTCTCACTTTTTAGCTTCTGTAAACAAATTTTGTCCCATGGATCTTCAAGCCAGTGAAACTATAGGTTTTTATGTAAGTTTTAGTTGCTGTCATTGTCACTGACTGTCCTCAGGTGAAGAGCTATAAAAACAGCAACCCTAACCCTACCCCTAACCCATTGTTGCTTTGTCCTTCCAAGTGTTGATTCTCTTCCAGTTTCTGCCTATTTTTGGTTACTGTCTGTCTCCTTTAGTTAATTGCTTTATATATTTTGTGCAGAGTTTACATTTGGTACTTGAAGGAGGTTTATGCTAATGGGGCTACTCTGCCGTTACCAAAGTGCCGAGTACACTTTTAAAACATACTTTATCCTTTTATTTTTCTGTTAATGTCTATGGTACACACACACACACACACACACACACACACACACACACTGAGAATCTTAGCTTGCTTTCATTGTTTTCGGTACCCATCTCTTCATGTTCTCACATTGGCATAATTTGAGATTTTTCCAAATATTAATAGTTTTTGTACATCACATTATGTATAAAAAGTTATTTAACTATACATTAAGCAAAACTGCATCTTGAATCTGTCATCTACCCCTTGCTTGTTCTCTTTTGTTTTTTGCTGAAGTAATTCAGAGAATTTAAGTGTGGTGAAGTTTATGATTTTCTTAATATCAGACACAATATTTTTTTTGTCCTCCCATTTAAATGTAATTTGGATGGATATGAGACTGTAGGTATAAATTTATTTTTCCTCATAAATTTGAAGACATTGCTTTATTGTTTTCTATCAGTATGCTAGTGAGATCTGATTCCATTTTTTTTTCTTGTTCTTTTGTAAATAAACTATTTTTTTCTGCCTGTAAGCTTTTTAGGATTTTTCACTCTATCCTCAGTTTTATAAAGTTTCACATGTTGTGCTTAGTTTAAAGTTATCTTATTTTTATAGGAACTTAGTGGGTTCCTTCAATATGGAGAATCAGCTCTACAAACATTTTTTCCCTATTACAATAAAACAATTTATTTTCACTGCTGTATTCCTTCCATTTTTTCCATCTAAACATCCTATTCAATGAAATCTGAAACATTAGTGCTATTAGATGAAAACAACACCAACCATCACCTGTTTTTTGTCATATTTTGAACTCATGGTCATTTGACACTGGATTCTACATAGATACCTCCTCTCAGTTTTCTAAATGATTTAAGTTGCTCTTCATATATTTCATGCTGGTTTTTTTTTTTTTTCGGTCCACCCATTAATTATTTTTGTGGCCAGAATTTTGATTCCCAGTATTTTTATTTGATTTTTTTGGCAGATCTTAATTACACAAATTCTAAAATCTTTTTCTGTTGCCTGAGTAAATTAGTTGTCTTAGTTTTAGTTCTTCTCTTTGAGATTGGCACCTCTCAAATATTTGATCGTTCTCAATCGTCTCTTTTCCTTTATGTTTGAAATTCTGTGTGTGGCTGTCTGTTCTCTTGAAACGTGACTTAGGAGTGGGATTTGGGAGATATCACTGTGCTAAATTGCCTCATGTAGCTATTGAAATAAGGAAGCTATATTGTAAACTTGAATTATGTCTTTGACACAAAACTTAAATAGACCTTAAATGTAGAGATGTGAAGTGCTACTACACAAACGGAGTCTAGAAAGTATGTGTCTTGAAAAATATCCAAAAACATTGGCTTTTACCCATGTCAGGAAAATGGCACAGAAAATGGTGCCTGAAACTGGGATAGGCCAAGATCAGGATGGACTTCCATGAAGAAAAGATCTGGCCTTTGGACAATGGCCTTTCTTATTTAGGATCATCATGTCCTTTAATACCTCATTTGTATACGAAATTGAATTTCTCAACCCAGGAATGTAGCCAACTTCATGTGGCATAATTGGGCATAGCTCAGCATAGCTAGTGGGGCCCTGAGGATACATCCCCACTCCCTGCCCTGGCATCATCTGTGTCTCTCAAGACCTAAGAAACAATGGAAATGAAATGGTTGTGATAGCTGAGCATTGCAAATTGTGGTCCTGTCTGAACGGCATTATTTCTCTTGGCCCAGTTTCCCAGGGCAGACTGCTGGGCCTAATTTCTGTGCTCACATATTCTGCTGGGACTGCAGACCCTTAAGAGTATGAAAAGAACATAGGCAGTGTTAGGAGGGTGAAAAGCTGTTCCCCACATTGATGCTTCTCTCTTGTAATACGGTGTTTCCCCCAGGATAGCATCTAATTGCTACTCGAACGAACCCACGGTCTTTCCCTCACCAGCCTTGCCCAGTAGGCCATTGCAAACATTTATTATTCTTTGAGTGACAAAGCTCTTCGTATCCGTCTCTTCTGAATTTGTTTTTTTTGAACTTCCACTTCTGCCCCCACTCTTGTCACCGAGGCAATATCAAAAGTAGCAACATGCATTGATATTATCCACTCTGCTAAAGATCTTGTGTACTTCACTAATGCCCTCTTCAATGTCTTTTTTGAAGTTAGAGAGATGGAGGATTTTTTTTTCCTTAACTTTCAAGGAACTTGCACAATTTTCTCAAGAAATCAGCATGAGAGAAAATATTTGCTAACATCTGACTTCCCTTTAACCAAACCCACCTGCTCTGGAAAAAAACTGCTGGAGAAACACAATTTCCAGAAGGTTCTTTTGGGAGATAAAATGGTTGTCTTATTTCCTCGACTATTTCTTAACGTGCTCGGAGAAAAGGAAGACAAATGTCAAGTATGTATTTTGATGATTCAGGGAAGGAGTTGGAGCAAGAGCAAGGGAGCCTTGAAAAATAATGTTTTCCCCTGGTTGGGCTGGTTACCATTTACAGGGAGTAGCCATCACGGGGTGTGCCTGTGCTGAAGTGTCTCCTAGCCTCACGACAACCCTACAAAGCAGCTCTTATTGTCATCACTGTCTTTTCATAGGTGAGGACTCTCAGGCCACATGGCTAGATAGAGGTAATAATAGTAACAGTGGCTGCCGAGTATTGAGCATTCATGACAGCCAGGGCATCTGCTTCAGTCTGTTCCTGTAGATCTCACTTAATCCTCACAAGAACTCGTGTGCTAGTAGCTAATGTTACCCAGGGCTGTCTGACCCTGGTACTCTATGTTTGCCATTTTCCCATGATTGCTCTGATCATCATTAAGTCTTTTTACATGGGCTTTCTTCACTGCGTCATTCCCACTGGCTTCCTAAATCCTTTTCATGCTCCAGTGCACTGATGAGGCTAAACACAACCTTTGATTGCATAGGGCCTTGTTGCCCATTATCTCACCTAAGTCAGTGGGTTGCTTAAATATCAATCCCTGGCTCTAGTTCTTTACAACTGCCAACGTCGAACATGGTGGCCACTACCTCTGTCTCTCAGGGCAGGATACACGGTTCTTGCTGGCCCATTAGAGTACAGTTTCTCCTTTGCCTCAGTGATTAGTTCAGACATGGGCATATGGCCCCAGAGTAATTAGAATGCTCTCAGGACTTCTCTGGTAGCCAACAGGAGGATCATCTTTTCCCCTAGAGTTTTATAAGCTGGGTTAAAGTGGATTCAAGGCAGGTAGTTGCCATCTTCCCTGCCACACAGAGAAAGTCTGTCTGCAGATTGAAACCAACACAGAAGAAGGCAGAGCTGAAAAATGGAGACAGAGACAAAGATTTAACAGTATCTTTTAAGCTTTTGGATCCAGTTGTCTCTAAAAACAGTTATACCCTTGGACTTTCTAGTTATAACAACAAATAAATCTCCCTTCTACTTAAGATGGTTTGAGAAGCCTTTCTGTAACTTGCAACCAGTAAACTGGTTCTCTGGGGAGGCAAAAAACAAAGCCTTGATTTTTAGTGTTTTTCCAATTACTGTGGTGTAATTACTGCCCACCATGGCACATTTCAAGCTGCTGAGGTTTAACAAGCAGCTTGCAAATTTCTGAATATTTTACAATTGGCTGTTGTAAGCAGGTACCAGCCAGCTCCAGCACATTGATATGAGAGATGTCGTAATTGGGGCCCTTGGCTGTCCTGTTTCTGCCTTTCTGCCTGCTGGCAAGTTCTCAGACCTCCACAGGTACTCCGGAATGGGGAGGGAAAAATGCTTGGTAACACCAACCAGCACACTTTTAGTTCAAGGAATTAAAACATCTATGATTGAAGTTTTCAAAGTGTGGTTGTGGTTGTCACCCTCATCAAAATCATCTGCTGATCCAGAGTCTGGCCAAGGGTCTGCCCTGTAACATGCTCCCCACTTGGCAGATGTGCACCATAATCTGAGCACTGCTGCACTCTCTCTGTTTTGGTGTCTATGTTGTGTGCTCCAGGAGGGCAGAGGCATGGCTCAGGCCAGCATATGACTCAAATGTAGGTCTTAAGGGGCCCTGGGATTTTCTTTATAGCACAGGGATCTCTGCCTTTGGCGGGATCCAGAATTCCAGGGGGAAAACGGCCAAGGAGGATGTGAGGAGAACACGGGGACTTTTCATAGATTAATTACTGTGCTCTCTTCTCACACCCCACCTTCAACCTCTACCTCTGCTTTCTTGTGTTTTCCTCCTGCCTTGCTTTTCTTTATCTTCTCTGAGACTGGGTTTATACATCTATGAAACCGGGATAGAAATACTTAGGCCATAGGGTTATGGGGAGGAAAATACCACACCCAGAATCCTGCAGGTACTCAATGTATGTTATTTCCAGCCTACCCGCCCTTTTCCTTCTCAGCCCTCTCTTGGTAACTGGCTGTCCCTTTGCTGTCAGAGACGCAGTGGGCCTAAGAACTGGGACGGAAGTCTTTTAAATCCATTTCCAGGTGTCTAGGAAATGCACTTTCTGTGTTGATGTTTGTAGACTCTTTTGGAGCGATGTCATCCTATTGACCTATTTCCTGAGGATGTTTCCGTGGGTTTTGCAGATGGTGATGAAGGAGAATTGCTGCTGACAGACTGAGGGACTGGTCTGGGTACCCTCTCCCTCTTAGCTGCAGCAGGGTCCCACTTCCACCAGGGTGGTGACTCACCGGTATTAATTGCACTGCAATTATCCCGGGGAGCCTGAGTTTCCTCTTGCTGTCTCCTGTCTGGTTTCCTTTTGACCTGCACAGCTGTCTAATAGAGATGGCTTTTGCGATTTCTTAGTTAATGTGGTTCATTATTTCCAGCGCTGCCTTCTGCCTTCAGTGGCTGGAATTTTTTCCGGTTCTGACTCGGAGACTTTCATGAGTCGTGTCTTCAATCAGGGCTCGGTGCTGCCTGCATTGTCTGTGGGAGAAATTTCATTTGCAAATCAGGAGTTCACAGAGCGCGTCGCCGAGTGGCTTCATGCGTCGGTGTTTTCATCTTCCCTGCGCCTCTCCCCAGTCACTTCCACACACCTCGACTGAGGAAGAGAAGGTCCCTGTGTCCCAGCCCTCCACGACAGCCACGTAGACAGAGCAGTAGGCGGGAAATTTTTGCTCCTTAGCCGTCCTAATTATCTGCAGAGGGCGATGTCTGTTCTCTTAGCATCTTGCCTCACGCTGGGTCATGCCACAGAGACCCAGACGTCTGGAGCCCTAGAAGCTTCTGATGTCAAATATCTTTAGGAAATTATAAAAATCAAACTAACTCACCTAAAACTTTCTATTTCCCTCCAAACTTGGCACAGCCTTGCGTGGCTTAGGGACATTTCTGTGGCTCACACTTTGTATGCTGAGGCCAAATATAGTCCTGAGCACTAGTTTCTTGTTTGGTAACTACTTTTTCACAGCAACCAGTAAGTTTTTATTGCATTTCCAACATTTTTAACTCTCTACCCAGAGGGAGGTCATTTAGAAGGAGGGTAAAGGCCTCTATTATCTTGACTTTCGTTATCATTATCTAGCCTGGCTGTAAAAGGAAAAAAGAACCTTCCTGAGGAAGTGGGGATCTGAGAACCCGAGAAGGAGAGACCCACCCCGGACACTTTGTGCCCTGAGAGGAGCATCTCATAGTGCCCAGGGAGGCCACACATTTCCACACAAGAGCCAAGATGTTTGGGAGCAGATGAGGAAAAGAGTGGATGAAGCCAGGAGGTGCAGAGGAAGAGGGTGTCAACAATCAGAAGCGGTCACAGGGCTGTTGGGGGATTAGATGTGATGACGAAGGAGCAAAGCACTGACCCCCGAGGAGCAGTGGCAGAAATCAGTGAGGTAGGGCCGCTCTGTGGTGAGGACCACAGACACCCTTGTGTACTTCAGTAGCTGTGAAGATGCCGACTTAAACCAGTCCTAGACTCTGCTATGTGTCAAGGTTCAAAATTAGGGGTGGGTTGTAGAACAACAGAACCAGTTCCTCTGCGAATGCCTGTGTGCCATACTCAGAGTTAAACTCTCAGCTACCCGGGAAATTCCTGCAGTCTAGAACAATTCATTTCCCAATGATGATACATGGCTAAGCTTTATTTCTGAAGACACGATCCCTGTCTTTGAGGAGCCAACATTCAATTAAAGAGCTAAGCACCAATGAAGACTATGCAATGTCTTATTAATGATAACTGTTGATTACCTACTGCATACTCTGTCCTGTGCTGGACGCTTTATTTACATTGTCGATAATTTTCATAAAACTTCAGGAGGAGGGTATTGAGTTGGCTGTGGGGGGTTCAGAGAAGGACATGGTTATGAAAAGATAGTCTCGTGGATGTCCTTGAGGGGGTGGGACTTGAGCAAGATCTGCAGGTTGAAGACGACTCAGAGAAGGGTGGGTACACTTGGGGGTTGGTTCCTGATGACTCTTAAATCATCCTTCCACATACTGGTTCTATTCAGAAGTAGGGAATGTCTCCCGCTCCTTCGGTACTTGTGAGCCACTACATAACTGGGCAGTTCCCGGTAGTCCTTCCTACGCACATCCGAGAACTGCATTTCTCTGGCGTGGTTTGGGAAATGGAAATGACAAAGGCTGCAGAAGCGATCCTGTGTGCAAGGCTTCAGGAGGCCAGAAGAGAAAATCCTTGCACCTGAGTCTCTCTGAGTTTTCAGAAGCTCGGATTGAGGGACAAATTGATGGCAACTCTTGGGAAAGCCTGGTCCTAGAGATCAGTGTGAGATTACCGGCCGTGATGGTCTCAATCTAGAATATATGACACTTCCTAGCCCAGGACTTAGGAGGTGAAGGGTTTGAGTAATGGCTCTACATCATTACTTAGGTTTCTGAGAATGAGGATGTCCTTTGTTTCTAGGGACAGATATCCTCTAGGAAACCTTGAGTGCCGTTTTTGTATTCTGGGGTCAATACTGCCAAGTGTCTCTTGAACTTGCTCACAGGAAAAGACCAGAGGTGAGTTGAAGCCGGCTTCCTCTTCTTTTCTGAAGAAAGAAAGAAAGAAAGAAAGAAAGGTTGTTTGACCTACTTCTCTTCAAACTAGTTCCCTGCAGAACTACCAGTAAATAAATAGATAAATATTAATAAATAAGTAAAATGCACCAGGATGTCCAGGATGGCTAATGTAGATGATTAGACTGTCTTGGTAATGACCCTTCTAGCCATAGAGCCTGTGTGTGGCCAATGCAAGCAGGAGACACTAATGGGGGCCCAGCCATGGTCCAGGCCTTGCTCCCAGGCCATGCGCAGCAGACAGGGAGGGATAAGAGATGTACACAGTAGCTCACATACAAAGCAGAGCAGGCCATATGCATGGCAGGGGATCAAATGAAGAGGAAGTTACATCCCACCAGTAGAAGTCAGTGGTTTGGGCATGAGATGCACCATCAAGAAAGGCTTTGAGGAAAGAATAAACTTTCAGATGACATTTGAGCAAAGGTGGGACTTCTTTTGTTCGCTTTTTCATTGTTTGTTTGTTCCTGTTTTTTGAGACAGTGTCTCACTAAGTTGCCCAGGCTGGCCTCGAACTCCTGGAATCCTTCTGCCTAAGCCTCTGGAGTACCTGGGACCACAGGTGTGCACTGCCCTGCCCAGCTATTCACTGTTTTATGGATAATGATTATTTGTGGCACTTTTAAATTGTAAAAATATACACGTTCATTATAGAAAATATTGAAAAGTAGAAAGGAGAAAATCAAAACACTCGTAATCCCAGACCCAGAAAGAAAACAGAAGTAATGTTTTGATGTATTCCTTCCAGACTTTTATCTATGTGTGTATATACATCTGTGTATTCACACACACGCACACGCACATACATATTTCACAAAATTGGACGTACACTGAATAAATACGTTTGAGGTCTACTCACTTAACAGAATAATTGGTTTTCATATATCATTAAATATTCTTCAAAGACATGATTTATAAAGTTATCGTAGGCTTGTCTAATAATTTATTCAACTGTTTTCCAATTAGACATTCAGTTTGTTTCTATTTTCTCACAATTATGAATAATGTTTTTCTGAGCCTTCTTATACATAAATCAAATAGAAAGGCTTTTGCTATGCAAGATCAGGGTGAGGGTAGAGACGGTGGCGAGTAGGCATTTCAGAAAGAGAAACAGGGCGCAGGTGGAGAGCACAGACGTGCGTGGGAACAGCAAGTTGCGCTGTGTGGCTGGAGAGTAGACGCATGAAGGGGCAATGGGCAGTAAGGATGAAAAGGTAGGTTGAGGCCGCTTGTAGAGGACTGTGATTGGCTGATTGAGAAGTACCGAGAGGCAATGGGGAACCACCGACAGGTTTTGAACAGGTTAAGGATAGAATCAGACAAGTGTTCACGGTGGTGAATCTGAAAGTGGTTTGAGGGTGGAGTGAAGGAACGATGTGTGGAAGAAACTGGAGGTTGGGAGGTGGGTCAGGAGCCCCTGGTAGAGTCAAGGCGAGAGGCGGCGAGAGCCTGAACCAGGGGCAAGGGCAGCTGGGATGAAGAGGAGGGATGGTCGGAGGCCGTGGCTCTGGGACTCAGAAATGAGCTGGGAATATGGTCAGTGAAGACTGGGGTATTAGTAGCCTTCTGACTTTGAATCTTAATAACTGGGAGAATGGAGAAAGCATATAGAAATTGTGGCCCAGAAAATGTAATGACTTATTCAGACTTGTGACCTATTTAGAGGGTAAGCCAGGCCAGAGGCCAGATGCTCCGTCTTCTGGTTGGGAAACTATTAACATGGCGAATGTTGGAGATCCCGTGTTAGACGTTAGAGGCAGCAGATCCTGGAGAGTTAGATGTAGTAGCTCCTGGAGGTCATGCTTGACAGCAGATAATCCTGAGGTGACCTGTCAGCTGTGACTCTGGCCCTTACCTGCTTATTGGAACATGGGTTGAGCACTGGCCATGGATTAAGTAATAGGGGCAAAAATCCAAAAATTCAATGTCTTAATTCTTGAAACTTAATTCTTCACTAGGTCAGGTTGAATGAACACAGTAATGAAAGGGAAAAAGGGACAAGGAAGTCTTGTTTGCCATTTCAAAGGATGGGCCAGAGATTTGTGTTTTCACGTGGAAAGCACCTTTGGGTCTCCAGCCAGAGCTAGTCCCTCAACCTTGGCAGTATCTCTTCTCAAAGGACACTGGGTTGAAGGGACATAGGGCCATCCTGGAAGGCAATAAACGATTCGGGTGGACATGTCATGATACATGTATGCAGAATTCCTTTTTATCTCACTTTTAAATTGTGGTTTCCCTCCCATGATTGGTTTTGCCACATCAAACAGTTTTCAACAGTTTCAAAAATCAAGACCAATGTATCATAACAAAAATAAAAATAAGAAAAAGAAAGGAAAAAAAAAAAAAAAAACCCCAGCCCTCACCTGATCTCTCCAGCCTTTCATTGCTGCTTTGGAAATTGAGAGCTGTGCATGGGGTATTGGCAGCGAACAACTGTGGAAATAAAAATGATTTTTGATCTCAAGGCCTAATATTATTCATATTTTTTCATAGCCTCAAACAATGTCTTCAGATAATTCAGGTAAAGGCAAGCCAGAAACAAAACAACATCATAAAGGCATCATTATATACAGACACTTTCAGCTACACTACACGCCTTGCAGTGTCTTTGAACCCCGAATGATGAGAGAACCGTCTCACACTCCGGGGAATACTCCTGGAGCTGTTTTTACTTCAACAGAGGGTAGTGAAACAAAATTCTTTGGCTTTAGATATGTGTTTGGCGTTGGCTTTACAGAGCTCTACCCCTTGTTCTGTGTTTACCATCCATCAGGACTCCGTTTGGGAGGCCACAGGACAGGCTGTGACGTGCCCAGCTGTGTTCCCCACCTGTGCTTCAGGGCCCTTGACCTTGGGGCCGGGGGGTTTGGGCTGGCCCTGTGCGTGGGTGGGGGTTACAGAGCTAAGAGCGAAAAGGCTTTCATCAAGAAGAATTTGGCAATGGAGCCTTTCCCAGCCCTTGTTCCTCCCCAAATAACACTGGCCAGCATCATCAAATTGGATAAGTGCTGCGGACTGGAGTGTGCTTAGAAAGGACGGGGCAAGCAGAGAAAGGGAGAGGGGACTGTTCTCTCGGGAAATCTCTCACTCCTTATTGAAACTATCTGTTCTCTGGTTTGAAAGTGCCGATAGTGTCTTAGCCAAAGAATGCGTCTTCCCCTCCTCCCTGTCTCCCCTGAGTCTCACCGTTACAATTCTTCATCTAGAGCAGGCTCTTCAGGGTATCTGGCAGCTTTGAGTTCAAGTTGATTTCCTTAAGCTAGTCTTCCCAGCTGCCAGGACCTGAGGGGTCACTTCCATCTTCACCTTCCACAGCACTGGCAACCGCGGCACTCATTTGGTACCTACTGTATGCTTCCTATAGTTGTTCCGTGTGGCTGCTAGAGCTGGTGGGTAGAATGCAACCTGATCTTTAAATCAATTGCCAGTTGCAGATGTTAACTTTGCTACCTCTTTTCATTTCTCGGCAGTGTCCGAGTGCCTTGTAGGGCGTGGACATCTAGTTAATGTTTGCAGATCATCTGATCATTCTTCCTCCATTCCACAAGGAAAGTAAGGACTGAGCTCCATGGCACGAGTCCATGTAGGCAAAGTTGAAGGCATGAAATTAATTCCAGGAGTTCTGACACGGCACTCCAGTGTTGCAGGAATTTCTGAAGACTTGACAGAACATGGTTTCTCTAGCTGACGTGTATTTCAAGGTCCAGCTCAAGGCCACCTCCGCTGAGAAGCCTTCCGTTGTGTCCTGAACCAAAAGCAATTTACTCCCTAAATTTACTCTGTGCTGTTCAAAAGACAGTTGGCCCACACCATCTTGTACCCCAGATTGGCTCACCAGTCTTGCTTTCCTTAGAAAGCCCCAGGGAGACAAGGGCCGATTCTCACGTCACTCACACATTCATTCTACCATTATTCCTTCTGTATCAGACATGGCTCCATCATGTCCTATGCTGGCAATAACAGTGTGTCAAGTGAATTGACCTGATCTGCTTTAGCTTCTGAGAAGCCTGCTGGGCTTTGTGAAAAGAGAAAACTATTTATCTAGAAAGTATCTGCATACCCCTGGAAAAGCAAGAGAAACAAACACTTGTGGTTTCCACCATTTCTGCCCCATCCTTTTCTCTCTGAGTTGGCTACCCTATTCTTTCCCTGCCATTGAACAGGTATTTAGCATGTTACCAGCTTTTCTTCCTGGGCAACGTGTCCCTCCTGCCCTGGACTTAGTGTGCATTGAGCTAGAGCAATCACTCACTGGAATTTAATTTCAGTCCTACAAAGGTTAATTTATCCTCTTTCAGGCTATGTACTCATTTAAACCAAAATTACCCAGCTACTAGCTTCTTGATAGCAATTACATCCAACGAAAGCAAACTACTGAGCTTCATGTATTGGTAATGGCCTTTCTTTCTATATTTTTCCTTAGGGATAAAGTTGAATGGGGAAATTAGTCACATTAAGCTGGAAAAATAGTGAACAAAATACATATTTTATATTTTTAAAAAATATCCTCCTGCTACCAATTAAGGTCTTTATTAGAAACAGGTATTTTCACATTACGGGGCTTGTCTTTATATTAAACAGAGCAAACCCAAATGAATAGTTACTTAAGAGGATCTTTTTAATAAATACTCAAGTCCATTTTAATATCTAATAATAGTGGCTGCCTCAAGTATTCAAATTTTAGCATAACCAGCAGGAAAACTGTTTGATGTTTTAATTATGTTCCTGAAAATGCTGAATGGGTTATAAAAAGCAATTTGGAGAAAAATTTTTAAAAAGGGATTTTTTTTTATTATTATTAGTGTTTCAGGGGAAAAGACATTTTCCATATCCCATTAAAAGCCTTTCTGCATTGTAAAAATACTATCTGCTGATAAAGTAGGCCAAATAAGCAAAGGATTTGCATCTGTTGCAACTGTTCTCATTTGGGGAAAAAGTCTGGAAAATCGGAAAAAGAAGACGTCAGAGTAACTGTATTCCAAGGAGGGGGAGCCATGGAAATTGAGCACGCCTTGAAAGAAAGAAAGAAAATCTTTTAATTACATTTAAAATTAGCCAGAACCTTGTGCTTGTCCCAAAGAGATTCCTGAGAGGGTTGGAACATTTCTGATGAACGCGCTGATGTAACCACTTCAAAAACCCCACCTGGAAGTCTGGACTTGGGAGGAGGCTGTGGGGACATTCCAGGGCTAGATCCTGCTGCCTCCAGGTCATTCTTCTGGGCAGGAATCGGGAGAGCTGTCCCCGAGGGGAGGGAAGCAATGAGAAGGGGAGACGTTTCCAGGGAGCGGAACCAGATGTGCAAGCTCCGGTGGTGTGAAGGGGGCTCAGCGGAGGGTGCACATGCGGAACGGGGAGAGGGGAGGCTGGATTCCGGTTAACTCTTTCTCCTCTCAGCAGGTGGGGGTCCTGTGGCCCTTAGATGACCTGAAAGCCTTTGTCCCGATGGCCAGATACGAGATACCACGAAGAACTCAGGGAAATAATTCTCCAGGAGGAAATGGGTCCTTTCCCGGTGTTAGCCGCCCGTGGTGGTCTAGGCAGGGAACTCGATCTGCTCCCCTCCTCCACCAACCCCGGCCCCCTCCAGGGGATTCTAATTGCACTTTTCTTCTTCCTTTTTTACAATCACTTTTCCCAAGCAGCATTTCAGATCAAATAACTGAGCATTTTGAAAGTGGAGCCCAGGTGTCAATACTTTTTAAAACTCCCCAGACGATGTGCAGCCAAGTTAGAAAACCAATGTGAACGTGGCCCAAACTTGAGAATCGTGTGGGGGCTTGTAAAAATGCAGATTCTGATCCGGCAGAAGGGCATCAGTGCCCAGGTAGGCAGGTGGGGCCGTGTACACTTCGGGGTTCTTGAAGGCTTGAGCAGGGAGTAGGGGTGCTCAGAAGGGCCCATGAGTGAATGTGACCATGCTGCCCTTTGGAGCTTGCTGAGAAATCACTTTATGCCAACTGGAGGATGAGGTGGGAAGCAACAGGACAAAGCAGGAATAATAATTAACTAGGAGTTGAGAGATCTAGACAGAAATACTAGCTCTACCATTATTCTTTCAGTCAACCTGTGATTATCAAGTGCCTGCTGTATGCAGGCTGGAGAGCTACTAAAAACATTTAGCTATCATTATCTGAGTGCTATGTCAGACAGTACCCCTTTGATTACTGAATTATGGGGTGGTCCAAAAGGTCCAGAGGAGGGGATAGATTGGCTGGGGCACTTAGGAGGTTTGGTGTGGTAGTTAATTACCAATGAGTACAGAAACATTTCAATATTTTAACAACTGTCCCAGTCATGCAGGTATATAATGACAATATATGCCTCATATCTGGCACTATGTGAGGTGCTGGGAAAGTAACAGTGAAACCAAGAAGACTTCATCTTTACTGTCTAGGGAAATAGACTGTACTCAATCCGTCACACTAATGAGCACATGATTGTACACTGGGGTGAATGTTCTCAGGAAAGTAGCTTTGCTATGAAAGCATGAAGCATAGGCACCTCACCCAGTGCTGGGGCTTGGAGAAGACACAAGCCAAGACCTGAGAGTGAGGGGCGGGACAAGAACTTTCCAGAGAGGGAACAGCATTCTCGAAAAAGTCCTGGGGTAGAAGCGAATGTGATATATTTGAAGGATGGGGAGAAGGTCAGTGTGGCTTGAACAAGGAGAATGGGAGTGGGGAGTAGTCCGAGATAACTTTGAAGACCCACACATGGGCCAGGCCAGGCAGAGCTTGGTAGATTTTGGGATTTAGACTTTAGGGCCATCGAAGGGTTTTAAATAGGGAGCAGTGTCACTGTAACAGTCCCTGCACCTGTGGTTTTGAGGATGGTTGGGGTAGGGGGGCCAGTGATGGATGCTCAAGCATAGTTAGGTGTTGGAGCAAGGTCATGATATTTGGCTCCAGGTTGGGGCAGAGGAAATGGAGAGGACACAGGAGGGGATTGATTGGATGAGGAGGGCGTGGTGATGGTGCTTTTTGGTTTTCAGTTCCCCTAACTAGAGGGATGGTGGGTGGTGCCCTTCACTAGGATTTGAACACTGGAGAAGGAATAGCTCTGTGACTCTGGGAAATCTCATCCCCTCTCTGGGCCTCAGTTTCCTCATTTGTATAAAGAGAGATGGACTGTATGATCGCCAAAAGGCCTTTATCCCATTCACCACTGTTGATATTCCCAGACTAGACCAATCTCACCGGCAGTAAAGGCTATCAAAAGGAACCCCTGAGATGTGGTATCTAGGTCATGGTGACCTACATATTAGAATATAAAGATCTTAGGTCTCCCTGTTATGTCTCATGCCTACAGCCAGACACATTAGAGATAGGATTCTTGAGTGATATTCCTTACTCCTCCCCCAACCCTCTGTGCCAGTGAAGTCTGCCGTCTTTGGGGAAAGGAGTAGAATTCCATAGCTTGACACAAGCTGGTCATGTAACCTCATTGGGCTCATGTCTATGAGGGAGGTGTTGGCCCAGGAGGACACTGAGGTCATTCCCTGTGCCTGCAATCTCTGATACGTCTGTCATTGTGTTATCTCATAACAGTGCTTGTTTGAGCATTCTAGTGGGCTTGTAAACCTCCAGGAATGGTGGGACTATTTCACCTGGCAGGCTGGGAGATCTCCCAGGATGCTTTGCTCTCAGGTACACCTGAGAGGGGAGGGCTACCTTGGGCCTGGGTCAGAGGCGTTGTTTGTGGGAAGTGTATCTGCTCCAAGATTTTAAGGGAATGCTTGCTGGATCTTTGGAGAATTTGAGGAAGAGAGCTCAGCCCAGGCTCACTGTGAGAAGGAAGGTAGAGTCAGGTTTGGACTCACAGGAACCCAGGTATCCTTTGTCTTTGCCAGGGTCGGGGACAATTTTTTTTTTTAAAGCAGAGCGTGGGTTCTGTGGCAACGTCTCAGAAGATGTGCTGTGGCAGTGGCTGGGTGGGGCCTTTCCCCCTCTCCCTTTTCAAGTTATTTAGTGCACAATCCATTAACATTGCTTTTTCTTGAGCATCCAAGATGTTACAGCCTATCGTTCAAGTCATTCACATGGCCTTTCAGCCTTTCTTTAGAAGACAATTGTGTCTTCAGTCAAAGACCTCTTGACAAGAGAAAATGGGAACCCGGGATGGAATAATGCAGCCAAGTGCTTGCCGTACACCTGCAGAATGTGACTTTGTGCCATTACTTCCCAAATTGTTGTGCTGAAAGATTTCTCTTGTTGACGTCTCTTTATGCCCCAGCATTTAACCTTGGGGCTCCGATGACTCTCTCCTCCCTCATCTTAGCACAGCAATTATTTCCTTTGTGGCCTTCATTTTATGTAATTACGGTGTGGTAGTCATCATGCAAGCGTTTACTTAGCTGCATTGCAAGATGAGACTTCTGCCTCTAATTCCCTCTGCTCTGGGAACTTGCTTTAGGTCATTTACTAATTCTAATTTTTTGTGCTTTTTTTCAGGGGCTATGCCCCCAAAATGAAATGGAGAAGATTTGTGCCTCAAAACTCAACAAATAAGAAGATATTAAAAATGACGGTGAGTCCTGATTGTGTCTCAGAGTGCCCATGTCGGCAAGAGGGACACAGACATGTTAGGAAAAGTTACAGTTTCCAACATGGTGATGATGTATTGGTGGTTTTCAGCCTGTGAAGGTAAGTTTTGTTTTTTTTTTAATTATTATGGAAAATTTCAAAAATATATAGAAATAGACAGGATATTTCTGGCAGGAATATAAAAATGGTACGGCCACTTTGGAAAACAGTTTGGCGATTTGTTAAATGGTTAAACATGGAGTAACCATGTGACTCAGCAATTCCACTCCTAGGTGTATACCCAAGAGAAATAGAAACATGTCCACATAAAAACTTGTACACAAATGTTCATAGCAGCATTATTCATAATAGCCCCAAAGTGGAAACAGTCTAAATGTTCATCAACTGATAAACAAAATGTAGTGTATCCATGTAATTAAATATTTGGCAATAAAAAGAAATGAGTACTGATATGTGCTACAACATGAATAAACTTTGAAAGAATTATACTAAGTGAAAGAAGCCAGTCACAAAGGACCAGATATTGTAGGATTCCATTTATGTGAAATGTCCAGAATAGGCAAATTCATAGCAACTAAAATCAGATTAGTGGTTTCTTAGGCCTAGGGTGGAACTGGGAGATTATGGCTAAGGGGTGTTTCTTTGGGGATAATGAAAATGTTATGAAATTGACTTTAGTGATGGATGCACAACTCTGAATGTACTAAAAGTCATTGAATTGTATGCTTTATGTGGGTGAATAGTTTGGTATATATTATACCACAATAAAACTGTTTGAAAAAAGAGGAA
This sequence comes from Lemur catta, assembly GCF_020740605.2. Classification (NCBI taxonomy): domain Eukaryota; kingdom Metazoa; phylum Chordata; class Mammalia; order Primates; family Lemuridae; genus Lemur; species Lemur catta. Next base: position 14,368,218 of record NC_059141.1, on the reverse strand, counting down.
AAAAATAGAACACTATAGTGAAGCCTAGGTATCCATTTCCTAGCTTCCACAGTGATCAACTTGGAGCCAATGTTGTGGCATCCTGTGTTTTCTATGCTTTTTCTCTGAGACATTAATATTATCCCATCTGTAAGTATTTCAGTGTGGACCTCTGAAAGATAAGGGCTCTTTAAAAAAATATAACCTGAAAACCATTGTCACACTAATAATTTTAACAATAATTTCTTAATATCATCAGATATCCAGTGTGCAGATTTCTACTTGTCTTATTTTTTACAGTTGTTTGAATCAGGATTCAAAATAAGTCTCCACATTGCAAATAACTGAAATGTTCCTAAGTATGTTTTAATCTATAGGTTCTCCTTCTGTCTCTTTTTCCCCCCTCTTACAATTCATCTCTTTAAAAAACCAAGTCATATTAGGGAAATGCAAATCATAACCACAATCAGATATCACCTAACTCCAGGTAAGAATGGCCTTTATCAAAAAGTCCCAAAACAACAAATGCTGGTGTGGATATGAGAGATTGGAACACTCTTACACTGCTGGTAAGACTGCAAATGAGTACAACCCCTGTGGAAAGTAATTTGGAGATATCTCAAAGAGCTAAAAATAGAAATACCATTTGATCCAGCAATCCCACTACTATGTATTTACCCAAAGGCAAAAAAAGACATTCTATAATAAAGACATCTGCACTCGAATGTTTATGGCAGCACAATTCACAATTGCAAGGACGTGGAAACAACCCATCAATACATGAGTGGATTAATAAAATGTGGTATATGTGTACCATCGAATACTACTCAACTACAACAAACAATGGTGGACTAGCACCTCTTATATCATCCTGGATAGAGCTTGAGCCCATCTTTCGAAGTGAGGTATCACAAGAATGGAAAAACAAGCACCACATGTACACGCCCTCAGATTGGTACTAACTGATCAACACTAAGGTGCTCACATGGTAGTAATAGTCACTGGGTGCTGGTCAGTTGGGGTCAGGGTGGGGGTGGATAAACTCACAACTACTGGATGCAGAGTGCACTGTATGGGGGAAGGACACGCTTGTAGCCCTGGCTTGGGTGAGGCAAAGGCATTACATGTAACCAAAATGTTTGTTCTCCCATAATATTCTGAAATTAAAAATAAATAAAAATAAAAAAACAAGTCGTTTTCCCCACAGAGTTTCCCACAGCCTGGACTTTGCCGATTGCATCCCTATGGTGTAGTTTGATGTGCTCCTCTGTCCTCTGTCTCTTGTAAATTAATAGTTCCATCTAGGGCCTGGGTCAGATTCATAGGTCCTGGTGTGTCCTTTCATCGGAAGGTACAAGATATCCAGTCATTTCTCTTTCAGATTTTAGCACCTCCATATCCCCACGAATGCCAAGGCTTGGATCCTTCAGTTTACTGGGATGGTAGGAAGTTTTTAAAAAAAACGCACATGATTCCTTCCCCATATACTAATTGGAGGCACGTTTCTTTATCTTACTTCCCGGCACTCATCAGAAACTTGTCCTGAGACAGGGGGCCCTGCGCTTGCAGAGGGGAACACAGAAGCCTTGGAGGCCCTACTCTAGAGCTCCCCCAAACCCCACTGCCTTGCCCCAGTGCATAGTGAGAGGGAACCAAACTGCGTTGTGCAGAGACCTGCCCGGCTCCGTCCCCTCCAGCTCACGCCCCTGGCACTGCCTGTTGTTCATTTGCTTCTTCCAGCATATCCCCTGCTGACACACCTCCAAGCTTTTGCTCCTGCTATTCTCTGCTTTGTTTGTTCGTTAACTCACCAAATATTTATTGAACACCTGCTCTGTGCCCAGCACTCTGCCAGAACTAAGGATAGAAAAATAAATAATACATTGTTGCTATGCTTGAGAAGCTTACAGTTCCACGAGGGTGATAATTGTGTAATTCTCATCCTTGAAGACCCAGCTCAATGATCACCTCTGGTGCGGGGTCTTCTCCTTCCTCCCTCCCACTCCTCCTGCAGAACCAGTAGTTCTCTCTGCTGCAGCTGCTGATCTAGTGCTGGGCACATGGACATAGAGTCAGGAACGTGGGCATTTGCGTTGACTGTACAATTATAAACTCCACTGGGAAAGAATCTGTATCCTATTAATCTTTGCATTTTGTTTCTATAAATTACTAGCTATGTGATTTGGGGCAAGTTGCTTAATTTCTCTAACCTCGGTTGCCTTGTCTGTAATATGGGGCTAACCCTAGGACCTACCTGTGAGGGTTGTATTGAGGATTGAAGAGATACTGCACGCACAGCTTTTAGCTACCTTTGTTATCATCTCTGAGCTTAGTGTGTTCCTTGGCACTCAGTAAGTATTTGTTAAATCACTGACTGATAGATGGAAAGGATGTAACCTTTTAAGTAATTAAAACTTAGTAAAGAAGATGTGTGAAAAGATAGTTAACAGGGCAACGTGCTATAGTGAAAGGGCTCTGGGTCAGTACGTAGAGAACTCAAAGATGCTAAGCTTCAACATTGGTCTAATAGAGCAGTGGTTCTCAACTAGGGGTGATTGTGCCCTCCCCAGGGGATATTTGGTGTTGCCTGGAGACATTTTGGTTGTCACAGTTAGGGGAAGCACTACTGGCATCTAGTGAGTAGAGAGGGATGCTGCTAAACATCCTACAATGCACAGGACAGTCTCCTGCACACCCCGTCTCCCGCCCAAAGAATTACCCAGCCCAAAATGTCAATAGTTCCAAATTGGGAAGCTCTGTTCTAGTGGCTTCCTATTCAAAGATTAGCAGCATCAGCATCGCCTGGGAGCTTGCTAGAAATGCAGAATCCCAGGCTGTAGCCCAGACCTACTGAATCAGAGTCTGCACTTGAGCCAGATCACCATGTGATGCATACACACAGTAAAGTTTGAGAAGCAGCATTCTAGAATAGTGCTTCTTAACCTTGGATGCTTATTAGAATCCAAGGGAATGGTGGTGATAGTGTTACAATTCCCAATGCCCAGGCCATACCCCATACCAATGAAATCAGAATCCCTGGCATGGAACCGAGGCATCAGTACTTTTTAAACCTCACCACTAATTCCAACAGGCAGCCAGGGTTGAGAATCACTGACCTAAGAGCCCCCAGTCTGACAGGGTGAAGAGTCATGTTAGTAGATCACAGTGCATGCTGATGGTCGATTCCAAAAGCACAGAGGCCACGTGGAGGGTATTAAACAATTAACAGGGACAAGTTTGTTGGGAGCTGTGGGGGGCCCCAAGGCCCCACTAAGACAGGTTTGATCTTGGGCAAGTCATTCCCCACCCAACCCCCCAACACCGTCCCCAGGGTTGTCTCAGTTTTCTTGTGTAGTAAAAGATCTTCGAGGTGCCTTCCACTTCAAACCTTCCAAGTGGCCCACAGCATGGCTTAATGAGGCTTTGATGAATGAATGAACAAAGGAATGAATGATCTTATACTAAGGATGAAACATACGGTATAGACAACAGATGCTGGAGGAGATAAGGAGCAGGGAGTCAGTCATCTGTGAGAGCTTCGTGGAGGTCAGAGGGTTTTAGCAGGGCTCTGGGGCCAGCCCTCCAACAGAGGAAGAACACACATCTGTTTCCTTTTGTTCCTGTTTGGGGAAGGGGGCCTACTTAGGCTCCGTGTCTCCAAGGAGGCACATCAATCCTAAACACCCCACACCCTGGTTTATAATTAACACAGGTCCCTATTTCAGCTCAGCTGTAGATCATTAGCAACCATTTTTAGCGCTCAGCAGGTATGGGCTCCTTTTCCTTATGGAGTTGGAGGAAAAAAGGTTCCAGAACTTTCCACAGCTGCTGCCTCCTGGTGCTCCACGCGGAGTAGGAGCCCACTCTCTTCTGTACCTCCTGAACATTAAAGCCCTTCACTTCTTAAAACAGATGATGGTTTTAAACACTGGAATAAAGGGTTGGAAATGGACTTAACCTCATCAAACACTTCCATATCTGATCTTACCTTCCGAGCTGCGGATCATGGCAGCATGAAAGGGTTCCATTTGCAGGCTGATTTTCAACGTGTTTTTTCTCCCTCAGTTTTGCCTGCCATGCCAGGTTGAGGAGCAGCATGGAGATGTGGTGGATGCACGGTGGGATCCCCTGATTCTGGGATCTGGGGAGCCAGAGAGATGGAAAATGTCCCTGCCTTGGGCCCCGTTGGAGGATTTTTGTCAGCTTTCCCAGGGAAAGCTGTACTCTGGTGATGAGCTGAGTTGGGAGAAGACAGTTTCTTTTGCTGGGACCCAGCATCTGAAACTCTTTTTATATTTGGAGAATTCTGCACTCCATGAGTCTCAGAGGGGAATAGAGTGGAAGGGGCAGTGCCCACTTTCTCAGGTCTCCTGGCAGTTTGGTGCATGACCTGGTTTCAGTCCGTCTGACTCACCTGTCTGGGGAAAACCCACTGGAAACTATAGGGTGCTGCTGCAAAGTGATTGCCGCTCCACCTCTCCATCGCTTCTTCCCTCCTTCCTCTCCCTCTCCTGGGCAGCCTGGTGTTGGTTTTCACCTCCAGGTGTTATATGGAGCTGATCTTGCATCCCTTGTCTCAGGGGACCCAAGTCTGGCCCAAGACCCAGAGACACCAAGATCTTGGGTGAAGCAAGGGATGGGCTGTGATTTGGAAGTCAGAGGTTCCACTCAGGAGGGGTCAGCAGGGGTCTCAGAGGCACGTCCTGCAGGTGGGGCCGGGAGGAGGTGAGGAGAGCAAGGTGCAGAACTGGTCGGGCAGGGCCCTCTGATGAAGTGTGACTTTTATCCTCTAAGCAACGGGAAGCCATTGGAAAGTTTCACGTGATCAAACCTGAATTTTTATAACATCGCTGGTTTCTATCGGAGAATGGGTGTGTGGAAGCAGGAAGGCCAGGGCAGTCATTTAAGGGAGCAGTGAGGTCTCTGAACCAGTGTGGTGGTCCCGCCGTCTCTTGGCTGCCTTCCTCCCACAGCCTGCATCCAGACGCTTCGTTCAGACTCCCAGCTTGCCCTGATACTCCATGGCACGCCTCTACCAGAGAGGGGTACCCTAACCAAAGGCCAGGCCCCAGGAGGGGACTCGAGCCCTCAGCCAGGCGGTGGGAGAGATTTTGTGGATGGAAGCCCACTCTGTCTTGGTAACATAGAAACAAACAAACAAAAATAACATCTGGCAAAATATTATACTCTTAGAATTCTAAGGTCTTCATCTGAGGGGGCTTTGAGAATCTTTGAGCCTAGATGTCCACGTTAGGCTTGGCTCTCTCATGCCACATCTGACAAGTGATTGTTGAGTGCAAACATGTTTGATGACAAGACCCCCACCTTGTCCCCAGACCCCTACCTCATGTTGGACAATTTAGATGGAGTTTTTCCTTTCTTTTCCACTCTCCTGTGCTTGTCCTTACTGTATAGCACCAACCCCCACATGGCTGTATGTGTGGGTCTGGGGGCTAAGTCCTTTGGTGATGGGGCTGGCTCCGGGATTCGTCTCACTCTGGGGCCCTGGGCCCTGGGATGGAGGAAAGCCAGCCTCAGTGTTGGTGAGGCTTAGACGCAGGTCCCGCCGCCAGACCTAGGAGAACGTCAACGTCAAGTTGCTGGGCATTGTTCTCCCCTCCAAGTGGCCCCTCCCGTGGTGCTCAGCCCCTCTCCTCCCGGGAGAAGGGACCTGCCAGAGTGAATCTGCAACAGAGGGGAGGGTGGCTGGGAATGACCTTGGGCTGGAGACCCCCATAGGAAGTCATCAGCTTGTCAAATCACCTTTCTCTTGGGCTCAGGCTTTGATCTCACCCCAAATCCAGGTCAAAGCGAGGCCTCGGGCATCTTTTCCAGAAAGCTGCACCTTTGTCTGCGTCCCCCAGGCCTCTGGACAGCGCAGGGTCCCCCTGGCTCCCCACGCTCCTGCAGCGTGACAGGGAGCTGCCCGCTGGCGCTGGGGCCAAGCAATTAAGAAACTGAATTTTTCTCCTCCTCGCTTCCCTAATTGTTATTTTTGTCCCTGCTTTCAAACCATCCCCGGTTTTCATTTCATCTTGCCCCAGCCCAGTGCGCCTGGCAGAAAAAGCCAGCCTGCTCAGCGGGGGGCCATTTTCCCAGCGTGTCCAGCGATAATTCCAACACGACTGCTTTGTACATATAATTATAAAACCAGGGGCCACCAAAGTGCACCTATAGAGCAGAGTCTTGACTGTTCTTGGTTCTGTTTTAATTATTAAGCCTTAAAGCAAAAACTAGGTTTCAAAGAAAACTTTCTGTACAGTCCTCAATAGAGTTAAAGGAGGAACATTTTAAGCTGATGAGCTGACACTTGTAGAAGCAAATATATTAAATAAATCATGATTCGTTTTGGGGGCAAAGTCTGACTTACATCAACTCTGGAAAAAATGGATCTTAATGAGTGACAGTTGGGTGTTTTCTGTCACTTCCTGAGGTAATGGCCGCAAGCTGACATTGCTCAGTGGGTGTCTCATACTTCTGAACAAAAGTTTTTTGGAGTGAGATAGACAAGGTAGAAATCCCAAGGTGACTAGGAGGAATGTCTAATGAGTGGAAAGACATATTTACTGGCAGTCTGTATGTAAGCTGTGACAGTTGACAGGACTTGATTGTAACAAATATAGTTGATGAAGAAAAGGCTGACAGAGAGGGGGCTGTGGTGGGGGGGGAGAGTCAAAAGCCCTGCCTCGGCTGAACCCTGTTAATGGTGAGTTGGATACAAAGCTCACAGTCATGAAAGGCTGTCGTGATCTTGCACTGATGTCTAAACACAGAAATGTGTGGGGCTTGCAGGAGGTGGTAATAGGTTCGGATTTACCGGGGCAGGCTTGGGTTCTGACCTTTTTGCCCATAACTTTGGAAGATGGTGTTTGTCATAGCATCTGGGGCCAGAAGATGACCCCAGCTTTAGGGATAGCTGTACATTCTGTGACTTTGGGGTCCAGGATGTCCACATCTGGGGCATGGGCAGGGCTTGGGTCCCTAATTTATGGATGCCTCACCTGGGCAGCCACCATGACCAAGAGCCACTGGGCTTGGGCTGGCTGGTCGGCCCCAGTAGGCACCAGTAAGGCACACCTGCAGGTGGGAGGGAGATGGAGCATTAACACGTTTCTGGAATCTTCCCTCCTTGTGAGCCCTGACCCCCTTCATTCTACTGCTTGCACCCACCCCCCACTCAATTTCTCCTCTGCACCCCATTTCTACCCTCTCCCTGGCACAAAAGGAGTGCCTGGGCTGCAAAGGCAGAGCTGACTGGCATATTAAATGATGACACTTTATAACTGGCTGGTCAGGGCTTCAACAATCGGCTTGCCAATGAGCTCTGCACTTCTTCCCCCAGGCAAATGTCACACTGAAACTAAACAGGATCTTTTTTCATCCTACATGCTGTTTTCTATGCCACATATTATTTTATAGTTGAAAATAGGCTAACTCTTTAAAATGCACAGAGCCTGCTGTACTTTTATCATGGGCTCATTTTGCAGGAGAGGCTGGCTGGGAAGGGTGGGGGGGCGGGTGGCAGAAAGGACATGGCCCCTGGTGGTGGGAATTTGGCCAACATCTTGACCTGGCCTTTTCTGAATGAATGAATGAATGAAGGTAAAAAAAAATTGGAAATTTTTAAAGAATGGAAGAGAGCTGGATGGATGTGATTAGAGCAAAGGAGGCTAAAGAGCCGTCAACCTCACATCCCAGGATAAGAAGTTGGATTTTTTCCCTGTGCTTCCTCATCAACACCTGGGCTTGTTGTAATCACCGTCTTTCTTGTTGTGATTGACCAGGGTGAGTATTCCTCACCTCTGTGTTGATTGTACATCTGCCCTGTGATTTGGAAAATGAGATCCATTTCTGTTAATTCCTCGGATCCCAAGTATAGTATCAGTTTCCTGACTCTGATGTTACCCCTATTAAATAGCAAACCCGTTCCAACAGTCTTGGCTAATGTGACCCACTTTCTCCAGGTTGGTTCGTGTCAACTCGATTCACTGCCTTGGAAGCAGAGCTTGGGTAAGACCAAGCTAAGTGGAGTCCTTCCCAGCTGTGAGATGTGGCCTGGCTTGCTGCCTAGGGTACGGATGGACTTCAGTCCAGTGTTTGTGCTTCCCACATGGACCAATGATCCCTAAATGTCCCCTCCATGGCTCAGAGGGTGGGGTATTATGACTTACTGAGAAGCTCAGGCTTCGTATCAACTGGGCAACAATTTTTAGAATAAGACTTGGGGCTTGGGAGGAGATGGGGTATTGAGTAGAGAGCCCTGTAGCTCAAGAGAGAGGATGTGTGTGGTTTGAGATGAGGCAGTTACGGTTTGGGAAAGGATGAGACACAGTTGTTCTCTTCTACCCCAGAGGCATAGATCTATTATTACATATTTTTACTTTTTCTTAACTTGAGCAAGTTACTTTTTCTTTCTGAGCCTCATCTGTAGAATAAAGTCATTAGTCTAGATAACCTTGGATATCCCTTCCTGCTCAAAATCTTTTGGATTTCGTGACCCAGCACAGTAGGAAGGTTAACAACGAGAAGAGAGAACAGAGGATGAACTTTCCATTAAACGCTCAGAGGTCGTAACTGTACGTCCGGGGCTCTCTGACAGAAGGACATTTTACTTCAGTCAATTACTAATGTCCTCATGGCTAGCCAATTAGCCTGGGACTCCAAATCCACAAGACCAGACTCCAGAGAATTTGGGGATGAGCGCTCAACGATATCCAACCGGAGCTGAGATTGCCTGGCTTTGGCTCTTTGCAGCTGAGGGCCACCCACTGAAACGTCACCACTGCTGATGGCTGGTGCTAGGCAGGCCAGGTCTAAGAAGGACCTGAAGGGGAGATGCATCCTGGAGCTGTGGGGGCCGTCTCCAGCAGCAGGCAGGGCCTGCTTGTCTACTGCAGAGAAATACCGCAATGCTGCCCATGTAAGAGGCAGAGGGCTCAGTCCTACCGATTAACAACGGAAAGGGAAAGATTGTTCTCAAGGCACTCTGGCTCCATGATTTTTCTCGACTCTCCAAAATTGTTTTCACCTGCAGATCCCCAGCCCAATCTTCCAAATCCGTCTGCATCGGCCCCAGTGCCGGGGGGGGGGGGGGGGGGGGGGGGGGGGGGGGGGGAGGGGAGCGGGGGCGGGCTTGAGTTCTGGCCTCACCTTGGCTGACATCTAGCTGTGCAGGAAAGTCACGGAACCTTCCCTAGGTCTCAGCTCTCTCCTGTGTAAAATGAGGGAAATGGATAAAATCAGCTATTTTTTTCCCTTTTAATAGTAATTTTTAAAAAGTGACTTTCTGCCCCCAAATAGAACCCCCCCTAGAGCCCCCAGTACACATGGCAGACACACTTGTAGTGCTCTGATTGAAGTGGGGGAGGCAGCCTGGCGTGCCACCTCCTTGCCTCCCCGCCCCACTGGCTGCTCCAGGTGTGTCTCCACAGTGTCCAGCTCACAGTGGGAACATCCCAGGTCTGGATGGCAGCTGAGGCCCCCCTGGCCCCCTGCATCCCCCTCACCAGCTGTCTGAACTCATTCTGGGGACAGGGGTGTTCTAGTGGGCTGAGGAGTGTGCAATGGGCTGGGCATGGTGGGATTTTTCCATTCCTTGAAGCCTTAAATTATTGGCTGAGGAAGGAACCAGATTTCTGCTTTAACCCTGGAGAAGCACATTCTAGCCTTTCCGGCTGTACAACGGTGTCCCCCTCCCCCTGAGGTGCAGAGAAGGAATTGCACCTGCTGGGATGAACTCTTCAGTCTCCAGGCCTTTGCCTTCCCCAGGGAGAGGTGGACGGAGAGGAGAAGCCAGACCACAGGCTCTAGTCTTCTGAAAACCTCCACGCGGGGGACAGCGCTTCTTGTTCTGGAGGGCAGAGGTGATGCTGCCATCATGATCCATCGCGGGGCAGCATCTGGGGAATGTCAAGAGTTGGACAAATTCTGGAGAAAGTTGCCCTCCGCAAACAATTGAAGAATGTCGGTGGCTGTTACTACGGGAACAAGTGAACTGTGAGAGGGGAGGCCTCGCACGGCTTCTCCCACGGACCCAAAGTGACTCTGGTGAGTGCGGCTTTCACCATGTTGCAGAGAGCTCAGTAGCGCTGCGTGTGCACCAGGAACTTACCAAGAAGCCCCGTGCCACATGCTCCGCAGGGTCCATCTCACTTAATACTCACTGCAGCCCCGTGAGCTGTGTCTCTTCTCATCCCTGTTTTATAGCTTAGGAAACTGACACCTCACAAAGCTGAGAAGATTGTTCGTGATCACACAAATAGTAAGAAATGGAGCCAAAATTCGAACCTGGGCTTTTGAATCTCTTTGGTCATCTCATCTATCCTTTCTCAACTACCACGTCTTTGACACAACCATGGGCCGAGGAAACAGACGGTGACGGATTCCTGTCCTGCTGGGCCACTTGCCAGCTGTGCCACCTGGGGACAGTAATTCCTACCACACAGGGTGTTTCAAGGACATGTGAGACACTGAACACCCATCTGCAATGTACGCCAGTCCCCGTAAAATAACAGTGCTGGTCATTTGGGGTGCTGGCTGTGTGTCTGGCATATCTTGAGTGTTCTAGGTATGTTGTTTCATCTAAAGCTTGAAACAGTTCTGTAAGTTACTCATTTTATCGCCTTTTTCCTGATGCAAGAGGAGCAGGGAGCTCTGAGAGTCCTTAATAGGGGACTTGACCTAGTTGGTGGGGGGGTCAGGGAGGACTTCCTGGAGGAAGTGACAATTCAGCTGAGACCAAGGTATAAGTAGGAATGAAATAAGCAGAAGGCAGTGTCAGCAGTGAGGATGGGGCGTGCAGGAACATTCCATGCAGAGGTAACAACATGCGTGAGGGCTTCTGGCAGGAGGAAGTGTGGGAATGTGAGTGGAACGTGGTGAGGAGACCTGGCTGCATAGTTTGCAGGGCCACATGCAAAATGAAATTGTGGGCTCCTTGTTAAAAAAAATTATTAACAATTTCAGGACGGTGAGAGCAGGGACCTTCTCTCTCTCTCTGTGTGTGTGTGTGTGTGTGTGTGTGTGTGTGTGTGTGTTGGGGGGCCTGGGTGCCTGCACAGGTCACATGTCCATGAAGCCGGCCTTGGCGAGAAAGAAGGCTGGGGAAGGAGTCGGGGCAGATCATAGAGCCCTTAAGGCCACATTCAACATTCTCAGTCTGTATCCTGCGACCATCGGCTGCAGGTGGGTCCTGCTCGAGCTGGGCAGGGAAGGTTTGCAGCGGAGCCGGGTGGGGAAGCCAAGCAACCTGGGGAGCTTCTCCACATGCCCTCCCCAGGCCTGGCCCGGTTTCCTCCTCTGTGGGAAAGGAGAATGCCGCCCGCTCCCTTGATGACCAGAACACGTGGGCAGAGATCTGGGCCGAGGAGCCTTTTCATGGCCGATTTGCATGGACCTGGCACAAAAGCTCCCCGATTATTTCCTACCGACCTCCCGAAGGTTGGTAGATGAGCGTGACTCCCTCCAAAGTCCAAAGGCAAGGGCGTGGGGGAAGCTTGTGTGTGGGAGTTTTTGAAGAGCTCTTTAAAACAGGGACCCCAGAGCTGAGGACATGGAGAACTGAACCCCCGAGCCTCTTGCCTCGGGGTTCCATTTCAATGCGAGATGGCTGCCCCTGTGCATATATATATATATATATATATATGGACATGATAAAGTGAAACCAGCTAGAAATGTCTCTTCTCTGAGCCACAGAGAACTTTTCTGAACACCCAAATCAATGGCTTTCCCCTGCGACCTGGTGTGTTGTGTGCAGATAGACATTTTACTGTAGCAATTATAATAGCCCAGTTGGAAATTACCGTCCGGTTAGGCAGCTGAATCTGTGCCTGGATCCAGCTTCAAACACAGGTATTAGGGGCAAATTAGCACTGACATCAAGTTCTGGATTTTATAAAAAGTGCCAGGTTGGGAGAGGAGTAGTGTAATTGTTCCTGTAGCCGAGGGTGAAGGTTAATACCCGGGGGCCTTGGCTGCCCAGGTCCCGGGCTCTCTCACACCTCACCGCGCACTCTCTAAAGACCGCCAAGCACACTGGAGCTCATTATATTTTCTGTCTTCATTGAACTCCCCGGAACACCCATCCTGTCTTTGATTGCTATGGAGGAGGAACAGCACGGGTCCCAGAGTGTCAGAGACCTGTCCCTCTCTTCCCTGTGCCCCCCTCACTCAGAGGGAGCCCCCTGCCTCCACCCAGGGGTCCCTGGGACTGGATGGCCGAAGACCCGGGTGTCTTCGGGGCCTCTCTGTTTAGGTTAATTACGCAGATGACAAGGCATTGATACTTCTCCGGGATGGTTGGCAAACTTGACTAGACTCAGAATGAACCTCTTTGATTCCATCTGCAAAATTAGATCAGATTTGATAAAGTAAAGATGTAGCCTTTGAAGTATTCCCTATCAACGTAAGTGCTAAGAACACTTGAGTGAAGGAATGTGAGCAGTTTTGAAAGCAGCAGCACGCGAACTTCAATGAGGATTGCAGCTAAGGGCATGCCCAGAAGGGATGGGACTAGCTGCATCTATCCTGCAGGCAAGAAGCAATTGCTAAAGATTCCAGACTTCTCAAAGTTCAGAGTTCAACCCAGGAAAACTTTGTTGAACTTGGATAGGCTGGGCTCTGTGGTTTGCATTCTGTTCTCAGAGGCTCTTAGAGTCCCGGCAGTTTTTCTGCGTCTGTGCTGCCGTCTCTGCACCGCGGGAACAAGGCTGTTTCTTTTTCTTTAGCTACCACACCGAGGTCGGAATTAAACCCTTAGCTGCTTTCCTGGGGCATGGTCCCTCCAGAGCTGCAGGGCAGGACATCAGCAGGTGAAAAGCATCTGTTTATCCCAATGAAAGGCAAAAGATCTGTGTCAAAGCCCAGCTCTGTCACCATCTAGCTGTGTGTCCTCGATGGAGTCCTTTGTTGTGTCCAAGTCTCAGCTTCCTCGTCTCTCCAACGTTTCACTACAGCTATGAGTTACTGAGTCCTTTCCAGGTGCCAATAACACCTACCTTGCAATTGAACTGTATCCAGACCCCATCATTGTGCCCCCTTATCCACACCAGAGCCCACACTAGGAGAAAAGATGCTAAATTAATCACCACGTGGTCCCGCCAGGTCTAGCAGGGCACAGAGAGACCTGAACAAGGGGTTTCCTAGAAAGTGCCAGCTGTGGCGATAGGTGCACGTGCAGAGTGCTACGGGAACTCAGAGGAGGGAGCGATTGATTCTGCCAGGGTGGGGTGGGGGACAGTCAAGGAAACACACAGAGGTGAGAGGAGAGGATTGATCTGATGAGCTAATGAACAAGAAAGCATTTTGCAATTTGTGGAGAGTTATAAAAGGTGAGCTCTTATTCTGATATTAGGTAACATGAAACAGCTTGCAATTTGGATTCTCTTTTTTTTTAGCTTGCGATGGATTGATGGTAACTTAGGAAACTCATAAGCTTCAAAAGTATAAAGGGATGCTGTGAGGGTTTGAATCCAATAATCGATGCTAAGGGGAAATATTTTATTAAAAAAAACTAAAGCTTGTGAGCTTTAGGGGCATGGAAGAGACTTCAGACTGAAATGCTGCTATTTGGGTAGTTTAGATACCCAAACAAGTGTGGGGCCCATGCGCCGTGTCTCTGAGGTTTTTAGCTGTTTTCAAGAGAGCTGGAGGTTCAGATGTTGGCTCCTCCTGTTGGGAAATCATCCAGGAAGGCCCAGTAAATACACTGGTTTGGAAAAAGAATTCAAGAGTGGGCATCTTTGCCTTGTTCCTGATCTGGGAGAGGAAGTATGCAGTCTTTCACCATTAAGTATGGTGTTGGCTGTTGGTGGTTTGTAAACGCTCTTTATCAAGTTGAAGAAGTTTCTCTCTATCCCTAGTTTGCTGAGAAATTTTTATCATGAATGGGTGTTGGATTTTGTGAAATGCTTTTTCTGCATCAATTGATATGACCATCTGATTTTTCTTCTTTAGCCTGCTGATATGGTGGATTACACTGATTTTCGAGTGTTGAGCCAGCCTTGCATACCTGGAATAAATCCCATTTGGTCATGGTATATAATTCTTTTTATACACTGCTAGATTCGAGTTGCTTATACTTTGAGGATTTTTGCGTCTAAGTTCATGAGAGATACGGGTTTGTAGTTTTCTTTATTTGTACTGTGTTTATCTGATTGTGGTATCAGGGTAATATTAGCCTCATAAAATGAGTTGGGAAATGTTTTCTGGAAAAGATTGTGTAAAATTGGTGTTAACACACCCGTTTTGAAGGCAAGCCTGATTATCTTCAGTAAATCTTCTATGTGCAACCCAGAAGTACCTTTTGGTTAGCGTGGTGGGGAAGCTGGCTTAGTACCATGCTCTGAAACCAGACCAGATTCCAGCCCACTCTAAGAAGCTGTTTTAATCTAACCTTACCTTAACAGGACTTAAAAATTTCATGCACTTCCCTTTACACGTCCTCCTATTTTAAAATTTAAAAAATTTTTTTCTTTCCTGTGCACCTCTCTTTAAGGTCATCAGTTTCCATCCGTGCACGTGTTCATTCAGCACATCTAGAGCACGAAGCACTTGGCTAGACACAAGGGACACAGTGTGACATGCGCTGCTTAACCAGCCAGCCTCCCTCTCTCCCCCTTTTCCTTCTCCTTCCCCTCCCTTCAGGCACAAAGTTGAACTGAGCAAGCTGCTCTGTGCAGGGCGTGTGTCACCTGTGGCCCCCAAGCTGCCCTACCTGGTCTTTACCACCAGTTGTCCCCGCCCGCCATGAGCATGCTGCTCGGGTATTTGATAGCGTCTTAGTTTCCTACTGCTGGAACACCCAACTTTAGTATCTTACAATTCTGGAGTGCAGGTGTCCGAAATGGGTCACGCTGGGCTAAATCATTTCAAAGGGCTGTGTTCCTTCTGGAGGCTCTAAAGGAGAATGTTTTTTGCCTTTTCCAGCTGTCAGAGGCTGCCCATGTCCTCTGGTCTAGTCTCTCTTACCCGCATTGCGCTCCACTCTCAATCTCTCTCCCCCTTCCACTGTAAGGACCTGTGATTATTACACTGGGCCACCTGAATTACCCAGCTGGGCCCCCACGTCCAGGGCAGCTGATCCTCCTTCCCTCTGCAACCTTAATTCCGTCTGCCATCGAACATGGCATGTTCGCAGGTTCTGGAGATTTGGATGTGGACATCTTTGTGTGGCCATTATTCTTATATTAATAGATATATACATTGGATACATGAACATTATTACAAAATATACAGTATTATTTTTAATGTGCAAGTGTACTTTATTTACATGACTGAAATTGGGCTATAGATCTCTTTTTGACTCTTACTTTTTTACTCCAAAACTATGTTTTTAAGTTCTGTCCATGCTTATGAATGCATAGTGCATTACCCCTGAGATATTATATTCCATAAGAGACCTCCTCCATAATCTTCTCACTCAATTCCAGTTGGTATACAACCAAACTGCTTCCAATTGCCCTCTGTGACAGGCAACATGTGTTGAATACCTCGTGCCCATCTCCCACAGATCTGGTTGGATTTTCTTACTTCGCTGTCACTAGGCAATATTAGGGAGCTGCCCACAACAGCCACCCTGTCTATGCTCCCATCAGCAGTGTATGGGCATTCCAGTTCCCACATGTACTTTGGGCCTGCCTCTGCTTTGGGGTGTCAGCCCCCACCGTTTTCCAGTTAAAAAGCATTCAGAAAGGAAAGAGAAGGCAATGCTAACTGAACACCTACTGTGTGACCCACTAGATGATTCCCTGTTGGACGCTTTATGTACTTTATCCCCTTTTGTTTTAAGACAATCCTATGTGGTTACCAGAATCAAACCCATTTTAGAGAGCAGAAAACTAAAGCCAAGAGAGATTAAGTTCTTTGCCTGAGGTCTCATGTTTAGTAAGTGGCAGATGGAGAATTGAATCAAAACCAGGCTAAGTATCCGCTCTCACTACTCCCATTACACCTGAGCACATCTGGCTCTTCATATGCACCATAACACTAAGTCAAATTCTTCCTACGGCAGAGTGGTTAAGAGCATGGGCTTTGAAGCCAGATCTCACTCAGTTCAAATCCCGGCTCCATCACTTAATAGCTACATGATTTGGGGTAAGCATCCTAACTGGTTTAAGTCTTGATTTTCTCATCTGGAGATGAGAACAATGTCCTTCAATTGTGTTTGCAAACCACTTCACAGTGTGTGGTGCAGAGAACGGCTACATAAACGGTAAGGACCGATGCAGTATTGTATCTGTGTCTGCCCACCCACCCTAGACTGTGAGCTCCTCAGGGGTGAAGATTGTGCTTCATTCATCTCCGTAACGGCTTCATAGCAACAAGTTCAGTGCCGGGGGTTCAATAACTGTTGGTTGAACCACTCAGACCAGAGCTCATTCTAAATAGGACTGAAGATTTTCACAGCCTTTGGGGTGAAGGGGTCTTGGTTCTCCAGGATGCTTACTACGGTAAGGGGAGAAGAGGGTCTTAGACTCCAATTTCCTTAGTGATCTTTGCTAGACCTTCTCAGTAACATTGATTTCTCCTGCTCCCTGCTTCTCTCCCCTGTCTAATCAGTCTCTTCCATCCCACCTTTGCTCTCTCTGGGGGACTCAAGGTGCTATTCCCCTCTGTGCTGTAGAGGGTCCCCCTTTGTGGGAGGGGGTGTCCCATTGCCATCAGCATTGCATTTTCTCCTCTGAAGGAAGGGAGCTCTGCACAACTCATGGCTCGCCTGTCAATTAGGCAGCTCTGAACCTTTGCGATTTCTTTGCGTGCTTAATAAAAATTGGGTGATTAGAGAACCTCAGGCAGCACTTTCTTAAATAGTCATTAAACAATCATTACAGATAGAAACAGCTACTACCAGCTGCAGGGAGGGAGTGTGTGGCTCCTTACAACATAATCCTTTTTCAAGTCAGAATGAATGTGTAATCAAAGCACAAAAGAGAACAGTTTCAAAGTTCTGAGCCTTCTCAGGCAAACCTATAATACATCCAACCAGCCTAAATTGGTGCCCAAAATGTTCAATGAGAATTGACACAAAGTATAGTGTTCTAAGTAATTCACCACTTAAGTCAGAGTCAGTTTGGGTCCCCCGCCCTCACACTCCCCACCCCTCTTCTTCCTCTCCCTCCTTCTCCCTTCTGCCTCCCTCCCTCTCTCTCCTTTTGGGGATGTCTTCACAGCCTTTCAAGTTTGAGAAGTTGTGATGAGACAGGTTATAACCTGATATTTGAAATAAGTTCTCAGGAGGTTTTCTGAAGGCTGCTGGGGTTCCAAATGTACATTCAACATTGAAAAGCTGCGTGACCTTGGGGAAGTTACCTATTCATTCTGAACCTCAGTTTCTCCATTGTTAGAATGTAGATAATAACAATGCCTGCTGCATAATAAGCATTTATTGTCAGTGGGGTTACCTCTGAGTTTGATGTGAGTGGCTCTGGAGTGCAAAGGGGGTCGGTCATTTAACTGTGAAGGCCTCTCTGCTCAGACATCTCTCCTCCGCACTCCATCAGGTGTCAAATTTTAGCGTGCATAACAATCAAAGGGGCTTGTTTAAACTGCAGATCCCTGGAGCCCGCCAGCAGAGATTCTGACTCTGATGGGAGTTCGGGGGGTTCCAGAAACCCACAATTTTAACAAGCACCCAGGTGATTCTTCTAATGCAGATGGTTCGAAGGCCATATACTTTGAAAAGAGATGGTTTAGTGTCATTTAAAAGACATCCACAAGGAGAGGTGGGGCTATAGTCATGTATATCTTAATGAGAATAATTCAATCAGATTGCTTTCCTATCAACGCCTCCAACCAGCCATTCCTGAGGGAAGTTTTGATAGCTCGGAAGGAGAGAGGAGCAATTTTGGTCATTAGAAGTACCTAGAGAGGATGAACCCTAGGTGCTACACCTATGACAGCCACAGGTACCAGCCACCAAAGAGCAATAATGGTAGTGGAAGAAGTTGCTAAAGACAAAGTGTGACTAACTTGTCATGATCCCCAAGACTTGCTTTGTGATAGTTTACCCTTTGTGCCACTAAAAATCTTTTTGAGTCCTTTCAGTTGGCAATGACTATTTCATATCAATTAGAGCACTCTCTAATCTGGTTTTATGTTGTTTCAGACCCATAACGTGATTTCTTAAGCAAAGATGCCACTCTGGTTTACCTGTTGTCTTCCTGTAGGCATCACTGTCTTAGTATTGGAGCTGGAAGTCCCAGGCTCTCTCTGGCTTTGGATATCAAGTAATTTAGAAGTGTAATATGAGGGGATTCACAGAAAGGTGGTGCCTTGGTTAGTCTCCTGGCAAGATACTCCACAGAAAGCACGTGATGTCAGTGATGTGGGCAGGGCAAGGCCAGACGCCCTAGGCTTAGGAGGATGTCAGTCCCACACACCAGACATGCAAATACCTGCATTTTCTAACAGGTGAAGAGTGGAGTGGGAGAATATTGAGCTGTACATGGAAAATTTTACACAATGCAATGCATACATGGTAAAAGTAAGTTCGTCTGTTGGATAGGTTTAGCTGGTAGCAGGGTATAGATTGGACAAGATCCAATATTTGAAAAAAATTTAGTTTGAGAGCTGAGAGTAAGGGTTGAGAAGATTAGATTAGTAATAAGAAAAGGTACTATTTGCTCCATTGTCTCTTGATATTTATAGCCAAAGAATTGGTTTTATTGCCTTAAAAATTTTCATTTCTGATTACAGAAGTAAGATATTTTCATTGCAAAAAATCTGGAAAAGTGTGGGTATAGCCTTCAAATATCTGTTCTTAGCAGCACACACACAAATACATATATACGTAGATTTAATAAAATTGAAATAATACTATAGAAACTTTCATAGTCTGACTTCTTATTTACAATTATAATATGGAAAAAGTTCTCTATTTTAACAGAAAAATTTGACTCCCTATTTTCAGTGGCTTTATTGCACTGTATCTTTTTTTTTTTTTTTAGAAAAGGAAATGCCCCTTATTAGCTATTTAGATTATTTTTATGTTTTTCTGGTATGTATTATAGAATTGCTGTGAGGAAAATTCACATATGTGGATCTTGGTACACATTTTTGATTATTTCCTTGGGGCAAAATTCTCAGAATTGCTGGGTCAAGGGGAGTGCACATTTTTAAGGTCTTTGGTATGTATTTGTCAAATTGCCATTCAGAAAGTTCGTTTCGATTTTCATTTCTACCAACTGTCAAGGAGAGTGGCCACTACCCAGTCTCCTGGTCACCACCGAGTATTACCCTTGACTTCTTTATGAATATCTTGAACTTCTTGAGACAACGCATGTAACTACCTTGTCATTTTCCACCCAATCTCCAGATGGTTGTCAGCTATATTTTGGATGCAATTACGCATCGTGTCAATTTTCTAAAGTGTGGACATGGCAGCTTATGTGGGAACTGTGAACTTTCTTGACCTCGAAGGATGAGCATTTAGAATAAGACTCATCCTTTACCCCTCCCCAGTGAAGAATTAGAACAAATCCATCATCTCCTGGTTCACCCAGAACACTAATCAGATTACACCATCCCTAACTGGGCTGGGAAGCCTTTTATTTGCAGAGGGATGAACATTCTTGTGGACAGTGCCAAAAATAACTCTCGCATCTCTAAACACAGGGACAGACAGATGCTCGGATGAGGTTTCAAGTGGGATCTGACAAGAGTTATATAATTTACTCATCTTCACAGCAACTCGCCTATTTCCCAGAGTCCAGACTTTGGAATTTACTCAGGAAAGGGATATTTGTGGCACCACATGGTCCCCCCAGACTGACCACATTGAAGTCTGCCTCCTCGGAGTTTATGACTCTTGGATCCCATGGTGGCCTTGGCGCCAATGGGCCGTGGAAGGGGATTAACGTCAGAACAAGCTTTCCCTGAGTCGGCGTGAACCCTCGATAAGGCGGGGTTCTGATGGCTGCCCTCCTGAGAAGTGTTGCCATCCTCTTCTGCCTGAAGCCAGGAATGGGAGATGAAAGCAGAGAGGCTTCTCTCTTCCCCCTGGGTGAGGATGCCTGAAAGCCGTGCGTTCTCTTGCTTAGATTTATTCCTGACACTGTGGTTGTTCAGATTTGTAACCTGAAAGTTAGAATCAGCACCTGCTGGTCAGGAGTGTCAGGAGGAGAGAGGGACGTGAGACAGAGAGGGGACAGGAGATGGGTCCTGACTTTCGGAAAGTATTTAGGTGAGACTTCGTTTGGGGCCAGGAGGCTTGAGTTCTAGTTTCGCCACTGCGGAGCTGTGTGACCTCAGGCAAGGTGTGGAGCCCTCGAGGGGCTCCCACTGGCCAAAGGAGGACATTGTTGGCCAGGGTGAGGGGCCTTACAGCTTTGACTTCGTCAGCGTGGAGACGAGGGAGGAGAGAAGATGCAGGCAGCATAACATGAGACCTTTGCAGCAGCACGTCCCAACGTTTTCCATGTCTCGATGCACATAAAAATGATACTATCAACTGCCGCACGGGGGTAACTGGAGGACGCTTCTCTGAGCTGGAGGCACCACCTCAGGGGCTCTGGCTGCCTGGAAGGCTGAGAACATTCTATCCTGGGCAAAAAAGGGGGTCCTCTGCTTCAGAGGACCGAGTCCCGAGAAATTATGGTACACATCTCCAGCTACATTCCAAATAAACAGAAACTACTCGAAACCATGAAATACACGTCAGGTAACCCCACAGCCTTCTGACTTCACTCATAGTAGCTTCTTCGATGACTTTCTGGGAAATATCGAATTCTCTTTGCAGACTTTGTTTTTGCACCCCTGCTTCCTGTGATCGCCTCCATGCTGGGGGAGGGGTGGCCAGGAAATAGGGTCCCCAGGGAGAGGGGGAAAACAGGGCTGCAAGGGAGGATGGAAGCCCCAAACCCCAAAATCTTCACAGCTTTATTGGAGTTTTCAGCCACAGAGCACCCCAAATCATCTCCGTGTCTCCAATCTCGGGGGCAGCTGGGAGAGATCTAGTTCTCAAAGCCACTGCCTGGAGTGAAGGGACCGAGCATTCCACTTTGGGTCCTGCCTGTCTCTTAGGCTTTTTCTTACTTTGTAATAACAACTCTTTTAATGTGCCTTATTTATTTTTTCCATCCACCCTAAAAAACAGTGAGGTCACTGGCCTAAGATAATTGCCGAACACCTGCAAGACGCAGGCCTGCGCCATGAGCACGGCGGAGCGAATGTACGACTCAGGACCGCACAGCTCAGCTGGCCGTCCCCTCCCCCGCCTCCTAAACACCTGCAGAGGCCTGTCACTTGGGACAGGAGGGCCTATTAGGGTTCTTGTAATTGAGATGGGGTGAGGGAGTTTACAATGGCTCCGGAGTGGGAGAGAGGGAGACGGCTTAGATGACAGGAAACCATCTCCTTGGCTTCGCCGAGCAGATTGAGCAAGGTGGCCCGGGTAATAATGGGGTTAGCTAATCCTGATAGTAATAAGGGTGGGAGAGTCTGTCATCATAATCATGGCTAATGGATTCCAGGTGGAGAGATATAATTGTTCTCATTAGCATGGTCCTGCACACACACGCATCCTCACGCACGCACACACACACACACATGCACATGCACACTCGGAAAGACCCATTCCGCCCACATACCTGACTTTGATAAGGACTGTCAGATAAGAATCGCCCACCCTGCAGAGCTAGATGGAGAGCATTGTCAGTTACGTCTTCCCTGGTTCTCCTTCCACAACATCCGTGCATACGTAATGGCTTCATTAACCTTGAGACTTCTGCAGATGAGTTGAAAACCCAGGCTTACACGGCCAATTAATTGGCAGTGCGTTTTGCACAGAGTATGGAAGTACCTCTCTCTCCCCCTAAATGCTGCCTGACTTTTCGGCTGTATTTCATAAGTGTTAATGTAATGTTGCTGAAAGGAAATATGGCCAAAAGCAGGAAACTCCTCCCCGCCCAGCCCGGGATGCAGCTGTTCATTTGGTTTGGGTTGTTAATTCAAACCACTCCCAGGTGCCTATTTCATATTATCTCTTGTTTAGAACAAAATAAAATGAAACTGTCAAAACTCTTCTGCCTCGCTCAGTCCCGGGCTCAGTGGTCCCATAAAGGGACCTGTGCAAGGAAGCGACTGCTAAAACTCGCCTTTCCTCGGTGGGAAGTGCAGGCCTCACGTGTCCTCTGGGCCATCCCGGTTAGACCCCAACCTGGACCCAGTGGACCTTCCGTGGAAAGGTCTTTGTCGTAGTCCTGCTCTGGACCTGCTGCCAGGCCTTGCTCCCGGTTGTCTTGCCAGGAGCGCCGTTTGTGCCCCATCTCAAACACATCTTGAAAAGCTGCCTCTCTGACTCCTTTACTGAGCACTTTGCTTTTGCTGTTTGGACATATAGTAAATGCTCAATAAATGCTAGACTTCGTGAAGCAAGTCATTTTTTCAGAGTCTTTAAAATATTTAATAGAGTAAGAACTCTCACGTGAATTTGCCTATGATTTGCATATATCCCATGCTATTTATAGCTATGCACTTGGATTTTTATATAGTGAAGTCTCCCTAAGGTGGATATTTATATTTGTCACGTGCCCTTGGCCACTCTGCCCTTGTGCCAGCAGCAG
Source organism: Lemur catta (assembly GCF_020740605.2). Classification (NCBI taxonomy): domain Eukaryota; kingdom Metazoa; phylum Chordata; class Mammalia; order Primates; family Lemuridae; genus Lemur; species Lemur catta. Next base: position 14,345,680 of record NC_059141.1, on the reverse strand, counting down.
GTGCTGAGAGAGGCTCAGAACCAGAGGAGGGGAGGAGAGGCTGAGGCAACTTTCCCTGGAGCCCTGGGGACCCCTGGAGAGGCAGGGTATGCCTCTTTGGTTCTCAGCTGTTAGGGTGGTCAATGGCTGTTTCCTTTCTATCCAAAGTGATCTCATTTTCAGTGGCACAGACAGAATGGCTCCTTGGGGTGACTTTGTTTTCATAGCTAGATTTCTGGGGTTCAGTTAGGTCTGTGGTTGGCTATCACCCCCTTCATGAGAAACAGTCTGTTACTGACTGAACCAGAGCCTTGACCCCTGCACCCAACCTGCTTGAGGTCTCTGATCGCGGGAGGCCTGCTCATCTCCCCAGCATGGCCCTGGCAAACTGTGTTTGGCTGTTGAAGAAGAGGAGGGAGGTGGGTGCAGTCTCCTCACTTGGTGGCTTTCTGAAAAGTTCACCCCGGAAAGAATCCTGCCTTCACCTTCCACGTGGGGCCCTGGTTCTCTCTCTCTGAATTCCCCTGGCTTCCTTCCTGCGAGAACCAGCAAGCAAGGGGAGGATAAGGCCAAAGCGGTCACACCACGCTTCAGTAAATGGTGGAAAATTCTGGTAAACAGGATCTCAATAAATGGCAGCCTTGAACTACGAAGTGGGATGCTTTGTGGTTATTGTTGTTGCTTTTACATATCTTTAGAAAGATCTGGCCACCTTGGACTGATGTCTATGCTGCTCTGAAAACTGCTCAGAAACAAAGAACATGTGTGCTCTGGGGAAGGAAGCATCGCATTTTGTGTTAGCACATTTTGTATTTTGAGTAGCTCTTTCTATAGCCTGGGGCCTGATTGATTTTGGGTTCAGCCTAACATCTTGGCCTGCGGTCCTGTGGAGAGTTGGAGGGACTTAAAGAAACAATTCCGACCCAAAACCCTTGTTTCTTGAGAATTGACCTTCCATCTGTTGACAATCAAATGCTGAACCTATTAAGAGTGGCAGGTCCCCAAGCAGGGAGGAAGGAAGGAATTTCCCACAATCCCCAGAGACAAAGGACCTTTTGACCACACCTGGGGGTGAAGGGTGACCAGCCAGGGTCAGACTGAGCTGGGGGTCAGATGAGCGCGGGAGCAGCAGGTGGGGGGGACTGAGTTCCGATTTGCCACGCAAGAGGGAGCGGGGAGAAGGAGGGCATAATACTGATTAGCCGTGAGAGACTATGGAATTCTTACACAGGCCCCCCGGTCTTCCTGTGCCCCCGTATCTGTGCTTTCCACGGTCTGTGTGTGTACCTGTCTCTCCCACCAGACCTTCAGCTCCTTGACAGCAGCAACTGTGCCTCCCTCATCTTTGAATGGCTTGGTGCACAGCAGATGCTCAGCAAGCACTCATGGAGTAAGTGCAGAGACCCAGCAAGAGGGTTGCTGAAAGTAGGACCACAGCTAGCGCCTGTATTGCCTTTGCATGAATTAGAAAAAGTCACCCCTTATGGGCAGATGCAGCCCAGTGGGCACATGGCGTACCCCCTCCCTTGGCAAAGTGTGGTTGTGCATGGTACATTCTGAGCAAGTGCACTCCATGGCCATCCCTGTGGTACAGGGATCAGAGCCGATGTTGCAGCCCTAGGCTTAGGGACACCCTGGCCTGTGCTGGGCTGATGGGTGCTGGTCTCTTGAGAAGGCAGGAGAGGCCCGAGGCAGTGTCCTACCCCAGGTGGCAATGTGCCCCCAACCTTAAGGCCCACATTCATTTTCCTGATGACTTGAAAAAAGCCTAGAATCCAAACTTTAGAGTACAAAAAGCTGATTCTGTGAATTTCTCATCTCAAGCTCACAATCCTAGCATATAAACGGCAATCTGTATATTTATATTCTTAGCTTTCCAGAGAGACAGTGGGGCAGGTTGAGGGATTGTGTGATTCGTACTCCTTCCTCATGGAAGTTCCATTCCCATCTAGTGTTCAGGTGGAAAATTATCCCATACTCCAGGGACAAAGTAGAATAACATGCTGCATCTGGGTAAGAATTTGTTTCTACTTTGACCAGATATTTATATGATTTATATTGACCCTTCCTGTTTCAGTTTATTCAGTTGTAAAATGGGGCTATTCTATCTGCTTCGCTGGCTTTAAGGTTACGATCGTTTCAGCTGATTCTGTATGGTACGCTGGGAATATGAGCATAGGACAAGGATGAGTCTACTGGACTTTGGTTCTAGTCTGATACCAACTCTGCACCTCATCTTCCTTTTCCTGACTCTGGAGTCCTCAGGAAGCACTCTAGGGGTTTCATCCCAGAAGGCTCCCTGTAAAAGCCCACCCCAAGAAATGGCTCTACCATGTCTCCACTTGCAAAATGGAAATAAGAACCATCTCTATCTTCGTACCTTTCTCTGTGGTTGTAGACAATGGGATGCGTGGTAGAAATGAACGCGCTTTGTGAATGGTCAAGTGCCACCGTGCTGAATTATCTATAACAACGATGATGATGATCGCTCATTTTGCTAAACTTTCTCTAGCTCGTAGATGACTCATTTGAAAATTAAAGTTTTGTGGTTCTGTTTATTTGGTTCATATTTTGTTATTCAGTTCTCAATTTGGCATAGGCAGATGGTTCAGGGGCATTCAACAATTTTAAACATATGCTGTTATAATATTATTTCCCAAAGCCCTGGTCTCTGGGCAGGTTGAATGTTGGTCCAAGTTTCCCTATAGGCAAGAGGTATTTGGTGGCCCTGAGAGGGAAGAGAACCTTTCCACCAAGGTGTAACTGGGGTACAGGAAAAGAAAGGGGAGAAAAAGGAGACAAAAGGTGCCAAGTATTAGAGCTTGTCCATGGAGATGAGCCAGAGATGAATTAATCATGACATGCTGCAAAAACCCAACCAAACAACAACCCCCATAGCAAATAAAAGGGCCTGGCTTTCATTTAACAGTCAATCAAATGGCAGAGAAACCCTAGGCCTCTTTATGATGAGGAAACCAGATATTTCATCCAGTCAGGTCTGCAGTGAGTCGAGAGGAAGAGGCAGCGTAATGACCAGGCTTGTCCGTGACCATTTGGCTTGTAGTGATCATCAGAGCCTTGCGTGGCAGCGAGAAAGATCCAGGGATGAGCGGGGAGCCACACGCATGGCCTCATGCTCCCTACAACGTAAACAGCGGTACATCTGGGCACCTCATGTTCTTGTACCCTAGAGTGGAGAAGAAACAAGGCCTGCAGAAAGATGAGCCATGTCTGAGGAGTGAGTTGGAAGAGACAGCAGTTGATGAAGATGTTTAGATAGTGCAGTGTCTCTTCCAGAATGGGGGAAAGGGTTGCATGGTTGGATATTTCCATAGACACTGAGGTTTGCATTCTTCCTAAAACAGCATGCTCAGGCTGAATTCTCTCTCTGGCAATGGACATGGGGGTGGCTGGGGGTGGTGGAATCTGAGTGGTGGTGGTGGTGGCAGTATCTGCAGAACCTGTAGGGGAGGGGAGTTTTTTGCTGTTCAGAGGAGCCGTTTGACCAAGGCAGACAAAGTGCGGTAGTAGTTATTGTTTCTGTCTGCTTAGCACACATGCATTCTCCTCTCCTCCTCTGGTAGCACAAACTGCCTTCCATTGAGCCTACATCAATCTTAATACTGCCTCTTCCTGGCCATGTGGTTTTTTAAGGAATTAGCATATGGGCCAAGCAAGACCAATCAGAATCCTTCTGAGGTTGATATATGGATTCTGGGAGAAGGAAATGGGCCCTCTTTCTGCTGGGAGAGCTAAGCTTTGAAGCTGTAGTTTCGGAGATTCTGGCGGCTAGCTCTCCCACTTCACGGAGAAAGCCTGTCTGTGGCGGGAACAAACTAGACCACCATCCAGAGAGTAGAAGAGCCAGGAGATGGAGAAAGAGCCTGATGGCATCACTTGAGCCCTTGGATCTGTTGTGATGGTGGCCAGATGCGCCCCTACTCTACTAGTTAAATGAGCCCCCAAAGTCTTTTTGTGTAAGCTAATTGGAGCTGGGTTTCTGTCACCAGAACCTGCACAGTCTAGAGGAGGACAGCACAGGGATGGCGGTCAGGGGAAGGCAGGACTGAGCAAGCAAGAAGTCAAAGAGAAGGAAGCATGATCTGACCACCCTGTGTAGGCAGCTGGAGCCGGCTCTGGTTCCCTGAGGCTTGGTGCAGCCTGACCTCTGGGGAAGGACACTCATGGTGGGAAGGACACTCATGGTAGAAAGGACACCCACTGCAGATCTGCCTGTGTTGGGGAATCACTCCCAAGGCTCCTGGAATGTGAATGTCTTCATACATTTAGGTGCCACACCCCCACCCCATCCCATGCCAGGCCACTCCTTGGTCAACCAAAAAGACCCATGAGGAATGTCATTAGGTAAGATGCTGAGGTTAAGTATGTGGGCTTGGGCATCAGACAGGCTTTGGTTTCTAACCTCAGCCCTTACCAGTAGAATGGCCTTGGGGAGATTACTTAAGCTCTCTACCTCAGTTTCTTTGTCTCTAGAAAGAGGCTCATAATTATATCTATTTCAGAGAATTGTTGCGAGGATCCAATCAGCCAAAGCAAGTGAAGAGATTTGCACCATGAAAAACACCCGGTAGTAACATATTTGATGTCCCATGAATGGGGAGTGGTGAGGTAGATTATCAGACACCCATCCTATGGATGAAACTGAGCAATTCAAAGCATGAAGGTGATTTAGTAACTTGGATAAACTCATTAGTATACTATTAAGTGATTAGAACTTCAAGAAAAAGTTTAATTTTAAAAGAAGAAGTTGGAGGCTATATACCCAAATTAATTGAAAGTGAGGACATGCAGAGAAATTTATATGCCCATGTCCACAGCAGCATCATTTCCAACAGCTAAAAGGTAGAAGCAGCCCAAGTGTCCACTGATGGTTAATAGACAAATGAAATGTGGTATATATAAGGAATATTATTCAGCCTTTAAAAGGAAGGAAATTCTGACACATGCTATAACACGGATGGGCCTTGAAAACATCATGCCAAGTGAAATAAGGCAGTCACAAAAGGACAAATGCTGTATGATTCCACTCATAGGAGGTACCTAGCTAGAGTCATCAAACTCGTAGAGACAAAAAGCAGAATGGTAGTTGCCAGGGACTGGGGGAAGGGAGAATGGGGACAGAGTTTGAGTTTAGAAAGATGAAATGAGTTCTGTGAATGGATGGCAGTGATGTCTGTACAACTATGTGAATGAATATACTTAATGCCACTCAACTGTATACTTAAAAATGGTTAAAATGGTATTTTACAATAATTTTAAAAATAAATAATTACAAAAGAAGTTAGAGGCATATGTATAGTAAGAATGCACTTTCGTTTTAATAAAAGTATGTCGTAAGTTTTGTGTAAGTGTGGTGAACAAAGGAAATAAGGGTGAACGATGGCATGCCAAAGCGTTTACAGCGCTTCTATGTGGGCTTCAGGGACTGGAGAGGAAGGTGTCACATTAGACACTGTAGTATTATCTACAAATTATTACAATGATCAGTTAGTCTTGCCATTTCAATGACTAATATTAAATTGCAACCATTTGAATCAAACTTTTACACTTGCAGGTGATAAATTGCTACAACCATTTTGGAAAATGATTTGGCAGTTCCCTAAATGGTTGAACATAGAGTTACCATATAATCCAGCAGTTTTGCTCCTAGACATATCCTGAAGAGAACTGAAAACATTGTCCACACAAAAACTCGCACACGAATGTTCATAGCAGCATTATTCATAAAAGACAAAAAGTGGAAACAGCCCGAATGCCATTCAACTGAATGACAAATAAGTGAACGAATAAATACTATGTGATATATCCATACAATGGAATATTATTCAGCACTGAAAAGGAACGAGGTACTGACACATGGATGAAACTTGAAAACGCATGCTAAGTGAAAGAAGCCAGGTACAAAAAGACCACATGTTGTAGGATTTCATTTATATGAAATGTCCAGGATGGACAAATCTATGGAGACAGAAAGTAGGTGAACGGTTGCCAGGGGCTGGGGAGCTAGAGGGCTGGGATGACAGCTAATGGGTGCGGGGTTTTCTTTTTATTGCAATATGAAAATGTTCTAAAATTGATGATGAATGCACAACTCTCTGTGAATCTACTAAAAGCCATTGAACTGTTTACTTTAAATGGGTGAATTGTACAGTATGTGAGTTCTATCTCAATGAAGCTGTTATAAAACAAAACAAACCAATCAAAATAACAAAAATCTCTTTATAAGTTATACAATTAGTTATTTATACCAACCTTGGGAGGCCGATATTAAATGAAGAAATAGAACTAGAGGCATCAGATGTCTTGAGAAGGAAGATGATACCAAAGTCTTGACCTAGCTTGACATACTTCTTTCATAATCTTCCCCAGTAAAAATATCCCATGAAAGACAAGATCAAAAGCACACGAGAGAGAAAGCAGCCCAAATGTTCCTCTAACCAATGGCAGTATTAATACATCCACGCGATGGAACACTACTCAGCAATACAAAGAAACAAACTACTCATACACATGACAACCTGGATGAAGAGTACAGACTCACAAGGCTATATAGAGCGTGATTTCATTTATATGACACTCTGGAAAAGGTGGAACCATAGGGACAGACAGCAGACCAGTGGTGGCCAGGGGTTGCAGGGTGAGGGGAGGATTTGATTTTCAAAGGGGGACAAAGGAACTTTTTAGAATGATGGAAACGTTCTATATCTTGACTACATAGTGGTGACACAGTTGTATGCATATGTTAAAACTCATAGAACTGTATGCTAAAAATGGTGAATTTTACTGTTTATCAATTATAACTTAAAAATAGGGGGAAAGGACACGAAAAACACGTTTGGATGTTCAGGTGGGCGATGGACACTGAGAAGAGGTGTCTGTCAGGAGATGGGGGTGCACCATGGTGCCGTGACCTTGTGTGACCCATAAGTCAGCTGGGGCTTCCCTGTGCCGTGGAGATCCAGGCCCGGGAATCCCCACTGCCTTCCCGAGTGCATTTGCTCTCGCTGTCCCTTTGCCTCCAGCATCTGCACTGCGGTGGTCTTTTTGCCCCATGTCACCCTGGAATGACCCCTTCACTGGTTTCCCTGAAATCCAGGCACACCAGGCATTGAAGGCTGGGCCGACTTCGCAGAGGCTGGGGATGGCCGCCACAAGGAGACCTTCTGCCGTCCGGCTGCCATCCTTGTCTTCCACCCCTTCCACTTCTGTTCCTCATTCCCTCCTCCTAGTTTGCTCCTGGGAACTTCAAATTCCTCTCTCTTTGTTCTGTAGAGCAGTTGAACTTTTTCCAGCTCCTCCTCCCCAGAGAAGTGCTCCCAACAGATCCAGGTGCTCCCCAGAACAAGGTGCCCTCTTTTTGTTTGGGATCTCTTTGCAATTACACATTGCAACTTATTTTCTTCCTATTACACTTGATAACTGGGACCTGGTCGCAGCTCCTCAGCGCAGATGCTCAGCCCCCATGCCTGTCTGAGTTCCAGTCCTCCCAAAAGGACTCTGCAAGGACCCACCTCAGCTCGCCCCCGGCGCCATGTGTCTCAGGGCAGCTAAGACCGTCACTGCCAGGTGCACTGAAAGGAAGGCTCTCGCACTGGCTCTGTGACACTCCAGTTTCTCTCCTACCTTCCAGAGCCTGCCTTTAAAATTCATTACAGCAATTTGCACTCAGTATTTCCTCTTGTCTGTGCTTTTCTTTATGCTCACCCCCCGCCCCATTTGTCATCTCTGTCAGAAAACAGGCCCTGATTGTTTTGGGCCCACGGCTGCAGCCCAGGCCGCGGTAGCCAGCCCCTGTTACTGGGCTAATTAGCAGCCGGGCTGCTTGAATCCCAAGGTTTTTCCAGGGACATCCTGGCCTGCTCCCCAAGAGGCGGCTCACTCTGGCACTCCAGTAGCCGCCCCGGCACCCCGGCCTTCTCCCTGCCTGGAGGAGCCCTTTCCCTTGACTCCCAGCCAGTGGGCGTGAAACAATTTCCTCTTTTCACAGGGGGGCCTGTGGCAGGCAGATTAATGAACGCGAGCCCAGCACAGAGGCCAGCCTGCCAGAAGTGTCTGTGGCACATTCAGTGGTCTCCACAGTGGGCTGTGGGGGGACAGTCAGGGCAACAAAAGACACAGAGCTACGCAGTCAGGTTCCCACCAGTGGCTGCAGCTGTCATCTGACCCCAGTTTCCACTGCAGAAACGATCTTCTGCCTCTGGCTCCTCCAATGCTCACATCCAACACCCTCCTCCCTGTACTCCCAGAAAGCCAGCTCTGAGGCTCCTCAATGCTTTGGAAGAACCAGCAACAGCTAGTGGCCCACGCCATAAACACCCAGCATCTAGCATGCCCCACTAAGGCTTTGGCACGGGCTGCGATGGCCGGGCACAGCACTCACGAGGCCCTCTGCCGCCCCGTGCTCTGTTGTAAAACTGCAGGGCGAGGGCAGGACTAGTGGGATGTTTTTAGGAGGCTGTTTCTTTTCTTTCCTTCAGTGAAGTTATTAACAAACTGCTGTATAGGACGCACTTCACAAAATGAGAAACAGATGGTCCTAGTGTGGGCCTTGGGGGCATTTGCTTTGGAAACACCCAGCATGACAGGTTCTGTGAAAGAATTCTCAGCAGGTGAGGTCCCACCAGGCCCAGCTGAGTGTCCAGGGACCTGGTTGTTCCTTGAGAAGGTAATTAGCAGCCCTGGAGTTTCCCTGGAGGGCTTTGCAGCCATGACTGTGGTATCAGAAGCCGAGAGTGAACTTGTGAGTTACCACCCCACCCTGGGTGGAGTGGAATTGTTACTCCCCCTTTGTGGGGCAATATCCCCTCCCCTAAGGCTGGGTCATAATACAAAGTTATCACGCATTGGCTTCCTCACTGGCAGGATTCTCCAGCCGGTCGGGATGGGTGCTCTGCTATACAGGCCCCTGTGTCTGACCTGTCCAGCTTAGGTCAGATGGTCAGCTTGTGCAGCATGGTACCATGGCAAGGTATTTTAAAAAGGAAGTGGGGTGGTTTTATAGAGCCTGGAAGCATTTTGGTCATACAGTCTCACACACACACACACACACACACACACACACACACACACACACACACACACAGACATAGACCCAGACACATACACACACATACTCTCTAACATACACAATATCTCACAGATATTTTCATTTTATCTTTGCCATATTGATGCTCCTTAGATAACATGTGTTTTGATTTTTTAGGACTGTGACTATTTCAATTAGAAAAACAGCCAGTCTTCCAATCAAATTGTCTTATTTAATGCTTTTAATTTTAAATTCTTATTTTGTCTGACATCAGTATTACTGCACTGACTCCATTTTTATTAGCATTTGGTTGACTTTTTATGATTTATTTTTAACTTGTCTGTGTCATTTTGTTTCTGGATTGCAGTGTGGGTAGCATACAGCTGGATTTTAAAAATCTGAAAGTCTTGGACTTTTCATAAAAGAATTTTATCCATTCACATTTATTGTGATCATGAGTATGTTTAGACTTCTGTCTCACATTTTATTTCATGTTTTCTACTGGCTGTGGATTCTTGATGTCTGTTGTTTTAGTTTTTCTGTCTTTGGGTGGAATTTCCTAGTTTTGGTTAAACTTATTTTTTCCCTCCAAAATTTAGAAGTTATGTGTGCTATTTCTCATGTTCAGGAGTAAGAATGGCACTGGACTAGGAGGCCATTAACGTATTGTGTGACTTTTGGGTAAGTTACTTTCCCTTTTGGGCTTCAGGTGTCTCCACCATAATGAAATAGTTGGATTAAATGATCATCTATCCAGTGTTAATGTGCTATGATTTAGCGGTTGAGAGAAATCTAGAGGAAGTTCAGGTCTGTTTAGGGAATGTGGACCTTCAAAATTAAAGGGAAGGCCGGGTGCAGTGGCTCACACCTGTAATCCTAGCCCTCTGGGAGGCCGAGGTGGGTGGATCGCTCGAGGTCAGTTCGAGACCAGCCTGAGCGAGACCCTGTCTCTACTAAAAAAAAAATAGAAATAAATTATCTGGACAACTAAAATATATATAGAAAAAATTAGCCGGGCATGGTGGTGCATGCCTGTAGTCCCAGCTACTCGGGAGGCTGAGGCAGTAGAATTGCTTAAGCCCAGGAGTTTGAGGTTGCTGTGAGCTAGGCTGACACCACAGCACTCACTCTAGCCCAGGCAACAAAGTGAGACTCTGTCTCAAAAAAAAAAAAAAAAAAAAAAAATTGAAGGGAATATCTTCACCACCACTCTTCAGTGAGGCACCTGACTATAAGATGAACTCAGACTTGAGCCTTGTTGACACAGTTCACCTTTTCAAGGGAAAGTTCGGCTCAGCTCATCCCTCATCTGGGATGGTCATGACTGGGATGTTTGTTACTCAGCAGTGCCTGTGTAAAAATGTTCACTCTTTCTCATGTTCTATTGTATAGTAGAAACATTTATCACTCACCAAATGTAATGTGCTCTACATATCCAAGTCCCCTTGCAGTTAGGTAGGTCAGGTAATCAAGCTTGGCTAGTGAGCCCAAGTGATTCCACATTGTGGAAAATATTTCACTTTTGGGTCAAAGCATTCAAGAGCTAGAATCAGACCTCTAAGCACTATCCCCTGCTGCAGTGACCAAGGAGATGTACGGATTCATCACCCTGGGTCTCTGAGTAATTGTATGGATCAGAGCTCTCTACTGACCTCCTTTGGACATGTAGCATTAATAAGAAATAAACTTATGTTAAGCCACTGGAATTTTTCTTTTTCTTTCTTTTTTTTTTTTTTTTTTTTACAATAGGGTAACTTAGCCCATCCTAATTCATACATGCCATAAATATACTGAAGGCATTATTAAGTATGTGCAAGTTCTGTCTTCACAATTTGGATATAAAGGGTCCAAAGAACAGGGAGTGACTAACCTATTTCACTCGTTCCTCTCACCCTAGCACTGGTAGCTTAAGCTGCCAGAACCCAATTACAATTTTGGAAAGCCCCACATCTCAACATTAGCCCAGAGGCACTTCTCCTCTGGTCTCTCCCTCCTTGTTTACACTGGCCTTCTGTGGCATGTGGGATAAGGTTCCAAATCCCCAACATGGTCACGCGTCCGGCTCGGCCTGGCCCTGGCTCCTGCTCTAGACTCATTTCTCACTGTTCTCTCCATGTGCACTTGGTTCCAGCCACACTTGCCTTACCAGTTCCTCAAACATGCCTCGCTCCCTCCTGCCTCAGGACACTTGCAAAAGCTGTTCCTGGGCCAAGAATACCATAGCTGCACCTCTTCCCCTGAATAAGTCCTAATCATCTTACAGGTTTTATTTTCCTTGGGAAGTTTTTTTTTCCATGACCTCCCCAAACTAGGTTACATGTCCCAGGGCACCCTCTGCTTCAGACCACCCTCAGGGCATCGTGTCCATTATAATTAAACAATAAGCTGTGCAATCATTTGCTTAACGTCTCTCTCCACATTGGACTGTAAACTTGGAAGGCAGCAATTATGTTCCTCCAGGGCCTAGCACAGTTTCTGGTGCACAGAGGACTCTTGCACATGAAGCATAATGAATGATTGTGATTTAATACTGAGATGAATGAATGGATGGTCAGCCTCAGGGTCTAGAGCAGTTTCCCCCAAACTTTAGTGTGCATCAGTCAGAATCACCTAGCAGTCTTTTTTTTATTTTTTATTTATTTTTTATTTATTTTTATTTTTTTTTTTTTTTGAGACAGAGTCTCACTTTGTTGCCCGGGCTAGAGTGAGTGCCGTGGCATCAGCCTAGCTCACAGCAACCTCAGACTCCTGGGCTTAAGCGATCCTACTGCCTCAGCCTCCCTAGTAGCTGGGACTACAGGCATGAGCCACCATGCCCGGCCAATTTTTTTGTATATATATTTTTAGTTGGCCAGATAATTTCTTTCTATTTTTAGTAGAGACGGGGTCTCACTCTTGCTCAGGCTGGTCTCGAACTCCTGACCTCGAGCGATCCACCCGCCTCGGCCTCCCAGAGCTAGGATTACAGGCGTGAGCCACCGCGCCCGGCCTAGCAGTCTTTTTTTTAAAACTATTTATTTTAAAATTGAATTAAAATATACATAATGTAGCATTTTCAATTTTAACCATTTTTAAATGTGCAGTTCAGTGGCATTAAGTACACTTGCATTGTTATGCAACTATCACCACCATCCACCCACAGAACATTTTTCAAATGTTGCAAAACTGAAGCTTTATACCCATTAAACAATAACCCCCCCTTTCCTCCCCAGACCCTGACCCCCAGCTCCTGGCAACCACCATTCAACTTTCTGTCCCTGTGAATTTGCCTCCTCCTAGAGGGCTTTTTAAACCACAAATTGCTGGGCCTGACTCCCAAAGTTTCTGATTAGTAGATCTGATGTGAAGCCTGAGAATTTACGTTTTTTAAAACTCTAATTCCATGACAGATTAAGAGTTTGCATTTCTAACAAGTTCTCTTTGAGAGCTCTGCTCTGGAGCATGCCTGGGTTGAGCCCTCCTACTAAGTTTTTATTAATATCACGTCTCCTGCACTTATTAGGAGTTCAGAAAATGTTGGTGACAGACAGGTTGATGAGACTCAACTGTCCATGGAAGAACAAGTGAGTTGTTTGACTAAGGCATAGGATCTCAACCCTGCTTGTTACGTTCAGCTAGCACATTTTTTAAAAATACAAATGCCTGAGCCTCACTGCAGATAGAATAAAGTCTCAAGGAGTGGGATCCAGGCATCAGTATTTGTTGAAATGTTCCAGGTGATTCTACTGTGAAGCCAGGATTGGGAATCACTGGGTTAAGAACAGAAGTGGAGGGAGGAAGATCCAAAGAGGCAGATGGAAACCAGAAAGGAACCCCCACCAGGGACAGGGCCCCTTGGTTTTTGTACAAATGCCTTTGTGACCTCAGGGTGGAAATGATTCTTAGCCAAGCCCTTCGAGGAGGGGAGAAACACCTTCTGTGTGTAAAAACTAGTTCTCTAGAGACAAGTTTTGTTGTTCTCAGAGATTTGGATAAACGGGAAAAGATTCTCACGCAGGAGCTGACCTCTTCCAGGCAACTTCCCCTTGGGCTATTATTTCTGGACATCACGTTGTATTTCCATGAGTATACAGAGTCATCTGCAGGTGTATACTGCCGTTTTCTTTTACCTCTGCTCTAATTCACAGCCATCATCTTGGAGTTTTCTCAGTAACTTCAGAACATGTGGTCTTTTCTGTATTTGTTGGTTTAAAGTAGGAAAACCCTTGGTCAATACACAGTGTACCTCACCGAATTAAACCTGGCAAAGGCTTCATCCTGCAAAAGAATCTGCTTACCAAGTTTCCTATCCTGGACAACTGAATCTTGGCAGCAATCGTTATGGGTCACTGCTACTCAACGTGTGGTCCGCAGATTGGTGCTAACCATGAACTAGGACCATTCTGCAATGAGGTAGGTACAGGATATGAGACTAAATATTTAGAAACATCTATGACAATCTGAAAATGATGTGACATCCAAGTATGTGATTGATTAGTGGACTTGCCTTGGTAAACAGAGACTTGATCAATCCAGGTATTGCTGGCCTGGGTGGTGTGAACTGTGGACTTTGCTGCTTAGTAGGACTGCATGTTGGTCTGTAATTCAACCCCATGGCAATTTTTCATTTGTGTGTTCTAACAGGGAGGTGTGGTATTTTGTTGTGAATTTCTTTTGTGTTTCCCTGATGACTACTAACACTGAGCACCTCTGCTTGTTTATTGACCTTTTGTGTCTTATCTAAGTGCCTGTTCAAGCGTCTTGCCCATTTTTCTATTGGGTTTTATTCTTCTTCGTATTGAAGAGTAGGAGTTAGTTTAATATTTTAGATATAATTCTTCTGTTGGATATATGGTTGATGGAAATTTTTTAAAAGGTCCCTCACCCAGATAGCTTGAGAAACAAGATCACCAGGGATTAACCCTATGGCCCTGTCCATGACAATACTGTGTGGGTTTCTTTTTGAAGATCAGAGAAAGGAGTTAGGAATTGACTCTGGAGCTCCTTAGTCAGGACTCTTAAAGTTGCAAGTATCAGATGCCCAATTCAAACTAGTTCAAGCAAGGAAAGGAATACATCAGCATACAGAACTGGAACAGATTCAGGCATGTCTAGATCTAGGTGTTCAAGGGCTCTTGCCCCACCTCCCAGTCTCTTGTTCAGCATCCTCTGTGTTGGCTTTATTCTCTGGAAAAGTCTGTTTCCGTTGGAGAGAATGGTTCCCAGAAACTCCAGACTTATATGTCTCCCAGCTTGAGAGACACCCTCTGTCTCCCAGTGTCTATATACATGTCCCCAAAGGACTTTGACGGGCCATGATTGGGTCATAAGCCCACTAGGGGGCCAGTCTGAGGTCTGGTCCACCCTCTACCAGGGACACAAAACCCTGAGCCTGAGATTCTCTACCAGTGTCTGGTAGAGTAAAGGAGGGTCAGTTACATGGCCAAGGTGGTGCTGGAGAGAGATTAATCTGGCATTACTGGGTAGTAGGGAGTAGCAAGAGACTAGTGACAAGGAGAAACATTAGGTGAATATACATTTAAATATGTATCTGTTCATGGTTATCTCATTCCTTTATTTCTTTACTTACTCATGCAACTAACATTTGTTGAGTACCAATCTTTTTGCTAAGCTTTCCTATATCATGGCATTACTCCAATAAATAAGAAGGATATTGTCTCTGACCTCATGGGACTAATAGTTCAGTCACTAAATTTCTCAAAAGTGTTTTTTATAAAAAATATTAATGTAGCCTTCTTCCTGTGACCAGACACCAAGAAAAACCAGAAGGCTGGGCCATGCTAAGAATTCAGAGGTCAGCAGTTTTATCATGCATGATAACTCCTGCCAGAGGCTAAGGATGAGATAAACCCTGATAATAAGCATAGAATTTATCTCTGAGCTTCCTGGCAGCTAAGGCAAAAAGGAAAATCTGGTGAGTTACCTCATTCTCATTGTCTGATGCCAGTTCATTGTAGAATGTAAGACAAGCATTCCCCTGGGTCTAAGCACTTGGAGAAATTTATTAAGTGGATCCATATACAAACTGTATTGAGTGACATCATAGAATCATATCCCCCAACCTGATAAAATGACAGGGGCCTCACACAAGTATTTCAGACAGCAGCATTTCTGGCCTATGCCCCTCAAATTTTCCCCAAATCATCTTTAAACGACATGGAATCAGAATGACACCGCATTCCTGGGCAGGACATGCTTTTAGGGAAGCATTTTCTAACTTCTGCAAATAGAGATTGTATTTTTCTTTCTGTTGTCTTTGTACCTGTGATTCCACTTGTTTATCCACATGACTTTGAATTCTGATCATTTATTGACATATTTATTCTCCTTTTCTCCCCTCCCGACTAGATTTCAGTTACTTAAGGGAGGTCCCACGCCTTCTTCAATTCCGTATTTCTAGACCTGCCACTCTCAGTGCATCTACCAGTCTCAGAGGGTAAGTGTGAGGGGAAGGCTGGAAGGAAGGACAGAGGGAAAAGGGAAGAGAGGGGAGGAAGGCATCTCTCCAAGGGGGGAGAAGAAAGAGAAACCTATCAGAGAGGTCCCGAGTCCGGGCTGAAAGAGGTCAATTTGACCTAATTGAGTGCAGGCAGTGAGTAGTTTGGGGAACTCTGGGAAGGATATTCCAGGAAGTACAAGGAGCCAATAAGAAGAATAAATTAAAGATTGCTCCATTTTAAGAAGACTTTAAGAACTTAGCATGTTCAAAGAAAAAAAAATCAATGCCCAGTAGAAATTTCCTTCAATCAGTTATGATGAAAAGATGAGAAAGTCTTTATTTTTATGTGCAAAATTTTTCTATGGCCCCACCAAGAGCTTCATTGGTCCCTGGGGTTTGCTGCCCAGGCACAAGGAAGGCCGGGTCTATGGGCTTGGCTCTCCCAGTCTGGTCACCAGCGGGCTTGGGCAGCGTGTTTTAGGATGTGGGCAATGAGCACCCTTGCCTTCTGTATGACTAGGGACATTTTAAGTCTTCTGTTAGCCCGGGGCACTTTCTAATTTTGATGGGCCTACCTTACATCATGTCAGAAATATTAAAGGCACCCACATTATAGCAACATTTATTTTTTGCTAGAAGAAAACTTCAAAGGATTTTTTATAATTTTGTTTTTGAAATGATATGGCTCTAAGTCACTCATTTATTTTGTAATTAGCCATGGTTTTTCAGGTTTTGTAGCTAATTGTGCATGGCAAAGCAAGAAAAAAAAAATCTAACCTACAAATTGCATTTAAGTGCTGTAAAATTTTAATGCATACTAAATTTAACAAGTAATGACATTCATATATGTTAATTAAGCATTTCATTATTTTTAGTTTGCACTTGGCTTTGAGTATTTTGGAGCCAATGGTATTTCAGATCTTGAGCACCTTTGTAAGCCCTTGCAAAGACTGTGGGCCCCAGGTACATGCCCAGAGCACTTGGTGGGTAAAATGGACTCACGTACAAAGGGCTGGCACATGGCAGGCCGGACAGACCTCTCTTTAGATGTCAGGAATTTGATGTTGAAAGAAGGACACAATCATTTCCCTTCTGAATTCAGGGCTCACTAGAGCCTACCCCTTCAGTTCGAGGGCTCATTAAGAAGGGGTGGTGAGTGTTTTCAGGCAACCGTCTTATTAAAAAAGAGTTCTGGTTTGGGGACACCAGACTTGACATCATGGACCAGAGTTTGTGTCTTGGCTATGCCCAGAGTAACTGTGTAACAAGAAGGGATCATTTGAACTCTCAGGGACTTAATTTCCCCATCTGTGAAATGAAGCCAACAATATCAGTCCATCTTCACTTTCAGGGTTGTTTTGAGGATCAAATGAGATAAATCTACAAAAAATTCCTGATTGAGAAACACCAGACATTGTGGTAATGCAAGACAGCTTAGGACAGTCATGCTCAAGGCTGGCTGCACTGTGGAATCATCCTAGGTGGGGGTTTCTAAAAAAGGACTAAGCCTAGGCCCCACTGATACCAATGCAATCAGAATTACAGGGGAGTAAACCTAATGGTGGTTTTTTTAAGGCAACTCCTCCTGTGATTCTAATGTGCAGCTGATGTTGAGGACAGAGGTGCCCAGAGAGGAATCATGCTCATAGCTGGGAGGGGTGGGTAGGTCAGGGCAGCTTCCAGGTCAGCGGCAGTAGTCGCAGTGCTCTACCCTGCCGTGTGACTTTGGCTCGTTCTGCTTGCCCAGCCTCTTGGCAAATCAATTCTGTGAGTTTGGCAAAAGCCGTCTGGGCTCTCCTGGCACCCAGCCCGGCTGGGCTCTGCGGGCTTGCAGTCACATCGGCTGTGCATGTGGGTGAGCTCCGGCCGATGGACGGTGAGCTGGAGGGATGTGCACCACTGTTCCCAGTGTTCTAGTTCCTAGGGCTGCTATAACAAATTACCCCAAACTGGGTGGCTTAAAACAACAGAAATGTGCGTTCTCACAGTTCTGGAGGCCAGAAATATGAAATCAAGAGGTGAACAGGGCTGTGCTCCCTCCCAAGGCTCTAGGGGAGGCTCCTTCCTTGCCCGTCCCAGCTGCTGGTGGCTTGAGGCATTCCTTGGCTTGCGGCAGCCTCATTCCAGTCTCTGCCTCTGTCTCCACATGACCTTCTCCTCTTCTGTTTGTATGTTTCCCCCTTCTTATCAGGACACTTGGCACAGGACTTAAGTCCCACCTGGTTAATCCAGGATCATCTTGAGATCCTTAATTAGATCTGCAAAAACTTTTTCCAGATAAGGTCACATTCATTGGTGCTGGGGTTAGGATTTGCACATATCTTTTGGTGGTTTGGTGGGGGGCACGATTTAACCCACAACATCCCCAGATCACTTGATTTGGGGACAGATGTCCTTCCTACTATCATCCTCTTAGCACTTCCTTCAATGCTGTTGGTTCTCATTGGTGCGCTTACTGCTCACGGGGAGGAGAGTGTTAAGGATGCTACTAGGTTTGGACCAAATTACAATTTACAAAGGGATGTAGTGAGGACTTCTATATCCTAATATCAGGGCTTGGAGGCTAGCCTGTGAGAAACCCACATTCTCACTGGAGGTGAGTGAGTCTTGCATCGATCGACCCCTGGCCAGGCTGGAAATCACAGGTGTGATTTGGCTCTCAAAACAGCCAGCAGGTAGTTGCTGCTGTCACCATTTATATGTGACATAATCAAGTATGGGATAGCTCGTCCAGCAGACCCTAAGACCACGATTTGAGTGTGAGTGTATTTGGGTGGTGATTCTGGGAAGAGCTGGTGACAGAGTAGAGAAGTGAAGTGAGACGGGCGTGGAAGGAAGCCCAAACTAGTGTGCCAGTGAGCAGGACAGTGCTGCGGGCTGCTGGGGACCTCCGGGACTCAGGCAGCGCGAGGTGGAGAAGCTGGACTACTTACCTACCAACGCCCATCCAATGGGGGTTTATGGCCATTTCCAGAGGCATTAACTCCCTGGCTCTTCCTGCCTGCCCTGCCAACCAGCAGAACCAGCTCTGCTGCCCAGAGAGCCTCAGACAAAGAGTTGGCAGTAGGAAGCCCCCGTGCCAAGGACAATAGGCAAAGGTGGAGGGGATCAGGGTGTGACACCCACGCTGTCCACCACACGACTCCAAAGCCTTTGCTTTTTCAGCCATGCTACCATGCCTTGCACCAAGGGTAGGGTGTGTGAGTGTGTGCGTGTGTGTGTGTGTATGTGCAGACTTGTGGCTCTAATGCCTGTCCTGCAACCAGTTCTTACTGAAATCCCATGCTGTTTACAAGACTTCCTGAAGCCCAAAGACTTGGAGATCAAGTCCAGAAGATTCTTCCCTTGGATGCTTCTGCAGTATGTGTTTTTGTGTGATGGGTTCTGTGTGACCCAGTGACATGCATCATACTTGAAATATTTCCACTGCTGACAAAATAAATCAACTCTGCCCGCTGTAGCGCTTGGCTTATTAGGGGAAAATGGAAAGGGGGCATTAAATATTAATGCTGCATATTTTCCTCTCCCTCGGCACCTTCTGTGCCGCCGATCACTGCCCAGCCAGCGTGGCTTTCTGTCTTTTTTCTCCCGAGGATGATCAGGGACAGGTGGGACCTTGACAAGGCGCTGAGGGCAAGCGTGTGTGATGGGACTCTGATTGGTCTTCTAGGCTCCTGCTTAGGCACATCCCTGTCTCCGTCGGATGCCAAGGACTGTAGCGCTTGAGGCTCCATCCCTCACAGAAGGCTTGCCCCGCCACGTGTGCAGCTTGGAAGCATTGGCAGGAAGGAGAGAGTGCAATTTCTGGAAGGAAAGATGGTTTCTGAGGAGGCGTGTTGGGATAGACGAACTTCAGAGAAGCAGTTGACTAATCCTGAGCTAACAGACAGTCACAACCTCTGGCTTTGCCTCTTGCTGTATTAATTTTCCGCAAACATTCAATAAAGGCGCCCTCGCCTCTAAGCCCATGCCAGTGAGGAGGTGTGTGCAGGCAGCTTTTAGGCCCTGGAAAGAAATTCTTCTAGAGATGTTGGTGTTTTATTTGGCTAATCTGTGGAAACCTCTGCACAAAAATCAAAAGAAATCCCTGAGAGGAATTCTCTTTTAGAATGCTGGGTAGTTCGATGTCTTAGTTGTTTTTTAATTAATTTTTTATTACACAAGCAATGCATTAATCCAATTTTGTAAAAATTAAATCATTACGCATAAGGCTAGAGCAGCTCCCCGCCAGCACCGAGTCCAGAGGCCCCCCCAGCCCTGCCTGGGAGGGGAGTGCTGGGCTTGCAGCGATGTGACTGCGGTGAGCTGCGCTTGGGTTTTGTGTGCGTTTGTTTTGGATGCTCCCTCTGGAAAACACTGCTGTCGTTTGCAGGTGAGATCTATTGGGGTTTAGCCTCCTGACTGCTCCCTCTTGTCCCCAGATGTCCCTCCTCTTTCCCCCATGCCATCTACACAGGGGACTAATGAATTCTTCCAATGGCCGTTTTAATCTTCTGCATCTGAGCTCCGGAGACTTTGAGGGCTCTCTGCGTCCTAAGGCATCAGGGCTGAGCTTCTCCACCTGGCTTTCAATACTCGCCACCATCTGTCCTCTCTGCCCACCTCTGCCCCCCAGCCCTCTAGTGTCCAGCTGGGGCTACTCTCCCCTGGGGCAGTGTAGACACACCTGTGTGGCTGTTTTTGGGCCTTTGCACCTGCTGTTCCTCTCCCCACCCCATTCCCTCTGGATCACACTCGGGTTCCAAGACCTGATGTCCTCTGCGAAGCCTTTTCATGTCTGTGCTGGCACCTCTGGCCTTTCTTCTTAGAACTCATCTCCAGTTAACAGAGCTGTGGGGACTAAAGACTCCCTGCAGGGCTGCGTTTGTTCATGTTCTCTCCTCAGTCATGGGGACTCCTGTAGGGCAGGGTCAACCTTCATCATCATCATCGTCACCATCGCAGTTGTTGAGGCCTCCTGCATGCCAGCCTTTGGGTACTTCCCGTCCGTCATCTCGCCTGTTCCCATTCCTGTTTGTTTCTGGCTAAGGATCTGTGACCAGGAGAGGTCGTGTCCTTTGTCAAAAGTCCCATAGCCAGGACAGGTCAAAGGCGGGGTTCAATTCCAGGGCTGGCTCCCAAGCACATGAATAATAAGAACAAATGAGTGATGTGCACCTGGTGTTGCGTGTCCCCTAATTTTGCTCACTCAGTGGCCCTAGTCCCGGACACCCCGCATCTCCATCCATGTGGAATGCCTAAAGGGTGAGCCCTCGAGTTTGTGCTCCCCTCTGCCTGCCCTTTGCTCAGACGCTTGGAGCTAAGATCTGAAGGGGGTGGGGGAGGGCTGTCTGTCAGGTGGGCTGGGCCCTCCAGGGACCCCAGCGAGGCTGTCAGCAATTTAGGTTAAATGAGCATCCAAAGGCCAGCGCTGCGGAAAGATCATGGCGAAGACATTATCCACGGTTGTTTACAAGTGAGAGTGAGAAACTCCTTAGTGGCTTTCTTCAGGAAGGAAGACATGTCCCTTGAGGGGAAATTAGGCAAATCGTGTGCCTGTTTGGGCCATGCGGGCTCCAGTCCTCACGGGGAAATTAACTTGTCACTGGCTTGGCTGTCACTTGTGCTCTTTTCATGGCCGCTCGTGTTGCAGCGTCACTGCAGCTGAAGGGAGATCTGTGTGCGTGAATCCTCATGCCCAGCACTCGCGTCCGCAGAGAGGGGCTTCGTTTAGGACACTTCACTGTCTGGCTGGAATGTTCCAGCTCCTGCTCCAGTGATTTGCTGTGCTCCCACAAAGGACAGTAGTGGCCTGTCCCCTTGTCTCACCTGTCAAAGCTTCCTTCACCCGTTAGGGCCCATGAGTTCTCCTCTGCTGAGCCACTATCATCCTGCCTCTCCCAAGCAGAACGAAGGGCCGCCAGGGATTTATTTAACCAATCCCTTATTTTGGTGATTTCCGTTCTTCTCTATTCAAACAACGAAGCAATGAACATTCATGTAGCAAATCTTTGAAAACATCCTTGATTATTTATTTAAGACAAAATTTTAGAAGTGAATGTGTTGAATCACAAGTCAATAATGTACAGTTAATTCTTAACCAAGGAACAATTGATATCTGCCAAGAATTATTCTAGACAAGAGGTTGGCAGACTACAGCCTGTGGGCCAAATCCAGCCCACTGCCTGCTCTTTAAATAAAGTTTTATTGGAACACAGCCATGCCCGTTCATTTGCAGATATTTTATGGTTGTTTTTTGCTCTACAGGGGCAGAGTGGGGTAGTTACAACGAAGACTGTTGCAGTGAAGACGGTATTTCCTGCAACACTTACAGTATTTACTATCTGGCCTTTTACAATGACAATGACACTGTTCTCAGGCAATCACTTATATGGCCCCTAAGCTTGTGCCAAGTTTGGAAAAAAAGGGCAAGCACACCTGTGAGGTCATTGGTGACCGTCCTAGGTGACTTCCTAGGTGTCAAATTCAATGCCAACTCTTCAATCCTTACCTTCTTACTCTTTTGCATATTTCAAACAAACACCATTTCTTCATGATTGAAACTTTTGCCTCTTCTGTCCTTAGCAACATTCTTCTCCAACTCCCTGCAGAATTTCCTTCTTATGGTCTGCAATACAGTCCAGTGGGGAAGAACTTATACCGTGGAGACAGACTGGTCTGGCTTGAAATCCCAGCTCCTTGGTTTACTAGTATCTGACCTTGAGCCTCAATTTCACTCTCTGAAAAATGAGCCTAATCAATACCTGTGTTTGAGAAGTTCCTAGCTCTATGCCCAACATATACTAAGTGCTCAATAAAGGACGCCTGTTGTGTCTCAGTTACCTTTCCCAGTGTCTCTTCTTATCTACGTTCCTTTGAAATGATGATGTCCTCAGGGTTCTCTTTTCTTTCTACCCTGGCCTCCCTTTGGTGGAGAATTGCTGCTCGACTGCCCGAGTCCCCTCTCCCCTCCCTGGGTTTCATATATAACCTGTGACTACGAAACTTTGGTAAATGTAGGATCATCTCGTGGTGGCCAGTAATACCCTAGTTTAGAAACTCATGTAAACTTTTGTCTAAAGCCATCGAAAGCATTTTGAAATAATTGTTAACCTTCCCCTTTGTAACAACCCAAACTTACAATAAAATCTTTATTTCATTTAAATAAAAATTTCTGTCTCAAATTATTCTTCCCATTTCCTATCTCTCCACACTCTCCACCAGAACTATATATAGAGAGAGACAATTTCTGATAATTTTGTAGGATTTACATTTTGACAGAAAAAAACACGAGTCTAGTTTCTTCCGGCCAAAGGATGCTTCCAGAAGGTTTGAAGACACATCAGTCCCCTCTCCTAAATCATGGATCATCCTCCAAAGTATTTAACTGTAATCAATTATTGAGTTCTTAATGTTGCCTGATTTTCCTTACTTCCTAAAAAGAAACAAGAAACAAAAAGCAAGCGCGCACATACATATTCCAGGAGAGCTGGCACTTCTTACTGTGAGCCACTTATCATGATCCAAAAGATTTACTCAGAGGCATAATTAATTGGAACTTATTTCAGTGGAAGTTATTTCCCTTCATCTCATTACAGAAACAAAAGAAGATTATAGGCCAGGGGATCCATGAGGTTTCAAGAGAGCCTATTGATGAATGAAGTTGGAAGGAGTTGACACACGGTCAGAGATGGTTAACATCCAGAAATTCTTACAAAGAAACAGCAATTCTTTTCCATTAATCCCGCCTTGCCTCTTTGATCTCGAATGGTACCATGGCTGCGAGTTAAGCACAAAGCTACCCTGGCGTTAAAGGCCCTCAAAAATCTTGCCCTGCAGAAGGATTCAAGAACTCAGAAGATTAAAAATAACAACTATAACAACAACAACAATAATAATAATTAAAAAACAAAACCAGTCAAGCAAACAGACCAACAAAATAAAAACCCAGAAAAGGGCGAACAAGCGAGAGAATCCTTTAGGAAGGTTTTGTAGCTGTTAGATTGTAAATCTGCCATCTGTGCTTGTTATGACAAGGACACCCGCATGAAACCTGCCACCCCAGTCAACAGGGAGATGGAGCAAGCTGGGACTGTAAACTTTGGGACACAGTTGCTTCTTTTTATAAGATGAAGAAATTAAATTAAGAGAGTTGGGAGAAGATACAGTTTGGGGGACACTTGAAGAATTTCTTAGTAGATGACCTACTGATTTCTCTTTTGTCCTTTTTGTTTTCCCTAAGGTTCTAAGAGCTTCTCCAAGGCTCTCAGAATTCCAGTAAGGAACTATTATGGAAATTTGAGAGCTCCAATATTTGTAGCAACTTTTGAGATGTCCAAAACTAGAAGTGCCTCAGCACCTCTACTCTCAGTTTGTATCATCTTCTAACCCAACAGACCGAGCTCCAAATCTTTTAACATTCTTTTAGCTCTGGAAGTGGCCGAAGGCCATGAAACATTCCTTTAGTTCTTGACGTGGTGGGAGAGGAACGAGTTTGACTGTGGAGTGAGGATGTTATCACCCAGCTCAGCTGGTGGTCAGGTTCTGGGCTCAAAATTGTCCAATTAAAGAAATGAAAAATGTAATCTCTGTCGGGAAAAAATGCAAATAAGGTGGCTCGGGGTTAAGATTTTAAGTGGTTTGGTAGTTAAAATGATGCTCTTGTTTATGGGGGGGGGAATGGATTTTAAAAAAATCTATATACAGTTGGGTGAATTAGGCAACCATCTATTATGTAACTGAGTAACAACTTAATCCACCATAATGGTGGTGGGGCTGGCCAAAGCCTTTGCAAAGTCTCAGGACTCATGCTTTTTCATTCTTCTTACGTTAGTTCTTAAAAAAGCAAGAATTTTGGGGAGTTCAGTGTCTCTCTCTCTCTCTCTCTCTCTCCCCCCTCACCACCCCTTCTCTGTCTCAGAGGGTGATGTGGAATGGTGCCTTCCCTCAAATTTGAATTCTTGTTTTTGATAGAGGAGGAAAATTTCTTCTGAATAGCACATGTCACTTTTGACACACCGGAGGAGTTGCATTCCCTGGTTTTGTAGCTGGACGTCATCCAGTGTGAATCATTAGGACAGTGTAGGACAGGGAAGTTTCTACTATGGCTTGTGCAGATTGAGATGTATGGGCATTGAGGCCACTGGCCATTTTAGAAGTCATTCCACTGAGACAGAGGGATAACTCCCCTTCCTCTTCCAGACATTTCCAGACAGATGAAGGGATCCCGAAAATAAGATAGAATCAGCTGTTTTCTGCATGGAGTTTCCACCATGAGGCAGGCCTCCTTCTCACGTTGCCCTAGTTGGTCGGGAAGCGGGTGGGGCTGCAGAGGTCCGGGCAGGGCAGGGCTGGGAGTGCACGCTCGTGTGGGCCTGCATGTGCTTGCACCGTGCACATTCTAAAGGCTGTTTATAGTGGCCACAACAGTGCATTCCCCAGGTCCATCTTTAGGACCGAGGTGCTCATTCATTCAGCTACTGACAGTGATGTGGCTGGAGGCTGACAGCCAGGAATTACCCTCAGCCAAAGGGAGCTGGCTTGCTCAAGTGTGTGTCCCGTCCCTGGGCTGCCTCCGTGCAATGACTGGTTCAGGCGGCGGTGCAAGGCTGCAGTCCCCTGCCTGGTTTCAGGACAACATCGAGGGCCCTCCCAGCTCCAGAGCTCCCATGCGATCAGCAGAGGCCTCTGCTGTGACTGCTCTGCCGCCCAGCGTCTCCCTCTGCCCAGTCCTGCTTCCTTCCGCTCTTGCCCCCACCCCTAGCGTGGTTCCTAGGAGTGCTCCCCGATGAACCTGTGTGCAGATCCCAGTCTCAGGCTGTTGTCTGGGGACGCTGCCCACTGACCAAAGTTGTGCTCCTCGGCACTTCAAGTGGACAGTGGATGAGAACCGGCCAATGCGTCACTGATCTGCTGCTGTGTGATTGCCACGGTGGCTTGGTGCCACAGAGTCACCGATGTTTCTGGAAACAGGGCTGGTCTCCTTGGGACCCCTGATATTGCTGATTGCAGTGGCACAATTTTAGGGACTTTGGGATGTTGGGATATTTCCTCGTGTGGCCTGTCATCTTGCCTTCAATTCCACCTTTTTGCTACTCATTTCTTTTTTCCTGAGGATGTTTTGGTTTTCCAAAGTTTTCTATCGAAATCTCTTAAAGAGCCCGTGTTCACAGAGCCCATGTTCAAGGCCCAGCTCTGCCATTTACCAGCTGTGTGATCTTGGAGTTGACAAAGCACCTCTCTGAGCCTTAAGAGTCCTCATCTGGGAAGTGGGCCTTCAGGGATGTGATCTGCCCACATGCCAGAGCAGTCGTGAGGTCCAACCACGTGCTGCATGGGACACCAGTGAGGGCGCTGGGAGGACTGCAGGCAGGGAGGATAACACCTTAACACATCAGCTGGCATCTCAGCAGGGCCTCGTCAACCAGCCCCAGCCAGGCCCTGCCAGGGAGGGGCTCCGGGAGAACTTAGGGAGGGGCCCGAGCAGAACCTCTGGTTTTGAGGCCAGGCAGAGTGGATTCAAATCTCATCTCTACCAATCGTTTGGGCAAATTACTTTAGCTTCTTTGTGCTTCAGTTTCCTTATCCATATGTTACTATAACTGTAATCATAGGGTCGTTTGTAAAGAGTAAATGAAAGAATTTGGACAAAAATCCACAGCGTAGTTTAGGAACTCAGTAAATGCCAGCTTCTACTAGTGGCAGAGAGGAGTGGACTCCCAGCTCCATCACTAACGAGCCGAGTGACTTTGGTGAAATATTTAATAACTCTCTCTGAGCCTCAGTTTACTTATCTGTAAAATGGAGTGATAGCACTCATTTTATGTGGTAGGTTTGGAGGCTAATAGGAATGTATGTAGCACTAACAGCTCCCGTTATTGTTGTCATTTCTGAGGCAGTGTATCTTTTATTGAAGTTCTCAAAGTATTTCTCTTGCCAAGTTGTTTGTTTCCTAGTAGGGAAGTCACCTGTGGTACTTGGCCACCCTAGGCTCGAGTCTCACTGTTTTCTGGGAATCCCCTACTGTCAGGATCTGCAACACGCATACCTGGTCCAGGACAGGGAGCTCTGCCAGGACACAGACAAAGGCTCCTGTGTTCACCTAGATGCTTGAGCTGCTGCCGTGGCCAGTTGTTTGCCAGTTGGCTTTCAGGGGTCACATGACCATCTCTACTTAGAGATGTTCAGACAGAGACTTGAGTCGTTCCTGGGCATTGTGTCATACCCATGACCTTGGGAGGATATAGGAAAAGTACATTTTCACCACAGAATACCCAGACAGGTCCCACCACTACCAGAGAACTCTGCCTCACACCGAGGGAGGAAGCAGCATTGTGGTGCAGAGGGAGCCCTGGGCTCGGAGTCCACCTGCCATGTTGTGGCAGGCCTCCACCCTCTCTGGCGACTTGGACCCAGGGACCGCTGCGGTGGGGAAAAGAAGCTCATTCAATTTAGTTCAAGTAAAAAGTGACGACCTTCTTATAAATATTCAGGGGCAGCTCCTGGGACCTCCGGCAGCTCAGTTGCAGGAAGCCCAGCCTGGCCAGGCAGAATGAAGTCATCATTTCTCTCTGGCATCCCACGGGTGGCTGTATCTGCAGCTCCCTGGACACTTGCTCAACTCACGTCCCTGCAGACCAACTGTCCCCACCAGGCCTACTTTATGCTCCTTCTCACTTCACCTGTCCATGGCTTTGGCTGACTGGGGCACTGATTCCAGACCTGACACTCTTGGCCCCTCACAACTCACTGACACAACCATCCCTTTGCTTAAATACCAAGGAGAGAGAGTGTGATTGGCTTAACTGGAGTCAGGTGTTAGCTCCTGGTCCAGTCAGCTGTGATCAGGGGAAGTGGGTCCCATGATGCCCTGGACTGCTCCTCCTAGAGGTGTGCCCAAGCAGGGTCCCCAGAAGGGAATGTGAATGTCAGAGGAATAATGGATATTTGGAAAAATTGGCTCAGCTTTCTGGGCCTATATTCCTCCACTGAAAATATTAATAATAATTATAAGTGTCAGATTAAATCATCTTACATATGGAACCCAGTTATCCTCCCTGCCTACAGCCCCCCTCCCACCTTCACACCTGTTCAGTCACCAGTGGTCACATAATAATAATCCAAATCCCATTTCACAGGATAAAGGGAAGCTGTTCTTTTCTTTTCTCTTTTCTTTTCTTCCTGTCCTTTTCCTTTATTATAGTAAGAACACAACATGAACTCTATCCTCTTAAATTTGTAAGTGGGCACTATGTTACTGTTGACTGTAGGTACAATGTTGTACAGCAGATCTCTCGACTTCATTCATCTTGCTTGACCAAAGTTTTATGCCCATTGATTAGTAACTTCTCATTTCCTCCTCCCCACAGCTTCTGGCAATCACCATTCCCCTCTTTGATTCTACGAATGTGACTATTTAGATACCTCATATAAGGGGGCTCCTGCATTGTCTTTCTGTGACTGGCTTAATTTACTTAGCACAATGTCATCAAGGTCCATCCGTGTTGTCCCATGTTGCAGAATTGCCTTCTTTTTAAAAGGCTGATTAGTATTCCATTGTATGTATATACTACACTTTCTGCTTTTAATGCTCTGGCTACATACCCAGAAGTGGGATTGCTGGATCATATGGTAGTTCTATTTTTAACTTTTTGAGGAGCCTCTATACCATTTTCCATGGTGGCTGCACCATTTTGCATTCCCACCAATAGTGTGTAAAAATGCCGATTTCCCCACATCTTTGCCAGCACTTGTTGTCTTTTGTGTTTTGATAATAGCCATCCTGACAGGTGTGAAGTGATATCTCTTTGTAGTTTTGATTTGCACTTCCCTGGTAACTAGTGACATTGAGCATCTTTTCATATGCCTGTTGGTCATTTCTGTGTCTTCTTTGGAGAAAGGTCTATTCAAGTTCTTAGCCCATTTTCAGCTGGGCTGTTTGTTTTTTGTACTATTGAGCTGTAGGAGATTTTTATGTATTTTGGAGATTAACCTTTTATCAGATATATAGTTTGCAAATATTTTCTCCCATTCCACAGGTTGCCTTTTCACTCTGTTGATTGTTTCTTTTGCTGTGCAGAAGCTTTTTGGTTTGATGTAGTCTTACTTGTTTATTTTTGTGTTTGTTGCCTGTGCTTTTGATGTCATATCCACAAAAGGAAGCCCATTCTTCAAGGAAGTTCTCTTCTTTGGGCAATTGCTGGGAATCATGAGGAATGTGTACAGGTTCCACAAGTCTGCACTGTGGTGGCTTCTCATCCCTACCGGCCACTTGCCCTGCATCTTGCCTCTGCTGAGCTCAGCTGGGCACCTCTAACATCCTGCTTTCCAGGCTGCTGAGACGTATCTTTAGCCCTAACATGGATGTAAGCACTTTCCTTCAGTGTCCAAAGCACAGTGGAAATAGGATGGACGTGGTAGAAGTTTACAGAATGTTTGGGGACAACAGGATTTAACTAGAAGAGCAAGCTTGGCCCTTGTGTAGCTTCTACTGGGCCTTCATGAGGCTAGAGGGTGGCAAAGAGACCTTCAGAGAACTTCTGCTGTGAGATAGTCCCAGGCCCCTCTCAGGGAGAGGAAGAGCCCCATCTCCTCCAGTCCCAAGTCCACCTCTGCTCTTTCCCAGGCTCCATCCCAATTCCCAGGAAGCCGAACAGTTCTGTCTGAGAGAATGCCCACTCCCACCTGCCAGGCTGCTATCTCACCCTGTAATCTGTACCAAAGTGTCACAATTATCACCAACCCTCTTCCAAATCTGGCTTCTTCCATTTAAATGGCCCCATGGGATCCACTCAATAGCCTGGGCTCAGTTTGGGGGGCCAAGCAAACCTGGACCAGAATCTTTTCATAATCTGTCAACATTTAAAAACGAGAAGATGGGGTCTGGATCTCCCTCCTGGTGGGGGTGGATCTTGGCACTGGATCACTTATGAGCTCATTCTTGGTCAAAAGACAAACTAATCTTCCAAGAATAAACAATGATTTTAAGACTAGGACACTGAAGTTCCAAGCTTTATAGAAAAGGAATTTCTGACTTTAGATTTCATCTAAAGAGTCTCCAATTGGCATTTGTTAATGGCATGAATTAGCATAAGAACTGGCCTTACCAGCAAAACCAAAAAGGTCTCAGTGACATGGCCCCTTCTTAAACAAAGGGAGTGTCTGTTCCAAAGGTAAATTCATTTTTTTCATAGACTGAAAGAGACTGTTTGAAATTCCCAAAATGGCCATTTTCCAACCCTAAGTATTTAAAGCTCCAGTCTCTTCCAGGTGCCATGTTATAATAAATTATGTCCTTTGGTCCTCCCAACAACTTTATAAGGAAAGGTATGACTTCCTTCATTTTACAAAGGAGGAAACTGAGGCTCAGAGACATGTAATAATTAGCCCAAGGCTAGTAAATTGCAGGGTGGGACTCAAACCCAGTTTGGACTGTGCCCTTTGTCCTTTTGGGCTTGTCCCATGACACTTTCAGGCTATGATTCTTAGGTTATGAAACTGGGGGGGCTCTGACCCTAGAATGTGGGAGAGCAGCCTGTGACTCTCCAGAGTTAACACCTGAGGACAGGGCTGGCTGCTCAATGTGCAGGGCCCAGTGCAGAATGGAAATGTGGGGGGCCCTTGTGCAGAAGTTACTAAGAATTCAAGACCATGACAGCAGAGAAATAAACCAAGCACATGCCCTCTCGAGCACTGGGCCCCTCGAAGGTTGCACACCTGTGGGCGGGTGACCTGGATGAGTCACCTTGCTCCTGAAAGGAGCATGGGACGTGGGGTGGTGTGGCACTGTGGGAAACAGGACAGTTTTCTAGCAAGTCTTCTCTGCCTGCTCCCCTGTCTTGTGGCACGATTGTCAGAGAGAGCAAGAGACCGAGGGGTTGAGCGTACCAGATAATTTTTGCAGTTTAGCTGCTTTTATTCCTTCCCTATTGTTGTTGTTTTGAATAATCTGTGTGGCTTTTGAAGAAATTGCTCAAACCGGTTTGAGCCTTAATAAGATATGAAAAAGTCGGAGGCAAAGGGGGCCTGGTGATGAAAGCAGAGCTTTCATTTGGCGCTGCGGGCGCTGGGAGCAGAACAGCCCGGTGCGGTGCGCTCATCAGAGGCAAGTGGGCGGCCAGAGCGCTGCGAGCAGTGGGACTTGGCTCTAAACAGCGGAGTGACAATTTAAAACATAAAAGCCAAGGCAGAAAGTGAGAAGGAAATACAGAAAAACAACCCCCCAACTCAACTACAGCCACCTGAATGATGGGGACATTGAGAGGAGAAAGCTGCTGGAAGGTGAGGTCTCCAGTGGTTTTCCCCAAGGACAGAGGCATTTGGACATCTGGCTGGGTCTCCCCAGGAGGCAGAGTTTGCTAGGAAGAGTCTAATGTAGACAGAAGCCTCTCAAATTCCAAGGTCTTTGTTGCCTGATCAGATCATTTGAAAGCCAGACTCTGGCTTGGGGCTTCATTCAAAGATCAGTGAGCATCCTACGTGCAGCTTGGGGCTAGCCTTGGGGACACAATGGCCAATAGGCAGGTGTGTTCCCTGCCCCCCCTGGGATTCTGAGTCTGGAGGAGAAGCCACACAAATGGGCAGGCAGGTAGACTTGCAGGGGAGGTGTTGAGGGGAGTACATCGGAGGGACACTTCTTCAAGAGATGACCTCTTCCCGGGAAGGCAATATGCAAAGGGAAATCTGAAGGATGAGTAAAAGTTATCCAAGTGTTGGTGATGACGGGGGTGAGGAGGGGATTCCTGGCTAAGGGGCAAAGCACGTGCAAAAGCTGGGAAGAAAGAGGGTGTTGCATGTGAGTGATGGAGAAGCCATGTAGTCAGCCACGTGAACGAGTGGCTCCTTCTCGCTTCAGGGCTTCCTGCACGATGGCCAGGAAGTTCCATGTGTCATTTCTGCTCACATCTTATTGGCTGGAGCTTAGTCATGTGACCACAGCAGGTGCAGGGGAGTCTGGGAAATGCATTCTGCTGGCTCCCTTGTCCAGCAAATCTCTGAGCTTCTCCGTCTATAGCTGGAAGAGGGAAATGGACATTAGGGTAAATAGCAGTTTCCTATTCCATTTCTGGTTTGTGCTCTCAGAGACCTGTCTTCACAGACTAATGCTGCAGAAATGACTCCATGAAGCTCAGCCCTGGGCTCTCTGTCTTGATTGTGGACAGTAGAAAGGGAAGAACATCAGCAGTAGGAAGCCAAACACCATCCTGCACTCAAGCTGGGCTGATAAGGGTCAAGTCAAGGGGTAAAACGTTTTTGGAAGTGTTTTAGATCAATAAAAATTCCTCTTCTTGGGGTAGGGCAAGTGAGACCTTCCCACTTTATTTATAGTAAAAGAGCTTTGTTGATGAGATTAAATGCTGAGTCAGTCCCCGTTTGGACCTTAAAAGCTCTCAGTTGAGAGGAGACAGTAAAGGCCAAGGACTTGCCCATAAGCCCTTAAGCAGGGCCCAGCCTGCATTCCTCAGGCTTTGTTCCTTTGCAGGGCAGGGAGGGAAACAAGCGACGGATTGACAAGGAGAACTGGCGGCGCTGAATGCATTCCCCTGAAAGAAGCGCTGGGGAGCGTGAGAGGTAGGCCGTCCCTGAGCGGATGGGTTCAGCCAGACAGATGATCCTGATAATCCAGTAAAACACTTCTTGTTTTTGTGACTAATCCAGCCATCATGCTCTGTTTCCAAGTGCTCAAGCCTTCAAAAAGTGATTCTGAGTCTTGATGTTCACTTTCTGATTTGCCCAGAATTCAGTTTTCATATCAGCCCATCTCCAAGCTGCCACTCCTGTTTCAGACAGTAATATCCTACTCAAGAAGAAATCAGGAGAGCAAGGCAGTCCTGTACTCTTCAGAGCTCAGTGTTTATAATGTGGGGCTTGTGTTTGCTGTTTTGGACTGTGTGTGTCTACTAGTTCCCCGTCCCTTAGTCATAGCAGATGACGTGATGGTTATTTGTGTGTGTGTCTATCTCTTACACTAGGGTAAGAGATGTTGAAGATCGAGGCTCCCCCTGCCAGTTTGTGTGGTTCTCCCAGCATCCAGGTTGGTGCCTGGCATGTGGTAAATATTGAATCAGTGTTCGTTGAATTGCTGACTTCGTTCAGATAACTAAGGTTTACCTTGGCTTTTTTTAGTTAATCTACTTTGCCATTGTCAGCAGCGTAAGTTATCAGAATGCCATAGTTCTGTCATATTTGCATGCTTTCTAGATGCGACTCCATCCACGCCTTCCTCCTACCTTCCCTCTAAGTCCGTTGCTATTTTTAAAAATGGAAGGAGTGTTTATCAGAGGTTGGAGAGAGTCTACTCATTATAAAAATTAATGATATGGGAAAACTGGCAATTTCTTATCAACTAAGCATATGCTTGCCTTAATTCCCAGTAGTTGCACTCTTGGACATTTTTCTCAGAGAAATAAAAACCTGTTTTCAGACAAAAACCTGTGCATGAATATTCATAGCAGCTTTATTCATAATAGCCTAAAACTGGAAACAATACAATGTCCTTCAGTGGGTGAATGGTCAAAGAAACTCTCATATACCCATACAATGCAACACCACTCTGCAATAAAAAGGAACACGTTTTCGAGATGTGCAATGTGTTCTTTTCTAGGGCTGCCCTAACCGAGTACCACAAACAAAGTGGGCTCAACGACAGAAATGTTGACCATGTTGTTGCATGGTCTGGAGGCTAGAAACTTGAGGTCAAGGTGTCAGAGAATGCTAGGGCATGCTGTCTCTTAAGGACTTAGGGAAGGATCTGCCCAGGCCTCGTCCCTGGCTTCTGGTGGGTCCTTGGCTTATGGTAGTGTAACTCCAATTTTTACATGGTGTTCTGCCTGTGTCCAAATTTCCCTTTTATAAAAATACTAGTCATATTGGATTACGTGCCCACCCTACTCCAGTGTGACCTCATCTTAACTAATTATATTTGCTATGACCTTATTTCCAAGTAAGTTCACATTCTGAGGTATCAGGGGTTAGGGCTTCAACATCTGAATTTTGGGTGGGACATAATTCAACCTATAATATGCAACAACATGGATAAGGGCATTATGCTTAGTGAAAAAGGCCAGTCCCAAAAGGTTTGATACTATATGATTCCATTAATGTAACATACACCAAATAACAAAACTCTATCCTGCCCCCTGCCCACCCTCACCGTCTCCTGGGCACAGAGCAGGGCCACACCCTCAAGCTGGACTGTCTTCATGCTCTGTCACCTGGGTGAAATGAACTGCCTCAAAGTTGGCTTTGCTTTGGTTCACATGATCCAGGTTCTCAGCTGGCTTTGCTACATGCACTTAGGCAAGTCACTTCTCCTCTCTTTACCTCAGTTTCCTCAACTGTCCAGTGGGGGTAAATCATTCCTATCTAATCTCCAAGTCTGGGATATCCTAAAGCTTAAATTATAATTGCTGAGAAGGTTTCATGCAAATACAAGGTTCTGTTATAATGTCTTCATAATAATACTTTAATGGTGATTAATTATTAAGCATCTCTCTTGTACCAAGCACAAACATCACTCTTAATTCTCATAAAAAATCATGTGACATAAGTTTCATGAACAACCTGGGGCTACCAAGCACATTCCATGCCTGCTTAGGAGCCAACATTCCCTGTTTGTCCTGACTGCTAAAGCTAAAGGAATCTTTGTCTCTGAGTCTTGATGCAGAAGACCTGGAGCTTTGTTTACTTGCAAAACTCCACATCAACATTTTTCACAAGATCCCTGAGGCAGGAGCATGACGGAGTCAGCTTGATAGGCTCATGAGAGCCAAGTCTCTTCCCAGCTCTGGGCTCAGGGACAACACACTGCAGCTTAAAGTGTTGGGAGTATTTACACCATGGAAATTGATGAGCACTACAAGTCACAGTTGCCTTTGTTTCCCCAGAAAGCCGGTTTTCCAGCCTATAATAATCCACTGCAAATGGGATTTCTGGTGGTATATTAAGATGTTCCCAAATTCCCAAGGTGGATGGGAGGGTTTGGCCACGAACATAAAACAGTGATTATGAACATACTTGAGAAATCTGCTCTACAGCTCACCAGCTATGTTACATAGGCAATATACTCACCTCTCAAGAGCTCAGTTTCCTCCTCTTTAAAAGGAGGATATTGACGGAGTCTGCCTCCTAACACTAAAGTAACTTCTCACAATGAGGCCTATGTTTTCTCTTATGGCACTGTTGGTTGCTATTTGTATTTTGAGATTTCTGATCTCTCTAAGAAGGTGGCTTTTAAGCAGTTGACCATCCCACTCTTCTGAGAAATAACTGAGTATAACATTGAGAGGACAGATTTTAGAAATTTCCACCTGGCTTCAAATCTTCACTCTGCTACTTACTAACTGAATGACCTTGAGCAAGTTACTTAACCTCTCTGCAGGCCAATTTCCTCATCTGTAGGGTGGAGATTTTAGTGGAGATTATAATAATACCTACCCCCACCCTTTTTTTTTTTTGAGACAGAGTCTCACTCTTTTGCCCAGCCTAGAGTGCTGTGGCATCAGTCTAGCTCACAGCAATGCCAAACTCCTGGGCTCAAGCGATCCTCCCGCCTCGGCCTCCAAGAGTGCTAGGATCACAGGCGTGAGCCACCACTCCCGGCGAGTACCTACCCCTTAGGGTTATCCCAAGGATCAAGTGAGTGAAGTATGTGTAAAGCACCTATAGCAGTGTCTGATTCGCAGTAAGCGCTATGTAAGTGTTCGCTATAGTTACCGTGGAAATAATTGTGCTCTGTTGAATCGTATTCCCCAAGAATTCATATCCTTCTCAGAACCCCAGAATGTAGCTTTATTTGGAAAGAGGGATGCAGTAGGTGTAGTGGTTAAGATAGCATCTTGGAGTAAGGTGCGTACTTGGTCCACAATGACCAGTGTCCTCATGAGAAGAGACACAGACACACACACACACAGGCAAGACGATGTAAAGACACAGAACCCCGCATGATGAGAGATTGGAGTGGCAGTAGCTGTAGGCTAAGGGGTGCCAAGGATTGCCAGGAATAGCCAGCAGCCAGGGAGAGGAAAGGCAGGATCCTCCTCTAGAGCTTGCAGAGAGAGAATGACCCGGCCACCACTGTGATCTTGGACTTCTAGACTTCAGAAGTGGGACACAATAAATGTTGTTTTCAGCCACCCAGTTGGTGGCAAGTTGTTATGGCAGCCCTGGGAAACTAACACAGTGATCTCGCTGGAGGGGTCTGAAGGAAGTTGAGACACCCTTATCCACTGCCTGCCTTTTGAGTCCCACTGCTTGTGTTTTTAGTGTCCTTTCTGCTTTTGTTCTGGTGGCACTTTCCCCAGGGTCGGGAGCTCTGACAGCAGCGCCCTCCCCTGCTCTGATTTCCTGACCTCCCGCAGCTACAGAATGGGGCTTGGTGTGTGTGGGCTGCAGAAAGTCCCTGGGTTTCATGACACACCTACGTGAGGCCCATGGGCTACCCCAGGAGGTCCCCCAGCATCGTTCTCCAAATATCTGACCTGGAAAGATGACAAACAAACACGCCAGCTTGAAAGAGGATTCTGAGTTTATAAATGGCCTTAAAAGGCTTTACCTATTTTGCACATACATCTTGCCTTCGGAGATGCTGCCTTTCTTTGCCAAAAATTATATTTGGCAGACTCTTTCCTTTTTAATGGTTGAGGGAAAGCTGTTATAAGCCCGATTGATTGTTCTGGCTGTTCGTGACCCTTCAGTGGTATGCACACTTTCCTACGTGCCACCTACTGATGCCACACCCATAGCACGGTGGCATCGTGGGCTCCAGCACTTGGGGGAAAGCATGGCCTGCTTAGCATGTTCCGGGGATTCGTGTGAGCTGTACATCACCTCATTTAAACTTCCCAGCAACCCTGAGAGGTCATTATTATTATCTTCATTTTACAGACTAGGGAACTGAGACCCAGGCAGATTATGTGACTTAACTAAGATCACACAGCCAGAGTCAGGGTTGGGATTTTATTTGAACCCCTGATGTCTAACTCAAGCCTAAGGGGTCTTGCCACTATACCAGTGTTTGCTACAGTGTAGCCTGTGGAATACTGTTCCTATGGATGCTGCATGAAAACGTTATTTGATAAAATATATTTGAGAATAACAGTTGGCTATAGATTAGATTGTAGTTCCCTTCTTAGCTTGCCAAGTAAAATACAAATGCCCAGTTAAATTTGAATTTCAGATAAGTGACAAATAGTATTTTGGTATGCACCATACGATTCCAATTTAACTGGGTATCCTCCCTGCCCCCCTAAATCTGGCAGCCCTATGCCTGAGTATTCACTAATGTGCATTTGTAGACGAAAGCTTTTGAGAAATCCCGTGGCACACAGACCTGTTTGATTTTGTTTAACAAAATGACATTTTTCAAGTCTACTTGGAAAAACCTCTTTGGGACAGACTTGGGGAAATATTGTACTGAAAACACGGCTGCTTCCCCATCAATCTGTCCATTTGGCTTTTAAAGCGAGATAAATCTGTGATGGGAGAATTTTTTTTTTCACTCCCAAGCAATTCCAACAGCCACCTTGCCTGCCGTTTCATGAGTGTAATCCTGTCCCCACTAATTTGTCATATGCTGCCAAAGAAGTCTTCCTAAAATTCCCCTTGGTTCATGCCAGCTTTCTGTTCAAAACCCTGAAAGATCCCCCATTCCGATCTGGGAAAATGGCTGGACTTCTCCACTTGCTGTTTGAGAGTCTGGATAATCTGGCTTTGGCCAACTTTTCCCAGTCCCCATCCAGCCCTTCCCTCTGTCCCCACCAGACTGCTCACCCCCATTCTCAAATCTTTGACACTTTTACCTTGAAAACTCGACTTGAGGTGTCCCCTGGCCTGGAAAGCCCTGACCTTCATCCTTCACAGCCCAGACAAAGGCCTGGCTCCTGCCTGCCCACTCTTGCCACCAGCTGAAATCTCTTTCCATCTCAACCCGACCAGCTCCTCACCTGGCCCGCATATCTGGCTCTTGTGTTAATTACATTAAAACCTTGTCTTGTTAGGTATGTGTTATATCGTTAGCTATATGTATTTTTTGCTCTCATCAGAAGAATTCTGTTATCTATTTAACATTTTATAGTTTCTGGTGGGCTTTTTAAAAATAATTTATTGGAGCAAAATTCACATAACATAAAAGTAACCATTTTAATGTGAACGATTTGTTGGCGTTTAGCACATTCATGATACTATGCAACCACCGTCTTCATCTAGTTCCAAAACATTTCCATCACTCCAAGGCAAAACCCTTCTCCACTAAGCAGTTTCTTCACATTCTCCCCTCCCCCCAGCCCCTGGCAGCCACCCATCTGTGCTCTGTCTTTACAGATTTGTCTGTTCTGAATATTCCACATAAACAGAATCATACAAGATGTGACCTTTTGCGTCTGGCTTGTTTCATTTAGCATAATGTTTTGAGGTTTATCTACCACTGAAGCGTGTATCCGTGCTTCATTCCTTTATAAGGCTGAATAATATTCCATAGCATGCATGGACCATGGTTTTTTAATGCATTTAGCTGTTGATGATCATCTGGGTGGTTTCCACCTTTTGGATATTGTGGTGTTTGTGTACAGCACTTTGCTTGGTTTATTTTCCATAAGAATTTCTCACAAGGGATGCTACTAATGGGGAAAATGGAGTCTCAGAGACCTCAAATACCTACCTGCCCATCGGATCAGCTGGGGAGCAGGGGTTGGGTGGGGAGGGATAGTTGGCCCATTCAAAGGGCTAAGAAGGAAAGGACAATGAAGGTATTACCCCCGAAGTTGGGAGTAGGGGCAATGGAGGCAGTGAGGGATGTGGAAGCATCCAGAGCTCCTAATGGCAGGAAGCTATCACTACCCCTGGGCCAGCAGGGGTGGAGGGAGGAAGCTGCTGCCCAGGTGCAGAGAGGGTGGTGGGACAGGGCCGCCTGGCAGGAAGCCAGGCCTTCAGAAAAGAAGCAGCAGGTCACCTAGGAATCCGCAGACTGGGGCAAGCGAGCTGGGAGACCAAACACCAGCGTCTCTCTCTCTCTCCTCCAAGCCCCCAGCCTCTGCCAGTGCCCGCCATTGGCCTAACCCCAGTGGCAGCCAGAGGTCTAGGGAGCCAGCCCTCAGCACACGGCGCACAGGGTGGAGAGAGAATCTGGCGGCAAACTGAGCCCATCCAGCGGGGCCTCTGCCACACAGCCAGAGTCGGGCCTTGAACAGGGTCTTCCCGTTGCAGAGGCACGTGCCAGCCGGCACACCCCAGACTCCTCCTTCCTACCAGTGCCTCTGTTTCCCCTTCCTGTGGGGACGGGTGGGGGCTGGAGTTGGCAGAGGTGCAGGATCGGGTCTTCTCACCCTTCCCTCTGCCCCGCCCACAGCTGTGCCCCCGCCTCTGCACACCAAGTGCGGCAGACCCGTGGGCCCCTGGGGCTGGGGGCTTTTCTTCTTTCTCCCTTGTTCCTGTTCATTTTGGAGCCATAAGAGAGCCACGGAGAGAAAGAACTGAGAAAATCAGGGGCTGAGAGACTGCTGTGAAAAGAGTCCGTGGAGACAATACAGAGAGTGCTTAGTGAAGTCCTGAATGCCGGGCTTATGGGCTGCGCTGAGCCCTCAAATAGGCCTTTTGTGCTCCTTTCTATTGACTGTTACTAAACCCTTCAATGGGCTCCCATTGTGCACGGAATAAAATCCCAACTCCCCACCCAGGCCCACGGGGCTCCAGCCTGGTCTTCTAGGGCAGGCCTCCCTCTCCCCAACCTGCCTGCCTTCCCGCAGCTCCTGGCCACACCAAGGGCACACCAAGGGGTCTCCCACTTCTGGACCCCTGCACCTGCTGGACCCTCTACCTGGCATGCCCCTTCCTCCATTCTGCCCGGGGATGGCACCTTCTCGTGCATCAGGGCTCACACGAATCGTCAGAAAGGCTGTTCTCAGTCTAAACTAGTTCTCCTGTCCCCCACCACCAATGTCTCTCTTGGCACCACTGTGTTGTGTCTATCTGCCCCACTAGGCTGTAGGCCCTGTGACGACATGGAGCCTGTGGCGTTGTTTACGGCTTCATCCATGGTGCCTCGCAGAACCCAGCATAAAGCAGGCACTTGAAACGTGTTTGTTGAATCAGTGAATGAAGGGTCCACTTCTCTTGGCAGATGTAGAAAGGGGGCAGCATTTTTTAATACCCCGGCTGTTTAGTTTTGACCTCTCTATTTGGCTTTCTGATCTTAGCTAACATACAAAACCGTCTCTGATCATTTGACTTGGGTATTGCATGCTGTCTTTTGTCAGCAGAGGTTCTAGGTCTTTGTCTATGTTGCCTCTATAGTTGTTAGGATACAAAAATATCCATTGCTTGTATACAATATGGTGAGAATGTTCATCACAGATCTCTGTGGGTTTGAGTTCTGCCTACTGAATAGCCCTGGGGCCTCATAAATAGGTCTTCTTTTCCTCCATTCTTCCTCCCTTCTCCTCTCTCCATCTCCTTCTCTCCCCAGGACACGTGGCAGGTACTCAAAAAACATTTGATTATTTTGATAATGTGATGTAGAGCTTCATCTACTCTACTGAAAACAAGTATCTTGCTGGCACGTGTTGATAACTGGTAGTTATTGAACACGAGTGGATAACTTGGTTCTGTTCTAATCTCTTAACTCAGTTCATCTTATTGTTAGAGTATGAGGTGTTTTCTATATGGAACTTTTATTGTTTGAACAGTGATCCAAGGTATTTGTAATGTTTGAGGATGATTGGGGTATATTATTAGAGGCCATGCTCTGGGACAGGTGACAGCTTGAAAAGGTAGATCAACATTTTGTACCAGTTGTGCCACTTCCCAATTGAGAGGCTGCAGGCAATCCCGTCACCTCTTGGTCTTCAGTTGTCTTGGTTTTCCTGTCTGTAAATGAAAATGTCTAAAGGTTTCAGGCTTCTACAGTCCCTCCCAAGGCCAAAGTCCTATCATCCTATCTCCTCCCTTCCCTTCTTTTGTGGTAGCTCTGCTCTTGTAAAAATCTGCTCAAGAAAGGTCCAAGTAAAGGGAGCCGTTGTCAAGATGCCCAGGGAGAAAGCAAACCACACAGCCAGACCAGGGCTCGGGAAGCAGCTTATCTCCCTCCAGGAAAGTGCTTCCTTCAGTTTCTTCTCTTCTTTCCTTCATGTGCCCACTCCTTCCTTTGCTTTCTCCCTCTTTTTAAATTCAAAACAGTGAAGAAAGCAACCTTCTAGCTGCTCAAGACTCAACACTTCCATCCTGCAGTCTAGCTGTGCACAATGGAGAGATCCTCTCGTCCTCGATGAAGTGCAGCTATTGTGATCTTCTGCGAAGGAGACAATAGTACTGTTCACATGGGCCCCATTGTTTATACGCGATTCATTCAGTGTTGTGTTTAGCACATAAGACTCCTTTAAACCTCCTAGCTCAGGATCCATTCAGCTTTATAAGTTAAGACAAACTTATTTTTCCATACTGCCTTTTCTTACTCTTGGATAAAATCAATAAACCACAAAATGTCTCTGTTGAAAAATGATATGACCAAGCTCTCCCTGAGAATTCAGGGGTTAAAATGTGGTTTGAGGCTTAAGGGCCCATTAAGGTACTATTGGATTATGGTAAAAATCCTTCTGAATGTGAACTTTACTGCATTTTGATTTAGAAGTGTAATCCAGCTCTAGATCCTCAACATCCAGATGCTAAATACTGCTTTTAGACTCTATCAGTGCTGATGAAGGCCGTGGACCGGATGACACCTTGAAAATATGATTTGTTCAGTCTCTACGTTTAATGACCTCAAAAGAGAACCATTCCCTCACTTGGCACTGGGAGACAATGGTAACCTAATTATTAATATCAACTAGAGAGTGTTATTAAATTATTATAATATATGCCATTGATAAAGTATGTGCGAATTTTCTTAGAATTCTACCATCTTGATTTTGAAATATGCATCATAAAATTTTGTTCTGAGCTGGAAGAAAGTGTGTGCTATCAAGTTGAGTGTCCACATTTCACAGATGAGGAAACCAGGGTCCCAAGAGGGACTGACTTGTCCAAGGTCTCACATTGGTGATGCTTTGATCAAACTGGAGAAACTGGGTTTCAAGGAGAGTGACGTTTAGTACTTCGGGGTGATTCGGGAAGAAAGGTTTAGCTTAGGATTGCTTTTTGTGCCGCAGTTAAAGACTGTATTATAACCACATGGGAGAGATTGCAGAGATTGAGGGTCTGTCACTTACAGCCGTGGGCCATTATGCAAGCCTCTGACCTTTCTAAGCTTTAATTTCCTCATCTGTAAAATGGGAATTCTGGGGATGGTGATGGAGGTGTCCTCATGGGCAGTGGTGAGGATTCAGTGACGCAGCACAGGAAAGGTTAGCTTCATATGCAGCAGGGCATTTGAGAAGTCATGGAATCATTGTAAGTGGGCTTCTCAGCCCCACCTTTACTAATTCAGAAGTTCAGATTTCATAAATAAAGTCAACAGTCCCAGAGAGAAATTCATGTGCTGTATCGTGTGTTCCCATTAGTGTCTTCTGAATTTTTAAAGGTTGAAAAATGACATGAGGGTTTGCCCTATGTAGGGAGTTCATGATAAAATCCTCTAAAAAGCATCTCTCAACCAAGCCAAGATTGATGATCATAATGGCCAGATGGGCATGTCACAGAAATTAAAGAATTTTGAATATAAATGCCTGGCACTCAGAAAGCAACCAAGAAATGTCTGTTGAATTAAATTACATTGAACAAGGAAGTAGGGAGGTTTTGCCACCAGATTGAACAGAACCCAGGAAACAGATGCTCCATTTAAACCTTCTAATCCCATAGACCAGGGATGACAAATACCACTTTCATAGTCCCTGACCAGGA
This sequence comes from Lemur catta, assembly GCF_020740605.2. Taxonomy (NCBI): domain Eukaryota; kingdom Metazoa; phylum Chordata; class Mammalia; order Primates; family Lemuridae; genus Lemur; species Lemur catta. The sequence continues at coordinate 14,303,411 of NC_059141.1, read as the reverse complement.
CAGACATCACTAATCCATCCCGCCACTCTTATCTCCCCACCTTGTATTCGTTTATATGTGCATCTCTCCCACTAGGCTGTAGGCCCTTGGAGAGGGCTGACTGAGTTCTGTTTCTTCATCTCCCACAAATCTCCCGTAGAATAGATGTTTAATGCTTGTCGAATGGATGAGCTCTGCCCAAGGCCACACAAGAAAGTTCCATCTGTGCCACACTTCTTTTCCAGGTGGGGAAACTGGGGCATACTGGTGTAGTGAAATAACATTGGGAAGTACCCATGGAAGCATTTTAAAAAGTCTAAATTGAAGGATAATTTACATACCAGTAAAATGCACAGCTTTCAACTGTACAATTCCACGAGTCTTGGCAAATGTATGTACCCGTACACTGCACCCTATGTGGCACATCTTTTATTCTAGAAAGCTCTTTTGTGCTCTTTCCCAGTCAATTGCTCTCCAGAGGCAATCTTGTTCTAACGCTGCACAACACTGAATCATAAATTGTGTACTCTTTTGTGTCTGGCTTCCACACAACATGTTTGGAGATTCATCCATGTCGTTAGGTCTATTAGTCATTTGTTCCTTTGAACTGCTGAGTACTATTCTGTTGTGTGAATGCAGCACGCTTTGTTTATCCACTCACCTGGGGCATCCATGTCGCCTCCAATTCAGGCCTTGTTACCACCAGGCAGCTTCTGAACTGGCTCTCAGTGATCGCGCCTTCTGGCATCTGTGCCCCTGTGTAATCTCTTTGCTTTGTGTGTGGGCCATACCTACTGAGTTGCTTCGAACAAAGAGAATGCTGGAAAGAGGGATGAGATGTCAGTTCTGAAATCAGGTGACGAAGGACGGTGACTTCCGCTCTCTCACTCATTTTTACCTTCTCACCACTCTGATGGAAACAGCCAAGTTGTGAACAGGAGGCCCACGTAACAGGGAACTGAGGAAGCCTCTAACCAGCAGCCGTGAAGCACAGAGGCCCTCAGCTCAACAGCCTGCAAGGCGCTGAATCCTGCCGACAGCCGCACGGGTGAGTTTACAAGCAGATCCTTTTCCAGCTGAGCTTTGAGAAGACTGCTGCCCTGACCAACACCATCAGTGCAGCCTCGAGAGAACCCCTGAGCCGGAAGACCCAGCTAAGCCGCGCCTGGACTCCAGACCTACAGAAACTGGGAGACAACACATAGTGTTGTTCAAGCTACTAAGCTTTGGGGAAATTTGTTATGCAGCAATGGATAACAAATACAGTGTTGTTATGGATAATGCCACTATGAAGATTCTTGAGCAAATGTGCTTATGGACATTATGTATGTTTAAAGACATCCTATAATCCCTTTTTATTCGATCATCACTATGACCCACCCCACCCAATCAAACTGAATATGATGCACCCATTGCCCTGGGGAAGGGTTGTCACAAGGATACAAAGGCATCACGTTTTTGACTTTGGAGTTTCAAAAGCTGAGGTCCACAAGAGGTTTGTCTCATCTAGAAGAGGTAATGATTCCCTGGGTTAGACAAGACGGCGAGGCAAAGAGAAGTCTGACCCTGGCCTGGTGTGACTCTGAGAAATGTCCTTGTATTCTGCTGCTCCTCCCCTGTGGGGTTTCAGCGATAGAACCCCTGGATATATTTGGAGACCTGGGGCAGAGGGGACTCATTCTTCCCATCCTTCCATTCCCATGTGGGCTCCAGCTTGTCCCTGTGCTAGGGTGGGTACCTTGGGCAGTGGTAACCATGGCGACGAGGCAGAGAAAGCTTGAGACTGCTCCAGTGAATTTTCCACAGCCCCAGGGAGGAGAACTGTAGTGACCAACATTGACCTTTGTCAGAGACTTCCTAAACGGCAGCAAGGACAGACATTATTGACCAGGCACCCCCAGGAATGAGAATGCACAGCAGATGCTGAAGATGACAATGATGGCCACTGGCAAGATGCACCCTCCCCACCATGCCTGGAATTGGAATGCAATCCCACAGAAGAGAGGATGGGAAAATACTGAAGTCTATGAGCTTACCTGCATTTACTGAGATTAATTTTCTTCTACCAGGTTGCCTGAGGAGCTCAAGACAGAAATTAAACTAAATTTTGTACAATTAGAAACAATGATTTTTCTTTTTTAACATTTGAGTTTGTGGCATGTGTGTATCATATCTGCTACTCTGGTGCTGTTCAAGCTCATGGCAGTGTTGCAGAAATCACTGTGGTAGGTGGAGGGGCAGGGATGGAGGTTGGAGAGGCCATGAGTCAACTGCTTCCTCTTCATGCTCCAAGGATTTATCTTTGGAAAACTTGACCCTGTCCGAGTTTATCAGCGGCTACTTGTGGGTGCAGCCACTGGAGATTTTCAAGTAATCATCCTCACTGAGGGTCACACTAAATTATTTTCATTTAGAATTTCTTGTTGGCCCTTAGAGTTTGCCAGTATGTCAAGGAGACACTGCATTTCAGGGCCAGATGCAGTTCCTTTATTTAATGATGCACCAATCTCAGCACTCACGGAAGATGGGCTTGCGAGGCAGTCGCAGGACCTCAGATGATCTCAATGTGCAAGAAGCCAATAAAAAAATTATGCAGAAAAAAATTATGTAGAAAAAAAATGTAGAACTCCAATGTTGCCCAATGGAATGAAAAGTGCCAGCACTTTGAAATTACACAAATTTGACTTCTGGCCACATTGTGGAAGATTCTAAAGTTTTCTTTTCCCTAAGATATGGATAGATATAACCCATCATACGGACTTGACATGAGATTAAAATAAGAGGCAAGAAAGATTAATGTTTAAAACCTCAGGCTCTGGAATCAGACTCTCTGGGAGTATATGCTTAGTCTATCACACATGTGTTTTCTTTGGGCAAATGACTCATCTTCTTTGACTTCTATTTCCTTTGAAAAGGGACACTAATAAGGACAGCTATCTTCTAGGATTGTGTTGGGGTTTGGAGCTGTAGAAACACATCAAATTCTTGTTCCTTAATAAATTTTGATGCTAATGTAGAAATGGACGCAGAAGTCAGGCAGGCGGAGATGCAGGTGCCATCTTCATTGCCCTCGTAGCCTGGGTGGGAGGCTGTGGCTTGGCCTCGTGGCAACCCTGCAACAGTGAGCAGGCGAATACTGAAACGAGGTGGAGACAGACTCGCCCTCTCAGACACAGGCAAGCCTTAGAGCCAGAGCACACCTCTGCTTAGTGGCCCCAGAGAGAGCGGAGCCCGCAGCAGCTAAACTTAGGGTATGCAGGGCCAGGGCTGCGTGGGTCTCTCTGCAAGCAGGTCCATCCCAAAGAGCAGCAGATGAAGGGACAGAGCCACACGTGCTGTGTTCTTCTCCCTAAACCCCCCACTAGTTAAGTCCCTCTTCCTCCCTTGGAGGGTACAAGAAGGGGAGGACAGCCAGGAGTGGTATGTGATACCGAGGGCTTTCCCCCAAACACAAGGAGGAAATTAGGGTTTCAGTAGCAGACCATGGGCATTAAATCAAGTACCCTCTTGAGAGGGGTTTAGCATGGCACTGGGTGCATGGCAGGTATGATACAAATCGTAGCTCCCTGCCTGCACATTATGCTCTAGAATTCTTACAGAAAGATTTTACATACTATTATTTAGAAGTAAATTAAGAGCTTGAAATATTGCTGGGTCCACCCAGCATCTCATCCTTTTTTTATCCCCTTACTTCATCATCTAGAAGAAAAGGAAAAACACATTTTTTGAGGCACTGGACTCCCAGTGTGCTCGAGGACGCTTTGCAGCATGTCAAGCAGATATTGACTTCTGAGCTGCACTAGCGTAGCGCGATCAATGTACACTGCTCCTGGCCCTGGCTCTTCCCGGGCAGAGCTGGCTGGGCTCTCAGCCATGGGGCTGCACAGGGCACCGAGTCAGATCGTTCTCCCTCCACTGCAACGCCAGCGCCGTCGTGGACAGCACGCAGAGCCGTGCTAACAGGGCAGAGAGAGGCTCTCTGGGGTCAAAGAGGGCCACAGCTTCTTCTCCAGCAGAGCCCTTGCTAAGAGCCTCTTCTGGGCTCCTTTTCTTCCATGGATCATACTTCTCGTGGCATCTCGCACGCCATCCCTGCCTGCGTTTGAGCCTAGAGAAATGGCAGGGAAGGTGGGGCCCTGAGCCATCCGCCTCTGAGTGTGTATGTAGGGACTGTGAGTGTGTGTGTGTATGCACCTGCCTGTGTGCACACATGTACTCCTGTGCCCCCTGCATGCACCTGCTCCTGGCTGGCCAGCGACTCTCTTTCTAATCTACCAAGGCCAACGGCACAGTCGGTAGAACAGCAGGAGCTTGGGGGCTACACTGCCAACAGTCAAAATTGAGCACTTCCTCCCCCTGTAACTTTGGACAAGTGGCCCCTTAAGTCTTGATTTCCTCATCTATAAAACTGGGATGATAATACTTGTCTCTGCAGTGTTTATGATGTATATAAAGCATTTAGTATTTGGCACACAACAATTCATGACGTTTAGCTTTTCCTGTTATGCTGTTAATACTGTCATTTCAGAATGAATTTGAGATGTTGTATAGGAAGTACGCACAACATATCATGTAGTTGAACAAAACTCACCAATAAAAGAGAAATGGGAATAAAAATAAGGCATGTGGAGTAAGGCAGGTACAAATTATAACAGAAAGGGTAGCTGTGGTGGGAGAGGGTGGCGGAGGAGGAAGTAAAGAAATAGAATTTTCAAAAACAGAGTATAAGATCATATATAGTTATGATGGTAAGTTATCAATTTGGCTCTGAGTGTCCTGGCAGCCAAATCAAAAAGGGAAACAACTCAGACCATGTGGTATAACCTTAACCAAAAATCTAGAATTTAGATGATCTAGCTCACTCACTTTATTTCCTGAAACATCAGATGACAAAATTAACAGCATGGGATTCTGCGTTGATCAACATTGCCTTTTGGCTTGTGTGTGTGTGTGTGTGTGTGTGTGTGTGTGTGTGTATGGGAGGTGGGCAAGTAATAGCTGTTTGCACAAGTAAATTTGTTCACAAATCCTCCAGGTATTGCTTATTATCCTGAAAGACATTCCTTTTTGGTGAATTTACATACTTCACATTTGAAGGTTGCTAGTTTCTATGTCCCACGGCCTATTTTGCTTCTGATCTTGAAACAGTTTGTAAAGGAAAGTTGCTCTCCTTGACTCTGTAACTGAAGCTTTCCAGATAAGCCCATTCACTCCACTTCCACTGAAGGTGCATAGAGGCCTCCCAAGGTTGTTCCTGGCAGTACCGGCCCCTCCTGCTCAGCCCCCAGTTGGTCCTACAGTGATTCCCTTCACCTTCTGGCCCGTGGGTCTGCTCCCACGCGCAGTTCGTGGGCCCTCTCCAGTCAGCACTGGTGGTCGTCCCTGTCTCCACTCATGGTTCTTCCTTCAGGGCCTGGGTTAGAGTGATCTTGGTGCCTCCTGTAGCCTCCGAATGGGATTCTAATAAAGAATCACTTGGGACTTAACCCTGCACTGGGGTACCACCTCTTTGAATCACCAAGGGCAAAGGGACTCAGACAAATAGAACATAAGAAGACGTCAGAAACATGGATCCTGGGAATAGCGCTAGGAAGAGAGGTGTGGTAGACGCCTTCTCAACATGGCTCTGTACCTCCATCTCCACCTCCAGCAATCACAAGCAAGCACCAGTTATTTGCAGCTCACAGGTTGCCGTGGTGCTGGTAGCAGGCCGGCACTGGCGTCAGTTGGGTTGAACAACTTTGTGATCAGAAGCAGCTATGCTCAGGAATCCATCAATGTGTTGCACCAAAGCCAGGCTTCCCACTGGCTGCCATCAGCCAATGATGCACAACAGAGACACTGAGGCTGTGTGTTCCTGGGGGATGCAAGATTCCTTGGATGGGTGACTTTGGCCAGACGACTCTCCAGTGGCATTACCAAACTTTCCTTAGGCTGCATAGCAATCCAAGATGCTACCATCCAGACTTCCTTCACTGGAACACCTACATGTGGCCTCCCCACGTGGCTGGGCTTCCTTACAACATGGCAGGCAGGCTCCCAAAACAGACATTTTGAGAGAGAACCAGGCAGATACTGTGTCCCCTGTTGTGACCTAGCATTAGAAGCCACATAGCACCATTCCACACATGCTATTTATTAGAAGCAAGTCACTAAAGCCAGCCCATATTCAGGGGGAGGGGAATTGGCTCCACCTCTCAATGGGGGATGTGTCAAAGAGTGTGTGGATATGTTGTAGCCCACCACAGGGAGTGTCGAGTTTACCCTTGGCAAGAAACCTTGGGGGTCAAACCTGTGGGGAGGGCAGGCTTCCTGGGGTTCTATATTTGTATGCTGACATACTTTACAAAGGGTGTGGAGGTAAAATCAACTCCGAATAGCTTCGTGGCAGTCAAAGATTGTCTTGGTACTAGCTTGCTAGTCCCTGCATGCTTGTTCATGGGTTCGCTTCACTGGTACCCAGAACAACAGCCACACAGGTGGTTAGTTGGTGGAAGACGTGACTTGAACAATCGTCCCCTCACTGTCATTCTGTGTGTCTTTCTATAGTGCTGGGATTAATCGAGCTCTAAATGTCTTCCATCGTTTCACCTTTCCAGAAAGCAGACTAAAGAGAAAAACACGGGCCAGATCCCTACCTGCTGTAGGCATCGGGACCGATGTTAATAACGCAGAGTGCCACTGAATTTTCCTTCTCACGGTAAAAGCTGGAAGTTTCTTACTGCCAACCCTGAATGTATATATTTTAAAAACTCACAGCTGCTCCTTTGCTGCTGTCTGTTTTTATTTTGCCTTTTCTCTTCTTCCGGTCACATGTGAAGATGTTTTTCAAAAAGGCAAGCTAAGAAAGTGAAATTAAGTCACTGACATCTGCCACGCAGTCTCACTCAGCACCCTTGTTCTCCGGGTTCTTCTGGGCAGAGCTTATGACTTCACTGCTGTCAGTTTTTATTTTCTCTCCTTTCTGGAGGACGGGAGTGGGGCGCGGTAACGGAAGGGAATGTGGACGACTCAGCGATTCCATTAACAGTTTCACTTCCCACGAGTGGTGATAACTGTTTGAATTGTTCGCTTGATGAAATAAAGGCAAGGGAATTACTAAGGTAAAATACATTGATGACGTAAAGACTCTGTAGTACTTTACAAAAGTAAAGAAAAGCTCTGAGGACGGAATTCTTTATTAATAAAATTAAATTGAATTAACAGATATATTTTTAAACCTTCCTCTCCTAAAAGAGGAAGGTTTAAACGTCTTGACGAGCCAAGTGTGAAATAACATTTACTTTCACAAATGGGGACACTCAAATTCCATCTTTGCAGCAGTGCTATTGTTAGACAGAGGCCGACTCTTACAACATCAGCACATGTCATTCCACAGTAAAAGAAGAGAAAATTGTTATTGTTTTTTAGTTATGATGATAATTTACATTATGTTAAAATGCTAAGCTGGCGATGACTGCTGCAAACACGCTAATAGCAAAACTCCAGAAAAGTTGGCAATTATTATTTAATTGGAGCCTTATACTGTTTTCAGTTTTTTGTGCCAAGCTGGCTGTTGTCTGTGATACGTATTTTTTCTGCCATTAGAGTTGCCATTGCATATGTGGTTGCGTCTGTACAAAGAAGGTCACTACACACTCTTTTATTGGGTTCTCTGAGTTGTCACGTGATACTTCAGTTAGGGTCCTTGCCAATTCAAGGCCACTTTTCCAATCACACCAGCTTTCTGGTGCCTGTACACTGTTCCTCTGGGCTGAGGTCTCAGGTATCAGGAGATGCTCTTTATAAGGCAGAACCTGGGGGAAGGCGTGGAGTTAAGTATGTTTATTTTCCCCAAGTTCCGCAGGTGGTTCTGGGCCATTCTCTTAGTTAAGAACCCTGAGTGGACATCGGTGAAAAGATGATGAAAAAAACATATTTAGTGAATCTCAGCATTTTCAGGGGGTCATGAAGCCCACCTCCCTTGTTTTCCTCCAGAGAGGTTAAGTGAGTTTCCGTGGGCAGCACAGCAGGTAGCAGAGCTGAGACCAGAGCCCAGGTTCGCAGGCCTGTGGACCTGGCCTCACCCCTGTGCCTGGTTCCGTGTTTGTGGCTAGAATCCTATTGGGCCAGTTCTGTGGTGCCGAGACCTGGACAGGAAGGAAGGCTGGGGTGTTCTTCCCCCAGCTTACAGGCGTGAAGTGGAACAAGAGACATGACCAAATGAAAGAAAGAAACCAGAGAACTCCGCTGTCTCGCACAGCTTCTAATTCCCAGGATGAATTGGAAACAGCATGTCCCTGACACTCAAGTCCAAATTGAAAAGTTGTGGCGATCGCTTGGAGATGCCATCTCGAGGTTTAGTATTCTGTAAGAAGACGAGCGGCTGCCTGTGCCTGCTGCTCTGAGCTCTGGACTCATGCAAACGTCCGAGAAAGAGGGAAGCTTTTAGAGTAAAGCACTGTCTTTGGAAAACATAAAAATGAGTGGCAGGACACCCCGGGGGCCTCGCTTTGCTTGCCTTCCATGAAAGGTTGTCCTTTCTCGCTGCCTGCAACAGCAGATCAGCCTTTCTAGCCAGCTCCATGCGCTTTGTTTTAAAGGTTTAAAAATAGAACGATAAGACCTTGTAAAACTGTGATGAGACACGGTCCTACCATGTACATACGCACAGTGGAAAAGAAAGGCAGCCCGTGTTGAGTTGTGTCTAACGGTGCAATGTAACTGCCCAAGATGAGTTTTAAACACCCTCTGGATAAAGCTCACGCTCTGATGCATGACTTTCAAGCTTCCTCTCAGTAAAACCTCTGCAGACTCTCAGCTTTAGCTTCCCTTGTGGTCCCCTTCTGATGTGCCCAGCTTGGGCCACACTGCCCTCCTGGCCGACTCCCTCATGTCATGGAGCCTTCACCTCCCTGGTGGCCCTGCCAGGATGCCCACCTCCTGCCTCCTGCTGGCTTCCCCAGCTTGTTCTTCAGGACTCAACTCAGGGCCACCTTCCCTGGAAGGCTTCTCTGACAATGCCCTTCCTCCCTCTAGGGTCCAACGGACAAGGGAGAATCCAGAAATTCCAAGACTTGAGGGGTTAAAGAATGTATCTCTAGCCAGAAAAATATTTTCGAATTAAGATCCAGCCCTAGGATAAACACCAACGCGAGAGCTTGGTCATCATGTATTCATTAGGGACTCCGATTGATTTAAGCTTTCCTCCTTCAAAACCATGCGTTTGCACAATTATTTTAGGTTAAGGAGTTCTAAGGTGGTCCCACCAACACCTGATAAGTTCAAAGCACCTGTAGTTAAGGCTATAAAAAGAGGGAAGTCTGGAATAAAGCTTGTGAGTGTTGCTATTGGCCCATGGAAGCTTCTTAAAATCAAACTGATTAAAAAACAACAGCAGTAACAAAAATCAAAGCAAATACATTTTCTGAGAGATTGCCAATAGTGCCACCAACCTGGAATAAAAGACGTGGTGAATATTCAAGATGGAAAACCACCCTCCAGCCTCCAGTTTTTACTGGTACGAGGAAGCCAGCTGAGAAAGCTGTTGCAACACCACGACAGGCATGTTCTCCAGTGGGGGACAATGGGAAAAGAAGGGCTTCCCAGACAGGGTGGTCGAGAACAATGGATGCGGGAACTGCTCCCAGAAGGAATAACCCAGGTCTCATCAAGGGGCTTTCCTGACCCCCAGGGTAGAGCCCCTCAGTGATCGCTGAGAGAGATTGCAGAATGGCAGTGAACCACCGTGTCAGGGTTCTCCAGACAAACAGAACCAATGGAATATGTTGTTTGTTTGTTTGTTTGTAAGAATTAGCTCACAAGATTGTGGAGGCTGGCAAGGGTAGGCTGGTAGGCCAGAGCCCAGGGAAGAGTTGCAGCTCGAGTCCAAAGGCAGTCTACTGGCAGGATTCCTTCTTGCTTGGGTGAAGTGGGTTTGTGCTCTGTGAAGGCCTTTATCTTATAGGATGAGGACCACCCACATTATGGAAGGTAATCTGCTTCACTCCAAGTCCACTAATTTAGATGTTAATGTCACCCAAAATACACCTTCATTGATCCATTATGAATAATGTTTGACCAAATAATCTGGACATGTGGCCCAGCCACATGACACATCAAATTAATCACTGCAACTGCTGAGTGCTGTGTGTCTCCCATGCTTCCCTTTCCAACTGGGGGCATTCATTGTAGTTATTTTGTCCTTGTATTGTGTGGGGCTGGGGAGGGCATATCAGTAACTTGTCTTTTAGTTCTTAGGTCTCCAAAGCAAGGGAAACTGCATCCAAATCTGATATAGGTCATGAGACCCTTGGCTTTAGGTCTGATGCCATGATTGAGGCTTTTGAAGTGTTTTGGGGAGGGGAGGTAAACATCATTTTCTGGTAGGAGGAAGGCCAATATTTGTGACCAAGAAGGCAGACGGTGGTAGATTGGATGATGGTATCCAACTATATTCACTCTCTCTCACTCTCTACATGGTACATTCTTGTCTCATTGTCCTCGGTCTTCACCATCTGACTTGCTTTGACCAATGAATGTGAGAAGAAATGATAGTGTGTCAGTTCTGAGCAGAGAATTTTCATTTTACAGTCATCACATGTTTCTGCTTGTCCTCCTGAACATCAGCTCTCTTCCACGAGGACATGAGGCTCCTTCAGCCTGGGAATGAGAAGACACAAGTTACTAAGCTGAGCTAATCACAGCAAAGCCCAGCCCAGCTCAGCAGAACCACAGCTAACCAACAGCCCTCACTGTCCCTGCACAAGAAATAATTGTTGTTTAAGTCATTGAGATGTCAGGGATGTTTGTTACCACAGCAAAAGCCGGCACTTGCAGTCGATACAGCTTGCTAATGTGGATAAGCCGGGTAAAGTGGACAAATGCCTCCTTTCCAAATGGGAAGGTTTTCAATGAGACTTATGCAGATACCATCTTAATTCCTCACCCTATTTTGTCTTTACTGAAAGGACAAAAGATACTTTAAAGACATATCAAAGGCTTAGAATATTCTTGTTACAAAGTTTTGGGTGCCATTGTGAGCTCTGGGAATTCAACATAGATGGTTCAAGGCCCTGGGTGTGGAGGGAATGGATAGAGTCCCCGGCTGTCAAGGTGCTGGACTCCCCAGGCAGCATCTTGAATGGAATCTCCCTGATGTCAAAGCATTAGGTGACCTTCTCAGGAAAGGTCATCTCTACTTCCTCTTATGTTTCCTTACTCCTCTTCCAGTTTGTGTTTGTGCTCAATAAAAAAGAAAAGAATTCGGGGTTTCTCATTTTAACAGTGTTGACAAATTCCAAAAGGCAACTTAAATTAAAAATAAAACTTGAGAAAGGACAAACTTCGCTGAAATCACTCAGGTAACTTTTGTTTTCTGAAAATGATTGGAAGTCTTAAATCCCATTCATTTTTTCCTATACTTTTCCGCAGTTCTTTGCTTAGTTTGGACTGGGAAACGAGTCATTTTCAGTTCCGATTCTGAAGCCCAATTCCTCCATAATTAAGTTTAAGTTTCCAGCTCCGTGGGAGGGATGTAAAATTATTTTTGCTATTGTAACTCAAGTTGAGTTTTTTAAATGAGAACATTCATTCTGAGTAATAAAAGACTCAAATTCAGTGAATGCAAGCAGTGACCTTGTACAAGCAATCATGACGCTGGATCTTATACAACTAATCTGGATATTTTAAGAGCAGGGCAGACCAATGAGTTTTCATGCAAAAGGTTAGAGAACTAGGTTAAAAGAAAAAAAGTCTCCTTCTCATCAATGTGACTCACCCGCCTCCCCAACACCCCCCAGGACTGACAAAATGACTCAGGCTTTCAAGTGGGTGACAGTGCGTATAGAAAACTATGACCTAGCGGTTTTCATCAGGACTCCTCAGTTGGCCAGTTGTCACTCTTTTGATTCTCCTGTGTCCCTGAGGAATTTGGGGTATTTTGGGCCTTTTCATAGAATGGGCCAAAGGACCCTGCTGACAGTTCACAAGACACACTCTGCATGTCTAGATTCCAACCTTGACACTCACAAAGGCTGCAATGGAAGGAGCTGAAGGAAATTTCTGATTAAACCACTAGGAGAACTCAAGCCCCAGGGCTGTATTTCCAAGCCCACGAGGCCTGCTTGGAACGGCACCACGCTCACATCCAGAATCAGTGTCGGTCTGAAGCTGAGGTCGGCTCTGAGCACGCAGCCAGCTTCCCAGGCCCTGTGGTCATATACCCTTGGCTTCTGTTCCGTCTATCTGGAAATGGGAGGCGTTGGTTTGCAGAAAGGGGCCACCGGGAGGCTGGGATTTAGTATCAGCTTTGCCGGGGCCAGCTGGGTCACTTCAGACTGATTTCTTTTTGGTTCCTGTTCTTCATCAGCTGAATGGGGATGATTCTATCAGCCTCCTTTGTTGGGTTACAGTCAGAATCAGTAACATAATGTGCTTGGAGCCTTTGGAATGCTGCGGAACACAAAGGCACTCAGAATTTCGGCTATTATGTTATTGATGAGAGGCCCTGCTGTTAGGCATGCTGATGGCTTTCAGGCAATTTCTGTGTCTACATAAGCCTGCTCAAAGGGTTTACAGATGGAAGAAAACAGAACTGGAACTAGATTTCGTAGACACACACATGCCCACAGTATGTTCCCGAAAAAAGACAGTTTGGACGTGCTCAAGGTGACAGGCCCCACGCTCCCTGCCGTACCTGACACTTTGACGTTTTCTCAGCCCCCATCATGGGCTCCTCTTCCTCTCTGCCTTGAATATGGCAGCCCTAATTTTGGGGTCCTCAGTCTCTGTCCTTGTCTGTCTCTCTCTCCTGTTTCTGCCGTAGCCTTCGCTTGTCATCTGTCGGAGGAAAATCTCAGCTCCCTATCTCATGGCCAGGCACAATGAAAGCGTCACCCACATCAAACAGGGCCTTGTCTCATTGCCCTTAAACTGCTTCGGTGCATTCAGGAGGAGCACAATTTTGAATCCAAAAGTAGACCTCAAGAGTAAAACTTTGCAGATGAGTTTCTTTTTAAGGGTCAGCGAGGCTGCACCCACATTAAATCTTTATGAACATGCCCCTGGCTCTTTACAAAAAGCACATCCTTGCTCTGCTGGCCGCTCCCTAACTCCAGCCTGTCCTTCTTACTGAGCTTAATTCCCCACGGCTTCTCCTACTTCCATTCCTACTCGTCATCTAGGTGAAGAAATGGTGCTTCCTGGTGCTGGGGGTGGGCTGGGGTTTGGGAATGTCTGGAGAAGGTCATTTGATCTGACTAGTCACCAACAAGCCCTGGTCCCCTCCCCTCCCCGCTCTACCTCCCAGTGGTAGAGGGACTTGGTGGCAATGTGAGATCATTGTCCCACCTGTGGATCACAACACAGAGATGACAAACCCTAGGCTGAGAGTCTGACATGGGTGGGGGTCAGTCAACTTTGCTTGTCCCACGACCACAGCCTGCACCCTCCCACTTTCCTCTGTCCCCTCCTGGGCTCTGCCGTTCTGTAAACAGCTGTACCAAGGGTCCCGAACACCAGTGGGCAAGTGCATCGGTGCTCAAAGTAAGACGCAGGTGCTGCTCCTCCTTGTCAATCAGCACAAACCTTTACAGTAATCACACTTGACACTGGGTGATACTTTCCAATTGGATACAGTTTAGAATTCTCAAAGCATTTTTATAGACATAATTTCTTTGATCCTCCAACAGCTCCGTGAAGTAGTCACATCTTTCAATCATTCAACAAATACTTGCTGAAAGCTCTGTTGAGGGTGATTAAGGCGGTTCCCAGGACATGGGGCTTTCAGTTTTAAAACCAGGACGGTCCCAGGCAGACTGGGATGAGGTGGTCACCTTTCTACTGTTCTAGGCATAGGACACCCCCTCGAGATGAGCAGGACGGAAGTGGTCCCAGCACACATGGCACCTGCACGCCTGTTATTTTCATGCGTTTTCTGCTGGATATTACACTGAGCTATTGCAATCTGCAGTGCAGAAGATGTTAAGTTCTGATCCCCGGTCTTTAGATTTCTGATTCGTTCACTAGGCCCGGTGCTAGTTCCTGCGTAGGAACAGACAGGTGAATAAGGTATTGTTCTGATATTAAAGAGCTAATGGTCTAGTGCCGGTGGGAGCAGGGGACATTAGGGAAACAATTACCAGCTGGGGCTTCTGGCGTCTGGGTCTTTAATGCACCCCCACCCCACTCTTTTCTGCCTCCTGCTCTTCCTCTCCATGCATTCTTGCCTCCTTGTCTGACATTTGTTCCTCCCTTGGTGACTTAACCCTCTTCCGTGTCTTCAATTATTACCTCCATATAGACATCATCTATTAAAATCGGGATGAATATAACTAAACTGATTGAATGCCGATAATGTGCATTCACTGAGAAACACTCTGATCTCAAATAGACATCCCAAGAAATCCTTCCTGGGGAGATGATAGAGACCAAGAGAAGAGAGTTTCTGTCTAGTCGTCAGGAATGTCATTAAATTGCTCTTCCGGGACAGACGAGCTTGGGGTGGGCTTGGGCAGCAGGAGCCAGATTCCACTGCGCCACAGGCTCCTTCTGAAAGTCAAGCCCTCTTCCTATACATTTCAGAACAACCAGGGACCGTGCTAATTGAATAGTGCCCCATTATGTGACCAGATCATGCATTTCCAGGAAGGACAAAGTAATCCAATTTGTGTTGAAATGTCAGCCCAAGCTGCAGATACTCTCTCGGTATGAGCTGTAGCCTTTTCTTGGGCTGCTGTCAACAGTGTGGTTGCCTAACTAAAGCTGGCTGAGGCATTTCGCATGGGTGCTCATCTGCCTGAAGAAGTACAGCTCTCAGCTCACTGTTTTTCAGAGGAGTAATGCTTTCTGGGTTTCTCTGGCATAGTTGGCTGGGAGTTTTGAGGGGGTGGATTAATCTCTCTCTAAACTTGATGAAAATCTTTATAGAAAGAGTGATCTTTGTCATCCTTTACTTAGGGTGCAGTTGCCATCCCCTAAAAAGCTGGGCCCACTTGTTTGAGCTATTTATTCATTTGCTCTTCCATAAACATTCATGGAGTGCTGACTGCGTTCCAGGCATCCTCTGGGAACTGGGAAGACAGCAGAGAACAGGACACTCCAAAGAGGTGGCATCTGAGTTGAGATCCAAGTGATACGAAGGAGCCAGACGTGCACAGATCTGGGTGCAGAATGTTCCAGCCAGAGGGGACAGCAAGTACAGGCACCCTAGGAGGGGAGGAGCTAAGGGAAGGACAGTGTGGCTGGAGCAGAGCAAGCATGGGGATGTGGTATGTGATGATGAGGGCTGGAGAGGAAGACAGGAGCCAGATGACACTGGGCCTTGGGAACTCATTCCAAGTGCAGTGACAAGGAAGGTACTGGAAGATTTCTAAGTAGGAGGGTGAAGGGCCTGATCTGATTCTTAAAGGATCACTCTGGCTACCCTATGGGAAAATGGGTTATAAGGAAGCAAGAGTGGACCAATCAAGAAAAATAATGCAAAATTCCATGTGAGCAATGATGACGGTTTGGACCAAGGTGGTGGCAGTGAAATGGGAGAAAAGTTGATACATTCAAGGTATATTTCAGAATGGATATTTGCTGATGGATTGGATGTTGGGTAGGTGGGTAGGTAAGAGGGAAAAGGAGAATCAAGGCTTTTGGCTTGAGCAGAAGGGTGGATGATGCTGCCATTGACAGAGGTATAGAGGACCATATGGAAATCTCACGTGTGGATCATACATCTCCAGGAACAGCTACCATTCTTTGGTAAACTTCTTTTCCTGGGCCAAATAATACATGATCCTTATGGTTTCATGTATGTCTTAGTGTGTTTTGTGCTACTATGACAGACTACCCAAGACTGGGAAATTTATAATGAATGGAATTTATTGGCTCAAGTTCTGGAGCCTGGCAAGTATAGTGGGGAGGTGCTGGCATCTGGCGAGGGCCTTCTTGCTGGGTCATCCTGGGGCAGAAGGTAAGGAGGCAAGAGAGAGACCAAGAGGGCTGAACTTGCCCTTTCATAATGGCACTAATTCCACCCATGAGGGTGGAGTCCTCATGGCCTATCACCACCTAAAGGCCCCATTTCTTAAAACTGTTACAATGACAATTAAACTTCAACATGAGTTTTGGAGAGGACGAACCAGTGAACTAAGAGAAGAAGTCAATTGAGAGCTAGGAACAATTTCCTTCCCAGGAATAAAGGAAAACCAAGGGAAAAAAAACATATTCAAAATCTACCGCCTGTAGAATAAACAAGACATTGCCTATGATGTCACTTTTGAAGGGCCATTTCATTTTTATAATCACTGACGATAAAAATGATGATAACCCATCTTTAGTGAATGTTTGCTAAGTGTCAGGCACGGTTCTGTGTGCTTTACATATATTATTTCACTTAGTCTTCACATAACCTTGGAGGTAAAATGGGTATTTTACTCCACTTTTAGATGAGGAAACTGAGACTTAGAGAGGTAAACAAGTGCTCAGGGTCACACAGCAAGGAAGTGGCAAAGCCTGGGTTTAAACCCAGGTCCCTTGATCCCTGGCCTGTGCTCCTAAGCCCTTGGCTCTCTAGTTCCTCTTGAGGCATTGGCTGAGATACCACCCCCTTCTCAGGGCTGGGCCAGGTGTGTCAGCACAGAGCTGATGGAACACTTGTACACAGGCAGCCAGGTGCTTCTGCAGCTGGTGACACTGCTCAGCTTCCCATGAGCAGAACATACTATGGGTGCCACAGGGGCCAGGAGAAATCATTATGGACTCAGGCTGCTGAGAAGGCCTCTTGTTGGAAGTGGAGTAGTACCCCCCACACCAGCAAAGAATTTAGAGACATTTGGAGGCATTTTTGTCTGACATACTGACATTTATTCTGAGTGAAGGCAGAGAGAGAAGAGGTAGAAATGAATGCTAAAGATCTGGGCATGCATAGATGAATTGTCCCACCCAAAACGCCAAGTGTACCGTTGAGACCATGGACCACTAGATAAGTCTCAGACCTCTAGATACTGAGTAGGAGGCATATCTTTTCTTAGAAGATGCCAGAAAATATTGATGATTGTTGACTGTGCTAATGGGGCCCTGATTTAGGATTTGGGTTGAAGATCTACATTTGCCTCCGGAGATCTTGTAAAACCTTGGACAAACCAAGGCAATGTTGGGTGTCTGTTGGGGTTTTGAGGTGTTTTTCTCTCTTTCCTTCCCATTTTTTAGGGGGGGCAGTAAGATGAGTACTAAACTGGGAAGCTACAGCTGGCATTGCTGGTATTGCAATCCACTTGAGAGCCCCTAATGAAGAATATCTGATTATACAAGGAAACTAGAATCTGTTTGTTTTCTGTTCATTTAATTTGATGTTTTAATGATGCTGCTAGTTATTTAAAATATTCTGTTTCAATATACGCTTTATTTATTGTACTTGTAGCCTGAGGCATGCTGGCAGAGGGCGACATGTTTAAAAGTCTGCTCTCAAATAATAAATTTCCACGGGAAACCAGAAGCAGAAAAGTTTTAGATTACGAATACTTTAGGATCTTTTTAAAAAATCAGTCCAAATTGGATTCCAGAGATAAGCACAAGGAGACTTTTCTTTTTTTCTGCAAAAAACTTTAGCTCTTAAGTTTTATATTTTTTTGAAATATAAAAACCAACTAGAGACAGTCATGTTGTGGGTCAGATAAATGGAGACACTAGGCTTTCTTTCCAGTGGTTGCAGAAAATGAACAAATAGTGTCTTGGAAGGTCGTGGCATAACTGGTTTTATATCCCTTCTTCTTCCCACTTTTCAGTTGGGACTATTTGTATGTGTGTTTACCTGCTTGTATGCAGCCTCTCCAGCCTGGGTCGCAAGCTCCCTAATCACAGGAACCTTATCTGTTCACTCCTTCCTCTGGTCCCACAGGCTCCAGCCAAAGGCAAAGGACAGCGTGGGGACTGGCATTCACTCGCTCACTCGGCAAAGAATTCCTGATGTGCATGACTGTGCTGTGTGCTAAGGAGCGAGAGCTCATTAACAGCTGAGTGTGAAGTTTAGTGAGAGGATTACTTCTCCCATTGACCCACACGTTTGCTTCTGGATGCTAGAATTCCAGGCAGGTGGAGGTCGGTTTCCACCTGTCCTTCCTTGGCATCCTAGAAGCCACCCACACTGCACCAGGACAGGAGACTAGCCCTGACCCGTAGAATAAAATCCCTTATTTTTCTGCCTCAAATGGAAAGGTCACCTCAGTGTCTCCGGAATGACATCCCTTCCATTCTCATCCAACAGGTGGTTTTGGCAAAAGGGAGTTTTGTGCCAGAGTTCCCCTCTGACTCAAGGGGAAAATAACACAGTCATTTTTGGGGTCTGTTTAGTCTCAAAGGGAAACAACTTACTAATTAGGGTAAGAGACTTTACAAAAATATGTTTTCGATTCCACTGATGGTCAGTTACAAGCGATAACACTGTTAAATGTAGTGCCTAATAAATCTGGGAAAACTACCCAATAAATGTAAGTAATAACAATGATTAACAATAAATTAAATGCAGAGAACCAGGAATGTACTGCATTATTTTTAACTAGTTTGGGCCATCGGGTTCTGATTATTCAGTTTGTCCTGTACACCTGGAGTTTATTAGAGTGTAATACAAACTAAACGGTCCCTCAGAGAGGCCAATGAAAGGACTTAGTATAAAACAATATACAAGTTTAATAGTGGTAACTGACCTTTCTTTCTTTTACAAAAACATATCTTTGTAACTTGAGCCCCAAGGAAATGTAATGCTTTTTACCTAATCCTGATTGTTAATTTTCCTTTTATTTAATTTAGGAGGTTTCTTTTGGTTTGTGAGATAGGAAGATACAATTTATATTCAATAATTCTTCCTGCTCTGGAAAGAGATCCAGAATGGCTAAATATTTCTTTCCTTCTGCCGTGTCTATTACAAGCGGAGGGAAACAGACGAGCGCTGCGCTCGCTGGCAGCTGGTTAAAACCCGCGTTTTAAAATAGCTAAATGAAATGGGTCCATGTGTTTATAATCAAGGTACATTTGACTAATTTTCCCTAAACCTTTAAATATTACTCATTCTCAAATACCAGAAAATTGGGCTCTTTCTCAGTCGAGGGCAGGAAGGCAACGGCAGGCTCTCTGATGGAGGAAACTTTTCCACGATTTCCCTGAACATTATCTTTCCGATGCTATCTAGTGGGACTACCATATTTCAATTACGGAATCCTCCGACTTTAGGAAATCTCTGTGGGTAGATGACTATCTCATTTTGAAGTTGTTCTAACATGGTCTCGATGTTTTTCTAGAAGAAGGGTGTTTTCAGTGCCCCTCTACCTGGGGCTTCTCATGTCCTTTGTCCCAGCCCCTCGTCCCAGACCGAATGCCTTTTCCACAAAGGGAATCTTAACTAGGGTCAACTCTTGTAAACGTCTGAAACCTGAGGTGCCCCCCAACAAAGCCGAGGTCTGGCAAATAGTCCATAAAACCCTGCCTTAAAATAATTAAATGAAATGGTCACCAGGGAGGGCAAGAATGGCGTTGCCCAAGGCGTCAACAGAGCAGGAGACTCTATTTTGTTTAGCCTGCTAATCAATACGGTTGGCCTCAGGCCTCCTGGACCCCTTTGGTAGAGCCCCATACTACATCTCGCTAGCTAACTGTCAGCCTTCATTTTATAATCAAAACCAGTTTTGTTCAGAATCTGGTCTTTCTCTCAAAAAGATGGAGCAAGTTCAACTTTCATTTAGAAGAGGCATTCTGCTCCAAAGGGAGGGTGGCTTGACTTTCTAAACAGAAGGCTTAGGTCAAAGCAAAAGGTGGATTGATTTCTCTCTCTGCTCTAGAGAAACTGCACTCCATGGGTGAAGAGGGGAGGTTTGGGTTCTGGAAGGAGCATCACGCAACTCAACCTGGCTCTGCCCGTGGCTGGCTGGGAGTGGAGAGGAGGGGGAAGGAAGGGAGAGAGATGGAATGTCTAGATGCTGCGGGAATCTTCCCTAGGTGAACGTAGCTAGTTATCCCAGGGTGGAACTGAGAAGTGAGTAGGAAGACCTCTATCCTCTCCTAAATTGTGTAATAAAATGACAAGTACTGTTCCCTTGGATGTCTTGAGTGCCAAGCACCATGCTAGGTGCCGAC
Organism: Lemur catta; assembly: GCF_020740605.2. Lineage (NCBI taxonomy): Eukaryota > Metazoa > Chordata > Mammalia > Primates > Lemuridae > Lemur > Lemur catta. The sequence goes on along the minus strand of NC_059141.1, from coordinate 14,283,338 downwards.
ACGCATCCGTATATTTCCTCTTCGTGGCAACTCCATGGGGTACCCGTGGTCGGCCCCTCGGCTCGACATCCCAGTGGTTCCCCACCCTGTTTTGGAGCCAGCAAAGGGACAGCCAGTTATGCTGCCCATAAAAATGCACCGCTCAGATGTCCTGCTGTGAGGAGCATAATTGATGGTCCAGCTGCTGTCCCTCTGGATCCAGTCCCGAGTTTGTGCTGAGGCCACACTTCCTGTGAGCTGCTCCCAGCCGATGACTGAGTGTGGATGCCGATGGAGGCCCGTTTCCGAGAGAGATCCCGGACTCTTCCAACGGGCGGGTGACTTTGGTTTGAGGAGTCCCTGCCAGCCTGGCCAACATTTCCTGAGCTGTGCTGCTATCTGAGGCTCTTCCTCCCCAGTCTTCCTTCCTTCCTTCCTTCTCTCCTTCCCAGGGGCAGCTTGGCTTTGCAGTCTGAAGCCTTCCCCGCCTGCTCTCAGAGGCTTTTCCCCAATAAACCCCTCACTTTAGCAGTCTGCTTCTCAGAGGATCCAGAATAACACCAGCTAGTCCAGCAGCAGCTATCATCATGGGTAACAGTGGGCTCTGGACTTTGCTTTCCAGTTGTTCTAGGTCCCACCACATCCTTGCCCGGCAGCCTGGACTCCCTTTCCAAGCTGGGCATCTCCGTAGGGTCACACCCTGCTCCCCGGCCCTGACTTGGTTGGCCTCCTCAGGCAGCTGCGGCCGTCTGGCCTCCCTCCCCCTCCTCTGCTCCCGGCTCTGTTCCTGCCCTTAACCTGTCTCCAGAGGGGGCCCAGCTGTCTCCCCCGTGCCCGTGTTAGGGGGCTCCTGGCAGGACTCGGGCTCTGTATTTCTCAAGCTCCACTCTGGTCTTCTCTTGATGGAAATTCTCCCCAGTTCTCTAAGGCCTGACTCGAATCTCTCCCTCCCGTCTCAGATTTGGAGAAGGCCATAGTTCTGAGGACAGGATTGGGCTCTGCATTGAGTAGATTTGAACCCCAGCTCTGGGACTTAACTGCTGTGTGATCTTGGCAAGTTACTTAACTTCTCTGAGCTTCAGTTTCTTTATTTCTAACATAAGAATGGTAGTACTACCTAATTTATAGGTTCTTATAAGGATTAAATGAGTTATCTAATGCAAAGCCCTTAGCTGAAAGCCTAGCACATATAAGGGCTCAATCAATGATCGCTATTTCTTGTGGTTACAACTATTACATTATTATCTAACCAGCACCTCTCTAGGGATCAAAGATCGGCATCCAGACCACTATTTCCACTAGTTTTATAGCTTAATTTTCTTGTCAAAAAATCAGAGTGGTTGCTTACTAAATCAAATGTCAACAAGAAGCTCCATATTTGGGATCAAATTGTCTTCCATGGGATTTGGGGTTTTAGGGGTGAACTCCAGTAAAGTCCTGGGAAAACCTTGGCAGTTGGAGTGTAACCTTCAATCTTGGTTGCTGTGCAACTCCTCTGAAGGAAAGACTCCAGAGGGGAGAGGGAGCTCCACACCTAACAGCTTGTTTCTGGGAAGAAACTGAAACATGTTTGGGTCCTCCAAAGAAAACCAACATGGTACTCCAGTCCTTTCTCTGGAATGCTTTTTGGAGATGAAAGCCAGGTTTGGTCTTTTTTTTAATAAAGATGACTATAGATTAAAGACAATTATTTGTACTCACCAGTATTTTGGGGGAATCGCACATCATTCCTTTAGAAATTTGCTAATCTTCCCTGGCAACAAGGGTGAGTCCTTGCCGATAAGACATAGAACACTCTTTAGACTTGGCCATTGCCCACTGTTTTCTCAGACACAGTCCAGTTACATGTTGTAACCATTATTTCACATATCTTGCAGCCAATAAAATAATCACAGAGAGATGATTCGGTCCCGGTGTTTAAGTCAGTAAAGCCTCCGTGCCATCGGAGATGGAGGTTTAATTTTGAGTGACACTGGATGAGAACCCGGTTCCGGGCTGTACCGGAGCCATCCAGCTGTTCTTTCATCACGCATCCAGAAAGCCAGCCACACGTATCCCCAGCTCATCTGTGCATTCTTGATCTTGCCTCTAACATTTTATTTCGAACTCCCCTGATAGCCTCAGTGAAAGTTCCCGGCAGAGATTGATTGCAGGGCACGACCCAAATTTGTAACTGGCCACAAAACGCTGTAAAACAAAGTTCACCGAATACCTTCCAGCTGATTGTAAGTGATTTTTGAAAATGATCTGGTTATGTTTTTCTTCTTCGTTTTTTCCACATAAAATGTCTGAAAAGAAGGACTTTTTGCCAAGCTCTGATTTTCGTAACATCATCTGTAAAGCATGACAAAATGGCCCGCGTGGAATTGCAGGTGTGGCAGCAGCTGTGCTAGTAGATTTTTGTTTGCTGGGACATGACTATTAACAGAGAATGAGGGCAGAGAGTAGGTGTCCTGGCAAGGGAGGCTGAAGACCCAGGTTCTAGAAACTCTTGGAAAATTTCTTAATCTCCCTAGTGGGTCTTTTCCTCATTCACAAAATGCAGGAGAGTATTTGTTAAGTGATGTCTTTGCAGAACCCTGGAATTCTCTCCTGAAAATGGAACAAGAGAGGGCTTTTCCAGATCTGCAGAATGTAATTAAGTTATTTGAGAGAAGTTTTTCAAATAAGCCTTTGCCCACATATCTCTTACACTTTAATACCTGCTACTGGATAAAAATGAATAAACAGGTGTGCTAAAGAAAAAATTAAGAACCGTGGTATTAAAGAAAGAATTTATCTTTTTCTGGTATCCTGAATGCATGGAATTTAGTCATATTTTTGTCAGTGAAATACTTCCTGGTTCATATCATGGAGTGGAACATATCAGAAAGTTCTTGCTCTAGATTCAGGCACATCTGGGCCTGCTGGGAGGCCGGTAGGTTATTCCCTCCCAGGGTCTGTTGCCACGAGGAAGTGAGGAGCTGCCTGGGTAAGAGCTTGTCCTAGCAAAGAGGGGGTGAGAGCCACAGCTGGGGCCAGCAGAGCAGTGCTGGGGCAGGGAAGGGATGCTCTCACTGAGAGTCTTTTCATTCTGCCCCCACATCATATCGCTATGCTCCCAGCTGCGGGGGGCTCTGCAGACGCTGACAGAGAGAAGGCACTAAACACCCAAGGTACAAGTGGCCTTGGTGCTCATGGCTTTAGCAGCCTCAGGAAACTGGGTCATTGGCACCACTGGTATCACCTTTGGCATCAGCAGTGTTGGTACAGACCTGGGCTGTGTTCCAGGGGCTGGGACATTGGCACTGACACCCTCAAGTCAGATGCCATCAGAATCTATGATACCCTTCCAGGAGTATGAGCATCAGAAGTCACACTGAGGATGTCACAGGAACCAGCAGCAGTGGTGACTTCATAGGGCATTGGCAGCAGGGCAGCCTGAGAGATAAATGGGCTGGCCCGTTGTGACGGGGCCTGGGCTTGGGAGCACAGAGAGTCATTCCAGCCCGTTGCCAAGAGGGAGCCATCGAGAGATTTTGAAGGAGTGACTCTTGATCAGAATTGGACTTCAGGCTGATGCTCCGGCCTTGTACAGAACAGGGTGAATGGAGGGCAGGAAGGATGGAAGCAGGGAGACAATTGGGAGGCTGTTTACCATAGTCCTCTTCAGAGATTCGTACTGAAGGACTGAGCAAGGCTGAGGTTTACAGGGGTCATATCAAAACTGGACCAGACACTACATCCAGCTGAAGGGATGTCTCATCTGATCCTCAGGGAGCATCTTTATACCCGGCGAGTTGTAGGACTCATGCTCTCTGGGTTTGTGCCACACATCTGGGGAGACAAGCCAGAACCCACTGGATAGGCATCAAGGAAGCAAGCAAACTGACTGCTACAAACGCAGGCATTTCCCTGACCTCAGTGCCAAGCTACCTGCCCTTTGGGGCTTACTTAGACTAGAAGGGATGAAAGAGGGGCAGAAACACCCTGTAATCCTGGGCAGCAGGGTAGTCTGGTCTCCTGGGAAATCACTGGGGCCTTCCTTGGGTATAGGAGATGCCAGAACCAGTGTGGCAACCAGGAATCCTGCTCTCGTGCTAACGTTGCCTTCCCTCCAACTGGGTCCCCCCTGGGATGGAAGTAATCAAAGGTTAGGCTTAGCCCGAGCTGCTTTTCCTGGACCTATGCACTTAGTGTCCCAGTCATAAGCATTGACACAATTCCAACTATGTCATTTCTTTTTTTCCCCTTTTATATTGGGACAAAGGATTATTTTTCTGGCAGTGAGAGCTTGAAAAATAAGGTTATATGAACAAAAAAGTGGAGGCCTATAGTTTAGTAGAAAGAGCTCTTAGCAGAAAGGCCCCTGAGTCCTGTTGCCACCCTGCTGCCGACAAGCTGCATTGACTTGGGCTTTGGTCTGCTCGTCTGTACCATAGAAAGCTTGGACTTGGTGACTGTGAAGGCCTCTTCCAGCTTATACTCTCTGTGTTTCAGCTCCAGGAGAAGCAGATTCCCTGCTTATGGTTAAGGAGAAATGTCTTGACCATTTCAGGTCTCTTTAGTGAGAAAATATGAATAGAGCTCAGGCTCTGGGTTTGAAACTTGACAACAAACTAGTGGTGGCCTTGGGTAAGTTCTTTAACCTGTCTGAGCTTCAAGGTCCTCTTCTGTAACATGGGGCCCAAACACATACTTTGGGGCTAAGATAAGGCTTCTACATATGATCCTTTGAACATAGAACATAGCACACACGAGGCCCACAATGAATGACGGTGGCTGGCATTGGTGGTGGTGGTCGTGGTGGTGTTGAATTGGGACAAGGCACTAACACCTGAGTCCAGATCTGAAGGGGGTTCCTGGTACCTCCCCTGTCTGCTCCTTCCCCATTGGGGTTGAATCATCATCCATCAGATTGTCCTCTTTGTCCTCTGCAAGTGGAAGCTCACCAAGGGGGAAACTACAGAGTTCCCAGGCAGGAAGAGAAATATACCGTTTTTCTTTTCATGTTAAAGAACCAGTCCATGTGCACCATATAAAATCAGAAAATACAGACAAGCAGAGACAAAAAAAGCATTCTTCCACTGCACTGGGCCAAACAGTGTTCCCTCCCCGACTCCCCGATGAGGTCCATGTCCGAATCCACAGAACCTGTGAATATGTTACCTTACGTAGTAAAAGGGACTTTGGAAATATGATTAAGTCAAGGATCTTGAGACGGGGAGATTATCCCAGATTATCCATGGGATAAATGTAATTACAAGGCTCCTCCTCGTAAGAGGGAAGCAGGAGAGTCAGAGTCCAGGAAGGTGATGTGAGATGACAGCAGAGGGAGGGGAAGGGGCATGATGTTGAAGCAGAGATCGGAGTGACGCGGAGACCTGACCAAGGGAACACAGGTGACTGCTAGAAGATGGAAAACACAAGGAAATGGAGTCTCCCCTAGAACTTCCAGAAGAGGGCTTTGATTTTAGCCCAGTGAAACTGTTTTCATACTTTTGACTCCCAGAAGCAGAAGATAATAAATTTGTGTTGTTCTAAGCCAGTAAGTTTGCGATAATTCATTATAGCAGCAATAGGAAACTAATACATGCACCCAGGATCACCACTATAATTTAGTATTTGTATACATATCCTTCCTGATCTCTACACATGCATGCACACACACACACACACACACACACACACACACACACACACACACGTGCATGCATAGCTATTTCTTATTTTAGCCAACCAGGAGATCATATTCTTTTGTAACCTACTTCATTCTGTTGACAATCTTCACCTTTCTATTTAGTAACTTTTCCTCCCTTCTAAAAGTCAGGTCATATTTAAATTCTCTTAGCTGATCCTAAATGTCCATTATAGGTGCTTGCCCAAACTACTATATAAACAAGTATTACACATTGCATTTAGTTGCTATAGCCTCCAAATCTTTTTAATTTAGCACATCCATTTTTGATGTCCCTGACTTGTTGAAGAGGGCAGGCCAGAGGTCCTGCAAAATGTCCTGCAGTCTAGTTGCTTCTTTGTGGTGGTGTTTAGATTGTTCTTCGATCTCCTGTATTTCTTGTAAACTGGATAGCACATCTAAGTCTTGATAGATTCAACTACACACTTTGGGCTAAAACACAGCATAAGTGATGCTATATACTTGATGTGGCATCACATAACTTCTAGTTGTCCTAGTAGACTATTTGCTTTTCTAAGGACTGTTCCTAAGGTTGGTACACCAGGTGTTATGTGGGGTTCAGAGGCATCAGGAGAATGAGTGATTCATTCTGATTCTGGGGGATCCAATTGCCATTAAGAAGTACAACTTGCAGAAACCACTTAAATTCAAGGCAACTCATTTGCTAGCCTAATGGAGCGGAGTTGCAAATCAAGTCCAATGGAGGGCAAACAACAGGAAACGCAAACTTGCAGACCACATTCAGACTCATAAATTACTGGGAAAGAGCTTGAAGAAAACAAGCAGGTTCAATTTCAACAGACCTTTGCCAACTAGATGTACCAACATCTGACTGCTCAGACATCATTAAAATACATTGCACCCAATATGTTTACCCACAGTCATCTATTACCTGGGTAGGTCATTCATCAGCTTGTCAATTTAAATGGATTTCTACATATAAGTGACTGTCTAATGTGTTGAGAACTTTTGAGGAGAAACTTGTAGAACCAGCATATTAGAAAAATGCAAATTACCCAAGACCTTGTTAGAGGCAACCATCCCTAACTGAATCAAATGAGGAACAACAATATTTTCTGTTCAAACTACTATTTCTATTTTAAGCTATTATCATGGTTAGTATTACCAACAACAATAATAAAAGCATCATAAAGGGTTTATAGGCAAAACTTTAGGTGAAAATTCTGAAATTGGAATTAATTTCTTGGCCCATGGTTAAAATAGCGCATTTTGCATTTATGTCTGCATGTGTTTGCATGTGTGTGTGTGTGTGTGTGTGTGTGTAGGGTGTATATGTTTTTCATGATTCCCATTCAAACATTGCTCTCATTTAATTAAATGTATTGATAGCATCACAGAAACTGAGCCAATCTTGGTTTATGTCACTTTCAGGAGATTATAAACTCTAATTCAGGTTTTCCAAAGTCTGACCAAATCCGAGTTGCTTTCTGCTGGAATATAGTACTTTGAGAGCTCATTGTAATGAGCAATGAGAAACTCTCTCTGTGCACTGTGATTGTGCATGCGTCCTCTCTCTCTATTTCTCTCTCTCTCCCCCCTCAGCCCTAAAGTCTAAAATTTAGATCGGTCCTCGTGAGAAACTTGTAGAATAAAAAAGCATGCTTGTGGCAGAGTCCAGAAAACAGCTATGCTATGTATGTTGCCATTTGGGGAAAAAAATAGAAAGGGGAAACTGGGGAAATTAAAGATATAAACAGAATGAAACTAAGTGAAGAATGCTGGATAGATTTTTAAAAATAACCTTGCTAAAAGACACTGGGAGACAGTGTACTCTTCAAATCACCACGCTGCTCTCTAACATGAATTAAAGATGTGGTGAGTCTATGAATGGACATCACTTGCTTAATGAGAACACCAGATGCCCACATTTAGGAAATGTAAAGACAGCGAAAGCCTTGTAAAATTTTATATATTATCCCTTTCACCAAAAATATGAAAAACAGATTAGAAGGGGAAAGGAAAAGTTCTTCTGTAAATAAATTTGAAGAAACACTGGACCAAAAGGAGACACTTGTTTAAATACAATGTCTAAGAGAGAAAAGTCATCAAATAAACAAGAATCCTCACTTTCGACTGAGCAGCTCAAACATTTTGAGCCCCTAGGCTCTAAAGCAGAACTGTCTTCCACCCTGCCCTTGCAGAAGGCCTTTCTGAACTGACTCTTCTTTGGCAATCACATTTGTTAGGAATAATAAATAAGAAGAGCTGTGGATCTGGAGGCTTCTTGCAAAGACATGTGGACATTATAAAGACATTTTAATCAAGTGTCTTTTGAAATCTATAGGTTTATGTTTGGCCTAGATCTTTGAATTACGTGTTGCTTTTCTTAGCCTGCTTTTTCCCTTCCTTCTCCTTTCAATGCATCTTGGATCCTTGCCCCTCTCAAATCATAAACAATTTGCCATTTGCAGGGCTGTCATTGAGCTATTGAGAGAAACACGCTCGTAGACCATAGACCCCTGTCAGAGGCCTTGCTGCAAATCTGAGCCTGCTACCTTCAGCCACAAGGAATCTAACTGCAAAAAAGACGAAAACACATTTAATTTATGCTCTATAGTTTTTTTTTTTTTTAAATTACTGCTCTATGTTCTTGGGAGAAAACTCCAGCACAACAGCAGAGACATGCTGTTTCCCTTATACTCAGTGATGTTTCTAAGGACCACAAAAGGATTTGAACCTGAAACATTGGGCAGGAAAGTTGGCAGGGCAGAGTGGAGGAGGCAGCCCAGGTCTGGGCATCTGGTGTTTCAGATTTGGTCATTTACAAGTTGTATTCACTTGTGCGAGCCCCTTAACTGGGAATGACAAGCCTGTGCCTTTAAACCAGTCCTTGCACAGAGTGCTGTCTGAATCGTGGGGACGTCCTCCAGAACTCTCTATCCCCACCTTTACTTGCTCCTCACTGGCTTCTGGGTTGGTCCCATCTAAAACCAGCTTGGAGCTCAACTTGGTGACGCCAGCCTCGGTCCTGGCTGAGCCCTTCGGAATGGTGTTCACCAAGACTCTCTGGGGTGATTGTGCCTGGCCCTTGGCTTCCTTCAGCGCAGTTTGGCTCCCGTCCTGACTCTCAGCCTCTCCGATTACACCGAGTTGGAACTGTCCCTATGCTGGCACTACTAGCGCCCTCCCCACCCCCACCCGCTACTTGGCAAATTCTAGCCCTCTGGGAAGGTAGCTTAGTAATGTTAGCTAACATTTGCAGTCCTGGGGCCCTACTGAGAGCTTTCTGTGTTACCTCACTTCATCTCATAAAGGCCTAAGGAGCAGATATTATTCTTTCTCCTTTAGAGAGAAGGAAACTGGCATGGGGAAGTTAACGGATCTTCCCAAGGTCCCAGAGCTCAGGAGGGCGGAGCTAGGATTTGAACCTCGGTCAGGGGCCAGCAAACTTCTTCAGTAGAGGGTCAGATAGTAAGCATTTTAGGCGTGGCCAGCCCTCAGTCTCTGTCATAGCGACTTGACCTTGCTACTGTAACACAAAAACAGTGATGGATAATATGTAAATGAATGGGCAGGGCTATGTCCCAGTAAAACTATTTACAGGCATTGAAATTCGAATTTCATATAATTTTCATGTGTCATTATATACTATTACTGTCTTGATTTTTAAAAATCATTTAAGGATATAAAAACCATTTAGCTGGCAGGCCACACAAAAACAGGCGGTGAGCTGGATTTGGCCCATGGGCCGTAGTCTGCCAGTCCCTGACCTAGGCCATCATTTCTAGAGCTCATGCCCATCACCATCACAGTAAACTGCCTCTCGATAGTACCATTATCATCCCCTTTTACAGACGAGGAAACTGAGGACACGCAGAGGGCAATCCGAACCCAGGCATCTGAAGTCCAGTGCCTGGACTGCACCTCTAAGTTATGCCAAGCAGGTGGGGGCATTGCCTTGCCTGCTTTTTAAGCATAAACATGAAGATCAAATGAGATCATGTCCCTGGTCCACATAAAAAAATGCACATTATAGATTTTTTTTTTAATGTGTAAAAACTCTTATAAACTGTCCAATATATGCAACTGAGATTAGGCTAGCTTCTGAAAACAAATCTCCTAGTGGAAAGTGTTAATAGTTTTCATTCATTTTACAAGAATTTATCTAGTGCTTGGTTTGTACCAAGTATCCTGGGCACTGGTAGCTATGGAGATGGTGGGTGAGAGTACTTGGTTTAGTGGGGAAAGACAGACATGCCCATGAGTGATCAGGATCCAAAGGGTTAACTGCTACCATGAATGGGGTGCAAGTGGTAGAACCACAGCTGTGTTCTGGGGGCACGGGGAAGGCCATGCATGCATGCTGGGAGTTTTGAGGGAAAGAGAGAAGAGACTTCCAGGCTGCGGGAAGAGCGTGTGCAAAGGCACTGAGGCAGGGAGGATCAGAGCGGCTGGAGTGTAAGAGAGCTGGAGGAGAGTGGTAGAAATGAGGCTGGGAGGAAGGCAGGGAGGCTGAATGAGGGCCTTCAAGTCTATGCTGATTTCCTAGACTCGATACCTTGGGACCTAGGCTGTGTACTAGGAGTACTCAAACCAGGAGGTGCACTAAGGAGTACACAAAGCCATAGGATAAAGATGAAGCAGATTTCCAGGGCATTACTTTTACTTAAAGATTTTTAGATTAAAATCACTGTTTTTAAATGAAAACAAATAAGGATACGTTGAGTATAACAAGTAAGTGTACATTTGTGTTCCATCAAGAAGCAAAGGAAAGAGAGAAGAACATTTGCTTGGGAGTCAAAAGACCAAGATTTGAACCCTTGATTTTGACTAGCTGTGTGACCTTGGGCAAAGCACCCAGAGTTTTACTTTTCTCATCTCCCCAGTGAGGAGAACTATACCTGTCGTGCGTACCTCTAGGAGTCTTTGCTGGGATCGCCCAAGACGATGTCTATGAGAGCTCTTTGTAAAGGGTTTGAACATCGCTGGTGGATTTCCAGGGAACAAAAGGCCAGCCCTCTTTCTGCTTGGTGACCTCTCCAAGAAAAGGCAATTGCTATTTTTTCCCCTTCTTCAGCTGTTGGAGCTGCGGATCAATTGCAACCAGGCTAAACAGAAAAAGGTAGTCATACATGATCAGCAAAATGGTCCAAATGATGTCATCCATCAAGATGGACATTGCAATTTGCCAACTATTTTCTCATAAATCAAACCGTGGTCCCTCAAGGAAGAGGGGCAGGGCTCGAGGAGCCAGCATGGCAGCCCTTATCGGCAGACCAGACGCAGGGAAGCGCTCCCTTAAGGATACAGTAATTACTTTCACTCTACGGGAAATAAAGAGGGCACCATGGGAGGGAGCGCTGGAGAGTGTCTGCCTCACTTCATTACTGCTCCCCAGGCAAGGGACACAACATATGCTTTTCATTGGGAAGCCAATAATTTTGAATCGTGGGACAGGTGAAAACTTAAATGACATTTGCAAACCTTGATTTATTTCTCTGCTTAACTCCGGAACATGCTTTAGACTCAGCTCTATAAGTTTCCATAGATTAGTGGTCAATGTCAAGTATTTTCAATGACATATTCAAGCGTTTCCTGTCCCTATCAGTTAATTAAATATTTTCAGTACTAATCTCTTCTTATTGAAATGGTTTCCCTTCTTTTGGTTATGGGTTTGGAAAACAACGAGATGAAGCATGTGCTTTATTGAAAACAAAATAACAAAAATAAAAAAGAATACTTTTTTCCCCCCACGTGCTATTTTACTTGCTGGAAATCTCATTAAAAGTTATTTATGAGCTGTTAGGGATCCCATAAGGATTACACCTAATTCAGTCTGTAAAGCTTTTGAGTTTCTTTTACATGAAGGACCTCCTTCCCCATTATTCTACTTTCGTTGGCACCCAAATAAATACTGGAGATTAACTTTTTGGCAGAAGAGGGTCCTCAGTCTCTAACCTCACATCACCCAGGCCAAGTTTGGACCTTCCTCCCGTTTCTATGGCCCCACTCTGATACGGCCAGGGTAAGAGGTTAAACTTGTGACAACTGATAAATTATCATTTTTGTTATTATAAATGTTCTAGTGAAGATGGCGTAGGTATCACTTACATCTCCGGGGTTTGTAGTCTTTGCAATCAGCCATGTAGTTAGTACTAATTGACTATCACATTTTCTTCTACACCTCCTCCCCTAGAAATAAGAAAACCAAATTTTATCAGAATGAGTAATTTCGCAGTCTCTTTATGGGGCTTATATGCCTGTTTTTTTTTTTTTTTTTTTCTTTTCAGCTTCTCAGAACTTGTTCTAAGGCAGCAAAGATGGAACTGCCAAATTAGGCTACTTTTGTCCTTTCATCTTCTTTAATAAAATACCCCAAATAAAAGTGTATTTAATTTCCAAAGAATCTGTTTTGGGTTCATATTTCTAAAACTCAGAGAAGAGTGTAGTCACTCAAGTAGCTGAATATTCAAAATTGAATTTTGGCAGGTAGAAAACTGGCATAAAAATTTAGCAGTAATAAGAACATGGTGCCCCTAACTATCAGATGCACAGTATACTCATGTAAGTTTTAGCTGTTCTTATTACCAGTGCTCCTGCCATCTTTTCTAACAAAAACCTGGGACCATGGATTGCTCATTTCTCTCCAGGTGTTTTCATATTCCTCACACTCTGGCTCATCTCTCCAGCTGAAACACGAGGCACCAATAATACCATGTCCACACTGGAGCAGCCTGGCAGATTGCGTATAAGCTTGGACTATTGTTCTAGCCACCATGGGAGCAGCCAGCAATGGTGTCTTCATGGCCTATGTTATCTTTCCTTCTTGGATCTCAAACTTCTCCATTTGGGCAACAATTCATCCTGCCCAAAGTAGACAAATAATAAGGCAATGGCTGCATATTTTTAGTAGAGAGTGTATTTTTCCTTAATCTCAACCATCTGGAGAATTTTAACATTCTATGTTCTTTATAGAATTCTCCCTAAGAGGTCAGTTTAATTTTTTAAAGAATCATTTAAACATCCTGAGTAACACTGTAAGCCCCCAAACAAGAAATGCTTCTTGGGCTAGACCAGGGGAAACCACATGGGCTGTTTGTGTGTTTAGTCTGGTTCAGTGGATCTCCAGCTTGGTTGCACTGAAAAGAAGTGATGCCTGCATCTATCTCACTGACCTATCTTCCCCCTCCCCAGCAACATTGTTTGGCTTTGCTTGAGAACCACCAGGTTAGAACAATCTGAGTCTAAGGATGAAGACAGGCGTGGGTGTTACCATGGATGTTACCCTCCCAGTGTTCTCAGGGCTCTGCCTCTGCTATAATTACAAACAGAATGAAGCTAGAGGGCTCGGACTTACTCCTTGGAGTTGTTACTCGCCCACTGCTTGTGTTATGGACTGGGTCTCCCTCTGTTCCCCTGGGAAAAAAAAAAGATGTGAGGTCCTAACCTCCAGTACCTGTGAATGCTGCCTCACTTGGAAATAGGGTCTTCACAGGTAATCCAGGTAAGATGAGGTCATTAGAGTGGGCCCTAATCCAAAGTAATTGTTCCTTCTAAAAAGGGCAAATTTGAATGTTACGGCTCTTTTAGAATTTGTCTAGCAGGTTTTCTGATTTTTACCGGAAACCACCAGTTCAAAACAAGGGCAAATTTGGACACAGAGACAGTCAGGTACACGGGAAGAATGCTGTGTGAAGATGAAGGCAGAGATTGGGGCGATGCTTTGCAAATGAAGGAACACCAAAGATCGCCAGCAAACTACCAAAAACCAGGAGAGAGGCCTGGAACGGATTCTCCCTCATAGTCCTCAGGAGGAACCAACCCTGTCGACACCTTGATCTTGAACTTTTAGACTCCAAAACTGAGACCCAGTTTGTGTTCTGTGTTTGGGCAGCCTGACCAAACTGACGTGCCTAGAGATTCAGTTCAGTGCACTGCCAAGCCCCAGGCAGATGAAGCTCCCTGAGGCTGGGCCTCCGCCTTGGCCACGTGCAGCCCATCTTAAAGAGAGGCCTGCACGCCAGTGAGCCCCAGTAGGAGCAAAGCAAGGACTGCAAGCAGATGGTGGCATTTGATCTGAGCTTTGAGGGGGAGAAGATTTCATTTTGAAAAGAGTGAAGGGAAGCAAAGATATTCCAAAGGGTGGGGTTGTCTCAGTAGTGAGTCAGGGTCTGATAGAATGCAAGAAGGGACAGCCTCTGCCTTGGATTTGGTGGCAAATCTTGTACCCCGAGACTTTGTGTATGTGTGTATGTGTGTGTGTCTTATGTGTGTTTATATTTGTGCACATTGCACACACAAATATCGTGGACATGGCTTGCACTTGGGAACTTGTCTAATCAATCCAATTTCTCTTTACATACACAACCTCGCTGTTCCAAGCATGGTCTTAAGTCACCCAGGCCAGGAGTACATGCGTGTGTGTTTGGGTCTGAGAGTTGGGCCAAATTGAAAATAATAAAAAAATAGTGAACATTCATAGAGAGCATATTCTGAATGAAGCACTCTGCTAAATCATATTTAATTCTATGATTGACCCAAAAGATCTCAGATGCTGTTATTATCCCCATTTCATAGATGAGAAAAAAATGAAGCTCCAAGAATTGGGTGAGACCCCACAGTTGGGTTCCACATGCTGACCACCACACTGCATGGCTCACTGGCTCATACTTGGGGGCTACTCCCAGGGAGGGGGTGTGGATGGAGGTGCAGAGGTGAAGACGGACTTGAAGCAAATGCACACCGTTGCGTGACTGCTGCAGAGACACGGGGGTCAGGGCAACCCTGAGGTCCATCCACGCGTGGGCACACGGCTGCCCGCCCACTGTTTCCAGTCGTAGGCCCCTTCTGGGGGTCTGTGATGGGCAGGGAAATCCATTCGGGGCAGCGTGTGCTCTCTGATTGAAATCCAGGTTTGTTCTTCCACTCAAGTATTACAGGGGAAAGCAGAGAAGGGAAAGGGAAAGAAACATAAAAAGTTTCAGCATATGAGTAGCATTTGCAATGTAATCTATGTGTTCTGAGCCAAGTTACTGTACACGCTCTGGGGAGAATTACAAATAAATGACGAAACGTTTTGAAACATGGCTTATACCTAATTAATCATGGAATTTAAAGAACAAAGAACGCATTTCTTCAAAGTTTTCAGCCTTTTCCCTATTAAGTGGAGACGGTGGGGGAGGGGAGGGGAATCTCCCTGCCCCATAATGGATACACTATGCACTTCATTTGGGGTAAAGAATCTCTTAATCTTCTTTGGCCTCCTGCAACCTCTGAATCCTTACATCTTTAATACTTCATGTTGAGCATTTTCATATTAAAGGAACTGAAAGTTTCCAGATCATGAAATATTCCTCAGCTTTTTGTCTCTTGATCCCTCGGCCCAAACAATACTGGTTTTGGAGATTATGAGATCACCAGGCATTTCTTAAGTATCCATGATATTGTGCCCTGGGATTCCTATGTCCTTTTTATATGCCGCCACCACCCAGAGACATCTGTGGGCACGTCCTGCTTTGAAGGCAGAGCTTTAAGGCCCCCGCTTTTGTGCTGCCACCATGTTATTCCTCATGCCTCAGACTCTGAGCCTTGACTCTCCCATTCGTAAAATGGGGATGATAGATAACTAACTGATTTATGATGAATGCTAAGTAAAATAATGCCACAAAAGCGCTTAGCCTAGTGCCTAGAACAGAACTGCTCGATAATGGAGTGTGTGACTGAATTTTCCAGATACGTTTCCATTTACTCCTTATCCATGGATTTGACCGAGTTGCCATCTTGCTTGGCCAGCGGAGGCACTTCTTTAGAGCTCTGGTCTCACCAGTGACAGATATGGAGGTAGAAAATGACCTTGCACTTGGTAGCCAGTGTTCACTGCTCCTACGGGAAGCCCATAGCTTCACTCTTCTTTCCCCTGAATTTCCCCATAGCTACTCCATGAGCTAGTTGTGGACACAACCGAGGAACTGGAGATGCGTGTGTGTTTCATTCAAACAGTGTGACTTGTATACTGCATGGATTTGGACAAGCTGATCAGGCTGCTTGGATACAGGTTCTCTCCTTCCCTCTGTTGAAAAGAAAGCAAAAAAAAAAAAGTACTGTATTAAAGTGGTTGTGAGTAAAACCTGAAGCCTGAACGCCTCCCATCCCCAGCCCCATGTGAAGGACAAGAATGCAGAGGATACTGGAGTCTGGAGTCCAGTGGAGGAACCAAAGGGCTGCGGATGGTGGTGCCAGGGATAGTATCATAACCGGACAGTGCCCAGGGTCTGACATCAGCTCTGTTCTTTACCCTTGAACCTCTCTTGGTTCTGGCTCATTTTTCCTCTCAGCCCTCCAGCCTTCCTGCAGACTCTGCAAGCTACCCAACATCCTTCTTACAGAGTCCTTTTCTGCTCAAGTTGGTCCTCAGACTACTTTATTTATAAACAAAAGCCTAGACAGAAACAAATAAAATATACTCAGCACCTACTATGTGCCAACTCTTTTACAGGTGAGGAAACGGAGACCCAGAGAGTGGGAGTAACTTGCCCAGGTCACCAAGCCTAGTTAGTGGTGATGCTGGGATCTGAACCCCCGTCTGTCAGCCTTTGCCATTAAATTCTCTCAGCAAAGGGAGATGAAAAATAAACCCACAGTCCATAACCATCCATGTCTGCAGTGAGCTTTCCTCATGGCTGGGGTCTTTGGAGGTTCTCCTGCCCTAGCCTAGTGATCAGCTGTTGTAAATTGCATGGGAAGCAAAATGCCTTCCCGTGCTGAGAATCACCGTGGGTCTGTGCCTGAAGCAGGAGAGGTGAGGGGAGAAGGACCAGGCAGTCCAAGCACTTGGCCTTGTGTCCTCCACATAACTCTGTAATATTTATGTGTGCTGCTCATTATCCTGGGTTCATATTCCTTTCCTTGATGTCTTCAGAAATGAACTGCATGTGCCTTGCACAGCATGGAGGGAGAGGCTGGCTTGTTGGTTTCCATGTCTTCCATCGTACACCTGCTCTCGCTCCAACTAATGGCATCATCCTCACTGCCTGGCATCTCAGGACGGGCCGTCAGACATTGCCATCTGCCCCCAGAATTGCAAACCCTCTAGTGCTTCTCTGTAGAAGGCAGGGGTGGGGGGACCTTCTGAAAGAACAGGAAGCCGCTAGAGTGCACATGATGTGCACATGGACACTGTCTTCTTCTCTTTCTTAAACCAAGCAGGAGGCTGGCCACTCCCTGGTCAGCTAACTGTCAATAGCTGCCCTGGAGACAGACCCACATAAAACCACTTTCTTCCTGCCCTCCCTCCAGCATATCTGCAGAGCATCAGTCCGGCCAGGACTTGGTCATCTCACTTCTTTCCCACTGACTTTTTTAGAAGCCAGTTATTGAAGATGTAGGGCGATAAAAGCAACTTGGACTTCATTCCCCCCTTCCCAGTGTTAGACACTGCAGGCCTCGGTCAGCGATACTGCGTATAAAATACAAAGCAGTGAATTAAATGCAACTTGATGGTACATGTTGTACCTTAATGAAAACAAAGGCTCGGGAACACTATTTGTGAACGTGTTACCCAATAAAGTGTTAGCAAAGGAGCTCGTAAAGCTGCCAGCGGGGTTTAGCCATTTTGTAGAGCGCTGTTCAGCTGGGCTGGACCCGGAGAGTGAGGTCTGTTCACTTTATCACAGACGCTGGAGGCTTTTATTTAAAACACATGGAAGAAAGACACTTGAGCTTGGCACCAAAATGTCTTGTGGTAAAGAAAAAAAATTAGAAATATCCAAAAGTACTTAAAAAAAATCTAGAGGGAGAAAAAAAACAGATGTGAAGAAATGAAGATGGGATGACATAGGGTGCCGCGTTAGCCGCTTAAAGGAGAAAGCAGAGAGCAACGGCTTTCCCCGCAGCCGCTGATAGACACGAGCAATTGAGCAGTTCATAGCCTCTCTGTTGTCCCTGTCACAAGATTTGTAGGTCATTCTCAGCCAGCCACTGAGGCTAAAGGGCACAGGTCGTGACCTGCTGATTTACCAAAGTATGATCAACTCACACAAATTATAGGCGTAAGAGAGTCCTGACAACTTCAATATGATGCGCAATGAGCGCAATTATTTGTGACATGTGAAACCAGTGTGAGACCATAATTCTGTCACTGCGTGACAAGGCATTATTAGCCAGGGCAGGCAGCGGCTTGAACCAGGAGCAGCTGGAGGAGAGGCGGGGAGAGAGAGAGGGCTCGGCAGGGGAAGGCCCGTCACGGGCTTTCTCTCCAGAGTGGCAAATAGCGATGGCCCCTTTGTGCAGCGCGGAGCCGCTGGGGAGGACAGACTCACCCTATTGCTATCTGGTCCGGCGGAGAATAAAGGAGCGTTTGGCAGGGAGGGCAGAGGGGAGGACACGCCGTTGGCCCGTGGCTGTGTACAACCAAGGTGTTTGCTTTGAAATCCAATGTGGTGTTTTTCATGAGGCAGACTGGGATGCAGATTCCTGCCGGCCAGATGAGGTGGGATCCGGGGAAGGAAGGACAGGACTGAGCTTCTCCTGCTGGGCGGAAACCTCTGCTCCACCAGGCTTCGTTCAGTCAAGTCCTGCCAGGAACTTGCAGTCTAGCTGCCAGGTGCAGGAGGACGCAGGTCTCGGGCCCCTGGGTTTTCCCTTGTTTGTAGCGATCTTGCTCCCTGTACCTCCGTGGGCTTCATAGGGGCAGCCCGAGGGCAGTGTAGGTGTATGTCTCCCTTCTGGCGATGGCCGCAGGGGTTTCTGCTTGGGTGAGTAGCACAAAACTGTCCCCAAGTAAGGCAGGGCTTCCTCAGGCTGAGTATGAGGGTCACATGACAAAGGACCCCGACATAGCTGTCTGTGAACCGGAAGCAGGACTGTGTTCCGCAGTGTCTCCCGCAGAGGGAGGGTAGCAGCTACATTCTGGGCCTCTTTCTGGGCTCACTGACTTTCACCCCCGTGTTGAGGAGGGAGTGGCCTAGTTAGCCTCACCCCAAGTCAGCCAATGAATGCTCCTCTGTGCACCTAGTGGACGTCAACCACTGCCCAAACCGCAGAAGATCTGAATGAGAAAAGCCTGTGTCTGCCCCTGAAAGTTCTTAGTCAATGAGGGAAGATGAGATGGAAACAAGTAATATTAATACACTATGCTAATGAGCACACTCTAGAAGGACCACGGGTGTACAGGGACGGTGTGGCTGACTGCCTCACGTCACTCAGGGGTCTGCCCAAATACCCCATGCAGAAGGGGCCATTCTGACCACACCGTCTAAAATAGGTCTTCTGTCTCTCAGCCTTCACCTTCCTGCCCTGCATCATTTTTACCGAATTTCTGAAGGCATGAGCCAAGGATAATTAGCAGCACATACAAATAATACTGGCTTGCTATGTAGCAACTCTTCTCAGCAGTAATCAGAATTTGACATGGTATTAGTTAATTTTGATTATTTATTGTTTCTCCTCTTACAGCGTAAGCTCCTAGAGGGCAAGGACTTTGTCTTGCTCGCCTCAGTACCCAACTGTCTCGAGCAGTGGTGGGCACAAAATACTTGCCCAATAAACATGTGCTGAATACATGAGTGTCAAGCTCTGTTCTAGATGTTCTGCTTTTACTGACATTAACATGTTTAATCTTCCTGAGAACCTGAGGTCAGTATGTCAGTTATTGATTGCTGCATAATAAATCACCCCAGAAAGTAATGGCTTAAAATAACAATAGTTATTATTTCTTAAAATTCTGTGGCTTGGCTGGGGTACAGCTGGGCTGGTTCTTCTGCTGGCCTTGCTTAGAGTTTTTCATAAGGCTGCATTTAGTTGGGAGTTTGGTCAACGCTTAAACGTTCAAGATGGCCAGTCATTCTCAGGAAATCTAATTATTCATTAATCTAGGCTGAATTTCCTTAAAGTATAGGGCCTGGGCTTCAATGGAGAAGAAGCAGAAACTCAAGGCCTGGCCTTAGAAGTCCGAGAATGTCATTTCTACCCCATTCTGTTGGCTAGAACAAGTCCCAAGTCCAGCCCAGATTCGAGGAGAGGGAAATAGACTCCTCTTGCTAAAGGAAGGAATGACATTCATGCACAGGGATGGAGGAATTGTCAGCAGTTGGATTTGGAGACTCTCTACTATAGTATTATTAGCCTTGCTTTACAGTGGAGGAAACTGAGACTTACAGGGGTAAAGAAGTGTGTCCAGGAGCACAGAGGAAATGGGTAGCAGCACCAGGACGTCACCTCCATAGCAGTTTAACTCCAAGTTCAATGTTCTTTGCTTACTGGTGATTGTTCTTCATAGCCACTCCTGAATCTTGAGTGGTAGACTGATATCCCCTGTGGCCACCCCTCTGCTTTTTACTTTCTCAACATAGTGGCCAAGGTTTAGGGAGGAATAGGACACCATAGACCTGGAATTTCTTCCAGCCTCTGCAACTCATCCACTGTGCAAGTTTCAGAGCCATTGGGAGTGTTTCTTCCTTCCGTGTGAAATGGTATAGTAATGGGACCTACCACCTGGGCCTGGGGGAGGCTTTAATGAGACTACCCATGTAGAGTACTCCACACAGTGCCATGTGAATCTCCAGCTGCACTCCAAATGAGCCCTCACAGCCTACTTTCATAATTGTATTTACAGCGTAAGAATTGCCAGGTCGTTGAGCCCATTAAACACACCCATGTTCAATGTTAATCCAAAGATATGCTCTGAAATCAGCAAGAATGCTTTTAAGGGACTGGCTTGGTCTAGGATATGTGGTCATCATGCTCCTTGCTTGGAGACTTGGACTAGGTGTCCTGATTTCCTGTTCCTATGGTGTAACTTTTCACCATAAAAGGGGGTGAACAGGATTATACGCAGCTCTGAAGGCAGGATTTAAGACAGGCATAAATCTCAGTTGCATCAGAAAGCTAGGCGAAAACAAGAAACATCGCCTGAGGGCACCTTGTGCCTCACCCTCGATTCACTGGATTAGTCAGGACTCTTGGTTACTAGAGGTGACATGCCGGCACAACCCCAGCCAGCTTAAGTGGTGTGGGGGGCGGGGAGGGAATTAATGGTCAGGCATGGCTGGATTCAGGGACTTGTATAGTGTTGTCAGAAATCACTGTCACCTTCACTCAGTTCTGCTCCTCCAGTGCCCTGTGTAGTCAGGCTTCTTCCTGGGCAGCCTCTGATTTGCTCCTAGTTCCATGACTCCAGGAGCGGGCCCCTTCTCCTCCTGTTTCATTCGTGTGCGTATATAAATAACACATATATATGTGTATATATATTACTCCAAGGATTATAATTGGCTCAGGTTGAGTCACATGTATGACTTGAAGAATCCCAGACAGTAGAAATCTGATTGGCTAGCCTTTGTGGTGCTCCCATAGTTGAAGCTGATTGGCTAGCCTATGTCAGGGGGTCCCTCCTCTGCGGCTCAGGGGCAGGAATTCTGTGATTACTTCTCCAATGAATGGAGGGACAGTTCTTCAGAGCATGTTGGGGGTACGTTTAATAAGTTCTCTTGAAGGTATTTCCAATGTAGCTAAGCTCTGGATTTACTAAAATCTCTGGCAAAAGACTTTTGCAAATGGAAATACGGCCCGTGTGGCTGCTCCTGCCTGTTTTGGGTGGAGGGCATTTTCCTATTGATCATCCCTTTGTGTCCTACGTGCTATGTTTATTTGTGGATGTTTATTTTCCTGCCAGCATAAGGAAATGCTCAAAATAAGCATATAACCATCAACCAAAGTTCTCAGCTTCTAATTTCACAGCCAAATGTCACAACATTTATTTTGCAGCCTCTGTATGAACCAGCTCCCTTAGTAAGCCAACATGTGTGAAAAAGATTATATTTCTTTTATTTGTTCCCAAATGTTTCCATTGTATACAAAAATGAGACAGTGTTCCTTTTGGGGAGAAGAAGTTTCTACTTTGGGTTTAAACCAAACAAAATAATATTTAAAGAAACATTAAATAAATTATTTATCATGTTGGTCAACGTTTTGGGGAATATAGCTTAGATAAACACATTTTTAAGGTCAGCCACTCTAAGGGCTGGGTTTTATAAAAACAATCTCTGAGGAGCTTTAATAAATCTTTCAAAAAGAAAAAAAAAAGTCAAGCACTTGTTTTCATTAGTGAATCATTTCTATTGCTGAATGATGGTCATTCAAGAGGTAAGCTTAACCGGAGCCCGGACGGCCACGCTGAGAAAGAAACTCACAGATTGTGAAAAATCTGTGCTGATGGCAAGATAGTGGGCCATGCCTGGGTTTCTGTTAAAGCACTACAGTCCTTTGGTTGCATTTTAAATCAGATAAATGGACAGAGCTGGCTGATTTGGGTCATAAAATTGTCAAATAAAGATAAATTCATTCCTACTCAATGGGGGACTTCAGAGTAGAATTAGAATAGATGTAAGTAAAAAATCATGTTTTTAGTCCCTCAAAATAAACAGGATTACCAGCTTCATCAAGTGCATTTAATTCACCTCATGGGTCCTCCGTCTCTTCAAATTGCAGCCAAAGGTATCTTTTGGGCCCATTTCTATAGCTAAATGGTATTTCTCAGCTGAAGAGACGTAAGGGGAGGAGAGGAGAGGAAGTTTGGTTTAAAAGAAATGGAAATGGAAAGAGAGAGACTCTAGAGGGCCGTAGTAAGGAGAAGGGGGTGTGGGGGGCCCCAGGGAGTAGCCAGGGAGACCAGTGAGGAAGGGAGGGCAACAGGAGGACAGAAGGGGACAGAAACAGGAAATGGAGGAAACCCACCTGGGCAGGGACTTGGGAGAGACCAGCTTGGAGGCATTGCTCGCTGTGGCTCTGGTTTTGGTTTCATTTTTTTTTTTTTTTTTTTGAGACAGGGTTTCATTCTGTTGCCCAGGCTAGAGTTCGTTGGTATTATCACAGCTCACTGCAACCTCAAACTCTTGGACTCCAGTGGTCCTCCTGCCTCAGCCTCCCAAGTAGCTGAGACTACAGGCATGCACCACCATGCCTGGCTAATTTTTGTTAGAGATGGAGTCTCACCATGTTGTTCAGCCTGGTCTTGAACTCCTGGTCTCCAGCAATGCTCCCAACTCAGCCTTCCAAAGTGCTAGGATTACAGGCATCCGGACTCTAGTTTCATTTTTGGCCTTGTTCACAATCTGTCTGAAACTCAAAGGGCTCACATGATCAGTTCTTATCTGGGCAAAGAGGCGCAGTGCCCCTGGTTGTGGTCCTGAGTCCTCCTCCACCCCAACACCCCCTTCCCCGCTCCGGATCTGGAAAGGAGAGCTGAGGCTGGGGATGGGCCCAGAGGTTCTGAGCCTTGTCTCTTCCACGGGTGGAACCTGAAGCAGAATTCCATAGCTTCCAAAAAGAAGCTTCTTTCTGTTTGTCAGTGGGAAGGAACGTCAATAAGGAGTTGAAGGAGGGGAGGCTGCATTACCATAAAGTGCCTCCGGGCTTGAAAGTTCAGGAGAAGAGAGCCTGGCTAACCACATCTGGGACTTGAGGTTTTACTGAACTAGTAATAAAAATAATCTTTGCAAAATATTTTGAAAATATTTGATAAACACAGACTGAGGCTGCTGCCTATATACATGAAATAAATTAAAAAAAAAAAAAAGATTTGAGTTCAGATTAGCAACCTGTTAGCAACCAGCCAGTACTTGGTTTATACATGAAGCTGAATGATTAGAAATGCAGGCCTCAGAGCAATGCAGGACTAGCCCAAACCCCAGCTCTGCCACTTACTGTGGTCTAACCATGGGCACTTCACTTCACTTCCCTATGCCTCAGTGTCCTTATCCATAAAATGGAAATGAGTGCTCCTTCATGCAGCAATGAGGACTGAATAAGGTAGCTTGCGTGGAAATGATATCGTGACAGAGTGCAAAGTGACACACTTCCTTCCCCTTTCTACTTCTTCTCCCCTTTGATGTTGCAGAGACTCCATTAAGAGGCAGATTCTATTTCTTCACCCCTTGAATCTTAGTTAGCCATGTGACTTCAGGCATTCACAAATGTGGAACAAGCAGAGACTTGAAAATTGCTTGCTCATTGGAGCTTTCTCTCTCTTGCTTGAGCTTGGAAACTGAGACTGGTATGCAGATGAGCCTGAACTAGCATCAGGGAGGATGGAGCCAAGGCTCCCGCTGACTGCCTGTCAACTGCCAGGCACATGAGAGGCCATTCCAGATCACCTGGCCGCCAGCCACCCATCAGCTGACCGCAGTGGCACAAGAGTGACCAGCAGCAAAGATCAGCGGAACCAGCTGATCCATAGAATTGGGAGCTAAGTAAAAAGGGGTTGTTTTAAGTCACTAAGTTTTGGGGTGGTTTGTTATACAGCAAACCCTATTATCACCCTTCTTGATAGGATTTTTAACTCATTTCTGTTTGAAGTGATTTTTTTCTGTAGGGACAGTCTAGGGATGGTAAGACTTCTGGAAGCTATTTTGTATAGTCATATGGTTTAAAATGAATGGCAAAAGACAAGATTTAAGACATCAATAAGAATTTTTCTGAAAATATTTTGAAGTCTTTCCTTCCATCATATTTTAAAAGTTTGGCATCAACATTCTCAAAGCTGGAATAATATGCAAAGTTAATACCAGATACTGAAGCTTACCGAGGTTCAGTCGTAAGATTGGTTGACACAGAAGGTAACTCTGAAACAGTTCTGAAGTCCTTAACCCAGGGAACCAACTGGAACTGAAAGGAATGAAATGGAACCAAAAGGGATGAAACTGAATATGAGGAAGGTCAGTGCGTAGGAGCCCATCCACGTTCTCTGGCAGGAGTGATGAGCTTTGCCAGCTACCCAATTATAAAGGAGAGAAAAGAGTTTATGGACCAAAGCAAAATGAAGAATTATCCAGATAATTTAGGCCAACTGAACACCCTCACTTGAATTCACCACTGAGTTGTAGCCAAAGTGTGTCTGATGGCTTGTGTTATCTGGATGGCTGTCTCGTTCTTCCACTCCCCTTTGAAATTGTATTCTTTTTGCATTCTAACTTCCTTTTATTGTCTGCATTTTTTATCTAGGTTGTTGTTCTCTGAGGTTTTGATGGCAAAATGCCTGGGTAAGCTCTGGAAGAAAACTTTTGACCTGAAGAATACAAAGCATTTATTCATTTAACAAATATTTATTATTCAATTATTAAGTGCGAGAGCCTGTGCTAGGCATTGAGGATGCAACAGTGAAAAAGATATAGCTTGTCTTGCAATTTAAGTCTAGTAGGAAAATGTTTATAATCAGGTAGTTGTAATATAATGTGGGAAGTGCTGTGATTGGGAAGATACAGAAGATTGTTGGAGAATACAGGAGGAGCACCTAACTCAGACTTGGTTTAAGTGGTCAGGAAGCACATTGCAAAGGAAGTGGTACTGAAGGTGAAAGACAAAGCACGGTAGCAGGTAATGAGAAGAGAGAGGGGAAAGAGTATTAGGTAGCCTAGCCTGAGGGAGTATTGGGGGAACTGCCACGTTCACATGGCCAAATGCTCGCATGGTTACCAGGTTGGCAGTGGAAACTCGGTACCGCTGGGTAGAACGATGGTGAACATTAAAACCATGGCCAAAGCCTGGACTTGACCCGCCTTCTCAGTCCTCTCCCAGAGTCACGGTTAATCTCAGGTGGTATGCTGGTTGGTGCTTTTAATGGTTGTATCTGTGTGGCCAGAGAACGTGCAAGTGGGAACATGTTAGCTGGCAGCTATTTTTCTGGGGGATCAGCTCAAGTGTAAATCCCTCAAGGTTAAGGCAGACTCTGTAGCACCCTCCTCTTTATTCCTCCCCAATTGAGATACAAAGGTAAGGTGAGGCACAGAATCAAAGAACTGTGCCAATTTAGCTTGAAGGCGTCTACACAGTTCTCCCTGGTTAGGACAGTCTTCCTTGTGGTAAGCTGAAATATGGCCAAAGGGCCTGGTGCTTTGTGTGATCAAAAATTTCCATATCCCTCCCAAAGCCAGTGAGGTATTTGACTAGAAACACAGTGTGTTTCTTTCTTTGTGTGTCTGCCTACTTCTTCTTTTTCTCCTTCTTCTAATTTTAGGAGATTGATTTTCTGTTTAATCCTGCCGCAATCTCTTATTAGTTCTAATAGTTTGGGGATTTTTTTTTTTGGATTTTTTAATATGGGCAATCTTAAAATCATAACATCTGTGAATTAGAGTTTGTCTTTTCTAATTCATAAGCCTCCTTTCTTTCCTTGTCTATTGGCATAAGTTAGGACCTCACCTCCAGAACCACGTTGAATAGTAGTGGGCATCTTTGTCTGCTTCCTAACTGTCTTCTAATTTCTCGCCACCTCAGTGACAGACTTTGTTCGCAAAGGACCCAACCATCACTTCTTTTAGGATTCAAGTGAAGGAAACAAACAAACAAAAAATGTCTTAGTCCATTCAGGCTGCTATAGAAAAGTACCACAAATTGGGTGGATTTTAAACAACAGAAATTTATTTTTCAGAGTTCTGGAGGCTAGGAAGTCCAAGATCAAGATGCCAGCAGATTTGTCTTCTGATGAGGACCCATGTTCTGGTTCATAGGTGGTATTGTCTAGCTGTGTCCTCACATGGTGGAAGAAGCAAGGTGTCTCTCTGGGGTCTCTTTACTAAGGGCACTAATGTCGTCCATGAGGGCTCCATCTTCATGACCTAATCACCTCCCGAAGGCCCCACCTCCTAATGCCATCACATCAGGGGCTAGGATTTCAACATACGGATCTTGGTGGGGCATAAATATCCAGGCCATTGCAAGAAGGCTTGAAACTGAGTCATGTTTTGTTTTGTTCGGACACCCATGAAATATAGAAGAACATACTCTTCATCAATTCAATATCGAGCACCTTTCCTGTGCCATGTGGCATGCTCTTAAAAAAGAGCTGGGGATGCTCTTGAAACAGAATTCACAGTCCTTCCAGGAAAGGCTCCAACACAACCTCATCACCATCATCAAGGATGCATGGGAAAGACACAGGGTAGTAGAAAGGAGGGAGAAGCTATATCTTTAAGGAGAGACAGAGAAAGCTTATCAAGAAGGTGCCCCTTGAGTTGGCTCTTGCAGTGGGAGAAGGAAGACTTGTTCCTCTCTGCAAGGTTTTCTTTGGATTATCAGCATTCAGTGTAACTTAGGGTTTATGAAGGTCTGCAAAAAACAAAACAAAACAGCAACAAAAGCAACACACAAGCCAATTCAGCTCTCCTCTTCTCTTTCTCTCTTTCTTTCTTTCCTTTTTTTCTTTCTTTCTTTCCTTTCCTTTTCTTTCTTTCTTTTCTTTTCTTTTTTTCCTTTCTTTCTGTGTGTGTCAAGTAGGAATAATAATACTTATCCTGCAAAATATTTAAAGGATGAAATGAGGTAATATCTGGAAAGTGCTGGACATATATGAAACCTCATTAAGTGGTGAGTGTTGAGTGGTGAAACATCTCCTTTCATTTATATTTCATATATCCATGGGCTATTGTCATACATGATCTTCCAGTTGAACCTTTTGGAGGAGTTAAATCTCAAGGGAAGTTGATCTGACTTTTCTCACACAACCAGCAAGACTTAGAACAAAGGTGTGGGGGGGAGAAGAGAAAGCAAGGGATAAACGAGATGTGGTGCTAGTTGGTCTCCTCACAAGACAGGGCCCCGAATTATCCTCTGTTTTGATTTACTCTCAGGAGTGAAGTTTTGCAATTTTTATACTGCCTCAGAGCAAATGATAGCAACTGATGTTTATTGAACACTCACTTGGTGCCAGACGCTATCCTAAGTATTTTGCACGTATGACTAATACGTGAGGTAGGTGCTGTGATCAGCTCCATTGTAAAGTTGGGGATGAAGGAGAGGGTGGGTCTTGAACCCAGGCAATGACATTCCAGAAAAGGCAGCTGCCCCAATTACTGTACCAGACTGTGTTGTATGGGCCACAATGTCTGTGGCTGATTTTGTGAACTTTCAGTGGACTTGTCACACCCTTTTGTCCCCAGTGGGATATCGCCTGCCACACCCATGCATTGTGAAGTGTATGTACCTCCCTGTTCTCCTGAGGCTACGCTGAGACCATCTCCTTAGAGCCGACTTGCCTTGGGTTTTCTTCCTGTTTACTGAAGAGCACAGGAAGTTCCTCCCTCCTGACTGTGGCACTTCTTGAAACCATCCTTGGCTGCCATGTAAAACCAAGAAAGAGAAATTCCTTTCAGTGGTGGGGAAAGCAGTCATCCACTCTCACCTCTCTCCTTGTAAAAGTCGTCCACCTGCTCATGGGACAGAGCAGAAATGGTTCCCCTCTTCCCATCTCCACTGGAGTTCTTCCTGCCCTCGTTCCTGGTGGGCCACGCTGTGGACCCCGCTCTCACTCTCTGCCTGAGCCCTGCCTGCTGGGCAGCTAGATCTGTCCCGGGAATTTTCACTTACCCTCCTTAGAGGGGCTGCTTCTCTTCTGCTCCACCCCCAGTCACGTGAGCCAGGCCTGCCCGGCCATGTCCTCCCAACCACCAGAGCACATCCCTTGTCCTGAGTCTCTGAGCCCAGAT
Organism: Lemur catta; assembly: GCF_020740605.2. NCBI lineage: Eukaryota > Metazoa > Chordata > Mammalia > Primates > Lemuridae > Lemur > Lemur catta. The sequence continues at coordinate 14,255,249 of NC_059141.1, read as the reverse complement.
GAGTCCCCACGAGTCACCCCCGTATGTGGGAACAGCAACCCGATCGAGGTGTCCGTCTAAGTAAAGGATGAGCAGGACCAGAGGGCTGGAGCTCACAGCTGCTCATGCCGTTCCTTCCTCTTTACAAAGCAAAATTATTATTCATATTTTAGGCCAAGAGAATTTTCCTCCCAGGTCTACCTTTGAATTAAATGTATTTAGGGCCTCATTATTTGTCACTGCCTCTACAAATCCTTCCCGTCACAAACCCTGCCTTATAACTGCTGCAACCAGAAAGGTGGGCTGGAGTTGGGAGGGAGATGAGATTGAACAATTTGGAAAGAGTTCCAACGTGTTTGGAAACCACTGACAGAGAACAACTGTTTCCACCCAAGCCGTCCAGATCTGTGCCTGCTAATTGGAATAGAGATGGTGGCTATATGGGGGAAAATGTGAGATAAAGCAAGGAGGACTGCAATTAGCATTCAAGTGAAAGTTGGAAGAAACCCCACTGAAATTTTTAGCCTCTGGTAGATTTCAAACTCAAGGATTAAAAATCTCCAAGTTAGGAGAGTGATTTTTGGTTTTCCAACCAGTACCTCTAGGGGCAATAAGTTTCACGGAAAGGTAGCTCATAGCACTGAACATGATATTAGCATAGCAGGCTGCTTGCCCAAACTTATTTTATTTTCATTTGCATTATTGGTTTGAGAACTCCCCCGAGTCCCCGATCCATACCATGCTGGCACATGTCCCCGCAGAAACCAAAATGCTGAGCCAGCATTTCACTCCCACTGTTCCACTTGACTTGGGAGAGACCCAGGGAAGTCTGGGTTGCTACAGGAAGAGGGATAAAATTCTCAGCCCTGCTCCTCAACAGATGGTGCCCCCAGGGGGACACGTGGACAGCTGGATACTTCTCAGCTGAAACCCAAGAACAATAGTTGTACAGAAGCCTCCATGATCTGTCTGTATCTACATACGCTTTTGCAAGAGAACTGCAGGAAGGGGCTATTATAATCATATACCAATTTGGGCCATAGATAATGAGGTCCCTCTAACAGCGATAGCAATATCTATTGGTGTAATTTTTAAAATCACATTTGCAGTTGTGACTTATCTTTATTCTTGCCCACTGGTACATCAGGTGAGCGATTTTGCATGCTTATGAACGCAGGTGGAAACTGAGGGCCTTGCCTTGAGCTGCAGAACCAGAAGGGGAAAGACAAGACTGGGGTTCTGAATTCTCTGACCCCTCCTTCTATATTCAATTCCACTTCCCTCTTACTCTGAATATCACGTACTAGGAAAGAGAAAGCCATCTATGTAATCTCCTGAGGAACGATCCCAGTCAGTATCCGCCATTCCAGTCTCTTGCCCTCAGCAAGGCTGGAAACACACACAAGAATAAAGCCTCCAAGACACCATGCCAGCCCATAAGGGGGACTCAGAGCCCTGAAGTTGGCACGGAAAACCTGTCATGTCTTCATGACCTGAGATCATTCCTGTTTCCCATTCTTTCCTCCCCACGATTGCTCCCTGCAGCCTGTGCTCCATGCCTTTGCTGTTTCACACCTCCGTGATTTCACACACGCTGTTCTTCCTACCTGCAATGCCCCCGTTCAGTCTTAGGTTCCACTGAAGAACTCTTTCCCAGCTTTCCAGACTCTGCTTAGATGTCACAGTGAGCATGATGCCTGGCTAGGAATAATCACTCATTGTTGAATTATATCTCAGCAAAAGCTTTCTCCCTTCCCCTTGGCCCCAGTTCCTCCTTTTGTGGGGTTCCTGGAGTTCTTTGCATGTATGTGCCTCTGCTATAGCATTTCTCATATTGTGTTATAATCTCTGACTCCCTCGTTACACAGTGGATTTCCTGAATGTGTAAGTATGGCACATGTGTGTGTGAGTGTGTGAGTGTGTGAGTGTGTGTGTGTGTGTGTGTGTGTGTGTGTGTGTATGCGTGCACATTCCCTCCACCCTGCAGCCATTCCCCCTTCCTAACAGCATTTTCTTCTAGGAATTCTCACTCCCTCTAAGGACCTCTCTGCAGCACTTACTCTTACTGCTCAGGACAGCGAGGCGGTGGTTGTAAGAGCTAAGTTTGGCTAGCTGGGCCCTCGCCTCTGAATCGTGGCTGGAAGGCAAGGCTGAACGAATCCCTCTTTATGGTAGCAGTGCCCAGGTGAGAAGATGAAGTTCCTGCCATAGAGACCTCATGTCTGGTTCCTGTCTGTCCCTAGCTGGGTCCTGCGGCTTTCCTTTCCATCCCTACATGCCTCAAATACTTCTAGTAGGTTCACTTCTTTGTTGTTGTTTAAGTTGACCAGTGTTAGTTTCCATTGCTTGCAACCAAAATAGCACTTGTTACTTCTAGGCACAACTGGCAACAGCTATGACTCTTTGCTGAGGGCCTTCTTACAAAGCAGCCCAGAAGTACTAGGGAATTGACACCCCTGCAAGCAGCTGTCAACCAATAACTGACAGCAGTCAGAGGACAAAGGACAAACTCACTCAAACTAGCTTAAGCCAAAAATGGAGGACTGTTCTAAGGACACGGGGGGTTTCTTATGCAACCCGGGAAGGAACCGAAGCTGAGCCCCCAAACCAGAGAGGCACCAGGTCCCAGGGCGGCTACTCTCAGACTCTCCCTGGTCTGGGCTTCTCATCTCTGCTGGCGTCTCTCTGGGGCTCTGTAGACCAGTTCTCGGCTTCCAAACAAACTTGGTAGAAGACGGTCACTCTGTGGTATCCAGGCTGGCTCCACTTTGTGAGACTAATGACAATCACTCTATCCCAATTCCAAATTCCTTGGAGAGAAAATATAACTGAGCTAGCTTGAGTTTTCTGTAAAGTCTTGGTCCCGTGCACTGCAGGCAAACACTCTGGTCCCCACTAGGACCTTAGCTGTGTGGCCAAAGGGAGGGGTGTGGTCTGGAAAGAAACCCCCAGAGCTATAGTACCTTGAAGAATGTTTCAGAGACTGTAGTTGTTCCCCAAGTATCTCTTTTCCCTTCTTTGATAGTAATAGAACACTTTGACTTTTAGCCACATACATGGCCTCCCGGCATGATGACTGTAGTTCCCAGCTCCCCTTGCAGTGGGTAAGGCCTGTGCCCCCGCCTGGCAAGTGGCTGCAAACTTCAGTGGTATGCACTACTTCCAGGGAGGGGTCTCTATGAGGAGGCGTCATCACACCCCCCTCCCTTTTCCAGGATGTGGACACAATGTTTAGAGACGAGGCAGCCGTCTGTAACCACACCGTGGAAGCCATGCATGGGGAAAGCCAGAGGACAAATACTCACAGACTCCGAGATGTCGCAGGTTGTGGGCCACTATTTCAGCCCTGGGCTGCTCAGGCTGGCCTCCCTGTGACAGAGAAATAAACCTCGGCTTTGTTTATGCCTGTGTTATTTGGGGTTTTCTCTCATTTTCAGCCAAAACTGGTCCTTTCTGCTAGAGGTAGCATGGAGAAGCAAACCTGAGGATATCCTCTCTTTTTCTGTTTTATGGTTGTTGTGCATGTGAACATGTGTACACACACACACACACACACACACCCCAGACACCACAGAGCAAGGGTGGAGGGAACATGTCTTTGGCCTGCACAGCCCCTAAACTACATCTTCTCTCTCACCTTTGCAATAAAGCCTATGGCTTTTGCATCTTCCTTTCTGTGGGCATTTGAAGTTCATTGAGGAATTATTTGGGGGACATATTCATGATTTCTAGGGAGAATTTCCTGCTAATGGACAGATTCTTTCTCCTGCTAATGATAGGAGAGCTTCCGGAGAGCGCTGACATCCTTTGTTCTTTGTTCTCAAGAAGACAAATTATTATTTCTTTCCTCTGAAGAAGCTTCTCTTACGATGGGTGAAATATCACAAATAATTAGGCCAAATAGCAATGCCAGTCCCACTAGAAATAATGCATCCATTATTTCATTTTATCCTCGTCTTTAGAGCTTCTGCCTGATTTAAGTTGGTGTAAAGATAGCTGTGGGTATTCCCTGCCCGAGAACTCTAATCATGCTCTTTATTGAATATTTACCATTTCTCATTTGATTCTTCTCCTCTTGATCCATTGTTTCACAATTAAAAAGTTCGGCTGCTGTTTTGATCTCATATAAAATCTCTGTAGTTCCGAAGATGCCTTGTTGCTGAGCTTCCCTCCCTTATGTCCCAGGGAGGCATCTGAGAGCTGAATTGAAAGGCTAATATGTTGGGGTGACTCGGGCCTTTAGTGGTGTTAATGAAGAAGGGGGTTCCCCACAGAATCATCCCATGGTCTGAGTGAGTTAAGCAAGCTGCTCAAAACCCAGGACAAAGGACAGAATGAGATCCAATAGGGCCCTAGGGACCAGTGTCTCTTTCTATATGCCAACTGGTGGGATTGGATGAGGGAGATGGAGGATCTTGCCAGGAACTCGTCTTCAAGAAATATTTGTTTTTGCTGATGGGTTGAATGAAGGACACAAGATTTTTAAGATAAATATTCTGCTACCATTAGAGACAAGATGTTGATTAAATTCTGGAGAAGGCAATAGCATCAGAGGTATACAAGATCTAGCTGCGGTTCATGCTTCAGTGTGTACTCTGAGTTGTTGCTTCTAAGGAAACCCTTGTAATGACATCAACCAATAAAGAAGAGGTAGCTGAGTCCCCATGTTGTACCAGATGTCATGGGTCACACAGAACCATACGGTACATTTCCTGCCTCTGGGAGCTTCCTAATCCAGTCTTAATAACAGAGTAGTATAACAAGGATATAGGAGGTATGCTTATAAATAATGATATTGACTCCACAAATCAGGACATCAATTAGGTAGGGAACCAGCTTAAAGTAAGGTAAGAGATGAGAGACATGGCCAAGAGCTTCTTAGGGGTATTAGATCTCATACCAGGTCATCTGGGTAGACTCCAAATGAGTATAATTGGTGAGATAATTAATATAATATGAGATGAGATGATCTAATAATAGTGGTAGTGCTCTGGAGTCAGACAGAGCAGGGATCAAATACCACCCCCTGTACACACTAGCTGTGCTTGTGACCTTGACCAAGTTACTTGACTTCTCTTCTGAGTCCCAGTGTATTCATGTTAAAGATGATGTAATAATAACAATGGAACCTACATCATAGGATTTTGTGAGGATTAAATGAGATAATACACATATAGTGCTTGCCTTATCATAACCCCATTGGATCTTAGCTTTGTTACATAATAATATTGGTAATAACAAGCCTAAGGCTAAAAGTTGTAGCAAATATGGATTCAATTAATCACTGATTCACTCAACAACTATTTATTGAGTATCTACTTTGGGCCAGGTCCTAGGAACACAGCCATAAGTTGAAAAGGATGAGAGCTCTGCTCTCTCTGGGCTTATAGCATAAAAGGAAAGGTACACATCAGTCAGCAACGACACTGGTGGGCCCATGAGATTTAATGGAGAGAAATACTTTGAAGAGAAGAACTACAGTTTTGTGAAAGCTGAAAGCAAAGGAACCTAACCAAAACTGGGGGTCCAGGCAAGACTTCCTGGGAGAAGTAAGGACTGAGATAAAATCTGAAGAATGGGTGGGGGTTTTCTAGAGAAGAGAAGGAGAGAGAGCAAGTTGCAAAGACAGAGTGACAGAGAGAAGAGGAAGTGCAAAAGCAAGGTACAGTCAAAGGAGGGGGGAACAGAAGGAGAATCAAAGCTGGAGACTGGGGTGGGGTATCCAAGGCCAGGGGATCAACACAGGAAGAGCTGGAGCTAGGGAAGAGGTGGGCATGGGAGTGAGGGAGGTGCCCAAACCATGTGGACCCTGGAACCCACGTTGGTCTTTAATCTTTCAGTAGGAGGTGACACATCTGACTTGAGCTCCAAGAAGGTCATCTGAAAGCATCCCTCAAAGATCATCCTTCTCCTCCCCTAGAGCCAAATTACGCTGAATTATGTAGAAGCTGCTTCTCCTGCTTATGTTTTGTATTTCCACAGGGAACACAAACTCTCCAGGGGCCGGAAACGTGTGCTCCATGTGACTTGCACGGACTCTTGACAACACTAGGTGCTTAGACAGGCTATATGCCTGAGCGTGAGACAAGCCCAAATATAGGCAATGTCTGATTCTCCAAAGAGAAGGCCAACTGGAATATATAAACATTAATGAAATAGTAAGATGTCTACTTCTACACTGAATATATCCATTTATTTTCATATATCACATATTATGTAAAATAGTATAAACATTTAGAAATATAATTTCCCCCAATCTTAAAAAAAAAGTTTAGATCATGAAATAACCATATGCGTGCTCTTCCCATGCACCTGTGTCAACTCCTTCCTCATCACTGCAGCCATTTTTGAACCATAGCTCAGTTCTCCATCTGACATCATCTTCACTTCTAGATTGTTCAGGACACGGCACTTTGAATCATGGAAGACGCTGTCACTGAAAATTTTATTCAAAGCCCCAGGAGGTTTTTCCATTTGTCCTATGGTTGGATATTTATGATCTCCACAAGGTCACCATTTACAATGTCCTTTTTTTTTTTTTTTAAAGTGAATTTTAAAACACTTGCTTAAAATACCTCCAACATATTCAATGATGAAGTCATATCTTCAGAAATAACAACCAAATCTGTGTTAAATATTTTTTCTCTCATTTTTCCCCTGATATTATCAGGTGACATCTGTAAGTCTTCCACCTCATCTTCCCTACCAGTTACCATCCCTTGGGCTCTTTTCAGATGAATGTCTTTCCCCAAACACATCCTTCATGTTCAGAATTAAGTAATTGAGCAAGTGTCAGGAATGAGAAACTTTGTAAGGACACATTCTAAGGACCAGCTTTTGGGGGAAAACTTTGCCTTACGATCTGGCTCGTACAGCAGGTGTTTATCAAATGAATATATTTGCTTGCTTCACCTTTGGTCGTGGCTCAAGGGACACAGGATAACATGGAAACTTTTGCTGGGAAATGTCTTGTGCAACTTTTAAGAATCTATTCCATTTAACTTAAACCAGTGGTTCTCAGAGTGGGGTGATTTTCCTCCCAGGGAATATTTGGCAGTGTCTGAAGGTATTTTTGTTTGTCACAACTAGGAGTGCCATTGATATCTAATGGGATGTTGCTAAACATCCTACAATGCACAGGGAAGCTCCCCACAGCAAAGAATTATCAGGCCCCAAATGTCAATAGTGGCAAGATTGAGAATCGTGGCTTAAACTGAGTCAAGGAGAATTTGCCTAACCCGAGTCAAGCACGATGGTGGCACACAGGGTGTGTCTGCCTCCCAAACTCCCTCAGCCCTCTCCTTTCTCAGATGAGAGGGAATTCTTAAAGTCCTGTGTTTTTCCTCTTTTCTTGAGGCTGGGTTGTGGAAAACAACCCTTCTGCTCTGCCAGCCACTTTTCTTCCCACCCTCATCACAGCCCCCAAGTCTCTTTGTCTGTGGATGGATGGATGGATGGATGGATGGATTCCAAATCAAGGACATGAGTGTGTCCAGTCTGGTTCTGTTTACTCAGAGAGGGTTGGTTCTCAAGGGGTGAGAGTAGCTCTTGGTCTCTAAGGGCTAGAGACCCTACTTTTTTACGACTGAGCCATAAGATTCAGATAGTTCTAGAAGTAGAGCAAGTGTCAAAATGAAGTGTATTGGATTAAAGTGGAGTCTGTAAGAGCATGAGCCCTGGAGCCGGGGGGTAAACTGGTTCTGCCACTCACTAGCTGGGTAACTATGGGCAAGGTGCTTAATGTCTCCAGGCCTCCATTCCTCATTTGTAAAATGGAGATGATAATGTCCTCACCCCCTTCGGGTGTTGCAAGGATTACTTGAGACAATGTAAGTAAAGTGTTTGGAGCAGGCCTGGCATGTGATAAGCACTCAGTAGTCCACCATTAGAATTATAGTCTTAAGCTTTTGCAGGTCATGGACCACTTTGAGAAGGTAATCAAGACCAAACTTCTCCCCCCACCCCCAAAATAGATGTGCACATGCACACCAAGTTTAAAAATCAATTTTTGTGAATCTCTACCATAAAAGACCACCATAGAATTTACAATATTCTTGGGTCTTCTGGTGTAGTCTAATTAATAGGATTCTTCTTTCTCTGAAATCCTTCAGAGCATATTGACAATGTCACACAAGATATTCTTCAACTTTGTTCTGTCTCACATTGCTCATGAAAAGCATATGCTTATAGTTTGCATGTTGGTCTTCACATCCAGACCATAAGCTCCTTGGAGACAGGGACTGCGTTTAATGCTACTTCATCATCCTTTGTAGAAGTGGAGTGGTGTATTGGTCTGTGGTCCTAGGTCAAGTTTGCTACATTAGTTTCACCTGTGGAAGATTCTAGGTCTCACCCCTGAAACTACTTGGGAATATGGCATACAGATATGTTTTTCTTAAACTTTCCTGTTTTGTGGTGATTTCAGGCAGTTTAGAGAACCATTTTTATTACAGCAAGTAGCTACCAAGAGCTTCCCTGTTGTGATTATGAGGAGACAATGGCATGTCCTACCAGTTACTGGACACTGTGTTGGGGCCTTTCCTGGCATGATTCTTGAAAGCCCAACCACCCATTGAAGTATGTAGATATTATCATCCTAATTTTTGCACATGAAGAAACTGAGGCACAGAGAGCTGAGTAACCATAAGTAACAGAGCTGATAGAGAGTTCAAACTCTTAGACTCTAGGGCCCATGCCCTGGAAGCCACCCCACACTGCCTCCATACTGGTGGATTATGAGATCATTGGATTTCCTGATCAGTAACTCTCCTGTTGGTGGGGCGATTACATTGTGCAACACACCCCATTTCTTGAGACCCCTTAACATTTTTGGTCATTAAGGGTTTTGAATTTCTCTGTTCAAAGGGTTGCCTGACTGCAAGGCTTAAGGTACAATGCGAACAGAAAAAGTGAGGGCACGAGGGAAGAAGGATCATGATCCACAGTCAGCCTCCTCTGGAAGGTGAGCCAAGAAGACCACCCTACAAATCCCTTTGCAGGGATCACTTCACCGTTTGCTGCTTTGGTTGCTGTGAACTGACAATCACCAAGCGAAGGCTGTTTGGCCAATGTTTAGAGCTGGCTGGGAAACAGTCAAATAGGCATTTCAAGTACTTCCTTCTAGACTTCTCAGAGTCCCAGGAAACATCTCTGCATGCCATAAAAAACATGTAGGACTGCACCCCTCATCCCTCCCCTCCATGTCATAGATAAATGCATGACCTGCCGTGGTGAAGGCTGGAATGCTTCCCTCCACGTGGCACTGCATCGGCGGCAGGTGTGGCTGGCGCCTGCTCCAACTGGCTCATGTTAGTTTGTGGCTGAGCCCTTCCTTGCCAGTGAACGGGAGGGGCCTGGGGAGTTAGAGCAATTATCAGTCTCGAGTTAACCCCCTTTGCATTTTAACATCGGTCTCGGACGATTTGAGTACACTTTTAGGAAAAACTGCCTCTCCCTTTCCAAAGTGATCTTGATGGATACTGATGTGTTTATGATTATTAATAAAATCTTTGAGACAGAATTTTATGGGCACACAGAGACTCTGAAAAGTCATTCTTTGCCTTGAAAAATTATATATGTTAAGGATGCTGAAGGAAATTTTTAATAAGAATGTTCCAGCGGAAAGTCAGGTTGCAAAAGACAGAATTTTAAGAATCTTCTGCAGCTCCCTTTAACATTGAATTTGCTTCCTGCGAAGGCCTTCATGGTATGTGTTTCCTCAAGACAGAGCACCCCCAGGAAGTATCTTTCATGTGAGTGATGGTTTCGGTTTCTGTGGGCAGCCAGAAGTCTCTTCTGGAAAGTGTGTCCCTAAATATTCTTTGGTTTGTTTTTTATTAGAGGCTTTGCTTTCTCCCCCGTCTTCTTTTTTTCCCTCCCCCACTTCAAATCTGTCAACATACTCTCTGGAGTTTCATGGATCTGTTCACCAAAACTGTGTAAAATCAAAGCGACTTAAAAAGAAACCCCAATTCTTCTTTAATCTCCCAATGAGAATGGATTGAAAAATGAAACAAACTAGAGGGGGTGTGATGAGTTAAACATTGATGCATCCTGAGTGAACAGGAAGGGCAGAGCACTCGACATCTGGTTGGAAGTCAGCTTCATAATTCATGCAGATATTGTGAAGAAAATTCTTCGGCAAAGCCTGGAAAAATTTAGTTTTGCTCAACGCAAGGGAATAAATCGGCATTGTTTCCACATTCAGTCTCTGCTTTAGAAAGAAAAGGTAGTTAGAAATGATACTGAGTCCTACCTGTAAATTTCCTCCACCTTCCCCTCACCTCCCAGCTCTGGGACTCCTGTAAAATCCTGTATTTACACTAGAATCCTGGAAAACTTGGTTATTACTAGCACGTAATGACAGGTTGGTTAATTAACGGTGTGCATGCAAAAATGGGAGTAGGACAAACAAGGCAGCTAATTTTGATAATGAACAGATTCGAAGCAACCAGATGACAGTGTTCTCTGTATAGAGTTCCACACCAGCCATGTTTTTGTTTGGATTCTGTGTTAATTTTAGAAACTGTAAAACACAACATGCCAAATTGGTTGATTGAAATAGTGCTACTTCCCAAAGGCTAACAGTCTGTTGTCTCTTGCACAAGGCAAGAGGTGGCAGGGTGAGTATTGCCTGGTTGTGGGCAAGAGCCTCCCTATAAACCGGGGGACTGAGACAGCTGTCCAGGTGATTCAGTGCCTCAGTTCACTGGGTGCTCAGAGTGTTTTGATTCTGCTTTATGCTTGTCTGTGTGTTCCTTCCTTCATTTGTTTATGGTGCTATTCGTTGTGTAATTGGTTCAATTCTCTTTGCCAGGATAGACCCAGTCTCTATCTGGATCTGGAACATTGCCTTTTTAGTCAAAGTTATAGAGAGTATTCTCCCTAAAGACCTGTCAGAGAAGTTGGCCATTTCAAACAATCTATAAATATTTATTCCTGAAAGGATATTGAATTTTTATGGATGCTTGAAGCCCACCAACACCCACTTGCTGAGTTTTGAAATGAACAGAAGGAAGGAAGGAAGGAAGGAAGGAAGGAAGGAAGGAAGGAAGGAAGGAAGGAAGGAGGGAGGAAGGAGGGAAGGAAGGAGAGAAAGAAGATGGATGGGTTTGTGATTTTCAGTTTAGACAAACTCTGAAGAAACACTTATCCTTTCTTTAAATAATAAATACTGGCTGCTAGATTGTTGAATTTTAAATCTTATGAGAAAACGGTACTTAAGGAGGCTATACACAATAAAGATAAACATTTTTGCTCTCATGTGATTTCTGTTTAAAAGTAGGAAAGATTATTTTATCAGAGCATCATATAATAGCAAATTATCAAACTGACTTATTATAAAATTATAAGTGTTGATTTTTAAATTACATTTTATAAAAGTTGTCACTGAGCATGATTATAAGCATCAGTTCCTTATTGTGAGTCTCACTAAAATTACCTGTTCACTGTTAACTAATGGGAATTAAAAGAAGCCCCTGTTTTCTGGATAGCTTTTGCCCAAGAGAAAAGTCCCCCTAGAATATCAGGGAGATACTTCAGATAAACATTCAGAATTACCTCCTGGCTAAGGATTCAAGCCAGGAAAAAAAGAAAAAAAAAAAAAAATCTCAGCCAAGCCCCTCATGGCAAGTGGAAAAGATTTGGAACGGCTCATAATTTGGGCTTTTAGCTGTTTTTCTGGGTGTTAGCTATTTGGTGTGATTCGTTTTATCTAAGAGCAGTTCTGGATTTTCGGGCATCCTTTCTTATTACAAAGATAAATAATGGAAATCCAGACATTCCAGGAGAATTTGGCTTTTATTTCCTTCTTCTTCATTAGAACCTATTTGGACTCCAACTTCTACCCCTTTGCATTTCATGCTAACTCTTTAAAGAAGACAAAGGCTTAAGGCAAACAGCAATTAGAAGCAGCCACTCCTGCACCCTTGTATTGGAGGTTCCTGTGAACGTATTTGGAAATGAACCACAACTCTTCCTTTTGCTTTAATGAGAGTTTAGGAGGCTGTACCATCGGGCCATTGGTAATTAGGAAGAGGCATGGTTTTGATTTACGATTGCAGTTTAAATAGATTTAGAATCCAGTGAAATTGTTTTGTTCTAATTCTCCTACCCATTTTTTCCTCAGTTCATTGACTTCTTAAAGAAAGACTTTCACCAAGTAGCTGGCAGTCTCCCAGTGTGAGAAGGCAACATAGGAGAAAGTTTTGTTGTTGTTTTCTTTGTCTTGCCTTCCCCCACTTCAGGCATCTGAGGCCCCGTGGAAATCCTTGGAGTGCGTTGGGCGAGTATGGCCTGTTATAAATGAAACACAAATCAAAAGCATCATTTCACTGGCTCCTTTAGGTTCTTAAGCAGAAAAATGTTCTGATCGCTGAAGCCATTTCAGGGCCCGAAATTAGAAAGTAATAAAAAATATCACACTCTCCCTGGTGGGTAGTACATATAATTGGTTCCCCAGCGGGAGTCCAGACCCAAGTCAGAAATGCTTACCCTGTGGATCCCAGCTTCGGAAGGACCGCATGCAAACACGACCAAATAAGTAAGAAATCAAGCAAAGGGAAACGGGAAAACCAGAGACAAATTCAGAAATAAATAGCTTGGGGCTAGAAAGAATAAGGGAAAAAAATGCATTAACCCTGCATTTCTTTAAACTCGAGCATTTGTGCACACAGCACCAGATGAGATGGCAAGGTTCTGTGTTTAGATCAGCTTGGACCAACATCCCTGTTTTAGGACTAAAGTTATTTTTCGGATTAAATTCTGGCTGCATGATGTTCTTTGGGAGAAAATGGACTGTGCTCACACAATCCTGTTTGGGATTTGTCTTAAAAGACTGGCCAGCGCCTTGATTTGCAGCTCACTCTTGGCCTGAGTGCAGCATTCCCGGCCGGTCCGTTTTTTTGTGCTCACAGAGTTTGGATGAGGAGTTGTTGGGTCCTGCTGCCTGATACAGAAGGACGGCTGAGCCCGCGGAGCCTGGTGCTATGCTGCCACCTTCTGTCTCATCTGTCGCAGCAAGAGGCGGCCAAGCTCTGGGCTGTCCAGAAAACTCAGCAACTAGTCCCTCCTGCGTTTGAGAGTCAGGTTCCATAGAACCTGCTCAATGCCGAGGCAGAAATGTCCTCTCTTCCTGCCCACCTGTGGGCTCGAAGCCTTGAGGTTTGGCCCCTTGAGGTAGCTCCTTCCAGAACCAACATCAGCTTCTGTGCCTGCCTCTTGCCCTCCTCCCCACCCTCTCCCCCTGCCAGATCTCGAAGTTTCCATAGGTGGAGGGGTCTGGAAAACGAAATTGAAGGCAAAGACAGGGCTTTCTGTTTTCAAACGTCAACACGCTCTTGTTTAAATTACTGCCAAAGACAAACGGGATGAGGCGGAGGAAAGGAAAAGTGAGATTGAATAGCAGGAAAAAAGCCCTGACAGCAAGATCTATTGCCCCGTGGAGAGATGTCCCTAGGGGCGAGCTGTTGGTTGAGATATTTAAAACCTGAGTGGACAAAACATTAGACCCTTCACCACAGGGAACAATTCCACAGCAGCCCCTGGGACCTGACCCTCATGAGCGCAGAGGTCCTTCCCAACTCTAATTTTTTATGATTTCTCAATTGACTTCCCATTCTATAAAAAGTATTCTGTTGCCGCTGAGGAATCCAACTGCTTTGACATTCTGTTTGAGGTCAGGATGGTTTCGGTGTACTTTCATTTTTGTGCAGCCTTAAAAATGCCCCACACCTACTTTCTTTGACCCGGAGAAAAGCAAATTCACATAATTAAGCCTATAAATACGTATTTTAGGCAAGGGATGGGGGAGTCTGCTCTTGACAACTGGCCAAGACACGACTCTCAGAGCACCCGGGGATTTATCACTGGGCCCCTGGCAAACGGTTTCCCTTTCTGAGTCACCGCATTTGGATGGGTTGTCCTGCTGGTCGGGATGAGGATATCTGATGCCAGTTGGGAACATTTCGGAAGGGCTGTGATGGTGAAAGAAATAGCTTAGTTCTGCATCTCGCTGCCAATCACTCCGTCTCTGTGCGGATTTTACACTTCTCAGCTTACTGGCCTGGCCTGGGGGAGACAAAAGGAGAGAGAGAGAGAGAGAGGTGGGGTGGGCAGTCGTGTTCTGTGCCTGCAGGTTCTCCCTCTCTAGGGCGACCTGGTTCAGCCCCGCAGCCGATCGTGGTGAAGCTCCCATTAATTGCCAGGCATTGAGCTGGGAGCTGTGGTGTCAGAGAGGAAGTGGACAAAGATAAGAAAACAAATGGAGTCCATGTGGACAAATCTCTCAGTGGCTCTTAACTGTTCGTGGGGGAAAGTTTAAAATCCCACATTCTGTAAAGCACGATGTGATCTGCTTCTCTGATCTCATCTTGGCCCTTCTTCTGGGCTCTGGTGCTGCGGCGGGCAGGGTGCAAGCTCATTTCCTCAGTGAGCTCTGCACCTTGTCATCTCAGCGCCTTCCTGGGTGCTCGGCCCAAGCTCCACTGGCCTCCTTCCCACGCCTCTCACCTCATCAGTGCGTCTTCTCTCCTTTCAGTTCCCAGCTGAAAGGCCACTTGCCCAGAGCAGCCTTCCCAGACCTCGGTGCTCCCCTGGCCCTTGTGGCATTTCTATCAGGGCACACCCCATAAGGACGACTCAAGAGCCCAGGACTGGAGGTTTGCTGCGGATCTCCCCGACCAGCACACGCTCCGTGCATGCAGGCACAGGCCTGTCTCCATGTTCGCTTCCCAGGGCCCCACAGAGTGCCTTGCTCAGGGTGTAGCTGTGGAATGGACGAACAAATGCAAGGCTGAACTAGTGAAGTGCCCCACGGTGGTAGGCAGGAGGTGCTGCTGCAGAAGCCCAGATAACAAATTCCACATGGAAAGGCTTCCGCTAGGAAACAGTGAGAGTTTCCCTATTGAGAAAGGTCTGGGGGCAGTTTCTCTAGGGCAACCCCCGCTACACACAGCAGCCTGGGAATGGGACCACTTTTAAATTTCTCCTTACAAAATAATCTATATGTGTGATAAGAAATTCAAACATTACTGAAATGTATGAATGCGAAAAGTTACCATCCCTGCCCCTGCATACATCCTATCCTTCTGGGGGTAACCACCAGTTCCCTTCTTCCCTTCCAGTCATTTTTTATACCTTCCCCAATTCTGAAATTATTTTAAATGGTGTTTTATTTTACCCAGAAATGTATTGACTTTGTCCTAGGGAGGAGGCTGAATCTTTTTTTTATTTAACTGGGGATCCTGGGCAAGTCTGGAGGAGTTTGTAGATCATAGCTTATTTCCTGGAGTGAACTTCCCAGCACCGGAAAACAGAGGTTTTGTCCTGGAGAGATCTCTTTTAATAGGTACAGTGTCTATTGGTTTCTGTCACAAAGAAGGTTGAAAAACAAGACACCCCAGGAATCTTAATAGTATAAAAATATGAATAGTTTGAATGTATTTCTGCTTAATCAATCCCAAGCTCAGGGATCTCTGGATCCGAACACACACACGTGTGCACACAGGAGCACAACCGTCTTGTGTGATGAGCAGGTAGGGTGAGAGGGGAAGAGTGGCAACCAGAGCTGATACTGAGCACCCAGCATCCGGCTAAGTGCTGCCTCTACGTGTAGTTTCATTCCAACTTCATGACAACCCTGTGAACTGGGTCCTACTGTCATCTCCACTTTACAGATGAGGGAACTGAGAGAGAATTCAAGTATCTTGCCCAAGGTCAGCAAAACTAGTGAGTATCAGAGCGGGGACTTGCACCAGACCTCCTTGCATGACAGCCTGCAAGCTTAACTACCGAGCTACTTTGGCACCAGGCTAAGTTTCAGAATGTGGGGTGGGATATGGAATAGAAGTCCCAGCTCTGTCCCCTCTTTGCTATGAGAGCTGGAAGTATCTGAATTTCTCTGAGTCTCAGTTTCAACCCTTCTAAATGGGCCTGGTAATTGTCATCCCACAGGGGTGTTGGAGCTACTAAATGGAATCATATGTGGAAGTGTTGGTTCAACTCTGGCACATTCTTCCGTTTTCATAAGTGCCTCTTAGCTAATTTCACAGTGGCGCTTTGCAAGAGGGCTAAGGTTGACTTGGACCCCTCAGAAGAAAAATGCTGAGCAACAGGAATTGCCACGTCAGAGCAGGGCTGGGTGGGGAATGACAGCTGTCTTTTCCACCACACTGTCTGCTCTGGCTCCCCCTGCCAGGTGTGGTCATCAGTGATGGAGATTTGTGTCCATGAGAGTCCTTATCGTGACTGTTTTTTTGGGGGGGAGGGGTCACAATTATTTTATTATCTTTGTCAAGCAGTTTGTGCTTACAGTGAACAATCAACACAGAAAAACAAAAATAGTTATATTTTTAAATTGCTCACCTCAGTGTTTTCAAGGCATTTCATTTTTTTGGTTCTTGGCGTGTGTGTTATAGACTCTGTACTACCCAGAACAGATTTTTAAAATAGCATACAAATACCATCCCTTCCCCAGTCTCGGTGAGGAAGGTCGTCTTGTGAGATGTTAGGAGGCAGAGTAAATAAAGAAAGAAAACCTGTTGAGCAAACCAGGTGGGCATTCCCAACCCTAGCAGATTGGAATCAGATTTTTCTCTTGCTTTGGGTTGTTCAAATTTCCATACTATGCAGGAGGAAAGCTGACCTTGGTTTATAAGGTGTTTCGTGAAATGTCTATTTTTTTTTTCTCTAAAAAGCCAAACGCTTGCAGGGAATGTAAATATGCCTCCTCTCCTGCTCTGTGGCCTCTTTCCTTCAGCAGACATGTGTGAAATCTCACGCATATTCCCGAACATTGAGGCCAACTGTCTGATTCAAGATGACAAGGCTGTTCTCCATGTGTCTGTCAAAGGCACCAAACCCCAAAGCCAAACGAGACCAGATGGGAAACCACAAGACCAGCCCCCTGCCCTTCGCAGTGTGTTGTCACCTCATTTGGGTGCACATGAAGTGCACAGACCAAGAGGGTCAACCATTTCTGAGTGGCGCTTAGCCAGTGGAATAGATTTCTACACGTAACTCAGCACATCGCCTGCCCAGTGTTATTCCTAGCTTGGCCACCTGCAAGCCGCCGGCTCTGCCTTCCAGCGCTTACCTCCCCTGCTACAGGACAGACACTAGAAAAGAACTCAGGCACACCGTGGGGAAACAGAACGATCACGGGTTTGTGTACCACCTTCCTGGCTTGAGTTTGGTGAGGTTAGCGGGTGGAAATCATGAAGTTCTTCCTTGCTTTGGCTGTTTCAACATCTGGGTGGATGCTTTGTCCTAAGAGAGAACGAGATATGATAATAACCATACGCAGGATATCTTCGGTGCCTTACAGTTTGCCAAGCACTTTCATGTTTCTGAACTGCCTTGACCCTCTCAACTGTTAGAGGGGCAAAGAAGGGGTCACTCCCATTTCACAGAGGAGGATGTGGGGACTCAGAAAGGTTGGGTGGTTTGCTCATGTACTGGTGGGGCTAGGACTTGTCACTCTCTACTCCCTCCAAAACACAGGTCTTGAGAGCTGCCAATAATCCAACATTCTTAGAGAAGAGGAACTTGTGGGAATGACCCGAAGCCATCAGCTGCTGGGTCCCCTGAGTCCCTCATGCCTACTTTCCCCTTTAGCCCCATTACCAGTCCCCTCCTAGGATCTGTGCGGGACCAGTGTGCCCAGCGCCTGGTGTAGCTGCGTGGCAGCCTTCTCTTCCCCACGCAACAGCTTGTCACGGTCTGAGCAGAAAGTTGACGGTGACCGGCGTTTGTGTCTGTTTGAGGACTGCTGGGGAGCAGGCAGGCTGGCATTTTGGGGGCACGGGGGCTATCCCGGGTGATATTTTTCAAACTTGTTTTTGAAGAACCAACTGGAAAACTCAGGTCCGGTTAGTGTCTTGCTATTCCAGAAGGGGTGGCTGTTGGGAGCTTCAGACAAGGCAACCCGGAATTGCTCCAGGGTAGAAACAATGGCTGAGAAGAGAAACATGGTTTTTGACTTGCAGGAATTCCAAGAAGTGACACACAAGAGTTGTGTTGGCCTTGGGTTCTAGCAGTGTGTGCGTGTGTGGGGGGGTCGGATCAAAGACCTCTGTGTTTGCCATGACTCTGTCCACTCATTTCTCCTTGGATTTGCTGGGGGACCACACACAGGTGCATAAAATCTTTTTACAAAGGCCGGCAGCTTGGTTTGAATTTGCATAAAATTCCACCAACCCAACAGGGATCTGCCTTATTTAAACAGTCTTTGGTTTCAAATTCTAGAAGGATCTCACCCTCTTTTCCTGCAGCCAGCTTCTCTTCTGCTCTCTTCCCAGGTATTGCCATCTGCTTGTATCAGAAGTGGTCAGATAAGAGCTAGGAGAGTTGGTGAGGAGCAGTGGTAAGCCTCCCAGTACCCTTTGCTGGTTGGCTGAATTTGAAAAAAAAAATATTGTTTTCATATTAGTAATAATAATGCCCCAAGCACTATGCTAAGAACTTTATAAACAGACTAATCAATTAGGCATAAAGGCATTAGTATCCCCATTTTACAGATGTTGATTGAAATGGTTCAGTCCTGACCACAGACTGATATGTGGCCCCTTGGAGCCGACATGCTGATCATAAAAGAGCCCAACATTCCAAGGCTTCACAGATGGTGTGTACAAGACGGTGGCATCCCCTCTACAACCGGAATGGTCCTAGTAGCTTCCACAGAGGAATGGGGAACCCAACAGGTTGAAGGACAGAGAAAGTATGGACAAGCAGAGAGGGGCGAGAAGAGTGTGCCAGGTGAACGGAATGGCCTGGACCAGAGGGAAAAAAAAGTGCAAGCCAGGTACAGAGGACAGGCCAGTCAAAGGAAAGTGTCAGAAGGAGCAATTTTTTTAGTTATACTGTTTTTGTTTCTGCCTATAAAAATAATACATGAAGTTGTGGGATTTTAGAAAATATAATACAATAAGATAAAGAAAAAAACATTGTCAATCCATCATTGAATGGAAATCACTTTTGAATTTTGGCTATCTTTCTACTTTCTATGACTTGTGGACATTGTTGAGAATGTACCATAACACAACCTTGTATCCTACATTTTTTATTTAACATTCCATTGCTGGCATTTCCCCACATCATTAGAGATTTTCCAAGAACATTTGTGCTGACTGCAGTGGTCGCTGTGTTATTGATGCAGCACGAATCTCTCAACCTTTCTCCTAAAGTTGGATATTCAGGTTGTGTCCAATTTTTCACATAGTTGGGGGGTTGATTTGAGACTTGTAAGAAGAGATGGAATATAAGATTTTCCCTTGTAGTTGATGGACTAAAAGAATTTGTAGGGGCCTGCTTCAAACTGTGCTCTCTCGAGTCCTGAGGAAGAGTTGAAGTCTTCAGCATCCAAACCAGGCTTCAGGTTCACCCTGAAAGTCAAAATGGTGCCCACCTTGGGGTACCCTAAGCAATAGGAGGTACTTTCTCTCCCCAGCCAGAAATCACAATTCCTAACAAATAGAGGTGCCACTCATTCCCAATACAGACCTCCGTCTGGCAGAGAGACTACTGTTGGGACCTAAGATTTTTTTAACACCCAATTAAATTGGTGTAATTGGATAGAATTGCAACTTCTTTGCCTCCAGCTGTGAGCCATAATCTGTTTCACACCTGAGTGTTGTTTTACTTGGTTTTTTAGTACTTTTCCCAGAGTTGTGAAGGTAGGGTACAAGGAGAGAGCCCTTTCTGTCTCCCTGTATGGATTATTTTTTCCATCATTTTGAAGGAGTCACAGCAGGTTGGACTATCATTGTTAACTACTCTTGGGCTAGGACTCTACTTCGAACCTGAAGTTTTAGCACCCAGTTCTCTCTGGGGCCTGCTGTTTAAAACTTCTAAGCGATATGGAAACAATCCAATTGGGAAGGAGCAGTTGGGCAAGCTCGAGACTCAGCTCGTGTGCCAGCTGTGAACAAAGTAGAATTTTGTTCAAGGCTCAGCCGGCCAGTTCCCAAGGCTGTGGGAATGACTAGATCATGCTATTACGTTAAGTTCTGGTCAGTTTTTAAAATGTGAGCCAGAAACACATTTTGTGGGTTGTAAAATAAACTTAATTGGGGGAGACCAAAGAAGCTTGAAGTGCACTCTTAATGATTTTTATCAGATCTCCACAGTTGAATACAGGGTAAACAGGGAGAGTTGTGTTTGGCCTTGATCAAACTGCATTACCTAGACCTTTCTTCCCTTGAGACAACCCTGTGTCTCATGCTGAACCTGTGCTTTTTCCTGTCCTTAACTGGTAGTCATTAATTCCCTAGAAGACGCGTATGTTGGATGAACACTTCTCAGACTTGAGCGTGCACCAGCATCACCTGGAATGCATGCTGAACTCCAGATTGCAGGAGCCCACTTCTGATTCAGTAGGTCTACGTGGGGGTAGGGGTCCAAGAATTTGTGCATTTAACAAGTTCCCAGATGATGCTGTTGCTACTGGTCAGGGGACCAATTCTGAGAATGACTGTTCAATTCTAAAGGTTGTTCCTATAAAAACATCCAGTCTGAGTATTGGAAACCCACAGTCATTCTGCAATCTCCCACATCCCCAGGGCAGGCATCATTCACCAGTTCTGCTCCTTTCCCTCATGGGTCCAGACTAGCCTCAAGATTCTTCTAATACAGCAGTTCAGAACCTTGCTACCAAAGTGTGCTCCATGGGCCAGCGGCATTGGCATCGCCTGGGACTTTGACAGAAATTTGGAATTTCAAATCCCACCCCAGGACTATTGAATCAGAATCCACCTTGAACCCAACCATTTTATTTTAGAGATGAGAAAACAAGAGCCCACAGAAGTCCAATCGCTCCCCTTCTTATAAGTAGCTGATTTTCCTTGGGCTTGCTAGGGTGATGACTTATGTAAGGTGGTGGCTAATAACCTTAAAAATGCAATGCAAGTCCCTAACCCCAATGCCTCTAGTAATAATATCATCACATTTTAAAATGGGTCTTAGAAGTGGAAAAGTCTGGACTTGAGGGGAAAGTGCTCTGATGATTAAATGGCGGGCAGAAGGGTCAAGGCAAATGATACTTTCACCCATGGATGCTGACCCACAGCCACTAGAAGCTGCTAGTAATGGGGACACCTGGTCTCTCCTACCTCGTTCCTGGCTGGAATCCTGCACTACAGGCCCCAAGCCTTGATACTTCTCATGCAGATATTCTGCTCTACCCAGAACAGGGAGTAGGGCCTGTCCTCTCCACCCTCTTAGTTCTAAAGAGACACTTGTGGTCCTTTCCTCAAAAACAGTCCAAAAAGGCAGCATCACAGGCAGGTCTGAATAGGAAAGAATATTGCTTTGGGATGCAGCAAAAAAGGTTTGTACAGCATTGTACATGCAAAGAAGAGAAGGAAAAGGCCAGGTATGGGCTTGAACATTAGGCTAGCAAGGACCACAATGATGAACTAATCCACATGTGCTCAGCCCTGGCCAGCGGGGCCCCTCCTTGGTTTTGGGGTATGGAGTGGAGACAGGTGGATGGTCTAATACACTGGGGTGGAAGCAAACCTCAGGTAGGGGTACGAGATGGAAGGGATGTCCAGGTCTGGGGGTCAGTGCGTATGGGGCAAGCAATCACGGTTTATGTGCCAAACAGACCAAACTTAATCTGACCTGCCACCATCTCCAATTTCTAAAGAAGCAAAGAGAGTGGTTCTTAACTTTATTTTCATTATGGGGTCCTTAGAGAATCTCATTCAAGCTGTGTACTCTCTCTAATCAGATATAAGTACACAACTGGGTCGTGCACATCTGTGCATATAATTTCAGAGGTTTCCTAGCCCCAGAAGCATGGATCTCTAGGGCATCCAAGGACCCTAAGTGAAGAACTTTTGATCAATGGTCTAAGTCGATGCTTGTCCAAAGCCACACAGCTACTTAGTGGCAGGAAGAGCACCAGGCCTCCTAACTCTCTGTGCAGGGTTCTCTAAAAGAGCCCAAAGTCTATTGTTGAGATAGGTTTAAGGTGACCCAAATTTGGGAGCTTAACCTAGCTAAACTGAAACCTCAGAATACTGTCTTGCCTGTGCATCTTTGAAAGTCAAATGAAAAGCAAAGGTTTAAATTGACATGTTCAATCTATAAATATGTATTAAGCACCTACTATGTAAAAGACTGTTCTAAACATGGAATAAAGCAGCCACCCAGTCAGATACGGGTCCTGCCCTTGGGACGTCCATGGTCTAGCAGGGTAGATGGAAAAGGAGCAAGTACTAATTATTATAAATTGCCACTTAATGAGCATGATAAAGGTTATCTTAAACTCTTTTGGAGAAACTGTGCTAAATAAATGATTAACTTTAATGCTATAAATAGTGTTAAACCCTCATGTTTATGAATAATTGAAGGTGCTCCCATTATAGAAACGCAAAGCTCAGGGCACCTCTGTAGCTGTTCCTTCTCGGAGTGGCTGTCCCAGCTTGCAGCGGCAGCTCCAGCACGTCCGGCGGGTTTGCCCCTCGGTGCACGGGCGCTGGTGCCTGTCTCGCCTGCGGGAGACGCGAGCGAGCCGCTTGGAGCCGAAGTCAGACTCCCCGATCCCAGCACTCTGTAAATATTTACAGTTTGCTGCACTCCCATCTCACATCGAATGCGGGGATAATCAGGAAAACTAATGAACTCGGGCCGACCTCGCGTTAAGCTATGATAAATATTTAGACGGTGCATTTGGGGAGGCTGGCCACGGAGCTGTGGGGACGCGGCTGTAGCACTTCCTTCTGAAGAAGAGGGAATCAGCATCGCTCTATTTCCGAACATCCACAACAACGTTAGGGGAGAATGAAGCACCCCATCTGGGGAAGGATCGATGCTCCCGCGCTCTCTGGCAAGGCTGCGAGTCCATCAGAGATGCGAGGTCGGGGGAATGGAACCGCATCCTTTAGGCCCCTCAAACTTGGCTGTAAATGCTGTTGGCTCTTTAAATTTTTAAGTTCCAAGTGTATGAGGTTATTAGAGGACCCCACTTCTTGAATGGTGACCATCCTACAGTGTGAAGCAATAACTTGGGGGGCTTTGGCAACAAAGAAAGACCCAGGACCCCAAACCTGAGTTGGGAGGCACTGCTGAGTCGTGC
The DNA here is from genome assembly GCF_020740605.2 of Lemur catta. Taxonomy (NCBI): domain Eukaryota; kingdom Metazoa; phylum Chordata; class Mammalia; order Primates; family Lemuridae; genus Lemur; species Lemur catta. The sequence continues at coordinate 14,232,193 of NC_059141.1, read as the reverse complement.
TTAGAAAAGGGTCCAAAAGTTTCCGAGGATTTTGCTTCTTTTTAAAAACATCCAGGTGAGAGAATGTGGTTCTGTGTCTGCCTTCCCGCCAAGCTGAATCTCGGGACACAGAGGTGTGGGATCCTGTCTGGCCTTGCTTCTCTCCTCTCCGCCCACCACCTGCCTGGGTGGGCTCGGCTGCCCCAGCAGTCCCGGGTATCTGGGGAAGCCGCATGAGATCTCAGCAACCCCTCTTCCTGCTGCCACTGAGGAGGTAACTAATGTCAGCGTGCTTTCTGAATGGGGACACGGCTCTGTGCTCACATATGGCATCTTGTCTCATATTGGGGAAGAAAATGCTGAAATAACCCAGGAAAGATACATCTGGGATGGAGCAGAAATGCCATCTCCTGTAACATCTCTTCTCAAGATTCTGTTTTCTAGGAAAGTTACCCCAAACTGCCAGAATCCAAACCCTGGGCTGGCCAAGATTGGGCCCAAACCAATGCAGGCGGGGCAGGAGGGAGGAAGGACAGGGAGAGGCATGCGTGTTCCACCTGGGCAGAGACCCAGTTTAGATGACTCATATTTACAGCACTTTGTCCCTCCCAGGAGCAAGACAGGCAGGTAATTTCTTGCCAATATTTTAAAAAATTCAATCACTTCTCCATTCTGATCCTTTCTTATCTACACATGTGGACACTGGTTGTATGTACAAGTACACCCAATAGGTTTAGTCAATTGTGCTTACTCAGATAATTAAGACATTACAGAGAAAAGTTGCCTTCTTCTTTCCTTCCTTCCTTCCTTCCTTCCTTCCTTCCTTCCTTCTTTCCTTCCTTCCTTTCTTTCCTGCCTTCCTCCCTCCCCCCACTCTTTCCCTCCCTCCCTCCCTCCCTCCCTCCCTTCCTTCCTTCCTTCCTTCCTTCCTTCCTTCTTTCCTTCCTTCCTTTCTTTCCTGCCTTCCTCCCTCCCCCCACTCTTTCCCTCCCTCCCTCCCTCCCTCCCTCCCTCCCTTCCTTCCTTCCTTCCTTCCTTCCTTCCTTCCTTCCTTCCTTCCTTCCTTCCTTCCTTCCTTCCTTCTTTTTCTTTCTCTGTTGCCCAGGCTGGAGTGCAGTGGTGCAATCATAGTTCACTGCAGCCTCAAACTCCTGGGCTCAAGTGATCCTCCCCCCTTAGCCTCTTCAGTAGCTAGGACTATAGGTGTGTGCCACCATGCCAGACTAATTTAAATAATTTGGTTTTTTTTTAGAGATGGGGGTCTCACTATGTTGCACAGGCTAGTCTCAAACTCCTGGGCTCAAGTGATCTTCTGCCTCAGCCTCCCAAAGTGCTAGGATTATAAGCATGAGCCACTGTGCCTGGCCAGAAGTTGTTATTTTTCATGAAAAGTTGAAAAATATATTTTTGACTTTTAGGGGACTGAACAAACCCACAAAATTAGTCAAAACAATTAAACCAATTTAAAGATAGACTCTAGCCTGGTGTGGTGGTGCATGCCTATAGTCCCAGCTACTCAGGAGGCTGAGGCAGGAGGATCACTTGAGGCCAGGAGATTGGGGCTGCAGTGAGCTGGCACCAGTGCACTCCAGCCTGGGCGACTGAACAAGACACTGTTGGAAAAGAAAAGAAAAGAAAAGAAAAGAAGAGAAAAGAAAAGAAGAGAAAAGAAAAGAAAAGAAAAGAAAAGAAAAGAAAAGAAAAGAAAAGAAGGGAAAGGAAGGAAAAGAAGGGAAGGGAAGGGGACGGGAGGGGAGGAACATGGCTGAGTATGTTTTTGGACTTGAGCAATGACCTGGGCTGGACATTTTTAGCAGCAGAAGCCAAAAAGGAAATGCCCTGGGCAGCACAGTGTCCGCCCTCTCGTAGCATAGAACATTTCCATCCATTAGCACCATCTGCTTGTGGCTGGGGTGAAAATGGAGAAGTCCACAGGCTCAGCAAGAGTCAGCAGTAATGATCTGTAACTCGGTGCGCCATGATGTAATGTTCCATTGTCACACGAAAGGCCGAGGATGGTTTCATTCTATTTCTCACACCTAAACAGATCTGACTTTCTGTTTAACGCCAAGTTAGTGCTCCATGTTGGCCAAGCTGTGACCTTTGTTGAGGACTTGTCCCCAGGGTTTTGTGGTTCTAGGATCCCCAGCTGTGCCCAAGCCTTTGGTCGAATCAGAGAAGTGTCATGGTCTTCTGAGACACATATCTGGCGAGGTGGGTGACTGACACATGTCATCTCCGGCAGGAGGGAGCAAGAGTGACTGATTCTTAGGTTTCTTCATCTATAAAATGGAGATGATTTTTCTTGCACTTGGGATGGTTATACGCACTCCACAAGGCGATCATGCGTGACTTGTGAACACCTCCTGCGACTCCAGCACCTTTGCTCTGTGGCAGACCATAGGGTCATGGGTGGGGGTGCCGGGAGGAGGTAGAGGTGCACAGGGCTCTGTTTTGCAAGGGTGAGTTTTGCCCCTCATCTTCTCTAGTCTCCTGCAGATAGAAAACACTCAGCAGTGCTTCTTAGCCCTCTTTTGGGGACATGACCTATTTGAGAATCAGATAAAAGCCGTGGTCCCTCTTCCTATGTAAGTGGGCATGGTGGTGACTTTTATGCAGTACTTACTATGTGCCAGGACTATGCTGAGTGCTTTCATGGGCTATTTAATCTCCAAACAACCCTGGAAGGCACATACTATTTATTATTGCCAAATGCAAACACTGAGGCATAGAAAGTTGAGTAGTGTGGCCACAGCTATGCTCTATGTATTAGTTTCAAAGGGCTGCCATAGTGAGGTATATCTGGGTGGCTTAAAACAATGGAAATTTATTCTCCCACGGTTGTGGGGGCTAGAGCAGACCTCGAGGTCAGAGTGTGGGCAGGGCCACGCTCACTCACAGGCCAGTGGACAGTCCGTTCCTTGCCTTTCTCCTGACTGCTGGTGTCGCTGGCGACCCTCAGCACCCCTTGGCTTGCAGCAGAGTAACTCCAGTCTCTGTCTGTAGGGTCACAGGGCATCTGTCCCCATGTGTCTCTTTTCCTGTGTCTCTTCTTCCTTTTTTTGTAAGGACACCAGTCATATTGGGTTAGGGCCCTCCCTAATGGCCTCATCTTAACTTACTACATCTTCAAGGACCCTGTTTCCAGATAAGATCACATCCGGTGGTTCTGGGGTTAGGGCTTCACCTTGTCTTTTTGGAGGACATGATCAGCCCTCGACACACAGTAAGTAGTGCAGTCAGGGTTTGAACCCAGGGAGCCTAGCCCCTGAGCCTCACTCCCTACCCACTGTACTGAACTACTCTGCACAGATGCGCACACACCAAACACTGCACTCATAAAGGGGCTCTGGACCTCCCCGCCTCCGAAGCCCACCATGGATCATTGGGTGGTTACAGTGACCTTCCCTTCCCATCCAGGAGGTCTTGGCTCGGGAGGCTGGGCTGCAGGGACAGGGCACCCGGAAGGCTGAGAATGGGAGGTCAGGGCAGGCCAGCGAGGGCAGCGGGAAGTGCCCTGCCAGCAGCTGGCTTGGGAGGCAGCGCTTTGGAGCCCTCCCCCTGGCAAATGGTCCTGAGTGTGCCCTGGCCAGGTGGGCACTGTTCTCAGAGGAACAAGCAGAAACCAAGATGGAACCTCTTCACTGCTATTATTTGTTAAGCACCTATTGTGTGTCCATCTTGAATTTAAGACCTGATGCTATAAAAGTCAAGAGATGCTGTGAATCAGAACCTGGGTGAACGGGCAACAGCTAAGCAGACACACATCCATATCCTTCAGGAGTAGATGTCCCTGGGAACCAAAGAAGGGGATGAGGAGCACGTAGAAGGAAGTGAGAACTCAGGGCAGCTGCCAGGGCACAAGCTCTGAATGCACCTTCAAGGTCAGGACGATGCCCGGGATCCAGGCTGCCCTTCTGACCTCAGGCCTGCCCGGGCTTCTGTGCCTGTGTGCGTTGTACACACCGCGACCTCAGCCTGGAAGGGCCCCTGGGCCTCCCCTGTGTGTGGCCAGCTCCCTTCATCCTTCAGAGTCCCTAGAGATTGAGTTTCCATGCCACATTCTCTGCAGGGTCGGCTGCTCTGTCTCTGTCCCCTCCACCCTTTGTTCTGTTGTCACTGGGCCCGTGGTGGCCCATTTGTGGCCTGCCTCCCCCAGGAGACAAGGGCATCCTTGAGAGCAGAGCATCACCTTCCTCGCCCTTTGGTCTCCAGAGCACGGGGACTGCCTGTCTCCTGGTTAGATGGTCTCAGTCCCTTGGGGCTGCTGTAACAAAATGCCTCAGAGTGGTCATTTATAAGCAATAGACACTTGTTGCCCATAGTTGTGGAGGCGGGAAATCCAAGATCAAGGTGCTGGCAGGTTCATTCTTCCTCATAGATGGGGCCTCCTTGCCGTGTGCTCACATGGCGGAAGGGAGAGAGGAGCAAGAGCTCCCGCAGGCCTCTTCTGTAAGGGCACTAACCCCACTCACGAGGGCCCATTAGGAGGCCCCACTCTTAATACCACATTGAGATTAGGTTTCAGCATATGAGTTCTGGGGGCACACACACATTCAGACCACAGCAGTCAGTATGTGGGGGTGTTTGTTGACTGGATATATGAGGGCCTTGTGATAGGCCGGGGCTCGCAGGTAAGAGCAGGGAATTGGGCGCACCTGGCTGAAGGGAGCGCTAGGAATAGGCGGGGGGTGTCTGCTGTATCTACCCGATGTCTCTTTTAATCAGTGGCTTTGTGGTTAAGGGTGTAGCCCGAAGGCCCATGTCCCAGGTTTAAAACCTGGCTCCTAAAGTTTGGGTCCTTGGGCAAGTTATTTGACCTCCCTAATCCGCAATTCTCTCATCTGTAAAATGGTCATATTCATCATATAACACTAGCTCCTTGGCAGCCGTGTGTGTGTGGAGGGTGCAGGTGAGAGTGAGACGAACTCGTGTAACATGCTCAGTGCAGCACCCGACACACGAATAAGCCCTGAGTACATAGCTATCGTTGTTACTAATGCTATTGTCATCGTGGTAATAATGATTCAAGTTGAGGGCACCTACGTGGACCAGAGCTGTGATCTTAGGTGAGCTTAATAGGGAACATCGTACCCGGCCTCTGCCGTCGGTCGCAGCTCTCCACAACAGCTACGAACATCCTTTCAAGATCAGCAAGAAGGTTCTTTCAACTGATGCAGCCTCTCGACACAAGGTATATTTTCAAGACCCAAAACTTTCTTGAAAAATTACATTTTCAGGGGTCTATTACCCTTTCAACAATAGTTCACGAATCCTGAAAGCGAGGTGTTTGATCCTTTCTCCTAAGAAAGGCCGAGATGAGGAAATAATGTTCATTGTCAGCTGTGCGATTCTCAGAGGCAGAGGGAGGGGGGGCTCTGCAGGAGGGCGGGCCCCCTGATGCGGTTTGAGAACGGAGATGCGAAAGGACCGTGGCTCACCCCAACTTCTCACCAAGAGGCTCTTGGAATGTTCTTTCTGCACATCCGAAGTATCTCTTTTCATTCCAAATATAGGTCTGTACTTCTGAGCTGAGAGCATTCAGAGACCGTTCCGAAGCAACCTGGCATGCTGTTGTAACTCTGGGCTCTGGTTTTCATCCTGGTCACCAGCTCACTGTGTGTCTTTGGGCAGGTTACCTAACCTCTCTGAGCCTGGTTTCCTCATCTACAAAAGGAGCATTGGACTAATCGATGGAGGCACTTTCTAGCTTTAGCCTTTGTTGATGTTTATGTCCAGGAGACAGATTTTCTCTCCACCTGTTTTGTGCCCACCCACGGTGTAAAACTGCTGTTCTCACTGAGAAGATTTGCCAGATCTGGGTTCAAATCTCAACACAATCACCTAGCCAGCGGAGGGACTTGGGGCATATCTTTTATCAAACTTCAGTGTTCTCTTCTGCAAAATGGGGGAAACAGTACCTGACTGGCCGGCTATGGGGAGGCCTGCAGGAGATAGTGTCTTATGTTTCTAGCCCAGCCTCTGGCACCAGCCAGGTCTTGGGGAAGTTCAGTTTCTTTTTTTCTCTCTAATACTCATCTTCTCCTGATTCCTTTCCCATGCTAGATCCTCTGCCGCTTGCTCCCCATTCCCACAGAGCCCAGGCCAGGACTGCGAAAGCCATGGGAAAGCAGCCTTCCCCCATGAAGCCTCGGACCGGCCCTGTTTTCCTTCCCCCTCCTCAAAATTGCAGCTAAAAGCCCTTTCCAAATTCATGAACAGTCTCCTTCCCATGATGATGATGATGATGATGTAAGTCACATCGATTGCATGTGACAAGCTCTGTGCTGAGTGCTTTTGGGCATTCTTTGAATTCTTTTGCTTCTCACACAATGAGGATGCTACTGTACCCATTTAACAGATGAGGAGACCGATGCTTAGGCATGTTGGTAACTAGCCCCATCAATAGGAAAACAGTTGACATGTTGGGCAGAACCCCAGTCTCTTGCTGGACTAGTCATTCCTCCCTGCTGCCCTGGTAATGAACGTCCTGCCTCACAAGACCCTGAACGTTCGGGTGGGTTTAAGTCAAAGCCTTCAGCCAGGCAGGAAGGAAAAGGATGTACAGGCATCGTGGGGCCAGGGAGGATGGCAGCCAGGAGTGGTGGTGTCTCTGGGCTGGGGTGAGGCTGCAGCGTGGTGGCCCCCCACAACCCCTACCTACTTAGGCTCTGTGGCTGCCACAGCGTGAAGGGTGACCTCTCAGTAGCACTGACACTGTGCCACCCTGAGGTGGCTGCCGGGCCCTGATTGGCCATTAGCTCCAACAGTGCCAAAGGTCGTGCAGGGAGCTGGGAGCTGGGAGAAGTGAGGCATGAGGCCCAGGCTTACCCACCAGCCAACCGTGACCCCGGAAGGCTCAGTTTCCACGGTTGCACATTTCTGCCTGAGAACAGGGGAAACGCGGTCTCCAGAATGGGAGCCGCCACTCGCATTTGTGTGTGTGTGTTTTCCTTCGCTGCCAGGTGCTCCTGAGCCTGCGCTGGGAGGAGGGTCTGGACATGACTGTGGCTCCTCCCTGGCCGAGAAGGGTGGACAAGAGCAAATGAGGACTGGGGCCTGCTTCAGGCACGCGTGGCAGGCCGGGTCCTGCCAGGTATTCTGCGCTCTCTACGCGAATGGCTGGCTCGCTCTCTGGGACCTAAGGCAAAATTTCTCCGTTCTAGACCCAGCCCTTCCCCACGAGCAGATCCTAGCGTGGGACTCTAATGGCAGCAGAACGTAGAGGTTAGGAGTTAGTTTTGTCTGGGTTTGAAGCCCAGTGTTACAGAGTCAGTGTGTGACCTGAGCGAGTCACTAAAGTGCTCTAGGCCTCAGTTTTCTCATCTGTACAATGGGCATAAAAGTAGGACCTGCTTTTTAGGTTCATCGTGTACAAAGATGAGGAATGTAAAGCATTTAACACGAGCTGTGACACATGGTAGGTGCTCATTTCATGTCAGTAAATGTTCAGAATTCTTATTGGTAGCTGATCCTGCCCAATCTCTTAGACATTTCTGTCAGTCATACATTAATCTAACTTCGCAACCTTGCAGAAATCTAGTGACCCACACTCCAAATTCAGCAGTGTGCCTTCCCAGACAAAGATCTGCCAAGGACCATAATTAAATTTCATCCAACCCTGAGGTCTAGGCACAGCAATAACAGCATTTTGTATTTATGAACTCATTTAATCTTCACCATAACCACATGAGGCAAGTCCTATGTTACCCTCATCATCCCCAGTTTTACAGGATGAAGTGATATGCCCCAGTTTACATGGCCAGTCCGAGGACGTCAAAGCCAGGATTTGAAAGCAGAGTGCTCTGAGTCACTAGGTTATGCTGCGTCTCCCATCACAGCTGTGCAAACTCAAGCCATTTCTCAGCTCCTCTGCTTTTCATCTTGTAAAGCAGAGGGCTGAAGAAGATTCCAGAAAGGTGGTGAGCAGGAATTTTGTCCAAAGTTACCCTCTGGTATTGGACATAGATGTCCTGAATTTCTGCAGAGGTGGCTTCACTTCTCCCTTGGCCTACGAGACAAAGTACATGTGTTTAATGTTCCCCGTGGTCACCTTGAAGCCAACACAAGTGCCAAATTCTGCTTCAAAGTCCATGATTCAATGTAATGAAAGGAAAATGTACAATCTCTGTTGAGGGTTGAGTCGTGTACCCCTAAAAGAAATGTGGAAGTTTTAACCCCAACACCTCTGAATGTGATCTTATTTGGACAAGGGTCTTTGCAGATCTAATCACGTTAAGATGAGATCATACTGGATTGGGACGGTCCTGCTCAAATGACTGTGTCCTTATGAGAAGAGGAAAATCTGGCCGGAGACACAGACACACGGGGAAGACAGTCACGTGACGACAACAGGAAGAGATTGGAGTGGTGCACGTACAAGCCCAGGAGTGCCAAGGTCCCTGGCAGGCACCAGAAGCCAGGAAGAAGCAAGGGGAGCTCCTTCCCTAGAGCCTTCAGGAGGAGTGTGACCTGCCAGTATCTTGATTTTGGACGTCTACTTCCAGAACTGTGAGAGAATAACTTTCTGTTGTTTTAAGCCACCCAAATTGGGGGTAATTTGTCAGCCCTAGGCAGCCCTAGGAAACTGATGCTTGGGTCACCTTGGAAATCATTTAATCTAAAAGTATCTGACAGATAGGGAAACTGAGGCCCAGACTTTGTGCACTGGCCAGTGAGCTCAGGGCAGAGCAGTAGTCATACCATGGAGGTCACACCATGGGATAGGTGGCAGATGGGTGTTCTCAAGTCCTCAATGAACATGGCTTTAGTGCTCAGTGTCACCAAATGCAGTGGCCCTTCCGTGCTCTGTGGGGCTGGGGGCTCCATGACACCACACATCAGGCTTCTGTGACTCAGTCTTTGGCAGGAGTGCTGTGGGCTCCCTGGGAGTGGACCCCCTTCTCGGGAAGACTCCCCTGGGCTTTAACAAAAGCTATGTTCCGCCCCTCTCCGCCCCGCCTTCCTCCCCTGAGGCAGATTGAGGCCTGTGCAGGAAACGTTGGTCAGAGCAGTTTCGAATGTCAAGCCGACTTTATGGGCTCTGTTCTTCATGCTGGGGGAGGCCCCTGGCTGGCGTGGAGTCATTCATAATGTGCTTATATATTTGAAAGGCTCCCAAATGAAAAGACGTTGGGACAATGGCATCGACTTGGTACTCTCTCTCCTAAGTTGCAAATATTCAATATACCTGAAGACCTGGCTAATGATTTTCAGGGAGGAGGCATTAGAAATCTCAAAGAGATTTTCCAATGCACCCAAGACCATGTCAATAGCTGCCTGAGCGTCCCCCGCCCTCCCTGGGGATGGCAGGGGAGGGGCCCTGGCCCCTTATTCTGCCTGGTGGGGCTAACTGGGAGTCGGGCAGCTGCTGGCAGAATATGATCCTACAAGAAGTCTCTAGAACCAAGCCCTCTACTTCATTTAGGGAAATGCACTTTGTAGCTCCAATTGTCTGACTATTTGGAGAAATGGGATTTGGCCACACAGATGTCTCATTTGTTTAACTTTGTAGGGGTGGGGAAACTCTTTCCTGGTGCCAACACACTGGCCAGCATCTTTGGGCTGTGGATGAGTTGATCTATATCCCCCCTTATTCACTTACCTGTAATTATTCAGGTATTATCTATGCGCTATTACATTTTCATTCATTGTACGGGAGTCTGAGCTGTGCATGTGGAAAATTCATTGTAAGTAGTTGCATCTTTGCCTTTTTATAAGATTGTACCATCTTTTCAAACTAAGTCATATTTTCTTCTTAAAAGACTCTAGTGAAATATGAAATTACTATTATTTTCCTCTTAATAAAAATTACAATCAATCCAATGATTGACTTAGATCAGGAACTATTATTTTAGGGTTCAGGCTGCTGTGTGAGACTGTAATCAGAGACTTAACTGTGCTGAGCACACAGAGGACTGAGGTGATTCCAGAAGCTTCTTTCCTGGCCTAGAGAGAGTTTGAGGAGCTGAGGTGGGTGGTGGTACCCTCACCGGCTTTACCCTTCTCTTTTCCAAATTTTACTCTTAACAACAACAAAAAGAAGGTAGCTGCTCTTGTGTTCAACAGGGGAGGAATGCTGGACTTCCTCTGCAGACAACAGCTGGAGGAAACTTCCAGAAACAGACATCACACAGGACTAGGACACTTCTTTCCATGGCCTGTTGGGGAAGGAGCATCAACCATCTTGGCAGAATTGATTATATTCCTTAGAAAAACAAATATTTGCACTGGGGTCTGGGTCTTCCCCATTCATTGATCAGCTCACTGCCTGAACTGGTTCTTCCACCTACGCACATAGGTGGGTTAGCCTCGGAGTTCCCTGCAGGATTTAAGATCAGGAAGTTTCAAGATGGAAGTTCCCATAAATGTCACTGATTTCTCTAGACCTCTCTTTCCTCCCCCTCTCCCGTGCTGTCACCCTGAAGTGACAACTTTACAGAACGGCCACTTTGCTCCTTCCCATGGAGAGCCATGAAGAAGATGCTCCAGGGAGAAACTCACCCCTGGTGGCCGTGGTGAACTCAAGGCTAAATCCAGCCCCTCTACCCCCCCCCCAACACATGTGCTGGATAAAAACAATGGGCCACCCCTTTGCCACCCCTCAACATTCCAACTAACCTAAGCCTCACCTAGGAGTTCATCCCGTGTCCTTGAGTCAGGTTCTGTAAAGCAGGTTTTCTAAGGCAGGGAGGAAGCTCTGAGGGCACACAGGTGCCCAGGTGCAGAACAGAAGCACCACCCTCACCCCCACACCCACCACATGCTCCCCAGAGGCCCTCTGCACAGTTGACCGCACAGACTTTAGCTGCTTGGATTCCTGTTCCAGGGGTGACCCTATGAGCTCCATTTGGGGCTGTCCCCATGCGCTCTGCCCTCCTTTTCTTCAGAACATCTACATCCCTCCCCACCTCTGACATTACTCCCCATCCCAGAGTTGCCCGTCGTCAGCCAAGAGCCTGCCACAGGACCTTCCTCCTCCCCAGGATGCTTCTAAATTCCTTCAGAGGCTTCTCTGTTAAGGGGGGGTTCCAAGGCGAGTGTCATCTCTCAATTGCTGGAGAATTATTTTTAAAATTCCTGATAGCGATGTTTCACTCTTAAATACAAAACCAGCCCTTTTCAAAGGCCCCCTAAAGGGCCAAGAACATGCCCTGACTATAGGGAAGGAAACATTGTATCCCAGCAATTCTTAAGCAGAGAAACACCCAATTGTTTCCGCCACAGAAGTGTGAAATCATTTACACAGTGCGCTAGCAGGGCAGCCGCGCTGCGGGGAGGCTCCCTGGCTGGGCTCGGGCCCAGCTGACCCTTGGTAATTGTGGCCTCTGCTCTGGCTGAGCCAGCGCTGTTGCGGTCAAGGGCAAGGTGATGCACAGACTTAGTTTATTAGTGCATACATGGCTGGTGGGGAAGGGCACCCCACGGCCTCGTGCCTGCGTATTATTAATAACTGCATGCCAGTGGCTTTGCAGGAGCATCTCCTTTGAGATGTGGCACTTGGTATGTACTCAATAAATGTTAAATATCATCGCCAGCATCTTATTCATTATGATTCCTCTAAATGTGGCCTGGAAGCCCTTTATGTGGAAGGAGCCAGGAGCCAAAAGGGTGAACTCCCTGCATCCTGCTCCCTGCCATGGAGGGTTGGTCCAGGTCGGTCAGCGTTGCAATGAACGCTTTTGAGAAATGTCTATCCTGGAGTTTTTTTCATGGAGATTCAAATCAGCTTTGTGGAAAATGGCTCCCATGGCCAGGAAGGCAACACATCACCAGAAGTGTCCAAGCAGATGTCGTGGACACTCATTTATGACCTTGGAAAAGGAATCTTAGCACGAAAAGAGGCATCTGAGCTTCCTCCCTTGAAAGCCTTTGCATATTCTATCAGCCCATTAACTAGAGGCTGTTGGTCTTTTGTCAATTTTTTCCTGCTATGATTTTGTATTGAGTGCTTACTAGGTACGGTACTAGGTGCCAGGGAGACTCTCCAAAATTTAAAAAGCCAATAAAGAGTTCACACAATGGAATGTAACAGGGCAGAGCGGAGGAGCGATGTGGCTGCTGCAGATAGAGTGGTCAGGGAGGCCTCTCCTAGGAGGTGACATTGTGTCTGAGACAAGAAAGAGACAGCTATGCAAAGAGCAGAGAACAAGACTCCAGGCAGAGGGAACAGCAAGTACAAGTACCATGAGTCAGGAATTGTTCCTTGTGGTGGCCGAATCCTGTAACCAAGGGGCGCAGCCGACGGGATAAGGCTGGACCTGCAGGCAGGTCCTTGTGGGCCATGGCAAGGAGACAAGATTTATTCCAAGAACAATGGGAACCCACTGGAGTGTTTTAGGTAGGGGTGACATCACTGGATTGATGCGGGATAAATATTTTCCAGAATGGGACCTCCCTCTGTCATTGTCTCTTTCAAAAGTTGGGAAAATGTTTTGTATGGGTAGATCAAGGGAGGAAGTGAAAACTCTGCTAATGAGTCCACCGAACTAGACGCAGGGACCCGAATCCTGTTTCGCAATGAGGTGTGCTTTGAAATGCCTTGAAAATATTCCCGGCCGATTCCTGACTCTTCGGGGCTGCTTTCTGCTCACTTGAGCTGTAATGAAAGTGGCCCTTATCAGTCTGAGCTTGAGCTGCCTTAATTAGACCCAGATTCTCTATCTTTAAATTGGTCTTACATCAAAGCTAGAGTTATAATTGCAGGTGATGTATTTGTGAGTTGCATTGTTATGTAGAATACGGCTGCCAGCAGGTTGTGTTGGGATTATTGAAAAGCAATTTGCAGGGAGGTCTATGGGGGAAAGGTAGTTCACCTCACTAAGCCAGGAAAAAAAAAAAAGCGCACTAGATAGCTGGGGGTCTTGGAAAACATGTTTAACAAGAGGTCTTAAATAAAACCTTCAGTGTTTTACCAGCTCTGTTTTGCACGCACATCTGGCTTAAGCCACTCCTGGCTCCGAGACACTTGGCTGCTAAGGTCTACATTGTTAGAGGTCATTGCTGGTCTGCACTTGATATGGCGGAGAAATTGGCTTGCGGGGTCGAAGTAGGTTATCGGGAAGGCTCAGGCAGCTGGAGGCAATTCTGGGGCCATTCACCAGCCCTCTCGCTCACATTTTGGAAGTGGGAGATTTCAGGTTTACAAGGTGTCATAGAAGGCACTTGTCTCAGGCTGATTCCACGAGTTGGCTATTGTGACTTGTGCTGCAGTGACCACGGAGTGCAGACATCTCTCTGACATTCAGATAATTTAGGTAGATACCCAAAAGCGGGATGTGACAACATGGATGTGAAGGAGCTCAGGGAATTTCACCCCAAAATATGACTCCTTGGTAGAAAGAGCATTTTGAATTAAAGGCCCTTAGAGATCAACAGGCCCGTGGAAGGGGCTCCCCTCCCTCTGCATGACCAGACAGACCCATCTAAAGAACAATGGACTTAACTTCCCTTCCCTTCCCTGTAATCTCAACATATTGCAGGAAAGAAGATCAAGAATGCAACCAAACCTGGCCCAAATCATTTTAAGTATAATACCTGTCTCTCAGGATTAATTTAATTTGCTAAGAGAGTCATTTACAGGTTGATCTGTTTTGCCATCCATTCATCCTCTCTAGCAACCATTTATTGCCCCTAAGCAGAATTACCTATATTCCTCATCTCCCCCTACCCTCTAAAAGGAGGGTATAGACATATCTGGATCCCTTAGGGAAATTGGGTAATCACTCTGTGTTTCTCCCTATGCACATGGTGCATAAACTTCTTTCTTTTATTGATCTCCCTTGCTAAATTTCAGGGGAAAGGGGAAGTTTCCCCTGACCCCCACAGATGGAACTAGAGGATATTATTATGCTAAGTGAGATAAGCAAGTCACAGAAAGACAACTACCGAGTGTTCTCACTTCTATGTGGAATCTAAAAAATCTAACTGAAGGAGCAGACAGTAGAACATGGTTTGCGGAGGCTGGGGCTGCTGGGAGAATGAGGACGGATGGTCCAAGGGTACAAAGACTCAGACAGGAGGAATAAGTTCTTATTTTCCTTTGAGGTATATTACGCAGTGTGTTGAGTATAGTAAATAATAATATATTGTACATTTCAAAATTGCTAAGAGAGCAAATTTCAAATGTTCTCACCACAAAAACTGGTTAAGTATTCAAAGTGGATGGATATGTTCATCAGTTTGATTGAATTATTCCACACTGTATGCATAAATCATAGCACCACTTTACACCCCATAAGTATATATGATTATAATTTGTCAATTTACAATTTAAAAAGTAAAAATTACCAAAAAAGGCAAAACTCGTCTTGATTTCTTTGAAAGGGAGGTTGTTTTTGCACGACTAGATGCAGGGTCTCTCCTCATCAGGGCAAGAAGATCACCACTGAAGCCCTAAGGAGAACAGAGACATGTTCCTAGGTTTAGGGAGTTGGGGGATTTGTGAGTGGCTGAGTTGTCAAAGAAAGTGTTTTAAAACTTAGAAAAGGCTGCTCGAGTGAAACAGCTACTCCAATTCCAAAGCATAACTTCTAAAACTTCTGGATGGAAACACAGCATTCAGGGAGAACCATCTTCCTTCATTAACCACTGGCACCTATTTCTTTGCACGTTACTGAGGATGTCCACGAAGAGGGTGTAGGAACTAGTCAAAGAATGGATTTCTGGGAGTTTGCCTAACTCCGTGATTTGCTGTTAAGTAAGATCAAGCAAACCAATTGCTCCCGCCACCCAACCTGATTTGATACGGCCCCTGCTGATTTAGGAACCATGCATCAGATCTCCCAGAAAATGTTCAGAGTCACGTAATAAGAAACCTTAATGAAGACATAGTTGCACAGCACAACCTTCCAACTTTTCCCACGTCATCATTTCTGGAGGACAAAATAGTTTTTCACAGCAGATTCTGACCACTGGGGTCATCGATGAAGTTGTGTTGTCTACAGTGTGTCTACAGCCCACCCAAAACAAATGATCACTTCAGTGGGCTGGGTGTAGGGGTTGGGGGAAGTCATCTGTCACAGATTTGGAAACACCCCACTGTGTAGCTGAATTTTTCACTTTTCAGCTGTTTGTTCTGGTGGTGAACAGTCTTGGCCTCTGGGGAGGTAGGCGACCTCTTGCCTCTTAAATTGAGATAATTTCCCCAGGCAGGAAGGCAGCTATATCTCCATAGGGTTCAGGCTTGGGTAAAAGGAGGTCAAGTTAGTCCCCAAAGACAAGGAATCCAGGCCTTCACTCCACACCACATTCACTTTTCTAATCAAACTGGCTCATATGATTCCAATTATTTTTCCATCCTCTCCAAGGGCAGGGGGCCATGGGATAGGCTGATGACCTGTGAAATTTCAATTTTAAAAATTGAAACTGGTTTTGATTTATTAAGAAGTCAGCCCATTCCTCTGGTTCTGTGTGGATGGATGTAGACAGGGCAAGAAGAGCTGCCAAAAAACTGGGTCAGATTTGATGAGCAGAGCACTCCACCCCCAGCCTTAGCAGCCCCTCATGGTACCAAAAATTCAGTACTTGTCCCCATGGCTGAATGAAGAACAAGAGCAAGCAGTCTGAGGAGAAGGAAAGAGAAGTTTATTAATTTGCCGGCAAATGAGAAGGATGGCAGACTGTCATCTTAAAGTACCACCGTCCTCCCTTTAAGCAGAAATACAGAACTTTTAAAGGAAGTTTTCAGCGTCAGGCTATTGCTGTTTAATTATAGCATCTCCAGTGAAGACGATGTCATGAGATCTGCCTGTGACCTCTGCCTGGACAATTCTGTGGAGCCACCTCCTGTAGTACAAAAAACCAAATGACACTCCCCTGCCCCTCTGATTACTGGCCTTGGGCAGCATTGTAAGTTTTAGTTCCCAAAAAGAGTGGGAGGGAGATTTAAAAAAGACAACTTGTAAAGCATTTTGCCTGTTTTCAGGCCCTTACTTCTGTTACCCTCAGGCCAAGTTTCCACACTGGGACACAGGGAGAACTCTCCTGTGACTTGATAGAGATGTGGCCTGTGGCCACAGAGCCACACACATAGCCCTGAGCGTGTCAGCAGTGTGACCCGTGTGGGATTGTGTGAGGCTGGGCCACTGCAGACGTCCTGAAGAAGATGTGGCTTGTCAGAGTGGAAGTGCTGGGGGCAGGACCCCCTGGGCTGTGACCTCCGCCCTTGCTTCTTTCCTTCCCCCATTTCAGGTTGACATTGTTGAAGGTGGTGGCTGTGGGGGCCGGGAGTCTGTTCAGACTTCTGGGTCAGCGTGGGGGCCAGGGAGAAAGCACCGAACACGCTGCTCTCCACTCGGTGGAACTTTCCCTTCCTTCTCCCAGATTCCTGTGTCGACTCATCTGTGACACAACTGTCTTGTCGTTTGTCTTCTTGGCCTCCACCCTTCCCTTAGAAGTCGCCCAATTGTCGGAATATGATAAACTCAGTGTGTGTGTGCACACACACGCACCAATACCGATGGATCTTAAAAACATGATCCTGAGCTTAAAAAAGAAAGAAGTAAAGAAAAATACAATGAACGGAACAAGATAGGCAAGACACGACAAAAAGTACATGCACATAAAGCAGCAACACAGACGAAACAAAAAGATCACACTCAACACACGGGCAGAGCTGCCTAGGGGAGGAGAAGAATGGAAATGTGATATAAAATTAAAAAGAAGAAATAAAACAAATGAATGACTGAGGCAATATATCAGTGATGATGATGGATCATGAGCTGAAGAGTATGGTTAACTGAACCCCCTGTACAAGTGGAGAGAAAATGATAAAAAGTGATGGAATTTTGATAATCTTCTAATGCTGGACCTGAGGTTGAGGGCTCACATGGCACCATGGTGCCACAATGACCAGCGCAGCCTGGGTCCTTCCATGCCCTTGGGCCACACACCCAGACGCAAAGGAGCTTACCAGGGAAAGCCAGGACACAGCTCCTGCGCCCAGCACCTTCCAGAGGTTGCTGACAGCTTCAGAGGGGGCTGCTTTCTCCTTCCCTGGCCATGGTCCCTTCATTCCCAGCTTGTGCTGCGAATTGTCGTGGAGCTGGGAGTAGGCTGAGCCTCAGTTCCACCATCTGTAAAATGGGAGCAAGGCCAGTACCGCCCTCATAAAGCTGTTGTGAAGAGGGAATGTGCAAACTCATGAGCTGCTCTCAGATAGTGCGTGGTTCTTAGTAAATGCCCACCATGATTATGATCGTGATGGTATTTGCTAAGAATAATAACTAACAATAATCACAAT
The DNA here is from genome assembly GCF_020740605.2 of Lemur catta. Classification (NCBI taxonomy): domain Eukaryota; kingdom Metazoa; phylum Chordata; class Mammalia; order Primates; family Lemuridae; genus Lemur; species Lemur catta. Next base: position 14,214,972 of record NC_059141.1, on the reverse strand, counting down.
GATAATAATAAATCTTGCCACAAGGGCATTTTGTACTTTCTTATGTAAATCTTGCTCATAAGGTCCGTGCTGGGGCTCAGAAACTGATTCCCCAAAATATGGCACTTTGTACATGCTGGACTGAAAAGGGAGCCTCAAGTTCTCTCTGGCCACCCCCTCCCCATGCCATCTCTCCCAAAGCGTGGGACTTCTCCAAAGTGCCCTTACCTGCTTGAAGTCCAGGCCTACCAAAGAAGGTTTCTTTTCTGAGTTTTCATTAACTGAACCCATATTGCAGGAAGCAAGACTGAAGTCTGTCAACAAACCCGGGCAGACTTTTGTCACAAGCCATTGTCTGCTCTGTGGGCCCAGCAGACCTTGTCCCAGGCCACTGTGTGTTCTTCAAGCCCAGTGAATTCTCCCTGGTAATCCTTTATTGCCTCTCAACGAAATTCCTCCTCTCCACCTCCCGTAACCTGCTCTTCCAGGATCCACGCCCCCATCCTTTCCATAACCTCAAAATGGTACACGAGCTTCTGCACCCCGCTGGCGAGTTGGCTCTTCATTCTGGAGGTTCCTGTCTCATGTAAAACTATGATCCAATAAATTTTACTCCCTTTTCCCAATGAATCTGCCTTTTGTGAGTTGATTTTTCAGCGAACTTGCAAAGGGTGCAGAGAAAGTTCCCTTCGCCCCAACAACTTTCTTCTGGAAGCCTCGCTGAGAAGATCCATCTTTGGAGTTATTCTGAAGACCTCGTTGTCCAGCCCAGCAAAATGAAATTAATGACACCTTCTGAGATTCTGGAAGACAGAATATTCTCTGTCTTCTCGTAAGTCTCCTGAGAATTCTGACAGGTTGGCCATGGCAAAGGGAGTCCTGGAAGCCACATCAGACACCAGCATGAGCGATCTGAGCGGAGAATCTCAGCAAGAAGGAAGAGTCGGAGGAGACGAAGAAAAAGCGTGTACATTGGTGAGGACCAGTAAAGAACAGCTGGTGACCCAGGCTGTATGTGGTGGCCGCCTGCTCATTCCTAATGGCACTCACAACTCTCTTAGAGTCTTCATTGTCCAAAGGACTTTAATACTTTTTATTTCACTTGAGCCTTATGCTTTTCTCCCAAGGAGACACAGAACTCCCAGTTACAGATGGGAAAGCTGAGGCCCATGGTGTTCCAAGTCCAGGAAGAATGTTAGTTGTAGACCTGGCCTAGAACTTAGGCACACTGATTCCCAATCCAGGGCATTATTTAGTTGTAATAGTAATAATGATAATGACAATCACTAGTCACAAGTGTCTATAAAACCCAGGTACCATTTTAAGGGTTTTATATTTTATTTAATCCCACAACAGGTCTATAATATAAATGCAGTTACTGTACTCATTTCACAGATGAAATAGCTAGGACTCAGAGAGGTTAAGTAACCTCCCTAAGGTTGCACAGCCAAGAAGTGACATGAGACTGGTTGTGCATCACTCCTCTTGCCACCTTTTGTAGCTTTGCTACTGCCATAAGGACCAGTCACTACTGCTCTGAGTCCTCTCAAGACAAAGCTCTCACAGACCCCAGGGTGGGTCTGTGAGTTAGCACCCACTCCTTAACCCAAGATTAAGAAACAAAGTCTTGTGCCTGAGGGCCGTGGGGGAAGAGGTGACTGCAGTTTCTGCAGCAAAGGGCTTTACAATCTGTACCTGGAGGCCTGGCCAACCAGATGGCTCATTTCAAGGTTGGCTGGGGTCCTAGGGAACTTTTCTGGGGTACCAGGGCCTTACTTAGTGCTCCATGCCCCTTTGGTTGACTCTCCAGGGTGCCCTGGAGTTCCTGCCTGCGGCCAAGGCCTCCCTGCCCTGTGGTCCATCCTTCACAACGTGCCCACTTCAAACCACGAGCCTGTGCAAAATGGTAAAAGCAGATCCAGAAGAGCCTCACTGTGAAGGTAACGGCAAATCTTTGTCAAGAGAAGTCAGGATTGAGTCAAGAGTGCCTTGACTCTGCACTTGATACTCATCCATTTCTTAAATTTGCTTCGTTTTCTCTTTCTTTCCCATGATCCTGTTACCCCCAGCCTGGACATGCACAGAGATGACAGGGCTGCAATACCGCTGAACTAAGATGAAAACTAGGCATCCACATCTAAGGACACGGTTTCTCCACGAGGGTCTGGGAGAGAGCAGGAGGTGACCACAGACTGCGGGCATTACTCTCCTTGCGGTGCCTGGGCCCCACCCTCAGGCCATGCTGCTTTTAGGCATATGGTCATTGCTGGAAAGTCTTTGTGGGAGAAAGGAGGGGTGTGGCCTGGGACTGACCATGGATGAGACTTGGCACGGCAGGAAGACTGGGAAGAGTGCTGAAGGGGAGGGGGGGAGTATGATGCCTGTGGAAGCAAGAGTGGGGAAGGGCAAGGTGTGATGGGTTAGAGTGGGCACCACGTGTGGCTGGTGGGGGAACAGCTCATGGAAAGGGACAGTTAGAGAAGAGCCAGGAGACTTAGAATGCCAGGAAATGCTTTAGACTTTTGATTTTCTTTGAATTTCCCAAAGCATGTGCAGAAGAACTCTGGTTTAGTGGCATGATAGAAGGGGTTCTGGGAGGAAAAAAGTCTGTTCAAGTAGTTTTAGGAAACACTGGGTTAAGTTAAATGGGTTTCTTCACTGTAGGATTTGTCAGAACCTTTATTGTATTGTACAGTGTGAATCTTCATTGGAGGAGGGTAGCATATGCAGCATTTCCCAAATTTATTCTACCAATAAACCTATGTTTTCAAGGTGAAGTTTTTGAGATTCATTTAATGGGGTGTTCCAGAAAATGCTTTTCCATATGAAACGGATTGTGGAGTTGTTGGGGAAAGGAACCAAAGAGAAGACAGTTTCACTCTTGGCTCACCATGAATCCTACACAAGCCCCTACTTTTCTCAACCCCAATACCATCGCTCCCTTAACCCTGACAGATTAAGGGCTGAGTTCTAAGCTTTGCTTTACCAACTTTGTGTGCACATCTGCTCTGTAAACAGCAGTAGAACAAGCCAAGGCTTGTGAGTCTTCGAAGGACGCAGGACATTGACTCTCATTTCAGTTTTGAAATTATTACACCATCAATGGTTCCAAAGTCCTTTGGAATCGTGAATCCACTTGAAAATGTACTGAAAGCTATGAACCCCGTGGGTGGAAGAGAAGCTCCCAGACTCGTAGTTCACGTACAATATTAAAGGATTTTCCAAATCCCTGAAATGTATCCATGGACTACCTGCATGTACACACAGTTGCCTATCAGTTCCTCTGTTGATTGCCACCATTTTCCTTATGTGCTGGTTTCACTTAGAGGCTAATGGGCACCCCAATTTTCCCCCACATAAAATTGATTCTGTGGCCCATACATGACCTCTTAGCCTGGGGATTATCCAAACTGGCCAGCCTGAAGCCATTTCCTGGGGTGGTAGTGGGAGGAAACATGGGGAGAATTCTGAACTCGGTTTTAATTTAACATGTTTGCTTTGTAAACAGAGAGTAGACAGATGGACCAGTCTGCCAAAGAGATTTCTGTGTTTCCCCTACCGTCTAAAATCAGAGGGGATGGGGGATGGATGGAAGAGAAGCTTTAACGTGGCATCTACACTGGACGTGTTTTCTAAATGCTTTCCCTTAAGGTCACTTTGAGAACAAAGCCAAACAACATATTTTTTTTCTGAATACATTGTCCCTCAGCAAAGGAAGACAGGCCTGGTAGCCACTTTCCCTGTTCCCTACCCCACTTCCCCATTTTTTTGAGTCTGATAGTTTTTATCACCCATTTATTTTTAACCTTCTTGTGTCATTTTCTTTCATCTATCTCTCCGAAGTACCATAAAGCCAGTTTGGGATATTTTTAAAATTCAATCTGAGAGTCTTTATCCTTTAATATGATGGCTTTGATCCATTCACATTTATTGTGATCGCTCAGCTGCTTAGATTTATTCAAACCATTCTCTTTTGTGTGTTTTCATTTGACGAATCTTTCTCTCCTCCCAAGCTGCTTTGTATTGAGCATAAGGGATGAGAAAACATTCTGTTGCCTTTTCACCTTTAAAAAGACTACACGTGGGTGCTTCCCTGACCCCCTTAGGAAATTCTGTTTCTTTGTGTCCTGAGACTTAGAAATCAAGGATAGGAAGGCCAAAACTGGGTGCTGAGCCAAGAAGAGAATGGGGTGTTGTTCTCCTAGTCTTTCTGCCCACATAGAAATAGGAGGAAAGGGTAAAGAATGAGATCAGAGAGGACAACAAGCAGAGAAGGTGGCAGCAAGTAGCTCAAAGATCCACCAGCTAAAGCTTCACAATCTCAACCATAGAATTTGATTTGCCCAGTTAGGGATCCTGCTTTGATGGCAGAGGGATTTCAGCCTTCTAAGTCTTTAGGAATGGTAATAAGAGAGGTGGCCTCCTCTCTGCTCCTGCCCTAACTATTAGAGCTTTTCTCTCCCATGACTGTGGCTAATGACCCAGTACTTGGAACTCAATCCCATGGCCTCCAGATGTCGGCTATTCCTTTTGGTTTCCAGGAGGCTGAGCCAGCTCGTAGCTTTGCCAGCATCTTCAATGATTGGCCCAATAGACCAGTGGCCACACACTTGCCCCAAATTTGGCTAGGCTCTGGGAACAAGTGACCAGAGCTATGTTGAGCAGATTGTGTGTGTATGTGTGGCCCAGCCGAAAGCTCTGAAAGCATGCCCTGAGAGACACAACCCACACCAAGCAGCTGAAAATCGTTCCATTCTTTCGCTTCCAGCCAGAGGTCAAGAGTTTTCACAGTTCTTTTAATGGAGGAGGAAGAATCCAGTTTCCTGGATCTCCCCCATAGTCTGGAAGAACTGTGCACATAGACAAATCCTTTAATGGACAGCATGTGGCCCAGAGGCCTACAGCAGGGCCAGGGGGCCAGGGCCAGCAAGCTCTCTCGTGTTGAAGAGAACCAGGCCAATCCAGTCAGCCTGGGACCCATGGCTGACTTCATGCTTTGTTCAGACAGAGACCGAGCTTTGCTTTACAGTGACTGTCTGAGGCAGTGGCCTGCTGCAAGCTGGTTTGGCCAAGACACAGAAAACATACAGGCCGGGCCAGAGGGAGCCTCAGCAGCCTACACACACTGGCCATGGTTGGGCTACGCAGAGGCCAGGGCCTTGGATGCAGTGCAATTCAGATGACATCTACTCAAGACAGGGGCTTCTGCTAGCATGAGTGTTGGGATCCCAGCAGTACCAAGACCCAGTCTCCTACCCCACCTATCTTTCAGAGCACAACATGGTGTGGGGGAAGTGAGGTTGCACACAGACATTAGAAAACAACAGGAGAACACAGGCCAAGAGAACAGCACTGGGGGAATGTTCCGTGGGCTCTGGAAGTCTGGGCAGGCATCAGACAATGGTTAGGAGGCCAGGCTTGGGCTTCCTTCAAATCTGGGCTTGAGTCTCTGTTTCCAGTTATAGATTACGTGACCTTCGGTAAGGCATTTTCTTCACTTGCAAACCTACCTTATAGGATTTTGTGAATATTAAATGAGGTAATATCTGTGAGGTGTCTAGCACTGGGCAGGACATATAATAAGTGCTCAATAAACAAATGAAAGTTATTATTATTCCTAGAGCAAGTGGTTAACTTGAAGACCTCTAAGGTTCGCAAGGGAGCAGAGAGAAAGAGAACATTTAAGGGCATGATACTAATTAATAAAAGGGCTAAACATAGAATTTTGGGGGCAGGGGATGTGGGTGGAACATTCATGCATTCAATAAATATCAGGATTAAGTTACTGTTGGCCAGGAAGCCTGGAATTCAATGGTGAACTAGGCAGAAGTAACTGGCCATTTTGGAGGAAGAATCACAGGAAGGTGTTGAAATATTCTGCCCAGCCTAAAATAATACTTAAGCCAAAGCTGAGGGCTTTGGTCTGGAGAGGACACAGAGCAGGCCTAATGTTCACTATTATACAGTTTTGAAAGTCTTGTCTTCAGAACTCCATTTTTAGAAATACCACCATGCAGAATGGTCTATAGACTTAACCTACGTCATGGGACTTTCTGGAACTCCTGGAAAGTCATACAACTCTGAACGTTCATCACCATCTAAAGCAGAAGGCACTTAACCTGCAAAGTGGGGGCCAATCCAACTGACTCCCTGGTTCGTTTTTTCCTGCCCTGTTGGGCAGCAGTAGTGCTGCCTTGTGATTTTACCTCCACCACAAAGCCTAGGGGTAATTCCACGCTTCTAGCCAATGGCGGACTCAGGAATGAACAGGTGGCTCAGTGAAAGATAACGCTGTAGGAGAGGAGGCAGACTGGGGGCTTCTGAGAAAGTCTGTCCTTCTTAATGGATGGCTTCCAGAGAGTGTCTGTCTCCTATGCCATCTCCTGACAGATGTGACAGAGGAACACCTCACTCTGACTGCCATCGCCAGGCTGTTACAGTCATGGGGGACGCCTGCCTTGGAATGACACCAACTCCATGGATGCCAGAGTGAGAGATGGGAAAAACATGGGTCCATGATGGTCTAGTTGATCATCCAGAACCAGCTTAGAATCCCAGCTACCCCTGGACTCTCTGCACTTGGGATATAATACTTTCCCTAGTGTGTGAGCCGGTGTGAATGCAGTTTTCTATTATTTGCAGTCTAGCGCATCGTAACAGACACAACTAACAAAACAGAACCAGGAGCCTGTTTAAATGGTTACACCTCCAGTTGGCTTCACCAGGGCTTTGGTCCTCCCCAGAGGAAACACTCAGCTAAACCCAATCCCTACTCACCTGACTGCCTGCAAGCTGCTCCCAGGAACTCTCATTCTTGTGTGGATGGCGTCCTACTAGAAACACAAATTGTGGTGATACTAACCTTTTGGATTAAGTCAGGTTTAGTCATAGCAACCACTTTTCTAGCACTTGCTGTTCACCAGGGAGTTGTCTGAGCAGTTTACATACTTTATGCAATCTTCTCAACAACCTGTAAGGTGTGTCCTACCATTACCCACATTTTATGGCTGCAGAAACCGAGACCCAGAGACATAGAGTAACCTGTCCTAAGACACATAGCTCATAAGCGCATAAAGCTAGATGCAAGTCCAGCTGGGCTGGCTTCAGAGCCTGTGCCACGGGCTGTCTTGCTTCTCACTGGAGGTGAGTGTGTGCGGGAAGAGGCAGAAACGCTCGATTGAAATAGAACTCATTTGAAATGATAAAATAGGAAAAACACACCTTTAGGATTTTATCAGTTTCCGTAAGACATTGCAGGCTTTGGAGTACAGAGTATTAGTTAGTAGTTAGCCACATTCATCTTGCCATTACCTCACCCCGCTACAATCTCGTCTCGCCATCATTTCTCTATGACCGCCTCTCTTTTCAGCCCTTCATCTATGTTAAGGACAAGTGAAATAACAATCTACCATATGAGACAAATTCTGCAGCCTCTGGCCACATGACTTGGGTGAGAATTCCATATTTTTACCCACCACTTAGGCAAAAAGAAAGTTCTGATGTAAAAAAAAAAAAAAAGCCCTATGTGAGCCTTCCACTTCTCTTCCGAAAGGCTCAGTCTTGCCCCACCTTTTTAATTTTGTGAAACATTTGTGTTGCATCTCTGGTTTCCCAGGGTACATGGGCGGGCCAGTTAATGGAACAAAGGCTTGTGGGGATGAGATGCCTGGCCTGGCCACCGAGGTGGGCTGCAGGTGCTCGGGAAGGCCGGCCAATGGAAGAGACTTCTTGGAACAACCTGACAAGTTACTGCTGGACCAAACCTAGGGCCTCATCTCCCTCCAGCTTGGCCCCAGGTCACCGAAAGGAAATGCATTTAATTTTCAAATCCCTCCTGGAGCCAAAGAGAATTCCAGCAAAACAGCCATAAACATTGAAAGAGTCTTGTCTGATTTCGGAAAACATTCCATGGGATTTAAAATGAAATATCCTGTGACTAATCTCATGTAGGACTGGGAACGGGTCTAACTGCTCAGTTCGGTGGTCAGTGCGGGGACTCCAGGCAGAGGTCGCGTCCCTCCCCCATGCCACTTTGGGAAAGGCAATAAATCAGCCAGGACTGAGTTTTCAAACAAGGATTGTGAAGGGTTTGCTGTTTGATCCTCAAGACCCTTCTTTTCTCAATTTGTCATTGATTTCCCATCAAGAGAGTTTGTGCAACTGAATCCCCCATGCAATCCTGGCACTTTGTGAGCCAGTAAATAAAACCCAAATGTTAATTCTTATGAGCACAGCGTTCCCTGCCAAGAGATGAATAATGCGCTGTGAAAGAAACAGCGTCCTGCATCCTTGGCCGGGGGAACAAGAAACGGGGGGCAGAGCTGGGGAGCTGGGAGTCGGAGGGAGGGAAAACCAGAAAGAGCCATGCAAAGGCAAGATGAGGAAGGGACTGAACTACCTTGTACGGTGTTTGTCCCGTATCCTCGACGTAAGTGTAAGTCGCTTAGGGCCAAGACCAGGACCAGGCAGTGACAAGAACTAAGGATTACTAGGTCCCAGGTGACTGCACTGTTTGGAGCACTCTGCATACTTGTCTGTTTTATCCCCACAGTGATCTATGAGGTCGGTTCTGCCGTTACCCCCATTTACAGATGAAGAAACTGAGGCTCCCAGGAGTTAAGCAACTTGCCTCATGGGACAGAGAAGGGGCACATGCTGGATACCAGAGCCTGGAACTCATCATTCCCACCACCCTTCCTGACCCAGAGGGGGAAGGTGAGGTTTGGGTGGGGTGACCCACCATCCCAGTTTGCCCAGTCCCACGGGAGCAAGACTTCTAGCACTAAAGCTGGGACTGTCTCAGACAAACTGGGATGAGTTGGTCACAGTGTGGGTGGATGGACACTGAGTAACCCCCATAGGTGTTTATGGCAAAGGACTTTTTCTGAAAAGCAGGCACTGATGCCTGTTGCTCTCTCTACCAAGTGAACTGGAGAATTGGTCTAGTGAAGGCAAGCCGATTTCTTGCCCATAGGGCACCCCCCAAAAATACCTTCCTCATAAATGACAAAGGAAGAAGGAATGAGCAACAATGACACATGCTCCTGTTGTATAATGAGACTAAAAGTTTCTCCTCGAACAATCTTGTAGGCAAAGAGGGAAGGAAATCATCTTAAATTTCCATTCCAGAAAGTCTGTGACTCAGTTATGACTTGTTTATTATTTATGAACCAGCAGGTCCTTTTGAAAGCACAGAAGGACTCCTTCTGCTTACTGGATCTGGGGAAGGCAGAAGAAAGCGTTGCTGAGCAGGGACCCAGTCCTCATTGCCAGGCCCTCGTGTATAAGCCCAGACCTCTCACTTGTGAGTTATGCTACAAGCCTCTTGAGGAGTAGAGTGGATCTTGGAGTCCATCCCATAATAATAGTTTCTACAACAAACAAAGCTGTGCATTTGTAAACAGTGTTTTCATATACATTATCTGACGAGCTCCTGGAGACCCGATCGTACAAGGCAGATGCAGTGAGTTCTATGTTCTGTGATCCAGGACCGAGGTTAGAAAAGTAGCAATTTATGAAAGATCACACAATTAGGAGTCACCTGTGATTCCACAGTCTACACTCTTTTCATGGCACCCTACTATGACGGCGTCAGGATCTTTGTATTTCCTAAACTGATCACAGTGCTTGGCATACAGTAAGTGATCAATTACCCACCAGGAGACAGAGGGGGTCCAGGGAAATAGCTGAACTATGACATCCACCAGACCCAAGTCTGAATCCCAGCTCAGCCACCTACTGGAGTAACTCCAGGCAAGTTACGTAACCTCTCTGAGCTGACAGGTCCTTCCCAGGCAGAAGTACAGGTGAAAATACCCTCAGTGCTGTTGTGAGAACTTGTGCGAATAGTTGGGGAGGGGCTGGCACATAGCAAGTGCTCCATAAAGCAACTGCTATTGTTGTTTTCCGGTCCCAGGACTCTGGGCACTTCGTTCACCCAGCCTGGTGACGGAAGGGTTGTGACCCAGGGCACCATGCTCTGATCTCTGGAGGCGAGTGGCTGGCCCAGATGCTTCCTGACCCTCTGTCGTGTTTAACTCCCTTTGCCCACCAAAGTGAGAGAGAGTGCTCTTGACTCAGCCAACACATTTACAGTGCCGCTGGTGACCCCTTCTGTATGTGCCTGGGGCCAAGCTACAGGTGATAATTAGCTCTCAGAAAGCAGGAGGACATTAACTCCAGCATCTTGGTTCCATTCCAATTGAGATAATTAAATAAAGTGCCCACAGGTGGATCCAGTTAATGAGGCGTCAGGAGCCGGGGCAGAGCTCAGCATGGAGGGCCCCGCCAGGACTCATGCCTAAACGCTACCGAAAGCACAGAGCGCTCGCCCTCCCCCTTCTCCCTTCTCAACCCTTGGTTTGTTCCTGCCCTCAGTTCCCCAGGCCTCTGGGTGTCCTCAGGAGCAATGCACTGGGAGTCAGGCACTTGTCCTCCAGGCTCGGCTCTGCCATCACTGTAGCACATCGTCTTGCGTGTGTCTCTTCACTCTCCCTTGCTCAGCTTCCTCAACTGTGAAAAGACGGAAGCAGGTCAGGGCACAGCTCCCGAAACCGAAAGAAGAGCTTGCAGACAACAGGATTCATTCTCATTCTCTCCTCCGTCCCTCTCTGGCACTGCTAGTCTCTGCTTCTCTCTTCTTGGCCCCCACCCCTCCGCCCGCGGAGAGGCTGTCTCCTTCCTCTGCAGCCTCCAGCAGCCCTGTCTTCACAGTGAGGACATGTGAGGCCGAGGAGGACTTCCTCCCAGTTTCAGTTTGTGGAATCCTCAGGGAGGACACAGATTGGCCCATCTTAGGTTATAAGTTCACCTTGTGGACCAATCATTATGGCTGGGAGAGAACAGAAACTTGCATTAATCCAGAGACAGATCTATTGATTTATCACCAGAAGAGGGGGATACGTTGATCATAAGCTACAAAGCCACCCCAATTCATATCTGCCATGGTGACAAAAGTATCACACGTATTGATTCTTCTTTCCTCTAAGAAGCAGTCCGTGATCCTGACCTGTGTAACTGTTTGTGTGTATGTTTTTGTCATCTGGAACAGAAACAATGCTATGAGTGGTGGTTAATCTTCCAGATCTGAGAAGTTAATTGGATGATTGTGGGCAAGTTGCTAACTCTCTTTAAGCCTCAGTTTCTACATCTGTAAAATGGGAATAATAGTACTAGCTCCTGGGTCGCAGAGGTAATGAAAGGATCCAGGTAGACCCAAGCCTTAGCGGCTGCCTGGGAATCAGCAAGAGCTCAGTTAATGGCGGCCATCGTCACTACAAAGTGAAATACTGCTCGTATGTACTTTAAAAAACTAGTGGAAAACCTCACTTATAATGAAACAAAAGATACCAACAAGAGCCCTGATGAAAACACTCATTTTCTTTATCTTAAGCACTGGCAGGTGTGGAAAGGCAGGTTTAATAAAAGGGTGGAGAGAAGATTCTGAAGTGACCCTTGGGACACTTTCAAGGATGTTAAACAGTGATGTGCTCCTGATGGCTAATTTTTGTCCGATAGTTTTCTTTTTCCTTTCCTGTTAGTAACATTACCTGTTTGCCTTCTAGTGTTGTTCAAGGCTTTGGGGAGGGCCCAAAAATAGGACAGAGAGGAAGAGAGAGAAGAGAGACGAGAAGAAAGCGCCCTAAAGCTTATCTCGATGTGCCCGAGGAAGAACACCCAAGACAGGACTGAAGACCAGAGCTCATTACTGCAGGGACCTGCAGACAAAGAACTGGCCGAGGTGCAATCAGTGAGTTCCATGGGGCGGAGGACAGAGCAGAGCCAGGCCTGGACCACACAGGGTGTGTGAAGAGGCTGGGTGGGGAGGACACACGTGTTTCTGAGGCTGGCCCCGTGTCTCAAGGGGGAAGCAGAGGCCGTGTGTAACTGAGCCTTTCTTTGCGCTCTATGCTTGAGTGCCCTTTGACCTGACAAATGCCCTGTTATGCAGTTGTGCCCTGTCTGGGTAAGTACTGCCTTCTTGTCCCCCACGGCACTTTGCACCTAGCTGAGTCCCCGGTGGGCAATCTGTAGCCACTGGAGGCAGTGAGTACTCACAGACCAAAGCTGCCTGGCTCCTAACGCTGCTCTTTGTGGATCGGTCAAGGTGCTCCTAACACTGCCGCGGCAGGATGTCCTAGTCGATTCGGTAGAAAGGAAAGGGGATTCCCTCTGAGTAGCTTCATTCATTCATTCATTCATTCATTCAATAAATAAGTATTTCCTACTGTCTATAAGGCTGCAATGAGTGCTGGAAATGTATCAGTGAACAAGGCAGGCAAAATCTCCGCCCCCCTGTGGGGTATACTCTGTTGAAGGAGAGAGGTGAGAGACTACCAACCACACATGATGTACAGTAAGTGCTACCAGTAAAAACACAGGGGCATGTATTATACAAGGGGTACCTGAGGTGACCTAAGAAGTTTACATCTTGGTCCCTGTTTCAAAATAAAGATCCACATTCTTTTTAGAACTTCAATTATTTTTATAGTCACAAAGAAAATGTGATTCTCACTATGGAAAACCTAGAAAATATTGAAAGTATAAAGACACAAAACTCCCATAAACCACTGTTAACACCACACTTGTATGCCTATTGGGATTATATTGCATATAGTTTTGTAACCTGCTTTTCCACTTCAAATTACATGGTGAACCTCTCCTCCAGTTATAAAAATTTCATTCAAAACATCACTTTAAATAACTGTATATCATATGCTGTAATATAGCTGTGCCATAAATTATTGAATCATCTCCCTACTGTCGAATATTTGGTTTGTTTCCATACACTGTTACGATTAATCCTTCAATCACTATCCTTGTTCCTCAGTCTTTGTTTGAGATCCTGTTGGTTTCTTAGAACAGCATCCTGGTCATTCAGTCCACAAATATCCATTGAGCAATTGTTTCCTTTTGCTTTTCTAAGCCTGATTCTTTCTGGTGCTGCAAGGAATGCTTGACTATGCAACCCTTAATTTTGTTCCTCTGATTAGATGGGCCATTTACCGCCATCTTGTCTTGGCCTCAGTTGTACCTCTGAGCCCAGGGCATGAGAGACCCCTGCCTTATTTGGCTCTTCCTAGCATCATCTGTTTTGCCCCTTGTCTCTTCATCTCTTGCTGCCCAATCTCTCTGGGACTATGTCCCAAGCTCTCACGCCCAGACTCTCTGTGTCTTACCCATTCTTCTGGGGCTGAAGACTGTGGTTGGAGGGTCCCCAGAAATTGAACAAGGGTCTGTCTGGAGAGTGCACATATATGGGTAGAGGGTGGGTGGTGGGAAAGAGCAGAAGCAGATGATCCCAAAGTGTCAGCGTGTGGAAAGGGAGAAAATGGAAGTCCAGGTGGGGACAAGCAGACACTGGCCTGACTGCTTCTTGACCACTATTTGGATGGACTGAAGGAGGACTTGGGTTTTAGGGCATGTCATTGACCTGTTCCATTGACTGTTCCTACTCTTTGAACTCGAAAAGCTCTAGAATATTCCAAGGAAACTGTAGTGGATTGATTGTTTCGATGGCCCTAATTAGTGGCCTCCTTTAATCTGTGCCCTTTGCCCTGTAACTCTGTAGTCCATTCTCACTCGGACTCTGGCTTATCCATGAGACTTCCTTGGCCAAAGGGATGCTAGTGAATGTGATGTAAGTAGAGGTTTGAAAAGTGCATGCCTGTTTCTGCCAACCCTCTTGAACAACTGAGCTTGTTCTCCATCATGACTCTGACACTGCCATAAGCACATGCCCTGGCTGGCCTATTGGGGGGCTGTCAGAACCATGAAGAGCTAGGACCATCCTAGACCAGCCAGTCCACTGCCAATCGGCCAGCCGACTGTAGACACCTCAGCCAACCCAGACAAGATGAGCCAAGGCTCTCTTAGATCAGAGACCTGACCCATAGACTTGTGAGAAAAAGTAAACCACACATTAAGTTTTGGGGTTGTTTGTTACTCAGCAATAACTAACAGATATAGCCATCGTATTAAAAGCAGAGAAAAGGAGGACAATAGAAGAAGAAAAGACAGACAGAGGGAACAGCAATAGGGCAGGGCACTTAGAAAATCCCAAGCCCTTGGTTCCCACTCAGCACTGTAACATGGAAGGAGTTCCACTCCTGCTCTTGGACCCCCAGGGTCGACCTTGGCTACCCCTTCAGTGTAGGGCCACTCCCTTCTGAGTCTCCTGATTAGCAGTCCCAGGAACAAGAGTTGTAGACTCTTGGGAAGCAGATGTCCCCAGAGACCAGTTCATGCTAATTCTGAGGAAGGTCCCAGAACAGCACAACCATCAAGACAGAGCACTTGGAACAGTAAGGCCTGCCCAGCAGCAGTCAGATTCCAATCTGTCCTCATCTATACTTTTGTCCTTCCCTTGTTCATGTGCTGACCCACTGAGCGTGGGTTTCATTGGTCACCCCTCACCTGGAGCAGCCCACAACCATGTCTCCCTTTCTGACCTCACTGCAGCCTCCCAAGCCAGGCAGCACCAGGCGCGCACCTCCAGCACGGACCCAGCCCCATTCCCACCCCATGTGGCTGACGCTCACGTCATGGGGGCACACGGGGCTGTGAGAGCCACCCTTGGGGAATCAGAGACACAGGGATTCTGCTCACTGGGTGAGTTTCTTTTTTCCCCCACTTGGCTTCCAAACTAGATGACTACAAGCCGCCCTCCACTCTTCCCTCAATATTACATGGTGGTTTCAATGTCATTATTATTGCATTATATGTAGCACATCTGTTATAGTCAGGAGCCAACTATTTAATTCTATTAGCTACATCTATGCAGCAAAGTGATAATCTACACCAGGTTTGTGGAACAAGCACTTAATACTTGGCAGTGAGCGGCCAAAGGCTTGATGCACAAGCGAGAGAACATAGGAGGCCAGTGTAGCCGAGGGTCGAGGGCAGGCAGGACGCACTGCGGCATTCCTCCCAGGCCGGCATTCCAGTGTGGGAAAGGAGTCCGGTAACGTGCACTGTTCCAACATCTGCAAGATATTGATGGAGAACGGGGGAGGTTCGGAGGGGTGGGAGAGGGGAAACGTTTACCTAAACCAAACGCTAACTCTTCCAAGGGGATTCATGTCAGCACAGACTAAATGATGTGAGAGCTTCAGGCACATGTGGTAGTATTTACCCCCCAAGAAATGGACACAGATTCGTGTCTTGTTCAGTAACTCCAGTGCCTTAGACGTGACTTCTGCAGTTGCCCCAATTCCTTCTTGGGTTTCCTGGCTTTGTCTCTGCACAAAGAGAATGGGTTTACTCTCAGCACTGGGGAGCAAAAATGGGCACCGTGTGCGAGGATCTCTGGCCAGGGCTCTGACCCACGGAAATGCAGGCTGGATCGGATCCACTCTCTCCCAAATACCCCTTCTTGTACAAGATCAGTGAACAGCCACTCTGCTGCCTTGTGCCCTAACGGGCCACGTTTGGTCAGTTCTCCTTCTGCACTTTCACCTAGAGGGCTGGAGGGAGGAGGAAGGAATGATGGTAGGATCATGGCTGTGTCTAGCTTCCCCCCACCCCATCCAGGAGGAAGAATCATTTTTAAATCTCAGATTAACAAAGGGAAGTGGAGAGGGGCAGATTGAGAAGAAATCATGTCTCATATTTCACCGATTCCAAGTAAGATGTCATCGATTTTAAGATGACGTGATATTTTATGTACCACTAAGGAAGAAAAGAACACTGGCTTTTCAACTATGACACGCCGTCAGTTAAAGGACAAGCCCAATTTTAGAGATGTTAGAGTGTGGGGGGAGGGGAATGTCCCTCTTGGGAGGCCCAACCCCAGGGCTCTCCCAAGCCTGGTGACTGGTGTGACGGTGGGCAAATTACTTAACCTCTCTGAGCCTCAGTTTCCTCATCTGTGAATGGGAATAGTGAAAGCACCCACCTCATACAGTAGCAAGGAATAAATATTAGTTTATGTAAAGTGCTTAAAAGAAAGCCTGTATAAGTGTTTACTGACTGTGTAACCTTGATCATGTTGCTCAATATCCCTGAGCCTCAGTTTCCTCCGCTACTGTGTTGCAGGTAGCAATACTGTTCTATTTATTTTCCTTTCACGCAGACTAACGTTTGGACCTGCAGTGACCAGGACGACGAGTGGGTAAGAGGATGAGTGAGTAACCCAGCCTGTCCTAGCTGATATGGCATATTTGCCATAACAAGACCTGTGCCCTCTGCTCTCCCTCCGTGAAACACTGGCTCTCTTAGAACAAGGTAGTCCAAGTGGCCCGATAGTGGTGGCCTCTGCTTCATATTTTAGCACACATCTCTCTCCTTTTTTGCATAGCCCTGATTAGCTCTCTATGAGCACAAAATCCAGTCATTCTGATCCCGACTAAAGCAACATGGTGGTCAACGATGTCGGAATCTCACTGTGCAAACACATTTATACTTCTCTTCCTCTTTCCTCCCATCCGAGTTCTAATGCTTTTATTTCTACTTTCCCTTTGTCCAAAGAATGTGCTGTGCCTGGGCACCATGGGGCCAGGCCTCCATCTGTTCATCTTTAATCTCCTTCCTAACTCCATGTAGACAGATGATAGCGATGGAAGGAAAGGTTCTGTGCTAACCAATCCCATTTATTTGGAGGCCCTCACCTCAACTAGTGCTGCACAGTGTCTGGCGCGCCGTGGGCCCTTGACACGTGCATGTGGAATAAATGCTGATTAATGAGTAGAAAGTCCTGCCCGCTTTGGAAGCCATTGCAGAGGAGCATAAGAGCTAGAGAATGACCGTGCAGCGGAAGCAGTTTCAGTGGTCTCATCTGGACTTCTACAGTCTTTATGGAAGCCAGGTATTCCTCTCAGCCTCAGTTTCTGCATGGAGAAAATAGTGGAAATGAAACCAGTAGGAGTTGGAAGGGACATAGGATGATATGCTGCAAGTAGCCCTGATCTTCCGCCAAGAGACCCACGTTTGAGTTCTATTTCTGCCCATTGGCGGTGGGACCCTAGGCTAAGTCCTTGGCCTCATTTTCCCCGTGTGGATTGGGCTAAATGATTTATAGGGATCCTTTCGGTTTTAACCACTCATGCCTCTTGTTATGAGTTGGCTTGCGCCCCACCCCCAATTAATATTGGAAGCACTAACCCCTAGGACCTCAGAATGTGACCTTATTTGGAGACAGGGTCTTTACAGAGGCGCTCAAGTTAAAATGAGCTCATTAGGATGGGCTCTAACTCAATGTGACTGGGGTGCTTATAAAAAGGGGACATTTGGGCGCACAGACACGTGTATCACATACAGGGAGAACACCACGTGAGCATGAAGACAGCCACCTCCAAGCCAAGGACAGAGCCCTGGAACAGATCCTCCCCTCACAGCCCTCAGAGGACACTGACCCTGCCAACACCTTCAGCTCCGAGTTTTAGCCTCCAGACGTGAGACAGTATATTTCTGTCATTTAAATCACCCACTTTGTGGTACTTTGTCATGGCAGCCCTAGCAAACTAATGCACCTCTCAATTTCTTAAGATTATGGAGGTGATAATAAGTGGTCTAGGCTTTAGGTCAGAAGAAGAGGAAATCTGATAAATAAAAGTGGAGGAAGAGGTATTCTGGGCCGGGGAGGGTGGCATTAGCAAGATGCAAGGTAGGCCCTGCCTTGTGTGCTCGAGGACTGGTGAGTGCACCGACACAGCTCTCGTGCTGGGCTGGAGACGCTGGGAGGAGGTAGGTTCAGGCCAGATCATGGAAGACTCTGTTCTTGATTAACAGGCCAACATTAAATGCTCTTATTATTATTATTTTTTTTTTTTTTTGACAATCAGAAACTGTTGTAACTTTCTAAGGAAGGATCCTCTGGTGGGTTTGGGGTTTGTAAATGGTCAAAATTTAATCAGGACCAAGTCTAGTTGAGCAATGGAAATCACCATGTTGGGACAATAAATAATAAAGCAATGAATAGTTGTCTCGAGTGGTTGGCTTTTGCGAAGTAAATAGATCCCCTTTGGGCTACACAGTTGAGCGTACTGCTCGCTGAAGAAGCTACTCTGTTGGTCATACTTCCAATACGTCTCATCACTTAGCAGTGACACCTCAATCACCAGGACGTGGCTCACTCAATCTTGGCAGGGTTGGAGGTTTCCAAGTGGATGTTTCTCCCAGATCCAGGCATTAGTCCAGTTTGTTCCTGCGTCATTCGGCACAAGTCAGGCAGACGATTGCAGCATGTGACTGACCAGATGGTGGCTTGGTCCTGGGTGTGTTGCCCTAGATCTGCCACGGGGGACCTTATAACACCATGGGTGTCCCATCTGTGTGACACAGCTTCTATCTGTCTTCCTGGATTTCCATTCCAGTTTTCCCACCACTCTGGATGTGGAGAACTGAATATCAGCCTAGTGCCTTGGGCTTTGATGACCCACCAACCTCAGCTTCCAGCCGGGGTCCTCCTTCAGGTGGCATGGACCTGGTGTCTAAAGAACTATGGCAACACGTCCCTCTCCCCAGATCCAACTCCCGTGTACACTGGATTCCATCCAGTCTGGGTCCACTCTGCCAGTTTAATAGAACGTTGGACAATGAGTCATCCTTCTGAAAGGCAGTCAACAGCCTTCCAGGCAGGTCACTTTCCCATCAGCTGCTTCCCCGGACTGCTGAGGACCCTGAATACCTCAGATAAAGCCCCTTTCCCCAAGATAGAACCACAGTCCTTCATTTCCATGGAGAACAGGGCATGCTGACTCACTCCTGGTGCTCACATGCAGATGGAGAGCCACATGCCTGGGTTTGAAGGTGCCTGGGGACCTGCAGATAAATGATGGCACTCAGAAGCCAGGGCTCGTGTTACCCCTGGGCTGCCCACAACTGGCTTTCCTCGCTCTGAGTGCCTTGGCAGCAGCGTCCTTTCCAGCTGTAACGTCTCTTGCTTCACGGGGAGCCGGCCCAGAGCTCTGGCGCTGAGGACTTGCGATCCAAATCTGATTCCAAGCGAGTGAGTGACAAGCAGCTAATTTCCAAAGCTGTGCGGCGGCTATTTTTTCTTCCTTCAACCCTCTGGGAGAGAAAATGATGCAAATGAGATACCCCAAGGGGGAGTAGCTTGTTGTAACTTATGATTAATCTTGAAAAACCACATGAGTTAAGCATTCCAGCCCTGGAGCTAACCTTCAACCAGGAACATGATACGGCTCGCTGACATGCTCGCTGGCTCCCTCACTCCCGGAATCCTAGGTGCATTTTCACACCGCAGCTCTCTTGCTGCTTAAGCCTGCGGAGGGCATCTTTGTTGGGACCAGCTAAGAAAAGAGCAACCTTAGGGTCTGTCTTGGAGAAAAACTCTCCTAACCGGAATAATAGCCCAATGAATTGTTACAGATTCTGCTCTTTTGAGTACTTGGTCTCACGATAGCACAGTGTTGGGAACCATCTCATTCTCTCTCAAGTCCAATCAAAATGCTTCTGGAAGCATGTTGGATCATGGTAAACTGGGGGTAAAAATGGTGATGGCAAACGGCACCTGTGGACAAAGCATTGGCCATCCCACCTCTTTAAAAGTAGGGCGCCTATGTGGCCGAAAGAGGGTCCCCTGCCAGGTGACCACTTCTGACTACAAGCAAATCATTTTACCTCTCATTTTCATCTCAAAAATGGAACTGATATTGTTTGCCTTACTCCAAGATTTCCTGGAAAACAAAGTCATTGGTCATTGTGGCAATAACATCATCTGGGTCTCAGCTCCCTCTCTTGGGGTTCGTATGAAAATTAAATGAGCTAATGCATGCAAAGTGCTTGAGATTGTGCCTGGCACACAGTTCAGTGCTGAAAAAACATTGGCCATTACTTTGATTGGCCTTTAACAAAACTATGCTAAAGATGGTGAAAAGTAGAAAGTGCAGCACCAATAAAAGCATGAATTACTTCCGTATTATTGCAGCTCTTAAGATATTTCCCTGAGTAGTCAGTTGGGAGCAAAAGGTTGTTTGTCCCAACTGCAACTGGCTGCCACGCTCACACACCTAGGTCACCCCAACAGTGTAGAGAGACCTTTGGACAGGGGTGTTTTGAGTTGGGGGATCTTTCAACATGGTCCTTTTGATGTTGAGCCACCATCATGAAAAGATACATTTTAAAATTAACAAATAATGAGGACAAGACTGTCTTGAGCCTTCTTTCCTTCCCAAGCCTAATCTTGTCCTCAAAATTGACCCTCTTGGAGTCTAAAAAAGAGTGTTGCTCTTGTGCACATTTCTTCATAATATGTTTAGTGTTTTTTTTTTCCTTAAAAAGTTTAAGCATTTGTTTTCTGGGTTGCATCAGAATATCCTGGGTCCAAGTGGTCATGTCAGATATCTGTCTTCTCTCACAGACCACCCAGTCTTCTCAAACAGTGCGTCTTTCTGGAGCTTACTGCCGGGGCCTAAGAGGCTCTGTCAAAGACAGTGTTGGACACAGTTTTATCCTAAGGGGAAAGAGGCAGCATCACTGGCCCCTTGTGCGGGAAAGCCTGGGCTGGGGTACTGGGGTGTCCGGGATCGGGAGGCATTTACATTAATTGGTCACCATTTACGGCTTCATTCCTAGCTCTGATTTTAATTAGCTGCTTCCGGATTGAATCTCCCAAATGTTCTGCCTCCATCCTTGTTTAATCCTGCAGTCTGATGGGCCCTGACTTAAGCATGTCAATACTGTTTACAAACATGAAAGCCGCCCAGCAGTGTTTGAACTTTAGGTGCCACCATTGGTTATCAATAAGGAAAGGCAGGCTGCGGGGGACCGTCGATACCCTCAGGTCAATACTCCATGCGCAGGCAGACCCAGGCCTTTCTGCATGGTCTGGGGGAGCAGGCTCCGTTGGCTGGGTCTCTGCCTCGCTTGTCTTTGCTCTATAATAACCATCTTCTTTCCTCTTCTGAGTCACTCAGGGATCCCCTGTGGGTTGATCCCGTTATTTCAGAAGCTTCCCGTTGGGAAAGAGGAGAAAGCCACCATTTTGGAAGAATATCTTGTTTTCCTCCAGTGCACACATAGGGCCATGGTTCTCCTAGAGTGCTAGACTTTGAGTCAGTTTCTGCCAGGCTCCCACACTTAAAACCTGTAAGATTTGGGGTGAGTCAGAACCTCTCCTGGCCTCCCTTTTTAAGTTGAGAAAATATTAATCTCAATGATTAAATGTGGTAACACAATCAAAAGTGTTGCTGTAAATGGGAAGGATCAAGTGTGTTGTGCAATGAGAAGTGCACGGTCTGTGGAGCCAGACACAGGTTCAAACCCCAGTTCTGCCACTTACTGGCTGGGCGTCGTCCAGCAGCTCACACGATCTCTCTAACCCTCAGTTTACCCACATGTTACGTGGGCTTAATACTGGTACAAACCCGGAAGGCTGTCTGAGGGTTAAATGGGATTAAACACTAAAGAAGATATTCTAGTACCTGGACCTAAGTAGCACTTCATACATATTAACCATTGTTCCATTATTAGGGTTATTTTGATTAAATTATTATCATCATTATTATTACTACAATCTGAAGGTCTGCCACTTCTAAGCTGAGTGGCCTTGGCTAGATGACTTTCCTTCCTAAATCCCGGTCCCCTCAGCTGTCAAATACAGAATTAAATGGACATACTGCATAATCTATGGGGTGGTATATTTTAGGTGCTTAATACCTGTTAGTTCTCTTTCCCTAATGTTTGTTGTCTTTCTTTCCTTCTGTGGAGAGGTGTGAACCTCCTTTCTTTTTGCAGTATTTTAGCAGATCTGAAGGTAGCATGTTTAGCCATTTAACATCAAGCTGTGGTTGAAAGATCAAATCCAGCCACTTCCACAAGGCCCCTCTGGGTTTTTTGTTTTTGCTTTGTTGACTCCTAAACGTCTCCCCCTCTCACTGTCTGTAACATCCCATAATGCAGTCTGTGGGCAGCAGCTTAGTCAATTCAGGACTTCAGTTTCAAAGTTCCCACGTGGGACTCCAACTTCCAAGCGGGTGAGACCCACAGCTCGTGATCTGTGTGGCTGGGAAATTACGTGTTTCTATGAATTCTGCAACCAGAACCCCCCAAGCCACACAGATACATCTAGCATCTGCTGATGTGCGGGATGGCCCCAGCTTTTTACTGAGTTTATTAACTCGTTGGGCACTTTGGAATTAGCACCTCCAGAGAGTCAACTGCAATGATTCTCCTAAACAAACAATCAAAAATCTTCAGGCCGGGCGCGGTGGCTCAAGCCTGTAATCCTAGCTCTGGGAGGCCGAGGCGGGTGGATCGCTCAAGGTCAGGAGTTCAAGACCAGCCTGAGCAAGAGTGAGACCCCGTCTCTACAAAAAATAGAAAGAAATTATCTGGCCAACTAAAAATATATATACAAAAAAATTAGCCGGGCATGGTGGCTCATGCCTGTAGTCCCAGCTACTCGGGAGGCTGAGGCAGTAGGATTGCTTAAGCCCAGGAGTCTGAGGTTGCTGTGAGCTAGGCTGATGCCACGGCACTCACTGTAGCCCGGTCAACAAAGTGAGACTCTGTCTCAAAAAAAAAAATCTTCCTACCTCATCCAGGTTTATGTGGGAGTTTCCTCCTTGAGTACTGAAAGCCCCATGTCCCAAGAACCCCCTCAATCCTGGGCAGGCCAGGACAGTTGGTCACCCAACCTTTCAGTGTGGTCAAATTACCTTCCCTTTCAGGTGATGATGAAACAGAAGAAAATTGGGATTGACTGTGGGGTTTCTCTACCCAAAATGAATGGGGACACCCAAAGAGCCCCTGGGCTCCCTGTTCTGAGAACTGGGGCTTAAGTAGCCACTGTCCCCTCAGGGGAAGCTCCTTCTTAGAAGCGACTGCGTAGAAAGCACTAAGTAGTATGAAGGGTGCGATGGGCAAACCATTCAACCTCCCGTGAAATATGTCCCCTCTTCTGCCACCCACACCTCTCCTCTGAGTCTCCTATGAGACCCCCGGGGACAGAGCAGTGCCCAAAGTAAACCTGAAGAGAATTTTGATATCTCTTTGAGTTTCAGAGTCATAAAAACTACAGGATCTTAGAGAAAGAACAGCAGATCCCACTTGACCAAATATGGAAGAGAGATTCAAGAATGCTTTAAACATAAGCAAGGTTCTCACGTGAAAGGTATTGATGACAAGTGCCCGGTGTTTTTAATGAATGAGTGAGAGAGAAAGCAGGTGTGGTCAGGCTCATTCCTGAGCACTCGGGGCATGCCGGGCTCCAAGGAGGGGAAGGCTGCTCCGAGGAGTGCCTGGGCCAGGAGCTTCCAACCACTTGTTTTCAAAGTCCCAGACTCTTCTAGCCCGGGGTTCTGAGAGGGAGGAGCACTGAGGCTGGGTCAGCTTAACCTTGAAGAGTCTAAATGTTGCTGCCAGAACCTCGGGGGTCCTTTGAGGTCCTCCTCTTCCTTCCTTCCTTGTCTCTTCCCTTCCCTCTTCCCACCAACCAAAGAACGTTGACCAGTTTATTTGGGGCTTGCCAGCTCCCAGGAGCCGTGTGGACCAGAGGTATGAAGCTGGAAGATTCAACTTCCTTCAATGCTCTCCCTAATCAGAAGTGAGAACCACAGTAAGTCAATGCCAGCCATGTGTGGTTGTGTGCTGGGAGGTACTTCTTGGAGATATTGACCTGCAGCACTAAATTTCCAGAGTCTTCCATGAGCTGGAAGTCCCTTTATTTACCTTTAAGGTGGATTATTCCTCCACGGAACAAGGCACACTGCTCTGTGTCATCACACTTGTGTCTGGGGCCTGTTCCGTGAAATTCTGGAAAAGAGTTCGGAAACTTTCCCATCCTCAGGTCACTGCTGGGTCTGGTGGACTGTTACCAGCTCTTTCTCCAAATGGGAGGGAACGCGTGGCTTTTGAAAATGCTGTCTTCACAAGGTAGCGCATTAGGCTGCAAATCTGGACTTTTTTCTTTCCCTCCCTCTCTACCTTTTCTTCCTTGCTAATTGGCAGAAAATTAATGAACGAGGCACTGATTGAGCAGATGCTCCTCATGGAAAAAGGCAGGATTGGAGTTTTTCTTTCTTTCTTTCTTTCTTTTTTTTTTGAACACATCAAGAAGGTAGTAACATGTGGCAGGTCAGAAATTAAGAGAAGGTAACAGTACAGATTGTAAAGAACACAAAGGAGTTGGGGTGTGTGTATTTGTGAGTGTGTGTGTGTGTGTGTGTTTTCTCTTTTGTTTTAACTTCCTTGCATCTTTTTTTTTTTTTTAAACTCATATTCGGCTGCAGCTCATAATTAGCAGCTAGGCCTCTGGGACCTAATTAACCAATTTAATTAACAAAAAAAGCACACAAGTCACCCTGACATTTGTCAGCCATTAGGAGGGATGTCAGACTGGCAGTTTCAGCCAACACATTAATGGTGATTAGCTCATTTGTGACTCACTTCTTCTCCACCGTCCTCCTAGAGAGGCAGCCTCTAAGCCACACTGCCCAGAGCTGTGGGGTCAGCAGCGTGACCTTCAAAGGTCAATAGGAAGCTCCCTTCTAGCTCTCCCACTGGGTCAAGGGGCCCCATCCCAACAGCCTTAGCTAAGACACGCCTCTACTTCTCCCAAGACAGTCTCAGCTAGGACATGCCTGTACTCCCCCCAAGTTTCCACTGAAGACCCTTTGGATAAGCCCAATGCTCTTGGCTATCTCTCCAGAGGATAAGAATTCAGCAGAGGCTTCTTTCTTAGGGAAGAAGCTTTTAAAATTTTATTATCATTATTATTTTTGGCCTGTTGGTTCCCATATTTACTTCCCGAACTCAGCAGGGTTGCTCTAGTTGGCTCCGGCAGGCGGTTTCTTCATTCAGGCGCTGCCTTTGTTCTTGGAGTTGATTAACTCTAGTATCTCGTATGATGCAGACAGGTATTTATATAGTGCCTTGACTATCTTTGCCTCTGATCTCCCTTAATTTAACTCTACTTCCCCAGAAGCCCTGATTTACTAATAAGCAAGGAAGCCTATGTAAATAGGAAAGCTCAGGTGCGTGGGCCCACAGAGAAAGGGGAAGGTGGTGAGGTCCAAAGATATCAGAGACCTGGCCGTATGTCTCCCAGTGTGTTCTTCCCCTCACCTTAGCCAGTCCCCAAGGAAGTTTCCAAGGGCGGGTTTTGCTGGCCTGAAGAAATCTAATCAGCAGGTATCATTTAGAGATTGTGCCCGGCTCAAGTAACAGTGACTTCATCAGGTGGGGATTCACGGTTCTCATCTGACAAGAGGTCCTGGGGAGGCCGTCAGGACTGGCACAGCTGCTCCGTGATGTGACGGTGTCAATACCTCCAGCTCCCTGGACCCCTCTGTCCCACTGGCCTTGGCAGGTGTGGAGTTTGTCCTCGTGGGTGCAAGATGGCGGCTCCCACGCTTCCAGGTGTCAGGACGGCATTCTAGTGAGGAAGAAGAGGGCTTGGAAGAAGACAAAAACCTTGTGAAATCTACCTTTTTTTTTTTTTTTAACATCAGGGTAACAATCACTTTCCAGGAAGCCCTACCCAGCAGATGTCCATTTTTGATTGACCAGAACTATGCCATGCAGTTACCCCAAGTAGGAGGGACACTAGGAAATAGGGTTATTTTTGCACAAATACCTGGCTGCCCTGAACAAAACTGGGATTCTCTCGGTGAGGAGAGGGGAGGATAGACACTGATTAACGAGCAGCGTCTACCATGCCCATTTACTGAGTCCCTACAAGGGGAACATATTTTCCTTGCAAGCCCCCTGCAGGGAGATGACGACATTCCTATCTGACAGCTGAGACAAGGGTGCTCAGAGAGGGCAGGTGGTCTACGTAAGGTCACACTGCTGGTTAATGATAGGAATTCAGGTGTGCTGGGCCCGAAGCCTGTGTCTTGTTCTGCCAGTGTCACAGTGCACCAGCCACGGGCCCTCGAGCACTCCATCTGTAGCCGCGTAGCAAGAAGCTTGCCCAGCAGAAAAACTGAGGATGAAAAACCGCAGAAGACACTCTCGCCCTTCCCACGTGGCCCCGGTGCTTGCCTGGTCCCCAGGCACAAGCTAACGACACCCATACGGGTTTCATTTCCTCCAGAGCTCGCCCCAGTCGGCCTCCAAAAAACCTGTCTTGCCGCCCTCTGCTCCTTCCTGCCAGCCCCTAGCCCCGGCCACGCACAGAGTTGACCCATCCAAACTGGAGACACCCTGGGCTGTGCAATTAGACTGGAGGAGACAACAGACCCCATTTCAAAAGGTGACTCCCTACCATTTTGAAATAAGGCATTATTAATTGCAGGCCTCTGTTGATTCATGACCACCAAACAGCCCGGACTGCTCGCCTGTAGCATAACCTTTCTCCACAGACGGAGCCGGACATTCTTTGCGGGTAATCTACAGGGCCCAGCAGCAAATATCTAGAATTGGGCCTATTCATGCTCGAACAATATAGCAGCTCCTTATTGTTACATCCATTGTTCTCGAACAAAGAGCAACGGGCAGGTTAAATCTATTTTAGCTGAGAAGGCTCTACAGAAATCCTTGCTACCGAGCATTTGATACTGATCACAGAGGCACATCAGGGAACAGCGGCTGAAAGGAGAAAGTCATTTTTATTTCTGAACTTTAGAGGAGACAACCTCTCCTCTGCTCCGGCTCCCCAGGACTTAGGCCTCTAAGTGGGAGCGAGGATTTTGTTTTGTTTTGTTTTTGATGCCACTTGATGAGAATGGCTTTCTTAGGGAGATTGGGAGGTGGACGGTTGGGCCGGGGGAGGAAAATGTTACACAATGTCACATTCAGGCAACATATGCGAACTCTGGATTCATTCAACTTTAAAAACACATTTCCGGGGGAATCAAGTGTGTGAGCTGGGAATTATAACGAAGGGTGTGGCAGCCCTAGGGGTGAGCATGCCTACAGGGTACCACTTGGAACAGCGGATCTAGTGCAGGAAAACGGGAACTGATTCAGCCTTGGATTTGCTTCTGCTTGGCTGGGCAGTGGAGACGCCACTCGCTCAATTCACCCTCCCTCTCCGAAGGGTGAGCTCTCCAGGATGGTCTTTCTGAGGCTTCTGTGGGGTCCGACATGCCTGAGGGCTGGGAGGAGACAGACAGATGATTCAGCAGGGTGAGATATGGGAGGAACTCAAGATACTACTTAGTCCAGTCCTCCTATTAGCAGAGACAGGACCAGGGAGGGGATGTGGCTTGCCCTGCTAGTGAGTGCTGAGATGAGAAGCCATCTGTGTCACTTCATCCTCTGTGTCACTTTCAGTAAGAAACATGGTACTGAATTGGGCCAGGACAGCAGCAACTTAGCTCAAGGGTTCGGGGGCAGGCCAACATATTTAACAACCCACCAGCCTAGCCTAGGCACCACGAGATCAGGCAGGGCATGGGGCAGGCAGAGTGGACACCAACACAAACAAGCACTTGTGCCCTCCCAGTGGGTCCTGATGCTGCCACTCAGGCCTGTTCTAGACCCCAGTGGAGCCATCACGGCCCAGGCCAGGGAGGGTGCCTGTGAAGGAGCAGTGACAGTCACCCACTCACTTCCTGGGGTGCCAGGAAAGTAGGTGATTCCATTAGTTGCTTGAAATCATTTGTTCCACAAATATCTAGAAAGGTGTGTGCATATAAACAAAGACCAACCAAACAAGGAAAGCAAAGGCTATTTATTCTGAGCTTGCTATAGCAAGGGAGTCAGCCACTGTCACTTTTTTTTGGGCAGAAACTCAAAGGCAGGCAGAAGGACGGGAAAGCTTTATAGTAGAAAAAGGAAGCTCTGATGTGACTTGGTCGGAGGCGAGTGGCTTGGGGGAGCTGTGGGTGGGCTACTGGAAGTGGGGCACCCTGTGTGATGGGTTGGGGGCATATCTGTCTTTCTCTGGTTGTCCTAAGTTGAAAGTGGAGACAATTTGGGAAGCTGTCAGTTGTTAATCAAGCCCTGGCCATTTGGGGTCAAATTGTCACAGGAGTTATTGTTCAGCTTCCTGGATTATCCCTAGAGACAGCAAACTGGCTTCCTGCAAATCGGACTCACAGCAGACTGGCTTCCTGGGTTGTTTGTTGTCGATAAGAGGTTGCTGCAGGTTGAGGGTCAAAGTTCTGTTTTTACATACAGTCTGGTCATTCCCTGTTGGTGTGTTCAGTCTCTCAGCTTGTCTCTAGGTCGGTTTGATCATCTCTCCCCCAAGATTCTTCTCCTTGGGAAAAATTAAAATGATGTATGTAGACTCCGCTTTGATGTGCCTTCTTCCCAGCCACAACCCACTCCCCGAGGATTTCTGTTTGAGCGTTCCCAAACAAAAAGTTCTTCTGAAACATAAAGTTAGCCGTCGGAAAAGAAAAGAGATGTCCCTGGGGTCTCACTGCTACCTTCCTCTGCCCCAGCTTCCCACACAGTCGAGCAGGGTCACAGTCAGGGCTGGGGAGATACCACTTTGCCTTTGGCTTTGTGCTGCACCTGTCCCGGTCTCGGCTCTGACACTGGTGACGTGTGCGTGTTTCATGCTATGCAATTAGATCACGTATGTAGGTTCCTGTGTCCACTATCACAGTCAAAGTACAAGGCAGGTCCAGCACCACAAGGACGCCTCCTGCTGCCCTTTTGTAACTGCACCCCCACCTGCCTCCTGCCCCAACCTCACCCCCCATCCCAAACCTCTGGCAACCACTAATATGTTCTCCATTTTTATAATGCTGTCATTTCAAGAACGCTCTGTGAATGGAATATATGATATGTAACCTTTGGGGAAGGGGTTTTTTACTGAGCACAATTCTCTGGAGATTCATCCAGATTGTTTTGTGCCTCAATTGTTCCTTTCTATTTCTGAGTACTGGTCCGTGGTGTGGATCTACCATAGTTTGTTTAACCGTTCACCCATGGAAGAACGTCTGGGTTGTTTACAGGTTTGGGGTATTATGAACAAAGCTGCTATGAACGTTTGTGTGTAGGTTTCTGTGTGAACATAAGTTTTCATTTCTGTGGAGTAAATGCCCAAGAGTGCAATTTGCTGGGTTATATGGTGATTGCATGTTTAGTTTTATAAGAAACTGCCAAACTGTTTTCCAGGGTGGACATTCCCACTAGCAGTGAATGAATGATCCCATTTCTCCACATCCTTTTCAGCATTTAGTGTTGTCCCTATTTTTTATTTTAGCCATGCTGGTAGGTGTTAGTAATATCTCGTTGTGTTTCGATTTTTATTTTTCTAATGGTTCATCGTGCTGAACATCTTTTTACGTGTGTGTTTGCCATCTGTATATCCTCTTTGGTGTAATGTCTGTTCATGTCTTTTCCCATTCTCTACTTAGATTGTATTTGTTTTGATTGCTAGGATTTGAGAGTTTTTAAAAAGAATATATTCTAGACACTAGGCCTTTGTCAGGTATATGTTTGGGGCATATTTTCTCTTAAATATATATTTAAGAGCATTCATAGCCTTGCATGTAACCTTTGCTACAAACCTTATGTTTTTTCGTTAAGATCTTAAATTCCTCACTATGTATTTGCCAGACATAAGTATTTTGGGGAAGGTTACTTTTGGATGGAGAAAGACCATCATCTACCTACATATAAATCTGATCGGTAAGTGGAGGCTGAGCTGAATAAGCAGGTAACGTGCCTCATCCTTCTCGAGCTGTAACCTCAGCACCAGCTGTTTTGATGGAGTCTGTTTTTTTCCCTTTCCAAAATCTGCTTCCTATATAGCGTGCTGAAGTGCAATTCAGTTCATTTAAACAGGCTAGATAAACCCTTGACATGGCCAAGAAAGTCTACATATCCCAGATCTCCCAAATATCACCATCCTGGGATACAAACTAGGTCACGATTCCTTTTAAGGGCAACATTAGGGTGCACAAGGCCTCATCCTGACTGATGGAAATGAGACCCCTTAAAGAAAATACCATGCAACTATGGACAGCCCCCGATAGTACCTTACGGGTTCAGTACTCCTCCCTGCATATATATTTATGAGATGCATCTCACGTGCAGATGTGGCTCTGCTTGTGCCCAGAGCCTCAGAGAGTCCCAGATTCTGTGCTCTTCTACCCCTTGTCTTGAATGCAATTTCTTTATGGACCTAGCTCCCCTAACCATAGGAACTCAAAACTCTTCCATGAAGGCTGCCAGAGGTCAGACACTGTACTCTCTCCCCACCCTCCCCTTCCTGATAAAACAGTAGCCCAGTTTTTAAAAGGCCAAGTAATGTCCAGTTGCCCCCGGGAATGTGCGATTCAAGAAAACCAGTAGGCAGAGAAGGTCACTGAGTATTTTTAGAAAGGTGTTGGAGGCTCGGGTGGGCAGAGTTGAACAATGAAAAGGCAAATTGCCTTTAGTCCAAGAGAGGCACAAAAACAGAAAGATTAAAAAGAAAAGAAGAAAGCTCCCATGGCAAAGACGGAACTTGTAAGAAAAAAAGAGAATTAGGCAAGGCTTAAAGTAGGAAAAGACACACAAGCATTTATGGATGGTTCTTAAAGATCACTCCCACCTCCTCCACAGCTTGAGATGGCAAGTTTAGCCACCTTCTCCCAACGGCTAAGGCTGTTGGCCACGCAATTTAGTCCATACAAATTATGTCAACCTGAAGGTCTTCTCCTGCAGGAGGCTTGAAAACTTCTTTGCAGTTTTTAATGAATGTATTTCCTAAAAAGGCTTCAAATACCAAAGTCGTTGGCCTCTCTAAGGCCTTTGAGAACAAGGAGAACAAGTATGACCCTGAATGAGACAGCACAGCCAGGAAAGCTGGTCTCCCTCATGGAAGGGACCCTGTTTTCTACCTCTTTGCCTCCCAGTTACTCTTCAGTGTGACATAAATGAGGTGCTCAATAAATGTTGTTTGAGTGAACAAATTAACTTGCTTGTTCAAGGTTGTAGAGCGAGCCATTGTCTAGGACAGCTGTCTTCAACCATGTCCCCAGAAACAACGGATACTTATAAGTATTTGAGGCAAATAAGATTCTGCGATCAAATGAGGTTTGATTTTTCGAGAGCCACAGTGCACATTAGCATAAGAAAGGCTCTGAGAAGTCCTGCAATAAAAAGCCCATTTAACTTTTCCTAACTCTGTGCTTCTGAAAATGTTTTGACCACGGAACCCTTTATTTCATAGAACAAAAGCTTCAGCATCTTGCAGCACAGGATGACCAATCAGGAGGCTGCTGTGGTGCCTGGGTAGGAGAAGCTGGGCTTTGATGAACGCGCAGTGCAGAGGATAAGCTGCCATCCGGTATGTTCCCAGACTCGGCCAAAGCCTTGGAAAATAGTCCCAAACTGTTCTGAGAGCCTCTCATCAGAGAGCCTGGTGTCACTGAAAGCAAGGGTGACCCACTGCAAATAGCAAGAGGGGATGATGTCATGGCAGAGGGACAGGGGACAGAGGAGAAGCTGGTCTCCTTCAGGGCGGTGGCTCTTTGCCCTCATTACTTCCCCCTTCTTTGTTTTATTCCTCTCTGCAGTTTCTGACACACATTAGGTGCTTACTAAATGTCCTTTGAATGAATGAACAAATCAACTTGTTTGTTCAGTGTTGGAGACATTAATGTTTCCCTTCCCCATGAGGACCTGAATAAGAGTGGCAGCAAAGAGACCTGCCACTTTTCAAAGAAACACTGTCACAGCA
The DNA here is from genome assembly GCF_020740605.2 of Lemur catta. Classification (NCBI taxonomy): domain Eukaryota; kingdom Metazoa; phylum Chordata; class Mammalia; order Primates; family Lemuridae; genus Lemur; species Lemur catta. The sequence goes on along the minus strand of NC_059141.1, from coordinate 14,183,459 downwards.
AGGCAGGCAAAACAAGATGCCCCTGCTTACTTGCATTTTTCCTCCAAGGTCTCATTAAGTTCCAGCCTAAGATTGTCCTTTCATTTATTAAAAGCTGAGAGCGAGTTAGCGGGTCTGTGGCTCGGGGGCACAGAAGGTCGGAGTTGGACCCCAGGCTCCCCACCCCCTCCCACCCCAGCCCAACTGTCCCCAAGCATTTGTACTTAGTGGTTAATGCTGAGTGTGTTTCAGGGGAAGTTTAATCCATATGGTTTTGATTCATTTACACTTAACTCATCAAAACATTTATTTTTTTTCTGGGCGAGTTTGTTGCCATTTGGGAAGCGTTTTCAGGTGTGATAAAAGTTTTTAAAGTGACCAGGAAAGAGACTGGGACTTGGTCATGGAAACAAGGCAAGTTCAGCGTGTAGGGAGGCTGAGGGCCAGGCCTGGCCTTTCTTTGCTGGTTCAGAGGTGGCCAGTTTTGGTGCCATTTTGCTTCCTTAACCTTGGAAATGGATTAGGTTAGAGAAAGATGGAAAACTGCAAAGAGAAGACCCATGCTGGAAGCAGTGAGGGCTGGGAGGATGCGGCCTTGGGCTCACACCTTTGGGCTGACGGGCAGGGAGAACAGCAGCTCTGCTGCAGCCCCTCATGTGAAAATGGTCACTAATGCCCGCCGTGTAGCCCCGGTCACCTGGGTTGGGAGAAACAGCTCTGATCTCAGGCCCAGTGGAGGGTTACAGTGGACAGGCCCTTGGGGATCAACAACTCTGACCCCCTCTACGTACATGGGAGGAAACAAAGAGCAGAGAAGCAAGTAACTTGCCGCAGTTCACATGGCGGGTTAGTGACAGAGAGCCTCTAACCAAGTCTTCATTCCGCCACTACTGCAGACGTGGCCCCGCCCTGAAGTGTAACCAACCAGCCAACACTCTTCTTTCTCTTTGTCCTCCTTAACATTTTTAAAGATTTACTATGTGTCAGGCCGTGTGACAAACACTTCCTGTGCATCATTAGGACGTGCAACCTTGGGCAAGTTACTTAACCGCTTGCAGCCTCAAGAGATGGTAAACAGGGCAGTCGGGGGAGCAAGGTCAGAGCTCTGCCTCTTACTGCTTGGAGGATCTTGAACAAGGTACTTAGTCTCTCTGCCCCCCTAGTCCCTATCTCATAGGTGTGTAACGGGGCTGCCTGTTCTTAATGTCTCAGGTAATTCTCCAGACGACCCAGCGATGTAGCTACTCTTGTTACCGTCTTACTGCAGATGAGGAAACTGAAGCCCATGACAGTTACAACAGTTGTCCAAGGTAATGAGCAGAGCTAGAATTCAAATTTAGACACTTCTGACTCTGGGGAAGCAGGTCTCTGGAATTTATTGCAAAATGTTGCAGGGTAAGTTTGTTGAGCTTTGTTTATTTTTCCATGATACAGCCCAGGCATTATACAATTTCTCTTTTTTTTTTTTTTTATTTCAGCTCATCATGGGGGTACATAAGTTCAGGTCATATACATTGTCCATGTCCTGCCCATCCCCCTGAGTCAGAGTCCCAAGCGCATCCGTTCTCATTCTCCAGACAGTGCGCCTGGCACTCATCATGTAGTCATACCTCCATCCCCTCCCCCCCCCCCACCTCCCCGGGTCTGCACCCTCAAGCATGACCATTCCCCAGAGGGTGCGCAATGCACTCGTCATGTAGGCATACACCCATCCCCTCCCCCCACCCTCCCATCCCAGTCTGATGTCCAATTGGTATCCTTCCCTGATGTACATTTAGGTGATGATCAGGGAAACCAGTTTTCTGGTGAGTACATGTGATGCTTGTTTTTCCATTCTTTGGATACTTCACTTAGTATAATGGGTTCCAGCTCTCTCCAGGAGAACCAAAGAGATGTCGTATCGTTGTTATTTCTTATAGCTGAGTAGTACTCCATGGTATACATATACCACAGTTTACTAATCCATTCGTGGATTGATGGGCACTTGGGTTGTTTCCACATCTTTGCGATTGTGAATTGTGCTGCTATAAACATCCGGGTACAGGTGTCTTTGTTAAAGAATGACTTTTGTTCTTCTGGGTATATGCCCAATAATGGGATTGCTGGATCAAATGGTAGGTCTACTTGAATCTGTTTAAGGTATCTCCATATTGCTTTCCATAGGGGTTGCACTAGTTTGCATTCCCACCAGCAGTGTATGAGTGTTCCTGTCTCTCCGCATCCACGCCAACATGTGTTGTTTTGGGATTTTTTGATAAAGGCCATTCTCACTGGAGTTAAGTGGTATCTCATTGTGTTTTTGATTTGCATTTCCCTGATGATTAGGGATGTTGAGCATTTTTTGATACGTTTTTTGGCCATTCTTATGTCTTCTTTTGAAAAATTTCTATTCATGTCATTTGCCCATTTTTTGATAGGATTGTTTGATTTTTTCTTGCTGATTTTCCTGAGTTCTAAATAGATTCTTGTTATCAGTCTTTTATCTGATGTGTAGTATGCGAAAATTTTTTCCCATTCTGTAGGCTGTCTGTTTATTTTCATGACTGTTTCTTTGGCTCTGCAGAAGCTTTTTAATTTAATCAGGTCCCATTCGTTTATTTTTGTTGTTGCTGCGATTGCCTTAGGGGTTTTCTTCATAAATTCTTTGCCTAGACCAATGTCTGTAAGAGTCTTTCCTACATTTTCTTCTAGAATTCTAATCGTTTCCCATTTAAGGTTTAAATCTGTTATCCACCGTGATTTGATTTTTGTGAGAGGTGAAATCTGTGGGTCCTGTTTCAGTCTTCTACATGTGGCTATTCAGTTTTCCCAGCACCATTTATTGAATAGGGACTCTTGTCCCCAGAGTATGTTTTTGTCTATTTTGTCAAAGATTAGATGGTTATATGAGGATGGTTTTATATTTGGGTTTTCTGTTCTGTGTCCCTGCCCTTGTGCCAATACCAAGCAGTTTTAAGAACCACAGCTTTGTAGTATAGTTTGAAGTCTGGCAAATCAATACCTCCCATTTTGTTTTTATTGCTTAAGATTGCTTTTGCTATACGAGGTCTTCTCTGATTCCATACAAAGTGTATAATTATTTTTTCTAAATCTGTGAAAAATGATGTTGGTAATTTAATAGGAATTGCATTGAATCTATAGATTACTTTGGGTAGTATAGACATTTTAACGATGTTAGTTCTTCCAATCCATGAGCATGGTATGGATTTCCACTTATTTACGTGTTCTGCAATTTCCTTCCTTAGCATTTCATAGTTCTCTTTATAGAAGTCCTCTACCTCTTTAGTTAAATATATTCCTAGATATTTTATTTTCTTTGTTGCTATTTTGAAAGGTATTGAGTCCTTAATTTGGTTCTCCAATTGAATGGTAGGGCATATATGAATGCCTCTGATTTGTGTGTATTGACTTTGTAACCTGAGACATTACTGAATTCGTTAATTAATTCCAGGAGTCTCTTGGTTGAGTCCTTGGGGTTTTCCAGATACTACATCATGTCATCAGCGAAGAGTGAGAGTTTGATCTCTTCTGTCCCTATTTGGACACCTTTGATTCTGCTCTCTTGTCTGATAGCTCTCGCAAGGACATCCAATACTATGTTGAAAAGTAATGGGGACAGTGGGCAGCCTTGTCTGGTTCCAGTTCTGAGTGGGAATGCTTTCAATTTTTCCCCATTCAGTATGATGTTGGCTGTGGGTTTGTCATATATGGCTTGTATCATTTTTAGGTAGGTCCCATTTATGCCTATGTTGTTAAGTGTTTTTATCATAAACGGGTGTTGAATTTTGTCAAATGCTTTTTCTGCATCTATTGAGAGGATCATATGGTCTTTATTTTTGCTTCTATTTATGTGGTTAATTACATTTATAGATTTTCATATGTTGAACCACCCCTGCGTCTCTGGGATGAAGCCTACTTGGTCGTGATGAATTATTTTTTTAATAAGCACTTGGATACGATTTGCTAGGATTTTATTGAGAATTTTTGCATCTACGTTCATGAGAGAAATTGGTCTGTAGTTTTCTTTTTTTGTTGCATCCTTTCCTGGTTTTGGTATTAATGTTATATTGGCTTAGTAGAATGTGTTGGGGAGAATTCCATCCTTCTCAATATTGAAGAATAGTTTATGTAGGATGGGCACCAGTTCATCTTTGTATGTATGGTAAAATTCAGGTGTGAACCCATCTGGACCAGGGCTTTTCTTTTTGGGAAGGTTTTTTATTGCTGTTTCAATTTCAGTTCTTGATATTGGTCTATTCAGGAATTCTATTTCTTCCTGATTGAGCTTGGGAAGGCTGTGTGTTTCTAAAAATTTGTCCATTTCCTCCTCATTTTCCAATTTGTGTGCATAAAGATTTTTGTAATATTCATAGATAATGTCATGTATCTCTGTGGCTTTGGTTGTGATTTCTCCTTTCATGTTCCTGATGGAAGTTATTAAAGATTTTTCTTTTCTGCTCTTGGTTAGTCTAGCCAGTGGTGTGTCTATTTTATTTATCTTTTCAAAGAACCAACTTTTTGTTTTATTAATTTCCCTTATAGTATTTTTGTTGTCCTTTTCATTTAATTCTGATTTGATCTTAATAATTTCTCGCCTTCTGCTGGGTTTGGGGTCAGTCTGTTCTTCTTTCTCCAGCTCTTTGAGTCTATTCATTAAGTTGTCTATTTGTAAGTTGTCTGTCTTTTTGAAATAGGCATTTATGGAAATGAATTTTCCTCTCAGGACTGCTTTAGCTGCGTCCCATAGATTTTGATAAGTTGTGTCACCTTTGTCATTTAATTCAAAGAATGTTTTGATTTCTGACTTGATTTCTTCCTTTACAAAATTGTTATTCAGGAGAAGGTTGTTTAGCTTCCATGACTTTGAGTAGGAATGAGAGTTCCTGTTAGGGTTCATTATTACTTTTATTCTATTGTGATCTGAGAAGATGCAGGGTATGATTTCTATTTTTTTTAATTTTTTTAAGACTTGCTTTATGTCCTAGGATATGGTCAATCTTAGAGAATGTCCCGTGAGCTGATGAGAAGAATGTATATTCAGTGGATTTCGGGTAGAATGTCCTGTAGATGTCAGTCAGGCCCATTTGTTCTAGCATTCTGTTTAAGTCTACTATGTCTTTGCTTATTTTCTGCTTGGAGGATCTGTCCTGTGCTGTCAGTGGGGTGTTAAAGTCTCCAACTATTAAAGTGTTGTTGTCTATTATTTGGTTTAGATCGAGTAGGATTTGCTTTATGAATCTGGGTGCGCCTAGATTGGGTGCATATATATTAAGTATGGTTATGTCTTCTTGTTGAATTGTGCCTTTCACCAGTATGTAGTAACCGTCTTTGTCTTTTATTTTGTTGGTTTAAAGACTAAGTTATTGGAAATTAAAACTGCCACACCAGCTTTCTTTTGGCTACCATTTGCTTGAAATATCAATTTCCATCCTTTTATTTTCAGTCTAAATGCATCTTTGCCGGTTAAGTGAGTTTCCTGAAGGCAGCAGATACTTGGTTTGTGTTTTTTTATCCATTGGCCCAGTCTATGTCTCTTGAGTGGGGAATTCAGGCCATTGACATTTAGTGAGAGAACTGATAATTGGGACAGATTTCTGTTTATCTTATTGGGTAGAACTTCATTGCTATGTTTTCTCTCTTGAGCCATTGTGGTGGCTAGAATTTGATCTTTAGCTCTTGGGTGGTTTTACATTCGTGGGTCTTTGTTGTGATGATCCGTGTGTAACTCTCTTTTGAGTACTTCTTGGAGGGGTGGTCTTGTCTTGGTGACTTCCCTCAGTCCTTGTTTATCTGAGAATGTCTTAATTTCTCCTTCATATAGAAAGCTTAGCTTAGCTGGGTACAAGATTCTAGGCTGGGCATTATTCTGTTTCAGAAGAGTGAGAATGGGGCCCCAACTTCTTCTTGCTTGTAAAGTTTCAGTTGAGAAATCTGGCGTAATTCTAATGGGTCTCCCTTTGTATGTTACTTGTTTCTTTCTCCTTACAGCTCGAAGAAGGGTCTCTTTAGTGGATATTTTGGTCAGTCTGACGACTACGTGGCATGGTGTTTTCCTATTTGCTATGAATCTACCAGGGGTTCTTTGAGCTTCTTGAACCTGTATATCTAAAGTTTTAGCAAGGCCTGGGAAATTTTCTTCTATTATGACTTCAAATAGTTTATCCAGCCCTTGCTTATTATCTTCTTCACCTTCAGGGATGCCTATAACTCTCACGTTAGGTTTCTTCACATAATCCCACATTTCTTGAAGACTCTGATCTTTTTTCTTATTTCTTTGCTCCATCTCTGTGACTGTCTTATTTAATTGGAAAGAGTTATCTTCGATCTCTGAGATTCTGTCTTCTATTTGATCTACCCTGTTCTTGAGACTTTCCACTGTGTTTTGTAGCTCCCTGAATAAATCCCTCATTTCTAGGAGTTCAGTTTGGTTTTTCTTCAATATTTCTATTTCTTTAGTGAATTTTTCTTCCAAATCCTGGAATTTTTTTGTGGTTTCTTTGTGTTGGATATCTATTTTTTCTTGTATATCATTCAGCTTATTTATAACCCAAGACTGAAATTCTTCTGGTAACATGTTGGTATTCTGAAACTGGCTTGTGCCAATTGGAGGAGGGTTGGTATTTCTCTTTGGGGTCGAGGTTTCCGTTTGGTTTTTTGTGCTCCCCATATTTTTCCGCTGAGCCCTTCCCATCTGGCTCTATCGTTAGATCTTTTCTCACAGCTTTAGTCTAGTTAACAGCACGTCTTATACTCTGTTCTTAGGCTGTGAAACAGTCTAGGTATGTTGCTTCCTTTGTCTAGAGGGGGAGACTGTTGTGTGTTGTTTAGAGTTTTTTTCTATCTCAGTTGGGGGACTGCTTCTGATGGGTCCACCCCCAGAGGGTTGGCTTGACCTAAGACCAGTTTGGCAAGTTAAATCACTGTGTTGTGGGCTTTCAGTTAGTAGGCAGGATTCACACCATTTGCAAGCAGAAAGCCTCTTCTCCCTCTCTTTTTCTTTTCTTCCCCCTGTCTTTTGGTTCTTCCTCTGGATGTGTGGTTTCTGTCTCTTTCTGCAGGAAAGACACTGGATAGGCGGAGGAGGCGGTGCCCTCACTCACTCAGTGCCCCAGCTGCTGCAGATCCCACGGGCAAAGGTCTACACTGTCCCAGTGTTCCCAAGGTCCGGGCTCCACACTCTTGCATCTGGGGAAGCACTCAGTGTTCACACCTGGGAAGGGGACCTGGAGAGGGTCTATGGATCAGGGGATGGAGCCTCCTGGGGAGCCACCTGGCACCCTATGGCTCTGCAGCAGTTAGACCTTGGCCCGCACAATTGCTGCTGCCCACCCGCAGATCACTGGCACTGGGGGGCAATTTTCAGGGTCCGATAGGAATCAGAGCTGGGGGTCTGGAGCACTCAGGAGTATACAGTAGCTCCTGGGCTGGAGGGCCGCCGAAAAGGAGAAAAGAAAAAGAAAGGGGAAAAAAAAAAAGAGAAACAATATGAATAACAAGAAGAAGAAAGAGAAAACAAGAAAGAAAGAGAGAGAGAGAGATTAAAAAAAAAAATCCCGCTTTAATATTTCACGCTCGCGGCCCCTCGCCTCGGTGCAGGTCCACGTCTATCCCTTTAAGAGACAGGGCACCAAGGAGACCCCCCCCCCCCCGAGTCTAAGCTCTCTCCCGCTTATGTCACCTGTCCTCGGAGCTCCACGTCTCCCGCGGTGATTCTGCACCAATTCCAGTCAGATCCCTTACCGAGTGGATGTGGGGGGTCAGTGGGGAGATCAAGCCGCTTTGCTGTGGGGCTGAACCCCCCTCTCTCGTCAGTGAGGCAGGTATGGCCATCCCGCACTCCACTGTCTGTTTTCCGTCCCGCACTCTCCAAATTATCTCAGTCTGATTTCCCACTCGCCTCTGGTTTTTCCTGTTCCCTGTGTCCCATGGTGATTCTCCATGGGTTCACCCCGCCGTTCCTGTGGAGGAGCAATCCTCTAGCATTGTGGCAGGTCGAGATCCACGCCTTCCTTTCCAGGAGCACAAATCCAGGAGGTCACCTCCACTCCGCCATCTTGCCCCTCTCGGCAGTTACAATTTCTCTTATATCTTTAATATCTATAGCATAAAACAATCATGATTGATATTAAATGTCAAATAAACCTCAAATAAAAATTTCCTTATAGTCTCAGCACACAATTTACTGATGTATCTGAGAAATGTTTCCACATGACACAGGATGCTTTCAGGTCTAAGACACAGAGACTCCACTCAAACTTGCATACACACCAAAAGGAATATACTAACTCACATAACTGAAAAAGCCCATGGCTGAATTCAGCTGCTCCAAGGATGTCATAAGGGATCTTTGTCTCATCGTCTGTTCTCCCTTCCTTCCTCCAGGCTGGCTTTAGTCTCAGGTAGCTCTCCCCATGTGGTGGCAACACAGCCACCAGCAGTTCCAGGCTAATGAGCAACTAGCTTACAGCCTCTGCAGAAAAACAGTGTGTTGTCCCCAAATTCTAGCAAAACCTCAGGGTTGATTCTCTTTGGGTCTGGCTGAGGACACACACCCACCTCTGAAACAATCACTCCCAGGGCAGGAAGCCCACAGATCGGTCCTCCCTGGTCCCTGGCCCATTCCCAGAACTGGTGAATGGAGCCAGCCTCACTCAACCCAGCAGACCGAGAGGAAGGTAGGAGTGGTCCCCAAAGGACAACTCAGGATGCTCTTCTGAGAAGAGGGGGAAATGGATGCTACGTCGGCAGAAGCATCTTATGTCAACTACAAGTTGCCAAACAAGTGTTGAGAAAAAATAAATTAGCTGTTTAAGTCATACTCAACACCTCATTGGACCCAAACCCTGAAACCTCAAACATTCTGGTTACAATGATTTTTCTTTAGCTGAGAACCACTTCAATGGATGCTCTGCCATCTGTTGGTCCTAAAAACCAAGGTGGCCAGAAAGCACAGCAGCACCTTGCATGTGGGGCTAAGCCTCGACGCCGGCCTCTGGGCTGTTGTCACCTTCCTTAGCTCTGCAGGTCTGGCGCATGTTACTCTTGTCTTATTAAGTAAAGGAAGCTCTTTGGAGACATTAATGTTTCCCTTCCCCCATAAGGACCTAAAAATGGCCTTCCCTCAGGGTTTGGGACAGGGTTAGCTTCACCCCTGATTGACCTGGGACAGAGAAATCTCTCTCAAGGTCAGATGAGCTGGGGCTAGTGCTGGAAGAGGGCCCAAGCTCTCAGGGCCTTCCTGTCCCACAGAGAAGTGATCCACCCATCCACGTTGGCTCTCCTCAGGGTAGTTGAGGGCGGGCTGGACAGAAGTTAGCAGCATTGAGCTGGTAGAATGGCCATTTAATAGTTCCCTAGCAGCCGCTGTTTGTCCACATGTGGAGCTGATTGATGGCTCATTTGAACTGCATTGGCCTAATTCAATCAGCATTTAAGTACATCTTGTTGGCCTAGGGACAAGCTAAACAGTAACATTCTAGTCAATTCCATCAAACCACTTAAGACAGTTTCGTGCTATGAAAGACTTCAGGCTTTGGAGTCAGATTGACCTGGGTTTAAGCCCAGTTCCATCATCTACTTGCTCTGTGACCATTGGCCTCCCTTTCCTAACCTGTAAAATACGGATGCTAACACGAGGGCCCATGTCTCAGGGCTGCCCTGAGGATTACACGAGATGACACATAGCAGGACCAGTAACCGCCACCGTAGAAGTCACTCGGCAAAGGTAGTGGCCTCCCTTCCTCCCCCACTTGGCTGACTCTGCTGAGCTGACTGGCCAGATGGTCGCACAAATCCTTTTCCTGCTATACAGAGATGGGCACTGACCACAGCTCGAATGATCAGGGCTGGCAGCTGACCACACTGACACTGGGTTGGCTTAACTCTGAAAGCCCTGAACCACTCCTTCAGGTAGTAGGAAGAGGAAGGAGTTACTAGATGAAATGTCGCCGTGAATTAGCCAAACACGCACCTTAACAGGCACACTGATGCTTTAGTTATGAATCCACAGAGTTCCGCCTTCATATTTAGCTTTGATAATCATGGCACCTAGATCTAATAATAGTAACAGACACCAGGTACTGAGCTAAATACTCACCACTCTTCCCATACCTCATTTAATCTCACAGCAGTCCCGGGATGAGGTCGTATTATCATGTCTTTTTACAGATGAGGAAACGGAGACTCTGAGAGGTTAAGCCAAGGCTGCCACAATCAGTTGCACGTGTGGTCCACGTGACTATTACCCCCTGGTGTCGTGGGGTACATGACAGGAGCCAAAACAGCAGGCAGCACTCACTCGGCAGGTGCAGTATACATCCGTTCCTTATCCCTCACAACCACAGTGAGAGTGTATCGCACGGCTGGATGCTTTCCGGACAGCCCTTGTATAAGCCGGATACCTGCAAGAGTTTTCATAGCAAAAAAAAGTCCGTTATTTTACACCAAATGATGGGTGCAGACGTCCAGGGTTGGGGTGGGGGTAGGAGCCTGGACGCTGGTGTTGGTGCCCAGCCGCGCAGAATAGACAAAGTCCCCCAGAGCACGTGAACCAAGGCTTGCGGGATGGACTTTCTAAAGTGCCACAAAGTTCCTTAGTCCCCACACAACATCTGGCCAAATAGGCATTAACTTTTCAGATAAACTAAGACAATCCAGCCCGACATCCGAAGTGGCCAGTGGCCAACAGGCACTTGGGTTCAAGGCTGCTTTTGTTGAAACAGCTTAACTTGCGCCACAGAGACCCAGCCCTTGTGCTCTGGCTCTTCTCTCCCGCCTCTGGCTGAAGACAAGAGCGCGCTGGGTCAGGACTCTTAATCCTCCTGAGCAGAGGGAGGATGTGCTCCTGACGGGGCCAAGGCACCCAAGGCCTGGAGAGGGCGGCCCCGGGCCCATCTGGAACGTTCAGAAATGCTGCCATCTTGTGGCGCCTTCGGGCCAGAGCAAGGCACTCTCTGGCCAGCACCCACCACACCAGAACCTGGAAGGTTCACCTTGCCCTTTTTTTCCATCTTTTCCCAACTTGATATCACTGCCCCTCCTCCAGAAGAGTGACAAATTCACATCCGGATATCGTTTGGGAATTTGGGACTTTTCTTTTTGACAACAGCACAACCAGAATGTACTTTTGAATCCTTAGGAATTTTCTTGAATTCTTTCCAAGGAGAGCACCACATTGAGAATCTGTGACAAGGGACCCCCACTGTGTCCAGGTGTCCTCTTGGGCGCAGCCCAGAGTGCCGGCCAAGGAGGCTGAACATGTCCGTACCACCTCTGTCCACCAGAGATGCTGGTCCCTAACTCGGCCTCATGGCTCTGTCCCTGGACCCTGGGGCACACATTGCTTCTGACAGCTCCATACACGAGCTGGACGACATTCCCACTGAAACATTCTGTGCTGAAAGGCACAGTTGATTAGGGCCCCTCCCAGATGGCCCCCGCGGGCTCTAGATAGAATGGACACTTGCCAGTTCCAAGGCGACTGCACTGAGACAACAGAATGCTTGCAGTTTCTCATGCCTCCCATAAGCCCGTGGCGTTTTAAATAAACAAAGCCGTGACTGGGTGCTTTGAGGCTGATTCCTAGAAGATGTCGCTCCAATAGGGCCGTACAGACTGTGCATTTGCATTGCAGCACGCTGAGCCGCCTGCACGCTGGTCTACTTCCACCCTGGGCGTACTGTCTGCTTCAGGGCCAGCCTTGGGTAAAACCGTCAAGCTGAAAATAATTGTCTTTGGCACCTCCCAGCTCTCCTGGAAGTTATCAGATCTGTAGAGAGCAAGTCCCTGAGGGAAGGTGGGGCGGGGGTTGGGGGGGACACAGGACAGGTAAGTTTTGACAGAAAAGGAAATTGCGTACAAAGTCTAGGGTGCTGCTTAAAAAAGAGAGTGAGCCCTATGGGAGTGTGCTGAACACTGCGTTGAACTGTTAGAATCAAAGAGCAGTAAGGGGCCCTCCTTAAGGGGTAACAAGCCACAGCAGAGTAGCCATTATGCATTTGGACCCTGGGGCTAGATTACCTGAGTTAGAGTCCTTGCTCCACCACTTGGTAGCTTTGTGACCCTGGAGAAGTTACTTAACCTCTCTGTGCTTCCATGTCCTCAACTAAAAATGAGAGAAAATAATAGTTATAACCATAAAGTGTAGTTTGAACGATTATATGATATTTATACAGCATTTAAATAATGTGGGTGCATGCTAATTTTTAAATAAAAATTAAGTAAACTGTTGTATATATTTGAAAGCCACATTAATTTATCCCACACCCATTGTGTTTGGTACCCATGGCTGGTGCCAGGTGTCAGAGATGCAGAGACGGAGTTCCCATCCCAGCGTGTTTAAAATTCTTAAGGAGCAGAGGTGAAGGCACATTGAGGTTCTAGTCACCGCCCTGTCACTCCCTAGTGAGGCCCTGGCAAATGTCACTTCCTCATTCTGGGCCTGTTTCCCCATCTTTGAAACGAGGCTGCTGGCCCTCAGCAGTGTTTCTCCACCCTGGCTGCTTGTTAGAACCACCTAGAGGGCTTTTAAAAAAAATAGTGATGCTGGGCCTTGCCCCTCCCCACTCTGCAGCTGACAGTATTTAGTCAACAAATAACACGTGAGCATCTAGCCGGGGCAAAGCCTCTGCTGGGCACTGGGATCAGTTTGGGGCAGAGACAGAAGACGCCATCCCATCCTCCCAAATCTTAGTTCATGCAGGAGAAGGGAAAGTTGCAGGCTCGCTCAACTTCTGCCCTGGGTTCCAAGGCAGGATGCTCTTCCAGTCCGGGGCTTCACTCCCAGGAGGGTTGCAGAGTATGCTGGATGTGGTATTAGTGACCTCTTCTGGACCATGACCCCATGCCTGCTGGGACCTTATTGCTCCAAAAGGAAAAGCCAAAGGACACAGCCAGCTCCTGACACGCCTCCTAAACAAGAGACTCCACAGCCCAGAACATACGAGGGACATGTGCTTCCCTGTCATAGCTCTCGCAGTTCAAAACCATAGCTCATACTTCTCCTTTCTCCATCTCCTAGGTAAGAGCATCCCAGATAGAGCTTTCGAGAGTGCAGTCTATGGGGATGAGGAAAGGCTCTATAAAGAAGGTGGCCTGGAGGGGCTGGGGCCTAAAGGACCAGTGGGCTGCAGGCTGTTTGCCAAATATTCTCAGCTCTCTGCTGTCTGCGCGCACGGTGGGCTTGTGCTTCCTTTCCTAGCCCCGTGGAGCTGGCTGGAGCTTTGTGGTTAGTTCTGACCAAGGAATGTGACCAGAAGTGGCCTGTGTCACTTTCAGGCCAGAGTTCTAGGCCCTCCAGAGCTCCCTCTTTCCCTCTGATACAGTGATCGCATTATGTGAAATGCCAGCTGCTCCGTCAGCCTAGGCCCTTCCGTGACTTCAGTGAACAGAACCCCTGCCCACCCACGATGGACTTGGAGGATAAGTGAGAAATAAAGCTTGTCATTTTAAGTGACTGTGACTTCAGGGCTGTTTGTTACCACAGCACAGCACAGCGAAGCCTATCCTGACCAACGCAAGGGCCTGATTTGGATGAATGACTATGAGAAGAAGGTGTGACTTTGAACTAGCCATGTCCCTTCTCTGGGTTTCATTTTTCTCTTAACATGACAACGTTATCCCGGAGGGCTGGCCTTGCCTAAAGTTCAACTCAGGAAGGAGGATAAGAAGCAGAATCTGTTCCTTTCATGTAGGACTCCAGAGTGCATAGAATAGGTCTGCATAGACCTCCTTGTTTGCTTCCACACTAACCTAGGGAAGGGGGCAGAGCAGGTGGATTTTATATTTGAAGCTGGAGGAGGCTGACTCGTCTGCATTCCTGGTTTCCCACCCTGTCCCCACCCCACCCTTCCCTGCTTTCACGCCTGGCACGACTTGTACACTTTCAGCCACAGTTTCCACCTCTGGATGTTCATCTGATGGTGGGTGGAGTTGTTTCTATTTTACCTTTTGTGAATCAAAAATTTATTTACATATTTTCAAACAAATTCTGGGCTCTGCCACAGTCTAAGTTTAGATTCACTCCAGAGACCCCACTCTACAATGACAGCCTTGTACAGAGAAAAGTGACACTTGCCAACTTGCCACAATGGCCCTGAGATGGGATAAAACCCTAAGGTGCCTTCAGAAAAATGAAAGAAAGATACAATTGTATATGAGAGATCTTCAGCGACAGAAAAAACTTAGAGATCATGTAGTTCAACACTTTCAGGTTATAAATGAGAAAAGTGAAACCCAGAAAAATGAACTGACATGCCCCAAATGATGTAAAAATAATACGGTTGAAAGAATTGGAAGAATCAAGTTAAAATCCTCAGTCTCCCAAATTTCTTAGTGATCTTTTGAAACATGTTAGTTTGCAGAGCCTCACAGGGTCTGATTCAGTGTGTGGGATGGAGCCTGGGACCCTGCATTTTTAAAAGCCTCCCAGGTGGTTTCAATAAGCAGAGAGCATTGAGTTGTAGGAGGCATGCAAGTGGGGTTGGTTAAATTAATTTATAACAGTCCTTTCAGCTGAGCTAAGCTGACCTTGGTGTGTTGGGGGCCTAGTAAGAAAGCTACAGGCTACCCCTAAGAGACAAGGCCTCTGGGGAATGCTGGGAGGGAAGAGGCTTAAGGTCCCCACCGACCCAGCAGTTATGGGGCACACGTTTGTATGTTAAGGTTAAACTGACTCTACCATTCCCCACAGGCTGGTGAGGCTGAGAGTGTTTTGGATTATAAAAAATGAATGAACCCCCGTTTTACTGATGGGGGCTCACGGAGAGTTCGGTGGCATGGCCAAAGTGTTAGGGCTAGCAAAAGGCAGAGTTGGAGCCAACCTATGTGTATTTTCTATGCTGCTGTGGCAAATGACCACTGGCTTAGTGGCTGAAAACAACACAAATTGAGTACCTTACGGGAGCCGGACGTGGGTCTCATTGGGCTAAAGTCAAGACGTCTGCAGAGCTGGGTCCTTCTGGAGGTTCTAGGGGAGAATCCATTTCTCTGCCGTTTCCAGCTTCAAGAGGCCACCTGCATTTCTTGGCTCAGGGCTCCCTTCTTCCATTTTAAGAGCCAGCACTGCGGCTTCTCTCTGACTCCTCTTCTGTAGTTATAGCTCGTCTCCAACCACAGCTGGAAAGGCTTCCCCACTTTTACGGAATTGTGTGATTCGATTGTGCCCACCTGGATAATCTGGGCTAATCTCTCCATCTCAGGGTCCTTAACGTTAAGCACATCTACAAAGTCCCCTTTGCCACGGAAGGGAACATATTCACAGGTTGCAGGGGATTAGTCACAGACATCTTTGGGGACTCCTGATTTAGAGCTCTGGGCCATACACCGGGCTGCGCATCTGCCCTTCTCCCCTCCCAGACTCCTCTCAAACACGCCGAGTGACTTCACCTCGGGCTACATCTGCTTCCAAATGCTCAGCTCAGTTCTCACCCAAACCCACCATTTGATTCAGAAATTACATGCAGGACTAATTGTTGCTTGAGGCTACTTGTGAAATGGGGATAGTTTGTAACAAAAAAACCCCAGCGCAAGGTTTCAAGGTATGAAATGAATTGTTCTGGGAGGAGACAACACACACACACACACACACACACACACACACACACACACACACACGCACATGCACGCACATGCGCACGTGTGTTCAATCACAGATACACACACAGACACACACCCTCAATCACACATACACACACCATTGAGCCCATCACATATACACACATGCTTAATCATGCACGCGCACACACACACACACACCGTTCAGCCCAATACCACACCTCCCACCCAGAACCGGCAAAGACCTCCTATTGGTAAGGGGACTGTGAAGTTATATCTTTTTAATTTCTTTTTTAACCCAGCAATAAAATGGAAGCAGAAAGAAGAAGCAGAGAGAGCTGGACCCAGAGCCTGGAACAGTGTTGATTTTGCCCTTGGAAAGCCCTGTGACCTTGAGCAAGCTTCCCTCTCTCTGGACATCAGCTCCCACATCTTTCTATTTTTTATTTATTTTTTTTTTTGAGACAGAGTCTAGCTTTGTTGCCCGGGCTAGAGTGAGTGCCGTGGCCTCAGCCTAGCTCACAGCAACCTCAAACTCCTGGGCTTAAGCGATCCTACTGCCTCAGCCTCCCGAGTAGCTGGGACTACAGGCATGCACCACCATGACCGGCTAATTTTTTTTCTATATATATTTTTAGTTGGCCAGATAATTTCTTTCTATTTTTAGTAGAGACAGGGTCTCACTCTTGCTCAGGCTGGTCTTGAACTCCTGACCTTGAGCGATCCACCCTCCTTGGCCTCCCAGAGTGCTAGGTTTACAGGCGTGAGCCACCGTGCCCGGCCAGCTCCCACGTCTTTCAAAGGAGAAGGTGCGAGGTTAGCTTTAGATGTCTCCCATCGTAAGAGCTACTGAGTAGTCTTCTCATTTTTAAAATGCCAGCCTGCTCCAGGGCTCCCGGGAGGTCTGACTGAGACCTTGGCACCAGCCAGGCACTAACAAGAGGCTGTGAGGACGGTGCTGTTCGTTAGACTTGCTTTGTGCTTTGCATTCTTCACCTTGTCTAATTCTTAAACAACCCTACAGGGCGGGCACTATGCTTATTCACATTTTCCAGATGAGGACGGGGAAGCCTAGATGTTAAATAGCTTTTGGAGGGTTGCACAGCTTTTCAGAGGCGGGGCAAACCTACACGAGCTGAGCTGGGACGGTGGGTGTCTGGAACCCACAGGGACCTCTCTGAGTTGCTGACAGCGCCCCCCCGCAGCGCCTAACACCTTAGAAGCATAGTAGGTGTTGAAGAAAATAATCACTGATGAGTCGTCATCAACAGTGACAGGAAGCAAGACCATTAGTGATGATTCTTTTGAAGAGTTTAAAGAAAATCTGGATAAAAGAAGAGGAGTTTAACCAAATTGTTTAAAGAAACACAGGCCTTTGAAAAGACAGGGATTTTTAAATTAGAAATGTTTGTTGCTGCTTTTCTAATGCATTCGGTGAGAATTCCGAGTGCTCACCTGGTTTACCTTGGCTATCAGGTAAAGTTGGGGCTCAAATCCAACAACCTTTCCTGAAGGAATTCTTCTACCTCTCCACGTATGTGACTTGTGATTGCTCTAACTTTACCTTAAAAGCTTGATGTTTGTAACTTTACATGTTCTTTTTTTTATTATCAGCCACCTCAAGCCGTTTTGGCGAGTTTAAATTACATATAATACAATGAGTTGGGGGCTTGAGTCTCAACTGCCTTCACCCAGGGAGGTGGCATGTGGGGACCAGAGGGAGGACAGAGGGGCCCCCCACCAGAAGGCTGCTTACCTGAGGGACACATCCTGGGGGAAGGCAGAGGGTCCAACACTGGAAAAAGTGGGGAGGGGTACTCCAAGTGTGGGCTGTCACTCATGTCAGCCTCCGGTCCACCCACCAAAGGGGACCTGCATCCTTGGGACAGGGGCTGTGACAAAAGAGAGTAGAAGACAAAGGGCAGAACCTCTGGTCTCTGACAAGATGCCAAACTGACAGAGGCTGCTGGTCCCTCCCCTGACCTCAGCCCTGCAGATGCTGCGAAGGCAAGAGGAGGGTGGGCGGAATGGAAAAACGAGCAGGAAGACTGCGAGGAACCCTAAGGAGACAGGAGACAGGGTCTCCAAGTTGAGGAATAGGAGCCCTGGAAGTGGAAGAGAGTAAAGTCCCAGGGTCTGGGAGAGCTTCTTAGCTTTGTTCTCTCTTTCTCACATTGCCCAGGGCAGGTTGCTGCTCTTTGTCTTCTCTGGGTGTGGCAGGTCAGCAGCAGGTGGCGCCTGCCTAGCCAGGATGGTGCCAGCTTCCCGGACAGAAGCATCTCTGCCTAAAAGCACGAGCTTGCTCAGCGGTTCCCCCCGCCCTGTCTGGCTTCCTTCATCCTCCCTCTCCTGAGAGCCCTTCTCCAATAAATCACTTGAACGAGGATGCTCATCTCAGGCTCTGCTTCTAGAGGACTTGACATAGAGAGTGCGGTGAATGGAAATGCATAAATAAAGTGACAGAAATTAGCCTAATATAAATAGGTTACATTCACTCATCAAAAAACCCCAGAGATTCCCAAATTGGATCAAAAATTAAAACCAAGCAAATGAATAAAAACTAAGGTCCAGAAATATGCACAACATAATTAGTAAGCTTGAATTAGTAGGTGTTTCTAGAATTTTGCATTTTATACTGAATATATATAATTTTTGAGCACACACGGAACATACAAAAAAATTGGCATAGATTTGCCATAAAAGAAGCCTCAATAAATCCTAAAGAATTACCATCAGACAAGGCTATTTTTTTTATCATGTTGTGGAAAATTAGAAACAATATCGAATTATGAGCTTTGAAAAATTACAACTGTTAGGTAAGTAAAAAGTGTGGTATTTAATTACTCTTGAGTTTAAGAGGAAATCATAAAGGAAATTCTAAAATACTTAATGCTAAAAGAAAATGAAAACACTATATGTCAAAAATTTGTGCAATGGATAAAAGAAAACACATTCTGGCTTCAAATACATTGGTTAAAAAAAACCCCAAAATACTGAAAACAGTCTTGCTTTCAGATCTAGACTGTTTTAAAATGGCAAAAAAAAAAAAAAAAAGAAATCTCAGAAAGAAATCATGAAAATAAGGAGAGAAATTAATAAGAGAGAGGAAAAAAGCAAAAAATCAAAAAACAAAACCAGGACTAATATGACCAAAATCTAGCATTTTGAAATGATTAAAAAGAGGAGACAAACTTTGGCAAAATTGACTTTTTCATTAAAATTTGGACCTATGTACTCTTCACCCAGTTTTCCTTAATGCTAACACTTTACAAAACCATAGTGCAATATGTCAACTAGGATATTGACATAGATATAATATACCAGTTTTATTTAGAATTCCCAGTTTTACTTGGACACATTTGTGTGTACATATGTACGTTTATATGTTTAGTTCTATATAATTTAATCACATGTTTAGGTTTGTGTATCCACCACCCTAGTCAAGATACTTAACAGTTCTTTCACCATAAAGATCTTGCAGAAAACTGTTTTTTTTTCTAAAGGGGGAGAAGATATAAATAAATAGATATATAATGAAAATGGATAAAATATCTAGTCTCTTACAGACTAGAGAATATATGAATAACTACATTTCAAAAGATTGGACAATTTAGGCAAAATGAACAAGTTGCCAGAAAAATATAAAAAGCCAACATTGGAATAGGAAAAATAGAAGTATTGAATAGAAATAACCAATAAAGGAACAGGCACAAGGATCAAGTAACTCTCCACACTGAGCCCCAGTATCAGACAGTTTTAGAAGTAAGTTCTATTAAATTGTCAAGTAAGAGATAATCTCTACCTTATACATGTTGTTTCAGAAACCAGAGGGAAGAAAAGCTGTCTAATATATTTTATGAGAGGAATAGGCCTTGATTGAAAAGCTAGATAAGAACAGAAAAATACAATATCCTAGAAAAACATTAGCCAACCAAATCCAATAATGTAGCTAAAATAAATAATGATGAAGTAGAGTATACTTCACAGTGTAAAGATGGCTTAACCTCAGAAAAGCCATTAGTGTAATTCACTATATTAATGTACTAAAGAAGAAAAATTATATGGTTATCTCAATAAAGCCAGAATATGTTTTTAATAAAATTCAACACCTGATTATGATTTTTAACTCAGACAAAAAGTAGTTTAAAAAATCTTTCCTTAATTTGATAAATGCTAGACCAAAAACTTGAGCAAAAGTTAAATTTGATAAAAAAAATTCAGATATAGTCCACTAAGGTTGTCAACAAGACAAAGACGTTTTACTAAGCAGCATAGTACAGTGTATCCTGTTTAACACCACAATATGAGAAAAATAAACAAAATACAGAAATTGAGAAAATAAGAAGAAAAACTGTTCTTATCTTCAGGTGATAACAAATATTTCCACAGTGACTCCAACAGTATCAATAGAAAAACTCCTAAGAATTTTAAGAATTCAGAAAGACTGTCACACGCAAGAGTAATTTATACACCTCGATGATAAAAATTCATCTCTGACTTCCACTATGTCTATGGTGAACTGGGACTGAATTTGACTGTCCTGTGATAAACAACTAGAAAACAGGGTGAAATATTTGAAACAGCTGTTTTCAGGCATTGAACAACAGGCAGCATAGGACTGTGATCTCTGAAAAAAGGAAGACAAATGAGGTATGTTCCACAATCCCTGGCTTTCTGCCTAGAGGAACATTCTGGAATAGGGCACAGGCAGGGGATCCAAGCAGCACTTGACTGCCTCCCTGAGCTGAGAAACAGATCAAAGTTTGATGAGACTGAGGAGACTGGAACTTGTGGGGCAGAAAACCAGGGAGAAGGGAGGTACCCGAAGAAAGAATTCTATGAGTTTCTGCTGACTGCTAAAATGGACACATGTAAGGCCGGCTGTAGTGGCTCACGCCTGTAATCCTGGCACTCTGGGAGGCTGACGCAGGAGGATTGCTTGAACTCAGGAGTTCAACACAAGTGTGAGCAAGACCGAGACCCCGTCTCTACTAAAAATAGAAAAATTAGCCAGGCATGGTGGCACATGCCTATGGTCCCAGCTGCTCAGGAGCCTGAGGCAGGAGGTCACTTGAGCCCAGAAGTCTGAAGTTTCAGTGAGCTAGAATGATACCACTGCACTCTACCCAGGGGGACAGAGTGAGACTCTGTTTCAAAAAAAAAAAAAAAAGTGCACATGTAGAATAAAACTCCATGAGGCCAGTCAAAGAATGTTGGGGAGCTATAAAGCAAACCATTTCCAGGGTTCATTTAGGGCTTGGAGACACTTGAGTTCTGACCAACTAAAGAAGAGAGTCCTTGAACACGTGGGATTTTCAGTAGAGTAACTATTAATAAAAGAGTCACGCCTTAGCAATAAGACTAAACTAGCCCAGAGTAAAGTTTACTCTAAACCTACCCCAAGAAAAACTGAAACACAAGCCTCAAAAAGATCAAGCTGACCTGCAAGTAACTAAACTGCTTGCCAGAACAAACACAACTTTCTGGAAGAAAAACAAAATCCAGCACTCAACAACATAAAATTCTCAATGTCCAGCATTCAATGAAAAATTACTCAAAATGCCAAGGGGGAAAAAAAGAGACCCACAGCCAAGAAAGAAAAAAGTTTTAAAAACAAATATGAAAATGACAAATATGATGGAATTAACAATTAAGGGCTTTAAAGCAGCTATTATAAATATGCTCAAGGATTTAAAAGAAAATATAAACACAATAATGAGAGAAATGGAATATATTAAAAAAACAAAGAAATGTCTAGAGATTAAAAGAAATACAATACCTAAAATGAAAGAAGACTATTGGCTGAGGTTAACAGTAGATTAAAAACAGCAAAAGATCTATTACTATGAAGACAGCAATAGAAATTATTCAAAATGAAGCACAGGGGAAAAAAAGACCAATGAAAAATGAACAGAATGTCTATAGAACAATATCAAGTGGCTTAATATCAAGTGGCCCTGATCTTTTGGGACAACATCAAGTGGTATAACATATACAAGATAGGAGTTTCAGAAAAAGAAGAGTCCAGGAGTAAGGAGAACATAAAAAATATTTGAAAACATAGTAGCCAAAATAATCCAATTTTAGTAAAATTTATAAACTCAGAGATTCAAGAAGGTCCAAGATTTGCAAGCAGGGTAGTCACAATGATAACTACAACAAAGTACATCATAATCAAATTGCTTATAATTAATGATAAACATAAAATATTTAAAACACCCAAAGAAGAAACAAATTATATACAGAGTATATATCTCAATCTTTTTTTCCTTATCGTCCTTTCCCCAGGAGCCTTTAAAAAGACATTTCCTCCCTCACTGTACCCGTCCATTAAATTTTAATACCATGGATACACTGTATATCTATTTGTGTACTGTATGTTTATCTGTGTTTTATACATAAAAAGAGAATATTTTTTGCCCCCTCCCCAAGAATAAATATTTTCCCTTGGGGCAATGCCACCTAATTTGAGGATGCATGTGTACAGACAAACAAAGAATAGCTGCAGATTTCTCCTCAGAATGTATGTAACCCAAAAGATAATGAAACATAGAATTCTATGTTTAGCAAAATTAAGGTAAGAGTAAGACTGTTTTAGACAAATAATAGTTGAAAGAATGAGTTGCCTATAGATCTGTACAAGAAACTTGTACCTACATAAAAGAATGAAGAGTGCCAAAAAATGGTAAATAGGTGAGTAAATGTAAAAGTTTTTTCTCATTTAAAAACTTAGTTACAAAAATAATTGACTTTTTAAAGCAAACTAATACTTATTTATTAAGTAATTTATAACATGTAGAAATAAAATGTATTATGAAAATAGTACAAAGAATGGGAGTGGAGAAAATGAAATGTACTCTTGTAAGGCTCTTGCATGCAAGGTAGGATAATATTATTAGAAGATGATAGATGGTAATATGTTAAATGTGTATATGGTAAATTCTAGAAAAACCACAAAAGAATAAAACAAAGAAGTAGTTAATAAGTTATTAGTAGAGATAAAATGTAATATGAAATAATAATTGATCTGAAGAAAAGGCAGAAAATAAGAAAAAAGGAATAAATAATAGATGGGAGAAAAAGAAAAGAAACTAATAAAATAGTATACTTAAATGCAATCATTATTAATTATATTAAATGTAAATGGTGTAAACACTTCAATTAAAAAGCAAAGATTGTCAGACTAAGCTCAATAATATTGTTTCCAGGCAAATGGGAAAATATTTTTAACTTTATGAAAATTTAAACACAAGCTAAAATTTTTAGGATGCAGCTAAAGCAGTGTTTAGAAGGAGATTTATAACCTTAAGTGTTTCTATCAGAAAAGAAAAATTCTAAAATTAGTGATCTAAACTTCCATTATAAGAAACTAGAAAAAGACGAAGAAAATAAACCTCAATTTAGTAGAAGGAAGAAAGTAACAAAAATAAAAATGGAAACTCATGAAATAAACAAAAACAGAAAAAAAATAATGAAACTAAATCTGATTTCTTACTGTAAGTTATGATTCTACCAAAAAAAAAAAGGAAAAACAAGCTGATGTCTTGAAAATATCAATAAAACTGATAACCCTTTAACCAGACTGGTCAAGAAAAAAGAGAGAAGATAAGAATAACCAGTACTAGGAATGGATAAGGAGACATTATTATAAATCCTACTGACATTAAAAGGGTAAAAAGAGAATATTATGAACAACATTATACCAATTAGTGTGACATATAAAATGAAAAAATTAACTGAAAGACCCAAATTACCAAAGAAAAAATAAACTCAAGAAGTAATAGGAAGCATGAATTGCCTTAAATTAATTTAAAAAATAAGTTTGTAGTTAAAAATCTTCCCATAAAGAAAAGTCCCATCTTAGATGGCTTTGCTGGTGAAGTCTATCAAATATTTAAGGAAGAAGCAACTTCAATTTTAAACAAATTATTTCAGAAAGAGTAAAATGGAACACTCCCCGGCTCATGTAATGAAGCTGGATATTGAAACAAGGCAAAGACATGATAAAAAAGAAAGTTATGAACCAATATGCTTTACAAACATAGATGCAAAAATCCTTAACAAAATATTAGTAAATCTAATCCCACAATGTGTAAAATGGATAAAACATTGTTACCAAATGGGGTTTATCCCAGGAAAGCAAGGGTGGTTTAACATCAAAAATATCAAAAAACATAATTCACCTTATTAGTAGAATAAAGAGGAAATCTCATATGATCATCTCAGCAGATACAGAAAAGGCATTTGATAAAATTTAATACCCATTTATGATAATGACTCTAGACAAACTAGGAATAGAAAGGAACTTCCTCAAAGTGATAAAGTCTTCAACCAAAAAAAAATCTACAGTTCACATCGTATTAATGATGAGAGATTAAAACTTCTTCCTTAAGGTTGGAAACAAACAAAGATGTTTACTCTCACCAGGTGTACTCAGGATTGCAATGAAGGTCCTGGCGGTGCAATAAGACAAGAAGGAAATGTTTAGAATATAAGGCATATGGACTAGAACGGAAGAAGTGAAACTCTGTTTGGAGATGCCGTGATTATATGCATAGACAATCCTGAGAAGTCCATAAACAAACAACTGAAACTAATATCCTAATTTAACAACATTTCATAATACAAGTTCAACGTACAATAATGAATTGTATTTCCATATACTACCAATGAAAAATTAGAAAATAAAGTCCTAGAAAAGGCAATTCTAATATATAGTGACAGAAAGTAAATCAGTGGTGGCCTTGGGTGAGTGGAAGGGGTAGGAACTGACTACAAAGGAGCACGAGGAACTTTTTGGGCTGATGAAAATCTTCTATATTTTGATTGTGCTGGTAGTTAAATGGGTGTATACATTGTCAAAACTCATTAAATCATACAGTTAGAATGAGTGTATCTCATTGCTCATAAATTTTTGTCTTGCTTGATAAAGTTGATGTTCAAAAAAGTTTTAAAAAATTGGGTTCCACTATACCAGCAATAACCTACTAGAAAAATATAAAAGAACTCAAGTTGCAATTTGTAATGGTCTGCCCCAGTCCCACCCCTGGGGGTATCTAGGAATTAACATAAAAATATACAAGACCTTAACAGAGAAAAATCCACATAAAATAAGACCTAAATAAATAGAGCCATAGAACATATTCATGAACATGCTGGGATATCAATTCCCGCTGCATTCACTCTTTAAATTTTATTTAATTCCAATAAAATTTCATCTTTTTGAATCTTTACAAAATTAAAGCTACATAAATAGCTAAGATAATTTTGAAAAATAAAAAAGAGCAAAGGAAGATTTTGCCCTATTAGATATCGAGACATTCTACAAAGACTCGGTGATAAAGGCAGTGGGCTACCAGTGCAGGAACAAATAGACAAACAGGATAAAGACAGGAACTCGCAAACGGGTCCAAGACCTGTGATAAGGAGGCCCTGGAATTCAGTGCAGGAAGGAAATGAGTTATTCAGTAGATGCTGTTGGGGCAACTGGCTCACTGGATGAAGCTGAAAAAAGTTGTAGCTCTAATTCAAACCACATTCAAAAATGACTCAAAAAAGACCTAACTGTGAAAGAAAATGTTATGTATTCAATAGAAGAATATGTAGAAAGAGTATCTTTTTGACCTAAGGATGGTAAAGATTTCTTTAATGAGACACCAAAAGCATAAACCACATGGCAAAAATTATTGAACTTGACCACACTGAAATTAATTTAACTAATGGGAGGAGATAATGAACATTGTCTAAATCAACAAAGGAACAGGCTGTAGCTGGGTGTGGGGATGCCTCTGCAGTCCCAGCTACTACGAGGAGGTTGAGGTGGGAGGATCCCTTGAGCCCAGGGGTTCAAGACCAGGCTGGGAAACATAGCGAGGTAGCAAGACCCTGTCTCTAAAATAAATTAAAATTAAAAAAACACACAACAAAGAAATGGGGACTAGACCATAAGATACTGCAAATTAATAATTAATAGAACAAAGATTGGAAATCCAATGGAGAGAAATGGACATTTCCTGGAAGGGGAAAATGAATGGCTAATAAGTTTATGGAGAACTGTTTAACCTCATCAGTGATTAAAAAGATGCAAATTAAAATAGCAATGAGATGCCCTTGGTAAAAAGGAGAAAAGTCAGGAAGAAAAGACCCAGTGTTGGTGAGGATGTGGACAAACGGAAGCCTTCCAACCAGCCCTTGGGCCAACAGTCAGCACCACTGAGCACAATTCTCCAGAAATACAAGGACCCAGTGTCCATTGGAGACAGACAAGGTCAACAGCTCTGGACCTCTCGTGGGGCCATTTCAAGGTAAGCAAAGTGGAGCTGCAAATGAACTGCCAGGTAATCTCCAAGGGCTGCCTGGATGCAGGTCCTGGGGCTTGTCGAGGTAGGAGGGGGAATTCAAGAGGAGGGTGTAGAATGCAATTATCTTTCCACCCGGGAAGGCGCAAGGTGGGAGAAAGACAGACCAGTCATGGGACGTTGGGAACACGAGCACCACTCCCAGCCCCCACCCCGTCTCTCAGTCTTCCAATGTGAGACCCTCAGTTCTGGTTCTTCTGGTACTTCCAACAAGCCCTGGGACCCTCTGCAGGGGCCTTCCCTGTCTCAGAATCCTCCTCCACGCCGTGGGAGGGGCTCCTGCCCTCTCCACCCTAGAGGCCAGGTTACATAAACATGAAGGCCTGTAATTTTCAAAATGCAAGTGGTGGGCTGGATCATTAGGAAGAGTTTGCTTTGAGGTTTGACCTATTTATTTTTCACCAGGAGCTTTTTTGGAAACATTCTTTGTGAAGGTTTTTCCTTCCCTCGTCCTTTCTTCCCTCTGACTTTGACGTCAACACAAAAGCCAGCGTGGGCAGATTTGGGCGTTCAAGGACACTGCAGAGAAATTAGTCTCTTCCTGGCCCCTCCCAGGCCCCAGACTCTCTGCAAGAGCTCCCTGGAACCCCAGGGACCAAGGACGTGATTTCTCATCCTCTGTCCCCCAGAACTCTCACTTTCTCACCTGCCTATTCAGTAGCCCAGGTCTGGGGTCCCAAGCAGAAACCTCAGGGGCCAAGGTTTGCCCTGAGCCATCTAGGCTCAAGGCCTTGTCACACGTCTCCAGTTGATTATTCCACAAAGAACTTCAGGTCTGCAAAGTATCTTCGGGAGGCACAATAGACTTGTCCGTGCGCTGAGACCCTGGCTACCAGCTTCACATCCCCTAGAATTTTCCTCACCTGGCTGACAGGTGTCTCAGAATTTGTCATTAGAACTAAAATCAAACAAGGCAAACTTCAGCCCAGTTAGAAGTATCTCATTAAGTCTTATCAGTTGTTTACACCTGAGTGTGAATTAGATGCTTAGAGCCTTTCCTTGGGGTAGAGAGTGGGAAGACCCTAGAGCCCTCTGGAATTCTGTCAACTAACATGGGGACTTCTAAGGGGGAAGGGGACACAGGCAGGACAGGTACAGATGCCAAAAGCAAACCTCACACACTCTTGACTGTTCCTGGTTGGGAATGGCAGCTCAAAGCCCCCCAGGACATTGGCCCGTCCTCTCCTGGGCCCTGTGGCCCCTGCAGGCCCCAGGATGCCAGACCCACTGGAATCTCCTGACCATACCCCTGCACTCACCCACTCTCTCACCTTCTCTCTCTCTCCTCTTTTTCATTCTCCGTAACTTTTTTTTTTTTTTTGAGACAGAGTCTCGCTCTGTTGCCTGGCTAGAGTGAGTGCTGTGGCCTCAGCCTAGCTCACAGCAACCTCGAACTCCTGGGCTCAGGTGATCCTTCCGCCTCAACCTCCCGAGTAGCTGGGACTACAGGCATGCACCACCATGCCCGGCTAATTTTTTTGTATATAATTTAGTTGTTTGGCTAATTTCTTTCTATTTTTAGTAGAGACGGGGTCTTGCTCTTGCTCAGGCTGGTCTCGAACTCCTGAGCTCAAACGATCCACCCGCCTCGGCCTCCCAGAGTGCTAGGATTACAAGCGTGAGCCACCGCCCCCAGCCTCTCCGTAACTTTTGATTTGTACTCTTTCTCTTTTTCTTACCTTTTTTCCTAATTTTCTCTCATACTTTATCTTATTCTTGGCATTTTCTTTCATTCCCTTCTTCACTTTTGCTTTCTCTGACTCACATGGTATCTCTCCAAGTCATTTAGATATCTTTCAAATAGGAAAAACCCACTTTGTTCTATGTAGATGGTATACAGTTGATCAGCATGCACACTCTTTTTCTTACCTTTCTTTTTCCTTTTCCCACGTCCTATACTTCTGTGCGTGCCCACTCTCCTTCTCTCTCCTCTTCCTACATCGTTCTCTCTCCCATCCTCTTCCTTGCAGCTGCCCGGACATCTCAATTATACCATGTTGGCAGGTCCTTTGCTGGTCTGATATTTTATATTAGGTGCACCTGCTTTAACTATTCCACTTAAAAATTAAACCCATCTGTCCCAAACTGAAAACAGCCTCTCCCCAACCAAGGACAATAAATATTGATGACTTGAGGCATGATTGGCTTTTATGATGTTTGATGACAACTGGTATCAGTTACAGAACTTACATCACTTAATAAAAAAATAAAAAGCCCTAGCAGGGATGTTGCATGTCAACAGACATTATGAAATGTCAAAAGAAATACATTTTCTTCAAGAGCCTGAAATCTGAACAATGTGAGGGTACCGGGGAGGGGCTCGGTGGGGGAAGTTCGGACAGCTTTTATGTGAGGTTAGGAATATTGTTTCTTTGTGTGTCCACCCTAATTTGTACCAGTTGAGTTTTCATAGAGCCCTACTGTAGCCACCACCAAAGCCTTTCTCCAGAAGTGCTCTTCCTTGTCGTTATTGGAAAAGCTGAGCCCAGTGGACGTCTCCCTCCGTCCCCCATGGGAGATCTCTTCGCTGCCTCTGGTTGGGAGAAAACTGGATGTGTCAAAGGGCACGGGGGCTGGGGGCTGAAGAGGAGGGGAGAACGCTTGTGTCCCTCTTCATTTTTGTCAGCACAAAATCAGGACTGTCTGGCTCTGGGGTTTAAAGCAAATAAACCAGGATCTGGTACATGAGCCTACTGCACTTCTATTTATACCCCAATGTGTTAAATATAAATAGCGTTATTAAAGGGGGTGGCTGCCAAGACATCTATTTAGAGTACATTCGGTCATAAAAAAAAAAAAAGAAGGGTGGAAATATTTTACTGCTATTTTAAATGTATTTGTATGTTTTATGGATCTGGATTCTGACTACCTGAGATGCTTCCGGAGACTCGCTGGGGTATATTTGGAAGGGTCATAAATTCTTGCGGTCTTGAGGGTGGTTTGGTGAATTAAGGCCCTAAAGGCTTTTGTAATTAGAAAGGGCAACCTGGCTTCTTCAAGTTCCTAAGTGACGTCCCTCCCACCCCCAGTGGCTTATGCTATGGGAGAATCAGACTCCTTTCTAATCACTGCAGTCATTGTGATCTTCCAAGGAAAACTCTGGAAACAGAGAACAGAACTGCAACGGGAACGCAGGGATTTGTGCTACTCGATCCCGCATTTGTAAAACAGGTCACCATTAGTAACTATCTCACAGGGTCGTTGTGGAGGTCACAGAAATATTGTTTGTGGAAGTGGGTTGGAAATGGAAAAGGGCTGAGGATCACCTCTTCCGAAGTGGCATCTCATGGAGATGGCTGGACTTGGGACGCTGAGGATGACACTTAACAGCTGGGAACTTTGGGCAAGTCACACATACTCTTGGAGCCTCAGTTTTACCATCTGTGAAATGGAAATGATGCTACTTACCTCTCAGGCTTTGGGAGGAAAGTGGATGCAAAGTGTCTGCAGCTGTTTAGCAAACAATGCAGTGCGGCATTCTTTCATTCAGAAATCCTGGCAGCTCTGACTCTGTGCCAGGCAAGCTGCTGGGAGCTGGGGATGGAGAGAGAAGTCGTCAGAAGTGCAGTTCTGACCTCGATAGATAACACCACCCAGGAGCTCTGGCCTCGGAACCTGGAGGCACCAACAGCCTATAGGGGAATCTCAGCAATGGTGGAGGGACGTGGGAAGACGTAGTTCCAAGGAAGGATGTGAAAGAACAACTGGGCCTAAATGGTCCGAGATATGCAGGGTGGGGAGTGGGAGCCCTTGAGGGTTGCAAGGTCGTCCTCTCTCAGTTGAAGAGTGGTCCCAGGCCAATGGAAGCACAGGAATGGTGCTGAAAGGAAGGAGTGATGCCGAGTTTGGATCAAGTAGGGACTTGGAGGCTGGAATGATGTGTTGCAAGACCTGAGATGAGAATGTCGAGAAAAATGCAAAGTTTGTTAGGATTTTTATAGACGCTGTGGTTGTGTCCACGTTTCCATGCTTTGCACTGTTCTTGTGCAGTGACGGCTGGAATGAGGCAGGAATGCTTGGAAGGTCCCGAGTCCGGGTCCAGACAGGCCCCCTTGGATCCAGCCCGTTATCCGAATGATCTTCGCCACCAGAGCGGAGGAGGCGGGGAGGGCGGACCTTGGCAGGATGCTCCCAGAAATGACTTTCTCGTGAGTCCTCCAGTAATTCCTTCCTGCGGCCAAACCAGAAATACCATTGAACCTGAGGTATTTGGCGTGCTGGTGGCATTCTGGATCCTTTAAGGGCAAGTGGCTGTAAAACGAAAATGGTTCCCTTCAAAGTTCACTTAGTCCTCAGAGTGTGTGTGTAGAAGAGAAAGCCCAATGAGGCTCTCACTTTTTCCAGGGGAACTTCCCCAAGCTAATTAAGAGCAAGTGCAAACAGATGGGGAGGGCGTATTTCATAATAGAAACGGGCTCTTCACCGCAAACCACCACCAAATTAAAAAAAAAAAAAAAAATCCCCGTCTCCTCTCACTTCTCTTTTTGGAAGTTGTCCCTCCAAGTGAGGTGGGCATGCTGGAGTTGTTTTACTCCAAGGAATTTAAGAGAATCAACATGTTTTCCTTTCCTGGTTGCATCTGTGGTTGAATTGCTCAAAATATTTCACTTCTTAAAGTAACCTCGGTTTGTTACAGTGGATTTTTGTTTTTGTTTTTTGGGTTTTTTTCTTGTAATTTTTTTTTTTTTTTCCAAAGCAGAGGAGACCAGCTCTAGGAAAAGAACAACAAAAAAAAACAAAAACATATACAACAACTTCTAGTTGTCAGAATCGGAATGCATATCAGTTATGCTGGGAGACAATGAAAACATCAAAAAGCACATACAAGCCATAAAAAATTCAGGTCCTCTGAAGCAATGTGGGACACGCTTGGCTGTGCTCCTCATTTGCATGCCAGTACCCACAATGCTCTGCAAGCTCCTAGCTCTCTCTGAGCAGCCCCAGTGTCTGAGCTCTAGGGAACAAAGCGAAGGGTTCGAGCACGCTTGCGGGGAGATGGGGACTTTGTGTCTGCGTGGAAAAGCAAGGCGGGTGCGGGGAGAGAACTTCTCCCACCGTGATGATTAGCAGCGGCCCTTAAGGGCTTAATCACAGGCTTGGGAGCTATACCTGGTCTTTTGTTTTGTTGTTCTGTTGTTGTTTGCCTTCCTCCTCCTCCTCTTCCTTTTCCCCAGGATGCTGCGCTGGTGGGGGGCACACTGTGCAAGGAGGAGGAGAAGGATGCCAACCCTTAGAAGTCCTGGCTGGCTGTGCTGCTACAGCCCTTGCCTGGAATTGCAGATGTGTGTGCAGTGTGTGTTTTCTGATGCTGGTTCTCACCTCGAGGCCCCTTCGCCTTTTCTGCTCCCACGGGCACTCCATGCTTGGTCAACATGAAAGACTTAGAGGTGCCACCGTGGCGTGCTGCTGGGGGCTGGGGCTCCCCTCAACCCTGCCATCCATTGGGGCAGCCTCTGGCCTCACCCTTCCTGCCCACACACATCACTTTTCCCTCCAAACTTTGCACCTTAAGGAGTCCAACAGAGCCATTGTCTGGATGGTCCAAATCCCAGAAGAGGCTTGGGGATACAGACTTTAAGAGTGGGTGCAGGGAAGGATGCCAATTTGACTCTTAAGTAGGTCCCCTCGGCCTCCTGGGTGTGTCACATACCACCCTCCTCTCTCCTGTCCTTCCCAAGCCTGCCCTGTCATGTCAGGAGCTATCGAGGGGTGGGTGACTATTATTTCGCTTGTGATTTTAACATGGCCAACCATTCTGGAGCATTGCAAAATACATAAAAAATAAAAGTCGAGCTCAATCTTTGAGGTTGCTACCTGGAAGGTTTTTGTCTGGGTTTGTACTTTGATTTTTGAGTTTCACTTTTCTCAATGCTGGAAAGGAGTTCTTAGGCTAGATTAATTTAGCAGTAGGGACATCTGGGTAGAAGAGTTAACATGGATACGCGTGGGCTCTCGACCCACCCCCTGAAACCCGGCGCTGCAGAGGTGAGATGAAAGTCAGCCCACACCCAGAATTCAGAAGCGAGCTGACCTGCAAGCTAGATCCAGCCGACAGATTTGTTTGTTTCAGCCTGTACACAGCGTTGTACAATGTGTTCAATCAGTTGCCAGCATTTTAAAATCAGGAGCTTTTATAGCATTTCTTAAAACATCTGAAGATCTGGCCACACGAGGCCTACATTTCTCATCGGAACCACCAGCCAGGGTTGCATAGACAGCATCCCCTGAGTGTCTCTTCTCCTGCTGGGCCTGCAGTCTTTGGTCCACCACAGCCCTGAAGGCCTCTGGTCTTAGAGCACTTGCTCCACTTCCGATGTTCCTCTCTGGCTCTTGCGGGTCTTTGAACACTCAGCCTCAGCGGGGCTCATACACTGAATCCCGGAGCATTTCCACTCTGCTATACCTGCAGCATCGGTGTATGGATGACCCAACACTCAGCTTTGACAGCTTTCCATAGTGGGGGAAGAGAGGGGGCAGGACCCAGGGCTCTAGCTCATAGGCACACCCAGCTTTTCTGTCTCAATCCCAAATTTAGCAAATGCGTTTTTCACCTGTTAGAGCCCAAGGGGTCCATTCTGCCCACCCCACACCACACTTGGCATGCATGTTTCCCTTCCTTCTGATACCTAAAGTCGTCTGGGGTGAGGGGTAGGTTGCAAGATTTGGATTTTTAAAATTTCTTTCCCAGATTTGTTGTGTCTAATTTGGGCTGCAGGTGGTTTTTGGTATCAATGACCGACCACTGTTTGGTCTACACAGCCATTTCTGTTGAACTTGGATGGCAGTGAAAGCCCAGTTTCCCCAAATAAAGTCTAAATACATTTACACATTTATTCCCACATGCGTCTTTATGTTTCTGCCTGTCTCCCCACACCTCAGACAGGTCCATGGATGGGAGCGTCCCAGAAAGAAAACGGGCAGGTAACTTGAGCCTCTACTGTAAACTTCATAAAACAAAAACATCAGCAAGTTGACCGCCTTGGATGGTGAGGGGTAAAGATGATTTCAAGCTGAGATGTCAGAATGGGAGTTTAGACTGGGATTTGGTTGTTTTCTTATGACCTAAAGGATGAATAATATCGTTAGACAGAACAATGGGAGATAAAACAGAGGGTTCAGAAAAATGAGTGAAAGGGACACTGTAAAAAATTACCCCCTCCCCCCAAAATCTAACTGGGATTCTTTATTCTTTGTCAATGTCAGAGCCTTAAATATGTTTAATGTTCACCAATTTACGAGACAGCTATAATAACAGGTTATGCCAGGTTTTAATACTGATGATGACAGTTACCATTTATTGAGTGCTCTGTACCTTCTAGGCTCAGGGCTAAGGGCTTTTACACATTGACTCCTTTAATCCTTATAACAACTCCATAAGGTTGTTATTTTACAGGCAAGAACACTGACACTTAAAATGATTAAGTAATTGGTCCAAAGCCCAAGAGGTGGGAAGGGCTAGAGCTGGTATTCAAACCCGCAGCACAGCAAGACGGATGCCCTCCTCCCCAGCAGTGCGGAGTAAGGGTCTGGCAGACAGCCTGCCTCCATCGTGGCTGGCTTCGGAACAGGTGCATTGGGAGCCCAAGGAGAAAAATAGTGTATTCGGCCCACAATTCCATTGCTAAAAATGGCCCCAGGGATGTGCCGTGGGAGGCCTGCTGGCTACTCTCTGATGAAACCCTTGACCCTCAGAGATTATCCTCCTCTGGGCCAGCTGATCCAATGGGCCACAGCCTGAATACCTGAGGCTGAGCTGGGGGATGTGACATGTGCTCCCTGCCTGGGGGTGCCGGGCCTGCCTAAACTGACAAGGCCGTGCCTGGAGCAAGGCCAGAATGGACAGGCAGAGTCAAAAGTAAGAGGAAGCTGCCTCTTCCTCTGCATTGTATCTGAAGAGGGTGATGGGGATGGGATGGGAGTCTGAGCCCCAAAGCATATGGCTGGAGAAAAGATGAGCACCATCAGTGACCCCGGAGTTGGGACTGGGACTCTGTATGGTGACTGTCAGATGTGGCCAGTTGCTTACATGGCTGGGCTGAGGCTCAGCTTTTCCATACTCCTGCCCGTGGACATCGAGTGTCTCAGGTGGAGGCATTGTGACAGGGACACTGGGAGATGCCGAGACAGACGAGGCAGGTTCTCCACTCTCTCACTGCTTACACAATTGCTCATTCAGAAGGCAGCTCTAAAAGAGACTCAAAGTTTGGTAAGTGACGCCAGCACATTCTGATGGGGAAGTATGCACACAGGGTCAGGAAGCATAAATGTTCATCTTTCCACCCGCCATGTGGACCACAGAGCTGGGCTTATGGTGTCTCAGTCAATGATTGAATTTTGTAGGGGATCTTGGAGGAACTTGTGGGAGAGGTGGAAACTGAGTGTGTGTTGTATCTGTTAAAACCAGACTTGCTGCTAGTAATACACATCTGAATTAGCTGTTGCAATAGATAGAGATGTATTTTTCTACCATCTAACATGAAGTCTGGAGGTTAAGAATCCCCATGGCAGTATGGCCTCTTCATCTGGGACCCAGACTTCTGCTATCTTTCTGCTCTCCTGTCTTAAACTCATGAATCCCAACACCAAGTTTGCCTCGTGGTAACAAGATAACTGCTGGAACTCCATTTATCACAGCCACGTTCTAGGTAGGAAGGAGAATGGGAAGGACAGCCTTCCCGGAAGGCTCAATGGATGTCCACCAACATCTCATTGGCCACTTCTAATTTCAAGCGGTAGTAGAAAATACATCCTTTTATCTGAGCACATTCTCAATCTGAGTAAACTCTTGGGTCTGTTATGTTAATAACAGAAAGAAAGGAAGAGCCACTAGTGGGTAAACAACTGCAGACTCTGCTTTGCAAGATTAGGTCATCTTTATGGAGAACAAAAAGGCAAAGAACTCACCAAGGCAGCGCCCGTTTCCCTCCTGTCCTGTGAGACGCACAGCTTTGGGACATTCTTTATTGTGACCTGATGATGTGGCAGATATGATGTGTCGGTGCCTGGGGCACATAATTAGTTTCTTCACTATTCAAATCCTCCTGCCAAGGGCTTGGCTAATTGCATGGACTTCTCCTTCATTATTTTCAGCTGTTTAAAGTGCCTCTATGAACACTCATCCTCTATTTTGTGTAATGAAGCCTCCGGTGAAAAATGGAGTCTGACAGGTATGTGGACAGAAATGCCCTGCAGGGGCTGGCAGAGCTGGCTGCGCTAGCCAGGCAGGTAGATGGACAGATAGGTGGAGAAAGTCTTTGGTGAACACAAAGCATGACTCAACCGCAAATTTACCACCTCTTGCTGGCTCAGATAGGCTCTTGCAGAATATTTAATGACTTCTGCTAAACAAAACACTGGAGTTTCTTGCTTTTTAAAAAGTCTACAAAAATTAAAGCTACTGTGTAAGACAAGTGCCAAATTTCCACTCATGTGTTTGTTCAGCTTTCTTTGCTTTTCCCCCAAACCTAAACCAAATAGACGCTATCCATCTTCCCAAGATGGCAACCCAACAGCTAGCCAGGAGGTGTAGGATAAGGAGGGCTCCCTTGACACAGCTTAATGGGGTTGGGATATTTTCCAGTTTTCTTTATCCCAGGGCTAGGGAAGCTGGATTGAGGCTTCTGAGGAGGAGAGGCAGGACTGTGAAATGGGAACCCTCCGGCTTCTCCTGCCCGTTGTTACTCTTGAAGGACTTGTTCAAGGGGTGGATCACCTCCTGGGGAAACCACCAGCTTCTACTAGGCATGTTGGAAACTGCCAATCCTTGAAGGAGGTGAGATTATCCCCAAACCCAAATCTGACCAATATTTCTCCAGTCTATGGAGAAAGACCCATGGAAAAGAGAATAAATTCATGTCATTCATACAGTGAATTCTTAAAAACATCTTCCTTTTTAGTTTCACTGTAAACTCCATGCAAACAGGGAACATATCTTTCCTGCTCTCTATTCTAGCTCTTTGGGAATATAAGTAGTGCTCAAGAAGCATTAGTTTAATGATGGTATAGATAACACCACTCAATTTCTTCCTGGAACAATGTTCAACCTGGCTTCTCTCTTCCCTTTTGTTATCAGGCTTTTGACATATTATTTCCTGGGCATTTTCTTTGTGTGTTTTATTGTGATTGAGACTATAGTATATGAAATTGTATATAATTTGTCAAGTAGCATTATACCATAAGCATGTAACCATATGTGTTAGTATTGGCTGCTGTAACAAAGAGACCACAAGATACAGAGGTTTAAATAAAACAGAATGTATGTCTTTCTCGTATAATAGTCTAAAGATAGTCCAGGGCGGGTAGACAGTTCTGATCCACAAGGTCATCCAGGCAACAGGAAGAGGAGCAGCTCTCTCTTCCTTAACATGTGGTTTCCAAATCTTCGTCCCAGAGGTTCTTCCACTTTCTATCATTTCCAAGCCAGGGAGAAGAGGGAAAGAGAGAGTTGGAGGAAGAGTAATTGCCCATAGAAACACAATCCAGAAGGTGCAAATTTCAATTCTGCTCACTTCTCATTGGCCAAAACTTGTATTAATATGACTATAGTTACCTGCAAAGGAGGCTGGAAAATGTAGTCTCTAGCTGAGCAGTCATATGTTAGGAACTGGTGTTTTCAAACACCCAATGGATATTAATCTTCAGGATTTACAAATGAGAAGTTGAAATTCCTGGGAATTCTCAGAAATTCCTGAAATCATAAGTTATTCTTAGAAGACTTTCAACAATCTTCATACTCTTTACTCATTACTGTGGATAGCTAACAAAATTGGTTTAATAAATAAGAAATATTAAGTTTCTTGTTTGTGTAAGTATAAACTATAGCCTGAGGTAAATATACAAACATTGGTAAATGCCAGTGAACATTACTGGGTAATATGCAAATAATGTGACACGTGTGACATTCAGATCTCCAAGCAAAGTTAAAGCATGACACAGAATCACACATTGAAAATACCAATTTAGGAGTTATTTTGCTTCCCAAACTTGTTATTTCTGAGAATATCACTGGCAGGATTTGAGTAAAGTATAGATACAGATAAACTTAATATTTATTTTATTTCCAAGAATAACTTGCCCTGAGCAGCAGTCAAAGCCGTGAACACACACTTGTAACAGGACACAACAGCTATAAATAAGATGACTGATCAGATCTGAACCACTTCTCTCCCATGCTCTGGTTCCCAGAAATGTCATTCTTAACCTGTCAGCGTTTCCTGCTCTTGCTTTTGAGCTGATGCTGGTAGATGTGAATGAGTGATGTCTTTATGTTGATCATAAAGCTTTGGTTCCTGAAGGTCAGTGACAATATTTTTCCCCGTTTTCCCAATTTCTTGACTGATTTTTCTTTCAGGATTTAGAAAAACATAAAAATTTCCCAAGAAATACTGGAAAGGAATTCCCATATGGAAACCCCAGTGAGGGTGAGTGAGTGTGGGGAGTGGAACAGGGAGGTTCTATTACTAAAACACAGGACAGAATAGATACTAGGAGAAATCTCTGCTCAGGACTAGCTACACAATTTGTGGGTTCAGTACAAAATGAAAATGTGGGGGTGCCTTGTCACAAAATTGTTAAGAATTTCAAGATGGTAGCCATGGAGCATTAAACCAAGTGCAGGGCCCTTCTAAGCTGGGGCCCTATATAAATGCATGGGTCCCACACGCATGAAGCTGGCTCTGGCTCTGCTACATCTCATTTAAAAAATCATAAGATCATTTTTAATGGCTGCATAGTATTCCATCGTGTAGATTTATTGTAATTTATATAACTATTTCTGTGTCCTTAGAAACTGTGGCAGCTTTTAACTCAGCCATCTTTTCCACCAGTTTCACTTATGACCTTATATTGAGATTGGTTTGGTCTCAGGATATGTATGAAAACTTGGGGTTTTCTCCCTAAGATGTAGAGGTTTAGCTTTGATAACCCTCAGGAGTTGAGGTCTGTTACCCACATGGTTTAAATT
This sequence comes from Lemur catta, assembly GCF_020740605.2. Taxonomy (NCBI): domain Eukaryota; kingdom Metazoa; phylum Chordata; class Mammalia; order Primates; family Lemuridae; genus Lemur; species Lemur catta. The sequence continues at coordinate 14,145,608 of NC_059141.1, read as the reverse complement.
GTGAGCTAAGGCAAGACAAGCAGAAGCCAGGCCCAGACAGGAGCTCTGAGAGGAAGGCAGCATGGTCATGCACGATACCAAAGACAAATCAAGCCAAGCCTGGGTGGAAATGTGTCAGTAAGGGCAGGGTGGCAGCAAGGCCGTGCAGGGCTGTCCTCAAAGACAGGGCCAGTGATAAGCTCCCCAGGGGTCTTGCTCAGCCAAGGGAAGTTGTGACCTTTTGGTTGGGGCAACCTCGTTCTTTAAAGTGTATCCCTGAGCTGATCTCTCTGGATTGTAATGAGCTCATGCCTGTTCAGGCCGCTTCTGTCCATGTTGGATGACTGTCTCTCTTATAAACTCTGGGCGACTGGGAACTCAGTTCTTAGGGGCCAGGAGAAGAGTGGAGGGGCTGGATGGTCACTTCATTCAGGTCTCCAGAATCTCCCACCAACCTCTGTGTGATGTTCAGCCTGACATATTTTACTCAGAGGAAATGAATGTGCCTTTTTTGGCTGACACATTTAGCAAGAACAGACCAATATGACAGAGTAGGAGACACGACAGGGTAGGGTTGGGAGAAGCAAGTGGAATAATTTTCTCTGGAGCCAGAGACATCTCCAACGCTGTAATATATAACCTAAATGATCTTAGGCAACATACTTAGCTTTTTGTGGGCCTCTGTTTCCTCATCTGTAAAGTGGGACTGTTCACCTATTTATTCTAGGGGTCAACACACTTTTCCTGTGCAGGGCCACACAGTATGTATGTTAGAAATTGCAGGCATAGGGGTTTTATCCCACCTACTCAACTCTGCCATTGTAGATTAAAAGCAGCCATAGATGACATGTAAATGAACTGTGGTGGCTACATTCCAGTAAAACTGGATTTACAACAGCAGGTAGCTGTCCAGTTTGCTGACTCCTGGCCTATTTCATAGGACTGTTGTGAGAATTAAATGAGATATGTCAATAAAAGGCTGACTACTGACAGTCCATAATGACAGTCATTCTCATGAGAAACAGGAACAGCCAGAGACGAGAGTTGTTGGCGGCTTCTCGGGCTGTCGGGACTGGCGCCTTGTTTGTTAACATGATACCAAACGTTCTTCCTCATACACTTTTTCTTCCTGGGAGCCAAAGTACCAAAAAAATAAAAAATGACCATGATATTCTTTTAAACAGACATAATGGCACACTTCTCTTCTATATTAGGTTACTCTGTGTAATTATTTTTGAAGATGAACCCTCTCCAAGACATATTTACAGCCACATGGCTACAACCACAAAAAGAGTCTTTGAGAATTTTCCAGCTCTTTTTTTTTCCATACTGTATGTTCTTTGTTTTTTCTTCCATTCATTGTTTTTTTTAAAAAAAAAAAAATTTGATTGCGGTAAGAACACTAAACATGAGATCTACATTCTTAGGTTTTTAAGTGTGCAATATAGTATGGCTGTCTCTAGGCACAATGTTGTAGAACAGATCTCTAGAACTTACTCACCTTGCATAACTTAAATTTTATTCCCGTTGATTACAAACTCTCCACTTCCCCCTCACCCCAGCTTCTGACACCCACAATCCTATTCTTTGCTTTCATGAGTTTGACTATTGTAGATAACTCTGTATGTTTTTAAAAGAACATCTCTTCTGTTCCATGCTATCAGCTTGGTCCTCCAAGGAGAACACTCAGGGGGGATTCTCCAGCCTGAGACCCCCTTGGTGAGCTGCAAAAAGTTGGAGGTAGCTCAGACTCATGGCATTTTTAGGACCTAAGCAGAAATTAATTCTGGCAATTTTTTCATCATAGAATCTCCTAAAAAGCATTTTTAAGATGGGGATTCTGAATCTGGTCTCCGGTAGGACCTAGGAATCTGTCATTATCTAAAAGGTCCCCAGGTGATTCCCACCCTCAGCCAAGTATCTGCTTAGCCGTGGGCCAGCCTCCCACCTGTGCTTGACTTCCCCGTAATGGTTCCCAAATCCCGTTCTCCAAAGCCCCAAGCCCACAGTTGCCTGGCTTGCCTCTTTTCTTTGTCCAGGTGCTACGTTAGCCCAAAGGCGAAGGGCCTGCCGTTGCTACCTGCAGCCATGGCTTTGCACTCCAAGAAGGAAATGATTTCCCATTGGCTCCGCCAGCTGGGGACGCCAGAACTGCTGCTCCGCCTGTGACTCCAGAGAGCCCAGGCTGGGAGGCTTTCAGTGTTTCCAAGTCAACGCCAAAGGCTCATGCGCTGGTGGATGGGAAAGTCATTGATTTTTCTTGAGATAATAACTCAAGTGTATTTGTTCAGTGTCTTTCAGAACCAAAGCCTTGTCTGATTTTATTTTTGTTTTGTTTTTCTGCTTGTTCTGCAGAAAAAAAAAAGCTTGACTGACTAAAGCAAACCTCAGTGTTTTATTGTTCAGTGGCTCCTGGGATCAAGTCGCTCTTGTCCCTCTGTCAAAGTGTATTGATTCTTCAACAGATATTTAATGAGCACCTACTGTGTGTGTGTCATTGTGGGCTATGGAGGGCTTTGGGGAAAGCATGAGACCTGGTGGTTTTTGAGGTGGTGGCCTGGCCCATGGAGTTCCCCACAAAGGGCTTCTGAGTTGTAATCCTCGTCCTATGCTAAGAAACCAATCCCAGACAAAAGTATTTTAAGGGAACTTGGACCAAATGCTCAGCAAATCAGGTTTGTTGTCCAGCCTTGATGCCTCATTTCCTGTACCTAATTCTTGCCTTATTTCCAGCAAGAAAGTCTTTTTCCCGTTTGTTTATTGTGTGCCAGCCACATGACATTGTGCAAAGTGCTTTCCACCTGCTGTCTGATTTGATCTTCCCACACCATGGCAGGTAAAAACCATGCTACCCATATAGCAGATGGGGAAATTAAGGCTTGCGATTATTTTCCTGGGCTTCGAAGCCAGGTTGCTGGACACCAGAGCCAGCACTTGCAACCCCTGTGCTAAATGGACTCCCGCATCCCCCACAGTTTCTGTGACCGGGTCCAGCTGTGCTCCCAGATCAGATCTCATCTTCTCCTCTAGCCCCTCAACCCTGGCCTGTAAAAGTCAAGTATCCTTTCACCACGATGCATGGGGTGGGGGAAACAGTGCATTCGTATCCAAAAGGACACGCTGTGCGACGAGAAAACCACTCCATTTCCTTCGGGTCATCTGTCTTTCTGGGGAATCACGGAATCCTGCTAAGATACTACTTCTCAAAACATGGTCCCTGCGCTGGCAGCATCAGCGTCATCTAGGAACTTTTTGAAATGCAAATTCTTGGGCGTGCCCTAGACCAGCTGAACCAGAATGTCTCAGCATAGGCTCAGGAACTGTGCTTTAATAAGTTCCCCAAGGTGGCTCCGATGTGTACTGAAGTTTGAGAACCACTGTCCTGGATTCGATACCCAATATGCCTCAATAATAATACAGTCATGTGCACCTACCATAGACTGCTGTCATATTCTGACAAAAAAACAAAAACAAAAAGGCAGTGAGGGGGGCACTTCTGTGTTCCAAAATTTGTAAACAATGCATAGTCTGTTGCTCTCTTAGAAACCCATAAAGATACCACCATATTCAAGAGCAGGAAGAGTCCTGCAGGAGAAAGGCCTGTTTAACTTTCCTTAACCAGCCTCTCCTAAACTCATGTTTAATTTTAATCACAAACCTGGTCTTGTGCAATACCTGTTGAGATCCCAAGGAACCAGTAAGGAATGGCGCACACTGGCAAGTGTTGATGACCATGATCAAGATGACCCTAACTCTGATGTTGCATCAGAATTAAATCTGCAAAAGCCATATCAGAAACAGAGGAACATCGTGCAGAATGTTTATTAAAAATCACTTTTGGATCCACATAGACCCCTATGTTGCACAACTCCAAGGGACAGCCCTATATGAACAGGGACCCCTGGAGCCGGACGGCCCTCCAGCCTAGACCTATCACCAAATATTGAATTAATCAAAGGCTGAAGAACTAAAATATTTCCATCTATGAGAAATAATTTAGAATCTAGGGGTTTGGGGATGTCTAGGGAGAGGGTTTCTAAGATATTTAACTCTTTCAACTGCATGGAAAATATTTCAGGAAGAACTTCGCCAATTGTAACTATGCCAGTGAATATACAATTGCGTTGAATATAGTCAAATTTCTGCTCCTTTGAGCCCAGTTCATTTTACATTTTGCAAGCGTTTGATGAGAATGCCTTGCACTGGGTAACATCTTCTACCCTGGAGTCCCATGGATCTACTGGAGAGACGATTCGCAAGAAAATTTCCCAACGTGGCAGTCCCTCCCCTATGGTGGGATGGGAGTTTCTAACAGAAGCAGGGAATCTGCTGACACTGAGGTCACTCGCTAACTATTGAAGATGGTATCAAAGCTAATCAGGAGACAGAAGAGCCAGCCCAGACAACATGACTGTGGGCTTCGTATTTCCGTGAATTAATTTAAGAACAATAAAAGGAACAGCTATTTCTTGTTCTCTTCGTGGTGCCCTAAGAACTTCACATTTAATCATGAGATGCTTGCTACCCCAGGCCCCAGTCATGCCTGAAAAATGCCCCTCTCTTCCTTTGCATTAGATGCTGGTTCCAAGTTCAGCAGGGAACCAGAAATGCTAGATGCACATAAAAGTTGGGCATAGGGAGAGGGTGAGAAGGGCCAGCTTTGAGTTCCCTTCTGCTTGGCAGGTGACTTCTTTTTCTCTTATTTTCAAATAAGGCTTATTATTTTCTCCTTTATGAGAAGAATGCATTCTAATTATAGAAAATTTGGCAAAAATAGAAATGCAAGAAGCAAAGAAACTCCCATCATCCTAAGAGAATCACTATTAACAATTTGGTGTATTTCCCTCCAGTCTTTTTTCTATGCATTTAAAAAAACAGAATTACCATCACACTGTACGCGCAATCCTGATTCCAGGGTATAACAGTGCAACCTAGACATATGCCCATAGTTTTTTCAAGCCTCACATTAACAAATGAGGTAAGGACATGGTCTGCTCTTGCCCATCATAGTGACACTGGGACCCAGCACAGAGCCTGACACACAGTACATGTCGTTGAACAAAATAACAATGGACAATATATCATCAAGTGGATATGTCAGAACTCACATAACCTCCCCTCTAATGTGGAAATGAAAGATGCCTCCAATTATTCGCTGTGGTAGGCAATGCTACAATTCTGTTATGCTCATTTTCTTTTTCTATATTGAGATTATTATCCATAGCAGATAATCAGCCATTTTCCCTCAGCCTTTCTCAGGGGCACCTCCAGACAGTTCCTGGACGGTCTGCTGACTTCCTGTGTCACTGGTCTGAGCTCGTCCTCCAGCCACGGAAGCATGCTTTGTCTACATATCCATGGAAGAGCCTGGACATGCCAGCGTTAGTGTCCCTGAACAGCCCTCAACCAGTGGGGATAAGAGTTGATGGATAGGCTGGGCGCGGTGGCTCACGCCTATAATCCTAGCCTTCTGGGAGGCTGAGGCGGGTGGATCGCTCGAGGTCAGGAGTTCAAGACCAGCCTGAGCGAGACCTTGTCTCTACTAAAAATAGAAAGAAATTATCTGGCCAACTAAAAATATATAGAGAAAAAAAAATTAGCTGGGCATGGTGGCGCATGCCTGTAGTCCCAGCTACTGGGGAGGCTGAGGCAGTAGGATCGCTTAAGCCCAGGAGTTTGAGGTTGCTGTGAGCTAGGCTGACGCCACGGCACTCACTCTAGCCCGGGCAACAGAGTGAGACTCTGTCTCAAAAAAAAAAAAAAAAAGAGTTGATGGATAAATATCCCAGATTCCTTGCTTCTCGGGGTGACAATTGCAAGGTGTATTCTACACAGTCTATCAGATGGTTCTAGGAAGATGGAGCCGCAGCTACCCATAGTGTCCCATCATTAGCATACCCATCACATTGGCTTTTCCCCTCCTTCCTCCCCATGTTCCCTACTCCCTCACCAGGCTTCTAGGGGTCACCTCCCAAAGAAACTGCTTGCACCAAACCCTTGTCTCAGGCTCTGCTTCTGGGCAACCCCAAACGAAATTATTGACTTTTGATAGAGTCTCAGAAGCAGAATTCCTGAGTGAAACCAAATGAATTCCTTAAAGATTCAGGATATATATCGACTAGCAAGTAATTTCCACATGAGGGTTTTCAGAGCTCTTTTCCTAAGCCTTAATTTTACTCTAAGAATCTGGACCCTGACCCGGATACTTAGGAAGAGGAGGAAAAGAAGTCAAAGCCCTCACCTGCCAGGTCTGCACTGTAGGATCTTTAAGTAGTTTCATTTGAGTTTGTTCTTTTGTTGCTCACTTTTCTCTGTTGTTTGCCTTGCTTCATTTTCTTCCGTGTTCCTGGACAGAGGCCAGTGGTTATAGAATTTTCTCTTTTGTCTCTACAAATAGAAAGGGAGGGGGAATTGAATGCAGCAGAGAAAAGAACCTGGAAGGAAGAACGAGTGAGCTGTAGCTTTTGAATATTTCAGCCTTGGGTCTCTGTAACAACCAGAGTTGGGTATTTTCAGGGAAAATGTAAAGATAATAGACCGTGCTATAAACAGGTTTTTGTCATCATTAAACCCTTGCAATCTACGAGGAGTGCACGGTTGTGTTCCAAAATAAAGCTGCATGTTTGGGGATTGTCATAGTGACCTAGAAAGCATGGTTTCTCTGGGGAAACACAGGAATGAAATTTCCTAACAGCTTTACCACTGAGGCCCTGGCTGCACATAGAAAAAGGACTGAGCCTGTTTTCCTGAAAATGAGGGCCAATTCATTCTCTTTTGCTCACGATCACCTGGACATTCCAAGAAACCATCTTTGCTGGGTGGACACGGAAGATAGAAATTGGAGCACTCACCTTTTGTGTCCAGGCTACTACTCCCTTTCTACCCAGTTTTTGCACATTATGTGTGATGGAGATTTTTTTCTTTTGTTTTTCTTATTTACAGAATAAAGGGAAGGATGACTTGGTCAATGTCAGTTTAAAGGCAGTTACTAAATTAGACATATTCTCTCTCCAACCAGAAAATATCAGATGCCTCCCAAATGTCCTAGGTCCACACAGCGTTTTTAAAAACTCCTTGAGGCCGGGTGCGGTGGCTCACGCCTGTAATCCTAGCACTCTGGGAGGCCGAGGCGGGAGGATCGCACTAGATCAGGAGTTCGAGACCAGCCTGAGCAAGAGTGAGACCCTGTCTCTACTAAAAAATAGAAAGAAATTATCCGGACAACTGAAAATATATAGAAAAAAATTAGCTGGGCATGGTGGCAAATGCCTGTAGTCCCAGCTACTCAGAGGCTGAGGCAGGAGGATCACTTGAGCCCAAGAGTTTGAGGTTGCTGTGAGCTAGGCTGATGCCACAGCACTCTAGCCCTGGGCAACAGAGTGAGACTGTGTCTCAAAAAAAAAAAAAAAAAAAACACAATTCCCTGAGCTCTGCCCTCCTCTTGAGAATCTTAGCTTACTCATAAATCCACTGGGGGGACGGGGAGAGAAATAGCATGGCACCCACAAACTTCATGCCTGGTTGCCTACAGAAGCAACTGCAGCGGAGTCCTGAGCTGAGCTAGTGTGAGAGTACCAGGTGCTGAGTGGCAGAGACTGCTCCATGTTTACCAGACCTGACTTCCTTTTCCTTCCAGACGCACAGCTCCACAGCACATCCCAGCCCCCATCACGGTTAAGTGGGAACATGTGATTGCCAGAAGGGAGACCTGCATCACTTTCAGGCCTAGCCCCTGGCTCTTATGCACCCTTTCACACTCTGTCTTTCTGCCGTTCTTGCAAATGGATGTGCAGAATTCCAAGGCCCCCCAGGATTAGGGAAAACAAGACTGCAGAAGCCTGGTCCCCGAGTCCTGGCATGGGGGTGACACGCCCAGGAGAATTTCTGACTGGGAACATCAACATGGTATATCACAGGAGTGATTAATAGTCCTTCATTACGTTAAGCCATTGATTCTGGGAGCTGTTTGTTATTGCAGTTAATCTACCCTGACTAATACATCCTGCAAGTAGGGGGGGTTGCCTCTTGGCATATGTTTTAGTTCACGTTGGTGGCAGAGCCAATTGCACTGTTTGTCCTACTAAGCTCACCAAGGTTATTCACACGAAGGATCGGTCAGTCATGAAACAGGAGGACGTGTGAAAAGCATGTTCTCCATACCAGGGGAGCACGGAAGTGGGAGCATCCAGCCAACCATGATTGGTGGGATGAGAGACCACGTGGCACGAAAGCAGCAGCAACTTTCAATGAGACGTGCAATCCACAGAACACCAGACTGACTCTTGGCCTGTCTTTGCACTTAACAAAGCATCAGTCTGCATCCGACAGCAAGTCAGAAGCAGTGGAAATCCACACTGCAGATACCATGCCACAAGGCAAAGCCAAACTTTCTCCCTATCACTCTGCGATATTGTCACACTCAAGGCTGCTTCTCAAGCCTCTTTCCTCTCCTACGCCAAATCCCCCCAAACCTCTCCCTAAACCCACCCTGAACCATTCTTCTAACCTTCCCCGTCTCTCCCTGTCTGTTCAGAGCTACTGTTTTCCCCCAGAGAGTAACCCTCCACCTTCTCCTCTGCCAGTCAAGCCAGGCTTTCTGGCCTGCCTGGCTCAGCCTTTCCTGGTACAGCTCACAGGCTCAACTGATGAGTTAATCGTGACCCAGAAAGGTCCAAAGACAAAAACGGACCCTTCCTAGGGGTGGGGATGAGGGAGTGGCTATAAATATTTATGCATTATTATTGCTTTTGTTTTTGATCACACGTAGATCGTCGACTGCACTACCTATAAGTTAGGTGATGTTAGATAAATTCTCTAACAGCCCTGTGCCTCCATTTCCTACCCTGTAAAATGGGGTTTACAGAACTTCTCAGGACGCTTGCGGGAGTAAATGAGATGAGATGATATGCAAGGGTAGTTTGCACACAGCCGGCAGTAAGCAATGTCGTTCTGCCCTTTCTGAACTTGCAGCTCCTTTGCTCTCTGGGAGGAGAATCGGAGGTACGGGCCCAGCCCAGTGGCACCAAGGAAGTAAACTGAGGCCCCAGCAGTCAGCAGCACCCGGTTTTGATGCCAGCTGCTCCGGATCTCACTCCTGAGTTTCCCGGTCAACTTTCAAGTGACCTTGAAGGAAGAACCGCGTTTCTGCGCCTCCAGCTGAGCGTTCCCACCACAGGGGAAACGTGCCCACTCCCTGTCCCCCAGGGTGGGTTGTGAAGGTTAATGAATTGGTATTTGTGAAGTGCTTTGAGATCCGTGGATGAAAGGCCCTATGAAGTCAAAAGCGTTGGGATGATTATTAAATTGCCTTGCCTGAGGTCAGACAGCACAGGACTAGGGGAGCTAGAAAGGGAAGACTCGTTCCCTTTCTTCCATTCCCCTGCTGGAACAACTAAGACCGTAACCTGTTCTTGTTAAGACGGGCTGTCCCTCTGTGGGTGGATGTCCTCGGGCCTTCGCATCCTGGCTCCTTTATTCCCGGCACCCTGGTTAGGACCCGGCTCCGGCGCCTCGCTGGCCTGCTCATTGGAATGCAAGCAGCTCCCTCGCCCGTGGAGAGCTCTGGTTTGCAGGTTTCAGCAGCTCAGGAGCATGTTGTGTGCGGGGCAGACAGTCACACTTGACCCTGACACCCTTCTTGAGAAGGAAGGGGCAGTTTCTCCTGTGCCAGCCGGACACCAAAACGAAGGAAAAGCTCTGCCCTGGCTGAATTTGGGGGGGTGCATTCCACACCAACCAGCTCTTTCCTACACCCATTTTCTTTTTCTCCTCTCTTTCATTTTCTTTTCTTTTCTTTTCCATTCAACCAGCATAGCAGTAGCAATATTTGTTTTACAAACATTCCCTCCATACCTTTGTGTTTTCCTTCCCCCGTGTTGGCTGTTGTATAGATACCTCATTGTGATTCAGACACATGTCACTTTCGGATGTCAGTGTGGCTGTTGCCACCCTGATTAGTTAAGATGAAGAAAAAAATGCAGTGCCATATAAATAAAAAATTAAAGACTGTCACATTGTTTAAAAGGGGCCACCTCCCAACGCCAGATCTCAGCAAAGCGGCATTCCTTCTGTTTCCTGGGTATCCCAGCGAAGGGGAACGGGTATAATGTCTTGTTTTTAGTGATTAAGTGGTTAATGATTTAATGAACTAAAAAAAAAAAAACTCATTTGTTGCTTCCCTTGGACTTGGAAAAAACCTCAAAGAGCTGATTTTCTGTGTACCTCAGTCCAATATTGCTACCTGCTGGGATACGAACACAGTCTCTAAATAAATTGCTAGTGGCCTTAGGCGGGTGGAAGAGTCTCCCTTTGATCCTGCTCGAGCGGATGAAGTCAAATGTTCAATCAATCAATCACGTTCATAACTTGCAGCTACAATCGGGCTGACAACAGCCTATTATTTATTTTTAAAATCATATATTTCATTATTGCAAAACACACAGGCTCTCACGAGGGGGAAAAGACTAAATTATTGATAAGCCATATAGATGACGGAGTTTGTTGTTTCTGACATGCTTGTCACTAACTATTGTCAGGAAGAATTTACTAAGATGTAGAGTCAGGAAAGTTGGCCGGGAATGTATGTCGCACCAAAGCAGAGCTGGGGAGAGCAGACTCTAATGGCCTTTCTCTCTCTTATTGAATTCTTGTAGGTAAAAAGCAGCTGAAGGCAGAACAGGTTTCTATTGCAAAGCAAGACTTGAAAAGCCCCCGATTTGATTGCTACAGAGCAGGAGGTTTGGTTCTCAGAATAGCCATGCGTTTGGGAAATGAATTTTTGCTGGTGTCTGTACATTCCTGGAAATAACAATCGTAACACTCCAGAATTCCCACATGGCCCAGGGCCAGGCATATTTATTCAATATTGTGTGCTGGGGCGGGGGAGATGCGGAGGCGATGTGCAAACGCAGCCTGGAGAAGCAGGCACGGAGGGGGCCGGCTTGGGGCTCCCCTTGCTTTCGGAGGTGGGAGAAGAGGAGGTGCTCTGCTGCACCCCCAGCCAGGCTCCCTGAACCGGCAGGGTATTCGCAATGGAGGCGTCTTCCCTCTGCACCTGAGACTGAAGTTTTCTAATAGGCTTAGGAGAAGGAAGAGGAGCAGGAAAAATGCTGACCACTCCTTTCTGTGCGCTTCTCTCTTTCCTGTTTTCTGGGTCACTAGCTGAGGAGGTCGTGGCAAGCTGAGATCTTAAAGCTGCCACTGACCCCCTCATCTGAACGGTGAGGAGTTGGACTGGAAAACCTCCCAGGCCCAACCTTGTCACCTGGCTGTCCCCTCATGATAAGGAGGATGTTGCCTCCAAATTTTCTGGAAGAAAGAGCCCCCTGGACTTAGGGAAGGGAAGATGTTTTATTAAATGTTCACTCACACAGATCAAATCCAATTAGAATAATACCATTACCTTGGAACAAAAACAGCCATGGAACTAAAGATTTCTGACACCCACCCTCGTCTGATACTGCCTGGAACACAAGTACAATGTCAGTAAAATTGAAGCTCCTTTGGAAGTTCAGCCGAGATTTGACCTGCTCTCCTAAATTATTCGCTAATTACAAGATGATCTCCCAGTTGCTGGGACGGGAGAGACAGTGCTATGTGTGTGCCCTAGAATTAAAGGTCTCTCCCGGCCAAAGAGCCCTTCAGAATTAATCTGTCTCCCTGTTTCATAGATGAGAAAACTAAGAGTCAGAGAAATTGGAATCAGACAGGCAGTTAGTGGCAGATCAGGGACCGACTCCTCCCCCAAGGCGAACGGGGAAACCATGGCCAGGAAAAGAGATGCCCCAACACCTCCACTTCCCGTGGAGTGCTCTGTCTTCCACGTTTTGCTGCATCCGGGTGTCACATTCCACGTGCATTTGCTTGGTTTTAAGATACTAAACTCATTTAGAACCCAAACAACCAGAAAGCTCACTTAATCACACGTGCTGACCCCTGACAGTGAGTAGTCAAGGTCATTACAGGATTGGTATTTGGAAGTAACTTCTGAATCTATAAGAAGCCGTCGAGTCAGTCTCCTGGGAGTCGGGAGCCCTTGCTTCCCGCTTCCTGCTACCCCTCCCGTTGTGCGGTGGATGTGGCTGACGTGGCCCCTTCTGAGATCTGTCCATAAGGTGAGGCGTGGTCATGACAAAGACTCTCTCCTTGACCAAACTTAATCCAGGCTCCTCAGAGTCACATACCTCCATGTCTGTCCCTTCGAGGCCTGCACAGCCCAGGGCTAGAGAAAATCCTGCTAAGTCAGTTCAGAGAGAATGTCTCACCTTTGACAGCTGCCCACACTGGCCTGACTTCAGCAAGAACTCCACCCCCTCTCCGTGGACAAAACTTCTTAATAGCTTTCCATCCACTGCTTCCCCCGCCCCCAAACCTGCTCCTTGACTATAAATCCCCACTGGTTCTTGCTGGATTGGGAACAGCTCCTAGTTCCATGCTGTGGTCTCTTTCCCCCCATCGCAACAGTTCCTGAATAAAACCTATTTTTACTGCTTTAACTACCGTCCAGCTCTGGTTCTCTTGGACTGTCGACTACCCGTGCTTCAAGTCAACCTCTATCTCCAAAATTCTACATAAAAATTCTCTATAAGATCATACTCAGAGGCATTTCCCTTTTAATTTATGTTTTAAACCATTTGCCACCTCTGTTGGCATATATGGAAACTGAGTCAACCAAAGCCATTAATGCACCAGACTAAACCATACCTTATCATCTTCATGACACGGCAGAAATAGCTCTTCACTGGAACAAAGAAACCTGGCTTCTTAGTCCGGGCTTTGCCGAACCTGGGTGAGACATAGGAGTCTCCCTGCACCTCAGGTTTCTCATCTGTTAAATGGGGATATTGACTTCTTTTCTGCCTATCCAGCTGGGGCGGATTGCTGTGAGGATCTAAATCCATTACATAAGTGAAAGGAGGGGAAAACAAGAAGCTTAAGTGCCCCACAGATGGGGAGTGGGAGTATTAGCTCGTGGTGGGAATTTACTGTGGAGGAGAGAGGCTGCGGCACATGCAAGATTAGGTTTTTAATGACCTTCAGATGCCGCCTATGTAAATAGGCCTGTTGTGCTTCTTCGGGAGCGGGTAGGAGAAAGGGATGGGGTGGGACTCATTAACTTCGTGGTGATGCTTTTTGTGGTAGTTTCAAGGAAAACAATTTAAAGGGGAAAAATACAGCGGCCTCTGTGCACAGCTGTGACAGCAGAGAGATACAGAGACGCCGACCCCTCCTTAGTCCTTCTCTGTTTTCGGGGTTGGGAGGTACGTTCGTCCACCGACAGCACATGGCGACCCTCCTTTGCCAGTGCCCACAACACTGCAGCCATTTCCTCCGTGTGGCTTTTTCCCTTTTGAAGCTCGTTCGCTGCACACTTTGGTGAGAGTTGCCACCTCAAGGAGGGCTGAGTGCCTGCGTGATATGGGCTGGTGGGAGGCCAGACAGATGGCTTTTTCCCCCCCAGCAAGATAAGACTCTATTAAGTATGATTTTATTAATAGTCTCTCTCCCAGCCCCGGTCCCCTTGGGAGCCTTCCGTGATTGGTCAGTTGTACGATTATAATGGGCACTAATTATACCTGGGAGCTAAGGTGTAGGAGGCCTGCACTCACAAAGCCCTTGGTGATAAGGATTTGGGTAAACACAACGAGCTGAAAACCACTTCATCTTTCCAAAAGGACAAAGAAATTACTTCTTGAAAAATGAGCAACTTAGGGAAACGGTTAAACAGAGGAATGAGAAATGAAACCGAAATGCTCCCAGCTTTTTACCGGGTAGGGGAGACTGTTTGGAAAGGTATAGGTGGATTAACCCCGTGTGGACCGCAGAGGACTCACCCGAGAGCAGTCATCAGCTTGTCATGGAGGTGGGCCGGGAACAGTGACCCCCCAAATGAAGGGGAGTCTCAAGTGTGGAAGCCAAATTTGAGGCCCCTCTTTCTAGACCCCAAATATGTACGTTGAAGCCCAGAAACAGCCCCAACCTACACCCAGAAACAAAATCCCTTTCAACGGCTCTTTTTCTTCCAAATGGCTCAGCGGCAGATGTGCCGCCGACTGTGGAGCTGCTCTGCAGCCCATGGCTTTTCTCCCTAGGATTTGTCACCCAGGAGTGCTCAGCAGGGCCGGGATGACTGAACAATAACGTGCATAAGAGGCAGCTTGTTCTCCGAGAGGCAACAAAGGCCACACGAGCACTGGGAGGAACTTCCTGGAAGGAGGGGTGCCAAGGAAGCCATGCAGGTAAGGGGAATCAATTATTTCCAGAAGAGAGCTGGGGCCGTGCTTGGCACACGGCAGTGGACTTTTCATCGATGTCCTCCCTCATGCCTGGCTGGCTTCCTCTCAACTTCAGAATGACCCAGCCAGGTGGGGCAGGGGTGGCTGAGCTGCTGCACTGTTCTCTGGAGCATCTGGCCACGTGGACCAGGACACTCCCAGCCGTAGTCTGCAATAGGCTGTCCCCACACCCGGGGCATTTCACGGCCAGGAACGGAGTTGTGGCTGGCAAGTTCACTGGGTTCGATCGCTGAGCCAGTGAGTCCAGAAGCCCAAGTTCAACGTCCTTGGCCTTGTCCACAGGCCCCATGTGGTCTTACTCTGCCACTTGCTCTCTCTGACCCAGCCACGCGGCCTTCTCGCTGTGCCTCACACGGGCCTAGCTCCTGCCCCAAGACCCTCTGCTTGTGCCTCCCTGGCCTGGAACACTCTCCCTCGAGGTAGCGTCAGAGCTCCCTGCTCGCTTCCTTCAGGCCTTTGTGCAAAGGCACCTTCCTTGTGAGGCCATCCCCAAACATCTTGTATAGAAGAGCAGCAACCTCCTCTCCCCCAGGCCTCACCCCCCAGTGATTTTTCTACAGAGCCTTTACTGCTATGGGACACATTCTGTTCACTTGTCCATGTGTCTATTGTCTGCCTCCCCCACTGAATGAACCCCCATGAGACAGACAGAGTTGGTTTTGTTCATGCTGCAATCTCAGAACCTAGCAGAGTGCTCGGTTCATAGCTGGTGCTCAAAAAAATATATGTCACCAAACTGAATTTGAATTCAAACATCCACCTAGACCAGTTTAGCTGGATGCCTTCTCAGGCCACATCCTAAGGCAGCTCCTGAAGACACGTGCCCTTGGGGGATGTTTAAGAGGACCAGCGTTTTCTTTGCTACAACAGAAACATGCATATGGCCTGAGGATGGTACCGCACGGACGTGATTAAAATTAAAAACCGAAAGTAGAAGATGTGGATGACATAGACCTTGCCCTCTGGCAGCTGGCTGAGTAGAACCTTCAAAGTTTCCATGTGTGAGTCATTCTCACTTTTGATTTATTTTAGCAGAAAGCGGTTCCTAGACTTTTTGCCAGAATAGCGATCATTTCACTAGACTCCACTTGCCCACGTTGTCAGAGAAGAAGGGATGTTGTTGTGTTGTGCAACAGGAGAAGGAGACTGGAATAGGCAGCTCAGCTCCAGTCTTGCCCTTGGCATTGAACCATAGCAGCACCTCCCAGATACACCCCTGGGCTTCCAACTCCGGCTCCGTGGGATAGACTGTATTATTCACTCACAATTCTTCCTTCCCTCCTGCCCTTGCCTTGTTCATCGAGAGTCCTCATACCATTGATGTTAGATTTGGCCATGTGACTTGCTTTGGCTTTATAAAAGGGGCAGAGGTGCCAGTGTGCCAGCTCTGAGCTTAGGCTTTCAGAAGAATTGCTTTTTTCTTCCTACCTGCCACCCTTAAGGTTCTGACACCCACCATAAGAAGAGCATGCCCTGAAGAGCCATTAATCCAAGAAAGAAAGACACAAGAAGGAGACCTGAACCCAACCCACAGCCTGAAGCAGAGCTGCCCCAGCCAAGCCACAGACCCATGAGCGAGAAAGGAATGTGTTTGTTGTTGAGGTTTTGATATTGTTTGTTACTCAGCATTATTGCAGCAATAGCTGACCGATACACTCAGTATGAGTTTTCTAGTGGTCAAGAATTTCCAGACTTTCACTATACCTCTCTCCACCAGCCTTTGAAGGTACAGCTACCCAAGGTCCATCTGTCAAAGGTAACTTTGGTACATTTCCCAGTGTTAAACAAAGAAAAAGACTTTACCTAAGAGAAACTGGAGTAACTGGAAGGTACAAGAGAGACAAAGGAAGGTATCACATAGACTATGCAGGAGATGAGAGAGATAATGACTGATATATTTTGACTTTTGAGTTGTCATTACGAAGATAGATTGGCTTTGCTTGTCTTTTGTCCTGTATTTCAAAAGCGAGTCTCTAAATTATTGACTACTTTGGTGAACTCAAACACTCTCTAATTAATGATCTAAGTTTTCCTGGATGAAGTAAAAAAGTCATCAGAGTAAAAGCTTTCATCATGTGACTTTTTTAATTTAATCCTCACCCTGTTTAAGCAACAAGGCTTTGGGCTGTCCTTGCCTGCCGCACTGTGCAGCAGGAACCCTGTAGGGGATGGAGGGAGGGAGGGGACAGTGTAAGGTAGCTGACTCCAAGCCTCGGGAAGGCAAATTGGGATCATGACTTCCTTTAGGGGTTTAGAAGATTCTCCTGGGCACCTTTATGTAGGGCAGAGTTGCATTTGCTTCTAGAATAAGACCCCAGAGTCTCATCAACAAATTCCCTGCAGCTGAACATTCCCCGGCTCCATTCAGCAATGATGCTAACCAACATTGATTGAGTGCCTACTAAGTGCTGGGAGCGTTGTCAGTGTGTCACGTGTGGCACCTCATTACAACAGCCCTGTAAAAGAGGCATAATTATTAACTCCATTTTACTCATTAGGGAGCAGATACTGAAGTGTTAACTCACCCAAGATCGCACAGCTGGTGAGTCAGGGAGCTGGATTCAGACCCAGGCAGTCTTGCTCCTGAGTCGATGCTCTGAGCCACTGAGCTCCAGAAGCTTCCCTCTGAGTCCTTAACCAAAATTATCATCTCCAGCTCCTGCCTCCTCACCAGCTACTTTCAAAAGCCCAGCTGAGCCCCCGAAAGACGCACAGTCCCTTCATTCATTCACATACACGAAAATCTGTGCCTGGAAGAAAGAAGTATGTTTGATCATCAGAGAAGCAGGGACCTTACCCTTCCTGGTGGTTTTATGGAATAGCACTTGGGACCATCAACTTATACTGAGGGCGCTGCACGGAATGGCTGTATTGCTTTGTCACTTGGTCCAGTAAGGATGTCACTGGGGGCCTTGTCCTTGATATAACCCAGTGATCACTGCATGGAGATTCATGGGACAAGATGCTCTCTGGTCAATTTCCAACCGATAGATATGGATGCACATGATGGACACCTGTAGTCTTCCCTGGTTCACATAGACTCTAGGGGACTTAGAGACAAATGTCTAACCGGCCTCTATCATGTGGAGAGAGGGTCACAGCCCCAAATTTGCATGTTAGTCTCCCTCTCTGGGCACCAAATGACTCTTCTAGGTTTGGTTTCCTTTGTTTTGCTCTTTTTCACCTGTTTTTGACTGCTCTTACTATATTATGTGTGTGTAATTGTATGCTTCTCCAGCTTAGGGCACAGATGTGGTAACATCTCTTTTATTTTTCCAGTTCATTGTTTGAGCATCATCTGCCTTCTATTAGCAGAATGTCCATCTTCAGAGCTTCCTCATTCCTGAACCCTGAGCCTTTAAGTGAAGAAGTGAAACATGTAATCCTGCCTCTAATTGCTGGGTGAGCAGAGACAAATGGGGTGGCTGAGTGCTATAAAGAGTGGTTGCTGGGGCCACTGCCACTTGGTGTCCCTGCTGGTCCTTCACAGTCCACTCCTGTGTTCAAGGTCACTGCCAGGATCTCAGGGAGTTCCACCATGGACCTCACATTTGCTCTTTCAATTCACTGTCATATCAGCCGTTCATCCTCAAAACACAACAAAAGCCAGGGAGCCAACTACGGGCACACACCATGCTGGGCCAATCCCCTCAACCCTAGCAAAACTTCTGGGCTCTTGGGATGATCTTGGGCCATCAGCCCAAGTCCCTAGAAGAACTCCTTGGTTGGGGGGCCCATATCCACCACCAAAGAGCTCTTCTAGGGAGCCTCTTGTCTTCTCTCTTGCTGGAGAACTTTGACAAGGGCCATCCTACCAAACTTCCCTCACTTTGAATTTCAGGGACCAGTTTTGGGGTTCTAATATAATACCATCCCTCCCAGAAGGTCCTGAGCTCCTAATGCAAATGTCCTCCCCGTCTCTAGAGCTATATGCATCTGGCCAAGGGCCAGTGGAGCTCTCCAAGGTCAGTGCCTAGCTGACCTCACACGTTGCATGTGGTCCTGAACTTTGAGCAACCTGGTCTCATGCACCTTGGCTTCCCAGTAGCTGCATTTGCTGTCATTTAGTCTCTCAACTGTTCAGTAAATATTTGTTAAGTGCCTCCTGTGTGTCAGGGCTGGGAATACAGCTCTGATAAGATGGAATTTATCCCGAGCCCTTGAGAATCTTACAGTCTAGTGAGGGAAGATAGACAATAAGGTGTTAAAAAAAATAAAGTATTTACAAACAATGTGATGAAGAATAGAAGAAATGATTAGCCCCTCAATCCTGGGTCATTGGCGAGCCCACTGCTGAGTCCCCTGAGAGCTGAGAAGCTCAGGGGAAGCGGAAAGCAGGAAGTGCTGTCAGATACCTCTGTCACATGGGGGAAGTCTGTCCCCCGAGGGAATAATCAGGAGCACTTCTATATAGAATAAGCCAGAAGCCTTGTTAATGAGGTTCATTCATACTGCCTTTGGAATGAAAGTCAGAGAAGTAAGAACTGTATAACTCAAAGGGATCTTGGAGTCCTTCTCATGCAGTCTGCTCTTTCCTTTGGGGGAAGGTGATAACTGACATCCAGAGACAGGAGATAACCAGGGAAAATCACACAGCAAGTGCTGGAAGAATTAATCCCATGTTCCACACCAGAAGAAGGGTGGGTCTTCCATTACTGCTAAACCTTATGCCTCAAAGGAAGAGAGGACCCTTCCAAGGGACTTTACCATGAAGAAGGCAAACTGGGCATCTTTCCCCCTTGGTATGGATGACTCTCTTTGAAGCTTTTAATTATCAGGTAATAAGCATGAAGACAAAAAGCTAAGTTGCTATTTGATGACAATATCATGCTTTCAGACCAATTCTAAGATCATTACCTTCAGATTGCTTCTTAAGTAAATGCAGATTGAGTATCCCTTATCCAGAAGTGCTTTGGATTTTTTTCAGATTTTAGAATATTTGCATTAGACTTACTCATTGAGCATGCCTAATCTTAAAATCTGAAATGCAAGATTCTCCAATAAGCATTTCCTTTGAGCATGATGTTAGTGTTCAAAAAATTTTGAGTTTTGGAGAACTTCATATTTCAGACTTTGGGATTAGGAATGCCCACCACGGAGCCATGTCCTTAGCGCTAAGGCACTATTGGTTGGATTTCTCTTACATGCAGCCAAAAGCATTCCTAACTGATAAAGGCTCCTTTAGGGTTACTTGTCCTATTAAGCTCTGAATACATCAACTGTTACCAGTAGAGTAGGAACATTGCATGGATTTCACTAGTAAATAGGTAAATATTTTTTCAGATAAAGTTCACATAATGGTAAATTCACCATTTAACTATTTTAAAATGTACAATTCCTTGGTGTTCAGTACATTCACAATGCTCTGTATCCATTACCACTATCTAATTGCAGAACATTTTCCAAAAAGAAACCCAAACCTATTAAGCAGTCACTCCCCATTTCCCCCTCCCCGCAGCCCTTGGTGACCCCTAATCTCTCTGTCTGTAAGGATTTGCCTATTCTGGACATTGCACAGAAATGGAATCATACAATATGTGGCCTGTTGTGTCTGGCTTTTTTCATCATTAGTATAATGTTTTCAAAGTTCATCCATGATGTAGCATGTACAGATGGTCCCCAACTTACAATGACTTGACTTACGATTTTTTGACTTTACAGCAGTGTGAAAATGATACACATTCAGTAGAAACCATACTTCAGGGTAGGCTATGATGCTCAATGGGTTAGATGTATTCAATGCATTTTCAACTTACAATATTTTCGATTTATGATGGGTTTATCAGGATGTAACCCTATTGTAAGTTGAGGAGCATCTGTATCTGTACTTTATTACTTTTTATGGCTGAATAATCCATTGTATGGATATACCAGATCTGTTTTATCCATTTATCAGTTGATGGACATTTGGGTTGTTTTCACTTTGGAGCTATTATAAATAATGCTGCTATGAGCACTTGCATAAATTTTTTGTTTGACCATATGTTTTCAATGATCTTGGGAATATACCTAGGAATGTAATTGCTGGGTCATATGGTAATTCTCTGTTGAACTTTTTGAGGAACTGCCAAGCTATTTTCCACAGTGACTGCACCATTTTATATTCCCACCAGCTATGTATGAAGATTCCAATTACTCCACATCCTCATCAACACTTGCTATTTTCCTTTTTTAATTTTAGCCATCCTAGTGGGTGTAAAGTGGTATCTCGCTTTGGTTGACATACCCCTAATGACTGATGATGTTGAACATTTTTTTCATGTGCAATATGGCCATTTGCTTTTCTTCCTTGGAGAAATGTCAATTCTGGTCATTTGCCCAAGTTTAAATTGGGTTTCTTTTTCTTATTGAGTTTTAGTTCTTTTCATATTCTGGATATCAAAACCCTGTTATATGATTTGCTAATGTTTTGTCTTCCAATATAAGAACAAGGCATATCTTTCCACTTATTTAGGTCTATTTGATTTTTTCCAACAATGTTTTGTAGTCTTAGTGCACAAGTCTTACATTTCCTTAAATTTATTCCTAAGTATTTCATTCTTTTTGATACTATTGTAAATAGAATCATTTTAATTTTGTTTTTAGATTGTTCATTGCTAGAGTATAGAAATACAATTGATTTTTGTGTATTGATCTTATATTCTGAAACTTTGCTAAACTTGTTTCTTAGCTCTAGTAGTTTATGTTGTGCATGGATTCTTTAGGGTTTTCTATATATTAAGATCATGTCATCTTTGAATAGAGAAAGTTTGTCTTCTTTTACAATCTGCATGGCTTTTGTTTCTTTTTCTTGACTAATTGCTCGGCCCAGAACTTCCAATACCATGTTAAACAGAAGTGCTCAGAGCAGGTATTCTTATCTTGTTTCTGACCTTAGGGGGAAAGATTTTAATCTTTCGTCATTGAATATAATGTTAGCTGTGGATTTTTATATATACCCTTGCGGTTGGAGAAGTCCCCTCCTATTTCTAGTTCATTGAATTATACATTTCTCCCTTCTGTCTGTTTTTGCTTTATATATTTTCAGGCTATGTTGTTAGATGTATGTTACTTATAACTGTTACAATCATCTTAGTAGATTAACCCTTTCATCATTATATAATCTCCTTTTTTGTCTCTTATAACAATTTTTGCCTTGAAGTCTATTTTGTCTGATGTGTAGCTACTCCAGCTCTCTTTTGGTTACTGTTGTCTGGAATATATTTTCTAAATTCCTCTTATCAACCTGTTTGCATCTTTGAATATGAAGTAAATATCTTGTAGACAGCATATAGTTCTGCCAAACCCTGCCTTTTAAATTGAGAGTTTAACCTAGTTTCTTTTAAAGTTATTGATAAGGAAAGGCTTACTTCTTTCATTTTGCTATTTATTCTATATGTCTTACATCGTTTTTGTTCCTCAATTCTATAGTACCATCACTGCCTTCTTTTGTGTTAAGTAGATATTTTCCAAAGTACCATTTTCATTCCCTTGTTTCTTTTGTGATACATTTTAGTTCACAGTGGTTACCCTGGGTATTGTAATTAACATCTTAATTTATAACATTCTAGTTCAGATTAATAACAATTTAGTTTCAATAGTATTCAAAATCATTGATTCTATATTACTCTGCTCCTTTTTATGTTGTTATTGGGACAAATTACATTTTTATATATTGTGTGCCCTTCAACTTAGATTTACAATTATTATTTTACGTAGTTATGTGTCTTTAAATCATACAGGAAAAAAAGAGCTACAAATGAAAAATGGATTAATACTATGTTTTATATTTACCTATGAAGTTACCTCTAACAGTTTTCTTTATTTATTTGGGTATATTTGAGTTATTGTCTAAAAGACATTTCTACTCAAAAGAGTATTTCTTTTAGGGAAGACCTACTAGTGACTATTCTTTTATATTTTGTTTACCTGGGAATATCTTAATTTCTCCTTCATTTTTGGAGCATAGTTTTGCCTGATATAGAATTGTTGCTTGATAGGGCTTTTTTTTTTTTTCTTTCAGCATTTTGAATGTATTGTCCCACTCCCTTCTGGCCTCCATGGGTTCTGATGGGAAATCAGCTGTTAATCTTATTGAAGCTTGACAATTACACATGATGAGTTGGTTCTTTCTTGCTGCTTTCAAGATTTTCTTCTTGTCTTTGATTATATAGTTTGATTATTATTATACTTTCTGCTTGTGCAGCAAACTCCTACTTGGAGTTTCAGAGCTTCTTGGATGTATAGATTAATGTTTCCATAAAAACTGGGTATGAGCTTTATGTTTTGTTTCTTTGCAAGTCTAATAATTTTTTGTTGTTGATAACTGGACATTTTGAATTTTATAATGTGGCAATTTTGGATATCAGATTCTCCTCGTTTCCAGAGTTTGTTGTTGCTGTTTATTGTAATTGTTGTTTGTTTAATGACTTCTCTGATTTTGTAAAGGTTGTATTTTTGTCATTTGTGACTGCTGAAGTCTCTGTTCTATTAGCTTAGTAGTCAGCTAGTGATTGAACACAGGTTTCCTTAAGTGTCTGAAACAAATAAGCAAATAAAAAACAAATCTCCCAGTCTTTGTAGATGGGAGCTCTGTGTATTGGAGCATATCTTCAACACTCAGTCAGGCAGTTGACAACTCTGCCTCAGACTTTACTTTCTGCTTATGCACATCTGAAGGTCAGCCAAAAGTGAGGACTTAGGACCTCCTAAGGTCTCTCCTGAGCATACAACTATCCCTAGATATGCTTGTGGCCCAGGAAAGTGTCAGGGCTTTTTAAAGCCCTAATTTCCCAGAGTACCTCATTGCCTAGCCTTTCCTCCCAAGCATTTTGGTTAGTCTATTGTTTTTCCAAACTACTGATAGAGATAATATATAAAAGAATAAGGCAAGGTCCTTGGCCCTAAGGAGGTCATAATACTTAGGATGAATGAAAACTATTGATGAAATATTCTGGTTCTACACAACAGCAAAATGCTCCATAAAAATTACTAGTAATTTATTCAGATGCACCCCCTCCTTTTCTTCTCACCTCCCTTCTCACTTTCTGTCCTCCCTTCTCTTCCTTTCCTTCTCTCATTCCTTCCTTCCTTCCTTCCTTCCTTCCTTCCTTCCTTCCTTCCTTCCTTCCTTCCTTCCTTCCTTCCTTCCTTCCTTTTCTCCTTCCATAAATATAAGATGTGCTAGGCACTGCCTACATAATAAAAATAAAGCACTAACCAAAACATATTTGGTTTATACTTTCATGGGACTTACAATCTGGTGGTTGAGTCAGGAATTAAAAAGACAATCACAAACGATTAATTACCATTGAATCTCAATAACAACAGAGACTTGTGACCCAATCTCAGGGGTCATAAATTGTGTCCTCAGAGAAAGGACACTTACTGTAGGATTTTAAAAAAGGAGAAATAAGAGTGAGGCAAGAGAAGAAGTAAGGGGGATGCTCAGGAGCAAGAACTAGGAGGTATGCAAAGGCCCTGGGGCAGGAGGATATCTGAGAGTGGGGAATGGAAAGAAGGCCAGTGTGCTGGGCACTAAGAGGGAGGGGAGGCAATGGTACCAGGTGAGAGTGGAAAAGGAATGGTGTAGGGGCCATGCCATCCAGGGGCTCATGGTACAGATTTGGGCCTTATCTTAAAAGCAATGGAAGCTGTAATAATCATAATCTCTAGTAAGGGTGAGGTACTCACAGCTAACTCTAAGACTAAAATGTGTCTCCAGAATGTAACTTTTTCCTATAACTAATGTCAACATGACCTTACACCTCCACCAAAGAGAAATAAAACACTGACACTTGACATTCTTAAAATCTCAGTTGTCTCCAATTTAAAACAATCTCTTTAAGGTTAGCTCTTTGGGATAAATATTTGGTCTTTTCAGAAAGTACTCCCAGTTAATTCTGGAGTTTTCTTACCCCATCTTCAGTCCTTCTCCTTGGGGCAGTCCAGCTATTCATTGCTGTTGTTTGTTCATTTGTTTGTTTGTTGTGGAGATGAGGTTTCTGTCCCATCCTGGCATTGTGGGAGAGGTTTGTCCAATGAGTTTCTCTTCCTTGTGCCACTCCTGGGTCTTCACTGGCCTCTCCAGAGACGTTTCCCATCCTGGTACCCACTGAGGTGAGACTGGGCTCAGGTTCCCACCAAAGTCCTCCCACTCTGTAGCCTTGTTCCTCTCCCTTCCCTCCCTGCCATGTGGTAAGTGTACCATTTGGGAATTAAAGATGAGTCCTCAAACAGTGACCCATGCATTCTCACCCGGTCACTGGGATGGGTTACTCTGATGCACTCCATGCTCTCACCCCTGCTAGGCTAAAGCATTGTGTCTTGGTTTTAAAACTGAAAGTTTCGTGCTCAGGAAACCCTTTGGTCTCAGGCAAACAGAGCTGATTGGTCTCCCTACACCCATTCCTCCTTGTGGCCAGTGGCTAGAAGTCAGGTGGCCAGGGTTAGGAGTTACACAAAGAATCAAGATTGATCCAGAGAAGGAAGGAAAGTCGTCCACACTTACATAGCTGCGAGGCTTCCACGTAGGTTTCATTCCATGCTGGTGACAATATAAAACAATCTCCTTGCTTGTATTTTTTGCCAAGGAAGAGACATTTCACAGCATAAATGGATTTGATTAAATAAATAAATAAATAAATAAGACATGCTTTAAAGTGTAGAGATTAAGTAGCTAAGCCTTATGCTGAAGTCAGAAGAAAAACAAGAATCTTAGGTCATGTATCTAAGTTTAAACAAACATCATCTAATTCTTATTTATTTGGATAACACTTTGGAGCAGGAGAAAAAAGTCAAATGTTACAGTTACAGCATCAAAAACATATGTAAAGAAGCTCTTACTAACCCACGCGGTTGATGGGAACTGCCCTTTTGGAAGGGGTACGGAAGAATGCCTTTGTGCTGCGGAGTTTTTATGTTCTTGACTTACCAGATCAAGGACAGATGTGAATGTATTTTTCAACTTCATAACCAACAGGGAGTATTGCAACCTCAAGCAGCTGGGGAAGAAAGCCGTGTATAATACAACATTCTTTCTGGAAACTGACTTTTATTTCAATGGGCAAACTGGGAGACATCAAGGGTGTATATTTTGGGAGAAATATGGTTGGGGGGTATCTTGGAGTTTCTCCTGGTGTTAGGAGAAGTCCCTTTTGCCCCTTAGGGAAAAGCTCCCTCTTCAAATTAGTGCCCGGCTGTCTTTTCTGTGTGGGCCCCAAACCTGGTAGGAATGCCACCTGGGGGTAGGGGCCAGGCACGGAATGACTTACTGGGTGCCAAGTACTTACTGGGTGCTTTACATGTCAGCTCATTTGAGAAAGGTAGTGCAGGCCCTTGAGCCCTTACCCGGAAATGATTGAGGACGTATTTTAAAATTGATCTCCTTTTTTTTTCTCTTTCAGATTTTAGAAAAGGAATAATATGGAGCATAGACTATACATTACGTGACAACACCACCACCACCACTCAGACCGTGGGATCAAATTCATTAGTACTTTGCATGAAAAACTATGAATATTCACATTGGGTGGGACAAATAAAAATTATAATTTGCCTTATATGAATTCAAGCCAGACTTCACAACCAAATGAGTTTTAGTGCCAAACTTTTGGGGAAAAAAAGAGAAAGTCTTTCTGTTTTCAGAATTTTTGGGATTTCAGAACAACAGGAAGGAATGTAGGAATTTTGGACCCCTATTATAATGCCTGTGTAATGGATAAGGAAACTGAAGTCAAATGTGTCCATTCGCTTACATCTCAGTCTCTTCTAATTTTCAACAACCGTTTCAAGATTAACTCCATCTCTTTTGGGTCAATAGTCAAGTCTTTCTGGCATTTCAGCTGCCGTGGTTGAGTCTGGAGTGCTCAGCTGGGATCCCCAGCTGTACAGGCACTGGACCCCCTCTCTCCCTACATCCAAACCTGGTTCTTCCTCCTTGTGTCCTCAAGAAGGAGGGTCACTGGGCCAACATCAGGCTTGTTTTTACTAAAATGAAACACCCATGGGCTCCCCTGCCTTCGGACCCACATGGGTTGGGAGTTTTACTTGTAGCTCCAGAACGTTCCATGTGGGTCGGACAGTAAGCATTTAAGGAGGCAGCAGGAAGGGCCTCTGCCCATCTGCACACATACATAATAAACACTCACCTGCGGGTGGTTCTGAGCAGAAAGAAATCAGACGGTCGTAGTAGAGGTGGGTGGGTGCTGCCCGGACTCTGAGGTGCACACAGGTCCACACAGGGAGGAGGCATCTGCAGGTGAGGCCCAGGTGAGTTCCACAAGCAGAGTGCAGGCGGGAAGACACTGCGTTGAGGGGGTGTGGGCGGCTCTCTGGGAGGCTGGGCTCCAGCAAAGTCCACACCAGCCCCGGAAGCCTTTTTGATTGTCTCTGCCCTCTCTTGCCTCCCTAATTTCTGGCCAAGGGGAAGCAAGGGATCCAGTGCCAGGGTCGCCAAAGCCATGGCGGAATCGAGTGTGTTCATCAGGGATGGGTGCTGTGGCCTTCCCTGGCCCTGCTGGTGACCCCATTCTGCTGGGTGACAGATCGGGGCCGGCTCCCCAATAAATCACCAATTACAGGCTGACAAGGGGTTGTGGGTCCTGGCTGGTGGCTCTGCGGGGTTGCAGAAAGTCAGAGAGCCACCAAATTTGCCTCTTGCCTCTTCCGGCAGCTCGTGACCATCTTTCAAGAAGGTAGAAAAGCCTTGCTATTCAGGAGCGCTGGAGACAGAATAGCAAACGAGCCCAATCACGCCTCGGAAGAAAGCAAACTTCTCCCGAAGTGCAGAAGTTCTGTGGTGTGTTTGGCTCCCCCGCTGACCCGGCTGATGTTCTAACTTTCAAAGAATCAGGTAGGAGTCTGACATGCTCACTGCTAAAAGAGAGAGAAAAATCAAATCTTCCCCAAGAACTTTTATAGTTACCTTCTTCTCTCCATTTCTGAAGGGACTTGGGTCCAAGTTCTTGCCTGGAGAGAAAGTGCTCTCAGGAGCTCAGGCGGTGGGAAGCGAGAGCCTGCGCTTGGGAAGATGCCCCGGAGGGCGGAGGGGATGCTGACAGGGACCCCAGAACAAGGGTTGATGCAGATAATGAAGCCCCACCCCGGCCCCCTTGGATCTGAGCTGGGAGCTGTGCAGAGGCTGTATGTGGGGACTGTTATGCTATGTCATCAAGTCTAAAACAAACCTCCATTACAGGCTGTAACATCACCAAACTTGAGAAGTGTCTTACAATTCATGGCATGTCAGCATTGAGTCATAGTTTAATCCACAGCATTTTTTTAAAATTTTTTCAGTGGTACATAAAATAATGGTGCTTCTTGTAACCAGTGGCACCTTAGATTTGTGCAAGCCGGGTGTTGTCCCATCTCACAGATGAGGCCTGGAGAGGTTAGGAGACCTGCCCAAGGCCACACGGCCACTGTTTGGACTTGAAACAAGGTCCGTCTGGTTCTCTGTCACTGGCTGCCAGTGGGTAGGAGCCGTAAGTCCCGTCCCTGTAGGGAAGGGGATGTCCACTCTCCAGGCAAGCCTGAGGACGGCAGGGGGCCTGGCCAGACCTGGCCCAGCCTGCCAGGCAATGGAAGGGGGTCGTGGGGGGTGAGGGAACCAGACGGCACAGGGCTGCTCCCCATTTTCAGCATGAAGGGTTCTGTTTTTGTCACGGCTCGGCTCTTAAGCATCAGCTAGTTTCAGAATCTGCCTCTGAGTTAGATTTACTTTTACTCAGAGTAACCAAATTGTCAATAATAATACTAATAATAAATACTAACAATCACGGGGATCCTTTGGATCAAGAGTGACCACTTCTTTCAGGGAGGCAGTGGAGAAATGGAAAGAGGCCAGCGTGGAAGTTAGATGCATCCGACTGGAATCTTGGTTCTTACTGCTAAAAGCAAGCTGGCAAGTTCCTTAGACTCGCTGAGCCTCAGTATCTTCATCTGTAAAATGGGAGCAATCAGGACGCCCACCTGGAGGTACTGCTGATTTCCTGTATGGAAAATACCTGGGGTGTGGTAGAGCTCAGTAAATCAAAGTTACTCTTTTATCATTGTTATGTCATGATGATGATGATGATGTTGGAGACGGATGGACACAACAGGCCCTTTCTCTCAATTGCTTCACATCTTTTTCACCCTCTCCCCTCAGGGCTCTGCCACCCCTGTCTCCCTGGCTCCTCCGTTGCTGGGTTGATGTCCCTCTCCTGCCCTCCTGGCCACAGGTTCACCCTGACTGTGATCCAGGCAAACCCAACCCACCCAGCGCTGCCCACTCTTGGGCTCCCCTAGAGAAGGAGCCCCTCTGCAAAGAGGTGGCTGAGGGGGCCATGACTGTCCCTCTGGTGTCCCCAGGGGCTACTCCCACATTCGCTCCTTTTGTTCACTTCAAATGGCTCAGCTCCCTGCTTCCTTGGGCAGCCCCAGAGCAAACAACAGTGGCAGCCTTGCAGGGTAGTTTCTGGGTGCTGCGCCCACACTGAGGGAGGGAAGAAGGGCACCCAGCTTACCCCGTGGGCTCCCTGGGGAGGTTAAGCTATGGCCCTTTGCCCAGGTGCTCCTGGCACCTGACATGCCCGGTCACTGCCCCCAAGACACTCGGGGCTGCTGGCGTCCACAGCGTAGGCCTTCCCTCGGGACCCAGTTCGCAGGCAGCTACCTCTGCTACTCCTCACTACAGCCTAGGAGAAAGGGGACCGAAAGGGTCTGCAATTTCCACTTTCCAGATGAAGAAACAGAGGCCCAGAGAGGTTAAGCGTCAAGTCCAAGTTTACAGCCAAGATACAGATAGAGCCTAGATTTGGGTTCAGGGCTGCCACAGTGTCACTCCCCTACACCCAGCACCTGAGATCAACTGCCAGGGTGGCTATTGTTCGCCACAGGACCCGGGCAGGGCAGAAACAGGAGAAAAGGGCAAAGGGCCACTTGGGGAAGAGACTCGGGGAGAGAAGCAAGGCTGGAGATGCACCTATGCAGGGAGCGTGGGCGTGTTCCCCAGCAGAGAGCCTGGGGGGGACTTGCAGGGCTTCTGAGCTCCTGCCAGCCTCCGTCCCTCTGGGCTTGCTGCAGAGGAAGAGCCTTGATGCCCTCACTGGAAACTCCCACGGATCTACTCTGGAAGACTATAATTCCAAGAACTTTCTAGAAAAGGTGGTCCCACTGCTCCCCTTCAGCCAGAGCCTATAGCTCAGCTCCCATGGATGGTTATAAAACTGACTCAAAAATACCAGGAAGAATTTTGGGAATCTCTGTACAAAGATAGCCGTCAAATTCCAGCCCAGGACAAGCAGTACAAAGATCGGGTTCCACTCCAGTCACTTCTGTGGGGGCCGTTTCCACTTCCCTCCATCTGGGGTTTCCGCTCCCACCCCCCTTCCCTATTTGAGGAGCTCCCAGGCCTTTCCCAAGACCCAGCTCAAACGTCACCTCCTCAGAGATGCCCTCCTGACTCTCTCAGAGCGCAGAGCCTCCCCTGGTGCTTCAGACAGCTCTTAGAAACCTGCACTAGAGTTGTGGGTTTACCTGTCCATCATGCCCGCCAGACAGCACAGTGCTTGTGACACAGTAGGTGCTTAATAGATGCAGGTGGAATAAATGCATGAATAAATGCCCGCTTTAGCTTAGTTCGTGCTGGAAATTGCAGGGAGGTGCTCCATTAGATCTCCGCATCAGCCTGATGAGGACGGTTCCACATGAAGATTCTACGGCCCTG
The DNA here is from genome assembly GCF_020740605.2 of Lemur catta. Lineage (NCBI taxonomy): Eukaryota > Metazoa > Chordata > Mammalia > Primates > Lemuridae > Lemur > Lemur catta. The sequence goes on along the minus strand of NC_059141.1, from coordinate 14,115,647 downwards.
GCCGTTGTCAAAGGAGCCTGAACTGCTGCACACGAGGCCTGTATGGAGAGGCTGGTAGGACTGGGTCCTGGTAGCCTTGTCTTTACTGTCCTCTCGTGGCCAGAAGTTGCTACTGCATCTGGAAAAGTTAGCAATTCCATTTGAGGCCTCAGAGCGGAATATTTTTTGCCTCCTGGAGCAGTCTTTTTAGGATCCCTGAGTCATTTTGATCCTTCTTCCAGGGCCTCAAAAATATGTTAAAATAATAATAAATAGGTAATTGATTGGGTCTGACCAACCTCAAAAAGAGCATTAAAGAGACTCCATCGACCCTGGCTTAGGGCTGTGTTAGGTACTTGCGTGTGGAAGGGAAGGACAGAGCAAAGCATGTGACAAATTTCTGCCCTCAGAGACCTTGCAGTCTGTTTGTGACACCTTCACCAAGAGTGAGTAGTTCAGGATCGCATTGAACAAAACCAAACACTAAAGAAACATGAACATACCTGTCAGTCTGGCAGCCAAGGTTCGGAATCAGACAGCCCTGGGTGTTTCTCCTGGTCCCACCGCTTACTGCCTAGGTGACCTGGAACAGTCCCTTCATCTCTCTGAACGTCGTCTCCTCGTCTGCAAAACGGCTAGTAGGTGGCACCTCTTCACAGAGTTGGAATGATGAATCGAGACGACCTGGCAAGATCGTAGCCTGGTGCTGGCAGAGAGGAAGTTCTCAAAAAGTTAGCCGTGATTATTATAACTAAGGTTTTTAATCTTCTGGTGCAGATAGAGAACAAGGTGAGATGTCATAAAGAGCTGGGTTAAGACAGTCCTAATCATGGCCTCCTTAAGGGCAGTTCTTCTTAGCTTTTTTCCCTCTGAGAGCCCATTGCAATAGGTGTTTACCAATGTGAGAGTCCAGCGTGGTCAAGGTGATACATATGGCTGCCGTCGTCACAGGCTGGTGGAGGAGGCAGGCTGTCAGCTGGCTTTAGCCAGAGTCTACTTGCTTCAGTCTCTCCTTCCTAGACCACGGCAGACGTCACTAATCAATCATAGCTCTCCTTCACATAGATCATGTATGCAATCTCAGAATTCTTCTCATTATAGAGCTCCAGGTAGTTACGACCATTAAGCAGAGTGAGAAAATGGCATACAATCTAATTTACCTTCCCGGGTCTTGGCACATGGGCAGATGACAGATGTGTAGAGGATGGTGGAGGGCATTTTAGCCCGAGGCAGGCAAGTAAGCTGAATTATGAGTGGGAAGACTGATCCGATAGGAAAAGGGAGTAAATTAGAGAAGGGCTGTGTCACAGAGCCCGTTGACCTCAGGCTGACTGAAAGCAGTAGGCAACAGCAGGGAATCGCCGGAGGTGTTGGGCTGGTAGGCACATGGTGACACTCCTTTGTGGGCAAGGTCTCTCTAGCAGCCAGGGCCTTGTAAATTGCACTGAGTAAATTGAGTCCAGAGGAAAGGTGAGGAGGGCTGGGACTCAGGACGGGGTGTTAAGACAGGCTGGGAAGGAAGGCTTGGTGGACTGGCTGACTCCTGGCACCTTAGGAAGGAAGGACGTGGTGCCATCAAAGCGGCTTCTCTGACCTTGAGCTCCGCAGGCTGGGAGAACAGTGGCATCTCCCACAGGAAGGTGGTCGGGCACAGAGGAGAGGATGCGTTTTGTTTCGGGCATGTTGAGTTGAAGGTGCCCTTGGGACATTGACCGTGACTTCCTGTGGGCAGCTGGAAATGGGAGCTGGGAGCCAGAGCTAGAGCTACAGATTTAGAGAGAGATGAGAGAAAAAAGGTTCATGCTTTCTGGGTCCAGCCTCGCTTTTACTCAAAGCAGTTTGGGTAGGAAAAGAAAGAGCAACACATTCAGGAAAAAGATGACCTGGGTGAAGGTCATGGCTTAATTAAGAGGCATTTGCTACAATCTGGTTATTCCAAAAGATAGTGCTTATCTGGGTCAAGTGTCCTTTTCACAATATCACCTGAGATGAGTTGGGAAAAAAATTTTTTTTTTTTTGGTAATAGGGAACAGTAAGTCCCCTGTACAGGACCCCTAATGTCCCAATTGCTAAGAAAGAAAGTATATATTTAACTGAAATACCCAAACAATCAGAAGAGAGGTCAGAGGGACAATTCCTTTAATAGAAGACTCTATTTCCTAACAGGTAATAAAGTCAGTTGGACTCTAAGGTCAGACAGACCTAGATTCGAATCTCAGTTCCACCACTTCCTAGCTGTGTGACCTTGGACAAGATACTTAACCTCTCTGAACCTTGGTTCCCTCTTCCATAAAGTAGAGATAATAGAGTACCCAGTTCATAGGGCTGGCTGTGGTGGTGATCAAATGAAATAATGCATGTAAAGGTTTAGTCCAGTACTTGACACATAATAAGCACTGAGTGTATGAGAATTGTCTTTTTATCTAATACCGGACTTCTTTAGGAAGAGGTTTTGAACAGCCAGTGCATCTTTTCATCGCTGACATGATTCCTGGGAAGTCCTCTGAGGGACACAGAGAAACTCTACACGGATGAGAAGCAACAAGGCAAATTCTTTTTGTCTAAGTCTGTTGCATCACCCAGTAAGGGATGAAGCAGGAGAGGCTTCAGTTCTGCAGGAGGCTAACCTCTCATTGGCCATGGCCTGTTGGGTGTGTTTTGGGACAGCGTGGAGGGCTCCACAGTCCGCTCTCCAGGGTATTTCCCCATTTCCACCAAAGTTCACAGGCACAGAGTTCCTGAGGGGTCATGTGGACTGTGCTACAGCCCCCTTGACCTGTGGGTGGGGACGCCCTATCAATCCAAAGGAGACGTCCCTGAGCTGCAGGCAGTGAGCACGGAAGGGGTCCCTTCTTGACCCCAGGCCTGCCCTTGAGGAGATCTTTGGGCAATTTTTACCACTGATGGCCAGCTGCAGACTAAAAATCTAGAAACTTCTGGAAGGTTCCAGTTTAGGGTAGAAAGAAGATTTGTTGTGAAAGGTTTAAGTATGCAATATAATAGCAATACCTAACATTAACTGAGCAATCACTATGTACCAGGAGCCATTCTAGGTATGTACCAACTCACTCCTTCCTCACCATGACCTGCGGGGGAATAACGATTCTACAGAGGGGCCCAGACACATTAAGTACCTTGCCCAGAGTTCTCACCGTTACTAAGTAGCAGAAGAGAGACTTGAACCCAGGAAATCTGACGTCAGAGTTCATATCCTCAACTACTGTGCCGTACAGCCCTGTCCACAGGCCAGACCTGAGCGGGGAAGGGCTGGCGTGAGACCTGCTGACCTTCTGAGAAAGGCTCCGCTGGTAAAGGAATCTCCCGTAAGTCCTGCTGTCCCAGGGCCTGGGCACCGCTCGGTGGCATGCTCTGCTCGGTGCCAGGCATCCAAGTAAAGAGCTGTCCTATCAGATGCTCCCAGTGATGAGTCACCCTCAGGAAGCTGCCGACACTTCTCAGGGACCTTGTTCTTTCATCTCCTTGTTCCTTTCCTTTCCTAGGAAAAAATAGGACACAGACAATTTCTCTAAGTCCTATATTTGTTCAGATATTCTTCTTACCCCAAAACATTTTTTAATAGGAAAGGTAAAAACAGCCCTGTTGCATCATTTTCTTCTGAACTGGTGAGGGAACTGGGAGATGGCCCAGGGGTGGAAATGAATGGCTCTCCTTGTTGAAAGTGTGACCGAGTGACATGCCCACTTGTCCCTCCCTCCCCCCCTTGTCGGAAGTGGCTGCAAGACTGAGCAACAGGAAGGGACTCCTGTCCCCTGGAGTAGGAGCAGAAGGGCTCATGGCAGGCTCGGGGACACTGTATTTGCACACTGGTGTCTTAAAGCCACTGGCATGAGTTACCATGATGGGTCTTAGAATCTCAGGACATAGCTCAGGCAGGAACAGTAGAAGCAGGACCATGACAAGGGATCTCGGGCCACGTGGGCCTTTGGAGACAAGGTGAACAGACACCTCCAGATGCTACTCTGTGCCCGTGTCCTCTCTGAGCCCACGTCAGGGGCAGGAAAGTTATGAAATGAAAGACCGCTGTTCACTCACTCACAGACTCACTCGTTCACTCCACAGTCACTGAGTGCTTTCTCTGTGCCCAGAACCCTGCCATGAGCTTGGGTGAAAAGCCAAGATGGACATAGTCCCCGAGGAGCCTGCAGTCAGGGAAAGTGCAGACTCCAGACACCCAGCTGGACCCCCGCATGGCCCCACAGTGCTGTCTGGGAGCTCAGAGACCCATGGAACCCTTCATTCCTGACCCCAGTGGGAAGATGCATTGGCAAGGTGAGCTCACTTAGGGCGAGGAGGAGGCAGGTGGCAGCAGGCACCAACTGGGGTCCCCCAGTGAGTGGGCTGCTCACTGACCCTGGATCCCGTGCTCAGCTGATACCCCCTTCTCTCCTCATCCTCGGGAAGCTCTGGGGTTGGTGGAGCTTGGCCAAGTTGAAGGTGTAAAGACACTCCTTCCTCAGTCCTCCGTTCCAACAGCACCGGCTCATGGGAAGAGGCAACATGGGTCTCTGCAGGGCTTCCGTGTGAGGGGCAGGCAGAATCTCGCAGAGCTTAGACAGAGATTTGGGGCCAGATCCATCTCGATTCCAATCCCAGCTGTGCCCACTTGGGCAGGTGTCAATCTCTCTGAAGCAAAGCACTGCCGACAAGAGGCCCTCCCTCGTGGGACCATGGTGACAACTGAATGACGTGATGACTTCAGGGCTCTCAACACAGCACAACACACTGGAGTCTGCAACAAATGGTAACCATTGTTATGACAGCATTAAGTGTATTTTTACCATACTCAAATTCTTTGAAAATTGGAGTGAACTTCGAGTCAGAAGACCTGGCTCAAAATCTGGGTGCTAGTCCTTCCTCACTGTTCTATCGTCCGTCTGTGTCTCTGAGCCTCTCTTTCCTGGTCATGGGAGAAAGCGTGTTTGCCCTACTGTGTTATGAAGATCAAAGGAGACAAGAGAGGATGGAAAACTGTGTTGTAAATCGCTGCAGTGAGTGGAGAAGATTATGAGCCGAGTGTTCCCACAGCTTCCATCCCACCTCTGCAGGGAACACCACCCGGTACCCAGGGCTCTCTTCCTCCTCTGAGGCCTTCTCACCTTCTGTGGCATTGAGGATTTCCAGCTGGTTCTATCTTATAACCTCTCCTGGTCTCTGGTGACACTTTCAAGTCCCCTGTGGTTCAGCCCTACGTCACACACCTCTTTGCATGTAACCAACAGCCGCCATGCCTCGTACTTGGGGTGTGCTAAGCATTTTGTAAGCACCATCTCATGCTCTCCTCCCAACAACCCTGCAAGGAAAGGACCATCATGCCCATTTGCGAGATGTAGAAACTGAGACTTAGAGGAGCTGAGCGGCTTGCCGAAGACCTACCAGCCAGGGTATGACTTTTTCACAAGGACCCACAGCAGGAATTTGAACCCGGGTCAGTCAGACCCCAAGCCTATCTCTTAGCCTCATTCAGAGTCGGGCCCAGGTAGACACCCAGCACATGTATTTTGCTTGGTTACTTCTAATGTCTATTTTATTCCCACCTCACACCCCAAAGAAGAAACTCTAAGCAAGAGTTCATGAATGGTAACTACACATCGGGCGAGGCAGTGAGTACATGTTGGCGGATGACAGGGACACAACCCCTGTCCTAATTCAATCAACACATTTCTCAGCACACATGATGGCCAGGCCCTGTTTGAGGAGTTGTAATATGTATCCATTGTGTTTTTTATTTTCTGTATCTTATGAAGTTTTGACATTTTGGGGGCCTTACAGACATGTGTGGAAACTGTCCCTTGCAGGGCTGGATCATCCCTAGAGAGATGACAACTTGCTATGAACATGCCTTTCACCTGCAAACCAACCAACCTGGAGGCTGCAGCCCAAATGCCTCCTTACCTCACTCTCACACACCAAGCCAGTATTTCCCCCGCCCTACGTGATCTGAGGCTCAGGTACCAGGCACCCAGAGAGCACCCTGTACCCCAAACCAAGTGGCACTATTCAAATTAGCGAATCCCAGGGTGTTTGCTCTGCAGCGCCTTTCCTGGAGAGACTCCCATAAAGGCTCTGGGCTAAGCTTTCTCCTGGTTCCTCCTTCTGCTCCCCTGACCCAAATCTGGTGCTCCCCTGTGTGGCATGGCAGCCCCTTCCCTGGGGAAATGTATGTAATAAACGTCCTTTCTTGTGGCAGTGGTCTTCCTGTGTCATTGATGAGTCACTTCCATACCTTAAAATCTTGCAGGTACATCTTGAGACACAATATTGCAATTCTGTGGGCGGACAGGGTCCTGTCCTCATGGGGCGCGTGAGGAATATGGTGACAGATACACAGTGACTGCAGCGGACACAGCTCCAGGCAGAATCCACCAGAAGGAAGAGCTCCGGGAGTGAGGCGAGCGGGTGCTCTTTGGGCCGCCTGGTCAGAGGACGGCGCCTCCACGGAACTGCCACCTGAGCAGAGACTGAGTCAGTGCAGAAACGAGCCTGTGGATACCAGGGGAGGGAGCAGCACAAAGAACATTCCAGGCAGAGAGAATGGCAAATACACAAGCCCTAACAAGGACATGCGGGTACATGTGAGGAACAGCAGGGCGGCCAGACTGGCTGGCAGAGGCAGGTGAGGGGAAGAAACCCGGGGGTGGGGATGAGGCTGGAGAGGGGTCATGCAGGACCCCTGGGCCCATGGTGGACTGTGGCACTTACCCTGAGTGAGGCAGGAAGCCACTGGAGGTTTTGGAAGTCAAACAGAGAAACAAAACCAATCCTTGTCCTTCCTGGTGTAGACCAGCGATTCTCAACCGGGGATGATTTTGACCCAGTCCCCATCCTGAAGACATTAATAATGTCTGGAGACATTTTGGGTTGTCACAAATGTGTGTGGGGAATGCTACAGGCATCTGGTGGGTAGAGGCCGGGGACAACGCTAAATATCCTAAATTGCACAGGACAGTCCCTCACAATGGAGAATTATCTGGCCTAAAGTGTCAACAGTGCCCAGGGCGAGAACCCTGGTGTGGACGCAAGGACGGGCCCCATGCTCTCAGGAAGGTGGCAGCCGTTCGCAGATGCAGTGTCCCAGTCCCTCGGGCCCCTGAACCTCCCCCGCCTCCAAGGCAAATGTTCCCTGCATCACTGTTGGCATTTCCTTCCCTGCTCCAAAAACTACTTCATCGGGACACAGTCCAGGCCACTTCCCGCTGCTTGGCGCCTGCTGTGTGTCCACGCTGAGGATGATGGATTTTCTGTGCTCAGGGCCATCCGTGTGTGTACCCAGCCCTGACGTCGTGTGTGTATCCTGCATCCTGAAGTGTAATTTATTAGGTCTAATCCCTGTCTGGGGGGACGGTAAGTCTTCCCTGTAGAAATGCTGCGGAGGAGGATGTGCCCCATTATTATTTCATTAGGACACCACTGGGCATTCCCGGAGTCCCTGAGTAGATATCACATGTTCCTGGGATGATTTAGAGGAGACAGCCTGGGGCCTCGTTCCTCCCCAAACTCAGGAAAAACGCCCGCAGATTTCCATAAATATGTCCCAGCCTCTCTTCTGATTACTAAATTCCTTCTTTTCACTTCATGCCAATTTGTCTTTCCACACAGTAGAATATACAAACATTTTAAAAGAAAGCATCGAGCACTAACAGCTTTCTCAACAACGCAAGTAACAGTTTCAAAAGCTAATGTCAGCCGCGAAGGTTTCTAACCTCGGAACTTGTGTTTCCGGTTTCCCTCTGGAGTCAGCATGGATGGGGGCTTAGGAGGCAAGTTCGCATTTCATAAGTTCCCTGTCCTCCCTCACCCCAGCCAGCTAAACATGCAGAGTGAGGGGAAGGGCGTGGAATTATCAAGGGACTCCAGCTTCTGTCCCCACCCCCAGGAAGAGTCAGCACTCTCTCAATCACCAGCCTTGCCCTTGGTCCTCCACCGCCCCCGCCACGTCCCTGCCCACATGCAAGGTCAGCTCTAACACACCCAAGGTGGTTTAGTATGTCCAGATTCTAACTGCTCAACTTACTAAGGTAGGTGCTCCTTGCACGGGCATTTCAGTTCAGAGACACCTTCTTCTGGGTCCTTTTCTCTCCCACTCTGTTGTGGCGTCCGCAACTGTTGCGATTTGGAATGATTGATGGACGTTGCTTATCTTGACAGCGTGAAGTGCTCACACCTGTCCATGGTTGCCCACCATCACCCCACCTGCCACCTTGCCGCTTCATCCATCACTACGGAAGCAGCTGGACCAGGAATGGGCCCCAGGTGGGCTGTGGAGTGAGAACCTTGAGTTCAAATCCTAACCCTGCACCTGAGTAACTGGGCCCCATGGGTAAGTCATTTCCCCTCTCCCAGCCTCAGTCTTCTCATCTGGTGAATGGGAATCACTGTGCTTACCTTCCTGGGTTGTGGTGGGCAGCACGTGAAATGATGTGTGTGAAAGCAGGTTTCAAACTGCAAGGCGCAACGTGGATGTTATGATTCTAGTCCAATATGTCATTTTGTTGTGAATTGGTGGAAACAGTAGGCTCACGTGAAAGGAAGTGTCTCCTCTTCTCAGGGTGTAAGTTCAGAGTGCCCAGGGCTTGGGCTGTGCAGGGGGTCAAGCGTTTGGCTGACCATCTTATCTTATCAGCTGAGTGGGTGCAGGGAGGGGGCCAGCCCTGCGCCCCTGCCTCAAAGACAGATTCAAGGTTCCGGTGGTCAGCTTTTCCCCAGGAAGAAAACATCCGACAGTATAAGACAACAGAAGGATTTGTTCCTCCCCCTTTCACTTGACGTACAGCAATGCGGTCACGGAGGAAAGTTCGCACGCTAAGTTTCGAAGTCATTTCTGTTTAGCTCATCAATAATTGCCTTATAAGGACTATTCCATGCCTAAGAAGCATTTTAAGCCTTTTTAAGCTCCAAAGATTAGGGTGCAACAGGGAGGGGGTGGGGGAAGGACAGATAAACAACAGACCGGAGTGCATTCTCCATGCAGAGAAGTAGATTCTGTACTTGGGTTAGATTAATCCCCAAATTGAAACCGGCCCTGAGCATCGTTCTGAGAAAGAAGAGCAGAGAGATAAGAAGGCCCTCGGCAAAGCCCGGCATTGAGCCGTCTGCGGAAATGCGACTGCGCCCTTTCCCTGCAGCCCAAGGACAGAAAGGCAGGCCCACGGAGGACAAATAGAGGGTGAGAGTTTGCTTGAGGACAGTCGGGGAAGCAGCAGAGGGAAGAGGAAAAGGGGCAGTGGCCTCATGGATGGTGCCTGCATGTTTTGTCAAAGCACCACACGGTTTTCCCCTCCCAGCTCGGGGACCACCGACCTGCCCGGGATCCCACTGTCGAAAGCACGGGCACTGGGTTCTTAAAAGACCGAGGGCAGGGCAGGCCGGCTTTGTTTGCAGTCCCAAGCAGAAGGACACTCACAGAGGGCCTTCACACCCCACGAGCAAGCTGGCCCCCTTCCTTGTGGCATGCCTGGTTTCAACCCCAGCACGGTGGCCTTCTCGGGAGAGGCAGGCTGTGGCTCCCGACCACTCTGTGCTTGAAGGCTGAAGACTGTCATCCGAGGAGCTACTGGGACTTGGGAGCTGAATGTGGGTCCCAACAGGATTAGCTCGACTAGAATTCCTGGGTCTTCCAAGAGGCCCAAGAGCTTCTAAGGGCACAGCACTCATTTGGAGGTGTTGGTGACTTAAAATAACAGTCACATTGTTTGATAGTCACACCTGTAGAGACTGAACTACAACGTCTGCAGACATGGCCCTGCAAGGCCCAGCAGTCAGGAGCAGGATGTGGCAGAATCCAGTGCCCAGGAGGGGCCCCAGAGGCCAGGGCGAGGCTGGCGGGGAAGCTGAGCTCTGAGGGCATTGTGAGCAACCACGCAGGAACAGAGGAAAGGAGCAAGAGGGGAGAGGGAGACGGCGCCCGGCTAAAGCAAAAACTGCCATTCTTCCTTTTCCCCTTATGCCTGAGGCTTTGAGAAAGGCCAAGCAAGGACACGGGGAGATGGGAGCCATGTTTGCAGGTCCTGACAGGTCTGCAGGAGGGTGACAACCAGGTGGCCACATGGGGAAGGTGCCCCAAGAGGATGCTGAGCTCCCCATCCTCGATCTCCTGGGCTCGGCAGCACAAGGACAGACACCCCGGTGCAGGGATTCGGATGCTTGGGGACCTTTCGATTTCCATGTACTGCTTGCTGACTCAGCTCAGGGCCACATGGGCGTCTCTGTAATTAATTTTCTCTACCCACAGTGGTGCGGTGAAGAAAGATGTTGGGGTTGCATGCCTGTCTGGGATCTAAGATACTCCCAGGAGCGCAGGGTTGGAGCGGGACCAGAGCGAACTTGCCAGAAAAAGCAACAGTCCATGCAAGGAACCTAAGCAACCAGGGAGAGGTACACCCAAGGAGAGTTACACAGTCTTAACTTGTTTTCCAGATTTTAAAGTGGCATCCAGCACATTCCTTCTAGCCTATTCTCTTCTTCCTGCTACAATTGCATCTGTCTTTGTCTTTTGGGGGGAAAAAACTATGTATTAATATTATAGAAAATATAATAATATATTTTAATAATATATTGTATCAAAACCACTGAATTGCACACTTAAAAATAAAAAATTTTTAAATGTTATATCAAAGTTATATGTACATGTAGTTAAAAAATAAGTAGCACTAACTGGCTTATAATAATTTTTTAAAAACCCTCCCCTCTCAACATCTTTTAAATTTTAAAATTGTTTCTGTTTTTAGTTCTGTTGGTGATCACCCCCATATCTCCAAATAATCTGCTTTAACCTCCACTTCTTGCTTTATTGACTGTGCACTTGACCTTCTGCCTGGATATATGAGGACTTGGCTCACTCCAAAACTCACCCACCTCTCCTCCCTCCTTCCCCACACAGCTAAATCACAGTTCTTAGTTCCTCTATTGGTTACCTGTGTCTAAATAATGCATGCATACGTATTATTTAAAAATACATACCATTTACATGCATATATGTGTCTGTGTATCCATGCTGCTATATCTTTCTTTTCTGTGTTTGACCATGTCTCTTACCATGGCTTCATCTACATCTGTGGTCCCCAGTTCCTGGGCCACGGACTGGTCCTGGTCCTTGGCCTGTTAGGAACTGGATGGCACAGCAGGAGGTGAGCGGCCGGCCAGCAAGGGAAGCTTCATCTGTATTTACAGCCGCTCCCCATCCCTCGCCATCCCCCCAACCTGGTCCGTGGAAAACTTGTCTTCCATGAAACTGGCCCCTGGTGCCAAAAAGGTTGGGGGCCGCTGATCTATATCATCTCAGAATAAGTTAAAAAACATGTGTTGGGATGGGGGAGTAACCACAGGCAGCTTTACTGCTGTCACATAGATGCAAAAAGTAGGAAAGAGTGAAATGCACAAGGAGCTGGTGTCCCCAGCGCTGGAAATTGACCCAAATAAAATGAAGGTGGCAAAGCTCACATGCACACATGCTTACCCCACACAGGGTTTGCCAGTGGAGGGTCAGACACCTCTAGAAAGGTCAGGCACTCCCAGAAACACATCAGCAGAGGCCCCGTCCCCCCACTCTTTGCCAGCCAGCTCCTAGTCGTTAACTCTGCGTCCCCAGCTCTCCAGGACTGGTCACCTCTAGCAGGGACCACTGTTCTTGCAGCAGCATCCAGCTCTGCTCCCTGTTTCAGCTGGCCATGGGTTCCACAGATATCCACTGAGCACCCAGCCTGTGCTTAGACACTGAGGGCACAGGCTCGTGCGAGACATAGAAGGTCCCTGAATCCAGGGAGGGGGCGCTTAAGAGGCCAGTGAAAGGGACAGGCAGTAAATGAGTTAATGACACATAGTGGGATTGCCACAAAGGATGTGGAGAGAGGAAAGCATAGACCTGTCTCTGAAGAGCAATGCCTGCCCCCAGGCATTGAAGCTGAAGCCAGAGAATGCAAAGGAGCCAGGCTTACAAAGAGCATCCTAAAGGGAGGTGCGAGAAGAGAAAAGTGAACGTGCAAAGGCCCTGGGGCAGTGATGGGCCACAGGGTGTGTTCAAGGAGCTGAGAGGAGGCTGTTTAGCTACAGTGCAGCAGGCAAAGGGGAGACTGGTCCAAAGTGAGGTTGCCAGAGGCAAGGGCCAGATCATACAGGACCTGGGTGGCCAGTAAGGAGTTTGAATTTTTGTCTAAGCACAATAGGAAGGCATCAAAGGATTTCAGCAGGGAGTGACCTGACCCGATTTTTGTGCTCTAAAATGTTCCTCTTGAAGAATAGACTGGAGGCAACCAGGGGGTTCCTCTGTCCTAACCAGAGGCATAGACACCTCATTTTTGCAGGGAGAGGGGTCCGTCTCCTCCCCAGATGTTATCCTCTGTGGCCAGCAAATGGTTCAAGCATCTGGGAGAAGCAGGGAGCTAAACAGGAGAGTGTTCAAACCAAGAAGCCCGCTTGGCCATAGTTAACACGGTGACTCTCACATCACAGACCAACAAAAGGTGCACCTGGCTTTGAGCATCCTCTCGGGGTGAGCAGGGTCTACCTGGGCAGGAGGCTGCAGCAGCCCGCCGCGTCCCTTTCCCGGGGTTTCCAACTGGGAATTAGAAGACTGGAATTACAGACAGATGCATTACAGTCCTCTATTAACATCTTTTTTTTTTTTTTCTTTATCACCTGAACTCCTTTCCGGCCTCCCCGGCTCCACAGCAGGGGTCCCCATGTGATTTCTGCCAGGATCCACCCCCACTTTCAGGGAGCGGGGTTTGAGGTGTGCCCTCCACTTTTCAAAGCCCTTCCCCTGGTCATCAGAGAGTGTCTCCTCAGGGCCGGGCTCTGTGAAACAGGGGACTTCCTCTCCCCGCCCCCCTCCCCGCCTCTCCCCTCCCTCCACCTTTTCTTCTTTATATCCAGTTGAGTTACCTGTTCAAAGCAAAGCCATCTCTCTCCTGGAACTGCCTGGATGGGATCCTGTCTCCCATCAAAGCTGCAGAATCTCTCTCGGGCCCAGCCAGTTGTGTCTGTCAAAACTTGAACTGCGACAGCCTTTGGGGGCAGCACTGCCCGGTGCATAGGGCTGTGGTTTGCTAATTAGAGCGAGGCTTGCGCCTGCCACGCACAGACCTGTGCAACGCACACACCCTGGAGGGTAAGATGAGCCAGGACTCTGAGTCAGGCTGCCTTGTTTCCCGATCAGGCTGCGCCATTTGGGGACAGCAGTGGGCGAGTTATAACGTCTCTGAGACTCAGCGTCCTCATCTATAAAATGGGGCTAATGACTGCAGTGGCCTCTTCATAGGGTTGTTAAGAGAATTAAATAAGATTGAGACCCATGTCAGGCACTTAGCATGTGGAAGTATTCAAGGAAGTTCCCCGTCATAGTAACCAGAATAATTTCAGATTCGGAGGGTGCTAAGATGGTGGAGGAAAAATAGAAGTTTCCAGAGAGGGAAGGGGAGGGATACCCTAGCTTTGCGATCCTTTGGTCCACCGTGCTTTCACTGGCGCCCCCCAGTGGCCAAACCCAGCCGGAAGCCAGACGGCAAGAGAGCCCGATCAGTGTGGCTCCCTCCGCGCCAAGGGAAGCCTGGGAGAAACAAGGAGCGGCTCCGAGGACAAGTGGGCATCACACGCAGGGTGCATGTTTCACTCTGAGTACACAAGGGCTGTCCAGAAAGTATCCAGCCATTGTCAATATCATTTTTCGTATCACATGGCTGGGTACTTTCCGGACAGCCCCCCTAAGCAGTCTAGGTTGCATGTTCATAAATATAACAGGTCAGGAAATGACAGCAAAGCACTTTGCACAATCGACCCTATTTAATCATCACAAAAAACCTCTAAGGAAAGGAAAGCAGGACTCGGAGAGATTGCTTTGTCCAAAGTCACGAGTGTTCAGCGTGGATCCAGAGGAGCAGCCCGGACAGCTTTTCCCGGAGCCTGCGCTCTCGACTGCACTGTTTGGCCCAGAAAGGCAGCTCGAGAGAGGCTTTGGGTCAAAGCTACAGAAGCGGCTGCAGGTGAGTCAGGAAGGCACATCCGCTGCTACGGGAGGGCAAACCCTGCCAAGGCAAACATCCCAGGGCCACCTCTCCTGCTTTCTTTCATTTTTCTTACACACACGCTATCACTTAGCATTGTTTCTTCAGCAACATTCAATCTAGTAATATAAGAAAGTAAGCAGCATCAATGACCATAGACAGAAGATTTGGGGAAGAAAAATATTCAATTCTGTTTAAATAAATGCAGCATAATTAGTTTCCGATAAGAAATCCAAGTACCTTCCACCACGCACTTCTCTCGCCCCTCCCAAAGGCTGCAGGGAAGTCTGGGCAGGGCCTGGCAAAAGGAGGGGGACAGAGAGGAGTGTGGACGGTGGCTGCCCACCCGCTGCCGTCCTTCCTGTCCACCCGAGCAGCAAGCCCAGCCTGGGCTGTTCTTCCTAAGCACCGAGGCGGGGGGCTGGGGAAGTCAGCAGGGCTTGAGTGAGCAGGCAGGCAGGCCAGCAAAATGTGATCATTTTCCTTTTCCTTTTTTTTTGGCAGGGGGAGGTAGGTAGAGGGGTTGAAAAGAGGAGGGATGATCTCACCCTTATTTTTATAACTAATAACTTGGGCCCCGCTAGCAGGAAGTGCAGACTCTGCCCCCTCAGCAGCCTCCCACTGCCAAGTTGTGTCATCTCCCAGGGGCTTGCCCAGTCCAGCGGGAGAATCAGCACAGAGTCTGAAAACCAGGAGGAGAGAGAGCTGGGAGCAGAGCCCAAAGCTGGCCCTCAGATGTGCTTTAGGCAACGCCTACAAGGTTGGCCCCACGCAGGTTATAAATCAATGGATTCGTTATCAACATTAGACATCAGGAGATTTTAAGATTTCAGGCTTCTTTGGGAAGCTCTAACTCTCTGGCTACACTAGGCTCACATTCCTACAGCGCAAGGACGCTGATGGGCCTGGGCCCTCCAGTAGCCACAGTCGCCACCACTCGCTAGTGTACCCCATCCTGGCAGTTCCTCGCCATCCATCCCCGGCCCGGGCCTTCTTCCTTGTGCCAACCTCACACCACTCATGTCAGTGACCTGCCCTGCTCCTAGTCTCATTCACCTGCTGCTCTCATTGTTCCTGTCCCTGCCACCATTCCCCTGGGGCCACACAGAGCCCCAGACCTGCCCTTCCAAAGTTCCTTCCCACTGTGCTTCCTCCCTCCGAGCAGAGGGGGATTTACTCCCTGTTCTTGGGCAATGACTTGCTCCACCACTTCCAAGCCTTCGCTCCCACCATCACCCCTGCCTGCCTGGCATGCTTTTCCAACTTGTCTACTAGCAACTCATTTTAGCCTCTCTGTTAGCTGTTTTTATTGCTGCCATGACAAATTACCATACTTAGTGGCTTAAGTACCACAAATTTATTCTTTTATAGTTCTGTAGGTCAGAATGGGGCTCAGCAGACTGAAATCAAGGCAGGGCTGTGTAGCTGGTCCTTGTTTTCTTGCTGGCTATCAGCTGAGGGTCCTTTCTCAGCTTCTCGAGGCCACCCACGTCCTTTCTCCATCTTCAGGGTCTAGTCTCTCTCCCACTTTGAATCTCCCCATTTCCTTCTGTCTCATCTCTCTGACCCAGTCAGGATAGCATCTCTGCTTTCTTTTAAGGACTCGTGTCTTTAAAAAATTGGGCCCACCCAGATAATCCAACATAGTATTTCCATCCAAAGGTCCATATCCTTTTTTTTTTTTTTTGAGACAGAGTCTCACTCTGTTGCCTGGGCTAGAGTTATGTGGCGTCAGCCTAGCTCACAGCAACCTCAAACCCCTGGGCTCAAGCAATCCTCCTGCCTCAGCCTCCTGAGTAGCTGGGACTACAGGCATGCGCCAGCATGCCTGGCTAATTTTTTCTATAGATATTTTTAGTTGTCCAGCTAATTTCTTTCCATTTTTTTTTATTAGAAACGGGGTCTCGCTCTTGCTGAGGCTGGTCTCGAACTCCTGACCTCGAGTGATCCACCCGCCTCGGCCTCCCACAGTGCCAGGATTACAGGCGTGAGCCACCGCGCCCGGCCCAAAGGTCCATACCCTTAATCACATCTGTGTGGTCCCTTTTGTCATAGAAGGTTACATATTCACAGGTTCGGGAGATTAGGGCACGAGCATTTTTGGGGGGCTGTTATTCTATCATCTGTCAATCTATCATCTATTTTATCACACTCACTTAGAAGCCCAATTTAAGTCTTGCATCTTCTTAAAAAGTTCTGCTTCACCATTTCTTTTCTAAACTGCTGTGCTGTGTGACATCGAGAGAGTCCCTTGATGTCTCTGTTTCTCATTTCCGTTAGATGCGGTGCAGGGCTGATGAACTTCAGACAGTGGCTCTCCAGGGTGGGGGGAAGCTCTGACCTACCGTGCTTGCCCATTTCTGTGATATAACCATTCCCATGTGGTTGATTTCAAGCTACCTATTGTGGTGTTACTGAAGGTCGAGTCAGGAAGAGATGTGTGCAGGCAGCTCCTGCAAGTCAGTCTGAGCCACCTCCAGCATCACTGCTTGTGTATAAGAAGAGTAATTGACTAGTGATCTGAGAATCGCTGGTGAATTAATGATTTCTCTAAAACTGGAAAGCATCTAATGGCTCTCCAGGTAAGTGGGCCCCTCTCTGGGGTGGGTGCCATCTCCAGTGTAAATGTTTCAAAGATCAGAGGACTGGCTTCATGAGAAAGGATTGGAAGAAACTGCCTAGAAGGAGACCCAGAGACCTCTGGGATCTGGGGGCCCCTCAGTGTGCTCACAAAGTCCCAAATCCAACCACAAAATGAGTTTAGCTTCCAGAAAACACACGGTCTCTTCACAAGAAAATAATCCAGGGGTATGATGGTTGTTACAGTGATTTCTTCAGGTGCACACATGGAGGAGTCAAATGAAGAATGTCAGCATCATGAAAGAATCCCTAGGATGTCACACAAAGTACATTAATAATTTTCTCCTGCAATACGTGCAATTCCTTTGTGGTGTTTGCATTTCTTGCTTTAGGAGGCCCACAAAAAGCATAGCTGCGTTTATTGAGTGCTTACTACTTGCAAGGTACTGTGCAAGACCTTCGCATGTGCTGTCTAATTCGACCGGCCTTATTAGTCCCAACTGTGGAATAACCAGTCCCTAGAACACGGGGGCAACAATATCCAGCCCTTGAGATGGGCTCGCAGCAAAGATCTGCACAGGGGCCAGCGGGAACATCCACTGGCGCCAGCACCTGCAGGAAGTGACAGTCCAGGGAGTCTCGGTTTCTGCAAGAATCAGTTCCTATGGGGCCACTGACAAACGCTCCTTTTATGTATTTGCTGTTGTTGACTTAGCCCCAAGGGGAGAGGTCGAGGATAAACACCCGAATAGACTCAGACTGGATTTGGGGACCAGACTGGATTGGGGACCCGTCATCTCCAGAGGGCACTACCACTGGCTTCTAAGCCTGTCTTCCTACTTCCCTCTTTCTCCTGCCTTTGACCCCCTACAAACGCCCCTCTGAGATCCCTGTTATCTCACACACCCCTAAGGGGACATAGGCACATCCATTTCATTCAGCAGTTATTGAGCACCTACTGCATGCCATGTGCTAGAGATCCAAAGATGAGAGAATCACAGTCTCGGCCCCAAAGTGTCCCCAGGAGTGGCACACCAGGGCCTTAGGGCCATAAATACACAAGATGCCAAGGAGTCCTCAAGTTCGAGGGCTGACACCAACTTCCAAGGGAAGAAAGCTTCACACAAGAGACCCTCAAGCTGTGTTTTTAAGGAGAAAAGAATGGAGTTCTCTACAGACCAGAGGTGGGAGAAGGCTTTTCAGACAGGCAAACCGTGGGTGTGAATAAACGAAGGCATCAGCCAGGGTGGGAGCTCAGGAGGAATGTCAGGGGAGTGGGGAGGGGAGGAACCAAGCTGGGGTGAGGAGGGGAAGAGGAGAAAGTGGAATTCCCAGGGGCCAGATCAGCAGGGCTTCCTACCCCAGCTAATCAGTCCGGACTTTGTCCCGTAGGCAATGAGGCACCGTGGGGGAGTTTTAGGCAGATGAGTGACACAACCTGATTGGTATTGTAGAAGATCACTCCTCCGGCACAGTGAAGGCTGGGATCGAGGGCAGGGCTGAGAAATCAGAGGCTACTGCCAAGGGCCAGGCGGGGATGTCGAGGGCCCGAGTCACATGCCCAGCAGTGAGGTCGGGGGCTGAGAGGACAGACAGACAGAAACACCCAAACCTCAAGATCCCCCCTCCCTTTCAGGCTTTCGGTTATAACCTGAATATTTGGTGGGCACCCAAACGGATGACCCACTCACACGTGTCCTCTGCAAAGACCCCTGCCCGGGGGTGGGCCAGGCCCACAGACTGGAAGGTCCACACTCCGCAGAGCCCAGCAGGTTGGAGGAGAAAATAAACTTTGGAGAAAGGGGCGCATTCAAGACAAAATCCCCTGTCTCTGGGCCGACTGATAAACAACGGCTGCACGAACAATTGTAGAAATGCCAGCTAGGGGCAAAGCTCGGTGACAGCACACAAATCAATAACCAACAGTTCCAGGAAGGAGGGGACTGCCAAGGGCAATGGGATACCAAACCCTCACGTTTGGGGAGGGCATTGCGTTTATGAAGCATTCCAGCTCCTAATAATGACGCTGGCAAAATTGATAAGATGAACTACATTTTACAGTCGAGAACACTGAGGCACAGAGAAGCGGCCGATTTACCCAGGGGTCCAAAGCTGGTGTGAGAGGGAGCTAGGACTACACCCCGAGCCCTGGAGGCCAAGTTTAGCTCTTCCTGACTTCCTCCTCTCAAATTCTGGGGCTCGTGTGGTCTGTTCCATGGGATCTAACACTTGCCCCTTCTCCAATTATGTCGTTAGGGTAGTGATGGCTGAACATTGGGGGTCCGTGCTATGTGGCGGGAACTGCTCTAAACACTTTCTGTGTTGTGAACTGACCTAAGCCAATTTGTCCATTCAACAGCTGTCAGGCTCTTTTGGAAATAATAGGGGTCTCTGATAATGAGAGGGAGATGGGACCTATACATTACCCCTCTCAACCTTGCTGCTGGCGGCTTTACAATAAAAGTAGTTCTGCTACACATACAAAGAGGCACAAAATCACCCACATGTGGGTCCATGTAAGTCCCACTCTGCCTTTTCAGGCACTCTGACACGCACTTTGCAGGAAAGGGTCATTTTGCAATCGTAGCTCAGTGGCAGGGTCAGCTGGCCCTCTGGTTGGACCAGGAGTCAGAAGCAAGAACAAACGCAGGTCTAGACCTAGAAGTCTCCTCCTCTAGGTGTTGGCAGCCCCTCTCACCAGATTCTTTTATTTTGTTTATGCCAGGGTAAAGGAGCCTGTTCAGTCATTCCAGCCAGCCCTCTAGCTTGAGTACTGCTTATTGCATCAATGAAGTGTACTTTTAACATCTTTTATGTTAATTAACTGGGCCATGGATGCAGGGGTAGTTAGTAATATTCGGAGCTCCCGCATAGACACTGCTGAGGGTAGGTCATTTAGCAAATGTCCTCAGAGCACTCACTAGGCGTTGGCATGGTTCCAAGCACTTTGAACTTTATACATCTTAAACCATGTAATTGTTGTAACAACCCCATAAGGTATATACTGATATAATCCTGATGTCACAGATGAGGAAACTGAGGCATGGAAGTGACCGTGGCTCTGGTCTGTTCTCCCATCTCTATCTACGGACCCAAACCCTGTACTGGGCATACAATAAATACACGTTAGTAATAAATAGTTACTATCCCCAACATGGCAATTGGTCCTACCGAAAGGCCAGAGAATGGCTGCAAATGGGTGTCATCTGAGAGCTACCCTGACATGACACTGGAATCCATTTGCATCTGTCATTATTCTCATGTGCTTCCCTCCAATTCTTGTGCATCATGTGTGGCTCAGAGTTGACCTTGGCAATGACCTGGTTTCATAGATGTCTGTAGAGTTGCCTGCTTAGGCTCCCCTCAAGAGAGACACAAGTCTCTGATGCATCTTAGGTTGCCACGGTACCAAGCACCCAATAAATTCTCCTAAAATGAGGGAATGAATGCGTGATTCACCTAGAAGAATCACACAGCTCTGTGTGTATGTTGTTGTTGTTGTTTCTACTCTGGTCTAACTTTTTTTAAATAAAAACTTGCTTCCTTGATTATCATGCCAATTTGGAGGAAGACTTATAGTTTCCATAATAAATTTAATAGAAATAATTCAAGCAACGGAATAGGAAAAGAAAGAAAGATAAATGAACACAAATCCAGCACCTACTGTGTGCAAGGCACTTTCACACATATCGTCTCATTTAATTCACGCAAAGCTTATTCAAGACAGGCTCAGAGAGGTTAAGCAACTTGCCCAAGATCACACGGCAAGTCAATGGCTTTTCTGCTGGCTCCGTCTGATGCCAACCCAAGCTCTTGCTAGCACACTGCAGAGCTAGCATGCAAATGTGCTTAGGGAAGATGGCAATGCCAGGCGGTGTCTGGAAGAAGTACATTTTAGAGAGGTGTTCAGAGGTCTGCCTTCCCCAAAAGTGAAAAGGCTTTTGAAAATAGCACAGCACGCTCTGTTCAGAAAGCGGACACGTCTAGACAGAAAGGGACCCCCAAATCTCAAGATCCCTCTTCTCTTTCAGGTTTTCTATTACATCGAAGCAGGGCAGGGGCGTGGGACTTTCCACCATGCAAAACGTATGCAGAATTTTATTCAAAAATGTTTAATAAATCAAAGATGCACTTAGAACAAGAAGCATCACACAGCCCAGGTGATGGCTCTTTGAGTGGCTGGAGGTCCGAGGAGGCCGGCTGGTGTTTCTGTCACACTGATTGACGGGGTGGGGGAGATTGGGGGGTAGTGGTGGGGGGGAATACACTCCCTGCCATGGACAACCACCAAACAGAGGACATTTAAAATGCAAGAGGGATGACTGAGGCCCCACTGAAAGATTAAAGAAAGGAAAGAAATGCAAACGGGCAGGTCAATTACTGTGTGAAGATCTGAGTTGTTTAACTCGTGCTGGGCCGTGCTGCATTTGGAGGCCGCGAGTTGCACTGCATCCCCTGTTCTTACATCTTTCCAAACTTTGTACATCACAGGAGCCAGAACCACCCATGACTCAAAGCTAGGGTTCAGTACGGCAAGAGGGAAGCACCTCTGAATAGGAGCCCACGGCTTGGCTGTGAGCCATTGCCAAGAGAAGCCATCGTCTGTCTTCTGATCAGACGTGGCTGCCCACGTATCTCCGTCCATCCATCCCATGAGTATTTATTAATGCTTATTCATACCAGGTCCTGAGCTAGGGCATGAGCATAGGGCCCTGAACATGACAGACACGGTCCCTGGCCTTCTGGAGAACAATGAAATGTGTGATTAGGGCACGAAATGAGGCTGGAAAGGTAGAGGGAGTTCAGATCAAGCAGGGTCTCAGTAAGAACTGGGGACTCGACTCAAAGTGCAAAGGGAAGACACTGAAGAGTTTTAAACAGGGTTGTGGCATAATCTGATTAGGTTCTTATAAATGCACCTGGATGGTGGAGAATGGATTTAACAGGAGGCAGGTGTGGAAACAGGCAGAGAGGAAGAGGCTGGGTTGCAGGAGGTAAGGCAGGGGGTGGCGTGGGCTGGGCTAGGGTGGGGCAGCAGTGGTGGAAGGTGCTGGAAGGATTTGAGATGCATCCTGGAGGTATTATAGAAACATGACAATGATTTAGGTTTGGGGAGGGGGAGGAAAGGAGAAAATCAGTGATGAGTTTCAGATTCCCAACTTGAAAAGCCATGTGTGTACTAGTGCCATTTCTAAGACGGAGAACAGTGGAACAGGCTACTCATTCCCCCCGTCCTCCGGCTGGCACTGCTTGAACACCTACTGTGTGCTGGGATGCCACACCTGCTTCTGAGAAGAAGAAGAGAGTCGGTATCACAGGTTCATCCAGACTCCCGCTCAGCCAGATAGATGCTCACTCTTCATCTGGCCACGCTGAGGGGCCACATGGAATTCAGGACTGTCACTGTGTCAGGGAACTTCTCATCCTGTTTAATCAACTCAGTCTGCACTCACCTGCTCATGAGGTTTTTTTAAAAAATCAAAATTGAACTGGAATTAGCCATGGGGAGACAAAACTTTACTTTTCCTGTAAAATTGACTTACATCTGATGTAAATAATACCAAATAATCTGATTTTTCTTTTTCCTTTGGCCAAAAAGAAGCTTAGCTATACGTTTGTATCTCAGATTAATAACTGTTTAGCGTTGATGGTTTCCATAATGGCATTCTGCTTTTCTCCTTGATATTGATTAATCCAACTAAACATCTATCACTGTGTGCCCCATGGAGCAGCCTGGCAATGGCTGTGGCTCCTGCCATCTCCGCTTAGACCAGGCATGGGCTGGGGACGTTCATCCAAACCCTGCCTGAGCCATTCGGGTTTCCTGAGCTGGGTACCTGAGCTCAGGGATGTCACCTACATTTCCAGCTCACGGTTGAGTGGTGGTGTGCTGTGCCCACAGATGCCCCCTACATGAGGCACCCTGCCTTTGAGCTGCCAGGTGTTGGTTGCTGAGGGCTCTCAGCTGAGAATTACCATTAACCAAATTATTATGAATATAATTTCGCTATATGTTATACAGATGATTTGTCCATATTATCCTCTGAGAAATACCCTTAACCAAAGAGAGTTGCTCAAAGTCATACCCCTTCCATGGGGGTAGCTCGGATCCAGTGATGGGACCATCCCAGCCCAAAGGCCCAGCCCTGTTGGCTCATGGCCGGACAATGCTAAATGCCTTCCAGTTCCAGAACTTTCCGTGGATGGGCCTCTGTTGTGACTGCATTGCAATTCTTCTCCTCTGCCCATCCCTGCCTCCCGCTGTCCCCCACACGTGTTGATTCTAAGAATACGTCCCCGTCACACTCCCTGCAGAGACCCCGGCGTCCCTGTCTAGTTCCCAGGAAACCCAGCCTGAGACAACAGTGGCTGCTGTGGCTGGAAGGACATGATTTCTTTCGTAAACACTGGGCCCATCGCACCCCTAATAAGTAAGGGTAAGGACGAAGAGAAAATGAAAATGGGCGAGGTAGTGGAAAATCTCTGCTTTTGGTGTGTGGTTTTCTTCGATAAGTGCTCGGGTGGCACTACCTCAAGACACCAGCATCCGTGCAGTAGCTAGCATCTGTGCAAGGGGGCACTTGGCTTGAAGTCAGGCCTCAAATTCTGGCCCTGTTTCAAGCTATGTGACCTTGGGCAATTTATTTCACCTCTCTGAGCCTCATTTTCTTTAACTACAAAATGGGCCGAATCAATTTGCCTGGTATTATAAAGACTTGCATGAGCTCAGGATTATAAAAGCACCTGAAACACAGAAGCTGCTTGACAAATATTGGTTTCCTTTCACACACTCAGGGGCGTCCCAGTGTCTTCCTGGTCAGAGAAGGGGGTGTGCAGTAACAACGAGTTTCCAGTGGATGTGAACATACTCAACTGTGCAGGGGGCCTTGGGGCAGAGTGGGAAAGGTAGCCCGGCAGGTGCCAGGTTAACAAGGCCTTCCCACGGCTCCCTCCCCCCGCAGGGGGGTGGCCCCTGCAGTTGATGGACCGGGATATGGCACAAGGAGAAAGAGCAGTGACACCTCCTCCAGGATGTCTTCTCTGATCAGAAATGACTTTAGGAACATACCTGAAGACTAGCCACTTGACTCTGAGTGAGAGGCATCATGAGAATGTAACTCCATGAGGCTGGAACCTGGTCTGTCTTCTTGAACTCCCTAGAGCAGCGGTCCCCGACCTTTTTGGCACCAGGGACCGGTTTCATGGAAGACAATTTTTCCGCGGAGGCGGGCTGGGGAGGAGGCGGAGCTCAGGCGATGATGCCAGTGATGGGGAGTGGCTGTAAATACAAATGAGACTGCTGGCTGCTTGCCTGCCCCTCACCCCCTGCTGTGCACCCCCCCTCCCCCCACCCCTTCCCAAGTTTCACAGAAGACAATTTTTCCACGGGATGGGTCACAGGTGGAGGTGTGTAGCTATGTAGCCCTGTCCCTAACAGGCTGCAGACATACTGGGAAGGGCTTGGGGACCACAGCCCTAGAGCACTGGCTGGCACATAATAGGTGCTCAGTAAACACTTGGGGAAGGAATGACTAAATGATCTTTACTCCGCCATCCAGCAAAGAAGTCTGATGATTTCCAGAGGGGGTGTGTGTGCATAATTTCTGGGTAAATGCTCTGAGGGCAGCAGTGTGGCACCAGTCCAGGACCCCTCCCACGTTTTCCAGTGAGCCTCCCCTGTCCTCTGGTGTCCCCTCCAGTTGTGCAATGCTTTGGCTGCTTCTGCACTGCTTTCTCCTAGAGCAGTGGTCTGCAAACCACTGCCCTCCTTTTGTAAACACAGTTTTATTAGGACATAACCATGCCCGTTTGCGTAAGTATTGCCTGGGGCTGCTTTTGTGTTACCACGGCAGGATTGAGCAGTCACAACAGACATTGCATGGCCGGAAAAAACTAAAATATTTACTCTCTGGCCCTTTCAGGAAAAGTTTGCTGACCTTTATCCTGGAGAGATGAACTTAGAGAAGGGTTCCTCCCAAGAAGGTGATCATTCCGTCCCTGGGTTGGAGACTAGACTCACCGAGCACCAGGCCCTGTCATCGCTGAGGGGGCTGAGCAGGCGCCATCCCGTAGAGACTTGACTGATACCGAAGCCAGGGTGTTCTGCGACGTCTGCTCTATGCCAGCCGCTGCTCTCACATGCACCTCTCAGCAATGCACGAAGTAGGAACTATATTATTCCTATTTTACAGATGAGGAAACTGAGGCCCAGAGAGGGTGAGCAACTGGTGTGAAGTCACACAGTGGGGCTGTGGCAGAGCTGGGGCTCAACCCCAGGTCTGTTTTGAGTCCAAGCTGCTGCTCTTAGGCGCTGCTCTAGGCAATCTTTCCTTACTGAGGCTTGGCAGAAGAGGGAAAAAGACAAATAAACACGAAGCAGGTTTGTTCAGGCCCAACAGGTGATTGCTGTGTAAAAACAATTCTCCGCCCAGTGCATCAAAGGGTGGGTCTCCGGCAGGGGCACTGTGAGGAGTCCTTTCCCGTGGGTAGAAGAATCAGCTATAGAGGACCAGACTCCCAAGGCCTCCTGGGGCAGGACCGGGGCTCTCCCCAGCAGCACCCGTAACCCAACATGTGAGAAAAGGCACCGAGCGCAGAGAGGCTAGATGAACCTGACAACATCCGACACCCCCACTGGGATGGACACTAAAGGCTCTGTGTTTGGATACAAAAAACAGAGATTTCAGGTAGTTTCGTTCCAACTCCCCAGATAAAGACATATTCCACGATAAGCCGGCCTCTTTTGTCCCTCTAAATTCAAAAGATTAAGTATCTCTTAGAGAATTGTCTCCTTTAGTACTAAGTGTAGAAATTTATTCAATTTCACATTGTCATGATACCAAAACTTTAGGGAAATAGGAATAATATGTGAAAGGTCTGTAGTTATTACAAAAAGAGCAAAATTATTCCCTTTTTGTTGGAAATAAAGGGAAGAGTGCATGGGAGGGAAATTAATGCGGTTTACAAAGATGAACAGCAAACTCACCCGGGTCACTTCCTGTTGACACAGGAAGAAAAGCTTCTGGCTTGTTTCCTGGGAATCTCTCCACAAAGTCAGGTCAGCAGTTCACGCAAGGGAGTGGATGGAAAAAGCGACGCCCGAGTCACGTGAGAGGTTTAGTGATTTGGCCTGTCTGGCCGTTTCCATTCTTGCTTTTTACTGTCTGTGCAGATGCTACGAGGACTCCAGCTCTGAATGTGGAAAACAGCAGACTCCTCACTGCCTCTTTGGCCCTTGCTCTGGGATCAGATAACGGCCAACAGTATCCTCAGCTCCACACCGATGTCCTGCTCAGCCACCGCCACCACCATCGCTGCCTCCCAGTCTACAGAAACCTCCCGGCCGTGGGGATTTCTGTTTCATTGTTTTTCGTGCAGATCACTAACTAAAATTCACTGTTTGCTTTTTCATTGTCTGCCCGTCTCCTGCTCAACCAGTTTGTGTCTGCCTCCTTCGTGCTCATGTCACCAATGCCTGGCTCACGGTAGACCCTTGGTGAATATTTGATGAGTGTTAATGGAGTGTTCAGGAATAAGTTGAAGTATGCTTAAAATTTCACAAACGCTTTTGGGTTTTCACATCTAGTTTTTCTTTCCACATTGAGTTGGCTGTGCTACCCAGGGCACCCTGGTTATAACATATCTAGCTGTCACTTTAATAAAGTGGTCTTTCATTGGTTCATCCCATCCAACATAAATTTATTGAGCACCTATCCAGTGCTGGGCATCTATGGCAAGAATTCAATGGTGACCAAAACAGAGTGCCTACCCTCAGGGCTTTCAGTCTAATGGGGGAAGTGAGGGAACAAATATTAATGAAGTAGCAACACAGATATAGTATTACAACCTTGGTAAATGCTATGAAGGAGAAACACATGCTGGGCTTCTCAGGAAGTAATGTTTGGGCTAAGCTCTGAAAGATGAATTAACTAGGTGAGTTAACGAAATTAACTTGCTCAAGAGTGATTACGGTTATCATCAGGGAAATGCAAATCAAAACCACAATGAGATACCACTTAACTGCAGTGAGAATGGCTTTTATCAAAAAGTTCCAAAACAACAAATGTTGGCGTGGATGCCGAGAGATAGAAACACTCACACACTGCTGGTGGGACTGTAAATTAGTTCAACCTCTATGGAAAGTAATATGGAGATATCTCAAAGAACTAAAAATAGAACCACCATTTAATCCAGCAATCCCATTACTGGGCATCTACCCAAAGGAAAAAAAGACATTCTATAAAAAGACATCTGCACTCAAATGTTTATAGCAGCACAATTCACAATTGCAAAGATGTGGAAACAACCCAAGTGGCATGAGTGGATTAATAAAATGTGGTGTATGTATACCATGGAGTTCTCAGCCACAAAAAACCAATGGTGATCTAGCACCTCTTGTATTATACTGGATAGAGCTGGAGCCCATTCTACTAAGTGAAGTATCCCAAGAATGGAAAAACAAGCACCACATGTACTCATCACATCAAATTGGTACTAACTAATCAACACTTATGTGCACACATGGAAGTAATATTCACTGGGTGCCAGGCAGGTGGGAGGGATGGAGGGGATGGGTAAATTCACAACTAGTGGGTGCGGAGCACACTGTCTGGGGGATGGGCAGGCTTACAGCTCTGGGCGGTGCAGAGGCAATATATGTAACCAAAATGTTTGCACCCCTATAATATTCTGAAATTTAAGAATTAAAAAAAAAGAATGATTAGGGTTAGAGTTTAGAACAGAGTTAGGGTCGGAGTAAGGATTAGGGGAAGGACAGGATAAGGTTAGAGAACTTTCTAGAAAAAGGGGCTAGCATGTTCATGGGTCACAGGGATCAAGTGGATGTTGACCAGTGGGAAATTGATGTCTGCCTAAAATAGGAGGGACACAAAATAAGTGGAGAAAAGAGAAAAAAGGTTGGAATTATTTAGGAAGTGAAATGACAGGGCTTGGTTAGTCCTTCAAGGCTCATGTGGAAACTGAGGCAGGGACTTTGGCCTTCTCCTAGGCTGGGAAATGTGGGCCTTCCGTGGCTGGCAACTTGGCTTCCAGAGATGGAAGCAGGTCCTGGGCACCCTGAGTGCGTGGGCAAACAGGGATGGCAGATTGGGGACAGGTGGGCAGGGGGCACAGGTGAGTGCAAGCCTCGGTCGGCAGCCACGTTTCAGAACCTCGATTTAGGACTCAGGTCTGGAGGATTCCTGGAGCCCATGCATAGATTACTGCGGGCAGTCAGGTGTTTACAGGAGCTTAAGATCATGTCTATTAAAGAGATCAATTGCATCCACAAGGGGTTCGGTTCCATGCTTAATAGGTAATTGCTGATTTATAGAGCCCTGCCTGTGACCAGTGTAGCCAAACAAGGAACATAGGAAACAATTGTCCTGATATATGAACACGATGTTTTTTTTCCCTCCCCTTGATCAAAGAAAGACTCCAATGAAAGGGGAAAATATAATTAAAAAGTAAAAGCCTTACGTAATGAGATTTGAAAGAAAACTTTTGAAGCCAACAAGCAACTGTGGGCAATACTTCAAAGGGCCCAGAATCAATGTTTGTCAATAGCAGTTTTGTGTCCTTTAATTTATCTTTCATGAATATAAAGTGTGATGTCATTAGGAGCCCATCCATGCCTAAATTTTGTTTGAGAATTGAAGAATCAGAAGTCTATTAACATTCTGTCCAAATGAGCAATGGCAGAGGCCCGTGGCCCAGGCCTCACCCAATCTTTCATCCTGAGGTTGGGATGCTAGTGACATGGTCAGGCCCTCTGCACCGAACACTCAGCAGCTCCCATGTGCTCTCAGAAGCCGAGGGTTGGCTGTGTTGGCCATTATCTTTGGAGACTTTCTTCCCAGAAGAGAAGCCACCTCATGACTCAGCCCAGCCCCAAAGTGACCATTTGTTTAATCAAGATAGTTGGTTTGCAAAACATTAAACATTAAACAGTATTTGATGCCTAGTTAATAATTTGCATCCTCTTCATTTGTTCCTGAATCCTTGGAGACTGACATTTTTTCCCCCCTAAAGGCAGAGACAACAAAAGAAATTGTATTGAAAGCAAAACTGCAGTCCTCACACTGCAAAGATGCTTGCCGGAGTGTCTGGTCTCCACGTTCTGCTGTTCATGGTTCTGGTGGGAAAGCCGGCCTTCGGGGTAAGTGTTCTTTTCAAATATCTATAGACTCTGAGGTTATTAGGAGGACCCAGCCAGCTGGGCTGGGAGCACTGAGAAACTTCAGTGTGAAAGGCTGGAGTTGCCAAGTTGACTGTGTCCTGACTACAAGAACCAATGCAGGCCTGTGGCTCTGGGTGCAGTTGGACAGCCAGTCTCGCGGTAACATGCATCTGACTTGAGCCCTCTTAGAGCACAGCATCTGTGAATGCATCCCATCAAGGAGTCTGTGGCAAGAGAATCTGCTAGCGCATGGGTTGTAGACTGTCATGGATCTCAGACACCCCTTTGAGAAGCCTTTGAGAGCTATAAACTCTCTCCCCAGAAAAATATACCTATATACCAGTACTGACACACCGAGTTTCCCAGCCATTTTGGGTACAGGGTAAGAACCCAAGTGCTTTGGCCTTGGAGGGGAACATTGCTGACTGTGAATCATCCTGGCAATGGGCTTGCTTAGATGGATTAGATTTGGGGAGTAGCTTTGTGGTTAGTACTTTTTCTCCTTTTTCCCCTGACCGCAGTGGATGGAGCATAGAGGGTGAGCCGGGGCCCGGGGGCGGGTTGTGGTGAGCAGGGAAGGGAAGTGCCATCAGAGGGTCTTGAATGGGGCACTCAAGACCTTTGGGAGCAGTAGAGGGAAATGCAGCCTCCCAGGACTTCCATACTGGATGTGGCCTGGGGCATGAGTGTGGACTTTGCAGCCAGGGCTTGAATCTCAGCTTTGCGACATTCTAGCTGTGGAATGTTGGGCAAGTAACATCATCTCTCTAGGCCTCAGTGTTTTCTGCAAACCAAGTGCTAATCTCTCACAGATTTGGGGAGGGTCACGATTAAACGAGGTCATGCATGTGGCTTGCAATAAATATTAGCTCTTTTCCCTTAAAATTTCTAGAACGAACACAACTTCTCTATAAAAACGAGAGAATTCTCCCCTTTTGTGGGGAGGGGGTGGTATAAAGCGGACAGGGCGAGAACTGAAATAACAGTCAGAACCTCTTTATCTTCCTAAGAACCTTTGCGTTTCCAGCCTCCTTTCACCCTATAGAGAGAGCACTTCCTGAAGGAAGCAGATTAAGTTACAGCTTTTCTAATTAGCATTTTTTAAAACAACAGCTTCTCCACCCCTCTTGGTAAACAGTACTCAGACACCTCCGTGTTAAGCTGCCAAATGCCTAACTTCTGAAAGGATTCTCTTTTCAAATTATGACTTGTGCATGTGTGGTGGCTGCAGTTGCAGATGGTTATCAAGCCCCTACAGCTCTGATTGCTTGCTGGGTGTCTGAGGCCGAGACACAGCGGAAACACCAGAGGTCTAGAGAAAGGCAGTGGAAATCATCACAGGCTCACAAGGGGCCCAGAGAAAGTACCAGTCGGAAAGAATTACATCCTAAAGTTTGCAGGCAAGGAGAAGCGTTGACTCAGTCTGTTTGAAGTTCACAAAAGGATAATGGTCCCAAAAAATCCCTTTTTTGCAAACCCCAGTGAATTTTTAGGGTTGGCGATGAAATTACAAGTCAATAATGGATAAAAGAGAAAATATGAGAGTTAGCCTTCAGGCAATGAGCTTAGTCAATTCCAAAGAGAGGATTCGGGGCTTTGGAATGTTTTCTTACCCCAGATGTGTGCCAGACAGGTGGTCGGGAAGGCGGCTTGTGTTGCACAAGCCAGCACACAGACATCAGGGGAAAGTGGCCGAGGTGCTCAGATGCTTTGGAGAGTTTGGGGCATCTTGGGGGGTAAGGGAGCCACGTGGCCAGATGGGCTGGGTGGCCTCTCCAGCCCCAAAGAGCTAAAAACAATAACCAACTGCTACCATGAAATGAGGAGTCCTGAGTGCTAGGCCATGAGCTTTCCATGAATTGGTTCATCTCTGGAAGGACTCTAAGCAATAAATACTATTACTGTTCCCATTTTACAGATACAGAGCTGGATAACTTGTCCCAAGTCACATAGCTGGGACATGGCAGAGCTGAGCTCTAGACTACGGGCTGGTGTCTGTCTAGACAAGGTCTCCTGCCTGGGGCCCTGGCTGAGGATGACATTTCTTTGATTCATCACATAGCTTCAGGGGCATGGTCCTTCCTGCAGAGAGATGAGGCTTTTAGACCAGGAGTCTGCTTGCTGCGCAAGCACAGTGGACTCCACGTGCCTCTGAAACTCTAAAGAAAGGACCTGTGATCGCTACCCGGGTACTCTCCCACGAATTCAGATCACACAGCAAGTGAGGACTCCACTTTGAGATCATCTTCCATGTAGATTTTTATTCGGATATCCACTACCCCAAGAGATGTGGCTCAAATGGCATTGCCCTGAACTCCAGGGCATCATTCACAGTCATTCATAGTGCCTTCCTGTCCTGGCCTAGACAGGCCTTACCTATCAGTTCTGAGCACCTGTGCAGCACAGCCTGTATCGTCATCCCTGTTTTAGGGATGAGAAACCAGCCCAGAGATGTTACACTAAGTTTCCAGCCAGGTCAGTCCGACTCCCTGCACGTAGCAGGAGACCTGCTCAAGGGTAAGGAAGACGTGGACTGTCTGAGAATCTCTTCTTGCTGGGTGTGGTTCTCAGGGTGATTTGGGGCAGGACGGGGTTTGGCTGTAACGGAATTTGACCTCTTCCAAGGCCAGAAGCCAGAGGACAATTCCCGCAGGGCATCCTGCTTATCGCAGCCCATCCCCAGAGAGGGTGAGACACAATGGCTTCTCTCTCCTACAAAGGGAACTTCAGATTGAATTGCTGTTTGTTCACATTTCTGGGCTTTTTAAACGCTAGAACTCTAGAGTCTTCCCAAGTATAGAGCTGCAAAAAGGTTTGCACAGACCAGACGTTGCAAACTGTCAGCTTGGAGCCTATTCTGCTCACAGCTTGAGTTTTATTTGGCGGGTAGGAGATCAGTCTGAAGAGTATTTTAGTTTTCTTTTAATTGCTTCGCAAAATTTGAAAATCAGAATGTTTCACATGAAGGTACAGACTCCAGCTTTTCTGGAAAGTCAGACATTCAAATGAAAGTGGGCTTCCGCCCTTGCCCGGCACGTGGGGAGGAGTGGCGACCACCCTCATTAGGAGAAGCAGCTTGGGTTTTCCAGTCCTGGCAGTGCCCACCACTTTCTAGAACCCTTCCCACTTGGCTTATGTGCATTATTAGCCTGGTTCTGCCTGAGAGAGAGAGAGAGAGAGAGAGAGAGAGAGAGAGAGAGAGAGAGAGAGAGAGAAACATCGAGGACATTGCAGCGTCGGAGCCAGTGGGAGATGGGTAAATGACCAGGTTCCGCATCTGAGTAATTCAAGCATCCAAAGCTGCATGGCGGGACCCAACAAGACCTTTGACAGGAAGGCACGACCCACCCTTTTCAAAGTCTCCAGTCGGTCTCGTTCAGGCCTAGGAGAGCCTGGAGGGACGTCCTTCCCTCTTGCCCTCTCCATACCACAGTCCTAAGGAAATGGGAGGGACTGAATTTCACTGCAACTTCTCATAGATTGTTTTTTTCTTTTTTAAATTGATCCTAAGCACGAGTCGAACTTATTAGCTTTGGCAGTATACACTGGTATTTAAAGAAATCAGGTCGCAGGAAATCGCCTGTGTACATAGGCAGGGATATATTTATATTTTAAATTCATTAGGGTTTCCTAAATGCAAAAGCAATTCTGCTGTCACAGAGAAACAGCATGGCAGAATATTCGGCAGCCGGGATTTTAAATAAAACATGCTTTTTCTTCATAATTAATATAACAAGGTTTCCTGGCTTAGGACTTGGCAAAGATCCCAGGAAAAATGGCGGGGGGAGGGGGTTGGTGTGACGAGCCTGTGACCTGAGGAACAAGTTCCAGGAAAAGTTTGTGCTGAGCCAGCTCTCCTCAGTCAACCCGCCCTCGGGGGTGCGCTCAGCGATTTGCAAAACAAAACAGAACAAACTCACAGACCACAGAGGCTAATAACAGTCATAATAGTAATAATAATAATAATAGCAGCAACCATTGATGAAGTCTTTACATATGCCACATACCGTGTGCTTTATGTTTATTATTTCACTTTAAGCTTCCCAACAACCCAGTGAGGCAGGGACCTGTGTCATTCCCATTTTACAAATAAGAAACTGAGCTACAGAGAATTTAAATAATCTGCCCAAGAGGCACCCCTGGGAGGTAACAGAGCTGGGATGCAAACCCGGGTGGGTCTGCCCGATGATGCCAAGGTCGATGCTTGTAACCACTGTGGTCTAGATTCTCATGCCTGGTGCTGCCCACAGACAAGCCAGCCCGTTCAGTGTGGTAGCAAAGGTGTCAGGCGGGGCAGGGGCCTCAGACTCCACCTTCCAGCAGGAGGCGAAGTGACCCCCACCTGGAGGCTCCCCCGGCCCAGCCCGGAAGCTTTACCTTCTGACACCAGAAGGATCCTGTCTTGCCAGACAGCTAACCAATAAGTTCAGTGTGCTGAAAACTTTAGTGGTGAATGCATCCATCTGTGGAAATGTTGCCAAAGCTCAAATTAGTTTCTTAATACATTTCTTAAACAGACTCACCTTTTCCTCTACTGAAATTGACTTATTTTTAAAGGAAATTGTCACTACTATAGAGAAAACAAAGAGGTGTCATTGAATTCTACCTGCTGCTGTTGTCACGCCAAAGCCCTGAGAGGGCAGCCAGCTTTCTCCTGGAAGGGGAGATTAGCGGAGGTAGGATAGTGACACACCAGCACCCCGCTGAGTCCTTCTTTGTGGTGGCCTTGAAAGTGTTGACAGGAAACCCAGAAGGGAATGACTTTCTCACGCTGCACTTTACTCTCACACTGTTATTTCATGCTCCAGACAGGCACCACCTAAATCAACTCAAGTGCCACCAGTGGTTCATGTCCCCACACCATGGAAAGCACAGAAGTGAGGACAGCTTCAGTGGTGGTGTTGGTTCCCAGCAGTGGGTAGTTACTTTCCCGAAGCCCTGGGCTGTTTGCTGGGGGCGACTGGCCAAGAAGGTTAATGTGGGGTCTTGTGCCCATGCGCGGGGGCCTCACACTCAGCCACGGTTCGGTTTGGTCTGCCCATCGGCCTTTCCAAAGGGCTTCCAAGTGGGTTATCACATGCAGAGATGAGTATTCTCATCCAGTCTCCTTGTCCTCAATGGCCTCACTCCCTAACCTTCACCCCCCTCCCCCCAAGTCCCTGGGATGATTTGTACAGATGTTTCCCACGAAGCGCTCACCTGAAGACTAATTATTGCAAACACTATACTCTCCCTGAGCTGCCAGGTTCCCTTGAATAACATTAGATTGGGTAAGGGAATTCTTCCTTTTACAATTGGAGAAACTGAGGCACAGAGAGATTCAAAAACTTGCATAGGAGCAAAGATAGGCCTTGAGTCTCCTTGGCCAGGGGCTTCCTGCCTAAGAGATCTAGGTCTAATCCAAGTGTGGCCAAGGGCAGAGTCGCCTGGGCACTGGCCGCAAATGCGTGTTCTGGGCCCACCCCAGGCCACAGAAGCACAACCCCTGAAGGTGGGCCCCGAAATCTGTGTTTCTATTAAGCTCTCTGGAAGATCCTTCTGCATAGTGAAGTTTGGGAGCCAGTGTCTTTACAGTGGAAACTGCCCAGCTGTACAGACGGGACTCTTCTTCTGCCGCTTGCCCCTGTCCTGTCTCTGCCTGCCACTGCCACGTGAAGCTGCAGCCCAGCACTTAGGTGACTGGGCAGAGTCTGAGGGGACCGGCTCTGGGCTTTAGAGCAGGGAAGCTGCAGAGTCACTCTGAGCCAGGAGACCTGGGCCTCATCTTCCTCCTGTGCAGATGAAGGGTTGAGGCCAGTTCCTATGATGCCTCCTGCCTCGTCACTGTGGTCCTGTGAACAGCCTTCTCTGTGGCCTGCCAGGCCTGGGCCAGTCTGGACAGGCCTTTTTATAAAGCTTTCCAAGAACGAGGCCCCTGATATTTTAATCTAGCTCAAAACCCCGCGTCCCTTAAGGTTAGCGAGCTCTTCTGTTTCCCTCTCTTCCGTCTCTTCATTACAATTTACCCTTGCTGTGGCTCCCTCGTCCCCACTGCCACGGTGATGAACAGCAAGCACTCGGATGTCAGACTGACTCTGACATATCCTGGCTCCAACATTTACTAGCTGAGTTATTTTGGGGAACTTATCTCACCTCTAAAATGGACATAATTATAGTACCTACATTATCAAGCATTGTGTGCAATGAAGCAGACAAAATGCCTGTAAAACATTTAGCACAGCCTTGGGACGTGGTCAGCTCTTAAAAAATGTGGGCTGAGGTCACAGTTCTCTCCTTCTTCTTCCTTATCTCCTCCTCCTCCTGCGTTGATCTTTCTCTTTGGATACAAGTCCCAGGTGTGTGGGTTCCTCCGTCATTTCCCCGTCTTTGTGGAAAGAGTGAATGCAAGAATGGGATGAAAGGGTTGTGTCCACCCTTCCCACCTGCCAGCATCCAGGTTGGTTTCAGGGATCCAGACATGGGGCATCCAAAACCAGCTGTTAGCCTGACCTTTCCCATACAGTCCCCAGATATCCAGCCTGGTGTTCGGGCTGCCAGTTTGCCTACCGCACCATGGCCTCTGTGGGTGGACACAGTGAGTCACAAAAGGAGTGACTTGCTTCGGATCCCTGTGACACCCTGACATGCGGCCCACACTGCCCGACTGGGCGGCAGCAGCTCCAGACTCCTGAGAGCCGGGCCGGGAAGTCTGGGCTGGCTCCATTGTTTGGTTTCCGGCCGAGCGCCGGCTCCTAGGAAGGGCATGTCTGCCACCTGCTGGCCGTGGGCAGCACGGCACCTGGCTGTCCCTCAGGCTCCCGCTAGAGCCAAGATTGGGGCTCTGGCCCAGGTGCAGGTCCTGGGGGGCCCTTCCCTGCCAGGCCCTGAGGAAGGATGTTCCCCAAAGTCCTCTCTCCTGTCCTGCCCAGTTCTCAGGGCATGGCCCACCCTATTCAGCTCAAAGAGAGGAATTCATAGAGAATCTAGGTGGAGACAGGTAGAGAGAGGGAAGGGCCCTGGGCTGAGGACAAGCTCCACGGAGGGCAAGTGAAGCAGGGCACAAGGACCGGGGCCAAGGCACCGTTGACTGGCCTTGATTACGGCGAGACTGAAGGAGGGGTAACCTTTGTCCTGGGTGTCCTGTCTTTTGGTACCTCTCTCATACTCCCAGAGACGTCAGTTTCAGATGCTGCCTGTTCAGGCATCCCAGGCCCAGGGGCACCCCTAAGGCCCGAACTGCCCTTCCTCTGGCACACCTCTCCACCACCTTCACCCCCACACAGAGCACCTGTCCTTGTCTCACTGCCTGCAGAAACAGGGCTGGGCTGGGAGCGGCATGGTCCCAGGACTAATGCAATGAATATTCTTCACCCAGATAGGTGCAACAGTTGTTAACCTTTTGCCACATTTGTGTTGCCGCTCATTCTTGGGGGGTGTGTATGTGTTTGCTGAGTGTTTTGCAGGTAAATTGCAGACATCGCCCTAAATACTTTAGCATGTATCTCTTAAGAATAAGTATATTTTCCCACAGAACCACAATGCCATTATTTACTTTCAAGAAATTGAACATTGATACAATTATAAATATTAATATAAATCTAGATTCAAATTTCCCAATTGTCTTAATGTCTTAGTCCATTTAGTGTTGCTGTAAAGGAATACCTGAGGCTGGGCAATTTACAAAGAGGTTTATTTGGCTCATAATCCTGATGGCTGGAAAGTCCAGGAGTGGGAAGCTGCACCTGGTGAGGGCCTCAGGCCGCTTCCACTCACCAGGGAAGACAAAGGGGGGGCGGCATGTGCAGAGATCACACGGCAAGAGAGAAAGCAAGAGAGGGGAGGAGGTGCCAGGCTATAATTAACAGCCCACTCTCCCAAGAACTAATAGATTGAGAACTCATTCACCCCAGGAAGGGCATTCATCTGCTCATGAGGAATCCACCCCCATGACCAAAATACCTCCCATGAGGCCCCACCTCCAACAATTGGGGATCAAATTTCAATGTGAGGGGGAAAAATACCCAAACCATCACACTTAGTAATGTCCTTTACACCTTTTTTTTTTCCAATCCAGGATCCAATCAAGGATTACACACTACATTTAGTTGTCATGCCTTACTTTAATAAAAAACAGTTCTTCCATCTTTTTCGTCTTTTGTGTGTTGACATTTTTGTGGAGTATAAGGCTGGTTATTTTGTAGAATGCTCCACAATTTGGATCTCACAGTTTGGATCTGTCACATTCCTTATGAATAGATTCAGGATAAGCATTTCTGCCAAGAACACTATTGATGCTGTGTCCTCAGTACATCATATCATGATGTGTTCTTTCTTTTTATCTTTCTTTCCTAATTTATTATCTGCCTACTTCCCAAAATCATTTAAGGAAGCCTGCAGTAAAACAGAAAATTAAAAATTCCACTGAGGGTAGAGGAAGCAAATACACCAAAGTGTCCTGGCTGACGTGGGTACTGGGAAGACACATCGCATTGATCTCAGCTTTCTGGCAGCCAAGACCCAAAGGGGAATCTGTGGAGCGATGGAACTCTCATTGTTAAAATCAAGGGCCAGCAGACTTTGTAAAGTGCTAAATAGTAAATATTTTGGGTCACAACTATTCTGCTGTTGTAGCCCAAGGACAGCCATAAATCATACATAAACAATGAGCATGGCTGTGTCCCAATAAAACTTTATTTACAAAAACACAACTTCTGGACTTGACCCAATGGCCTTAGTTTGCTGACCCCTGATTTAAATGAAAGGATATGTTCCAGTTATTAAATGGGTAAACCTTTCTTTTTCTGGTTAAGTACTGCATATTAAAAGAACTATTTCTATCATTATTTAGTTATTCCACAAAAACATTTTTTCCTTTTTATTTGTATAAATTTCTGGGGTACATGTGCCATTTGGTTACATTATTCAGCAAAAAGTTTGAGGAGTGGCATGTGCCAAGCACCGTGCTAGGTATTGGATAATAATACACCAATGACAAAACAGACACGATCCCTCCCTTTCTGATGGAGTCTGATGTGAGAGACAGATGGCATGCAAATAAACCAATATAAAACTACATTCTGTAATAAGGATAGTGGAGGGAAAGAACGGGTACAGTGACAAAATAATGGGGCTGGAGGATGTCATACATAGGGTATTTGGGGAAGGTGTCCTTGAGAAGATGACATTTAAACTGAGACTTAGTGAAGGTCATGAGAGAGGGCTTCCAGGCAGGGGGCACGGCACGTGCAAAGGCCCTGAGGTAGAAGGAACTTGGATTGCGCCATTTGGAAGCCAGGTGTGGGTGGAGCTTAGTAAGGGGCTGTGGGAGGGAGGAATATGGGAGGAGGTTTGTAGGTCACGGCAAGCATTTGCATTTTATTCCAAGAACAATGGAAGTCATTGAAGAGTTTTAAGCATCCATCCATCCCCAGTCCCCAGGAGCTGTCTCCTGAGGAAAGCACACCACCTGAGCACGAATCCTAATCCTCCTCTGTGTGACCTCTGAGTCCAGATATTCTCATCTGTAAACAAGGCTACTAAAAGCCTCCTCGTAGGGTTGTTATAAGAATGAAATGCAGCAATGCACAATCCGGCACGTTCCAGCACAAGGACAGGCGCATACAGGTGACAGGAGTCCCACGGCGCAGGAGGGGCAATGCTGCCGTGCTCGGGGAGTGCAGGCAGCGGGGTTACCTTAAACAGACTCACGGTACTCCAATCCCCACCCAGCCGCAACCATCAGAAAGTGCCCGGTGCTCCTCCACCCTGGAGATGATCCTCTGGCTGGCGGGAGCTCAGGAGGGCGCCCCGCTGGCCCGGCCAAGCCCGCTCTCAACCTTGCTCTGCGGTGTTGTTTTGTTTTTCAGAGCTTCCTGACATCTATCTTAGAACAGCTGAGCTCAGGTGAGTGTGCGGGTCCCCTGCGGCTTCCCACCAACCCCAGGCTGGTTCGGGAATGGTGAAAGGGGGCTTAAGCATGGGAGAGTTGGCGGGATCTCAGGGCTCCACTGGTTCAGGGGTGTCACAGACCCCTGTGAGAATTTGCACAGAGTGCAATGCTTCACACAATTTCACACTGCCCGTGGACACCCCTGGTGCCCAGTTTCAGGACCCCAAGGGAAAAACTGCTGATGTAGTTAAACTCTTCGATTTTACAGAGAATGAAACTGAGGCCCAGAGAGGGGAAGCCACTTGCTCCTGGTCACACAGCGCCTTAGTGGCTGAGATGAGGTGAAAGGCCCAGGCAAAGTGAGGGTGAGATGAAACAATGACTGACCCCTAGGCAGGCTGGCCCTGTGCCACCCCGTTCACTCCAGGATGACCCAAGGCTGACTCCCCGCTGGTGACAGCCTCTGCCAGCACCCTCACCGGGTCTCCTCCACCCAGTTTGTTTGTGTCCTCAGCCTCAACACGTCTGCCACCCCGTGGGGCCTGGTCTTCACATGGGCTCTCGGACCCACAGACTCACTCACTCACCTTCCTGTTTCCTCGGCCTGGCGCCCACGGCCAGGCCCTGCTGCGGAGGCCAGGCCTTCCCGCCGCGTCATCCACTCTCGGTCCCCGCCTCTGGGGCCCAGCCCCCCTTTGCTGCTCTGAGCCCCGGGGGAGAAACCTCCTCCCGCTACTTCGTCCCGCCAGAGGCCAACCTTCCCGACGGGTAGGGGCCTGGGCTGGGCACCCACAGAGGACCAGAGCCAGCAGGCAGCGCCGGGAGACGGCAGTCGGGCTTGTGTGGAGCCAAGATGGCCGCGGCTGGGCCAAATTCAGTTTGACGGTCAGTATCTCCAGCAGCGAAGCCGGGCTGGGCCAAGGGACTCACGCCTGCTCAAAGCAAGCAAGGCCAGGGCTTTGTGCCACCCCACGTGCTCAGAGAATAGTTGTGGCATTGACTAGGAATGTGTATGTGTAGGGTGTGTGTTTTTGAGTCTTTCTGCAAAGCAGAGGAGAATATTCAACAACAGATTGTTCACTTCCTCAGAAGGACCCCCTTGCTGCTGGCCAAGCCACCATCCACACTTGGGGGCCAGAAGGGGCAGAAGCCAAGGGGCTAGGGGAGCGGCCTCTTCCCCAGCGTGAGCACAAATTGCTCAGGCACCATTAAAGGGGCCCCTTGTGCCTGGATGTTGGAGAGACAGAGCTGCGGAAGCTACGGGGTGATACAAGAAGAAATAGGGGCGTAGAAGACTCAAGGAGCCTCACTCCTTCGCATACCTGAACAGCAACTCCCCCCCTGCCCCCAGTCTATGAGGCAACCTTGTGGGAATTAAGAAGCGTCTTTACCTCGAGACTTCCAGCTGCCAAAAAGTTGTAAAAGATATCTGCAATGAGGTTATGACACCCTGGAATTGTGCAGTGCACAGCTTGAACAACTGTAAGCAGTGGCCCTACTGAACAGAAATCACCGAAAAGGGAGCAGATTCAGTCTATGTGTCCATAAGGTTTATAGCTTTAATTCAATAGATTGGAAGCTACAGGGTTAGATTTGGTCTGCAAAGAGGAAGAACTTTCCGAACACTAGAGTTGTCTGAAAATCTG
The DNA here is from genome assembly GCF_020740605.2 of Lemur catta. Taxonomy (NCBI): domain Eukaryota; kingdom Metazoa; phylum Chordata; class Mammalia; order Primates; family Lemuridae; genus Lemur; species Lemur catta. Next base: position 14,075,381 of record NC_059141.1, on the reverse strand, counting down.
AATGGGTTGTGGGGTCTTGGGAAGTAATGAGTTCCCCATCACTGGAGGTATTTAAGCATAAGCTGAAAAACCACTAATGGGGAGTGGAGAGTATTGGATTTAACATCTCAAGAAACTGGGCTCTACAAGAGGTCTGCCAAGAGCTTCTGACAGTCTGGGGAGTAAATGAAGGGCCCTTGAAGAAGGCCACCCCTGGGCCGCAGGCTCCATCTCCGTGTATTCTGTCAGCCTCTGGCTGTGGAGTGGGATGAGACGTAGTGGTTGGGCCTTTCTGCAAAGAGTAGATTAGGTTTAAAAACATCCCTGTTAGGTGTCTGATTTAATTTCACACCGGGGTTGTGCTTTGATGGGATTTGTCAGATCCCTGCTGGCTGCAGACAGTGTGGTGAAGGAAACGCCACGCTCCTGCCCACGGGCAAGCTGCGTCTTTGGTGGGTCTTGCTGGAGACGGTGCACGGCAGGGACTTCTGGGGCAGAAGGCGCCCAGCCACAGTCCCCCCGGGTGGCGGAGGAGGTAGCCCTCAAACATCGCAGACTCTGCCCATCTCCCCAAAGCAGGGGACCCAGGAACCAGCTGGTGTGTGGAAATGCCTCTGCAAAGCTGGCGTGGCCCTGCCTGGCAACACGGGCTGAGCCCATCCATCAGCTGTCCCGCCGCCTGCCAGCGAGGGTCTCTGCTGGGCTCCCCCCGTCAGCCAGATTGGACGCATCAAATGCAGCTTGACAGGGTTGGGGTTTGGGGGAGGCCCTCGGAGGAGCCGTCTGTGCCACAGTGATGGATGACGCCAACAGGGACGACATTCCGGGGATTTTCATTCCGTTCCACACATCTGGCAAGCTCCTTAACCAGAGCAGCTGCACAGCCCCCATCGTAGGAACTCTGAGCTCTTCTGAGAGACCCTGAACATGGACCTTGTTAATGCCGGTCGAGGGACCCGGAGCATGTGCTTAAGAAGATTTCCCGATGCGTGTCACTTCCTGAAAGCTAAAACCCGTGGAGTTTCGTGACACCCAAACCCACGAGAGGTTCCAGGATTGTAAAAAGGCAAACAAAACGTGGAGGTGGGTAGACCTGGGTTGTGATGCCATCCCCTTTGGCCTGAGTTTTCCCTCATCTGTAGAATAGGAATAATGATACCTATATCATAGGGTTGTTTTAAGGTTAAACAAGACTGTGTGCAACCACACAGATTTAATTTAGTGTCTGATATATAGAAAATACTCAGTACATTGTAACCTATTATAAGGATGATTTGTGTTAACTCAAGATACTCTTACGGTTCTTCCTGATAATTTCTAGAGACAGGCTCTGATAAATTGACAATCTGCAAGTCTTTCTTTTTATATCTAATGTAAAATGCTTCTCACAGCTGCCTCTTTCTTCCTGAAAGCTCTCCCTGTTTCTATGGCCTATAGAAAGTCTCAAATAATCTGTATTTATACCTGGAACCCAATTTTGTATCAGGCTGTGATCCCTCTCTACCCAGGAAAGCATTTGCGAAAGTTTCTAGATTTCGACAGAGCTCATCAGGCATTTTCTTTACTAAATATCTTTGACCCAAATCTCACATAGTTTTCCCTAAATTCCCCATTTGCTCTGTTTCAAGCAGACATTTTTTTTTTGCCAGCAGAGCTATGTGCAAGGCAGAAAACTTGGCCATAAAGTTAAAAATTAACTGTCAAATACATACATTAACTACATGTAGGGCTCTGTGCTGGGCACTGTAGGGTAGAGAGAAGAAAGAATAGAAATAGATCTTGCTCTTAAGAAACTGATTATCTAATTGGAGGAAACAGTTAGACCAAGTACCCAAGAGAAAGCTGCCATCTGAGATCCAGCCATCAAACCTAAAACTCTCCAGCCACCTGGGCCACTAAGAAATGCTCTTGTATCTAAAATTCTTATCCCAATAGCAACCTAGTCTCCATAAGCCCTGCCTGTCCATTTGTTATTACTGCATAATACACTAACCCAAACTTAGTGGCTTAACCACTGACCGTGTATTGAGATCGTAATTCTTAGGGTTGGCAATTTAGGCTGGGTTCAGCTGGGCAGTTCTTCTGGCCTGCATCAGGCTCAGCTGATCTTGACTGGGCTTGCTCACGTGTCTGCAGTCAGCTGGGGTCTCATTTTGCTGGTCTTGGCTGGGATTTCTCATAAGTCTGAGGCCTCAGCCAGGATCAGTGGGCCTGCTGCTTTCCACATATTCTCTTATGCTCTTGCAGAACCAAGAGCAGAACCAACCGTTGCAGGCCAAACTGTTCACATGGCAGTCAGAGGGGGCCAGGAGAAAGATAGAGAAAGAGAGAGGGAGAGTGTGTATGAAAGAGCCCGAGCACGACTTCTTAAGGCCCAGGCTTTGAGCTGGCACAATGTCCTTCCACACACGTGTGTTGGCCAAAGCAAGTCCCAAGGCCAGCCCAGACCCAAGGGGCAGAGAAACTGACTCTATCTCTTTGTGGGAGGAGCTGCAAAGTCACATTGCAAAGAGTGTGGATGCAGGGATGGGGGGAGAATAGGTGCTATTTTTGTCATCAGACTGGCTCATACCAAACCAGAGTTCCACTGTGGAACTTGAGGCCACCAGGCCTAGACGTGGTCACATTTAGCTCCCTCGCCTCTTCATGACCCTTTGATCTCCTTCCTTGGCTGCCTTTCTTTCCTCACCCAACCTTGACTGGAGGCTCCTTTGAGGACAAGGACACATTCCTCTCGTATTTGTATAACTCTTCACTGTCCCCAATGCCATCCTGCACCTGGCATAATACTTGGTCTATTGTAGGTACGCAATATAAGCTTCTTACATAGACAATAGGATTAAGTGCCAACAAATTGAAAAGACAAAAGAAGCTGTAAGTTTGAAGGTAGAGAAACCCTCCAGGTGATGCTCCTATAAAGCACCTTCAAAGGACATTGCAGTGCACCCCAAATGTAAAGGATTTCAGTGCTTTCCCCTGCACAGTCCCCAGCTGGATGGCTTCTAGCCTGGTGATCTGGGGCCACCAAGCTCCACTGGTTCTACCCACCTCAATCAAGGACCCTGAGCTCCAGTACTGCCTTGCTTAGCAGGAACACGATTCAAAGCCTACATATTTTATTTCCCGTTTAGCTTCATAGAGAGATGAGCAGAGCTTGTTAGTAGGATGGATTCGAGTCAAAATCCTCTAACAGACATTTCATCCATCCCCCATCACATGGAAAAGTCACACCATCCCATCTACATAAGAATCTTCCCCATTTCCAAATATCTGCAAAAGGAGTAATTCTTAACGACCTAGCCAAGATTAGCCTGTCTGACCCCTAACCTGTGGGAGAAACAGGAGAAACTACAGGAGCAAACTGAAGTGCACTTATCTATAAACACCTGTTGGAAAAACAAAAATAACTTCTCCAAAGAAAAAGGAATAAATAAGCGATGCGATCATCTCATTACCAAACCCCATTGTCTCTCCCAAATGTCAGTCTGAAATCTTTCATGTCAAACCCAGAAAAACATTTTTTTTCCCCTCACTTCCTCACTCTCCCTGCTTTATCGGGCTAGATGGAAGGAAACTTTATTTGCTCCAGGAAGACAATAGCCTTATCTTCAACCTAGATCCTCATCCCTGCAAAGGTGGCCTCCCCCAGGAGCATCTTCAGAGTGGGGAAAAGCAGCTCTGGAGAAATAATGAGCGAGCAAAGGGAGTCTTGACTTGACACTGTGATAAATGAGGTGAAACTTTGGCAAGGAACCAGAGTTGGCGTATTCAAAAAAGAAATAAAAAGATAGTTCCATTTTAATGGGAAATATGAAACAGCCATTGTGCAAAAGTCGATTTTTCAAAAGCCAAAGAGATAAAGACTGTAACAGAATGACTGAGAGACGAGTAAGATAATGTGGTTGATAATCAGGCTGCGGTAAAGTGCCATCCTCCGAGCCACCGGCTGGCTCCGTAGGAGTGCCTTTTCAAGTCAGCTGTCTGCCTGTGCTCCTGCCTCATTATCATATGCCACTCTGGACAGCTTCCTCCCAGCTTCAGCTTGCCCACTTGCCATACTCCCACCAGCTGGAGGGAGCAAAGTCAACCCAACTTTCTTCAAATCCCAAACTTCCACAAAACGACCAGCCGTAGAGCCACGAGCATCTCCCAGGGCCCCAGAGAGCAAAGCGCTTGAGTCCAGCCTCACCTACACCTGCTTTTCCCAGTGACTGGCCCAGCGCGAGGTTCACGGCTGTGGGCAACTCCACACGCTGTCTTCTCTTTCAGTGGGCAAGATCCATGAACTTTCTTGAGGTTGTCCTTGGGCGATTCCTAATTAGCAGGCTGGATACTCCATGGGGATGGTTGGACACATTTTCCTGAGGGTGAGTGTGGAGGTATCCAAGGCAATGTAAGGTGCCAGTCAAAGCAGTTGAGTTAGTGGAATTTAGTGGTTTTATGGAGACAAACCGCCTTAGTTCACATCCTGCCATTTATTAGCTATGTGACCTTGGCCAAGTTACTCAACCTCATTCAGCCTCGGGTTTCTCAACTTAAAATACAGTGACTGACTAATACAACTTCTAGATTCTTATGAGGGTAAAATAAAATGGTGCATGTAAAGCACTTAGCACAGGACCTGACATGCTAAAGGCTCAATAAATAGTACCTGTTGAAATGACTCTATAGGTACAGCTTAGAAGCAGTTTGATGCCAAGACCAAAAGGAAAGTAAAGAGTTTCTTCGATGTCATTAAGCTGACTAACGAAGTCCCCTCAAGAAATATTACTCACAGAACCAACCAGGTACTCAAGTGTCACGTGATGTGACCCTGGGCAGACACTATATAGGACCCTGGAGACCTGCTAGCCCGCATCCTCTGCCTGTTGCTCAGAGATGAGAAAACCAGGCACCAAGATACAAGTGGCTTATCCAAGGCTGCAGGGAGCGGAAAGCCAGGACTTGACTTCTTCTCCCCATTACTAATCAGGTGCTCTTGACTCTGCCAAATGCCAACCCTGTCTTGCTGGGTCATAACATCCCCCAAATGAAAAGGCACAAAGCCTAAACCCCTCCTCTCCACCCCTATTGGTGTGAGGAGCTGGATAGACACAGGATTCCTCCTTGAGGACTTTGAACTCTTTGGGGAAAAGGTGTTTGACTACTTAAAATGCTGACCTATTTGAGTCTAGTGATTGGGCTTTCTGTGTCCTGTTCCCACCCCTGCAGGTTGGGCTGGTGGCAACCATGATGTGCCCAGCTACGAATATTACGATGAGGAAGAGCACATCAGTGCCTCACCTACGCAGCCTGACAATCCTGACTGGTACTACGAAGAGGACGGTAGGTCTCCAATCTGTCTCAGGGGCCCTCTGGGGAGGAGGGCAGCGTGTCCGCAGGGGAGGTGTACGTGTGACCATTTGCAAGGGCCCCTCGCTCTTCTCTTCTCTGACCAGCATCATAAAATAAGCATCAAAGAAATTATTGAGACTGGCTTCTTTTTCAGTTAGAATTATGCACTGTAAGAACTGGGGAGGTTCCTAGACACCATCTCCCCTACTCTCAAGTGACAGATGAAGGAAGTGGGGCCAAGAGAGGAGCTGGTTTGGCCAAGGTCACGCAGCGGGTTAGTGCAGCGTCATCCAGGTTTCCTGCCACTGAAGAGCAGTCAGGGTCAAAATCGCTGCCATTGCTTAGGTCACGGGTCAGGTCCTAAGTATGCTTCAGTGTTGAGCATCAGACTGCAGCGTTCAGAAGTTTGGCTTCGGGACTTTCCTTCCCTTCTGCCTTTGCTGTGTTTTTCTTTCACTTGTCACTCTTTAGACACTTTCCACAGCTGTTAGGGGCTGTGTGTGTGTGTGTGTGTGTGTGTGTGTGTGTGTATGTGTGTGTGTGTGCGCGCATGTGTATATATGTGTGTATGTGTACTCACACACACGTGCTTCTACCACGCTTGTTTTTGTTTTTGTGGTTTCTTTACCCAAGAAATGGGACAGAAAGGAAAATAAGAAGCTGGGTCCAAGCAAGGCCACGTGACTAAACCAGGAGAAGGAACGCGAAGCGCTTAGCAGCTGGAATAAAAGCTGTATAACTGTACGAAGTGGCCTGGAAGGCAGGGCCAAGATACAGGGCATCGGGGAACATCAGAAAGAACCATCAAAACAAGAGCCGGGCCCAGGGATCCTAGTTCCTGAACCAAAGAGCAATGTGTGTGAACAGAAGGATAAAGAATTCCCCAAGGGAAGATCCATTCAGACAACCATGAAAAGCCAAAGGCACAGATGAAATATGACAAAATCTAACTGAACAAGTAGTTGAAGAAAGATGAAGGCCACTGGGTCATTTCCTCCTCGCCGCCGATTCTTCTGTCACCCTCTTGCCTTTGGTCTTCTCTCCTGATGTTCAGAAAGCTCGTGTTTCATTAGGGGTGGGTTTTCTTTCCCCAATCCTGACCTCCACCCCTGGGCACTGGAAGTAGGGGAGGTCTTCAGGCTTGTGAAATGCCTTCAGCATCAGAGACAGACCCCGTGGCACTCCCAGCAAGACTGGGAGGAGAGAAACACAGATGAGGGAAAAGGGGAGTTTCTCAATGAGAAAGGTCCCATCCGAAGCCAGGCCGAGGGGAGACAGCCACGATTCCTTCTCGCCTCTCCTCTTACTAACTTGAATCCCTCTCTCTGGTCTGGTGACTGTGGTTTTTCTTGCAGTTTAAGGACAATATATGTTTTCCTCCTTTCCCCAGTCACTGGCTGTAGAGTTCCTCTCTCATTTGGGGCAGGAGACTGAAATCAGATGAACAAGTGGGGACTTGTCGCCTGCTGTCCCTTACCAACACTGACTTCTGCCCATGTGTCCTAGATGCGTGCCAGCCCAACCCCTGTAAACACGGCGGGGACTGCGTCACTGACGGGAGGACTTTCACGTGCAGCTGCCTGGACCCTTTCTCTGGGACCAGGTGTCAGAATGGTGAGTGCATCTTCACTAGTTTCACTCCTCCCTCTGAGTTAAACAAGAGGCAGTTCCTCCTCCAACTCGAGGGGTAAGGAAGAGCGGAGTGATTCCCATGGAAAACATTTGAACTGCATGAATTGTATCCTGCACAAGGGATTCCTCTGCAGGATCCTCACCCCTGCACTGAGAGAAAGAACTAGTATGCCCATTCTATAGATGAGAAGACTGAGGCCAAGAGGGGATAAGAGCTGGGCTGTAACCAACATGTGTTCCAAACTCAGGACTTTGTGTTTAGCATGTTTGAGTAACTACAACAGAAAAATAGTGTCCTCAAATGGGAAAGCAGGAAGGATCTCAGGGCACATTAGGCCCAACCCAGTTAGAGAAAAGGAGCCCAGAGATTGCAGGGGACTTGCCCATGGTCACACAGCTATTGCAGTTAGTGTAGAGCAGAAATTAGAGCCCTGGTGCCTGACTCCCAGCCCGTGCTCCTTCATCCTGCTATCCTCACTGTGTCTGCCTTTACTGAGCTCTTGTGGGCATGACATGAGGCTATGGGATAAATTATCCAGAGTAAAACTTGTATGGGCTAAGTGTACCCCTAGAGAGAGACTGGATTCTTTCCAATCTGGTAACCATCTAACTAGGGGTGAGGGGCAAGGAGGGTCTTATGTATATAGAGGGCTTTGTGGTTGACTTCTTTCCACTGTACCCTTCTCACTTATTCCTTCCATTTTCTTTCTTTCTTTTTTTCCTTCTTTCTTTCTTTCTTTTTTTTTGTTTTATGAGACACAGTCTCGCTCTGTTGTCTGGGCTAGAGTGCCGTGGCAATCTCAAACTCCTGGGCTCAAGCAATCCTCCTGCCTCAGCCTCCCAAGTAGCTGGGACTACGCCACTACACCGGCTAATTTTTTGTTTCTATTTTTAGTTGTCCAGCTAATTTTTTTTTCTGTTTTTAGTAAAGACAGGGTCTCGCTCTTTCTCAGGCTGGTCTCAAACTCCTGACCTCAAGCGATCCTCCTGCCTCGGCCTCCCAAAGTGTTAAGATCCTTCCATTTCCAATCCTTCAATCCCTCCAGTAAATGTTTCAGGATGGTAGGGGCCATTGGGTATAAACATAATATCTGGGCTCATCCCTCAACGTCTCAGAAGAAAGACAAAACTGTGAATGGAATATGAAATCAGCCGTAAAATGGAGAGACTAAAATTGAGACTCTGTTGGCTGAGGTGTAAAAATTATCAACGCTTTTCTTAAGATAGAAACATTAGGATTATGAGCACTGGAGGGAACGTGGGAAGGGATCACCCATGACTCGAGAATAAGAGAGGAGGAGAGAAGCCTTGTCCTGGTGTAGCGCGGCGTTTCAGCACCACGGACAAGACCACGTGTGCTCTGACAGCCACCCCTACCCCCAACAGTACTGCACAGGTATCCCTCTGCATAAAATGGGTCACAAATAATGTCCTGCGCTTTGTCCCTGTGTCTCGATGGATCTCTTACAGTGCAAAACAATTGCAAGAACAACCCGTGTGGCCGGGGCCATTGTCTCATCACCCAAAGTCCTCCCTACTACCGCTGTGCCTGCAAACACCCTTACATGGGTTCACGCTGTTCCATAGGTGAGTGGTGGAGGCCCCTTCTGTGCTTTCTCTGCCCTCGGTCGTGCCTGGGGTCCCTGCATCCTATTGTGTGGAAGTCTAGATGCATCTGGTGTTTTTGTGGCATCCAAGATGGCCCTTTTCACTAGGATTTCTAAAGACCCAGCATCCCTGGAGAGCCCAGTGGGAATTGACTGCTCTGTGTCCCTTCCCATCTAAAAAGAATCATCCTGAGACTCACTTCCTCCAGGAAGTAGGCCCTGCTCTGTTCCCGAGAGGGGGCCGCATAGGGGAATTAATATACTGATTCACGACTACGAGTCAGACTCAATCCCAGGAGATTTACATTCTCTCTGGCATTTTCCCAAAAACACAGCAAGGAAGAGTTTTACCTATGAAGGAACTGAAACTTAGAGAGGTTCACTAATGTGCTCGTGGTTGCGTGGCTATCACGGGGCAGAGCCAAGGTTCAACCCAAGGCTCATGTGTACTAGAGTGTCAGTGGGTCTGTCTTTCTCCTTGGGTGACCCGTCCTCTGTGCACGGATGGACACCAGAAGAGAGCCAACAATATCTCCTCGTCATCTCAGATGGAGGCTGCAACTCCTTCTGAAGCGCCTTCCTGGCCCCTTCCCTGTGTCCACACAGTGGCTCCCGTGTGCAGGCCAAACCCCTGCCGGAATGGCGGCACCTGCTCCCGGAATAAGCGGAGATCCAAGTTCTCCTGCTCCTGTCCTGACCACTTCAGGGGCAGATTCTGCGAAGTAGGTATGAGTCTCTGCCACCCTTTCATCAGAAACTCAGGCCCACAAGTGAGGCCTCTGGAATCCTTCTCTGTTGGGGTTTTGTTGCCAGAATGCTGTTCAAGTTAAGTTTCCCAAACTCTACTATTGCCTCAGCCTTCCAACCTGGGGCCGTGGGGTGTGTCTTTCTCTGTGTAGAGAAAGGAATAAACTGAGATACAGAGCAGGCAAAGCAAACCACCGGGGCATCCCTGGGCCTCAGCCCACCCTCCAGCGGTTCTTGTGGGAGCCAGAATTAAGGAACTAAACTCCCCTCCTCCTACAACTACTATATTTCATGTTTTGAAGCAGGGTGGAATGTGGAACATTCAAGCACCTTGTGTCTAAAACTTTGTGGTGAAATTTCAGGGGGATAAATATCCAGGCCCAAGCCTAGCACCCCTTGATAGTCCCACCTGCCAAGCCCGTGTTGGGAGCCGCATGGCCGCTGCTACCAGTTCTCACGTCCCTGCCTTGTCTCTCCGAGGTCCGGATGACTGCTACGTTGGCGACGGCTCCTCTTACCGAGGGCAAGTGAGTACCACAGTCAACCAGCGCACGTGCCTTCACTGGAACTCCCCCCTCCTCTTGCAGGAGAATTACAACGTGTTTATGGAGAATGCCGAGTCTCATGGCATTGGGGAGCACAACTTCTGCAGGTAAAAATTGCCTTCTTCCCTGTGCTCAGTCCTTGATTTGGAAGCAGATCATTGAAAGTCATCAGCCTTCTTTCTAGGAAGATTTTCCTACACAGAACAGGTGAGGTGATACTGCTATAACAAACAATCCCCAAATCTCCGTGGCTCAAATACATCAAAGTTTATTTCTTACTAATGCTCCCTGTGTCATGCGGGTTGGTGGCGGTGAGGATTGGGGATTCAGCTCCACAGATTCAGAAGGACAAGAAGAGACTGGAAAACAGAGCATCACGTTTTTACTACCTAGAAGTGAGGCATCATCTCCCCGCATGTATTTCATTGGTCAGAAATAGTGATGGGGCCCCACATAACTTCAAGGCAGAAATGCAGAGGAGCAAATGGAATGTCTGTTAGGCATTACAGTCTCTTCCCCGAGGCTGTTCAGGTCTTCCCATGTAGGGACAATGCCGTCACCCTCCCTGGTGATGACTCTAGCTACTTTCTTCCCCTTCTGCGGCCTGCAGACCCCTCTGCTGTCCTATTGCAGTTTGTCTAACCAAGGCCAATGACTTCACAGAGTTGCATATCGGGGGCAGGGGTCCTTTGCAATGGCTTTAAACTGGATCCATAAACAAGAGGATGTTCCTTGCACAAAACACTGGTCACTTGCACTCACCGTGAGCTCTTCCCTTCATGGAGCTGAATTCAGGAAGCCTCTTGGCAACCTCTCTCAGAGGATCCCCCTTCCGTTCTCAGAGGAACCCTACAGTCACCATGTTTCTGTGGCTACTTTACTTCCCTGACAAAGAAGGGTCTTCTGTAAGGATCTCATCTCTTTTCCCACAAACAGTTTGATATGTCCCATGGATCTGGCACGAGGCTTGTGAACTATTTCCTGGTCCTTGGGATTCTCCTCTGGAAGTTAAGGTTTTGCCAAGAAACTATGACCACCCCTCTACGCCAAGGTTTGCTAACCTGTTGGAGGATTCAAAAGGAATGTGGTCCCAGAAGTGGCACAAGAGACTGGCACCCTCTTATAACAGGTCCTTTAATGAGATCCAGTGGGTTCACTAAGCCTTGGTCCTGAGTTCTTTTGTTTTATATTTTAGAAACCCAGATGGAGACCAAAAGCCCTGGTGCTATGTTAAAGTTAGCAGTGAAAAGGTGGAGTGGGAGTACTGCGAAGTCTTGGCCTGCTCAGCCCAAGGTGAGGCTGTGGCTGCACAAAGTCCCCAGGGCTAGGGAGGTTACAGATCCATAGAGTGACATCCCTGGCACCCCACCCCCCTACCCCACCTTCCCCCACACCTGCTTTAACAATTCCCATCCCAGCTCCAACCCACCTCCCAGCCGTCTGCTCCCCTCAGGATGCTGTGCAGCCTGGATACCTCTGTAAGCTCGGGCCAGGTGGGCCAGCTGTGAACTCATGTTTCCTGACTCCAAGTCCGTGCACCCAGCAGATACTTATCCATTGCTTGGGGTGTGCCAGCCACTATGCCAGGCCCTGGGTGTGCAGTGGTGGTCAAACATTGGCTGAGCCCCCACGGCCTCTCAGGATGCAACATGTCCAAATTCCAGTCTTCCTGCCAGTCTGCCCTGGCCTCCTCCATGCCCACATCTGGAACAATGCACCCTCCCACCCTGACCAATGGGATTCCCTCCCTGAACAGTTACACATCTGTGTCTTTGCTCTTACGGTCACCTCTGTCATAATACTCCATCCCATATCTGCTCTTGTCCATATTCAACCATTCTTGGAGAACCAACTCAAGCATCCCCTCCTCCAGGAAGTCCTCCTTGATCTCTCAAGTGAAGTGTTGTCTCTTCCTCCTTACAAACCCCAAGGAATGGATCAAGACACTGCCCACAAAACACTTATTGCTCTCTCCTCTGTACCACAATCATCTGTGCAAATGTCTTATCTAACCTATTCTACTTCATCTAGATATCCAACCATTTACGCTGAACCTCCCCCCAATATATGTCTGCATTAGTGAATAGCTAAGTACATACCCAGTGATGGATTTATATACTCACATTCATACTGATATGTGTGTACACATGTCAATCCTAGGAATAACACACTTGGAAACAAGAAAAAAAATCTTCCTTGCTAATTCTCTAGACTTGCTTTATATTAATGAATATATTCAACAAATAACATTTGTGCACCTACTTCGTGCCCACCCTGTGTGCACCAGTGCAGTCTTCTCTGCTCCAGCGCCTTGCTCATGGCTGGACTCCGAGTCGTACCTCTGACCGGGTCCTTCTGAGGGGCCAGAGGGAGGCTGAGTGGAGAGATTTGTCTTTCTGTGTCCCGCAGACGCCGCCTACCCGGAGGAAAGCCCGACTGAGCCCTTGGCCAAGCCCCTGGGGTTTGACTCCTGCGGGAGGACCGAGACGGCGCAGAGTCATGTCAAGAGGATCTACGGAGGCTTCAAGAGCACGGCAGGCAAGCACCCGTGGCAGGTGTCGATCCAGACCGTCTCCCGGCCCCGGGGCCACTTCTGCGGGGGGTCACTGATACACCCCTGCTGGGTGCTCACTGCCGCCCACTGCACTGAGTAGGTGCCCGCTGGGGGCGGTGCGGGGTGACTTGAGAGCTCAGAGGTGCCCTCTCCTTCCTCGCTGAGCAGCATCTTGGTAGCTCTGGCAGGACTGAGGGGTTGACCTCACTCCAAGGGCAAAAAAGTGGCTCCTTAAAGCCAGACGGAAAGCAGCTACTGTGTCTAGAATGCTCGCCACGGGCACTGCGTGTGTCACGTGACATTTAATCCTCAACTATCTACTGGAAGACAAGCTAAGGGAGGGCAGGGGATGTTATCTGTTTTATTATTATAAATTGTGGCATCTCCAGGGCCTCGAGCAGGTCTCTTTGTACATGGCAAGTGTACACTAAATACTTGTGGAGAGAAAGAGTGTACTGTTACTCCCTTTCCATAAGTGAGGGCCCTGAGTCTTGGGAAGGCTTAGCACCTTGCCTGAAGTCACATGGAAAGTAAGCGGGCAAATGAGATGTCAATCCCGGTCTATCTGCTTCCCTAACCTCCTTAATCCTACTCCGCTGTCTGCCGCCATCACCAAGGAGCCTTTTGGGTCAGGTGTCTTCAGTCGGGTCTCCCGTGTGCCGCAGAGAAGCAGGTACCTTCTCGGGAGCTAAAGAGTCACGACCTCCTCCAAGTTCCCTGTGCTCATGGCCGGGGCTGGTCCCACGAAGCCCAGCTTTCAGAGGTGGCCTCGAAGGTCTTCCAGTCCACCTTGTTATGAAACAATTTCTTCTGGGATTCTAGAGAGGTGCTCCCAAGAGAGACTGAGCAAGCAAACATGAGCACCTCCCAAGGCATTTTAGAAGATCTGTCCAAGACAGCAATGGCTGTTCTTTTGCCAGGCCCAGGGAGAGCAGGAGGTCTCCCAAAAAGTGGGGTAAATGTTACATTTAGAGCTTGCTTCCGTTAATAAAGCAGCTCCCTGATATTATCTGGACCTCACAGCAGGTTCTGCGAGCGAGACAAAGATTACGGATGAGGATGCCAAGGCTACAGAAGGTCGGGGGCTTTACCAAAGGTCACACAACCCACCAGGAACAGAGTTGGGGTTGGCTTAGGTCTCTCACATCCCAGGGCTACTTCCTGACCATCTTATTTTCTTATCTTGTAGAGAAAAAGCTAGATATCTAAAAGTGGTGCTGGGAGACCAGGACCTGAAAAAGACAGAATTCCACGAGCAGAGCTTCGGGGTAGAGAAGATATTCACGCACAGCTCCTACCATGAAACAGATGAGATTCCCCACAATGATATTGGCAAGTCTCCTCTCTCATGGATCTCCTGCGGGTCTTGAACCTGAGGTTTGGTTCTAGAAGGTGTTCTTGATCATTTTGGTCCCTTGTAGATCCTGTATGGGAGAGAATGTATTCCCGGGCTTTTTAGTGCTTAAGAGCGTGCGTTGATACTGTGGATAAATGGGCACACACTTTAAAACCGAGAGGAAGAGATGCTGGGGACATTGTGCTGTGGAAAGAGCTTGGCTTTGAATCCCAGCCCCCTATTTTGCAGCCAGGAGCTGGTCTCCTCCCTGAGCCTCCATTTTCTCTTCTGTATAATGGGGACACTGATGCGCAACTCTCAGCTTCCCGCGTGTTCAGTGATAGGATGTGTGTGCAGACACACCTGGCACCTGGTCAATGCTTGGATGCAGAGGCAAGGATGCTCTTAAGCTCCTGGCAGCTCAGGTCTATACTCCATTGCTCCCTTCCCAGGACCCCTCCCTCTCTCTCCTTCCTCAATAGCTCTTTTTAAACTTACAGGCTGTTTTTTAACAAATGGATTAGAAATTATTTCAAACTCAATTATTATTTCTTTCTTTTTTTTTTTTTTTTGAGACAGAGTCTCGCTCTGTTGCCCGGGCTAGAGTGAGTGCCGTGGTGTCAGCCTAGCTCATAGCAACCTCAAACTCCTGGGCTCAAGCAATCCTTCTGCCTCAGCCTCCTGAGTAGCTGGGACTACAGGCATGCGCCACCATGCCCGGCTAATTTTATATATATTTTAGTTGTCCTGCTAATTCCTTTCTATTTTTTTAGTAGAGACAGGGTCTCACTCTTGCTCAGGCTGGTCTCGAACTCCTGAGCTCAAATGATCTGCCCGCCCTGGCCTCCCAGAGTGCTAGGATTACAGGCGTGAGCCACGGAGCCCGGCCAATTATTATTTCTTGATATTACTCTCAGCCTGAAGTGTTACTCCTCCCCAGGCGGAAGTTCAAAAAACACAATGACTGAAGTTTTTCAGGTGGGGGTGGGGAGGGGGATTTGCTACGACCACCTTCCAAAGCAAGGGGAAGCTGATGCTTCTCTGACAAAGAAGCAACATCACACCCATTTCCTCTCTCTCTCCCACCTAGCTTTGCTCAAGTTAAAGCCGGTGGATGGTCACTGTGCTCTGGAATCCAAATACGTGAAGACCGTTTGTCTGCCGGATGGTCCCTTTCCCTCTGGGACTGAGTGCCACATCTCTGGCTGGGGTGTTACAGAAACCGGTGAGTCCAGCCATGCACTCTCCCCTGACTTAGGTGAGCTGCATCAACCAGAGGAGAACTTGACATGTTATATTCAAAATGCATTATCAAAAGAAAGCATCTGCCTCATCGTTCAAGCTCTAGTTAAATCTCTTCACTTGCCTGTCCCTGGCCCCTACCCCTAGATGCTTGAAGTTTATCAAGCACTGACCCTGAACCCATGGAGCCCTCACTCCTCGCCTAGGCAGATTGGAAAGAGGATATCCTGGAAGGAACATAAATTTTGGAGTCAGACAGACTTGCATTAGATTCTTGGCTTTGTCACTTGAACAACTGAGTTTTAGTTTCCCAATAATCACCTTCTAGATTTGGAATCATGATCACGGGAAATGACAGACTCTTACAGAGATATTCATTAAGTGAGCCCCGGGGGGGGGGGGGGCGTCCGGTCTCATTTCCGTCTGTCCCATAGCACTTTGGTCAGGGATTTCCATAGTAGATGTGCTATAAAATACTGTTAAATTGAGCTACTGATTTGTCTTTAGGATGTGGTCTTATATAAAACAGTAACCAAAGGGTTACTTTCCTCATAGTACTGACAAGATTATATTTTCTACTAGAAAAAAATTCAGAAGGATATTTCAAGTCTTTCCCAAATACTCAAAATATATTTCTCTTCCTTCCCAAATCTTGTCTTTAAGAATGGACAGCAAGAATCACTCTCAATAGGTCTACATTCATGAAGAAAGTAAAATGTAGTATACAAATTTGTCAGAGGCTTTTGGGAAAGGAGATTGCTAGCTAATTTGATTTCGGGTCAGCCAGAAAACTCTTTGTAGCCATCCTCCTCGTGGTCTATCCGAAACTTTCCACCTCTGCTCTGCTCAGTGTGGTCTGGCCAGTGCACTGATGTCTCAGATGGGAACCTTACGGGGCCTCAGGTTAGAATTATTTTGTTTTCCATGAATAGGCCTCTAAGACTTTATATTCAAAGTCCATGATGTGTTTTGATTGATTTCATTATCTCTAGAGGGGGGAATTCCTGCTCTAGGAAGCAGACAACCGAGTGCACCAGGGCATCATCCATCCATCCATTCACTCACTAAGAATCTACTCTGTGCCAGCCTTTTTGTTAGTCATAGGAAATTAAAAAATGGTTACGATACCCTCTCTGTCCCCACAAACTTCCTGGTCTAGTTGGGGAGACAGAGAAGGGAATAAATGGTCCTGGTCCATTATGGCCAGTGCAGCATTGCAGGTCTGCACAGCATGGTGAAGGCTGAAGGTGAGCTGTTTCCACCTGTCCCCTGGAAAACTCTTCCTGAGCTGAGAGCTGGTGGCCTGCTCCTTACTACTGATAGTTTCTGATGAAGTCAGTGCCACCCTGGTCCCCACAGTAATGACTTTTTTCTCTGCCCCACAGGGGATGAGTCCCGCCAACTCCTGGATGCCAAAGTCAAGCTGATCGCCAACAGTCTGTGCAACTCCCGCCGACTCTACAACCACCTGATCGA
The DNA here is from genome assembly GCF_020740605.2 of Lemur catta. Classification (NCBI taxonomy): domain Eukaryota; kingdom Metazoa; phylum Chordata; class Mammalia; order Primates; family Lemuridae; genus Lemur; species Lemur catta. The sequence continues at coordinate 14,058,929 of NC_059141.1, read as the reverse complement.
TGACAGTATGATCTGTGCGGGAAACCTTCAGAAACCTGGGCGAGACACCTGCCAGGTCAGAGACTCCAAATGGTACTGGGAGGAGGAGAGGCTTACAGGACGTGACCCCGGGCACAGAGGCCCCTCACAGCCCTGGGCTGGGAGCTAGTTTCAGAGTCCACCTGCCATAAAGCGAAGGCACAGGCAGGGCGCATCTGTCCCCAGCATGTGGATCCATGTCAGTCCAGGATGACTCGGCAGAATGACCACAGCGGTCACTTTGCCTACATTATCTAATTTAACGCTCACCACCCTCTGGTAGAGGGGACGTCATTATCACCATTGTACAGATGCTTACAGAAGTCACCTTGGCCTAGAGCAATAGGATGGTGAGTGGCCGGGCTAGAATTTGAACAACGAGAGCTGTGGGACACAACAGCCTCTGCCACGTTGCTCCACCCTGTTCAAATACGAAGACGCTGCTTCTGGCCTCTGTGTTGGGCAACATGTCTCAACTGTCCAGAACACCAGTGGTTAGAAGGAAAAAGATGTAAGGCCTAGAAATTTCACAATAATATTAACTGATCCCTAGGACTTGTGTGTGTATGTGGGGGCGGAGAGAGAGTGACGTAGCCCCAGCAAACTAAGCAGCCCTGGGGCCTGCCTGACATTCTCCCTGGTCTAGGATTTTGGGAAGCCCAAGCTGCTGAGGCCTGTGGCAACTCAGAGACACTGCTGGAGAAGGTGGTGGCTTCATCAGCTGGTGCTAAAGTGACCTCAGGCCCCAGCCCCAAGTCAAAGTCCACTTCCCATCACCCCTGTCTCTGCAGGGGTCACACCACCCAGGGTGCCTCCTTCTCAGACTCAGAATTTTCTGCCTATTGTCCTGGTAAACCATCCAACTGTCCTGGAAAACCCAACATGTCCACATTCACATCCTGGCTCCCCGATGGAACCTCCCTACAGAGGGACCCACCAATGATTGGCTGGCTTTGAGCCCACGTTGGGATGGGAAATCGAGGGCTGTGTCTCCAGGGTTTGTGGTTCTCCTGGGACCCCCGTCCCTTCCCAAGGGGCCACACATGCTCAGAGGAGGGGCATGGCCCGATATATGCAATTTTCCCTAAGCTTCTGGAAGATGAGTAATAAGAGAGATCATTCAATTCCCTAAACAATTCAGGGGTTTCACTTGCAGGTTTTGGGAACAGTTGTGGGTTTGAAACTGGTCCTGTCTCTTACCTTGTGACCTTTTTCAATCACCAAAGTAATTCTCTAACCTCAGATGCCTAATCTATGAAATGGAACATATCCATAAAATCGTGAAGTTATGGGTAAGATTAAAAAAGAGAATTCATTTTTTAAAAAACCTACCAGTTGTAGTGCTTAAGTAGAAGTGTCTGACAGCTATCCTCACCATCATCATCCTCCCACTCAGTGGAGGGCTCACCGGCACTATTCTATTCTATGTACTTTACTAACAATCTGCACAAGAGCCCTGGTGGAAGGGACATCTAATACTATCCACAGTTTATAGTGTGAGACACTGAGCCCCTAGGCCACATGTCTGGCAAGCAGTAGGGCCTGGTTTGGAGCCCAGAAGGTTCCCACAGACTGTGCTGCACACCTAGGTCATGCTGCCTCTGGGTCTCCATCCCCCTCACCCGTGTGTGCCCTGCTGGCCCTGGAAGGGCTTCCTCCAGCTGGGTGCCACCCCCCTGGTCGGCTGCCCGAAGAAGCAAGTCAAGGGCCCCTGAGAACGCACAGTAAATATCGGTATGATTAAGAGGTGGGAAGTGCAGCCCTGTGGCTTCTCTGCCAAGCCCTCACAGACTCGGGGACAGAAGACATTATCAGCTTCTCTCTCTCCGGAGTCTTGTACCATGTGACACACAGGAAGGGCCTTGCCACTGCTTTCCAGAGAAGCACCTGCTGGGGAGAGGTGGAGACATCTCCAAGAATATTCTGGTTCACAAGGCTGAACTTGTGCCTCTGTTTCCCTTAGGGTGACTCCGGAGGCCCTCTGACCTGTGAGAAGGACGGCACCTACTACGTCTATGGCATCGTGAGCTGGGGTCTGGGATGCGGACAGAAGCCAGGGGTGTACACCCAAGTGACCAAGTTCCTGAGTTGGGTCAAGGCCACCATCCAGAGGGAGACTGGCTTCTAAGGTCCTGTCTTCTGAACCTCAGAGCCCATCCTCCTCACACGCAGATAAGGGGACGCCTCCCGGGTGTCCAGGAGGCCACGCAGTGCAGTGCCCACGCACTAAGCAGAGACGACCCGGCCTGGGCCTTCCTGGACCAACATGGGCACCATCTGCCTTCCCAGGTAACCCAAGGAACGACGGAATCCACACAAATACATTATGTTTGCTTCCCTTGAAACCACTGTACCTTCCAGAAAATCAGTGTTCACAGAGACTTGCCTTCACCTGGGACATTTGCAAACTGGGACTACAGATTGCCTGGCACCCGTGGGAGTCACCTTCACACCTTTATTCCTCATCCCAGACACTCGAGGTACTCAACAGAACCGGCCAACCACGGCTCGGTATCCGAGAGAGGACCAAAAACACAACATTCTCCATTTGCTTTCAGAATTGTTATTTTAATAAAGGCAGATCTGAGTGGGCTTGTGGGGCATTTTCGCAGCTCACCCAAACTGCACCATCTACAGCACGTCTCAGGCGGGCAAAAGTCCTCTCCACTGGCTTCCCTCTCAAGGAATCACGGTGGACGCTGCTCACTCACAACGGCAGAGCCCTCTTCCTTTTGACGTGCAGAATCTCCATGGCATCCGGGTTCACCCCTCCCATCTGCTGATCTCCAGCCTGCACTGCCTCCGGCCCCCCCTGCAGAAATCAAACAGCCCCCCTGAGTGCAAATCAAGCTCCATCCTGCTCCCACGGGACATGCTAAGACACCCCGGGAGCTTCACACATGCTCACGCTCCCCCTCCCGCTCCCCTCCCCTGCCCTCCCCAGGAGAAAGGATCCTCAAGGCAAGAATGAGAAAGAAACAAAGCCAGTCCCTCATTTAGACGCGGCATCTTTCTCCTGAACAAAGTAGGGTTCAAAATGCAGACGGTGGTAGCCAGCGAGTCCCTGACCCTTTCCGAGAATGTAACGAGCAAGCAGTCAGCACAGCCTGGGCTGCCCTGGCCCGGGATTGATGTCGCCCCGGTAGGTTTGCCTCTGCAGAACTAATAGCTGTGACTTCAGAGAAAACCCTGCAGGAAGTTTAACCCGTGTGTCATCTGCCTGGTCATCTCAGACCCATGAAATTAGGCGCCTTGCTTGAGCTGCATTTCACACTTCTTTAGAGCTAGCTGACCTTTGGCCAAAAATAAACTTTGAAAAGAAACAATGAATTTGTCTTTCCCCACGGCCTTGCAAGCCAGGGTGGGCTGGCAGCTTGCTACTCACATAAGCCCCCCGGAGACCCAGGCCCCTTGCGTTGGCCAGTTCTGCTGCCCGCCGAGCCATTTCCACTTTGTAGGAGCCAGGAGGGGTCCAGCCAATGCCTCTGGTCAGGTTCAAGTCTGATTTGTACTTGACCTTGGAAAAAAGGAGGCAAGAGGATCATGTTAGCAGGGTCTGGGTGGCTTGACCACGGAGCAGACAGGACTAAAAAGGCAGCCACAAGATGGGGAATATGCTAAAGTAAAGCCAGAGTGAGGGGAGCAAATCCTCCTTCAGCAGGAGCTCCTGGGTGTGGGGACCCCACGTGCTGCGGGCTGGGCCAGCACATTGCTGTTCCTTGCACTTGTCCCATTCAAGGGATGGGAGCTGCAGTGGGGCAGGGAGGGGACACCTGTTCCTACCTGAGCTTACTCTGTGGCCTTAGGGAAGTCACTTCCCTTCTCCACGCTTTAGCTTCTTCCCAGGGAAAGGGCAAGGGCTGGGTTAGGTAACTACTGAGATCCCTCGGAAGCAGTGCAGCACAGCCAGCAAGAGCCTGGGCTCTCACATCAAATCAAACAGGGTTCATATCTCAGGCCTGCCAGTATTTGCTGTGTGATCTTGAATAAGTCACTTAACCTTTCTGAGCCACAGATTCCTCATCTGTAAAATGGGGCAGTACTGGGGTTGTTGTGTTACGTGGCACAATGCTTAGAAAGCATTTGGCACAGAGCCCAGCCCACTATACAGAAGCAAGAAACAGTAGTTACTGTTATTATTCCTCCAGCACCAAAGTGTTACGGGTCCTGGATTCTAACTCAGCCTGGCTCCCCCGAGAGGGGAACATGGCACGTGGGACTATGGAAGAGACACCAGGGGAAGGCAGCTCACGTCACTCTGCAGCTGGTGAGCCTTCTGCGCGTGCTTCAGGCCCAGCTGCTCCGGGTCGCAGCTGGGCTGGGGCAGGGGCTGCCTGTAATGCACGTCGCTGGCCAGCTGCTGGCTCCTCTTGGCCTGAAGGAAGCCGGGCTGGTCTGTGCAGCTGTGGAACTGGGACCGATTCTTGGCAAAGTCCTTTTTGTACTCATTGTCACTCTGAAGTCTGCTGACGTTGAAGAAATGCCTCATCCGTGGGTCGTCGTGGATGCTGCGGTACCCAATCTGCAGGCCCCGGTCCCGCAGGAAAGCCTCTTTGTACCGGAACTGCAAGTCGGAGCAGCAGAGGTGCATCACAGGTATGTCACAGGTGCCCACTTCGCCCTGGGCCAGCCCACGGGATTCTCAGCAGGAGGCTCCAGAGTGGGTTAAGGGCACAAGCTTTGGGTTTAAGCAGACCTAGCTGTGCAGCCTTGGGCCAGTTACTGAGTCTCCCTCTGAGCCTCAGTTTCCCCATTTGATAAAGTGGGAAAACGATCTACTGCCCCCCACCCAGGGGGGTTGAGAGGATTCAACCAGACAGGGGCTGAGCTTCGTGTCTGGCGCCAGCTCGTGCCCACTGCGTGGAGGCTGCTGGAGTTGCTGCTGCTGGGATTAACACTCAAACAGGAAGAAGAGAAGTGTGCCCGTTCTCACACAGCCACTCTGCCTTTGATTCCTTCCAGCTTTCAGAGATCTAGTCCAGGGCTCCTCAAACCATCTGCAGTGACGGACCACTTTTGTTGTGTTTCGCTTTTTAAATTTGCAGTGCATTAAAGAGCAATATGTGGTCCTGCATGTGACTAGGGTGTAGGAGTACCAGGTGCATTTGATAACACCCAAACGGGCCTTCATCCTGTTCAGTGAGATGAGCCCTCTGGCCACATACTTGGATGCTGCAACATCTAATTGCTAAAAACATTTCAAAAACTGCTTTCTCTGATTTCTGTACTTATCACATTGTGAATAAGCAAGAAACCGTTCCCAGGTGAGCCTGTGTCTAGTGCTGTGGAACATTTGTCTCGTCAATGATGCCCTCTTTTTTGATAATGATAGTTGCCATGTTTGGAACACCTGTTATGTGCCAGACACCATCTACCATTTTGTTTTCATTCCCACATCAATCCTAGAAGATAAGATCCCTATTTCACAGATGTAGAAATTGGAGTTCAGAGAATTGAAGCAACTTGCCCAAGACAAACAGCCAAATTCCTAAGTGACTGAGCCAGGATTTGAACTCAATTCAATCTAAGGCAAGGGCCCAGTCGCTTTCTACTCTACCACACTACACTCCAGCTAAAAGGAGTCCCTCTCTTGCAAATCAACAAACCAATCACATGTTCATTGATTTCTAGGTACTCATCAACTTTTAAGAGTGCCTTTCTTAAAAGAGAGGGAGCAAAAATACCACCCTCCCCAATCTTAAATTTCTGGCTAAGATCCTAGAAAATAGGACCCATTTCTTGCTTTCATTTAAAATGCAGTTCATGATCAGTTTTGGTGCAGGGAGAGAGAGAGAGAGACAGTCTTGAAGGGTCCTAGTGGTTTGCCTTTCAGCAGAACTGGGAAAACCAGAGTAAAACCTGTCAGTGATGAAGGGAAAGCGTGTGGCCTTACGTCACTGGCGATCTCCCTGGACGCCCGGGCAGTCTGGAACGGGATGGCATCCAGCCTGAAGTCGTAACTGCCAGCCCGGGTCTGCTCCCAAGAGTTCCTGTAGACATTCTAGATTGGGAAAACAAAAACATGAGTAAGCAGAGTCACGCCACTGTCTTGCGTGCTGCTGGTTCTCAGGAGTGGGTCCTAAGCATGTGCACCCTTTGCTTTGTTGGTTCCCAGGATGGCAGAGCCCATCCTGGGGACTCCCCAGCTCTGGGATTGGCAGGCTGGCCACAAACGGCTTCAGCTCTGAGCCCCCGACCCGACTGCGAGGCCCTGCTCCCGTGGGGCTAGAGGTCAGTGGGTCTGGCTCATTTGCTACTCCCCTGCCCACTCCTTCCTGCTCTGCATCCGCTTTCAGTGCCTCTGACTGGCAGCCTCTAGATGCCAGAACTCAAACTTCCAGAATCCAGTTTCTTCCCATATGCTGCAAGTGCTGTTCCTTGGGTCTTGGCACCCACGTGTTCATTAGCTCCACTGACTTCCGGGGGTGCCCCAGCCTGGCTTTGATGTCGCGCCCCACACCATCACTCTGAGGCATGCTGCATCTCACACACACCCCTGGTGCCTGCACGAAGGGAAGAGCCTTCACCTGAATTAAATTTATTGTCAAGAACCTGACCGAGCACCTGACCCATGTGTTTCATATCTTCCTCTTTCATTTTTTTCCCTTTTCAAGTTGTTCTCACACGCCCTCTGGGAGTCTGTAATCATATCCTCTTAGTCCTCAGGTAGACCCACATCACCGATAGAGGCATCAAAATCTTCTGTGCCTTCATGTAGCTAATATTTTTTTCAAGATAAGGGAATGGCTCCATAAAAGGAGTCATCTGGAGCTCCCAGTGGAGGGCCATGCTTTATTCCACCACAGAGAAGGGCGACAGCAGGAGAGGCACATCACCAACAGATGACAAAGTGACAGCCCCAGACCGTGTCGGTCGCTCACGCGTTCCGCGAGCTACAGCAGGTCAGGGGGGCCTTAAGAACCTTACTTTTGTCTCCTGGAAACGGAGGTCAAGGCTGGCGTTCTGTTCTACGGGGGACTGGGGGCGCTAAGCAAAGGGGGAGTGGCAGATGAAAGGCAAAGGGCTCCACCCCATCCCACAACTGGGCCTGGAACCAGAGAGGACCGTGAAGTGCTTGGGCCAAGCATGGCGGACCTCATCCTTCCCATGCACTGCGGGTCACCGTCACCTCCATCACAGCCTCCAGCCCCAGCACCCAGCACCACAAAGCATGAGCCATGCCCCTGGGTTCTGCCGAAAACACAGACACATTAACTGCTGGGATAATCACCTAATTGACACATCACAAACAAGAGCCAAGATGATTAGATTTACTGGGTCACTGTTGACTTTAGCAGCTGGGACCGAAAGACAAGTAGGGGGCAGGAACGCTCAGATAACGACAGCACAACAATCCCCCATAGCGTTACGCTTTCTAGTGTGGCAGCCCCACAAGTATCAGAATAGCAGATGGAGTCCAAACCCTTATCCCTCTCTCTAAGGGGGATTTGGGTCCTTCCTCATAGGAGCCTCCACACCAGATGTGGGCCAGGTATCGACATCAAACTTTACCCAACATCAAACTCCAGCATCACCCTGCTTAGGTGTCCAACACCCCCCACCTTCCGCGTCTCTGTAAATAGGGGTCAACTAGAAAGCATGGCCCAAATTGGGGGTCTCCCGATGTGCTGGCTTCCTTCTCCTGGCAACTTCTCCCTGTATACTGTTTGCTGGATTGTGGTCTCTTCTTCCCCGAGTTTTTTTTATTCTGTTGAGGTTTTTGCCTTGCCACTGGGAGTCTTTAGATTCCGTAGGCTCTTTGATTTGGAACCCTGGGCGTTCCACTTCTTTATCACAGTGGGCACAGTTTTGTCCTCGTCCTCACACATTAGAGTCATTTGATTTTTAGTTATTTCGGCTGCCTTACACATCTCAATGGCTTTCTTTGCCCAGGAAGGTCACTTTCCCTCCACATCTTCCTCGCAGAGCACTTGATCCAATTGTGCGTGTTCTACACGCCCCCAAAAAAGTGCTCTTTCAAAAGAGGTCCACGAGTTCTCCATATCCGCATACCCTGGTGGCTAATTTCAGCTCCAGGACTCTGCAGATGGGCGTCCCTTGTGAGAGGGAAGATGCCTCTCTCACCAACCCGGGGTGGCTGTCCTCCTTACCCTGGGCCCCAGGTAGACTGGCAGTTTTATTCCAGTTTCCACAGCCATGGGCCTCCAGTAGTTCCTCAAATGGAGGCCTGGCCTCCCCCCATCCTGGAAGCATTAATGAGATGGATGTTTTGTACAAGCTCTGCCGAGGGGGAGGTCCTGCTTCCCCAGATGAAGGTCAGCCCACCGGAGCTGCTGTTCTAAAATTATCCCTTGCACATCCCTCAAAAGCATCAAATGGTCATAATAACTCATATTTACAAAGCACCATCGCATTCACTGCATGGGATCCCACAGGGCTTTACAAATGCAACAAACTAATACACACGCTAACTAGAAGGCGCCTCTCGCCAACCCCTGTGAGGCAGCCACCTCTGGGGTGAGCGGCAGCAGCTGTTGATCTGCACGGAGCCCCAGGACACAATGGCCAGGCCAGGGAGGGAAGAATGGCTGGACTCTGGGAGGCCCCACACTGCCCCAGGCCGACACACTCGGCCTGTGTTATTCTGATCTGACAGTGTCTTTTGATTCTGCCGCCTCTCTACCTGTTATCCGAGGATCACAGCTTCACTGGCAGAGCGGCCGCCTATTCTATTACAACCAGGGGCCTCCAACCCCTGCTAACAACAAGCCTGGGTTTAGGAAACAGCATCTTGGTTATGCACGCAAAGGGCACACATCCAGGGGAAACTAAAGTGTTGAAGGCCACAGTCCCATGCACAAAAGAGCGAGCTGCATTTGGACAGGATGGACTCCAATCACAGCATCTTTCCAAACTGTCACAGCACCACTCCGTCTCTACAGTTATGCTCCTCTGAATGGCTGAGGAGAGGGCCCAGGAAACAAATAGAGCAGGTGTCTACACCCGCCAGGTAAGGGGGACCACCCCTGATTGTTACTCAGCACACAACTGAGGTCTTTGGAGCCATGCCCAGAGTCATAATTTTACAGCTGGAAGGAATATCAATTTAGCTCAGCCTCCTTCCCATTTTACAGGTGAAAAAACTGAGTCCCAGTGAGGAAAGTGACTGAAAGTCACACACGCAGTTTGTCTCACTCTCAGTCCAGTGTTCTTTCTGTTCCAAGTCCTCCTTCCTAGGACTTTTAAACAAACAAAGTCCATGCTGGGCACAGATAATTTGACAAAAATAGACACACAGCATATGAACCACTGGTTCACTTACATCACTCAGATGCAGCGCGTTGAGGCGGGCTCGGGCGAAATCGGGGTGGTCGGGGATCACGGTGTATCTGTGCAGGGATTCAGCGTCCCCTGACCTATACAGGCGCTGTGGATAAGACAAGCTCCTGGTAAGTGCAGAACTGCACTTGCTGAAACCACAGGGGGAAAAGCTGATTCCTTCTTGCCCCTCCCATCCAAGTGCCCACCGGATGGGGCAGAACCCAGCCCTGCCCACGGAGAATATCCCTCCAGAACCCACTGTTCGATGGAGGGTGCCCTTGTAGCCAAGGTCAGATGGGGGGCTGGTTTTAAATAGTCCCTATTAAGAATATTCATCAAGATCTGCTCCACAAACCAACATTGTAGTCAGTCATACCTGTGTGTTTTACAAAGTATAAGTATAGATATTTCAGAGAATCTTTGCAACTGAGCATTGGACATGCTTTTTACTAATAATGAGATATAGCCTCAATGCCTTTGTTGTTTAGCATTAATAGTAATAATATTAATAATAATGGTGATAATAATAATACACATAGCTAATAAGTCCTTTTTATTATAAAATGCCTTAATATGTGTTCGAGAAATTAAAATTTTCATAGTCTACCTCGGTCCCAGGAAGACACAATTTTAAAACTCAAATTTTATCTTGACTGCTACTTTTAGAGCAGCAATTTAAGAAGTGCAAACAATTTTAGGAAATGTTTGCATCTCAACTATTTTTAGAGATGAAACTAGAATATTTCGATCCATTCCCAAATTAAATTTGGGCTTTGCAAACGTGAAGTGGTCAGTATGGCATTCGGGCTTTCTGTGAGGATGGAACAGTTTTGTCACTGTACGTGCAGAATTGAATCCCTTGACAATTTCAGGGGAAAAAATATTTAACTTCCTATTCCTTGAAATAGATACAGGTGAGAGGAAATGGGGCTAAATTACACAAAGAGGAAAAGCAGACAGAAGCTTTGAGTATAGCTGGGTTTTTTTCTAACTGGGTTATATTAAGCTTTTAATCCCATTGCTGTCTATCAGCAAGTAAGATGCATCTGATCTAGCGTTTGGTAAAGGTTCATCAATAATACTGGGTATTATTATCATTGTGATTATGAATTGAACCATAATAAGGAACATTTATTGAGGACTTACTATGTTCCAGGTACTTGCTAAAGAATTGCTTTTATTTTGTTTAATCCTTATTTAATTCCATTAATCTTAAGAAATGATTGCTGTCATTATCTGCCCCCTGCCATGTCCTTCAGATAAAGGAACCAAGGTTATAAGGGATTAGGTAACGGGCCCAAGATCATCCAGGCAGCAGACAGAAGGTTTGCACCCACGTCTGTCCAGAGCCCGTGTCCTTAGGCACTGACCACTGAGCAGCAGCGCACACCTGAGGTGAATGACGAGAAAGGACCCACCTCATTGCAGTGCATGTAGCTGTTCTTGGCGTGAACCAGGTCTGGGGAGTCAACTACCGTGGTGAACTTGATACTGTCTGGTTTTTTACGGTATTTGGTCTGTAAGAGAAAGACAAAGATTCCCACAAAATACAGTCAAACATCATGCATTTTTCTGGATGCAGTTTCACCCTGCCTCCTTCGTACCAAACGTGCCATTGACATTGTTGGAAAACAAGTCTTCCTCCTTGCTGGGCTCCTAACAATCGAGAGGATGGAAAAGATCCAAGCTGCCTCTGTGACAAGGAACAGTTTATAGGTATTTACTCTCTTGAAGAAAGAGGCTACAGAATACCATGGCCCCTTACAACAAAGGAATTCAGTAAAGGACAGGATTTAGCATCCATGTGGCTCTGCTCTGACCCTGTCCAAATACGTTCGGTTATTAAGACACCGAGCAAGGCAGTGTCACCCTCAAGGACAGGCCAGGGCAGGGATCCCCAGGTGGTCAGTACGGCAGACAGTCCAGTTAATGTAACTACCCGTGTACCTTCCAATACCTGAAATCAGATAACCCCTGGACATTGGACACTGTCAGTAAATTCAGTGGGTGGGTGCCAATTCTTCCCCCCTCAAGGAAAATAACAGGCCAGTTTAGAACATAACTGTACATAATGTGTTTGTTGAGAACTTTACGAATACAGCATGCATTAAGTTCCCCAGCAGTGAATTCATCTGGATGGAAATTTCATTCTGTTTCGAGATGTGGCTGCAACTGGCCCCACAAAACACTGGGAGTCCTGTGGCCATGGGGCCCTCTTGGGAGCTCCACGCCCCAAACAGGCTCCCTCTCTGAAAGCAGATGCTAGGTTGCCCTTGTCAGTCCTGGAGGGGACAGGCTGATGGTACCTCGCTGATGAGTTCTCCAGCCTTCTTTGCACTCTCCATCTGTGGGGATCTCAGCGCCAGCCACCCTACGCCCTTCATGCCGATCAGGTCTGACTTGTAGCGCAACTGCAGAAAGAACATCACGGGCTTTTATCAGATAATGCCTAAGACTACGAGGGCATTTCAAGAAGATCCTTGATTTGTGACAGCATTTGGAATGAGGCTCCATCACGACATTTCACCATCTCCATTGGAAGCTCACTCTGCATGTCTTCAAGTCAAATGGTTTGAATTTGTGTGTTCCACCAGGAATTAAATAATGGATCACGCACAAGATACAAGAAGGCTCCACCAGTGAATTGGCAGGATTTGGAGCAGAAAGTAAGAACCTGTGCAAATGATCACTTAAAGAGAGAGCTGAGAGGCATGCTCACATCCAAGCATCAGCTGGGATTGTTTTGTTTCTTTCTGCCAGGGAGGCAATTGACCGCCTGCCCAAATAAAAACATTCTACACACTGTTCAGCTGATAAAAGGCTTTGAGCTCTGGATCCAACCTGCGGTGGCGCTGAGCAAACCACTTTACCAAAAATGTGACTCAGTTTCTCTTTGTGTTACGTGAAGGTCATAACAACCCCTCTGTTCTCATGAAAACACCTGAGTGCTCAGGGAGGGACAAGAGCCACCCTTTAAGTTAGATGTTTGCTCTTGTGGTAGTGGGAGCAGAGGAGGTCCGAGTTAGTGACTACAGGGCTTAGCTAATAGTGAGTAAGCCATTTTCATCTTTTCATGCTTCAGTTTACCTCTTCCTCCTCATAATCATTGTGATGATTTGCTTATGTTGCAAAAATAGGCTAAGCCTTGTTGTCCTTCCTCATTTTAAGGACTCAGATTAGGCTACAGCCTCATTCCTGGGAGACAACAATAAATGGTGCTTTAAGACACGATCAGGAGCCTCCTCAAACGTTCTGTGTGATTACCATTCCCTGATCTGCCCACCGTTACCTGCAATGAGACAGTCGCCTGAATGCTTTGCTTCTCCTCTTTATGGAAATTAGGCATTTTTAAAGGTGGAAAAAAGCCTCTCTAAGGAAATCTAAAATTTGGATCTAAATGAAGTTGATGGCATTTCTCTAATTTAGATATAAGCTATGCGGTAACGCAAAATATCACTCCAGAAATCAGCCTCTCGGCTTTTTTAGTTTCCTTTCATTTCAGGATTCACAGCATTCCTCACAGCTGGCCTCAAAGAGGGTCCGTTTCTGATCTACTGTCTGCTTGTTAATGCCCCTGTGCAAATTCGACTCTGCTTTCCAACTGGCGAAGGGAGACATCACTCAGGCTTGGGAGCAGGTTTCAAAACCCCATGTCAGTAAGATTGCTTTTTATACCGCGATCTTTCAGTCTACACTGGCAAAGCTTTTGCCTTGCACTCTGATAAAGAACAGAGAAAATTGGATAAATTTCTAAGTTGGAGAGAATAATCCTACAGGGCCTCTTCACAGCCGGGCCTTGCTCCTTTCATAAGCGAGATGAAGTGGGGAGCGCGCTTTCAACTTGCCTTTTGTTGAGCTGAACAGTACGATCCCAGGTAAGTCAGAAAGCAAGATGCAGGTTCCTCAAAGATCTGACTGTGCCTCAGACTCTCTTATAAATGGATCATCTATTGATATCTCAGCTCCCAGCCCAGCTTTGACTATTCACGCAGACCCTAAAAACAACACATCTGCCCCAGACTCCACAATAAAAGAGGGGGAGAGGGGAGAGGAGTCGAGAAGAATCTGCTACCCAAAGGTGGTTTCAAGAATTCTAAGATAATGAGAGACCATCCCTAGCTGCCCGACTGAATCTGGCTTCCCCAAATGGCAGCCTTGTTCTTTCCCTTCACACGTCCTAAGGTCTGGAAGTCACCTTCTGATTCCCACGTGAAGTTTCCTGGCACCGCCATTTTGGAGCCCCGTGTTGCAAATGCAGGAGTCGCAGCCTTCACTGCCTGAGCTCTAACACAGCAGGAAGATGCAAACAATTGCACCCAGGAGGTACCCGGGAAAAGAATATCTTTCTCATGTTAATAAGAAAAACTATAATCACTACCTTGTGCAGGGTGGGGTTTGCTTTGGACCCACTGTTTCATTCAGTCCTCATACCATCCTGCAAAGGAGAGGTTATTCTCACCCCCAAAACAATTTCAAATGATTGTTGAGACTCTCAGAAGAGCCATCAGCTGCAATGCTGTGGGTGAAGCCATACCTGAAGTCAGTAAGATGCAGGCGCCAAAGTACCTGGGTTCATAATCCGGCCACCTGGAGAAGCCAAAGAGACTGACCCAAGAGTCAGGAGACAAGAGCTGGAAGCCCCACATTGCCTCTTACTAAACTGCATGGTCTTGAGCATGACATTTCCCCACCAGCTTGTGGCCTTGGGCAAGCCATCTATATAAATAGGAGTAATTCTAATACCTACCTAGATATTACATGAGGTAGTTTTCACAAAATATTTACACTAATGACTGGCCTGGGGTTAGTGTCTTGTAAATTTTAGCTACTGTTACTGTTGTTGCTGTTATTTCTGATGAGGAAACTGAAGCCCAGAGAGTTTAAGGAGTCTGCCTAAGGTCACATGGCTGTAAACTGTCCCTACTACAGTTCCTGCATGTGCCTTTGAGGACTCCCTGCAGTCCCAGTGTGAGACCATGGAGGAGAATGGAGTATCAGACTTGGAAAGCACCTAGAGGTGATGGAACTAGCACCTGGCCCAACAGACACTGCCTGAGGGTGCGGGCAGTCAGCTCCAGGTGAGCAACTCTTGGCAGGAGAAGCAGCTTGAAGGCCAGGGCTGCTCAGGTGAACTGCAAGCATTTGTTTTCTTTTCTATGTAACATATCCACGTGAAATTGGGTTTTTGATTGTGGCTGCAATAAAGCTGAGGTCTCAGAATCAGCTTAACATTTTGGGGTCTACTGTTCATGGTCTATTGAAATCCAGGCTCCCAAATTAACCAGTTCATTTTTTAAAAACAATGTATACAGTATATGGGAATTTAAAATGTAAGCAATAACTTCTTAGCATTCAAAGATTTTAAGACATATCCTGCTTTTAAAATGTCAGTAGAAGATCGCCAACTCCAGTTTCTCGAAAAGGACTCTCCTTTTTAGATTATGTTCTCTCTACTTTTTTTAGTGTTAAAATCTCCTTTCTTTTCAGAAATAACTGACATAAATGGTGGCTTGAGGTGGTGGTTAGTTTTTTTCTTTTTTGTCACTTAGTAAAATAAAATCTGACATTATGTTGATCCCACCATTTAAAAAAAACATTTTCCCGTGAATTTCAAAAGTCTGAGATCAGGGATGAAATCGAACCTCTTTGCTTTTCCGACTGAGAGATGGAGGCCCAGAAAGTGAATTGATCACTCAGGCAGTAAGGGACAAAGCTGAGCTTCCTACCCACATCTGACTCCCACCTCTACCTCCTTTACCCCTCCCAGGTGGCCTCTGTATCTTCCTCAGGGCTCTGTCTTATCCCAGAAGGTTTCTCTTCTCCCAAGAAAATAGACCATTGACAAGAGGGTCCCTGGTTGGGCACCAGAGCGTCCTGCTGTGACCTGTTCCTGGGGAGGCCTCAGAGTCACCGTCCAGCGAGTGGCGGGACTTTGCAGGTGGAACTTGGGCTGGCACTAAGTTCAGCAACTAAACCCCTAATGTGGGGCTCTGACGAACTCACCCTACTCTACTCTACTTGATGTGATATTGTAGTTCTAACAAATCATGGTTAATAATTAAATGATAATTAAATTTTTAAATAATAAAATCATTGTTATGATAATTAACAATCAATCATGGGTTTATAATACTTCACTTATCGCCATATATAATTAAACTAAAAGTAGTCATTGCCCTGAGGGCAACCAGAATTGGGAGGGTTGGTGCAGGAAACGTATTCCAACAGCTAATACTTAATCTAGAGTTTCTATGGACAAGCCATCGTGCTAAGTGCTTCATATAAACCAGTTCTCAACTGAGAACTAGATTCAGCCTGGTGTAATTTTTTTCCCCGAGGGACATTTGGCAACATCTGAAGGCATTTTTGGTTGTCACACTGGGGGGTGCTATGGACACCGAGAGGATAGAGACCAGGGGTGTTGCTACATATCCTGCAACGTTCGGGACAGGCTCTCACAACAAGGAACTACCCTGCCTAAAATGTCAAGGGTGCAGAAGGGGAGAAACTCTGCCATAGACGCTAGGTTATGTTCTAAAATGAGAGCACCTTCCTCCTGGGGTTGCTGCGGGGCCTAGAGAGACCATGTGAGGCACGGTGCCTGCTACACCATGCGTCCTGCCTCACTGTGCACCACAATCCGTCCCATGTCCCACATCATCGTTACCAAGTCTGAGGCTTGGGAAGGGTGTGGACTAGTCCAAGTTCACCCAGCCAATGGAAAAGCTGGGATTTGAATCCCAGGAGTCTGGCTCCAGAACCTCCCCCATGACGTGGGCGGGGCTGGGGCTCCCGCCTGGTGTCCTTGCTGGGGGCGGGCCCTCCCCTTTGTGGGCCTCAGGGTCTACACCTGCACTACGAGGGGTGTGCCTCCCCTGCTCTGAGCCGCCTCCAGGACAGCAGGATGGGTAAGAGTGTGGGTTCTGGAGCCAGCCCTGCCTCTGCACCTCCCATGTGACCTCGTCCCTAAAATAGGAGTAACAGCTGTTCCCACCTCAGAGCGCTGCAGCGAGGATACAAGCAAAGGTGAGTGTCAGTCCCGGTTATATTACTCTTGTCGTATCATCACCTCCATCCTTACTGTGCACAGCCCAGACCCTGTTCTCTCTCTGACCACGTCCCCTGTGACACCCCCCAACACACTCACTCACTCACTTGCTTCAGTCTGGCCTCAAACATGCCATGGCTGCTCCTGCTAAGGGCCTTGGCCTTTCAACTTGCTATTCTACTTGCCTGGACTGCTCTATCTGCTTCTCTCTTTTCCCTTAGGCTTTTGCTCAAATGTCACCTTTTCAATGAGAACTCCCCATGCGCCCTATGTTAAATGGCACGTGTGCATGTACACACATGCATGCCGCACACACACACACTCGCTCCTACCTCATTTCCCTGCTCTATTAGTCTCCATAGCATGTATCCCCACTTGCCATACTATATATTTTACTTATTTATCACGGTTTATCTCCCTCCAGTATAATGGAAGTTTCATGAGTATAGTTGTTTTTGGCTCTTTTGTTGACTGCTGTATTCCCAGGGCCTAGCATGGTGCCTGGCACATAGTAGGTGCTCAGTAAATATTTGTTGAATGATTGGATGAGTGTTTCCAGTCTAGATGACATAAACTGCGCAAGTCATCGTTTGAGGGGTGGGTAGGGAGGGGAGGGTACAGAAGGCTAAGGAAGAACAGAGATTTATGCCCAGGCTTGGTGGGAGGAGGAAGGTCGGGGCTGGTTTGCCTTCCACAAAGCCCCCTACCTCACTCTGCAGGGCGTGGGCTTTCTTGGCCCAGGCCATCTTCAGGTCCTCGGGCAGCGCCGTGAACTCGTGGCACTGTGTCCTGTAGTCGTAGTCACTGGCCAGGGCCTGGGCCTTCCTGGCGTGGACCAGGTGCACCATGTCCATGGGTAGGTGGCACTGGGCTTGGCTGCTGGCCGCCTCCCTCTTGTACTGATGTTCGCTTTGCAGCTGGCCCATCCGCCGGCAGTGCTGGAGCCGGGGGTCGTCACTTACACTCTGGACCCCAATGAGCTTCCCTCGCTCCTTCACAAAGTCATGTCTGTAGAGAAACTGGAAGGGAAGACCCGCCAGTCAAATTCCATCTGTGCATTTTCATTGCAGACCCTAGAAAAATCACCTGTTCTTATGCTAGGAGGGGATGATTATAAGAAAAACCACAGAGGGGTTGGCCTCAGAGCGTGCCTTCCTCCCTGGGGGATGAACAATTAAAACGTCGCTCTATTTTTCCCATCTAATTAAAATCAGATCCTCAGAACCAAAGCAAAGGCCCCACTCCCCTTACGTGTCCTATGGCCAAAAGGAATTTATCAAAAAGGGTAAAAGAGAAACTTGTGCTTTATCCATTAGCACTTGGCAAAACATTAAACCCAGAAGACAGGATCCATTTATTTGAAGTCCACATTCTCTGTGATTTGTTTGTGGGAAAGAAAAAGTCACCTTCATGTCCCAAAGCTACGGACGTTATCAACAGAGTGGCTGAAACACAGCTGGCAAATCCTGACACCAACGCATGAAACTACAGAGAGCCAAGAGAGAGCTGCGTTCCAGCTGCATCGTTATTTCTAGCGCGAGTTCTCCTGATTCTGGGTGCGGTTAGAAAACAGGCAGTTCATGCATTATGGGGAAACCATTGCCTAGATGTTGCAATTAGAAATACATTGTAATCTTCCTGCTGGAGACCTATGCCTGAATTTAGCTTCTGATTAACGGAGCCTTTCTTTCCCAACCTCCGCCAAAGAATCTCATTCATAACTAATATATTCTGCAGGTGACATCCTGTCTCACATGGTTATAGATTTGCTTTAATTCGGGAAAACCAGCCATAGACATTGTTTTACATGAAGTTAACAGAAATTAAGCAAGACGGAAGGTCATAGCATTCAACTCACATCACTGGCTATATCTCCAGAGGCCCGGGCAGCCTGGAAGGGGAGAGCCTCTATTGTCAGCTTATACCCTTGAGCACGAAGATTATGCCAAGATTCCTTGTATTTTGCCTAAAGTGGGAACACATGTAAATTTCCTTTAAAAAAATCATATGGATCAATGAACAAAGGTTACCCCTTTCATTTGCATCATAGTGTTCCAGAACTGATTTCTATTTGGTGGAGAAAATCTCATTCACACACACCCTGTAGTAGGCTCTGAGTACACATATGTACTCACAGTTGTAAGAAGGTATATTTAACATGGGCATCTAAAAAAATACACATTTGTAAAAGTTTCTCTGAAGGCCAGAAAGGTCACTGTTAGATCACTTCACAGATGCAGAGAGACATGGCTTTGGAGCACGCTTGAACTTAAGCAGAAACAAAGGCTTACGTCACTCAGATTGGCTGCGTTCGCTTTTGCTCGGATGAACTCGGGCAGGCCCAGAGTCATTGTGTATTGGTGTCTTGCATCCTCTCCAGCTGCTTTATAGAGACGCTGGGCGAAAAAGAAAAAATATATATATATTTATGTAGCAAGAAGATGAGTGCTGTGTATTTCCACAGTGCTGGAAGTCCCTCATTTGCATCTGGGGAAACATGATAGTAAAAGGCTGTTCGTTGTGTCATGGATAAACCTTCAGTCTTAGAGAAGATGTTTCTTTCAATAAAGACAGTCTTTCATGAGTCAAATTAAGTGACATAAAGGAATATGTGAGGAATTGAAATGTACTTTGCTGAATAATAGGCAAAGGAATGAAAAATAAATTTGAGAATACTATTGAGGTTCTTTCCATTGTGGACTTTTTCCTCGAGGACACAGCACAAAGATAACACTAAGACCCGGGAAATTTAGGAAAATCTCTGGTCTGCATCCTTTACTAAAGCCCTGGGGTCCTTTCCACTGGCAAATTCACACCAGTGCTGCTCAGGATGGCCTCACCCAGTACAAACACGTCCATTCTCATGATCAGAAATGAGTCTGCGGTTGTTGAATTTTCCAAGGTCAGAGGTCATAAAAAGCATTGTTACCCCGCAGCACCCAGCTCACAAAGTAGTCAAGAAAGGTTAAAGAGGAATTTAAAATTGCTCCTGTCACTATACAAGAGCATGAATTCTATCCCTTTGGACTTTCATAACCCAAGCTGCCACTTCTTACTTTTTGACTTGGCATGAGTGAAAACTAATAGTATAAACAGCCAAATCTCAACTGTCTTCTAAAAGTTAGAGTAAAGAGGAAAATCTTAAAAACTAAAGATAATTCAAGATTTAATTCTCTGCCAAGCTCACTTATTTCAAACCTGTAAGAGAGGCACTAAGAAGATGTAAAATTCATAGGACGAGAATGACGATTTTTATGGAATGAGATTCCCTCCCCTGCACCTCCCCTCTGCTGGATATATTAAAGCGTGAACTGGGTAAACAGTCAGAAGAAAAGCAGGTACAGGATTGAAAAGCCTGACAAACACCTGAGTATGTAATTGTCCTTGGATAACCACAAATCCTCCTTGTAATGATCATCAGAATGGCAATAGAAAATTGGTTAGCCAAAATTTGCATAGACAGAACAAATGCATTATAGACCAGTACTCCTCAGACTTTAATGTGAAAAAGACTCATCTGTAGATCTTGTTAAATAACGATTGGGATTCAGTAGATCTGAGGTTGGGCACTGCCAATCTGCTCCCAGGAGATGCTAACATAGCTTCTGTGGCTGCACTTGGGGAGCAAGACTACAGACTAAACCAGATTTCCAACTGGGCCTTCTTTCCCTCTAGAAAATGTGTAGGCTCCGTATAATGATGTTCTTGTTTTTCTAAACCTCCATGCAAATACCCAAGCTCCTTCCCCACCCTCTCTACACACACATTCACACATTTTTTTTTTTTTTAGCAATCTTGCAGTTTTTTCAAAAGGCCCATTCCAAAGCCAGCAGATTTTACCTCATTAGTAATCTCGTTGCTGAATTTTGCATGAAGGAGGTTGGGAGTGTCTGTCACAGCTGTGTACTTGAATGAATGAGGATGCTGCCGATATTTACTCTGAATACACGCAGAAGAAGAGAAGAAGAAGACCCAGTAAGGTATAAAAACAGAAGAACCAGTTCTCTAAGTATTATCTGTAAAGGCTCATTTTGCAAAGGCCACTAGTCTGTCACTCTGAAATCTAGCTTGTCACTTGCTCTTGTGACCCCAGAACTCACAGGGATGAGGAGGCAGAGAGGAAGACAGAATGGAATCAATCAGATACTTCTCAATGGGAGATCTAATCCTTTGCCATGAATGTGAACATGAACATGACCATTTAAAATCGTGATTTGCTCCTGATCTTTGCTCACCAGAGATCCAGTGCTCCTCTGCCTTGATGGTGCACCACAAACAACTATGCAGCTTAAAAAAATACACATGCTGGCACCCACCCTGGGAGACTGGGATTCAGTAAACAGTCAATTGAACTCAGTCTTATGTATTTTTTTAAGTTCCAAAAGGGGTTCTGATGTGCCACGAGGTTTAGAAGCCACTTGCTTTAGAGATTTCATTGGAAAAGCAAAGCACAAAGGTAAATCTAAACTCCCACCATAAGCAAACCATAAGCCCATCTGAGGACTCAGTCCAGCTACCAAACACCTTTTACTTCCAGTACCTTCCATTATGCCCTCCTCTCCTTGCATCTACCATGAATGAAAGTTCCATCACCCTCTCAGGGGTAAGTAACGTTCCCCAGGAGTTCCGAAAGCTTAGAATTCTAAGACTTCTATATTTCTACCAAGAAATTATCACCAAGCTTATAGGAACCTTTTCATATACAGCTGCCAGGAAAGCACAGTGCTTAGATTAGTGCTAATCCTTGCAAAAACTAAACCAGGGAGGTACGAGTATACCCATTTGATTAATTAAGAAGCTGAGGCTCAGAGAGGGCAGGTCACTGGCTTGAGGTCACACAGCACATGAGTGCTGGCCTGGAAATCTCAATCTGTATCTGCTGGTCTTTAAAGCCTGATTTATTTGCATTGTACCACAGAGCCACTCTTCAAAGGGACTTGGGGAAAGTACATCTCATGGGCCCTCTTATGTGCTAATAGAGGAACTGACTCAATAGTCTCAAAGCTGTCATAAATGGCATCCAGTCTGAATGGAGAAGCCAGCAAGAACAGAGGCCAGCCCAGAGGTTAGGCAGTGAGTTACCGCTAACAGCGTAACTGCCTGCAGGCTTGAGCAGTAAGAACAAACTGATTGTTGTGGGACAGCCTCTGCCATGGACATGCACTGGACACCTGTCACCAGGATCTCTGGTTACCTCGCTGATGAGTTCAGACGCTTTCTTCCTCCCTTCAATCTCCAATGTGCCTGGAATGACACAGGCGACGCCTCGCATGAAGTTCAGGTCTGACCGGTACAAATTCTGCAAGGAGCAATACAAAGAATCAGAAAAGCCAAACTCTCCAAAAAAGGAAGCAAAGACAAACCAGAGGTCTCATGACATATCATTTGATAGTGTCATAATTAGAACTCAAGGCTAAACCTATCCCTCCAGATACATCATCCTCAGCCAAATGCTTCTTAGTAAATGCTCACCAGGAGGAAAGCAACGTAGGTCAAAAGAAAATAATTCTGCTGTCACTTGTCTCGAGTCGCTGTTACAGGGATGCTAGACAGTTTTTATTTTAATGTGGGCTATCAAAAAATAAACGCTGGAGCGGATTGTGGTTAGAAAGTCAGTTGTCTTGGAGTAAATGTGGAAACAGGTCTAACGGGTCTTCTAAACAAACCCAGCAGCAGCGAGTGGCATCAATTAATCATGGGGTAAGAAAGGACTAACAAATGAATCCAAAATAATCTGGCAAAGGCCTGTCTGAGTCTGTGCGGGTGGGAATGAGCCTGTGTACCTGAGTGATGGGGGCTGACAGTTTAAAGAGTTCCCAAATTCACTCCCCTTCAGGCAGCACAGCACCCCCTGGGTGTGTTGCCTTCCAGTTGCCATCACAACCAGAGACAGGGCAAGCCAGGGCTCTGCTCAAGTGACAAACAGGCCCCCTAGATAAGCATGGCAGCTCCCTCATTCCTGCAGCTGCTCTCAGGTTCCTGACAGTTTGTGTCATTCAGTAAACGCTGTACACAGGCGTGAAATCCGCCCAGACGACAGATACCCAGATCTGAGCACCGCTCAGCTCGCAGGCACTGCCAAACTGGGAGAGAGGTTCTGTGCAGCGTTTTATTTTCCTACACAGGCCCATTACCTGCAAATGTCATAGCAGGGAAACCTAGCAAGCTGGGAAATGAGGTGAGTACCAAACAGGATGCTACTGCCTGTTGGGGAGAACATCCTGTATCTCCTTGGGAAGCAGAAAATCCTCCAACGCTTCCTGGCCTCCTGAGCCTGCCTGCTTCAGAAAACAGGCATCTTGAGTTAGAAATGCGCGTTAGAGGAGCGTGACGCCTCCTGGTAAGGACTCAGGAAGGGTCTCCAGGGGCCTGATTTCCCACCCATCCCCTTGACACCCTCCTCTCCCTGAAATAGGTCAGTTCCGACAGGCTCTGAGCAGCCTCTCCCAGCAGATCTTAGGCCACTTCAGCAGATGGATAGGTAGCACAGGGATGTATGAAGCGCAAAGAGGAATCCTCCATCCAAGTGGAGGCCAGAGGCGATGCCATTGGCAAATCTTAAACATGCAAAGCCATGAACTTTGAGGGCATTTTGTCATTTGAACCTTAAATTCAAATCCCAGCACTCCCATTTCTCACGCATAGTTGTGTGACCTTGGGAAAGGTATTTACTTTCTTTGTGACTCACTGAAATTTCTCTGTAAAATGGGGATAAAGACTATCAATACAGGGTTATTGTGAGGATTAAATGAGATAATGCATAAACACAAAGCTTAAAATTCAGCAAAAATACTTGATACATGGTGGTTACTGTTAGATGTGTGTAATTGCGCTGAAGGGCTGAGCAGGAGCTCTCTGGCCGTGTTCCAAAACAAGACCCAGGTACAGGATTCCTCATCCCCAGAGGCTTCCCTGAGCCAGCAGGGGCTTGCAGGTCATTGCCTGGTGGTCAAACCGGATAGGAGAAGAGCCCCGAGAGAGGCTGCGTCTCCTTACCTCGCTCTGCAGTTTGTGAGCTTTCTTGGCACAGCTCAGCCTCAGGTCCTCTGCCAAGGAAGTGTACTGGGGCAGCGGATGTTTGTAGTCCTGGTCGCTGGCCAGGGTCTGAGCCTTCTTGGCATGCACAAGGGTGACCATGTCCAACGGCAGATGGAACTGCGCCTTTGTGTGTTCAAAGCCTTTCTTGTAATTCACCTAGAGGGGCAGACAGATCAACAGCGGCTATTTCAAAGCCACCATTTGCAACAGGACCACCAGGAACTGGAATGTAATTGTCCCAGGTAAGCCCAGGGAATGTTGTTGGCACGGCCAGCCTCCTTTCTTTTGGGGACGGCCCAATATGCAGGGCTCATCTCCAGGTCCTGACATTCACCATCCTCAGTTCTTGGAGGTCACTGATCTGGGGACAAAGAAGGCCCAGAGTTCCTCCATTTGGGGAAAAGACAGAAGTTCAAGGAACAGATACGATATCAGTAATTCCCTTGCTCACATCTTTAGATCTTCCCATTTCTCAGAGGCAGGAAGACACACAGCTCACCTGTTCCCTGCCCATAATATTTTCCCCCATCACCCACTCAAGTTCAGGCACCAAGGATTCTCCTCTAACACTAGCTTAGGATGAACTTCTTCAAAGCATTATACGACCGTCTGGTCCACTGGGGAGCCAGAAGCAGCGGGCGGATACTTGGAAAGCCAGTCCCAAAAGCTCAACACACATCCTGAGAGAGGAGCAAGAAGACCATTCCAGACCGCCAGCTTCATTGCAATCCTAGAGGAGCCGTGTTTAAAGGTCTGGGGAATTCACTTGGGGTTCTCTTGGGAATCAGATGCATAAACCCCACCTCTGCCTCATCCTCTGCCCTCCCATTGCCTCCCCACTCCTCCGGCCACCCTTCCCTCACCTCCCACTCCCATCCTGCCCTCACCCATGGCATAAGGCCAAGGACAATCATATCCAACTCTACACTCTTAGGTCAGCAACCCAGGACAGAAAAGGGGGAAAAAAGCTTAGAAATGGGGAAACTGAGGCAGAAAACATGTGAAGCTGTGGAAAGAGCATGAGAGGCAGAGCTGGCTCCCTGGCCTGGCTCTGCCCCTACCTAGCTGACCTGAGGCAAAGGGACTGAACCACTCAGAGTCTCGGTTTCCTTATCAGAAAATAAGGATGAATAACAAGACCGAGTTTCTAGAGGTAGTTTGACAGTTAAATGAGACGTCGCACGTAAGTGTTCAGTCCCCTGTAACATGGTGGACACAGATTTCATCAGTGACGTTAGCCAGCTCACATGTGTGCAAGGAGGCAGAGTTTACCCACATGTGCCAGCATCCAGAGGGTCACCATCAACAATGAGAGGGTTGCTCTGAATCCAATGCCTACAGGGGCCAGGCAGGTGGCATAAATAAGTAAAGCAAGAAGTGGGGAGGAAGGTGGCTGGACGGCCGGGGGAGCATAGCCCCTTCTGAATGGAGCTCTCACAACCCACTCTGACCAACACTGGGGCCTAGAGAAATGCAGGTCCAGTCTCCAGCCAGAAGCCTAAAACTTTTATGTTGAATCTTCCATTTTTAAAGATTTGCAATTAATTCACTCTGCAGACCAAACGAAACACCTCTGGAGGCCAAGTCCGGCCCATAGGCCCCCATTTGTGGCCACCTGTCAAAATTGTAGACTGCCCAGCTCAGAAGGAACCAGAGGGGTCAGCTAGTCCAACACCCCATTTTTACAGAGGAAGAAGCTGAAGCCCAGAGGGGATAAGTGATTTAACAATACCACGTAGCAAGTTAGCAACAGAACAAATGCCACACGCAGAAGGACAAACGACACGGGTCCGCTGCGCCGTCAGCATCCTCAGGTGGGAGGCCCACAGTCCCCGTCGCATCTTCCCCACTTACATCACTCTGCAGCGAGGTCGCGTGCACTGAATGTGCAAGGCTGATATCGCCTTCCAAGCTCCGGGAGCCAAGCATCTGTCCTTTCATTTTCTCAAATGCCTCTTTGTATTTGTACTAAAGGGAAAGAGAGCGGGAGAGAGTCACAGCTCGGGGACAAGGGACACGGAATGGAAGAGGTGGGTATTGGGTGAAAATGTTTTGTTCTTTTGACAGTAACTGGGTGAGTTAAAAGAAAGCGCGCGGGAGTCGTCAAAAGGTCTATTCTTTCATATGCAAGACTCCCAATGACTAAAGGGCTCGGGTATGAAATGGCAGGACGCGTTAGCACGTGGGCGGCCTGCGCTGGAGGAAGGTGGGTGCATTGTTAACAGTCTCTTCACGTGGACTTGCTTTATGAGCGCTCTTGTGGAGGGTGCATTTCATCTGCCCAGGGTCTATGTTTACAGCCCAGCATTGGGGCTTTGTACCCCAGGCTAGGTAATTTTTTGTTGTAAGATATGTTCTTTCTCACTGGTCATTATCTGATTGCCCTAACACAGTCAGTTTGGAGAGCAGAGAATATTATCCACAGGCAAAAGAAGGCAGGGGTTGGGAGCAAGAGGAATGAAAACCGGTTAGTAGGAAACATTGTCCCAGTAATGGAGGTAGATGCTCACGTCACTTATGATTTCACCCGAAGCCTTTGCCGCTTGGAATGGAATGGCATCCAACCTCAGCTTATATCCACTGTCGCGCAGTTTGCTCCAGGACTCCTTATAACGTGTCTGTTGGGAAGATGTGCACCAATAAAGACTTTCATGTGACCTGGTGCGTTCTTAGACTCTGGCTTACCAAAGTGGGAATCTGGTGTGTTGTGGCTCCCCCACCCTAGCTGGGGTTAGAGATTACTGTGGTTTAACAGAACCCACCAGAGTTGGATCCTGCTTCACACCTACCCTTGGAGGTGGGTAGTGGGGTGCGGCGCGGGGTAGAGGATTAGAGGGGAAAGGTTAAAAGTAAGGACTTTGGAGTCTAGGCACCCAGATTTTTCTGAGCAGCAAGTTGACTGGAAGAAGGAGGCATGAGGTTGCATTTGCAAGGTACTTTGTGTAAGATAAACAAAAGTCAAATGTCTCTATCAAGGAACAGGAATGGTGGGAGGGGTGCTGATAGAGACTATGGAGGGGAGGAGTTAAGCCCCCAGGTCTCTCCTGGGCACAGCCACTGGATATACTTAGTGGATGTATATCACTGGACATATTCCAGTGTTCCCAGTTTTTAGCTCCTTGGTACCAACGCTCTTTATACCAGGCAGACAGTTTTCTTAGTCTCATTCTTTCAGATAAGTTGGACTGTCCTGCAAGACCAGCTACACAATTTGCAGGGCTCGGTGCAAATGAAAATGTGGGGCCCCTTGTTCAAAAATATTGTCTACTTCAAGATGGTGACAGGAGAGCATCAAACCAGTGCAGGGCTCTTCTGAGTACGGGACATCGCGTGTGTACCTGTGAAGCTCGCCCTGACCTCCCGTCACTAAAACCAGTGCCCCCTTCGTCAGCCTCACCTCGCTGATGTTCATGGCATTCAGCTTGGCCAGCAGGACTTCAGGGAGGTCTACAGTCTGAGTGTAATGATGCTTTACATTTTCTCCTTGTTCCTTGTACAGTCTCTGTGGACGGAGAGAGGTTTTGTATGAAACCAAGAGCCCCGCCCCCCATGCAGCCATCAGCCAAGTCACGCTCCAAGAGACCAAGGTGTTGCAGCTGCCACCTCCTTGTAGACACACGGTCATGGGCGCCCTGCCTCCACCCCGATTTCACATCTAGCAAGGTGACGTGCTCGTCATTCTCTCCAGAGTTCCACTTCCTAGCTCAGAACATGACAAGCTGAAACTTTCCCACTCGTAGCATGCTGCTGAGAAGGGTGCCAAATGAGAAAATGAGGTCTAGTTAACATTGAGTAATTTGGTTATTAACTATAAGTCACGAGAGGACACCCAGATGCAGAAGGCATGAGAGAAGACAGCTCTTGCACATGTGACATTTTTACTCTCCCCACCTCAATCCTCAGCTCAAGGATTCTTGCCCTAAAAAATGTCTCCCCGGTGGGTCTGGGGCTCTGTTCACCCAGAACTCTGATTTGGGCTTAGGATATCCTAGTAGTTAGCAATGACACATGCAGTTGGCATCAGCCACCAGGGAAAGTTTCTGAACCAGGCGTTTCCATCCCAAGTCTTATCAGCTGTGTCTAAGTTTCTACGCATCACAGCAGTGCCCCCTAGAGTTGGCTAGGGTAAGGAAGAAACAGGTATTGTTTTTCTTCACACAAAAGTTCTTGTTTGACCATCTGTTTCTCAGAATTCAGTTTGATTCTGATGGGCTGATTATCAAGAAATTATAAATTCCTAAATGCATAAGCTTGTAAACCACTCCATCACATGTTCTGACAGGCATTTGGGCCATTTGGGAATGTCTGTCGAATAAAGCACGACCAGAATAATTTGCTTCATCGAGAAACCAGGGAGAGAATTTCGAAATCCGCCTTCCTCCGCCCACAAACACACACACACACCCCCACACACACACACAAGGTTTGTAAATCTTCCTCATGGCAAGTTGAATGGTTTGAAGATATTCAAAAGCCAAGTCTGCCCTACGCAAGGATCCATGGGCTTCTCCCAGTAGAATCAGCCAAACAGGGTGAATCCATGTCCTAAATTGCATTTTTATGAGACCTCCGTGTTCACATTCATCTCCAGCAAACCCTGCGCTGGGAGAGCTGAGGGTCAAGTCTTGGTTTCGCATGGTAAAGGGAGTGTGGGAAACAGCTTGTCTAATGTATATAAATCAGACCCAAATCATTTTCAAAGCCTCTGGGAAATTCAGGGAGCAAGAATTCCTGCCCTTGGGTCCTAAAAAGCCCTAAGCATGGCTTCAGTATTCCCAGTTCTGAAAACAACACTTTCAGACAAAAGGAGAGGGGGAAGAAAGGCCTTTGCACCGACAAATCTTCCAGACATGCAAATGGGAAGGAACCAGAGCGTCTGTGGGACAGTGGGGTGGTGGAGCCCCACTTGGCATCCTAAGTGCAGTAACACCCCATTTACATCCTAATGAGGAAGCACCCCCGCTAAGGGGAGCCTCAGCAAAGGACAAGGAGCTCCTTCATCCTTAGGACAACACAAGGAGCCAGCCCAAGAACCCCTCCGCTTCAATCGCCGTGTTGAAAGAAGAGCCCACTCTTAGAGTCATAATGTATATACATTATCACTTACATCCACTGCTTGGGTATAACTAATTCTGGCCTGGACCATCTCCGGAGTGTCTTTAATACTGGTAAACTTCAAAGCATCTGGATGCTGACGGTACTTCTTCTGTTGAGCAGAAAAAGATCAAAGCTGTGAATTTTGTGCTGCTCTTTCATGCCATTTGAAAGAGAAAATCATAGGTTGCTTGAGATTAGAGTGAATTTGTGAACATAATTATTATTCTGCTTCCTCCATCTTTCTATCCTAGGTGCCTTCAGGTTAATATTTGTTTCAATTTAAGAATAACCTCATGTCAATTAACATTAAAGTATTTCTACCCAGTGCAAAGAAAACATCTCAAAATTAGGTTATACCAGTAAAATACTGTAGGATACATACTTAGGAAAGGATTCTTTTTATAAGCTTCAAATACTTTGTCGCTGTTGTTTACATATTTTAGTATGGGTCTTCTAAGCAAGAAAGACATTCATAGTTACATTTATCCATTTAAGCTTTCTATTTTCTTTTCACAAAAAACTTGGCAGATATTATCACAATCAAAATGCTTGCTTTTAACAGTGAGTGAGTGTACACTATCTGATCACTTTAGAGCCTGGTTCAGCTAATATACGTACTAATTCTTTAAAATAATACAAAAACAAGAAAAAGGGTGCTATTCTTGAAAGGAGTCATCACACAGTTTGAAAGATGCTGAAACAAACAAACAAAAAAAATCACAAAAAGCTTAAATGCTGGCAAAGGTCTAGGTACCCAGTTTTGAAGTATTCTGAACATCATGCTTAATTTCTTTTTTTTTAAATCAAAGTACATTTTCAAGGGGCTGAAACAATTGTTATTTTAATGGGACCACGGAGTTTATGTTTTCTCAAATCAAATAATTATTTTATAAATACCCCCTCATTTAAATGGTTGGATTTTTGTATACTAGGTTGTCTTAAGAAAACACAGCTCAATATCCCACCCAATCTGGCTGGCCACCTGTTTTTGTAAATAAAGTTTTATTGGAACACCGCCATGCTCATTCTTTATCTAAGGGCATTTGCCAGCTGGTTGCTACAGAGACCACGTGACCAGCAAAGCCAAAAATATTTCCTATCTGGTCCTTCACAGAAAAGGTTTGCTGACTCCTGCTTTAGACCACAGGTGTGTGTGTGCATCTGTGGCTCTTTCAGCAGTGCCTGCATTCTCCCTGGAAGTTGAGAGGGCATCCCAATTTGACACTTACCCAAAAATGTGCCAGTGTGAAGTGAGAAGATTGGAAAAATTGCAGAAAGATGTCTTTTCTTACTGAAGTTTGAGGCCTGGAATGAGGCCAGGCCATCAAGGAAGATAAAGACGTTTGTTGAGAAAGTTTGCAAAATGAGGTGGCAAAAATTAGGAATGTGATGGGCTAAATGGTTCCCCAAAGACCCCTTGGCTGCCAGACGCAGATGAGTGAAGGAAATCACCTTGAAGTTTAAATTATACACATACGACCATTATTCTTCATTTCCTTTTATGAGGGGGCTCAATGGTGAGAGTCTGGGCTCATGAGTCCTCAAACCTAAATGTTTGTTCCTGTAACTTTTTCCTGCTCATCCTCCCATGAGGGCCTCTCCTTAACCACACTGAAAGAGTTAGGGCAGCGCCATCCCCACTGAGTTCCCAGCGTCTTCTGAGCCCTGAGTGTTCACCAAGGTCCCTAAAAATTAGGCCAACCAGAGTGAGGCCACCTTTAAAATCAACTCTGCGAGGATCAGGGAACTAGAATGCGCTCCCATGGGAAAATATCAATGCTGGACAGCTGTGCTCTAAAAACCAGCACAGGTGTCTCTCTGTTTTAACTATTCATTCAGTTAGAAAGTCTCCTCAAAAAAGGTCCCTGCAGGCTTGTTGCCAAAGCTAAAGTCCGCTGGGGCTATGGCCATTATGGTCCCCTTCCCACCCGGAAGAATCCAGCAAGACCAGGCTGCTCTGAAGGCAAGGAAGGAAATGCTCACTTGCCTTCTGAGTAAGTCCCTCCCCAAACAGTCACGCAGGGAGGTGGACTTGAGTTGTCTGATGGCGCCCAGCCTCTGTGTGAGCCTAGGCTGGCAGCTTTCCACTGGGGACAATTCTGCCCCCTAGGGGACGTTTGGGGATGTCTGGAGACGATTTTAGTTGTCACAACTGGGCAGAGGGTACGATTGGCATCTAGTGGGTAGAGAGGCTAGGGAAGTGCTAAACATCCTACAAGGCACAGGACAGCCCTGGATGACAAAGGATTATCAGAATGTCAGCAGTGCCAAGGCTGAGAAACTGATCTGGTCTTTCAAATCGCTGCTCTATGATACTGTCCTAAAATGTGAGGACACAGTTCTATTGACAAGCAAGAATGCCTTAAGGTCCAGCCCGGGTGGCTAGAAGCAGGCAGGAGTGAGGCAGCAGAAGTGAGCACCTCCCCAAGAAAGACCATGTCACGTGCTGGACATCATGTGAATATTCAAAAACTGTTTACACTGTGGCATAGGGGGGAAGAATATGTGCATAAAGTCACCAAAGGGCTTTCTGGGTGTAATAAATGTATCTTTTCATCATCTCTCCTGTGTTGCTTCATTAAAAAGGTAAGTTGGTGGGTAGCAATTGAGCTCTGTTTGATTATCATTATTATTCATAATATCATTTGTCACCCACTTTGTTTTTGCCAGAGCTCTATGGGCCCCCACTGGTGTGTGTTTGGTATGTGGTTTCTCTCTAATTACCAGCCCTAGTCTGGGTTTTGAGGCCTTTCATGTGGGTTTGCCTTTTTCTTTGCCTTTTGAGTGGAAATTATTTTAATTTTATACAGAAACGCCGCACGCCTAATGCAGCCAGGCCTGTTGCAGGCTGTCAGGAAATCTCACCTCGCTAATGAATTCTCCTGCCTTCTTCGCCTGCTCCACATTTAATGACCCGGTGGCGACCCAGCCCGTGCCTTTCATCCACTTCACATCTGCCCTGTATTGGTTCTGACAAAGGAGAAAGGGGGGAAAAAAAGGCAGGCCATTGTTGGTGCACAGACATTTAAAGGGCTATTAACGGCTTCTGGCGCAGCCTTGGTGCCAGCTGAGTCAAATTAGATGCCACTGTTGTCTTACCCATTTCTGCACAGTCACAGGTAAGGCTCCAAAATGTAAATTAATTTCCCCTCTAATTGGAGCCGTCCCTTGGGATGGTGGCGCTAGGCCCCACCCAACACTACTGGGGTGGCTCGGGAGGGGCCCAATCCACCTTGCCCCTCATTACGGACTCCTGTCTACCTTGGAAAGAAGCGCATCCTCATTGTCTGCACTCCCAATTTTCTTGTTTAAAATCACATGCAGGGGAGAAGAAAATGAGAATTCACAACAGAACCCAGGTGGGAACTATTCGAGGGAATTTCACAAGACATCCGAGGCCTCCCCCGGTGCCAATTCCTTCCTATGCACCTCGGTGGGGGACGAGGGGTATTTCTTCTCATTTCTTTACTTGCCATTGAATGAGTAGTTTTAATGGGAAGCCATTTAAATGGACACTTCTCTCAAATTAGTACATTATCATCTATCTATCACAAAACAGCTCTACCAGGAAGGGTGTGTCTACACGCACGTACACACACACACACACACACACACACACTCTCGCGTGCAGGCACG
Source organism: Lemur catta (assembly GCF_020740605.2). Classification (NCBI taxonomy): domain Eukaryota; kingdom Metazoa; phylum Chordata; class Mammalia; order Primates; family Lemuridae; genus Lemur; species Lemur catta. Next base: position 14,026,810 of record NC_059141.1, on the reverse strand, counting down.
TACATCACTCTGTAAGCCGTAAGCCTTCTTCGCCCATTCCACCTTCATGTCTGTGGGCAAAGCTGTAAACTGATGTGATGCTGTCTTGTAGCCTATGTCTGTCGCTAAATGCTGAGCCTTGCGGGCATGTACGAGGTGGACCATGTCCAGGGAGACGTGGCACTGAGATTTGCTGTCCTCAAATCCCTTCTTATACTCCAGTTCACTCTGCAGCTTGGACATGTGCAGGGAGTGGCTCATTTGCGAATCACCCTGTGCACCCTGTGCCCCAATGAGCTTCCCTCTGGACCTCTCATAGTCCTCCTTGTACTTCACCTAAGGAAGAGGAAAAGAGCAGGGATACATTAGAATGTCCTAAAGGAATTGTTAGGCTTCAAACCACAGGCATGAGAGTTAAAACAAAGCCATTTGACAGAATCCTATCAGAATTAGAGTCATAAAGAAAGTTTGCCTCCTTTGAACAACTGATATGTTTCCTTTCATCAAACAATGACATAAAATATTACTATCCATTACTTCCCTTTTCACCTTGGCTGCTGGAAATCTCAGAGCTAAACCAAATGCTCTGCTATGGTAACAGTTTTTTACCAATTTTCTAGTGAAATTCCATCTTTTCTCTAAATATTTCAGATCACTCTTTCTGGATTTATTTTTAAGTGGCCTGTTGTTTTCCATGAAAACCACCTTAAAATCTTTTCTGATAATAGTGAAAACACTATAAATGAAAGTAGCCATGAAATGAAAAAGACAAAGAATAGCCAAATTACAACTGCTGTTTAAGAAAGGAGCTCAAATTAAAGAACTGGGGTATATATAAATAAATATTTAGGCGTATGAGGAACAAAAGGTAACATGTTGTTAGAAAAAAAAATTAACACTAGACCAAGAGTAATGAGGGCCAGAAGAAAGAATAAATATGAAAAGGCTTTGAACACTGTAACAAGATACTAGTGTGTAGCATTATTTTCATCATTGTCATTATTACGGGAATCGGGAGATTCAGGCTCTACTCTCATCTCTGCCAACATCAGCATCAATATCTGCCACCATTTGTTGAACACTTACTATGAGCCAAACACCGGATAAACCTGTGCAACTCAAAGTGCATCCACAGACCAGGGCTGGTTTATAAAATGTTACCAGCTGACAATAAGATAAAGAGCTTATGGCAGAATATAAATCAACCATATCACTAAGCCACTGTTGGGTTCAGCTGACTTTTTTTTTTTTTTTTTGAACCAAGACTTTCTCATTGAGGGAAGCAGAGTTTGACTTACATTCTGGCCCCAGTTCCTTATCTCACATCAGACTCATAACAGATTGTATTAGATTATAACACATTTAATACACATCAATTCATTTCATTTCCTCATCACTATTTTGCAATTGCCAATTTACCAGCACGTTAACTGAGATTTTGAAAAGTTAAAGAACCTGCCTCAAGTAACAATGCTAGCAGATGATAAGGCTGGGATTTTATCCAAGATCTATCTGACATCAGAGCTGGTTTTCTTAACCATTAACAGGCCACATCTTTAGAAATTCATGGGCTGGGCTGGGCGCGGTGGCTCATGCCTATACTCCTAGCACTCTGGGAGGCCAAGGTGGGAGGATTGCTTGAGCCCAGGAGTTTGAGGTTACAGGGAGCTATGATCATGCCACTGCACTCTAGCCTGTGTGACAGAACGAGACCCTGTCTAAGGAAAAACAAAAAAAAGAAACTCCCCGGCTGTCTCTGGGCATCAGTTTGTCTGTAAAGTGAGGAATCTGGATTATTACTCTTGCTATCAGTACCAACAACAACAGCAAAAATCAATGTGCAGCAAGCAGTTCAATAGGCACTGACATGATTATGTCATTGCAAGGTGATTGTTGCAATGAGGTCGGGAGAGATTAAGAACCTGCCTGGACACTTCGAGATTCTCCTGGGTATAAAGTGGCAGGATTCTGTCATCACTCGGACAGGTTGGGGATTGACTCACCTCACTAGCCAGGTCCCTCTTGGCTTTGGCTGCCAGGAAGGGCAAGGAGTCAAGACGTAGCTCAAAGCCTTTTGCCTTCTGGTTTTCCCAGCTGCTCTTATACAGTTTCTAAGGGGATTTGGGAGAGAAGGGGAGAGGGTTTCACATGAGAGGGCTTCTCTAGGCTCCATAATGACCATTCTAGGAAAGCAACACCAATCACATTCTTCCACAGAAACTCCGACAGCCATAGAAATTGCACAGTCTGAACACAGCCGGGCCTTCGTGTTCCTGTCTTAAGGCCTCTTGACACATAGGGCTTCAATCCAAAGAAGCAGAAATGAAACTCCAGAAGCCGTGAGAACTACTAGGAGTCTTCATGGAAGTCTCAAAGCCAAGCCAAAGGTGGAAAACAATGCAAACACAGCCACATTTCTGCAGTCTGTTCTTCACCTCTGCCTGAAGTAACAATGCTGGCAGATGGTAGAGCTGGAATCTACCCAGCTGCACCCCGCCCCCTTTCCCTTCCCGCTCCTCCAACCTCTAGTCCACCTGGGTGTTTTCCTTGCTCCTCCCATTCCCTCTCCTGCCTCTCCCTCCAGATTTCAAGATCTTTCTTCTGGAAGGCTCCCCTCCCTTTCCGTGTATGAACCGATTTAGTTTCTCTTTCTCCATCTGGCTTTTCCCCTACTGATGACTTAGGTAAGGACCCAAAGACCTGGGAGCTGAGCAGGGTGACCCAAGTAAGGCCCCTTCTGGGAAGACACAGACAGGGAGGCAGTCGGGACCACGGGTACTTTCATGTCTAATGGCTACCACTGCGCTCACTTCTCCAACTGCTTTGTGTATGAGGTCACTGAAGCCTCATGGCAAACCTAATGAGGAGAGGACAGGTATTAGCCTCATTTGCCAATGGGACAACTGAGAGTAAAGAATTTGGCCAAGGTCACACACCTAGTAAGTGGCAAAACCAAGGATCAAATCCAGGCAGTTTGGAGCTAACATTTGAGCTCTTACTCACTCCCTTCCACTGAGACTGTTTCAACTCTGGTCCCTGGAACAACCACTGCCTCCTACCTCCCTCCTACCAGGACATACTTGGTGGCTCCACCAGCTCACCCCAGTGAAAGTTCGTCTCCCACTCCCCCCAGTACTGATCTGGAGCCAGATCTACTGGGCAAGCTGTTTTTGAATGGCCAGATTATGTAACCTCCGTGGACATAGCCACCACCAATGCAGCTGGTGGGCTTGGTTCACCAGGTGGCTACACACAGCTGCCCACTCCCTCCTTCCTGCTGTACCTCGCTGAGATTTGCAGCGTTGGCTCGGGCCTGTAAGAAGAGAGGCTCATCTTTGCTGATGCTGTACTGGTGGACAGACTGCTCGTTCCCAGCCTTGTAGGCCACCTGTTGGAGAGACTCTGAATCAGGAGCAGGCAGCAGGAGCAGGGGTAGGTGGGGTGGCATTGCTCACGGTGTCTTTATTTCTGCTTGGCACTTCTCTGACTTGCACAGAAAGTCCCTTACAAAACCCACCAGACCAGACTCTGGGGGTGGAAGACAGCAAACGAGGTTAAGGCAGGAGAAGCAGCAGGGAGGAGCTGGGAGAAAAACGTGGCCGGAAGACCAACCTGAAAACCCCTCTAGGGTTCCTGTGTTTACACCTGTCCCTTGAGATGGCATCAACTTCCCCAAGGTATTGCCATCTACACTGTCCACAACCATAAAAAGTACCCCCTACAGGGTTGAGATTAGCACAGACTCCCCAGGTGGGAAAAATAGGAGGCCCACTCTGCTTCCTGCACCCCCATAATTAATCTTAATGCCTTCATAGCTACTGACACCAGGAAAGTGAGCACACGCAGACATCTCCACCGAAAACTCATCACTCTTCTCTTTCTCTCTCCCTTCCCCTCTAACCCCGACTTTGAGTTTCCAAACAGTGGCTTCTGCCGACTCTGAGTTATGTTGACAGTTCCCTTCTGGCAGGTGTACCTGGGCCTTTAGGAAGGGAAGCTAGGAAGGTGCTAGCCAGATTGTGGCAAAAGCTGCTCAATGTTGAACACTAATCTGTAAGTAACATATGTAGCACCTCATCCTTCTAGCCCCGTATTTGAGCTCAAGTGGGCATGAGCTGCCCACATCCCAGAAGCAAATTATCTCCAAGATAATTCTACACTGGCTCCAGAATTATAGTCTTTGGTGCAGAGACAGAAGAAGGAGAAAGAAGAAAAGGGGAACTGGGGCATATTGAGCTGAAAGGGAATACAGTAGGTCCTGCGTCATCCCTAATAACCCAGGGAGAAGTGCCGTGGGTGAAGCAGTGGGGCCTGCTGCCCAGTTTCAGAAGCAGCCCGGAGGCCTGTGGAAAGCCAGCCAGCCTATTTAAAGGGAAGGCTCTTTGGCTCTTGGATCGTGCCTGGGCAACACCTGCTGTTGTCCCCGGAGGTTCCCAGGCCCATGACACAGCACTTGGTGGAGAAAGGGCAGCCCAGGACTCACCCCACTCTGCAGCCCCTGGCTCTTCTTGGCATGCTCCATCTGGGCACTGTCTGCCACGCTGGTGAACTTCAGCTCATCCGCCCTCTGCCGGTAGCTTTTCTGTTTCCAAAGAAGACGGACCCCATAGCATTAGGTTTGGGCTGCCCCTGCCACCCAACACACACACACATACACACACACACTTTCTGTGGCCCAAGGGTCTCCTTGGGGGAATGTTCCAGTTGGTCCTGCAGCTTATGCAGAACCACACAGCCCTGAGACAGCCACTCTGGGGAGCTTGTTTTAGTTGCTATTAATGTATGGAAAATGTAATTCATTCCCTCTAGTGAATCCTGTATTTCCCATGTGCCCTGGGATGTATGCATTTTATAAACCTAAGCTTGACACAGAACAGTGAGGTGGAGGGAACATAGACTTCAAAACCATGAAGACTGAGCTTCAAATCTTACCTCCCCCTCTTTCTAGCTTTGTGACACTGGGCACATCACTGAATCGACCTGAGCCACCCTTGCTTTGCATATACGGTGGGGACAGCAGCAGAAGCTGCCTTGCCCTGGGGTGGAGCGGAGGCTTCAGTGCCATGCTTTATGTGTGAGTCAAATCCTTGGCACAGTGTTTAGGACACAAGTGTCACCATTATCCACCGTGTTGTCATGATCATCAAGGATGCAATCAGCTCTAAGGAAGGGGAGGCACCAGCAGCCACCGACAGAGGGCTGGCACTCGGGGTTCATCTCTACAGCTTCTTATCCCCCAGATCGCTGAGGTCTTGTCCTCATAGTGTTCCCATCTCACAGCCACGAATTAAGTGGCAAGTTTTCAAATGTGCCAATTCTGTCCCCCCGCGGGGACTTCTTGTCTTTCCTAAAGATTAGCTCCTTTGGTTTTTCCACTGGAGTAGCCAGAGTTGCTGGGAAAGGTGGCCACTGAGGACGGCCGTGGGAGCAAAAGCTTCCCGCAGTGCGGCCAGCAGAGATGAGCTCAGCCTGGTTCCGGGACCATCCGCAAGAGGCTTATAGCTACAACTGACCCCAAAATAGTGATTGGAACATTGGAAACTCCAAATTTCCTCCTTTTAGGAAAAAAAAATCTAGAGAAAAACATTCCAGAGAGACTTCTAATTCTCCTTCCGAGTGCCACTATGTTGAATGGGAAAACTCCTTCATCACATAATTGAAGGAAGCCACGTTGCCCTCCCATTGTTGGAATTCCTGGTCATCCCAGACTCTTCATTAGCCAAATCGTGAAGTCCTTACTGAGGAGCCAAGAATCCACTCTTTTCAGAGCACAATAGGGGTGCAAAAAAGGTGAAGTAGATGATATCCACTTTAAGGAGCTTAAAAATGAGGAAGCAGTGCAGGAAGTGAGATAGAAACTGACATTCCTAAGGCTAAAGACCAGTTGGCTGGGCCTTCCCCCACCCCACCGCACCCCTGCCCAAGACAGATAGATGCCAAACTGCCTGTGATCAAGAGCTGGGGCACTGGATCAAACACACTTGTACGGATCCCAGCTCTGCTACTTACTTAAAGCGTAATGTAAGTCTTACTTATCCTGTATTAATAGGATAACCATAGTATCTACTCACATAGGGCTATGGTGACCTGCAAACAGCAATATGTATATAACACAAAGTGGTCAATAAATGACACCATTGATTAAGTAATTATTATAAGTCCATAAGTGGCAGCTATTACAATCACTGTTACTCTCATTTGCAATAGAGATGCCGACTCAGCCTTCCTGGCCCTGAAGCAAGAATCCCCTTTGCAGATCCCAAACAAAGTTCCTGAAATAGTCACACTTGCAAATGAAATGTCCTTCAAAAGTCCTCATCTGCCTGCTGCCAAAGCCAGCTCTCCCTGGCATGAAGAGAAGCACAGGCTTAGAGACTCGGGGACCTTGGAGAGTGTCCATCTAACCTTCTCATTTTTATACGAGGGAAAAAGGACCCAGAAGGTTGAGTGACTTGCCCGAAGTCTGTAGTGAGTTTAAGGCAGAGGGATAATGAGAACACTGGCCTCCAAATACCAGACTCTCTGATTTGGAAGAAACCACATGCTCCTCACACAAGAAATACACTTTTCTCATATACATTACAACTTTTCTAAACCAAATTCTTCTTTGGATGCAACTGCTACTTAAAGTAAAATGGTAGGCTTCCTAAAAATACCATCCCAGGAAGTTTAAGGGTATGAAAAGTTAGTTCAGGGTGTGCTACAGATGCAAAATGAAGAAGTAATCCCTTTTGAATCACATCCACAGTAAGCCTGGGGGGTGCAGAGGGGAAATCAGAGGAAGAGATCACTCTTAGGACCCCGGGGGCTGAGCACCGCTGGAGGCCAGGGGCCTACGCGCAGGTTACCTCGCTGACCAGCTGTCCAGCCTTCTTGGCCTGCTCCAAGTTGAGACTCCCCTCGGTTAGCCACCCAACTCCCTTCATCCATGCCAGGTCAGCCCTGTACTGCAGCTGCAAGAGAAAAACCCCAAAGCTCTCATCAGACACAGGGATGCAGACAGGACAAAGGTGACGAGAGAGTTAGGAAGATCTTGATCCTGCACTTGTCTTCCTAGAAGAACTGCTCCCTGCTCCATAATACTCAGGCAGATCTCTACTTGGGAAGTGAAGCCACTGGGCTCACCTTGTAACGACAATAGCATGTTCTACCTCAGTGTTGAGACACCACAACCTTAGCAAAAACAGCATTTCTCATATTTTTGACCAAGGACCTTTGTTGCCAGCCTGCAAAAAATCTTTTGCAAGATTTTCTTACCATTTTCAACATTTGCTTCCCCTCCACCCATCCACATTACCAGCACATCTTGACTTTCACAGTAGCTCTGAATCCCAATCCTCTGCCTCTAGTTTCTGTTGTCTTGACTCTCTCTCCAGCTGCCCACTTGTCCTCCCTGGGCCCAGCACATCTCTAGCAGTTCTTCCTAGTCCTCTGAGTTTTATAACAGTCTCATGCACAGGTTCAAAATCATTCTGAAAGTGTATCCAATTGTAAGGTATGCATGGGAAGAGTGAGGGCAATGAGTGAGGGCTCACCTCACTCTGGAGCCCGTAGGCTTTCTTGGCCCACTGGGTCTTCATGTCTTCGGGCAGCACGGTGTATTCATGCAGTTTCTTCCTGTAGTCCAGGTCGCTGGCAAGAGCTTGGGCCTTCTTAGCATGCCTGATGTTTACCATATCCATGGGAAGGTGAAACTGGGTCTTGCTCTCTTCAAAGGCTTTCTTATATTCAACCTTGGATGTACCAAAACAAGGCCCATTTAGTTAGTCGAAGCCTGTATGTGCAGGAGTGATATGAAAATGCAGGAAAGATTCCCAGGCTTTCAGAAGATATTGGCACCATGGGCAATGCCACCCTTCTCTCCCAGCAGAGTTAAGCTCCATGAGGGAGGAACTTATGTGCCGTTTGTTCTTATCTTCCCAGGGTCTCATGCAGTGTCTTGCCCATAGAGGTCCCTTGGTAAACATCTGTAACATGCATAAATGCAGCTGCACCTTGATCAGTAGATGCTGTCACCCTTAAGGCCACACTCCTCATCTACTTTAAAAGAACAGCATGCTTTGACAAAATAAAGAAACCGAACAAACTTCTTAATGCAAGCCAGGAAAGAAAGAGTTGCAAGGGGAAGTCAATAAAAAGGTAAAAGTCCCAGGTGAAGTAGACCCAGAAAAACTTTTAAAGTAACACAACTGTAAGTGAGGAGTTGGGGTGGAAAAAGAGCTTACCTCGCTGCTCATCTTGGCAACCTGCAGGGAGTGCAGAAGCCTAGAGTCGGCAGTTTCCGTGGCTTTGCCTTTTGTTTTTTCATAATCTTCTTTGTATTTAATCTTGAGAGAAAGAAGAAAGTCTACCGTGAGTGAGAGAGAAACTTTGCCATCTCAGGGGCTCTGGTTTTAACAAGTGCAAGGGGAACAATTCTGAAAAAACACCTCTCAGTCTTTCGAGAATCCAGAAGAAGATTAAAGTATTGTGATGTTTACAATGTTAGCGATCATTATTTTCTTCTGCAGGACCACTGACATTTTATTGGAACCATTTCTTATGCATTTCTGAGTTAATGAGAGAAAACCTACATTGCTAGCAAGCTCCCCAGAGGCTTTGGCGGCCAGCAGAGACATGGCATCCAGCTTCATCTCAAAGCCTTTCCCCTTTGTCTTCTCCCAGCCTTCTTTGTACTTAACCTGACAAACAAAAACACAGGTGAATAGGAGTTGCTATTCATATTCCTGCCAAAATGAAAGAGGATTTTTTTAAAGCAAAGTTTGTTTCTTCATCTATTCACAGACCAGAGTTTTGGCCATTATGATCAAACTGATAATAGTAATTATGAACACAGTTCATCGATTTCTTAGCCATAGGGCTATGCAGCACGGTGGTAATGGGACAGGACAAAGAGAAGACCCCTATGCTCCCCTCGCTCTGCTATTCCTAACCATGTGACTTTGGGCAACTACCTCTTTGGGCCTCAGTCTACCATTTGCAAGAAGAATATCATATTATCTTTCTTAGGGTTGCTATGAGAATAAATTTGATATGGTATATGAAAAGAGATTCTAAACTGGTAAAATGTAACATCTTCTCCTGCCCCACAAATCCCCTCTAGAGTCAGAAGCCTAATCACAGCCTACTTGTGACTCCAGGAAGAGTCTGATGATTAAGTTTGGTCTTCTTAAAACTTGAATTCCCTACACACAGCAAATCGCCAGGCCATCAGAACGATAGTGAGGAATGTGTGTGTGTTCACACGCACACTGTAACTAACACGTGTTCGTATAATGAGTATTAAATTGCTATGACCAATTTAGCCCTAGTGAACTACGAACTACCATGCACCATGAGACAGCAAATTTCAACATTATCACGTGATGGATGCCTTTGATGAACCTCTCTCAGGAACAGAACACTCCTTACTTGTGGGACCACCCTGTTATCTTCATTTTCACACCCATGCACAGCCCCAGCTTTCTCCCCTGGTGGCTTGCTTACCTCGCTAAAGAGTTCGGCATTGGTTTTGGCCTTCACCAGCTGAGGTACGTCCTGTGGCAATGTGTAATTCAACTTATTTTTCTCATAGTCAGCCCGGTAATTCACCTGTTGGATTTAAAATAAATCTGTAAGGTTTTTATGTGGGCAGAAGAAGAACTTTGGGGATAGTACTATCTTTCCCACTTTCCCCTTGGATCTAGAGCTGAGAAGGAGTTTCTGGGAAAGGCATTTTACCAGGAAGCCTGTAATTTTGTGAATGTTTGAAATTAATAGATGGAAGATGCCAAATGAAAAGTATCCTCTCTACTTTTGAACCTATTTGAAACTTTCCATAATAAAAAGTTTAAAAGAAGGAGGGTCATTTCATGGCTATATGTGTCACCATTAATGAAAGTCAAATCCTTGAGGGTCAGCTGCCCAGAAACCTCAAACCTATTGCAAGAGCCCCAAGTCCAGCTGGGCAAGGGCAGGTCACTTACATGACTCAGTTGCTGGGCATTGATTTTGGCTTGAACAATCTGTGGAGTGTTGGTCACGGAGCTGTACTTCAACTTATCGATGCTTTGCCTATAGTTGACCTGTTAAAAATAGGCCCAAGATGTCACTTGTTATTTTCTCTAAGATTTGCTTAGCTCCCTTCCTCTAAGCCCAGATTTTCCAATTATTCCAAAGAAATCAGAAAATCATACTATTATGCAAAATTTTATAATTGTTAAATGTTGGAAAATAGTTCAATATTTTTAAAGTCTAGGGACCCAAGTGAAATGGACCTAAGAGCCACTTTGGGCCCACTAGGTGCTAGCCTGCATACTCCATGTCATCCCTGGGTCTTGTAATCACTTCATTCTTGCCTGTCCCAATACCAGCTAAAAATAATTATGACTAGCACACAATGTTTACTTTGTGCATGGCACTATTCCAAGTGCTTCACCCATATTAACTCATTTAATCCTTCTAACCACCCTATGGGTAGGCACTATTATCATCCCTACCTTACAATGTGGAAACTGAGGCACAGAGACCTAAGTGACTTGCTCGAGGTCATCCAACTAGTAAGTGTCAGAGCTAGTATTCAAATCCCAGAAGTCTGCCACCTAAGTTGGCTCTTAACCTATACACTATAATCCTGGTTTGCCAAAACTGGTGTGCTTGGAACTATAGCTTGTTATTTTACAGACACACAAAGGGTTCCCCATAGCGAGAGCTAGCATCATTTAGACAGGGAAATATATTCCAGGCCACAAATAAATGACTTACAAATTAAATTCTAGAACAGGACCTAGGAAAAAACAGAGTGCTTTGGACACTGGGCCACAGAGTGTTTTGTTAGATTTGGAAATAAAGGACAGCATTGCTTTGTGGTTTTTAGTTAATTATTCAAGGAGAAAACTTTTTGCATGTTCTGAGTTTTGGATATGGGGGTATGTAAAGAAAACTAGGAAATATAAAGTCATTTCAATGTCAACTATTAATGAGATTAGAGTACAGTGGCTTCCTAATGCATTAATTCAGAGGGAAACATTATTATCTCATAATAGAGTCTATTAGAATTCAGAATTATGCATGACAAAATGTCACAAAAACTATATTTTTAAATGGCATATTCCTTTCCGGTAATTCTGCATTAAGTATGTTGCAAAGCACAATTACTTTTCTCTGCAGGACATAATTAACAGTCTCCATGATTAATCACATCTTTGCAATATCACAAATGCTTGGCCATTGCTTCAATCTGCATTTTGAAGGGTTTTTTTGCAAAAGACAGAGTCTCATTTTAATTCTACTGGTGTTTATAAAATCTGTCTAAAGGGAATATTCTCAAATTAAGGACCCATGCGTGTTTATTTAATTTCACAGCTATTTTACCACCTTTAAGGCTACCAGACAGAGAGACCACAACGTTCTTGTCAATGGATTCCCCAAACTTCCTGAATACTGATGTCCTTACATCAGGGGTGATAAACTCAAATGCACACCAGAACCAGGAAGGTAGGGTGAAGTAAGGTAAGACAATAGGGAACAGCCACCACTCAGTCCCAGCCAGTTGCTGCCACATAGGAACTAGGGCCAAATTTCCCAGAGTTTTAAGAAAAGGTAAAAATATTAATTTTTATGTGAACTCAGAACTTCTATATGCTGGTTCAATTTTTTTCTTTTTTTAAATACTGTGTGGCCAAACAGGATGCTTCTGTAGCCTGGATGTGGCTCATGGGCTGCCAGTTTAGAACTCACCTCTAAACTCAATTCATATTTCTAATCCAGTCTAATTTAATTCTTTTATCAGATTTCCCCAGATGGGCTAGTTATAGTCTAGGTGCATAGTTTGATCCAGAGTTTTATATAGACAGATGTAATAGCAAGTCATGTTATAATGGGAACATGGAGTTGTAGGAATCTGTCTTGTTTTGTTGGTGCTACTTATAGGTATGATTTCTAGAATTCTACCGCAAATGCACTCACAACTTTTAATGAGGTACATTTGACCTGCAAACTTCCCAGGTAATGTGTGTGGCCAAAAAAAAAAAAAAAAATAGCTTTGGCAGTGGTCAAGTTTAACTTTGGGTTTCACTGCAGTGAAATAAGTAAGTTGACCTTACCAAACTTCTTGAGAAAAGGCGAAGCAAAGTTTAGGCCCTTTATATTCTCACCCACGTGCTTTATTACACACTTGAAAAGCTCCTTTCATCCAATAGATTATCACCTGCCAATGTTTGCCCTTCAATGTCCTGGACACTGTGTTAGACCCTGAAGATACCCAGCTGAATCCTACTACTCCACTTTGAGCAAAAGAGAGAGACAGAGAGATGTGAAAACTTATCAACACCCAAGTCAATTACTAGGGTTGTGCTGATCTCAAAGGAATGGGAAGGAAAGTAGCACTGGGCATTCATAAATAGATGTTGAATTATTTGTTAAATTTTTGGTGGATTGCAGATAACCCTCACTGACAGAGATCCATGACACCAACTCAGTTCTGTACCATGTTAAGTACTTTTTAAGCTAGTAGATGACTTTTTTCTTTGCAGTTTTCTGTATTTTCTTAATTTTCTATAATAAATTTGTAGTCAAATTCTTATACTCAGAAAACAATAAACTTAAGTAATTGCACATATTTCACATAAATAAATAAAGTCACTGCTGCAAAAATTAAGGGATAACTATATATACTTTCCCATGTGCTCCTGAGAAAAAATTAAGTCGACATTACCACTTCCTCTCAACTTGTATTCATTTTATTTTACTTCCTTCAGTCCTTAACACACACTCCAAAGCTTTTTTAAAAAGGAAAAAAAAAGAGGTTATCATTGTTAAGGAACCACTATTTGAAATGTCCCCAGCAGACATAACCCACCAAATTCTAAGAGGAGAAACTTAACCTCGGGTTACTTTGAAGGTAAAACCAGAGTTGTCGCCACTTTATGTTGAAAATGCAGGAGTTTGCAACCATATATAAACGGACTTCTTAGTGCAATAAAAGAGTTTCCCCCTCTCAATTCCTTCACCATCCTATGAACTGTTGTATTTCTTCCCACCTTGCTACCTACAAATCACTCCACAGGAATGAAGTGTCACGTACTGAAGCAGAGTTACTGGAAGAGGACTTACCTCTTTCAAGGGCACCAGTTTCATTGTTGTTTGATAGGAAGGAGTGAGAGTGGCAGGGTAGTTATAGTCGACAATATCATTTTTATAATCAGCCTTGTAGGCAATCTGAAACACAAAGAAAAGAATAAGGAAAGAGAAATCTCTCCCCACTTTCTTTTGACCTTGTTTGAATGTCATCAGAAATATTTTTAAAATATCCAGAAACAAAATTAATTCAGTTTTATCACCTCCAAGGAAAATTAAATTATATTCACACTTTTGCCTTGAATTTGAATTCTTAATGAATCCAAAATTAGTTAACTTTCATCTGTAGCACATTTATTTTATCTTTCTTATTAATTGTGGAACTTCTTGTCACTTTCATTAAAAAAGAAGTGTTCGTACATGGGTATACAATGAAAGAGCTTCTTAACTAACCCCAAGAAAATACATGAAAAGTCAAACATCTTCGGAGTATTTAAATTTGTTTTAAAGGTCAAATTTGACATTCTCATGCAGAGAAAATCTGACATTGTATGTTGTAATAACAAAATCAGTTTCCTTTAAGGGTCCTTTACCTCCAAGATTTACAACCTGGCATTCGCCAACCTATAAACTGGGTGGACAAAGCCAAAGAAAGATTAATAGATTCCATGCTACAGAGGAAGACAGGGACATGATCTCTTTTGTTATCTCACTACCTTCAATGAATGCAGTGATTGAATAAATGAATAAATGAACAAACCAGCTAACCAACCAACAAACTCCAAATGAATCACAAAAGCTTTGGAAACCTGGGGAATTTCAAGTAAGAATCATGCTCACTCATTTCTCTTTACCTCTCAGAAATTGAAAGTTTTTACCACATTAGATCAATTATAATAAATCTAGGTACTTCTTCAAACCAGAGACAGCTTAGGATACATAAATTGAAGCCTTTGAAAATTTTCAGAGATTTTACCTAGCTTTGGTTGTACTGGTTAACATTTGGACATTCTTATGTGTCAGTTTTTTATGCAATAAAACACAGCTTTTTTTTAAAAAAAAAAAAAAAAGATTGAAAAAGAATTGGCTGAATTCCTCATGTCCCAGCCCCTCCATCCCTACAGGCCCTTGCACAAAAGGACTCACGTTGCTTGCCAGACTGCCCACTTTCATAGCATGGAGAGTGCGTCTGTCCATACCAACTCCTTCATAGTGGCCTTTCATGTGGTTCTGGTAGTCTTCTTTATATTTATTCTACGTGGAAACACAAATTTTTCAGCAAAAGTATTCTCTTCCCAACTAGTTGAAGGTAAACTACTTATCTTAATGCATTAAATCAAAAATATAAATGATTAAATATAACCTATTTAAACAGTCTGCATAGCATTGAATACAAAATAAGACATTTTTTTAAAAACTAACTTAAATTTCAAGCAAGCATAAGAAGTTGGAGGAAGAAATTGCAGACAAGGGAACATGGGATCTGATGCACCTAGACAGTGCAAAACAGACTTGATTTTTTGTTTGTTTTATGTTTTTAATTTTAAACTCACATTTTTCCAATGTGAAAACTTTCCCCGAGAGTGTGGAGCTCTCTAAAGGACAAGCACTGATTGTATAGGCACTGCATGCAAAGCCCCATGCTGGGACTGGTACAAATCACCACATGCTATTATCTTCATTTCTAAATATATGAACAATCAAACCTAAACTTTGCCAAATTCTGGGATTTAAAAATTGGTCAATACTGCAATCATGTGAAAAAAGTCACGTCATATTCCAAATGCTGCTCATCAAATAAAGAGAAGACCAAAACAGGATGATGAGAAGGACTAAGTAGGAAATTTGGGGTAGCTTCTAATGAAGCTACGTTAAGATCACCTACCCTGGGATGCCATTGAGTTTCCAGGCGTTGTGAGTATTTAAACAGAATACTATTTATTAGTATACATCAGATATGATCCTACTTATCTCAGTTAATCTTCATAAGCACTCCATGAGGAGGAAGAAATTATTATTGCCCCCATTATACAGATGGGCAGAGTGGCTCAGAGGGCTTAAACAACTGCCCCCAAGTCTGCCGCTTGGCTAACCATGGAAACAGATAAAGTTGGCTCCAAAGCTGGTGCTCTTAACCACTGCATTTATGCAAAATAAATTCCTCACCAAGCCTTACAAAGTCCCTTGTGATTTTAAATTTTACTATTATGTGCAGCTAAACAGAAATAAAATTGTAGGATCTAGTATAGGTCCTTGATGTTCTCAAAAATGCATCTTCAGACCTTCTCTGAGAATTTCCAAATTTGCATATGCCACTCTAGCGTATCTGCTCATCTGTAAAATAGGGAAATAATGTCTGGCTTCCCAGGTGACTAAAATGGTTAAATGAGATTGTGTCTTAACTCAGAAGCACAAAGTCATATTGAGAGGGGACGTCACATGCTCAGCCAGGCTCTCTTGCCAGCATTCCTCAGTAGGAGCCAGACACTGTGCTGCACACAAGGGATGCAAGAGGATGCAGAGGACAGGTACTGCCCTCAGGACTCAAGGTCAAGTTGGGGTGGGTGGGGGAGAACCAGGTTATGTGACAGAACTTAACACTACATAGACCAATCCTGGCAGGCAATCTTAATCAAAACTCATAGGATCTGTGCCTAAAAGGCCATGCTTCTCCAAGACACATAGATGCATTCACATAGATTGTCTCTTAGGAGACATGGAAATTAAGCTCACAAAAAGTACCCAAACACTTAGCATTAACAACTCACATCGCTGGTAAATTTTGAGATCTTGCTCACGTTCCTGAATTGAGGTGTTTCACAGTAGTTGATACTGTGACCTTTACTACTTTCCAGATCCTTCTTATACTCCACCTTGGTTGGAAATCAAAACACCAGATGTACAATAGAACCAAACCCGAAGTCATTCTTGAATGTCTCCAGGACTTGACTAGTATATTTTTAGAAAACTTTCAACCCAAGATTTTAAAATACTGGGCATAGGATACTATAAGTTAGCAGTATGTGTTGTCCTTTGTTAAAAAAAATCATAAATAAGTAAAAAATCAGTTTTGTTCTGAAAATTAAACATATCTAGTCCCCTTCAAGAACAAATGTTGTAAGATTTAATACAGCTCAAAAAATGGCAAAACTGGTTTTAGAAATCATGCTGCTATTCTTGGGCGGGGGGAATGTCTCAGGGGGATTATGAGGAGGTGTTCAGACTTCTGGTCACGTTCCGTTTCTTGATCTGAGTGATAGTAACATAGATGTGTCCACTTCTGGAAATCCTTCCCTCTGTACACGTATGGTATGTGCACATCTTTGTATGTATACCTCAATAAAATTCAATAAAAAAGCTACTTTATAAAGAAATATAATAAATGAGACCACTCAGATACAGAGTGTCTTCTAATTTAAAATTGGTTGGCTAGTTGAGCTCTCCTGGGTGCCTGGATGTAAGATGTGAGGTTTATAGTTATTAAATAGACTCCAGGTGGTCCCAGAGAATTGCAGAAGGCAGCTAAGACCAATTACCATTAATAGAGGTAACGCTGGTTTGTCTTACTGGCTAAAAATAAGGGTAAAAAGACATTGAAGTTTCACTTGTGACCTCTTAACAAAGGAAATGCAACTTAATTTGTTACCTTATGACACTACGGTGGGATATGCCTTTTAAAGTATGTAAGATGCATTACAATGCTCACAATATGATACAAAGTTTGAAAAAGTATACAAAACTATATATACAGCTGAATTCTAATTCTATAAATGTATGTTTTTCAATTCATCTATTGTGTTATAGTATATTCACATAGAAAAAAGTCAAAATATTAACAGTGTTATTCCTGGGTGGTAGAACTGCACTACCAGTGGTCTGGTTCCAGTTCTGTCCCTAAAAGTCTCTACAAAACAGAACAAGACAGTTTACTTTTCCAGGCCTATAACAAAGTGATGGCCTAAAAATGGCAAAGGTCCCATCTAGATCTAATGTTTGGTGAGTGAGAGCAAGGGGTGGCAAACTTTTTCTATAAATGACCAGACAGTAAATATTTTAGGCTTTTGAGTCACATGTTAACTACGCAACCTTGCCCTTATAGCTCCAAAGCAGCCATGGATAATATGTAAACAAATGTGATATAGCTATGTTCCAATAAAACTTTATTTAAAAAACAGACTGTGGGCCAGATTTGGCCCTCAGGTTGTGATTTGCTGGCCTCTGGTCTAGAGCATCAGAATTATATGGAACATGTGTTTAAAATGCATATTTTAAGGCCTCAGCACTTATCAACTTCTTCAGAGTATCTGAGGGTCCTGATGACTCTCAGGAAATGTCACCCTGGGGACTCTGAGCCATCTAAAGTTAGAGGACCATGGGTTACCTTTCTAGATAAAAGACTGGCTTTTAGTGGTTAGAGGAGAAAAATAGTTTTGGCCATTTGCATATCTGTTTCTGAGTTGCAGAGAACTTGTTATGTGAGTACTTTTCACAGTCATAACTGTTCTTGTTGCCAGAGGTTGCCAGCTCAAGTACAGAGCCCAGATAAGAAATGCAAATGAGAGAAGATGCCGGGAAGAGATGCTAAGGCTTGAGAAGGGTATGTGGGCCCGGAGGGAACAGTTCCTTGCCAAACAGTCCTCACAATTAAAAAGTCTTAAATGCTGGGTAAGCCAAACAACACACATGCCTCTGGCTGCCAGTTCAGCCTGCCAGGTAAGGGGAATTCACACGTACATAGATTCTCAGAACTCTGACTACAATAATGAGAGGACGAGAGAGCTTCCATGGTGAAATACTCTTTCTGATCTTTGATTTCCACTCTAGGATAACAATATATTATTTCAAAAGTTGGATCATCCAGTATTTTTTCTGCCAGCTAGAAATCTGTTGCCTGGCACTTCATATCTACAGCCCCGTAAGGATTTGGGAAGAAACTTTTAAACCACCAGAGAAAGATTTAATTGGTTTGATTCTAGGTTCTCCTGTAAATTGCGTTTTTGTTTTTTGGAAACTGGTGACCAATGGGTAGTAGATGTGGTGTCACAGTCTTAACTGAGGCTTTTTATTATAGGGTCACCCCGTTCACCTGCTGTAGGAGATAAAAGAGGGGGCAGTGTGACTGTTTCCCGTATACGTACCTCACTCACAAGCTTGTTTACACTCTGAGCCCGTTTGAGGACCAAGTTGTCTTGGGCTGGAAGAGAGTGGTAATGTGCCGCGCCTTTCATCCTATTGAAGTCCTGCCTGTATTTTATCTGAAAGAAACACACAAAGTCTGGACTTGCTGTTTCCATGCTCTGTGAGAGAAATCACTCCAAAGTTACCCCAGATTTAATGTCAACATTTACCTAAGAGAATTTTCTGAAAGAAAAAAGTTCATGTGGGCTCCATTAAATCTACAACTCACGTTTGTTTGGGTTTTTTTTTTTTTTAATTTTACTGGCCCTTTTCACACTTTTACACTTTACACTCTAATTCTGCATGGGGGAAAAAAACAGTCTTAAAATGATCATAGGAAAAGTTGTAATTCCAAACCCATTCTGCCCTTGGTTTCAATATCTTTTACCAGCTAGCCTGCTAAGGAGGGGCAGAGTAATGTGTTTTGACTTCCTTCCTCGAGGCAAAGATGGTTATGTGCTGGGTAAGTGGGTAATAACCAAATAGTTATTTGGCAGTGGAAAGGAAAGAGAGGAAAAGAAAGAGAAAGGAAAGAGAAAGGAAGGAAAATGCCAAAGGGAGTGAAATGAACGCTAGGTTCTGATTAGAGACCAAGATCAAGTTGGCACGTTAAGATCTGCAGTGAACATGTCACTTTACCAAGTTTAATTATAGCCTATCTTTCAAGGACTGCCAGCTGGCTAGCATTCTGCAAATAAAAATCATTTCATCACTAGCTTACACCCAGTTTGATCATCATGAGTCTTGTTTTAATCCACTTGTCCCCTAAAATGCACCATCTCTACATGGGCCCTTTGGCAAAGACACTCCTAGTCCCAGTTTATCCGTCTTGACCGGCACCTGTACTTGCTCCCAATAGCCTCAAGTGAGCTATGCTGTTTGTCCATATCCATCTCCTTGGAAGCAGAGAAATGTGACCAAAGCAGACATCAGAAATTTGGATGGGAATTGAGGGCCGGGCTAACATTCCACTTTGGCTCAGCTCTCATGAATGTATCTGTACAGATCTCAGTAAGCACAGCCTTCAAAGTCTCCCTTCTCTGCCCCGTGGCTCTGCAGGCCATTCCTACGCCGCGGTACTTACATCACTAGCGAGTTCATTGGCCTTCTTGGCGTTCTGATAAGCTGGGGTGATCATGGCCGGGAAGCTGCCCTTTCCCCGGTGTTGGTGTTCCTCATACTCCTCCGAGTAACCCTGCTGGGTCAGTTGAAAACTTTAATCAGTAAAGCTCCCCTCTCCGAATGGGTGGGGATTAGCCATGAGCCCTCACAGAGCCTGTTCCCCCAGAGGCCCATCCACACTGGACATTCCGGTGATGCCCACGTGGTGGTCAGGATGGCAGACCCTGCAGTCAGCACTAAATGATAACTGTCCTCATGATCATCATCATTATTTCCACTGCATAAATCAAGATACCTATCACTCTACCAGGCCTGTGTGTTTTGGGATATTCATTTCCTAGCTGATACCAGGGAAGCCCTTTGTCTTCCCGTAGTCTCCAGCACTCCCTTGCCCAGGCCCCATGGCAGATCTATGCAAATGCTGTCTCCCCAATGACATGTGTCATGTAACCAGAAAAGGAGCAGTATAAAATTTTTGGAATTTGGGAGGATAAACTCCAAATTGGTATAAGATTACCTGAAGTGGGACAAAATGTGTGTTGCAGACTAAAGATTATAATCTTAGTCCTACATTTTTTTTCTTCTTCCCCATACCACCAACCCACTCCCATAAAGGAAAACCTTCTCTTTCATGAACCTGTCATCACATGACTGGGGTAACCCTTCCTGGGTCAACAGATGTACTTCAAGACCCCACTTAGATGTGATCTTCTCCCTATGGAGGTCCCCAAGATCTCCCTCACCCTAGAAGCCACCCAGGCAGAATCAGCTGCTTCCTCATCTGCATCCTCACTGCATTTTACCCACAAATCTTTCCCACAAATCTGTGTCTCTTGGGCCCCTGACTTCATCTCCTCATGGTCTCCTCCAAGGCAGGGCCTGCCTGTCTCCAGCACCAGGGTTGGACTCATTTGGGTCAGATTAGAACACCCAGCCTTCCTTTGATCTAGTAATGAAAACTGTTTAACCTGGGTGCTCCTCCTTGCTTAGATGCCAGAATGTTCTGCTCTCAAATTCTTTGGTAATCTACTCTATGATTTTGTACATTCTGGTCTATAGTTTTATATTCTTAGCTTTATTTTAACCTCCCCCCTATATCTGCATGTATGCATGTATGTTGTATGTGTGAATCTTTTCATAAGACACCTAATCCTATTGATTACATGGTATAGTGTTTTTAATGAGTCTAGTTACTCATTAAAAAGAAGAATGAATTGCTTGGCATTTAAGGCACTGTGGGTATTTATAGTTTATCTGCCTGCCTGTTTCTCCCTCACTCCTCCTCCTCACGCCCTGGCGAGTCACACTAAATCACACAGTGAAATGCCACACTAGACTGTGTGCTCTCAACAGCTGCTAACAGGACTACCGAACAACACCCACTTCGATTCTTGTATTTGCTATTTATCAGGACTGAAAACCTCAACTCAAATGTCCTGATTATCAAGAACCAACTATGATACCATGATGTTACATTTCATCTGTGTGTACAGACATGTCTAGGTGCACATGTGAAATGATATGTGCATATTATGACTCATGGCAGATCGGACTATCCAAATACAGAACAAACTATTTTTTGCTAAATATATAAGCCAGATATTTTTTTTACTAGAACTGATTTTAAAAATTTTTCCTGAGCCTTCTAAATAACATATTTAAAATACAAAACCAGTAAATACATATTTTCATTGAGTTTAAAGCACTCCAAAACTATTTAATTAAGAGAATCTGGTAAAATGGGTTTTTTCATTCAAAATCAAGCATTTTTGCTCAGGCAGACATTTGCAAAGAGGTTACAACCCACCTTTACACACAGCCTAAGACTCAGATTAATATTTGCCCAGGTATGGCAACCTGTTTTTCTAAAGAAGAAAAATAAATTCTACGTGGTTGCTTTTATAAGTCATGTGTGTTGTAGACAATCTACTCACTGCCAAATAATTCAAACAACTGTCCCATAAAGAAAAAAATCACTTAAACTCAGCGAATGTACTCTTCTAGTATATACACTTGTTCTTCCAATATTCTTTACTTTCAACTGTGAAAAACTAATGCTTGCTTTCTCCCCTATAATATGCAGCTTGTACCAGAAAATAATAAAGATGTGCAAATAAAAATTAGCTTATAACCGTAATCTCAACCTTTTCACTCCCTGTCAAGATAGAGTTCACTGGAGAAGTGAAATTGGGAAAGGGGTTTGCATTCCCTGGCATACTGCTTTATCTAGCAACCTAGATAAGAAATGCACTTTCTAAGAAAATGAGTCTTGTTACTCAGTGAAATGCTCAATACTTTTCAAGACATGCATTTTGATCTCTCCCATGCTTATGCCATAGCCAGTTCAACGCAGCCAGTCTTAGTCCTGGAGACAGTTCTTCAATGAATAGATGAGAATGCTTTATACTTCGCCAAGCCACCACATTGGTATAGGTCCTTCATTTACAAAACAAAAAAGTGCTTCAATCTGTTTTCCTAAGCAGGTGCAGTTGAGCCCTGTATTATTATTTGTCCACTACTTTCTAGCTTAGAAAATCCACTTTTCATAAATAAGGCAAAGACAAACTACAGTCCCACTTCTGATTGAATGGGCATAGTTGTGTCACAGCCTGGAGGGGTCAAACTGAAAACTGACCATGGAGAAGGGCAGTCTCCGTCTCCCAGGAAGGCATTTTACCACGTACCTGGCCGTACTGGTCTACACAGTCCCTTGTCAGCATGCCCTCAGCTCCCATGGCTGGACCAGCCATTCCCTTCATCTCTTTTTGATATTGTTGATGGTACCTCACCTGTTTGAAGAGAAAGGACAAAACCCAGTGAGTTTAGCCTCCCATGCACAGGGGCCAGAGGAGTAAAAGTGAATGTCTTGTGGAATGTTCTTTTTCTGCTTAGGTCTAAGGAGAGTGTCTTAGCCATAAAAGTGCCAGATCACTCTTATGGTAAAAACTGATCGAAAACTATGAAAGAAAGCTACTTCCTGGCTCCAGGGTCAAAGCAAAAGTAGATAGGAAGTTGGACTCCCCAGGCCCAGGTTAATGTCCCTCTTCCTCCCTAACATGACAACACTGCTAGGGACACTTACATCACTCGCCAGCTCATTGGCTCTTTTGGCTATCTGATAAGCAGGTGTGATCATAGCAGGAAAACTTCCTTTCCCTCTCTGTTGTTCATAGTCCTCTGTGTATCTCACCTGGAAAATGAAAAAAAAGAGTGAATCACTTTCCCCAATCCCACTATCTACTAGGTAATTTTTGTGAGACATCCTGCTAAGGGCTCCCATGACATCCTACACATCCCCTGAAGTAGGACACTTAAATTCTCCAAGTTAATTAAATGGTAGGACAGCTCGTGTGGCATGTAATTGGCTGATAACTTGATGGACCATGTGCATCTTATATACCTTTTTATTCCAGTACCCAGAACAGGGCCTGACACATGGAGACGCTCAATGTGGAACTCAACACAAACTTGTTAAGCACCTGGTGTGGGCCAGGTGGTGGGCCTGGGCAAAGGAATAAATCTCCTCTTGTCCTCGAAGAGCTACCAGTCAAGGTTGGGAAACAAAAGAAGCTTCTCGACCCCAGAGCTAGGCCAAGGCAAGTGGAAACCACTTACTAAGGTGAAGCTGGATTTATGCTTCAACCTTCCATTCACAATGCTAAGCTCTTAGTCTTATTATGCTATGGAACATTTGGACTACGAAAAGGCAAATGTTAGAAATTCTTTAGAAATGATGTTCTCTAATCTGTGGTGGCAAGAGAGATTTCTTTCAGATTAATCAGATACAGCCTGTTTGGTACTAATCTGATCTAAAGTTTTCTCTCTAAAGATGAGTTTCACAAGGTCTGTGCTGGCTCACTTATTGGACCTTAGAAAGTTCTTCCTGGCAGCCACGCGGGACTAGGATGCTCCTACATGATCCCTACTTCCGCCTGCAGGTAAGGAAAGAATGCAAACCACTGACTCATTTCTTACATCACTTTGAAGCTGTCCCCCTGCCTTGGCCCGGAGCAGTTCAGGGGTGTCTGCCACCGTGGTGAACCTGGAGATGCGCTCATCATGCCCTCTCTTGTACTCCACCTGAGGGGGAGACAGCACAGAGTCAACGGCACACCCACTTCTACATGTCCTTCCTGGCGGCTTTCTGGAAACTGCAGCATTAGGCTATGCTCAACACAACCCTTGCCAAGTCCTCTATGGCTTGCTTCATGGGCTCCTCCTCAAAAAACATCTATGCTAATGTGCTAGGTCCAAGAGACTGCCAGGCACTGCCACACTTGAACAAATATTAACTCCCTTAATCTCCGTAACAGTCACATTTGGCAGGACTAATGTTTTTCCCACTTTACCAATGAGAAGCCAAGAAAGAGAGAAGTTAAGGAATGTGCCCACGGTCACACAGCTACTAAGCGATAGAGCCAGGATTCAAATCTCAGCATTCTCACTCCAAAATCTGAGCTTTTAACCAACAAGCTATGCTGCTCTACAGGAGGATCTGACGTCTAGTTACAGATCAGTGTCCTCAGTGCTAAATCAACCTCAAGAAATCATGTGGTCCAGCATGTGTGCGAGCCACATGGTCTCTCCATTTTGCAGATGTGGCCCAATCAAGGCACTAAGGATAATTGACAGGGAAAAGGTAAGAACACAGTTTTCTGCACAATACAATACTAATGCTACCTACTGCCCCAAAGCAATTGCTTTCTGTTTTTTCTGGACTCACGGGGTTCATTAATAACCAAAATTAGCCTAATTGATGGTGACCAAGCATGCAGACCCTCACCTGGCTGGCCAGCTGGTTGGCTTCCTTGGCTCTTTGATATGCAGGTGTGATCATGGCTGGAAAGCTCCCTTTGCCCCTCTGTTGCTCGTAGTCTTCTGTGTACTCCTGCTGGTCAGAACCAACGTCAGCATGAGAACTAACATGATACTGAATGAGAACTAATAAAACTGCAATCAAACCAAAGAAACTGGATTCATAAGGTCATTGGCAAATATTTCAATGATCTGGAATAAATTTGAAAATGGTATTCAACTGGCAATTGGAATAACGCCGTCAACACTGAAAAACTCATGTTTCCCAGGTCAAATGGGGTCCCTTCCAATGCTTATATCAAAACATGTGGACCTGGTATAATGCAAGGGCTGTCCTTTGACTCAAAGGTCTGTGTGATAACACAGCCATTAAGACGAAGGAGACTTTTCTGTAACTCATCTGCTAGAGATAGTCCTACAGCATTGGGAGTAAAATGTCTCTCTGATGATTAATTATGGTATAATCTGGTGATAATGAAACATATCATCTTAGCATTTGTTTCTAGTGTTTTCTTTCCATTTTCTAAAGGAAAAGTCACGAAGACTAACAATATTTTCCAAAGCAGATTCTTCAGAGGGTAGGCACGTGGGGAGATCTTGAGGGCAATGTGTACAAATGGCTGAGGACTTCCACAATCCTAGCTAAAACTGCCTTTCCTACACAAAAGCTTGCTAAGATCTCTCTTATGGTTCTAGAGGTCAGTACTTTGAAATGGGCCACCTGATCTGGTTCCTTCTGGAGGTTCTAAAGGAGAATCTATTTCTTTGCCTTTCCCGGCTTCCAGAGGCCCCACATTCTTTGGTTCCTGTCCTTCGTGGCTTGTACCATCTGCTTCTGCCACCACCTTTTCTCTGACTCTGGCCCCCCTGGTTCCAGGGATCAGGACATGGGAATCTTTGGGGAAGTGGGGCATTATTCTATCTCCCACAATCTTAAAAATAAAGGAACATTCAAACTACTTGCTAACTAATCACTGAATTAGTTTCTAGGGCCCTTACCTCACCAAGAGACTTTCGAGCCTCAACCATCCTTACGATTTCAGGGTCTGGCAGAGCTCCTGGGCACCAGGCATTCCCTTCCCCATATCCAGTCCAATAGGCTCTCTACAAAGGAAGCACACAAATGCATACAAACACATGCCCCACGTGTTTGGTTGGCAAGATCCCCCTACCTACCTACCCCACCCTCCCAGCAACATTCACACACATTGTCAAAACAAGACATCCTCTACAAACCTATAAACTCCTGTTGGTCTATGGTGGGTCTCCGCTAACTAGAATGCTCATTTCTTTCAAATGAGCTACAAAATGACCTAATATCCTAAATAATTGAACCTTCTGAGATTCGCTTATGTCATAGAAATGTTCTGAACATAACCTAACATTTCTTTGCTCATCATTGCATCAGGATTGAGCAGTGGGGAGTCACCGTGGACAGGCAATCTGAGATGAAGAGCATTATTCAGACAAGCTTTACAAACCTACTATAGATTATGTGTCTGAAAATTGACGATGAAAAAAAAAAGGGAGACAAAGTTCCTCTTTTAATGACCTTGCTCGTGACCCACCTTGTGAAATACAACTAATATACAAAACAGAAAGCAATCAGAAAACATTTGTATATCTAAATGTACTGTACAGGTGATGACTACAACTGGAGTTTTTAAAAAGCAGGCTGTGTGAGATGGGCCCCCTTTTTGGCAGGAAGATGGAATTTGAGCTGGACCTCTAGGGCTGAGGTCAGTTAGCAGAGGCCAAGGGAGAAAGAATGGCATCTGCTCCAGGACGTCAGTTCCATGAAGGCAGGGATTTTGCTCACTAATATACCCCCAAAGGCTGGAACAGTGCCTAGAACATAAAAGACATGACAACCATTTGTTGAATAAATTCCAGGAGCTTGGGATGCCTTGAATAAATGCATGAAGGCAGTGATGGGCTCGATTGAAGGACCATGAGGAGCTGGGTTTGACTGGGCTTGAGGGAAAGAGATGGGGAGACAGGTGGGCTAGAGAGGGGCAAGCTGGACAGGATGGGTACAGCTGGCCTTTGGAAATCTGGAAAGACAGATAACTCACATGTGAAAATATGCTCAACCACACTAGCAATCAGTGAAATCTAAATTAAAACAACAAGATGTAGATTGTCAAAATATTTTTCTGGTAATACCAAGTGCTGGTGAGAGTGTGGGGGAACAGGTATTCTCAGAGTCTGCCTTTGAAAGTATAAAATGCACAGCTGTTTTAGAAAGCAATTTGATAGTCTCCATTAAAATTAAAAAGGCACATGCCCTTTGACCTAGCAACCTCATTTTTCATTATCTATTCTAGAGAAACACCCACTTGTGTCCAAAAGATATATTGAACAAGGGTGTTCACTGTAACTTCATAATAAGAAAAAAATAGAAATAACCCTATTAATAGGGATGGCATGGCACTGTACATCCATTCTTAATGGTGCACCCAGGATACACCCATCCACAATAGCCTAAAAGGATGCTGATGTGGAAATATCTCCAAGATACAGTAGTTGGAAGGGAGAAGACAATGAACTTGGGCTAGAACAGATAGAGTTGAGGTGATGCTAGGACACGTGGATGGAGTCTTCCATAGACAGCCAGAATTACAAACTGGATTACAGATCTAATTGATTTTCTCTAGAAGTTATAATAATAACACCACATTTCATTTGCATAGTACACTGTTTCTCTTTCATTCTCCAAACCCATCCATCACTCTTCTCTCACCTCATTCACCAGCGGTTGCCTGTTGTGTGCACCTGTCCCATCCTTGGATTTCATGTCCCAGTGAAAAACTGATTTAAACTGTTCACCATGTTTTTGGTCATGGATCTGCCCAGTAAAGACATTGTCAGTAATGTTTCCATCAGAAAAGAGAAAGAAAATAAACAAATGATGCCTAGCTAAAAATTGTGGGGTTTTCCTAAATCTCAACTCCAAAACATCTGAACTGCACTACAATACGTGCTGCGCTGTCAGTCTCCCTGTGGCTTCATCTGCACCATCAGCCAGGTGGCACATATTGAGCACCTGCTGTGTGCCAAGCTCCATTGAGCAGTACAATTAAAAAGACTAAAGTCTCTATTAGCTCATCACATGGCACAAAGTATTCCGGTTAGAGTAACCTCAGACAACACTGGACATTAGAGTAGCGGTTCCTAACTTCAGTCTGTGTAAGCATCACCCAGGGTGCTTGTTAAAATGCTGACTCCCAATTTCATGGAGGTATTGTCCTATGCTTTATAATTTTAACTTTAATATCTTGATTTATAATATACCTTGAGTTAATTTTGTGTATAGACGTGAGGTAGGGGGTCAAGGTTCCTTTTCTTCTATATAAATACCCAATCACTCCAGGACCATTTATTGAAACACCATTCTTGCTACATTGAACTGCAGTGGCACCTTTGTCATGATTCAAGTGACCATATATGTGCAGCTCTATTTCTAGACATTTATTGTAGTCTCCTGGTCTGCTTATCTATTCTTGTGACAATCCTATGCTGAGTTAATTACTACTGCTTTTATAAGTCTTGGTTAACCTAAGTCTTTCAATATTTGTTCTTCAAGATTTCTTGGCTATTCTGGAACCTTTGTGTTTTCCTGTCAATTTTAGAATCAGTCTGTCAATTTCTATAAAAAAAAACACCAGGATTTTGATTGGGACTGCACTGAATGTATAGATCAACTTGGGGGAAACTGACATTTCAACATCTTCATGACCTTGGTATAGGCAAAGATTTCTTAAAGAGAACAGAAAAAGGACTAACCATGAAAGAAAAAGGTCTCAGGCCTAAATAAAGATGTCATAATTATTAGGTCTTAGATGAGGTCTATAAATCTGAAATTTTTACAAGTTGAAGTTTTAATCCTTAATTTTACAGATAATGAGCAAACAAGCTCACAGAAAAGTTTAAACCCAAGGAATTCTAGTTCCCCTAACAAAGGCACTTTCTGACATTGACTTTCTGGGCTTGCTGCCGCTTCATGCTGCTTAACACATCTCCAATGTATATATTTTTAAATATATAAATTGAAAGATCTTTACATGCTTTTCCCCTTGTATTTTAAGAAACTATCATGAACATTGCACAGACTTAAGGCAGGGATTCTTGTCTACAAATAGCAACACTAATATTTTGAGCCAGTTAATGATTTGTTGTGGGGGACTGCCTTGAGCATTGCAAGATGTTTAACAGCATTTCTGGTCTCTGCCCACCAGATGGAATAGTACATCCTCTACCCCAATGTGACAATCAATATGTCATCAGACATTGCCAAATGTCTCCTGGGGAGTAAAACTACCCTTCTTGAGAACGATGTACTTAAGGAATCAGAAACAGATGACCAAAATAGATATTCCATCTGACTTCTAAAAGGCTGTATTTGCTGCCCTCCTCCCCCAATACAAATCCAGCACTGTGGAGGGTTTTTCTTCCCCAGAGAACTTTCATGAGATTCATAATCACATGAGGAAACAGGCAGAGGAGAAAAAGCCACAAATGCTACTAGTAAAGTAAGGAAGCATTAGGGGCCAAAGTTCATTCTCTGAATAGAAGAGAACCTAGATGTTTTATTCCACCAAAAATTCCATTCACACCTACCAAACAGGAAATTCTGTCTTTGTAAATATTTGTTGATTGTTCAAAGAGTGACATTTAGGAAACCCAAAACTGTAGCTGTGCTCCAAATGCCAATTCAAAATCTTTACCCTACTTTTCTTCTTCCTCACCATCACTGAAAAATCTCTTTCTTTCCTTTTTATATTTTAGCACATGCACAATGAATTTGTATTTTATTTAATTGGCAAAGTCTCTCAGAGATGCCAGGGGGCATAGACGTAATCCATCATACACCCTAGGGTTGTGAGACCTGAGGCCACGAAGGGACCTGGTTATTCATTTTAATTTTTCCCTGGTGGGAAAGGAGAAAGCGATCTCAGAAGTTAATTTTTTGGTACATACACACACAGGTACACATACACCATATACATACATATACACATGTACACATACACCAGATACACATATACACGCACACAAATACAAACCATATACAGATATAGACATACCATATATACACATACATATACCACATGCATGCACATATACATACACATGCATATACACACCACATACATGTACACAATACACACAAACATGTACTTGCATATACACATGTATACACATCACATGCATACACATGCATGCATGTATGCGCATATTCACACCTACATACACACGTACATACACTCCCCATATGCGCACATATGTACATATACACATATATACATAGTCACATAGATGCAAACAAATGCACACACACAGGCCTCCTGGGAAGCTCACATCACTGTCTACGGCTGGAAATAGAACCAGCGACAATTCTGGCCTTGCTCCAGGTTGGATCTGTCATACACAGTTAAAAGAAAGTGAGTCCATGACTACCTCAAAGACGGGTAAATACTGTGTGACCTGTTGCATGATTGTAAGGTAGAGACATGCCAGCTGTGGCTTAGGGTAGGGTAGGAAAGTACAGACATCATGTATCTTTCTGTAGAGCATGTGACACACACAAACAGCATTCTGGTGTATAAGTACATCTCCTTGTGTTTCATCTGTCAAATTCTGGCTATAATTACAAAAACATCAGGATATCTGAAAACACAAATAAGTGTTCTTTTCTTCTGGAGAGTTTGTCACCCTCTGGGTGTATATGAAAGTGAGCCAATACTACTGGTTCTAAAGTCAGACAGATCTGGATTTGTACCCAACTAGCTAGCTGGATGAAACTGGGCAGGGTACTTACCCTCTCTGAGCCTCAGCTTCCTTAACCCTAATATAATATTACAGAGGTTCCTGTGACGAACACATGAGATCATATAAAGAACTTAGTGGAGTGTTTGGTACTCTGGGTAAGTAAGAACTAAATTTAGTATTTATTGTAATTTCACATAGCTGGCCTCAGACATCAAAAGATGAAAACAAAGTCCTAAAAGAATGAGCCTTCTCAGTAATTTATAATTTGCAATTGCTTTTGAATTCTTAAGGTCTATGAATCTTTTGGAATTGATGTATGAGCAACTCTCTGAGCCTTAGTTTCCTCACCAGTAAAATGGAATAATAATAGTATCTACTTCATGTGTATTAAATGAATTAGGCACTTCTACAGTAAATGCTACACAAGCTTGTTAAATAAAAATAATAATAACCTCACAATTAGCGCAAAGCACTTAGTGAAGTAAGATACCTTGGCAGTCTGTGTCAAAAGCCACCTGGCCAGGCCTGGCTCTATCTAACACATATTTCCTTGAGGAGGAGGCAGGCCCAGGCAGGCAAGAGAGTCCGCATGAGGCGGAGAAACATTAGGAAGGGGATCACGGGTGAGGAGAGATTACTAGAGAGACTTTCACTTCATGAGTAATTTTCTAATTTTAGAAAGCCACTAAACTTCATCCCACAGAGCAACTTCTTGTGGGCATGAGTGAGAGAAGCTCAATGATTCATCATTTTAGTGGGTGCAAGAGTTCCATCAATAGCTGGTTATTTGACAAAACACTGTTAATCTTTCAAGAGGTTAGATTTATCCATGTGGACTCCTTGTCTACCTTCCCTTCCCAATCCCACCTTGCAAACCACACTTCATTTCTGAATCAAAATATCTTTGACCTGTCCCCACCCCAAGGGGAAAGAAGAAAGAGAGGCTGCCAATAATCTTAAGCAACTACTAAATTCAGAGAGATTTAAGAGTGTGGAACTAGAGGTTTTTAATTTTATGTACCAAAGCATCACAGGGGAAAGAAAAAACTTGCAATGTTTTCCAACTATGTGAACTATATTTTATGTATTAAATACCTAGCACATTTAGGGCCCACTCTATAAACTGTCATCAATGTGTCCAGAACTGGCCAGACACTAAGATTACACTATAATCAAGGACCTCAAATATTCAATCTAGATTATCCTATATATTGACCCCTAATCTTATGGGAGGACAAGTAGCAACATTTGGTACTTAAATGCACTTTGCATGTGTATGTGGCAGAAACGGACAAGTTCACATATGGATGGAGAAACTTAAAAACCTAACAGGTGCCTAAGAAAAGAGATTTTCTTTTTTAAAAAAACTGATACATAATATTTGTACATATTTATGGGGTATGTATATGCATAGAATGTGTAATGATCAAGTCAAGGTTTTTAGGGTATCCATCATCTCGAACATTTATCATTTCTATGTGTTGGGAACATTTTGAGTCCTCAAATGTTGAAATATACAGCATATTATTGTTAACTATAGTCACCTTACTCTGCTGTCAAACATTAGAACTTATTCCTTCTAACTGTGATTTGTACCCCTTAACCAACCTCTCTTCATCCCCCACCTATCCCCATATGCAAAATTAAGTAACTTACCTCACTAATGGCCTCTGGAAACTGCCTCATGTTTAGATTTAATGGTGTATGATAGACACTCGTGAAAGTGTTGTTCTTAGGGTTATGGCTACAAGAAGTAGATATAAATCGAAATTAGAAATACACTTTATCCAAGATGACTGAGTGACTATTCTTAAAGGTACAGCCATTTTTTAAAATCAATAAAAATCAATAAATATAAAACTTAATAATTAAATTCATGATTTTCCAGGCAATGAGCCTTACAGAAAAAAAAAAAGCAAACCAAATAAGTTCAACGTATATAACTTAAAGCCCAAATTTAATTGGAAATGATCACTGGAAAACTTTCTGAAAAAAATAGAAAAGGATTCTGAAATTATTTAAAACACTTTAAAGCTTTATACCTATATCCATGGCAATTATGTTGTTCTGCACAATATTTAACAATTTGACATGAGGTTATAGTGCATAAATTTGATATTTTACTTAGAAGAAATTTGACATTTTCTGTCCATTGCATAAAATCCCACCTTAGGTCTCTGCAAAGATGGGATGTAAGTGAACATTTTTGGGAAGACATTTCTTGGATTTAACCCTGGAGTATCTGATATGAACCTTTAGTTGGCTACTTTTTGAAAAACAAACACAACTCAAGAGGTGGCAGAGAGGAGCATCAAACACTTACGCGTGGCAGTACGGCTTTTTCTGGTGACTCACAAAGTTATTAACAGACAGCATCATCTTGCAAACTTCACAGTGAAAACATGCTTTATGCCATATCTAGAAATCACATGGAAAAGATTTAGCAATGACCTTTTTTTCTAAACTTAAGGTTCTTATATATTTTAGGGTAAAAATATTGAGCTTTAGGAATAAAATGGTGATCAAATTAAAAACCACACATAGTTAAGTAAATGGATCTTTTTTTTCAAGACAGCATAGAAGAGATAGAAATATGTAGAACTAAATAAAGGTGGGAAAATACATCTTTTTCTTATGGTTCATAAAAACCCCACATGTCCATACGTGAGAAGATAAATATCCCATTGTTGTTATTATTCCCAAAGGCCAAGAAATGTCTACTGACCTGATCTATGCAGCTGATCTTCTCAGCAGGGTAAACCCCATACCCACACCTAGAACAAGCCTGCACATTCATCTTGAAGTCTGGAGAGAGGAGACAAAGATAGGCAACAGGAAAGAAATCCAAGGAGAGCCCCCAGTCTAGTCGTTCAAGTCTCCAAAATCCAACAACTATTCAATTCCTGTGGGCACCTTGATCATTCAGAATCCAACTTCCACTTTCTTTTGCTGACCTTCTAGTTTGAAGTCAGCAGTTGGATGGTTTTTAAAGCTGCCACTTACTCAAGGGGCTATTTTGGCTACTCACTTAGCACGCATGCGTCCAGGAAATAAGGTGGAGGTATTTCTAGCTGACATGCTTCTCTAAATAGAAAAGTGAACTCACAACAGCATCATGTTTATGTGGATAACCAAATCCTGGTGTATGATCAGGCAGCATGTAGTGGTTTAACACTAGCTGTGATCAGAACCCAAGAAAAGAACCTAAAGGAAGACGCTACACCGTCATCCGACGATCAAATTAGAAAAGCTTGCTCTACGTGTCCTATGACTCAAGCAGAAAGGCCAGCTCCCAAAAATATAGGAAATAAAATGGGATTGATTCACACCCTGGAAGGATAAATACTATATTTGAAATTTTAGCACTATCTACTAAAAATGTTCACAACAGTGAAACTAAAAACTTAATATTCATTTGTGTTTAGCTTCTACTGGAATGCAAAAATAAAATCAAATGGGAACTTGGTGTGTTAGCCTCTGTATTTCATCCTGGACTGTTCCAAGAAGATCTGATTATTCCCTTGCCTCACAGCCCTTAATGGAGTAGCTTGAAGACAAAAATCCAAAAATCTCTGTTCCTGGTTCTGTGAAGCCTCTCGCTGCCTTGAGTTACTGGTGAAATGTCATCTTATCACCTTACAGAGATACCTTATGCAAAATGGCACCTGACTTGTCCCTACCCCTAGCTCGTTGCCTTCTATTACCCTTAGCCTGCTTGATGGTCTTCACGGCAGTTATTGCCACCTGACACAGTAAATATGAATGTATCTGTTTTTTAAAATCATGTCCCCCCATCAAAATATAAGTTCTATCAAAACAGGATCCCTGGCCCTTGTTGTCACTTCTATTTTCCTAGCGGCTAGAACAAGGCCTGACACTTAAAAAGTGCTCAGTAAGGATTTACTGAATTAATGAAATACATTCAATACTCACACCAAAACGCCTACAGAGGCCAGGTGTGAAGCCCGAGGTGATGGAAAGGAACAAAGGTGTGAGCACACACGCCATCTGAGGCAACCAACCGCTCCCCGGTCCCAGCCAACCGTTATTAGGAAAGAATCAGTGTCCAGCATTGCCGAATATTCTGATTTTTCCAGAGAAGCCAGAAATCTGCATTTACACGTGAAATTTCCAGTTTTTTTTTTTTTTTTTTTGAGACAGAGTCTCACTCTGTTGCCCAGGCTAGAGTGAGTGCCGTGGCGTCAGCCCAGCTCACAGCAACCTCAAACTCCTGGGCTTAAGCGATCCTCCTGCCTCAGCCTCCCAAGTAGCTGGGGAGACTACAGGCATGCACCACCATGCCCAGCTAATATTTTCTATATATATTTTTAGTTGTCCATATAATTTCTTTCTATTTTTTTTAGTAGAGATGGGGTCTCACTCTTGCTCAGGCTGGTCTTGAACTCCTGACCTTGAGCATTCCTCCTGTCTCAGCCTCCCAGAGTGCTAGGATTACAGGCGTGAGCCACCACGCCTGGCCGAAATTTCCAGTTTTGTATATAAAACAATAAAACAGGGCTATAGGAGGTATTTGGTCGGCAGGCTACCAATTTGTGACCTCTGACCTAAATGCTCTGAGATTAGGCTGGTGCCCACAGGTAGGGTGGAGAGAGGTCAGGACTATTTTCGTGTTGAGTTGAAATAGCCGGGGGAAGGAGGAAGCTCTCATGTAAATGAAGAAAAGTAGCGTTCATGCTCACATGAGACTAAGGAGAGGGTGGAGTCTGAGGTTTTCCCATTTGGGGCACGAGGCAGCTCTCTCAGCACCTGGAGGGAGCTCAGGGCAGGGACTCCAGGCCCAGCAAGGATTCCCATGCTGAAATGTGATCAGGGCAGCAAGGACCAGCCTGGGCAAATGGGAACAGCAACTGGCACAGGACAAAGACCCTAACGGTTCCCAGATGTTTCGCTCTGTACAAGACTTCTCAAGCCTTACCTGGGAAGTGGGATGGAAGCCCCAATAATCACCAAGAATGAACTTTCCCCCTCCAGAGGGCTGAGGAATCAGGGCAGATTTCATTTCAAGGAAAAGCTGTGTGACATTTCTTGTCTGCCTGAGGCTGTGATTACAATCTGTAGCTGCTACAAATTCTCGGTCACATTTGTGAAAACAAGGATTATCAAAATGAAAGATGTTACATTTGACTTGTACCATCACTTCTGCTTGATTAGATATCAGAAATTATGAGGAGGAACAGTTCACAGAACTGGAAATGGGTCAGTTTAAGCAACTGGAAATAAATGCTCATTGTTGGGGCAAGGCAGACACAGCCTTCCCCTGCTTGGAAGACGCTGGGTCGGTCCTCACCCCCGCCATGTTGTGTGTGGCCCTTCCTCCTCCTTGGCCTAGGCCCCTCCCTCTTCACAATGATCACACCAGGCCGTCCAAGCCTAGGCCAGTGAGCACGCCAGGTTCTTCTGGCCTTAGGGACTGGTTCAGACAATGTCAGCTCTAGCCTGGATTTTCCAGAAAACAGAAGCTGAGGCAAGGCTCATGTGCAAGGACTTTATTCCGAAGTGTAATCCCAGGAGCAGGAGTTAGAAGACAGGAAACGAGGAAAGGGCAGTCAGTATAAGATTGGTTCTCACCGTGGCCACCACGTGGTATAAAGTGCATTGGACTGCTTGATCTCCATCTTCCAAGGGGACATATGAACAGCTACTACTCAGGAATATCTGAGGAGTGGGGAGAATTTATGTGTTGGCCCCTGTTTCCCACAGGTGAAAGGTGTTAACTCCCCTATGCCTCCATGCTGTGTATGCGCCCAGGGAGTCCTACAGCATCTCTTGCCTCAATATCAACAGGAAGACACCAGGGGCAGCGGAGGCCGAAGACACTGTTGGTTGTGCCAATGTGAAGATGGCCAGAGTCCACACTGAGCTAGCTGCCACTACCAAAGCTGGGCTGGCACACGTAGGCAAAGGCCTATGACAGGTGAGGCCGAGGTGTGTGATGCACTATCCAATCAGCAGAGTGCCCAGGACCTGGGCGTGGAGGTGGTGAGCTGGAGCCAGACCCTGCAGGGCCTCGTCCATCCTTGATCTGGATGCTTCTGCCAGTGCCACCCCATGTTGCTGTGGCTTTTTCTTAAAATCTTGACTTGTAGGGAGCTTCTGATAAATGAAAAACCCCACAGCCTTTTGTTTCACGTTAATGAGTTTTACGTTCAGCATGTGGGCAATTCGTTTCCTTTTTGAAGTTAAGTGTAGCAAGCACTCCTTATTTATCTCTTTTAAATTTCATCCAGTTGATGGTGGCCTCCCTACCTCAGTGGTCAAGGTCTTTTTGTGCCTTGATTGAGCCTTCCAGGATATGTGGCAATTCTTCCCAGCTCAGCATCATTTCCCAGCCCTCCAAGGCTGTGCATGTGGACTGGTTTTGAAATTACAGAGAGATGACAAATGTGAAGGGAGAGGGCCAGGCGCGGTGGCTCACACCTGTAATCCTAGCACTCTGGGAGGCCGAGGTGGGTGGATTGCTTGAGCTCAGGAGTTCGAGACCAGCCTGAGCAAGAGCAAGACCCCGTCTCTACTAAAAATAGAAAGAAATTGAAATTATCTGGCCAACTAAAATATATATACAGAATAAATTAGCCGGGCATGGTGGTGCATGCCTGTAGTCCCAGCTACTCAGGAGGCTGAGGCAGTAGGATTGCTTAAGCCCAGGAGTTTGAGGTTGCTGTGAGCTAGGCTGACGCCACGGCACTCACTCTAGCCTGGGCAACAGAGTGAGACTCTGTCTCAAAAAAAAAAAAAAAAAAAAAGGGAGAGGACAGCTACTGACCCTCCACTCTCACTGTTGCTCAGGTTAGATTGGAGTTGTTCCTCCTGTGCTGGGGGGTTTGTACATGTTTTAATTTAGCTTCCCCCAAAAGCAAGGGCTTGGGTGCAGGTAGATTATATGGGAGGTGGTCCCATGAGGCAGGGGTGAAAGTTTAGGGAGAATGAGCCAGGGAAAAGAGAAGAGTCAATAAATGGTATATTCGGAGCTAGTTACCACCGTGGGCAGCTGGGCCTTAGTTTTGCTGGGGACCTTCTGAGAAACTGTACAATGTGCCTTAGAATTGTTCTACGGAAGCATGGTCATTTATGCACTCAACTCTTATCCCCCATCGGTCTAGGGTTACCTTCAGTGGCATTAACTCCCCTAAACCTTTAGGGGAGACTTGTCTGCATAAGTTGAACGGATTTCAGCAGCTTTGGGGAAAGCCCAGAGGCCCAGTGGAGGGACACTGCTGCCGGAGTTAGGAAGGAGTGGTGACCAATGCAGCTAACGCTGGTGAGCAGAGGGGATGTGGCACAGGGTACCCCAAGTGTTGGTCACTCGGGGAAAATGGCTGCAGGCAGGGTATTTATATGAGATGTACCATGAACTCCCACTGTCCTGCTCTTCTGGGCTGATGGCATCGACTTTCTTCCATCCTTCCACACCTCCGCTCTGTACTGCGCTGCGTCCACACACTTGAGGTGGAGAATTCAGGATGCAGGGCCTTGTCTTGAGCTCTCACACTTTTCCAGGTCAGACCATCCCCCCTGCCCCCATCCCTTAGGGCTCACGTTAGCAATCTTGTTTTACCTCTTTAAAAACCCTATCTCCAAATGTAGTCACATTCTGAGGTCCTGGGGGTTAGTACCTCAACATATGAATTTGGGAGAAACACAATTCAGCCTAAAACAACATAATATAACTAGCCACTACCCCTGGAGCTGAGATAGGGGGCCCCAAGGAAGATCCCCTCACCTCACCCTGTCCCCCAGGGCTGAGATCCACACCTTGCTGCAAAGAGTATAGCCCTGGCTCACTAGGTGACAGGGAAGTCACTGTGGTGCCACACCAGTGGAATCTGCTAGAAATTTGTCCTCTAGAACTTTCTGGAAATCAATCATTTAGGTGCCAGAGAGAGCTGTTGATGGGCAAAGTGTCTCCGTGAAGGCACTCTGCTACAAACCCCCCTGAAGGAAGTGTCAGGGGAAGTGGCTGGCTGCTGGGTGCTCTGTCACCAGGCACACTGTAGGAGGCCGGTGCTGAGAAGCCACCCCCCTGCAGGAGCCTGACTCTGCAGGAGCACCCCAGACACACCAGAACCAGGAAGCAAAACTCTTTCCATCCTGTAATGCCTGACAAACCTTGACATCAGACTGCTGACAAAGGAGCCCAGTTAGAGTCACTTGAAGAGCCTAGTTCAATGTTCACGGAACAGACAAAAAGACTGAAGTTTAAGTTAGGAGGCAATCAATTGGTAACAAGTACAACATGAATTCCTCCTTTCAGGGAAGAAAGGGATTCTACCTGGACCTGAGCAGAAGCCTGATGGTGCCTCAGCAGGAGCCAGAGTTTGGGTTCAGGCCTGCGGGTGTTGAGAGTAGCATTTCTGTTAATCTTGGCATAGCCTTGGTGGAGTCCTGTATACATCACAGCCTGGCCTGAGCTGTCCCGTGGTGAACCAGAGAAGCAATGGCTGGTGGCACCCCTCAGGGGTGCGATGCCCAGCAGGCTGGGGACAGGGAGTTACCAGCAGCCCGGTGACCAGAGGAGAGGGCTGGAGGGAAGGTCCAGAGGGACTGGCCCAGGAGCACCCATGAGGTCAGCCCTTTGGACACCATCTAAATAGGGGAGGTTGGGGGATTTTTCTGGGATGAGGGGGAAGGTTCACTCTATAATTATGTGGATATAGAAAGGAAGCACAAAAAAATTACATGGACCAAAGCTGCAGAGACACAGGAAGAAGCCACATTTAGGAGAGAATATCATTTGGATCCAATGTCAGTACAATGATTAGAGGGGGAAAATTTCAAAATGGTTTCTTCCCTTCCGTATTTCCTTGTTGATGCTGTGATGAGCCAGCCTCAGAACAATAACTTTGGCATTTCTCACAGTAGCCCACGATAAAGAAGAAAAAGAAAAGTTTCCCTGCAAACCACCTCTCATCTGAGCCAGTTAGGAATTCTTATCTGCCAATACATTGTAACATTCGCTTGATTTATGGTAGAGCCTTTCTTGTGGTTGGAAAATTCATCATTTTCCTAGGCAATCTAGTCCTGGTTCTGCCACTAGCAAGTCTGTGATTTGGGCAACTGCTCTGAGCCTCCTATTCTTTATCTAGAAAATGAGCAGAGACTAGTAGTGAAGGCTCTGAACACCTCACCATGCTCCAGGAATAACCTGCAAAATCCTAGATTGACAGATTAGATAAATCAGAGAGTAACTTATTTGCTTTGCTAATAGGAGTCTTCATTCCTCAAATGACTCACAACTGAATGTCTTTACAAACTACAGTATCTTAGTGGCTCAATGGCCTCATTTACCCAACATCTCAGGCACGTGAGCACTGAGTAGAGCAGCGCCGCCATATTAGCTGCGGCCTTACGCCTGCGAAAACCACTCAGGAATTCCGAATTTTCACAGAAATGAATCAATTGTAATTATTCGCTTACACTTGCCGGGGGCCGGTCCTTTTTCAGGCCAAGCAAGCGGCCTTACCTGGCGAGAATTCAGAGACAGTACGGAAGTCTCGGGACCCAGCCAACGCCGGCACACAAAAAGGCAAGATGCGGCTCTTACCTAATGTCGCACCGCTAAGCTTGTGCTCCTGTCACGCAAGGCTTGGGTGGTTCCCAAAAGCAAACGGTGTGTCTGTGGAATGAAGAAAACTACAATTTCTCCTCAGATATTTACACTTCAGCGTGAGTTAAACAGAGGTTTCTGTGAGGAGTCTTGAGGAGAAAAGCATTGGCGGCCTCGGTTACAAGGCCCCGGGGTGAAGAAAGAGGTGCGTGTGGGGCGGTGTCCGGGTGTGAGGGGTGTGGAGGGGGTGGGGGTGTGGGGGGTCTGGAGGGGGTGTGGGGGTGTGGTTGGGGGTGGGGGGTTGTGGGGGTGTGTGGGGACGCTGGAGGGTTGTGAGGTGTGGGGCTGTGGAGGGGGTAGGGGTGCGTCGAGGGGGTGGGGGTGGGGGTGGGGGTGGGAGGTGTGGAGGGGGTGTGGGGGCGCTGGAGGGTTGTGAGGTGGGGGGCTGTGGGAGGTTGTGGGGGTGTGGTTGGGGGTGGGGGTGTGGGGGTGTGTGGAGGGGGTGGGGGTGCGTGGAGGGTGTGGGGGTGTGGGGGTGTGGTTGGGGGTGGGGGTGTGGGGGTGTGTGGAGGGGCTGGGGGTGCGTGGAGGGTGTGGGGGTGTGGAGGGTGTGGGGGTGTGGAGGGGGTGGGTGTGTGTGAGGTGTGGGGGTGTGGAGGGGGTGGGGGTGTGGAGGGGGTGGGTGTGTGTGAGGTGTGGGGGTGTGGAGGGGGTGTGTGGGCGCTGGAGGGTTGTGAGGTGCGGGCAGGGTGGGTGAGCTGGAATGGCGGCAGCGCTCGCTCTCTCACTCACAGCCACAGACCCTGTGGCCGACACGTGGGGGCGCGCAACATATTTCTTGAGTGGTGGTGGCGCCTCAGCGCGAGGAGCTGGCCGAGTTGGGGAGTCGCTCCAAGAGCGCAGTTTGCGCCCTAGGCGCGCGCGGTCCCGGAGGCCGGAAGACGGCAGCGACCGCACAGCCGGCCCAGGGGGCTCGGTCTCAGGGGAGGTAACGCGTGCAGAGAGCCCCCGGGCGGACGCCAACAGTACCGGCTGGGGTCGCGGGTCCGGCTGGGGAAGAGCCCGCTGGCAACGGGACCTGGGTCCCCTTCTTGGTGCCGGGGCCTAGGTCGAGGTCTAGACCCAGGGAGGG
This sequence comes from Lemur catta, assembly GCF_020740605.2. Lineage (NCBI taxonomy): Eukaryota > Metazoa > Chordata > Mammalia > Primates > Lemuridae > Lemur > Lemur catta. Next base: position 13,986,191 of record NC_059141.1, on the reverse strand, counting down.
GGCCGTGGAGGTGACATGACAAGCGGCCGATCGCTGAGGGCCGCCGCGACGTCTGCGCACTTTGGGTCAGTTCGAGCGCGGCCCGCTTTGCAGAGGGTGCTGCTCTCCGGGCCCGCGCGCCGGCGGGCTCCCTCGCATCTCTGCGAACTTGCCCAGCGCGCTCCCCCGCGCGCGCGGCCAGCTTGCAGACGGGCGTGGTGGCCCGGGCCACTTTGTGTGCGCCCTCTGTGCAGGGGGCGTCCTCGGGTGACTTTGCGTGAGGCCCCCTTTGCGGAGCGCACAGTCCCTGAGTCCGGGGCGGCGCAAGCGGCCCCGCCTGGCCCCGCGTCCCGCCCCTGCGGCCCCTCCCTCCGCGGCGCTGGGGCTTTTACTTTCGCTTTTGCGGCTGCCGCCCCAGACCCTCGCTGCGGTGGCACTGGGACCGCGTCGGCTTCGCGACCTGAGAACGGTAACTCCGGACCCCACCTCCGCCCGCGCTTCCTCCCCTTCCCCCTTCCTGCCCCGCTTCGGCCTCCCCCCGCGCCCCCCGCGCAGTCTGGGGGAGCCGGGTTGAGTGGGGGACAGTGGACCCGACGGCTGGCCATGAAACTTTGGGGAGAGGGCTTCTTTCTGCCCCCGCCATCGCTTGCCTTGCTCAGCTCGCCCTCCCCTCCCTCCTAGCCAGGGGCTGGGAACACCCGCAAGGAGGAATGGATTTAGAAGGGACGGAAGAGGTTTGTTATCTGGCACAGCGGATAGCACCAAGGACTCCCTTGCCAGACAGGCCTGGGTTCCAGTCCCCGTGGCCCTGCCTGCCACCTGTGGGACCTTGGTCCAGTCTGTGCGTCGTCCGTTAAATGAGAATGGAGTGATCCCGGGAGTTGGATCACTCCATGGAGTGGATGGGCTTGCAGCGAGGATGGAAGGAGGTGATTATGGTGCGTGGCAGTGCCTCGGTCAAGGCTGAGTGCGCTGGAACTGCTATCATCGTTGGCGTATCCCTGTGCTGGGATCTTGGAGGTACTTCAGGTGGAAAGAAGGCAGGCGACACCTAGTCATGTGGACTCTCCGGAGACCATTTTGCAGTTTATGGGGTAGTAAAATTACTGGCTACTTCCTCCTTCTGGGTCTTGCCCTCCTAACCTTTATGCTCCCTGCTGTACTGCTTGCTGTCACCTCGGTTCACAGTCCACCTTCTGTCACCTGTAATCTGTGTGCTTTGGACAGGTTACTTAATCTCTCTGAAGAAACTGAAGCTGCTTCTACAAGACGGGTGAAGGCTCCAGTGTCTTAGCAGTGCTGTGTGCCTCAGGTGACACAGTGGAGCACTGCAGAGACCCCTCCCTCCCTACCGAGTGCTAGAGGTGGGAGGTGGAGGTCTCAGGGCTGCTTCTCTTTGAGCCCTTTATGAAGATTGTCTTTATTTGGGCAAGAACTGGGGCACAAATTGTATGTCACTTCTTACAGTAAGTAGCTGCAGTTAATCCATTTCCTGTCTCTTGAAAATAAAAAGTTTAGACAATAGCTGGGAAGTGATTTCCTACCCAGCTATGTACCAGTTGCCCCAACATGTGGGCACCTGTTAAGCATGTTTAGAAATAATCATGACAGGAATTTTTTTTTAGTCTCCATAAAAGCTTTTTAAATATGGATGTGGTTTTATAATATTAGGAAAAATTGGCAGTTGAATGTTTTCTTAGTCTTGCAAACAGTGGGGGTAATAGGGAATATTAGTATTTATTGACTATTTTGAATGTGACACACTGTGCCTAGCATTTTACGTGCATTGTTTCAGTCATTCATCCTCACAGCCACCTGTGACTTAAGTGCCATTGTTTTCCCATTTTACAGATGAGGAAACTGAGGTTCCAGGAGGTTTAGTACTTTTTCCAAGGTCCCATGTCTAATAACATGGAGGAACTGATTCAACCTTAGATCTCTGGGCTCTCAAACACCTTCCTGGGGCCCTTTGGTTCTGTTGTTTGGTCAGCAGTTTATTCAGATCACTGAAGAATTTAGAAATGCATTTCAGTTACATTTATAGAGAAATATTTATCAGGTGCCTACCATGGATCTGATGCTTTTCTGTGACTGGAAAAAAAAAGGATGATTAAGATTAAGATAAGGTCTAAATCTACAAACAGTTACAGTCCCGGTGGATAATAGTAATCATTGTAATAGCAATAACTAACCAAGAAGTACTATGTGCCTGGCATTGTTAGTGCTTTGAGTGTGTTATGTATTAATTCATTTAAAGGGAGGTTAGACAAACTTAACAGTGGGATAAACAATATCCCTGGAAAGACTGCTCTTTGCAGCCTGGGCCCTAAGAAGGGGACGGATACAAGAAAATAATGCCAGATGTGCCCGATCCAGGAAGCTGGGCAGAACTGAGCTAGGCCTGGATTTTCTTGGTGGACTATGAGGATGAAAGGAAATAAGGAGTAAAACCAAGTCTTGGCCTGACTGACAAGACAGTACTAAGATTAGGCATCTCTGCTTGGTCACCACCCTGGGCCATGATTGCCCTTTGGATGTTTCCAAAAACCAAGCCCAGCCTCACAGGAATAAGAAGGTGACTGAATGGTTGGCCTTACAGATTTAAAAGCGTCAAGACCCACCATGGCTGACTTAGAATGTTAGAAAGGACATTTCCTGCTGCCCTTGCCACTGCTCAGCATTAACCCAGAAGGCTGCTGTAGGTTTCAGACAGAAGACTTAATGGCCTAGTGTTTGGAGGGAAAGTTCTAGAAAGCCTCCCAGCATGGAGCCATAGAAATCGGTCTGAATTTTACATCTCTGTGGCTAATTCCAAGGCCCTCTCCTAGTGGTTGGGAAGGATGTGAAGGTTAATTCCTTCCTTTGAGATGTTTAATGAGTGCACAGTTCCCTCTGCCTGCATTGCCCCAGCCTACCCTCTTGGCTTCCCCTGTTCAGATCTCAAGTCAGACATTTCCTCCCTGTAGAACTTTCCCTAGTCCCTCTGAGGCTCATTCAGGTCCCCTGGCAGAAGCACACATTGTTCACCGTCATGGCCCACACCGCAGTTGCAGTTTGACATCGATGCCTCCTTTGATCAACATCTGTTTCCCAGCATGGCAGGGCCAGGTCAGTTTGCTCACAGGTGTGTCCCTGATTCCCAGCTCAGGGCCTGGTCTTCCAGTAAATATTCATGGAACTTCCAGTAAATACTTATTGAATGAATGAAAGGAATCAAGAGGAGTCTCCAAAACTCTTCTCAGTATGTCTGGCTTTCTTAGGAGCCATTTTGCTTAGAGTTGTCGTCGTCGTCTTTTTTTTTTTTTTTTTTTTTAAGAGGCAGGGTCTCGCTCTGTCACCCAGGCTGGAGTGCAGTGGTGTTACCATAGCTCATGCAGCCTTGAACTTCTGGGCTCAAATGATCCTCCTACCTTAGCCCAAGTAGTCCTACCGTAGGAGGTGCCACTACACCTGGATAATTGTTTCATTTTAATTTTTTGTAGAGACAGGGTCTTGCTGTTGTTGCCCAGGCTGGTCTCTAACTCCTGGCCTTAAGAGATTCTCCCACCTTAGTCTCCTAAAGTGCTGGATTACTGTATATCCATTAATAACTATTATAGCTATAGTTATTGAAGCTATAGTTATATTATTTTTAATACTTTTGTCTTTTAATTTGGTAGAGTTAAAAGTGATATACACACCACCAATACAGATGCTCCTCAAGCAATGTTGGAGTTGCATCCCGATAAACCCATTGCAAATTAGAAATATTATGTGTTAAAAATGTACTTAATATACCTAACTTACCAAATATCAGAGCTTAGCTGTGCCTCCTTAAACATATTCAGAACATTCCATTAGCCTACAGTTGGGCAAAATCATCTAACACAAAGTGTATTTTATAATAAAGTGTTGAATATCTCATGTAATTTATTGAATATTATACTGAAAGTGAAAAACAGAATGGTTGTGTAAGTACTTGAATTACAATTTCTACGCAATGTGTATTGCTTTTGCACCATTGTAAAGTTGAAAAACCATAAGTTGAACCATTGTAAGTCCAAGACCGTCTGTAAGTATTCAAGTATTCTGAATTTGACTATGTACTTACCATTACTAGCAAGTTTTATACCTTCATATGTTTTCACATTCCTAATTAACATCCTTTCAATTCAACTTGAAGTACTCCCTTTAGCACTTCTTATAAGCAAGTCTAGTGGTGATGAACCCTCTCAACTTTTGTGTATCCGGGAAAGTGTTTATCTTTTCTTCATTTCTGAAGGGCAGCTTTGCCAGGAATAATAGTTTTGGTTGACGGTTTCTTTCTTTCACCACTTTGAACATATTGTCCCACTCTCTCCAGGCTTGCAAGGTTTCTGGTGAGAAATCCACAGACAGTTTCCGGACATTTCTTTGTGTGTGACAAGTTGCTTTCCTTTTACTACTTTCAAAATTTTCTCCTTGTCTTTGACTTTTCACAGTTTGATTATAGTATGACTCAGTGAAGACATTTTTATGTTTAATCTATTTGGGTTTCTTGGGCTTCGTGAATCTGGATGTTGATTTCCCTCTCCAGATTTGGGAAATTTTCTGTAGTAATTTCTTTAAATAGCTCTTCTCTGCTTTCTCTGCTCCTTCTGGGACACCAGTACTGCATATATTGGTTTGCTTGTTGGTGTCCCATAAGTCCCATAATTCCCATAGGCTTTCTCCACTCCTTTTTATTCTTTTCTTTTTTTATCCCTCTGGCTGAGTTATTTCAAGTGATCTGTCTTTGAGTTCACCGATTCTTTCTTCTGCTTGATCGAGTCTGGTGTTGAAGCTCTCCATTAAGTTTTTCAGTTCAGACATTGTATTATTCAGCTCCAGAATTTCTGTTGGGATCTTTTTTATGGTTTCTTTCTCTTTGTTGAACTTCTGATTTTGTTTATGTATTGTTTTCCTGACTTCATGTAGTTGTCTGTCTGTTCTCTTATTGCTCACTGAGATTCTTTAACACAATTATTTTGAATACTTTGTTAGGTAATTGATAGATCTACATTCTTTGGGGTCATCCACTGGCGCTTTATTTTGTTCCTTTGGTGGTGTCATATTTCCTTGATTGTTGCATTCCTTGAAGACTTGCATTGTGTCTTCAGATTTGAAGCAGCAGTCACCTCTTCCAGTCTTTACTGACTGGCTTTGGGAGAGAAAGGCCTGCCCCAGTGAATCCAGCTAGAGATTCTGGGAATCTTTCAGACCTCTTCTGTGGGTGCACCTGCTCCACACCTCTTGTTCTGTCTTGGGGGGGTAAGGGAGTTTTAAGGATTGTGTCCCTTCTCAATACTGCAAAGCCAGGCCTGGTGCTAAGAGCCTCCTGTTTATTTTACCTAGGGCATTGTCCTGAAATGTCCAAGGCTCTATGTCTTAATCCACCAGAGTTGGCTGCTAAGATCCACACCTGCTGTTGAGATCCAAGCACCATCTGTAGGTGTGCAGGTTGTCATGCACTGAGGTACACGTCGGCTGGTTGGAGGGGTCCAGGGGCCAGTTGTCCTACATGGTTCATGGAAGGGTCTCATGATGGAGTCCCTGAGCCAGATAGTAGGATCTGCAGCTGGCTTTTGAGAACTCACACTGGTTGCTGTGCAGTCTTGGAGCTCTTTCTCTCTACTCCTAGCTACCCCAGATGATTCAGTCATGCTGGTCTTCTCAGTGTTCTGGGTGGGTAGAGACAGAAGGAGGTCTCCTAGGCGGCTTCCTGTCAGGCTGGGCACTTGCTTCACTCTCACTTTCCTCCCATGGGAGAGTTGTGAGCTCTGGGGGTTGAGCTGAGCTACCTTGGGGGAGGGGTGATGTGGGTAAAGTGCAACTGTTCTTACACTGTTTAGTGCATCCACACTTGGATTTTTTTGTTCCACCAGTGTGCTGGCACCTCACAGTAGTCTACTCCTGTGCTCCCACGAAGATATTCTTGTCCGTGGGTCATTGTCAAAATCAGTATTTTTGTGAAAGGATGAAGACTAGAACTTCCTATTCTGCTGTCATACTGATATCTCTTCTTTTTTTTTTTTTTTTTTGAGACAGAGTCTCGCTTTGTTGCCCAGGCTAGAATGAGTGCCGTGGCGTCAGCCTAGCTCACAGCAACCTCAGACTCCTCGGCCTAAGCGATCCTACTGCCTCAGCCTCCCCAGTAGCTGGGACTACAGGCATGCGCCACTATGCCCGGCTAAATTTTTCTATATAGATTTTTAGTTGGCCATATAATTTCTTTCTATTTTTAGTAGAGACGGGGTCTTGCTCTTGCTCAGGCTGGTCTCGAACTCCTGACCTCAAGCAATCCACTCGCCTCGGCCTCCCAGAGTGCTAGGATTACAGGCGTGAGCCACCGCGCCCGGCCTCTTTCTTTTTTTAATAGTGGATACACTGTTTCATCATTATACATCCTACATACAAGGTTAACTTTAGCAAAAAAGTTAAGGCTTAATACTATATGTCGGAGTAAATGTGTCTTTTTCTATCGGAGTGTGTCTTTTTCTATAAAACTTTTGTTAATTTGGAAAATATTTAAATGAGTGCCATGCTAATAATAACAATATATATTGAAAAGTAACTGAGTCTACATAAAGGAAATAAAATAAAAACTATTGATTGTTTTCTGCATGCCTAGTTGTAGAGAGAAGACTGCCAAAGACTAAATGAATAGGCGAGGCTATGTCCCAATAAAACTCTATTTACAAAAACAAGTGATGGGCCTTCGAGTACTGACTCCTAGACAAGATCAGGAAGGGCCTTAAAATCTAAAGAAGTGGGTTTAGGTTTGAACTTTTAGTTAATGGGGATCTCTTGAACATTTTTTTTTTTTTTTTTTTTTTGAGACAGAGTCACACACTATTGCGCTGGGTAGAGTGCAATGGTGTCACCGTAGCTCAATGCAACCTCAGACTCCTGGGCTCAAGCGATCTTCTTGCCTCAGCCTCCCCAAGTAGCTGGGACTATAGGCACATACGTATATGTGCCTGGCTACTTTTTCTATTTTTAGTAGAGACAGGGTCTCACTTTTGCTCAGGCTGGCCTCAAACTCTTGAGCACAAGCAATCCTCCTGCCTCGGCCTCCCAGAGTGGTAGGATTATAGGCGTGAACCACCACACCTGGCTTATCTCTTGGACTTTCTTGAATGAAACCTAATTTGATGGAAATCTCTATTAGGTAGAACCATGTAAAATCACCTGAAACAGAAAGAGAGCCAGGTTGTTGCTGTTTTTGAACTGTATTCGAGCACCTTGTGACCTGCCAGGAATTTAGGGGGAGTTTCTCATTGTTACAAACCTTGACAGACCTTCCACCATTTCTGGTGCACAGTGAACATTTAACAAACTCGTGGGTGCTGGATTAGACACTCCCTGAGGGCAGAGACTTTGTTTTCTTAGCTGCTGTGTACCCAGTCTCTGGAATGATGCTGAGAATATGGTTGCCATTCAAGAATTTAAAGGCATTGATGGTATAGTAACCTTGGAGCTTAAATATGTAAGACTGCTCACTCACCCTTGGGCTTAATTAAAAACTGTGTCACCTAGTGAGTATCATTTAAATATAGCACAGAAAATTGAATACCAACTTTCTGGGGTTTTTTTCTTCTCCCAGATGGCAGATGATCAGGGCCACATTGGGAAGCAGGGAGCTGGGGATTTGGCAAATGACGACTCAGTGGACGCCAAGCCAGACCGGTCCTCGTTTGTGCCATCACTCTTCAGGTAAGTTTCCTCCCTTGCTGGGGCGATCAGTGGCCCTGGGCCACTTTGGCCTGCCATACCTCTGCCACTTCCACCCACCTATGGGAGAGGACGTCGAGGGAAGGAGGTTCATGCTGTGCACAGGATCTTGCTGGCTGTATATGGCAACACCAGGGTCCCCATGTGTACCTTCTTATCTCTAGGGCAAGCCCAGGAATGGGAAACCAAGCTGCAGGGGTCTCCTGCTCAGCGGGGGTATGTCTGGGTGGCAGTTCCCAGGAATGAGGGGCTGCAGAGGGGATTTGCAGGCGGCTTCAGAGCAGAGCCAGGGCCGCTGCTGCCAGTGGGACCAAGCTTGACTAAAACGCAGAATCCAGGGGCCAAGGGACAGGAAGTGTTAGGGTGACTCACTCCCACCCTGTGCCTTGAGAGGCACTCCACTGGCAAAGGGGGGGTTGCATCCTGTTTACTGGTTTGTACCTTTTCCTTTCTTGAGTTCGCTTTTAAAATTCTAAATTTTACACTTAATAATAATGTTAATAGCGTCATTGATTAAACTCTTGTATGCCTGCTCAATATTATTGAATTTAGTCCACATAATTCCAGGAGATGGTTCTGTTGTTATTACCATTTAACAGTTAGGGAAATTGAGGCACTAAGAGGTTTAGCGGCTTGCCTTTCTGCTGACAATTAATGAATGGTGGAGTTGAGCTGAGAACCCAGACAGTACTGGCACCAGTCAACTGAATGGGTTAGCAGTGAGTGGAGCTTCCTGACAAGAGGCGGGAGCCATGCATGGGTCAGAAGCACCACGCTGCCTTGTGTTCCCAAGTCCCACCTGGGAGAGATGGCAAGGGAGTGAAGGCTGAGGTTGGGGAGTGCTCCCAGGCAGTGCTCAGGAGGGGACGAGCTGGTGGTGAGGGGCAGCCTGACTCCTTGCAGCACCCCAGAGAGAGCCTCAGATTCTGTCATCCCAGACCGGACTCAGAAAAGTGGGAGGACCCCAACACTGTGGACCCAAATTCTATTGTTTGCCATTTAGGGTCAAGAATATCCAATGAAGTGACCAGAAAATACAGCTTCAACTCTTGGAAGCATTCCAAAGCCATGATAAATTGGTTCAGGCTAAACCACTAAGGCTATAGGTCAAAGGAAGGCCTCTTAGAGCAATTGTCTTCAAATGATTTTGCTCACATATCCCCAAAATAATGTACTTCCTTATATAGTTTAAGGTGAATACAAATTTTTTGTCAAGATAATTGCAAAGGATATAATAATATTTCCCTTTTCCCTGCCATTTTTGAGTATTTGGGTTATGCAAGTTGCCTCTAACTGAAAGAGAAACAGGAATCATTTAATACTCATTTTATGAGTCTTAGTAAAGCCCTTTAGTGTACTTCCCAGAAATTTTGAAAATGAATGATGCGTTCTAAATATTGACATTTAAAAATCATTTCTTTTTTTTTTTTTGGTTATCCTTTCTGAGGCTGGAAAAAATCATTTCTTTAAATGTATCCAGTGGAATCTAAATCCACAGTGATTTTATAACTACCTTTGCCTATTAAAAGATGTATGAACAACTCTCCTTTAACAGCTAGTTTTTGTTGTTTCTTTTGTCCCCAGAAGTCAGTTTTTTTCATTCTCTTTTCACCCATATTTTATGATGTGATAGATTTAGTCGCTTGACAGTCTTTTATTAATCACCTCATCACATATCTCTAACATATACAGGTATACATGTATATATAAACTTTAAGACATTTTTCCCTGAATATTAAAAGAAATTTCTCCCAGACTAAGTTACTGTTTCAGCTATTATTAATTCACAGTTGATCTAAAAAATGTTAATAATCATTTGTATTCTTAAATCATTACTCATCAAGATAATTAAACAGAAGTTGCATTGAAATTGCAAATTATAATGGAATGAGTGGGCTTTTAAGAAGGTGGTTTCTAAATAAATGGACAAATAATACTTACTGATGGAATAAAAAAAGTTCAATATTGCCTCTTTTTCATATTTTTCAGTTTAAGAGTTAGAAGCACTGAGAAATCATGAATAAATACATGGGGTAGTAGGAGTTTTGTTATAGTAATGTCACTTAAGTCTTTGAATTCCTTCTCAGTTCTGTGCCAGAAAATGACAACTCAATTAGATCCTTCTTCAACTATGTTAAAGAATTGGAAATGATCTAACTTACAAAGGAAATTGTTATTCATCCTTTAGAGGTATTTATTTTTTCAGTTTCTGGGAAGTACACCAAAAAGGCGGTATCAAAACTTCTCAAAAAATTGTTAATTGAATCTTTTCCTCTTTTACTTAGAGGCAACCTGTTTTACTCAAAATATTCCAAAAAAAGATAAAGTAGCATTAATAAACCTTTGTCAGTTTTCTTTTTTATAAAATGCTTGTAAACCATATGCTTTTTAAAATGTATTTTTATGAAGACACTGGAGCTGCTAGGGTAGCTCATTCATGTATGGAAATTGACTGCTGTATAATCTGGTTGGCAAAGCCAGTCCTTCCTGTCAAACCGTTTAGCCACAGCAGCTGATAAAGGTCTGAGACTGTTCCTCAGTTCAGTAAATGTGTTATTAGTTTGCAGTCCCACTAGCAGTGTATGAGTGTTCCTCTCTGTCCCTATCCATGCCAACATTTGTATTTGTTGTTTGGGGACTTTTTGATAAAAGCCATTCTCACTGGAGTTAAGTGATTTCTCACTGTGGCTTTGATTTGCAGTTCCCTAATGATTAGAGATGTTGAACATTTTTTCATAAGTTTCTTGGCCATTAGTTTACCTATCTTCTCTTGAAAAGTTTCTGTTCATGTCTTTTGCCCACTTTTTAATGGGGTTGTTTGATTTTTTTTCTTGTTGATTTTCTTGAGTTCTATATAGATTCTTGTTATCAGCCCATTATCAGATGTGCAGCATGCAAGTATTTTCTCCCATTCTGTAGGTTGTCTGTTTGCTCTCATGATAGTTTCCTTGGCTGTACAGAAGCTTTTAAATGTGATCAGGTCCCATTTATTTATTTTTGTTGTTGCTGTGATTGCCTGTGGGGTCTCCTTCATAAATTCTTGCAAACTAGTTACAACCTCTGTGGAAAGTAGTATAGAGATACCTCAAAGATCTAAAAGCAAAACTACCATTTGATCCAGCAATCCCATTACTGGGCATCTACCCAAAGGGAAAAAAGACATTCTATAAAAAAGACATCTGTGCTAGAATGTTTATAGCAGCACAATTCACAAGTGCAAAGATGTGGAAACAACCCAAGTGCCCATCAATACATGAGTGGATTAATAAAATGTTGTATATGTATACCATGGAGTACTACTCAGCCACAAAATCAATGGTGATCTAACACCTCTTGTGTTATCCTCGTTAGAGCTGGAGCCCATTCTACTAAGTGAAGTATCACAAGAATGAAAAAACAAGTGCCACATGTACTCATCATAAAATGGGTATTAACTGATCAACACTTATGTGCACAGACACTGGTAACATTCATCAGGTGTCAGGCAGGTGGAAGCGGGGAGGAGAGGATGGGTATATATACACCTAATGAGTGCTGTGCGCATCGTCTGGGGGATGGACACCCTTGAAGCTCTGACTTGGGTGGGGAAAAGGCAACATACGTAACGTAAACATTTGTACCCCTATAATATTCTGAAATTTAAAAAAAATAATAAAAAATAAATAAACGTGTTATTAGGTATCCCTGAGACAATCATCTTGTTTTTAAATTCTAATTCTTGGCTGGATGGATAGATGGATGGACAGATGGTTGGATGGACAGATGGATGATTGGAGGGAAGGAGGAAGGAAAGGGCACAAAGTCCTGCCCTGTGTTTACCTCCCAGAATCAGTGTTTGTTTTGTTCTCACGGGACGCAACAGTGAAAAATCTTTGGGAATAATCAGAGGATGAAAGAGGAAAGGTCATTAAACAAGAGCCGTCATCACTTCTAGTCCATTCTGTCATATATATTTTTCAATATATAGAGGCATACTTCATTGTATTGTGCTTTGCTTTGTTGTGCTACACAGATAATTACATTTTTCACAAATCGAAGGTTTCTGGCAGCCCAGTGTCAAGCAAGTCTCTTGGCACCATTTTTCTAATAGCATGTGCTCACTGCATGTCTCTTTGTCACATTTTAGTAATTCTCGCAATATTTCAAACTTTTCATTATTGTATCTGTTATGGTGAGCTATGGTCACTGATCTTTGGTGTTACTGTCATAATTGTTTTAGGGCACTGCTCACTCCACCCATAAAAATCAGATGGTGAACTTAGTTGATAAATGTTGTGTGTGTTCTGACTGCTCCACCCACCGGCCATTCCTGGTCTCTCTCCCTCTGCTCGGACCTCCTTGTTTCCTGACACAACAATATTGAAATTGGTTTAATTAATGACCCTACAATGGCCTCTAAGTGTTCAAGTGAAAGGAAAAGTCACAGGTCTCTCACTTTAAATCAAAAGCTAGAAATGATTAAGCTTAGTGAGAAAGGTATGTCAAAAGCCAAGTTAGGCTTAAAGCTCGGCCTCTAATGCCAGTTAGCCGCATTGTGAATGCAAAGAAATAGTTCTTGAAGGAAATTAAAAGTGCTATTCCAGTGAACACAGGAATGATAAGAAAGCGAAATGGCCTTATTGCCCATATGGAGAAAGTTTTAGTGGTCTGAATAGAAGACCAAACCAGCCACCCCCTTCCCTTAAGCCAAACCTTAATCCAAAGCAAGATCCTAACTCTCCTCAATTCTATGAAGCTGAGAGAAGTGAGGAAGCTGCAGAAGGAAAGTTGGAAGCTAGCAGAGGTTGGTTCATGAGGTTTAAGGAAAGAAGCCATCTCCATTACATAAAAGTGCAAGATGAAGTAGCAAATTTTGATGGAGAAGCTGAAGCAAGTTATCCAGAAGATCTAGCTAAGATAATTGATGGCCACACTAAACAACAGATTTTCGATGTAGAAGGAACAGCCTTCTATTGGAAGAAGAGGCCATCTAGGACTTTCCTAGCTAGGAAAGAGAAGTCAATGCCTGGCTTCAAAATTTCAAAGGAGAAGCTGACTCTCTTCTTAGAGGATAACGTATCTGGTGACTTTATGTTGAAGCCAGTACTCATTTATCATACTGAAAATCCTAGGGCCCTTAAGAATTATGTGAAATCTACTCTGCCTGTACTCTATAAATGGAACAATAAAGCCTGGATGACAGCACGTCTGTTGACAACATGGTTTACTGAATACTTTAAGCACACTGTTGAGACCTACTGCTCAGGAAAAAGATTCCTTTCAAACTATTGCTGCTCATTGACAGTGCACCTGATCACCCAAGAGTTCTGATGGAGATGTGCAAGGAAATTAATGTTGTTTTCATGCCTGGTAACACAACATCCATTCTGCAGCCCATGGATCAAGGAGTAATTTTGACTTTCAGTTCTTATTATTTAAGTAATACATTTCATAAGGCTATAGCTGCCATAGACAGTGATTCGTCTGTGGATTGGGGCAAAGAAGATTGAAAACCTGGAAAGGATTCATTATTCAAACCGCCTTTAAGAACATTTGTGACTTACGGGAGATCAAAATATCAACATTAGAAGGAGTTTGGAAGAAGTTGATTCCAACCCTCATGGACGACTTGGAGGGGTTCAAGACTTCAGTGGAGGAAGTCACTGCAGATGTGGTAGAAATAACAAGAGAACTAGAATTACAAGTGGAGCTGAAGATGTGACTGAATTATTGTTATCTCATGATAAAACCTGAACAGATGAGGAGTTGCTTCTATAGATGAGCAAAGAAATTGGTTTTTTGAGGTGGACTATATTCCTGGTGAAGATGCTGTGAACATTTTTGAAATGACAACCAAGGATTTAAAATATTACAAAACCTTAGTCCATAAAGCAGCTGCAGGGTTTGAGAGGATTGACTTCAATTCTGAAAGTTCTACTGTGAGTAAACTGCTATCAAACAGCATCGCTTGCTACAAAGAAATCTTTTGTGAGAGGAAGAGTCAATTGATGCAGCAAGTTCCATTGTTGTCTTATTTTAAGAAATGCCAGGACCCCCCCAACCCTCAGCACCCACCCCCTTGATGAGTCAGCAGCCATCAACATCAAGGAAGACTCTCCATCCACAAAAAGATTACAACTCGCTGAAGGCTCAGATGATCGTTAGTATTTTTAAGCAATAATGTATTTTTAAATTAAGATATGTACTTTTTTTAGACATAAAGCTATTGCACACTTAATAGACTACAGTCTAGTGTAAACATAACTTTTGCATGCACTGAGAAACCAAAAAATTTGAGTGACTTGCTTTATCGTGATGCTTGCTTTGTTGTGACGGTCTGGAACTGAACCCAAAATATCTCTGAGATGTGCCTGTACTCGAATTTCAGACTGCCCAATGTGGTCCCAAATACCTCCATTTCTGATGCCTACCTCGCCCTTATTAGATTCATGAATAAGCAGGAAGCCCCACCCCAGTGCCTTATTCAAGGAGACTCTCAGATAAGGGTGTGTTACTTGTTTACAGTTTCTACACCCTGTCAGTAAGGTTCAGGGTGGGTGAGGAAGTCTGCCCTTCTTTTATACAGTGGGAGATGGGAGAATGGGAAAGAGAACATGGGGTCTCAGACCAGGTTAGAAGGAAATGCAAATGGAAGTTGAGAATCTGGTTAATTGCCCCATAAGACTCGGCATCTGCACCAGTTGGAAAGTCTTTGAGTACCAGCTGGAAGCCCTCTGCCTAAAAAGACCCTCTATTTTATAGATGTGGTCTGTAGTATGGTTCGCCCCCCTCCCGTGTCCCCTCAAAGTCCTTTGGAAAGGTAAATAAGCCTGGATGATCTACATTCCAGTCCACTGTACCTTTTTTATCACATAACTCATGTTGACATCAAGCTTCATATTATCAAAATAAACAGTAAATATCCTGGGGTCCTCTCTGCGGTTTCAGGGGCACTATGTATCCCACTGTCAGAGTAGGGGGTGCAACGAGTGGGAGCGTCGCTGGCTCCTCTGGACACTCCTTGCAGCTGGGGCAGGACCCTTCCCCCATCCATGCCCAGCTGCCTTCTCCAAGGTGCGCGGTGGAGGAAGCAGTGGCGCCCCCACCTGTCTCTAACCGAAGACCAGTCTGCCCACCTGCCCTGCCCTGGAGGCCGCAAGGATTATGGGACACAGAAATCCCCCAATCCCACAAAAGCCAGGGTGTGTGAGCCCCAGATATTCTAGTTCTAAGCCCTTAGACCTGTTGTGGCTCTTTTGCTTCACCGCCACTAGATGGCAGCACAGCATCGTTTTATTTCCATTCCATGGGCCCTTGCCTAATCGAGCCTGTTTTTTAATTTACTTTTCTTAAAAAAGAAATATTAAGATGTTTTTCTAATTTTCTGATTATTGAAGAACATTTGGAAAACACAGAAAATCACAAAGGAAAAAATATTCAAGATAGTTATAAAATTAGTAAAATGTTCAGGTTTTTAAAAAATTATTTAGAGGAGATCAGTATGGGAATAGTCTACATTCATTATGCACCATAGTCTACAGAACAAGGTCTAGGGTCATCTGCACTTGAAGAGGGGTCTCTCTTGATAGAAAGGTACCCCTCGAGCACCTAGGGCAGGTGACCTGCCATCTGAATTAACCATGTATTCCTTACCCTAGATAGAAAGTCAGGTTTTTAGCAAATGCTTGGGCACAGCTATAGACAATGATAACTAATTGCTGAATTGCAGGATACAGCTGAAGAGGCTGTGGGAGGTTGGGGAGGGGAAGGACAGGGAAGAGCTAGAGGAGCTGGAACTTGAGTTGTCAGAAAAAGGCCGTAGGCCTACCAGGGGGACTGGCAGACCCTCCGGGCCAGGGTGGAAATGATGGTCAGGCCAGGCTACCGACGCAGCTTCCATCTGGGACAGTGGGCGCACCCCGCACAGGTGAGTTTGTCTTGATGGCGTAGGCCCTGGAAGCCATTGTATGTCCAAGACCAAGCCCTGGCCAGCAGCCCAGGAGATGTTCTCTTCTAGGAACCTGAGAAATCAGAGGCTCCATTCTGAGCTGTGCTCAAGGGCAGAATTCAAGAAACTACAAAACAAAGTAGCAAACAGATTTCACATAGTCTTGGATTTCCCCCAGGGTCTGGTAGAGCTTCCTGTGTCCCTGCTGAGGACTTTGTTTATCTTCCAGGTCACCAGTGGAAGAGGGCAGGAGAAAAGGCTCATTCTCAGTATTCGACAAACTTCCGATTTTTGAGGCACTGGTTCCATCACATGAGCCTTATCCTTGGCATCAGCTTTGTTTTCCAGCCTTTGTCCCCCTGGAGGGTGGTTAATAAATGCCACTTGGTTACAGCTCTCTCTCCTGGCTGCACCTTGGGCTTCTCCATCAGTGAGTGTTATATGTAAGCAAGTCCCTATATAAAAAAAATGTGTTATTTGTATAGTTACAAGGAAGATCAAGGCAACATGCCTTTTCATTCGGAGAACGGGGAAAATGTGTCAGAAGAAGCAATGGTTTGGAATTAGAGACAAGAACAAAGAAGGCAGACCTTGTTCCAAAGAATATGTTCCAAATTAAGCAAAATCTGTGCAGTAATATTTATTGATTGAAAAAGGCCAGATCTGAGCCCCCTTAAAAAAATATGAACATTAAAATATACCCAGGGCATTTACTTTTCCATGAAGGAAGCCCTCAGTTTCAACTGCCAGAATATTGGATGCCTATCTCCCAAATTTGTATAGAGAGAGTAATAAAGATTTAATGCCGTATGAAGCAGTGGTAATACCACATAAAGTCATAGAAGTGGTAGAGTCGAGTGGGACAACCTGGGTTCAGATCCTGGCACTGCCTCACACTCACCAGTTCGGAGACAAGTCACATGACCTTTCAGAGCCTCAGTTTCCTCATCTGCATAATAGGGATATTAATACCTGTCCACAGGATTGTCGTGAGAATTAAAGTAACTGTCAGCTTCCTGAATTACCTGAATGTACCTGATGAGGAAGCAATCATAGAATCATAATGTTAAAACTGAAAGATCCCTTAAAAGATCATTTAGCTAATTTCCTTCATTATGACTCAGGGAAGTGAGACCAGAGAGGTTAAGTGTAGTCGCCCAGCAGGACCACGACCAAGACTCAGGCCTAACTCGGGGTTCAGGGCTTTCCCCGCTTACATCAAGTGCTACTCACGGCTGTGGTGGCGTTTAGCTGTTCAACTGCATTAATCCACCCACAAAGCATTTTTTTTTCTTCCACCCAAGTGGATCAGCAAATTTAATTCTTCATGTAAATTGCTCCCTTTTTGCATCTCTTCAGCTGAGGGGTGGTACGTGGATAGCTGTGCCAACAGGGCTGGCAGTAGACTTTCCCAGAGGGCCAGATGCCTGTTTCAGGAGCAGTAAGTAGGCACCACCAAAACAGTCCCCGGTCTAGGGACTGCAAAGCCGTAGCTGCCACATGCGTAAGACACTTCCGGTTAGTTTAGGTTGCTGCTCTTCCTAGAGGAGAAGAATAAAGATGAAAAGAAAAAGTAAGGCCGGGCGCGGTGGCTCACACCTGTAATCCTAGCACTCTGGGAGGCCGAGGCGGGTGGATCGCTCGAGGTCAGGAGTTCAAGACCAGCCTGAGCAAGAGTGAGACCCCGTCTCTACTAAAAATAGAAATAAATTATCTGGCCAACTAAAATATATATAGAAAAAAAAATTAGCCGGGCATGGTGGCGCATGCTTGTAGTCCCAGCTACTCGGGAGGCTGAGGCAGTAGGATTACTTAAGCCCAGGAGTTTGAGGTTGCTGTGAGCTAGGCTAACGCCACGGCACTCACTCTAGCCAGGGCAACAAAGTGACACTCTGTCTCAAAAAAAAAAGAAAAAGTAAAAAAGGGAGGTAAATAATCATGTTTTCATAGTAATGGAAATGTAAAACACTATTAGTTTAGAAAAATCAAGTGTGGTTAATAGAAAAGTACTATGAAAATACAACCATTGCTTCTCACATGAACATGTGACCACAAGTAAGAAATGTATCCACAGGTAGGGCGTTGCACATTTAAACCCCTGAGCTTGCTGGTTTTCTGTCTGGCAAGGATCTGTGCTGGTGAGCTTGTGTGCTGCTTGGCTGAAAGTGAAAAAGATGGATAAAGTGGCTTTGTATGACTGAGGACTGAAGTATGTTAGCTGGTCTAAAAGCTGGACGCTGCAGCTGTAACACAGATATATCACTGTACCTTCTACTCAATCTATGAGGCTATTTAAAGACAGTTCAGCCCTTTATTTGCCCTGGGTAACTTTTCTTAAAGTCCTTTGTCAATTTGTATTGTCAGAGGCCTCAGTATACCTTTTTTTTAGGGGGAACAGGGAAATGTGGAGGTTGATAAGTTTGGGGGAAGGGGATCTATTCACCTCCTTAGCCTATTTTAAATGGAGTTTATTTGTCCATGTCAGTGTATTTTTGCAAAATGAGTTTCAGAAAAAAATGTGTAGGGCCAGTTTCTCTCTTGTTCACAGACCTGAGGATGGCAGATGAACTGATGAGGAGGCTTTGCCCAGGGCAGCAGGTGTTGGGACCTTACTTCATCAAGTGTGAACCTCTCCTTGACTGTGACCCTGAACCAGGGAATTAAAAAAAGCATCTCAGAACAGCTTGCTTAATAAGAATTTGGGGTTTTGTGTGTTCACATTTTCCTTGTTGCATTTTGAGGGTTGAGATGGGAAAGTATAGTGACCCTGGATCACTCACTTTATGCAAGACCATTGGAAAATGTTTATATGCCTCATTTGAAAATTAAGGGATTTGGTATGCCTCCATAGTTTTCTAAACTTGTACTTAAACTTGTAGTTTGCCTCCATAGTTTGCTATGCCTCCATAGTCTCTTAAACTTGTACTATTAGTTTAAGTACCTTTATAAGGAAAAAATAGCCCAATGGACATGAACTATTTGATTCACCACCACAAACTCATTTCCCATTTTTGTTCATTTACTTACATATACTTTTACATATTTTGCCATTCATGTGTGTGCTGTTTTGCAGCCTTTTGTAGAGTTGGTGCTTCGGTGGGTTGACCGTGTGTGCACGCTCATCAGCTTTAAGTAGCTGTGTGAAATTTTATTCTATTGATACTCCACCTTTTGCTTAGCCTTTCCCCTCTTGCTTCCAGTTTTTCACCTTTAAAGATTGTGCTCCTGACTGCATGTTGTGGAAATTTGGTTTTTTCCCCTCTGGACCCTATGATCTTAGAAAGTTGCTTTTTCCATAGGGAGCCGTCCCGGGCTGGGGAGGTGCCACAATGGGGAGCCGGGGCATTTCTGCCCGTCAGCAGAGAAGGGAGAGGCCAGTGTGACCTTCCCAGCCCGAGTTTGAATGGTCCTATGGAAAACTCCAGCGTGCAGTTCACTGCTGATTCAGTCACAGGCCTTCAGGGCCAGGCGGCCTGTGCCAGTCTTCTGTCCCCTGCTGAGCTCCAAGCATGTTGAGTTTTTATTATTACAGAGAAGAAGGAAACTCGCTCCCTGTCGTCGCAGGGCGAAGCCTAGTTCTGATGCAAAGGGGGCTGCTTTCAGACGGAGACGCTAGGTACTGCCTGCACTCTTTTCTCTCCCTCTCTGTCTTGCTCTGTGCCTTGGTATGTTAGGACTGTGGGGATGCCCTCTGTTGAAATGTTGAAACCATGAATGAATCATCCCAAAAATATTTAGACAAAGCAGCTATGAAAACCAGAGCTCTAGTTCCGAATGAAACAGCCCTGGGGAGATGTGAGCCTGGTGGTGTGTTTACTTTCCTGCTGATGAATGTCTGCAAGCAGACAGAGCTACCGGGAACCCTATTCATGGAGATGCTTTAGAAAATAAACAGGAGTGGGTTTGCATGCTTATATTCCATTCCAAATATAGAAAGGCATAATTCACGTTTCGAGCAGTCCAGGGGATCTGTAAGAGGATAAAACCTATATTTATCCACTCCAATGGTGGGGAAAATTATACTTGGACCCAGAGTGGATTGTTTAAATCCATCGTACACTTTCTAAGGTTTTTCACTTCATCGTAAAGTACGCAGAATATTTTTATCCTGTGCTGTTTTCTGGTATGAGTTGCTATAGGCTCTTCAAGGAGGCCTTTTCATGTAAATAACCATCAGAGTTTGGTTGTAATTTTTTTGACTCTTGGCTTTGTTGTAGTGAAAATCACTGAGCTGGCCCCGTGCTGTGAAATCTGAGGTTGCAAGAAATGGCTCTGCCTGAGAAATTAGGATAATCTGGTTCCTTCCAGATAGTCGATGCTGGCATTCTCTGTGTTCCTATTGAGGTTTATGGCCAGCTGAATACATCTGGGAAATGAAGATAATGGTCCTCGCCCACCTTGGCGAGGAGTTGTAACACCCAGAAACAGCAAGGATGGGTAGGAAGCACCGTGTTCAGCCTGCTCTGTTAATTAACTTCCCACTGCATTTTAGTGCACACTTAAGTGCACTTAATAAGTCGTCCTGCGGGGATATCATAGTTTGTTGTGATCTTGTTTGTCCGACACTAAGCACAGTGATGTAGCAGCCAGATTTATTTACTTTTAAATCAGCGATTAATTGTGGAACACACAAGCTTTTAAGAGGATTTAGAACTTTTAATTCACCAGGCTGGTTTATCATGGACTTTGCACTTAATGGCAAGTTCCCAAACAAGAATCCTGTGTTTCTTCTCAGCAAGGTAATGTTGGCGAAAGTCTTCCAAATGTCAAAAGGGCCAAATCAAAGCTAGGTGTATCAGCAGAGGATTAGCAAAGGGAGAAAAAAAGGGGGAGTTGGATAGAATGGGAAGTGATAGAATCTGGCTTAAAAAATACCCCGGCCAGTTTTAGTTGCTTTGTCTTTCTTTGCCTCTCGTCTGTACTCTGCAGAATCAACAGGATAATGGCTGTGGATTCGCTTTGCAAAGCATAACCTATGAAAGTATTCATGATCCTTGTTCCTGGTGACTTAAGAAATAACCTGAAATGGTTCGTCCAGCGTTTGTACTGTTCATCAGCTTTGGGAGAAAGACTTGTGGCCATTGATCTGGACTTGAAACAACCTCAGTGGGCTTTTCTTTCTGCCCCCGAACCCCCGTCGGGGGTCTGTGTGACAGCAGTTCTCACATGTTCCAGCATCTTCTGCAGAAAGGCCATAGGAACCTACAGCAACAAGAACAGCCACTTTTAGAAAGTCTTGTCTTTGGGGTTGGTTTTCAGCTGGAGACGTTTCTAATCTAGATCTTTGAAAGCTTCTTGCTTCCCTCCTTACCCGCTCCCTGGTGCCCACCCTTGGGAGAACCTGCGGGGCTGAGCTGTGGACTGTTGCCGTCTTTCTGCAGTTGGCTAATTAATTAGCACAGTCTCCCTGGAGCCCTTAAGGCCATTTCTTCTGTCCAATAGCAGTTGTTTATCTGGTGATCTGCTTGGCTCCAGCAGCTGATTTCTAAACAGACAGTAACTCTTTCCTGTCTGCTAGGACTGGGGTCACAAAGCATCCCTCGTGTCTGGCTGTGAGACTGTGTTACTGCTCACACAAGGCTGCCCTGGGAACTCCAAATGTTTTGTTACAAACAAAGGAGACTCTAAGGAAAACATGCCTGCAGTGACATTTCCTGGAAGCATTTTGGTGGTTAATTTCAGTTTAATGTTCAGCTCAGCTGTCACTACTAGGAGACCTTGCAGGTTTCACAGAGAGTTATAAATCTTACCCATGACCCTAAATATACCTACGTTTCTGCCGAGGGGCACCTTCCAGAAGGCCATGCTTCCTGAGGCGTGTCAGGCTCCACCTTTTGGCCCAGAGCCAAGGGGCCAAAGGATCATGCCCACTTGGAGAGGTGTTTGATGCAGCAGAGTGAGCTGGTGCTCCCTGCCCTGCACGGGCATGCGAACGGCCACCGGGCAGGAACGCGGGGCCAACATCTCTGCTCCCGTGGGCTCTGGAAATAGCTGAGGGTCTTGAAACGAGATCAGAGACAGCAAAGGTCTGAGCCAACAGGGCCCATGCAGTGCAGCAGGCAGACAGCCTCATGCCGTGGCCCTCCAACTTCAGAGGGTCTGAGCATCTCCAGGAAGATGCCCAGGCTGGCCCAAGACTCTCATTCTCTAGGGCTGGGGCAACGCCTGGGAGTCTGAATTTTAACAGAGGTGAGAGACGCTGGAATGGGAGACTTGGTGTTAGGTCTCAGAATAAATCTGAGCTCTACCCCTTTCTAGCTACGTGATTTTAGACAAGCTGATTTAATCTCTGTGAAATGGGGTTAATGACTCACAGAATTGTTTTAACGATTAAATGGGATAATATATGCAAAGCAGTAAGTGATCCAAAATGGTATTTGTTATAACCGTATTTATTATTGTTCTTATTGGCACACAGAAGAGTAAGAAATTTAAAAGGCTAAGGAGAAGAGTAAAGCCACAGAAAAATAGGGTGTGTACAGAGCCAAAAAGTGAATCCAGTAATCTTCAAAATAGGCCAGATCTTGAAATCCATTTGCAGCAAGTGACTTTTAACTATTAAATGGTAAATTTTAGTTTAACGTTTTAAATAATTAACTTATTTGCATATAATAAAAAAGATATACAGTCAAAATTCTTCCTCCCACTCTTGCCTACTGTGTTCCCCATAACACAGATAACCACTCTTAATGATAAATAAGAATAACATCAGTACTAACCATGGCATTTATTTACCACTTACTAAAGGCCATACACTGTTCTAAGTGCTTTGCGAATATAAACTTGCTTAGAAGCTCTGAGGTAGATGCTATCATTTTGTCCTCTTGACAGATGAGGAAACTGAAGCACAGAGAGGTTAAGTAACTTGTCCATGATCACACAGCTATGTAGTGGAGCAGGGATTCAAACCCAGGCAGTCCAGCCCCAGAATCCGTGGATTTATCAACTACCCCATCCTTCAAGTGTCACTTTATGCAAATGTGAGCAAATCTAAAAATATTTTATTTTCTTCTCAGTTTTCCTTAAAAGGCAGCATACTGTTCCCATTGTTTTGCACATTTGTTTTGTTCCATACTTAACGCTGCTTATTGGAGATCATCCCACCTGGAGCATAGAGAGCTTCCTCATTCTTGTTCAAAATTCTGTGTGATTTTGGTTAGAGGCCCTCCCTTTATGGTCCTGCCAGGGAGTGGAGACTAAACTGGCACTTTATACCTGTCCTAAAGGCGAGAGACTAATTGAATAAACTTATGTCTGCTGGACAGCTCTTTTCATTGAGGTGTGCTATTAAGGTTTGAAATTGGAAATGAGAGAGTCAAGGGAAGTAAGGGAAGAAAACATGTCTGTCCAGAAATGTTTTCGGATAGTATTAGATCTCCCCCCCCACACGAAAGAAATTCCGGCGACACCATTGTCCTGTGTTCCTGCAGAATCAGCAGCTGGAGCCTGCCCTGGATTAGTTCCTTCTTAGAAATCAGTTTCCCTCCTACACGTGATCTTTGAGCCTGAATCTCTAGCTAGTTACCATCTCTGCAGCCACCTTGCAACAAGAATTGGCAAAATGGCAGCGCAGGCACCCATGTGCCCTTCCCACACCCGCCTCTGACATGCCCTGCTGCTCCGCAGGTTGGACACAGCACCTGCACCTGGTTAAGCTGGGGGCTGTCCAGGCCTTTCCCCATGATATTCCTTCGGCATGAAACACTCTTCACTCATTCACAAAATATTATTGAGCATCATGTGCCAGGCACTGTTCTAGAAGCATTGAACCAGTCCAAGTCCTGCCTTCATGGAGTTTACACTCTAGCAGATGACAATAGCTCTGTAATTAAAACAGGGACAGGACACAGAATGACTGGTTGGCAGGGGTAGAGGCAGAGGGTGGAGGTGGCAGCAGAGACCTGAGTGAAGTGAAGGAGGGAGACTTGGGAATCTTGGAGCTGTGAGAAGCCCAGGCAGAGGGAAGAGCAGGAGCAACAGCCCTGAGGCAAGCATAAGCTGGGCAAGTTCAAGGTTTTCTAAAGTGGAATAAGGCAGAGAAAGAAAGAGTGGGAAGAGATGAGGGGTTGTCACTCATGTAGGCCCTGTGGGCTGTAGGCAGGACCCTGGAGTTCCTTCTCAGCACATGGGGAAACCACTGGACAGCAGAGAGCTAATGTGATTGGGTTTATTGTTTTGTTTTGTTTTGTTTTTGAGACAGAGTCTTGCTTTGTTGCCCAGGCTAGAGTGAGTGCCCTGGCGTCAACCTAGCTCACAGCAACCTCAAACTCCTGGGCTCAAGCAATCCTCCTGCCTCAGCCTCCTGAGTAGCTGGGGCTACAGGCATGTACCACCATGCCCGGCTAATTTTTTCTATATATATATATATGTTTTTAGCTGTCCATATAATTTCTTTTCTATTTTTAGTGGAGACGGGGTCTCGCTCTTGCTCAGGCTGGTCTCGAACTCCTGAGCTCAAACAATCCGCCCACCTCGGCCTCCCAGAGTGCTAGGATTACAGGCGTGAGCCACCGCGCCCGGCCCTGTTTTTATTCATTTAAAAGCTCACTTTGGAGAGAGGCCAGTTAGAAGGTGGACATCAGGTCAGGAGATGGTGTGACTTGGACGGTGCCTCAGTGAGCTGCTCAGTGAACTGGAATTGTCGTGTGCAGAGACCCTTGCACAGCACCAGCTCAGCAGGGTGTGAGCCTGCCCTGGCTGTCCTGGGTCCCCCACCCTGTGAGCCTCCGTGAGCAGTCAGAGCAGGGGAGCACCGCACCAGGGCCGGGGGCAGGCGGCCAGCAGGGGAGCTCCTGAGGGGTCTCCAGGAACCCTAGAACAAAGTTCCACGGGAGCCCTGCGAGGGTTTTAAGTGGTGCTGTTGACATCTGATTTCTATTTTTAAAGGAAGACTGAGGCCACAGGAATCTTGGGCTCAGCCGTGCCCC
Organism: Lemur catta; assembly: GCF_020740605.2. Lineage (NCBI taxonomy): Eukaryota > Metazoa > Chordata > Mammalia > Primates > Lemuridae > Lemur > Lemur catta. The sequence goes on along the minus strand of NC_059141.1, from coordinate 13,961,627 downwards.
GCTCCACTCCTCCATTCCCACATTTCTCTCATCCCTTGGCTTTGTTCTGCCTCCATTTGCCAGTCTGTTGTCTCGGCTCCTCAGGCCACACAGTGCAACATGGCCACCAACAACTGTCATTTTAGCCACCTTGACAGAGACTGGCCCTTTTTCTCAATTTCAGTTTTCAAATTCCCAGTGAAGAGGGCTGATTGGCCCGGCCTAGGATCAGGTGCCCCTGGACCAATCAGTAACGGCCACAGGGTTGGGGGGGCAGGATGGGAAACCACTTTCTCCTAACATGGTGGCTCTCACCGTAGGCTCCAAGGGAGAATGGGGGTGAGAGGGGGATGATCCCAGGAGAAAGAAGGTGCCCCAAACATCACAGCTCTTAGGGGGCAGACTAAGCTCTTGGACTCTCATTCTTGCAGGATATATCTGTACGCAGTGGACTTCAGTTCCCCTCCCTTCCTTTTATTCCGGTGCTTTCTCTCTGATGCCTTCTCGACTGTCATTTCCAGCTTTATTTGTCTCCGGTTACATGCTTTAAGCTGATCATCAGGGTTTGCTTCCTCAAAGTTAAGCTGTGGATGGAGTTTCCCGAGGCCAGCTCTTCTTAGGAGGGTGGATTCAATGAGATTGAGTTGATAATCTCTCTCCAATGCCCATCTGTGGTCTGGGAAGCCCTGGGTTTAACAAAAAGTTATTTTGGTTAAAAGGAAAAATTAATATTGACTGACTCAAATACAGAAAGAGGAAGTAGATATTAAGCTCATTTTGAAAAATGAGAGTTCAGTTTAGGGGCAGGCTAGGTAAGCTATTTTGGTTAAAAGGAAAAATGAATATTGACTGACTGAAATCCAGAAGGAGGCAGCAGATATTAAAAGTTCATTTTGAAAAATAAGAGTTCAATTTAGGGGCAGGCTGGGTACTACCCTTTTGAGATATTTGCCAGGGGTAAGAATCGCATTTCATATTCAATTTTAAGGTATTTTTCATAACCATGGACAGTGTTTTCTTTAAGTTGTATCTATCTTTTTTCCTCTATTGTGTTCTCTTTTTTAACCAGTAATTTTCCAAATTCTATTCCGATAGAAGCAGAGTTCTTTTATTTTTCATGTAACTTATATCTAACCCTGTTTTTCTTATAAAATATGCTTGCTGGTTTTGTTTTGCTCGTCACTGAGGATGAGTTCATCACAGTTTAAAAAAAACACACAGCTTGGTTATTACTTGGAGGTTGTCATAGAGATCTGTTTTGCAGAAGATAGAAGAATTTTATCCCTTAAAGGGTTTTGGTGCATAAACTGCGACCTCCAGTCAGCCAGGCTTCATGCTACTTTTAGGGTATTTGAATGACCTTAAATTAGCTACAGGACCCAGGAATCTTGCTGTGATTTACAATTGATATGTTAAAAACCCTACTGTTCCTATTCAGTTTTTCTCTCCTTTTATCCCATCCTGGTATTTTCTGAAGGGTTGGGGAGAAGGCTGGATGAAGCCCATCCTGAAGCTGCTTTAGTTGAGGGGCTAACGGGGTCAGGGGACCCAGTTTAAGAAAGGTCACAGATTATACTCCAACTTCCCCAAAAGTAACCTCGACGAAGGCACAGGTCAGTCCTGTCCTGAATTTTAATATCAAAGACTGTGTTAGTTCTTTGAACAAACAGTATTATAGTGGAGGAAGCACATGCTGTGGGGCTGGATCACCAGGAATCACATCCCAGCTCTGAACTTGAACTTTCTTATCTGTACAAAATCAGTGTGGCTGGGAGAACAGGCAGGGATTTTATAAAGCTCCTGGCCTGTAGGTGGCAGGTACTAATAAGGAATAGTGACATAAGTAGTCTGGATTTATCTTGAATGCTGAAGTTCTCAGAGCACTTTCACACCTCTTATCCCACTGGATCGTGGTGGTGATAACTTGGCCTGTCTTTATAATCCCAGTGAGAAAGCTGGGACTCTAAGAGGTTAGAGTTTGGCTTTCCCAATGCACCTTCCTTTTTCCTGAGCCAGCCGCCAACCCAGCCTGGGAGGCTGACACACTCAGGTGGTTTCTGTGGGGCGACAGTTCCCAGGATGGATCGCTGAGTGAAATTCCCCTGGAGGGTCACTTGGACCCTGCCCTGTCAGTCCTGGGTCCAGGAACATGGGATGACTTCTCTGGAGGCAGGTGACCTGCCCAGTTTGGGTTCATCCAGAAACTCATAACCTGCTGTTTCCATCTGGAGGTCACCATTGCCTAGTGAGCAAGAGGACAGCCTCTGAGGTCCAACCGGCTGAATTTGGACCTGCTGTGCCCACTCACAGCCCTGAGCCCCTTACGTGCCCTGATCCTCCATGACTCCCCCTTAAAGGGGGTTATGATGACATCTGCCTCCCTCTTTGAGTGGCTGTCAGGATTCAATGAGAAAATGCAGATGAGAGTTTTAACAAGAACCAGGCCCATAGTAATCACTGACAAATGTTAATTGTTATTATTGCCTGTAAAAGGGGCGTGATCATACCCCTCTACCCGTTGCCGCCCAGCCAGGTTCATTTGCCCGCTGCCCAGGAGGAAGCCAAACGCTTAGACAGCAGCAGGGCATACAGCTGAGAAAGAATTTATGTCACATAGTGCTAAGCGGGGAGACGGGAGAAATTTCTCAAGTCTGCCCTCAAATCCGAATTTGGGAGACAGGGTTTTTAAAGACAGTTTGGCGTAGACAATTTAGTCTGCTGATTGGCTGTGTTGGTGCAGAACCACCGTTGGATGGGGGTCACAAAACCAGCTGAGTCAGTTCCTTGGTGTGGTCCGCTGGTCTCAAAAAGGTGATGTTATCTATGGAGAAAGCTAAGCATCTGTATGGCCTCCAGCTGTGTGGCTCCAGAGTGGCAATTATAGAGAAGCAAATAGGGGGACAGCGGCTAATTATTATCATTATTTTTAGCTTGGCCTGTGCCTTGTTTTTAGCTAGTCCCCTACCACAGTTCCTGCTTTGTACTCTTTTATCAATTTATAAAGGTGGTTTCATGCTTACCTCTGAGGCATCTGTTGAAGACCAAAGATTCCGTGTGTCTGTGAAAGGCTGTGCACACACAGTTTGACGTACACAGAGGACGCTGTCAATAAGGGCCATTAACAGGGCGGCAGTAAGGAAATAAATCCTACCCCTGCCTGCGTGGCATGTCCTTGAACATGGCAGAAACTCTCTTTGCTGATACTCATCTCCTCCAATGGGGAGAAGACGTCGCAGGGGGTACCTGCTTCCACCGCATCCCCCGTCTCATTTTGTGACACTCTCAAAAGCCTTTCCCTCCGGCACGCAAGGTAGGAGCAAGGTTGGAGGTGGCAAAGGGAAAGGCCCTGTCCTTTTGGAGAGTCTGAGGAACCCCAACAGAGAAGAGTCCACGGAAACGTGAGTGAGGTAGCCCTGGCCCCGTGTTCGGCAGGTAATAAGCTGGATTTTCACCATCGCGTTGCTGCCTTCAGCTCTGGCTGGGAACTGCGGAGAAGGGCAGGCAGAGCACTCTAACCCATGTGCCAGGCACAGGGCTCCACTGGGACCCACCCAGCACTAGCTGGGAGGCCTGGGACACCCTCCTGCCTCCCTGTGGACCTCTGTGTGTATCCATAAAATGAGGGGTTAAGATTCCATTCGGTCAGTCATGTAACAAATATTTATGGAGTACCTTATGTGCTGGGCATTGTTCAAGGTGTCAGGGATTCAGCGATTTTCAGAACAGATAAGAATCCCATCCTGGAGCTCATGCTGGAGTGGATGATTCCAAGGCAGCTTCCCACTCCCACTGGACGTGTGCTGCTCTGCCCTCGACGGTGCCCCGTGCCCCCAGCACAGTGCCACATGCCAGGCTTGTGGCAAACTGGACCGCCAGTCGTCTGGAGATTGGGAGGGGCCTGATTTTTCTTTTTAATTGCCCTGTTCCTTGGTTCCCCTTTAACGTAAATGTTACTAAAGCATCCACGTAGAGAAGTGCACACACATTGTTGAATTTTCACTGGTGGACACATACACATAACCAGCACCCATACCTGGAAACAAAATACGACCCACACTCAAGAAAGTCTGTATGTCCCTTCTGGTCCCTGACACTTCCAACACAGGGAAAACCGTCTCCAGACTTCTGATACCAGGTCTTAGTTATTTTAGCTTTATAGGTACCTTTTCGCATGCAGGTTCTTTCACTCCATGTTATATTTGTGAGATTCATTCATGTTGCTTCACATGGTTGTGGCTTGTTCATTCTCATTATTGTATGGTATTTCATTATATGAACATTCAACAATTTATCCATTTTACTGTAAGTGGACATATTGATTATTTCCTGTTTGGGGCTATTAATACTGCTGTGAACGTGTGGATCTGTCTTTGGTGCACATGTTTGCATTTCCCAGGGACGCTGCTCTGCCCTAGGATATGTGTATGCTCAGTTTTAGCAGCTTCTACCAATTTTCCACAACGGATGTACAGAGTAGGTTCCCCCCAGCAATGTGTGATAATTCCAGGTGCTGAACACTCAGTTTCTTTTACATTGTAGCCATTCTGGTGAGTGTGTCCTGGTATCACATGGTGATTTTAATTTGTATTTCTCTGGCATCTAACAAAATTTCCCAGGGGATCCTGTTGTTCCATTTAAACATGACAATGACACAGCCATCTGTCCACCCAGGTCTTTCCCTCAAAGACATCGCAGCTTTCCTGGACACCCCCTCTCACACTATTAACAGTAGCAAAGTCAAGAGTAAGTCAAGTCATTTCTGTCCACCCTTCTTCCACAACCCCTGGCTGGCTTTGTATCTCCCCAGTAAGAAGAAGAAAAATGTCTCCGAACAACCAGTCAAGACCACGCGGGACCGGGTGCCCACGTATCAGTATAACATGAACTTTGAGAAGGTGGGCAAATGCATCATCATCAACAACAAGAACTTCGATAGGGTGACAGGTGGGTGTGTGGGCGTGGGCCACCCTTTCCTGGTCCCTTCCGTTTCCTTCAGTTTGTACAAGACACTCATGGGAGAAATGCACCTGCTGTGACAGACACCCCTCCCTCCGAAGGTGGGATTCCTATGTCCCTGGGAAAGAGATGCAGGGGAATTGAGAACCTTCAGCCTAAGGTCCCACCTTCTACATTAGCTGACACGGGACTTGAAGCAAAGGGGAGCTGTTTGGCTTTGACCCTGAGGAGGCTCACCTGCCCTGGGCAGGCTCAGGTGTTAGCCTCTCCTTTGGATTTGCTTCTCATTTTCATGTAAAATGCAACCTTGGAGGGGAGGACGTACTTCAGGCCTGGCCTGCAGACACCTCAGCCAGGGGCTGCTCAGCCAAGGACTCTGGCTTGGTTCCCGCAGGTATGGGCGTCCGAAACGGAACAGACAAAGATGCCGAGGCCCTTTCCAAGTGCTTCCGGAGCCTGGGTTTTGACGTGGTCGTCTACAATGACTGCTCTTGTGCCATGATGAAAGATCTGCTTAAACAAGGTGAGTGCTCATGGCTCCTCTGGCTTCCTCCTGCCCCCCCAGAGGAGCAGGGCCCGGCGGTCTCAGGAGGACGTCGTCTCAGGACAGAGGGATTTCAGCATGGGAATCCTTCCTTCCTCCTGGCCGGTCCATTCCTGTCCCGGGGTGGGCAGGTCTCTCAGGAAACTTCAGTCTCTCTGTAAAAAGATGAAATCAGCTTAAATTCCAGCAAGAAAAATAGGTTCTGTATGTACAGGATGGTCACAATTTGAAAAGGCTAATAATTCCTAGGAGGTAACAAGTGTATACTATCCTGTCCAGAAGGAAGCTTAAGTGTAAGCTTTTCCCTGGTGGCAGATAGAGAATAATAATCCCCATGTACTTCAGAACTACTTTATTTTTTTTATATAGCATGTTCACAAAATTATTTCATTAATTTTTTAATCAGATTTTTAACACAACCCCCACAGCATTGGCCAACAGAATATTATCATGCCCCTTTTATAAATGTGAGGACGGAGCTTCAGGGAGGTTAAAAGAGATACTGAAGGTATAATTAGTAGGGGCAGAATTGAAACCCAAGGTCAGGTGTTCCAATTCCAGGACAAATGCATTTCCTGTTATATCACACTATCTAATGGATGCCATGGGATGCTCTGGCATTTAGGGCAAGTGTTTGAAGGGAATGTCCTTTTAAGTCATTAGATGTGGACCCACAGGCACTAGGTAGGAACACAGCGCAAATCACTGCTGCTTTTCTTAGCTACGCAGCTAAAAAAGAAAAGACCACACACTCTCTTTATTTTCTTTTAAACTAGGCATCTTTTCCTAATTTCTTCAAATGTGAATCTTACAAGCTGACCTTTTGTACCTTAGTAGGTCACAAGATAGAGCACACTAGGAACCAAGAGTTGGAGTTCTGGGTCTGGCCCCACTTCTAACAGCTGGGCGACCCAGGCCAGGCAACCGTACCTTCCTGATATTTTCGCTTTCCTGAAATGCAGATCATGATACCAGCTCCTCCTGTTTCTTGGGGAGGGAATGAGGAAGTTTGGGAGCATGCTTTGGGAAGTGTAACGGCCTGTATAGGTATAAGGGCTTGACCCCCAATTGTAGCTTCTGTTCTTGTGAAAGTTTCTGTTCTTGTGAATTCCACTCAGGCCCAGAGCATGTCACAATCACAGAATTCTTGTTTATTATCCTATCAAAACACTAAAGCAGTTATTTTTCTTGACTGTATGTGTAATCACTTCCACTGAGGACAAAATTCTCATTTTCTAACTCTGTCCTAATTCATCCAATCTTAAAATAAAAGAATTCCAGCTTTCATCACCATCGCCTTGTACCTCTATTATCAAAACTAGTACAAAAATCACCATGCAGACGAATGCAGAGGTGTCTCGGTGATTAGAGTGGGGGAGGCCACACTTGCTCTGTTTGGGACCAGTCAGGCAGCAGGGCTTTACAGTGCCCTGGGCTTGAAGCCTGGCCCCAAGGCTCCAAAAGGTTGTGCCACCTCTGGACAAAGTTATGAAACTTCTCCAAGATTCCAGTTTTTATCATTGACATAATGATAAATGAAACCTACCTAGATTTCAAGGATGGGGAGTTCTTATAGGGATTAGCAGTAACTTGTACAAAGTACCTACATCAGTGTCTGCACATAGTAGATGCTCAAGAAATTCTAAATCTTACTCTTCCCCCGTCATTGATCACAGAGAAGAAGAAAGGATATGTTTGTTAGTATCACAGAACCTTAACTGAGTTCAAGCTAGGCCAACTGGCTACATGACTGGTGATTCCTCAGTATCCTAAATTGACAGCCAATCTTGCATTTTTGTTTTATTTTCTCTCTTTTTCTTTAATTTTGTTTTCTTAATTGTGGTAAAATACACATAAAATCTACCATCGTAAGCCTTTGTGTGTAGGCCAGTGGCAGTAAGTATATTCACGTTGTTGTGTCATCATCACTACCATCTGTCTGCAGAATTCTTTTCATCTTCTATAACTGAAACTGTGTGTCTATGAAACACTAACTCCCTATTTCCTCTTCCCCCCAGCCCCTGGCAACCACCATTCTACTTTCTCTCTGTGAACTTGACAACTCAAGGTACCTCCTAAAAGCAGAATCCTACAGTATTTGTCCTTTTGTGAATGGCTTATTTCAATTAGTGTAATATTTTATTTTCTTTAACAAATACTTGCATGATGCTTATTATGTGGCCTGCTTTACAAATATTATCTCATTGAACGGGCACTATGATCTCCACCTTAGAGACAAGGAAAGCAGGGCACAACATGGTTAAGTAAGGTGCCCAATGTCACAGAACTGGCCAACAGCAGGGCCCCAATACTCTGCCTTCTGTGGCAGCTTGAACCCTGTGGCACTCGGGGCTCCCTTCCTCATGTGGCAGCCCCATTCTGCTTTCAGACTGCGTGAGAATTCTAGAATTCTCCCTCCCTCAACTTCTCCCCGCTGGTCTTCATTCTATTCAGAGGACAGTGCAGATAAAGTCCCATCCTTGGAGAGGAGCCTGGTCCCCGGAACCACCCCTCCCTTCTCCCCTCTGACCACCAGTGGCAGCTGCCAGGTTACCTCTGGGCACACTGCATCCGAAGTCCCACAAGACTTGTGTTTTAACTCTTCCCTGTTCACATTGTTTGCTTGCAGCTTCTGAAGAGGACCATTCAAATTCAGCCTGCTTTGCCTGCATCCTGTTAAGCCATGGAGAAGAAAATCTAATTTATGGAAAAGATGGTGTGACCCCAATAAAGGATTTGACAGCCCATTTTAGGGGGGACAGATGCAAAACCCTTTTAGAAAAACCCAAACTCTTCTTCATTCAGGTAATCGCTTTTCAAAGCCAATCTAATTGAAAATGAGAAAAGGTTACACAATGACAGGGAGGGAGTCATTTTTACAGATCTACGTGCTGTTTCCGTGGGGGTTTGCAAATGCGGGTTTTGTTTTTCTGTCTGAATGTTGGCATAGGTGTTTGCATTGGATCACAAATTATGAAGGCTTAAGATACTGCAGCACCTTTGTTTGCTTCGTCATTTGACACAACATTCATTCATTTATCAGTTCATCACCTTGTCATTGAGCCCCTGGTATGTGCCCGGCACAGCTCTAGGCACTGGGCGCAGCAGGGAACAGCGCACATTTCTGTGCCCAGCCCCATGGAGTGGTGTCTGCTTTGATTGACATTTAGGCTTGCCGGGGGACGGAGCTTGACGACGGCATCCAGGCCGACTCCGGGCCCATCAATGACACAGACGCTAATCCCCGGTACAAGATCCCAGTGGAAGCCGACTTTCTCTTCGCTTACTCCACAGTTCCAGGTACCAAGTCCGTTGTCTCCTAACCACACCAGCCCATTTCACCATGAAAATGCAGACTCGGGCATGTCTTAGTCTCCTCTTGCTGCATTAATAAATTACTGTAAACACGGCGGCTTTTACCTTGCAGTTCTGGAGGTTACAATTCCGAGTGAGTTGGCAGGGCTACGTTCCTTCTGGAGGCTCCAGGGCGGGATCATTTCCTTGCCTTTGCCCAGCGTGTTCGAACCTCCTGCATTCCATGGCTTGTGGCCCTTTCCTCCACCTTCAAAGCCAGAAACCTCACGTCTCTCTGACCCTTCTCTCCTCACTTCGGTCTCTTTCTGACCACAGCTGGGGAAGGACTCCTGTGATCGGACAGAGCCCACCTGGGTTAGCCAGGGCCATCGCTCTATCTCAGTCCTCTCACCCTAACCACAGCTGCAAAGTCCTCTTTGTCACCTAAAGTAACATAGTCACAGGTCCCAAGGTTGGGGCGTAGATACCGTTGGGGACCATTATTCTGCCCATCATGGGGACGTTTACACTTTTCTCTCCGGGAAGGCTGAAGCCTCTCATTTATCGATACAATTATTATTGGTAACTATAAGAACATATATTTTTAATAGTGCTTTACAATTTACAGTGTTTTTCATGTCTTTTTTCTCATGTCATCCTTATAATAATCGTGTAGGTAGTTAGAAAAGGTGTTATTGCTGTCCTGATTTTATGGGTGAAATAAAAATTGAGCTTGGGTGAGCTTGAGTGATGTGCCAAAGATGAGACAGATTTGGGTACACAGCAGAGCTGTGGCTCAGCCCGGCGTCCCTTACCCTGCAGCCTGTACACAGGTACCAGCAAACGCCAGTAATGAGCGAGCCTACTAACTGTTTACCAAGCACTGTGTTTGACTGAGTCTATTAAATGAAAGTCCTTCCTTTGTTTTGGATAAAACATCACTAAGTGAGAATTTTCCCCGCTGTTAATAGTAGGTTTGTTGAGCGCTTGGTGCAAACTTATTGGTTATGATAAATAGGTTGGTTGTGTTTGAAAACCCAGCTCTGACGGGATCTACAGATGAGATTTTTGAGAATGATAACTTGCCAAGTTTTAAGGATGGTATAAGATAGGAAATAATTTGATCTTCCTGCTCTTGAGAGGGAGCGGGGTAATACGGGGAATGTGTCTGTGTGAACAAACCCAGTAGTAGACTCACAGGTGCTCCAAGCAAGGTCTGCAGGAACTAAAGGAGGAAGGTGAACTCTTCTGGGGAGGCAGGTGAGAGAGGCTGTCCTAAAAATGAGCTGTTGTAACTGAGTCCTAAAAACTCAAACCGGGATAAGAGAAGGGTGGCTTGTCAGACAGAGTGCTGAGGGGTCAAGTAGTCTGATGCATCGGGTAAAACTCGGGCTGGCACGGGGTACGTCAATCTGCTTGGGCTGCTGTAGCAATATACTCTAGACTGGGTGGCTCAAACAACAGAAAGTTAGTTCTCCAAGTTATGGAAGCTGGGAAGTCTAAGATCAAGGTGCTGGCCCATTTGGTTTCTGGTGAGGACTCCCTTCCTGGCTTGAAGTGGTCACCTTGCTGTATCCTCACATGGCAGGGGGAGAGAGAGAGAGAGAGAGAGAGAGAGAGAGAGAATGAGCTCCCTGGTGTCTCTTATAAGGACACCAATCCTATTGGCTCAGAGCCCCGCCCTTGTGACCTCGTTTAATTATCTCCATAAAGGCTCTGTCTCCAAACACAGTCACATTGTGGGGTGGGGCTGTAACAAGTGAATTTTGGGAGGACACGGTTGAGTCATAGCACAAGGTATGACAGGGCATGGCAAGGGTCAAACCTGGACAGGTAGGCAAGGGGCCCTGTCGTGGTGGACTCTGTGTGCTTTGCTAGGCAGCCCGAACTTCACCCTGGTAAGGGAGTACAAGGGAACTGTTCTAGGTCCGAGTCATAGGGTGAGACTTGTATTTTCGAATGGTTACCTTGAAGACCCTGTAGGACAGGGCTTAAAGGATGTGAGTCTGGAGAGGCCCCCTCACCAGGTTATTAAATTGAATGAAATAACATGTGTGACCCCCCCACACCACAAATGAAATGCATTGTCATGCCACTAAGGCCATTGAGCTCAAGCCTTATGCTGGTAGTTTCCAATACCGTGAGCTGCAGGAGAGAATTCTAAGTGCACTCAATCACTTTATGCACATGGGTTATTTCTATTTATTATACATTGATTCCATAACGATTTGTTAGAGATGATGATGACGACCCAGTTCTCATCAAGCTCATCATGTAAACCAAATACAACTTTATTTTGTCTCACACTGTCCTTTTAAACTGGGGCCATGAGAGGGAGGTGGAATCTTCCCTTGCCCCTGGGTGAAAACTTCAGCAGGTTCATAGCTTTGTTCCTCGTGCTAAGATATTAGACAATATCGTGGTCACTTTCTAAAGTCACAAACAGTTGCAATACTGTAACCTGAATGTCCAGTCTGAAATAATAACTAAAAACCCTGAACCTGAGTTGGCTTTAAATTTCTCCCAATTCCAGATCAGACCTGCTATAGGGCTAAGGTGCTAAGGGAGCCTTCAGCTTTCTCTTGTTCCACTTGCCAGATTCCTTTTTAGATTCTTTCAGGGTCAAATATGAGAGGGAGGGAGGGAAAGAGGGAGAGAATGGGAGGGGGGAGATGTGAGTCCCAAGTCCTCGACCTCATGCTGTGGACCAGTCAGATGATTAAAGCTGGGGGCTTTCGAGTTCCTGTGTTCCCTGCTCCTCTGTCCCTGGTTAGGCACTGTGACTCCTTCCTCAACTCCTGGGCATCCTCCAGGGTACTTGTGCATTCTCTATCTGCTGAGGTCTCCTTGCCCTTTCAACAGGACTTGTAGACAGGACCCAGGACAACCCAAGAGCCAGCTTCCTCTCCCGTAGACCACGTGTGGTCCACAAGAAACACATCCTGTGCTGTGACAGTGCCAGCCCTCCCAGGGCAGCAGGCTGTCCTGGCTCTACCCCTAAGGCAGTTGGGCGTTTAGCCACCTCTTGCCTCTGGATTTCTTTAGCAGGATCCAACTCTAGTTCTATATCCCTCAACGGCAGGAACACATCTCAGAATTCTCCGAGGTTCCCTGCAGATTCCTTCTCTAGGTTTAGATTAGAATGTAGCACTGATCCCAAAAGGGTGGTGAGGAGTTCCAGAGTTACGGAGTGGTCCCCCAACATTTCTTTTGGAAGTCTTCACGTGCAGATGGGTCCCACACCCACTCATGTATCGGATATGTATCATGGGGGCACGTCCATCAAAACCAATGCAGGAGGGTGCCCTGGCAGCATCCACCAACACTGGCCCTTTGTGATGTCGTGTTCCATGCTGGAACACCCAAAGCATTTTTGAGCATCTTCATGCAGCCCTGTAAATCAAAGATGTTTGCCCTCTGAGCACACCAGCATAATTCTCATTGGTGACTTGTGTGCAGAGTCGAGTGAAATAATTTCCAAAAAGCCAGGTGTGAAAGCCCTGACACTGAAAGCTTGTTGTCCTGGGTGAGTGGAGCAGCCGGCAGAATTAGCTGATCGATCTTCTCCTTTCTTTCCTGTTGAAGGCTACTACTCGTGGAGGAGCCCGGGAAGGGGCTCCTGGTTCGTGCAGGCCCTCTGCTCCATCCTGGAGGAGCATGGGAAAGACCTGGAGATTATGCAGATCCTTACCAGGGTGAACGACAGGGTGGCCAGGCACTTCGAGTCTCAGTCTGATGACCCGCGTTTCCACGAGAAGAAGCAGATCCCGTGTGTGGTCTCCATGCTCACCAAAGAACTCTACTTCTCCTAGTAACCGTGCCAGGGTGCATCCTAGCTCAGAAGCTACAGATCATTCATTGATGAATCAGATTCTTTTTTAACGCTCTTGAAATACCTGGAAATTCTACAGGATTTTAATTTCAGGAAAATGTATTGATTCAACAGGGAAGAAACTTTCCGGTGCTGTTATATGTTCTCTGAATTTTCAGAGACTTTTTTTTTTATAATGTTACTCATTTGATGACTTCGTAATTTTCTCTTAAGATTAATCTTCTTTGTATTTCTTTCACCTTGTTATGGCCCTTAGTACATGCAACAAAAGTGACCTCTGGAGAAGGCTCTGGGCTTTGTCCACTGTAATTGGGGGTGACACTAGTAGAGTCAGAGTCGTATTTGCACTCGGCAAAGAGAACCCCAGTGTTTGACATAAAACAGGCGATATTGGCCTGTATTGTAGAAAGTGGGTATTGAGTGTGACTTGAGTGATTTTTCGCTGGCTTAGGGCAGATTCTCATGCATAAACTCCCAGATATGTTAGAGGAGGAAAAAACTAAATGATTCTAATATGTGTCAGTCAGGATCAAGTCCAGAAAACAGAAACCGTTTTAGGTGTTTCTGTTCCCTCAATAGAGGGAATTTTTATTTTACGTTACTTTTGTAGAGACACAGTCTCACTTTGTTGCCCAGGCTGATCTCTCCTGGCCTCAAGCAGTCCTCCTGCCTTGGCCGCCCAAACTGCTGGGATTACAGGTGTGAGCCATGCCCGGCCAATAGAATTTAATACAGGAAATTGACTTACGTAGATGATAAAAGAGAAGCCAAATAGCAAGAATCTGTTACCACACCTAAGGCTCTGAGGATAATGGGAAAAGGCATGGTATCCTATGTCTAGAAGCTGGATCATCGGAGGATCTGGAACCATGGTGAGAGCTGCCTGGTGGGAGCTGGGACCACCAAGGGATTGTGGAAAATGGAGCCATTGGCAACGACCAAGCCACTGCCTGAGATGGAGGCAAGACCAGGGCTGAGTCAGATACAGAGAAATACCCTGGCCTTGCCTCTCCTGCCCTCAAGTCTTCTTATCATTCCAGCCCTACCTAGAAAACACCTGGCCGGGGCCCTGGGAAGAGTGATTTGCTTGGTACAGAGCAGAGCAAGGGCCAGTGAGGTGGGGGAGGCAAAAGAAATGGATGTACGCTTGGCCCAGAATGTGAATGTAAGTGATCACATTCCCCGATGTTCAGCAATGCACCCATTCAGTCATCTATTCATTGGGTTGTCAGAGAATCTACGTATGTGCCAAATAATCTGTTTTAGCTTTAAAATGTATCTGGAACTTTGTAGATTATTCCAAACTTTATTCTGGATAAATTTTTGTTACCTGTAATGCTACAAGTGGGAAAGAGTTTACAGCAAAGATTTTTGGCACTTTGTTTTCAAGGTGGTTTTATCTTTGGAATTCTTGATAAAGTACTATTTTTTTCTGCCTAATTGGTTAACAAAATGTTCGTATTTATTGATTAAAATGTGATTGCTTAATTCCTAAACCAGGCTGATTTGCTTTCCTTTTAAAGTTATTTATGGTGGTGGGGAAATAAGAAAACAGAATAAGAATGGTCCTACTTACTTACCCTCACACAAAATATAACGCATACTGTTTTTAAGCTGGACATTCATAAAATAATCCCTTGGGAAACCAAGACTTCTCATAGAAAGGGTTAATCAACTTAGAAAAATGTTTGCGATGGGCTGCCGTTTATTAATTTGGCAACAAAATCAGATGGTATAAAAATATCTTCTTTCAAATAAGAAAACTAAATTAGGGCCAGTTATTAGACTTGTCCCTGGTTTCCTGCCATCTAAAATATTCCAGATGTTCAGAATTTAAGTGGAGATCATGAATCAAGGATCAATAAGCATCTACCCTACTATTCCCAGAATTCACAGGTGGTTGTTTGGAACATAGGCTATCTTATTAAAGGCCCCTGTCATAGAAATAACCATGCCTAAGTGCCTTGCAATTTGAAGTAAAAACCATAGCACTCTACTTATTTGCCTTGCAAGCTTCATTAAAGGGAAAGAAATGACCCCAAGTGTCAAGGTTAATTTTTTCCTTAATTCTCTGAGAAGTTATAGGTTACAAATAACGAATATTACCTTGTATTCCTTAGATCAGAGATATAAAATTGCTGTTTAAGAGTCTTTGTCCTTGAATACTTTCATGGGCACTTGTTTATCAAGATCAGAAATCCCATTTCACATTGGTAGGCATTCAGTCACACCTCCATTCTTAAACTTTACAGTCATTTTATATTCCGAAATTCTGATGACAAATGACCTTAAAGGAGCACTCAGTCCTGGTAAACGTACATTCCCTGTTCTCGTTGTTGGTGCAGGAGTCCCAGTCCCAGTGCTGCCCTTGCGCCATGAGGAAAACAGTGCAAGCTGTGGCTGTGACGTACTCACTGGCAGAATGGGCTCAAATCTGGGTTTCTGGGGGTTCTTTTCCCTTCTTTTCCTCAAGGTGCCACTAGGGCACTAGGCTATTTAAATTTCAGCTGTTAATACATTCACAGACGGCTTTAGGCTCTGCCCTAAGCTTTTTCTCTGAGCATATTTCCATAAACCATCATAAGTCCATTATGTTTATGAATTGCTCAAAATAGGTCTCAAAGTGCTCAGTTCATTGTAGTCACATGATCTAAAACCTCAAGGAAACCAAGGCTCCTCTGTGAAAAGGAAAATGACATCCACTGAAAAGTCACAGACACTGGTGGACACATCTTTTATGTTGTCCCCAGTCTTGCAGTGCATCACTTAAAAGCTTGTTACCAGCTACTCTGGTGACCGAGGATTGCCTTTTGACTTCCTGGGAGTACACCTTTTCCTCTAGCTTTTCATCCTTCAGGCCCTTGCCCAGAAAACATCGGGCCACATGAGAAGCTGTGCTGGTCACCTGTTTACAGCAGCAATTCATCTGTGTCAATAGGCCAGGGGACAAAGAGCAGTAGTCCAGGTTTACTTACTTTGGGAGGAATGTGATCCTTCAGAGTTCTTCAAAGTTATGCAGATCACAAGGCTCTTCTACACTACTTGCCTTGTGAAAGAGCAAAAGACATTCTCCCTGCCAGAGGAGGCAGGAATGCAGGCCAGGCCACAGGTCCCAAAAAGAGTGGGGGAAGTTTTAAAGAGACAAGGTATTTTTTTGCCTTTTTTTCAGGCCATTCCCTCTGTTAGGTATTCCCCACTCTCAATTGTATGCTTCCATATCTATGGGAGGCGGAGCAACTACTCTGTTACAGTCTCCATTTTAAATAAAGCCTCTGCTGAGTGATGTAATAGGATTGTTTATGTGTTCTCAAAGTGTCTGCGAATATGAATTGCAGCCGTTAAAATGTCCTCATAAACAGAATGGGATTAAGGGAGCCATTCCTTGCATATTTTCATTGGCCCAGAACTGTTGTCCATTGAAGCCTTGGAGGGTGTCTCTTTCCACCTGTCCTTGGAACCCTGTGGACACCTCGGAGAATTATTGCCTCTCCTCACCAGTGTGCATAGACCTCAGTGCTTTGTTTAGGATCAGATGGCAAGTAATTCTTTTTGATTCATAAATCATTAACACGAACACAAAGAACATATTTGGAAAGCCCCAGCCACCACCATGGTATTGATGTGGACACGGAAACTCCATTATTTTGTAGATTCATGCACGAACAGCCCTCCAACATTTGAAATCACCAAAGCCAAATACAATGAGTTGGCTTTGGTGTGAGTTTTGATTTATATGGCATTATAAATATTTACGGCACTATAATTTTCTAACAAATTTGTTTTAAGCATTTCAAGCTAAACTATGTCAAAGGATTTAAGTTTGGAGGACATGTGGGGTTATGGCTGCAGCTATTCAAGGCTGAGCATTTCTTGAGGTTTGATGGTCTGACCTAAGCAAATAGCGTGAAATTCAGGAAGGATTTGGGAGAGGGAAGTCTAAAGGGCAAGACAGTTTTGGCCCATTTTGCTAGTTCCAGCTTCAGCTGTTTAAGGCAGATCTCAATCAGCACAGGATCAAACTTTTTAGCTTTTTAGAGGTGCTTTTAACCATTCATGTTTAAAAATTAGGCTCTGAGTCCAATTCGAGTTCTAATCCCAGCTCTATCTTTTGACCATTTAATACTCGTGTAACCATAAGCAATCCTTTAGTTTTCTCATCTATACATGAGGATAGTAATGTTGTAAAGATTAAATGAGATAATGTCTGTGAAGTGTTTAGTGCAATGCCTGGCACAAAGTGATCAATAAGTAGTAAATGTCAAAGATGGAGATGATGGTGATGACAATGACATGAGCTTCATGGAGAGGCAAGAATGGAAGATTCTCCACTGGACTCTCCACTTGCTCTTTCTGCCTCAAGGATTGTTCCTTGATCACACATCTGCTAGTCTATGCTTTTGTAGGGGTGAAGGGAGACTTGCCCTTTCCCCCAAAAGTTCACTGAAAGATCAACTCACAATTAAGGCAGATTAATAAGAGAAAGGTTTATTTAACAATACCATGTGCATGGAGAGAAATCACAGAGTGATCACCCAACATCCCAATGAAGTTCAGGTATTTTTATACCTGTCTTTTTAGAGGGGAGGGGAAATGAGGAGTACAGGTAATTCTGTTTAGGAGTGACAGGTGGTGATAGGACAAATGGAGGGTGAAAGATTGACTTGTAAATGATTCTCTTTGCAAATTAAATTAACCTGAGAGACAAGTATTGTGTTTAAAATAATTTGGGCCAGGTCTGGTTGCATTTTTGATCTTCTTTCCTGCAATATATTGAGATAACAAGGAGAGGAAGGGAAGTCAATTGCCCCCTGTTGGGCCTAAGAATACTGAGTTATAGAAATGCCTCCTGTATTTCTGGAGACAAGATTTGATTTCAGAAGTCACATAAGGCTTTGCCTTAAAGAAAAAGGAAATGTGTTGGTTCAAAAGCTGCCTCCTCTTAGGAGGGCGTCTCCTTGGTCAGTAATAGCTGCACTTCAAAGAGACAGCTGTAAACTGGTTCTCACCTGTTTTGAAAGACAAGACAGGCCTCTTCTTAGAGCCATGGGTTGCCAGAGCTGGCAAGGACCCCCGGAGATGAGAGCTCATCAGAGAGATATGCTAATGCCCAAGCTGGGCCCAGAAGGAGCCATGCGGTTAAAGTAATTAACACAAGGCACAGCTCATGTTGACTTATGAAATCATCTCTGTCTCCAAGAACACAATCACCGGAGCCAAGATGTCTCTGTTTTTTGCTAAAGTAATAGCCTTATCAGAAAACTTAGAAGTTTGCCCCGAGAAGATTTTACAACTCATTGTTCCCCTAGTTAGAGTTAAAGGATCTGTAGTAGCCTTTTAGAAGACTTTGACCGTAAAGCAAACTGCCTGTTAGTGTGTAAATGGCAACGGGAGCCTGTACCTACCCTATATAACACCTGTGTGGAGTTTCAGTCTTGGATATATTTTTGGCGGGAAGAAATATACCCATCCGGATACCCTCCTTTCATCTATTTTCATAAACCTTTACTTTATAAACTATATCTTTGGCTCTGTGTAGTATTATTATTATTATTTCTGTTTCCTACTATTTTTTCATCCTTTGCGATGACCCCCGCCTGAGAGACCTGACCGGAAGAAAAAACCTCTTTGCGGGGAGCACAGCTAACTCCCCGCAAACTGGCGCGGTCAACTTAGAGACCTGACCCGAAGAAAAAAGAGAAAAAACCTCTTTGCGGGGAGCGTAGCTAACTCCCCGCAGCCCCCTTTGATCTTTTGATCAGGTCAGTCTGGTTTATGCAGCTAGAGGGAAAGCCACTTCCAATGGTTTTTGATCCCAAATGGCCTTTAATTCAAAATATTCTTTACACCAAGGAGTCCTATTTTGGGGTGAAACCTCCTGAGCTCCTTCACTTTTGACTGAGGTCTCCCAGAAGTTCAGGGATTATGCCAAAGATTAATTTATTCAGCAAACATTGAAAGAGTTGTTCTAAAGCCAAGTGTTGTATAGGAATGGAGCTAAAAAAAAAAATGACCAAGAAATGATGCTCATCGCAGCTGAGGTGCACAAACCCCTCCAGTAAAATAGTGACTGTAACAGAGTTGTGCGTACATTACTCTGGACACAGAAGAGCAATGTCCTTCTGCCGGGGGATTCAGAGAGGAGTTCCCAGAGGAAACTTCATCTTCCATCCCAGCCTCCCAACAAGGCCGAGGGGAAGGCAGTGGAGAGAAAACTAAGGTTAACAGGTAGGAGATGGAGTTTCTTTAGTGATTCTCAATCTTTAGGGTGCCTGAGAATTCCTGGAAGACCTGTTTATAAAGAACATTCCTATGCCCCACCCCATCCCCATTGCAATTCAGTAGTTCTTGGGTGGAGACCAAGGAGTCTGCAAGTGTAACCAATCTGCCTGGAGGTTCTGATGCAGGTAGAGGCCCTCAGACACCATGCTTTATACCGATACCAAAAGGCTCCCTTGCAGAGCTGCATGACTGGCAGCAAAGCCTGAACGAAACTGCTGGAAAAGACCACCAAGGGGCCAGCAATGCATTGGCTGTTGGCATCTGGCTAGCTACCCTATCCCCAGATCGAAAAAAAGGCCAGATCTGAGCTCAGAACTGGAGCGCTCTTCCCGTAGGCAGCACAGGAGCTTCAAGCCCAGGGCAACTTTATGGGCAGGCTGTGAAGTGTCAGGGAGGAGCAGACCAGCAGGCAGCGTTTCAAGACTAGGTCCAGGTGCACTGGCTTCTCCAGCTGGTGTCAGCAGGAGCACATCTCTCCTCTTCAGAGGACTCCACTGAATCACTTAGGCAATCGTTTCTAGACAAGATGGGCCACTCATGGTCCTCTCCTCCCAAAATGCTCCCTTCATTTTTAGGTTCCCTTCATTTCTAAAACAGACTTCTCTCTATAACATCTTTTGCAATTAATAGTAACTAGATTAATATTAAGTAGGGAAGAGAACAAATAATACTCAAGTGAATGTTTTTGTGGTTTTTTTTTTTTAATGTTAGGATATAGGACTAAGTCTTAAAAGCTTAGGAAAATCAGCTTTTGCAAATTATTTTTTCTGAAGCTCCCAGCTGTCTTAAGTGCTGACAGTTTTTAAGCACTGAGATGAAAGAAACAAATTCTTTTTCTTTTGTGTTGCTAATTACGATTTTGCTTGGCATTTTGTAGCCTGCTTTCTTCCTCTTGAGACATTTGCCAGCATACATTAATTGCACAAATATTTACGGAGCATTAAAGCACAGAAGGATCTTATACCAAAAAAGATATGGAACACTTGGAAAAAAGCCTCTTTGACACATATTTGTGGCTGGTTACCCAGAATCAGCATAAACTATTTGCCCCTTAGCCTAAGCAAATGTGTTTAAAGAACATTGTCCCTGGGTTGATTTAGTGTTTACTTTGCTGGCAATGGCTGCCGAAGTCTTTCTTCAAGAGCCCTGTGGTGACACTTCTTTTTTTTTTTCAGGGTTAAAAATAAGGTTTCCAAGACTATGTATGCATCTTATGGACAGCTATATTGTCAACACTTTTAATCTCCCAAGCCACCCACGTGGAATGGAAAAGGTTTATCCAATGATTATTCCAAACCCCAGGAGATTCAGAAAGCCAACTTGAACGAGCTGGAAAACTTGAATAGCAAAGCCATAGGGCTCTCAATACCCTCTTCTTGTTCCCCTAGCATGCTAAGAGAAAAAAGGCCCTGGTGTCAGCCCCGGGTTCAAACCCCAGCTTTGGCACTTTTAAGTTGTATGACCTTGAAGAGTCTCTTAACCTCTCCGTACCTCTGTTTTTCCATTTTAAAATAGAAATAGTCCTATGTAGGTCCCTAGGAAGGGATACATACTACCTCCAAGGGTCTTGTGAAGAGTAAATGAAATAATGAGCACAAAGCACTTGGCACATGCCTGGCACACAGAAATGCTCAGTAAATGTCAGGTTGTGTTTTGTAAACCAGCCTGACCTTATAAATAGTTTAGGCCACAGAAAGGAGATTGGGACAGAAAAAAAAAGGATGTGCGAATAGATTCTAATACACAGAAGAGGCTCTTTCTGAGGATAATGGCTACCCACGCAGAGGAAAGAGAGAATGTCAGCCAAGAGCTGAGGTTGTCAAGCTGCTGGGAGATGCCAGGAAGGCAAGAGGACATCAGCCACTAGCCTGGGCTTCGGAAGAGGGGTAGGCACTGAGTGTACAGTTGCCAGATGAAATACAAGGTGCCCAGTTAAACTGGCAATTCCATATAAAACAATTTTTAATCTATATCCCAAATATTGCACAGAACATACTTATATTAAAAAATTATTTGTTGTTTACCTGAAATTCCAATGTAAGTGGGCATCTTGTTTTGGTGGGGCTAATTTTCATGTTGGAGGGAGTGTTTGCTTTGGTAAATCCAGAAGCCCTAGACATAACTCTGCACACTGTTGCTGTGGATCCATTGCCTCGTCTTAGTCCCGAGAGCCCACCTCGCAGGGATGTTGGGAAGAGCCAGAGAAGTAACGTGTAGAAAAAAGGCTTAGCAAACTCCAAGGAGCTCTAAAATCAAGTGAGGAGTTCTTTCCTTTGGTGGGTGTTATGAAAACTGAGTCATCAAGCAAAAGGCAAGTCTTCGTGAATTTAAGGAGATGTATGGAAAATTTCAAGGAGCCTAGGGAGTTGATTCATGAAAGGGATTCTGAAGACCCCGTGAGAGGGGCTAGACGTGAGGGTTCTCAACCATGCTGACACCACGGATCACCTGGAGAACTCTTCCATCTCAGTGCCTAGGCAGCACCCAGGCCAACTGAGTCAGGATCTCCAAGGCTGGGACCCAGCAATCACTGTTGCCGAACCTCCCCAGGTGACTCCAGTTTGCAGCCAAGCTTATAACCAGCGGTAGAATAGTTGAGAAAGAAAGGGTGAGTTGGACTGTTTAGAAACTTTGAAGCCTAAGGAGGGTTAGAAGGGGCAGCTACACCCTTTAGTGACAGACCGATTATCAGAAGGGCAGGAGGAAAGAAAACAAAGAAAAAAAGGGAGAAGGGTATTTGTAAAAATAGATCTAGTCAATCAGCTTTTTGCTAAAAAGCATATTTCAAAATAACCTAAGTACTAAGGGCAAGAGAGCAGGGCCATTTTAAAAAACAGGAGATTTGGATATGAGCTAAAAATAGTAGCTTAGGCAAGAATACCAGGTAAGAATTTGCTACAATTAATCTGCCAGCACCTAACATCCACATACCCAATGGGAACAATGGTCCCTCTCATTTGAGAGCACAAAAAGACCCATCTGTGATTGAAAAGGGCTGTGTTGGAGGATTTGCCCTTTCAATGGAATCACAGTTGGTTCACAATTTCTCCTCTAACTTGACAGCACTTGTGGGAGCTGAAGACCGATTTCTCTTTCAGGCATAAAGATGTAAGAGGTGTGGGTGTTTATGTAAAAATGCACTAATGCAAGTCCTGAGTAAGCCACAGCTACATGGGAAACCACCCCTTGTCCTTAGCTATCCATGACGCCTAAAAGAAAATAATCTTATGTATATATATTCAATCAAAAAATATTTATTGAACTATGTGCCAAGCACTGTTCTTGGCACTTGGAATACAGGAGGTAACAAAACAGTCTCAGTCCTCATAGGATTTATATTTTAGTGGGGAAGGTAGTTAATATAATTTCATATAGCAAGAAGTGTTATAAAGAAAGGTAAAGTATAATAGGTAAGGAGCTCCAAGACTGGTGGGAGAGAGGCAGGCTGAGTTAGGTAGAATGGCTGGAAAGGGCCTCTCTGAGGAGACCGTATCTGAGCAGAAACCTGAGTGGAGTGAGGGAGTGGGCTGTGAGGACACATGCAAGAGGAGGGTTCTAGGCAGTGCAGGCAGCAAGTGCAAAGGGCCTGAGGCAGCTACCACCTGGGCCTGCTTGAGAAACATCAAGGAAGCCAGTGCTGCAGAGAAGGGTTCTGGAAACAAGGGTGAAAGGTAGGCAGGGCCAGACCATGCAGGGCTTTCAGCCATTCCATCGACATAGGAAACCACTGGAGAGATTTGAGCAGGGGAGTGACAGGACCCAACGTACTACTGTAAAAGATACTCCAAGAATGGAGGAGTGGGAGCAGGGAGCCCAGGTGGGAGGCAGTTGTGGTCGAGACCTAGGTGGGAGATGATGGCAGGTGGGAGTGGACCTAAATGGGGTTGGGGTTGGGGTGGAGTGGGAGGGGGGTGGGGAGAGTCAGAAAAGTCATCAGATTTGGGCTTTACCTTTTTAAAAAAACCACTTTGTGGAGGTATGACTGACATGTCAAAGGCTGTACATACTGTACCTATTTAATGTACACAACCCGATGAGTTTGTGGATAAGTATACACCTATGAAATCATTACCACCATCAAGATTTGGGCTTTATCTTTAAGGTAGAGCCAGTAGATTTGCTGGCAGATCTGAGGTGGGAATGAGAGAAAAGGCTAGAAATCCAGGATGACCCCTAGGTTTGTAGCCTAAGCAGGTGGATTAAATGGTGCTGTTTCCTAAGACAGAACAGGTTTGGTGGGAGGGATACGAACAGTGAAAATCTGTTTCACATAGGTTAAGATATCTGCTAGATCTCTGTAGTTGGCTCTTCCATCCACCCAATATCCACTCTCCCTGGGTTAGCGTCCAGTTGCTGCTGTAACAAATTCCCACAAATTTAGTGGCTTAAAACAACACAGATTTATTCTCTTTGAGTTATGGAGGTCACAAGTTTAAAACCAAGGCATCGGCAGGGCCGGCTCCTTCTGTAGGCTCTAGACAAGAATGCACTTCCTTACCTTCCCAGCTTCGAGAGGCTTTCCCCCACTCCTTGACCCCAGGCTCCTTCCTCCGTGTTCAGAGCCGTCAGAGCAGCGTCTTTGTTCTCCTCTGACCGCCCACCTCCCCCTTATAAAGACCCTTGTGATCACATCGGGCCCACCTGGACAAGCTGGGATCCTCTTTCCGTCTTAAGATCTTTAACTTCACAATTGCAGAGTCTCTTGCCGTGTCAGGTAACTGAGTTCAGAACAGCAATGTGCCCACCTAAAAACTACACTTCACAGACCTGTTTGCAGGGAAGGGTGACAAGAACACCTTGCTGGAGGAGACGGTCGCAAGTGCTGCTGGTGGCTGTGCACGTTCCCTCGTGGGGATCGTGCAAGCCTGCTCTCCCCTGCCAGCACCTACGTGTTCCTGCCTCAGGGCTCCCTCTGGTCTGAGCCCACTTTGCGACACACACAGCAGGCTAGAAGTGCCAATAAATCAATGTTCCCTGATGTTTGGCAGGAGTTGGTGTGTAAATATCCCAGCTTCCCGCCCCGCTGGATGGAATAACCCTGAAACAGGTGTTTCCTGGGATTTCCCTGTGGGATTCAGCTCCTGTTACCCTCAGTGCGGACTCACCTGATACCAAGCCTTTTATCAGCCGGCCTCCCTTCTGGGTGGTAAAACAAGAGAAATGATCTCCATGCTGCCTCTCCAGCGAGGTTTTCATATGAGCAGAAGGAGAGACTGTGCCAGTGTAATGATAAGCTGTAGAATCAGTTACGGTGGTATTACTATGAGACCATTAGGCCTGATAGGTACCCGGAGGTCATCTGGCCACCACCCCCCACCCCTCAAGAGACAGAAAGGGGACAGACCTGTGGTCTCTGGTGAGTTGAAGCAGAACAGAAACATAAACTCCGTGCCCCGATTCGTGGTCTGCTGGGATTTAACTCTATCGTGATGTGTATTACTAGATCCTCTCTTAGATGGTTTTAAGCCTCACAAGGCCTCTGTTTTCTCACATGAAACATGGAAAGTGTGACCTGACCCCTACACTGTGGTGACATAGAGCACTTTGGAGAATTTTTAAACTCTGAGGGGAGCCCAGCCCCTCTATTTAGAGACACGACTCATGCACAAGCTCAGTTGTAAATTATAGACACAAGGTCCTTCATTTATTGGCCAAAAACGTATAAAGGGTTTCCTACATGCCAAGCACTGTTCTAAGTTCTTTACAAATATCAGCTCATTTAATCCTTACAGCTACCCAGTAGGTACTATCATTCTCATTTTAAAGATGAGGAAACTGAGGCGTAGAGAGGTTAAGTGACTTCTCCAAGATCACAAAGCACAGCAATGAACCCAGGGAGTCTGGCTCCATGCTAGCAAACACTATGCTGTATTGAGTGCCTTCCTTTTTATATCCTTTCTCTGTTTCCCAACTCCCTCCTCTCATCCTCACCCCTGGGCTGATTTCCTAATGCTCCAACCATAGCGGTTCTCCATCAGGATGCTTTCCATTGCACAAAACAAACAACTTGAAGAAAACTGACCAACAGTCAAGAGAATTTCAGTTGCTCATAACGGGAAAGTCCACAGAAGGATGGAGTTCTATCTAGCACGGTTTGGTCCAGCGTTTTCCAAGTCGTCAAGACTGCTGCTCTGGCTCTGTGACTTTCCCTGTGTCACCTTCACTCCAAGGCTGGCTTCCCTCCGGGAAGCAAAGTGCTCTCCCACCGACACGCCGCGCTGCCCAGGGGAAGAGAGGGAGCCTTTCACCCAGCTTCCCAGCCACAGTCCTGCGGTTCCCTCTGCTCCGAACCGTGGCTGTGGCCAATGCTGGGGTCGAGAGTGTGTCCACTAAGAGTCACGTGGGTCCCTGGGGAGGGGAAGGGAGTGGGGTGGCAAATGAAACTGTTGCCCATGCCAGCCTGTAAGGCCCGCCAAGATGCCACCTCCTCTGCGAGACCTCCCTCGCTCTCCTCCTCCTCCCCCTCTGCGGGAGCAGCTCTGCCCTCTGAACCCCCATGGCCCTTGGTCAGCATTGCTCTGACGGCACGGGCCACTCAATATTCCTCACGTCGCACTCCCTCTAGATCGTCACTGGCTGGCCCTCCAGAGCCTGCTCCGTGCTCCTCCACTCTTCTCTGCCCTGAGGGTCCCCAGCACAGGCACCTTCCTCTGGTTCACCCACTCCAGTCACACTCCTGGTCCCCACAGCTCCCCTGAACAGCAGATCGTGCAGACCCCGAGCTGACCTCCATCCTGCCAGATCCCGCGGTCAGTTCTCAGTGCTCACCTCACGCATCCTCGTGGCAGCGTTTGCCAAGGCCGACCCCCCCCCCCCCCCGAAATACTTGCTGCACCGCCAGATACCACATCCTCCTGCTTTCCCGCCCACTCCTCTGACTGCTCCTTTTTAATCTCCTCTGCTGGCTTCTCCCCGTTCTACCCCACCCCAGCCACCCCTGCTCTCCCCGCACTGGACCACGGTTTGGACAGTGGCCACGTACCCTTCCTGCAGCCACTGCCTCTGTGGTGTGGGCCTCTCCCGTGGCTACAGTCCTCAGCAGAATCTGCTGACACCTCTCCCTCCTCTCATCCCGGCAGGTCTACAGGTATAAAGGCTTTCCACTGTCGCTAAACTGTGGCTGCGTCACCATCCCTCGAGGGCTCCCTTACCCCCACCCCGCCCGGCATCTCTGTAGACAGTCCCTTCAATCAATAACCCTCTTCCATAAATCCTTTGAGCACGCTGTTTCTTGCCAGGACCCTGACTGACACAATGATTGTTGCTGTTATCTGCCGTATTAACTTACAAGGTTACTAAGAGCAAGTCCTGTGTTTAATTCTTTTTTTAGCTGTTCAACAGTGCCTGTTACACCATTGATATGAACAGATGCTGAAATAAAATATTTTTTATTAACTGCCTTCAACTTAAATAGGAGGTGAAAGGGATGAAAGCATTTTTAAAAAGATATACACCTCCCGGGACAAAAAGGCAGAAAAATAAAACACGATGCTAAATGGGATGTGTAGTCTGATTTTACGGGCTTGGCCCAATTCCTCAAATTCACGATTCATAGAAAACCCGTATAGAACATGCTCTTTTTCCTCTGGGTCCCAGAAATGGAAGATGGTTACTTCTGCTATGACAGAAGTTGAAGTACAAGTAAATTGGGCTGCTCTGAGCTCCAGAGCAGCAGGAGAGCCCCATCATTGACCAACAGGGGATCTAGGAAGTGGAAGGTGCCGTAGTTGCCCCACACCCTACAGATATGATGGGCGTGTAGGAAAGAGGATACTATATGGGTGCCCAGTTTTGGGGGTCTCCCTCCCACTCTGCTTTTCCCTCCCTTTCCCAGGTTGGCACTATTCAAGGCAACAGGGGGAAAAGAAGGGAAGAGAAGGGAGGAAGGCCTCACCATCCCTCCCCTGGCCCTGGCAGTGGTCTTGTTGGCTGTCTCCCAGTCCAAAATCTGTGGGCCATCCTCTCCCACCTGTACACATTCCCTAATCTCCAGAAACTGGACCCAAATGTTCTTGTCAAATGAGGAGAAATCTGACTTCAATCTTCTGTGGATCTAAGGGTCCTCCTTTGGCATCTGTGTCTGCTTTTACTTTTACAAATGGATCCAAGTACAAAAATGGACACTGTGATGTATGTGGATTGGGGCAGGTGGGTGGAAATGGTTATCTTTTTTCTGTTTCTCATGTTTCAGACAACTTTAGGAAACTTCAAAAGGATTTTGTTCCATACGCTGGACATCGA
Source organism: Lemur catta (assembly GCF_020740605.2). NCBI lineage: Eukaryota > Metazoa > Chordata > Mammalia > Primates > Lemuridae > Lemur > Lemur catta. The sequence goes on along the minus strand of NC_059141.1, from coordinate 13,934,502 downwards.
TGTAGATGACCAAACAGCTCCCAGGGGAGGTGGGGAACCTGCGGCGTTGGGGTTCCCCACATGTAGCCTTCTGGATCCCTGAGTGTGACCTTTTGACTACATCCCAATTTTACAAAACAACTCATTTTAATAAAGGGATTTGTTCTGTGAAGTTTGGATTCAGTCAAGGGGCCATACTTGGCCTCTCAGTTCCTTGACCTCCTCATGGCCAACAACCTTCATCTACACTACACAGCTCAGCCACCTGTTTTCTGCACTTTCAAGATCACTCGGTCAAATTTGTCCTCTCCAAGCACCCACCACTTGCCCCTCCAGCCAACCCATACATCTGTCTTTGATGGTGCCTCCCACCAGGACTCTTCCCCAGGAACCCCCTCCTGTCTCCTTCATTTCTTTATCTCTTTTATTTCCCCTTTTTCTCTATCCTCCTTATGCCCCTCTGATTCCATGGTTCAGCATTTTGAGCACTCTTTCCAAGTATCCTAAACTCCTTTGCTCCTTTGTCCTTCTGTGGCATCTCACCAGCAAAAATGCTGATCTGGAATGGACCAGCCCCTGGCTCCCCCACGTCTGCTTCTAAACAACTGAAGGCCACTAGAGAAAATCCCCCATCAGGCAGAGAGGAACCTTGCCAAATTGATGGTCACCAACCTCAATAGACCCTCAGTGCTTCCAACACTGGGAAATACTTGCAGAGCGAGGAAATAGTATATAAGGAAGGAACTCTGGGGATTGTGAAATGCAAGGATCACATGCAGGTAGAGGAGCAAGCAAACACGACAAAGGAAATAGACCAGGGCAGAAGACAACAGGACGAGAAGAGTGACTTAGAAGCAAAGGGAAGACAGAATTTCAACAAGGCTTGGCTAACTGTCTTTGCCTCTTCTGAGCAAAGTTCTTTGTGTCAGGCCACTCCCTGGGTCACCAGGCAGCCAATGGAGGGGCACTGCTAGGGTCAGTGGTTATTCTTGTGCAAAGTCCAGCCCGGCTCATCTCCTTTCGCAGGGGGCTGAGGGAATGGCAGTTTTCAGCTATAAAAGGACACTGGGCACAGCGGACATGTTGAAAGAATGAGGAAGGGTCAGGAATCTTGAGGTCTTGGAAAAGCTGAAGTGAGGAAATAATGTGTCAGCGAGGGAGGCTGTAGTTGGAAAGTGAGATACCAGAGTTATCAAAGTTATCAAAGGTCACACAAAGATGGGTCATTCCAAAGTCCAGAGTGTGGCCATGGAAGTGGAATAGTAGAGTTAGTTCTCTCGGGGTCTCCCACCAAATCATGAGCTCTCAAAAGACACTATTCTTTTCATTTATCTATTTATCCATAATTTAACCCCTGGCATGTAGTAAAAATAAAATAAATAAATAATGAGTCGGGTAGACATTTAAGGGGGGATACACTGGTCAGCAGAAACAGAGATAGTATTAATCCTAATGGAGTATAAAGACTTGTCGAGGAAGAAACAGATATTAATCAAATAATCAGACAAATGAATATAACATTACAAATGGCAAAATGTGTTCTGAAGTTAGCAGTGCACCATGACTAAGTGTCATAAGAGAATCTGGCCTTGTCTGAGGGAGAGAAGGAATCACTGAGAATTGGTTGGAGTGAGTCCTGAAGGATGAGTAGTGGTCAGTCAGAGGACGAGATGGGAGGAGAGTGGGCCAGAGAGAGGGAACGGCATGTATGGAGGTCAAGGTGCCCAGGATGCAGAGACCAGCAGTGAGAGTGCTCAGAGAGAATGTTGGAGAGGGAGGCAGTGGCCAGATAATGATGTCTGCAACAGCCACTCTCCTCCTCCTTGGCTAGCAGAACCCCAATTTGTTCAGATGGCAAGAGAAATAATCATGATGGGTTCAAGCCAATGAAATCTCATTTCCTTTTGGACAACCTCATTTCCTTGAAGTGACATATGACCAACCCAATCAGATGTAATGGAACGTCTTCTTCAGGGCTTTTAGGAAAAATTTTCCTCCTCGAAGCAGAAGGTACCTAAAGCGTATGCTCATTTTTCCGCAACCCTTCCCTGCCGCTGGAGATGCTGTGTTGTGAAAACATGATGCTGACGGCAGCCAGCTTATGACCATATGGAAAAGGCCAAGAAAATCAGAGACATAAACTCAGTGTCCTGACATCACTGCCGTCAAACTGCCTCTGGAACTGCTTTACTTCAGACATCTTGCATGATGGATGATAAATAAATTATAAGCCACTGTTGTTGAGTGTCTCTTTTTTCAGTTGCAGCCCAAAGCAATCCTAAGTAGCAATTTCCAAATTCAGTCATGGAGTTATGTGAAATGCTTTACAAACATAAAATGATTCAGACCAACCAAATAATGATAGAAAATAGATTTTTGTCTGGAATGATTTGAACACAATCTAAAATGCACCCTTGTTATTAATTTTTTCGGTGTCCAGCTTTCTCCTCACTTCCCTTCCCTGAATTCTTTGTTCCAGAGAAGAGGGACAGTAAGGATGCCTTGATATGATGTGATTAGTGTCACTTCTTTACTGGTGTCATTGACAAGGACATATTTACTATCTGCGTGGACAGGGAGCATGCAGCCTGCAGTGAGACCACCTGCACATCGATAAGTCATTGGCTCTGATTCAAGGGCACATGATAATCAGAGCTGAATGAGTACTTAGAGCTCTTTGAAGAAGGGGCAGAAACGGGATTATGAGCCCAAGTGGTCTGGCAACCTGCGCAATGTCACACGGTCAATAGAAGAGCAGGTCGGAAGCCCAGGCCAACCAATCACAGCCCAGGACTCACACAGTGTAGGATATGAAAGAGCACACGCAGGCTTCAGAGTTAGGACAGACCAGACTTTGATTTCTGTCAGTCACATACTAGCTACACGATCTTTAGCAAGTTATTTAATCTCTCTAAATTTCAACTTCTTCCTTTTAAACCTAGGAATAAAATAAATAAATTTAGGAATAATAATAATATTTATACTACAAGATTATTAGGATTAAAGGAGATATTCTATGTAAAATAAAAATTCCCCATAAATATTAGGCATTGCCATGTGATATAAACCATTCCGTGTGTTTCGGTTAAGGGGCAGCAGAACTCAAGAGCACTTTTGGGACGGAGAAGCACAATTAGCAAAGTCATGGAATCATTCAAATGAACAGGCGACTGCTTATTGTAACAGGTATTTGATTGATACTTTGTTTACACGCCTTTGGAGACAATCTTAAAAAACTGTGCTCGCATGTTATATGTATGTTTATGTTTCACAAGTTTGGTATTTGGCTTCTGTGCCAATTTTTGTTTGAAGTTTTTATTTTATAGGTTGCATCTGCAGTATGACCAGCTTTCCTAGGCACCTGTGGGATATATTAGGTTTTGCAATACTCTTGGGAAAATAAGACACAAAAGCCGGGAACCGGGTGGGATGGATGGGTGGGTGGATGAATGGATGGACGGACAGAGGAACAGGCTGATGACGGAGAGTCCATCGTCTAACTGTGTTATAGGTATTCTTTCCAAAGGAACAAGTCTTAAAGTAATTTTTTTCTCTTCTCCTTTTTAATTAGGTCTCTATATTATAATGATAGGCTATCTGTAGCTTTGTAGTTCCCAAGTAAGCAGAAATCGGCATAAGCTTTTTGTAAACTACTTAAAGCTACAACTGATATCTGGTTAAAGACCAAATGTAAAGATACTGAAGACTATTTCCCCAATAGTCAAAACCTGACCTAAAGAAACATCCAGGAAATACATTATAAGAAACTTTTTCCTAAATCAAGCAAAACCAGTCCTGCGCAGGACGTGAAGACTAAATGAATAATACCTGCATGCCTGAAGTCCAGCTAGGTTTGCTAAATAAAGGAACCAATAACACCTGTACCTTCCGTAAGGAGCGAAAGAGAAAAACAGAAATAACATTTGCTGAATGCTAACCGTGGATCAAACACTGTGCTAGACACTTCTTATATGCGAAATCTTACTTAATTTTTATAAAGATCCTGTGAAGCTAGTAATATTCATCCCAGTTTGCCAATGAGGAAGCAGACTCAGAGAACTTACGTAACTTGCTGAGACCACACAATGAATACGTGGCAGAGCTGATTTGAGCCCAGCTACCCTAACGAGGGTAATAAAGATTAAAATTCTGTACTTTTACTTCTAAAGGTAATATAAGAAGATAACATCCACTAGCACTCCTTCCTCTCCCCTAACAATCTGTGATATAAGTGAAAACATACCTAAGACCCTTCGGTGGCCAGACACCACTTGGCAGGTGTAGGAGTGGTCATTCACTCAGCCTGCTTATTTTTAAGTTGTTGGGTGGCTGTGCAAGAGAGCATGCCCAGTGCCACTCTGTTGATGACAACACCTCTGTTATGGATGAACGAGCAGCTCTTCCTGGAAACCATGGGCATACGCAAGTGTGTTGGAGAAGCCAAGCTTTTGTTTCCTCATCTGGTACAAAGGAATCCTCCCATAGATAAGGTATGGATGGCTGGGAAGCAAAGGGATTTTTTCAATGGTAGTCACTGCAGGAAGTCAAGAGTAAGTTGGTCTCATTCTCAATAAGAGTTATTGTGACTACGGTCCAAAGTCTGGCATTTATTTGCTTTCAGTTTTTGGTGCTAGACAGCTGGAACACCAAGGGCAGTCCTGTGCCAAGCCACAAGAATGAAAGCCCAGGACTTCCCCTTGGGCACCAGCTTCCATTTCAATTTGGGGCAAGAGTAAAATCTGCTGAAGGGTAGGAGTTTGAGAACTTCCTGCTGGTTCAGATTTCAAACCGAGCCTGTGTTTACTTGTCACCCTAGCACCAGAGCTCAGAGCAATCACGGGTGAGTTCAGGAGACCCGGGGACAGAGCACTTTCCTGAGCACTGGACCAGTGACCTCCTGTCTTCTAGTAAGTACTTCTTGGTGTGACTGGTTTTGGTTCTCAAGGCTGTGGTGATCTAGAAGCTTTTTTTTAAATTACTTTTTTTCTTATTTTAAAATATTAATTAAAGGGGGTACAAGTATTTTTGTTACATGAGTATCTTATATAATGCTTAAGTCACCGATTTTGGTGTGTGGGTCACCAAAATAGTGTTCATTGTACAATAGGTAAATTTTTATCCCATACCCTCCTCCTACCTTCCCCCTTTCTTTGTTTCTCATGTCGTTTAATTGCTTTGTGCCTGTGTGTACCCATTGTTTAGCACCCGCTTTTTAGTGAAAACATACGGTGTTTGGTTTTCCATTCCTGAGATACTTCACTTAGGATAATGGTCTCCAGTTCCATCCAAGTTGCTGCAAATGACATTATTTCATTCCTTTTTATGGCTGAGTAATACTCCATGGTATATGTACATCACATTTTCTTTATCGACTCATGAATTGATGGGCACTTAGGTTGATTCTGCATCTTTACAATTGTGAATTGTGCTGAGATAAACATTCAAGTGCAGGTGTATTTCTGATAAAATGACTTCATTCTTTTGGATAGATACCCAGCAGTAGATTGTTGGATTGAATGATAGGTCTACATGTATTTCTTTAAGGAATCTCCATACTGTTTTCCATAGAGGTTGCACTAATTTTCAGTCTTACCAATAGTATATAAGCATTCCTTTCTCTCTGCACTAGCATCTATTGTTTTTTTTTTTTTTTTTTTTTGAGACAGAGTCTCGCTGTGTTGCCCGGGCTAGAGTGAGTGCCGTGGCGTCAGCCTAGCTCACAGCAACCTCAGACTCCTGGGCTTAAGCGATCCTACTGCCTCAGCCTCCTGAGTAGCTGGGACTACAGGCATGTGCCACCATGCCCGGCTAATTTTTTCTATATATATATTTTAGTTGGCCAGATAATTTCTTTCTATTTTTAGTAGAGAAGGGGTCTTGTTCTTGCTGAGGCTGGTCTCAAACTCCTGACCTCGAGCAATCCACCTGCCTCGGCCTCCCAAAGTGCTAGGATTACAGGCGTGAGCCACCGCGCCCGGCCTCTATTGTTTTTTTAACTTTTTAATAGTGGCCATTCTGATAGGAGTAAGGTGGTAACTCATTGTGGTTTTAATTTGTGTCTCTCTGATGATTAGTGATGTTGAGAATTTTTTCATATGTTTATTGGTCATTTGTCTATCTTCTTTGGAAAAACTTCTATTTATGTCTTTTGCCCACTCTTTGATGGGTTGTTTGTTTTTTTCTTGCTGATTGTTTGAATTCTTTATAGATTCTGGGTATTAGTCCTTTGTCAGATATATAGTTTGTGAATATTTTCTCCCATTATGTAGGTTGTCTACTCACTCTATTATTTTCTCTGCTGTGCAGAAGTTTTTTAATTTAATTAAGCACCATTTATTTATTTTTGTTGTTGCTGTATTTGCCTTTGGGGTCTTATAAATCCTTTGCCTAGGCCAGTGTCTAGAAGAGTTTTTCCCACGTTTTCTTCTAGAATGTTTATGGTTTCATGCCTTACATTGTCTTTTATTCCATCTTGAATTAATTTTTGTATATAATGAGAGATAGTGGTCCTTTTTCATTCTTCTGCATGTGGCTATCCAATTTTCCCAGCACCATTTATTGAATAGAACTTCCTGTTTCCACTGTATATTGTCCAGTGTATATATTGCTTTGTCAAAGATCAGTTGGTTGTAGGTAGATGGTTTTATTTATGAGTACTCTATTCTGTTCCATTAGTCTATGTCTCTACTTTTATACCAGTACCATGCTGCTTTGGTTACTATAGCCTTGTAGCATAATTTGAAGCCAGGTGATGTGATGCCTCCAGATTTGTTCTTTTTGCTTAAGATTGCTTTGGCTGTTCAGGCTCTTTTTTGGTTGCATATGAAGCTTAGGATTATTTTTTCTAGATCTGTGAAATATGATGTTGGTATTTTGATGGGGATTACACTGAATCTGTAAATCACTTTTGGCAGTATGGACATTTTAACCATATTGATTCTACCTAGAAGCTTTTTTGCAATTGAACAATTGCAAAATTGAAAACTGAAAATTTTGTAGAAGAACAATATTGCTGTTATGGGCTCTTCTTGATAAGCTTCTTGGACTTGTGAACTAAAATAAAATCTTAAGCTCTCCCCCGGCTGACTGCATGGACCCCCTCCTGGCCAAGGGTATACCCTAAAACTGAGTTACTGGCCATGAGAAGGAAGGTCAGATATGCCTTATCATACCACCCTCCCTTCTTGGAGAAATCCTTTGTAACTCATTAACAGGCCTAAATCTACGTAAGACAAACCTGTCCTCAATTTGCATAACAAATTACTTGAGTCTGGGGTAAATGGGCTGGTGGCTTATCTCTGATTAGCAGACTTCCTTATCTTAAAACATTCTAAGCCTTTAGGCAAAGGTTCATTTCTTTAACCAATTACAAATCAAAGAGTCTTCAAGTCCACCTAGATAACCTGTAAGCCCCTGTTTGAGATGTCCCACCTTTTCCGGACAAACCAATGTAGGCCTTCCATGTGTTGATTTATGACTTTATGTGTAATTCCTGTCTCCCTGAAATGTATAAAACCAAACTGTAACCCAGCCACAGACAGTCCACTTGCTCAAGGCTTCTTGGGCATGGCTCCGGGCCATGGTCCTCAAATTTGGTTCAGAATAAACCACTTTAAATTATTTTACAGAATTTGGCTTCTTTCCCATTTACAGGCTATATTACAGTCAGAGGGAAATAGGACCACTTGGCATATCACACTCATCAAATCCCAAATAATGTTACAATGAACAGGTTAGGCAATGACTGTGGGGAGATTCTCCTTAATAAGATCAAAGAGCTAAACTGGAAAGGTTTTGTTTGTTTGTTTGTTTGTTTGTTTGGGGGGCAATGACAAGAAATGCAAACAGAACTATGAAAAGATTTAATTCTTTCTTAGGTAGGAGGAAGAGCAAAGTGGTTAAGACCAACTCTCAAGTTAGAATTCTGGCTCTGCCTTTTTTTAATCATGTGATCAAAGGCAATTCACTTAATCTTGCTAATAACTATTTCATTGTCTGTAAATGGGTATTGTATCATTTTAAAAATAGCATAAGCTTTATAGTAGTGTTATGAGGATCTGATGAGATTTCATATTGTAAAAGAGGGAATGGTCTGAACAAAACAGCAAAAATATTTTCTGTCCCTTTAAAAAATCCTCTATTCCTTTTTGAGAACTAAAACCTGCATTCCTGCCTGAGGCCAGTGGTTGGGAGGGGCAGGGTAAGTCTTTTGTTATTTGTACAACAGAAGATGGCTCAGCCGGGACCTGGTGGAGAGAGGTCTGGGTGGGGGTCAGGGCATTGTCTTCAGCCCTGGGACGGGATGGGACAATTAGAATCATCAACTGTAGTTGAACAGCAATTACCTGAAGCTGAGAACTCTTTAAAAGCTCAGTATTTCTGTTTATTATTAGGACAGTGGCATTTTTCAGATAGGAATCTCCATCCTTCTCATTTGCTGGCAAAGTAATAAACCTCTCTTTGCTTCGCCTCAAACAACTTGCTCTCATTTTTCTGATGTGGCCTCAAGGACAAGTGCCGAGCTCTCAGTAACAATATATCTATGAGGTCCTTATATGTGTGTGTATGTATATATGAATTAAATACATATAGAGTAGAAGTGCCTGGAATGTATTAGATACTCAGTGAACACCAGACTTTATGAAACAATCACAGAATATCTAAGCTGGAAAGGACCTAATAACTTTCACTTACCAAGCTCTTATTCTATACTGAGTGCTCATCAATAGATTATCTCAAGCGTTGCTCATAGCAATCTGCAGAGCATGGTAATATTCTCACCTCCACTTTACAGATGAGGAAATGGAGGCATAGGGAGGTACTGCAATGTACCCAAGGCCACACCTCTCATAATGGTGAGGAAATTTAACCCCAGACCCCAGAGTTAATACTGTAAGCCACCACACCCCATGCCTTATCTGTCATCTCATTTTATGGTGGGTGGGGAGAAGAGGGAGGAGTGGTCCTGACACATGACTTGGGAGCCCTTCACCAGCACTGCAAGGCCAGAGATGTCCTCCAAAGTGGACTTTGCCATCTGCCATGCACAGAAAACATGACTGTGGTTGGGACTGTCCGTGAACATCCAGGTGGTGCTGGGGGGGGGGGGGCTGTGCCAGGGGACCTAGGTGTGAGTCACTTCAGTCTTCTCTACAGATGGAGTTTTTCATTTGTAAAACGAGCTATCTCAGAATAGGACAATTCTGAGACACAAAAGAAATAACATATGCAAATTCAATTTTTAAACTGTAATAAAGGCTTTAAAAATAATTAAATATTTTATCCAAAATGATTTTGGGGCTTTTGGACAAAGAACAGCCCAAAATAGCTTGCTGTAAACACGTGGCTTTAAAATATGTCACCCACAGCTAATGTCTCAGGCACAGTGCTCTGATCTGATCTTTGAGTGCTGTTACTCACCAGGCTCAGTGCTGCGGGGGAGGGGTGGCAGAGTCCCATAGCATGGGTGGAGAGAAAGGTCATGGGCTGGAAACCGCTTGTCCCCAATTCTTCTTCAGGCAGTAAAATCCTTGAAATTGGAAAGAACCTCATGAATTTGATATAAAATCTCAGGTGTAATGTTTTCTTATACTGTCCATGCTTTGGGGGCAATGGGCAAGGTTTGGAGGAGGTGATATTTCTCTTCCTCGGGCAGAATTTCTCTTCCAAGACACAAAGCCCTTTGGCCTCAATAGCTTGGCATCTTTCCCAGAATGCATCTGAGTGTGCCAGCCACACCAGGTAAGGGCTAAGGGCACCAGTTCTTCAACATACGCTTTAAGATGCCCCAGAAAAGTCATAATTTCCTCAAGTAATCACTACTTGTTATTATACAGCATACCTCAAGAGAGAAAACCTTTCCCTAGGCAGAGTAGGTATGATTTCAAGGTCCAGAAAAGCACCCTACTGGTCTTCAAAGAGCTCCCATATGCTCTGACAAACCTCCAAACGTATACTTTGAGTACCTGAGATCTTGCTCTAATTGTGGGACTTTCATATCTGTTAAAAAAATTCTCTCTCTCTCTATAATATTAAAGAATCACTGTGAGTCATCTATAGCTTAGGAGCAACGAGTGAGTTTATGCTGAAGACCAGGACATGACACCATGTCAGGTGGGTGGTAAAGGGCCTCTGGGGCTTCCCTGGCTCTTCCCTTGTAAGGGCCTTCTATTTCGCAAGGCTTACTAATTTAAGGTGTAAGTTAGTCACCAACACATTCCTGGTTTCAAAGATTTCCCCTGCCTGCAGCCCTTTCCCTGTGGGAGTTCCCTTCTCTCAGACCCTGTGTTGGTCATGGGATCACCAGCAGCTGTCCAGGCGAGCACTTGGCCTCACATTCAGTTTCTCTGTGTCACCCTCAGCCCCCGGGGTTGGGCAGCCATGAGGAGGGCCCACTCAGGTAGCTGAGGCAGCTGAAGAACAGGGGTGGCCTGGTGCTGGCTCCTAAGTTTCCCTCTGGAGTAAGCGAGCTCCTGGCATGGAAAGGGACTTGGGCTTCCTGTCAGCCGGCAGCTGTGTTTGCTCCATGGCATTCTGCCCTCTGCCCTGTTCTTACCTCTCCTCCTTGGTGCTGCTGTCCCCCAGGGCTCTCTTGTCAGAGCCACTTACGAAGCAGGCACAGAGAAAGTCTAAGGAAGACGGCTCCTTCAGTCATCTTTACAACAAACACCTTTGCAGAACCACCCACTGCATAAGCACAGCTGCTTGGATTTGTCCTCGTTACCGTGGCCACCTTCAGCCTCAGGGGTGGGGAGGGAAATACTAAAGAAAGGATGGAAAGGGGGAGACTCATAACCCTTCTCATCAGCATTTGTGAGCACCAGGTGATTCAGTGGCTAACCAATGAAGCATACACACTGTTGTCTGGGGAGTAACTGATGCTTAACCCTTCTTTTTGACAGGTGAGAACAGGCAGCCAGCATGGAACCCAAACCTCAGAAGAGTCCAGGTACCCAACAGGCATAATCTCAGAAGGAGAAATCCTTTTGTTGAAAATGACCAACAATTCCCTTTAAGCTAACCCAGATACCAAAATTGGTCTTAGTGTGAATAATGGGTGGCATTCTTTGACAATGATTCCTGGTTTGAGATTGTAGCACGAATCTCTTCCTGGATTCAGTTAATTACTGTTTAAGAGTTTACCTGTCTAGAAAGTTAGCATTTTCTGATTTTTATGGGCTTAAAATTTTATCTTTTGCTTGAAGATGGTGCTAATAGCAAAAGCTAGGACCCAGCAAGAACTGGGGAATATTTCCTTAATTTTACATGTAGCTCCCACTTAAAGAAACTACCTAAATTGTTAACAGGATTTAAGGTATATTATTCAAATGTTCTTGCTCATTCACATAGCTCATTGTAGGTGAGTGGTTATAAGAGCAGAATTTAGGATAAAGTCACTTATCAGTTAAATTATCCAATTCAACTAAAAAATATTTACATAGCACCTGTTACTAGTAAGTCTCTGTGCTTTAAATTGCAGGAATATGCAGATTAATTAATAAGAGTCATTGTCTGCAAGGAGTCTATAATCTTGTTAGAAAGTTAAGCAAGTAGCTGTATTGGGAAGTTAACATCAGGACATATAATTAAGCTATGACAGGAATCATGAAATAAATACAAAATGCTATGGAGTCTGAAGAAGAAAAAGCAAGTAAGTATTAATAGTTAGGGGAATCCAGAGAGGTTTTATGGAGAAGGCATTAGAGCTAGACCCTATGAGTAGGGATTTAAAGGAGATTGTAACCAGGTGTGGTGGCTCACACCTATAATCCCAGAACTTTGTGAGGCTGAGAAAATTCCCTTCTGTTCCTAGTTTGCCAAGAGTTTTTATCAGGAAAAGTAATCTTGGCCTGAGAATGAGTTGGAATTGAGGTTTTTTTATGATTCCACTTTATCTCTGTTGTTGGCTTATTAGTTATAAGTTTCTGTTTTGTTATTTTAGTGATTGCTTTAAGGTTTAAACACATCTTTAACATATTACAATCTAACTTCAAGTGGTATTATACCAGTTCACATATAATACAAGAGCTTTACAAAAATGTATTTCCATTTTTTCCTCCTGGCCTTTATGGTACCATCAGATTGCATTTTACTTGTACATATGTTATAATCAGCATAATAAATGTCATTATTTTTGTTTAAAAACCAATTGACTTTTAATGTTTTAAACAATAAAAAATTTTCATATATGTCACCTTGTAGTTACCATTTCAGTGTTCTTCATTCCTTTGTATAAATTCAGATTTCCATCTGACATTATTTCCCTTGTGTTTGAAAGATTTCCTTTAACATTTCTTACAATGCAAGCCTCCTAGTGATAAATTCTTTCAGCTTTTATGTGTCTAAAAAGTCTTGAAATTGCCTTCATTTTAAAAATACATTTTGCTGAATATAAAATTTTGAATGATGGTAATTTTTTCACTACTTTAAATATATTGTTCCACTTTTTCTTGTTTGCATTGTCTCTGATGAGAAATCAGTATATTTGTTCCTTGTCCTTGTTCTGTACACATCATGTCTTTCTTTTCCTCTGGCTGCTTTTAAGATTTTTTTCTTTATCATTGGTTTTAGCAATTTGATTATGATGAGCCTTGGTGTACTTTCCTTTGTTTATCCTGTCTTGGGGTTCACTGAGCTGCTTGGATCTCTGGGTTTATAGTTTAAGTGTGTAAAATTTTTAGCATTATTTCTTTGGATACTTTTTCTGTCTCCCTCCCTCACTTCAAGGATTCCTCTTATTTGTGTATTAGGCCACTTGAAACTGTCCACAGTGTACTGGTGCTCTTTTTATGTTTTTGAATTCTTTTTTCACTCTTGTTTATTTTGATAGTCCCTACTGCTATGCCTTCAAGTCCACTAATCTTTTCTCCTGCAATATTTAATATGCCTTTACTCTCATTCCCGTCAGTGCTTTTTTTCTCCCCTGAGACATTGTAGTTTTCATCTCTAAAATTTCACTGAGTCTTTTTTATATCTTCTATGTCACTACCTAACTTTGTGAAAATACAGTGATAATAACTGTTTTAATAACTTTTAAAATGATCTCTGCCGATGCTAACATCTGGGTCAGTTCTAGGCCTGTTTTAATTGGTTGATTAGTCTCCTCATTACAGGTCGTATTTTCCTGCCTCTCTGCATGCCTGGTAATCTTTGATTGCCAGACATTGCAAATTTTACCTTGTCAGGTCCTGGATCTTTCTGCATTCCTATAAATCTTGAACTTTGTTCTGGGATGTAATTAAGTTTCTTGGAAATAACATTGTTTCTGTGTTTGTTTTTGTTTGTTTTTTTAAGGCAAGCATGAAACCAAATTTATTGAGGAAGGACAAGATAAGTTTACAGAGCAAGAACAAGACATAGGTTTATAAAACAAGAGCAAAATACATTCGCCACAGAGGATGAACGGACAAGAGGGCCAACTCGTTCTTTTAAGTCTTGCTTTTGTGATTTGCTAGGTGGATCTGGAGCCGTCCTCAGTAGAGGGCTAATTACCCCTCACTACTGAGGCAAGACCTTCCTGAGTACTCTACCCAATGCTCTGTAAATTATAAGGTTTTTCAGTCTTGTGTGATGAAACAGGCACTAATTATGGCCCTCTAATCTTTTTTAATGGTTCTTTCTCTGGCTTCAGGTAGTTTCAGCACACACATGTGTTGGGTTTTGGTTTTTTTGAGCTTGGTTTTGCTTTCACTTCCAGGCTGTAGGTTTAGTTTGTCCTTAATTTTGGAAAAGGAAGCCTTTACTTAAAAACTTAAAGCTTCTTTATTAAGTGAAAACAGAGTTAGGATTTAGTATTAAATAATACAGCTGTTGGAACTATTAGAATAGTACCTAGTAATTCTGGTGCGACAGCTGTCCTTCCCTTCCCTTCTTCCCAACTTCTGGGGCAACTCCACCTGCCCCCCCCTCACAAAATAGCCTTTTGCTGCCTCATTTTCAATAGCAGGTGGCTTTGCTTGGTTTGTTAAGCCAAAGGGCAATGCGGAATTGTCACGCTCCTGCAGTGGAAATGGACACAAACCTTCGCTCACAGGTAGAGAGCCAACGCCACACTTCAGGAACAGAGAGCCAGACAGCGAGGGCTGAATTAAGGTGTCCTAAACGTCTAAATGAAGTTCTCGCGCTGTGGGAGAATAAGAATCATACACTTGGCCCTTTGTCTTCTTGGGTTATTATAGGTGTTCTTTCCAATAACTGAATAATTCGAAGACCTTTCCAGAGATAAACAGTGTTTTCCAATTAAAGCAATTCTTTTCAGAAATTAATGGAGAACAAACTGGGTCCTGTTCATTCTCTTCTATTAGGCAAACAATTTACATTTTATTATGAAAATGAAGTCTGCAAACAAGATTACTTTATTAAATCACCACCTCCTCAGCTTTTCTTCTCTGTGGTAAGTATTCACTATGATTTAATAAGCCTCCCACCAGCCTCATGAGCATTTTTAAAATGCCTTTGTTTTCCTCTGAGATTTAACTGAGATGTACAACCCTTTTATTTTCAGAACTCATGGAAAAAACGGTTTTTCGTCCTGTCAAAGAATGGGGAAGAGGGCTTTAGTCTTTCCTACTACAAAGACCATCATCAACGAGGTTCCATTGAAATTGATCGGTGTGTATCCAAGCAGGAAAATTTTTGTAACAACAAATACTATAAAGTCAAATACCAACAAGTTGCATGCAAACTGAAACTTAAATCATTGCCCAAAGAAACCAAGGGTTTCAAACTTACTTATTATTTGTGACTGAATAGGAGCTAACATAGTAAACACTTTGAGCAAAAGATAAATATTTTATAGTACATGTTATAGTTGATAAATCTTTAAGAAGCATTCAGTGAAGGTCTTTGATTCATGTACTTTGTGGACAAGATGAAACAGATGAAATTACCATTTTATAAAGGCAAAATGCATTTTAAAAATATTTAGATCAGCTTTTTTGGTCTCTCTTTAAAAAATTATGTACAAAAAAATTGACAAAGATAATAATTTGTGGCACCAGGAATCCAAACAAAATAGGAACTTTTGAATTTTAAATTTCAGGCTAAACAAAGTATTTCCAATTAATGATAGACCATATCCAAAATCCAAACTTATTTTCTAAAATTATTGGATAATCTTCAAGACATGTATCAAGCAGATCTGAAGTTTTATTCAATTTGAATCCCAGTATAAAATATTAGTCCGTTTTCTTTCCATTTTTATATCTACATTGGTTTAATACTCTGTGTCTATATCCAACAGAAATTCCAGTGTAGAAGTCGGCATAAGTAGCCAGGAGAAGTTGCAATCTGTACAGAAGATGTTTAAATGCCACCCTGATGAGGTGATGTCCATCAGAACCACTAACAGAGAATACTTCCTCATTGGCCATGACAGGTGAGAGTAGTAAGACAGCACAGACCATCTCCTGTGTGCAACACAAAAGCAACCCAGAGACCAAAACATTCTAAACCAACAAACAACAAACATGCTCTGAACAGAGACCCATGCCACAACCTCAAACGCCATTTTGTCAGTCTTCATTACTTGTTAAAATTCCCTGAAAAGTCACTGTACTAGTTTCCTGGGGCTGCCATAACAAAGTGCCACAAGCTAACTGGGTGGCTTAGAACAACAGAAATGTATTGTCTCACTATCCTGGAGTGAGGGTAGTGGGAGTCTGAAATCAAGGTGTTGGTAGGGCTACGCTCCCTCTGAAGGTACCAGGAAAGGGTCTGTTCTCTCCTAACTATTGGTAGTTCCCTTGGCTCATGGCCACATAACTCCAGGCTTCACATGGTGTTCTCGGTGTGTGCATGTCTCTGTGTCCCAATCTCCCCTTTTTATGAGGACACCTGTCATATTGAATTAGGACTGTCTTACTCCAGTATGACCTCATCTTGACTAATCACATCTGCAACAACCCTATTTCCAAATGAGGTCACATTCTGAGGTACTGGGGGTTGTAATTGGAATATATGAATGGGGGGGTGGGGGAAATTCAGTGCATAACAGTCACCATCACCCCAGATGCATTCCATGTAAAAGAACCCAACAGATCAACATCTATACAAGCTACACATATTAGGGAGGGACTGTGCTTACCCCTAGCGAAGTCTTCAGTTTTCAAGAGAGGCTCCTGGCACTAGCAGAGGTGCCTAGTGGATTCTTCATTGGTAAGTATCTGCTTGAGTGAGAGACAAAGTTGGTTTTGGGGGGTGGGGGAATGGCAACAAATGCTAAAGCCAAAGTATGAAGAACGATGGTTTCAGATTGACCCAAAGCTTTCTTTTAAATTGTCATGCGAGTCAACAGAAAAGAAGATGTGATTTATACAAAATCATTCAAGCACATTCTTCATAAACACGTGCATTCCTTAAGGGGAGACACACCAGGACAGTTACACAAAAATGGCACTTACATGTCAGGGGGCTGGCTTAAGAACACGAAAGAAATCAGCGTCAAAGCCAAAAGCCCCAAGCCCTGTGATTACTACTGTTATTTCCTACTTTACTTCTCATTTCTCTGAGCTTTCCCCACAAAGGTGGCAAGAGAGATAATTTTAGTGTGTAAATGTGGAGGTGGGCATTTAAACTACTTATGAAAAATCCTTATTTCTCTGATACCGGCTCTCACTGCCTGTTTTAACCTTAATAAAAGAGTCCCTCTCTGGTTCAAAGGAGTGCAGGTGCTATTGCTGTCACACGCTGGCTGAAAGTTTATTCCTATCAACAGGGAGAAGATTAAAGACTGGGTCTCCTTCATGTCATCATTTTGCCAGGATATAAAAGCAGCACATCAGAATACAGAGGTGACTCTATATCACTAATAAAATAACAGGGCTCCTGAACACAACCCTCTTTCAACAGGAAACAATGGTAGCTTTTTTTTTCCTCCTTAGCAACTGGCATTAATACAAGGAACAAATAAGTGAGAACATGTACGTTCTTGTTATTTTTTATGATTCACAATAGGAGAAAAATTATTTTTGCATTTTGCAAGAGAGCTAAAATACAGACACTTCAGATTTTCTTTATTGTGGTGGGGGGAGGAAAAGTTAACTGTAGCATTTTTAAATAGTAGCTAGAACTACAGTACTTTCAATCATTGTTATTTAAGGTACATAACAAGCTTCCTTTCAAATGACTAAGTCTAGGGTGGTTTCTATAAAAATGTTTTTCATCTTGCTTGCATTTTTTAATATAATGTCTCTTTCATGTAAGTGCTAATAGCTTTAAATTTTAAATTTACTTTACAAGGGCCTCTGCTAATTTTTTAAGTTCTTTCTTAGGGCAGACATTTATAGATGGAATTTTGGTCTTGAGGTTTTTTTTTTTTTTTTTGGACATGTTTTCTAGGCTGTTCTATGCTTACAGCAAAAGCAAAAGCCAGGGAGGAGAAAGCAAAGCATGTCTGCAAGTAGACTCAAATGATTAAGCAAAGAGAACAGGGGATGAGGGAGATACAGTTGAGAAGATAGGTTGAGGGAAACTTGGGTCATCTCTGAAGGCCAGGCTGAGCGTCCTCGAGGGTCTGGGAACAGGAGAGAGACAAGGTCAGCTCTAGTTTTAGTGAGATAACACCGGCCATCTGGCAGCACGAGTATTAGACAGCCACGGGGAGAGACTGGAGGCAGGGAGCCTGGTGGAGAGGCTGCTGCTTCATTCCAGATGAGAGATTAGCTGTGCCCTGACTACACCATTCTTTTCTTGTAAGCAGGAGAAACTCTCATTGGATGATAAAAGGGCCTCTTCAGACCCTCTCCTTGGTCCTTCCAGCCCATCAGAGGACTCCAGCTTGCCAAGAAACAGTCTCCCAGACGTGGTAATTGTACTTACCTCTTTCCCTCTGAGAATAGCACACTTTGGAGTCAGCTAATGCTTCAGAATCTCACCAATTAGCAGCTGAATTGGACCATGCCCACCTTCCTCCAAGCCTAACGCACCATAAGAACGATTCTTATCCTGTGTGTAGTTTCCACACCACAGATGAGCCTCACTGCTTGGCCTGGATACCTCTCAATGTATTCATTCATTTCAGATGCTCTTGAGATGCATCTGGGGGTGCAAGGTTAAGATCCCTTGGCTAAACCAAAGCCTGGCTGGCAGCTTTTTCCTTCCTTCTACACACAGCACACAAATCCCTCTGTAAAGAGAGTCCCCAAACACAACTTGATTTTCTGCCGTACTGTCTGTACTGCACAGGCAAAGGCAGAGTTTCTTATCAATTTCCTTCATTTACCCTGATTGGTATTCCTCCTCATTATGATGGTATAGCACTTCATTTTCATTTCCAATGAAATCCACTTGAGGAAGTAAAATATAATATATCTGCCTCTTGAAAGTGACTTGTAATTATACCTTCAGCTTTCTTGGATTTGCAATGTTCCCAACTTTGGATATCAGCAATAAACTGGCTGAGTGGTTTTGTTCTCCTGCATGGATATTATTAGTGTTTCTTCCCTTAGAGACTTAGCCAGTGACTTACCCCTGTCTGTGGGTACCAAGCTCATCTAATGAAGCATAGCCTCTTATTTTATCTAGTTGGTAGCTCTCCAACTATTTTAAAAGCCTTTTGTAAAACATCAAATTCACCAGGCCAAATACCTCATCCTAGTTATTCATTTAATGAGTAGAAACAGTGCATAAAACAGTTAAGAATCTTTTTCAGTAAATGCCTCTTGTTTTTCACTCACGATATCCCCTTCCCCCCAGAGATAACATTATTGGTCATTTTGCTTTTCCATACTATGTATTCAGATCCAGTGATGTTTCAACCAGCTCCAGTTAAGAGTACCATTCGCCTTGTTGGGAGTTGTTGTTATTGTTTAAATTACATGGAGAACCTTTCTTTACCCTCAACTCAGATGATCTGGCTCCATGAGTTTGGAGCTAGAAAAATGGATATAACTTAAATACACCTGGTTGTTGTTTTTTTGTCACCTTCTTTCAAGGATTTCCTAGAGAACATCGAGTCTTTTCAAAAGCCCCTGTTCGAAGGCATTGTTCTTAGAAGAATTAAATTGTACTTATAACAATTTTCCTACTATACAAAGCAGCTACTTTGTGGTAGAGTATTGTGTTATCTACTGGGGAAGGGAGGGCAATAATTAGTTGAACCTAGATCACCTTGAAACCTATAATTCACCCTATCACACGATCAACATGACCCAATTACATTGCTATGGAAACAATAGAAGCATGAGACAAGAACACAAAAGAAAAATATTGAGCAGGAAGAGGAAAGGTGCAGTGCCTGGACTCTGAGTTAATTACCTCCTCAGGTGGCGTTGGATGATAACCAGAAAACCATGGGGGTGAGTACTCCCATGGCAGAGCTTAGGGACTTAGATTGCCCCCCTGGGAGAAAACCACTTGTTCTAGGTTACAGCTCCAGATGGTTGAGAAAAAAGAAAACCTGAATGATGTGCTTATATTTTTATATCATCAGTGGTGACCCAGACTCCAGAGGCAAGTTCAAGTTGTGGGCTTCTGGATATAACCTCGGAAGATCTTCTGGTCTTTTCAACCCAACTAATCTATTATGGCTTTTCCAGAAAGCACGTGATTTAATTCCATCTCTTGCAAAGACAAAAAAAGCATTAATTCCTTTTTTTCTCTCTTTTATTCAGCATGGTATGGAAGAAAGTTCTCCAGGATTCAGGCCAGCTCATCCACCACATGATTTCTTGCCAGGGACCACTGAGGATACAGCAGAAGAGAGTCATTACCTTAGTCCTCGAAGTGTTCTTTTAGAGGTAACCCCTTCTGTCTGCTCATCATGCAGTCCTACAAATATTTCCTGCACCCCCGCCATGCACTATTCACGAGGCACTAGGTGGGGTCCGAGGGAACACAGGTAAATCAGGTGATGTGCTCACAGTGCTGACAGCTGAATAGGAGCTGACTATAACACAAGATGGAAGGGCTCCATGCTGAGGAAAGATGCTTGTAAAACGCCTAGGGGTGCACAAGGGGGAGGGTGGAACTGACTTCCAGATAAAAGGTCAGGGAAGGTTGCTCAGAGGAGATGCATTTGACCTTATTTGATTGGTACAATGTGGATGTGGGGGATTGACTTGGGGAGTCTTTATGCATTCTCTGCAGAAAGAATAATATGAGCAAAGGTCCCTGGGTGATAAGTTGGGTGGTGTGCGTCAGTCTATTGATCCACTGTAAGCCCTTCCTGACCCCCTGCTGAGCGCTGGCACTGGACTATACTAGGCACGGTGCCTACAATGATGAATCTGACGTTGCGCCTGCCCTCAGACATCGCAGTCTCATCAGTCACCGCATGACAGTGTGACAGGGGAGGCATGGTTAAAGGGCTCAGGAAGCAATAGAGAAGGACAGGTTTTCTCTCTCTACCAGAGGCAGGGAAGGCTTCAGAGATGAAATGGCAATTGATAAGTGTACGATGAATAGTTCAGTTAGGCTGCAGCCTAGAGTGCACGAATGGCACAGTGGGAAATAAAACAAAAAAGAGTCAGAACATGATGGGTCTTGAATGCCAAGTTGACTTCATTCTGCAGGTAGCATAGGGGCAGTGATGGCTTCAGAGTTGGGAGGTGGCAAAACCTGAATTAACTTTCACTGATATTAATTTAGCAGCTACATCTGTGGCAGACTACAGAGAGAAGAGAATGGCTGGCCAGGTGCAGTAGCTCATGCCTGCAATCCTAGCACTCTGGGAGGCCAAGGCGGGAGGATTGCTCGAGGTCAGGAGTTCGAGAAGAGAATGGAAGTGAGAGATAGCAAGACAAAAGGGGGCTAGAGGAACTGCATCATTTCCCAAATTGGGGGTTTTCTACAAGATGGTGACATGTGTTTCTACAGAGTAAGCATTCTCAGCCAAATAAGTTCTGAAAACACCAAGTTAAAAGAGGTTAAACAAGCTTCTTAGCAGCAGAATTCTCAGAGCCTTTAGTATGCAGTGGTGCATTATAAATAGGCAAGCCGGATACAATGCACAGCATTTCCCAAGCTCATTTGAGCGCAGAGCCCTTCTTTCACCAAAAATATGTTCAAGCTCGTGTTTCCTGGGATGCGGTCTTTTGTGATAGTCCCAACAACCAGTCAGGTGTGTGTCAAGCACCAGTTAAGCCTGGCAAATTTAGGCACTTTGTGGGATGCAGTCTATTAAAGCAGCTAAGACTAAGCTAAAAGACCACCCCCCCTGAAAAAAAAAAAACAGTACAAAAGTAGGCAATAGAAATCCAGAAAAAGGAGAACTTGGCAATAGCTGAGGCGAGAAGAGGAGGCTGCGGGACGTCAGCCAGGCCCGAACCGATTTCAACAGGCAGGAGGGAAGAGGGGCATTCCAGGTAAAGGAAGCAGGTGCACGTGGGGACGGGAAGAACACTGTTTGTAGGGGACAATCGGGAGACTGCCTTGACTGGAGCCAAGTGTTCCAGTTATAGGTCAACAATGAACTTGCTGGGAGGCCTCAGAGGTTTTGAACAACCATTGCTGCAAGTGACTGTCTTTGTTCTAAAGGAGTTATTGAGAGCCGCCCAAGGGCCATGTCTTCTAGGACCCTTACCCGCCCCCCCCCCCCGCCCCTGTCCCCCACCAAGCAACCTGGGCTGCCTGAGAGGTGTATCATCGACTCAGCCAAGTGCCATGATTTTGTGGTAGAACTGATTGGGGAAAAGCTCTCATGTCATTAAGTGTCTAATGATGAAACAGAAAGGTAAACAGCAATTTAGTCCAATAGAAAGAACATTTGTATCAGGAAGATGGGGGATTCGGGAGAAGAAAATTGACTTTGAGTCTGCCAGAGGCTTTGCTGGTTCTGGTAAGGTTGGTTCATATACCTCAAATGAGAACCACATTCATCCGGTGGTGGATGTGTTAACACCTACTATTTCAGGGCCCAGAGCCATAGTATCAGGAACAAGAAGATACCTGATTGGTAGACTTGATTCTTTACGTCTGTTCCTCTTGTCTATAGTTGGATAATATTATTGCTTCCAACAATCCTGATGAATCCATTGAACCTGGCAGTCCAGACCAGGACTCCAAAAGAATTGAGCGTCTTTACGAGTCAATGAGATCCTGGTAAGTAAAACTGCCATTTAAAAAACTGATTTTAGCTAATCTGCTGTTATGGAATAATTACTGCCAGTTCATTTTAATAGTTGATAAATTGATGCAAAATATCACCACAAACAAGGTTCAACATATTATTCAGTAATAAAACAAGAAAATGTGGCAGTGGCTTCTCCACCCACAGAAAACCATTGGTGACGTCCTCAGGACATTTTCTGTCTCCTGGGGAAGTTATTTTCTATTTTGCATTTGTCTTTCACACTCTCACTTCTGTCCTCCCAACCCTGTAAAGGGTTATTTTGATTCCATATCCATTTTCAGAAGGAAATTTTGTTGGATATGATTCTAACTATGGCTGGGATTCTGATGGTGGTTGGATAGACTTCAAGACCTTGTTAGTTTTCACATGGCTGCTAGCTGCTTAAATCTGACACACGCAGAGGAAAATTGTAAATAGACATGCTAAAAAAGGGTTTGTTTTAACTTCTTATACTTTAGTTTTTCCAAAGAGACATCCCGTGAATCTGCAGAGAGTAGCAAAGAGGAACCCCAGATCCTTCCAGATACCCAGGATGAGGAGCTTCGCCTGCAGGAACGAGACTCAGGAAGTGATTCATGGCCTTCACCTGACAATACGGAAGTGCAGACCACAAGTGACCAAAAGAAATCCACCTCACTAACTGTTGTGCAATTGTCTATATTAATCAAGTAAAGCTCTAATTTCTAAAACTTTATGGGCCCTAAGAGCAAGGCAGACTTCTTCTTCTTCTTCTTCTTCTTCTGTTTGCATACAATTTAAATTTTAAAGCAGTTCCTAAAAATCTCCAAGTCAGCCAAGAATATGACCAACTTCTCCCTGTCGTTGTGGCCAAGGAGAGTGAATAACTCTCTTTTGCTAGGGCAAAGCGGTCCCTGGATTGGGGGTAGCAAGTTCAACTATTTTTAAAAATTCTCCTTTGGCAGTCTTTCATGTCCTGGAACTTTGGATACACACTGACCTAAGTAGCATGTCACCCAGCTTTTTATATTAGCATGATTACAGGCACAAAAGTTGCATGAGGCTTAATGATCCACTAGGAGAGAGGTATTTAGGTTTTAAGTGATACCAAGACCTTTTGATATGATTGTTGTAATTTTAACTCTTCTCTGAGTCTTCTTCTATGGAATCATTTCTGGCAAAGAAATACACAAACTGACCTGATGTTAACAGTTATGTAACCAATTTAGTCCATTTTTGCCTTCCTTCCTATTGCCTGCCACCTACTACCACATCCCAAGAGGGGTAGGGAAGGGCATTAATGAGTACTTTTCAGAAATTTAAATTCATATTTTTCTGCAAATGTTTCATATGTTTCTGCAAATGTTCTTTACCTAGAAAATGTTTAATATCATCTGAGAAATAGGAGGCCAAAAGTCTACTCAGAAAGTACAGTTCAGAGCCAGGGCCAGTCACCTGATAGACTGTTAAAAATGTCTTGTCTCATAGCAACATCCCTGATGAAAGCCAAGTGGAGAAGCTGAATGTGTTCCTTTCTCCTCCTGATATCATAAACTATGTCGCTCTCATAGAAGCCGCAGGACGGATATGGTAGGTTGGCGATTTGACTGTTATTGATTATACATGTAGTTGGAAGAGATGAAGAGAATAATTATATCTGGAAACACTGAATTTGGCAAAACTGACCAGGAGGCTTGGATTATTATATTGCTGTTTTTACAAGAAGGTCTTTGAAGCAGAAATGAGGGTATTGTTGTCTAGGAGAGTCAGCTGGAAGGTGGGGTTGGGGGGAAGTGTATAAGAGGACCCAAAAGTCCAGGAAGCAGCAAATTTCTGACTTCTCAAAGATGAAGAATGAGCAGGCATACATATGGTCCAAGGACATCATTCCCAATCATTGAACAATGAATATTTGAGGAATGAATGAAATTAATGAAGTTAACAAAATTCAAAGGTCTAAAAGAAAAAAGCCATACCTATCAGGGTCTAAGACTTCCAGAGACAAGGTAAAAAACTGCCTGTCAGGGAATCAGACACAAAAGACAGTGTGGCAGAGAATTTTCTTAATAACTGTTTATTTGATTCCATATTCTTTTAAAGACTTTGTAATTTATTCTGAAGGAAGCTTCCATTTTTATAAGAGAAGAAAGCCTTTCAATGTACAGTAAATGCTACACATTGTTTATCTTATAAGTTCTAAGTGTGGAGGAACCACAACCTTCCATTTTTACAAATTTTCCACACTCTAAGGCTCAATAAATACTTAATAAAAAACTGTGGACTCCTCTATGACTGGGCTTGCTCATTAGCTAATTCATTTATTTGTTCATTAGACACTCATTGTATAATCATTATGTACCCACTCCCAGCAAACACTTATTGAGCACCCTCTGTTTATTTGGAGCTATGGGGTTATAAAAATTAAAAAACAAAACAAACAAAAAGGTGGTACCATACTTCCGGGGTCACATAGACTGGTGAAAAAGACAGCCACACAAACAAGTAAATACAAAATGCATTTTTATTTAAAAATATAATAAATAAGGTACTCACACAATGCAACAGAAGTCCAGGGGAAGAGGACGTTAATTACAGCAAAGGAACGGAACGTAGGACTTTGTAAGGGTGGTATGATTTGAGCTGGGCTTTGGAGGAAGGGTTAGGCTCCCATGGCAGTGATGGAGCAAAGAATATTCCAAACAGGAAAAGGAGGTCGTCTCCTTCAGAGGCATTGCAACAAGCTCAGAGCGAGGCCCCACGTGTGCCCTGCCCTCCCAGCGAGCTCCGTCTCACGTGTCGTATTCCCACTGCAGTGTGGCTCAGTGGGAAGGCCCCCCGCGCCTGGGATGCTTATTTTATCATGGAGATCACGTTTTGGCGGTGAATGACCTGAAGCCCCACAGCCTGGAGGAGGTTTCCTTGTTTCTCAGCCGATCCATCCAGAAGGAGGTGAGTACTACTCATCAGCCCTGGCCAGGGCAAGTCAGCGCCGGAAGGAACAAGATCATGGTCTTAGATGGACTCTGAGAAGTACTCTGAATACAAATGGGATTCTTACTTCTTCTGCCACTGAGTATAAGTAACAGAATGTTCTTTTAGGAAGGACTCTTTCAGAATTCTTTCCCATTGAGTGGTGTCTGGAGAGAGCACTGGGCTAGGAGACAAAGCACCTGGGTTCAGGACCTCAGATGCAAAAAGAGCTTATGTGAAATCAGTCTGGCTCAGGGCTTGCAAAGCAACTCCTTCAACCAATTTGTGCTTCAGTTTTCTCCTATGAAAAATCAGGGATAATGACAGCACTGGTTGTTGGAGGATTAAATGAGAGTAACGTGCTTACAACAGTAACTGGCACATATTAGGTGCTCGATATATTAATAGTTACTAGTTACTTTTACTTCTACTATGACTGGCCATGGAATATTGTGCAAGTTCATTTTTTTAAGCTTCAGTTTCCTCATCTCAGAAATCATTATAGCTGTATCTTCCTAGAGTTATCGTAAGAATG
Source organism: Lemur catta (assembly GCF_020740605.2). Classification (NCBI taxonomy): domain Eukaryota; kingdom Metazoa; phylum Chordata; class Mammalia; order Primates; family Lemuridae; genus Lemur; species Lemur catta. The sequence continues at coordinate 13,908,991 of NC_059141.1, read as the reverse complement.
AAACATAATATGTGGGTATACACTGAGTCTGTGTACTTATAAAGGATTAGGTGTCCTGGACATCAGTGTAGTCTCCATTTTAATTCCTTCCATGGTCTACTTTTATTTCTAACTAGCCCTGTGACCTTGGAAAAACCCTTCATTCCCTGGGCTTCACTTTATTCTCTCTGAAGTGAGAGGGTTGGTTTTCAAACTACTTCTTGCACCCCGGACGGGAGTGAAAAGAGAGGAGAGGAAAGGAACAGTATGCTGGGGCTTCAACTGGAGAAGTTCACATTTATCCCCCTACTTTTCCACTCCCACCATTCCTGGCTTATTTCTTTATGTTAAAATGGATATCTAATCCTCATTTAAAATTCAAACACTGGGTCCCTGGAAGGAAAAAGAACGTTGGAAGAGGGCAGTGTGGCACCAACGGAGGAACAACCACTGGCCCTGATGATGTTCTCAAGCCCCCAAGCCCATCACATTTACTTTCCTTCCTGTCAGGCTACAGTTGAGAGAAACGGGAGGGTGGGTGGGGAAAGGGTGGGGCCGTGAGGGGAGAGAATGTGAGATGCTAGAAGGCCGGGCAGAAGGGTGTGTGTGTGTGTGTGTGTGTGTGTGCACGCGCGTGTGCGGGGGGAGGACATGCTAGATTGCCTGCGAAACTCATCAAACTTCAATTTCCTCCCAATTTTGCCTGGGGTTGGTCCTGTCTGGTGGTCTCATCTTGATTCACTAGTTTCAAGAAGCTCTTTTAATTCTTGGCGCGAGTGGGCCCACCTGGGCACCATCGATGCCCTCTGGAATCTGCCCTAAAGGCTCAGGCCAGTGGATGCCAGAAAATAAAAACCCACCTTCCACTCAAATACACAAGTCATCCCTGGCTGCTTCTGGCCCAGATATTACAGTTCATCACAGGATTTTCTTCAAAAACAGCTTTGAAGTGTGTGAATGAGGACAGATTGAGAACCAACCACTGTAGGGGATAATCTTTAGTCATGTAATTTTCTTCTTTCTTGTGTTTTAGAAAGTAAAACTCACCATTGGCAGGATCCCAAATTCGGAGAAATTCCATGCTGTAGCTTGTGCATGCCCCTTAAAGTATCAAGGTGTCACACCTTCTCAACTGGATACATCTGGACTGGAGAGGACGCTAAAGAGGAGTCCAGCCATTAAAAAGGTCCCGAGGCAGAGCACTGGAGAGTGACATGCCAGGGACCCACAGCGGCTGAGCCAGGATGGAGCCCTGGGCTTTATCTACCCTGTGATAGGAGACAAGTCGTCACTCTAGGAATTTCTGCATCTGCATCTTTATAGTGGGGATAACTGTCCCCTCTCTGGCTATGGCATCAGGAATGCTGAAAGGGTCCTGTGGGATAATGACTATGGAACGCAGTGAAAATGGAAAGCCTTGTTATCTGAGACTTTGTCCCAAACAGCACAGACGCAGCTTGGGTCAGTCCCTCACGTAATACATGTTGTGTGTTCCATGAGGTCGTGGTCCACACAATCCCTTCTTTGTTAGGAAACGTACAGTTGGAAATACTCATTCCCAGAAGGCAAGGTTTCCCAAGAGAGAAGTGATACCCAATCAGCCTTCCCAAACACCTCCTGCCTCTCATCACCTCCTCCAGAGTGCTGAGACAGAGTGGCCTCCTAGATTCAGTAAGTATCTTGTTTTCTTAAAGACCCAGAAGCTTTAGAAGTCAAGGCAGTTTTAGGTCACATGCAGCAAAGATCTGCCTGCCGTACAAGCAGTAAGACAACTACTTAGCACTTCAAGGTTTGAAAGTTCTTAACTAATGGATGCATTAACTAATGATCCTGGGAAGCCAAAAGAATCAAACTCTTTTTTATAAATAGGAAAACAAAGGCAGAGAGCTAAAGCACTAATAAAATGTTAGAGCAAAAGGAAGCTTCAGAAACAATATCATACCATGTTGTCATTTCACATGAAGAAATCAAGGCCTAGAATGATGAAAGACACGCCTGCTTTGGGGGTCCAGGTTTCATAGTTGTTGAGTGGCAGAGCCAAGAATCCCAACCCAGCTCTGGAAAACCGATGTCCTGATCCTCACCTTGCATTTGGACTTAGATTTGAAAAGACCTTCAGCACTTAAAAGAGACATTCAAATACAATTCATTTTCTGTTACACAGATTGTTAGGGAAGTATAAAAAATTTTCATTTACATGTTCTATTTGACCTACTGTTTCTACTTCTAGAAATTTATCCTACAGAAATACTCACACAAATATACAAAGATACCTGTAAAAAAGGTTTACTGCACCATTGTTTGTAATAATAAAAAAAATCATTTGGGGATTGCTTAATTATGATTTCATATAATTGAACACTGCAGATGTTAAAAAGTTCAGCATGTACAGTTATGGAAAAACGTTTACGATATATTAAGAATGAAAAAACCAAGTTATGGCACAGTAAATATAATATCCTCTCATTTTGTAAAAAATAGATTTTTGTTGTTTGTGTATATGTATATATACAATTTTTCCAACTCTAATCAGGGAGAGAGATACCTACCTTGTAGGGTTGTCATGAGGTTTAAATTTAAGCACATTGTGTGACATGTAGTGTTAGTTGTGCTACTGTTGCTCTGACATGCTTATTGAATTAAAGTTTAGAATATATCAAATTATTAAAAGAATTATCTCTGAGAAATATGATCAAGGTTGGCCATGGGGGGAGAGGCATTTCTGTAAATGTTTGAATTTTTTTTGCAATGAGCATATGTCACTTTTATAATAAAAAACATACGAGTGTGAAAAAATATTTATGTATGTATATTTTTTAAACTTTCATAAGTGAGAAACCAAGCCACCACAGTGAAGGAAATAAAAAACCATCAAGGCAAAACCGCCTGGCAACCAGCAATGTGGATGGATACACTGCTCTGAACCCAAAGGGCCTTCCCCTGCCTGCCTCAGAAGGCTGCACGCCAGTGCCAAGGAGAGCTGGACAACCCTTAGTCTCCAGTTCCTTCCACCCCCTCACTGAGGCAAAGAGCTGGAGGCCTAAGGAGTTGAATCATTTCTGTGGCTCCTGGAAGTGCTGGCACCGGAACACAGAACCCCTGGCTCCTAATCCCAGGCTCTTCCCAGCCCACTGCAGTGAGAGCAGCCAGCCTACTCCTGATTCTCCCTTAATCCCAGAACTTTCCACCTGCAGCAGAATCAGCTGGAGTACTTGTTATGCGGATTCTGCTCCTGGAGCTTCTCTCACACGAGGGTTTGTTCCCAAAGGAACTCTCAGGGCAGATTCCAAGATCCCCCCACCCAAAGATTCTGATTCAGTAGGTCCAGTACGGGGCCCTGGAATCTGCATTCTAACAACCCCACTCCCACCCCCACCCCGCCCAGAGGATTTGACGGCAGAAGGACCAAGGAACACACATTGAAAAACATTCCAGGGGTCCCACAGAGAGTCACGTGAATCCTCTGAGAAGCTGCAGAACGTGGAGTGAGTATGCACGGAGGGATTTTTAAGGGGGGAGGGCCTGTAGTTTTCACCAGTTCTGAAAGATGCTAATGATTATCACCCCCTACCCTACCTCCAAAAAAGAGCCTGGTTCCCAAAGGGAGAAGCCTGGTTTTCACTCCTTGCTCTCTGCTACTAGGGGACCAGGATGACCAGTGCCTGCAAGAAGCGATGCCTTCCTGACTGGGTGTCGCCACGCACTGTTGGGCCATTGAGGCAAGAGAGGGACCCACAGCTTTGCCTTTAGGCAAAGTCATGTCTGCCTGCTGTTCCTCCTCACCCGGTTTCATTCCTCTGGGCCTCGCCTTTCCCAGAGCTGGAGGCCAGCCACACTTTCCCAGGATTCAACCTGGGCTCTTTCGACAACAATGGTAGTGGCCCCAAGGGAAGCACATGACCAAACTGGCCCAAACGTGCAGTAATCAAGGAATTCATCTCAGACTCCAGGTTTTGGGGTCCTCTTCTGTTACACGGCTAAGAGAGCTGTAAGACTAGAGAAAGACTTGTGGCTCATATATGTATAATTTCCCCAGGGCTAAGAGGGTGGAACATACCCTCTTCACACTCTGCCCATCACATAGCCATCCTTGGTACATAATGCCATCCCGGACCCTTCCCCTCCCAGAGCTTCCCTCTGACGTGGAGCTGGGGACTGCAGAGTGATTGGCCCAGCTGTCCCTGCCAGGGAGGGCCCTGTCTGGGCGATTTCAGGAGGAAAGGGAGTAATCAGAATAGCTTACGACTATTCTTGGCGATCACATCCGTGGCCCGAATCTGGTGCAGCCCTTCAGTCTTGCTGGGGAAGGAACCAGAGCCCAGAAATGTAGAGAGACTCGCCTGGACTCCCCAGCTCCGTGCTATGCCTCCAGCTCCCAGGCCAACACATTTTCTGCACTTGCACAACTTCTCAGCATGGCCTTTGGAGTTACCAGCCTTCCTCCTCTTCCTCGTGGTTGCCTCTTGCATCTAGAATAGGCCACAGAGGGAGTCTATATGTTTCCACTTTGTTCTCTTGGCTGAGGATGCAAACTATTCAGAGTGAAATCTAAAAAGCAGCTGGTGAGATACAGAATACATGCACAGGGCCAAATTCATCCAGCCTTACTTGAAGCTGTCAGCATGTAAGTGCGGATTCCAGGAAGGCATTCTTCTTTGCAGAGAGTGAACCACTGTACATTCACATATATGTACATAAGTGTGTATGGATATGCACATGGGGGTGGAGAAGACAGGTGGGGGACCCACAATAATTCTTTCAATAAGCTGAGAAGCCGAAGCACCACCATCCCCCCACCCCCTTTCTCTTCAGAGTTTGTGCCAAGTGACTTTCCCTTGAGATGATAAGAATTTAAAGTATCATAAACAGGCCCAAAGGGAGAGGGCTTTCAAATTCAGCTGGATTAACTCGGAGCTCTTTAGTGAAGTTGAGCTCGTGGATATGCAAGAAATATGAAAAACCTCTTTAAAATGTCTGCATTAATGAAATCTTTGTCTAATGATCAAGGGTCTGGTAGGATTTTAGAGCCATTCTCCATATCAACTCTGGCTGGATGTTTCTGGAAGACTAAGAGGGCTTAAGTGAAACTTGCAGTCGTAGCACTGGACGCTGGAGCTGCACTTCCTGACACGATAGCCACTGATGCACGTGCCTATTTAACTTTAAGCTATTAAGTAAAATTTAGAATTCTGTTTCTCGGTTGCACTAGGCACATTTGAAATGCTCGATAGCCCTAGGCGGCAAGTGGCTGCAACACTGGATGGCACAGATGTGAAATATTTCCACCATCACAGTTAGTGCCAGTGGACAGAGCGACTCTGGTGTCCAGCCCCCAAGAGGGGACAATTCATGTTGGTCTTATTCACCACCACATTCCTCGCATACCAACAGTGTGTAGCTCATAGCAAGTGCTCAATAAACATATGTTGAAAGAAGAAATCACTGAATTTTGTGTTACATACTAATTCATAAACATTATTCAATTTTGATAATATTTTCAAGTAAAATATTCACACGAATGACTCTGATTACACACATACACACATACCCTATATATATATATATATATATATATATATATATTTGGGGGAGGGGGGATCTGGGGTCAGATCTAATTCACTTGAAAACCAAGGTATAGGCCTTTTTAATGTAAACTGTTTTCCCAACAATTAACAGGATTCCACAGAGTAGTAAATAGACTTGGAAGCTGTGATGGGGACACAAAAGAAATATAAGATCTAAAACTCTCCAACAAAGAGCTTCCAACATGGTGAGGAAGAAAAAAATGAGCATACCACGATCTCTTGTTTACCTGATGTCATTTGAGAAGGCACTATTATGTCAGTTTAATTTTTAAATGATGTTAAGCATAATCTTAAAATTGGTTGACACTTTCTTGCATTCTTAAACTCCTCCCACTCAGGGACATGGTTATGGGCATTCTAAGGGTTAACCACACTCTTAAGTATTTGCTAAGGAGCACTGAGGACCGTTTTCCTCTATGCCAAATGATCCTGGACTGCTCTGCTTATGCTGTGGGCTGGGGAAGCAGATGATGCAGCTTGTTCTAACTAGGCATACACCAAGAGTCAACAGACTATGACTGTGGGTGTAAGGTTTTATGAGTAAAGGACATCATTTTTTGAAACCGGGGTTCTGTGACACTGTTTTGGGGTGCTCAGTTGCCTTGATGGTGGTAATGGGTGGAGGTGTTGTCATTTGCTTGCCTTGTGGTTCTCACGTGTGCATTGGATAGGTGAGACCACCAGAAAAATGATCAGGGGCCAAGTAAAATTACTCTCTAAGAAAAATTAGAGAACAATTAACTACTAAACTGTGCGGTGACACAGGTGTTCAGAAAGGAAAGAGATAGTGATGGAACGAAATGCTAACTGTGACTAACGTTTGGTGAGCACCTTCTCTATGCCAGGCACTATTCAAATACTTTACCGAATCCTACGACAGACAGCCCTGTGAGACCAAAACTGTCCCCAGTCTTTGGATGGGGAAACCACAGCACAGGGAAGTTAAATCACTTGCTCAAGGCTATGGCTAATCCGTGACAGAGCTGGAATGCAAACCAGACAGACTGGCTTCAGAGACCACAGGCCTGACTCTACACCACACTGGAGAACTCCTGGAAGAGGAGATGAAGTTGAGCCCTGGACGAGGATAAGTCAGCAAGGGACGGCGGTGCAGGCAGCAGCAAGCGTGGAGCGCACCTTCCGAGTGAAAACAAGGGATGCGCAGAATGACTCAGTTTTTTCACACATCTCTGATGTCAGTCACAGGCATTCGTCCTCTTAGTCTCTCTCCCCCCGAATAACCACGAATGCCTGTACATTATACTCCAGGAACCAGGGGAATTCCACAGAGGCTCCTGTTATGACTGGTTAGCACGTTTTGCATCCGCCCTTCTAGATGGCCACCTGGCTCTGTATTATGTCCAAGTTAATAAGCAATTAATGCATTCCTCTGGTGACAAAGACACGAAGCTTATCCTCTGGACAGGAGATGAGTAAGAAACAATCCTTGACTTTGTAAATCTTAGCACCAAGTGGGGATAATATAAACACGTACACAGATAACTATTAATATAAGGCAAGTCCGATCATCCTAAAGCTTTTGTTAAGTAAAAATGCAGTGTTACAAATACAAAAGTCTTAAAGAATAATCCTAGCCAGTTGGTTTCGGAAAAGCTTCAAGGGAGTGGTATATTAGAAGGGGGTGTTTGGGTGGGATGAATGTCACATCTCGAAGAATGAATAGAAGTCACTTAATATTCTAGAACAGGCCAAAAATCCCAGTGCACAGCCACCGGAATGTAACTGCAGTGAAGTTCTCAAGGGTCCGATAGAACTCCTTAATCCCTTTGGAGCATAGCACTTTCTGAACACCTTTTGAGTTCAGGTACTGTGCCAAGAACTGGTGATATTAACAGGAATAAAATATGTTCCCTGAGGAAGGTGATAGCCTAATTAAGAATACAAGTATAAAAATTGGTTTAGGGATAAAAATTTCCCTTGTAGAATTGAAATATATGTCCATACAAAAACCTGTGCATGTTCATAGCAGCATTATTCATAATAGCCAAAAGTAGCTATTGATGAAAAGATAAATAAAATATGATATATCAATACAGTGGAACATTATTTAGCCATAAAGTAGAATGGTGTACTGATACATGCTACGACATAAATGAACCTTGAGAACATTGTGCTTCTGAAAGAAGCCAGACATAAAAGGCCACGTATTATATGATTCTGTTTATATACAATGTCTACAATAGATACACATTGGTGGTTGCCACGGAATGAGAATGGGGAGCAATTGTTAATGTGTTTCTTTTTGGGGGTCATTAAAATGTTCTGAAATTAGATAGTGGTGATCATTGTATAACTGTGAATATACTAAAGACCACTGAATTGTATACTTTAAAAAGGATGATTTTTATGGTATGTAAATGTATAAAAATACAAAATAAAAATTTCCCTCATAGATTCTAAAATTGGGTAGGGAAATCAGATATTAAGGCATCCTTCAACCTTGGAGATCAGATTCATTTACGTTTGATAAAGAATAAAGTAGGAGCAGCTTTCTCATGAACTGATAAAGTACCCTTTTCTAAAACATTATTTCATGTGAATCTGGTAAAACTTTTCCTGTATAAGAAACAGCTGACTGCCTGCTTAAAAAGAATATTTAACTCCTTTAATAGGTAATAATTTCTACAATAATCAAATCTTAAAATTACTCCAACAATCAGGGGTTTGGCTTAAAGATTCATTTACACTAAAGTGTAAATGACTACATGAATCTTAACTTAGAGCAGAAGGATGGCAAGAGAAGGATGGCAAGAGGGCACTTAGTGCCTATGAGGGCAGGATGTGCAGAGTTAGACTATAAAGAAAAAGGAAAGATGCTAATAAAGTAAGCACCTAAGCCAAATAATGTATTTCTCAACTTTTCTTAACTAGCTATGGATACTGGCTAATGTAGCTAGAAATTACACTTTCTCTTCCAAAGCCTTCTTCTAGAAATTGCTGAGAAAATCTGATTGCTATTTTTGCATATTTGGGACTGACACGATATTCCTGTGCTCCAAAGAAAGGTAATTCCTTGATCAATTTTTTTTGCCTAATATGCTAATCTAACCCTGATTTCTCATAGGCTGTCTTCCAATCTATTATCTTGCCACACAAAATCACACAAAACTTAACACTGTGATTTAAAAAAAGGGCTTCAAAAAGCCTAAAAAATGACCAAATCATGATGTCCCTAGCTAGGAAACCAGAAGCTCTTGCAATAAGCTAAGTGGAGGAGGCGTGGGCTCAAACTCACGAAGAAGGAGATTTAGGAAGAAATTGGTTTTAACCAATTACAGATAGCTAGCAAGATGCTGTCAGCTCAAATCATCCTGGATGCTGTCATCTACCTTCTTTTTAATTAACATCTTACATTTCTAAACAAAGTAGGTAAAACTGCAAAGGACTCTGCCAAGATTCCTCCTAGTTTACATAAGCCATACTTGAGCTGAATTGTAGGTTTATTAAGCAGTTCTGTGAACATTTTTAATGCACTATTTATTCACTGAGCTATACAAATAGATTTGATACTAGCTCACCATCAGTTTAGGCAAGATGCTTCCCTTCAGATAGTCTTCTGTTCGCTGTTAGGCATTTGCACATTATTCATTATCTTCAAAGCATTTTCATATCTACAACCCTCCCCTCCCCTGCAATTCCTCTCTCCCAGTTTGCTGGATTTGAGAGTGTATATCATCCAGATCGTTAAAGCTGTATCAGAATTTCCTAACTCTCTACGATATAGAAATTAAATGGAAAATAAGGATAAAGCAAATCACAGCACTGTAGATACTTTTAATATTTACTTACTTGGAAAACATTCAACCCAAACGGTTCAGCCCAAATGCCACCCTTCTCAACAGCTCTCTTTGCTTCCCCCTCCCGGGCCAAACTAATTGTCCCAGCTATATTTCCACATCACTTTGTATCCGCTTCCTCTGAAACATGTGAATCTATTGAGATTATTTATTAATATTAATATGTCTGTTATTCCACACAATTCTGTGGATTCTTTGTGGGCAAAGGCATATCTTGATCACGTTTAAATTTAAGAGTCTTTAAGAGTGCTCAGAATAATATTAAATGCATGTCAAATTATGTGAAATAGGAGGTCACAATCTCACAATGCAAAGCCTTCCTCAAAGTGCAACTATAATGCCCACAAGTACACCAAGTTTCCAGTTGGTTTTGCTTACAAGGGTGAGTTCTTAGAGCTGTGTGGTTCAGAGACGCTAGGGACAACAGAGTTCTAATATTTGTCACTAGCAAAAGTCGTCCACTTTACTCCTGAGTCAATAAACCAAGTATTTATTCAATGCTGCTTAACACCAGCTTGGAGCTTAGAAGCTATAGAAGATAACTTCTTCATTCTGAAGACATAGAAAGAAATGGAAAGGGGTCTGATTTTTTGAGCATCTACTCAACAATGCTCTGTACTAAGAGCTTTATGTGGCTTATTCCATTTAATCTCCTTAACAGCTCTTCAAGGTAAGTACTATCAACCTCATTTTACAGGTGAGGAGAATGAAGCTCAGAGAGGTTAACTGTCTTAAGGTCATAGATCCAAACTCAGGTTGGCCACCCTCCTCGGCCCGTGCACTACTACATAAGGCACGGTCTTTGGAGTCCTATTGATATGGATAGTTGCTGTTTGACCTTTGGCCTGGAAAATTCACTTCCCCTCTCCAGGCCTCAATTTTGGCATCAGTAAAATGGAAATACCACAATGGAATCGTAATCTTTTAAGGAACTCATGAAACCCTAAGGCCTATCATTCTAAATCCATTCAGGGAGATATGACTAATTATCATGAAAGGAGTATTATGACACATAAAAAAGAATGTATTTATATGCTTAAATCCACCATATAAACCAAAAGTGATGCAAGAACCTCAGAAACAGAACATGCATATAAGCTAATATACTCAGAGAAGGCCCCTCGGAACAGACAGGGCTTAAATTGGGGACTTAAAGGACGAATGCCATCTGGAAAGACAAGGGGGAGAGGAGGTTGGGCACAGGAAAGAAAATGACTTAAAATGGGCATGATAGTGAAGAGACCACTATACATAATGTTAATGAGAACTACCAACTGTTGAATGCTTGCTATATAGCAGGAAGTGTGCCCAGCCCTTTGTAAGTCTTGTTTCACTTAATCCTCCCAATAATTTTTATGAGGTTAAGTGTTAGATTATCTCCATTTTACTGATGGGGAAAGTAAGGATTAGAAAGGTCACACAGTTATTAAGTTGTAGAACCAAGGTCTGACTTCACCTTCTTTACTAACTAGGAAGGACTGCTTATGCTGGGGAGAAGTTATGGGACAGAATATGGAAATCCAGGTGGCTTCCATGGTCACTGGGAGTATCAGTCCATGGGAACTAATTTTCCACACAAAACATTACAAGATGCCCTGCCTCACCCAGATTCCTACCCTTTGGTGGACCAACAAATCCAACTTATTTGATTTGGCCTTTTCTGGGTATTCACCGTATCCTGTCATTTTTGCCAATGTCAATAGATTTCATGTTTTGTTTGTTATATCTTGATGCCAACATAAAATCAAGGTGGTTTCCAATATGCACTTTTCTTCCCTTTTGAAAATTATCCTTTCTTCCCCCTTTTTTGAAACTTATTCACTTGTCTATTGTTCCGTACTGAAAGAACAATAATGAGAAGTTGTCTGGTCAATGAATAAGCAAATTTATTTCCTTAATTCTATCTGATAGATGGCTGCCACATAAAGTACTTTCCAAAGACACATTTCCCAGGCATTCTTTAAAGGAAGACAGTTCTTCAAGGTCTTTGGTTTGTAGACAAAATTTCTTTCAATTTTATTATGCTTAATAGAAAGTTCCAAATTTTGCTATTGTTACAATTTTAGACTCATTTTCTCATGTTCCTACTCTACCTCTATCTCTTTCTGCCAGGTTTTTAATCCTTTGCTCATTTTTTTTGAGCCCTTTAACTACTATACATCTTCCTATATGTTATTGTATCAGAGAATTTTGAGGCTAGAGGCTTTGGTTCTACTGTATAGTCAGTCCTTGTGCTCCAAGAAATTCAAGAATTTAAAGCTAGACCTCTAATATAGAAATGACATGATCCTGAGAAGTCACTTCCTCACTGCCTTCCACAAAATGAATCAAATGCTGTGACCATGTGACTTCAGGGGTCTGGAAGTGATCTGGCTTCAAATTAAGCCAACTTTGGTCATAGACTCTTTCAGGTTCAGAAATAACTACTCAACCACCACAGCTGGAAACAGCCGCACCTGCTTTTGTCCATCTGCAATGGAAAACAATCAGTCAACTTGTCACCCAACTTCACGACATAAAGGCTGTACCAAGGATGGGGCCCCCAGCAGTTGGTGGGAGTTTGTGCCTAGAGTGTGTGGTAGGAGAGAATAACTTAACAGCTCAAGGACCATCAGGTAAAGCTGCTATTGTTACACACTGCATTAACTTTCTTGGGATGCCAATTATTAAAGATCAAAAGGAATACCCAGCAATAACATATGTCTTTTCAGATGGGAAAATTTTGGATCCCATGGCTCTAGCCATGAAGATTACCATTTGGAAAGGAAGTGCAGTGAAAGTCAGCATTCAGCAATAATAATCAGTGCACTCACTCTGAAGAATATGCACTGGCAGGACAGAGGAAGGTGTCCTGAGGAGGTGGAAAAGTACACTCACCGTACCCTCTGCTTCAGTGCCCAACTCCCCGTGGTGCTCTCTGGTGAAAAGTCTGCCTTGAGGTCTCTCCAGCTGTGTGACATGAATTCTGGGCAACACAGGGAAAGCTCAGCCAGTAAGCATCAACCCACCTGGCTCTCGAAGGGGCATCATACTGAAATACTTAGTAACCAAAGCATCTTAATACAACAGATAGCCACTGTCAAACCACATGGGAAATTATGCAGATTGTACTTTCTTTGAAAATGACTGGCAGGTGGACAGGAATTGTGCAGCATTTTCCCATATGGTAACTACTTTTCATTTCAGGTCTAGAAATAAAACCAAACTTAATCATTGTGGCAGGACTGAATAACAATATGTCTAAGTGTTCAGTCCTTATGTCAATCCCTTCCCAGAATAACATTTGTCAAGAAAAATAAAGATACACTTAAAACTCAAGTTGCCTACTCTAATGCAACTCTATAAATAGGTACTGAATACCCACTATGTGCAAGACATGCTGAAGACATAAAGACAGATTAAATATAACCCTTCTCTTCATTGCCATCTCTGGCATTGCAACCTGTCAAGGTGAGCACGTGGCTACAAATACATGGGCTGACAAGCTGGAAAAAGAAAATCAACACCAAAATCCCTCCTTACTCCCAAATTGATGACACCTGAAAGTGAGGATACGCTCCAAGTGTTAAATGCTCTTTTTAACCTTGGGAAATCATCCACATTTTAAGCCTTATCTACTTGCTATCAAATTTGTATCTGGTTAAGAAAAGCCATTCACTCAACAAATATTTCTAGCACCTATTACATTCTAGATACTATTCAAGGAACCAGACAAGAGAAGCAAAATTGCTGCTCTCATGGAGTTTACATTTTGGTAAAATCATCACCTCCAGCATAGAAATTATAATAATAGATCTGTTTAGATTTCTTTTCCATACAAAGTTGTTAGAAACTGCATATTTTCTTATATTTATTTATTTTTCTTTTTAGACAGCCACAAAAGCTGTGAAGAGACTATATATTTTCTGCCAATTTTTTTAGGCATCTAAAAAATTTTTTTAGACCAACATCTGAATTGAAAATAAACTTTTCTTAACTAATATGGATTCCAGTTACTATTTAAGTTAATTATGCCCTTACTTTAAAAATTAATAGTGTACTTGCACTAAAATTAAGTATAGTTATACTATGGATTAAACATGTATATTTTAAATTAATCATCTAAAAATTTTAAATATACTTAACAGGCTGACAACATCAAAATCCTTTTGTGAATTTGCTGTTATTCCTAAAATCTTGGGTCTTGGCAGAGTGTAGTTTCTGTTGCCAGCATAATCTTGGCTTTCTTTTTTTTTCTGACAAATATAATCTCTTGAATAAATTGTTTTTGTCCTGAGAAATAGCAATCCCACATGTGTACCCTTACAAAGGGCCCAAATATTTTTTGCCTCATAATTTTGCTACATTTCTGCAAGGCAGTTGGAATGGATCAGATACTTCCTAGCGACATCTTTTGGATATAAAGAACTCTGGAATTTAATATTCAAATGATAAAGTACACAGTCTGGAAAACCAAAGACATTGGTTAAAAACCTGCAGAAATTTGCATTTATCAAAAGACCTAAAATGAGTGTAATGTTACCAATGTGTTCAACAATAGGGTTCCCGAGGCAGTAGGGTGTTGGTGACCACAAAACACGTGGATTTAGTCTGATTTTTACCACTAAATCACTGTGTAACCTTGAATATGTTGTAAGTTCTCTAGGTACCCCCATCTCCATGTTAAACCTATATCTGGCCTCTAAATAATGAGCCTTCCCTTCCCAGCAATTTGACAATGTTTAAATCTAGCAGACTGGATTTCTGTGAGTAATCCTGTTTGGTAGTAAATAGAACCAGGTACGAAAATTCATTTCAGTGATAACATTTTGGTTGATATTCACACTAATCTTAGAAATTTAGAACTGGCTGTTTACTTTTCAGTATCAAAGGGCACCAAAAGGATGTCCTTCCATGTACAAAATAATTTTAACAGAAATTTTTAAATCACATTATCCTCTCCAAATCTGTTCCAAATGATCAGATTTAGAATCTTGGCTAAATCCAAAATTATAATATTGGGAAATTCACAGGACAATAATTTAATCTGCTAGATAAAATAAGGGTGAGAGATTGGGCCAGTAGGTTGTTTTCAAATTATTTCAAGATCATATCTCCCTAATTTTGCAACTCATTTTTCAGCCATGAAAATAAATAATTGCACAATATTTTCAGAACTTCAATCAGGTTGAAATCAGTCAATAAGTCAAAAACAACTGAATTTATTCTGCCTCTTTTTCACATTTCCTTAAATTTTATAAGAGCTGTTTTACTGGAAATCATTTAAGTTCAGAGAAAATTTCAGATCCATCTTGTTGAAAAAAAATGGGTTTTCATATTTCATTATTAAAAATTTTTTTCCAGCAAAATTGCCATTGAGGCTAACAATCATAAGACTCCCTCATCAAACTGAGAAATCACTCAAGATTGTGAATTTTTGTGTTCCTAGAATTTTAAAAAGCTAAGAAAAGATCTGAAGGCTAAAAGATACCAGGTAGGTTTTTTGTTTGTTTGTTTGGTTGGTTTTTGTTTTTATTTCTGTTTTTCTAGAAAGCTCACACAGTTAAGGAGAAAATGCCACAGCTGCAGTGTCTCTAATACCAGGCGGTCCAGCAGGTCAGAGGGTCAGGGCCTTTCAGGTACAGGCGATGATAAAAAGTCTGAATGACATTCTGTGCCGACAAGGTAGAAAGCACCCCAACAGTTATGAGGATCTATGAGAATGAGCACGCTACATTTTTGCTTGGGCTGTTTGAGATTGGGGTTAGCTGGGGTCTGGGGTGCTTCTGACCAGCAAACCTACTGAATATCTCCTAGGAACACAGGATTAACATTTGCTTATTTTAATATTAATAGATGTTCTTTAGATTGCTTGTTAAATTCACTTCCAAACAAATCAAACCCTTATTCCCACTCATATGTAATATGTGAAAATACATATATCTATATATGATGTGATATGTGTGTGGTTAAAGCTTATATATTTTCTTCTGCAAATTTTCAGTTTTCCTTATGACTAGACAGAAATTCAAACTCAAATAAATTGCCTTTTCAATCTACCTGCTTATCAAAGTAAGCAAGCCTCGGATTTCGTAGTCTAACGTGGAACTCACGTGGCAAAAGAATGCTAAGTTTACGGGAACGTTAATATAAAATGCAAGTCCACTGCTTTCTGAATTATACATTTTTCTTAATTTATTTTATTTTTAGTATTTTTTATAACATAGTTTATAATATGAAATGTTATAAAATAATAAAGCTGATTTATTTTAGGCTGGATTCCTATTCAGTCATGAGGAAAAGTTTACAGAGGAAATAATTGATTTCAATTTTTCTTAATCCACAAAAATCACATAGAGTTAAAGCGAGTTGTATTAAGGGTGTGAAATGAATTGGAGAACTGGTCTAGACATGACAAAATTGAATGCAGATTTTTCTTGGTTACATTAGCCTTCTTATTATTACCTGTACCACTGAGATTTGATTGCTTAGGTCAGGGGTTCTCAACCCTAGCTATATATTAGAATTTTCTGGTGAGCTTTTCATAAAATACCAGTGACCCTCCCCAAACCAAACTGAATCACAATCTCTAGGGGTTGGGCTTGGACATCAATACTTTTGAAAACGTTTCATATGATTCTAATATGCAGCTGGAGTTAAGAATCATTGATTTAAGTCTTACAGAGAGTCTGACCCCAGAAAACATGAATAATCACATGCCTACGTTCTGAAAGATGCCATTGTAGATTTACTACTAGCAGATAGCAGTAGAGGGAAATTTTAAAAAGCAGGCCAGACGCCAGCCCTGGTTAAGTAGCCTGGCCAATGCACACTGGGCACCAAAAGGAATTTTTAAGGATTAAAGAATTTCTTAAAAATTATTCTCAAGGATGTGCTTTTTGGCTTCTTCTAAAATTTATACTTGGGTCTGCTATTTGGAAAGCTCAACACATGCATCCAAGGCAAGAATTATGAAAGCCTGGAAAAGGGTGGGGAGGAAAAAAATCACAGAATAAAAGAATTTTTATTTCTCAAGGACTTCTTAGCCTCCAAAGAATGCAAAATTATTAGGAGAAATATGTCTGTCTATTTATTTTATGGTGCACAATGTGATTTTTTGATATATGTATACACTGTGGAATGATTAAATCAAGCTGATTAATACTCCTCACATACTTATCATTTTTATGGAGAGAACATTTAAAATCTACTCTCTTAGAAATTTTCAAGTATATTATTTGTTATTACTAATTATAGTCACCATGCTGTACAGCAGATCTCCAGAACTTACTCCTCCTAACTGAAACTTTGTACCCTTTAACCAACATCTGTATCTGCCTATATTTACGCTTGTATTTATCTATGTTTCAAATTATTAGGACTTTGGAAAGAATCATAGAATTTAAAGTTAAAGGTGGAGGAATCTTCATGCTATGAAAATGTGATCTTAAGCAACTTAATCTCTATAAGTCTCAGTTTCTTAATTTGTAAAACGGTGTTTAGATGGAAAAATAATGAAAATGCAAACTACTTTAAAAATGTTCAAGTGTTATATTCTTTAATTAAAGTTGGCTTTCAGGTATATTGGAATTTCAAGGTCAATCCCCTAGCAATAATTTTTATCTGCAGAGCCCTAAACCAAAGGCCATTATTTAATGAGAACCCAGTTGCATTATCAAGTATGGCTAAAAACACTCACCAAAAATATAGCCATTGTTCTAAATCCTGGTACATGCCTTGACTTTGTCTTGCTATTTTAAGAACTAGCTAAGAAGGAGTTAATGGTTCAATTAAAGTTACTTAAATGTGACTAAAATAGGACGTTATCTTTTCAGCAACTGGAAAGAGAGCTGCTGCATTTTAGAATGCTAGCTTTTGGAGAGCAGCTGACTTTTAAAATGTTTATATCCCCATGTCCTCTTGCCCCAAAGGGCTTAATAAAGATTCCAGTTGGAATTAAATTTACAATATGGTGACTGGACATTTCATTTTTACTGAGATACAGTACAATCCCCTTAGAGGATTGTATTTCATCTATGTAAATATCTACAGTTTGCAGATATCTCTGTCTCTACCCTAACAAATTGCAAAAGACTGTTGATATCTGGCCTCCCAAGAGCTCACAGATTTGTTTACAAACTACTTTCAGTATTATTTTCAAGCTCTGCAACCAAAATTGTGAGCCTCAGCAGTCAGCTGCCTGGGCATTTCATAACACACAGCCTTATGTTGATAACACTTGACTTGTCTGCGTGCCTTAACTCCCCAACTGCACTATCGTTATTGGAGAGCAGACACCAGGACTTCTGTCCCATTCATAGCAGATACTCAAAGAGTCTCTATAATACATAGAGTGTTGGAAGGAGTGTGACAGGCCATCTGATCTAACATTCTTATCTAGAGAGTGAGATTTAAAGGCCCAAGGAAGTTGAAAGATTTGCCCAAGGTTACTCAATTAGTAGCAAAATCAGAATTTTAACCTAGGACTCCCAACTCCCAGATCTGTTGGATAAATCAGTAAGGAACATTAAGAAGCTCAAAGATCTGATGGTTTGAAAGGCTGCCACTGAAAAGGAGGAAAACATGTAGAGTCATTCTTCTCCTCCCTGTTCTTGCCAGGTCCCCTATGATGGAAGGACACTAGATTACAAGTCTGAATAGAACACGTGAAAGCAGAAGTGTGGCATTTGGGGAGATATAAGGATATGAAAAAAAAGTGGGAAGATTCTTCTCTAAATAGAAAAACTACAAATATTAATGACTTCCCAGTGATTTGTGCTAGAATTAGTCTTCTACCCCAACCTGCCTCCAGGAACCTTCCTAGCTGGTCCAGACTTGGTTCTGGAATAAGAATAACAAACTGGTTTACCAAAGCTCTGAGTAAGGGCTTTCAGGACATCTGCACATATTGGTCTGGATTTGACTAAGTGAGATGATTGGGACAGGGATTTGTAAATAATAAAGCACTAGACAAGCAAGAAGGAGATCACTGCCCATCATTTATTTTAATCCAAGAAAGGCTTGGCTTTCGTTTGAACTGTTGGAATTTGGAGCCAGAATAAAACAAAACCAAGAATGTTACAGAATTAAATCTTGGCTTTTAAAGTGCAGAATGGCCACACTGTTCCCTTCATAAGAAAGACCCAACTTGCTATAAGTGAAGTTCCCTTGCTATTTCCTCATTCCAAGGTACATAGGAAGCACATCTCTCTTATTGGATTCAAATCCACACATGGTTAATATTTGAAAAGCTGACAAAACAGAAGGACAGCTTTGTAAGTAATCCTTGTGTAATGTAGTGATTTGGGGAATTCTGGTACTTGGAAGTTTATAAAGTTAAATATCAATTTTAGCTCTGTTGCTTGATTCATGACAAGAAATCTCTGAGGTAGTAAAGATAGTAAAAAAGTTAGGATTGTAACTCATGTCTCCCTAGCATAAGACCCAGCACCTCTGGGTTGGTACAATGCCCAGCGCAAGGACAGTTAGAAGAACAGCTAATTGGGTGTGTTCTTGGGGGTCTAACCTGAAGATGCACTTATCCCCAACAATTGTCTCAGGAGCCAAAAGCTAATTGTGCAAAAAGCCAGGAACTCACATAGAGATGGAAAGACCATCTAAAGCTAATACACAAATTAGCTCTGGCCCCTGGATTTAATACCTAAAACAAAATAAATCCAGACCAGAAGATTAGGGATAGATGGATGATTCTTCTCTGAATAGAAAAATTGCAAATATCAATGACATCCCAGGCATTTGTGCTAGAATTAGTCTTATATTTTTATAAGCAATCCAGAATTGAAATCTCTAAGTTTGTACATCACGCTGTTTTCTAGAAGCAAAATGCCAACATAATAATAAAAAAAAAAATGGCAGAAGAGCTTGCTGAGTTCTAAGAATGCCCAGAATGCAAACTTTCAAGGCAGGCAAGTGAACAAGGAAACCAGGCTTAAGTAATTACGGAATTCAGCTATCCCTGTAAATTGTCCCTGTGGAGTTTTCTGAAAGTGTGAGCTCAAAGTATTGCAATTAAAAACAAATGTCAACAAAATGTAAAGTGTACTCAGGAAGGGATGTGCAAACTAAACTCTGTACAAACTGTAGTGTACTCAGAATCTTTGAGACAATTTTAATTGCCAACGTTTCAAGACTTATTGGAGAAGAATCAGAACTGTACCCAACGGGCCTCTGGGGCTCCCATTATTAGGATTCCTCAGGATGAAAGTTTGGAGGGGCCTTTGAGAAGACATTCTGTACGAGAGCATTGCTGGGGACAATCAAACCTGGCAGGGTGCTGACTGCACCTGCTCTGGGCTAAACACCGAGCATGCATGAATTTCTCACTTATTATTCAGTCACCCATGAAGTAAGGAAATTATTAACCCACTTTATAGAAGGAGCTGAGGCTTAGAGAAGTTAACTAACATGCTATGAAGGGGCAAGAATTCCAATTAAGGGTGTTTGATTCCCGAGCCTCTGACTGTGCTAAACTACTTTTCTATGAAGTTTTCATAAAACTTTGTTTCCTTTCCCCTAGAGAGTCCAAAGTGCAGCCATTAGTAATCAGTGGTTCCTTTCGATTTGTGTGTGACTAATGCCCTCCCTCTCTTCTAGGGGTACAAAGGTAGTGTTCTTCCCTTTCCTCGCTATGTCCCCCAGAAAGAGAGGGCACTGAGCCACCCAGTTGGAGTAGAGACTGAGAGTAGAGCAGTAGTGATATTTTGAAAGTGTAATTTGAGAGGACTAAATTTAAGATAAATTTCTGAATGCTTATAAAATTAAGGAATTCCTCATCCTACCAGGAGGTACAGGTTGAAAACATAAATGAGTGTAAGAAATCTTTAAATAAGTTCTTGATGGTACATCCAAATGGCTTATTCAAGGATACTGGGAATGTCTGAAGGACATCTCTAATCCTTTGGAAATGGAATAGCACTGAAACCCCATCCCTTGGTGTTACTGTCAAAGACCATTTTTACACTGGATAAACTAGAGTCTAGTCTCATTGGAACATTTTTACTTAACTTTCTTTAGGTTTCTGAGTGTCAATAATTTGGGGGAGAGTATCTCAAAAAACAATATGTAGTTAACAGCTCTGAAATTCAGTAGCTGTTTGATGACAACATTTTCTGTTGTTTCCATTCATTGTGTGATCACATTTCCTCATCATGTGTCCTTTTGATAATGTTTTACCCCCATTGTTGGTTTATATCTATTACCTGTACGTCTGTGTCTCCTTCCCAGACCAAAGTAAGCATGATTAATGTTAGCAATACGCAATCACCATGCATCTATTATGACTTGGGGTCCCGTGCTAGTTGTTGGCTACATTTTTAGTTATGCCCAAAGTGTGGTAATGCAATCATCACTTACTTAATTGCATTAAGAATCTATTTATTTCAAAATAATACAAGATCTACACAATTGATTAGTGGTAACAAATATTTGACCAAGCAAAAAAACCAAGATAACAAAATATGAACTATTATATTTTCCTCTAATTTGATCTATATTTATTGCAAATTTTGAGAAACAAGTTTATATCTTGAACATGTGGGTCAGGTCACTTCCTGAGCTCTGAGAGCATTCCATCACCCTTAGCATAAACTCAATTTCCTTGTCATAGCCAGGCCCTGTATGATAGCACTGCTGCCAGCATCATCACTGTCCCCTGAGCTCCCACACCCCACCCACACTGATGTCCACTTAGAACCTCAAATGCTCTGAGCTCTCTCCCACAGCAAGCTGTTTGCACATGCTGTTCCCTCTTCCTAACCAGCTTTTCCTTTATCTACCTTTGCCTTTTTTACCTGAGAAATATGGATCTTTCTCACCTGCCACCTCTTTGGAAAAACCAAAATGCAAAGCAAAAATAAACGCATGAGGTCAATAGGTAAACAGTATTTGCCAAAACCTACCAGGATTGAGTAATAATGGAAAACTTCCTACCAACACAAACCTTTACCAATAACAAACAGAGAATTGTTTTCCATCCAATTCATTTCTTCATGGAATGTTCATTTAATCCACTCCAAGTAGATTATTAACCACTAAAAAACTTTAATTCTGGACACCAAAAATAAACTATTATTGTTTTCTTCTTTGATTTTTCAATTCTTCATCTCAATTGTTTATTTAAAACAATTTATTTTTGATAGATTTAGTCTGCTTTCAGTTTAAATAAATATGAGAATTTATTCATTCTACTCCTATCCATGAAAGATGAATTTTAACAGACAGGTCATTACAGAATATAAAATGGAAAGCACAGGGGCTTTGTGGTTGTTGTTTGTCTTTTGCCTTGTATTATTCTCAGATGCCAGGTTTTCAGGTGCACTCGATGTTTTGTCTTTCACTACACTGTTAACTGGGTGGTCTTCTCCCCATGAGCCTTACTTCTCTTCCCTGTGTGGGTCATTTATGATTATATTCTAGAAGCTCCTGCACATTAAGCCCACAGCAGGGAAAACCCAGCAGCATGGGTTTTCCATTACGGGGACAAGCCAGCCACTTGGCTGGGCACTAGATCCCAATGTCTTTCTGCCTCATTACCATTGAAATTCGGCTGCGTTTCCTGGCCCCACAATATTCAAACTGTGCATAATGAGCTTTGTGCCCTCCAAGGCTGTAAGAGTGAGGAGAGAAGGCAGCTTGTGCCCGAAAGTCACTGCGGTATGATGTGCTAAGAGATCCTTAACAAAGATATTTCCTTATTCAAACTTTGTTTCAAGTGTGTGATCTTTGTACTTATACATACTTATATTCTTAAACTACCAGCAGATGAGGTTCATAATTTTTATTCTTCACTAACGCGCTATGCTAGTATCTCTTATGATGTCTGACTATGGCATAGCAATGCAGAAAATTTTCTATTTCAATATTTGTACATACATATTTCTTTAATATTTCAGGATGCTTGGAGCTAAGCAACCCCCACATTTCTTGCCTGATGATTCAAGTGCTAAAAAAAAAAAAAAAAATCTGCTAAATTTTATCTTTTACAGAGAGAAAAAAAGAGTTGTGAGTCCTGTGGATTAAAGCCATGGTTCCTGAATTTTTGTTGGCATCAAGAATCATCTGGGGGCTTTTTCTCTTAAAAACAAAAGCAAAAAACCCTGCAGATTACAAATTCCCAGACCCCATCCCTGGAGATACTGATTAAGGCCCAGGAATTTGTCTTCTTTAATTTTTCTTAAAGTAGGGCCCTCAATAATTCTGAGAAAGGCTCACAGATTATGCTCTGAGAAACCTAGAATGAAGAGCTGCTTTAGCTATTCTCACCCACTTGCCAAGCTGTCATCCGGGATAATTTCTGTCTATACTCAGAAAGAAACCTATGAGAAGTTTAAAAGTCCTTCTGTGAGTAAACTGAATGTCCTACAATGGGTGATTTCTGGATGCCTTGGGAAGAGATAAAGGCAAATGCTTTGTTTCCCAAAAATGGTCTTATTCCACCTCTAACCGACTTCTCCTCCTCCTTCTCTTCCTCTTCTCTTACCTCTCCCTCCTCCTCCTCCTCCTCATCTTTTGGTTCCTTTAGGCAAATATTCTTTTCTTCTGTCGTTACCCAGCCTCCTTTTCCAGAGGCTGATGTGAAGTCTGCCAAGCATCTATTTTTAAGAAGATAGATTAGGTACGTATTAACTGCTGGCAGAATTTAGAGGTGGGATTAAGAACTTTAGAAGGCCAAGAAACCACTATCTCCAGAGTCCTGGCATTGGTTGGGATAAAATCACCCTTCTTATTTTTAAGATGAATCTGCTGGCATAATGTCACATAGTGCAGAAATTCAGCAGCACACCATTGCTCAAATCCCAGTAAGGGAGCATTCCTCCCCCTGCCACTCCACCCCACGACAGGAACAGGCAAACAGAATGCAGTGCACAGAGTCCCACCAAGTTCAAAGCCATCATACACAGGAGCTAAGGAAAAGGCTGCCACAATGGAAACCTCTGGGAGCTGGTTATCAAGATTAGTACCCAGGGTAACTCACAGCCTAGGAGAGGAGCAGAGCTTTTGAAGGAGCAGTTGGGGGATGTGAGGGTAGCAAGACTGATTTAAGAGGCTGCGAACACAGACAAAGCTATTTACCAGCAAGGTCTTTCTTTGTTTTATCAGTGAAGCAAACCAGCTGCCCTGCTAGTCTTGACACTGTAATCTGAGCCATGAGATGGCAGGTGGTTAACAACATCCTCTCTCACCAAGCCAGGAAATGATGAAAAAATGTCTGCATGGACCCCTTGAGGGATAAACAGGGGGAAATGCTCATTGTCTTTTGAACATTTAGCTGTTGGAAAGGGAAGAAAGGAGTTGAAAAATGGGTGAATGAATAGTGGGGTTTGCGTCCTGGCAGTGTTTGTACCCATATCTCCTTGCAGTCGAAGTTGCTGTCCTGGGAGAATCATCCTGGGAGCGAAAGGAGCACTTTAAAAAACTCGTTTTTTTTCCAAATGCAGAATAGCTTTGTTCCCTGTGCTCACGCTAGGCATCGGACCTCTGCATTGCCTTGCGGAAGACGGAGTTAACCCATTTTCCCTCTGTCCTTTGCCTAGAGAGGGAACCCTGAAGGGATCCCATGGAAGGGAATGACATGCAAAGGGTCTCCCCTATGAGCAGGAAATGAGCAGTTCTTACTCAGAGTCATTGAACTTCTACATGTTTCAACTTCCTATCTTCTCCAAAGCCACCTCAAACCTTCAAGAATCTTTCCATGATGCCTCTTGGACCATCAATTTATTCTACATGCAGGGGAGGGGCAGATACTGTGGTGCATTATCATCCAACAAGGATCACCAGAGATGTTCCATAGATATTCCCAAGTCTGTTCATGTATTGTGCCACTGAATTAAATCTGGAAACTGCAGTTCTGAACTATAAGTCATTGCCTGGCAATTGATGTAAGATTTACCAGTTATTTGTATTAACATGTTGTTTATCAAAATGAATAATCTGCATTCGTGGATTTGTTCTGCTCCTGTGTGCATTATATCCTGGGAATACTGAAGAACTGACGTGCTATGCTCACTCACTCTTTCCTGCACGTACTGATGGGCTGCTCTGTTGCTATTGGCTCGTTGCCTCATTTAACAGTTAATGCAACCATTTGCAGTTAATGCCCCTATGAGGGACTGATTCTTCCATTGTTCTACCTGCAAGGCCCCAAACCTAAGCTGGAAGAAGTTCTTCTGCTTATATACAAAAAAATTTAGATAAATAAATATTAAATAATAAAACATACAAAATAAATTGGCTCAAAACATTTTCTCACCTGACATATTTTAATATTATAGGATACATCCATTGTGATAATTACCTTGAACAACATGATCATGTCCAAGCCCTGGAAAAGCATGAAACACTCTGAAAAAAGTAGCAACCGAGCTGACAGACTCATAGAATTAGAGAGACAGGATCAATCAGTTCTCTCATTCTGGTGGAGGAAACTGAGACCCAGGAAAGTAAACTAAGTTGCACAAGGTCACAAAATTAGTGGCAGAAATAGGGCTAAATTATAGTCTGTGGACACTAAGTCAAGAACTTTCATTACCACATTGGCTGACTAAACAATATCTCTTTTCAAAGAGTCTTCATTACAAGCTGTGTGATGATAATACTGGTGGCCTTTTTGCAGAACTAACCCCTGAACCCTCTCTGATCATCATCAAATGGTGCTTACATGCAAAAAACATGGTTTGAACGTTTGTGTCCCCTCCAAAATTCATGTTGAACCTTAATCTCCAACACAATAGTATTAAGAGGTGGGGCCTTCAGGAGGTGATTAGGTCTTGAGGGGTCCTCCTTAGTGAATGGGATCAAGGTCCTCATGAAAGAGGCTTCACACAGGATTCAGCCCTTTTTGTTTTTTTGTCCCTTCTGCCATGTGAGGACATGGGATTTAAAGGACCATCTTGGAAACGAAGACAGGGCCCTCATCAGACACTGAACCTGCTGGTGCCTTGATCTTGGACTCCCCAGCCTTCTATTATTTACAAATTACCCAGTCTTGGGTAATTTATGTGCTGCTTCATTATAGCAGCACAAATGGACTAAGACATGTGCCTAGCTCATTTGGCTAATTTCACCTTGTTTAATTGGAGCTGGCAAAATTCTCTTCCTCCTTTGGCTGGTGGCCCTTCCAACCAAAAGGGTTTTGCCATCTAAAGGGCCATTTTGGGGAGTGGGGCTGCTTTACTCACTCAGGCTCATCTTTAAAACGTCCTCAGGACCCACCATCCATCACTTTATCTGTCCCTGTCTGGGCAGCTATGGCAGAGACCACCTTCCCTGTGGAATGCTGGCATGGCTTTATCTCCAGGGCTTTCCAAGCGTGGGGTCTTACCTCATTCTGCCCCCCAAACCTCCTGTCAGTATAGGTGGCTGCCTGAGCTTTCTCATTCATTCACAGACAAATTGATAGCTACTGGGGACCAGGCTCTGAGCTAAGGCCCATATTGACATCCACAGTACATACATGATGCCTGCTACCCGGATGGCGCTCAATAAAGGGTTTCTGAATAAATGTTTTGATGACAAAACAGGTGGGATATAATTAAAAACATTTTGTTTGAACATAGTACACGCCGCACAAAACAATCTTGCTTTTAATATGCCTATGTAACTTGTCAAATTGTCTATCACTTCCAGGAGTTATCAACAAAAGGAAAAATCATGAAATACAAGATGGGAAAGATGACAGAGAGAAACTTCGCGTTGTTCAAGCAGAAGCAAGAAACAGGGCTGGTTAATTATAAAGGAAAAGTATTATCTTTCCTCCAGAAAAAATAACATTCTGGAGTTGTGATAAAAAAAGAGAAATAATGTCTTGAAAGAAGATAGTGGAAGGAAATAAAAACTGTATTCAGGAAATAACTATGTGGTATGAATATCCTGGTAAAGAAAGTTTGGAAAAATACACAATCCAAACATCAATGAATAATCAAGAATATGATGGTAGCATAGTTTGTAATGTTATAAAACCTATTATCCTTTTCTGGATTTTGTGTGGGAGAGCCTGTATGCGCGCGCGCGCGTGTGTGTGTGTGTGTGTGTGTGTGTATGTGGACGCACGTGTGCGTGTATCTTTATTCCAGGAAGGATGAAAAAGGTATGTGTGACCTGTGGATGTAATCACGGAGCAGGAAGGCCAAGTATTTGGAGGACTGGTATTGTGGAGCCACATTCTGAACCAGCACAAACAAGCCTCTGTCAGCTTACTGATAGCAAACCGATTACAAATGTGGAAAAACCTCCCTGCTGCCAAAATAGTCATCAGAACTGTGATAAGAAGGTGACAATCCAGTGGTAGGTACAAGTTCAGAGTCTCACTAAAATAAAAAGAGGAAAAAAATAAAAAGGAGAAAAAGAGTGGTAGATCACTGTCTCCTTAACACAAAGGGTTCCCAGTCTCCAATGTCCTTGTGTATTCCAAAACTCCCCAAGCATAGTCACTGGCAACTTATTTGTTCTAAACACAATGGGTGTTTTTCAGAGCTGGTCTTAATGCTGTAATGGCAGCATTTCTCACTGCTGACCCTGCCTTCTTTTTTGACAGCAGATTTTCCTTCCTTTCTCTCTGGCTCCTTTTCATTCTCCTCCCTAGACCCCTTGCCCTTTAATTTGGCAGTTCCTTGGAGGTTCTGTCCTATCTTCTCTCACCCCATATACTCTTCTAATGAAATATTCTTCCCTGTCTGACTGAAGGTACCATCTGTATTTTGATGAGCCTCAAACTTATCCCTAGCCGAGCTCTTCTAGACCTGAACATCCAACAGTTCACCAGCTGCTTTCACACGTGAATGAGTACCAGGCATCTCTAACCCAACATACCGAATATGTCTCCCGCCACTGCGTGGGCCCTCCCATCACTGATTAATGAATACCTGTCATTCACCAAGGCAACCCAGCCAGACTTCCAAGCCTCATCCTTCATCCTTTTCTCTTCTTTACATCACAACTATTTATGAACCATAAACTGCTAGGGAGGCTCAGGACATAGTAGTAAAGGTCAAAACGGTCATTGCCCTCATGGATCTTATAACCTTGGACTCTTCCTTACTCTCGCCAATCCTGCCAACTTTCTGTGCTGTTGTTCTTGAGACAGTCCCCTTCTCTCTAACCCCACTGCTGCTTTCCTACTTTAGGTATCCATTCTCTCTTGCCTTGATTGCCTTAATCCTTAATAGCTTCTTAATTATTTCTCTGATTCTAGGCTTGCTTTTCCAAATCATTTCCAGAAATCTGCCTAAAAGCAATCTTACCACACCATCACCACCTAACATACCTCAATGGCTTCTCTCTGCTCTTAGGATAAGGGTAGAACTTATCATTAAATGGCTAAAAGGAAGGGTTGGACTAAAGCCTGTAGGAGCCCTGGGAAGGAAGACATGTTGTCCTTTCAAACCTGAAGTCTTTAAATATTCATTCAACATTGTTAATCAGGAAACACTGGTTCTATTAATAAATATCCAGTTATATCTAAAGTTAGAAATTTGCTATATGCATTAACTATAACATAGCATCTGTTTAAAGCATACATGATTCATACACATATAAAAATGGGATCTTGCTCCACATATTGATATGTTATGTAACCTCCTCTTTTAATTTTCATATTGTAGATGTCCTTCCATGTCATTAAATATTCTTCTACCATATTACTTAAATGTCTACATAGTATTTAATTGAGTTGTTTATTTTCAAAATGGATCTTTTCCAAAGTGATATATGTACAAATTAAAAAATCAAATAGTATCAAAGGGTTTAAAGAAAAAAAAAACAATAGTACTCTGTGGCATCTGTCCCCACTTAAGTGCTGGTCCCCAGAAGCAACTGAGGATATTTTAGCTGTTGTTTCTCCTAATTTATCTCTGTACTTGCAAACAATATGTATATGCCAGTTTTTATTGCTTTATCTATTTTATCTGTTGACTTCACATCATTCACTTCCCAGTATAATATAGTCAATCATTCAACAAATGTATATTGCTCACCTACTATGTGTCAGGCACTGTTCCAGGCATCAGGAATCCAGCAATGAGTAAGACAGACAAGGCTGTTGCATTCAAGAAACTTAAATTCTAGGAGAAAGACAATTGAAAAGCAAATAACTAAATAAAAACAATTTAATATATTGCTATATACTACCAAGAAAATAAAATAGGGTGGCAGAAATTTAAAAGACTGACTTTCAGTAGGTTCATCTGAGGTGACATCTGAGTTGGCCCCTGAATGATGAGAAGAGCGTGCAATGTGAAGATCTAGCAGAAGTGCTGGGTAATAGGGACCCTGCAACAATGGCTTAAGTTTTCATCCAGGGACCTGGGCTCCTTCTATCTTCTTGCTCCTCCAGTCCCTCCTCCGTAAGGTCTCAGATGGCTCCACCACATCTATGTTCCAAACAGGAAGGTGGAGAAAGGAGGAGAGCACATGCACACTCTTCTCTATGAGGGCACAACTCAGCAATTTCCCACCTCTTTTGCTCACATCATTTTGGCCAGGCTTTAGTCACAGACGTACACTTAGCTGCAAGAGAAACCTGAAATGCAGCTTCTGTGCTGGGCAGCCATGCACGATAAGGAATTTCATTTTTATTCTAATTGCAACTGGAAGCCATGGGAGAGTTTTTGGCAGTGAACTGATTAGACAATTTTCTCTCACACCTAACCCATCTCCATTTCTTTTTTTTTTTTTTTTTTTTTGAGACAGAGTCTCACTTTGTTGCCCGGGCTAGAGTGAGTGCCGTGGCATCAGCCTAGCTCACAGCAACCTCAAACTCCTGGGCTTAAGCGATCCTACTGCCTCAGCCTCCCGAGTAGCTGGGACTACAGGCATGAGCCACCATGCCCGGCTAATTTTTTCTATATATATTTTTAGTTGGCCAGATAATTTATTTCTATTTTTAGTAGAGACGGGGTCTCGCTCAGGCTGGTCTCGAACTCCTGACCTGGAGCGATCCACCCGCCTCGGCCTCCCAGAGGGCTAGGATTACAGGCGTGAGCCACCACGCCCGGCCCCATCTCCATTTCTTAATAGCATTATATCACTAGTTTTGATTATTACTATTTATATCATCATTAGTATGTAAATATTGTTCATTACAGAACAAGTAGTATAGATTACATTTCCTTTTCTGTACAGCTTTTAGTTTGCCTCAATAATATCCTTTATTTTTCACATACATAATCATATACACATATGCACAAAAATTCATCCCAGATTCTCCATCACATCATTGATCAAATTATCTGTTCTGTCCAGTTTACTTTTGTTCTGTCTTCCAAAACCTAGTTGAAATCTCTCATCCATTGATGTCTCTCTCCACTACTATCTTCTTTTCCTTGTGAACATATTCCTTTTTAATATCTTTACTATCATGAATCTTGAGATGGAGAGGGAAAAAATAAGCATGATCTATCCACCAATTTAATTGCATTTCCAGTAACATTTTAGCTTAACAATTCTCTTTTACAATAACTTTTGACCTTGTAATATACCTTTTAAATGAAATTCTCCTTTTGACATTTTTGTGAGGCTACAGAAAAGACTAAAATGGCTTTCAATATGTCTTTGTCAAATTATTGTTCCTTTGAAGGTGACTGAATGCCAGGATGGGAGAGGAGGTGGCCTGGCTTTAATAGGGCTATACTCCTCCTCATCATTCAACTCCCAGCTCTGACATCACCTCTGCCCACACCGTTCTACTTCCCCTACAACGTATTATGATCGCTTGTGCCCTTCCTTGTATATTCCACTAGCCCTTTAAAGGCCAGCATCTCTGTCTTTTGGGTTGTTTTTGAACTGCTCACCTTATTGCCTGGATTACTTCAGTCAACACTTCAATATTTCTGCCATGTATGGATTCTTGCCACCTCTTCCTTGAGAGGAAGGTTTTATTCACAACCATCTTTGATTCTAGATATAATTGCCACTCTTAACTTTTATCTCCCCTGTGAGCATTTCAATTGTACTCAAGCTTAAAATCCCACCTCCAATGCTACTTTGTTCCTGAGGATTTCTCTAAGGAATCCATGTCCCTATCTTCTGTCCCCCACAGCGTCTTACACATAAATAACATTCAGTACATGTTTCCTGAATGAATAAACTAAGTCACCTGATGAGGATCGTATATACTTTTTTATACTATATATTTCAGAAAACATTTTCAAGCTTCTATTATTCAATGTGAAACAGCTGAGAAGGCTAGCACCGATAACATCAAGCACTATGCCTAGCCCAGAAGTAGATATGCAGCAAAAGGATATTTAATGTTTTCCTCCACTGCTTATTTGGCACAGCAAGGATAATGTAAACAAACCCATCTGTTTTCTCTCCTCCAGGGATTTCCAATGGTGACCAAAAAAACTTTGTGCTGAACTTCTAATGACTCCTGACTTATCTTACCTGTTGTCAGAAACTTGTTAAAAATTTTAATACATATGAATATATTACTAGGACACAACCTGGAATAAGAATAGAGTTCTTATATAAAAGTCAACAGCATTGAAACAAGAAGGTAAGTTTCTTGGCTGACTATCTATTCTCATGACATGTGAGTAGCTGGCTTGTTTAAAACACTATGCTTTTACTATGTATGTCTTTTAAAAAAAACTTGATCTTAACCAGGAATTACATATTATAGGATTTAGGGCCAAAAGGGACCCAAATAAGTTATCTACTTCATTATCCAACTTTCAGAGAAGATCTTTAAGAGTATGCTGCAATTTTAAAGTTTAAAAATTGGATAAAGATTTACATTTTATATATTCACATCAACACTGTGGACCATTTTAATAAATGACATTGCTTATTTAAGGTCAGCTGGTCTCTACCCTGACATTTAAAACCCCTCCTATCTCAAGTCTTCCATTCTAACTTATAATTATGAAGTTCATTTTGCTTCCCTTCTGCAATCTGAGGAAGTCAGTGTCTTACCTGCACTGCATACAACCACTTCAGGACACCTGGAATACTGCTATGCTTCCTAACTTTATCCTGTTAATTAATTCAAGTAAGTCTCATTGGACCCAAATTGTAGGCTTGTCATTATTGAACATCATCATCTTCTAGCAATTCCAGGCCAAAGTCTATAAAACTGACTATTTTGCTTAGGTTTAAATAATACATTTTAGAACATCCATTTAATTGAGTTTTCTGTACATAGTTCTCTTTTAAAACAGAATTAATGAAAAGATGCTCCACATCATTAGTCATTAGGGAAATGCAAATCTAAACTACAATGAGATACCACTTTACACTCACCAAGATGGCTATAATAAAAAAAACTATAACAAATGCCGGTGAGAATGTAGAGAAATGGGAACCCTTGTGCATTGCTGGTGGGAATGTAAAGTGGTGCAGCATTTTGGAAAACAATTTAGCAGTTCCTCAAAAAGTTTAAACACAGTTACCATGTGACCCACCAATCCTACTCCTAGGTATATATCCAAGAGAAATAAAAATATATATCCACACGAAAAATTACATACCAATATTTATAGCCAAAAAGTGGAAACAACCCAAATATCCACTCCAACAAATGAATAGATAAACAAAATGTAGTATTTTCAAACAACAGAATGTTATTTGGCCATGAAAAAGAAGGAAGTACTGATCCATGCTACAACATGGATGAACCTTGAAAATATTATGCTAAATGAAAAAAGCCAATCATAAAAAAACACATATTGGCCAGGTGTGGTGGCTCACGCCTGTAATCCTATCCCTCTGGGAGGCCGAGGCGGGTGGATCGCTCGAGGTCAGGAGTTCGAGACCAGCCTGAGCGAGACCCCGTCTCTACTAAAAATAGAAATAAAAATTATCTGGACAACTAAAAATATATATAGAAAAAATTAGCCAGGCATGGTGGTGCATGCCTGTAGTCCCAGCTACTTGGGAGGCTGAGGCAGTAGGATCACTTAAGCCCAGGAGTTTGAGGTTGCTGTGAGCTAGGCTGACGCCATGGCACTCACTCTAGCCCGGGCAACAAAGTGAGACTCTGTCTCAAAAAAAAAACCCAAAAAAACCACATGTTATATGAGTCTGTTTATAAGAAATGTCCAGAATAGTTGAATCTATAGAGACAGAAAGATTAGTTGTTGCCTAGGGTCAGGGAAAGGGGGTAGAAGAGAACTGGGGAGTGACTGCTAATAGGTACAGGGTTCCTTTTTGAATGGTAAAAATGTTCTAAAACTGATCATGGTGATGGTTGCACAACTCTGTAAATATACTATGAACCAGTGAATTGTACATTTTAAATGGATGAATTATATGGTATGTTAATTATATCTCAATAAAGCTTTTTAAAAACTTTAAAGATCAGAGTTCAGCATTCTCTATGGATGAAAGACAATTTAAAAAAATTGGCTGATACAGCAAAACAGGGATATTTGGCCTTTATTCCCTTTCCAGATACTGCTGCTTTAGCTCACTTAGCAATTTTATCTGCTTACCCTATGTGATATGTAATCAGAGCTCAAAGCCCCAACAGGAAGTCCATAACAGTTCTTTCAAACAAACTTAAAAAACAGTTTAATGACATTATCTAATGGTGTATTAAAGGCCTGCTTTGATGCCATTTTATGATCTTAAGCTCTTGCTTCCCATTTTGGAATAACAGAAGGGTTTATACAGATAATGCAATTAGACTTTACTAAACTTTTTTCCTTGAAAAAAAGGTCTATCATATTTGGGACAAAGCAAATAATGTTCTTAGGTGTTTTTAAATTCCTAATCTACTATAGTTCAATCAGGACTTAAACCCATAAAATTAAGTCCAAAACATAAGAGTGGCACTTACATAAAACCAAGTTTTGATTTAAATTGAAGGAGCTGTTTAAAGACCAGTCCAATTGATCACCTACGAATTGTTTACTTATTGTTTCTAAATTAGTTTCATGTGTATTCTATTTCACCAAAGAGATCATATAACTTCAATCTACTCCAATCTCACCTTTCTCAAGATATGAAACCAGACAAATTAATTTCCTAAGTATTTTACATATATTACCTTTTACCCAGCCCTCTAAGGAAAGCTTAAGTTCCTCAAAGACAAGGATCTCGTCCTAAATTTCAACAGCTCATAGAGATCCCATGACGATAATGTGTTTCTTAAAGTCCAAAACTGGGACAAGTTGTCCAGTCAGGCTACAATACATATACTGTATGGGCTATTAATGTATGTGTCTATGTAAATATGTATCTATATCACATGTATCTTTATCTACTCATCTATCTTCTATTTATCATTTATACTTCTTTGACTGCCCCCAAATCTTCAAGAGCTCCCGATTTTCTTTAGAATACCCTTCAAACTCCTCAGTATAGATTTTGAATCTCTTTGCCAACTTCCCCATCTGTCCTTTCTAGGCTGAGCCTCACATGCCAACCCACCAGTTACTCAAAGCTCCCCTTCCACACATATGCGCTGTCATACTTCCAGGCCTTTGCTGTCCCTTGGATTGCTCTCCAGTCTATGAAAAATCTGTTAAAATTTTAAGGCCCATGTCAAAAGTTACCTCCTCTATGGACCTCTCCTTTTCAGAATTAATTTCTCCTTTTAAATGCCCCCATGGCACTTTGTCTAGCATTATACCCCTTATCCCAGCTTGACCAACATGATGCCTAGGGACATGTCTTCTCTCCTAATATTAAGTCTCTGATGTTTGAGACTATTTATGCATAAATCCCTTAAAGCACATTCTGTATCCCCTTTACCTATAGAGAAAATCACTCCATAAATGCTTGCCAGATGGAATTATTCTTCTATTTAATTCCCCACAACACTAAGAATGGTGTACACACATACCAGTGAATCAATAAATGATGTTAATTGATGGAATATAAGTTCCTGGAGGAAGGATTCAAATGCTCAATGACTGATTTTAGTGACAATTAAAAGTGATAGATCTTGACACACAAAAAATTTATTCTCTAAATTGTTCCTACACGAAATTGAACTTAAGTAACAGACAGTTTAATGTATCAAAACAATGTTTCAATGTATACTAACAAAGCTATAACAATATTTATAAAATCATTTTTATTGATACAAACAGCAAAAGAACATAATTAGATACTATGAATCAGGGCTGAGACTAGGGTAAAACAAGAGAGGTTTCTTAGCGCAAAATCTAAGGAGGTACTTGCTCTCAGGCACCTCAAATGCAGGGTCAGCCTGAAAAAGGAGTGCCTCTTCAAACTGAGCACCCGAGGCACCTCCTCTGCCTCGCTTTGGTTCTGGCCCAGCTATGAATGTTTACGAAAATAATTTTGTGGTATACCTGGTTCTGTATACTTGGTATATTCCATTACAAATGTTTTATAAATTATTTCTGGTTTATCAAAAATAGAATTGTGAAATCATAGAGGGAATGCATTACTACACAAAGAGAATATGTCTACTTTTGGCAGGAATGGGTAGATACTAAGGGAAAGGGAGAGAGAAAACAGAATTAGCATATCAAAATAATTACCAAGTTAAAAACTTCCAGGTGTTCAGATTAGAAGTAATTCTCATAACTAAACTGTTGTATTATCCGTAACTATTAACTTATGCTTTTGCTAACTTCAAATCACTTGGCACCTTGCTAAGATCAATACCAAATGAACTGAACGAATAGGAATAAAACAATCAGATAAGTTATAAGCTAATATCAATACTCTTTCAAGACAGATCATTTTGGAGATCAGTACCTGAAAATGATTCTCTTCTTGGTTCCTTAGTCTAGTTATTCATGGTCATGCAGGACCAAATAAGGAAATTCTGGATGCATCTGATCCACAGGAATATGACTTACCTAACAAAGCATTAATTTAAATTAGTTGTCCTAAAAAGCAGTTTCATATTTAGGTACATTATTAAATATAGAGTGAGTGATAATTTATTAATAGATTTAAAAGGCACTGACATTAAGTGGTGGGAAAGGTTTCCCTATCAGATCAAAGTAATAAGAACTTGAAATCAGCCTTTCAAGTGTCACTGCGCCTGGTAATACAATGTTCAATGTCAGATAAAATTTTGAAGAAGCTTTCTGAAAAGTTTCGAGGACATATAAAGTAAAACGTTTCTCCCCGTGTTGCCTTGATTATACTTCCCCTTTTCTACACATTTTTTAGGATATTGAAAGCTGCTATCCATCTATTTTGGGTTAGTGGTAGATTTCTTTTTCTTTCATTTCACTTTAAACTTGAAAATTTTTATCTACCAAAGTGTTAGGTATTAGAACTAAGAATTTCATACAGTGCTCTCAACAGAACCTAGAAAAGCTTGGTTGTGGCTGTGACTTATCTATAAAACTATTTGCTATGGCCCCTAAATGAGGTTTTGCGTGTTCTGCAGTGATAGCGGCTAAACAAAATCATTTCAAGCTGCCATAAATGGTGATGTTTGTGTAGAAAGATGTTTTTTCATAGGATAATAAAAAGCCTGAGGCAGCTCTTAAACTAACATGCCTGGATTTTCAAAGTAGAACATTCAAAATCATAAAAAAATCTTTTTACCAATGAAAAATGACAAATCTAGGAAAAACTATTACTCAATAAATGAAAATGACCTTAGATGACTTGCCCATCTCCCTTATGTTAAGAATACCTACAATTATAGACTATATAAAGTTTTTCTAACTATAACTCCTAATTAATAACTTACAAAAAGTTTAAAATATCAAACCAAAACAAGTTAAAATATTTTAAATTTGTAATTGAAGTCAACTGAGCACACTGTTAAACACTACCACTATGCCCCTCAAAGCTTTTCTTCTCCTAAATGTGATCCCTACAACTCTTACCTCTACAACAAACTAAAATCCAAGCTCATGAAATAAAATTTTTGGAGAATACTATCCTTCTGGTGACTCAAATCATTATTGAAAATTTTCTATGAATGTTTCTATGAAAATGCTGATTAATAAATCCCCAATTTCCTTGCTAGTGTTAATACAAAAACATACATATATATTCTTGCACTCATTAGACTAGTTATTTTCTTAATTTAGACCACATAAAACATTTTTAACATGCATTGGCCCAAAATTTTCACTTTGGATCAACTACTTAATCTATGTTGGAGAGATCAATATCCATAAATAAATTATATAATATCACTTTATAAAAAATAAAACTTCAATTTAAACTTTTAGTTATCTGAGGTCTTAGGTAAATACTTTAGATAAACACCATTCATGCCAACTTTTCTGCATCCTTTATTAGGTGATAGGCACTCTGAATCATCTTCAAAGCCAAATGTTGAATTATTTTCATTGAGATTCCATAAAATTGCATGAATGTCACAGCTATAAATCCTAAAAGCCAAAAGAAATTTGATAACCTCAATGAAATGGGACAATTATTTGAAGGATAACCACCTGTCAAAACTCGCATACGTGGAGACAATCTGAATAGACCCGTATCTATTAAAGAAATTGAATTAAAAAGGGATAACCTTCCAAAACAGAATGTACCAGGCTTAGATGGGTTCATTGGTGAATTCTACCAAACATTTCAGCAAGAAATTATACCAATTCTCTGCAATCTCTTTCAGAAGATAGAAACAGAGGGACTATTTCCTAACTCATTCCAAGAGGCCAGCATCACCCTATTATCAAAAGTAATAAAGATATTTTAAGAAAACAGAGCAATATCTCTCATGAACATAGAAAAATTCTCAACAAAATATTAGTACATTGAATCCAACAATGTGTAAATAAAGAATTATATACCACAATCAAGTGGGATTTATCCCAGGTATACAAAACTGGTTTGAAGATCAATTAATGTAATCCATATCAAAAAGCTGAAGAAAAATCACATTATCTTATCAACAGATGCAGAAAATGCATTTTACAAAATCCAATACTCATTCATGATAAAAACTTTCAGTAAACTAGGAATAGAGGGGAACATTTCCTCAACTTGATAAAGAACATCGACAAAAACCCTACAGCTAACATCATTATTTAATGGTGAGAAACTAAAAGCTTTCCCACTAATATTACAAATAAGGCAAGGATATCCCCTCTTACCACTCCTTTTCAACATTAGAAGTCCTAGTTAATGCAACAAGACAAGAAAAGGGAATAAAAGGTATACAGATTGGGAATCAAGAAATAAAACCTCTCTGTTCACAGATGACATGACTGTGTATACAGAAAATCAAACAATTATACAAAGGTTGTTGGGATTTTGATTAATATTGTGTTGAATCTATAAATCAGGTTTAGAAGAACTGACATCTTAGTAATATTGTCTTCTTATCTAGGAACATGGAATATTTCTATTTAGTTCTTTGATTTCTTTCATCAGTTTTGTAGTTTTTCTAATAAAGGTCTTATACACATTTTGTTAGGTTTATACTTAAGTATTTCATTTTTTTTTGGTGCTAATGTAAATGGTATTGTGTTTTGAATTTCAAATTCCACTTGTTCACTGATGGTGTAACTCAAAATGGATCATAGATCTAAGTGTAAAACACAAAACACTAAAACTCACAGAAGATATCACAGGACAAAATCTAGATGACCTTGGGTATGGCAGTGAGTTTCTAAATACAACACCAAAGTCATAATCCATGAAAGAAATAATAAGACAGTCTGCATTAAAATAAAAAAACTTCTGCTCTGGGCTAGGCACAGTGGCTCATACCTGTAATCCTAGCACTCTGGGAGGCCGAGGCAGAAGGATTGCTTGAGGTCAGGAGTTTGAGGCCAGCCTAAGCAAGAGTGGGACCCTGTCTCTACAAAAAAAAAAAAAAAAGCAAAAAGAAAAATTAGCCAGGCATGGTGGTGGCATGCCTGTAGTCCCAGCCACTCTGGAGGCTGACGCAGGAGGATAGCTCAAGCCCAGGAGTTTGAGGTTGCAGTGAGCTATGATGATGCCACTGCATTCTAGCCTGGGTGACAGAGGGAGACTCTGTCCCAAAAACAACAAAAACAAAACCAAAAAATATTTCTTCTCTGCAAAAGACATTGTCAAGAGAATGAGAAGACAAGCCACAGACTGGGAGAAAATATTTGCAAAAGACATTGCAAAGGACTATTATAGAAAATATATAAATAACTCTTAAAGCTCAACAATAGCTGGGTGCAGTGGCACGTTCCTATAGTCCTAGCTACTTCGGAGGCTGAGAAGGGAGGATCATTTGAGGCTAGGAGTTTGAGGCCATAGTATACAATAATCACAACTGTGAATAGCTGCTGTACTCCAGCCTGGGCAATATAGCAAGATCTTGTCTCAAAAAACAAAATAAAACAACAATAACAACCCAATTAAAAAGTGGGCCAAAGATCTGAACAGACACCTCATCAAAGAAGATATACAGATGGCAAATAAGCATATGAATAGATGTTCTACCTCATATGTCATTTGGGAAATGCAAATTAAAACAGCAGTTAAAAATCGTTATACATACTGACAACAACAAATGCTAGTGAGGATGTGGAGCAACAGTAACTTTCGTACATCGTTGGGGGGAATGCAAAATGGCACAACCACTCGGAAGACAGTAGTTTCTTATAAAACTAAACATACTCTTATCATACTACCCAGCAATCTCAATCCTTGGTATTTACCCAATGGAGTTGAAAACTTATGCCCACACAAAAACCTGCATATGGATGTTTATAGCAGCTTTATTCATAACTTCCCAAACTGGGAAGCAGCCACGATGTCCTCCAGTAGGTGAGGGGATAAACAAACTGTGGTACATCCAGACAATGGAACAGTATTCGGCACTAAAAAGAAATGAGCTACCAAGACATAAGGACACATGGAAGAACCTTAAATGCATATTAAGTGAAAAAAGCCAATCTGAAAAGGCTACCTACTATATGTTTTCAACTAGATGACATTCTGGCAAAAGCAAAACTACAGAGACAGCAAAAAGATCACTGGTTGCCAGGGATTATGGAGAAGAGAAATGAATAAACACAGCACAGAGGATTTACAGGACAGGGAAAATGTATGACATTACAAAGGTTGATATGTGTCATTATACATTTGTCAAACTATAGAATGTACAACAAAAAGAGTGAACTCTAATGTAAACTGTGGACTGTGGGTGATTATGACATGTCAATATAGGTTCACTGACTGTAACAAATAAACCACTCTGGCGTGCATGTGTTGGGGCAGGAGGTAAACGGGAAATGTCTCTACTTTCCACTTTGCTATGAACCTAAAACTTCCCTAAAAAATAAAGTCTATTAAAAAGAAAACAAACAAAAAAACCCCACCAAAGACACTAAAGCAAATTTTATATTAATTTTTATTTAGTCATATATATCATATAAAAATTTTATCTCATAATTTTAAAGATACATAATTACTTATACATAATGTTTCAATCTAGTTTATCAATTATCGTGAATCCTTTTGGTCCCTGAACCTGCCTTTGTTTCCTCCCCTAAGGCTTGATGCAAAATATAACTGCCTCCCTGAGGGGAGGGGCAAGAAATTAAGGGTACCAGGGAGACACAGTCTCAGTTATCTTTGATGATGCTGAGAGGCGTTCAGCACCATGAACATGTTATTCAAACGTAAATGAGAAAATAAACTATATGAGCAATCTTCATGAGGTTTTTCACGTAAAGTTATTTCATATC
Source organism: Lemur catta (assembly GCF_020740605.2). Lineage (NCBI taxonomy): Eukaryota > Metazoa > Chordata > Mammalia > Primates > Lemuridae > Lemur > Lemur catta. The sequence continues at coordinate 13,869,037 of NC_059141.1, read as the reverse complement.
ACTATAGACTTAATTACTAACAAACTATATCTAAGGTACTTAACTAATACTGAGTCTTCTGAGGTATCATCAATATCCAGCTTCCAATTTCCACTCTTTAAAATATTTCTCCATTGTGCTCCTAGATTTCCAGGTGCCAATGTTTACAGTAGGTATGATTTTCTGGGGCTTCAGCCACTGGACAAAGCGCTTCATTTCTAGGTAGCTGCTGTGTTCACTATAAGGAATTCCTGTAATACCAAAGAAAAGATAATTGTGTACTAAAAATCAAACCAATAAAAAAATTCACAAGCATAAAATGAAATAAAATAGAAAAGCAATCCAGAGTATTTTTGCAGTCAAATGCTCTACCATTGAGCAATACCCACCAGGGTATTTTTTTTAAAAACTCCTTGGTGCCTTAGTTCTGATAAGAAAATTTGTTGACATCTTTTATAGATAATAAAGATTGAAACATTAAAATTATATAAAACTTGGAACATTAAAAATCTATTACTTTTCTATACACTTAATAATATGCATTTCTAGAGAGTCCTATTTAAGTAGAATTTTCTTCTTTTAACAATTCTTCCCTTTAGACATTTTGCTTGGCTATGGATTTCAGGAAAATCTAGAAGAAATATGAGTAAAATGTGAAGAACAACAAGCAGGACAATCTTGATTTCCAGGGCAAGTAAGCATATTCCAGTCCTCAAACTTTGTACACATAAAAATAAATAAATAAAAATTAAATCCTAAAAATTACTTTATCATCTTTATGGAAGCTCAAGTACCACAGAGAAAGGGAGGAGGGGTCCTGTTTTGAGTGAGCAGAGTCTTTAGAGGCTAAGGGTAAGTCACAGGGCTAGTGACATACCAAACATGTTGCCAGCAGCCAGCACGGTAGTAAGCCAATGCTGAGGGCACTGCTAATCCTCCTCCAAGGGATGAACACTTCAGAGTCAAATCTGTGTCTCCTGCTGTCATCACGGCCAATCTATTAACTTCCTGCTCCCATCTCACAAGTCACCTAGCCTTCCAGTATACAACCACAGTACCCCTCCTTTCAAGTGATTCTACAGTTTTCTCTAAATATCGTTGATCACGCAAGTGAAATGGTCTGTATTAGTTAATGCCCATCTACTAGCCAAGCTCCTTATATCTGTTTACAATGGACTAGATACAGGTTTAGAGTTGTAGAAAGATTTGAAAACTCTTGAATTGTTAAGTTCTTTGGTGTCTGCCTGTGTTTCTTGGATCTCAATTTTACAACGCCTTTTAAAAATGTCAAGAAATTATAAACATTAAAAGTGAGAAAATGTAATAATTATACCATATATTGAAATGTTTCCTTTGGTCTGGGGAATAACATCTGCTATACTAGTTAACTTGTTAGAGTGTGTCCATCCTGTAGGTCGAAAAGCCAAAATCTGATCATATTTCCCACCACACTTCTTCAAATGACTCTGTAAACCCTGTAAAATAAGAATAGCATATTGATTTGATGGTTGATGGTGATGGGTTATGTGGAATAAAACAGAATGATTAAAGATGTTACACTGGCACAGTCATGGGGAATTTTCCCTTGTCAGGCACTAGCTTGCAACAACCTAGTGTCGTGCTTCTAAAAAATAAAGTTACTGAAAAAAATATCTAAAATCTTTCTCTTCTTTACTTATCTAAAGTTAAACAAGCTTAAGTGCAATCTGAAAAAAATATGATGAGGCAACTTTAAACATAAGCAATTATACATAAACAAATTATAATTTAGATAGCTACCAAAAAAACCCAACCAAATGAAACTACTCTCCAAATCCTACTATGCAGAGATACTAACACTGGTAAACATCACTGCAAACATACCTCCATACATATATACCAGCAGGGAATTGACACATGAATAGAAAGAGATAACTTTATAAAATGGCATTATACTCAGTACAGATATACATTATGCTTAGTAACATTCTTCTCAGATGTTTATTCCCTTTAAACATGAACTGGATTAATTTTTTTTTTTTTTTTTTTTGAGACAGATTCTGGCTCTGTTGCCCGCGTTAGAGCGCCGTGGCGTCAGCCTAGCTCATAGCAACCTCAAACTCTTGGGCTCAAGCAATCCTTCTGCCTCAGCCTCTAGAGTAGCTGGGACTACAAGCATACACCACCATGCCTGGCTAATTTTTTCTGTATATATATTTTTAGTTGTCCAGATAATTTCTTTCTATTTTTAGTAGAGACGGGGTCTCGCTCTTGCTCAGACTGGTCTCGAACTCCTGACCTTGAGCGATCCTCCCACCTTGGCCTCCCAGAGTGCTAGGATTACAGGTGTGAGCCACCTCGCCCAGCCTGAACTGGATTAATTTTAAAACTCTTCATGCCACTACAATTGAAACTAATATGCTTCCCTTATAAGTCTTGAGTAGAACAGAACTTCCCCAAACTAATGTCATGATAAATGATGACATTTAATAAAACTCTTATAAAATCAATGACCAAAGTTCAATCTTTGAAAGATAAGAGAAATCCCATTAAAGATAATAATGGCACAAGAGATACAAAAAAATCTAACACTTTTGGTCTTAAGACTAAAACCGAGAGTTTCAAAGGCTTAGAATGAATAAAAAAATTAATTTCATTGATTAATTGATAACAATTCTTTGGTTTTTCTTTTGTATCAAACAATAATCTTTGATTAATTTTAAGTCCATACAAGAATACCTACCATAAAGTCATTATTTCTTACCAATTACTATGCTCACTGGAAAAAGTTTAAGTTATTGATATATAAGTAAGCCTCCATTACAATAACCCTGGCTCTGTTACTTTTCAAGTTTTTGTCTTGCTGAGTCTAGGATCTAGCTAATGTTGTTTTTTTTTTTTTTTTTTTTTTGAGACAGAGTGTCACTTTGTTGCCTGGGCTAGAGTGAGTGCCGTGGCGTCAGCCTAGCTCACAGCAACCTCAAACTCCTGGGCTTAAGCGATCCTACTGCCTCAGCCTCCCGAGTAGCTGGGACTAAAGGCATGCGCCACCATGCCTGGGTAATTTTTTCTATATATATTTTAGTTGGCCAGCTAATTTCTTTCTATTTTTAGCAGAGACAGGGTCTCGCTCTTGCTCAGGCTGGTCTCGAACTCCTGACCTCAAGCGATCCACCTGCCTCGGCCTCCCAGAGTGCTAGGATTACAGGCGTGAGCCACCTCGCCCGGCCGTTATTTGTTTAATTGCTATTCCTCCTGGCTTTGTTCTCCCCCCCAAAAAAATAATAGGAAACTGAGGCTTAGAGCAATTACACGTGTAAACCATAAACTGAGAATCCAACTTTCAATGTATGTCATCAAATCTATCCATTCCTATTCATCTCTGTGAAAATACCCTGGAGAATTAAATAACTAATTTTTGCTTTTTATGATACAAATTAGAGTTACCACAAAAACTATTTACCTATACCACAAACAAGAACTTATGACATTATCATCTAACCTGAACCTATGAAAAGACTGCCATCAGCCACCAGTCATCCATCAACCACAATTTGAGAACTACTCTCATGAGGAAATTTCTTAAGAATAATTTAATCAACATGGAATCCCTGATCTATGACTTGTCTCTCTCTGTTTATTGGTAACCAGTTTGTGAGAAAAATGCTTTTGACAATGCTACTAAAATTATTTTCTCAGTATGCAAATAATCATCTGTAACATCACTGTTATAACATTTTACCATAATCAATTAGGTTTAAATCAGAGGTGGTGGTGAACTAGACAGCATGAATGGTATTATTTATAGCATTTTGAAGGCTTTTAAGCAGGCCTTGGATACTCTGAAAACTGTATTAGGTTTACCTTTTCACAAAAAATCATTACTTCTCATGCAACAAAACTCCTTCTGACTTGTAAAAAATTGGCTATGAAGTGCTAACCAAAATACAGCATTACATAACCATCAGCTTCTGCTCCATCTGTGTTTTGAAGACAAGAAATCTTCAAAATATGTGGTCGATATCTGGTCACTTTAATGGAGGAAGAAGAGAGACTACCAAAGGCAATACCCGTAAATATCTGTTCCAGTATAATACCAAGCACTAGCGTCTGAGTGGAGGGCAAGAGGATACAGACCTCACCTTCTGGAAGCTTACAGCCTAGTGGGCATAAAGCCCACCTTCTGGATCTCTTCTAACGGAAACCATCTGCCCTTTCTTAGCTTTTTCTAACTCTCGTCATGTATTGTAACATCATCACTGAAGAGCCTTACAGATTGATCTTTTCACAAAGGACCCAGATGTGGAAAAATATAGATTTACTGACTATTAAAAATATAGTAATGACTCCAGATCACTACTTCTCAAAAAAAATAATCAGATTGAACATTTCTGAATCATTAAAACCAATCTGAGTTCCTGTATAAAGAACTTCACTTGAGTTTGTAGTTGTCTGAAGATTTAAATCTGGTAAAGCTGGTTTAAGTTTGGATTTGTAAATATATAATCTCTAAAAGGCAGCCAGGCCATTTGTATCAGAACACACAGTCTGGAAAGTGGTAGGTTGTGAGAGAATTGTCAGAGAGGAAGAGGTGGCCCTCTCCTGCCGAAAGCTGATGAATCTCTGTTTCAGATTCCCCTTGGAAACCTTACTTCATCACTTATTCCCATATCTTGTATACCTTCAAGTTCTCCCTATCCTTCACAATACAAAAACCCTCATATCTGTTGGTTAACAGATAAGCAATTCCCCTCCCATTGGGTATCAACCTATCCAGGCCCTCTTCAAAGCCATGCTCTAGGCTTCCTGTCTCCACTTCCTCATCTCTCATTCACTCTTTTTGACTTCATGAACATTATACCAAAATACACCATGTTCTGCATTATGTACTGAATTGTTTTAAATATACAGGTTTTATGTATCCTATTAGCAGGTATCAAAATGTTAGTATATGGAATAAATCTTAGTTAGTATATGAAGAAATCTGAAAAATAAGCCCTCAAATCGTGGTGAGGTCACATCATAGGTATATTAATTTACACCTGGGAACTAATGCTAGAACTTCCTTTTAGGATATATTTTCACGATTTCATTTAATCCCCACGAGTAAATTTTCAACATATCATATGTCAGTGTTACAGAGGCTTAATATTAATGCAAAATGGAATAGACCTGAAGAAAATGAAGAACCCCTTAGAATTCTCTACTCATTTCCCCACTCACTCAGAAAGAACTGGAAAATGATCTTAAAAATGAAAGATTTGAATGACCAGATAGCTGCACACTTTCTATTTTTGTTTCTTTCTCTATGTTAGTTCTCTAGTTCCTAAATTCCCAGTGGGCATATGAATTACTCTATAGACTTGCACATAAGGAAAAATTAAAAACATCTTAAGTTCCCCTTAAAAGATTTTCTAGGGAAAATTTTACTGTAAGTGACTCCACTGTAATTAAATTCTTCTAAGTTAAATGCTGGTAAAATGGGATTTCAGTCTACAAATCATCAGATTACAGTTCATCCTCATTTATCTCTTGAATGCTTACCTTAAAATTAATTTGCATCATTGGGAGAAGATGAACCAATGAACTGCACATGTCTGTAGTGATGAGTGAATTAATTTCTGGTATATTGAGGCATTGTAATGTTTTATATTTTTCTCGGCACATGCCCACTTTTGAACCTAAAACATCAGCAATGGCTATAGGCAAAGGAAAAGGTTAAAAATAGTAAAATTACAGTTTGTGAAAGAAATAAAGTTATAGCTTAATCAAATTTTAAATAAGAATTTACCAAATAAAAGGAAATTCAAAACATTGAAACTTTTACTGTAATATCTATCTCAAAAAGGCTGAATATATCTCAAAAAGGCTGAATAATTTCGTTGGTTAACTGTGTGAAATAAATTGTGTAAAAGCCAAACAATTTATTTTTAAAGGCCTACCACTTATTACTTAAAACTACAAAAATGTACGGATAGCGGTAGAGGAAAGGAAGGAACTAAATTTGGAGAAGTTAAAACCCTGGCTTTATCACTTCATATACTAATGTTTGACATAATGTGACCATACTTAAGAAGAAATGGAAAGCACTTTGCAAAATAGTATAATACTACCTAGACAAACTATAGTTATACATCAAGAAAACATTTAGCAACAAAAATTAAAACTGTTCTCTAAAATAATTAACTGATATTATAGTTATTCTCAAAGAATATACTAATACAACTATGCATTAGTCATCTTTCAATGTTTATTAAAATAATAATGTAGCATGGACACTCACTCTATAAACTTCTTAGAGCTATAAAGGCTAAGATAAACACATATTATCAAATGTTTCCATAAAGTTAAGCTTTTCAAAGTTTAAATATATCCAACTATCAAATTTTCCTTCAACATCAAAGGTAATACTGAATCATTTCAGGACATAATTATCAAATGCAAGAGTAGAAAGGGCTTTATGCAAGAAGAATCTGATCTTTATAATATATTAATGTAAATTAGATACAGCTACCACCCACCTAGGAAGACTTTCTCTTTTCCAATAGAATAAGTGCCACACACAACAAGAGCACGTGGGTTTAGAGTTACAGCCTCAAAGGCAGTGTTGATGGCAAACTGGATAACCTCTTGCTGAGACGGAAAGGTGTATTCTGGGCTACAGTATCTGTAATATGGAAACATGGTACCTACTCAAAGAACAGTAAGAAAGCCATAGCCTTAAGTTGGATGTTACTTAAGAAAACAAGCTTTAGCAAATGACACACAATGGCAGTGTAGTACATTGACACCACAAGAGTTTCCTTACCGCCTGTGGTTAAAATTATTTGCTACAAGTTATTGCTAATTTATGATGGAATTATAAGTTTTCAATTTACCTTGTTCATTATATTTCTTTTATCATCCTTAAAGAAATTGCCTTTTTGAAGACTTATTTCCCTCCAAGAATATTTCTAGCCAGCCAGCTATTTTAGTTATAAATTATAAACCTCAATATCTTTTCTTTAATCCCAATCACTATTTAAAAAAATTCTATTGATAAGGATATTTGTATTAAAGAATTCTGATTTAATAAAAACTACTTAAAATAATGAAACTACACATGAGTTTAATAGTTTTAAATCAGTTAATATTCACATGGTTGATATCATCCCTTCTATAGACACAGAAATATAGAGAAATATATTATAGACACAGAAATATATAGACATACACACAGAGATCCAGTTGAGTCTATCTCAATATAGTAATGCCCAGTGAAAAATTAACCCTAGACTACTACCAATATATATTTGAGATGAAAAGTAAGCACTTTTTCACTAAAAGTGTAATAAACTACAAACACCAGAAAAACATATTTTTCCAATTTTCAAAATTGTTTTTGCTGGCCAACCACCAGAAAAGAAGAAAGAATGCTTAGTCCTTTTTCCTATAAAAACTTACAAAGAAAGTCATAATTGTATATAGAACTAAGTAATATTTTTACTTATTATTATAATTTATCTAGTACTTAAAGTACATATAAAAGAATAGAAAAATTAATCATAGTGTGAGAAAACTGGCTGTGGAAAGACCATCTTTTACTATAATATTCCATCCAAACACACTTTTCCTTGAAATAGGTTGAAATAGTTGAGATATTTAATTTCTAACAAATTGGTGAGGTAATATCACATTGTACACCATAAATATATACAATTTTTATCTGTCAATTATATCTTAATAAAGCTGAGAGTAAATACGTAAAAAAAATATAATGGCTTATACCATTATATTTACAGCACTTTGGAATTCAGAGCTGTCCCTTATAAATTACTTTTTTGAGAAAAGAACAAAAGTAACTTTGAATATTCAGAAACAGAATCACATTTTGGCCTGTTTTCTCTTCACAGTTATATGGCAACCTAAAAAGGTATTTTCCTAAAGCTTGCTCCGAAATTTTTACTCCTTGTTTCAGTAACAGAATTCTCATAAACATATTTTCAAAAATAAATCACAAAAAAATTGTGCTATAGTCAGTTAAGACACGTAATCCTAACTTTGACCTTAAGCAAGTATATTTTTTTCAAACAGCATCCCTCTGATAAATAGCCTTAAAACAATAACTGGCAATAAGGCATCATTTTGATTACCTAAGCAAATGCTCAAATTATTCATAATACATAGAGCAAATAGTGACAGTGGGAAAAGGAAGCAAACAAAGAAATTCTGTCTTACGTTGTGTCTAAGTACAGCATGTGGACTTTCTGGCCTGCAAGAAGAGAACGTTCCATGCTGGGATTCGCTCTGAAGTCTCCAGTATGTAATATGACAGTACCATTAGGAAGATAAAAAAGGATCATGACAGCACCTGGACAGCTGAACACAAAATTTCAAAGGAATATTCTTAACACAGGCAAAGCACCTAAAGGAAGTTTATCAACAAGTAAATACACTTTACTAGTTCACCACAATGACATAGTATTGTATTACAGAGAAAATGAACATCATAAAAAAGAACTGGTGACTAGCCTGAGCAAGAGCGAGACCCCCTCTCTACCAAAAATAGAAAATTAGCCTGGCGTTGTGGCACATGCCCATAGTCCCAGCTACTGGGGAGGCTGAGGCAAGAGGATCGCTTAAGACCAAGAGTTTGAGGTTGCAGTGAGCTACGATGATGCCACTGCACTCTAGTCCAGGCAACAGAGTGAGACTCTGTCTCAAAAAAAAAAAAAAAAAAAAAAAAGAACTGTTGTTCAGGAAAAAACTCAGCAGGCCTGGGTTACTCTTAAACTCTGCACATCCGCACATTACCAAGAAATGCCTGTTTTCAGGACTGGCCCTTGGCTGGCTCCTAGGAAATGAGCTCTGAGCCCTACAATATTCTGTCTGATAAGGGTGTTTTATATGCCTGAGGCACTGGGCTTTGAGATACTAGTTTGATCACATATTTATGTTAACTGTGTGATCTGTGGTGAATATCTCAATAAACCTTACTTAAAAAATCAAAACTAAAATTGGTGATTAAAAAAAGAAACAGCAGCAAAGTTAGCAGACAAAAACTTTTAAAAAAGGCAACCTGACGTAATTGCATTGGCCAGGATTTTAAGAAATCTAGATTTAGTCTAACTTCTTTCCTAAACACCTATGATCTCTATGGTACAGAAGGCTAAACATTCTATGAAAAGTAGAAAAAAGCATAGTTGATAGTTGTGTTTTGACAACATAAATGCTGACAGTACTTTACATAAAAAAAAGAGGGAAAAATGGAAATCGCCTCTAAGAAAAAAAATCTTTAGTATCTAAATCTTTTAAATCTTTAGTACCTAAAGTCTATAAAATTTCTTAGTTTAAAGGGAGGAAAAAAACGCTTTAGTATCTGAATGGAGTACAAACTGTTAATTTGTATAAATGATATTAAAGAAAATGGCAAAAAGTTATCTTGCAAAGAACAGCAACAATAACATTATTTTTAAAAGATGAGTCTCATATGTCAAGTGTTAGCAATTTAAACTAGATAAAAAAATGGGTTAGATTAATAACATTTAGATGATCTCTCTACATTTAATGTCTTATTCTATAATTTGGTACATTATTTTTTCCAAAAGGAGAAACATATATTACTCAAGTTTTAAGAAACAGCAAGCATATTAGTTCTAATAAAAATATTCTTAAATAACCATGCCAATTGTGCTTTCCTTTTGAATATTTAAAAATGGGCTATTATTAAGGTGACTTTAATACTTACTGATTGGCATCAAGCAAAACAACTTTGACACCATTCACAACACATTCAGTGTCCATTGGCAATGGATGGATATATTGTTCTTGTACATGAAGCTTGTTCTTCAACAAATTGCCAGTTATCTGCAAAACAGGATGTACTTATTGCTGATACAGTAAAACACTAAATAAGTATTTTATTTCATACTACTTTAGCACCACAGCATCTTAATAACATCCCTGCTTTTCCACTTATATTCAAATAAACCGTCCACAATGCAAGGAAGAAGTTCCTCTAGTGAGTTTGTCACTACTGTGCTTGAACACTATCACTGACTCTCTCTCACCTGTCAAAGTCAATCATTCCCAGCATGACATACAAAACCCTTGGTGAGGTGGTCCCTGCCCACTCCTGTGGATTTGTATCCTGCTATACCCTGTCTTGAGTTCTAGCCATTCTGAATTATGTGAAGTGTCTGGAATGACCAACTTTCCCAGGTGGCTGTGCCTTTATCTAAACTCTACTCTCTACCTGGAATGCTCTTTCCTCTGCCTGGTTCTGGAATCAGACCAGCCTGCATTCAAATTCGGACTCTGCTATTACTAGTTCTGTGACCTGGAGCATTCACTTAACATCTCCAAACCTTAGTTGCTTCATTAATAAAAAGCCGACACTTCAAGAATGCTGTGAGAATTATTAAAACAAATTCTACCTAAAGCCTTTAGTAATAGGCATTAAAATGTTTACCTGTTAAATAATTAGGTCAAGTTATCTCTTTCACCATGAAACTGTCTCTAACCTTAGCCTAGGACAGAGTAAAGCACTCCCTTCTCCCTACTCTTAGGCACTCTGTTCATTTTTCTATTATAACACCAATTCCATTGTGGTTATTATTTATGTTTCCTCTGCAGGCTATAAGCTCCTTGAAGTTAGACACAGTCCTGTCCCTCCACATCATAGGGGTATTGGTTCCAGGACCCCTGAGGATACCAAAATCTGGGGATGCTCCAGTCCGTTATATAAAATGGGACAGTATTTGCATATAACCTATGCACTTTCTCCTATATATCTTTAAATCATCTCTAGGTTATTTATAATACCTAATACAATGTAAATGCTATGTAAATAGTTGTTAGACTGCATTTTTATTTGTATTATGTTTATGGTTGTATTGTTATTGTTTATTTATTTTGAGTATTTCCGATTGGTTGCTGCAAATACAGACCCTGCAGATACAGAACCACAGATACGAAGGGCTGACTGTATTTTTCCCTAGTATGTCCACTTAGGCATTCAATGAATGCTTACTGAATGAAACTTGGGGTTAAGTATATTGTGAAATAGTTTATATATTGTTTCCATGTAATAAAACATACGTTTAAAAAAACTGATTGTAACTGTTGACATTAACTCATTTAATTTTAGAACTCTGATGTGGAATCTGTTTTCTCTTTTTTTGGTAGAATGAGAAGAAGAGATCTTACAGTTTTAAGTATTCTTTTTTTAACCAAATTGCTTAGAAATTTGCAGCATTCTACAGTCAGGATTTAGAATACTAAAACTTACCTCACTACAATAAACTGGAAATGTGAAGTGCTTAGACAACCCAGCATAATGATCAGAATGAAAATGTGTGAGAAAGTAGGCTGTGCAACCTTCAACCAAGCCATACTGAAAGGCATCAACTGTAAAGCCGGTTCCTGCAATGACAATACCAACACAGCAGGTTGAGCAATAGCTGACAAAGTAAACGATATCTGATTCGGTTACAAATAGTGAACCCTTTATCCTCTTCACATCTCATTTCCCATTTAACTGTAATGTAAAAACTTATGCCACATAAATTTTAGCAAAAGGTGATACTAGAGACAAGAATTAGTCTTATCAGGTTCTACTAAATATCCTAGTAGAGAGACTTTTTTGTGTGAGTAACTGCATCAAAAAAAAAAAATTAAAATATATACCAATTACTGTTTTACTTAATACTTTCATAATATTTACCAGGTACTTGAAATCCTTTACTTCTGCAAAACAGCAAAAAGAGAAAGCTTTCTTCTAAAACTGAATTCTCTATGGAGGTGATATTGATATCCTCCTAAGGGAGCAAAGGTTGCAAGCCAAAGTAACCTCACATATTTCAAACATTTGCAGCCATCCAAAGGGCCATGGTACAATAAAAGATAAACAGCATATCTACCACCTTCGAATTTCACTGTAGATTGGGATTGGAAGGTGGGGGCAAACAAGAAAACAAGTGCCTAAAAAGGGCTCTCTAGAGGAGTAGTGATGAAAAAGAGGTTGAGAAATACTGTTTTAAAATGTGTTCACACAAGAAATAACCAAGTGTGCTGACTGGTGATATTTGAGTAAATAAGCATAATTTCACAACTCTATTGAGGCTTCTCAACACATGGCATACTAGTTTTAGGCTCACTTAAAGTACAGAAAATTCATCAAAATAATTATTAAAAACAAAACTGGTGCGATGATGTATAGAAATGCTGTTCTCTACATAAATATTTTGAACAAATTACAGACCTAGAACATCACTAAAGCACTTAAAAATTTTCTGAACCAATAATATTTTGGCTGCTTTATTTTTATTCTACTTTATTTTATAGTCTTTTCAGAAGAGTTATTCATTTCTTCAACACAATTCATTTCACAGCACATTTTTCTACTAACTCATCAGTGAAGGCATGAGAAATTACAAGAATATGAAAAGGCAGAGAAGCTAAGTTCTAATATGGTTTTAAAATGCTTGGCATTTATTATGATATGTACTACCTGTGACATTTATTTCTTTAAAGCTATTTAGTATTTTGTATTTCTCACAAGTGATTAGAGACTGCCTTTTATACTTATTTACGGAGATGCCTTTTTTCCTTCTGTATTAAGCTAAATCCCTACTACTCTTACTAATCTTCCTGTAATCTGTACTGTCTACCTAACCAGTACAGTAACTTATATAGAGAACATCTTTAATAAAATTTGCTGAATTGAATGGAGCAAAAAAAAAATAAAATGGGAAAAAAACAAATCTATGTTAAAGCCTCATGAAGTATCATAAAAACCAAAAGGAAACACATACAAAAAATTGTTTCATACACACACATCCACCCACCCCATGGACAATGCACACAAAGTTCAAAAAAGTTGTCTTTGCTGGTATTTTTAGTATTGATAATTCAACTTACCAGGTATTTTCTTATAGAACGGACATGTCTTTTTTCTTAATTCTCCTACATTAGATGACTCTGAGATTTTCTTGTTCCTTCTTTGCAGCCCACCATGAGCTGATTTTACAAAGGCATTGTCTTTACTTAAATTGACTGTCCCAGATTCTGCACTGTTCATAAGGTGATCTGACTTCTTCCTTCCTGCTCTCTTCCTGCTGTCTTCCTTCTGACCTCTTCCTGCTCCTTCCGGCAGTGAATTTGATTTCTTAAGTCTCTTTCTTCTACGCTGCAACCTCTCACTAGAAAGTTCCACAGAAATCTGACTCTCACTTAAATTCTTTGCATCAAATTCTAAATCACTTAAAGATTGTTCTGCTTTCCTCTTGCACTGCAAGGACCTCTTTTTATTAGGACTTAGAACTGGATTTAAGTTTATCCCTTCTAATGCACTTTCCCCCAGCAATTTCTCTTCTTTTCTTTTAGGTGGTAGTCCAAAATATACACCTATATCTGTTTGCTTCATTACCTTGGTAGGTTTTCTTGCATTACACTTAGGACCAGAAGGCAGTATTTTCAAAGACTCAGAAGCAGTAGGTGCACCAGAAAAGTTTTCTGTATTTAAAACTGTAACTTTACTATCTAGCATACCAGCTAATGCCTTTCTGTGGAAACTTGCTGAGTTAGTATTGTTCTTGGCATTGAGGTTCTCACTAGCTAATTCTCTAATTTTACTTTGGGTTGGATGGAAAGAAATATACCCTCCTTCCTGGCTTTCAAAATGTTTCGACATCTCGCTGGTAACTAATGGAAGAGAAACTTGATTGTAAACAGCTGATCCTTCAATGATCTGTTTCTGTTTATTTGGTTGAGATGGGAGAAATTCTTGCTCATAAGGGTTTACTTTATAATTAGAAGCAGCAAGCTCCCTTGCTAATGCAGGTGGAAACAACATAAAATCACCACCAGTACATGCTGGATCATAATACGAAGTAATGTTCTCATTATTTTGGGAAGTAAGTTTAGACAAATCATTTAGAGTATTGTATTTATACAGTTCTTCATCATACTTATCTTGAGTTAAGAAGCCGTTTACTTTGGGGCAGCTCTCCTCCTGGTCCTGCAGTAAGGGACCTTGTTGGTTTTCAAACAAAGTAGACCTATGGTCGTCTTCTTCTAGGCTGTCATCTTTTGAGCTTTGGGTAAAAAATAGTTCCTGTTGTGAATCATCCAGCTTTTCATCTATATAGTGAGTTTCTTCATCACTTTGAAGTGGAGAATAGGAGATTTCACAGTCGCTAAAGTCATTCTCTGGCAATGGCAAATTTACGGGTTCTGAGTTGTTTTGGCTATCTAATTCGTCATCAGCAAGAGGCAAACCAACTCCTACCAGTTTGTCATTCTTAACAAATTCTGTAAATTGTAGAGCTCGCTGGGATGTTTGGCTATTTACAGTAGAGGAAATCTTTTTGTTGGTTTCAGCTGGAGATTGAGATTGAGATTTTCTTAAACACTGAGTCTTCAACAAGGAATTGTTTGACATAGCTTTTAAGTTCTCAGTTTGTTTCTCATACAGAGGCCATCTTTCCTCAAGGCTACAAAGAAAGCCTGAATTATTCTCACTGGAACTACCACCTGAGGCACGTGATGGGCTGCTAAAAGGACTATTACTAGCCCTGCTTTGAGCCAGCAGAAAGTGAGTATATCTCTTGTAATGAGAAGGAATTGTTGAGGTACACAGAAGACCATCAGGACACTCTGAAAATTTTAATAAAGAAAAAAGCATTATAGGATCAAAGCATAAATCAAACTTTGACAGTATTAGCACTATATATTAATAGGCAAGTGAAAAAAGTATCAGTCAGTCCTACTTCGAGGCCTTAGGACAATAGCTATTTTTAACTGCACAAAGATCAAAAGATCAGCATAAAATATCAACACTTAATCCAGCATGGTTTTGCAAGGTGCTGGTTATTAATTTTAAATCAAATACTCTCTTAAATTTCTTTTCAAGTAATCTTTCCTCAAAAAAAATTTTTTTAAGACTAACACCTTTTTTTCTTTCCTAAGTAACTCCTCCAAACGTGGGGCCCTTGAAAATGCATGTCATGTTTATATAGTATCTCTTAAATGGATGCTACAAACTTGACACCATTAATTTTACTAATTCACTATTGTTCAGGCAATAAAGAATAACGAAGACTGGTGTATCTCTCACAGAAATAAAATTCTACCCATTTTTATCTTATCAAGCAACAAAGATTTATGATGACTATTATCAAATTAGGTTCCATTATTTAACATTCACATTGTATACAATAAAAAAGTAACAATCTCAGTAAGATTACTTATAGCTATTCATACAATGAACAAATTTTAAATTCTGTTCAAGACTTTAAAATTCAATTTGAAAAACTGGTTAATAACAAGGCTTTAATAATTTGGAAACTATTCCCTGTCATACTATTATGATTGAGAAATTTTCTGTAAACCACCTTGGCATATCCCTGTATATGTTAATTTCCAGGTTTATCAAAAAATGATACTCTCCTGCCACCCTAAAATGATGTTACATTAAATTAGAAGAGTTTGTGGCTTAAAACCTAACTTAAAACCACCTCATTTGTATTTGTTATAGAATAGAATTATAGTATTTGTTAAAGAATGGAATTCATTTCAAGAAGAGTCTGAGATTCTACTCAAAGGAATTTAATTAGTGAAAAATCAAAAGCAAATCTTTTCAAGGTGGCTTCATCTATAAGAAATTTCACCCTGAGGTACTCACCATGGACTCCAACTTCCATTTCTGATTTTCAAGTCACATAAAAGCAAATTACTGACATTACTGAGGTTTTCACTTGCTATATTTTTATGAGAAAGGCTAATGCCAATTTTTTTTTAAAAAGAGTTTTCTATCTCCACGCAGTACTTTAAAATAACTAGAGGTTAATAATAAAATGTATTCTGAATCATAGTTAACATGAAAGCCATATTGAGTATTATTTTTTCCTGTACTGAATTTTTTCAGATTTAGAAATCTATGTATGGTATATAAAATAGCTTTAAAATACACAAATCATCACAACAACACATTCTTCATATATTCCAAGTAGGATTTTCTACATGTTAAATACTTATTATATATTTTAAAAAATAAAAACATAGCATTATTTTTGTTATCATTTGGCACATTTTTGTTAGAATCTTAATCACCTAAGACTCTTTCCCAGTTCCTCTTCCTGTACATTGGCATGATGAATACAACATAACCATATTTAGAAACCAGACTATATATATACTTTTCTATATAATTCCATAAAAGATAACAAATTGGACAAGTTATTTAACTTTTAAGAACCCTCATCTATAAAATGTCAATACCACCTATTGTATATGGTGATACACAAGTAAAAATAAACAGTGTGAAAGTACCTACCATAGTAAAGGTTCAATTAACATTTATGAAAAATAATTGAGCTGTCTAGGAACTTTCACAAAATAATAAAATGCATTTAAACTGTTTTCGAGCCTGCAATTTTCTTTACAATTATACCCTTGACTGGTATGGTGTCTAATCACAGGGTCTTATCTCTCTCTTAGTTTACTGCATGCCTTGCTCCTTTCACTGAATTGATATGTCTAACCTAATGCAGGCCTTTTAGATTATTTAGAAACTACTACCTTTTCTGTACTCTTACCTGTTTCAGAGACTGGTGGAGAATCCAAACATTCAAAGACATGCCATCGAGGTGTTTGACCTAGCAATGAAGAAAAAGGCATCTGGCAGTTTGGACAGTATCCATCATAAACTGGACGTATCTTTGGAGACACGTGTTTGTTTTTGTGAGTTCTACACAACTTTCCTGGAGTGGTCTCCTTGTCTTGAGACTGTTGACTACCATCTCCACAACTTGAACTCTGACTGGAAGCTACAGAAGCCTGACAAACTGCTGCTCTAGGGGACATCTCATGGTCCTTTGCCTCCTCTTTAGCTTCTACGGTTCTTTTTCTGCTTCTCTTTTGTTTTGACTGGTATTTTCCCTCTTTTGCTTTTCCAACAGGTTTTGGAACATTTTCAGAGCAATTATTTGGGTCAACTAGTTTTGGTTTTCTTTTAGATTTGTATTCCCAAATGTCTTCTTCTAAAAGGGTGTCTTCTAACATGGCAAAATGATTTTATCGTTAAAGAGGCGTTAATCTTAAGTAAATTGAGAGTTCATTTCTTGTTACAAAATTTCTAAACGGAATTATTTTTGCTGAGAGAAAAACAAAAGTAATAAAAAAACACACTAACTGGATGGGAATCTACACCTCTGGTAATGAATATATTGACAAGCTGCAAACCTCATACCTGAACACATGCTGTTCCATTTATACCACAACAAAATTAAGAGAACCTATCACAGGGGTGAAATTTTTGATTGTGGCTATTTCATTCAGGGATCTCAGCCTTTTCCAGGCCCTAATAAAAATAAGAATCAGTAATCCTTTGAAAACTAGGCACTAATGGGAAAAATAAGTTCAGCAGTTTATTCTTCGAACGAGCTTTGTAAAACGGTTATGAAGCTATTTTTCAGTTCTCTTTGAAGTGGACAATTGTCCACATAATTCACAAATCCAACCACAGTCCCCGGGGCACGTGGCTCAGCAGGAATTCCAAACACTAAATGGCTACCTCAATCTACCAGTAAAACTAGTGAAAGAGGTGTGTAATTCGCAAAAAAAATAAATAAATAAATAAAAAGTAATTGCCCTTATCCATGACTCGTGGATATTCAACAACTTCAGTTTCCTGGGTCAGTCCATTATCTTCCTCCAGCAGCAACGAATAAACCCTACACGGTGAACAAAAAAAGTTCGAATATATGAAATGATGCTTGTACTGAGGTCACCCTCCTTACTCCTGACCACCAAGGTGTTCTGTCCTTAAGGTGGCTAGCCCTCTCTTCTCTAGCCTCAAAACTGAAGTCGCTTGCCGGGTGCCTGCCACCGCCGCTACCTTCTCTTTTGGCTTTAGAGGCTGCAAGGCCAGCGAGCAGGGCCTTGGCCCTCTCTAGGTTAAGCACAGTCAGCTCCAAAAAAGCCGCCAGAGCCTCCCCTTCTGAAGTCTTTGAGGCCCGCCCTCAGGGACCCTCGCCGCCGCCCACCTGCCACCCGCGCCCCCGCAGGAGCAGCTCCAGCTGCATCCGCTCCCCCCACGACCCCCGCCCCTCACAGCCCCAACCCCTGGCTCCGCTAACAACCTATTCGCGCCCGCACTTTCAGCACTCCCCGGGTGACAAAACGCTGTACTTGTGTGTAAACTGGAGCCACTGGCCAGTCACTCCCAACTTAAATAAGCCTTCTCCCTTGAGGATAGCCCTTCCCCTCCCTTACCCTTTAGTGTCTTGGCGGGAACATCTTCCCGCTGCCAGTGCCGTGTCGAATCTGCGGATTCTGGTTTAAGAGCGGGACTTAAAAAAAAATAATTTTCTTTAAATAGTGTGCCCTTTTAAGTCCTACGGATTTATTTTATTTTATTTCATTTTTGTGCTAAAGCGCGCTAAGTTTCAAAGTGGAGGGTGGGGGAACGGTTTCCTTAGCGCTGCCGGGACCCAGTCCCAGAGGCCTGTCCCCTGTTGAATCTGGCGCTCTCAATGTCCAGGCTGGGCCGCGGCGAGGGAACCCCGGAGGGGCGGGGTGGGTTGGGGCGGTAGTTTAATTACGTGCCCGGGAATTGCGACGGTTTGGACTCTGGCTTTGAGGCGTATTTAAAAAAGGAAAAAGTGCCGCTGCCGTGGAGTGGGGCTGGTGGAGGGTGAAGTGAATGCGCCGATTTGAAACCCAAGGACAGTAAACGTTCCGTCTCCCCCAGGGAAGCTCTCCCGCGGGCCCGGCAGTCGCCTCGGGAGCCCGCAGAGAACATGGCGGCGCCCAGGGCCCGGGGCTGCGGCCTGTCGGGCCTGCTCCCTGCGCAGACCTCGCTGGAGTACGCCCTGCTCGACGCCGTCACCCAGCAGGAGAAGGACGACCTGGTCTACCAGTATGTGCAGAAGGTAGACGGCTGGGAACAAGACTTGTCAGTGCCTGACTTTCCGGAAGGTGAGGGGCTGGCTTCGGGGTGGGGAGCCCTCCTGGGACCTCCCCTTCCTCGGGGACGGCGCCCTCCCCTGAATCGGTGGGCGAGGCGGGGTGGTGTCGCCAGCGCGGGGCCTTCGCCGGACCTGAGCCGAGGCTCGCGCGCTCTGCAATTCCCAGGTGTCCCCAAGTGGCTACAGGCGGTGGGTTTCTGGAGAGCGGGGACCTGTATACTTGTTCCGTATCTTGAGGCCTGGTCGGGCCTGATGGTAACTAAGTAAACACTCCGTAAATGTTTTAGTGGTCCTGGTTGGCAATGATTGAAACGTCCACGCAGCCCTCTCCTTTCAGTTTGGTTCCCCAGCGTCGTCGCCGTGGTCATCTTTTTGCATCATCCTACCGACATCTATTGGTAACTTTCTATGTGACACACACAGTTCTAAACACTTCAAGAGATACTATCTTATTTCATCCTCTCAACAACCCAGTGAGGTGCTCTTATTATTCCCATTTTACATTTGAGGAAACTGAGGCACATGGTGGTTAAGTAACTTGCTCTGGGCTTTATAGCCAATAACTGCTAGAGTTGGATCATACAGACCTTAGATTTCCTGGTTTCTTAGCCGTGCTTCACTTCTCTGTTCAAAATCGTGAAACTTACAATTTTGCAAATCTGGATCAATTATTACCTATTTCCAGGGCTTGAATCCCTGCTGTGTGAGCGTTTGGAATGTGAGGGAATAGACATTCCCAGCAGGGCTGTTGGTGAAGCACATCTTGCCACGATAAATGAAAATGTATTATATATTATGCTTTCTTTGGATGGGAGTGGCGTTGTTTTGCCTGGTGGTGTTGGCATGTGTCCTGGCATGTGAAACCACATGTATAGTTAATTGGCTGGATGTGGCAGGGTTCAGTTATCTCATGGGAGGTAAATGGGAACCTGTCCATGACAACAGAGACTTGGGTGTCTTTCCAAGCCTTTTACACCTGCCTTGAGAAGTGCTTATTTTTTCCATTATTAATCTTACACTGGATTTGAAATATTGTGGAATTCATACAAAAGAATTGGGGGCATGAATGCTTATCCCATCAAAAAACTTTAAAATATTATGTACATATATACAAATATATAAATTTTTTAGAAGTTTTGCAAGAAGGTAGTTATATAGTAATTACTGTTATATACAAGCGGGTCATCAGCTAGGATTGGAGGAAGTTGGAGGAAGTGTTTTTATTTTCTAGTGGTTGTATTTATAGTGAGTGTATTTTATTACAGTGAACTTTGACTTCTGAGACTTGTAAGTAATACACATAGTAAAATATTTAGGGTTTGTATTTGACATAGTCTGATTTTCTACTGGACCTGATTATTGAGGACAGAATGCTAAAAATGAGTATTTTCTTGGCTTCTTTATCAGTTAGCTGTAATCAAGAAGTCACAAATATATACCTATCTCAAAACCTGTATGCTTTGTTCATTTCTTAGAAGAAACACATGTTTACAGGAGGCAGTGCAGTATAATGTGTAGATTCAGACCTAGAATTAAGTCCCTGTTATTCAATTGGTTGGCTGTGTCATTCTGAGCAAGTTACTTTACTTTTCCAGCCCTACTTTCTCACTTGTGAAATGGAACTAGTATTTACCTTTCAGGGTTACTGTGTGGATTAGAGGTAAAATATGTAAAATTCTTAATTCATAGGAAAGCTTACTAAATGTTAGAAGCTTTTTTATTGTATTCATTGTAATTATTATTATAAAATATATTATTATTATGAAGCCTGGTAAGTACCTAACACTGAATAAATAACTGAAAAGTAATCATTCTTTCCATCCCTCCAAATCTAAGTCACTGTTGACTATTTACAGAGAAGTCATAAGGCACAGATTCATCAATATTTTGCAGGTAGGATATGAAATATACATTAGTTAGTGTGAAGTTCTGTATGATCACTTGATCTGGTAGATAATTAACATTTTATCAAAATGGATATTTAAGAGGTTACTGTACCTTGAAACCTCATTGGTTTGGACTGACAGAAATACTAGTTTGGTCTTCAGGCTTTTTTCCTAGAATTTTGTTATAATTGAGTAACTCCAGTTACTGTTGTTGGTCATTACTGTTTACTTGTTCCACCCAATTTTGGTTTTTAGTTGGTAAACAGTAATTTCCAAATACCTGCTTCAAGGTGTAAATAATAGTTTTAATAGCTGCATTTATTTACTTATAAACAAACTTATTATCTTTATTTTCTTAAATTGTTTAAATAGGGATGCAGTGCTTTTAATATTAGTTTAACAAAATCTTTATAGTACAGAGTTAAAATTTTGAATCATAGTCAAGTATTTATAAATTTTGATTTATAAAAATACAGATTAATTAGATTCTGTTTGGAGGGAAGGGAACACATTCTTCATCCATATTAGTGTTGCCTCCATGAAATCTATAGCAATCATAGTATAGTTTGCTTAACTTTGCATTTAAAATATTTTGTATTTAGGGTCTTATCCAAATCCAGAACATTTCAGCTTCTTCTCTTGTATGAAATTTGCTTAGGCATTTTGTATGTCTATCCTTCCATACATTTTGCTCCTTTTTGATGTTTAGTCATGTCTTTCTGTTTTTAAGCTTGATTTGCATTCTCAATAGCCGTTTTATACCTAATTGTTTATGTAATCAGATTCTCTCAATATAGGTTATTTCCTCCGAGTTTTTTTGCCTGGGTGTGTTGCTTTTACCAACTTTCACAGACAGACTGTTATACTATTTCTGAAAGAATTTAGTAGCTTTTTCTTGTTATTTTTGCAGACTACATCATAATAGCAGCTTTCCCCTCCTCTACCCCTCTGGCTTGCCTACCCTTGCCCCCATCCTCTTCTTTCTTTTCTCTTTGGGCCTTTAATTTTAACAAATTTGCCTTGTTGGTCTTTTCCTTCAAATCACAAATACCTGTTATGTCACAGTCATGAAGATACATCATGTCTTTTATTTCTTTTATTTATTGATAGAAAAGCGTTCTTAAACAGAAAAATTAATTCAACTGCCACAGCCTTCATATAATGCTAGCATCTCTTAAGGTGTTTGACTATTTACATTAGTCACAGAAAAAACAAAGGCTCACATTTTAATGTAAAGTTTTAAATAAATTTTCTCTTTGTCTTTTCCTTTAATCATTGTAATTTATTTTGTATAAATTTCAGGATTAGAATGGCTGAACACAGAAGAGCCTATGTCTGTCTATAAGGATCTATGTGGAAAAGTGGTCGTCCTTGATTTCTTCACCTACTGCTGCATAAACTGTCTTCACCTATTGCCTGATCTCCATGCCCTAGAACACACATACTCTGATAAAGGTATCTGCTCTTTAATTAGTTTCTAGCAGACTGTCCTGGCATAGGCACTAGAAGAGTAGCTGACTCATTCGCTCATAGGAGAATGAACATTTGGCAAGACTTCAGTGATTCTAAAAGTAATCCCTAATCTATGAATTAAGGACTCTGTGTGCCTTTTCATGAAGGGTTAAGCTTAGTGATGATGATTTGCCTGTCTAAAGAACTAGCACTTAGTGTATGGTTTTTCTCTGAGGATAAGGGCAAAATTTAGCTTTTTTCATGATTAGGTGTTAAAAAAGGTCTTTTTGTATGTCTAGGCTTACCTAAATTTGTTCTGTGAAAAAAATGAAGCATATGACATTAATTTTATGTTCTTCTCACTGTGATGTAAAGGTTTAAAGTTCTTACTAGGAAATGTGATTAGGCTTCCATTAATATCAAATGACATCAGCTACAGTGGAATGTAAAATGTTATAAAAGATACTCTTTCTTTGACCTTGCTTCATTAAAAAATGATTTATTGCAGCTAATGTTTTTCAGAGCACACTAGGAAATCCTCTTTTATAGTATGACAAATTCTGAAGATGTAAGATTATACTTATTTTCTCTAGAAATTTGAAAAATTATCAGATTTTTTTTGTCTTATCTACTTTCTAAAAAGAGTACAGCGGTAAATGAAATTAATTCAAGTTTCCATTTAATTAGGTTTAAATGAATTGAAGCTCTAGTCTTGGAGTGGATAAAAAAGAGATAGGATCACTGATTTGTGAGAGTAAAGATGGAAGTAGACTATACATGTACAAAAATGAAGGATATCTTCAAACTTAGTTTAAAAAAGGAGTGATAGATAAAATCTTCAGTGCAGGTAGAACGTTAGGTGATGCTTTTAAGTTGTAATGGATTGTATCTTAAAATTATCAATCAAAAGATTTATTAAGAACTCAAATATTCCCAGTAGCTGAATCATGTTTTCAAAAATTTATCTGTATGGATTTAAGAAATTTGGGTATCTTATTATCTCCTAGGTTTTGGATGCCAGTGTTTCTTGTTCAAGCCATCACATTTATTGAACATGTATTATGTGCAGGGTACTCTGCTAACTGCTGAGGAAATATGTAACAAAGTTGAATAAAAAGCATTATGGAACCTGAGGAAAGGAGTACTCATTTTGCCTAGAAACATTGGAAAAGATTTCTCAGAGAAGCAGACAATTGAGCTAGAACTTGAAAAATGAGCAGGAGTGCAGCTGAAAATGAAAATGAGGCAGAAGGGACACTCCTGGCTGAGGAAGCATGAGGGAAACAAGCATGGAAGCACAGAAGAGTAGGATTCTTGCTCCAGGAACAGGTAAATAATTTAGTGTGGCAAGATTATAAGAGCTCATGATAGGAGTAAAAGGAGACAAAGATAGGTTAGGACTACATTGTCAAGTACATTGTATAACATTTTTAATAGTTTAGACTTCTTCCATTGATATATGGAGATGTTGAAGGTTGTTTTTGATTTGATTTGTTTGTTTTTTAATAGAATGATGACATTTATATTTTAGAAAGTCATTACCAACCGGGTTAAGAATCTCAAAGTTAACCATTTCCATACCATACCATTTAGATAACCCCAAAAGGACTATTTGGTTAACTTAATTGCTTAACCCCATACCTGCAGCAAATTCCGTGACTTCCTGGAATGGATCCTTGTACTCTCCTACCAATTTACTGGAAACATTCTTTTTATAGCACATTATGACAAAAAATGAAAAATATTTTTACATACAAATACACTTCTGAAAAGTAAAAGACTTTGTAAGTGAAGAGAGAATTCTGGGAAGATAGAGGAGTAGGAAACAACAGGAATCTGTCTCCACCTAGCCAACAGTTATACTAACAGAATCTGATATAATAGTTTTGGAACTCTGGAGTCTATTGGAGGGCTTGCAACTTCCAGGGGAGGGCTTGGACTATAAAATGTTAATTTCGGTCACTTTTAGCTCTCAGCACAGTAGTAGCTACCCATCTCCCAACCCTAGCTCCACGGCAGGCAGCTGTGCACATGTTCCTGAAGCAGTTTGCACATATCATGCAGGAGCCACGGTGGGCAAGAAAGACCTTATCTTCCAAATATCAGGGATCTGTGCTCTGCTCTCTGGTTGCTCCTTTTGATTAGAGAGGTGCAGACAAAGAGGCAGTGGCCATTGTTGTTGCATCTTCTCACAGTGCTGCAAGCCTCTCTTCCCCTGGCTGAAGTGACTTCCAGGGAATTACAAGGGCTAGTACCCTTTTCCCCACTTTATTTTCTCTTTTTCCTCTTATGGGAGCTAGATGTTGAATAGTACATTCAATAGCAACTGGATGTACAGAAAAACTTAGTTAACCACACATGCCCAGGGGAAGGCACGGTCTCAGAAAAGATCTGAAAAGACCTTAAGTTTATGCTTCAGGGTGATCCTTGGCACAGAGATACCCCACAACAATGAAAAACAAATGAACAAAAACCCAGCAAACCCTGGGGTAGGGAGAGAATCTGATTTCCAGGGTTACCATATTATTAGATGCAAATGTCCAGTTTTCAATGAAAAATCACAAGGCACACAAACAAACAGGAAAGTGTGGCCCATTCAAAGGGAAAAAATAAACAGAAACTGTCCCTGAAAAAGATGGCAGATCTACGAGACAAAGGCTTTAAAACAATTGTCTTAAAGATGCTCAAAGAACTAAAGGAAGACGTAGAAAAAGTAAACAGTATATGAACAAAATGGAATAACAGTAAAGAGATAGAATATCTAAAAAGAAGCCAAAAACAAATTCTGGAACTGAAAATACACTGACTGAAATGAGAAATGCACTACAAATGCTCCTTGACTTAGAATACAGGTGCATCCCAATAAACCCATCAACCCATTGTATGTTGAAAATATCTTACATTGGAAGTGCATTTAATGTTGGCAATACAGCAGACAGTCCCCAACTTAAGACAGTTTGACTTACAATTTTTCAACTTTATGGTGGTACAAAAACAATATGCATTCAGTGGAAACTGTAACCCTTTTGTAAGTTGTAAGGAGTTCCTCGACTTATAATGGGGTTACGTCTGGATAAATCTGTCGTAAAGTTGAAAAATTGTAAGTCAGACCATCATAAGTCAGGGACTGTAGAGAGATTCAAAGGCACATTTGAACAGGTAGAAAAAAGAATCAGCAAACTTACAAAGTGATTGAGTCTGAGAAACAAACAGAAAAAAGAAGAAAAGTGAACAGAGCCTAAGGAACCTGTGAAACACCATCAACTAAACACAAAAAAAGACAATAATATAAGAAATAAGGGACAAAAAAGCTCTAAGGCATGTAGAAAACAAATAGCACAATACCAGAAGTCTTTTTTTTATATCAGTAATTACTTTAAATATAAATGGATTAAGCTCTCCAATCAAAAGGCAGAGATTGGCAGAATGGATAAAGAACATGATCCAACTATATGTTGGTTACAAGAGACTCACTTTAGATCCAAGGACATAAATAATTTAAAAATAAAAGAGAAAAGGATATTTTATGCAAATATTAGCCAAAAGAGACCAGCTATATTAGTATCAGACAAAATGGACTTTAAATCACAAAAGGTCAAACATGATATATTAATAAAAAGTTCAGTATATCAAGAAGATAAAACAATAAACACACACTTAATAAGAGACCATCAAAATACATGAATAAGAATTGACAGAATTGAAAGGAGAAGTGGACAATGCTACAATAGTAGTTGGAGAATTCATTATCCAACATATACAGACCAGTCTACCCAACAATAGGGCATATACATTCTTTTCAAGTGCCTATGGGACATTTTCCAGGATAGACCATATGTTGGGCCATAAATTAAGTCACAACAGACTTAAGATAGATATCATACAAAGTGTCTTTTCCAATCACATGGGATGAAGTTAGAAATCAATAACAAAAGGAAAACTGGAAAATTCAGAAATTTGTGGTAATTAGAACAACACATTCTTAAACAATCAGTGGACCTAAGAAGAAATCACAAGGGTAATTAGAAAACACTTAGAAATGAATGAAAAGGAAAACATAACATGTCAAAACTTATGGCACATGGTGAAACAGTGCTAATGGGGAAATTTGTAATTATAAATACTTAACATTAAAAAACAAAAAAATAGGCCCGCCATGGTTGCTCATGCCTATAATCCCAGCACTTTTGGAGGCCGAGGTGGCAGGATCCCTTGAGGCCAGAAGTTCAAGACCAGCCTGGGCAACATAGCAAGATCTTGCCTCTACAAAGAATTCTAAAAATTTACAAAACAAGAAATATTTCAAGTCAACAACCTAACTATAACTTAAAGAACTAGAAAAAGAAGAATAAAGTAAACCGAAAGCTAACAGAAGGAAGGAAATAAAGATTCAAGCAGAGAAGCAAAATAGAGAATAGAAAAATAATAGAGAAAATTAGTGAAACCAAAAGTTGGTTCTTCAAAAATATCAACATAATGGACAAACCTTTAGCTAGATGTACTAATAAAAAAAGAAGACTCAAATTAATGTCAGGAATGAAAGTGGAGACATTACTACTGATTCTATAGAAATAAGGATTATAAGAAAGCACTCTGAACATTTTTATACCATCAAATTGGGTAACCTAGGTGAAATAGACAAATTCCTAAAAACACAAAACCTACCAAGACTGAGCCATGAAGAAATAGTAAATCTACATAGCCCTACCTATATTTAATAGCATTATTCACAATAGCCAAAATATGGAAGTAACTCAAGCATTCATCGACAGATGATGGATAAGGAAAATGTATATGCATACAATGGAATACTATTGAATATTAAAAAGAGGAAATTGTGACAACATGGATTAACTTTGAGGATATTATGCTAAGTGAAATAAGCCAGTCACAAAAATTCAAATGCTATATGATTCCACTTACATGAGGTACTTAGGGTAGTCAAAATCATAGAGACAGAAAGTAAAATAGCGGTTGCCAGGGGCTGGGGAGCCATTGTTCCTTGAGTTCGGTGTCAGTTTTGCAAGATGAACAGAGCTCTAAAGATGGAGGATGGCGATGGTTGCACAGCACTATGAATGTGTACTTAGTACCCTGAATTGTACACTTACAAGTGATTAAAATAGTAAATGTTCTGGAAGAAAAACTAGAAGAACACAAAAATGGGTTTTTAACCCTTATTTTTAAAATGAATATTAAAAGGGCAATATTATGCCCCATTGGGAGGGGTACAGTCAATGGTGTGTTGGAACTACTCCTAAGAGCTGGTGAGAGCCATTTGTTAAATAAGTAAGAAATTTTATGAGCCAATTGTAAGCTTGAAATCAGCCACAATGGGAGTATTAATACTATGGATGTTAACAAATGCTACAAACCAGGGTGTGTTTTTTTTTTAATTGCTTTTTGCCCCTTCTTACCCTTGCTGGAATAAAAAAGCTAGTTTACTAGCATATCACTAGGTATGATATGTTACCCAAATATTTCATTTTTGGGGTGGTAAAATACTGACTAATTTGTTTTTCTGTATTTGGCTGTTAGAATACTATTTGTGGAATAAATTTTTAAGCATTAAAAAAATACTTGTTAAGTGGTCTCAACCTTGTAATTTCAAAGAAATATTACTTCAATAATGTGGTACTATATAAAAACCCAGGTAACTTAAAAGATTTTTATATTGATCAGAAGATAAGTTAAATTCATATTCACAAAAGCAGACATACCCAGATATGATCACATAACAATTCAATAAGCTGTCACTAAATTAAATGTTCTTTCTTGTAGTTAAATTGTCTTCTCATTACTATTTGATACATTTCTGAACATATCTGCAACGATGCTATTTATGTTCTTGAAGCAACATTTGGCAGTGTATTTTAAATTCCATGGACTGTTCAGTTCATTTTATCAGAAAGCCAAAAATGATCCACAGAGTGAGGAAGTGCTTATTAATTCAGAACACTTTGAAAGAGGCCTAATTTAATAATCAATCTCCTTCCTCCGTGCAACGTCTTTTAAACTCTGTTTTATAATAGGGGCCAGTATCACTTTCACAGTGGCATTTGAGAAATTACAAATGCCAAAGAGTTTTAAAGCAAAGAGTAAAAGATACTTAATAGTAATGAATTATTCTGATGTTTAAACATTTTTTAAGAATGTAACTGTGCCCTGAGGTTGTTATTAATTCATAATAATTTAGCACATTTATATTAAACTGACAGGTACCTCAGTGATATTTTTCCCTTTTCTACTAGAGAGTTTCTGAGTTGTTTTTTTTTTTACCTTTTTCTGCTGTATACATTAATTGTATGTTATATAATGTTCAAATTTAGCACAATAGCCATTATATGAGGAAAAGCATTCTTATTTTGTAAGAAAATGTCTATTAGGAAAACTTTGCATATTTTAACATGTGATTTCTAGACATGCTGATGTAACTAAATCAGGCTTTTGAAATCTGAATTTCATATTACTACTGAGTAAGTGCTAGTATTCTCATTATGTAGTATATACCTTTTTTAACACTTTATTAAAATTAGGAGATTGCATTTTTAATTTTATAGTGAAACTGAGCCTTTAAATGAGTCAATATATAATTTCACTTTGTGTCATGGTTCCCAGAACCACCCCCAGATCCAATAATTCATTAGGAGGACTCATGGCTATACTTTATTACAGTGGAAGGATACAAAACAGAATCAGGAAAGGGTAAAGATACATGGGGCTAAGTTCAGGGGAGACCAGGTGCAAGTTTCTAGTCTTCTTTCAGGGGAGTCAACCCTGGATGTGCTACAGCAAGGAGTTGTGGCAATACCTTTGAGATCTTGCCCACCAGGGAAACTCACTAGAGGCTCAGTGCCTAACGTTTTTCTTAGGAACTATATACATAGGCAGCTTCTGCCTGTTGTCATGTTCCAAAATTTTAGAAGCCCAGAAGGAAAGCAGGTGTTCAGCATAAATGGTATTGTTTTTACAAACAGGTTAGGTATAGTGAGCTACTCTTATCAGTTTTGGGAATGGTGAAAACCCTCCCAAAACCTAAGTTCCCAGATGCCAGCCAAGAGCCAATCTGGTATGCAGGCCTTTCAAAGGATAGCAATCAAGCCTGCTCTGTTAACTCTTTTATGTACACATTTTATATTTTCCTTTTCCAGCAGTTGATCT
The DNA here is from genome assembly GCF_020740605.2 of Lemur catta. Lineage (NCBI taxonomy): Eukaryota > Metazoa > Chordata > Mammalia > Primates > Lemuridae > Lemur > Lemur catta. Next base: position 13,839,630 of record NC_059141.1, on the reverse strand, counting down.
ATTTATTATTCTGTGTTCTTAAATAGTTAAAGGACTGTGAAAATATTGGCCAGTTTATGGCAGATTTTCAGGATGTTTAGTGTGGATAACAGCCTGACATCAATTTTTGGTTGGTTTTCAAATTTGCTTCTGATCTCTGCTTCAATTTAGTAGTGTTCAGTTATTTTGATTCTTTTAGTTCATGTTTCTTTCTGTTGTTCTTAGTATAAAAACTAACATTCTACCTTTCCAACATCTTTTCACAGCCTTCTCCTCCCTCAAGGCTGTTCTAGCTTCCTTAGCTTTCCGTTACTTCCTCAATATCATTATTTCTCTTGCTTTAACACCTTGACACAGTGTTTCCTCTGCCTAGAATGACTTTCTCATCCTTTTTGTCTAGTACAGTCATCCTTACCTTTTAGATCCCAGAATGTCTCAGTTTACAGGTTTTTTAAAAACATTTTTGAAAGTGCCTCAAATATTCTCTTCTCAATCCTTGCATATTGGCTGTGATTAAACTATATTTTCCACTGTAGTATATACAATTGCAATTGAATAGAGTTGAATCTATATATGTATACCTCTCTAAAAAAATAAGTCCTTTTAAAATTATTTATTTCAAAAAGTTATTTTATTACTAATATTTCAGAAGCAATTAAAGTTTTGGTACAGTTTCTCCTGTGCTCATTCCCTTCCTTCCTCCTCCATCTCTCCTTTCTTTCCATTTCCTTCCTTCCATATTTTCTTTTAAGTGGAGTAGTTTTGATCCTTATGTTGGCAAAAGAGTCATAAAAGGGAGAATCTTTTATGCCCAGTTTTTACTGTGTATGATTAACAGAAAAAGCAGTATAATTTAAGAAAAATCTCTGTGTGCTTTAAGGTTCTTACTGAACAAAATGGGAGAAGTAAATATATGGCAACTGTCTTTACATGTAGATCAATATAGATACCCTATTTGGACAATATGAAATGGTTTATGTATTTAACAAATATATGAATTTCTTTAGTATTTATATCCTGTCCATTCATTTATTTCCTACTTATGTACTAGGCACTGTGCTGGTAAATAATAAAACATGCATGATCCCTATATAATTAGTAGGAATTACAGTCTAACGGGGAGGCATATAATCAAAATATCACATACATATTTTTATAATTTCTGATTAGTGTTAAGAAGGAGAATTACAGACAAATAATGGAGTTTAATCTGGAAGAATTAAAGTAAGCTTTCATATGAAAGTAAAAATTGAGCTTGAGTTCTAAAAGACGAGAATAGTTTTACTAGGTGGGAAAGGGTAAGAATATTCCAGTCAGAGTCACTGTGTCAAGCCCTTAAAGCAAGAGGAATAATGAGGTTCTTGAAAAGCTAAGGGAAGGCCAAGTTGCTAGAACACTGAGGCAGGAGGAGTATGTGAAGAAGATGCTGGAGAGATGAGATTTGGTTGTTTTACTAGAAACAGTGGAAAGCCAATGAAGGATTTTCTGCAAGAAAGTGACGTGATCAGATTTGTGTTTTTTGAAAGATCAGTTTGACTCCTGGGTGGATAACTAATTGGTGGACAGGAATGGAAGTAGAATATCTGTGACAAGGTTCTTGTGCTTCTTGAGACATAATAATTTGAAACTGGTCATAGGTGATAAGATCAATAGGACTTGATTGTGGATTAAATATGGGTGATGGTGGAGGGCTGATTGCTTATCACAGAGATACCCTACATAGGTTTATTGCTTGTATAATTGGATGGATGATGGTACTATTCAGTGACAGGAAACACTGTGGAAAGGACATGTTTGGAGGGGAGGGCCATGAGTTTAGTTTGAAGTACCTTTGAGATTTATACTTCATTGTCCTTAAGACTTCCCATTGCTCTTAGAATAAAGATATGAATTCTTAACATGACTTACAAGGCTGTATGTTTATTCTCATTTTATCCCATGCTTTTCTTTGTTCTCTGTGTTCAGTCACGTACCTTCTGCAGTCTTCTATCCTTCATGCTTCCTGTTATATGAACATATTAACAGGAAGCACACAGTGTTGTTTTCTCTCCCTGGAATCGCCTTCAGCACTCTCATCACCTACTTAACACATTCTCATCATTCAGATCTCACCTCTGAAGTCATCACTTCTCCAAGGAAGTGTTGGGGTATATTGATCAGAAGGAAAATATATGTGATACATTATAGTATATTATATGATAAATATTGCATATGTAATACATATATATATATATAAATGGACTTGACTCAACTCGTAGTTTCTTATTCATTACTTTCATTATTTATTTTGATTTTCAAATTGTCCATGATCTGACTAATGGGATCCCCTTCAGGCTATCTCCTTTGTTCTTTTGACATGTCCTTATCACTTTTTGAGCTTCTTACTTATCACACTTACTTATCACATCAAAATATTTCCAGATTCATCTTGTACTTTCCCAGCCCTATCCCTGAACCAGCCATTTCTCTAAGGAGGTCTGATTCCTTTCAGTGGGGAATGGTGTAGGGAAACCAAGATGTGGGAACTAAATGTGCTCATTGCTACTGGGGTGTCTTTGCTTCAAGTCCTTCTCAAATAATTAAAACATTACTTAGGCCGGTCCCTCCCACCCCCATGAAGTTAAGTTATTCCTTTGAAGTACAGTTAAATTCAGTTGTTTGTATTCCATTTTAGGCCCCACCCCTCCAATCTATGTTGATTTTATTTGTTTTTGAGTGTGTAAAACAACATGGTCTTCAAAGTGAGAACTAAATAGAAAGGTATACTCGTTCTATCCACCCATTCCTTCTATTCTTGCCTTCCCATTTCTGTCCCATATATTTCAATTTCCTTTTCTTTTTTTAATTAAAAAGGATAATAATACCATTAGACATTTTTTTACACTTTACATTTTTCATGTAACAGTGTATCCTGATGTAACTGACCATTCCATATCAGTTCATAGAGAACTGTTTGGTTTTTAAAAATAACTGCATAGTACTCCACTATGTGTGTGTACCATAATTTATTCAGCCACTTTCCTGTGTGTATTGGAAGCTCTTATCTAAGCTTCCAATATTTAGCAGTTACAAACAATACATAATCTTGTGGATATACTTTTGTCTTGCTGGTGGTATATCTTAAGAATAAATTCCTGGAAGTGGGATTGCTGGATCAAAGTTAAATGCATATATAGTCTTGTTAGGTATTGCCTAATTCCCCACGAGGAGAGTTGTACCAGTTTGCATTTTTACTAGTAGTGTGTGAGTGTGCCTCTTTTTCTCCACTGCTACTTCAATAAAATGTTTTGACATACTTTTAAATTTTTACCAGTCTAACAGGTAAGAAATGGTATCTTGGTACAATTTTAAATTGCATTTGAGAGTAAACATCTTTTCATATGTTTAATATGGCTATTTATTGTACATGAGGTTTTGTCTCTCTCTTTCTAGGACTCAGTGCTTTATCTTTTCAAACTGTTCCACAGGTCCCTCAGGTTCTGTTCAGTTTTTTTCAATCTTCTATCTTTGTGTTCTTTAGATTGGGTAATGTCTGTTGAGCTATCTTTTAGGTTCATTGACCTTTTCCCTGTCATCTCCTTTTTGCCGTTGAGCTCATCCAGTGAATTTATGGTGTTTTTCAGTTCTAAAATTTTTAGTTTTTATTCATAGTTTTTATTTCTCTGTTTATAGTTCTTATCTTTTCATTTATTTCATATGTGTTTTTCTTTATCTTATGGAGCGTAATTATCATAGCTGCTTTAAAATCTTTGCTAATTCAAACATCTGCTTTATTTTGGCATTGGTATCTGTTGATTTTTTTTTTTCTTGATAAGTCACATGACCGTGTTCTTTGAGTGTCAGGTAATTTTGGATTATTAATGTATCCTGGACATTGGAATGTTATGGTGTGTAAATTCTGGGTTCTGTTATAGTCCTCTAGAGAATATTGATAATTTTGTTTTAGTAGGCATTCAACCCTGTTAGTTCAAATTATAAATTCTGTTTCATTTTCCAGCAGCTCTTTCCCCTTTTGTCAACCCAATAATTCAGTTCTTAGCTCTCTAAGCATTTGCTACACTTTTTGGGGTCTATCTCACACATATGTAGTTTAGAGGTTAAACCAAGACTTGTGAGTATTTATACTCAGAAATGAGGAATCACCTTCTTCAACTCTCTTCCCCTCAAGGTTTCTCCCACATTGTTCAGTTTTCTGGGCCAGAAATGCAATGGGGTTTCTATTGGAGTTTTAGCTACTGTATGATTTTAAAACTGGGCTCCACTCTCAGGGCAAAGCCAGCCAAAATAAAATTGGAAACTTACCCTTGTGTGGTTTGCTTTTCCAAGTTTTGACCCCCTTCCATAATCCCCTTGGTTTTTTACTTTTCTTAGTCTTTGAGCAGAGGGGTGTGTATGCATTCTGGTTGAGAGTTAGTTATAGTAATAGAATGGTGAGCTGTTGGGGATTACACCTCCTGATTTGTGTGGTTTTATTTGTTCTTCATGCTGGTTTGACTAGTTTTTGATAGATATGTTGGGAAATTTAAATTTACATAGCTGTTGTTACCTCTGTTACCTTGGTAAAATTTGAATGTTTTCTCTGAATCCAGCCTAACACATCTTACTTTTTTTTGTACTAACTTTTTGAAATAATGTATTGATTAGGGAAAAGAAATAATGTTGTTTTTAGTTTTCAGCAGTTCCATCTATAAGAAATTTTATTCTAAGAACTATATAGTAGGAATTTTAAATAAATAAAAAACCTCATATTATGGAAGTATCTTATTCCATTAATTTGTAATGTTAATGTTAGGTCAGAAAATTTATGAGAATAATTTGGAAATAAATACCCAACAAAAGCAGTCATAATCAACTCTGAATTTCAAAGGGGCTTATTCTAGATGGAAAAAATTTCAACATCTTCATAAAAAATAAAGACTATTTTTTATAGCTTTCTCTAGATAGAGGACATAAAGAGTTTTAATCCTGCAAAAGCCTCATGAATTTGATCATATGTGTTTTTATGTAGTAATCAAGATTATCATAAGATTTAAATGTGTTAATCTTTTTGTGTGTTTAAATGCATTGGAGATACTAATGTAGTTCTACTTTTAAAAAAAAAACTGTGGACTGCTTATATTTATAAATGACCCAAAACCTAATATGATATGCAAACTTTAATATCTCATAATATTTAACATATCATTCTTCTCTTTCAGATGGTCTTCTGATTGTTGGTATTCACTCGGCTAAGTTTCCAAATGAAAAAGTCCTGGATAACATTAAGAGTGCTGTTCTTCGGTACAATATCACCCATCCTGTGGTTAATGATGCGGATGCCAGCCTGTGGCAAGAACTGGAAGTTTCCTGTTGGCCAACTCTGGTCGTACTTGGACCCCGTGGAAACATGTTGTTTTCTTTGATTGGCGAGGGACACAAAGATAAATTATTTTTATATACTTCAATTGCTTTAAAGTATTACAAAGACAGAGGACAGATCAGAGATAATAAAATTGGGATAAAACTGTATAAAGATTCTTTGCCACCTTCACCATTGCTGTTTCCTGGCAAAGTAACAGTAGACCATGTTACCAATAGATTGGTAATAGCAGACACTGGACATCATAGAATTTTGGTCGTTTGGAAAAATGGACAAATTCAATACAGCATTGGAGGTAAAGTTTGCTTCTAATTATATATAATGCGTTTTACAGTAAAATAGGTAAATATATAAAAATTGAAATTTATAAATAAGAACTAATTATAGGAAGGTGATACGTATTGACTTTTAAATTCACCACAAAATTATTTTGTTAATTAAAGTATGGTATCTGAATTAACCTCTTTTTACACCCTCATAAACAAAAATGCCCAAAAAGCTCTAGGTCAAAAGGAGAAAATTGTTAAGTTATAGCTTTTAAGTATAATTATATATCCCATCTTATTTTTTTAAAAAAACTGCCATACTTACTGTGTCTTAAGAAATTATATACACTTTGAATTTCAGACATTTAAATGGGAGTATTATATTTCACTTTCCAACAAAATATAGCCATATCTTTTTTAAGACCCGACAGTACCCTATGAACTTGAGATTTAGATTATAAAGTAAATAAGCTAGGATTGGCACATAATTTTACCTTTCTCTCCTTTCTTCCATAACAGTGTAAGCATGCTTCTGGATCTATTTCCTTTGGGTATAGCAGAACATTAATATTATCATACGAGCGTAGATGATTTTGTTCTATATCTCTCCAGTCTTAGATCTAAAAATGCCTCTTGGTTACTTCTACATAATTAATAAAATCTACTAAGTACATTCTATTAATTCTGCTTATCCAGGCTGAACTGATATCTAGTAGCATATTAGTCAAAGAGAAAAGTAATTCATCTCTTTGCAGTCAATCCTGGCTTAGTAATATATGCAACATAAGTTCACAAAGTGGGGGGATCTGAGTTCCTGTTGCAGATAAGCTAATCATACTCCCACGCCCCAATGTTATTCTTAGCATACCAAGATAGAATATATATTGTGTTTTGTGGTGTTTGTTTTGTTTTGGCTACTTGGTATTTTGATTTATGACAGACATTTATGAGAATTGCTACTCAAAAAGTGTCTTGTAGCAGTTTGAATTTATTAATTATATGGATTGGCTATATTAATGGTACCATCATTTTTATTGTAGTTTCTTAATGCTGAAAATATATAGATTAATAAACAAACTAAGTTATCGTCTCTGCCTTTTAAAAAAAAAAGAGTTTTTAGTAGATTCTGTAATTTCCAAAATAGTATAGGTGAATATTCTTTGTAAACTAGCAGCAAGCCACATTTCCCAAACATATTTCTAGGAATTCTATTATCTTGTGATATATTAATAGTTACTTTTCAATTTTTTAAAAAGAATTGCTTGGTCATATATACTCAGGAAACATGGATTTGATGTGATTTAACAGATTTTTGTTGTGGTGGTATCATAAGACTTCCCAGATCTTTTACCCTTTTAATGTGTCTCACGAATATCATGAATAGAGGGGGTTATAGTACACAGTATTTTCCAACTTGAAGTGACCACAGAACTCCCCCCCTTTTTTTTTCAGGGAGCTCTTATCAATAGCAATAATAGTATTATCAGTAATATTAATAATTACAGCAAACACTATATGCCTGGTATTATTCTAAGCACACCTATAGTAACTTATTTTTGTCCTCACAATGCTATGAGTTAGATATATTATTAGTTCCATTTTACAGGAGAAAAACTGAGACACAAAGAACTTGTCCAGATCATTAGCTACGAAGAGGTAGAGCTGGGGTTGGGCTCTTGAGTTCATTTTCTAGCCACTATGTTATACTACATCTCCTACTGACATCTAGGACAACAGAGTTCTGCAAAGCAGTTTGGAACTTCTGACTTAGAGGCTTGTCTCCTGTCATGGAAATAACAAGTATATTTATTGTGTTATACAACTCCGCCTGCATTGCAAAAGCTAAGAAGTAGACCAGAATCACTCTTCATCTATCTTAAAGTGTATGTGAGATATTGTTGGACTTTGTGACAAAGTATTAATAAAATAGTAGATATGAAGGATTGTTAACCTGAGGTCTTTGGACTCCTAATGATACACTGGAATGGTCCTTGGGATCTAGGATGGTGTGCAACATTTTGGGGTGTGTATATTTTTCTAGGGGAAAAGGTCATAATTTTCATTGTATTATCAAAGGAGTATATCTTTTGAAATTGTTTTATCTCGTTGCTGAAAGATTGAAATTATTTTTAAATCTTTCTAGTCTAGGTAATAGGTAATTAGAATGCCTTTACGATTATTATCTTCTGATATATGCTGCTATATTTAAGTGCACTAGTAACTACACTGTAAACCCTGTCATTAGCAAAAATTCACTCTTGAGAAAAATAGATATCCTGGGAAACATTTCAGTTTTTAGGTAGAAGTATCATGTTATTTATATTAAAATCCCAGGATTAAATACAAATTTTATTTTTTTGTGAGATCACTTTTTAAATGAGAAAGTTTTGTCTTATGACTGTCTTGTCTTTTAGGACCCAACCCCGGAAAAAAAGATGGAATATTTTCAGAATCAACTTTTAATTCTCCACAGGGTGTAGCCATAATGAATAACATCATATATGTGGCAGACACTGAGAACCACCTTATAAGAAAGGTAATTTTTCATTTTAATACTTCTGATCAGAAAAACTGATATTTATTTGCTGCATTAAATATTTGCAGCTAAAGGGTGATGCTTAAGTATGTCAAAACATTCTTATTCAGCTTTTTTCCAAACTACTTGCTTTAGTTTTGTTTTTCTTTGTATCTGAATGTGGTTGCCACAGAAGAAGAACACATAATTCTTTTTTTAATACTTTGTTTCAAAGTCATGTGCCTAACCCCCCAAAGTACCTCATTTTGAAGTATTTTCTTAACCACTAGTTTACAAAGTGATCCTTTGTTCTTTTTCACTTAAATTTTCTCAAACTAGAAAAAAATTATACCACTCCTTCCTCCCTTCAACTCTTATGCTTTGGCTGGAAATATTTATTAGTTCATTAGTCTTATATTTTGTTTTATCTCATTATGAAAGTAATGTGTGTTCTTGTTTTTAAGAAATGAATTAATACACAAAGCTAAAAAATTCCCCTGATAATCAATTCCTATTCCCCAGAGGTAACCAACCACCGTTAAAATGTCTTTTTTAGACATTTCTACTCATATACAAATAAATTTATATTAAAAAGACTTCATAGAGAACTTTTTTAAACAAGTGGAATCATACCATACATAATGTTTTTTAGGTTTTTCTCTGTTTTTTTCCTGATTAGTCATATGAATGATATGATTGTATCACATTCCGTTGTAGATATACCCAGTTATTCTAAACATTTCCTACTGATCGCTCTTTTGGCTATAATCCATTGGTCTTTAAGTTGCCATCTATTTGCAAAATAGTTTATCTAACCCATCCTGTCTAAATACGTTGTTTCAAATACTTCTTTGCTTTACTCACTATTTTTTTCAATATTGACATTTATCCTCATTTATTTGACAATATTATCACCTATATACATATAATAGAAAAAACATATAGAGAATATGAAATATCCTCTATAATGTAAATCTCTATGAGGGCAAGAAATATCTTTTCTCTACTGCTGAAATCCTAGCACCTACAACAGGACCTGGCCTGTGGTAGATGTTGAGTAAATACTTGTTGAATGAATTTATGAGCAAACAACACCTCTTTAATGAAGTGTTTTCAAAAGTGTATATCCCTCTTAATACAAAAAGGTATTACATGAAAAAAGGATTTTGTGCATTAATAAACTAAAACAGATGTATTTTTTGAAAAGTCTTGGTGACTTAAATATGTTAACATATTGTTGAATACGTTAGTGGGGGGATATTTGTGCGGTATTTCTAAGCTTACTTGACCAGGGAGCCCTTTATAGGCAGAGCTTCTCATGGTAATGAGAAGGACTAATGTTTCCAAGGTATATACTTTGGGGAAGTGGTTACCTATTATTAACTCTTAAAGATCAGTATTTCTTTATCTTTTGGGGATTGTATGCATCTATAATTCATCAGTGTCATAAACATCCAACAGTATAGTAAGTGATAGTGAAGTAATAAGGTAGCTAGCCTGCAATATTCAGGGAGTACTTGTCCTTTTTAATTGTATTTCTCCTCCTTTAGAATATAATAGATTTTGTAGTATTGACCATGTGTGCAGCATTTTAAATATTTATGCATTTACATAGCATAATCACAATAAATTTAGGTTACCTGAAGTTTTTCTGTATTGTATGACTTAGTTTAGTGTCTAAAAAAATAGCATTGGAATTATGATTTCTTCCTTTTAAAAATATAAGAATATGTATTGTGTTTTATTTTTCTTTAAGACCTCATTTGCAGAGGGTTGAGCTGTTTATACTCCTACATTCACAGCTCACAAACATCATTGTTTCATGTAGACCCTTCTCTTGTTTAGAATAATTTATTAATTTATAAATTCTCCTACATACCTGTTCCCAACTCTCAGTGTCATTCCCCTTACATAAACATACTTATAGGCAACCATTCTGGTTTTGTGCATCTCTTTTTATTTGTATGTGACCCTGTAAAACATGTTTTGTTTGCAAGTTTTTTTTTAAATGACTTCATTGTGGTGTATTTTACATATGATAAAGTATACCTATTTCAAGTATACAATTCAATAATTTTTAGTAAATTTAACAGATTTTGCGAACTATAACCATAAATTGTTTTTAGAACATTTTTCATCCTCACAACCAATTATAGATAATCTCCATTCCCACCCCAAGCCCAGAGCAATCACTAATCTATTTTCTGTCTCTATAAATTTACGTTTTCTAAACATTTTATATAAATAGAATCATACAATATATGTTTTCTTGTGTTTGGCCTCTTTCATTTTGTGTAATGAAAAGTTCATCTATGAAGTAGCATGTCAGTAGTTAATTCCTTTGTGTTGGATAGCATTCTGTTTTATGGATATATGATATTTTATCTGTTCGTTCACCATTGATGGACATTTAGATTGTTGCTATTTGGGGCTATTATGAATAATCTTGCTGTGAACACTAATATACAAATTTTACATGCACATCCATTTTCATTTCGCATGGGTAGATACCTAGAACTGGAATTGTAGAGTTACGTGTTTTGCATTTAATTTTGAGAACTGCTAAATTGTTTCCCCCAGCAGTTGCACCATTTTACATTCCCACCTGTAATATATGTGGGTTCTTACTTCTCCACATCCTCCCCATCACTTGTCATTTTTCATTTTTTAAATTCTAGCCATCTTACTGGATATGAAGTGACATGTATTGTGGTTTTGATATGCATGTCAGGCATCTTTTCCTGTGCTTTATGGGTTGTTTGTATATCTTCCAGAAGTGTCTATTCAAATTTTTGCCAAATTTTTGATTGAGTTATTTGTCTTTTTTATAATTGACTTATGAGAATTCTTTATATATTCTAGTTATAAGATCTTTATGAGATATATGATTTGCAGATACTTTTAAAGATTCTTTGGCTTGCCTTTTCACGTAATCATGTCCTTTGATGCACAAAAGTTTAAAATTTTGATGATGCCTAATTTGTCTATTTTTCGCTTTTGTTGCTTGTGCTTTCAATGTTATGTATAAGAATCCATTGCTAAATCCAAGGTCACAAAGATTTGCTCCTGTATTTTCTTCCAAAAGTTTTATAGTTTTGGCTCTTATAATTAGGTCTTTCATCCATTTTGAGTTGATTTTTGTATATAGTATGAAGTGGGTGGTCCAACTTAATTTTTTTGCATGTGGATATCCAGTTTTTTGAGAACCGTTTATTGAAGAGACTGTTCTTTCTTCATCAAATAGTCTTGCCAACCTGTTAAATCAATTGATCTTAGATGTCTGGGTTTATTTCTGGACTTTCAAGTCTATTCTGTTGGTCTATCCTTATGCCAGTACCACACTGTTTTGACATAATTTTTTATAAGTTTTGAAATCAGAACTATGAGTCCTCCCACTTTATTTTTGTTTTTTGTTTTTTCTTTTTTGAAGATTGTTTTGGCTATCTTGGGTCTCTTGCAATTCAATTTGAATTTTAGGATCAGTTTGTCCCTTTCTGCCGAAAACTTTTGGTGCTTCTTATGTGGATAATTATGTTGTCTGCAAAAAAAAAAAAAAAATTCCCTTCTGATTTTTAAACTTACTATTTCCTTTTATTATATTGCTGGCCAGTACCTCTATTGTTTTTAAGTGTTAGCAGTGATGATGGGTATCTTGTCATGCTCATCTTAAAGGGAATGCATATAAATGTTCTCCAAAAGCTTAATATTTGCTGTAGCTTTGGGGAATAAAATATCTATGAAATAAGGAAAATTTCTTTCTGTTGATAGCTGGATAAAAATATATGGTAAAGCAATTAAGTGAAATATTTATAGACTCTGTCTAAGTGGTACGTGTATGGATATTTGCTATAAAATTTTTTTTAACTTTTTTGTATGTTTGAAGATTTTCATGATAGAATTTTGGGAAGAGGGTCTCAGGAGATGAAAGCAGAATATCTTTTTTCCAGTAGAATATATTAGATTTTCAGTTTATGAAGTAGAGCCAACACAGTATCATAGAACTGCCTGGGTTCAGATCCCAGATTCTTGACTTACTAACTGTGAGATCTTGGAGAAAGTTACTTAACGATCTGTGTCTCAGTGTCTTCTAAAATATCAAAATCATAGTCATAGTCCTCTAAAATATCAAAATTATATTATGAGGATGGCTGGATAGCTGGTTGGTTGGCTTACTCTTGGATCAGTGCTTGGCAAATATTAAATTCTATATGTGCCAGTTATTAGCTTAGCATAACTGAAATCTGTACATTTAATTTTAAGAAATATGTATTTTGCTAGATTGTGTTTTAAAATTTCATTTTCTTTAAAAATATTTCATAGTTAAGATGAGGTCAACACTAGTTCTGGTGAAGGCATGATGGGAGAGAGATGTGTAAGGAAAGTTGGGGGAATGGACAGGAGGGGAATGAAAGTAACTGATTGTGTGCATTTGAATAACAAGTTCACCCTATAGTTGATTAGCCTTTTTTTAAACATTGTGCTGCAAATATGTTCTAAATGTTCTGTTGGAAATATTTTATATAGCAAAAGACAAAAGCAAAAGTCACCATTCATTGCATAAAATATCCGTTAAATTTCTGTAGATCGACTTAGAAGCTGAGAAGGTGAGCACTGTAGCTGGCATTGGAATTCAAGGTACAGATAAGGAAGGTGGAGCAAAAGGAGAACAACAACCCATTAGCTCCCCTTGGGATGTAGTTTTTGGATCATCAGGTATGTAAACTTTTAATATTAAATGTAAGTAAACTTTGCTTAATAAAAGTAAGATTTAAAAATATTCTTGAGATATTCATTTAGATTAATTCTATTGCTAGTTATTTTATACTTTTATATCTGTGGCTTAGAGTTTGTTAATTGTGTAAAAACAAAGGCAGTAGTAATATAGAGTATGTATTATATGTGCTACAGTACATATTATATATTACATATTATATTTTATACATAAGGTAGAGTATATATTACTCAAATTTAAAGAATTTCATCTTAGCTGCATCTTCCAATTAATGTAGTTCTGAATATTCTTAAATTGAAAGGATTATAGTTTCAGAACTTCAAAAGATTATTCATGAACTATACCACTTAACAATGTTCTTATTTACTCTAATTTGAAAAAGAAATCAAAGAGGCAATTGCTTTTTCTTTAGACTTTTAAAATTATTTTTGGGGGGAGGTCAAACAAAAAAATAATAAAATAAAATTATATCATCTTTATGATCTTTATTATCTATATTAATTGACTAAAAGAAATCTGATAAGTGCCTCAGGAACTGTTAGGAGGGGAAAAAAGGAAATCCGGGAGTGCTGTTGTTAGTGCTCTTATTTTTTATTGGCCCTTTGTGTTACTGAGATGATTACATATCTAAAATCAAATTAATGAATAAAGGAAGAATATATTGAAAATAGAATGTGGGACTAAATGGTAGATGTGGTCTTAATATATTTAAAGACTATGTAAGTACTAGCTTGATTGAATGGCTTTACATTTGAGATAATTTTCTGTTATAATGCCAATTTGGTTATGATTCAGAGACCTTGCTTTTTTCATTGTGATTAACTTTTATATAAAGCTTTTAATAGTAATAAGATGAATGAATGATCTTCTGGTACTACCTGCATTTAATGTATTTAACTTAAGTATTTTTTGTAAATTATTTTTGAAAATTCCACTTTTGGAATCCTATGTTCTAAACAATTATGGGTTGTTTCATAGGTCACCAAGGTGGGTGGTATAGTGGGAGCAGTGCATCCCAGGTCCAGGCAATAAGGGGATACCTCATACATAGAGAATTTTGAGATAATAATAAAATCAATTAAAACACAACCCCTTTTTATTACCATGTAGTAGCAGTTCTAAAGAATTTCAGGGCTAAATCCCAGGACTTATCATTCCTTCCTCCTTGCCTTTGATAACCACTGAGCTATTAGACCATAAATCTTATAGATAGGAAAACAGTCTGAAAATATCTGTCAATAACTTAGTCAAAGTAGATGAGAATTGTTGCCTTGGTGTGCTATTACCATCTCTCAAGGAAGAAAAAAATTTTGCCCTTAACGTGAGCCCCCAATGATTTATACCCAGTAGTTCATGTAGTAATTTAATTATTGATGTTTACATTTTGCAATATACAACCTTTATCTACTGTATATGTCAGTAATTGCCACAGTAATGCTGCATAAGAAATCATCCTAAAACTCATACAAACCTAAACCTTTATTTCTTGCTCACATATGGAGTTGGGGGTTCAACTGATAAAGGCTGAGCTACTCTGGATTTGGTTCCAAGCTGTTTCTTAGGTCCAGATCGGGTCCCTTTGTTAGTCTACTTCCTTGGGCCAGTAGCTGTCCGAGGCATATTCTTCTTTTGACAAAAAGTAGGAGCACAAGAGGGTAAGCCCTGTTTCACACATTTAAAGCCTTTGTTCATGTCATACTTGCTTACCCACTGTTATTAAAATAAATCATGTAAAGAAGCTCAAAGCCACAGGATATGCACTTTACCTATGATGAGGCCATGGCAAGGGTGTGGAGGTACATATTACTTACAGATGAATGAGGAGTTGAGAACAATAATTCAAGCTGTCACATATATCAGAATTTACATTGCTTAAAAACAGGATGTACTTTACTGGATGCTTTACTAAAAGAGATCTATTTGAGGTGAAGTAGTACTTGAAATTTTTTCCAGACTAAAATTTTTTCAATCATACTTTCTGGCATGGAATTTCTGATTGTTTATCTCTGTATTGAGCATACACCCAAATTGCTGTCCAAGGAAAATCTTGATCCTATTGACAAGTACTCCCTCAGGTTCCAATTGGAGTGGTGATTTGAGACCAGTATCTTTGTTAAGTTCAGTTTTTATGAAAGAAGGTGAATCCTACCTTAGCTTAACAGATCATGGCTCTGCATTTAACTTATAACTAAAAGTATCTTCACTCCAGGTACTTGGCAAAAGGAGTAATCTTGAATCCGCATAAGCTTGACCTTGTAGAATGCTAGCTAAGAGAAAATGGTTTTCAAGCACTGGGTGAAGGACCTACAATCACAGTGACGACTCTAGTCCAAGAACTTTTAGCCTTGGGTTATATACCAAGGTATTGGTAGTTAGGCTTTGTAAGATATTTATAAATTTCTGGGTGTTCCCAGAAATTCTATTTCAGATTTGGGGAAATTGGTCAGATTCTGTTCAGATTTTCAAAGTGATATTGTACCCCAAAATGTTTTAGGAACCACTGCTTTAAATTGCTCCAAAATCCTATCCTCGATTAACGTATACTGTTAGAATATGGAGAAATTGGATCATAGAATATTTGCTCTACTTACAATTGTTTTTATAAATTGTATTTTAGTAAGATTCATTCATTTAAAAATATATCAACACATATACATGTATCATATTTATTTATATTTATATGTATATGTATGTGTTTCATATTTATTTAATCAAAACCCAGCTTTATGGGACTTGTTTTTATTATAGGGTTTTGCTGGTAGTTACTATATTATAAATGCCTCTGATTATCTGCTGGAAAAATGTTTTTCTATTCTCTGTATTATGGATAGCTATACTTTTTTTTCCTGAGTATCAGGTTATTTATTTCTTTATTTTCATGTTTGTTTTTAAGCTCCTGGGTAGTTTACTATCATAACTTTGTTTTTATTATCCTGTTTGGAGTTCTTGAATCTATGGTGTGATGTTCTTCATTATTTTCAAGAAACCCTCACACTTCAAATATTTTTTTCTGCCCCTTTCTCTCTTTCGCTTCTTTATGGAACTTCAGTTATGTTAAATTTTTTTATACTATATCCAGCAACCCTTACATATGGTATTCTTTTTATTTCACTCTTCTTTTTTTCATTTTGTGTTGGTTTGGTAATTTCTATTGATTTATCTTCACTGATCTTTCCTCAGCTGTGTCTAGCCAACTGATGAGCCTGTTGAAGGGATTATTCATCTCCAATGTTATGCCTTTTTATATAGCATTTCTATTTTATTCTTTCTTATAGATCCATCTCTCTGCTGAAATTCCCCATCTATTTAGGTATGTTGGCCATTGTTTTCTCTAGATTCTTTATTTTTTTTTTTTTATTTTTTTTTGAGACAAAGTCTCACTCTGTTGCCCGGGCTAGAGTGAGTGCCGTGGCGTCAGCCTAGCTCACAGCAACCTCAAACTCCTGGCCTTAAGCGATGCTACTGCCTCAGCTTCCCGAGTAGCTGGGACTACAGGCATGTGCCACCATGCCCAGCTAATTTTTTCTATATATATATTTTTTTTTAGTTGGCCAGATAATTTGTTTCTATTTTTTAATAGAGATGGGGTCTCGCTCTTGCTCAGGCTGGTCTCTAGATTCCTTAACATACTATGCATAGTTGTTTCAAAATCTCTGTCTGATAGTTCCAAATTTCAGGTCATCTCTGAGTTTGATTCTGTTCATTCCTTTGTCATTTGAAAATGGCTAGTTGTTCTTCTTGCTTTTATGTGAGTCTTCTCATTGTTTATTATGTGTTAATCATCTTGTGTAGAATTATAAAGGCTGAGATAAATAAGATTTATGCCATTATTATGAGAAGTTAAGTCAATTTGGTCAGAAGCTGAGCTGGGCCTGGGTTTTATTATTGTTTGGTTACCGTCAGTGCAGCCAAGTTTTCAAATCCCTCTAGATAGGATGCTGTTGCCTCCTGATTTTGCCTCAGTGCAGGGGCCTAGGTGCCAGACAGTTTTCTCAGTGGTGGGTCCAGCCTCAGTCTTAGGAAGACCCAGAGTGCCTAGGCCTCAAGGAAAGGATGTGGGGAACTTTTTGTTCCTGTTCCTCCTCTTCCTAGCAGCTAAACCCTTATCTTGTGTCTGTGATTGGTTTGGGGAGTGTTCTGCTTCTCCATCAGAGTAAGACCTCTACTTGGTGTCAATAGAGAATGTTTTCATCTGCCATTACCCCTGCTGGAATTGATCTTTTCCTGTGCCCTGTGGGAAGTGGCAGACTTTGCTGCTTTCCGTCTGGCTTAAGGCTTTGCATCATAGGAGCTTTGGAGACTGTGTGGAAACAAATGTATTTACACTGATGGAGGATTTCACAGATGCTGTTAAGGGGGTTCTAGTCATAGTTGCTTAAAATAACACCATTTTTAAAAGCTGAATTTCAAGTAATTTTCATTTTGTATTTTGTTGATTTTATTACTGTTTCTGAAACTTTTTTTCTAATCTTTGTTGATAATTATGAGGGGGTGTGCCTTTAAAAATACTTCCAAAAACTTTTTAGTTTTTGGCATTGTCCTTTGTTAAAAATTTTCAATTTGTATGCACTCTTAATTTAAAATTGAGATGTTCATGATTACCACATTCTTGTTAGAAAAACAAAAAAACTATTAATGGTATAATACCCCTACGCAGTGATGCAACTGTGTGCTTTAGAGTCCAGACTCCAAGATGAACAGTATAAATTATTAATATGACTATCATTAGTTTGACAGATATTATAAATGCCAGGCCACCTTTTTTTTTTTTTTTAACTCATTTTGTTTGCAAGAACAAACTCTTCAGTGCTCAGTGAAACAATTGAACAGGGTAAAAACTTCTTGAGAGGTGGTCTAGCAAGGTGGATATGAGAATGGACTCTAGGGGGTTTTTAGTAGTTGTGTGACTTTGGACAAGTTCCATAGCCTCTTTATGCCTCAGTTTCCTCATTTAAATTGAAGATACAAATAATAACTAGTACCTACCTTAAAGGCTTATCATGAGAATTATGAGAATTAATATATATATAAAGCCCTTAGAACAGTGCCTGGTCTATAGAAAGTACTATGTAAGTGTTTGCTATAAAATAAATTCTGTCATAAATCTCACAAAGATGCTGATAGTCTGAACCAAACCAATAATGGGAAGGCAAGGGACTAGAAAATATACTTCTAAGAGATTATCCAACCATAGACCATTCCCAGGGACGACAGAGAGAGAAGGGCTTAAGTGTGAACCTAGCTACATATCCTGGAGGAGGAAGTGATGGGTACATTTGATCAGATCCCTATTTTTGATCACACACAAAAGTGTAGTAGGGTGCTTGATCCCAGAGTTAAGTCCGTGGGTCAGAGGCAGAAGGGAGGGAGAAAAGATGCCAAACAGAGAACTGGAACAGCACATGCTCACCTCTGTAGCTCTTTCATTCTTATCAAAACATCAGTAATCTGGAGTCAGTCACTAATGAATTCATATACCAGGTGTAGCTGTGTGAATTTCAGCAAATTAACCTCTTTGAATTTTAATTTCTTTATGAAATGAAGATGATGATAATAAGACTTCTTAAGGCTGTTAAAAGAAATAATCAATGTAAAATGATTAGCTCATTGCCTTAAATGTAGGAAGTTTCCTGGGTGGTTATTATCACCACCATCCTCATCATTAATTGGTATGTAAAATCCCAAACACTTGAATCCTGACTTGACACAGCCTCTGTTTCTATACTTTTTCCTCCTTCCTCAGGTATCTAAAGGAAATAAGTACAGAGTCCAGGAAACAAATGCTCACACTTTATTACTGTGAAGATTTTGCCTTTGTATAGTAATCCTGAGCTAAACTAGTCTGACCTGTTTAGAGAACTAGATAATGGAATTAAATTTGATTTTTCACTCAGATACACACCAACAAAGCACTCCTTTGCCAAGACAGAGCCTCTAAAAGCAGACCAAGAAAAGCAGATGTTTTTGTTCCTAAGACTTAGAGCTAAATTTGCCCAACTCATCCTTCCCAGATTTTCTTAGAGTAGGACATTCATGTGAAAGAGAAATAAAGAGGTTGTATTTGGGTGGGAACAGGGTGGCAGACCAGTTAGGAGGTAATCCTTGCAGTAATCCTTGATGGTGACTTAGGTCAAGGTGGAGGTGGTCAGAAGTGGTCAGATTCTGGATATATTTTGGTTTTTTTTGTAGAGCCAGGGTTTTACTCTGTTGCCCAGGCTGGTCTCAAACTCCCATGCTCCAGAGATTCTCCCATCTGGGCCCCCCAAAGTGCTGGCCTTACAGGTGTGAGCCACCATGCCTGACCAGATCCTGGATGTGTTTTGAATGAGGAGGCAACAAGATTTGTTAATGGATCATGTGTGATGTATGAGAGAAAGGAGGAATTAAGGATGACTCCAGGTTTTATGACCTGAGAAGCTGAAAGGATGGAGTCCTTTTATTTTAATTTTCTTGGTCAACCTTGCAGTCTTCTTATCTACAAGGTCTTAACATTGGCCAGGCCTGACTTCTCAATGTAGATAAGTTTTATAAAAATCTATGGTTATGTCCCTCGATCATGATTCTTGGTATAAAGGGCTTATACATCTCCTGTTAAATTAACCCTTAGGTGTTTTGATGTTTTTTAATGTCATCATAAATTTTGTTTGCTGATATAAACCAATAAATAAAATTATTCCTGCTTATTGACCTTATACCCCAAAACATTGCAAAATTCATGCATGAATCCTAGTAGTTTCTCTGTAAAATTTTAAGATTTTCTATGTACATAATTTTGTCATCTTCTAATAATTATAGTTTTATTTCTAATCTTTAGGCTTTTTGCTTCTTTTTCCTACTTTGTTGCACAAACTAGGCCCTCTATATGTGCTAAATACAAGTGTTGATAGTAGGTATCTTTGTCTCATTTTTATTCTTGGGGGAATGTTTGCAGTATTTCACTATTATATAAGATGTTTGCTGTAGATTCTGTTGTAAATATTCTTTGTAAGATTAAATAAATTGCCTTCTGATCCTTGTTTGCTGAGTTTTTATCAGGAATGGAAGCTAACAAGCTTAAGAGATGTTGAAAGACCTTATTTTTATGTGTCACTTTAAAGTTCTCAGCCCTATCAGCTCCCAAATCCTCTTCATATAATAAACTTTATGAAAAGCCTTCTTTACCATACCTAAAATGAAATTCATAGATCATATAATCCACCTATACTTACATATTTGTAAATATAAAGAAATAAGCATAAATATATAATAAAATAATGTATTCATATGTGAATGTTCTGGCATGACTGTACTGTCATACAATATATTACCTATCAAATAGCCAAAGCTATTTTTAGGACGGATACCAGTCCCATTCAGAATCATTGTTTTAGGGGATGATGGCACAGCTTCCCATTTATAGCAGACTTCTTTGATTAGTGATGAATCATTGGTACTGTTAGGAAATACCAATTGTCATTAGGATAATTTTAGGGCTTCCAGATATAATGACAAAAAAGAGAACAATTCTCTTGTGATATCTAGAGGAAAGTTTACTCATTCAACAGATATTTCCTGAACATTTGCCATGTGCCAGGCACTATTCTAGATGCCTATAATAGAGCTGTGAGTAAAACAGCTATGTGCTGGCCCCTCAGACCTTATGCTCAGTAGAGGAGAAAGACAATAAAGCAATAAATAAATATGTAACATGTAAGATAGTGATAAATGCTACAAAGAAAAATCAAGCAAGGTAAGGGGCTAGAGAAAAACGGGGTATGTGCATGTGTGTTGTATTAGGTAGGGTGAGCAGGAAAGAAACTTGAACAGACACCTGAATGAATGCTAGGATCTGGAGACATGGTTTCTAGGAAGAGGAAGGAGAGAGCACGCTTGGTATAGAAGTTGAAGAACAGCATTTAACATGTACCAGGCCCCAAGTTAGGCACTATACTTATGTTGTCTTACTCATTCTTCCCCAAAATCTTACGAAATAAGTGATGATAATCCTCATTTTACAGATGAGGAAATTGAGGCACAAATTAGAAAGTAATGCAATTAGAATTCAAATCCAGACCCAGCTGGTTACAAAGCAAAGGAATTAGATGAAGAAATGCTTTCAGGAGCCCTCTTCTTTTAGTGTTTTATCACAATTACTATAAGAATAATTTAGTTCAATTCAGAGAAATGGGAGAACTGGGTAGAGGACTTGAATACATAATTATTTATAGTTCTTTGTGTAGCATTTTTAAAGTATTGAACAAATAAAGGCTTTGGAATTTTATGAATGGAAAACATTCCAAATTAAGTTAAAATGAATAAGATTATTCATTTTGTGGACTTTCTATGGCTTTTGTTTGTACTGCCTACTAAGGTTTTTGTTTTGTTTGGTCATTTCCTTAGTTAATAATGCCGTTGACTAGGCAGAGACATAAAACTCAGTCATTTTCATTGGTTAATGCTAAAAAGTGTATAATCTTAGATTTGTGGTAGATTTAACACTAATAATTCTAAAATGAATGCTTTCTTAGGTATCAAATATTGTCTGTTGGTAATACATGCATTGTTAATGTTCACTGTAAAATTAACAACAGACTTAATTAAGTAGAAGACATTGTATCACACTATTTACCCTCATTGATGTCTATTCAAGAGCTGTTCAGTTTGTAAATGTATTTCTATTCCCCTAATACAACATGTTGTAAAATTAAGATCCAGATTCATTAAATAATAATAATGGCTAACATTTGAGAGTTGCCTCCTCCAAGCATTATTCTAAATGCTTCACATGCTTTGAGCCTTTCATTTGGGTGTCAATATATCTAAAATAACAGGGAATATTTTATTAGCTTAAGTTTCCTATTCATTCTACTAGTCTCAGATCGTGCCTCTAGAATAACTGAAGGAACATTGTAGTATGTTGAAAGTTAATTATGGAAAGCCTTTGACCTAGTTTTAAAGTGATTAACCAGAGACTGAGTCCCCAGAATATATGGACGCCAGTGTCACTTTTAGTATAATTTATGTTTACAAACATACCTGAGTATAAAAAGTAAATTAAAATAAATTACTTTTTTTAGATTTTATTGGATAGCAATTAAGAACACAGAAATAGGCAACATGTGAAATGGTTCAGGGCATAGATTTTTCTGTTGGGCTGCCTGGGTTCAGATTCTAGTTCCTATGTTTACCAGCTCTGTGATCCTGGGAAATTACTTAACCTCTCGCTAAGCCTCAATTTCTGCATCTGTAAACTAGGTCTGCTAATGGTACCTATCTCCAGGGGCCTTCAAGAAAGTATGAGTGACAATTTCCATAAAGTACTTGGCACATAGTAGCCACAATTTATTGAGAACCATCATCATCATCATCATTGTTTTATTGTTAAATTAAAAGATACTAGAAAGTAATGTAAGTTAAAGGAAGAAAAATTTCTTTTGGACACAAAATACCTGAAGTTAAAGGAAATACAAATAAGATAGCCTTTTACGAAGATATTTCTTTTAGCATAAGATATGTCTGACCAAATTATTTTAGTTAAAATATCTCAATTACTTTTTTCCCCCACATGTGAAGCAAAGAGATTTATTGAAGACAAAAGTGTAGAAAGTATAGTCCACTCTCAAGATGGTAGACAGCGGACTGCTCTAAAGGAGGCATCAGCTTCAATCAATTTCTTTTAAAAGTAACTTTGGAACATGTTTTAAATTAAAATAATTGAATATTTTAAAAGTAGAATTAATTTGAGAAATAGAGCTTTGTCACATTGTAATAAGTTGTGACATCGGTCTCTTAAAAAATAGAAAGTTAATTATTTTAGCAAATAGAACTATATTGTAATATATTGAACTCTGACTTTTGTATGTCAGGTATATTTTTTTGAAAAAGAATGGATTTTTAAATAGCCATTTTATGTCTCAGTCTCATATCTAGTACTGTGGTGTCAATACACGTTTCTTAAACTCTTAAAATATACAGTTTCTTCATGGAAATTGTTCAAAGAACCTATTTCTAAAGCTTATAACTTAGGTGGTTAGCTCTAGGTACTTGACTAGCAAAGAGTCTCTTTGGAGAATATGTGTCAGCCAGTTTCTTCTGTCACATAAAATAAGAAATCAGATGTTTAAAGAACACTGTGCCCAAAGATGCAGAGGTAAATATTGCTATTAAGACTGCTTTGGATTCCTTTGAAATTGTCGCAGGTAAATTACAAATCTAAAGAAATAAACCATTCACAAAGAAAACAAAATTTTCAAAAACCATTTAAAACATTGCAAATATTGTTTTATTAGATGATTTATAAACATGTTATCTTCCCTGAATTTAAAATTTTGAAACAGAGTATTTGTATTAACCAGATACGTATATAATAATGACTATTTATTTTTATAAAGGTTCAGACGTCCAAAGAGATGACATTCTATGGATTGCCATGGCAGGCACTCATCAGATATGGGCACTCCTATTGGACTCTGGCAAACTGCCCAAGAAAAAGTAAGTGGCAGCATCTCTCTTTGAGTAGACTGTACTACTTGGAGTTCACAGAATTCTCTTTCCCAAAGTCACCATATCCACACAGCTCGCACCGTACTAGTCAGGATATGCTAGGTTACGCTACCATAGCGGACAGCCCAAGTTCTCAGTGGTTTAAAACCAGGCTTATTTCTTGCTCACTCACATAGGTTCACTGGGGAGCACTATTCTGCTGCCCCAGCTGACGAAGTAGCCACTTTCTGGAGTTTGCCAGTCATCCTGGCAGAATGAGAGAGAAAGAGGTGGTAAGTCACTCACTGGCTCTTAAAACTTCTACTCAGAAATGACACATATCACTTCTGCTCACAGTTCATCAGCCAGAGGAAGTTTTATGGCCATACTTAACTTCAAGGTAGGTAAGAGCAATCCTCCTGACCATCCAGAAGGAGAACTGGGAATATTTCCTGCCCCTTATCTTCTAAGACATAGCTCAGATATGTCCAATCATTCATTCAATAGGTGAGCACCACATAGCAGGGTGGTTAATAACTCAGGTTTTGTAGTCAGGCCTGAGATTGAATCCTGGCTCTGCCACTTACTATCTGTGTGAGTTTAGGAAAGCCACTTTAACTTCCTAAGCCTCACTTTCCTTATTTATAGTATGTCATAGGCTTGTTTTGATGTCAGAAGAGCTCAGCATAGTGCCTGGCATATACAGTAAACGTAGGTGGCTTTGCTACCACTGTTGGGGCTATAAAGATGAAAGGTTAGTGTCTACAAAGTTTCTCATATCTTTTCCATAGAGCCTTTCCTCTTTCCCCTAACACCCCAGGCAGATGTGACCATATTCTTCCCTATGACCTCACTGTACCCAGTATAAAGTTACATCACTGCACTCATAAGTTTGCCTGCCCTCTCTCCCCCTCCCTCTCTTTTTGATTGCACTTATTTTGAACTATTCCTTCCTACTAGACTGTTAAAGGAAGGGACCATGTACCTAGCACAGTATCTGGGTCATAGTAAGAGCTCAGTAAGGGCTTGCAGAATAAATAAATGATAGAAAGTTAAACTAGAAAGGCTGTCAAATAACCATAGGAAGTGGTCATCTCAGTTACCTTTATCAGTAGTAAGGAACAGTAATATAGATAATCCAAAATATCAGATTTTCCAGATAGTGTGTATATGCGTGCATGTTGCTTTGGAACACATTTATGTTTTATAACATTTAATCATTAACAACTATTTATTAAACACACTGTATGCGAGGCACTATGCTGGGCAATAGAGATGACAATGATATGCTCACTATGTTAAGGATAAAATGAAAAGATGTGGTTGCTGTCCTCAGTGGACTTACAGAGGAAAAATCAGATCAGCAAGCAATTTAAAAGTAGTGTGTGTAAAAAGAATCACTGCAATAGTGCCTTAAATTAAAATTGTTCCTTATATAAGTAAGAGAAACACCCAATGTCACTAAGGTTTGAGGTGTCAAGGAAGGCTTCCTGGAAGAGGCTGCTAAACTGAGCCCTGACAGAGGAGTGGGAGTTAGGGAGAGTGGGAGGTTTTCCAGGCAGGAGTTGACACTAATGATGTCAGTAGAAGCCAGATCATGCAGTGCCTTGTGAGTTCTTTTAAGAGATTTGGACATTCTACAAGCCTTTTAGAAAGTTTTAAGCTGGGACATGACATGATTTGTGTTTTTGAAAGAATGCTGGCAGCACTCTAGTGGGACAAGACTGGAGACAGATACCATTGAGGAGGCTATTGCTATCATCCAGGCAAGAGATAACAATAACCTCGACAGTGAGGTTACCAGTAAGATTTTGGTGAGGCATAATTGTAAATAGCAAACAGAAGTAACAGAGGTTGCCAGAATATGCTGTTCTGGGTGATGGCTGATTTGAACATAGATGGTCAAGAGCTCCCTAGATTTCCTGACAAGTAGAGCTGTCACTGTCATTCATAATAGGAAAATAATCCCTCAGATAATATTGACCTGCCTCTTAATTTTAAGGATATATTAGCTTTATTTATTACTGATCTTCAGAGGGTAATGACCCCTAATGTTTTAAAAGTCACTGTTTCTCACTCTTTTTTATTTAATTAAGGGAACTCGTTTTTTAAAGTGCTAAGACTCCTTATAGTAATTACTTTTCAGTTTATTTGTTTTGCGTATTAGTTAGTACATGTATTTTTCTAGCTAGCTTATTTCTATAAATTCCTTAAAAAGTGGCCATATTTTATACACGCTGTATTCCTTTGTCTCTGTCCCCTGCTTCCTGCCTAACTTAGCATGAGGAACATATCAACCAATAAGTGATAGTACTGTTACACTTTTGCATGTTGTACCATATTTGGAAATGATATACATGTAGTCTTTCATTTTGCATCCTAAGTCAGCTTCTTCCCTTCCCTCAACATAACGCAATACTGTGTCCTCCTTACAATCTCTCTGGCATAAACTTAGAAACCAAGGGGTAAAACTTTTCTGCATTATAAAAAGAATCATTGCAATAGTGCTTTAAATAGAAATTTCTCTGCTGTATATAAGAAATTGATTTGTACAGTTAATTCATTAAAGCAGCATAATCATCCAATATCATTTTCTTAAAATGGTGATGCCTGACCTATCTTTCAGAAACTATTCTTTAGTTTCCTTTGCTAGTCACAAAACATTTTTAATGAAAATTTAAGCTTTAACCTTTCAAAAGCTACATGATCTTTTTAGTTCCCTTTTAGAACCTAATATTATTAATATATTGAAGCCAAGAAGAAGTCAAGAAGGTGGGAAAATAGCTATGTCATCAATAATCTGATTTATCTTATAATTCTAACCTTGTCAGGGATTTCCTGTCTGGCCTTTGAGAGTAGTTTCGGGTTTGTGTGTGTCAAAGAAAAGTAAAAAGGTCCCTACACAGTGGCTAAATAAGTTAATGATTGGAAAAATGACAGTGAAAGCTGACTTGCACAATTTAACTAGGCCAAGATCACTAGTTTTATTTGTTTGTTTTTTTCCAATGTTTATCACTTTTGATTTAATCATTTGCATTCATTTATTTAATAACTGAATTAGCAATATACCACATGTTGACTCTACCTATGAACTTGTCTTTTTCAGTGAGTTAAAAAAAGGAACTTGCCTTCGGTTTGCTGGAAGTGGAAATGAAGAAAATCGAAACAATGCATATCCTCACAAGGCAGGTTTTGCCCAACCTTCAGGCCTTTCTCTGGCCTCTGAAGATCCCTGGAGCTGCCTATTTGTAGCAGATAGTGAGAGCAGTACGGTGAGAACCGTCTCGCTGAAAGACGGAGCAGTGAAGCACCTCGTAGGAGGAGAAAGAGATCCCATGGTAATGACAGTCACTCTTGCGCAGTGTGCTCAGACATTGACCAAGCAGGCAATTTCCTGAATTGTTTAAAGTTAATAAGATTTGAGAGGGATCATTCTTAGCCCATCCATGAGTTAAAATGGAAGTCAAACCAAAGTAAATGTGAATATAAAGAAACACAAGTAACAAACCATCTAAGAAAAGTAAATTGACTCTACTTGATTGCATATAAATGTTGAGGCTTCAGGGCAAAAGGGAGGATGAAATGTTGATTATTGGAGAGAAGAGAAAAGTATAAATTAGATATTGGACAGTGGGGTGGAAAGAACATCCGACCAGCAGACCTAACCCCTTCCTGACCCGACGTGTGACTGTTGTGAGTAAAACTACAAAGCACCACAAACTAATACAGATCAAAATTCTATCATTTTTTTTCTAATCTAAGTACCCAGCCCTATTTATATGAAAATCTGGCCTTTTCCCCTTTTAACTTAAATAGCATATACAACTATCTTAATTTTCACTTTATATTCTAACAAAGCACTGTAAAAATTGTAATAACTGCTGTTTCTTTCTTTTTTAAAAAAATGAAAGAATTTATTTGCTTTTGGTGATGTTGATGGAGTAGGAATCAATGCAAAGCTTCAGCACCCCCTTGGAGTAACGTGGGACAAGAAAAGGAACTTACTTTACGTGGCAGACTCCTACAATCACAAGGTGAGTCTGATATAATTATAATACATAATACCTTGCTTTTCATATGTGGTATTTAAAATGCTGAAAGATCTGTGAGCCTCCTACAACTGCCACTCTAAGATATAGAGAGGAATAACAGTCCTTGACGACTATATGGCAGCTTGTTCTGTTCTTTTCTTGGTCCTTTCTTTGCTAAGAGGTTATGATGATACCCTGAACTAGGGAAAGCACCAAACCAATTCTGCTATCTGTGACCAAAAGTTGGGAATTGCAACCTATCAAAGCTGCTTAGTAACACATTCTGTAAGTAAGAAGGCAAGTGGCAGGGAAACTGATATGTCAATTAGCAAATGAACATTTTTGAGCTGCTGGGTAGTTGCAGTGCCTGTTAGCAAATAATTTTGTTTTCAGCAAGATTTCCGTCAGTTTAACTGTTTCAATTTTATTGGATTTTCTTTTTTAGAAAAATTAGTGGATAATAAATATTAATACAGTACTTTGTGATGAGAGACCATAAATGTAATATAGTTGAGCTCTAACTAGCAATCATTACATTTAGGAAAGGTAGCAAATCCTCAGGCAACACTTAGATGCTCATGAGGAGAAAGTTCAGTTGTGAAAGTGTGTCCCATTGTGAAGAAAAGCAATACAATTTAAATTTTTTTTAATTCCAAAAATAATTTTTGAAAGATTGCTTCTAGAAGACAGGATATAACTAGGGGTTTTACATAGTTTTTAGCTCTTAAAATAGAGTCTCCCGTTAAGACTGATTTGAATGTTTGGCTTTTCAAGAAAATATGGAAATACCTGTTCTTTTTGTGAGATTTATTGTGAATACTAATGGCAATCAGAAATTCTCTAATTTGCTTAATACTACACCGTTCCGTACTACAAACATGAAATCTTCAGATATACAAATTTTTGTTCTTTTTTAGATTAAAGTTGTGGATCCAAAAACAAAAAACTGTACAACATTAGCAGGAACTGGAGACACAAATGATGTTATCAGTTCCAGTTTTACCGAGTCAACTTTTAATGAACCAGGAGGCTTATGTGTTGGAGAGAATGGTCGGTTGTTATATGTAGCAGACACCAATAATCATCAAATTAAAGTGATGGATTTAGAAACAAAAATGACTTCTGTGGTAAGTAATCTTGAAGTATAAGTTAAAGGGTGTGGTGTTAAGAATGACAACTGAGATCCTCACAGCACTGACAGAGGGAGGCATTTGTGGGTAGGCCATTTCCAGCATAGTAGAGTGGATGCCTGTGTTGTGGTTTTGGTATCCAGATCAGCAGGACTGCTTTAAGGATATCCTGTTATTCTTAAAATAAAAGTTCCATCTGTGCTGAGAGTTTGAGAAAGATAATGGAAGCTGGAGAGAATTTGATGAACCTTCAAGAAAAAAAGGGAAAGTAGTCAGATCTGGTTTTAAGTGTATGGACATACTGACACACACTACATACATATACCATGTATGTAGTACCTTTAGCTTTTTGTTTCTATTTTTTCAGTGATCCTTCGGTTAATGTGTAGTTTTGTTTCCCATGGTGAGTCCATTACCAAATAATCTTCCAAAGGAAGCATTAGAAGCCACATCTCTCAAGACATTGAAGACAAATTGGAAGAAACTTACATAAGTTATAATTAATTTTTAAAGCTACAGACATGATCTTTTATAGAATTTTCAAGGAGAAATGTCTGTTACAAGCTACCTCTTGATGTATTACTTTTACCAGAAAAAAATGCAAGACTTTTTTTTCCTAGAAGTCTACTTATTTGCAAGGTATAGGTTTTAAAATAAAAAACACAGGTTACTATCATAACATGTGTCATTTCTCTTTACATAGATCTCTGACATGATGAATAACATCTTCTTATAGTTGACAATGAAAGTTGTAAGAGAATGTATACCTACTACATTTAAATTTATAAAGTTTTGCTTTAATTTCCTGCCATCTATAACCATTGGATAATTAATTTAATTCTGTCTCATTCGTAAGTCTTGGTAATTTTTTTTTTTGCTCAGATGAACTATGTTTCTGCACATACAAAATAATCTTTAGGGCATCTAATTAAACACATTCTAATTCAGACTAGAATGGCAATTAGTTTCATTGATACAGAGCTTAATTTTTCTACTAAAGTCTAAACATAAGCTCTCTCACTCTACAGTTTCTATACAGTACTTGTGTTTTAATAACAGTTTTTCTTATTTCCTAGCTTCCCATCTTCACATCTGAAAATGCTATGGTAGATGGCCCATTCCCAGCAGAAAAACAAAGGACATTACCCAAACTGCCTAAATCCGCTCCAAGCATTGGGCTTTCCCCCATGACTGCCTGTCCTGGCCAGACTCTTCAGTTCAAACTAAGATTAGAACTCCCGTCAGGAGCAAAGCTAACTGAAGAAGCACCCAGTTGCTGGTTTCTATCAGCTGACGGTATGAGAATAATCTGCAGATGCAAATATCTCATAAATTCTCAGTGTTCAATCTAGTAATTTTTTTCATTTGTTATGTGATGTTTTTACTCTAATTGGGCAAGATTTGCATGATTCTGTGAAACAATGAATCCAGATCTGACTCCACTTTAGCAGCTGTCTTTAGTCTTCAGGATTCTTACCTCGCTTTTATTAAAGAACAGTGCAACTCACCAGAAGTTACATGTCAGTTGCCAGCACTATTTCTTAGAATATAGATTTTCTTATACCTCTTCCCTTTATTCTAACCTTGTTCTTCATTCTGTTTGTGTTCCCAGAAAGACCCTCTTGGAATTAAAAAGTCTGAAATAGAGAAATAAAGTGGAGCCTTCTTATTTGATCTTTTTCTATACCTCTTCCTTCCAGTCCCCTGTATGGATTTCTCTCTTTCTTCTATGTGTATGAATCACAGTGTGAACTAGCTCCTTATTTCATTAATGGTGATAAGTAATAGTATACTGCTTGCCTTGCAGTAGTGTTTTCCATCATCCCTAACATAATGGACAATAATTTTAGAGTGAGATATTAGTGGTCCAGAATGTCTAAATTATGATCTCTTGTCTCTAATGATCTTCCTCTGTCCTAGTCTCCCACGCTCTTTCACACTTTCTCACTCAAGTTTCCGTTTCCTCCCCAACTCCTCCTCCCTCATTCCCTCTCACACACTTTTCTTTTGTACATTACCCAAATCCTAGCTTCATGCCTTTTTACCTTCATACATTCTCAGGGCAGCAGCTACTGGCCTGGAACTATTAACTCAGGGTCCAAACCAAGAACAAAGAGATCTTGATATACTAGCTGGGAGGAACTGCTAGTTAGAGTTTAGGAGGCTGGTTCTGGGGTGATTGACTGAGCCTGTGGCGAAACAGCCCTCCTTTCCCTCCCCACAAGGGAGGGGGCTGACCATATAGTACTAGGATGTTTGGAGCTTAGTCGACAGAAGAGTTCTCAAATGCTGGCCACTCCACAGCCTTCTGTAATAGGTTCAGAGCAAGTCCTAGACTACCAGTTTAACTGTTTTGTGTCCATAAAGTCTGAAAGATTGGATCAATTGGAAATCACTAATTTAATTTCTCTGTGTAATTAAATAGCAGTGTATTGATATTTAAACTGGGATGTTGACAAATTAACGTGCTTATTTTAACTCTGCATTGTCACAAATTAATTAATATTGGTATATTATTGGGATATAAAATACAGGTAGTATTAAAGAAAGTGAAGTAGATTGTAGGGAAAATACTTAGCTGTTTTATCACTTGTGTTAGATATTAGCTCCATTTTTATTGTATAAGGGCAAATAAGCTTTCAGGCAAGAATCCTAATAATTTAGGGTTTTTGAAAATTATTTATTTTATAGAGTACATTTGTACGCTTATGGTTAAAGGACATTTTCGCTTCTTAGCTGGCTATTTAGAAACAGAAACATTTATTTTTAACTGAATTTTGGTCTGTATCTTAAAGTGGTTAGAATATGTGAAAGTTTTAAGCCAAGAAAAGGCAGCATAAAAGTACCAACATACATTATAACTTCACAGATCTTATGTGTGATGTATATGAAAAATATCTAAAGAAACATTTTCTGTTTTATTTCTAGATTTGGACATATTTTAAAATAGCACCGTTTATTACTTGTTTGACTTAAAATAGAAGTTCTCTACTAATCTCTTTAGCAAAATCAAGCATTAAATAAAAGATACTCCTGTCCAGGAATAAGCAAAGAAAGCAAAAGAATTTTAAAGAGATTTTTAAAATAATTGTTTAAACACTTCTATGTAAAAAGCTCTGCACTTAACTCTTCAGATTCTTACCTTTTACCTTCTCCTTACTCTCATTTAACATCTTTTTCTCAAATTTGATTTTGCAGTCAACGAAATATTAGAAGCAATAAGCTAAAGGAGACATCCAGAGGACTGATGGAGGCAGGTACTCTGAGTCTGGTGACTCATCCTGAGAACAGAGGAAAGAGACAGCAAAGCTAAAGAGCAGACGTGGCATTTTATCACCGCTCAGTAGATGGCCCAGATTTTGTACAGATGCCCCGAGTCACTGATGAGTCGTTGGATTATGTTCAGTGTACTCTATTAAAGACACGTTCCCCAAATGCTGGCTCTTGGTATCTGCCACCCTCTTAGGCTGAATGTCAGTGGAAGTCTGTCCTCCCTCCGTATGACATGTATGCTCCTTCTGAGAGAAGGCTAGAGATAAGTGAAGACATTTAAAGAAAATTTTAATGTTAGGCTTAAAAATTTTTAGTGGTTTATTAGATTTTTGTTATATAGATAATCTGTATATTTAAGTCTAGGAAGAATTTTATGTATTAAAACGAGGTATATAAAATCTCTAAGTATTTATATTGTTTGAGCCCATGGAGAATTTATATGCAATGGTATGTGTTTCTAAAGAAATCTGTGGATTTTTTTTTTATTACTATTTTTGGATATTCAATAATTAATTCATCATTAGAAGGTCACTAAGAGTTGTACATACATTTGTATTCCCTAAAGCTTATTTTGTAAGTTTTTATGTTATATCCCTGAAGACTTTTATCTGTTTCGTAAAAATGATCTGTTTTCTTAAGTGTCCTGTTTATTTCTAAACTTAATGGGTTTCATTTTTAACTTTAGAGATTAGGGTTCTATAGCCATATTTGTAATATTCAGCTTGATTTCAATAGAAATAAATTTATAACTTATTTTACAGTGTCCAAACAAAAGAAGAATTATAATAATTAGATAAAATGGTCTTCAGAGTGGGAACTTCTCATGAGTGGTCATTATATCTTATTTATATTGTATTTATGTCCTTCCCACAGAATACAATGCCTGGCACTCAGAGGCTTTTGATAAATATTTATTGATTGAATTAATAAAGTCTTCATAAGATTTTTCTGATTTCCTCCTTGTCTTCTTACGAAGTCTTAATAATTTACTTTTTTATTTTCTAGGCAATGAATGGCTTCTTCAAGGGAAGATACCATCTGGAGACATAGAGAACATTTCCAATCAGCCGACAATTTCGCTGCAGATTCCTGCTGATTGCTTGTCACTTGAAGCCGTTGTATCTATCAGTGTATTTCTTTATTACTGTAGCGCAGATAGCAGTGCTTGCATGATGAAGGCAATTTTGTTCAGTCAGCCTTTGCAGATAACTGATACAGAGCAAGGTTGCCTGGCTCCAGTAGAGCTCAGGTATGTGTTTTAGCAAGCTAGCTGGCAATCCGTCACCACAGCCCCCACTCTCCATGCTTACCATTACTGTAACTTATGAAAGAAAACTATTTCTGCCTCTGGATACCAAGACACCCATTGCACAGTTCTAGCATTGATGTTAAAATAAAGCTGTGCTCCTTACTTTTTTATTGTAAACAGATTCCTTTGTTCTGGCTGCATACTAGCTAAATCATTGATCATCATTTGGACCATGACATTGTAATCTATGCTGCAGTTTGGCACAAGACTGAAGTCCACACTATAGGAGAGAACATTATCATAAGATAATTTGCAGTGACTACTACTAATAATAGTACCAGGTATTTCAGCTAACTTTTTCTACCTTTATTAATAGCACACATGAATGTGTAAATTTCACAGTAACTTTAGACAGAACTTAAGCTTCAGTCCATGGTTGTGTAAGGACACCTGCCGTTCAAGGCATAAGGTCTGTTGTAAGCCAAAAAAAGAAGTTTTTTCATCACAGTATAAGCTTAAAAGAGTGCATGTGTGGTAAATATGATCTTTAGTCTCTTCTGTGGTTGTCTCAGTTGAGATATTTTTAAGAGAGTTTTGATCTATTTTCATCATAAATTATTTGTTTTAACATATTATTAATGCCTTACAACTTTATATAGATAAAGTTGAACATAGAACTATTCCTTTAACTTTGTTTTTGAATGAACACATTCTTACCAGGTAACTAATGAATCCCCAGAAATATTATGACTTTTAAGGAAAAAGGAAGTTAGGGACACATTACTGTCTGTGATAAAGAATTTATTGTGACAGCTGAGTCTGATGTAAATGGTTATATATGTTGTTTTGGAAATTTACATTTCACTTGTAAGCATTGAATGCAGATTTATTGGGTTTGGTTGTGCATTTTTTTGGTTCCCATATTCAGAATTTAAATTACCATTTATTGTGATGTTTTTAAAAATCGTTTTTGAGCCTTCAAAGTGAAATTTTCAATGTGAAGTACTTTCATGCTATTAATAGTTATATATATCCTAATATATTATTCTCTAAAATATTAAGGCTGAAACAGTGATTTGATGATACTATTTTTTGATTTTTGGTTTTTTTAAACCCCAAGAGAAATAGCCACTGAAGATAATTGAAAAGTTTTTTTATTATCAAAATTTATCTTTATAACTATTTAAAAGCCTATTCTTGTTTTTCCTAAAACTGATTCAACGTATTTGTGATTTAATTAGCTTACAAGATTATTAGAAAAGCAGGTGAACCATGTTTATTTATTCAATAAATATTTATAGACAATATGGCATAATATGCTTCCCTCCCCCTCAAAATCAGTACTAGATTTAAAGTATCTGCCCATTTCTCTATAGTTTTTTGAAATATAGTTTTGAAACATAGTTTGTTTTATTCATAAGGTTAGCTAAATCTCTAAAGTAAGAGATTGTATAAATCATGACTTTGATTTAGTTAGTAACCTACTAAAGCTATTTTTTAAGAGAAGTATAAATGTCAAATTAAAAGGAATCCTGTTTAAAATTATATGTAATTACCTCATAGCCTTTTCTCTTCACAGTCAGACAAATAATGTTCTGTTAAAAAAGGATGTGTAACGTTCATATTCTCTTATGGAGAATAGGCCTTAGTTATTTTTTGATCTCATTTGATTTATTATATTTCTCATTTCTAGTTGGACAGGATGAGAATATTTTGGGTCAAAAATTTCCTGTTTAAGGACATAAATGGTTTGTTTCCCTCTCCAAAAGAAGTATATACACTTTTAACTTGCTAATTTAGAAATACTGGATAATCTGATTTTCAGTATAATACACACACAGTATGTGTGTGTAAATTCATGTAAATTGAAAATCCAAAAATATTTTTTAGAATCTATTAATTCTCCTTTGTCTACACAGTTTTAGGTTACACTCAAGATTATACTTTTCTTGACTTTCAAAGTATAGTTTTTTTGAACATTCTTATTCTTACCCACTGTCAGTCTACATTGGTTTTTATATTAAAAATATTATTTATCGTGGATTAGTATGATGTTGAATAAATCACACTAAAGCAATATAAATAGGTTCCTGGAATTTATGACTAGCTTAAAGCTCTTACATAAGAGGAAACACTAGAAAGTTTATTTTAAAAACTTCTTGATCCATATCTGCCTTCTGTTTTCTATGAGGATTTCTGTATATTTTTAAATTTTCCCTTTTTTGTCACATAAATTATTATGTCCAGTAATAGTTTAAAAAGTGATATTTTAGTGTAAGTCACCTTAATGTCACCAGTAATGTGGCATTATACACACTTTGACATAATACCTGAAATCTTTGCCTTAAATTATTCTGCCTATTTGTCACTATTTTTTCTTCCCCTTTTGTGATATCATTTCACAAATGGTAGAATTTTTTTCTGAATTCATACTCAGGACTGATATGATTCCTGTAAATGATTTTGCTTATTTTGAATATTCTGTCTCAAGCAAATATTTAACCTATTCATAAGGCAAAACATTGCAGTTTAATCACTCATAAGTCTAACTTTGGCAGAGAAAATTCTCTCCTTTAACTGTTCTAATAATATATGATTTTTATTAATATTATAGTATTATCAAGTCTTCAGAAAGTGATAAACCTAACACAGCCAAAAAAAGTTTAGTATGTGTGTAAGAGTATCTGTGTGTAGTGTATATGTATATACATGTGTGTGTATATACATACAAAGATACAAAGATCAATTCAAGAATTACTTTTCTTTTATGGCCAATATACTTTGGAGCTAATACCACGGAGATAAGTTATTCTTTGCTTGTTTTGCTATAGTTGGAAAATTTGGGAAGATACTGAAAATACATATCTCTATAATACAATAATTTCTACCTTCCAAACACTTACTGCAATTTATCTCTGTGAATTGAAAAGACTTGAGTGCAGTCATTATATTTGGCATGTTTAACAACAATCATCAAAACCTAACTAAATTCTGTAGTTCACAATTACATAAAAATATATGCAGAGGGAATATGTCTGTAATGGTTCTCCGGAAAGATGGAATTATGGATATTTTTATTGTAATTTTACTTTTCTGCATTTATTTTCAGTAAGCAACGTGTTATTTTTAAAATCAGAGAAAACTAAAATTTTTTAAAGATTTAAAGTTAACTGAATTGTAAGCACTGATATAATAACTTTTTTAAAGTCCCTTTTATTACCAAAGATCAGAACATAGTTCAGAGTCCTTTGATCTACCAGTTCTCTTTACTTTAAGTATGTGATTTAATGAAGATAGAAATGATTATGGCTTTTTTGTTCTGGTGTTTTTATTGTGTAACATAGTATAGTGGTTAAGAGCCAGGACTTTGTGGTGACCTGGATCTAATTCTATAAAATGGGGCTAATATACCTGTTTCATGGGATTTCTATAAGTATTTAATGAAATATTGTTCGTAAAGCATTTAATAATTAATGAAACTGGTAATCCCTTGGTTAGTTAATATAATGGTAATTTATGCCCATAGACACACATGACATGACATTTTCTTTGCATCTGCAATTTCTAAAGGAAAATATTTCTCCTAACAGCTATTTGTTAATATTCTCTGTAGAGTTGGGGTTGAAGAAGCATATTACTATTTTGTAAACAATATTGTAGTAATAAAGCAGCATACTTATAGTTTTATTAAAATTTTTAAAAAGACCTTTTGGAACTGGGGGTAATAAACTTGCTTTGAAAGGGTCCAGACATACTCATCCTGAACCACATTCCTACCTGTGCCCAACAACTTGCACCAGAATACTTACGTCTTAACCAAAAAGTTTCACTCTGGTGGTGCTTTACAAAATCTTCAAAGTGCTTTCATGTATATTGCCTCACTTGAGCTTCAAAATAACTTTATAAAGGAGACAGGTAGATGTTATGTCCATTTTGCAGATGAGACAGCTTTGGAATATTGGTGACATCAGAAAGATCCCAGAATAATGCCCAGTGCCTAAAGTGGCTCCTGGTGCCAGGAGGTGCTCAATTCTGTCAAATGATTTAAGAGTGAATAGTGGATCTTTAATGCAGGCACAGGTCTCCTAATTCCTAACTCTATTCCAAGATATAGAGGGAAAACAAACTGCTAAATTTAAGCTTTCAAATCAAGTAATAAGAATCACAGTAAATTTTTTGAGTTTTTACAATTTGCCAGCACTTTTCTAAGTGCTTTACATGTATTAACTCATTTAATCTTCACAATAACCTTATGAAAGAGATACTATTTTTGCTTAATTGACTGGTCAGGAAACTGAGACACAGGTTAAGCAGTTACAGCCGCATATCAAGAGCACACCTTTAGGAAGTGGCACAGCCTGGATGGGAGTCTGCTCAACTCCCTGCTGTATTGCCTCTCAAAGTAGTTTGTTTTTTTTTTTAAACATAAATATTTCAGAACTTTATATAGCAACTGATCCATAGAACCCCAAAAGTCCTCGCAATGATGGTTTCTGAAATTTAAATAAATCCATTTAATTAGATGACTTTAATTATTGTTTCTCAAAAGATTTTATGTACCACTCTTTCTTTATTTCAGATATTATCCAGAGTTTTTCTTGGCAGGTGGATGTATTAAAGAAAGAGCTTTCCAGTGTTAGTCCCAACAGTGCTGTTTCAGTTGATCTTCAAAAGGTAATTAGGACCTTGTCATAAAGAGTCA
The DNA here is from genome assembly GCF_020740605.2 of Lemur catta. Classification (NCBI taxonomy): domain Eukaryota; kingdom Metazoa; phylum Chordata; class Mammalia; order Primates; family Lemuridae; genus Lemur; species Lemur catta. Next base: position 13,801,933 of record NC_059141.1, on the reverse strand, counting down.
CTGAATTCTTAGCACAGGACTGTCTTTGACCCTAAGAATCTTACTCATATTTAAGAAGATTTTGTTTTATTAGCCAAAGTGAGCTCTAGAAATATAGTCTCCTTTCTTTTTTCATAAATAACAGTGGTATGTAGACCTCCCCTAAATAATTCAAATATATGCAAGTCTATTATAGTAAAGTTTTCAGCAAGTTCAACCTATTATTCCAGCATTAGGTAGTATTAAAAAAGGAATGAAGCAAAGTGCTACATACTAATGATTGTGATTCATGATCATCCACATACAGAATGCAAACATCTTTTCATTGCTAAATAGTTTGCTAATTAAGTAATATGGTGCAGTAAATAATTTGTTGATTTTGTTATAAAATCCCATTCCTGAAGTCCATAAGGAAATGGATATCAATTTAAGAAAGTGATAATAGTGTCATACTTTAAAAGTAGAATTCACTGTTAATTACCAAGATTGCCTTTTCCTCCACCTGTGGCACATAGTTTATTTAAATGAAGAATTACTGCTAGCCATAAGTCACTATTTTGTCCTGAATAGTTAAAAGTTTGCTTTTCTCTCACTTCTTTGCAATAGGATAATATAAAGAATTGTATTAAAAGTTAGAGGCTTGACTAATCTGCCTATATGTATTCCATAACTAACAAACCTTGGCCTTTCCACATATTAGACCTGCAGGTTAGACCAGCTGTCTCTGGCTCTCAGATGGCTGATCTGGTCCCAGAGAGCCTGGGTAAAATGGAACAGGAGGCAGCCCCACTCAGCTCTTCTGATTGTACCCCTTCCATTGTAGCCCTTCTTAGTGTGCTGGTTTAGTTTAATTATTTTCAAAGGTTAGAGTTGGAAAATGAAAACCTTAGATACTTGTTATGGAATCTTTGCCTAGTTATAGTTATTCATTGTTTGGTGTGTTCCTGTTCTTCACTGGCATGTCGCTCTCAAGTGTACCAAAGGACATTTTATTCTGTCGAAAGCAGCAGGACCGAAAGGAAAGTATCATAAGCGTTTCCAAATATACTTCCCTACGTATACCGGCAACTGTATACTAAAAAGCACTAAGCAAGTACAAATGAGCACTAAACAGCCTTATACCAAAAAGCATTCTTGTAGCTGTCAGGGCATGGTGTGAATTCCTTTCTCTTTAAACAGCAACTTAGAGGCCTGGTGGTTTTAAGTAATATAGCGTTAAGCAAAATTGTCAGATATTTTTTTAATGTTGAAAACTTAAAACTATAATATAGACAAACATAATTTACTACCTTTTGCTGTTTTAATATACTTGTTACATATTTCCATTTGAAAGGTGAAAGGATACCTCATAATCTGATGCTGAGAAACAGAGAAAAAAATCAGCTCTCAGATTTAAATATGCCCAATTTTAGTAGGAATAATTATCTAGTGTGTGCTAAGCTCATGGGAAATACATGTTGAAGTAAATGTGACACAACATTAGCTGATAGATTATGCTAATGAAGGATAAAAATAGACATGTTCCTTTCTGAAAATTTAGGACTCTGCCATGCAACTATTTTCTGCTTTTAGAATTTATAGTCATTCTTCTTAGTCTCACCAGAAACATATTCATTCTTTGAGCATGTACAGGTATACCTGGTGTGTTTGTTACACTTTTCAAAACGCTAGGAAGTTTTTCTCTGTATAGAGTTGAAATGTATTGTTCATGCATGCCTATTATATTCATCATCAGTATATACCTGTAAAAGCTAAATTACCACTTCCTCTCCACACCTTAGGGTTCCCTCTCATTAAAAACAATAGTAGTTTCTATAGAAGTTTCAGTGAGGAACTATGGTTACACAAATAACAGACAAGAAGAATTTTGTTATGGTGAGTTTTTTCCCTAGAATTCCTAAAATTTTAAAGGAAGGGAACAACAATACCCTATGTGAGTTCAAACTAATTTCTCCCTACTGTGAGGTATACTATTCTAACTATATTTTACATAGGTTAATATTTTTTAAAAGTTTGAATTCTCACTTTTAAGGTGCACTGAGAGCAGTTTAGAAATGTTGTAATTGCTGTCATTGCTTTACATGTGGATTATGAACAAATCAAAGTTTGCTGTGTGATTGAGATCTATCTATATTTATCACTGCTTCAAATTGTAACATTTCATAAATTTGTCAAATTTTAGACACACTCTTTCCTGTCTTTTGTGTGGATAAAGTTTGTGGTTTTATTTCTGAGATTAGAGTTAGTCTGGTATGCTGACTTCATGTCTGTCATTCCAAAGATTTGCTGATATTTATTTTTTTCTCCAATGATTAAAAGTACGGTGAAAATCCAATTTACAGGTTCATGTATTGATATTTCTAGACATGGTCTAGTTCTAAAAGAATTTACTTGGTGTCCATTTTTTAAGTGTTTCATGTAGACAGATTAATATATTTTTATACAACACTGTATTTCTACACTTGTTTCAAGACTGTATTCTTTGGTGACTTTTTCAAGTGCATGTGTTAACAAGACTGTTTGGAATAAGAGTGCAATGGCTTTTACAACTCAAAAGAAGTGTAATACAAACGATCACAGAAAGTGAGAATGGGTTTATACTGTACACGGAAACCTAACGCCTCTTTTCTAAAGCTTTGTACATTTTTTTCAAGAAATAGATTAAATATTTTCTCTCTAACACCATGTTTCTGTTTTTAATATGCTTTCTAAGTATATCAGGAGATAATTTTAATACTTGGAAACCTGTAAGCTATGATCTATTTGAGACTTTGGGGAAATGGGGAGCATAATATTTAGTTTAAAAAAATTCTGCAAGCAAATACTTCAAATCATATAACATAATTGCTATATATATAGGTTTTTAGAAAATATATTGGGAAAGGGCGATATATTCAGTAAATGATACTGGGAACATTTAAAAAGAACAACAACCAACAGCAAAAATTGATTTCTCCCTGACACTATACATACAAAATTTGGAAGGAATTAATGACTTACCGTAAAAATAAAATTACAAAAATGTCAGAAGATGATAAAGGAAAATACCTGTAGTTTTGGCAGTGAGGATGGCTGGCATTCCTGAAAATGACCTAAAACCCAAAAGCACTGATTATAAAGATTGATGTGTGTGACTACGTAAAAATTTTAAGGATCTGTATGATAAAAAAGTTAAAAGGATATAACAAACTGAAAGAAAATATTTTCAAAACATAAAATGGACATAGGATTAATGTGTATCATATGTGAAGAACTCCTATAACTATTAAGAGGAAGACACCCCAGTTGGAAAATTGGCAAAGAATATGACCATGGGATTCACAGAAGAGATTATATAAAGATGTTCAGTCCCACTAAATCAAGAAATGCAAGTTCATTCATTCAGCTATTTATTGAACACCTGTTTTATGTCCAAGCCTCACAGTTAAATTTGAATGATGAAAAAAGCTCAGTCATACACCCACCTGCGGGAAGTGCAGAGGCTGTGTAGGCTGCTGCTTTCCAAGTGATTCTACCAATTCCGTTCACATTGGCAAAGTATGTGAGAACCAGTGGATCCACATTTTCTCCAACATTGAATACAGACTTGTTGTCAGACTTGAATTTTTGCCATTCAAATGTAAGATGTCATCTCATTGTGTTAATTTGCATTGCCATGACCACCAATGAGACTGAACATTTTTCTACCTTTCTGACCCAGTAGTTGCACTTGTAGAAATTATTTCAGTAGAATACTTGCATATGTGCTCAAAAGTGTGTCAGTATTGTAATAGTGAAAAACTGGCAACAACTTAGATGTCTCTCAACAGGGAAATATTAAGTAAACAACAGTCCATCCATACAATGAAATACAATGCAGCCATTAAAAAGAATTACAAACATCTACTTGTTTGTACTCACTTGTTATGTAAAAAACACAGGTTTCAGGATTAATGTGAATATCCATTTTTAATTTTTTTAAAACTAGCTCTATGCATATGTGTGCATGCTCATACATATGTGCATAAACAGTCCTTGCTTTGCACAGTAATGCAAGAGCACAAAAATTATTCAAGCTGAAACTGTGCAAAGGAATCTCAATAATCAATGGGGAAAACACGATTGTTTCATGACCTTTAAAAATGTAAGTGAAAATGTTAAAAGCCCTCTTACTGTCAATCATAAATGTATGGGGAAATGAAAAATATAGTAAAGCTAATACTTAGTGCACCATAATTTAAAACATTGCAAATATTGGGAATTCAAGTTTTTATGTGTCAAAAACCTTAGCAAGAGTATTTAAACAGTGCTTGCTTTCTTCTAATGATATAATTTAAAATAAGAGCAAGTTACCTTTTCTATGCCTGGGCAAATGTCACACTTCTTTCTTTGATGCTTTCAATGTTGTTAAGACATCTCTAAGAGTTCTTTAATGTGTAGTTTTATGCCAGTGTCACTTCCTCTGGTCACTGCATGTTATTCAGCTCATGCACAGACAGCAGAGTGGCCTTGGGCAGATTACTTCATCTCTATGATATTCAGTTTCCCAGCTGTACAACTGGATATTAATACCTCACAGAATTATTTTATGATAATGTTAATGTTAATCATCTTTTCATCACAACCATTTTCCTCATTTATGTTGATAAGTTCAAGTGAACTTATCAAGTGAGTTTCTCTGGCTTCTTATCTGGAGTCTGTCAAACAGTGACAGTATCAGCATTCCTGCAGTCAGCTCAAATTTTACTTCCGGTGTATCCCTTTTCATTTCTTTGCTGTATTTTTTGTGTTTGTTGGCCAGTTCCCTCTTTTGACATTTTTGTAAAAGGTCATATGGCTCTATCACTAGGAAACAAGAAGGCAATATGACTATGCACTTTGCTGTCTGTGCATTAGCTGAATAACAGATGCACAGTGACCAGTCACTGAAAGACTTTGAAAGAAGTGACATTATTGGTTACTGATCATGGGGCACATCTGTTATTACATAGTGATTTGTGGACTGAAGAGCCAACGGTAAAATTTGTACTTAGTAATTACATTTAATAGGCCATGCTAAGTAAAATTTGAACTGTGTTATTTGGAGACTAATGTTTAAACCATGTAACAGAAATTGTGCATATCAGAATTGTTCAAAGCAAGGACTGCCTGCATGTATATATACACACACATATATACACACATGTGAAAATATAAATAGGAAAAAAATAGAAATAATAGGACACACAAATTCCTAGCAACTATATAGACTTGAATTTGGGGAAGAGGATAGCAAGGAACTAGTATTTATTGACTATGTATTTTTGTATTGTTTGAATTCTTACAAATTAATATTGTAATTTTTTAAAACAAATTAAGTGGAAGAAAGTTTACTTCGTTTCCCACAATGATGCGACTTGCTTTGTGTACATTCTGGAAAAAGCCAGAAGGGTAATGAGGAATAATACAAGAGACAGTATGGAATAAATAAATGTTGGCTGCGGGGAAAAAGCCTATGATGGTTATCTTAGAGTATGTGAAGAAAAATATAGAGTGAGAGTAAACTTGCCACACAGCATAGTGTTGTGTCTAAGACACCAACTCTGGCAGCTAACCCGACACTGTCCCTTAGCAGAATGGCCTGGAGCAAATTACTTCATCTCCATCACATTTGGTTTCCTATTTATGCAACTGCATATTAATACCTCACAGAATTATTTTATGATAATGTTAGAAAAACACTTAGCACAGTGACTAACAACTAGTAAATGCTCAAAACGTTGAATTATCCATGCCATGGAGAGCAGTGAGTTTTCTGCCAGTGAATGTCTTCAAATTGAGTCTGTAAGGTAGTCGATCCAAGTATTTATCACAAATGGAACCAGAGGACCTTAAGTTCTAGGACTTTCTAAGAGTTTGATTTGGAATATATATATATATGGAAAAGTAAGTTTGTTTAGTCTTATTTCAAAATAATTTGTTATTTATGCCTTAGGACATTATAATATTTTTTAGAGTGAGACCCTACAAACCAATACAAATAGTACATTTACAGATACACAGAATTTTAATAGGACTCAGAAAATTATTTAAATTTTATTTTATTTTTTTAGAGATGGGGTCTCACAGCTCACTGCAGCCTCCAACTCCTGGGCTTAAATGATCCTTCTGCCTCAGTCTCCCAAATAGCTAGGATTACAGTGGCACATCAGCACACCTAGCTAATTTTTTTTTTTATTATTTTTTGTAGAGACGAGGTCCTGCTACCTTGCCCAGGCTAGTCTTGAACTCTTGGCCTCAAGCAATCCTGCCTCAGCCTCCCAGAGTGCTGAGATTATAGGCATGAGCCACCATGCCAGGCCTAAAATGCTTTTAGTTAATGAAATGCAATCTTGTTAGTGGAAATAATTTTGTGTAACTCCAATCCCTAGCTAATTTGATTTATATTTTGAACTCCTAACTAGGTAAGGAATTTCTGACCTAAAAGGATCTTGAGAAAAATCAAATTTGATACTCACTCCCCTCCCTTTTTTTCTTTATGAATAGTTCATGAAAAATATTTGAAATATCCTTCATGTATATAAAGGCTTACTGAGGCTATTTTAAAACTCCATTGAAATGAAGGTTTATGAAAAAAATCATGGGCTATCCAACATACAATAATCATGTTATTTTGAAGATTTGTGACCTCAGTCTTAACAATTTTCCAAGGAATGTACTGCTTTTTGTTACAAGATTTTTTTTCATGACCCATCGAATACATCTAGACCTTTTTGATATTCTGTGCTCGTTTCTTATCTCGTCAGCTGTTAAGGAGCAGATCTAATCTAATGACAACACTAAAGTCATATTAATAATTTGTGTCAGTAAAGTGCATCTGTCATATTCTACCACAGTGAGTGAGGTAATAGGGAGGTTCATTGAAGTGACTGTGAACATTTCCAAACTCCTGCACTGAGGAATCTGCCTTTCAGTACGTGCAGCGACCCTCTTCAGGGTCCAGTAACATGTCGATGCTGCCTAATTATTTTCCAGCAGCGGGATAAGCCCCTCAGCGTAAATAATGGGATTGCTTCAAGTCAGTTTTTAAATCATTAATTTTTTGTGAAACTACAATGAGAAAATTTTTTGACATTAATGAGTACTGTACTTCATTTTGCTGTGCTTCACAACACTGTAAGTTGACTTTCTTTTAACTGAGATAGTTCAGCTTTTAGTTTGAAAACATCTTCGTAACTTTTAAACAACGTTTGTATCTCTGTTGTGAGATATACACACACAAATTATATATACTAAATTATGTATGCATGCCAAATTTATGTATATGTGTGTGTGCGTGTAATTTGTCAGTTTGACCAGTTGCACTTTCTAGTTTTCCCTTTGTGACCCCAAAGTCACAATTCTAGTGAATCTTAGGGTACAGTTTTAATAAGTGGTAACTTTAATCCAACTTTGAAAATTATGACTAAAAATATGTTAAGCATATTTTAAGTTCAGTTGCTAAGGGAAGCTAACAGATGATCACTGTATATGGTGTGTCTGCTATTAATTCTCATTATTGAAGAAATCACTGAGAGGATCCCCAAGAAAGGCTAAATTCTGTAATCCCGCCAACACATGAGAAGCATTCATTTCCCCTAATATGTTTAAGATTTTAATTTGAAAAGAGTCATTTCATTAAATAGTATCTATCTCTTTAAATTGAAATTATTCTATATTTGGCATTTCATTTGAAATGACACCACAACCAGGTCCCTTATTAGAGTAGGCGAGATAAGGAGGATAAATTATTTAAAGTGTAGTTTATCTGCCCATCGTGGAAAGGAAACAACAGTAGCTTACCCACATTCAGGAAGTTGGCATGCCCTAAGAATTCTGTCATTGGAAGGGAGGTAACAAAGCCCTTTACCCCGTCCCCTGTCTTTGGGCAGGAATACAGAACAGTTAAGTCAGCCTTGCTAAAAATCAGGTAGAAGAAAACACCTGCTTTTATGGGTTTAACTTTCTGGAGGAAGAATAAAATAATCATCCATGTGTCCAAGAGCCTTATTTGGTTTTCTTGCAGCTTCCTATTACAAGCTCTTGGGTGTTTTTGCTGGGAGTCAGTGTTGTAGGTAAAAGGTACAACACTAAATTCACAGGCTGGGCGTGGTGGCTCACGCCTGTAATCCTAGCACTCTGGGAGGCTGAGGCAGGGGATCGCTTGAGCTCAGGAGTTTGAGGTTGCTGTGAGGTAGGCTGATGGCATGGCACTCTACTCAGGGCAACAGAATAAGACTCTGTCTCAAAAAAAAAAAAAAAACCACTAAAGTCATATTAATAATTTGTGTCAATAAAGTGCATCTGTCAAATTCTGCCAGGATGACTGAGGTAATAGAGAAGCTGCATTTTAGTCACTCATAAGAAAACCATACGAAAATAAGGATCTAGCCTGTTTTAAAATGCTATTCTGCAGAGTTTATGGGAAGTACATTCTGTTATTTAACAGCCCTGCTAGGAGATTATCCTGTGTCTAATGTATGTATCTTGTTCTGCCTTGTAAGCATTCCACTTGTTTGTTTTCAGTGGACATGTATACTAGTTCTTTATAACCTTAACCTCTTTTCAAAGTTAAATCATTTCATATTTTACCATTTTCTTCAATTCAATATTAAAACCCCACATGTATGCCTGCTAGGTCCTCTTTCCCAGTCTTCTGTTTCCTGTCAGCCCGCATGAACGGTTCACAGCCACCTGAAGTTATAAACCCAAGAATTAAACTACACGTTCTGTGGATCAGGGCATATTTCCTGAATGGCCCAGGAGGGGCTGTGAGGCTCCTCTCTCCAGTAAACAACAATAACTGATGAAAAATATGTTAAAATACCTATTTAAATTGTCTGGAAATTGTCCCAAGGGCATACAGCCAATGAGACTTTTATTCAAGAAAATCTAAATCTTGTTAAGAACCATGAGAATATGTGGCACTGGAGCCATGACTTTTCTTCCCTCCCCCTGCCCAGATCAACGTGATGGAAGCTCCACTCCAGCTATGGCCAAGGCCATGAGACTCCCTCTCCCCTAGTTCCCAGTAAAGTGCCAGCATCTTCATCTCTCCCAGCTGTGTACTGAAAAGGCTAAATTCCAGGCGAGTACAGCCTTGAGTCCAGGGTCTCTCTTCCTTCAGCTGAACCCTCACTCAAAAAGTGGTGGTTCTGCCCCAGGCATGGCAAGCTGAGATTACTGGAGTCCCCAACACCCTCAACTCAGCTCACTGGTAGGGCAGAGATTCCACACCAGAAGAGGCAAGCCAAGAAGACCAGAGGCTACTGCCCCTAGTGCCCTATTCACAAGGCATGGCTGTCGCTCCAAAAAAAGCAGGGCACTGACCTCACTTCCTCCACAGAACAGTCGCATAGAAAATCAAAAATGAAAGAGGGGACACTACTACTGACCTTACAGAAATAGGAAGATTATAAATGAATGCTATGAACAATTTAACTTAGATAAAATACAGAATTTTCCATAAAGATAAGAAAGGGCTGAAAATGACTCAAGAAGAAATAGAACATCTGAATAGACCTTTAAAAATAAACATATTGATTAGTAATTAGGAAACATCCCACAAAAAAAAAAAATGAAGAACAGATGGCTTCACTGGTAAATTCTACCAAACATTTGAAGAATAATTAGTACCAATGCTTCACAAAATTCTTCTGGAAAATAACAGAGAATACTTTCCAACTCATTCTATGAGCTTGATGCCAAAATAAGACAAAGACATCACAAGACATGAAAACAAAACCAATATCTCTTATGAATATAGATGCAAAAAATCCTCAATAAAAAATACTAGCAAACTGTATCCAGCCAGCAACGTATAAAAAAAGAACTATGATTGTTACATAATAAAGATTTTGGTCTTTTCCCTGGATTCCTGGCATGGAGATTCTAAAACTCTTGGAATTCCCTGAGTGATAGAAATGTATTTTTTATTTATGAGCCCCTTGGATCACACCTGAATTTATACTATTATTAATGAAGTGACTTGCTGTGTACCCCTAGATAGCTTCAGGATGGGAGCTGAAAAGACTAACCATGTATTTAGAAGGTTGGGGCTTTGAGCCAGGTTGTATCAGCCTAGCCTCCCTACCTCCAGGGAGAGGAGGCAGGGGCTGGAGATTGAGTTGAATCACATGACCAATGTTTAACAAATCATGCCTATGTAATGAAATCCCAATAAAAACTCTGGATATGGTGATTGGAGCCTTCTGGTTGGTGAATACATTGATGTGTCAGGAGGGTGATATACTCTGATTCCATGGGGAGAAGTTTTGTGTTCAGGACCCTCTAAGACCTCACCCTACATGACTCTGTATTTGGCTATAATCATAAGTATAGTATTTTCCTGAGTTCTGTGAATCATTACAGTGAATTGTCTAACTCAAGGGTGTCCTGAAAGTCCCCCAGACTCTCATGTAGCCAGTTAATCTGAAGTAAGGGCAGTCTTGTTGTGGACCATACGCTTTAATTTATGGGATGTGAACTAAGTTTGACTGGTTAATGCCAGAATTGAACTGCAGCACACAAGTTGGTGTCAGAATAATGACCAAGTGGGATTAATTTCAGGAATGCAGGGTTGGTTTAACATCCAAAAATCAATTAACGTAATACACCCTATCAATGAAATAAAGAACCAAAAATCACGTGATAATATCAGTAGAGGCAGAAAATCATTTGACAAAATTCAGTACCCATTCATGATGAAAACACTCAATAAGCTAGCAATAGGAAGGAACTTCTTCAACCTGATAAAGGCATCTATGAAAAACCCACAGCTAACATTGTATAATACTTAATGGTGAAAGACTCAATGCTTCTCCTCCCTCAAGATCAGGAACAAGATAAGGATTTCATTTATGCCACTTCCATTCTATTTTACAGAAATTAACAAGTTGATCCTAAAATTCACATTTAAATTTAAGAGATGCAGATGGCCAAAACAATCCTGAAAAAGAAGAACAAATTTTGGAGGACTCACACTTCCCAATTTTAAAACTTACTACAGAGTTAGGACAGTCAAGACAATATGGTACTGGCATAAAGCCAGACATATATATCAATGGAATATATTTGAGAGTCCAAAAATAAACATCACATTTGCAGTCAATTAAATAAGCCATCTTGGGTTTTGATAAAGATTTTATTGAATCTGTAGATCAGTTTGGGAAATAGTGCCATCATAACAATATTAAGTCTTTCAATGCATAAACATGGAATCTCTCTCCTTTAATTTAGGTCTTTTTAAACTTCTTTCAGTGGTGTTTCGTAGTTTTCAAGGTATAAATTTTGCACTTCTTTTGATAAATGTATTCCTATGTATTTTTGGAACTATTATGAATGCAATTAAGTTTATTTTTGGATTGTTTATTGCAAGTGTATAAAAATACAAATTGATGTTTGTACATTTATCCTGCAACCTTGCTGAACTCTTTTATTAGTTTTAATAGTTTTTTTTAGTGGATTCCCTGGGATTTTCTATATATAAGATCATGTTATTGGTAGATATAGTTTTACTTCTTCCTTTCTAATCTGAATTCCTTTTATTTTATTTTCTTGCCTAATTGCCCTGGCTAGAACCTCCAGTCCAATACTGAATTTTTGTTCCTGATCTTAGGGATAAAGAATTCAGTCTTTCACCATTAAATACAGTGTTAACAGTGGATTTTTCACAGATGCCCTTTATCAAGTTGAAGAGTTTCCCTTCTTTTGCTAGTTTCTTGATTATCTTTATTATGAAAAGATGTCAGATTTTTTCAAATGCTTTTTCCATGTCTATTGAGTTGATCATGTAATTTTTTAAAAATTCTATTAATACACATTAATTTTTGAATATTAAACCAACTTTGCATTCCTAAGATAAATCCCATTGAGTCATGGTGTATAATTTGTTTCATTTGTGTTAGTGGATTTGGTTTGCTAGTATTATGTTGAGTATTTTTGTGTAGAATTCATAAGAAATATTGGCCTGTGCTTTTCCTGTGATACATTTGATTTGGTATCTGGGTAATTCTGACCTCAAAAAATGAGTTGAGAAGTGTTCCCACCTCTTCTGTTTTTGGAAGAATTTGTGAATAGTTGGTATTAATTCTTTAAATGTTTGGTAGATTCAGCAGTGAAGCCATCCAGGCTTAGACTTTTCTTTACAGGTAGTTTTTTGGTTACTATTAATAATTCAATCTCTTCACTTGTTATAAATCTATTCAGACAGTCTGTTTCTTCTTGAGTCAGTTTTAGTAGTTTGTATTTGATTAGGTTCAGTGATGTACCCCCAAAGTTCATCTCCACATGGAATCTGTGCATGTGACCTTATTTGAAAATAGGGTCTTTGCAGATGTAATTAAGTTAAGGTGAGAGGGAATATGGCCATATGTCAGAGATTGGAGTTTTGTTCCCACGAGCCAAGGAGCACCAAGATTTGCTAGCAACCACCAGAAGCTAGGAGGAGGCAAGGAAGGATCTTCTGCTAGAGCATTCAGAGTGAGTATGACACATTAATTTCAGACTTCTGGCCTCCAGAACTCTGAAAGAATAAATTTTTGTTGTTTCAAGCCCCCTAGATTGTAGTACTGTGTTATGACAATCCTAAGAAACTAATACAGTTTCTTCCTAGGAATTTGTCCTTTTCATCTAAGTTATCCAATTTGTTGACCTGTAGTTGTTCATAGTATTCCCTAATAATCCTTTTTATTTCTGTAAAGTTGATATAGATGTCCTTGCTTTAATTTCTGATTCTGGTAATTTGATTCTCATTTGTTTTTTTCTTTGGTTGTTAAAAATTTGTCAATTTTGTTCATCTTTTCAAAGAACCAACTTGTGATTTTGTTGATTTTTCTCTGTTGTTTTTCTCTATTGATTTTTCTCTATTGTTCTTCTATTCTCTATTTCATTATTTTTTCTCTAATCTTTACTATTTCCTTCCTTCTTCTTGTTTTAGGATTAGTTTTTTTTTTTTCAGTGCCTTCAGATGGAAGTTTAGGTTATTGATTTTAGATCTTTCTTTTTTCATTATAGGCATTTATGGCTATTAACATCCCTCAAACATTGTTTTAACTGCATCCCATAGGTTTTGGTATGTGGTGTCTTGATTTTCATTCATCTCAAAATATTTTCTGATTTTCCTTTTTTGTGTGTGTGTGTGTTAAGCCATGGAATCTCTCTATGTTGCCCAGGCTGGACTCCCAGGCTCCAGCAATCCTCCTGCCTTAGCTCTCGAGTAACAGGGATTACAGGTGCACACCACTGTGCCTGACTGATATTCCTTTGACTTCTAATTTGACTCATTTGTTATTTAGGAGTGTGTTGTTTAATTTCCACATATTTGTGAGTTTCCCACATTTTATTCCTGCTATTGATTTCTAATTTCATTCCCTTACAGTCAAAGAACCTCTACTGTTGAGCCTCTCAAATGGATATTTTTAGATAGACTACTTTTTAGGGAAGTTTTAGGTGTATATGTATTGTATATCAAATCTATCAACTCATCAACTCATATACCTTAAATATATACAATAAACAGATACTGAAATTCAAAATAAAATTTTATTAAGCAAAAAATTATTAAGCATTGTCCTCTACATCTCTGCAGCTGACGAGTGTTCATTTTTTTTTCTCATTTTCTGGCATGCCACCAATGCTAGTCAAGCTATTTGTGAAAATAAGGTCTTTTAATTAACTAATCCTTCAGAAACAACATATGGTAACCAGATTAAAGATTAAAATGATGACATAAAATTGGCCTTTGTCAAAGGACTTTTCCTAACCTCAAACTTTATCACAAGTGAACATAATCTCCTAATCCACATCAGGCTATGCTCTCCCTGAAAGTAAGAACAGTCTAGAGGAAATTTCATGAGCATTTATCCAATCTACTTCCTTCTTTTAAAATATTCCTTTGGAGATTGTGATTCTAGGTTGTGGGGAAGGGAAGGAATCTTTTAAAGACAGCCCTGGGCCCCCAAAGGAAAATATTTTCCTTAAAAATATGTATTGTCAGCCAGGCACGGTGGCTCATACCTGTAATCCTAGCACTTTGGGAGGCTGAGGTGGGAGGATTGCTTGAGGTCAGGAGATCGAGACCAGCCTGAACAAGAGCGATACCCTGTCTCTCATAAAAATAGAAAAAATTAGCCAGGCATGGTGCTGCACACCTATAGTACCAGCTACTCTGCAGGCTGAGGCAGGAGGATGACTTGAGCCCAGGGGTTTGATGTTGCAGTGAGCTGTGATCGCGCCACTGCACTCCAGCCTGGGCAACAGACCAAGAGACGTGACCACAGAAGCAGAGGTTGGAATAATCTTATTTCCAAAAAGGGTCCTGAGCCAAGGAATGAGGACAGACTCTAGAAGCTGGGAAAGGCAAGGAAACAGATTCTTTCCTAGAGCCTCCTGAAGGCTTGCAATCCTGCTGACACCTGAATTTTAGCTCGCTAAGACATTTTGGACTTCTGATCTCTAGGACGAAGATAATAAATTTGTGTTGTTTAAAGCCACTAAGTTTGTGGTAATTTGTTATAGCAGCATAGAAAATCAATACAGATGGGACATTCTGGTTTTAAAAAGGAAGGGAGGGAGAAAGGAAGAAACAACAAAAAAAGCAGGCCTCAGCTAGCCCAGCAAAGGTGTGTGGTGCCTTGAATGAACCTGATTTATCGACTGGGCTGCTCTGCGTGAGAAGGCTGAGAAGATGAGTCCAAAGGCCAGCCCTACGTCCCAGCACTGGGCCTGGGCATAGGCATAGGCATTCACTGATTCATTGACGGTTTGTCATCGTTTCCTAAGCTCAGTGTTTTCTTTGTCACCACTATCTTCCATCCACCTTCTGCCACTTAGAACCTCACATCCAACTCTAATTCTCACACCACCCTCTGCTTTAAAAAGATGGTGGATAAAATAGAGCCTTCTCTCTTTTAAACTTGAGTCTTTTATGTAGAGAGTAATTATAAGAACGATTCAGAGAGCAGCAAGAGAATCACTCATTTTATGGAGAGCAATCCCATCGCGACAACAAAGCCTGGGACTTCTCACAGCGTCCTTCCTGCAGATGTTGTGGGTGCTGGTGAGCAGACAGACGGCAAACAGCTTGCACGGGGAGCGAGTTATGCGGAGAAAATGCATTCTTCATGTAAATTCTCGTGGTTTGCTATGAAGCTTTTATTCTGTTTATATAGCACTTTAAAATGATATCTATACCCTGACAAGTAAGCAATTGAACTAGACACCCTACTTAACTGGTGGCCCATTTTCAAGTCGCAAAAGGCAGCTTCCTCATCTAAAAGTGAGAGATCAGCATTTGATTTTTAAGCGCTTCTGGTTAAGGCAAGCGGACCCGGCTCTCAGGTAGAGCAATCGCCACAGGGTCATGTAAACTCACGTCTAGAAGAAACAGCAGTACACGCTCCCACTGAGAGATAGCTGGCCTGCTTGCAGCACGGAGACAAGGACGTGCCATTTGGAACTAAATATGGAAAGTTCCTGAACTCCCTGTAAAGACCTTCTGTCACTCTGATCAAGCAGTGAGTAAGCTTTGTTGGCCATATGGATGATCACAAAGGCTTCACTTAAAGTTGTCCCTTCACCAAGTAGAGGACCCCCATTTAACCACAGTGCCTGTCAGGCTGACACGGGGCAACAGCACTGAGTGGCACCTGCCAGATGAATGCCCTGGTGGTGGCCGGCTGCCTGTGTCACCCCAGACACAGCCAGGAGGGGTCTTTCCTTTGGACTAAATATCTCAGAGGGAAAACACCTTTTTGTAAATTAGGTTTCATTACATGGGCCCACACTGTCATCAAATGCCTTTATTAACCCCTAAAGTTGGAAATGACAGTCTGTAAGAGCTGGTTTGTGGACTCAAGAGCCCGAGGACCATGGGGTCGACTAGTGGAGCCATCATATTCTCAGGGGAATCAGGCCCATGGAGCTTGTGGCTAAGCCACAGTCCCATTGTTAGTGGCTACTATGGTATGAATGCGGGTGTCCCTCCAAATTTCACATGTTGAAACCTAAATCCCCAATGCAATCGTATTAAGAGGTGGGGGCTTTGGAAAGTGCGTAAGTCATGAGAGTTCTACCCTCATGAATGTCTTGGAGATCCCAGCTCCCTTGCCCCGTCTGCCATGTGAGGGCGCTGCGAGAAGTCACCATCCATATATGCGGATCAGGCCCTCGCCAGACACTGAATCTGCTGGTGCCTTGATCTTGGCCTTCTCAGCCTCTAGAACTGTAAGCAATAAACTTCTGTTGTTTGTAAATTACCCAGGCTAACGTATTTTGTTATAGTAGCCTGATTGGACTAAGATAGTGGCAAAACTGAGCTTAGAACCCAGGCGTTCAGAGAGCCCAGTCCAGGGCTCTTATTTCAAATAAACACCAGCATGGTTTTATTTATTGTACCACAGGGGCATCTAAGGCTGCTCAGAAACTTACAGTGCAATTTTCTCACCCTACACATCAGAAAAATTGGAAAAAATGACATCCTTTCATCTACTGTTTACTTTGTCCAAAGACTGATAAAATGTTTCCGTACCCATAGCAAAATGCACTTGCTTCCCATGAGATTAAATCTGTTATTTTCTTAGGGTTTAAACCTGGGCACAGCAGGAGGTATCCTTGTCTGGTTTCCGCCTAGGAAGGGTGGTATAGAGCACAGAAACTTGTTCAGATTCAGGCGTTTGCCTGATGAATGGGAGACTCTCCATGCCATTTTCCCCAGAAATCCCAGCCCCGTTGTAATTGACTATGTGCAGTAGGTCATCTTATCTTCACAAGGTCACCAGGAAGTGAGGCCTGTCATTATTCCCACTTACCAATGAGGAAACAGAACCCAGGAGAGGTTAAATGGCACACCCAAAGTCACCCAGCCAGCGCCGTGAGCCAGGACTCAAACCAAGGTCTGGCCGATTCTAGAGCCACTGATACTGCTTCATCGTGGGCAACAAAAACCATTTTATTAAGGTGTTATCCATTTAGAATCTGACATACGTTAGATAGAGATAAATCAAAGTATAAAAAGATCACAGGAGGCAGTGTTAAAATTACATGTGAAAATAAATTCAAAACACTTCAAAGTCCATGGAAAGACAAATGGCATGTAAAGACAAATGGCACATTAATTACAAATGTTATATTCTCATTTGAGCAAATCCCAAGAAGACTTCCCTCTCCTAAGAAATTTTCTGTTGCTCTAGGTGGAAAGTAATGAAACTACATTTCCTTTAAAATAATCTAATTGCGACTTTGCATGCATAACCTTGACTTCTCACCTAAAGAAGATATTGGTTTATTAAAATACCAAAAAAAGTTGTAGAGAATAACAAATTAGACAATCAACACATCCTTTCAGCCCTGGAAATAAGAAGCCTTCAGAAATAGACTCACAGTAGGGTTAGAGGAAGACATCACAAAGCCATACCCAGCTCTCATTAAAGTCACTAATTGTCCCCACCTAAGAAACAAACATCAAACTCCCAAAAGGCCAGATGTCTTCAATGTCTGAGCCAGGCATTTATTTCTGTTTGCCATCCAAATTGATTCTTTCTTTGATGTCCCTTTCTTTTGCATGTACTGGTACAATATAACTTAATTTGAGGCATCATCAGTCTCATTTTTAAAATCAACTCCAATAATGCTGCCTCAGTCTACAATTAGGCTTAGCCACTTAAAAGGGTTCTTACATTTCATTTGAAAATTGATGTCTGCAGTGCTCGTTCATAATCCCCATTACAATCCCTGGGCATTTAAAAGGGTCAGATTGCTTTCTCATTTGGAGGAAAGGGTAAGCTGGCAGTGCTCTCATTTAGCCTGGGTGTGGTGAAGAAGAAAAGGGAAGAAGTGAACTGGAGAACTAGAAGATAGAAATATGCCATTTGGGCAGTTTAGAGTCCTGTGAATCTGTCTGCTACATGCTTCTGATTCAGGGCAAAGAGGGGTGAGAGAAGCGGGCTGGTGTGAAAACAGAAAGTGCATTTTAAGCCAGGAAGAGTTCTGAGATTTTATTTACGTGGACCAGTTGCAGAAGGATTAATATTCACTGGAGTGCTTGGGAGATGGACTTCCAAAGAAGGAAGGGGTGATGCATTAATGTATTATTATAATAATGCCCCAGGGGCTCTAGAACTGCCTAGCAAGCAGTCTGAGAGCCACCAAGGAACCACACAACACCAGGCTCACGTACATCACGTCCTCCCTGAAATTGGTCCTCCAAATCCTGTTACATGGGGCTGTGTCTATGCTGGCCTTTGAAGAAACCAGATGCTTAGGCCAGAGAGGACTCCATGCAGGAGTTGGGGGTAGTGGCATTGTCCACAGGTCATTGGAGGATGGCCTGAGAAACGGAGAAAACCAGGAGCAATCCACTGATTCCATCTGCAGACCCAAAGAGATCTGAATTTTTCTCCTTTGTGTTGAGATAACAAATTCAAACAGCTTTAAAAATAAATTTAAAAAATATATATTTAACACTTAAGAATTCATAAATCCTCCAGTCGTGGTGTGGAATACGACTTAATACGTGGAATCATTTCAGCAGAACATCGTTTAAAGAAACCTGCGTGTTTATTAAGCAGCCACCTCTGATGTCCTCCCTAGCAGGACAGGTCTGATCTGGATGACTGCATGTTAGTACTTTCCATTCCTTCACCTCACCTGTTTCCTTATGAGGTTTAGAGCATAAAAACCTCCTAGAATGGAAAGGTCAAGACCAATTACTACATGTACAGCTCAGAACTTCCTTTTTCTCTTGTTCAGGAATCCTCTGCATTATCATTAATCAAAGCAAAGTTTGCAACATTTTAGCTATGCAAAACTTTTATACAATCATTGGGTCCTTGATTTTTTTCCTCTTTGTTCCTTTTCAGCTAAGTTAAAAAAAAATTTTCCCAGAACACCTCCAACACCTCCCACTTAAGGAAAACTATTTGACAACCCCTTATAAGCCTGCATACTTTGTGACAGATCTATGATTATATTTAAGCAGCCTTGTCAAGAGATGCACACTCAAGCTTTTTTCCTGGCCCTGATTTTAAAGTGTGCAGTGAACTCCTTGATGTTCTAATGAGAGCCTTCTGCATCTCAGAAAAGAGAGGGAAATGGATGGGACTTATAGAAGGTGATGGTTATCATTAATAAATGAAAGCAAAATAAATAAACATAGCAAGCTAAGTCACCCTACCGAAAGCCAGTCCAGACCTCACTCTCCAAGAAAACTAAAGCTAAGGGAACATAAATGGCTAGTAGGGTTAAGGGATGCCATGGGGAGAGCAACCCTCCTGGGACCCAGAAGGTGCCAGGTTTTGTTCCGGTAGCCCTGGAAGGCAGCTGTCAGTGGATGCAACAGCAAAGCGGGTTTCCTTTGATGATAGAGAAGAGCTTTACAATTAGATGTGTCTGTAAATGGAATGGACAGAAAAATCATGCAGTCCCCAACGCCGGAAGCGTGCAAGCAGAGGCCAGGTGATCACCTGGCAAAGAGTGTGTGGGAAGTGTTTGTCCTTTGGGCTGGAGGTGACACTAGATAACAGAAGCTCTAAACTGCCTTCCAACTCTAAGACGCCATGATGCCATAGCTGTGTATGAGCAAGAACCCACTCTGGACTCCGGTTTCTTTATCTGAAAAACAACAGCCTGGGCACAAAATAGGCCATCTTAGGTCCTTCCCAGCCCAAGATGGTAGGAACTGTCACCTGGTAGACTTGTGAGGCTGGAGGCAATGCTCGGCATTCCAGCTCACTGTCTGTCCTGGAAAAGGTCATTGAATGTTTTGGGGCCTTGCTCCGAAGTCTTTTACATAATCCACAGGCAAGATTGGAGACGGAGAAAACACAGCCCATCAAGTGCTTGAAGCACCACAGCAAAAGGCTTAGGTCCACACATTTTCAAGACAAAAGGTTTTCTGAACCTTGTTTCAGACAATATCAATCAAGAAAAGCATTGGGGCCAGGAGCGGTGGCTCACACCTGTAATTCTAGCACTCTGGGAAGATGAGGCGGGAGGATCGCTTAAGCTCAGGAGATCAAGACCAGCCTGAGCAACAGCGAGACCCCATCTCTACTAAAAATAGAAAAATTAGCTGGACGTGATGGTGCATGCCTATAATCCCAGCTACTCGGGAGGCTGAGGCAGGAGGATCGCTTGAGCCCAGGAGTTTGAGGTTGCTGTGAGCTAGGCTGACGCCACGGCACTCTACTCAGGGCAACAGAGTGAGACTCTGTCTCAAAAAAAAAAAGAAAGAAAAGAAAAGAAAAAAGAAAAGCACTGGGACAAGTTCCCAGTCATGGACTTTAAGGGAGCTTACCACAAGACTTATATTGATGACTTGCCTTATAGAACAGGTTTCAAGTCCCTAAGGCTTGTTTCTGAGGAGGAAACACCTCCTCCACTCTCTGCTTCATTCTCGGAAGGCTCACATCAAGCCTTATTCTGGTGATTCTTGGCCATTCAGCCCCATTCGGGTTTGGTATACAGTTGGTGCTCAAAGTGTGTTTGAATGGACAAAATAGTTTGATTGAAGGAAAAATGTCTATTTATAACAAAGCTATCTTAACTTGTATATCCACTTCAAATATGCATGTTCTATAACATATGTTTAAATTACCTGGACAATCTAATTGAGACACCAGTAGGGCAAAGTCTTTGAGGAAACAAGGACATCTGTGATGGCATAGGGACACATATCGCGGCTACCAGCCTGGATGAAGCCCTAGGTAACTTCAGGCTGTTACTTGATATGCTGCCTAATTTCTGCTTAAATGTGTCCATGGTTAAGTGGACATCTGCCTCTCAGGGAGCCATTTGTCCCCACACAGAGAGAAAATGTGTTTGCACTAATCCAAAGAGAAATGTTGACTTATTTTCCCTCTAGGCTGTTGGGAAAAGAGAGAGTAGGAGTTTGTTTACCTATGAAGCTAAAGTGCAAAGACTTTAAAGACTCTTCCTGCTTATAATGGTCTGAGTCTTCAGCCCCAGCCACTGAGGTCCCATTTAGCAGAGCTCACACTGGGAAAAGGGGTGAAATGGATGAAAGAGTCTCAGATTCTCTCCTGGCTCCTCAGGATCGTCCCCAAGTTTCTTCCCACTTGTCCCCAGTACTTGCTGCAAGTGGCAGTAAGAAGAGCCCCTGAGCGTTTTGTGATCTCCATCACGTTCCACCTCGTTCAGCTCAGTGGCCCAGCACTCCTTGACACTCTTATGCAGCTCTGTGCCCACTGGCAGTACCTGGTCCAAAGGAGGGCTTCAAGTAATTGATAATGTAGCTAATATACAGCTTAGGCTGTTACCTTTCCAAGAACAGATACATTGCATTGTAACAGGAGACTCCAGGATTGAAGTGCAAAGAATGAATCTGTCGGGGGCAGAGAAGGAAGGTGCAGAGAAGATTGCAACAGGCACAGAAAAGCCTGACTGCATGCCATCCAGCTTTGCCTGACCAACAGTCAGGACACATGCACTAAAAAGAGAATAGAATATTTTAAATCAGAGCTATTTTTAAAAATTCAGGATGTGTGGTTGCCCAATATCCATTTCTAATTATACAGGTCAGCAGATGGTCCCTACTTGTAAGACTGACCATGTCCTCTACTAACAGTGTTTCTTCCAGTTCTTCAACTGGATGATGGGGACCTGGTCTATACTCTAGTGAAGGAGCTTAGTTTGAGGCCAGTTACTTGCATACAAATTTATCTGTCTTATTAGGCTGTAATCTCATTGATTGCAAGGATCTTGCCCTAATACTCTCTACATCTATGGTGCATTGTAGTGGACCTATAACAGTTTGCTCAATAACTATATAAAGGAGGGATGAATGGATGGATGGATAGATGAATGGGGAGACGGATGGTTACACCCCACTGGAGCCCACAACTGAACTACTGGTGACGTAGGACCACAGACTATGCAGGCAGAAGTGGATTTAAGAAGATAGCAGAGAGGCAGGAAGGGAGAGAAACAGAGAGCTTGGCCCTTCGTCCACCTACTTGGGGGGGGTGAAGAACAGGGAAGGCACTAGAGTGGCTCTCTGTGCCTAAGCTTCTGTGCCAAAGGAGTGGGTTTGGACCCTCTCTAAGGTCCCCTCCCCTTTGAGAGCCCACTGGACCACAAATTGTGAATTCCTAGTCATTGGGCCCTGGCGAACCCAAGTGATACAGCTGCTTCCACCAGGAGGTCAACCAGACAGTGGCAGGTATTTTTGAGCCCTATTTTAAGGAAAATCTTTAAACCTTAATCATGATTCACATGATGAGCTATTTGTCCTCTCACAAGAGTAAATTCTTGCATTTCAAAAACTGCAGATTTGAGCGCAAGCCCCTGTTGTGGCATTGACTCTGAAGAACATCCTTTCAGCTTCCCTGTCCTTTTGTCCGATGCTGCTGATTCCTCTTTGTGACCCTCCCAACTTGGATGCACAGAACAACGTGTCCCACAGCCATGCCACCACACCCACCCCCTTTCCCCGCTGAACCCTGACCTCCACCTCTTATTATAGGCCAGCGCAATTACGAGCAGCAGAGGCCACCAAGAACTCTACACACACGTACACTCAGGCTCACACACACACATGCAGAGCTGCCGTGAGCAATTGCTCAAGTGCATTCAAGTTCAAGAGCATGAGTGGGAGAAGGGCAGAGAGATTTTCATCTCTGGCCTGTCACATGGGGGAAGAAGAAAAATCTCACGTACCCATGCCTGTGTCCTGTGATGTTTCTCATCTGAGATCACAGGCAATGAATCTCCTCGCTGTGTCCCTTCCCCGCCCCCAGCCCTGGGCTAGCTGCTGGCTTGGAATTAGAGAAGACAGAATGTGAGCTGGCCAGGAGGAGACAAGGGAAGAATTCTAGATAGAGCCTCTGCGTCTATAGGTGTGGCCTAACCTGGGGCAGCGCTGCACCCAGACCCACACTGAGCAGCCCATGAACCCTCTGCCGACATCAGGGAAGTCTGTGGCTGGGCTCTCTTTCCAGAGAGGAACTATGTGCATTAGTCTCCCAGGGTTGCTGTAACAAATCAACACAAACCGTGTGGCTTAGAGCAACACACATTTATTCTCTCATGTTCTGGAGGCGAGAAGTCTGAAATCAAGGTGTCCTCGGAACCTCACTCCCTCTGAAGGCTCTAAGAAAGAATCCTTCCAGGACTCTTCCAAGTTTCCAGTGGTTGCCGGCAATCCGTGTGGTTGCATCGCACCAATCTCTGTCTCCCTCTTCACACGGCATTCTCCGTGTGTGTGCCCCTCTGTGACTCTGTGTGTTCACATGGCCTTCTTCTAAGGATACCAGTCATAGATTTAGGGCCCACCCTACCCCAGTATGACCTCACCTTTACCTAACTAATGACATCTGCAAAGACTGTAGTTCTAAATAAGGTCACATTCTGAGGTTCTGGGTAGACATGAATTTGGAGGGGACACTGTTCAATCTAGGACCACACGGCAAAGGGCAAAGGCTACAGTCTAGAAGTGAGGAGATCTGGGTTCAAGGTCTGGCTCTTTTACTTCCTAGCTGGGTGGAGTTGGAGAAATCACTTAAACTCTCGATGCTTCAGTTTCCTCTGCTATAATGATAATAATATTAATTAATAATAGTAGCCACATCTCAAGCTTGTTGTGAGACGTGCAGTGAGCGAGACTGTGAGATTTGTGGTGTGGCAGTTATCTGAATGCAGTGACTGCTTCCAGGTACGCTACCGGGCAGGCTCCGTCAGAGGTCACAGAACTTCACGTGGCAGGCAGCTTCCACAGTGGCTCCCAGTGTAATGCCACCCCTTCCGCTCCCCGGCCCTGTGAATATGGACTGGACCTAGCGACTCCCTGCTAAGGAAGCTGGCGATAGTGATGGGTGTCACCTGTGAGATTAGCTTATGAAGGACTCTGGCTGCCGTCTTGCTCGCCCTCTCCCGCTGTTCACTCCCCTCTGGGGTGGAAGCCAGCTGCTGTGCCCAAGCTGCCCCGTGGAGAGACCCTCATGGGTAGGAACCGAGGGAAGCCTCTGGCCAACACCCCCTGGGAAACTGGCCGATCCTGCCAATAGCCACTTAAGTGAGCCTAGAAGCAGATCTGGCCCCAGTCAGCCTTGAGACCGCTGCAGCCTGGCCAACGCCTTGATCACAGCCTTGGGAGAGACCCTGCGTCAAAGCACTGCGTCCCGATTCCTGACCCACAGAAATTATGACATAATGAATGTTTGCTATTTTAAGCCATGTAATGTGTTACATGGCTATAGGTAATTGGTACAGTTTATTAAATCAACTTAAAAAACAAGAAACCAGAGGAAGGAGATGGGGTAGGGTGCAACCACAGTGAAGGACCACACAATCTGAGCCCTGGATTTTACAATATTCATATATCCAGTTTCTCCCTCTGCCTCATCGGTCTTCCCCACTGATGCTTCGATTCTGAGAACCAGAGCTGAGGTTTGAGCAAAGGGACCCATAGGCAGAAAATACCTGGGCCAGTAACACACACTTGCTCCATCACAGAGATGCAGGGGCAAGGACACATGGCCACAGCTGTAGCTGTCAATTAGCCTGCTAAACAGCTGTGAATTTTATCTGGCAGGGAACATATGGGGCCAGAATGGGTAACACCAATGTGTGGCCATTTTAAGGCCTCATGAATATTCAGTGCCTTGTATGACATGTATATTTAGTATATCATGAATATTCAGTGGCCTGTATTCTTTATGTGCATTAAATGCCTATTAAATGTATTTAGTGCCTAGTGGATCTTTCTATCCCCTTTAGGTTTTTTTTTTTTTTTTTTTTTTTTTTTTGAGACAGAGTGTCACTTTGTTGCCCGGGCTAGAGTGAGTGCCGTGGCATCAGCCTAGCTCACAGCAACCTCAGACTCCTGGGCTTAAGCGATCCTACTGCCTCAGCCTCCCTAGTAGCTGGGACTACAGGCATGAGCCACCATGCCCGGCTAATTTTTTTGTATATATATTTTTTAGTTGGCCAGATAATTTCTTTCTATTTTTAGTAGAGACGGGGTCTCACTCTTGCTCAGGCTGGTCTCGAACTCCTGACCTCGAGCGATCCACCCGCCTCGGCCTCCCAGAGCTAGGATTACAGGCGTGAGCCACCGCGCCCGGCCCCCTTTAGGTTTTTTATTTGTTTAAAAAGTACTTTATTAAACTTAAAATATTACAGATATAGGAGAAAACTTCATTATTGTCACTCATGTTGTCTGCTTTACTAGCCACACATTTGCCATGCTTTTACCTTACTTGGAATGCCTTCTGCCAAGCCTGTCAAACTCTTACTCATCCTTCAAAGCCCAGCTTAAGTCCCATCTTCTCCAGAAAGGCTCCCCTGACACTCCAGCCAATAGTGTACTAGAGTTGGCTCACAGCAGCTAATAAGAACCAACTGCTAATTTTTCAGGAATGTTGTAAGCTGGTTATGGAACACCAGCATTATTAAAAATCAAATTATGTAAACTTACAATTAAATAAATTATATTAAAAACAAAGGTAGTAAATGCCCAGAACTCATCGATTCTGAATTACGATGATACATTTTACTATAATCTGTGCTCCAGTTTATTTACGTCTATTGCACCTTTATGGCGGAACTACTCTATAATTGTGTCCTCGTGCATCACTTCCCAGCTCCACAAGTTTAATGAAGAAATTGACCATGGTGGAAGTATGGTATTTATACCAAGGAAACTGGCAAATGCTATTCTTAAAGAATAAAATAAATAAAATAAAAAAGGAAAGGAACTAACAACACTACTCATCAGGGAAATGTAAATCAAAACCACAATGAGGTATCAACCTCACACAGGTTAGGATGGCCACTATCAGAAACGATAACAGAAAATCACAAGTGTTAGGGAGAGCGTGGAGAAATTCAAAACCTTGCACACTGTTGGTAGGAATGTAAATCAGTACAGCCATTATGAAAAACAGTATGGAGGTTCTTCAAAAAATTAAAAACAGAACGACCATATGATCCATCAATCCCACTCCTGGGTATACAGCCAAAAGAATTGAAACCAGGGTCTCAAAGAGCTATCGGCACACCAATGTTTCCTGCAGCATTATTCACAATAGCGAAGATGTAGAAGCAGCATAAATGTCCGTCAGCAGGTGAATGAATAAGGAAAATGTAGTATATACATACAATAGCATATGATTCAACCTGGAACACGAAGGAAATCCTGTCATGTGCTACAACATGGATGCAACTTGAGGACACAATGCTAAGTGAAATAAGCCAGTCACAAAAAGACAAATACTGCATGATTCCATTTATACGAAGTATCTAAAGTAGTAAAACTCATAGAAACAAGAAGTACAATGGTGGTTGCTGGTACGCAGCCGGGAGAAAGGGGGAGGAGATACTGAGACTTACTCTGTGAGTTTCGAGTTTCAGTCATGCAAGATGAAAAAGTTGTAGAGATCCTTCAAAAATGTGCATACAGCTAACAATATTGTATTGTGCACTTAAAAATTCATGAGGGGCCAAGTGTGATAGCTCATGCCTATAATCCTAGCATTTTGGGAGGCCAAGGCAAGAAGATCACTTGAGGTCAGGAGTTCAAGACCAGCCTGCACAACACATTAATAGCAAGATCCCGTCTCTACAAAAACTAGAAAAAATTAGCCAGGTATGGTGGTGCACGCCTATAATCCCAGCCACTCAGGAGGTTGAGAAAGGAGGATCACTTGAGCCCAGGAGTTTGAGGTTGTGGTGAGCTACGATCACGCCACTGCCCTCATGCTGGGGCAACAAAGTGAGATTCTGTCTCAAAAAAAAAAAAAAATTATTTTGTTTTAAAAATATTTTTCATGAACAAACTTGTCTCTATTTTAAAAAATTGATGAGAAGGTAAGTTTATGTTATATGATTTCACCACAATTTTTTAAAAGGGAAGGGAACAAACTAACCTCTTATTAAAAAATATGTGATTCTATAATGGGACTTTAAAAACAATACAAGACAATAATATGGGTGCCTGATATAAATTATTTTGGGGCTATCTGTGGTATTGAGACATCCAGGTGACTCTTCATGGATGAGTAGATACATTTAATGAGGTGTCCAAGTGTTTATGAGCCTCTGTTGGCCTTGGGATGCTCTGTATGCTGCACATCGTTTGCACAGCTGGAAAAAAGTCTCCCCCACATCCTGAACGTGCGTGCACATGGTAGACACAGCAAAAGGATGGCCTTCCAGAGGGAGTGTTGGAGAGAGCTGGTCACCCTTTATCACCACCCCAGGCTGGCCTTGTGCCTGGCCCAGCGTCCACTGGTACCAAGCCACCCTCTACACATCAAGAATCCAGACAGCTGCACCACACAGATGGGCTTGCTTTCTGCTTTCCACCTGGACGGAGCCTGCTGGGAATCCCACCCGACTTAAGTGAACTTCAGAGGAGTGAAGAATCCCCTTGTCCCTCACCCTTTCTTTTCTGAATTAAAATTTTTGTGAATGGTGTTTCCTTAAAGCAGAGTCCCCCCTCCCATCACACTGGACGGTGTGTCTAAAGCTACCTATTGTCATGCTGCTTGGATGACATTCCCCTACAAGAAAGACTTCTTTCACTGTACCCTCCCCCCTTTTTCTGAAAGGACAGCGGCAGTTGGAAATGGGGGCACATTCTGCTGGAGGATTCCTGCATAGGAGCTGTCCTGCTTCTCCCCAGGGACTCCAGATCAGGGTCTCGGCGTCTGTCCTGAGAGCCTGGACTTGGGCTATGCCAGTGTGGTTTTAATATTCTCGACAGACTATCAATAAGATATTTGTGTCTTCGTTTGCAATTTCCAGCTCAGTGTTTGAACTAAGCTCTGTCCAGCTAAAAAGGGAAAGGAAATACTCCAGGTGGTGTTTACCGCAGGATCCGGGCCGACAGGGACCAATCTTTATTGTCAGTGGCACCGAATTCTGAACCCTCCACCCAGCCGGGAGACTCCAAATAGTCCCCCAAGGCCACGAGCCTTGTGTAGACTTGGGGTTTGGACGAGGCCAATCTGGATCTCACAAATGCACCTCAGTGCTGAGCCTGAAAACATTTATCAGAATGATTTTAAGTTCAGATAATTTTGGCCACAGGGCCCCCGTTTATGTGATAAGATCACATGTTTTTAGGGCTGGAAATGACCTTGGAGATCTTCTAGCCCAACCTCCTCGTCCTACAAATGAGGAACCGGGGGTGCGGTGTGGGCAGTGAGTCGTAGTGGGTCATCAGAGGACCTGCTGCTAGTTGGTAACAGAGTCGGGGCCAGAACCAGCCGGGTGTCCTTACTCCTGGATCGTAATTCTTTCCACTGCAGCCCGTGAGAGTTTCCAGATAACCTAAACATTGACGAGACCCTGCCAGGGGCCCACCAACGTCAGTCAATATTTGCTACAACAAAATTCCAGCAGAGCCTAGAGATTCTGGAATCTGAGTTCATGTAATTTGATATGTTCAACTGGAAAAAGATGATTTTTGACTTTTCTACGAGGGAGCAAGGCTGTCTGTTGATTTATTTCGGCCATATCGAGTGTTTTATGTTCCTCTACCAGATTCATGCTTTATAAATGTTCCATAAGCATCCGGTGCATTTCTCCTGTTTCTTCATCCCCAGAAATGGGACCCACATGACAAAAACTTTCTGGTGCCTTGAGGCAGACTGATCAGGCTTAGCAGATTAGAACTAGGATTTTCTGGCATTTGGTCCTGGGGGGTTTCACTTAATGGGGCCATTGAACCAAAAGCTCAATGGCCATAGGTTTGAGTTCAGGCCTGGTCAATCCCTGCCTGGCTCCTTCAGAAAGGATCATTACTGGCCTGGCCTGCAGACGCCAGGACGGATGGAAAGAGCTCCAGCCCTGGGCTCTCAGCTTCAAGCTGTACCACCCACTCATTTCCTAGGTTGGCATCTGGGCTTTGTCCTTTGTAACCTGCTGTGGCATTACCCACCACGTTCTGGGCTTTGTTCTCCTCTGCAAACTCACTCACTCACTGTCTCCCATGACCGTCTATGACACACTTCCCTAGTTCTTGGTCCTGGATTCCCTGTCCCTGCCCTGCCTACCTCTTGGGACACATGACAATCTTGGGCTAGACACTCCAGCGCTGAAGGCTCGTCAGCACTCAGTTGGGGTGAGGCACCTGGTGGTTCTGATTCTGTAAGTCTATGTACCTTCAGATCCCCAAGCTGTGTCCCACCAGGACTGAGGGCCACTAGAACACGCCTCTCTCTGGCTTCCCTCCCAGTCTCAGCTAGGTCTGTTCCCCCACCTCCACCTCACCAATCCCCTCCCCACTGCTCACTGCCCCGCAGCCCTTGGGTGGGTCTAGTTCCAGAGCAAGGCTACCCTGTCTTACCAAAATCAAGGGAGCCAGGCTGGACACACGATTTTTAGAAGTGCTGTGCATACACAACCATGCAGACACAGGTGTTATTTCTCAGGTTGTTGGCATGAGAGGCACACAGGACAGGGTGTGAAGAATTTGGCCGTTAGAAAGCAATGCTCCTGGCCCTCATAAGGTAACCATGAGTATCTATTAATGTCTTTCAAGTGGTCTACTTTTGAAAGGGGGTTGAAATGTACCCACTAAATGAGGAAGAAGGAAACTCAGAGGATCTAAACGTACTGATGGGTCCATCCCGTCCCCATGCTCACATGGAGGTCACTGAAATGTGGAAACCCATCAGGCCATAGTAGGGGTGAGAACAAGGCTGAACGCTGAGGACCTAGTTTTAAAGCATGTGTTTCTTATTAAAAGTCCTAAATCCATAATGAATGGCCTCTGTTTCTATTTAAGTTTCCTTGATCAAAATTCTGGGTTCATGATTTGTCCCCTTGACAATTTCCAAAAGCATATGCCTTCCTTGTACGGGGCTCAGATGATTCTAGCTTGGGCCCTTGTCCTATGCTCGGGACTCTGCCTCCCTCCTGGAGCCCTGAGAAAGGTCACAGTGGGAGCGTAGTGGGAATAAGCTGGCGACCCCTGGGTGGAAAACAGCGTGGGCCGTGCAGGCCGAGCCGCAGGGAGGCCCCCAGAGGCCCAGGAAATTTACAGCTCCCAGCGGGTCTGGTGATGGACGGCACGCACAAAGTCGGGGTGTGGTCGTCACGGAGGCTGAGTGTGCCGAGGAGATCGTGGAACAACTGGCTTCAGGTCTCCTTTTGACCTCTTGTTCTGTCCTGAACCCTGAAAATTCAGAGATGTAAGATTTGTACAGTCCAGCCTGCGATTACTCCAGATGGTAACTCCTTAGAAGTCAATGTTTTACTTGCAAATTTTCAAAATGCTTTCATCACACACCATCTTAGGTTGGATTCCCCAGGAACAGACCAGGAAGAAGATTCCTGTCCAAGTGATTGACGGTGGACGTGCTCCCATGGGAAGCCAGCAAGTCAGTGGGG
Organism: Lemur catta; assembly: GCF_020740605.2. NCBI lineage: Eukaryota > Metazoa > Chordata > Mammalia > Primates > Lemuridae > Lemur > Lemur catta. The sequence continues at coordinate 13,771,603 of NC_059141.1, read as the reverse complement.
TTCACAGGAGGATGAGGTGGGAAGAGGCCAAGCCGTGACTTCAGGTGCAGTCCCAGCCCAGCCTGAGCCGAAGAGAACCCTGGGGTATAAATTTCCACAGGGTTCATCCCCCTGGAGCACGGGGCTCTTATTAGCTACAGGCCCCTGGGGCCAGGATGGGACATGAACTCCCAGGATTTTCCAGATCTTTGCTTGTGGGACAAGCAGCTGCAGTGGCCCAAGGATGAGTCTTCAGGGAAGGTCTCAGGTTGGGAGCCTTTGGCAGCAAAGCACTCGGGAACGGGGGTGAACACACAGAGACTTTAGGCAGAGCGCCAGCAGCATCTGCTGCACCTGGGCCAGCGCACTGGATCCTAAAATGCAGGGGTGCGGAGAGAAAAGGGATTATATCCTGCATTTATAAAATGGGGAAACTAAGACAAAGAGAAGTTGTCCCCAAGCCCACACACTCAGTGTAAATGACAGAAGGGAGCAGAACTCACCTGTTCTGTCTAGTCCGCCAGCTCTTCCCTCTCTAGCATGCATATGGATTTCTCTTGGGGCCGCTGTGGTTTCTCACCTGGCCCAAGGTGAGGTGCGCCTGGGGCGGCAATGCACTCAGAAAGTCAGTTCTGCTGCATTCTGAAGCCAACTGGCAATTACTTTTGGATCTGCTGATGTTTTTTAAGTTATATGCAGCCTATTACCCCCTTATCAGAACAGATAATCGGCATTTGGTAGCAGTTTCTTGCTTATTAATCGCAACACCTCTGGGAAACAGATATGAAAGAGGGTGGTTTTTGATGAGCAACCTCACCATTCTAATGCACCTTACACTGTCCCCCACCCCGTACCTGTGCCATCCCGTCCTACCTGTGCAATGTCCTCCAACCTGCTCCCTTCCAAGTCACATCCTCCCGGCAGGCAAGATCCCCACATTCAAGCCTCTGAGCAAATCTTGGGGATGCCTCCAGCACCCAGGGCCTGCTCCCCTCTGACCTCCTTGGAAATTGGCTGTGCAGCCTTTTGGTCACATCTCATCCTGCCTTTTTAGTGGGTTTCTGTCCAAAGCAAAGATCTGTGTTCTTAGGACACCTGACGTCACATTCTCTATCCTTCACCGTGTCCAGTGTGATGCTTCCTAAACAGTAGACGTTTGGGCAGCATTTAGTCTCTCAGTGTTGGAGACAGAAGCATGGACGCACCCAGAGCAACCACGGGTCACGGGCTGTGCTCAGCTTGGAAAGGCGTCCTTTAGATTTTCAGATGGGCATTTCCTCTTTGAAACTGAGAACCACCTAGGAGACCTGTTTGAGACCAGCCCTCACAGGGGTGCCAGACAAAGGGGCAGGCTCTGGAGCCAGCCTGCCTGCCTGTGTTACAGCTGTGTGGCCTCACACAACCTTAGTTCACTTTTCTCTGCCTCCAGTTTCTACTCTGTAAAATGAGCTTAATAATAGCACCTGTCTCATAGGGTTATGGGGATTAAATGAGCTTAATGCATATAAAGAATTTAGAAGGGAGCAGAGTACACAGTCCACATAGACTTATCTATTATTAAGTATCATTATTGCTATCGCTATTTTACAGGAGTCAGAGGGTTAAGGAGCTTGCCTAAACGTTCCATGCCTAGGAAGATTGTGCTCAAATGTCACCTTCTCAATGAGACCTGCCCTGGCCACCCCATTTTAAATGGTGGCCCTTCCCCCTCCTCTTCCCCATACACCTCATGCCCCCTTCCCTGCTTGGCACCTTCTAGCCTGCTCTGTAATTTGCTTATTTTATTACCTGCTCCCCCTACTTGGGGGGGAAGGCAAGGGCAGGGGTTTCTGCCTATTTTGTTCACTGTGGTATCCCCCGGTACCTGGCACATGGTAGGGGCACAACAAATATTCACTGAATGATAAAGTGGTAAATCTGGGATGCAGTGTTGCTTCAGTGGCTGTGAGCACCACCTCATAGTGGGGCTTGGCTGTGGTTCCCAGTGCACAGCCCCACCCCAACACCCACAATTACACGGTGACATTCAACAGCAAATCACAGAAAAGGCTCTAACTTCTACAAAAAGGTGCTGCATGAATTGGAAGAAAGGCTGGGCTGCCAGTCACAGACACGTTCAGTTCCCAGCTCTGTCTTTTCTCCGGCTGTGTGACTTGGGCGGGGCCCTCTGCCTCTGTGGGTCCTCCTTGCAGGCGTGGTGGTCGCCAGGCCTCTCCAGGCCGCACCAGTCCCTGCTTCCAGGCCTGCCCGCCTGCAGAATCCAAGAGTTTTGAGGTTTCCCTGGCCTGCCTTGTCATCTCTGATCCAAACCAGCAAGGGCGGCTCTGGACCAAGCTGCTCTACATGCAGCCCCAGCCCTCGGGAGAGGAAATGAAGTGAGCAGGCCTCTCTGCAAGGCCTGGCCCAGCTCCCCCTGGACTGGCCCTCCGGCAGCTCGGAGCAGGAGGGGCTGGGACAGTTGCTGAGTCCTTTGAAGCCGGGATGGCCGCTTGGGTGGGGCAAGCGCGTGCATAGGGCAGGTTTTTTTTCTTACTGGCAAGAATTTCCGCTTCCAATGGCATTCATCTTTCCCAGGAACTCCCTTCAGCTAAAAGAGAAAAGAAAAAGCAAACAAAAGCAACCCTCCCTGAACAAGGAGACTTTCTTTCTCTGACTGTGAGTGCCTGATAAGAAAAACCCTTTGCCAATTGTGGCATCCTGTTCTAGAACTGTGTCTGCAACTCCTCTCCCTGGCAAGGCTTCTCTGAGTATGATTAATGGCAGGGTCCCGGGGAGGGGGGCGGGTGGGAAGCTGGGTGGCCTTCAGGGGGTTGCCACAAGGTCAGCAGTAGATGGACTGTTGGTACTCGGGGACATGAATTCAAGCTGTCAGCCAAGTGTGCAGAATTGCCCAGCTGAGACTAATTTACTTGTGTCTCCCTCTCTCCCCCTCCCTCCCTCTCTTTCACTCACTTCTTAATAATCACTTAGACACATTGAGTGCTAGATGTTTTAAAAGACATAAAAAAGACAACATCATCTTTTCTATTCTAAGATACCTGGAAGAGGTAACAACCCCTCAGGCCTGGATCCACCTGAGCCTGAATTCTGCTGTGCAGACCTCTGCTGTCCACGCAGAGGCCACCTGCCACCTGTGGCGTCCAGCACTTGAGGTGTGGCTAGTCCAGACTGCGACGGGCTGCTAGTGTAAAATACGCTCTGGATGGCAAAAGAAAAAAAAAAAAAAAAACCAAACCAAAAAACATAAAATAGCTCAATAATAATTTTTCTCTTGATTACGTGGTGAATGACAATATTTGGGATATATTGGGTTAAACAGAATATGTTACTAACATTAGTTTTTACTTTTTAAAATGTGACTACGAGAAAATTTGAAAATTGTGGATATGGTTTGTGTTACGTTCTGTTGGACAGTGCTGGTATAGAACTTCATTTTCTCAGAATTCTAAGTCTTTCAATTCAAACAAAGGAAGACCAGCATCTTGCCTCGGCCACCTTCCTTCCATGTTCAACCCGTTCTTCCCAGGTTGCAAGATAAGCAAAAGCAACGCTCTACTTCTCACTAATTATTCATTCCAAAAATCCTGAGAAAGGAGGTGAGCGTAGGGCTTTCATCAGCCATAAGCTCCAAAAGGAATTACATTCTCATTTTTCTCCGAAGGCAACGCATGGTAGTGGTTCCTGCAGGGGTGACCTTCCTTTCCAAGGGTACCTCTTACTTAGAAATACTCATTATTTTAGTATCCTCTTTGTAATTGTTCTCTAATTAACCAATTCATGGAAGGTGCTTGGAAAGCCACTTATGAGCAGCCCAGTCAGGGCTATCCCCGGTAGGAAGCGTTTAGGAATAAAACCTGTCATTATCACTATGTGCTGCCCTAACTCGAATCTCATAAGAGACATTTCTATGACTAGTGCTCCGGAGACCCGAATACCGTAAAGCAAATCTATACAATAGAATGTTGTTATAGCATTAACAATAATTTTAAACAGCTGCTTCCCGACATGGAAAAATACTCCTGATATATATTATTTTAAATCAGGTTGGAAGAAAATTCTTCAAAATCTTAACAGCAGTTCTCCCCAGGTGATGACCTTTATGAGAGATTTCTATTTCTGTAGTAATGCTTTTCTATATATTTTTCAAATTCTTTGATAATTTTAATTCCTTGAATGATCAGAAAAACAATGACTTTTTAAAAGAAAACACACTGTGCTTCTCTAAGCCTTACGACGCGGAAGGGTGTGTCAGCTCTGTGGCGCTTTCCTAGCTGCACGGAGGGTCCGGCGACCTCCTGTCCAGCGACCTCCTTGCTTTAGAAGGGGACCCAGCACGCAGTGGTGCTCAGTAAAGATTTGGTTCATGATCGAACAAAGGCTTGGAGGTTTAATTTTCAAGTGAATGCCACGGAAAATAACTGCGATGGGTTGAGAGGAAGAGTGGAAATGAGTCCCAGTGGAAAGGAAGTCTTTACGGGGGACACTTGCGTCAGTCTGCTGGGGCTGCCATGACGAAATACCACAGACGGGGGTGGGGTGTTCAGCAACAGAAATCTATTTTCTCACAGTCTGGAGGCTGGAAGTCCAAGATCAAGGTATGGCAGTTTGGTTTCTCCCGAGGTGTCTCTCCATGGCTTACAGATGGCCTTTCCCCTGTGCCCACACATACATCCCTGTGTCCCTCTGTGTGCCCAATTTTCCTCTTTGTATAAGGGCACCAGTCAGATTGGACTAGGGCTCCCCTCACTGCCTTAAGCACCTCTGTAAAGGCCCTATCTCCAGATACAGTCACATTCTGGGGTACTGGGGGTGAGGGATTATACGGATGAACTTTGGGGCGGGGGCCACAGTGTAGCCCATAACACCACCATCCCAAGGGATTCCACCTGAGAGGCAGCACGGGGTGGACGCTGGGCAGGTGCTTACTCATCAGCTGCCGCCAACCCTTGGTTGAGGGCTGCTCGCAAGGAGGCAGAGAGGCAGTCGTCACACTCGGCCCCGCAAGCCAAAGGCGCTGGACCTCGTGCCTGAGGAGGCAACTCTGAGCCCCTAAACCTGCGACACTGTCAGATTTTTACACAGAGCCAAGGGCCACTGCAGGGAAGTTTTGGAGGAAAAGTGAGGTGCCAAGTTAGAGGAGTCAGAATGCAACAGATTCTTTCATCCTTGGCTAAGAAATTAGACTTGATCCTGCAGATAATGAGAAATCACTACAGTGTAAATATTATACTTGTGTAGCGATTCCCTCCCAACTTCCCTGGTTTTTGTTTTGTTTTTTTTTTTAACTCCGGAGGCTAAAAATGACTATGCTTCGTGAGACTGTACAGGTGTTGCTTATTAATACAGAGCATTTAAATAAAGAGAATCCTGGCAAACAAGGCTTGGGGTTGAAATAAAAGATAGCCTTTGTTCCGCCAAATAAAAATATCACGGAATTGAATAAACACTGCTCTGTTCCACTAGGCCTACACAGCCAAAGCAAAAAGTCAAGTCAATTATCCAGATAATTCTGTTTTATTTATTGAGCTTTTAGTTCTAGTGGAGGGTGCCTACCTAGTCTTACTCCCTTCTGCAAAATATTTAAACCCTGAGCCATCTAAATGCTAGAGGTAAATGAATGTTCCTTCCGGAATTTTCTTTTTTAAAGTGTGGAGTTCTTGTATTGTACAGGCTGTCCAATTCTTTCTTAACCTTTGACTTCCTCTACTACCCCTAAGTTGCCAAGTTCCACACCAAAAGATCCCGAGAGGAAGGCAGTTACAAGAAAACTGTCAACTGCCTGTGATGGAGCCCACTTTTCTTATTGAAATGGAGATTTTAGGTCAGGGAACCAAACAAAAAACAAAACAAAACAAACTCATCGAAATGCAGGCCCCTAAATTGAGACTAACACTACTTAACTTTTAATTTAAAAGAGAAATGGAACAGAATGCCACTGGCTTCCCAGAAAACATGGCACTGTTCCCTGCTTAAGAAAAATAGATTTAATTTGCTTTCTATTTTAAGGCTTGGCCCTATATTTTGTCCCTACCCTTGTCCTGTTACCTCATCTCTCCCTCAGACTGCTAAGATTTTTATCTTGCAAGCCACCTTAAATCCTTTTTGGAACAAGACACACATACCCCAACAAATAATAATTGAAGGCCCTCGATCGTGTCACTGAGACTTTTTTCTTGCCTCCCTTTGTCTCCTGAAAGGCTGGCATGTGGGAAAGGAAACAGCTCAGTCTTAAGCACCCATATTCTTAACTGGGTGTTGGTGAAGGTGAAGGACAGAGAGCATTCAACAGAGGGTCTAGTATCTGTACCCAGGATAGTTACTGTGCGTGTTGGCCCAGAATTCATGTGAGGAAGCCCTAACCCCCAATGTGGTGTTAGGAGGTCAAACCTTTGGGAGGTATTTAGGCTTAGATCAGATCATGAAGATGGAGCCCCCATGATGGGATTGGTGCCCTTACATGAGGAAGAGACATCAGAGCTTCCTCTCTCTGCCGTGTGATAATACAGCAAGAAGGAGGCTGTCTGCAAGCCAGAAAGAGAGTCTTCACCAGAAACATAACCTGCCAGAACCTTGACCTTGGACTTCCCAACCTTCAGAACTGTGAGAAAAAAATGTCTGTTGTCTAAACCACCAAGTCTATGGCATTTTGTTAAAGATGACCAAGCTGGTTTAAGACCTCCTGGGATTGTGTTGGCCTGGCCTTGAAGGTAAAGCAGCAAACCCCCCAGGGTCTTCCCTCTGAGCCATATGGAAAGTCGTGGGCATGGACCACAAACAGCACTCTGCTGAGTGCCTAGAGCTGATGTGGCCCTTTTCAGCCCTGATGATCCCACAGCCTCATTCCATCATTTCTCTCCACCGCCCCACCCCCGCCCCACCAGAAGAATTGGAAGCACAAGTCCTGGTACCTCTGACTCTCACACCAGAGTTTCTCACACTCATGGCATTTGGTGGAGCTTCACAGGAAGTAAAATTTCTCTCCTGTGCATTCTCTGGGAGGTGGTCTTTCTCCTACTGCTAATGTTGCAGTTTCCATAAAGTTTTACCATGTGCCATCTCTCTCAATTTATCGCCAATTTACTTTTTTTTTTTTCCTATCCCATTCAATGAAAACCAGTCACACTAAATTACACATTGCGTTTTTTAGCTGGGTGGACATTCCAAGTTGACAACAATATGTTAATTACAGAAGCTTGTCCTGTTCATATAAATGAAGACTGATACGGCCCAGTTGCCCGAATTGGGGAGCGGGGAAGGCGATGCTAGACCCTGTACCATTGCCAGGATATTTGCTACCAAGTAAGCTGATCCTGTTTCCCTGAAGCAGTTTACACAGAGCACAGTGGAGCAGAGTTAGAATAATTATGCTAAAATTAATCTATATGAAAACGTATGTAAACTAGTGTGACATTTGCATGATGATCAAAACACAACTTTGACTTTTCCTGTCTTCATGTCTTCAAATTTTGTCCAGTGAGGGTGATCTTCACCTGCCACTGGGTCGCCCAGGCCTGTCTACATTCTCTTGAGGCCCAAACATGGTCTCAATGTAATAAATAGAATGTCCTCCCTTCCTCCCTAGTGTGGAACTATTTTGGGTGGGAAGCCTGGTAGATTCATCTGATCTTTACTGTCTCTCTGATCATGTGCAAGAGGAGGATGGAGGAGGGATGAAGAGAGAAAAGAAGTGGAGGCAGAAGATAGATCCTATTACAACGGGGGTCCTGAGCTGGGCCTGCCCCTGGGCCTGGCAGACTGTTGAAGCTGATGCTCTCATGGGCCCTCTCTACTGCGAAAGAGGAGCTCCCTCAGTGGGGCAGATACATCTCTATTGCCAGTGGCCCCTTCATCAACCTGGGGTACCTACCCTCCAGCTTACCCCTCCAGTCTCCTGCTGCTGGCACCTCCTGGCCCCTCCAAGTTGTCATTTGGACAAGACCCAGCAAAGTCCCTGTGAAGCAGAGTAGTGGCCCCTCCTGCCATAGATATGGAAGGGTAAAATTGACAGTGGAGAGTATGTAACAGAGGGAATGGCCTGAAAAAAACCAGCAAAAATGTTTTCTGTCTCTTTAAAACCTCACTCACTCTTTTTGGGAACTAAAACCTGCATCCCTGTCTCAGGCCAGTGGCTGGGAGGGGCAGGGGAGTGTCCTTTGTTCTTTGTGCTGCAGGAGATGGTTCAAGGGAACTGTTCCTGGCGGAGTTCCTGGGCAGAGGTCACGGGATTGTCTTCAGGGGAGATGGGACGGCAGAGATGGGACGATCAGGATCACCAATTGTAGTTAAACAACAATAGCCTAGAACTGAAAACACTCCGTTTAAAAGCTCTGTATTTCTGCTTGTGATGAGGAATCAGTACTTTAAGACAGGAGTCTGCCATTTTCCTCATTTGCCAGGAAATTAGTAAATCTCTCTTTCCTTCTCCTCAAATCACTTGTCCTCAGCCTGGGGGACAAGTGCTGAGTTTTCGGTAACATTAATACTGTTAGGTTGGAAGTTAAGTTTCAAGGTGAATTTGGGAGGACACGTAAGCATTCAAACCACAGAAGCCCCACCACTGCCTTCCTGTCTCCACAGATGTGGGGAGCAAGGGACCCCCAGTCCAGCCGCTCTCTAGCACCTCCAAAATGCTTAGTCATCTCTGCTTTCAGATTTCCCCTCAGGGCTTGGACCCCAGGCCATGGAGTCGGAGGGCGGCCCTCCGAGCCTCCCAACAGCACCAACACATTGTCAGGCTCTCAAGGGCCCCTCTGGAAATCCCTGTGGATTAGACTTGGTGAGGGGTGGGCAGGACCCACAGCACAGCCCTGTGTCTCCCAAGCATTCGTTCTGCCATATTCAAGCCCCTCTTATTCATCTTTGTTCTGGATTTGGAGCCTAAGAGTTGTGGGGCAGTTCCTAGGGTCATGTCCTTTGGAAAGCAATGTATGGGGAGAGGTCTATACATACCCCATAATTCAGTGGTTCTCAGTTGGGCGACATCACCCCCTAGGAAACATATGGAAATGTTTGGGACCCTCAGGAGGACTCCTGAAACAAAGGGCTGGGAGATTTTCCCAGCATTTAGTGTCCACGGGCAGGGTTGCTAAATGTCCTAAAACACACGAGGCACTCCCCTACACACTGAGGAATTGTCCAGTCTTAACTGTCCATTTAGATCCTCCCTCCTGGGGAAACACTGGGCGAAAGAGCCTCATTCTCACAACCTGATATGTTCTGGAGACCCCCGTGTGCTTCATGAGAGCTTCTAAGACTGAGTCACCAGGCTACATGTGACTTGGGAAGAAGGCTTCCATGTACCTTTTGTTTCCTTTTACCCAGACCATAAGCACCCTGAGGGTCATTTCTGACCCTTTGAATGGCACCTTGTACCCAGCGGGTTCCAAGAATGCCTGTTGAACTAGGTAAACTAAATGGCGTTCCACCACTTCATGAGAATATATCTGAACAAGGACCCAAACAAATAAAAATCTGAGAAATAAAGGATAAATGCCCTGATTTGATAGGGGGAAAATTACTGTATAGGAAGTGTATTGGTTGTCTCTTAGAAAGTGTGATCACTGTCCCCTCCCCTACAGCCCCTATTTCCACCCTCCCCCGCCCTCCAGCCTGGCCGAGAAGAATTCAGTAAATACCCCCAAATTGGCCTGCGGGCCTGTGCTAGCACGTGATGAGTGAGCGCCAAGACCACCAAGAGCCGTGAGAAAGATGGCAATGAAAGAAGACGGGCTTTGGACAGGGCGAGGGTTGACATCGGAGAAGGCAGAAGTGAAACCTGGAAGGAGGGAAGCACCAGAGAGACCCGGAGTGTGGCAGGGCCAAGGTGGGGTCGGGTTTGGAGGTGGGGAGGAGACAGATTTGGGAACAGCCCAATATGGGAGGAGTTGGAATCTGGGAGAACTGGGGAGAGGGTTGCTGAGAGTCTTCAGGCCCTTTTTGCTTCTTTTGTTTTCTTTTTGAGCTTTTCTTTTAGGTTTGGAAGATTTAAAAAAAAAAAAAAATGTGTTCTGCAAATAAGTCAACAAACAGTTCCTGAGGATGTACTATATAATATGAAAAGCCCAAATTGTCTTTAAAAAGCATGCATTTTTTAAAAAAAAAAGCATTTTAATTGTGATAAAATGTACATAAAATAAAATTTGCCATCAACCACTTTTAAGTATATAGCTCAGTAGTGTTAAGTATACTCATGATGTTGTAAAACAGACCTCCAGAACTTTCCATACCCATGAAACAACAGCTCCCCATTTCCCTCTCCCCAGACCCTGGCAGCCACCATTCTGCCTTCTGTTTCTGTGAGTTCGACTACTCTAGACACCTGGTGTACATGGAATCACTCAGTATTGCCTTTGTGTTGAGCAGCAAGCATTTTTAAGTCCTACTATGTGTCCCTCACTGTGTGTGACTCTGAAATAGGGAAGGAGAAGTTTAAAAGGGCTCATTGTCACCACCATCACCAGCAAACCCAGGAAGAAGCCAGACCTTGGCTGTGGCCCCTCCCGCCACCCCAGCGCCTGGCACTGGTGCCCTCACCCAAACTTCTATTCTGGCCCTAACTTTCCTCCCTGCCCCCACCCCGCGCGGCCCGGACCAGCTGTCACATTGGACTCTGGGACAAACTAATTCATATGAAACTGCTAACAGCTGACAGCGTAATAAGTCACATTGTGTTTCAACATAAAGGACCAAATCTCTAAAAGTGGAATTTCAGATGACGGCCGTCATGCGGTAAAGGAGAACCCATCCGGAGCTGCCCCTCAGATGTGTGCGCAAAGCGGTGGGTTTGTCTCCGTCCGTCACCTTGAGCTGTGGCCTTCAGGTCTGCAGCACTCTGCCTTGCGGGTACACCCTAGGAAGAACTCCACCGAAGCTGGCAGCACACTTTACAGCGACCTGCTGTCTCCCTGCTCTATGCCAGAGTGGCACCTCCGTCACCCGCCACCAGGCAGAGCTCTGAAGGGAACTAGAGAAACCAGACTGGCTTAGGGGAGCTGTCTATGACACAGGGCAAAAGACCTTGGACTGCCAGGCTCTTAGGACCGTTGATGTAGGAACCTGCTTCCTGTCCTAGTTCAGGTTCCAGCAGAGCCCGAGACAGGGATTTAGGGGCATGTGATTTATCCAGGAGCGCCCTTCAGGGGGAACCTCCAGGAGAGTGAGGGAAGGAGGGGCCAAGGATGGGTCTCAGGTGAAGCTGAGCTGTGACCTGAGGCACAAGGGCCCCTGGAGCATTTCCACAGGCTAATCGCCCTGTCCTTTGAGGCACCGGGGCTGGCCTCTGTGCCTCCTCATTGGTCGCCTCCGGCTGCAGTAGTGGGGCTAACCTCGCAGGTCACAGCAGCTTGGAACGAGAGCCCTGCCTGGTAAAAGGATCTGGCCGGCTCTTTTGGAAGAACGTAATGTCTGCATGACTCATGTATGCAAACCACCCACACGCTAGAAATCTGCAGTGGTTGCTCCTAGAAACAGAAATAAACTACGGTCCAATTCTGAAGCGTTTTCCCTGGCTAGGAGACAACTCCAGCAAAGAACTTTCCAGTGGGAGAACTGAGGTTGAGGTTTGAGGTAGCTAATGATTTACATAAGGGCAACACAGATATTACCAGCTACGTGGTAAAATAAGGACACAGCACTTTGTGAGAGTTAGAGAAAAATAACGCAGCACACAAGTTTACTGCCTGGAAAACCCAACACCACAAAATCCCTCTGATAAGAATCGGCACCAGGCAGGCATTCAAACTGTTTAGCATCTTCTTCTGAGATGTAATTGCTGCTCTGCTGTGTACATCTGTGTTTGCTGTACCCTCCGCGTGGAACAGGATGCAATTTCACTGACTCGGCAGATTGGTCCACCTGGCTTTTGAGTAGTTGGTCATTTTTCAGTCTGGCGGTGGACGCCTTCTCCCAGCCCCTGAGCACACAGACAGGTAGGTGCCTGCCCGTCCCCACTCTCCCCCCAGGAGAAGAGCTCAAAGAGAACTCAGCTGAGGATGTTTGGTTTTTCTGTTGTACCTGCTTTCCGATCCTTCCAGAACATGCACTGACCAGTCTGCTGTGACATTAATGGGGCAGCTCAGGAGTCACTTGTTGACAAAGTGGGTAGCTCACAGTGAGGTGTGGAAGGACAGAGCCAATCTGGACCAGTTGGAAGGCCTGGACACACAAAACAGAGCCCACTGTGGGGAAGGCCGGGCCACTGCCATCTGTGGAGCTTGAACATGACCTTCTGACCCTACGAGTCATCTCATCTGGGTTTCCCCTTGGTTTTTCACGGGATTTGTAATCTTCTAGGTAGCACTGACTACAAGGAAGTAGCTTCTCTGTTTTTTTATGGCTGAATACTATGTCAACTAATGATTTGCCTAGCCCAGAAATTCCAGGGTGACAAGGCCATGCCCTTCAGGGTGGGCCATGTCCTTCAACTTCCTGCAGCTGTGTGCAGACGGGCCGCAGTCCCAAGGAGGCAGCCTCTACAGGTGAATTTCCATTGCTGGGGCCAGCCAGTGAGCGTCTAGGTCCCCTAAGCACACGAAGAGGGGCCTCTTCCTGTACTGAAGTTCATTGTCAACTCTGTCCCAGAGTCCTAATAGCCCTGACTCCCCACCTGTTGTAGAAACGTGGGTCATAAAATGCCGGACTGGCAGGGAGGTGGAGCTCACCCACATCCGGGGTCTTCACATCTGCTTTGGCTTGTGGTCTGAAAGGCCAGGCGCTCGGGTCAGCACAGAGGGGAGACCTGACTCCTGCTCACCCCTCCCCGCCTCCGTCCACCGTCCCTGAGGGGCTCCGGGGACACCCCTGGAATCCCCACAGCACTTTGGAAACCATGGAGCCAGTACAGCCTCTTCTTGTGCACAGGAAGAGCCCCAGACCTGCAAGGGAAGCTGTGTTGCTAAGTCGTGCGGCAGGTCTGTGGGGAGCGGGGCCTGAGTGCTTCCTGTCACCTGCAGCGGTTGGCCTCCTGGCCCACGGGCTTGAGAAGGGTCCTCCTAGAGCCGGGGCCCTTCCCCAGGTCCAGGCCGCTCCTTGTTCGCTGCTCAGCACTAAGTCCCAGGTTCGGCTTTTATTATTCTCGGTCTCAGGCCCTGCCCCTTGAGCCCCATAAACGCAAGGCCCCCCGCAATCCCCTGTCCCCACCCATGTGTGTCCTGGGAGGGAGGCGCCTGGGCTGCGGCAGTGACTGTTTACCTTACTGAGGCAGAGAACAAGCGTGACTTCCTTTGTTTGATGTTGCTAAGTTCTTAGAAAAAAATAAAACCACAGGCTTGACAAAGAGGTTTTAGATATGACTGGACCACACCATCTCCCAGGGCCGTGGGGGTCGGAGCCAGGGCACCAGGGCATGAAGACAGCAGATCCTGTGACTGCAAGACAGAAAACTGGCAAGGGGATGACATCACTCCCCTCAGAAGCTTCCGAGGCCACCAGCCTCCCCTATCGGGGCATTTAAAGTCAGAAACAGTGGAGGCCTTGGACCTCTGAGTCCCTCCCTCACTGTGTCTTGCGCTCTATCTGTGACTCTCTGCCCTCTGTTCTCTCTACCTTTGCCCTCTGTCACTTGTTTTCCCTCTCCTGGCTTCTTCCATTCGCTCAGTCCCTCTGTGTCTGTCCCTCCATGTGTCTATTTCTCTGCCTTTTCCTGTTGGCTTTCTTTTCCTTCTGCGCTTCCATCTCTCCCCTTCCTGCTTCTCCTTCAGTGGTGTGCATGAGCACACACATGCACGCACGCACACACAGTGCACGCATGCACACACACACTATCCCACCCAAGTTCACATCCACACAACATGCAGAAACATGCACACGCATGCATGCACACACGCAATCATCCACAAGCATGCACAGTCTCACATACACAATCACACACAGTCACACACTCACACATATACAGAAATATGCACGTGCACATGCACACACATTCACCCCTCCCTCTCTAGACCAAGCTGGGTAAACTCAGAAAAGACCAGCTCTGTACCCACAGGCTTGTTGACACCTCTTTGCATGAAGTGCGATTAGCAACCACAGGGGTGTCTCAGTGAATCAAGTAAGTCTGAAGCTTGAAGCCACTAAGCTTGTATAAAACTGGTTCCAGCCACCTCACCCTCTGGAAAGGAGCCCCCTGTTTCAGTCATCTAAGCAGGTGGTGACCTCAGCAGCTGCAGCTGGACCGCTAAGAAATGGAACTTCTCACACTCCTTTTGAAGATGGCTATGGTTACAGTTTGGAGGCCTACGTTGGTTTAGATCTTCTGAGACCAGGCTTAGAAAGGAAGCATGATTTTGAGGAGGGCGATCGTAATCGTGCTAGCTTGTTTGGTTGGTGTCTGCAGTCTGGTTTAAAGGGCTCCTTGAGAGAGATGCAGGGTGTGCTACTTAAGTTGATAGCTGGGTAGTAGGTCCACCACCAGCAGGTCCAAGAACAGAAACTAAGGGATTCCAAGTTATCGTCCCTGCCCAGCTACTACAAACCTGCTTGACATCAGAGTCAGTTGACTTCTCAGGCACCTAGTATTGCCATGCCAGTCGCCTAGGAGTTTACTAACTAAAAAATGTGTGCAGAAAATTATTAGGGTTAAAAACCAAGAAACAGGAAGCTGCAAAGTATTTTTATTTCTTTTAAATGTATTCAAAGCAAACACATGCTTAGGGTTTCCTGTTAGATGGTAGTTTGAGGACATTCATTGTGGGGACAGGTAGCCTTACAGCTATAGGCACCATGGTGCCTAGCGAAAAATCAGGAAAGGTAGTCTGACAAGAATAAGGAAAGTAGGACAGAATATTTAAAATTGGGAACTTTCCAGAAAATCTGCAACATATGGTAGTTTTCTGATAGTCAGTGATCCCCAAAAGCAATGCTGTAATATTGGAAAGTAATTAATGCCCAAAATAAGTTCTCCCACATATCACAGAAATGTTAAATAAAGTTTAATATATTCTGTTTAAGCAGAAAGGAATATATATATGAATATACATAATCCATATATACAGAGATATATATGGAAGCATATATGATATATATGGAGATACATATATATATGGAGGTATAATATACATATTATATCTATCTGATTTAGAAAGGATTTAATCTTTCTAAAGGTTAAAAATGTTCATCTAACAAAATGTTTAAAATAAATGTTTTGGGTCTTAAATGGGTAAATCCTTAGCTATATAAAACCTCAGGTATCACCATGACATATTTTGCAGGAGTCCCAGGTAGCTGAGATTTCTCCATACATAACATATAAGCAATTCTCAAGTGTCTAGTAGTTATGAGGAACTGGTTGCTTTTATATCTTTTGAGGGCATGCTAATCTGGACTAGAGCAGCGTACTAGTTGTCTCATACTGTTTTAACAACTTACAACAAACTTAGTGTCTAAAAGCAACACACTATTATTATTTATGTTCTATACTCAGGCTTCTGCAATGGATCCTAGTGGGCTAAAATCAAGGTGTTGGCAGGATTGTGTTCCATTCTGGAGGTAGGGGAGAAACCATTTCCTTGTCTTTTCCAGCTTCTGAAAGTCACTCACATTCCTCGGCTCACGGCTCCTTCCTCCACCATCAAAGCCAGTGATGGCAGGTCGAGTCCTTCTCACATTGTGGCAATGTCATAACCGCAGTCATGTCTCCCTCTCTCCATAGCTGGGAAAGTTTTCTCCATGTTAAAGATTCATGGGATTGACTGGGTTACCTGGATAATCTAGGATAATTTTCCCATCTGAAGGTCCTTAAAATTAATCATATTTGTAAAGTTGCTTTTGCCTTGTAAGGTAACATAGTCATAGGTTCTGGGGATTAGAAGGTGGTGCCATTATTCTGCCTAGGACTGTAGACTTGGAATTAACAGAGGTCAGTTTGAGCTCCATTAGGCAATGGCAGCGCTGTTGCGCTCTAAACGAGCCTGGGATCACTCTGAACTTGTGCTTTCTCCTGTGGGGAAATAAGAAAAAGGGGCAGGGCTCTCTACTTCATTTGCCGTGTCAGAGAGTGATTTGAGGCTGTCACACTCCTAAAGCATTATACCAAACCCTGGGACAAGGCTGTTTGCAGTGTCCTGGGGGAAGCAGGCGCAGAGATTGTCTAGTGCACGTCAGGGCACTTCATGAACAACCAGCTTCTGAGAAAATAGCTACCAGATCAGTGGTTGGGTTGGACGTCTTCGAGAAAGGCTGTAGCGTGTACTGGCCTGCATTTCAGAAGAATTGAGTTTCAGTACAGTGACAGTAAGGGAATGGTAATGGGGGCAAGGAGACCACAAAGAGAAATGAAGCCCTCAAATCCCTGGATTGCAGTTATAGAATTCAGGAAAGGCATCACAAGCATGTGTGTAGCTCAGATGCATGGCCGGATATAAAAGGCTGCAGCTTCGAGAGGGATGGGCTGCAGGGCTCAGGCATGTGGTCCATCCAGGTCATTGCAATGTCTCCAATAGAGACACAGAGTGGGGACAGCTCAGCCAAACTGACAAGGCCAAGGACATCCCCTAAATATGCCCAAATTCCCTCTAATAGTCCATTATGGTTCTATCTTGCATGAATTTCTTTAATTTCATTTTTAAAAATCTAATGCAGTCGCATAGGCCTTTCAGACTCTGAAAGGATGCAGAGTAGATGTGGTGCCTTTTTTTTTTTTTTAAATAACAAAGAAGTACGTGAAATGCTTCTGGTCTTTGTTCTCACCTGGGATCATGATGAACTGGCCATCTGCCTCCCAGGGATGAAGAGACCACGGCGAGGTTCCTGTTTTTTAAGCTTAGTGTTGGCAGACATGACCAGTACCCAACTGCCCAGGTGTTTATCAGGGGCCTGCAGTGTGCTTCTTAGCAGTGTGCTTGCTCACCGGGTGGCAACAAGATTTTTCAACATGGAGTCGTTATAGGGTTTTTGGTTTTTTTTCCGCTTTGACACATTCAAATCAATGTAACAATACAAAAGTGGAGGCCTGGAGAACAGCCTGAGGGGTGGAAGATGAGTGGGAAGAGATATGTGGGGAGGATGGAAATAGCAAAATCCCCAATTACAAACAGAGAGTCAAGAGAGGATAGGGATGACTGACAGCCCAAAAAATGGTGGTCTAGGTGTGCATCGGAAGTTGCAGAGAGAGCTGGCGGCACAACCCAGGGAGGTACATTTAGCAGGAGGAAGGAGAGGAGGAGAGGGGTGGAGTGGATGACGGTGGGGATGGTGTGTGGACGACAGAGCAGGACATCAGCAGACAATGTCTGGAGTCAATGAAATAAGAAACGGTGATATAAACATTTTAGTTAAAGAGAGGGAAATAACCACGAGAAACAAAAAAACAGAGGTGATTCAATGCAGTTAGCTCTGGGAGCAGGACTGGGATTGCAGAGGGCCGAGCAGAGCCTAGTTGCTATTCACTAAAGAGCCATTTGATGCCAACGGATTTTTCTAAAAACCGACGTGTTTGTGTCATCCGCTGGAAAAATGTTGAGCAAATCAACGTAATGAAGAATCATCCTTTTATTTTTTATAATATTTTACTCTTGCAGAGAATTTTAATTCTTTTTAAGAAAAATAAATTATAATTACAAATGTTAGCTACATATATATAGTATAGGTATCATACGTAGGGTGCATGTGTATCAATATTAATTACTACATTGAGTTTTTTCATTCTTTGCCAACATTTTATTGTGAAAATATTCAAACACACAGAAAAGTTGAAAGACTTTTATAGTAAACCCCATGTTCCTACTACCTAGATTCTATGAATACAATTAACATTTCACTATACTTTCTTTATCACCTGTCTGTCCATCTATCTATTCTTCCATGTGTGAATTTATCTTAGCTTTTTGATGTGTTTATTACATTGATGTTTTTACTGTGGTTAAAAAAAACACCTAACATGAAATTTACCATCTTAACCATTTTAAAGCAGACAGCCCAGTAGCGTTAAGTATATTCACATTGTTGTAAAACAGATCACCAGAACTTTTTGATCTGGCAAATCTAAAACTCTATATCCATTGAACAACTCCCCTTCTTCCCTCCCCTGCGCCCCACAGCCCCTGGTAACTACCATTCAAACTTTCTTTTTCTATAAATTTAACTCCTTTAGAGACCTCATGTAAATGGAATCATGCAATATTTGTCTTTTTGTGACTGGTTTACTTCACTTAGCATACTGTCCTCAAGGTTTATCCACGTTATCACAAAGGACAGGATTTCCTTTCTTTTGAAGTCCGAATAATATTCTATTGTATGAAGATACTGCCTTTTCTTTATCTATTCATCTGTCAGTGGACGTTTGGGTTGCTTCTACATCTTGGCTCTTGAGAATAATGCTGCAGCGAGCATGGGTGTACAAATATCCACTTGAGATCCTGCTTTCCAGCAAAGGTGGGGTTGCTGGATTATTATAAGTTCTAACTTTCAGTTTTTTGAGGAAGCTGCATACTGTTTTCCATTTTACAATTCCATCCACAAAGCTTCCAATTCCTCCACATTTTCATCAACACTTCTTTTTTTGCTGGGTTTTTTTTAAGTAGTCACCATTCTAGTGGGTGTGAAGTGGTTATTACATTGATTTTTTTTTTAAGTTTATATTAACCTTCTTCTAGGTAAGTGAGAAAATAGGATTCCCAGGGGGAATTTCAATGATGAGGGCTAGATGAAGCTGAACTAACCTTCCTTAGAAGTGGATGATCAGTCGTGGACCTCTCCAGGCAAATCCAGGGATGATGGAATTTCTCTTCATGGTAAATTTTGTTCTTATTTCCTTTGTTAAAACAGTGTCACTTCACAGGTTGGTTTAAAAGGCCACAGGTTTGTCACCACTGGAGGTGCTAAGGTGTACATTCTTTCTAGGTGTTAATAGATTATGGCCCAAGTTTAATATCCTGAATGTTAAACCACACGGCTCCTTACAGTGTCTACGCCAGATTATAGGCTTTGTTCTCTAGTTGATAACATCTTTCAGATTTAAATCATATTGGCTTTTGAGCCCAAGTTACCTTTTCAGGCTCTTGGAACTCTGACTCCATTTTCCTTTATATGGCAATGTTTGTCCCTTTGCTAGACAGACGGGCATTCTCTTTCTAGTTCCGGTTGTGTGCGATCACCTGGTGATCATCTTTTTAATTAACTCATGAAAAACTCCGGGACAGGAGTGCACTCTGGTCTCATGATATTATTGTAGACTGATCTAAGACTAAACATGACCTTGGGGTGTTTGTGAAGCTAGTCAGATTAGCAAACAGAAACCCTAAGAACAAATAATCCTTTTCTGCGTAGCAGCATGGCAGTTGCTCTGCAAAGACAATTCTGAAAACGGATTTCTTAGTCATTTTTGGCACCATGCTTGCCTTTGGGGCAGATTGCAAGGCTGCAGCTGAGGAAGTGTGTGGGAAAGCAGGTGATTACTGCTCCGCAAATGCTGTGTGACGCTCAGTCACCCCTGACAAATCAGCAGCCGAGTAATCCCGCCATAATTGGTTGACCCTTGGCTAATCCTGTTTCTAGATCATATTTACTTGGCAGGTCATCTCAGTCATCTAATTAGCATTCTTCAGGGCTGTTCCACCCCACACATGGACCCCTCTGGAGTACCATATGCACTGTGATGCCTAATAAGAAGCAAGGCGTACGCTGAAGGCATCCCTCTCCTCTTTGATTACTAAGTAAATTAACTGACTGATGTTAATTAGACAACAGAGCTTTTACCATGTTGTCCAACTCTGTGTTCAGCATTTAGCAGCACTATCCTATGACCGAGGTACTGTTGTTATTCCCATTTAAATGATGGGCAAAGTGAGATTTAGAAAGTTTAAATGACTTGCCTAAGGAAAGCTGGGATTTGAACCAGCTGTATTTGAGTCTGAAGCAGGTCTCTTAACCACCACCTGAATTACCTTTCTTTGTGCTCCTGCGTTCTTAGAGCTACTCCGACTCCAGTGAGCTAGTTTTTAGCTGTTTCCTGTGTTAGGTGTTAGCTGTACCTCCCAAACCAGACAGTAAACTCTCCGGGGAAGGGACTGGATCTTCTCTTCTTCATCTATGTCATACAGCATAGTCCTGGGCACATAATAACTATTGGGTGCATGCCTGGTGACTGATGACTGTGCCTCCATAAGATCCCGTACTTAAACTTACTCTGAGAGGCTTCCCTGCACAGACAGGGCAGCAGCACACAGCACACCAGACATGCTGGGCAACTTGCCCTCCAGTTACGTCTCTGTCCACCAAATACAAAGTGGCTTTGGAAGAGTGGCTCAGCCTCCCCCGCCTCTGTTTCCCCTCCTGCAATTGGAGGATGTTAGTTAGACATCTGATCTCTCTGGAGGTTTCTTCCAATAAAATTTGTGTTTGTAAATAAAAATTGCAAGAAGACATTATACTACTTGTGGCCCCAACTGGTAACGAGGGCTCATAGCTGAAAACAAAGTTTATATGTAGCCCATCCTCTGAAAATGCGAGGCCAGGCACCCAATCCAGCATTGACTGAGGTGTGGCCAAACCCTTCCTTCCTCCGCCCACATCAGTCCACAAAGGATATGTGAAGGGCAGTGCCATTGTGGTCTTTGATCTTTGGGGATGTGCAGTGTTTAGAAAGGCAATTCTCTTCCCTCCCTATCAGGGAGGAGGGGGAGTACTTCTCTCTGTTGTGGTCTGATTTAAGCCAGTTTGATGGTTCACAATTATCCAGTTGTTTTTTCAGGTGTTAGCAGCTTCTAATAGTTTGAGGTAGAGGAGGGCTATAGGTCTCTCACCCCACAATCCAGAAGTCTGAGCCAAAT
Source organism: Lemur catta (assembly GCF_020740605.2). Lineage (NCBI taxonomy): Eukaryota > Metazoa > Chordata > Mammalia > Primates > Lemuridae > Lemur > Lemur catta. The sequence goes on along the minus strand of NC_059141.1, from coordinate 13,750,865 downwards.
TCTGACACACCTACTAACGTTTATAAGCAAACAGGCACAAAACAAAACAAAGTAGTCATACAACCTGCCTGGATACTTGACAAAGTCCCAGAAATCTGTCTTTGGACTCTGTGAGCACCTGGCATGAAAGATTCTCTTGAGGTGAATGCAGGAGTATTCTACTGGCAACTTTCAACCATGCAGTCATAGTCAGGGTTCCTAGGCCAAGCCGTTTAGTGGATATTAGGCCCAAAATAGCAATCCGGAAGGAATAAGCTGTTGAACTTCCTAGATTCTCATACTCTAAGCAAGGACAGAAGTACCTATACACTAACTCTAGCCAATTAATTCTAATACCTTGAATACCACTTATTTCACCAATATAAAAATCATTTCTAAAAATCCTTGTGCTAATTAATAAACCCTCTAGTGTTGACTTATGATAAAAGTATTTGCATCTGTCAAAGTCCTGGCAGAAAACAGACAGCACACTCAAATGAGGTAATGGAAGAAAGTTTAATGAAGAGACTATTGCAAAGGTGTGGTCGGGTTAAAGAGAAACTCACAAAGGATAGTGAAGCACCTGGGCCCAGCAACTGTGGGAGCCTCGGCTGCTCTTCTCCTAAGCCTGAAGGGACCAGACATGCATCGTGATCTTCTCCTGGTACCTCCTCATTTTCCCACTCTCAGCGTGGTTTTGCTAATAAAATCCTTGAATCTCACCTTGGAGTATGCTTGTTGAAGGACCAGACTAACGCAGTAACCACAACGCCTTGGGTAAAACACCTTCCCTCCGCAGGGCTCCCACTTTCCCTTATTGTAAAGTAAGAAAGGGGGCTCAGACGTTCTCTGAAGTTCTATTCTGCTCCCAGTTTGGCTGAGCTAAAAGATGGCCCAGCCTGACTTGCTAGCTGGGGCTGAGCCCTGCCCTCTGGGCTATCAGACTCTCTCGGTCCTCATTCTGAAGATTCCAGACCCTGGAAGATTCTAGATCTGGAGCAGAGTAAGTGATTAAAGCGCTTTTTATCTTGTTACAAGGTCTGTGCTGAGACGGTAGCCTGGCTGTTTCCTAGATTGCCCCCTTCGCCTTTTTAAATGTGACCCCTCACGGTACCACTGGACCACAAGTTAACCCATAGCCACCAAGGGTCATTGTGCATTTCTAGAATACTCTAAAGCCTACAAGTTCCATCCCTAGAGACACCTTCACCCTTACAAACGTACCTTCCAACTCAAGGTCTAATGTCCTCCCTGACCCAAGATAAAGAACCAAAATAAGTCTTGGGAAAAGTATGATTTTTGCTCAATTGGAGACTTAAATTTTTTTTTTTTCATTCTGAGAAACATAGACTATTCGTTTCTGCTTCCAGAACAAAGGGTAACTGGTTCTTTGGAGGAGAAAAGACTTATGTTCAGCTCTATATCAAAATGTCTCCTAATCTTGAGATTCTATCTAGGACAGTCTATATTTTCAAACTTTAGTTCAAGTTCATGTCCTTTGGTTGCCTTGAACTCAGCATTTGTCCCACTGGCTGACGCAGGGGGAAACACGTGCTTTGCTCTCAAAAATAAAAAGGAAAAAAAGAAGAAGAAAAAGAAGGTTCACATCTCAGTGGCTGGGTTTATTATGAGTTAGGTATTGAATTCAGAAATGTTTGACTACACTTAAACAAAGGCAATTTGGATTTTCTTGACTTTGTAGTCTCTCTCTGTCTCTCTGTTGCTGTCTGTCTCTGTCTCTCTCTCTTTCCTCCCAGCTCAATCATTTGACTACTTCTGTGTTTTATCTGTTTATGCCTCTGTAGAGTTTGGTCTCATCCCAACGGAATCAATGGAATTGGTAGAAAGCAGGCATTTTTGTGGAACTGACATATCACTCAGTTTAGTCCATTTGGCTTGAGCACTTCAAGTCCCAAATGGGCTAGTAGGTTAGGATGGCAGGTGTTGAAATGTTCAACAAAAACAGAGACGGGTGGAAGAGCTGTCTGACCCAGAGAGCACCTCAAATATGGAAATGACAAATAAAAAACAGATGGTAGGGATCAGAGTAGGTTTTTCCAAATTCTACCTCCTTCTGCTTCAGCCTAAGCCTTGAGTTAAACATTTACAACTGAGGCCCTGTGGGAGGGAGCGTGTCACTGTGTACAGAAATGCAGTGGTTCAGCTTTCATTCTCTTAATTTATCCCTTGTCTGCATTTCTGTCTGAAATCTCCTTCACAATTTGGTGCTGATAAACTTTCAGTAAATAAGGGAGAGAATTATAAACCAGTGAACTTGCTGCTTAACAATCACACTGAACCCTAGATTCTACTAAGTGAGGCCTTTTTCAAAATAATCACTCTGGGAAGTTGTGTTTTTTGGTTTTAGGTTTTTTCAAGACAATGTTATGGTCAAAATAGTTTGAGAATTCCTCTTTTGGAATCACCTTTCAAGGAGGTTCAAAAGGCTGTTCAAAGAGCCTTGCAAGGTAAGGGGCTACAATAACTTCATCATTCATCTTTGCTGCTGCTGCTTCTTCGTGTGTCTCTCCTCTGAATGTCCCTTATAAGGACACTTGTCGTTGGATTTAGGATGCGCCCAAATTATCCAGGATGTCCTCATCTCAAGATTCTTTAACTTAATTACATGAGCAAAAACCCTTTTTCCAAATAAGGTAACATCCATAGGTTCTGGGGCTTAGGCTATGGGCACATCTTTTGGTGAGGCTAAAATTCAGTCCACCACAAGAACCCAAATTTATATTACCTGAATGGTCAAAACAATCTTAAGCCATTAATTTAATTTAAAGTGGTCCTAGTCCAGGACCACTTAGTTTCTCTAAGTATCTGGCAGAAGCCAAGACAAATCCTCTTTGAAAAAAATGCATCTCCATCCTTGACCTCACAAAAGTTCTACAAATAATTTCTCAAGGAAAATGAGCAGGTCATGGTAAAAAAGAAAAAAAAAAGCACACAAGAAAACAAGGCACTACGAGTAAAAACCATCAGAAAAAGATCTATGTGAGCAGTTTTATGTATAAGGATATTGCATTGCAACTAAAATACCTAGGCCAAAATAAACCCTGTAACTACTAGAGTTTTTAACCAGGGGTCAGTGGATCCCCAGGGATCCTAGGGGTGTCTGAAAATCCCCTGAAGTCTTGTGTAAAATTTTTTATATGTCAATAGGTACATTTTTTAGAGAGAATTCATAGATTTCATCAGATTTTTAAAACAGTACCTAACTTAAAAGAGTTTTAAAACTATTCCAGGTCTACCATGCACCAAGTAAAAGCTAAAGAAATTTGGGAATCTATAAAGATTGTTGGGCTACTGCATTATAGGAAGAGCTTTTAAATCATAGAAAGTAAGATTTTATGAAAATCAAGATTATGACCACTCTTATCATGATCAGTTATAGGAAGGATGCAAAAGAAGTAGGCCACATCCTGAATGAATTTGTATTAGAAAATCAATAGATGAAATCAACTTTAAAAAAACAATGCTAATATAATAGTGTTCCCACTTTGTGTCATGCTCATTCCCTCCTTCATACCTCCTTTCATTCTATTTATTTCCCCTAAGAGGCTCTACCCAAGCCCTGTCCTTTATCACTTTATATTTCAACCCTCTTCAAAGTCAAGTTCAAACTTTACCACCATGAAGTCTGAAGTCTTTCCTAGGTTCTTAGGCCAGTGCATCTCTCTCTCTCTCCTTTCAACTTCTATGACTTTCAAAGAAAATTTTTAAATTATTAATTTAACAAATACTTATTTAATTTAAATGACCAAATTTAGCATTTCTTTTAATTCAGAACTCTGTTGGTTGAAAAAAAATTCACTTAAACTAGCTTAAGCAAAGGAGGGGGACAGAGAGAGAGGGAGAGGAGAAAGAGAGAGAGTGAGTTTATTGAACCTCTGAACCAAATAATGGAACGAGCAAAACAAGAGTAGAATTGACCTTCAGGCTGTCAGGAGTGAGAGCTGTCAGCGTTTTCTGAGCCTCTCATCCCCACTTCTGACTGATTAATGTTTTATTCTTTCCTTCACCTGATGGAAGACACAGCTGCTGGCAGCGTAGCAGCTCCACGATCAGAAACAAGAAAAGGGTTGCTGTCTTTCAGACCCACTATTAAAAATCTCAAGGAAGAACTCTTACCGACTTGACTGTTGTCACATGCTCACCCTTGTGACAAATCCCTATAGCCAGGCAGTTGTGGTCCACTGATCAGCCCATCCTGGGTCGCACGTGCTCTGCTGTGGCCAGGAAAGATGTGTCTTACAGGAAGAAGGGAGGAAGGGTTTTCAGATAGGCAGCAAGAACAGATAGCCAGTGCCACGCCTAATTCTATACTGATTAATATTGATCTGCCTTTAGGTCTTATCTCTCTATAGTAAGCTTTTTAGAGTAGGACTTATTTTGCAAGAGAGGTCACACACTGCCTGCCACATGCATACTCTATTCTTTAAGAAATTGCCCACAGACCCTGCTGCCTAGAAGACTATGTTTTGTACTAGTTGATACTGATCTCTGTCCTCCATCTCTGCCTGATGCAAGTAGAGCACCTTGCTAATTAGTTCTCTCTCTGTAATCTATCTCACTCCCTCCCTCAAGAATTCAAAACAGTAAAATAGAATAGAATTGGTCAGTTAGTGGCAGAACCTGAACCAAAATCTCATGACGTGTAAGAGGCTGAAAAGACCATGATGGTCACGTGCAATCGAGTGTCATGGGAGAAAAAAGTAGGCAGGCAGAGGACTCAGAGGAACCAGGTGAGTGCAGACCTTATGGAAGCAGACACAGAGCTAGCTGGGCATTTACCTGGCCGAGCGTAAGGTGAGGATCCATGAACTCCCTGAGCAAAAATGGAGTACTTCCTTTGTGCCGGGTTTTGAGGACACAGCTGGAACAAGATGAACACTTTCCTTGCACCCTAACAGCAGTGCAGAGCCAAGTGAACAAACAGGCAAACATAAATGTTTCCAGCGAACGGTGGGGACAGGAAGAAACCTACTGTTGACATGCCCAGCATGAATCAAGAATCATGCCCCATCTCTAGTGTCTGTGACTCCCAGTCCTCATGCAGCCCTATTCTTGAATCTCCGTGAAGTGGCACCATAGAAATCCTTCTCTGAGCTCACTTGAGTAGGTCCCTGTTTCATGCAATCAGGAATCAAATCAAAACACATAGCCTCCTCTTCTGTTCTTCACATCAACCAGCACCATCAATATCGCCTTCAGACGATCGAAGCAATGCAATTGAATACAGTCAAAAGCCCACTCCTTGGAATCTTGGGAACAGGCAATTTACTGAGATGGAATGGGAAGAATTTTTAATTACATCTCCTTGCTATGCCAACTTCAGCCCTGATGCAAGATTCAAACACTGTAGGATCCTTTCTATTTGGTGCTTTTGGGTTATTACAAGTGCAAAACTGACTTGGGTTATTACAAGTCCAGAACTATTTTTTGGTGTTGATCTTTCTAGAATATGCGTGAGACATAGCAGGATTTTCCCTGGGATATGTGCCATGTGCCCAAAGCAGGGGTGGAGGGTGGAGGGGGAGAAGGGGAATGGGTTGAGATCAAAGAAGGACCCCCTAGTGGGCCATGGCCCAAGCCACAGAAATGCAGCAGTCGTCTGCAAGGGTGGGAGGAGGGATGGAAGCTGGTGCTATGGTCTCCGGGTGCCCAGGCTGAGGTCAAGATGGACCTCTGTTGTTTCTGCCCACCTCACTCCTCTTCTTTTGGGAGTTCGCCTCTTCCCAGCTACATGACCTAATCAATTTCAAGCTCTCTTCTCACCTTTTTCTGTGCTTGTAAAGTAGTTCAAATTTGGTTCCTGTCACTTGCTACCCAAAGAATTAGGAAGATCTTACTTGTGGTGCATTCAGGAACCACAGGCTTAAACAAAGGAAGCCTGTGAGCTCTGTCAGTGGAGGGACCCCATGCAGTTAAGCAGAGAGACTCTAACTAACGCCTTAGGTGTGAATGTGGGGCGGGGTAGGCTGTCTTGGCCACATGTTGACACAAGAGATTAAGTTGCACTTGGATACTCCACTTAAGAGCTACCTTGATTGAAAGAACAAACTAAAAAATAATAATAATTATTATTATTATAACTCATTTCCCTCACTAAGTTCTATCTTTTTATGAAGGCCACTTGAAAACAAGAATCTCCCCTTTGTGTGCAAATGGAAATGCGATACCTGAAAAGAGCCTCAGTATGGGTCACAGATTGTGGCATTTCCCTGTTCGCTGCCTTTATTGCTGTCAGAGAACAGAGCACTTACATTTTTCTTTGTTTATGTCACAATGCCTTTATCAGTGGTTTCTTTTTTAAAAAAGCCATTTGATTTTCTTTGTCTATTTTTAAAGAGATCAGTAAATTTCAAAACCAGCTTGCGACTTTGCAGACCCCCAAGCTTCTAGTCTTGGCTAGTCGGGCCGCCCCTGGCATGAGCTTCCAGGCCACTTTCTGTGGCCACACCGGGTATTTCATGTGAGGGGCAAGGCCCATGGGAAGCCACACTCTCTGACACAGTCTTGCGAAACCTCCCAGTGACCCATGTGGAGTGAAAAGTTCAACTTCATTCCAGCCAACATGAAAGAGCCACAGCGGTCAGGGACGGTGACCTGCCATGCCCTAGACAGCCCTGCCTATGACCAGGAAAGGCTCCCTTCTGTAAGAACATGGGAGCGGCCAGGGGGAATGCTCATCTGGCCTCCTGGGTAACTCACAGCCTGTGTCCCTCACCTGCAGCTGGGCTGAGCCGGAAGTTCAAGAGGGAGCCTTTTCCAGCTCTGGCCACCAGGCCACACGGGACCAGCAAAGAAAGGCATTCCAGTGCTCCATGAAAGAGCATAGAGCAGCCATTGTCATGTAAAATTAGCCTGGGCAAAGCCCCAGAGAACACAGCATTGGACTGCATCCAGCTCTCCCCGAACAAGGGCATGTGACAGATAAAGACTGTTCTAGCTCCTGCTTTGGGTCATCAGCATTTTCCCAGTTCCTCACTGTCCATCTGCTACTTTCTCTCTCCCCCCCCTGCCCTGGATTCATTGATCACCACTTTTCTTCCCAGCAGATGCCTAAGAGAGGAAAGGATCCTCGTGGCCATGGAGGGCAGGGGGAATCCAGGGAATAAATCCAGTGGCCTCGCATTTGCCAATGCTCCGTTGCAACTGCACTCGAGGTCAGCAGACTGACTGGCTCTCCTTGCAGACTTGCCTTTCTCTGTCAAATGCCTACTTTGCCCACAATCACCCTTCGGCCTGATGACACAGAAGAAAGGTGCAGTCTGGTGTCCCCCTGAGGTCTTTCATTAAAAGCCAAGGCTTGTTGGGATTCTGCATAATACCTTTACCAAAGAAGGATTCAGCTTTCTCTCCATGCCTGTGAAAAACCCAGAGCTTTCCACTAGTGAATTATCCTGGCCTCCTACAGCCAGGAAAGCTTTTCTGCAGGCCTCTCATCAATTACTGTTTCTTTTCCAGTCTGGACACTCCTTGTCGAGCGAGGCAGGAAACTGAGCTGTGCACAGAGACCGTGCTGACCAGCGTACTAACTGAAAAATCCACTCTCCAACTTCTCCAAGAAGTGGGCTTTGGAGTTCTTGGCATCTCAGGCTGAATTTTCCAGCCTTATACACAAAAGGATAAGGTGGTCCGTCACCTTGATCATTTTTATTGCCCATAAGGAGGTAGCAGGGGACAAATAATTGGATGCATCGAGCTATGGAACAAATGAAAGTGTAAAACTCTCATGATCAAGTTCAGGGTTAAAGCGACTGGCTCTTAGATGTGCAAGAAATTTGGCCTTCCTCGAAAGAAAAAATGAGCACGGAGCCTCCAGCAATGGGTCTAAAAGCGAGTCTTTCACAGGCTTGAAGAAGCATAGAGTGTTTCCCATTTACTATCCAACACTCAAGAAACAGCATCACTTAAGAAGTTAAATTAGGGTTGCAAACTAAGGCGGCAATATTGGAAGGAAAGAAATCAAAATAGGCTTACTGGTGTGCTATAATGACGGGATTGGTACTGGTATTTTTTATTATATTTTCTCTATTTTCCTAACTTCTTATATACCATAATCATTTGTAATTAAAAAAAACCCCAAAAAACCTCCCTCTTGCTTTTTTAGCATGTCAGCCACCCAAACATCCATTTCAAAATGTCAGCACTCGTTTTGGACACCTTGCTGTGTTTCCCCTCAAATGTCTCAATTCACGCACCCCCCGTCCCTATCTCTGCCTCCAGGTCCCGGTGCAGGCTCTTGGGGCAGGTCCATTCCTCCTTCTGATTATTGACGTCCTTCCCAAATGGCTTCCCGGCTGCTGGTCTCACTCATCCTCCTGTCCACCCGCCAAGAGCAGCCAGAGTGAGCTTTCTAAACTAGAAAGCTGGTCACGTTGCATTCCCACTCACCCTCTTCCAAAGCTCATTGCTGCCTTCAGGAGACAACACACACTCCGTTCCACACACACAGGGCTCTAACCTCATCTGTCCCCCACCAGCCACTCTCCCCACTGCCACTCCCATTGTCCCTCTGGATCCCTTGTCTCCAGCAACACTCATCTTCTACCAGTCCCCCCAAAGCTTATTCCAGCTACGGCCTCCATACGTGCCATTCTTTCTGCCTGAAACCCCTCTCCGCCCCCCAGGGCCTTGAGGAGCTGCCTCCCAGGCCCCTGGGAAGTTCCAGCATCCCATATTTCCCCACCCAAGCAGAAGCTGATGGCCACACACTTTGTTCAGCCACCGACCCTGTCTTCGTGGTAGGTCTCGGTTTTGGAGCTGCACATCCATGTGTCTGTCCCTCTCACGAGACTGTGGGCTCCGGGTGGGCAGGGACCCGATTCGATTCATTGCTGTATCCTCAGCCTCTAGCTTCTATAGTGCCTGGCACAGAGGAAAGCTTGGTGAATATTTGTTGATTTAATGGAAGGATGATGGTAAATCAAGGAATTAAAATGTGAATCTCTGCCATACTTGTAATCATTTTTAAAACTGTAATATCTAAAGTACTCAAGAAAAGGCAAATCATATCAAATGTCTATTGGTTCCCCCATTCTAGACTTTTTATCTCTCTCACTGCTTCATACCTCCCAGGCCCAAAATAAGCATCTGTAAGGAAAGTATAAAGAGGAACCTACCAGGATCTGTTGGGCCTTGGCGTAGCTGTGCTCAGGTGTTTCAGTGACAAAGGATTATGCCGTCAACACTGCGGATTATAGGAAGGTTTATGTTTTGAAAAGGAGTCTTCTCCTTATCCATTGCAATTGCAGAAGCCCTGCCTCAGTCTCCTCTTTGTGCATCCCAGGTCACTAACTACGCGACAGAGGATAAGGTGAGCAGAAGCCTAAAGCCACTGCCACATGAAGATTAGACATCAAGGAAGACAAAACATCCCTGAAATTCTAATATAAGTGCACAGGAGATAAAAGCGTGCTAATGCACCGCCAAAGAGCCTGGAGTCTAGGTTCCAGCCCACCCAGCCATTAGCTGCGGGACCATGGGCGAGTCACCCAATCTCTTAGAATCTCAGTTCCCTCAGTGTAAAATGAGGAGACTGAAGTGGGTGTCCTAGGAGAACCAGTGAAATTGCGACAAAGCACTGAAACTCTGTGCATAGTGTGGTGGTGAGAACCCGGCCCGTGGAGAGAGTCTTTGCCGTGGAGAACTCTGCATGGAGAGAGTGGGTTCGATTCCTGGCACTGCTGTGGGTGAGCTCTGCGTCCCTGCATGTCCTCGGGCAGATTTCTTAAGCTCTTTGAGCTTCAGTTTCCTAATCTGAAAGATGGCGCTTATAATATGGAACTTCTAGAGCTGTTGGGAGGAATAGAAAGTAACATCTGCAGAGTAAAGGTTAGCTCTGATCGTCATCTTTGCCTTTTTAGGCCACAGAGCACAGCAGTTAGGGGCACAGACCCCCCTGGTTTCAAATCCCAGCCGTGTCCTGTGACTTTGGGCAAGCTGCGCATTTTCTCTGAGCCTCTGTTCCTTCCTGTGACAAAAGGGGATAATGGTTGTACCTACCTCAAAGAGTCTTTGAGAGGATTAGATAAAATAAATGTCATAGATAAGTTTAAGGAAAATGCTCAGGACCTGGCAGCCAATGCCTTCGCCCCTTTCACCGTCTGAACCGAGTCCGCCAGACCAGGTGCTCCCGCCCCTCCCACTCCAGCTCCTTCTCAGCGGGCCCCCCTGAAGTCACAAGGGCCCCCCTTTCCCATCCTTCCTGAGGGAAGCAAGGTCACAAGGTGTCCTTGAGGCACAGAGAAAGCTGGCCTGGAACTCATCTGCCCTCGGAGCCCACTGGTTCACCCTGCCTCACCTCCCTCGGTTCCTGAAGCTTAAAATAGCCTGAACCGGTGTGGCCACATTTCACTGTGCCACTCAGAGAGAGCCCCTAGGGTGTTTTCACAGCCAGCGCTGAGCTCCTGGCTACAAGCTGCAGCTGGAGTGATTCATACATACCCAGGCCTTCTGACTGCTCTCGGAGGGATCAGATCAATCAGCTACTTCAATAAACAGGGACTTCGGAACCCCTGCAGTGGCTGGGAGGAGTGCTGCTGGCCGGAGGGAAGGGGCCACAGGGTTCTAAGCGGAGGCCCCGAGCCACGTGATGGGAAAAACCTGGAGGGGAGTGAGGGGGCTGGTGTTCTAGATCCACCTCTGGCCCCTACTATTATGTGAACTGGAATAAGTCACCTCCCCCTCTCTTTGCCTCCAGATGGCGTCATCAAGACAGGGTCTTGGTAGTCTCTCAGATTGGTTCTGTTCTCCGCTATGCACTGGCTTCATTCTCAGACCTTACATTCAGGACGGCTTCTAGCAATTCCAAACCTACTTCTCGGGTTCACATCCAGGAGGAAACAGAGAGAGCCTCTCTTCCCCTCAGTGGTCCTGGCTGTGGTTGTGAAGTTGGGCTTTGTGCCCAGCGAGGGCGGGGGACACAGCGGGCTGGCCCACAGAGCCCATTCTGACCCCTTCTGGACTATGAAACTAAAATCTACACCCACGGCCTCCCTCTAAGCCAGGGATCTGAAAGCAAATTAGTGCCGCCCACTGGGTGCTCTAGGGTGAGATTGGGAGGGCAGCCGTGAGAGGGAAACTACTTTCCTGCTGTGGCTCCTGGCCAAGGACAGTTGCTCCAGTGTCCCGTCTCCAGCGTCTCAAATGTCTAGAAGCTTCAGAACCCTGGACTGCAGCAGCTGGGGATGTTTCTGAAAGCAGGGGCACCAGTGGGGCCTCCTCACTCGCCACCTTCTTGCTTGATTTCCTGTGGACAGCGGGCATCTTCCCCGGAACCCAGGCAGAGCCTGCTCCTTCAGCCCTTCCAGGGACTTTGTTGCCCTGCATTGAGTACCTTTCTGCTCAAACCCTGCCGGAGTAGTCCCTGTTCCCCGCGTCTGACTGCTGGCCAAGGCACCACCCCTGACCTCAGAGCCCACTGGTTCACCCCCCCTCGCCTCCCTTGGTCCCGTCACTGGACCAGACAGAGAGGAATGCACCCGTCTACGGGGTCTGAGTTAGTCACCTCTGTCAAAAGATATGGACTAAGAAAGAGAAGAAGAATATCCTGAAATGACTGTTACTTCAGTATTGCTAAATTACTTTAATAATTAAATTACAATGATTAAAAGAAAAGGAGGACGGAAATTGGGTGACCAAAACCAGCAAATGCCCACCCCCCATTCCAACCCAGATATCAGGGTAAGGAACCCTGGAAGACAGATAAATGGAATAGCAGAAGATGTCGAGATTTAATCTAGACTAAAATTACGATGTGACAGACACCGATGGTGCCACAGCCAGATCCCCCAACCCCCTTCCTGTGTGGAAGATGGCCCTGGGTGACCCGAGCCACTTTGCTCGTGCTCACAGAGAGCTGGGGGTGCCTGGGACCTCACCTTGCCCGGGTGGGCCTTGACTAATGACTGACCACGGCCAGAAGATGGAAGGCCAGTGCCACTGCCTCCAGTGTGGACTGACCCTGAGGCTTAAATACATTCCAGAGCTCCCCTGGGGGGTTGGGCTGAGGCTGCAACTGGGCTGGAAATTGGATTCTTCCCCTTCACTGTCATGCTCCCCTAGTCCCCAGAGGATCCCTTTGGATCAATCATTTGCACAGGAGCCCTCATCTCAGGTCTACTCTGATGAACCCAGCCGTGTTGAAATGTCCAGAGATGTTAGCAGCCAGTGAGAACCCTGACCCCTACTCTGGCTCACTTTGGACGTGACATTGTCAACACTGAGGTGAGTCTTCCCTCCCAGCTAGGATTCTGGATGCAAAAGAGATTCCTTCTTTTTAGAGAAGGGATCATTCCATGGGGATGTTCTATCATTCCTTCTTTGCTCTGCAGCCAGGATTAAAGCCTTGCAAACCTAAAAGAGCATCAGTTAATCTTGTTTTTATTTTCACTGCTCCTTGATTAGAAAATGCTAACTGGTTACCGGACATAACCGCAAGTTCCTAAATAAATATTTGAGGAAGGAACCTCTTTCCTTTCATTAACTCAAGAAAAATACCACTCTGGTGATGAAGGGCCCCTGGTACAGGGGCGTCTTGGCAGTTCTGACACCCACAGGCTCCCAGAAAAGGGAGACAGAGCAGAGAGAGGGGAGGAGCCAGCTTGGGGGGTGAGTGGCAGGTCAGAGACGAGGTCTCTTTGTAACCCTGCTGCTGCTGGGTGGTCACAGCACCATGGAGCCTCTGCGAGTTCATTTCTTCAGCCACAGGAATGATTGTCTCCTAGGTCCTTTCTAGTTCCAAAGTTCTCCATCTCCTCCAGAGAGGACAGCCACATTTCCCTCCACCATGAACATGGCGGCATGAACACAGCTCTATAGCATTGTATCATAATACTGAATTTTATTTTCTCCTAGAAATCAGAGGGGAGTAGAAGCAACTTATTTTATTAAGTATCTTTTTCTTTTTCTGAAAAGTAAGCAAATGCATTGCACTCCTAGCAGATGCATGAAGGCTGAAGACTGACCTCACAGTGCCCAAGAACAATTCCTGACCTCAGCCAGAGTGAACATTGGGAATGGCCTTCTCAAACAGCAGTTCAAGTGTCCACATCAGTAACGTCTTTGTCTCGGACCCGTGCATCCCACGATCTTGCTACCTCCTGTCAGGGGGCCCATTATTTGGGAGGTGGTTATATTGTAAGAAAACTTGTGTTTGCCAAATTGGAGGGTTGGGTAATTACAAGGGCAGGACTTCACGTAGGTGGTTTCTTCAGAGGCCTTTCTTTATTTGCTGCTTAGTGTAGAAGAAACCTCATTTATGCAGTTGCTTTTTCTCCCAGGGAGGCTGAGAACTTGGTACAGCTAATGGACTACATATCACTGATTTTTATATAGTTCCAGGCAACTTAATACTAAAGCAATTTGATGATTTGATATTATGAAAAGCATCTTTTTATTGAGAACAGAAGATTAACTACTTGGATGTCCGTTCAGAAAACAATGTGGCTGCCAAAAGACATTTGTTTCTAGAAAGAAAGAGACAAAGACAGAGGGGAGGGAGAATGGAGGGAGAGAGGGAAAGAGGGAGGAAGGAAGAAAGAAAAAAGGGTATATGCGAATACATGAATACATGCTGGTAACTTTTAACCCCTGGCAGACCAGCCCAGCTCTAATAGAAATGTGATGTGAGCCACATATGTAATTTAAAAATTTCCAGTAATCACATTAAAGAAGTAAAAAAAAAGTTTTTAATAACATATTTGATTTACCTTCACACATCCTAATTTCACCTAATAGTTTTGAAATGAAATTATCATTTCAACATGTGATCAATGTAAAATTATTAAGATATATTGCATTCTTTTTTCCCTAACTTTTCTAAATCTTCATAGTCCTGTGTGTTTTTGCACTTGGAGCACGCCACCTCGGGCGAGCCGGGTTTCGACACTCTGCACAGCACAGGCCTCTGCCCGTGCCACTCAACTGGACGTCCTCTCCAAAAGGACACCAGTGACCCCCAGATGGCCTCTTCTGGCTCCCAAGCCTGCTTCGCGTTCTCTTTGATGTTTCTGCATTGCGAGTCACATTTGATTACTTACTGTTTAAAACTCTCTCCTCCCTTGACTTATAAAACCTGACATTCCCGGCTCCTAGCCTGTCCCTCTGGTGCTGTGCTCACTGTGCTTTTCACTGTCCTCCAAACATAAGTCGTCTTTCTCTCGCTCTCTCTCACGCTCTCGCTCTCCATGTGAGAGGCCCCTGGGCTGAACCTGGCTCTCTCTTCCAGACAAACCCTAATCTATCCTCCTACTCATGCCGGCTTTCCTCTCTGACATCCTAGGCTTTGTCCGTGTCACCATTACCAACGAACAGATATTTAATGAGCACTTACTCTGCACCAGCTGCAGGGGTGCAACAGTGGACTCGCCAGATGGAAATCCCTGTCTTCACAGAGCTGACACTCTAAGAGGACTGTCAGACAACAAGACATAATAAATAAGAAAATACATAGTGTGTTAGAGAGCCATGTTCATGGTGGAGGGAAATGTAGCGAGATAAGGAGAATGGGGAGTAGAGGGGAGGGCTGGTTGGGTGGCCTCAGGAAGAAGGGGACTTTGGGGCAAAGACTAGAAGGAGACAAGAGCAAAACCATGCAAGCATCTGGGGAAGAGCATCTAAGCAGAGGGACTGGTGCAAAGACACTGTGACTGAGTATGCCCAGTGTTTAAAGTTTGAAGAGACCACCGTGGCTGGAGTCCGGTGAGCAAGAGGGAGGAAAGAAGGAAAGGCCATCGGAAGGTGGTGGGAAGCCTGAGAGTGGCAGGCCAGCTAGGCCAGCGGGAGGGCCTTGGTCACCCAGGCTTGGAATGTGCAGGGCTGGTCTCTCCTTCTGTGCTTTTCCATTCATTCGGTGTGCAGGGCTGAGACGTGCCGTTTCCTAATTCCATCCCCCACTCTCCATTTTATCCAATCCCCCTCAGTAGGTTACTATCCCCAAAGCAGAGCAGTGGTCACGTCCTCCCTTTTCACATCCTGTCCCCGGCACCTTTGGGATCAGGTTTAAAGCCTCTGACGAGGCTTTCATGAACCTGTGTGATTGTTTAGGGTCCCCGTCCACGACCGCCCTTCCCTGCAGCCAGAGTGGAGTCCTCCCCGCCCACGGTTGCTCCCCGCACCCAGTGTTCTGTGTCACTGCTCAGTTCAGTGAGGAAACAAAGGGTCTTCCATGAAGACTTCCCTCAACCTGCGTCACCCCCAACTGGTAGTTCCTTCTTTGAACTCTCAAGCATCTTGCATTCGTCTTTATTAGCATATTGGCCATATTTTGACTTGCATTATAGTTACATTGTTTTATCTCCTCTCCTAAATTTGTCCAGGAAACTTGCCTTTTTGGTGTGTGCAGACCTTGTAGTTCCCAGGGCTTTGCCTCCCCCAAATCAGGTACCAGGTATTTGCTGACTATCACACCGAATGCAGGAATGCGTTGCAGTGCTATAACCGGCTGCTGTCCTGTTCGGCTGTGTGAGGGCAGGGGAATTAGGCATTTTCTTTCTTTCCTCTTACCGCTGAAAGTGAGTAGTATCTGTTTGGTTATTAAAATAAAATGTTTTTAAAATCACCGAGTCATGGTCAGTCATCAGTCATCAGACAGGCAATTAAACGTCGCTTTAGCTACTAGAAACGAGGCAAGCATTCCCACCTCACAGAGCTGCAGTGAGAATTAACAGATCACGTGTGAGATATTAGGTACCTGGCCTGGCACGGGATAAGTGCCAATAAAAGACAGATGTGAGGATGATGACGATGATGATGGTGGAGGTGGCGGTGATGATGGTAATTACGTCTTGCAGAGAACTAAAAATGAAATGCTTTTAAGGAGAAGGTTCTGTCCGGGCGGTTGAGTGATCACAAATCTCAGTGTAAGGTAATTAAGTTTTCCCTTCATCTGATGCTATTGGTAAAAGCAAAGGTCATCTGATATATTCATAGAAGTTTCCAGATATATCAATTATTCATTCCCACGTTTGACATTTCGAAACAGATGAATTTGACACTGGGACTACAGATGACTAAAAAGGGAAGGACCTCGTTAGCATGGCTATTTGACGTGATGAACTGTGTAAAGCTGCTTTGTTAGATGTTTGCATGGTTTTCAAAAAGGAGCAAATTCTTCCCATAATAGTTCCGTAGCTTTTGGTTTTATATTATAAAATAATGCATGTTTATTGTATAAAATCTAGAAAACACAAAAAAAGTAAAAATCATGCATAATTCCACTGTTTAGGGGCAGTGACCATGTACATTTTAAGGTATATTTTTCTGATCTGTTTCATTATATTCCCTTCTAATAATTTGGGGAAAAAATGCAGTGTATCCTTTCTTACTATATTATTGGTTAACAATAATTTGAATTCATTTTTATCTAATTATTAATGGCAAGAATGAAATAATGCCTGTTGCCTTTCTCTTGTATAAGTATGATATTTAGTACATTACTTACTTTAGTCTTCTTCCAAACATTCCCAGCTTTTTTGGCTTAAATCATTATTATTAATAATTTACATCTTCTCTTTCAATGATTATTTTAATGTTTACATTAATGTTACAACCACATTAGCAATAATTATTTAGATTTACTTATATTTAACTGATTTCCTAGTTTAAGACCTATACACTTATACTGTACCTTTCTCACTCTTTTTTTTTTTTCTTTTTCCCACTTCAGTAAGCTGGTCTCTCTTTCCCATTCTTATTTGTTTACTTCATCTATCAGTTGACTGGTTTCTTCTACAGGTAATTTTTTTAGGCAGGACATGTAGGTCGTTGACTTTCTGAGGTCTAGGATGTCAGATAATTTTTTGCATGGGTGACCTTAACTTGGCTGAATGTGAAATTCGTAGTTCATAAACACGTCCCCTAAAATTATATAGATGTTGTTGTTACCTCTTCTGTTTCATGTGATGAAGGAGAAACCTAAAGGCACACTGGTATTCATTCATTTGTGGTAATTTTCCTGAATACTTATATTCTTTTGGTTTTTTTTTTTTTTTCTTTTGTCCTTGAAATTGAAAAAACTCCTTAGGGTAAATCCACTGGTCTATTCAATAAATTTTGCCTGGTACTTAATGACTCATCACTTTTCTGTAGCAATTTAGGGTCACCCTGTTTGGTAGCAGGGTCAGAAATAATGAATTTCAGATGCTCTGAAATCCAGGCAAGCCCCAAGTTTTTTAAATATGCACATATTTAAATGTGAGAGGTGGTGGCAGGAACTCAGCCTGTTGAGTCAGTTCTGCAAATGATCAGCTGCATGACCTTGGACATGTTACCTGATTTCTCTCAGAGCCTCAGTGTCCCCTCTGTAGATGGAGATAGGAAAAACTCCTTGCAGATTCATTGTGAAAAATAAACGGAGTAACAACCAGGCCTGCTATAAATCATATCTACTCTTCTGCCGCGTGAAGAGAGTAATTCCTCCCCTAGGCCAAGGTCATAGAACTTTGGTTCAAGAAAACGCCAGATTCTATATTGGGACTCAGAGTTGCTCTTCTTACTAACTGGAAAGGGTCTTGGAGAAGTGGCTCCACCCTTGAAGGAAGAGCATATCCGAGGGGAGCAGGGCGTCTGCCAGGGGAGAGAAGGAACAACAGTAGCTCAGGCCCAGGCACAGGAGCACGAACTCCATTCAGCC
Organism: Lemur catta; assembly: GCF_020740605.2. Lineage (NCBI taxonomy): Eukaryota > Metazoa > Chordata > Mammalia > Primates > Lemuridae > Lemur > Lemur catta. The sequence goes on along the minus strand of NC_059141.1, from coordinate 13,733,239 downwards.
TTGGGAAGAGCCAAGGGGAAAAAAAAAATGCTGTTTCCCTCTTGGTCCCTGATATGCCTCTTGTCCTTGTCTTGGATGTTCCTGCTGTCCTCGTCCCTTACATCATGACTCAGAACTGTGGACGCAGTGTTGGTAGACCCCATTAAATCATGGGCACTCACCACTCAGACTGGTCCACAGCCAGCAGCTTCGCATCACCCAGGAGCCTGTCAGAAATGCAGGATCTCAGGCCCTACCTGGAGCTACTGAATTAGAATCTGCATCTGAACAAGATCCCCAGGGGATTCCTGCCAGCGTCAGTTTGAGAAGCCCCGGTCTACACCACATGTTGGTCAGAACCAAAGTTTTAGGTGGCTTCTTTGTCATTAACCAGTGATTTTATTTTTATGCCTTTTAAAAGTAGAAGTGAAAGCACAGCAAAGGGTTCTAGAAGAAATGAAAGTAAAGCAGATGGAATTTTAAAAAACAGAATAAAGGACCAATAGTTTCTCACTCAGCCAGTTTCAGGGGAGCCAGGGAAGGGCCTGGCTCCTCCCCCTGAGGCCGCCTTAAACTGCTTCCTGGTTTTTTTAGCATTTAGCCAGCACAGGATCATTCTTTGCTGAACAGTTCTTAGCCTCGCTGCTTGACCACAATAATGAGAACACAAGTGCTGAAAGCCACAATCATGCCACATGTGGCTTTTGTGACTCCCATGCACCTAATTGTGGGGGATCACATTGTGTCCATAGACGTGGTCACAGAACAGAAACCGGCAGGCAATGCAGCTGCTTCTGGGGTGTTCTGTGGTGCCAGCCTTGGTCTCTCTCTGGGCCCCAGGTTCTCTCTCGCCTCTTCTCCAGCGACCACCCAGACGGTGAATCTGTGTCCCCAGCACCGGCCACCAACCCCTGGCCAGAGGCAGAAGCAGAGCCAGTGAAGGCTCTGAGGCTTTGTGGCTTCCGGAACTCCAGAATCCTTAAGGACGGTGTGAGCTCTGTGGTCTCCAAGCTTGTCAGACACAAGCTCCTCTCTAGGCCTAATCTACCCATCCACCCTGAATTTCCAGAGAGGTAAAATAGGATGTCATTGGATGTGAGGGGAGCTAACACAATCCCGGCTCTCCACAATCCTCACGTGGCTGTCTGCGTCCACTGCTTGAGTTCGGGGAACATGCCTGTCTTGTCCACGCTTGTCTCTGTAGTATCCACTAGGATGTCTGGCACATAGTAGGCACTTAATATGTATTTGAACCTAAATCCCAGTGCAACAAGAACCTGTGTGATCTCAGACCAGAAGAGCGTAACACAGCGTAGCAAGAAATAAAGCTAATACTCAAACTGTGGATCGTGGCCACTGCCGCCTTGCAGAAGAATGACGCACTTCCGCTCTGCTGCACACGGTTGCTTCTTCCTTTCATCCTCGAGGATGAAAATATCCTCATTGGTTTGAGGGGCCACTTGGTGGAGGCAAGAGAGGTCCCCGGGCACTGGCTGCCAGCAGAGGGTGAGACTGGAAAACTCAGAAGCCGAACACAGTGGGAGGATGTGAGGATTTCAGGGCAGCCCAGCAGAGGGGTGGGGCGACAGGGGGAGCAGAAATGGGAGGAAACCTGGGAGTGATGGGACCAGTTCCCAGGAGCCAAGAGGACCCAGCACCACAGCAGGGGACCGAGGGCCTGAGAAGGAAACTCACACAGGTCACTGCTGTGCAATGTTCTGTGGGAACTCCGCCCCATCGCCCCGGGCCTCAGAAAGTTGGCCAAGTGCCACCGTCTTGTGACGGGCGTCTCGTGGAAAGGGAGCCACGTTCAACATATGTGTCTCGTGGAAAGGGAGCCACGTTCAACATTTGGGTGGGTGACAGAGAGAGGCAGAGAGCAGAGCAGGGCCCAGGAGGGCAGCAGCTGCTGAGCGAGGACACTGAACCAGGGAAGTCGCTGAGGCCTGGGCTGGGAGCAGCACTCAAGGCCCCACCAGGAAGCCGCAGAAACTGGGAGGGGACACACGAGATCCTCCTGAGCCGGGGTGAGCTGGTGAGCACCACACCGATGGGAGGGAGGGAGCCCTGAGGCGGGACAATTGGGACACCTGGTTGCTGTTACTTGGGTTACATAAGGCTCCTCCCAATCCAGGAGCCGCCCCGGCTTTGGGGGAGTAAATCTTCAGTCTGTGGAAGCCGCCAGCACATGACTGAGTCTTAGTCATAATTTTGTAAAACCTCTCTGGAGATTCCTGGACAAAAGTGAGAATTGTCACTACAAAATGACAAATGAACCGGGATAACCAGGGTTGGATGACCTCCACCAGTGGCCCCTGCTGCTTCCCATGACAGCAAAGCCCTCCCTACTTAAAGGGACAGAGGTGCGATCACCCCCACCGCCTTCTGATGCAGAAGCCCCCGGCCCTGGGGAGGAGGGCGCTTGTCCAGGAAGCTCACCTGAGGTGGACTCTGTGGCTCTACGAAAAATAGGAACCGTCACAGTGGCGCAGCGAGGAAAAATAAAGGATCTCATTACTTGGAGAGAGAGATTTCAGAGAAAAATTATACTTAAAAAACCAGATGGTTCCTTTGTTTCCAATAGTCGTCTAGAAAGTCTCTATTTTTCTGCTCCGTGGAATTGAAATTGATTAAAATCGACATTTTTTTTTTTACCATGAGTCAGTTGACAAGAAAATTGAGAAAACAAAACAACCAGTGCCAACAGGGTTGTTTTTCCCTTTCTTTCTTTCCAAACAAGTAAGTCCAGAAGTTCTGATAAGCTAAAGAAAGAAAGAGAAAGAGAGAGAGAAAGAGAAAGAAAGAGAGAGAGAGAGAGAGAAAAGGAAAGAAGGAAGGAAGGAAGGAAGGAAGGAAGGAAGGAAGGAAGGAAGGAAGGAAGGAAGGAAGGAAGGAGGGAAAGAAGGAAACAGAAGGAAGCCAATGATCTGTTTTAAGAAGCCTCCAGCAGTTCCCTTTCTGAAGCGGCTGCACAGATTTGTGCTCACACACTTTATCCAGCTGTTGTACATCTGGAATCTTGGAGTTGTCCCTCTGGTGCTCTATGCAAAATAGCAAAAAAAAAAAAAAAAAAAGATAAAAAAAACACACCTCTGGTTTTCTACCCATGTGGTTTCATAGCCTTTTCTAGGAGGTAAAATCCAGACTTGCGCTGTGGAAAATTGCCACTCTTGGCTTGAAAGCCGCAGTTTAGCAATTGGCGTGTTTCAGGGAAACTGGTGGGTCTGACGATTAATTTGTATTTGCTGCCTCCTGGGGTTCCCAGTCAGCCATTTGGCTCCAGGAGCCACTAGTCTCTAGTGTTGCAAGGCTCACCAGGGATGAGGAAGAATGCGGCACAAATGTCACCAACGAGAACAGCCTCACTGTCTAGATGTCATCTGCCTTGCACAGTTTCCCCCAAGTCACCATCACATATACAAAAAAGGTAACAGGGACATTCGTGTCTTCCACTGACCACAAAATGTCTCCTGTCCCGGAGGCCTGGAGGTGGTGGCACTTTGGTGCAGCTGTGTCTTGCTTCTCCTCCCAGCCACGTGACCCACCTGAGCTGCTTCGTGCTAGCTCTGCTGATGAACATGAAAAAAGAGGCTGCGGGGACCAGCAGGGAACCCACTGACTGACTAATCACGCTTGGCCCATTTCTCCAAACACAATGTACATATGGGAGAAAGGCCACTGGGCTCTCTGTGGTGAGTCAGCCAGTAAGGAGATCCTTTCCCACCCCTGAGTAGGAATGAGTCCCAAAGGCCGTTGAATTTCCCATATGCGACTGTTAGAAATGGGGTGGAATTTTGGGTGGTGTGGGGAGAGCAGTGCACAGATTTAAATAAATAAATACAGTATATACGGTCTGTCCTTGTTCCAATGCACAATCCTGAGGTCCACGGAATTATGCTGATCATTACAGTGCTTTGGAGATTGGTGTTTTCTCCGATGCAAAGTGGCAAATGCAATTGAGGAAAGCCCATGGAATGCCAGCCCCAAGCTTTGAACGGTGCTCAGCTTATGCATTTGCACAGATGCCAGCCCCACAAGCCCCGTGCAAGCCTGCCTAACTTTGCCTACTGTGAACCCCTGCAGCATCCACCATCCGTGTCCTTCATCTTGCATGGAACATTTGCTGACTTTAAAAAATAGTAATAATAACCTTCCTCAGTATACTTTCTATTTTTTCTTTTCAATTCTTTTGTAAGTCCCTGGAGGACAGATCTGTGCCCTTTGTATCCCTAGCATCAAGTTCAGGGCCTTCTCTATAGAAGACCTCAAAATAATTCAATGAAGCGGAGCATATATATGTGAATAGATGGCTCACCCCAGTGAGGACAAGTATACTGTGGTAGGAAATGACAAGGACAGCAGTTCAACTCAGCAAACATTGCTGATGTCTTTTTGGGGTCATGGCTGAAAGAGATGGTAACAGAGGAGGGGCTCACAATGTTAGAGGTAAATGTCATCGTGCTGGGCGTTCTCAAGATCAGTGTAAACTGTAGGCATGGACGAAGGGAGTGGATAAAATCTGAGAAGATGCAGGAACGAGGGCAGTAAAAGTGTGGCCTAGCCATGGGTCATGCAGAGAAATAGGCTGGTGTGCTGGAGCCAGCTGTTAAATATTCAAGAAAATTGCAGGAATTTTGACAGCCTGTTGCTAAGCCATTGGTAACTTGAAATTGGCCACAAAGTACATATACCATGGAAATTGGCAAACACTACAAATCAGGGCTCCTCTGTTATCTCTACTTACCCTGACAGCTGGTTTACCAGAAAACTACTGCTAGCATGCAACCATCTGTGAACAGGCAAGAGTAATTTTTGAGCAAAAACGTCAAGCTGACTGTGACCTTAAATGGCTTTATTGCGCAAAGCAGCTGCCTGGGCCAACAACTGCGTACGGTTCCAGAAGCAAAGGTTGGCCTTTACCTGTAGCTAGGCGTGCTGAGAATCTTTGGTCGTTCTTGGTCTTGTCAGCCACATCTGCCCACCTGACCCTGATTATAGTCACAGCTTTTCTTACAAAGAGCTACAATATGCGTACATATGTAATATGCAATTTGAATTTGTAAATTTCTCTCATCGGGAGTACTGCCTATGAATTTCATGCACCATTGTTCCTGGCAGTGGTTCCCCAATGTGAAAGAAGCAGAACCAAGAATAACCACCTATGTCTGAGATCTCTGTGTGTGACACTTTCTTCTTGGATTTTTTGCTGGCTTTATTTGCTCTTCTCTATCTAGTATGTTTCTCCGGGTGATCTTATCTAGTCCCCTGGCATTGAATTCTGTTGTACACTGACGGCACCCAAATCCAGCTGTGGTTTCTCCCCTGAGCTCCAGACTCTATCCAGCCTTGTCCTCAGCGTCCCCACTAGGATGTCTGACCAGCATCTCAGAGACGTTAAGTCAGCTCATGTCACTCCTCTGCTTCCAGTGGCTTCTCGTCTGTGAAATGGTGTGGTCTACATGCCCAGCCCATCACTTCTCTGTCCTCTCCTGCTGCCCCCTGCCTTACCATGCCGTCTCCTTGCTGTCTACCAAAGACCGCAGACAGGCTCCATTGTAGGAGAACTTGCTCTTCCATCTGCCTGGAAAGTTCTCTGCCTGGTTGTCCTCCTGGCTGCACCTCCTCTGAGGTTAGAGAGGCCTTCCTGACTGCCTTATTTTAAACTACAACCTTCCTTCACCCTCTGCCTTTCCTGTTCCCCTCCTCTTATCTCCTCTTAACGTACCAGACCTTCCTGTTTATTTTCTCCTCCCTACAATGGAAGCCCCCTAGGGCAAACGTTTTAATCCCCCTTGTTCACTGATGTATCCCCGAGACCTAGCTCAGTTCCCTGAACATAGTAGGGGCTCAGTAAATACCTGTTGAATGAACGAATGAAAAATCTTGATTTCTGTCCTCAAACCTGTCCCTCTTCCAGTTTTCATCTCTGCTGACAGGGCCACTGTTTCACCCAGGAGCTCAGGAGCTGCTCACCCTGAGCTGCCTTCGTCCTCTGCTTCTGACCCATTGGCAGGTGCTGACAGCTCGACCATCAGGATAGAGCCTGGCTCTGTCCACCTGCCTCCCCTTCTCTGCATCACCATAGTCCACGCCGTCATCCCAACGGGACAGTCATCCCAACGGGACAGTCACAATCACTTCCTACCTCATTCTCCTGCTTCCAGGCTCCGCCTCCCCAGCACACCTTGCCAGAGTAATCTTTTTGAAATATGAAACATAAAATATGAAACACAACAGTTGATTCCTGTGCTGCAAACCTCCCAAAGGCTTCTCACCACACTTAGGATAAAACCCACGCTGCTTGACCTGCCTGCCGCTGGCTTCTCCGGACACACCCCTGACCTTTTCCCTGCTTTCTTCAATCAGCCACATTCATTCTTTCCCTCCACAGTACGCATTAAAGCCCCACTGTGGGACAGGGCTGTTCCAGATGTTTGGGAAACGTCATGGAACAAAACGGAAAAATATTTATAAAATATTTATATTATAAAAATTTATATTTATAAAATTTATTATTTATAAATATAATTTATTATTTATAAAATTTACATTTATAAAATATTTATAAAAATATGTCCATTCTACTTGGTGGGAAGCAAATAGCAAGTAATAAACATGATAATAGTTATCATATAGCATATAAGAAGGTGATTAGTGCTATGGAAAATAAAGGGAAATTAAAGGGGAATTGAAACCGCTGAGTTGGGGCTAGGGAGGGCAGACTATGGAATTAAATAGGTCCACACTGAAGAGGCAAGACATGGGCAAAGATAGGGAGTTGCGTCACGCTGGGGTGGGCTTGCACTGTGTCCGCTCAGCTAAGCTGGAGCTCCTTTTCTCGGAATTCCCCTCAACACATAGGTCCGGTTTAGTGTGGCCCACGAGAGACATTATGCACAAGATCTGGAAGGCAGGAATGAAGCAGCGGCACTATTCTTTTTGCAAGAAGGTCGGCACAGGCAGCAGGTGATGTTGCAGCTCGCTCACACTGATGTGCAGGGCTGGCTCGTTCTGTCGGACAACAGCTGGGCCACAGTTCCCACAGTCCCCACAGGGTCTCTTCCTTCAGCCACTCCAGCTCCCAGCCAGGTGCACGCTCAGCCCCTAGAGGAAGAGCACCTGCTTCCACCCACCAGTCACCAAATTGCACACTCATGAACTCACAAAATAAATAGATAAGTGTATTTTTGTCGGGGTTTATTATAGGGATAATATTTGTTTTGTTATGCTTACTTTATACATAATGGTTGGCTTCTTATCATTCCATCTATGGTCATATGTCCCCACCTTTTAAAAATCTTATCTAAGTGTCTAAACTAGAAGCCTCTGCAATCATTCTATATCCCTTTACCTGTTTTGTTTTATGACATAGACCACTCTCTCAAGTTATATATATGTTTATTTATCTGATTACTTGTTTAAAGAGGCCTACCCTATTCATTACTCCTTCTCCAGTGCCTAGAACACAGCCTGCACATGGTAGGAATTCAAAAAGTAATGTCCAGATAAATGTGTTTCAGGTCTTTTATTTTTGGTGGCTGTCAACAGATTTTGTAATATCAAAATAAGCTAAAATGGTTTCCACTACAGACATTTTCGGTGCACAGTTCACAACAGCTTAATGGAAAACCCCAGCATTCATTCATAAAGTCTAAAGGTGGAAAGCAAACCATTTTTATTGATTATACTAGACAAAATTACTTTTTATCAATAGACAGATTTCAAAAACACAACCAAACCAAAAGCAAGCCTTTTATTGTATCACACTGCTCCTTTCACTAAAAAAAAAAAAAAGTCCCCAGTTTTTCTTAGTGCTAAATATTGAAAACAATTATAAGATATCTGGTCTGTTAGTAAATTACACTCAGCCCTAGGGAGTACCTGAGTAACAGTGAGCTTGGTACTACCTCTCTAGTCAGAAATTGAGCTATGGTTTTTTTCCTAGCAAGAAAACACAGGATTATAAGATTCTTTAAATTATACTAAAGCAAATCAATCCTTTACAAGAAATGTCTGTTTTACATTTTAACCATTTCAAACTAAAGAAACTTCCAAGTCAAACCTTGTTTTGCCAATTCTGTAATAGAATAGGGATCCTAATTTTTGCCAAGTAACCCATTTCAATTGTCTTTAATTACTCCTTCTTTACATACTTGCTCACCTTACTTTCCTTTCCCTTGTGGTATAAGCTCTGAACAGCCCACCCAGCTGTGGATCTTCTGCACTAGAAGAGCTAGTGTTTTCTTACTATGGTCTTTCCTGGCATAAACTTCAACTCCCTCCTAAACATATTTGTTTGTTTGTTCATGTATCAAACCAATATATTTTGATCCTCTCCCGTGCTCCAGAGGCTGTTTTAATTTCAAGGACATTTCCTTGGAAGAGCTCCTAGTTTTTCTGACCCATAAATGTTGCACTTTTGACCCAAAGCAGCAAGTCTAGCCCTTCCTTGGGTTCCTGAACATTCTCCCTCAGATCTTTTGGGGCATAAACACTTCCTGCTGCTATTCCTACCATTCTCAGCCACTAATATCTATTTGTCTTTGGTTAAATACTCTTCCTTCCCATTTTTGTCCCTGCCCTTTTAAAATCTGAGCATCAGAGAATTTCCTGTGCGGTCTCTGGTTTTATTAGCTCCCTTCCCCTTTTCTCCTGCTGCAGAATCCCTTGCGATTGCAGATTCAGAGTGACATTTCCGAGACTGTCCCAACCCTCTAGAGACTTCATTCATTTGAAAGTCCCTGACTGTGACATCTGGCCTATCTCTCCTCTGATCTTTGGGAAATGTGCTTCCCTAAAGTCTAGAATGCATGCTTAACTATAAACCTTGCCCTGTGGCTATCACGAGCTCAAAAATGGATTTGGGATCCAAGCAGCCATGTACTTGAATCCTGGCTCTATCACTTATTGGTGATATCACCTCACTAAGTCAATTTTGTACCTAAGTTTTCTCCTTTGTACAAAAGGAACTACTCTAAAAATTGTATTTTCCAAATATGGCCACAGCAATAAATATGTATTAATACATGTATGTGTTCCATCCCATACACTTCTTTTACAATGTGATAGTGACACTCTCCTATTTAGGCAGGCAGAAGAATGCTATGTAACTTCTGAGAATAAACCATAAAAGGCAACACAGCTGCTGCCTGGTTCTCCCTCAGGACGTGTACCCTTGGAATAGGGTTGCCAGATTGAGCAGCAAATAATTTTGTAGTATAAGTATGTCCCAAACATTGCATGGGACATACTTATACTGAAAAATTATTTATAGTTTCTCTAAAATTTAAATTTTAAATACAAGGTGTCTTATATTTTATCTCGCAACCCCACTTTGGAGCCCAGAGCCACCATGTGGGAAGTTTGGCTACCCTATGTCTATCAGCTCATCAAGTTCCTCAATTTTTGAGTGTTCCCAGCTCAGGTACCAGACATGTGCATTGAGAAGCCTTCTGGAATGTTCTGGCCCCAGCCACCGTCTGCCTACAAACATGCAGAGACCCCCAAGCCAGAACCCCTACATGAGCACGGTCAACTCTCAGAACCAGGAGGAATAGTAACAACGAATGATTGTACTTGGTTGAAGCCACTAAATTTGGGTGTCCTTTGTTATACAGCAATAGGTAACTAACACAATTACCTACTTCATAGAATTATTGCATTGTTTAAAAAAGATAATGTAGTACGGCACCTAGCATGGCATCTGGAAAAAAATATTAATTCTCTTTGTCTTCCCCCTACACACACACAAACTCATCCATATACATGCATGACAAGTCATGATCTCTTTCCCCAAGATTATTTTCATTCCCACAGAACTGATTTCTCTTTATTGGTCATAACTGAGTCCTGAAGGTGTCAGCTGGTTCCCCAAAATGCTTTGTTGAACTAATGGGAGATTAAACTGACATCAAAATGAGAACTGTCAGATGCTCTGCTTTTAGCTGAGACCCCCAGCATGATGTGGGGAGCTGAAGCCCCCTCCCTGCTCATCTCATGCCCCTGAGCACTCTTGTCATCAGATTTGGGAATCATGTTTTATCTAACTTTAACATGGTCCTACAAAATCCAATCTGTTCTCCTCTCCTTTTATCTTTGCAAAGAGACTCTGCTGTGCTTCCACCCACAGACGCATGAATGTCCGTGAAGATGTTCACTGGGTGTTATTTGTGCATCTGCTTGTTTTCAGGTTTCCTCTCCCACCATGTGCTGATGCCATTATTTCATGGTCCTTATAATTCCCGATGATTTGGTCCCTCCAGAGCCCCACAGATTGCTACCTACCCCATCCCGGCTTCAGTCAGGTCAATGACACAATCTTATTTGTTCCTCCTCTTGGCATATGTTTATCACTCAAGGTAGAGGCACAGGGTCTTATGGCAGCCTGAATAATGGCTCCTCACCTGCCCAAAGATGTCCACATCCTAATCCTTGGGACAGGTGAATATGTTACCTTAGGCAGCAAAACAGACTTTGCAGATGGGATCAAGGTAAGGACCTTGAGATGGAGCAATTATCATGAATTATCCAAGTGGGTCCAATATAACCACAAGGGTCCCATACGAGGGAGGCAGGGGAGGCAGAGAGAGGTGGCGATGTGCTGGGGAAGCACAGTCAGAGGGGCATGAGGCCAGCAGCCCAAGAAAGCGCACGGCCACCAGAACCCAGAGAGAGAAAGAAAACAGCTTCCCCCCGGAGCCTGCAGGAGGGATGCAGTCCTGCTGACACTTTGATTTTAGCCCACTGAGACTGATTTTGCACTTCTGACCTCCAGAACTCTAAGATAGTAAATTTGTGTTGTTTTAAGCCACTAAGTTTGTGGTAATTTGTTGCAGCAAGAGGAAACTAATACAAACATCCATGAGTTTTATGAAATTACCCCTGGGAGCCAAGAGGACTCTCTAGCCCTTTCCAACCAGAAAGGCCATTCATGTGTTATGAGTGTATTTGTTTATAGTTATGACCTCATCTCCTTTCCTGAAGATTTTGAGATGGCACGTTAGGAAACAGCTCTCTTTTGGTGTGACCCAAACGAGCTACAGTTTCAGAGGGGAAATGTGCGATGACTTATGTGTGGGGATGGAGTATGTTTAGAAGGAAGAAGAGAATCTGCCAGAATTTAATCCCACTGTGTCTGCAGTCCCAGGATTCTTGCCTTCAGGATTAAATCTGTCTCTGGTTTAGAGTGAGAAAAATGCAAGACAGCCATCTGTGGTCGAGACTGCTGGCTTTCACCAAATTCACTTTCTCTTCTTCCTGGGCACCATCTAGACAGCATTTCTCAGCCCACCTTGCCGTTGGGTGTGGCCTGTGACTGAGGTGGCTGGTGGGATGTGAGTGGATGATGCAGCCACATCCAAGTTGCCCTTCCCCAAATCCCCCATGCATGTTGCTCCATGTTCTTTTCCCTCCCATTGGTTTGACACAGGTAATCATAACGACCTTGGAAGGTGTATGTTGGGGATACCAGACAATTTGGAAGGAAGCTGGGTCCCTGAATTCCTGCCTGGAGGAAATTTGACAGCCAATCAGGAACATCTGTATCTGTTTTGGACTTCATGTGAGAGAGAAATTAATCTCTATTGTGTTGAGCAATTACACATTTAGGAGTTGTTTATCATAGTAGCTGGCATTGCTTAAGGTAACACACCATGCAAATCCCAAATATTTTGGGTAAGCACAGCCTGTTTTGCAGACAAATGGGATTGATGCCACCTGTAAGAAGCTGATTGGAGCTTAGGTTTCACTACGAACACAGCAGGTTTCATAAACACGCCTGGAAGAATGGTTCTTTGCAGGTTTTCCTGGCTCAGCCCAGTCAAAGGCACTGCTGATGCAACAAACTCTTCTCTCAATGCATTACATAACTTAAATGAACAAAAACAGCTTGGCTTTAATATTTTCGCTGTGGTCTAAATCTGAATGAGGAAATCATTTAACACCCCTTGACTCTGTCAAAACACAGTTCTCTGGACACGATCATCCAAACATTCTTTGGTGTCCAAGAGAAACACGACTCCAGCAGTGCACACTTATCTCTGGACCTAAGATTGGGGTGACCAGCCATCTCAGTTTGCCTGACACCGAGGGGTTCTCCTGGAAGTAAGACTTTTGGTTTTAAAATGAGGAGAGTCCCAAGCAAATTGGGAAGAGTTGGTCACCACCCAAGACACTATGCTGCTAGAAGCCAATCCACATATGTGGTTGGAAATCCAGAAGAGAACAAAGAAGAGGGACTGTTTTCCTCCTTCTACCAGGAAAGGCACACTCTAAATTTAGGAAATGCTATGTTCCCTTATGGCACCACTGACTAGGAAACTGCCAGGGCCTCTGATTCATCCAGTGGTTGTGCTCAAGCCCTCACAAAGGCCAAAGGCAAATGGTGACGTTAGACCGGTTGGGAATGTGCCCCCAACATTCTGTCTTGCAAGGCAGGGTGGGCAGTTTATGCTGAGCGCTGGAGAATAGTCGCAAAGCAGAATGGTAACATTGCAGAGGGCAGCTGGGTGCACCCGGCAGCCAGGAGGGACTCGGTCACAGGAGGCAGCAGCTGGGGTGGAGAGCGGAGGACAGCACACCGCACGTAGTGCGGCCATCTGCTCCTCTGCCTGGGGTGTCCCTGTCACCATAATTCACAACCACTTGTCATTAGATCTGCCCATGCGGTGGTTCCTGGGATGTTGGACTGTTAATTCATCTGTGTGGTTCCTATCCCATGGGGTGTCTGCCCCACCTCAAGCACTTTGAGACTAACTTACAGGAGCGAAAGAAGCTGACCGTAATTACCTAATGAAGATCAAGACAGGCAACTCGAGGCAGTGCAGTATCTCCCAGTTCCCCATCTCTTCTATGTCTACACTCCCTATAGTATTGTTATTTACCATAGATTTTTCTTTATATTGACTCACTTTTGAAACTCAGATAATTCTATTTTTAAAGGAAATCGCACATCACCAACATAAATGGAAAACCACCATCACTTGACAGAAACATAATAATCATTAAAAAAAAATTAAGTACAAAGACAGCAGAGCAGTATTATTAAATTCCTGGTTGATGTAATTTCGGATGGAAACCTCCAAGTCTGAGGCTGCTCCGTCTTGAGTAAAAAGGAACAGTAGCAGAAGTTAAGAGATGCTATAGACATACTCAAACCGCATGGAGACTTGCTCCTTAGCAGCTGAAAGAGAGTTGACAAAGAATGAAGTGTTCTCCCTCTGAGATTCACTGTCATTGAACCCGGCGTTTGGCACCAGCGAAAATCCCCTCACAGTCAGTGGGTAATCTGATTTCACTTTAAATGAAGTGTCTCAAACAGTCCTCAGCATGGCCTGATATTTCAATTCCTTCTCTCCCTTGTCAGCATATTTTCCCACTGTACAAGATACTATTCCCAGACCTTTTCTCCTCTGCTCTCCGTACACCCCAGTCCCCACTGCTCATCTGGCCTCATACATATTAATATAATAAAAATAATTATCTAGAATCGTTTTCATGTCCCCACTGTTAAATCTGTGTGCCTGTTTGCATTGATTCCCATCTTCTCCTCCTCTCCTCTCTTACCACTGAGCAAGCGTCCACCCGCCCGTTGGTGGCAACAGGTTTCCTGGCTCCTGTTCTGCCTCCTCAAGGGTTTTGGCTACTTTGCTCATATCCATCTCTCTCTCTCTCTCTCTCTCTCTCTCTCTCTCCATCCCCACTAGTGTACCAGTAAACTCAGACCTCTTATCCTAAAGAAAAACCTCTCTTTCTACCCCGCTCCAGTTATATCCCATTTCTCTGCTCCCCTCACCTCCAAACTGCTCACTCACCATATCCGCCTCCCTCCCATGCCTTAACCCACCGTAGATCGCCTGCTTCTACTCTTCCTCTGCTCTCATTCCACCAAAATTGTGGTGGTCAAATGTCTGGCTTCTTACGCCCTCTGCTGAAGACACTTTTCTTCCTCGGTTCTGTGGCATCCACATTCTTGGCTTCTACTCTCTGTCTGCGTCTTCAGAGTTGCTTTTGCAAGACGCTCTTCCTCCACCCAACTTCCAAATGCTAGAGTCCTCCAGAGCCTGGCCTTGCGCGCTCCCTGTCCTCCCTCTGCACACTCTCGGGAGGGGATCCGAGCATCCCCACAGCCGTGAGTCTCCTCTGCCGGCTGTCAATGCCCACAGTGGCCACTCCGGCCTGAGCCAGCCACACCATGGAGCACTCCCCAGCATGCGCAGGTGTTCATTTACCATCTCCGTGCGGATGCCTGACAAACGGCTTCGATTTCATGCATCCAGAAATGAACTTGTGAAATTTCCCTCTATGCTGGCTATTCTCTAGTCTTCCTCCTTTCTGTGAAAGGCACCACCATCCAGCCAATGCCTGAACCATAAGCCTGGGAACGATGCCTTTTCCCTCTCTTCCTCTCTCTTCTCCTATGGTTACCCCCAAAATATATCTCCGGTGCATCTTCCTCTCTCCATCTGCACTGCTTCCTCCCCAATCAAGTCACCATCAATCCCTTTTCTGGATTGTTGCAGTAGCCCCCATCTCTCCAATACTCCAGAGGTATCTGTTCCAGACACATCATGTCACTTCCTTACTTGAAGCCTATCTGTGGCTTCCCACTGAATACAGAATGGAACCCAAAATCCTTCCTCCCAAACCTGAAAACCCCTACAAGACCCACTTCTCCAACCTCATCAAATTTCTCTTTCCATCTCTCTCCTACTACCTTGTGACCCCCATTGGCTTTCAATAAACAAATGGCTTTGAGTGAATGAACGAATGAGTAAAATGCCAAGACTTACAGAAAAGCAAACCTCGATACAAGGCTTGCAGACACAAATTTTGAGAAGAATCAAAAGCCTTTACAGGGAAAATATATGTGACTATGATCCTAGAATTAACAAAAAGTATTTGTTTCAAATTTTCCCAAAGCTACTTGGATGACACACATACTCATTCCTGAAAAATTGCAGAACTCCTTAGTTTGAAACGGTGTTTACATTGACTACTCGCATGCCTAATGGGTTCATTCATACACACAGACACTGAAAACACTGTCAATATTCCCAGGAAGGAAAAATGGGAGGAACCTATGCCCACAAAAAAAGAAAGCCATTTCTCATGATAAATTAGCAAATATACGTGTGCTGAATCTTTTAGGCACTGGCTCGGGGGTCAGATGGTCCAGATCTTATTTCAGGCCACCACAAACTTTTTCTTCCTGTGGAGGAAAGACAGCAGGAAAGTTCTCTGGGATTTCTTTTATAAGGGCACTAATCCCATTCATGAAGGCTCCACCCTCATGACCCAATCACTCTCCAAAGGCCCCACCTCCTAATACCATCACATTGGGGGTTTGGATTTCAACACGTGCATTTTGAGAGGACATGTCCAGTCCATAGCAAAAGCTCGGCATTTTCTGTGCCTTTGGGGAT
The DNA here is from genome assembly GCF_020740605.2 of Lemur catta. Taxonomy (NCBI): domain Eukaryota; kingdom Metazoa; phylum Chordata; class Mammalia; order Primates; family Lemuridae; genus Lemur; species Lemur catta. The sequence continues at coordinate 13,717,838 of NC_059141.1, read as the reverse complement.
TTGCCTGACTGTGCCCCCAGAAGACAGAGCACTCTACCTGTCAGAAGTATTTCACAGTCTCTGCTCAATGGATATCCTTCTCTTTCACATTTTTAAATATTTACATTTATTCTTCACTTATGGATGAAATGTCACTTTGATTAAAACTTGTGTTCTTACAATGGAGGTGTTTAGTCACCACAGCAGAGTGGTCTTGACCAGGTACTTGCTTCTTGTCACCCGCTCAGCTGTAACTAAGCTCTCTGATATAATCTGAACTTGACCTTCAGACAATGACAGCTCAAACATGTTAGTTTAATGTCATGTCAGAGCTGTGACCAACAATAGCGGTAATTGTGTCCAAACAGTCCTAATATTCAACAATGTCAAACAAGACTCTCAAGGGTGCATTGTGCAGGTAAAACTGAATTTGATGACATTGGCTGCTCTTTCTAGCAAGAATTCTGGATTCATTTTTATTTTGAAGTTTTGCTCCTCTAAGCGTTTCTGTGAGAGTATTCTACATTTCAACCTTGTAGAGTCTCTATTCAAGGTTGACAATCATTTTAATGGCCTGGTTTCTTCCATTTGGGCTAAAGAAAGTGACTTATTTTCAAAGTCTTCAAAGACTGTGGCAGCAAGCATGTATTTCATTTCATGGTTATAAATTTTAACAACTTTGAGTTAAATTATTGTTTCAGGATCCCACATTGATCTATGCAATGCAAAAGACACATAAATTCTAATAAATCTTCTAAACATTCCAAAAGAGAAGATGCTTAGGCCAATGGCAGGGCTTGTATTTTATGAAACACCATTGTAACAATTCCCATAGATTCTTAAGTAATGTGCTCACCAAGAAAATGGCCACAATAAGTAGTATAAAATACCACTTGTATTGAATTGCTGACAATTCTGCTTTTGTAATAATGCCTGTGATATTAACACCAGGAAGTATGTCACTACCTTTTGTTTTGTTTCTACTTTAAGTGCTACATACAATAGCAAGCTGGGAACAGATTTTATTGGGGAAGAAGAGTAATCTATTCCTTTCCATAAAACTCAAACCACGATGAATTCTAAGCTCCCCAAAATAACTGTTGTGTAGATGATAAACAAGTCCTGGAATTCCAAGTCATGAATCACTCATCGTTTTGAGTAAGCCATCAGGAGCCCTAAGGCATCGGAGTGTGGGGGCTGCTGGGGCACTGGACACAGCGGCAAGCAGGGGCAGACTCTGGAGGTGCAGCAGGGACCTACAGTAGGTAGGAAACCTTCATCATGAGAAAAAAAATGTAAATATGACAGTGAGATTGAACTCAGACGCAGGTTCCAGCAAAAGAACCAAGTGACGGCATTTCCATCTCGAATCAGTGACAAACAAAATGAACGATTCACCAACCTGGGGTCTCTGGGAGGAGTGGTGGGCTGGAAACTGCTGCTCACCTGTGCTCATAACACATGGGACAGCTGCAGAGCTAGTCCAAGGTCAAGGACCAAGGGTCAAGGGCCTTTGGACATCTACAACACTGTCCCAAGAACGGTATGCTAGACTTCCTCTATGCACCAAAACTAACCTACTTCAATTCCTTTAAAAAATATATAACATTTAATTTTCCTGAATACATGAATAACATGTGTTATAGATAAAAACATAAAAGTATTAAAAAATCAAATTACCTATACTTTTTTTGCTCTGAAATAATTTTCCATTAACATTTTCTACACAAATGTAGTTATGACACAATTGGAACTAGGATGAATATTCAGTTTTGTATCTAGCATTTTTACTTGCTGAAAATCACTTAATATTATATTGTGAACATTTCCCCACACCATTAAATATTCTCAGAAATGTGATTTTTAATGGCTGCAAAATTTTCATTAAAAGAGTATATCATAATTAAATATATCCCCATCTTAGGCATTTAGATTGTTTTGACTTTTCATTGTTATAAATGGTGGTGTGATGAACATTCTTCCTAACTCATTTTTAACAACCCTGGGTGGGGTGGGGGAGACACCTTTGTGTGCAGTGTGGGTAGAATTATTAACATGGTAAGAAAAACTATGGCACCACATAGTTAGGAAGGAGTTTCAAAAAATCGCATCCATCAAGGATTTAGATCTGTGTGATCTCAAGAAGACAGTTGCACTGAATAAACACAAAATCAGCCTTCTTTTGCTCACCTTTTTAGGACTGGGTTCCCAGTGAGCTTGAAATAAGATCAGTCAACAACTAGCTTCCTCTTCATGGGTTACCAAGTCTCACCTACATGCAGTAGCACGAAACTTCCAGATGAGGTTTGACAGCATGTTCCAGATGCTCAGTGTAAATGACTGTGACAAAATGATGAAGAAGGAAAAAGAAGCCTGCTCACTCCACCCTGACTAATTGATTGACTGATTGATGGTTGATAAAACATACATAACATGAAACTTACCATTTCAACCATTTTTAAGTGTACAATCAGTGGCACTAAGTATATTCACAATGTTGTGCAACTATCACCACTATCCTTTCCCAGAACTTTTTCATCTTCCTGAACAGACTCTATACCCATTAAATAGTAACTCCACATGCCTGCCCCACGTCCCCACCGCCTGCTAACCACCATTCTACTTTCTGTCTCTGGGAATTTGCCTTATTCTAAGTAGCTCATATGAGTGAAACCACGCAATCTTGTCCCTTTGTGTTGGGCTTATTTCACTTATTTCACCCGGATGACTCTATATTGTAGCATGCATCAAACTTTCATTCCTTTTAAGATTAAATACTATTCCATTTTGTGTATATACCACAATTTGTTCATCCATTCATCTGTTGATGGATATTTGGGTTGCTTCCACTTTTTGGCTATTGTGAATAATGCTGCAATTAACAACTTGTGTAAGTATCTGTTTAAGATCCTGCTTTCCATTTGGGTATATATCTAGGAGTGGGATTGCTGGCTCATGTGATTAATTTCTATGTGTAATTTTTTTAGGAGCTGCCAAACTATTTTCCACAGTGGCTGCATCATTTTGCATTCCCACCAGCAATGTATGAGGGCTCCACATTCTTGGACAGCACTTACTATTTTTGCTTTTTTTTTTTTATAACAGCCATCCTAATGGGTGTGAAGTGGTATCATGTTGTGGTTTTGATTTGCATTTCCCTAACGACTAATAATGTTGAACATCTTTTCATGTGCTTATTGACCATTTGTCTATCTTCTTTGAAGAAATGTCTATTTAAGTCTTTTGCCAATTTTTTAATGGGCTGCTTGAGGATCCTACTTTGGTTGGCACGAACAGACACCTAGCATCAGAGTGCTATCTACACAGAGCACTTGGTGGCAAGGACTTCTGACTCCCTAAAAAAGCACAGTCAAGAAGCAGGTTATTATGAGGCATAGGGGAGCCTCCTGGGATCTCGATACAGGAAGTTCTGTGGACCTCTGTGGACCTAGAAAGGCGTCAGCCGGCTGCCCTATTCCTGTCTCTCTCTCAGGGGCCCTGTGGTCCTGTCTCTGCCTCTCCCTACATGTCTGCTCCCTCCTGCAAGGGCTTAATCTCTGCTCCCCACCCCCAACCTAAGCTGCTGGCTTCCCATGATACAAACCCAGGCCTCATCTTCACATGACCTCAGGGCTCCAGGGGCCCCCAGTAGACTCAAGCTTCTCTGTCCCCTCATTCAGAATTTTTCCTCTGAGATTAAGAGCCTGCCCCAATCCAATCAGCTGTAGTCAGAGGGCCAGTCACATAAGGCAAATACGCCAGTTCAGCCCTGCCTTCAGTGAGGGCTGTGGCTGGGGAGCAACTTCAAAGAAGAGCATGTGGGGGCAGCAATGGTGGCTCTGCTCAGCACATGGGGGGAAAATTAAAGCTTTTAAACAATCTAATATCCTATTATGTATTGTACCCCTTTCTCAACCCCTGAAAGCATTCTACATTGGATGTTATTTGCCTTTGGTTTGATGTACTTGTTCAGAGAAGCGTGGCTGTGGTGTTCAAAAGGCACTGTTGGGTGTTGATGTGATAGTGAGCAAAGGTCTTGAATAGAAATTTCTCCAAAGATGCTGTACAAATGCCCAAAAAGTGTATGAAAAGATGTTCCACGTCACTAATCATCAGAGAAATGCAAATCAAGATCACACCCATTAGGATGGTTAATAACAACAAAGTAGAAAATAAGTGTTGGCGAGTAAGTGTGGAGAAATTGGAACCCTGGTGCACTGTTGACGGGATTGTAAAATGGTGCAGCCACTATGGAAAACAATATGGAGGTTCCAAAAAAATTAAGAATAGAACTATCATATGATTCTGCATTCCCATTTCTGGGTATATATCCAAAAGAATTGAAAGTAGGATTTTGAAGAGATATTTGCACACCCATGTTCAAGGCAGTATTTTCATGACAGCCAAGAGGTGGAAGCAACCCATCTGTTCATCAATGGATGAATGGATAAACAAAATGTGACATACAATGGAATATTACTCAGCCTTTAAAAAGAAGGAAATTCTGGCATGTGCTACAATATGGACGAACCTAGAGGACATTATACTAAGTGAAATAAACCAGTCATAAAAAGACAAATACCATATGATTACATTTACATAAGGTATATGAGGTAGCCAAATTCATTGAAACAGAAATTAGAATCGTGGTTACTAGGGGCTGGGCATAGGGGTGGAAAAGGGGAGTTGTTTGATGGATATAGAGGTCAGATTTACAAGATGAAATCGTTCTAGAGATCTGTTTCACAACAATGTGAATGTACTTAGCACTACTGAACTGCACGCTTAAAAATGATTACAATGGTAAATTTTATGTTAGGCGTTTTTAACTATACACAAAAAAATGAAGTTACCTAAGGGACTTGAACAGATATTTATATACCAGTGTTCTAGCAGCATTATTCATAATAGCCAAAAGGTGGAAACAACCCAAATGTCCATCCACAGATGGATGGATAAGCAAAATGTGGTCTATCCACACAATGGAATATTTCTTCTGCCTTAAAAAGGAAGGAAATTCTGACACATGTGACGACATGGATAAACCACGAGGACATTAAGCTAAGTGAAATAAGCCAGTCACACAAGGACAAATACTGTACGATTCCACTTATATGAGGTATTTAGAGCAGTCAAGTTTACAGAGACACAAAGTAGAATGACGGAACCAGTGGCTGAGGAAAGGAGGGAATGAGGAGTTAGTATTAATGAGTACAGAGCTTCAGTTTGGGAAGATGAAAAAGTTCTGAATACAGATTCAACATTGTGAATGCACTTAATGCCACCTTGTACTTAATGAACTTAATGAATGTACTTAGTGAACACGGGATTATGTCTAAAAGAGTAAAGTTTATATTACGTATACTTTACTATAATAAAAAACACAATGAAGTTACCTGACTTATTTTCCTCTAAGAGAACTCTCCTGTGCTGAAAGCTTTACTGTCATAGGGAACACGTCCAGCCAAGAGAAGTTAAAGCTGGGCTAAGCTGGCTGCAGATCTCACGGTCCCTGATTCCCAAGTTGTGTGAGACGTATTCATCGGAGAGCAGGAATGAGCAACTGGAAGAAAATGGATGTCAAGCGAAGACCTGCTTCCTTGACCAACCAGTGGCTCCTACGACTCCTGGAATTCAAGGAGCTGGAAAGATCAGCTCACCTGATGCTCACAGCAGCCCCATTTTCACCTGTGGGCAGACTGAGGCACAGGCATTTGAGATTAACTAAGCCTCGCCCAGCTAGTAAGCAGCACCAGGAATCAAACCCTTGACAGTCTGACCCTGGAGGCCACATTCTTGTCCACTGTGTGATCCTGCCTCAGAGGAAGTGAGGGACCCACAAGGCAAAGCCACAAATGCAAATAAGGGACAAAGAGGGAGGATATCCCAGCCTCTGCTAGATGCAAATGTTAGCTCCCTCGGCCTTGGCGCCCACTCTAGGAAGCAGCTGCAATTTCTGTCCCCATTTTATAGACAAGGAACCTGAGGTCTGGAGACTGTTGAATCAGCCTCCCCAGGTTCCACAGCCAGTGAACCCCATTCTGATTGACCAACCCCAGATTTCCCCAGATGCCTGTCACGGTTGGAAAATCATTGGAAAACAGAAGGTTCTCCACAGTATGCCATTTCTCAGAGGCAGAACTGGTTCAGATTTCTAGAGCTGTTCTCTAATTTTTTTTTAACTTTAAAATCCCCACTATCCCTAATTGTGGGTGTTTTAACTGTTTCACTGCTTTCCTGCAAACTGTGGCCACTGAACAACCATGGTTGGAGGGGCTGAGAGCCAGACACACAGAGAGACAGAAACCACCAAGGTCAAAGTCATGGGCAGTCCTGGTCTGAGCCCTGCATTTTTGAAACCCGAGATTCCATCCTGAGTCAAGAAAATTATGAAGCTGGAGGAAAATGTTGAAAATGGGAATCCACCGACGTGGAAGGTTTCACTCAAGATTTTTTCAGCTAAACACTGTGGGAAACAGTGGCAGATGGGGAGAACATATTGCAGGGATTGGACCGCACAACTGCCGGCACTGTGTAACTTGGACCAAAGGGAGGAAAATCACAGGCTCCAAAATAGCTTAAATGCAGCTGGGGAAAATGTGGAATAACGTGTTGTGGCAGAGAGCAGTTACACTTGTCGCACACACTCCTGAGTTCAGGAGACCCAAGGAAATAGACCTTCAGCCAAACCTGGCAGCAGCCAGGGGCGAGAAGCAACAGGGATTCTCCCAAAAGTAGAATTCAGGAGCAACAACAACTTAGGTACTTTTCCAAAAGGGTTATCTTAGATGGCTCCAGGGTGGGTCACTCGGGTCAGCGGCTCTGGTGGAAGAACAAACGTGATGCTTTGGAGCCTGGGCAGATTCAGCCACCAGGTCTGGTCTTGCTCCCCTGACATTCTCGGCATTCCTTCCTCCCCTCCCACCCCTGCTTTCCTGAGCCAGATGCTGGGCACCTCTTGCCGGCTGCCAGATGGAGCACGCATCTGCCGCCAAGTGACTCTCCTGCTCTAAAACCTCAGGGGCTCCCCACTTCCTGCAGAATGGACTCCCAATTCCTCAGCTTCTCCGCCACAGATCAAACAAACCAACTTGCCACAGCTGCCAGCACTTCTTCTCTGTTTCCAGATCACACCGTAGGATGCCATGAGCTCCTCAGGACAGGGATCATGCCCTTATCATCTTGTGTCTCCAACTCCACCTCACAGATCCTCAGTGTTTGCTGAATCTGTTCCATGCCAACGTCACATGCTTTCCAGGCAGAACAGTTAGAATTTTCACTCCAGCACTTAATAGCTTTGTGACCTTGGGTAAGTTACCTAACCTCTCTGAGTCTCATTTTCTATGTCAGAAAATGAGGGCTGTCACGTCATTGAATCATGTTGAGAAATAAATGGGACAAACTATGCAAAACGCTTCATTAATAACAAACTCTCAATAAATTCTTCTTTTAAAAATATCCCTCTCCTGCCTAGCCAAAAGCTACCTGTGCCCTGAGACCCTGCCACACAGCTTGTCAGCCTCGAGCGTTAGCGAGAACAAGAATCCAAAGAAAGGATTTCAGTGGCTTTTATTGAAAGGAACTGTTTGTTACAGTGCCCAGTTTTAGCTATTTCCTAAGAAAGACAGCTGAGAGAAAACAGGCTAGAGAAGGAATTTTTAAAGGACTGGACTCAGAGGAAAGAAAAATAAGCTAATGATAATTATTGATTCAGAAAGAGAGGGACACTTAGCCGAAGTTTTCCATCTCTCAGGGAGCATCATAAGATCATAAGTTCGGTTCTTATGAGTTTTGGCTGCTTGGAGAGAATAACGATCTCTCAAGGACAGTGAGTTTGGAGCACATGAGCATACATTTGCTTTATGAAGTTGAGCTGTTTCTATTATCTGGGACATGGAAGGAAAATTCTTCTCGAGAACCACTAGGTGACTGCCCCTCCCCAGCCGCGCACCTCTGCGGAGCTGCAGAGGCCTGGCTCCTTCAGCACGCAGGGTTTCCTTCCGGGATGACAGTGGTCAAGTCCTGGTGGGAAACAGGCTCCCCACCCTCTGTGTCCTGCCCTCCCCACCCCATTCCCCCTATGTAGTAAGCAGTGTCCTCTCTTCTTTATCCTGAAGTATTAACCTTTTAGTGAATTTTTTTTTAAAGTGCAAGATGCAACCTACTTGTGGGTGGTAAAATCAGTTCAGTAGGTTATAATCAACTATTTTTTAAAAATAAGCTGGATACCAGGGCATACACCTGTAGTCCCAGCTCCTAGGGAGGCTAAGGTAAGATAATCACTTGAGGCCAGAAATTCTAGGCTGCAATGCATTATGATTGCGTCTGAGAACAGACACTGCACACCAGCCTGGGCAACATAACAAGACCCCAACTCTAAAAAACACATGCACACACACACAAAATAACCTCCAAATAGAAAATAACATTGCATCACACATAGTAATGTGAAGTATCATTTTTATAAAACATTTTTCTCAGTTATGTATATGCATGTCCATATATGTTAATATATATGTAATATGTACTTTTTACTATGAGTCTCAGTCAAAAAATGTTCAAAAACTGATTTTGGTACCTATACCAAAGCAGTTATAATCATGTTTGATTCCTTCTTGTATCTGCTAAAGCACCTAGCACCATGCCTTAACACAGAGGAAATATCCACTAAATATTTGTGGAATTAATAGGAATGAATGAATCAGTGCATGAAAGAATGAATGAAGTGCATGATAACCAAAGGAAGGAAGCATTTCAAGAGAGAGAAAACAGAAATAGATGATAAGGGGAAAAAAATAAGAGTATCTTTGGGCCAATTTTTTTTGCTTTGGGGAGGGCTGGCTTATTTGAGTCTCTAAGATCTGGTTCATGTGGCATAACTGAAGTTAATTGGACGCAGCATCCACTTGATAACTTCCTACTCCCCAAGTACTTTATATAATTGCATGAATCTAATAAACAAATCTTTCAGAACTGGTGTACTGATGTGAATAACTCAAAATCAGAAGTGGATAATTTGCCACTTAAACATTAGTGTCATGTCTTACTTAAAATGATCAGTGATAAACAAAAAGATGTGGGGCAATGAGAAAAAAAAATATTGGTGACAGTTGATGTTATGGCAAAAAACGGGAAAAGATCTGAACATCCATCAGCCCATGAATAGATTAACAAAATGGTCTATCCGTACAACGGAACCCTGCTCAGCAATAAAAAAGAATGAAGCATTGATACATGAAACAACATGAATGAACCTTGAAAACATTACGTTAAGTGAGATAAACCAAATACAAAAGACAACATATTGGATGATCCCATTCATATGAAATCTCTAAACAAAAATTGGATTAACCAACAATTGACAGGGTCTGTGGGTAGGAGTGGGATTGACTCCAAACAGGCCGATGGAGGGAACTTTTTGAGGTATTGGAAGTTTTCTAAAACTGGATGGGGGTGATGGTTGCACCACTGGATAGATTTCCTGAAACGTATTGAATGGTGCACTTACAATAGGTGAATTTTATGTTATGTAAATTATACCTCAATGAAGCTGTTAAAAATAGTCCAGATTTGAAATGCCTCCCCAGCTTGGCAGTACAGGAGAAAGTTTCCCTCATACTTCTCAGGTGTGGCTTTATTTACTGGAAAATGGTCTGGACGTCTCTTAAAGTTAGATTATTATATAACCTGGCCACTTTCCCTTTTTCCAGGAACATGGGCAGAACATCAGTGTGTATCTGTCTGCCCTCTGGTCTGCTTCATGGGCCTTAAGAGGCGTCACAATACCAACTAGGCCAGGGCCTTGCTGGGCATTTGCTCACTCACTCAGCAACGGGGATGCCAGAGAGGAAAAAAATTCCCTTGAAGCCCTTTCTATACTGTCGTGCTCTTCGGCAGACAGGATGTAGGGTCCTTTCTGTGTGGCCCAAATCAGCAGCAATTGTAAAGAGAAACACCAGACTAGTACAATAAATTTGTGGGCTTTTTCTCCCCAAATAACTCGTTTCACATATGAAAGTACAGAGCAGTTACATTTGCAACCTTGTAACCTAAAATCACACAGCTATTCAAAGCTAACAATCAAAGCAGACAGCATTTTAAAGAAACAATTGCCATTTTCCTCCTCACTTGTTCAGATGATGAAGGAATGTGTCCTACACGTCTTCCACTCTCTCCTGCTCCCCTTCCAAATCGTACCCTGGAACCGTGCTAAGTGCGTAATAAGCCCTGGATAAATACTTGTTGATTTGATTGATTCTTTGTCTACCCCAGTGACAATGGCCAGCTTAGAGCTGATGAGATGATTCCCGCAAGCCTGGAATGGAACACCCTGTACCCTGTGGTCTTGGTAATTTGATTAACGACGATGCATTTTACAATGATGACTTTCAACCCCCAAACCTCCAGAACCCCTCAAATCCAAACCAGAAAAGAAAAAAAGCTTGATGATATTCTAGCTCTCATTAGTTCATGTCAAAACTACTAACCAAATCCAAGTAGGTGAAAGTTACTTAACTCACAATTATATGAAAACCAATTTCAGTGTTGCTAATGTTTAAAACGGACAGGTGGTGCGTTCAATTTTTTCTGGTTTGTTTTTTTTTAAATGGCACCAGCGTTTCCATATGGTTTATAATCCTAAGTCCAAAAAACCAAAGTGTACCTGAATCCTTGGCAAATAGCACAAAATATAAACTAAAGTGAGTAACAAGTAGCAACTTGATATTGAGCCGGGAATTACATTTGTGCTATTTTGTTAACTTTTCTGAGGGTTTCTTTTTTAAAATACACTCATGGCCACCACCCCCCACCCCCCCACCCCCGTGCACATAACGAGATAAAGGGAGAGCAGACGGGGATGGCTTCTGTCCAGGCCCCTCAGCGGCTGAAAGTGAATGTGATTCCTGCGTTCTCTCCATGGAGATCGTCAGCGACAAAGCACGCAGTAAATAACCCTCCCTCACTTGATGTGAAGACAGTCCGTGGGGGAGAACCGACTCCATTAAAGGCTTCAAGCCACAGAAGTCGTTTTCTCCAGAGATGACGAACGTGGGCTGCAGAGAGAGAGGCCAGAGCCACCTACGTGGTGCAGTTATTCCCTGCAAATCGCCAAAAGTCAGGCTCAAAATCCCTTACCCTCAAATTAAATAATGAAGAGAAAGCTGGAAATGGCATGTCTTGCCATACCCGTGCGGTTTATTTTTATTGTTTTCATATGGTATTTGCTAAAAGTGTGCCGTATGCCCAGCCCAGGTGTAACTGGCTGAATTTTGAACATAGCTCCTTTTTGACCGTGTCTACCTCGCCGGTGCTTTGTGAGATTCCTGGGGGGTGGGATGGAGCCTTTTCATCGTTGTAGCTTTGGCCTCCAGTCCAGGGCCTGGCAAGGAGTGTGCGTTCAGTTAATGTTGATGTGATGGATGGATGGATAGAAAGGGATGGGCGGGTGGGTGCGTAGGTGGGTGGGTGGATGGATGGATGGAGAAACAGACGGACCAGTCAACAAGTCTCCCTATTTTCAAGCTCCTGCTTTCAAGGTGCCCTGGCATTGTGATTGTTCTATAAATGCACGGCATAATCATTAAGTTCCTGACATCCATCTGTTTTGAGGTTAAGCTTGGAAGAATACATTGGCAAAGAGTTCCCTGCTTCTCTGATGCCACATGTGGTAAGCTCGTCACCAAATGCACTATTTATCACCTGAACGCTCCTCTTCCCGATATCTTATTCCATTTATAGATTCTGGCTCTAGAGTGTAAGATTTTATTTTTTGAATTAAAATGTGATAAGAGACCTTTCAGTTCCCAGAGTTTCTTCTCTGTCTGTAGGTCAAAAGTTACTGGCCAGAGTCCCAGCATCTCCCTTGAGCTATTGCGTGCTTTTGCTGACAAATCTCCTTAGCCTTCAAACCAAACGATGTCATATTCTTCAGGGTGTGTTTTTCTAACGGGAGACTTATGCTGACGCATGTACACATACCTTTGATTTCCCACTGCTTACAGAACTCACCAGCGGTGAGCAAGTGTTGATTCTACCTGGCGAGTGCTTCACGGGAGTTTTTTGGTGATAATGCTAATGATAAATGTTGGCTTTTATTGGACTGATGACTGACAGCTGTGTGGTTTCATGGCATATTATATAATGTGATATATAATCACTGATAAAATGATGTCTCTTAGAGATACTGTATTTCTGACACAAAAATTTGTGATCACAAATACTATGTATTAAGTACCTACCAAATGCCAGGCACTACGCAGGGACCTTAGACACATTAGCTCATTCATTCCACATCGTAGGCCTAGCAAGTAAGGAATATCGTTTCCATTCGGCTGATGAAATCATTGAGTCTCAGAAACACGAAATCTACTGCTCAAGGACATAGAACTGGCAAGTGGCAAGTTAGGACTTAAACCCAGGTCCAGCCTGTGTTCTCTCTATTCCACCGCATGGGTTAGATTGTTCTAAGAAAAGCACATTGCTCTTGCTTATTACACAGGACATTGTGGTACAGCTCATGTACTGAAAGCTATGCTCAGAGTGATTGTGGTTTTGAGTGTAGATTTCCCTCAACTTCGGTACAAGTTGTCCCTCCCCGAAAAGATCCTTCATCTTTGAGGACTGATTTCCACAATACGCATATTCACACACACTCTGAAACGATTGAGTAGGGTGAGTCTAGTTGATTGCTTCCAGAGCAATAAGGTTTGTCCCACATTACAAGGAAACCACAAAACAACATTGCACAAGGCTGGAGGGACGGTGGAATAGGACACCGCAATGCTTGACAGTCACGTTTGCGATACAGGACGGCCTATAATGAGAATGCAGGGCACGCTCACGGCACCTCCCTTGGTTTTGCTTTATGGCGTTTGCAACCCATAGCAAATAGGAGGCTGGCAGCGGGCTGAAATCTGCAGTGAATCTGAAGGTCAAGAGCGGCTTTGTTTGATATGTTCTCCCTCTCACACCTTTGCACCATGTGCAGCCATGACCTTGCAAAGAACATGTCTGTTCTTGTCCTGAGTGTGTTGTAGTGATGTCAAGGTACTTACTAAGGTGGCTCTGGGGCTCGGTCTGGGGTCAGCCTTTCCTGAGTTTCATTGCGTGGGCCAGCAGGCGCGGAGCTTGTGGTTTATGCTCTGTCTCTGTGAGCCCTCAGGGCCAAGGCAGGCTGCCCAAGACTGGGAACAAAAGCACACCCAGCGGCCCGGCAGTTCAAGCACCTTCCAGCCCCCCACCTCCCTGACCCCTGCAAACACACACACACAACCCCATTCTCCTTCCTGCCCTTTCTCCCATTGCACTCCATATTCCCTTAGCTCCACATTTTCTTTAGTCATTCAGAAATTTTAATCTTCAAATTTGACTTCAATATGGCAAAATAGTAAAAAAAAAAAAAAAAATTAAATAAATAAAAAAATGCTGCAAGTAATTTCTTCCTTGATAAATTGCTCCTTCTCTACCCCACCCTGGAAGGCCCACTCCAAGGTAATTTCCTAATTCTCTTTGACAAGACAGTTTACTTTTGACAAGGATTAGAGGTTATTTTTAACCTGAACCACACACAAGGAAATGATGCAATAATTTCTTTGAGCTGGATGAATGGTTCCTCTTTTTTGGTCTTTGAATCAATATGATTCTGAACTTGTAAGTTGATTCTGGCCTTGGTGAGTCATTTCATAATCACAGAATAAAGTTCCACGTCTTCCAATTTGAAGGGTTTGCTAGTAGTGGTCGTTTTCTGAATGATTGGCATTTTTATCAGATGTAGACCCTGCTGTTAAAATTCAGAAGGATTTTAATTCATCACAGGCTCTCTTGAGGGTCTCTTGGATCGCAAGGAATCTCCTGCACCCTCTTCAGCTCCCGTTCACAAAGCCTGGTCCAATATTGGAAGAAAGACGGTTAACTCTGCCACCAGGGGCCATCTGTGTTTGCTGTCCTTCCAATCTCTTGTCTAGACATTCTACAGGGCACATATGCATTTCTTAATCCATCATTATTTTTAAAAATATTATGCATTTAAGTCCATCCATCTATATCACGGTTTCTCAATCTCAGCACTATTGACATCTTTGGCCCCATAATTCCTTGTTTCTGAGGTGTCCTGTGCATGACAGGATGTTTAGCAGCATCCCTGGCCTCTACTAACTAGATGCCAGTAGCGTCCCCTCCCCAGTTTGGACAACCGAAAATGTCTCCAGCCATGGCCACACGTCCTCCAGGGAGGCAAAATTGCTCCCGGTTGAGAACCACTGGCCTTTATACTGTTTTAAATTACAAGTTCCTTTTGGACAGGAACTAGCCTAATTTGTACAGACTTCAGGACAACAGGAAGGTGCTTAGCGAAGGCTGTATAATGATGATCACAATCACTAAAAATATAACAAGAATTTTTGGCTCGCATCCAAAGAAAACAAAACGTAAACAGATGATCAAGTAAATAGTGGATCATTTGTCTCATTCAGCCTTCCGCTCTTATCAATGAGATTAAAACAACACTACTTAGCTCTCCTTGTGAACCCCTCAGAGGAACTGAAAACTTGAAAGACGGAGTTCATGTCCTCCTAATTAAGCTGTTTCCACAAAATCAGGTAAGGGGCAGGTAAAGGGAAATCACCCACAGTAGCATGAAGGATCATTGTCCTCACAGAGAAAGGCTGCGCCTAGGTGAGCATTCCTTTGCAATTACTGTACTTCCAGGCCAGGAACGCAGGGCGATGCACCTTCTCCAAGGATCTGCCCCTGGGAAAGTTCTTCAAGTACTTTTCATGGGTGGAAAAAGGCAAAAAGATAGATTTGAACTGATACATCATTATAACTGCTGCTTTTATTCACCCATTCAAATGGCATTAAGCTGGTGGATTTGGAAAAGAAAAGCTTCTGAACTGATCTGTTTATAGCCCTCCCTCTAGGCAAAAGAACAAAACCTTTTTATCAGTTAATCTGATGAATTACGTGGCTTATTTTTATTCTATTCATAAGAGACAAGGCATGTAGGTCCTGCTTGTTCTGACATGCATTGGATAACAGTTCAATTACACAAATATTTATTTAAACTATGAGTAAGAAAAAAGACATTCTATAAAAAAGACACCTGCACTTGAATGTTTATAGCAGCAGCACAATTCACAATTACAAAGATGTGGAAACAACCAAGTGGCCATCAATACATGAGTGGATTGGTAAAATGTAGTATATGTATACCATGGAGTACTACTTGGCCATAAAAAATGGTGAACTAGCACCTCTTGTATTATCCTGGATGGAACTGGAGCCCATTCTTCTAAGTGAAGTATCACAAGAATGGAAAAACAAACACCACATGCACTCACTGTTAAATTGGAACTAATTGATCAACACTTACATGCACACATGGAAACAACATTCATCAGAAATCCAGCAGGTGGGAGGGAGCGGAGGAGATGGGTAAATTCCTACCTAATGAGTACAAGGTACAATGCACACTATCTAGGGGATGGGCACACTTATAACTTGGACTCAAATGGTAAAAAAGCAATTTATGTAACCAAAAATGTTTGTACCCCCGTAATACGCTGAAATTAAATAAATAAATAAATGAACAATGAGTAAGGCAGTCTGACAGTCATCGGTCACCACAGCGGAAATATCCAAATGAGTAAAAAAATCAGACTCTGCTCTCAGAGAGCTTACAATTTTGATTTCTGTAACAAAAGGTTGTGTAGTTGTATCCTACCCGCCCTATATACTTGTCTTTGAATAGTTCAAAGCCCAATACTGCGGGCTCTAGGAGAAGTTTTAAAAAGCGCTGTGTATGTCCCCCTGAATTCCCGCTGCGTATGAGGGGCTGGGGCGTGAGCAGCCATGCGGGTCATGCTCCTTCCCCAGCAGTCTCGCCCCTGCAGCCTGTCATCAAAATGTTTGCCAGCCTCAAAGGTGAGAAGCGCCTCTCAGTGTCATTTTCCCCCGGCAACCCCCCTACTGGGGGATTGAGTGGTGTTGAGCATTTTTTCAAATGTTTATGGGCCATTTATATTCCTTTTGCTGTAGACTGTGTTCATGGTCTTTACCCGTTTTCTGTTGAGCTGTTTATATTTTTATTCTTGATTTCTAGGAACACTTTAAATATCAGGGAGTTGGTCCTTTGTGGTTTATCATCCCCTTCTTGAAACTCTTCTCTTTGTTTCTAAAAGAGTACTCTCTCTTAAGACTTCTCTCACCTCCTAGGATCTCATCTCCACCTTTAGGAATTTTTTTCTTTTGTACTAGTGGGTTACTCTTCCCCTTTGTACCTTTTAAGCATTCCTTGTCTTTGTGTCTTTGGCTGTCTCCCCTCTCCACAGCCTCTTCTGTGGCATCCTCCCCTCCCACTTCTTCCTCCACAGCAATTCTAATTACAACTGTGCTCAACTACCAAATCTATATGTAACGGCTTGTTAAAATAGGACTTTCTGATGTCTCAGTCTGAGCTGAGACCCCAAAGCTGAAAATAACGAGTGTTAGGTGCCCACACATTCTAAAGAGAGAGGTGCTAGACCATCCATGCAGACACTGCAGAGGGTGACCCCAAAAAACCTGTCCAGGGATCCCTCAGCCTCACCCTTAGGGTCTTTAAAGAGGCTTGAGTGTTGGTCCTGGAATTCTTGTAGACTTGTGAGAGTGCTGTGATTCCTTCCCGTCCCCCTCAAACCAAGCAGGGGGCTTTAAGAGAATCTTTTGGAGACCCTGACCTGTGTCTTATGGAGTGGAGGGGACACGGAGGTGGGTACCTGATTCATGTTTGAAAAACTCTAAAGAGGAGAGGTTGGCTGGCTTCCTGGGCAGCAGAGTGAGGAGAGAGGACCCAGGTTGAGGGAACACAGCTCCCACCTACCCTGTTCCTGGTGGTGCAGCCTCCAGTTACTCCAGGTCATGACCCCTTCCTCACTCTCGGCCACAAAAAGTTGGAGGTATTAAAAACACATAATTGTCGATTCTTCAAGAGGCTAAGAGGCAGACTTGACATGGTAACAGTAGAAGAAGAGAGGAAATGCCAAACGGACAGAATTTGGTGACTTTTACAGAGCCAGCCTTAAATGCTCATGGAAATCATCCTTACGAATGATGTTTTTACAAAAGATAAGCACAGACAACAATTCATACAGCACTGTTGCACAGTATTCACTTAAGATTTTTAATATCAGTTGGATTTGGATCTTAGTTTCAAATAAGTAAGCTGTTTCAAAAAAGGGTAAAATAAAATGAGGTCTTATTTTTGGTGAAAAGCTCTGGCTTTAGAGTCACACAGACTTGGGCTGCGAGTCCAGCTCCAGCATTTACTAGTTGTGGAACTTTGGGCTAATCACTCAACTTTTCTAAGCCTCAATTTCTTCCTTTATAAGGTAAAAATAATATCTGACAAGGCTACTATAAGAATTAAATGAGATATTATAAATCATACCCTTAGCATAGGGTCTGATGCTTAGTCATTGGTTTGGAAAGAGAATTTGACATAGATCTGTGTTTCTATTAAACTATATTGGAAAGAATGTGTATTGTCCTATTATTCTATTCCAAGTTTTTAATTTTGTTCATTTGGTCTGGTGTTTTCTGATGGATGCTACTTACCTTCATGGAAGCATTATGAAGTTTGCAGAGAAAGTTCTCTGTAATATGCTCTGAAGAAAATTGGGAGGAAAATAAACCAAACTGAAGTATGGAAACACAGCTTGGGAGTTCAGAAAAACTATTTGCTCATCATAAATTAAGTTAAAAATATAGTTGCACAAACAGATGACTAAATAATACTCAGATCCACAGATCTAAGCTTTTGTCATCTTATATAAGACTGTTCAACTGAACTAGCCCAGCCATTAAAAAAAAAACTTAGATATGACATTTTTTAAAATAGAGATTCATATACAGCACATCTAAATCCATTCTGTTTATATAACACAGAGATAGCAGATATATCTGTAAGGAGGAGTTGGCATCACTGCTCAGAGAATAGCATACTATGTTAGAGTGATCCTCAGATTTTTCCTACGTAGCACGGGCATCTGGTTCCACATTCAGCTCCGGAAGTGGAGGTTTCCAGGGTAGCCTTGAGCCATACTCAATGTGAAATGGCAAGACAAGTCATCAGTTTGAGTTCTTGAAACTTAATCAGGTGAGGATTTTTGGTTTTGGTTTTCTGGCATAAAAGTCAGGTGTATTTGGTCCATGCACAAGTTAAAATATTATTAGCTTTGTCATTAGGATCACAAAGGACAATTGGATATACAATTTAGGGACACACAAAATTAGGATGTCCATGAGCTTCAGATTCCATAATAAATCTAAATCAATTTACTGAAAGGAGCTATTTCTTCGTCAAAACTCTGCTCACCAATATTTTAGGATCTTAAGCACTCTCAATCAAAATCATTACTTCACATCATAAAAATCCTGTTTTTCAACGGATTCTATATGAGGACCTGGTTTCAAAGTGCCTCAAAGGCCAGCTTTGTTCTGCAGTTATAAAGGTTTGTTGTCTTTCTCCTACCCAGTTATTTGCTGTCTGTTACGCTAACTCCAGCTTGGGGAAAACAACAGACATGTTGCAGCTACAGGTAGAGATTCCCAGTGTGTCTATACAACATCAAAACAACCTGCCGAAAAGTGGTCTACACAATGAACCAACTGGATCAGCTGTGTTTCTCCACAAATTCAAATTATTGAAGCAAACCTGAATTTTTCTATTCCATTTGCAAGAAAACAGTTGGATTTTACGATTTGTAATGAAAGCTATAAAAGAATAGGACATTCACCCCCATCCTAAGCACATACCTAATAGGGATATGCCTTATACTCTGCCCCATCCCACATTCATTGCCAAGGCCCTGGGCTGCTTACCCAGCATGTATGGGAACTTGATGTGACAGCAATCAGCTTATGGTATTCATGACTTGGTAACAGACTGCACCCCTAGAACAAAGTAGACTGTTTTCACCAGGTTCTGGATACCATTTATTTGGGGAGCCATCTCCAGTGTGAGATATACGAAGTCATTATGTTTGCCCTCTCTTCCAAAAGTCTTATAACAAACATGGCATGCGTGAGATACAGATGACTGAAGATTGTGTATAAGGAGGCAAGATTTTTTACATACAGCAACACATTGTCATGGGTTAAAATGTGTCCCCCCAAAAAAGACAGGTTGCAGTCCTAACCCTCGGTACTTCAGAATGTGACCTTATTTGGAGATTGGATCTTTACAGAGGTAATCAAGTTAAAACAAAGTCATTAGGGTGAGCCCTGATCCAATACGACTGGTGTCCTTATACAAAGGAGAAATTTGGACACAGAGACAGACAGCCCAGAGGGAAAGACAGCTGTCTACAAGCCCAGGAGAGAGATCTGGAACAGATCCTTCCCTCATAGCCCTCAGAAGGAACCAATTCTGCTGACACCTGGATTGTGGACTTCCAGCAAACAAATTCAAACTTCATTGATCCGGCACTGCTGGCAAATGAAAAAGCCCATATAAATTCACTATCTAGATAACTAAAGTGTTCTGGAAAATAAGCAATTTCAAAATTTTCATTCTATTCTTTTTTAAAAAAAAAAATGTTTCTGAAACACACTCTCAAACCAAAGACGGTTGAACATAACCTAAAACTTGCTTAAGGATGCAGGTTTGTCAGTGACTGCTGGGGCACAGAAGACCCTTTGTTTCTGCAGTAAATGGCATCACTGGTTTCCCTGTTTTCTCCTCTAAAATCAAGTTCCCAGACGGCCCCTTTGCCCCCTGCATCATCCTCATTCCCTCACCCCAATCTGCTTCTCCCAATCTGTTGTGAAAGAACAGAAACCGGACAAACAAGACATTAAAGCTGTTTCTGAAATAAAATTAGTAGTTCCGAGCTAGAGTCTGAAAGACTCTCTCCTAGAAGTTAAACCACATGAGACTTGCAAAAACTTCTTTTGTTGCCTACTTCTTTGCTCCCTGCTCTCAGGGGGTGAGACTGTCAGATCCCTTGTACTCAGGATAACTCGAGTATTGTGGTACAGTAACAGAAAGCAGGTCACAAGAGAGTCTCCTGGCCTGCTTGAGATCTTATAAATTTATACCATCAAAAGCAGCAGCTTGGATCAATTATGGCTTGAGAAATAAGCTTCTTTATTACAAGCCCAGTAGTGCTTTGCTTGTTGTTGTTATTTCACAGATTTGGAATATGGTTATACCATAGGGTGGAACTCTCTGGAATGACATTTCCATGATGCAAAATTCGTTTGGGAAATTCTAATTCCCCAAACAGGACGATAATCAGATTAAATGGCTGCAAAGGAATAAACTTGCCTTTGAAATCAGGAGAGTACTTACCAAATTAGATTCCTTACTATATCCTCTCACTTTTAAAATTGAATGCATTTATTCAATTATTCGATTCCCAGTGATTGGAGCTGCCTCCTTTGCCACCCTGGGTTTTGTATAGAATGAAGATTTTTCTGCTTTGTGCCATGATCTTGTTGTTGGGGGAAAAAAAACAGTAAAATAAAAGCTAATATTTATTAAGTGTTGTACTTATAAGCCAAGCAGTATGCCAAATGTCATCTATGCCTTATCTTATTGACTCTCCCAGGTATGATTATTATTGTTCCCATTTAACAGAAGACAAAATGGAGGCCCAGTGTGTTCAAATAAATTGTTTTGAGTCATTCAGTTACTAACTGGCAGAACCTGGATTTTACCCCAGGCAGTCTGACTCCAGAGCCTGTGTTCTTAATCATTATGGCATATAGAGAGAGGTGAATGTTAAAACTAATCACTAAAATTAGTGCAATCTTGCTAAAATACCATAGTTTGAAATTATGTAATAAAAACCATCTAAAACAAAAATGTGTAGGCCAGAGATATGTTTAAAATATCCCATTAACACTGTGCTCTAAAATACTGATTATTATTTTTTGCAAGGTTAATTATGGGTTTTTAACTTGCTTAATAAATCATTTTTATTCTAAGTCTCCCAGATAAGGACTTAGGAAAACTATACACACGAGGATATGTGCATGGGCATTTTTTAAAGCAAGGTCATTTTCCTCAAGCTAGAGCTATGAAAGGGTATATAGTCTTTATTAATTAGTAATGGAGGAAAACATCAAAAATGCCTGCTGCAGAGTGGTTGGCAGCAGGAGAGAGGAAAGGTAGGCAGTGGGTGGCAATGGTGACAAGTCGGAATACAATCATCACTTTAGACATTTTCAGAATAAGAAAAAAAATTTTTTCAGGACTATGCCAATACCGTTTTAATGCATTTTCAAGGCTTTTCAGAGAGCTTCAAAGCTCAATGTGCATGTTACTTAACTACCTGGTTTGGAACAATCCTTATTAGGATTCAGAAATGACAAAGCAAGTAGAGCTTGCTTTTTAATTTTCTGTTCCAAACTCCCCAACAGCTCTATTTTGGCTCCTAAATAAAATCCCCAAGGTTGTCACAACTTTCGAGGCTATGATTCTCAGTAAGAGTCTTCTGTGCAGTCTTTTTCCAGTTACAGATTAAAAAAACAAAACAAAACAAAGAACTAAATGACTTAATTGCTTGGCTTTTCTTTGGTGTGCTTTTGTCTTCAGAGTTAGTATTCATGTGGCACTTTTAGAAATTCACACTAAAATGTATCAACAATGAGAATTTCATTTGTGTAATGAATATGATTGTTATGCCAGATCTATTATGTTTAAACCAATTAAAGAATACAAATAAACATTGCATGATAGAATTGCTTCACTTGTTCAGAGCTATTTGTTTAAAAAATTATTCCATGACTAACTCCAAGCCCCCAAATATATCATGCAATTAAATTATGCTGAAAGTAGTAATAGATGGGTCAACATGTGCTAAGGATTCAGGTTCTAGTAATTAAAGATTAGTTCAGGAGGCAAGAAAGTCAAAAACTCCCTTTCACTTTCCTTGAAACCTTAGACACATCTTCCTTCTTATGCTTCAGTTTCTCCATATTAAAACAGGGAGAAAACAACAACATTTTTCCACCAGTGTGAAAAGTAATTTATATTTAGAAGCCTGCAAAGAAAGAAGGTCATTATTGCCCCCTTAACATTTAATTAAGGGATAATGCTCTGAAAATAAAAAGCTATCACAGGATAAAGGTCTCCAACAGGTTTTATTCAAGGATCGGCAAAGCTGAGACATTATGGAAAGTAAATATTATTTCAAAGGTTTGATATTTA
This sequence comes from Lemur catta, assembly GCF_020740605.2. NCBI lineage: Eukaryota > Metazoa > Chordata > Mammalia > Primates > Lemuridae > Lemur > Lemur catta. The sequence goes on along the minus strand of NC_059141.1, from coordinate 13,695,667 downwards.
TTTTCGAAGCAAGAAGCCTGACCCCAGTGGTTTTTAAAACCAAAGTAGCGGTGATACTGCCTCACTAGTGTCTTCAGACTCTGCCCTTTGGAGGCAAAGGACTTGGCAAGTCTGTGCGTACCGAGGGGGTTCACCTGAGCACTTTTACAGGGTGCAAATACTGAGTAAGTTAACTGCAAAAGTATCTATATGAGACAAAGAAGTAGAAAAACATCCTAAAGAAGACATCTGTTTGGTTTACTCAAAGTAGTGGGTAAAAGGAGTAAAAAAGAAAGACGTGTCAATGATTTGTTCTGGCAAAGCAGACGACCAGTGTCTTTCACTGGTTCCTTTTGGAGATTCTGTTCAGCTGAACAGCCCAGATGCCATCCTCCACGGCTGAGTGGAAAACACAATGTCTTCTTTTATTACAGAGAATCTACTGGACGTAAGCTTTTAAGTGGTTCATCTATTTCACAGGAATTTATTAAGTACTGTACCTATGACCTGGCCAGAATAAATGGGAGCTAAAATGTTTAAAGATATCATTCCTACCTTTCAGAAACTTACAACAAGGGTTTGGGGATTGTTTTTGCTATAAACTCATCAGCCTTTGACAATGTAATTGTTTTATCTGGAACACAGTAAAACTCTGTGTTACTGTTAAAATGAATCCTAGAGTTTTCAATAATTAGCACATCTTGTTGTCATCACGAGCTCTGGACTTGGGCTAAATGAAGAACAACTGCCAGCCAAATGCTTTTCATGTGTAACGATAACATTCCTAATATTGCCACTAACCCTTTAAGGTAAGAGCTCAGCTGATGATCAATCAATTTGTGTTCATTACACAACTGAATAAGAACAGAATTTTTGAAAGCTGGTGGAAGCTTTGTATTGTGTTGCCTTTTTTTCCTTTAACTTACTAGTCATAGCACTAAGTTGAGCAGAGGGAAAGAAATCCTTTCTCTGCTGTGAATATTTCACTATGGATATACTGTAAAAGGTATTTATTTCAGAGAATCACATAAACAAATACTTTTTAAACAACAATAGAGGAAATACAAAAGGAGGACACACAAAAAAGGGAAAAAGCCCTTTTAAAAAAGATGATTAGGTAATGATAAAAACATTTAAAAATAGTTCACTGTTATCCAGCCTCTGAGTCACATCAATATCTAGTGTGAGAAAAGGATGGAGTCAAACAGGGAAGCTTATCTCAGTGAACTGACTCTTCTCCTACCAGCAAATCCTGACACCTTTCGTGGTTTAAAATGTCATGATGATTGGCTAAAACAGCATTTGATGCTTTACAAATATATGGTCCTATAGGAGATTTCAAGAGGTGCTCACATAACATTATCTCATTTAATTCACACACAACCCTGTGAGGAAGCAAATAGTGGTGAGTCTATTTTCAAGGTGAAGCCACTACCAAAGGTCAAACAGAAAAGTAACGAGGCCAGGGCACAGACCTGGATCTTCTGCCTCCCAGGTCTGAACACTTTGCAAAACATCCAAATTTTGAAAAATATTATTATTGGCTCTAGCATTGTTCAATGTACTTGTTAGACACACAAGGAAGAGGAGGTGGAGGAGGAGGAAGGGGGCGGGGGAGAGGAAAGCTTTTGAATTTTCCAAATAGTCCACACTTTGCTATGATTACACCAGTGTCCTCTGTGCTTGTTGTTATAGAAATGGCTGGAGTTGCTTGTCCCTTAAATTGTGGCTACAAAACCAGCACATGACCTTAAGTGCCAGCCCATGTGCAGGCTATTCTTTGGTTAGTTAGCACTAAGTAATTACTTTAGCAGTTGTGTTGCTTTATGTGAAAAGTTGTATTTATGTCCTCAGAAACAGCCATTGGAGTTCTGATTAACAAATCCTTTGGTTTGTTATAGCTTGATTTCTAATAGCTTTGAGGCTATTACCAGCCCCAAGGCAAATTTTGCTAACTAACAGATTTCATACACTTCTTGGAGTTTTACCTGGAAATTTCCCCAGACTTCCTTTGGCCTGCCTTCCAGCAATTGTCCAGTTAGGCTGCTCACTTTCATTTTTAATTCATTTTCTAGCAACGTCAACTCAAGAATGGAAACATCTTTGCCAGGCTCATGGCTTACAACCATGGATAGGTTAGAAGCCTATTAATCGCTGCTCCGCCAACCTTTAATTTGATCTAGAACTTGAAACCAGATTCAAGTCATCAGGAATTGTCCCAGGCCAGAAATGGCTGGATATATAGTATCATAAATGAAGGCTAAGCAAAAAGGTCAGTTACCTGAATCATCTGTGAAGAACAGGTAATAGTTTTTATTGATGTAGATTTGCCCCTTTGGAAAATCTCTTACCTATGTCCCACTTTATTTACTACTGAATAAATATGATATAAACTTATTCATCTTATGAGCTTAGCTTGTATTTTTAAAGTATCTCGAAATGCTTATATGCTTAAATGAAAATACTCACTAGGCTATAATGAATTATTACTGTAAATTATAAGCAGGAGTGAAGATTATAATAAAATACTTGATTATTTCTCATATGTGTAAAAATGAAAATATTTTAATAAATTAAATATCATATATTTATGAATCAAAACTAAATGTTAATAGCAAGTAAATATTAATAAACATGGAAGATATAAAAATGTATGGGACAGTCCTGGCTCTCAGTGAGTTTATAATCTACAAGAGAAGAGAAAAACATAAAAATTAAATAACAATATAAGAGATGTCAAAAGGTAATTGTTGTTAATTGCCACCTGAAATGTGATTAGCAGAGTAACTACCATAGGTTTGAGGAAGAAGGGATCATTTCTAGAAGCAGCAGGCAGGGAAGACTGTAAGAGAAAGAAGATTCCAGCCGGATCCTGAAGGTTGAATCCACTGAGACAGAGAAGGAGGCAGGGATTCTTGGTGGAGGGAACCCAGTGAGAAAGAGTACAGATGCAAAAAAGGAAAGAGTATAGATCCAAAAAAGGGAAAAGAATACAGAACTTCAAGATACGGTGACATGGAGACATGGAGAGTTCTAGTGCGAGATAGTGCTGGGAAAGCCCATTTGCAACTGGACTGAGGAGGGCTTTGAATGTCAAGTCGAGAAGTTAAGGTTTCTGAACAGAAAAGCATCTCTGGTCAATGCAGCATTTTAGAAATATTAACTCGGCTGTGGTGTGCCCGAGTAAAGGAAGCAGGCAGCACTAGAGGCCAAGAGATCAAACAGGACCTGTAGCAAGTCCAGGTGGAAAAGGAAGAGGTGGGGGCAGGAAATCGGCGGAAGGAGCACGCTACCTGTCAAGAGCTCTGATTAGGGTCTGTCCTTGGATATGTGGGTTCCTAAGAATGGATTCACTTTAACAGCTGCAAGTGAGGAATGAGGAAATCTGTATAAGTTAACATGCGGAAGCTTTTTTTAATATTGTACCCTTAGCTAAGCACAAAAAGTATTACTCTAAAAATGTAAAAAAAAAAAAAAAAAGGAAGCACCATAAGATGTAGGAATTAAAGGAGATCTGAGAGCATTTTAATTTTTATCAGAAAGCTAACTCTGGTCGAACATGCGCTATACCAGCCTTTTCTGTCAGTAAACCTGAAGGAAAGCCTCAAGAATTCCTGGGCTCCCGTTATGCCTGTAGCCCGACGTTAGAGGTCCTATTACAATAACTTTCTGGTTTGTGATGTTTATAATTTAATGTATTTATTATACAGAAATTGAGAGACTCTTGATGTGAATGAGCAGGAAAAAAAAAGTTTCAGAAGAGTTTTCCAACAATTTAAATGTCATGGCCTCACTGCTTGGTGTGTTTGTACATTTAATGATACGGTAAAGTTATGGGCATCCGGCTTCTGCGCTGAACCTCTACGAGCAAGTCCTGGCCTTATCGCTCACAGAAATGCAATGCCTGTGCCCTTCAGGGGCACTTAAGGTCGGCACACTCCATTCCAGTAACACCACTTGACAGAAGGATGGCGCCGGATAGAAGGCCTCTTCCCCACATTCCCTTCGCCCCACCCTGCAGCCCAGCACTCAGAGCCTTTCTCCTGGGCAGTGTCAATTTCAACTTTTTCCAATCCCTTGGCTATTTTGAGACTGCCCCTTGGGGGCCTGGAAACCGGAAGGGGAGACTCAGGCTTGCAGTGACTTGGGTAACTAGGGGTACAGTCTCCTTCCTCTCCTTTTCCTAACTCCTCTCGTTTCCTAGCTCCCTCAGCACCCCCACATTGGCAAAACTAGGCTGATAAATCCAGGGCAGGGGGTGAATAGAAAAATCACTACCCAGTTCTAACACTCTAATGATCAGGTTTGGGCCTAAAGCAAATTTAAGTTTGGATTTAAATAAGGGATGGTGGTAAAACTGCTTGACTTTATAAAGTTAATAAACATTACTTTTTGCTCTTCACCTGGACAGCTGTGGAAGTCAGTCTCTCTGTAAGGTAAGAGTATGAGATTGGTCCACATGATGATGTCCCTTCCACACTGTTCTTTTTATTCCAATGCTAGAAAGACGCATGAGCATTACATAACATTTTCATGCACCCTTATGTAAACAATTAGAAACTGTTTACTTCTCAAGGATTCAATTAAAGATTTTTTTTTTTCAGGCCTGAGCTGAGGACATTACCAGGGCCAAATCAGAGAAGGGGCTTGAGTCCTGCTCCACTGTGTATTTATGGCTTTCCTGCCCTCCTCCCCGATTACATAATTCACCTGCAGCTAGGTTAACAACTCACTAATTTCAAACCTATTCATTTGCCAACTCAAAAACCATGGATATAACTTTGAATGTTTTTGGATTTTAATCCTCTTGCATATTTATATATTTTCTTCTCTCATCCCTCCAAAACTAATCCCAGAGTTTTGAGAATCTGGGAATTTGGGCAAAGGAGAAAACCACCACACAGACCAAAAAATCTGAAATCTCAGTTTACTACGTGAGCCTTTTTGTTTGTATTGACCCTGCTCAAATTATAAAATCATCAGTAATAAAACACAAAATACAGATGTTATTACTGAATGGGAAAAGTCTAAAGTGTGATTAAATGTGTTCTTTCTTCGGGGTGATGTCATTTACTCTGTACCTTAAGGTGTGTCTTTCCCTAAGCCTCTTTCTTGATATTATGAACACACACTGTCGCATCCTACTCACACATTCATTAGCTAGGACTGAGCAGTGTGTACTTTTCCAATTGGTCCTCAGCCTTAGCTGTCAGATGCACAAACCTTCGCTTCCATTCTACAGCTACTGCACTTGCGGTTCAACAGAAGCTCCTTGCAAGAATAGCGCCCAGAGAACATTCCTGACAGATGCGCAGTTGGCTCCAGCAACTCGCTCTGCTGGAAAGTTTCCTCCAACCACTAACACCCACCTCCGATGCCCAAGCTGCCAGCACTCAGGCTGGCTGGGTCTCCTCTTGACGGAGGAAGGATTTTACACACACCCCGCTAGGCTGCCGGATCTTACAACCAATCTCGTAGCCCAACTGCTCCAACCCCAGCGGACAGGCTGTCCAAGGCGCTGTGGCGCTGCAAGAACACCGAGATCCCCTGGGCGCTAAAGGGAGCAAGCGCTCTGATCTGTGGGGAGCCCCGGCATTGGAGGTAGAGGGGATGCGGAGAAGCGGGGGCGCAGGAGCGAGCGAGCGCGGAGGGCAGAAGGGGCGCAGGAGGGAACGGAATGCAGGAGCGAGTGGGGCCGCAGGAGGGGTTGGGGACGCGCGTGCGAGCCGGCAGCAGCAGAGGGCGCAGGGGAACCGGTCGTGGAACTAGCGGGCGCAGGAAGGGGCGCGTTCGCAGGAACCAGCGGGCGCCCGGGACGCTCCGGCTCCGCGATCTGCCCCGACTCTCCTGAGCGGCTCGATTGCGGGTAGGAGGGGTGCGGGGACTTGGGGGGAGAGACCAGACGGGGGCGTGCCTTTGCCCCGATTGGCTGCAGGAGCCTGACGCGAGGCCCCGGGGGTTGGCTTGGGGGAGTGGGAGCGGGGTGGGGTGGGTGCTGGGTGCCGGGGCTGCGGGTCCGGCGCTCTCAGAAACATGCTGAGGTCCCGGCGGCTTTTCCAGCAGCGGCAGCGGCTCCAGCAGCAGCGGCGGCGGCAGCGGCGGCGGCGACAGCGCTCGGCTCCGGCGGGAAAGGCGCCCGGCGCCGATGCCTCGGACCCCGCGCCGCGGCTGCCCTGACCTGGCCGCGACCTCCCTCCGCGCACCCCTCCGCCCCGGCTTCTGGGGTGTTCCCCAACCACGGCCCAGCCCCGCCACACACCCCGCCCCCGGCCTCCACAGCTCGGCATGGGCGCGGGGGCGCTCGTCCTGGGCGCCTCCGAGCCCCGCAACCTGTCGTCTGCCGCGCCGCTCCCCGACGGCGCGGCCACGGCGGCGCGGCTGCTGGTGCCGGCGTCGCCGCCCGCCTCGCTGCTGCCTCCGGCCAGCGACAGCCCTGCGCCGCTGTCGCAGCAGTGGACGGCAGGCATGGGCCTGCTGATGGCACTGATCGTGCTGCTCATTGTGGCGGGCAACGTGCTGGTGATCGTGGCTATCGCCAAGACGCCGCGGCTGCAGACGCTCACCAACCTGTTCATCATGTCCCTGGCCAGCGCCGACCTGGTCATGGGGCTGCTGGTGGTGCCGTTCGGGGCCACCATCGTGGTGTGGGGCCGCTGGGAGTACGGCTCCTTTTTCTGCGAGCTCTGGACCTCGGTGGACGTGTTGTGCGTGACGGCAAGCATCGAGACTCTGTGTGTCATCGCCCTGGACCGCTACCTCGCCATCACGTCGCCCTTCCGCTACCAGAGCCTGCTGACCCGCGCGCGGGCGCGGGCCCTCGTGTGCACCGTGTGGGCCATCTCGGCCCTGGTGTCCTTCCTGCCCATCCTCATGCACTGGTGGCGGGCCGAGAGCGACGAGGCGCGCGGCTGCTACAACGACCCCAAGTGCTGCGATTTCGTCACCAACCGGGCCTACGCCATCGCTTCGTCCGTCGTCTCCTTCTACGTGCCCCTGTGCATCATGGCCTTCGTGTACCTGCGGGTGTTCCGCGAGGCCCAGAAGCAGGTGAAGAAGATCGACAGCTGCGAGCGCCGCTTCCTCAGCGGCCCCGCGCGGCCGCCCTCGCCCTCGCCCGCGCCCGCGCCCGGCTCCCCGCGACCCGCCGCCGCCCCGGTGGCCAACGGGCGCACCAGCAAGCGGCGGCCCTCGCGCCTCGTCGCCCTGCGCGAGCAGAAGGCGCTCAAGACCCTGGGCATCATCATGGGCGTGTTCACGCTCTGCTGGCTGCCCTTCTTCCTGGCCAACGTGGTGAAGGCCTTCCACCGCGACCTGGTGCCCGACCGCCTCTTCGTCTTCTTCAACTGGCTGGGCTACGCCAACTCGGCCTTCAACCCCATCATCTACTGCCGCAGCCCCGACTTCCGCAAGGCCTTCCAGCGCCTGCTCTGCTGGGCGCGCCGGGCCGCCCGCAGGCGACACGCAGCCCACGGCGACCGGCCGCGCGCCTCGGGCTGCCTGGCGGGGGCCGGGCCGCCGCCGTCGCCGGGGGCTGCCTCGGACGACGAAGACGACGACGACGTCGGGGCCACGCCGCCCGCGCGCCTGCTGGAGCCCTGGGCCGGCTGCAACGGCGGGGCGGTGGCGGACAGCGACTCGAGCCTGGACGAGCCGGGCCGCCCGGGCTTCGCCTCGGAATCCAAGGTGTAGGGCCCCGCGCGGGGCGCGCACGCCGGGCGCCCAGATCCCCGCCGCCGCAGCCCAGACGCGGGCTCCGCGCCCGGGGAGAGGAGAGCCGGGCGCCCTTGAAAGGCTTCCCAGGGGAAAGAGATCTGTGTTTACTCAAGACCGAAAGCAGGTGAACACGAAGCCCACAAACCTCGTATGAATCATCCAAGACAAACAGAAAAGCTACGGACCGTTGCACAAAAAGGAAGGTGTGAGGAGCGGTGGGATTGCTGACTTATCTTGGGTTCTTTTCTGTTTGTGGTTCGGCCTTTTTGTGTGTGCGTATGTGATGCATCTTTAGATTTTTTTCCCCAGGTGTTTTTTGACACTTTCTGCAAGGACCGGGAGTGGAAATGGGGGGCGGGGGGCAGGGGAAGGGAGAAGCATTAGGGGATAAAAGACCATGAACTTGGCTTCCGTCTCCTTCCCGGGAACAGGAGCAGTCTGCCAGAGAGAGAGAGGGGAGGGAAATGACAGTTCGTGGAGATGTGTTTCCTTTTGCTTTCCAGAAAAATTTCATTTTAATTCCTGAGTAATGATTTCGCCTGTTCTGAAAGCAAAGGGAATGGATGGATGCAAAAACAATCATGTTTCAAGAAACTTTAAGATTTTCTTGGAACAAGCCCCACCTTGCTCTCCTTCTGTAGGGCAAACCGGCTACCCCCCACCCCCCCACCCCACCCCGAGCGCCTCGGTGGTCAGGCTGAGGGATTTCTACCTCACACTGTGCATATTGCACAGCAAGATAGAAAGACTTGTTTATATTAAACAGCTATTTATGTATCAATATTAGTTGGAAGGACCAGGCGCTGAGCCTCTCTGTGACATGTGACTCTGTCAATTGAAGACAGGACATTTAAAAAAAAAGAGGAAACAGTTCAGATTACTGCACATGTGGGTAAAAACAAAAAACAAAACAAACAAGGCGTGGTTCAAAATGCCATTTTTGCACAGTGTTAGGAATTGTAAAGTCCCTAGAAGATGTTACTTGCACAAAAAGAAAATATTTTTTAACGGGGGAATGGGGGGTGGACAGATCTTAAAAACTAAAATAAAATTCAGATTCTATTCCTGTTGTCTATTATGTTATTGAGCTAATGATTTATTGGGAAAATACTTTTTTATACTCTTTTATCATGGTACTGTAACTGTATCCATATTATAAATATAATTATCTTGAGGATTTTTTTATTATTTTTTTATGTCCAAGTGCCCACGTGAATCTGATAAAAATTAGCACTTGTGTGTACATTCTATTTCCTCTTGTGTGTTTTACCAAGTATTTATACTCTGGTGCAACTAACTACTGTGTGAAGAATTGGTCCATGTGCAATAAATACCAATGAAGCACAATCAAGTTTATGTACCGTGTGTCTGTAAGGGGTCAGGGATAATGAAAAAGACTGTTTTGTTCAAAATATAGACTGGATTTCCCATAGAGCTCTTTTAATAGCTTTTCATGACTCAGTAACATAGCAAAATGCCTCTAACCAAATAAGGCGTTCACCTACTGAGAGCTACAGATTTGCCCTCAATTTTCACAGCCGGATTCAAGGTATCCTAGACTACTTGTAGACACTTTCAAGATCCCATCTGCTGCACTTGACTTAAGAAGTGACATTTGGGATTGCGTATCTTCTAAAAAGAAAAAAAAAAGTGATTGGGCCATGTAACTCAGCTGCAACTTTTCATAGAAACACAGGAAAGAAGACTAACTCATTGAATAATCAGTTGCCTACTTGGAATGCGGTAAGTGGCTTCCACAGCTTATTTTTGTGTTCTGATAGAGAATCACAGCCTATGATGATCCGTGTGTGCAGATTTCTGCAGTAGCTGTTTAGAATCAAAAATGTTTTCATGGTTAGGCAAAAATTTATAAAAGGGCTTCTGAAGTAAGTAACTATTTTTTTCTCTTGTGTAATTAAATAGATCATTTCAGCAGAAGTTCTGGGTGGACAGGTCACAGGTAAAAAAGCAAGTGTGAAATCATTTAACTTTGTAACAAAATTACAACACCCAATGGATAGGGTATTTTTCATAAAATGAGTTCCTAAGGAAAATATAGTGAAATTCCATCCTGAGATGAATTGTACATTCTGCAAAATAAGTTTAAGTACATATCACTGTATTTTTAAATAAACTTTTCATTTCATGACTGAACAGTAAAGAAACCAAAGTGGAGAGTATAAAGTTGCGGTTCATGCTGTGTTTTCACATGAAGAGATTATTCTCTGCTAGGGGAAGTCAGGACCAATTTTTCTCTTTTGCAATGGGATATTCTGAAGACCAGGAGACAGTCATCTGAGAAAGGTTAATTACGTACATGTTTCAGAGACCAGCAGAAGGTTGCATGCACAGTAGCAGTTTCAACAAAAGCTGGTATGAAGTTGAGCCCCTTTCCAGCAAAAAAAAAGAAAAAAGGGAAGGGATAAAGATGGCGAAGCTTCATTAAGAATACAAAGATAAATACTTAAAGAAGTTTATTGTGGAGAAAGTAAAATCAATTTCAGGATGAAATGTCACTGTAATTTCCCTAGGAACCAAATATAGTTCTCTATTCTACTCACCCCCACCCCATGAGTATGTAAGATGCATTTTGTTAGAGGTTTTGTGCTTCCTTATTTTAAATTGATGGACTTAATGTTTTCGGTTTCATTTGAAGAACACTGAAGTACTAGGTTAATGCTTCACTTTCCTGTTGTCCTGATTGTTAACTTATTTTGTCGAGATAAGTCTTCACATTTAAATATAAAGAAATCTTCCCAGCCCAAAACATACATACAGGCCCACCAAACCTCAGGTCTGAAAATCATGAAAGTCCTTTAAGCTTTACGAACAAATATGTGTAATTTAACTACTTAGTACACAGAGTTAGTCTCTTTAGTGAATTAGAGAAAACCACTATAATCTTGGGACCAGTTTATATATATTGGTAGGAAGTAGAAAAAGATTTTTGTGTGGTCTGAGGATTACAAGGGACCATGTCAGTGATTCTGAATACCCGTGAAAACTACTTTTTGTCGTTTTTGAAGAAGATAGCCATTGATTGATAATAGGGCTGCAAATCCCAATAGCTCTGGCAATTTCAGGAGCAAGCTGCCAATCCAGTTTAATCTGGTGAGATAGTGCACTGCAGAAGTGGCAAGAGAAAAACGATGAATGTGCAGAAAATCAGCCTTACCCACGGGCTTGTGTGTAACAGAGAACCAAAGCATAAACCTTAAAATCACAGCAGGGAACTAAAATGCAATCAAGATTCATTGATTTGCTACATTGGAAATTATGTTTAGGTTTAACATTGTAAAGTTCTCTAACATGTAACAATCAAGATTTTCCAGGATATATACATTCTCTTTCCATTGTACAAATGTATAATTGGTATACCATATGGCTTGGTCCCTTGGTGAACTTGCCTATATAAAATGTTGCAAATAGAGTTTATTTTTTTGGTCTGTACTTTCTTTGGAACTGGAATTATTAATAACTTCTAAGTGGCTATTGTAAAACCTTTCCTTGTGAAGCACGTTTTCGTAGCTTATTTCAATTTCACATTTTGTTGAATGTGCTGACTTCCTCTGGCAATATGTAAAATTGCCAGGCGGAAATTCTGCACCCAAAGTGTCGGGGTAATATTAACATTTAACTTTTTAGCAAGAGCTTCTAAGCAAGAGTCTAAAGGGAAATTATTCTATATCTTTTGCTGCCAGTTGTGAAAGACTTTTTTTTTTTTTAAAAAAAAATGTTTCTAACAAAGATAGTCCATTTGTTTTTTTAAGGAAAAAAAATAAAAACCTTAGCAGTGATTCAAATTAAATGCATTGGCACAGATAATGTCATTTTATTTGTACATTTCTGGCATAATTGCTGAGAAATACTAATTCTTTTGACTCCCTGCCAATTTTCTACTAATCAAAATGGAGAAGATATGCACTGTTTGGATTGTACCTAAAAATAGTTGTGCTACAGTCACATCAGCAAATGGAATTAAATTAATTTCTCTTTCTTCCCCTTTACACACACCCTCCACATTATTTGAATTTTCATCTAGAATCTTGCTCTTGAATCTCACAACTTTTTATTCCGTGTGTCCCGAATAGCATTGCTACATTACAATGATTTTCAGGCAAACTCCATTGAACTGCTTTCCAAGGGGTACCCCTCTCCTAAAAGCAAAACCCATGTTTAGCCTGCTCTCATTTAAAGAGTCTCAACTAGATACCCCTTATAATGTAGTCAAAGAGGTATTAATGCTATAAATAGATACTTTGTCAATTAGTTTACCTCCCTGGCAGTCTTTTTAGCCTTTTGTGGGAGGAGGGAGATAGCGTCTGAATCAATCAGATTTGGTCATTTGGTCATGGAACAGATAAGAGGCTTCCAAATCCAGTTGCCCTAATGATGTACTACAAAAACAGCAGCCCCAAGCAGCTCACACTGTGCTGGGAACATCAGAGCATGATCTTTGCAGTAATGTTAGCAGCACCCAAGAAAGCACTGGATGTGTGGCAAAGATCACATCCCTTCCCACTCCCCTTTTGCACCTGAAGACAGTTGTCTTAGAACCACCATACTCACCAGCCCTTTTTTTGAGTACTTTTTCAGTTCTTGAATAAGCTAGGAACATCTAGACATGCAGTTCTTGATAAATTTTCTTCATAGCAGCACTAATTTCTCATCCACGGTTTCCTAAAGTTCTGATTTTCAACATCTCTCAACATGTACAATTCTTTTTTTCTCTCTCTCTCTCCCCACAATCCCTTGCTCATAGCTGTTAATTAGGAGTAGCAAGATCCCACCATTTTCTTCCTATTTATGACACAAAACTTACCTGTGTTGTATTTTAAATGTCAAGTTTGGGTTTCTTCCTGAGAATTTCAGTATTGCTCATAATTATGTAGCAACTCCAAGCAGACAAACATTTAAACTATTGTTTGTCCTTCCTGTCAAGGAAGGTCTCCAGGATGAGTTTAATATTTGGGATGTAGGGGCTACCTTAACAGGCTTTCTTTTTATGACACTGTCACTTCTTAGCCACATGACCTTCTCAGTCTTTTTAGTATCCTGGTTTCAAAAGGTAACATTAGTTGTTCCACTTTCAACTATTTAGGTATTAGAGTAGTTTTTTCTAGTTATTATGAGGCTAGCTGATTTGGGAGAATTGTGGGTAAAATTTTAGGAGAGTAGAAAACTTGTTCAAGTAGATGGCCAACTGTGGCCACTCTGGTTCCTTGTCTAACTGAAGTTCCTGCTGTGCCCAATGACCTTGGGGAAGTCAATCGGCTTCCTTGCGATTCAAGTTCACTTCCCACAAAGCCTGATCAGTGGCCTTTGTTTATAAATCCCTTTGAGATGCTTTGATAGGAGAAGTTCTTTGCTTTGCTAGATCTATCCTTAATACTTCCTCCTGACCTTCTTTTCCCTTTCCTAGCAACTCCACCCACAAAAATCCCTCTGTTTTTTTTTTTTAAAGTGAAAAGAACTAAGAATAGCAAAAATATGTATATAATACCCCATGCATTCAAACAAATGGTCTTTCATTTTTTACTGCACTTAAAATTCCACAGAAACCACAACTGAAGAAAATAATCTTCTTCCCAAACATCGGATTAAAAAACCTGTTTGCTATGTGCTGAGGAAAAGTAGTTGCTTAGTGATTCTTAACTCACAGCTACTTTGAGAAAAGTAAGTCAGTTTGGAAAACTACTCAATTCTACAATTTTGTATTGAGTTGTAAATGCTAAAGGCAACTATCCAGATTATTCTCTTTTTCCTGGAATAGTCATTTAGAGATGAAAAGTGCGGGGAGCAACAAGAGTTTGTATTTTTGCTTGCTTCTCCTTTGTGGCTTAAAGGGTATCAAGTTTCTTTCTGCCCAACATAATAAACAGTGACAAATCTACACGAACTTTACTGGCTTAAAATATCTGTTATGTTAACTGCAGAAACTCACCTGCAATCTTGAAGTCCTTGTTAAAAATGCTCTTGAAGAGTAAACATTAATAGATGTTCCAATAACATTTTCTGCACTCCAGGGATTTTTTTTTAAACCATTATAGATAACATTTTAGTAAGATGCTCTTTTTAAAGAACTCATGGTGCTTAAATGATTCTGTGATCAATTCTGAGATAATGCTTTTTTTTTTCTTTTCTTAAAATAGGCATACCTAAATAACAGAAAAATAACAGACTCTTCAGCATGGGAAAGATCTTGATATGTCTAATAAACAAGACCCCAGTCCTCATGCAGGGTTATATACCTAAGTCAGTGCAGATCACCAAGTCTGATGAAATTTAATTTGATATTTAAAGACTTGGTCTACCACTGAATAACCCATGTTATCAGCAAATGTTTCCTTTATAGCAAACCCAAATCCCTCATGCTGTTTTAACTCACAATTGTTCTCAGGGGAATCTGGAAATTGATGACTAAGCCACTATTTTGTATAAAAGTCCTCTTGATGATGTATGTATATGAAAACAGTGACGCTGCCCCTCCCCCCAGCTTTCTATGCACTATGTAATTCCATTTGCTGTATAAACAACTTCAAATTGTTAAATTCGATACCTGGTCTGGTAGCATCAATATGTCATCATTCCTGGAAGTGTGCTAATAATTTTCTTCAATATCACCAGAGCCACAAAACTTTGAAGATTGAAAAAAAAAATTGTACAAAAGGAAAAAATGTAACATGAAAATAAATAAATCCTTACAGTACTACAAAAAACATCCTGCAAGCACAGGACAAAACAGGCAATATACATTTTTATTTTTTTATTTTTTGAGACAGAATCTCACTCTGTTGCCCAGGCTAGAGTGCCATGGTGTCAGCCTAGCTCACAGCAACCTCAAACTCCTGGGCTCAAGCGATCCTCCTGCCTCAGCCTCCCAAGTAGCTGAGACTACAGGCATGTGCCACCATGCCCAGCTAATTTTTTGTATATATTTTTAGTTGTTCTGCTAATTTCTTTCCATTTTTTTAGTAGAGACAGGGTCTCACTCTTGCTCAGGCTGGTCTCAAACTCCTGAGCTCAAACGATCCCCCCGCCTCAGCCTCCCAGAGTGCTAGGAGCTACTGTGCCCGGCCTACATTTTTAAACCATAAAATTTTTATAATGTATTTAAAAATAAATAGAATTTATTTTATGCTATATTATAAATTATTATAAAATATATAATATTAATATTAAAAATATATAAAATTTTTCTCAAACCAGGCAACTAATGGACCCCCCCACTTCCCAAAGGGCACATGTTTACAACTTCCTTCAAATCTTTGGAGTGTTCAGAGGGACAAATAAGTTTCTTCACATTAGATGTGCTGGGAAAACATTTGGGGAGCTTAACTGTTTAGAGGATTTCTGTGATTAGTCTTTTGTGATTCATATGTTCATCTGTTCTTAATTATGTACTGAGTGAGTGTGTTGTACAGGGTACACCCAGCCTAGGACTCTGAGCCTGTCCCCAAGGCAATCACAGGCTGGTTGTGGAGATTGGACATCCACATGTGAAAAGGGACAAAGAAGGAGGCAGACATGGTTGAGTGCCAGGCACATGGGCCAAAAGTAGGGCTCTAGACCAGCGCTATCCAATACAAGCTACATATTGAATTTTACATTTTCTAGTGACCTCTTTAAAAAGAAAAAAAAAGTAAAACAGATAGTATTTCTTTTTTTTTTTTTTGGAGACAGAGTCTCACTCTGTTGTCCTGAGTAGAGTGCCGTGGCGTCAGCTTAGCTCACAGCAACCTCAAAACTCCTAGGCTCAAAGGATCCTCCTGCCTCAGACTCCTGAGTAGCTGAGACTACAGGTGCATGCCACAACGCCCAGCTAACTTTTCTATTTTTAGTAGAGACAGGGTCTTGCTCTTGCTCAGGCTGGTCTGAAACTCCTGAGCTCAAGTGATCCTCCCTCCTCGGCCTCCCAGAGTGCTAGGATTACAGGCGTGAGCCACTGTGCCCGGCCTAGATAGTGTTTCAAAATGTAATTAATGTAAAACATTTTTAATGAGATACTTCACATTTTTTCCCTTTTTAAAATATTAAATCTTTGAAATCCACCGTGTGTCTTACACTTCTAGCACACTCAATTGGGCCCAGCCACATTTTAAGCACTCACTAGCCAGAGGAGGAAGTGGGTGGTAAGGGGGCTTAATCTAGAGGCTTGAAAAACTGGTGGATCTTAGATAAGCAGATAAAATGGCATAACTCCATGGGAAGTTACAAGGGGAAGAAAATGACATGAACAAAAGCCTAGAGGTATGCGTAGCCAAGATGAGTGTTCAGACAATGAATAATCAATTACAACTAGTTTATGTTGATGGAGTAATTGGAGATGAAACTGGAAAAGTAGTCCGAGAACAGATCAGAAAGTTTATGTGAAGTGTTGAACTCTAATCTTCCTGGAAGCATGGAGCTTTATGAGCAAGAATGTCAGGTTTAAAACAGTGTTTTAGAAAGATTAACCTGGCATCAGAAGGCATGATAGATGGAGATCAACATCTCACTTTATCTTCAAAGTAATTGTGAGTAAGTAAATTCAAAAATCCCATTGTACAAATCAGAAAACTAAGATTTGTATAATCTCATGTATTATATATGAGCTCATTATTAAGTTGCCTTTTTGATTTTTGTACATCAATTTCAGAAGCTGACCCAGAGGAAGGCACCCTTACCAAGCAGATTTCTGAGTGCATCAGGGTAGTGAATGCCTGAAGGTCATGCCCCCTATAGAGGTAAGGGGATGAGCTCAGATAGTTTGTTCAAGGGAGCAGGTGAACAGAGATCAAGTCTAGGTGCCTGACTCCTAAGTGAAGTCTCTCATTCACGCCCCCAGACTGCTTTTTATTCCCCACCGGACTAGAAGCTCCTTTATAGGATAAAGGACTATTCTTTTTATCTTTGACTTTTTATCAGTGCCCAGCACATTGTCATGTACATAGTATACACTCTGAATATTCATTAGCTGAATTCTATCCGAGACAAGTTCTCTGCCTTTTGCAACAACCCAGGCACATAGTGGTAACAGACCTATCTAAGCAGTTCACTACCAGAAGATGTGATGTAGCCCTCTATTTCTTCTGTAAATCCAGATTTTCACCATCAGACATAAAGAACCTTTTCTCCAAGAAAGGTGCCAAGCCTCAAATTGCAACCTAAATGGGGCAGCCTCTGCTGGTGTCACAGGAAACAATGGGGTTATTTTCCAGATATTTCTAAGAATGAGTTTATTTCTAGAAATGGCACATAGACTGCTAGAATTCTGTACCAAAGCAACATAAATCCAATGAGTATGAAGGTGGTATACACTGCATGAAAATGTACGTCATTATTCTTTTAAAATAGGCATTTCACTAAAATTGCTAAATGAGACCTACATGTTCTGGTTTCTAGGTCAGTTGTCAATGTGCAAAATACTTGATCTATTTGTCAGTTATTGTATTATATCCTAAGGTCTAGAGCCATTTTTCTCACTGTACTCTACATGGCCCTGTTTCTAGCTCCAGTGTTCTCTCTGGACCCGAACAGTCAGTATAGCTAAGACAATCAGATTTCGTTCCACTAATGTCCATATTTCTGTTTTAAAATTTATCTCTGCATGTTAATACTGTAAGAAATGACAACATATCCATTAAAAATGTATTTGGAGCAAACAAACATCACAGCCCTCTCAAAGTTTGCATTTCCCACTTAGGCTTTTTCCACATGAAACAGATTTATAATCATTATCTTCCCACCTTAACATAAAAGATAGAGTCTGTATGGACTCTTTTAACTATTTCCAGGGAAGTTATACAGATTCTTGCCTTTTGACAAAGCATTAAGACTTTACCTGGCATTCTTTCTTTTTTTTATGTATATATGTTCTTGGTAATGAGGAATTCATTTTAAATAGCAGCGTATTTTTATTACTTTACCAGGATTATTGTTTGCAAGAAACCTAGTGTTGAGGCTTCAGACTGGGCAGGTGGGAGACGAGCAGTGCAGAGGCTGACACCAGGAGACCTCTGCGGGAGGGAGAATGACCTCAGGACATTTGCGGGCCGTCTGCCTTAAACACTCAGAAACCTATTTGGAAAGAATGCATTTCTCTGCATCGGCTTTCTGAGATTGATATATAAAATCAGAAAGCCACTTCAATAATTCACAAAGTAGCTGTCACAAGGCCTATTACACACACTGGAGCATGATCAGACATTCTCTCTCTATACCCAGGGAAGACAATTATAATCAAAATGTTCTTGGCAAGCATGGGGTCAGAACAAAGAAAGCTGGTTACAAAGATGTATCAAGGCATCCATTTCTACTGTGGCCTGGAATACTGGAAGTCCTCTGGCTCTGACACACCAACCCTCCCCTAGATAGGGCTTGGCTGGGCACTGCCCACGCTTGACTCTCTCCTTTTTCTATCGTCAACCGTGGCCGGCCTCTCCCTGTTCTGTCCCGTTCCCCAGCAGATAGATTCTTTCTTTACAGAAGTTAAGACACCTAAGCAGGTGACAGTCGAGTCTTGCTGACCTGGCTGTCTCTTTATGAGGACTGCATATCTCTGCTTTTATCCATTATTTGACTGAGTGGCGAGCTGGGAGTGAGGAGGCTATTTTGCTGCTTCCTGAGATTGAAGCACATTCCCCATAGAAAGCTACTGGTTCAGTTTCTACATTATGGGAACCCACGTATTTGGTTCTGTTAATCTTGTATTATTTCTATTTCATTTATCGATATGGTTCTTTTCCTTAAACACATATATGTCTAACCAGCACTGAAATCTTTCTTTTTCTGATTTGCATATCAGATGAATTTGAACTCATTTTCCTGATCCATATTATAGAAACATCTTAGCTAACTATACCTCTGAAAATGCCACACGCTTAGGTCATTCTGGACTAGAACTCTAGGCATTTGTGTAAGAGCTGAATTGTGTGTAAATGGGGAGAAAAATGATGGTTTTTGTGATGACACTGAGAAATTGTGTTCAGCCAAACAAATTTTAGATTACAGTTGTAAAGTTTGAAATTTGTGGCATAAAAGATGATTACACACTTAGACATTTTGTTTCTAACCAATGCAATAATATACTGTCATTTTACTGTATTACAAATAATTTGCTCATTTATTCATTTATTCATACTCATTTATTCATTTATTTTCCCTGTGAGGTGCTAGGCCCGGTAGAGCATAGGGCAAGACAAACACGGTCCCCCAAATCAGGCAGCTACTCTAGCTAATGTTTGCTCCACCTGCACCTTTGAAGTATTAGCAGAGACAAAGTAAACAAGTACTTTCTAACATCTCTTTATCAAAAATGAGAAATAACTTGCTGTGTATCAGTCTAGTTTAGCAGTTTGGAAATGTGAGAAAAGCATTTTTTGTTCCTTTTTAAGAGTGACCACACAAATTCATAAAACCCATATGTTGAAAATGTCGAAATTAATATTACATATATATACATATATACACATTATATATATATATATCTTTTTAGACAAAATACATGAGGTAGGTCCACAAGCTCTTATCTGAGGCCCTGTGGGGTCAGATGTGTTTTGGAATTCAGAATTTTGGGGGTTTTAGGAAGGTGATATGGAGCATATGCTAGATATTACATAACATCTAAGCAGGGCCAAGGTCAGCATCTCATAATTAAACATTAATATCTCTACCATGAAATGTATGATTATTCATACTAAGTGGATAAATAATGACTATAAATAACTTCATACCAGTTCAAGTCAGATTTTTCTGCCAAATGAGTTCAAGTAAGGTCACATTTATAGCCAAATGAGTTATGGAAAAACTCTTATCTTCAGAGCTTTCTGGATTGGGGAATTTGGAATAAGAAACTGTGAACCTGTATTATGGAATGTTCCTTCATAGAGTGTCATCTACTCTGTAGAGGAGACAGCAAAACATATTTAAACCTACGATATAAATTATATCAATTGATTTACTGGTGATATTATTCAATAAATACTTAAAATTAGGAATAAACATAGTTATTTAAATAGTGGCAGTTACAGGGAGATTTCAAAATAACTAAGGCTGTATCCTATTAGCAGATATTAATAGCCAAAGTTGTAATAGTGATTCATAGGCAACTTTTTTGGGGGAAACAATGAACAATAGTCAATATATATATTGACTATATTATATAGCCAATCTCTGCCAGAGATGATCTATCAGCTAAGGAAATATCATTGATTAATACAAGGCTGATTTCATAGAATCTCAGAATTGGAAGAGACCATTAAAAAAAAAAATCACTGTAGTCCAACCATCTCTAAGAGTAAAAGTTCTTCTTATCCTTGGGGCAATAACCCCTTTAATATTACAAAATAAAAAAGAAAGGGAAAGAAAATGTTATGATCTTCATCCCAGAAAGATACACATAAATCTACATGCAAAAAGTGTCACAATTATTTTCAAGGGGTCCATTAAGAATTCATGCCTTAGATTCCTGCCATATTTGAAAAGAAAGCTAATGCAAAATTTCACAGCAATCTTAGTACCACGGAGAGCTTCTTTATTTTAAGCTGTCTCATAAATTGACTGTGCTCATATGTTCTCAGTGGCTTCTCTAACATTTATCTCAACTTATGATTTTCTATGCAATATTTATAAGATGAATATTTTTGAACTTGTTGTGACCCTTCGTCTTTATCTTAAAGGTTGGGGAAGAAGAAAAGTAATGACATTTTAGCTTTTCTGTTTGTATTTTCGCATCCCATATCGTGCGTAACTCAGAGGATTGAAAAAAGAAAATGAAATCCTCTAAGGAAAAGGCATAAAATGTCCTACTATTAAATGTATCAAGCATCAATTTCCAACTTGACATTAACTGGGAAAGGAAATGATGAAGTAAATTTTCTAAGTGTTGAGCTGTCACTGGGAGAAGGATTTATATTAGTGCCTGGCATCAAATCATAATTTAGATTTGTCAGTATTAGGCACACAATTTCTTTTCTTTGACATTTTTAGGAGTCTGATAGGAGAGAATTCTGGGTGTGTTGCAGCAAACACTTCCTCCTGGGCTCTTGTCTGAACTGTTCATGAAGAGCTTCCTCCTCAGTCTAAGTATCTGAAAGAGGCTCCCCAACAGCAGGGCCCCGGCAGATCCGCAGGAGCGTGAAATCCACAGTCACGTTGAAAAGACTGACTCCTGTTTGCGAGACAAGTTAAGTGAGCAAGGGCTTCCTCCAGGCATGGACAGGAAAATGTCCCTGCAGCCTCTTTCCATTTAGTCTGGTGACATGGACCATAAGATGTCCAAAGTGTAAGCTGGATCCCACCTGAAGTCTCACCCTGTTACTTGGCTTCATCCAACAGCTTGCCACGGACTAAGCAAAGGACTAAACAAGGACTAAGCAAAGAAAAGGCCAGGTGGGCCGAAAAAAGCCCAGATGATGGACTCCTGGCCCATCATGGGATATTCTTTATCAGGCTCTGCAGTGGGGCTTTGGCTGGGCCTCAGCCCTGAGCCTAGGACGGGAGAGAGCTCCTCCTCAGGTCAAGCGGCCCAGGGGTGTGGAGCGTTTCCCATCACATTGTTACCTTGGAGGACCGCTTCGTCTCCCCTCCCAATAGGAGAAAAACTCTCAAGCCTAATAATTAATGTATTTGCCTTAAGCCTTTGCTGCTATTCAATGCCAAAAATATACCAATGAGTCCGGGCACAATGGCTCACACCTATAAACCCAGCATTTTGGGAGGCCAAGGTGGGACGATCACTTGAGCTTAAGAGTTTGAGGCTGCAGTGAGCTATGATGCCACCACTGCACTCCAGCCTGGGTGACAGACTGAGACTCTGTCTCTTAAAACAACAACAACAATTATACACACACACACACACACACACACACACACACACACACACACACATACACACATCATGAGTATCATACAGAATACAAAATCTGAAACCTTAAAAATAGTGTGCTAAGTCAAAAATCCAGACCCCAAGGGCCACATATCCAGGCCACACGTTTCCATTTATATGAAATACCCATAAAGAGACAGAATGTGGCCTAGTGGTTGCCAGGAGCTGGGAAGAGAAGGAAACGGAGAGTAACTGCTAATGGGCATGAGGTTTCCTTCTGCGGTATGAAAATGCTGTGGAACTAGATAGTGGTGATGGTCGCACCAGCTTTTGAATATACTAAATGCCCCTGAATTGTGAGCTTTAAGATGGTTAAAATGGTGAGTTTTATTTATGTGCCTTTTACCACAATAAAAAAATGTATCTGCTAGGATCCTTTTCTACTAGGTTTGCAGTTTATTTAGATAAAATCATGTAAAACCAACCCTGGGGAAAATATTTTCACAAAATGGAAAGAGATGGGAAGAAAGTTTACTGTGACTTAAACCATGGTTAAGTTTATTTTTATCCGAGTTTAAAGCGAATAAGGAAGAATCTGAGTCTTCCTGAGCCAATGCAATATCCTTTTACAGATAAAGAAGTTCAGGCTTCTGTGGTAAGCTGGTCTTGGAGAGCAGACCTCTACATTTGAATCTGCTTCTGCCAGATTTATTGGCTATGTGCAGTTTCTTAGTCTCTCTGAGCCTCAGTTTCCACACCGATAAAGTGGGATTGAAAGTACCTAGTCAGATCTTTCGAAGGGGAACTGGTTAAGATTGGGCAGACTTTGTACCATAACAGTGTAGGACTGCTGGGCTTAGCAGGGCAAGGGGCTTGAAGCAAGTCTTGACACATAAACTGTTATTTGAATAACAAGCTGTTTGCCTGTTGTCTTGGATCAATTAGCCTGCAGGAATTTCCTGAAGCAAACTGTGCAGTTATATATTGATTTATGGTCTTTTTGCTCCTGGAACAAACAGCTGAGTTGTGTTAAGACAGAGGGTCTTAGTTACAGCCCCAAGTTTTGTCATGTCTGATACAGGCCATACCACTGTGAACACGCCCAGTCTCGTCTGATACAGGGGTCAGAGTTCCCAGATCTGTTGTGGTCACGCGTCAAGCGCACAGCCCAGGCACTCAATAAATCCTTCATTTCCTCCCAAAGTGCCACCACCATTCTCACTCAAAACTTGCTCCTAGCTAGTAAATCTCAGCCGGAACTAGAACAAAATCTTCCACCTTACAGACCAGACCCCTTCCCACCATCCATGGTTGGATTGGGCTCCACGTCTTCTGGCGTGGGCAAATCAACTCAGCTGCAATAAACAGTCCCAGGTCTTTCTGCCACTCTGAAGGAAGCAGCAGCAGAGCAGAGGGGTTCTGATGCCAACAGACCTAGGTCCTAGGTCCCTTGTCACTTGATCTGGGACCCTAGGCCAGTTATTTACCTCTTCAAGCCTCACTTCCTCATCTGTAAATTGAGGACGATAGTGCTTAGCACGAAACACATATTCAGCTAATTTTTTAAATTAGGCAAACAAATTTTTTCTCCCAAATTTTAAATTTTTTTCAAGGATTGGATAAAAATGAAGGCTTTTTGTTTGTTTTTTTGTTTGTTTCCATTTATTTTCACTTGTCCCCTATCTTCTGGGGAGACCTGGGATGTGGCTCCCTGGACACTTAAGAAATCAGCTTTTCCTGTGGGATCCTGGATCCGTTCAGAGGAAGAACATGGAATCTCATGGGACAAGCTGGTCGCAAGGGACCCACGGATAGATTTTCAGACCAAAGGTTTCACATTGTTTCAATAGGCAGCCCAAAGTTGACTTTGATGATCTAAACGCAATCAAGTCTAAATTCTCGTTCTCCACCCCTCCCCTCTTCTCCTTACCTACGACTTCCCACACCTCTCCCTGGGCAGAGCTGTTGAAATCCGTAGCCACTCCCTTTCAGCCTGATTTGCTGCCTAGGGATCAAGTATGACAGCGTTTGTTTCAGTATTTATTTGTATAAATTAGCAGTTTTATGACCTGCAGAATGATCCGCTTTCGTATGGCAGGTTAAATCCAGGATATGAAACTATTGTGAATAATTTCTACTTTGAACACTTCAAAGAGAAGCATCAGAAAAGGCCCCTGAACTGGGGATTGGGTCCTGCATGGGTTCCAATGCCCTCTGTCCCCAATAAATTTGGGGGAGTAGTTTTATATCTAGTAACCACAACGTGGAATGTGTAAAGGCTACCAGTTAAACCAGGTAACTGCTAAGGTCTTTTCTTAGCTCTGCTTAATTACAACTGCCCTACCTTTAACCACTGACGTATTCTTGAAAGTTCAGGCTTTCTTTGAAGGCAAACCCAATCACTTTCTAAGGAGTTTTAAAAGAAATCAAAGTTAATTGACTAATTTATATTTTTCTATCAAAGGAACATTGATTGAGCTCCACCTGGAAGCCAGGTACTAGGTTAGGTAATGGAAACTCAGAGTTGCTAATCTTGGTGGAGGGTGGGGAGGGGGCGGAGCTGGAGACCTGGAGGAGGAAGTGGCTGATGTAAGTCTCTAATTCAGTTCAGCAGGGTTTGCTGCCAGACCCTCAAGGAGGGAGCAGATTCAAAAACTGGCTGTAACAGTCAGGGAAAGCAGCACCCACAAGTATCGATGAGCTGCTACTTGGAGGAGGAATAGTTTTTGCCAAGATGAAAAAGGCGTTCCATCCAAGCAGAGGGGAGAACCTTTCAAAGGCATGCAGGCAAAAAAAGTGAAGGATGCGTTTCTCAAAGACAGCAAGAAAATTTGCATGGCTAGAGCATGAGCTGCCAGGCTAGCCCAGTGGGAAAGGATTTCTGACAACAGGCAAAGGCTGGATTGGGAAGGCGTTTACACATCTTAATAACTTCTCTGCTTCATTCTGCAGGGAAGCGAGTCACTGAAAGTTTTAACTAAAAGAATAACTGAGTCAGATCTGAGTTTTATCGCAAGTGATCCACAGTGACAGGGAGGATGGACAGGTGGAAAAAGAGTGGGAGAAACAGAGATTAGTTAAGGGAGTCCAGAGGATGAGAGAAGGCCATAAAATTGCAAAAAGGGATACAGGATGAAGAACAATTTTCGCTGGGGAGAAGTTCACGGTAAACAGAGTTAGATGTGCGATTTGAGGCTCTTGAGTCGGATGTGGAGGTGCAGGGAGAGGTGGCCACCAGGCAGCTGGGGAAAGAGATCTGTGGCTTCGGGGAGGGCTAGACACTGAGATGAGACACTTGGCCCGTTTCTAAGGAGAAGTTAAAAGCAAAAACATCCTAACACCACCTACAGAAACACCCCAACATAAGTAAGAACACAATGATGAGGAGGGGACAAATGGTGGGTTTTCTTAGATAGTTTCTCAAAATGACAATGTATCTTATACATTCAAGGATAAATACCTCTTCTCTATAGCCAATTCAGACATTATAAAATAACAGGTAAGAAAAATATAGAGTCTGGCATTATTAACTATGTACGCATATGCACGCACATATGTGATGTTTGGGTATGCAGGTGTATGTGGCAGGGGTGTGTGTGTATAATATTCTTCCTCATTCTAAAAGATGGTGCATCAGCTCCAAGCCAGGTGAGTTGCCTAAGAATAGCTAGGAAAAGTTCACATTCTCCTTCTTTATAGTTTTAGCTTGTTGTCCTCACATGCCCAATGTATTCAGGACTTTCCCCTACATCATTGAAAGAATGTGTTTGGCACCGAGGACTCGGTATCAGGCAGACAACATATTTCTTACTTTAGAAGTGCAACTGGTAGAATAAAAAGCCTGAGAACCGGAACTGCTGCCAGAAATAGCAGGGCAAATTCACCCACTTCCAAGAAGGTCACTCAGTTTCAGAACAGGGTGCAGGCAGATTGAAGCAGATTCTTGGCACTGCTGCGGCCGTGTCTGCCTGTTGCATAATGTACAGCCACCCTTAGTTCTCTTGATTGAGAACACTGCTGTTGACCTGGCATTTTCTGTTCCTGTTATACCATTTTCCAGCCCTGTCAAAATAATCACTATTATCAGGTGACCTTCCCTAATTACTCAGTCTCCCTTCTTTTTTTAACAGCTACCTGTTGCGAATCCTATTTTTAATGAACAATGATAACCTAAGAGCTGTCATCTGTCAGGTTTTAAATGTTTGTTAAAAATAGGAGTCCCAGAAATGTAGTCATTAGACAACAGAGAACCCTAAACAATAGGAAAAGCAAGCCACGTCAGGAGATGTTAATTACATCTGAATTCATTACTACACTTGGGTTTAGGAAGGGCAGTTAGTCATTGGCAAATAGTAAGGAGATAGAGGATTATTGCCCTTAACAGGAGCAGTTCTATTGACCTTCAGGAAATTATATCCCTGTGGACACCCTGTTCATGTTAATAAACTAGAGCAATGTTCTTTTTTGAGAGTAAGGGCACCTGTCCTAGAGTAGGAATTGGAAAAATAAGATACTATCTCAAGAAGGATGCATCACTCAGGAGAATGCTTCAAAATGATAGCTAATTTTTCTTTAGTTGCTCTTATTTTACTTAGCACCACAGTAATTGCTTATGTGCATTGCATCACTCATCTGAGCAAACACTGTGAGACAAGGATGTGTTATCACAGTTTACTGATGAGGAAACTGAGGCTTGGAAAAGGTCAGTTTACTTGCCGAAGAATGCAGAGCTGGGAACTGGCTGTCTAGGGCTTTAGGAACCCAGGCGCTTCCCCCTGAGCCCACCCTCTTAAGCGCTCTCAAGTAATGCTCCTGACTGTCTCCTACCTAGGACACCAAAGTGCCCTTTTATGGAAACTGAAGCAGGACCCCCACCTCCCCACCCCACTTCTGGGCTCTCTGATCTAAGCCACACTTGGCCAGGTGGGAGGTGGCAGCTTGGGTTTCAGTCAAGAGAGAAACCCTCCAAGTCACCCTTGAGCTGGGGAGTGAAGGTTGAAATTTGTTCCATGGCTCCATTCTCTCCAACTCAACACTCTGCCATGATACCCTGGGTAATTTTAAATACTCAAGATGCAGAAAAGATGCAAGATGCAAGGATACATATGTCCACAAAAGATCACATTTTTAACACTAATGGCCTCTTCTGTTTTCACCCAGTTTCCTTTACAAGCCTATGACTTTTTTCTTTTCTCATGCATGATAGAATATGTGCTTTTCTTTCTAAGCTATACCCTACTCATTTCTTTGGTCTTATTCCAACAGTATTTTTCCACTCTTTCTCCTGATTTACTTCCACATCCACAGAGCCCTAGGACATGGTAGACTATTAAGTTCACTAGAGCAGAAGATCTTTAAACAGCAGCCCCTGGTAGGTTGGAGTCCACATCATTAACACCCACCTGGGCGGGGGTAGAGTCCCCCTAATTGATAATCACTCAGAAATGAATATAAAGCATCTCTGAAATGTTAATTGTTTATTGAAGCCTATCTATATGCATGTGCTGAATACTAAAGTACAAAAACATTTTCAAGGAACTTACAATCTGCACTCAAAAGAATAGAGGCAAATATGATACTATTTGTAATCAAGTGTTAAAATGTGCAAAATGTGGTTCAATTGGTGAAAGTTTGTTGTGCAATCACGTTTCAGTTACACACCTACAGTATAAAAGTGAGCTACTATTTTCTCAGTTGAAATTCAAACAGAAGTCCATAATTTTGTATGGGAAGCTACGACATCACACCAAAGACAGGGCAGGATTTTCTTTCTGGCATTTAGGTTTTCTTTTTATTTTAACTTTATTGAGCATCTTTGAAATATTTAATAAGAAATACAGTCATTATAGCCATGGATAGTACTTTTGGGAGCAAATAAAAATTATTTTCCCGTTACCTCCTTGCTCCTTAGATGTTATTTCAAAACTACATCCTGGGATGATACTATTCTTGGGATTTTACTTTTGGAATCCAAGTAACCATAGCCTCCTTCCCTTTCTCCCCCTGAAATGCATCTGTTTGGAGCCCTGATGCCCCGAAAAGAATTCTCAAGGTCTAGAGAAAATACTTCATAAACTTTATGGCCAACATCAGACTTTGAAGAAGGGAAGACAAGTGCAACTGGCTGAGGACTGTGTGCAGAGGACTTCTAAATTCCTTTTGCAGTTTGTAGTGAGGCAGATAAGTTTTTCCATGAAGCAATCCAACCCCTGTCGCTGCAAGACCTGTTTTGTTTTTTTTTTTAAACAAGTCAGTAAACTAACTGGACCTTCTGTCAAATCTTGTGACTCTGTGTAAATGGGTGCAAATTTAACTTGACACATTAATTTCTTTCTAGAAAACAATTTATATTCATAGAATCATGGAATCCCAGAGTGGGAAGGGCCTGAACAGGCAGCCAGTCCAAACACCAATCTCGTGCTTGAACTGTTCATTTCAAAAGAAGTCTGTTTTCCAGAGCAGTTGTGCTGAGGTCCCAGAGTCAGATGTTTTTCGTGTCCCCTGTCCCATCAGGGCGGTTCAAGATGAGCATCACTCGTTGGTGATTATTCTTGCTGAGTAGTGCAGATAGATTCTGAGTGATAAGTTGGTAGTTAGTGAAGAAAAGAGACTTTAAAAAATACACTACATATCAAGAAAGATTCCAGTAGTTTTATTTCCATTTCCATATGAGGAGACCAAGGCCGACAGAGACTAAAAGAGCAGAGTTTGAATCCAGGCCAGTTGGGTTCCAAAGCCTACACTCCTCTGATGCTCTTTTGGCCATATCACACTGCTGGAATATTTTAACAAACCCAAGAAAGAATGGGAAAAAAATAACTTTTAAAAAAATAAATTAAAATGGATTGTTAATTTTGAGAACTAGAAACTTTTTTTTTTTTTGGTCACCCAATAGCTACAGATGTCATACTCTGTATTTCTATATTTTTCTTTTCTCTATAGAAAAGTTGTACTTCCGAAAATTACACCATGTTTGTAGTTTTATTTTAAATATCCCCTAAATATACGCAGATTTGAAAAACCCTTCTGCCAGCCACGCATAAAACAAGAAGAGTATTTTCAAATCACAGGGCTGGAAAACTGACCAGAGCACAATAAATACATGAGCTGGCAGCCGCACAACAGGATATAATGGCTCAAAAACCAGGAGCAGTAGCTGAGAGCCTGAGAGCATTTGTTCTAGCAGACAAGTGTTCAGAAAATGGGAGAGGTTAAATCAAGTCGATCGCTGTGAGTAGGAGATTAGGGAGTGATTAAAACTTGGGATGTTCAACAAGTGCTTGGTGTAAGGTCCTGCCAGAAAGAAAGCTCCCACCTGCCCAGTGACCAAGACAATTAACAGCCCTGGCTTAGGCTGCAGACAGGAGCAAGGAAGAGAAATCCGATGTCAGAATAAAGGCCTGATTAGCAAGTCAAGCTGGATCAAGGTGAAATGACAAATACAGTAGAGGCTGACTTGTAACTTACCTCCCTGTAGTTAGTCTCTATTCCTACATCTTACACATGTGCCGTGAAATATGTTTTACTGTGAATCATTATGCTAATTTTACAGAAAACACGTGGGAGACAGATCCCAAAGAATATAACAGCAATGGAAGGGAAAAACCAGGTTCATGGCTGGTGGCAACCAGAAGTTTCCAACGGCAGCACGGGAAGTTTCTGTTTGAGGGTATCTGATGTATTTTTATCCAAGAATTAAACAGAAGACCTTACACGGGCATCAGATTTTGTTTTCTATCATTGGAGTTTGTATTTGTTTCCTTCTGGTAACAGCTACTTCGTTCATGGTTGGCACATCCATCATTTAGTTCTGTTGAGCTTAGCTGGGTTTTCCTTTCCCTTAACATTTTCCATTTTGTTAAAGAGGAAAGTGAACAGAATAGAAAAGTAACTGTAATTAGAAACACATACCTATATACCCACCTCCTACTGGAATTGATTCGTGTTAACATTCGGCCATATTCACTTCAGATCTTTTAAATGTGTAACAAAAATAAAGATAAAGTTGAAGCCCCTTGGTTTCCTACCCAGCCCCAGTCTTCTCTCTCTCCAGAGCCAGCCTCTGTCATGAATTCAGTAGGTTTCCTTTACCAAGATATCTAACCTGCATTATATACATTAGACGCATCATAAAATATTGTCTTGTTACCTTTTAAGTTAATTATTAATTTTCATTATATTGTAGTTATTAATTCCTACCTACATCATATTTTAGGGATGCATCTACCACCTGCTAGTGTTCAGCCAATCCGTTTTGAGATCTGGTATTGTACAGAGTCATCACGACCGCTAGTTTCAAGAACCATTTTTTAAAAAAGGTTGATTTCCATCTGTCAAATGGTCCTATTAGATAATGAACGATAGGGCACCTTTTCTCAGGCCCTCTTGAGGCCATGTGCTCTGGGCCAGTCACACACATTCAGCTCGGAATAAACCTCTTTAAATTACTGTTTTAAAATAAGAAAGAAAGATAACGAAAGATTAAGGTGCTGAGTATTATGGACAAAAGGAAGATGTTAACTACACCTCACAGAATAGCATAAGGATCTCTGCTTTATCAAATTAAAAAGCACAATGTTTTAAAAAAAATTGCGGTGAGTACTAATCAGCCTAGATACCTTTGTTTTGACTTCATGGAGCTATTTTATTCAAATGAAAGTGCTTTGAAGATGAAAACACATTTCTTTCCCTCCCAGAATTAAATCATTCCATCCCTCAACCTATAAAGTTCATTCAAGTAGATAAAAGTAAGCACTTAGATTCTTTCCTTTTTATGGAGTTTCAGCTTACTTATGTTAGGGCTTGCTTCGATTTGCTAGCCTTATTTCTTGTCGCGGTTTGTAACTTCCCTACACCAAAAGATATTCTTTTTCCACCTCTTAAATCATGCAGCATAGTGGTCTGGAGAGAGGGCTCATTCACCTTATTTGTCTTGCAGTTTCCTCTCATTCTTTCATTGCAAGGCAATGTTTTGAAAGACCGCATGCTGGTAAATCCAAGTTGACATAGACGAGCACAACAACTTTTTTGGAGTCTCAAGGTCTGTGATGTAAATACCCCAGTTTGTTTATAAAAGGTTTTCATAATCCATTGTATAAATACACATATTTACTTAATTTCCAAAACACGGGCTTTGAAGCCACAGTCCTTCCAGTGTTATCTGTTAGTAACCAGTGGCATGTAAATGCGGGTCTGCAAGCTTGAATTCCAACATGTCACTTTGTCATTTTCGAATTTTGTGAGAACTGGAATCCAGAGGACAGACGTTCCCCATCTTGGTTCAAGAAAACATCTGAAGGGTGTCATCCACTTTGGAGTTTTGATCAACTTGACCTCTGTGGAATTATACCAGCGGGACCGGAAGTGAGATGAACATTTGTAGGTAATGAACTTTAAACTTGTCTTTCTGGGTAGCATTTGCAATTCCTTCTGTGAAGCACTTTTTGTTTTGCCCCCTAACTTCTGACCAAGGCTGTGGGTATTTCGGTGGAAAAAGATTGTTGGAAATATGGAGGGTTGTTCCTATATTCGAGTGGTTTCCAGTGGTCTTGATCTACCCTCACATGGGGCCAAGGAGTTTGGAGAGAAAGGGAGAGGGCTTTCAGAGGTCGGGGAAAGGACTGCCAACAATTTAAGTTTTGCTTAACTTTGCCTTGAAGGGGTGAGTGGAGCACCTGCAGGAAACCTCTCTGGGTATTTCCAGATGCCCACTTGTGGCTGAAACCAAGGAACAAGGATACCCAGAGACCCTGTGACCAAGCCCTCTGCTAGGCCTTGACAGGTCACTTTATTTGTCCCTCTATAAATTTCCCCAAGAAGAATCCTTTTTGATTTTTTGCTTCTGCAGCCTAGGTCACTTGCTGGTATCTTCTAGGCTTTTCGATTCAACAGAACAGTCTTCTCACGACCTTTAGCAGATTTTCATTTCTTACTATTAATATATAGAATTTTTTTGTATGTTACCTTTTATTATAGCTTCTCTTATTGCAATTTGTTTTACTGTTTTCTCTGCATTTTCATTTTCAAAAAAAGAGTAAATACAGAACAGTAAGGATAAAGGGAAGAATTCCAAGCAAGGGGGCTGGGAGGCAGATGGCATCTTTCCCCCAGTGAGCTCTGCCTCACTGAGTTCTTCCCTGCCTGTCAGTAGATCTCTCATTTCAGTTTCAGATGATCCCCTTGACCTTGAAGACAGCCCTCTGGGAAAAGTTTTTAGTCTTACACCTAAAATTATTATTCTTGGCAGCTCAGTATGGAAAGAGGCTAAAACATTCCCTCTGGGGAACTGTAACCCCAGCCCCAAAGATGGCTTAGTGGGGCCCATAACACACTCTTATCTCCAGCTGATTAATCTTGCCAATTAAAATTCTTGATTTCTCATATGCATAACTTTCTCACACTGAGGTGGCTGAGGGGAACACCGGGTAGTCTCCTTCCACCCGCTAGACCCACTTTCTCCTCTTCTCCTTCCATTCAAATCTGGCCTTTGTAAAACTCAGTGTAAACAAAAGTATATCCTCAAACCAGGTAACCAGACAAGAAACAGACCAACCCGGGCCTTGATACCATCATCATCATCATCATGATCATCAAACATTTATTAAATACCTGCTTTTTGCAGGATCCCTACTATACAAAGCATAAGATGCAATCCTTGCCCCAAAGGTGTCTCTGTCAGCATGTGACCAGAGGACATGCATATATTTGCATAGAATGAAAAACAAGTAGCTTTAAAGAGAGTGATATGGGCCATAAATACTGTAGGAATTCAGGAAAGGGAGAGCAGACTGCAGCCTGGGGTAGACAAAGATGATCTCATTGAAGAGGGAGGATTTAGGAAACAGCAGGATTGAGATTAAGAGAGGGAAGAGAGTTCATTCTTCCAAGGACTGTTGTGTGAACAAAGACTTAGAGGCAGGTGGGGGCCTGATGTGTCTGAGGCCAGTAAATGGGCCACAGCTTGGTGCTAAAGGTGTGTTGTACCTGCTGGGCAAGGACTGCCTCCTTTCTGTCAGTGCTGTATGATGTCCAGGCCATTTGGTTTACCTGGGGATATTGAATAACAACGTCTGGGGCTTTGACAAGGAAACAAAATCTACCTTTTGTCTTCTGCCTGGGTTATTAAGAGCAGTGTGCTTTTAGGTTGGAAAAGATTGAGAGCTGTATTTATTTTAGCTTATTCTTAGTTATTCTGATCACACTGATACATTTTTTTCATGTTTTAAAATTAATACACTCAGCAGTATGTATGTATTACATACAGAAGAATTCACCCTTTTTGGCTTACTATTTTTTGAGTTTTGACAAATGCATACAGTCATGTAACCGCAACCATAATCAAAGTATTGAACAGTTCCATCACCCAGAAAACTCCCTTGTGCCCTTTGTAGGTGACCCTTCCCCTCACCTCCAGTTTCTGGCAACCACAGATCTATTTTCCGTCCCTACAATTTTGCCTTTCCCAGAATGTCACAAAAATGGAATCATACATCTTGCAGCTTTGGAATCTGGCTTCTTTCACGCAGCCCAATGCCTCTGAGGTTCATCCACGCTGTTGCAAGTCTCAATAGTTCATTCCTTCTGTTGCTGAGTACTGTTCTGTTGTATAGACGTACTGAAGTGTGTTTATCCACACACACACTGAAGGCCATTTGGGTTGTTTCTACTTTTTTGGCAATTACAAATAAAGTTAAAAGCATTCACTACAGATTTTTGTATGAAGGTAAGTTTACATTTCACTTGTGTACGTACTTAGGAGTGAATCTTACTTGTAAGCGCATGACTGCTGGGTCATATAAGTGTATGTTTAGTTTTATAAGAAAATGCCCAACTGTTTTCGAAAGTGACCATACCATTTTGCATTCCCACCAGTAATGTATCAAATTTCCAGTTTCTCTGCATCCTTGTCAGCACCTGGCATTGTCATTTAAAAAATTTTTTAGCCATTCTGATAGACGTGGGCAATGACGCATTGTTGCTTTAGTTTGCCTGATGCTAGTTTGCATGATGTTGAGCATCTTTTCATCAAACTGGTTAAGTTTTTAATCCTATCACAACTATAAATAAGCACTCCACTACAGCACTGGTTCTCAGCTGAAATCAATGTTGCTCCCCACCCCCTAGGAGATATTTGGCAATGGGGGGAGACTTTCCCAGCTGTCACAATTGAGGGCATGCTACCAACATCTAGTGAGTGCAGGCCGAGAATGCTGCTAACCATCCTACAATGCACAAGACAGCCCCGACAGCTAAGAGTTCTCCATCCCAAAATAGTCAGTAGAGCCAAGGCTGAGACACTCTGGTCTAAAGGGTTGTCACAAAGATTCAGACATGGGCCACCTTGAAAAGTACGAGAGTTCTTCATGTCCTTCTACATTTATAGTAAATAAAAACCGACTTTGAAAACAAGTTTCCAGTTGATCTTAAACTTTTTTATTATCTTGGGTCATAGATTTGTAGCCCTCAGCTGGTTACTTGTCCTGGTGATCTCTCTCCAAGGTTTAGGCACACGCTATCCCTATACTGTGTATTTGGTCCTTCTTTGATTTGAATAAATGTCACATCATTGAGGTTTTCCTTTGTGCCTGGATTCACTTAGGGGTGAGACTTTGTATTTTCAAACTTGGCCCAAAGTAAGTTATGTTTGCATCATAAATCCTTGAAAGGGGTCACCATTTATTATTACCAGAAAGGCAACTCGCTCACTCTCTCTGAATCTCAGTTCCTGTGCTGTGACCAGACACTGAGAGGGCAGCTGATCTCTGAGGCCACATGCAGCTCTCACGTGTTTGGATTCCTACCAAGACCGTTGGGTGCTACTCTATTATCCAGCAATGAGATGGAATTGCTCATGTGCCACTTGTTGGCACCAAAGGTATATATTTATTTGAGAACCCTTGTCTCCAAACACCCAAAAAATAAACTTTAAGAGATAACTAGCAGATAAACAAGACTGCATGATGTGCCTAGGAAGAATCTGGCTTCCTTTGAAGACTCATCATAGAGTCCAGTCATTTTTAGATTTAAGTTTTTGCTTAAGTTCGGAAGTGGCACCATTTCCAGCCCCTGTGGGTGACCCCAAAAGTTCATCTTCAGAATGGTTAGAAGAAGAGCAGGGAGGCAGAAAGACAAGTGACCACCTACTTGCTATAGCCAAATACTGCTCTGAAATTTTTATCTCATTTTTTTTACAACTGATGCAAAGTAATAAATTGATTTAACAAGTACTTTCCATGTGTCTACTCTGTTCTCAGCACTGTGCCAGAGGCTTTGGTAGACACCAAACAAGACCAGGATATGGCACCTTTCCTTCCAGAGCTTGTCTGGCACAGGGAAACTATCGCCCTGACATCGTTGGACTGTTAGCTAATGATTTACAAAGGCTTCACTTCTAGGAGGTTTGTGTCCCTAGAGCTGACGCCTGCGCACAGCAGGCCCTGAGTAAATGTCTCGTTGATGAAGTAGTGGAGCACTAAGCAATGCTTCTCGAACTGGAGGACCAGTTTTAACACTTCTAAGCCATGGAGACCGATGCTTTGGTAAAACACAGTAAAAATGTGCTTGGATGTCACAACAATGCCAAATTGTTATGCAAAGTTTTAAATGCTTTATCTCAAATTCTGTGGTTATTTCATTGTAGACTTATTATGAAAAAAAAAAAGAAAAAAAAAAACACTCTGCAGACCAGCACTGGTCACAGACCACACACTTTGGCAATAAAAAAAAAAAACAGGGCAGATTCTGCCTGAAATGATCAAGGATGTGTGAACCAGGCCAGGGACAGAGGCTCACAGCTGTGATCCTCGCACTTTGGGAGACCAAGATGGGAGGATTGCTTAAGGCCAGGAGTTTGAGATCAGCTTGGGCAACATAGCAAGACCTCCATTTCTACAAAAAAATAAAAAATTTAAAAAGGGAAGACTGAATCCACAATTCATACTTATTGTACCCACTAAGTCTGGGATTTGATGCAAGTAAGAAATTGAAACAATCAGAATGACTCCCCGCTCCTCAGACCCCTATTCAAACCTAATTTTGCTTCCCCAAATCCTCTCCTTCCCAAATCTGCTTTCTGTGCAGGTATTGGATGAGGGAAGAAATAAAGGCAGAAAGGAAGAAAGAAGAAAGGCAGATATGGGACCCTGGGATGGCCAATGCCCAGCAGAGAGAATGCCAGAGGTGCTGTCAGTGGCACCTGGTGGCTCTCCCTGAGCACAACTCACCCAGGCCACCTTGCAGTTACTCATCCGTGGACTCTGATCACACCTGCGTGAGCTGAGATTTTCAGGCTGCAGGCTCCCATGCCTGCGTGGTTAGTCACTGGGCAGTGCCCGAAATATCACATCACACTCAGGCCACTCTCTGAAGGGATTCCAGCCACTGACCTGCAGCCTAATGGTTTTCTAATTGGTGTTTCTGGCTCACTGAAGCAGCCCGTTCACAGCAGAGACTCCTCTGCCCCCCTCCCCCCTCTCCCCCGCCCCTGCCAGCTCAGGTCACCAAAAGGTGGCTGTGACTTTCTTTCCCTCTCAGTGTGTGGCCAACCGAGAGGGACCTAGAAATCTAGCGCAGCCGCCTCCCCTGAGCAGCCCTGGCATTCAGGTCTCTTTGGAAAGCATTTTATTTTAAGAAACAGCAAACTGTCATTGTAAGAATTCCTCTGCAACTTGGGAAGAAACTTCATCATAAAACAAAGTGCCTGCTGAAAAAGGACAGGAGGAAGAGGTCAGCATTGTCAACTTTATGGCTAGCCAGATTTGCTGAGAAAACATGACGTGCAAAAATTCCCTCCATGCATCTCAATACTTTTGCAGAGGGTGCTGAATATTTTGCCGGACATGATAACAGAGAATTTCTCTGCAAAGTGAGCCAGTATTTAAATCGTTCTCATGAAAGTATATGAAAAGGGAATATTCACTTAGGTCATTGATGTCGTGCTTTTAGTGATAGTATCAGCATTGCGTGGTTTTTTTTTTAATTACTCAAGAAGATAGGAAACTACTTTGACCTAGAAACAAAGTTTGTCATTTAGAAGCACCAAACTTAGTGCTTCCTGACACTTGGACATAAAACTCTGAGTAAACAATATTAAAGTTGAATGACATTATTTCGAGAAACAGTTACTGAATTGCCTCTCAGCTGTGCATCCCACCTTCGCTCTCTTCCGACTTCCATCTACCCTGCATATTCAATTAATCTTCCTAAAATACCCCTTTCCTCTCATAGCCCTCTCTTGCTCATGACTCTGCAGTGACAGCCAGTAATGCATCTCAAAGAGTCAGCGCCTTGTAGAGCAGAAGGAATCTCGGGCATGCCATCCAGCCTCCTTATTTGCAGAGTAGAGGCGTGGAGGACCAGAAAAGGTGGTTTACTCATGGTCATTCCGCCAGTAATTGACAGAAATAAGAACTAGAACTTCAAATCCAGGACATGGGGTTTTTGTCTGCCTTAATTCCTCTGATAAGTTTTCAAAGCACAATTTGACTCCACATTCCTACAAAAACGTTGTCTCTCTCCCTGAGCTCCCAGCTCCACCTCCCTGCTGGGCATAGACCTTCCTAGCCCCTCCTCCAGCCCTTGGTGTCTGCTGGACCTTCAACTATAATAAAAGGTCCCCGCCCTCTTCCCTATTCCTCACCCCACTTCTCCACGAAGCCCAGCCCAAGGACTCTAATGCTGTTTTTCCAGCTCCTCCTGTACTCACTATCTATACTACATGGCTAGCATTCAA
Source organism: Lemur catta (assembly GCF_020740605.2). Lineage (NCBI taxonomy): Eukaryota > Metazoa > Chordata > Mammalia > Primates > Lemuridae > Lemur > Lemur catta. Next base: position 13,658,438 of record NC_059141.1, on the reverse strand, counting down.
TCACATGCTGTTTTGTTCATTAAGTGTTTCTTGGATCTTTTCTTCTTAGCTAGCATCATGGATTCATGGGAAATTAGAGGTAGAAGGTATCTAGAAGTCCTCCAGTTTGACGCCATACCTGTTACATGGTTGTCTTATACCACCTTGCTGACAAGCTCTCCCAGACACCAAGAATTAAGACCTGACCCCAAGCCACCTGTTCCAAGTTATTAATAGATAACTCTACCAGTCACATACTCCTTCTTTATGTTGAGACAAGTCTCCCTCCCACCAATCTCTACCAACATTGACCCAGCTTTTGTTCTCCAGGTTGATACAGAATCAATCAAATCCCTCTTCCACATAGCATCTTTTCATGTATTTAAAGACAATTTTTTGTGTATCCTCCTTTCTCTTATCCCCTTTCCTTTCCCAGGAGTGTCTCTTCCAGTTCAAACTATCCCATCCATCCCATTCTGCCCATGACATGCTTTTCACATGCTGCACAATATACTCTTAAATTATGGCCAAAGAATGTTGAACACAATACCAAAAATTTGAACATAGGACACTAATCTGTTGAAGGCTGGGTGGAGTGACCCTATCAATCACCTGCTTTGTCCTAAATACTACACCTCCGTTAATGTATCCTGCAACCTCACTAGCTTTCTGGAGGTCATATCACACTGAGGATCCACAGTGAGCTCGTTAAAACCAAGATTTATCATCCAGGTACAGTTGTTTTTTCACTGGGTAATTACTGACTAGATAGTTGGAAATTGTGTATAACAGAGATGACCATTATTGAGAGAGTCTTACGTGAAAGAAAAGGTTAAACCTCTTTAGAAGCTAAAACAGATCTGTGCATACACCGTATTTTTTGGGTGCAAATAGGACACCTATTTTTGAGAAACCTGGCAACTAAAATGAAGCCAAGTTGGCCTCTCCATGGAAAAAAGATAAAAAAGATATGATTCATTAAACAAATAATTCTAGGGAAAAAGGCCCTAGTTAATACAGAGTCTATTTGTTTTATTTTTAAATTATATTTATCAGTCATTGTAAATATAATCATTAACAGATTGTTTACATAATTGGCTGTAACATGCAAACCAAGGGCCAAAAGACAAACTACTTTACTGAGAGTCAAAGATAATACCTTGAAATGACAAAGCTGTTTTTCCCAAGAAATGCAGATGCAGTTCCATGCACTGAGCATGATTTTCCTCCTTTCCTCTCCGTGGGAGTGGAAGAAAACATGTGCAAGTTCATCAGCAGCATCTCTGAATGTGCTTTGCCAAGGGCCTCATACCAGCACTGCATGGGGGGGGTTGGGCTGCTTGGCTGGTTCCCAAGGAGGCATCTCAGCCCTGTAGCCTGGGGGCTACTGTGATATGAACCCTTTAGTAGTTCAGCTGGTACCCAGGCTTCTCCCTAAAGCCCTCAAACCATCTCATTGAAGAGGGGAATGCAGGTGGAGAACTGGGTAAACTTCTCTCTTTTGAATGTTGAAAAATACATTTCTGACCTCCTGATGCACTTAGAGGGAAAAGAGAACTCATCAACACTTTCCATTTTTACCCAAATTTGGTAATATAAGATCTCCAATCTAGAGATGAACTAGAGTCACAGGAGATTAAATGCCTAACCCCAAATCACAGCTGGAGGTCTCAATCTAGCTATTCTGTACTGTTTTTTATTTTCTTATTCTGTACCTCCTTAAATAAAAGCTATAGGAGTCATTTACTGATCACATATTGTGTGCAGGGCAAGGTGCTAGGTGCAAATGGAACAAGAAGCATTTGACACAATGTATCAGTTATATATTGCTGCATCATAAACCACACCAAAATTTAGTAGTTTAAAATGACAACCATTTTATTTGCTCAGGATTGCTGTGGGTCAGCAGTTGGGCTGGGCTTAGCTGGTGGTTATTCTGCCGGTCATGCCTGCAGTCACTCATGCTGTGGAAGTCATCTATCTGGCAGTTCAGCTGGAGTTGGGTCTAATACAGCCTCATATACAAGTCTGGAGGTTGGCATTAGCTGTCAACTGGGTCTCTTGTTTCTTCACATGGAGTCAGCATTCTGAAAGGGCAAGCCTAAAATGCAAGCATTATTTAAGCTTCTTATATCATGTTCTGATATTCCATTCTCCAAAGCAAGCCACAGGGCCAAACCCAGCATCCCCATAGGAGGAGACCTCTAAGGGCATGGAGGTGGAATTTGCTAGAGACAATTACTGTGATAATATACCACACAGAGTCTTGTAAAGAGATGAAGCCACAGCACAAGGCTTGCTCAGGCTTCTTAAGGCCCCAGGCCAGGGCTCTTTCTCCCACCTGCCTTCTCTCTGTCCTCACCAGGTAGCCCCAACATCCTGGTTAGTGCACCATTCACATCATGCCTCGGTTGACTCAGAGACCTACGAGATGCAGAGATCTTGTCTCCTAGTCTCTGAACCTAGCATCTCTTCTGTTCCTAACCAGCAATCCTAGTTTGTTTGTTTTATTTTTGTTTTATTTTAACTAGCTTAAAAATATAGTAAAATAAAATATGTACCTGGTAAAAAAAAATCTAAATAGTACATATTATAGAATCAACAACTAAAAATAAAAGTTCTTCCACCCCATTTTCATAATCTACTCTCATAGATTTTACTTCTGAAGACCTTCCAGCATTATCTGGGCTTTCAAATCCTTCTCATTTCCCACTTAGAATTCCAAAGCTACAGGAATTCTTCATATCTGCAAAAGTGATCGGGGATCAAGTGGGCTGTCCAGCCTGTGGAGATGTTCTTTGGTCTCCCGGTTAATCCCTTCCAATTGGCTGTTAAATCTGGATTTGTTAACTTCAGAACTCTGGAGCAAGGGGTCACAGCCATCACACGGGAGCTGCTTCCCTGGGGGCTGGTGACAAACTGCCTGCCCTGTGGCTGCTGGTACCGGGTGCTGTGCAGCACTGAGCAATGCGTCTGTGCCCACGTGAGCACAGGCCTGGCGTCCCTCAGTGGGCAACCCTGGAGGGGGTTTAAGGTGTTACATGGGGTGTATGTTTGAGCCCAAGTTCCTGCCACCCAGGGATATACATTTTCAGCTCACATTCCAATTAGGAATTTATTTTCCCCATCTGATAGAGCAGAATGAACTATTCTATTGGCATGATACACGCATGCTCTAAGGAGCTAAACATTACACCCAGAGCAAGCAGGCACGGGACAGGGTGCCGAGAGATCACGCACAAGGGACAAGCAGCGGGAACAGGTGGGTGGACACGCAACAGCCGTGGTGTGAAGACTGTACTTCCAATGGACTGTGAACAAGGGCACCGGCAGAAACTGAGAATAGTAATGATGACCGTGGCCTTTCAGACCCATGAGGGGCCTCTGGAAGGGCAGCGGCCAGGCCTGGACACAGGCGGAAGAGGAGGCCAGAGCAGAGCAGAACGAATGCCATTTTCTCAGCCGCACTAATCAGTTTTCACCCACTCCTCTATACTCAGGAAATTAATATCAGGATCATCTCTACCAGAAGTGCAGGTTACCTAGGTACATGAAATACATATGCATGATATAAAATATTCTTTAATTAATTGCAGTAAACTGCAATTCTCATTCAGTAAGAGTGGCTTCAGTAATTCTTATCAGATCTTTGTTATTGTCTCCCTAAAGTCCCCAATTAGAGAGCTCCTGTAGCCGCTCCTGTAGCCTCGTTGGAAGACTACGACTACAGGGAGACTCTCCGTGTATTGTTGTCAAGATGTGGATGGCCACAGAGGGCAAAGTCCAGCCAACCTCTCTCTTTGCTGAATCTTGCTTCAACGGGGCTTATTTCCGCCTGTTCTCAGGACGCATCGTACTTCCTAGGAAAGTCAGAACTCACCCTAGCTAGGAAGAGCCTCATTCTCTCCCTGTGACCCTGACACATACCTTTTATGAAAACTGTAACAGTTCACGTCTTTGCCCACCCTTTTCCCTTCCACTTTCTATTCCCTAATCTGTTTCTGAGATACTGTTTATTATTATTAAACCCACCGAATAATCTCATTTTTATTTTTCCTCTGGGTTCCAGGAGAATTTCTCAATCTCGTCTGCTCGGCTGATTTACATTTCTGTGGCGTCCAGTGCCCCACTGGGGTTTGCAGTTTGGCAATCACAGTTCTCATCTCCATGCTGCCTCTCCTGCTCTCAGATGTGGACTCCTCGAGGTTGCTTGGACTGTCTCCCGGCTGCAATGGTCTCTTCGATCTCACTGAAAACACAGATTAGAACTTTGTTGCCCTGAGTCTATTTCTCGGGAGCTATTTGCTCCACTCCCGGGAGAGGCTCCCTTCTTCAGAATGAGGAGTCTTCCCTGTCCGATGCCTTCTGTCTGAGCTGAGCCTTCCAGAGAGAGATGAATGCATGTCCTCCCTCCGCTACCGGGACTTGAGGGGCCATCTTTCAAAATGATCGGGCCATGTGTTTGAATTTTCGGTTGTTGTTGCTAAGCAAGAAAAGAGATCGACCCCAGGGTCACTTTGCTGGGTCAGTGGTCTGGCAGCCTCTGCAGGGAGGGGATTGGAGGGAAGAGAAGGAAGGAAGGAAGCAGCACCATAGGCCCCGGGCAGGGGATTTGCCTACATGCCAGGGGTCCCTGTCCATGTTCACAGTCGCAAACATTCTTTGCCTGATGCAATTGTTATCCAAGAAAGCAGGTTCCCTGACCGTGCCTGGCACAGTGTCCACTCCAAGTGCCAGAGCTGCAAATAACTGCTCCTCCCTGAAGACTCTAAAGTGCTGGTGGAATCTCAGCGTTTCTCCCCCTCCCTTGCCTTCCCCCCTCACCCCAAAGCCACCCACCTGCTCATCCCTGACCCTCAAATTTGGTGGATACTGGTAAAAAGTCTAACCATCTTCCATTTCCCGCATAAGTGGTGGCTTTAAGTGTGTATGTAATAAGATGGGGGGGGGTGAAATTGTATTTACCAGAATTCCTCTTAGGGAGTGCACCGTGTTTGGGAGAAGTGTTAATAATTGGACAAGCTATTGGTAGAGTGGATGAGACTCCAAAGCCATGGTCTTATTATTAAAGGGGATGGCTTAACTGCAGGCCCTGACACAGGGAGAGGGATTTGTTTTGTTCCAGAGAAGTAACAGAGAGAGACAGAGAGACACAGAGAGGAAAAGGAGAAAGGGATGTCATGGAAATGGTGGAAATCCACACCTTTTGTGATGTCACCAACTCCACGACCTTCACATCTTTAGTTCGGGCAGAATTTCTCAATGTCAGCACTATTGACGTTTGGGATAATTCTTTGCTGTGGGGGGGCTGTCCTATGCATTGTCGTATCCCTGGCCTCTAGCCACTAGATGCCAGTAGCACTCCCCCTCCAGTGGTGACAACCAAAAATGTCTCCAGACATTGCCAAATGATCCCTGGGAGGCAAAAGTGCCTCAGTGGAGAAGCACTGAGCGAAGACAACAGAACTCATGAAGTGCCTGATATGCGTGAATTCTTTGTGAAAAGCGTTGAAGGGTTTGCATTTCTGGCCAGGCTGACGTGGGCCTGATCAGAGGCTGCCTGAGGGATGGAGGGGCAGAGACAGACAGGATCGTGAGAATATAAGCCTCAGGAATTCGCAGATAAGGTGATTAGGGCTTTGAAGTTTTTCAGGCTGTGGTCTCTGTGGGCAGGGAGTTTGTCTGATAGCTGGGTCACATAATCAGTCCCCGATCAGCTCTCCCTTCCTTTAATCTGGTCGGGTCTGTGCTATACACGGTAGAGATTCCTCCATGTTCCTGGCACGTGGTGGTCTGTCTTCCCTAATTTCCAGCTTTGAGACAGGCTGTTCCCATTTTCTAGTGGGAATCTGAGAGGGAGCTAGAGGTCACCACACCCGGAAGTTCTCCTGTGAACCAGTGTTTCCACACCAGCCTTGGGCATCCTCCGTTAGGCAGAGGCACCAGTGGCACTTCTGCTGACACAAGTGACAAGTGTCACGCAGGAATACAGGCACAGAATAGGATCTTGGGACAGTTTTTTTCAGGTTCAAGTGGAGCAATACTCTGGTGGCTTCTTTCAAGATAGAGGTGTCCTGAAAATTCTGGGGCCAACTGTTTGCTTTGTTTTTGGTTTTGTGTTTTGGTCTAAGCTGTCAATGCTGAACTCCCAGGGATCCATCCAGGCCTTCTGCCCATGTCCCCCCAGCTTCTGGTCCCTTCTCCCATGTGAACATTGGGGCTAGTGTGTTCTGCACAGCACCCACTTTTTTTTTGAGAGAGAGAGAGAGAAAGCACCAAGATCCTTAGAATTCTCCCAAATCACTTCCTTCTTTCCTCTTCTGCCAGATTCCTAAACCCATTAGGGCCTGAAGCGTTGAGAACGTTTCCCTGCTCATTCAAATCTCATCGACACGTACAGAATAGAGCAGGGGCTAGAACAGAACGGTGAGGAGGTGAAGACCATGACTCCATCCTTTCTTGAGCAATTATTGCGTGCCCTCCAACAGCAATACCCCCTTTTGAAGATTAAGAAACTGAAGTTCTGGCCTGGCGCGGTGGCTCACGCCTGTAATCCTAGCACTCTGGGAGGCCGAGGTGGGTGGATCGCTTGAGATCAGGAGTTCGAGACCAGCCTGAGCGAGACCCCGACTCTACTAAAAATAGAAATAAATTATCTGGACAACTAAAAATATATATAGAAAAAATTAGCCGGGCATGGTGACGCATGCCTGTAGCCCCAGCTACTCGGGAGGCTGAGGCAGTAGGATCGCTTAAGCCCAGGAGTTTGAGGTTGCTGTGAGCTAGGCTGATGCCACGGCACTCACTCTAGCCCAGGCAACAGAGCGAGACTCTGTCTCACACACACACACAAAAAAAGAAACTGAGGTTCAGAGAGATTAAATAGCTTGCCTATTGTCACAGTATTAACGACAAGCTGAGGGCAAACCCTTTTTTTCCCCTCATTCCGATAGTGTAAAATGGCATAAAAGAGGAAGGCATCAGCTACAATTTTGTGAGTTTTGGTCACAGCACACATTTACGGAAAAAATGTGCTTTCAAAAACGAGGTTGCTATTTTCAAAATTCTAGCCTTCAGCTAGAGTCCTAAAAGTGGAATTTGGAGTCAAAGGTGATGAACATTTCTTCAAGTACTTATTGGTGGTCCATATTGCCAAGTCTCTTCTTTTAAAATCTTTGCCACTTTGACAGGTGAAAATGTGGTATTTTGTTATTTTATTGTGGATTCTTTCTTTATCACTAAGGTTGAATATTCATGTTTACTGGGTGTCTGCACTTCTGTTTTTGTCCTTTGCGATGCACTTTTTTCATAATATTTGGTAAGGATTTCTTGTAAAATAAGGATATTGACCCCTTACCACGGTGTTAAAATAGTTTTGCCAGTTTGTCATTTGCTTTTTTATTGTTTAGTGTTTCTTTCCATACATGAACCTCATTCTTTTTCACAGTAATTCACTCTATTGATGTGGTACTTAGAAAGTGCTCAATTTCGATGTTTTCTTACACTTTTAAAAGTCATCATGTTTTATGCTAATCCATCTGAAATGCTGGTTAATATATCAGGTGAGGCTATAATTTTAATCTTTTACAAATAACCAATTTTTCCATCACTTTTTGAATAATCCAAATCTTCCCCCACTGGTTCCTTTATTAAGTACTTGCGTGGTCTTGGGTATCTTTTAGGTTAACTGTTCTGTTCTATCTACCCATTTATCAATGCTTATGCCCACAGCATAGTGTTTTAAAGTAGCTTTCCTATCTCCTTTAATGTTTAAAGATCCTTCCTATCCCTATTACCCTTTTTGAAAACTTTCTTAGCTCTGCTGGCATGTTTATTTTTCCAAATGAAGTTTTAAATCATTATGTCATTTTTTAAGAGAAGGAAGATGCCACTCTTATTTCGATGGAGGCTGGTTGCATTAATTACCTGCAGCTCCCCAAGCCTGTGCACTCTGTCTTTGCCTGGAATGCCTTCCCTCTCCACCCACCACTGTTAGTGGGGTGAGCCCAGCCCCTGATTTTAATTGCCTAGTTGTTCATTGTCTGTTCCACCTCGATTCCCTGCTGTTTCACCCCCTCTAAACTGTGAGTCTCTCAGGAGCAGAGGCAGCATCTTCTTCTTATCCTCTGCCCAGCAGCCACCAACCACCAAAGGTGTTGAATAAAAGAAAAGGTCAAAATGGACCAAGGTGGAGGTGGATGTGGGAGATGAGCTTCAGCCTGGCTCTTCTTTTTAGAGACAGAGTCTTGCCCTATTCCCCAGGCTGGAGTGCAGTGGCACTATCGCAGCTCACTGCAGCCTCCAATTCCCAGGCTCAAGCGATCTTCCTGCCCCAGCCTCCTGAGTAGCTGCTAGGACTACAGGTGCCCACCACCATGCCCGGCTACATTTTTTATTTTTTGTAGAGACGAGGTCTCACTATGTTACCCAGGCTGATCTTGAACTCCTGGGCTCAAGCGATCCTCCTGCCTCAGCTTCCCAAAGTGTTGGGAGTACACAGGCGTGAGCCAACCGTGTCCAGCCCAGCCTTGATCTTTAAGTCAGAGCCTTGGCCTCAGGGAGCTTAGCTGGGCCTTCCTGAACTCAGAGCCTCTCCCACCCCAGGGCCCATCCTGATTTGCACGGTCTCTTCGAAAGATTCCCATCAAATCTCTGCCTCACTCCAGCCTTCTGCAGAACTACTGTGACACAACCCACGTTAAAGGGATATTATGAGATGATTTCTGGTAAGGATCCAAGCTAAAGACTTATGGAACTGAATTTTAATTTTGACAGTACAACGTGTGAATAAACATCATCATGCTTCATTGCTCTAAATCTGTTGCTAAATTCATTGCTTCTCTTCAAGTCAGAAGCCCAATAAACAACTTCCATAATGTTCCAGTAACTACTTTGACTGTCATTTCAGATATTCTGAATGATTCATAGAGTCTTCCTACTGATCCCAACCACAAAACTACTTTCTGTCAAGAGCATTAAACCTGGAAATCCATAACTCTCAGGGTCTTCGGAAATAGCTGGGAAAATAAGAGCTGAAATTAGCAGCAACAGGACTTTGGAGGCGGCATCTTTCTATCTGGCGATCGTGCTTGCTGAGGTGGGGTTGTATCCCGGTTTCCATCTCTACCTTTGTGTAGCTTCCAATTTCAAAGATGTGGGAAAGGTCTTGCTCTTGAATTTGAGTGACTGGCTCATTGCACTTGAAATAGAAAGGGACCATATTCTCTTTCATTATGCCCTCAACCAAAGATGCTTAATTTGTCCTGAGTAAACAAGCAACCCCCCTTCTAAATCTGCGCTCACACCCTGCGTTAGGAAATAGTCGGTGGGATGGTCCCTCCTATGTGTGTAGGAGTGCTAAGTTTTCAAATCTGTACCAAGCGTTTATAAACAGACGGCTCCATGGTCCGGCCCTATATCTAGGCAGAGCAGGGCACTGCCTGAGTGGTAGGATTGAGAACGCTGCTTACGTTTGTCACCCAAGCCCACACGCCCACACCCAACTGTCACAGAGCCTGAAATTCCTACCATTAGAGTTACTACTTTTGGTAGAGGCAGAGGGCTTCAAGAAAACCCTTGTTCAAATACAAATATAACAGGCAAGAATTGTTCCATGACACTCAGTTGCAAGTAGCATCATATTCCTTTATTTTTCTATTGCAAATTAAAGTTAGGGCTTATAAAGAGGAGAATAGGGAAAGGGAAAATAGTTCTTTATGGTGAGGAAACCTGCAGGCATCACCTTAACCAAGTGATGAGGGCTGACATATCGGTGATGGCATGTGGGTATCATGTCCCTTCCGATGTGACATGTTGAGAAGGGCACTTTGCCCCGTGCCATTCTTTCCCAAATGCCAGAATGCCAGTAGAATCATGAGAAAAATATCCACAAACCCAGTGTTGGAGATAGTCCACAAAGATAATTGGCCAATGCTACTCAAGACTGTCAAGGTCATGACAAAATTAGGGAAGACAGAGAAACTGTCACTGACCAGAGAGACTGGGGAGACATGCCAGCTAGATGCGGTGTGGTACCCTGGATTGGACCCCGGAACAGAAAGAGGATATTATTAAATAATAGAAAAACTGACGATATCCAAATAAAGTTTGGAGGTTAGTCAATAATATAGTGTATTAATGATGGTACCTGAGTTCTGACAGGTGTATCACAGAAATGTAACAATGTTAACAATGGTAAAAATTGGGTGAAGGGTAGACATATACTTTCTGTACTATCTTTGCAACATTTCTATAAATCTCAGATCATTCCAAAATAACGGGGATGGTTTGAAGGATTAGGGGGAAGTCCAATATCTATTTTATTCTCTGGGGCTGCCACTCCTAGTCTTGGGCTGTACAGAAACCCTGGGAGTTAAGAGGCATCCTAAATAGTTCTCTAAGTCCGGGGTCAATGCTCAGCTAGTTCACCCTACATCACCTTATGTTCCTTTGGGTGTGGCCCACCTTCTGTCCAGTGCTGTAGTTTCCAGCAAGCTTCCTTGGTGCGTGAGCCCAGGCTAGCCTGGCCCTGGCACCCACAGGCAGTTAACGTAAGTGCACCACCCTGGCATGCCAGGCTGGGTACCAGAGGACACTTGCCTCAGTGGTCAGGGCCCCACACGATGGTACCCTGTCCTTCACTGGCCTCCAGGTAAGCGGCCGTAACCCAAGGTATCGCCTTCCACGGGGTAGTGCCTGCAAGTCAGAATCGGCCTTCACCGTTGCAGACCCTCACCTCCTTCTGTGTGGCCAGCCTTGGGGCCCCACTCCCTTCACTCTCCCCCCAACCTGCAGAGCCCTCTGCAGGAACCCAGACTGCTGGAAACAAAGGCATCTCACTCTCCCTGAGACAAGAGAAGTCCAGACACCCAGGACGCAGAACCTGGCCCCTCACTGGGGAGAAGGAGGGAAAAAATACCTCTCATTCTTTCCTGATGAGCTTGCAGCAGAGGCAAAATAGGCAGAGTTAACTCTCAAGCTGGTGATTCCACCACAGCAAATGTTCGATATACGGCCTGGCCCCACTCACACGTGGAGAGTGACACATTGCATGATAATGGGAAGAACTGGCACCATGCCCTGTACTATCCTCCACCCCCAGGAGGGAGATGAGGAAAACGAAGGATGGAAGAGTCCTTGCTGTTAATGGTCAGCCAGGAGCCCTGGCCAGCATGCCACCAGGAGTAGCCGATTGAGAATGATGTGGGTGGTTTCCTGTCTTGGGGGACTCTAGGGTGACCCCTCAGCCTAAAAATAAGGCACACAGACCATGTCAGAAAAGAGCCTTGCAGCATGTGCGAGAATGTGCTTTCCTGATGTGAGTCTGGACCATGCTGTTCCTGGGCTTGGTATTTGTCCTTCCTTTGGAGACGTGTGCGAGCTGGCTCTAGCCGGTCAAGAAGTAAAAGAATCAGGAGTGCCCTCCAAGCCCACGGCAGAATCGTGGAATGAGGAGTCCCAGCCTGGATCACTCAGTCACTGTGGGGTCTGGGCCACCTCTTGAAACATCACGGACATTAAGCTGAAGCCCCAGGGTCACTCCAGACAGAACAAGTCTAATCTGGCAGAAGCAACTGGGAGCAGTGTGTGTGTGTGTGTGTTTGGTTCCGGAGCATCAGCCCCCTTCCATTGGATAAAAATAGCCAAAAGAGGTGTGGGGAAGATTCCCATAGAGATCTTTGGAGAAGGAGGAACATGAGGAAGAGGCATAGACCTGAGGACAGGGGAGGCTGTTAGGATTTGGGGACACGCTGGCAGGATGGTGGCTGCCGCTGCTGGTTTACAGAGGATCCAACAGCTTGCCCAGGAGAGGATGGCCTCAGGGCAGCTGCAGTGTCTTTGCCCAGAGTGCAGGCAGTGGGGTATCCCCCGGACCATCTGGAGAACTGAGCTGAGGAACTGCTGCAGGCGGCACAGCCTCCGAGCTTCACTCTCCAGCCCTCCTGGGATCCTAGGAGTCCCCTGATGCACTTTAGTAAATTCCTTTCCTACTGCATGGGCCAGACTTGGTCTCTGTTGTTATTTGCCATTAAGAACCCTGCTTTATCATGCTAGCTCCTTTTCTCCCAAATTCACATCAATAAATGCCACATGGAAATGATTCCTGTGAGCCTGGGAACAATAAATTACACGGATGCAATGGAACCAGGCTGCTGTTTAGGAAAAGGGAATAACATAAAAATGTGTTTTTGTTTCCTCCTTCCATAACGCATATTAAACAACTCCGTCTTACATTACTTCTAAGCCTCAGAGACCTAAAAACCATGAGTAAGTACACAAGGGCTTGTGAGTTAATTATAACAGCCCTTGCTAAGTTCAGCTTGCGGTTTTCCTCTTATAATGAAATGTCAAGAATGGGGGAGGTAAGCTCTGTCGTGTGTTGCTGCTGATGTTTTTAACCAGGGATCTAAGGCAGTTTGATATTTTTGGCTTCATAATTCTCGTTTCCAGTCCTGATTTGGAAATAAAGGAAGATTGAAGTCCAAAGAAAAAGAATTTCTTAGCTACAAAATAGTCTGGTGTTCCAAGGTAAAGCGTTGAATTCCTGAGGTCCCTCTTCTCCCCAATTTTTTGAGTTTGCTCTTTCCATGTAGCAAACTATACTTTTCTGTTGCTCTTTTTCTCCCTTCCTGCCTTAGTACTATAGGCTAAATTCTGCCTCAATTTATCCCAACATTTGTTTTGTGGCTTTTGACATCTTATTTCCTCTTGGCACCTTTCTTGCACAATGAGACTTCAACTTCAGGATTTGGTGCCAGAAAGAAATCAAGGTGTCACCACATTGCTCTTTGATGCCCAAGGAAGGGACAGCTATATTTCCCATCTTCCTTACACCCCACTGTAGAATCCAACAAAGAAGGGGTTCCCATAGCTGAGGAAGGAGGGTTGGGGACTGTGTTCCTCATTCAGCTTTGAAATTTCAAAATCCAAGAGAGAGAGGTCAAAAGTGTATGATGGTGTTATTTTTCCCTCTATGAACTAAGGACACTCTTCAGCAAGGGTTGGAAATTCCTAACAGTAAAAACTACTAATGTTGCTTTCTGTCCCCAAGGACAGATGCAAATTCTTCTGGCTTCTGTGTGCGTGTGCGTGTGACCATGTGTGTGTATGTGTGTGTGTAACTGGCCCTCGTTTTCCCTAGAACCCAGGTTTATCCCACTCTATCAGATATCCTGTCTCAAAGAGTGACAGAACGTGAATTTTGTCCCAGCCTGAGTTTGACCCATGTGACCCCAGTACCAGACCCAGGGTGACCTCCAAGTTCTTCTGAACTTCCAGATCCTGAGCAGCCTTCTACGATCGAGGAAGGAAGAGTCGGGGGGAAGTTGTTGAAGGCGAGAGCTATTTTCAGTGCAGCTCCCCGCAAGCTGTGTGGGAGGACGCAGTAGGGGTCCTCACCCTCTCATTGCCTGCTGAATCCGTCAGCCTCTTGGCCACTTTGCGTTATCTACAGGTAATGGCCGATGCCGGGCCTAGCGCAGAGTAGCTGTGCAATGGATGATGATGGAGAAATAAGTGACCAAGTTATTTGCAATATCACTCTAGGCTCAAATTCCTAAGAAAGTATGCCATTTAGTAGCATCTGTGCAAATTTATCTTTCCACGAGCAACTTGCCCTCCAAATCTCAGGTGTGTACAGAGAAGGCAACTTCCACACAGGCCGAAGGGAGGCATTGGTGGGCGTGGTCTATCCCACCTCTACGGGACAACACCTCTCCTTTGTATAACACTTGACACCCTCCAAAGTCCCTTTTCTTAGTTTATCTCATTTGAGTCTCGAAAACAGAAAGGAGGGCAAATTCTTCCCCAGTTTTACCAATGACGAAACCAGGGCTCTGCTATGGGCTGAATTGTGTCTTCTCAAACTTCATATGTCGCAACCCCAACCCCCAATACCTCAGAATGTGACTGTATTTGGAGATGGAGCCTTTAAATAAGTGATTAAATTAAAATGGGGTCAATGAGGGTGGGCTGCAATCCAATCCGACCGGAGTCCTCATGAGAAGAGGAGACTAAGACACAGACACTGGCAGGGAGGGATGAGACCACGTGAGCACTGCAGGAAGGCGGCCATCTGCGAGCCAAGGAGAAAGGCCTCAGGAGAAGCCAGACCTGCTGACACCTTGATCTTGGACTTGTGGCCTCCAGCACTGTAAGAAAATACATTTCTGTCGTTTAAACTACCCAGTCTATGGTGTTTTGTTATGACAGCCCTAGCGAACTAACGTAGGTTCCCAGAGGTTAAGTAGCTTACCTGAGTGAACTTTTGTCCACACGCCCCAGTTTTAAAATTCTTTATCAAATAAAACAATTTGCTTAGGAGGCGGAAAAACAAACGCTGCCTCACATCTGCTCCTGCAGAGTGGGTGATCGACTTACTTCCACACCGTTTAATTGCCCGAGGTTTCCATACACACAGACGGGAATTATAATGCTCCTTTAATTTCAGGCAACTTTGATTCAATTAGTACTTACGGAGGCAGCCCTGGCAAATAATTCAGGGTCTCCAGTCCCTGCTCCCTACCCCCCACCCCCAGGAAAGTGAAAACATCCCACCTTATCTGTCCTTATCTGTCCAATGTTCACCTGCGCCATTTGAGTAACACACAGAGAATGACAAAGATTCTGAGAAAAATTAGACTTCTTCAGGTAGATCTCATTCCAATTCAAACAGCCCTCTGACACTGACTTATTTTCTTTGGGGATAACCACCCTCCTCACCGGAGCCAGAGCCACTCTGTTCACCCACGGGAGGCCAACTTCTTCCTTCCACCCTGCGTCCCCGCCTCCCCAAGCCACCCAGAGTCTGAGGTTGCAGCGGGCTGTTTAGCTTTGCATTCTGACACAGAACCGAAACTTGGGTGTGAGCGATGTTTTGCATCATGAGCCCATTTCCCCTTTTCCTGCCTGCCTCGGAAGGAGAGGTTCGCTGTGTCCAACCTGGCCCTGACCTCTCAGGGAAATTTCTCGAAGCAGAGAGAACAAGAGTCCCACAGTCATGAAGACGGCTCAGGCCCAGCTGTATTCTGGGCAGAACCCTCCCCCTGCTGAAAGAGCTGGCAGTTGGTGGGGCAGGGAGGGGGCCGGAGGTCGCGGCTGACTTTCCCAGCAGGCAGAGATCAGGCACTACCTGGTTAAAATAGTAACTGCTGGAAGTGACGGTGACATAATCCAAATGTGCAGTGACCGGGGTGGTCACATTCCGCGTTCTCTAGCCAGGCCCTGCCTAAGGACTGCCCTAGACGATGATTTTGCACTCTGCCCAGCTCCGGGACCAGAATTCGAGTTTCTGATCATTAATTTCGATAACATATATGAACTTAGATTCATTAAAAAATATGCCTTCGTGCCTTCATTATTGCCATCTTTGTAGTTTTCAGGATGATCATTAGGTCCTTATCAATACACAAACAACTGGTGACAGTTCCAATCGTGCCAGCAAAGGCCACCTTTAAATCTGTCATCTTCGTGCTGTGCGGAGAGGCTGGGGCCCCACCTGGACTGTGCCCTGGTGGCTTGGAAGATGTGTGAGTCTCGTGTATGTCAGACTGTAAGTGACACGGGCCTCACCTCCTTCCTAGAGACCTTTGAAGTAAGGCAAATTTAAATCTGATGACCCCCAAGCAAGAGTCATCATAAAATGACATGTGGGGACCTCGATGTGGGGGGTGATCACCCACCTTAACAGTCCCCAAAGGAGCATTCAGTTCTCAGCATGACAGAGTCCTTAATAGGAAAAGTCATATTTTTCACTCACCATTAAAAGCAAGTCTGCACATTTCTAGATACACCCTGGTATTATTATTATCAAAGCTCCAGAAATGTCCCTAGCTACACAGCAAATGTTCTACACCAAATGGAAATGACTCAGTGAGAAAAATTCCCTCTCAAGCCAGAAACAACCCATCTAGCACAGGAGAGGCCGAACTGCAGAGAAAAGCATTGAGGAGGGACAAGAGTCTCCAGGGGGGAGGAAGCCGGGACCTGCACTGAGTGGGCTGCCAGAGACCCCAGGGCAAAGGATGAGGCTGGGGCCGTGGGGGCGCCAGGGAGAGAGTTGGTCCCTAAGTCCTCAAAGCCAGTGAAGTGTGGGCTGCAGGAGGAGGAAGAAGGGCAGGGGATGGTTCAGATCGGAGCGAGTGATGATCAGGGAAGTCACTGGGGCTTGCAGCCTGACAGAAGGAAGCAGCCGGAAGCTCCAAAGGGGAGCTGTTCCCAGCTCGCTCTCCACTTGAACAGCACTGGCATGATTCAAAGCCCTGCACACACCCTGGGACAAAGAGAGGAGGGTGCGGCTCCTGCCCACCTGCCTTTCAACTCTCCAAAGCCTGGGCTCCGCCTCGCCGCCCCTGACTGTGGGCAGCTCCTCTCACTCCGAGTCCTTTGAGTCCTTTGATTCACGGACTCCCCGCGTCCAGTAGCCCTTTCTAAGGAAGCAAGAGAGGCTGAAGCGCCCAGCTCTTGCCTTGCGGGGTAGGTAGAGTTTCTTTAAAGAAGGAAATGATTGCGTTGACTTAATTTGGAAGCCCTAGAACTAGGAGAAAGCTGGGTTTCTCTCCCACTTCCTTCCCAAAGGCAAGAAAGAGATCCTTTGCAGGAAAGCCCCACTGCCAGGTGGAGCATTTGGCCACAGAGGCAACCGCTTGCAGAGGGGCTAAGTGGATGGAAAATGCTTTGCAAACATCTCAGCTGACACCCAAGGCCAGTGGCTTATCAGTGAGAAAATCATAGCTATGTCAGAAATGGAACCCTGAACGCCCAGTGATGCATGGCGGCTTAGGGCACAGGTAGGAGGAGGAGGATCCCAACGCAGGACTGTTCCTTCTGCAGGTATCACCTTGAACCCAGCTCCCTGTCATCCCCACACAGTGTCCTCATCCTGTCTCTGCACATGAAGTCCTTCTAGGCCACAGGCCCCACTCCCACACCGGCAGGTCCAGCTGCAGTCTTCAATCAGCATCTGCCACATGGGAACAGAAGGAGAGACTTGGTTCTTAAACCAAGGCCCTCAGCATTTGCTACCTTTGGTTTGTCTCCAGAAATCAGAACAATTAATTAGATGATTATAGATGATGGGTACAACAGTTTTGCCATACTTAGCAAATTATACTGAATATAGTAAAATTCTAAATCATATAGCAAAGCCTGCTGGATTTCTGTTTCATGTGGTAGTAACAGGACATTAAATGAGCTCTTTTTCCAAGAGGACGCTTCCTCTCTGTTTGTAAGACGGCTTGATCAATCCCATCCTGAACTCTATCTACACAGATAGGATATCACCGAGCCAGCTCAAACTCAGAACCTTATTTTTTAAAAAATGAAAAATAAGAGCCTATGGTAAGATCACCCAAATTTAGTCCAAACTAGCCTCCCAAATTTTGGAGTGCTTACAACTATGTTATATATATATATTTAAAAAAAGATTTTGGAGATTAAGAAGTGAAAGCGTTAGATGGCAGTAGTGTTGTTTGCCCTTTTTGGAGTGGGCAGGTTGGGAAGTAGATCTGGCCAAGGTGTGGCAGGAAGATGGCATCACAGCACGCAGGGCACATCCTCTCTAATAAGCGCTCTGCAAAGCGCCTGCAAGAATGTTGCCCTTTCTTCCAAATGTCCAGCTCTGAAAGGCTTGGAAATACACTTTTCAAAGGTTAGAAAAATTTTACTATTTTCTGTACCAGGGGTTCAGGCAATAGTAAAATTACGCTCTTGTGATCTGCTAGATGATGCCAGAGCCTGCCACCCAGGGTCACAGATTCTCCTGTGGGCTGAGTATCTGTCTTTTACCTGACCCTGGGAAGAGGAACTAACAAAAGCTCAGGTTACAGGAGTGATCACTCAGGATCCTGCAGACAAGACAGGACGATGAGAAGAAAAGGGAGATGTTCCCAGAACTAGTCTGTGAAGATGGGCTGGTTTCATAACGTTCCTCTGCCATCTAGTGGCATTCAGAGCCCGAACTTAACTCTCAGAGTTTCTAGGAACTCTTATGTCAGAGAGGAGTGATCTGCAGGACTTTGACAAATTATCTTTTTCACTTGAACACATTTTAACTTGTGAGGGGCTCATCGGCGAAGAGTATCAATAGGAACCGGCTTCGAGTCTGTGCTGGTCTATAAGTTGGGTGATGACCCCAAACCGCTGTGCCGTGGACACATTGCCTGATACTCTGTGACAGGCGATAGCTTGTTCCTTCATACTAACGTGATCCACAGCACCAAAATTACATACACACGTAAGAAGAACCCATGCCATCTTCATCGCTGGAGACAAGCAGTGCCGCGTGACTGTGCCTGTCCTATTTATACTGCTTTTGGAATTCTCGTTTAAGGATGAGGCCAAGTCTTTCATTATGTCACACCGCTTGTGTGACTCCAGTCTTCTGCCTAGTGTCTGTGACCTTGCACTGTCCTCGAGCCTCGAAGGGCCATGTTCAGTTCTGGGGTTCTGAACTCTCTGCCACTGCAATAGCTGACATTGATCCATCGCTCACACTGTGTGATTGGAGACATAATGTGTTTAATGCTCATCATCCCATTTGAATATCACCACAATCCTATGAGGAAGGTACCTGCTATCACCATCACTTTGCATAGAAACAAAATAAGGCACAAAAAAGTCAAACACTTTGATCGAGTGATGGGGCCAGGACTCAAACCAGGCAGTCTGATTGCAGAATGTTCACTCCTGGCCATTTGCCACCGCCTCCTTCAGTGCATATTGTGCCCCTGCCACTGGCATTTTTGATGGCACAAAACTCCTCATCTCATTTTTCAGGCAATCAGATTACTTGATTAATAATTCAAGCTTGTCAACACACATAAATATAATCTCCTACCATCATAAAAAACTACCGGCCTTGTTCCAGGAGGTGGCTGTCATAGCGGCATTGCCTGTGCCATCGTGGCAAGGACTTCCCCGCACAGACAGAGGCCTGGCAGTGAGCTGCATGGGTGAAGGACTCGTAGGGCACATTTGAGACTAGCAGATCTAGGCGAAGATTTTCCAGAACCATTCCAGGGAAAGACCTTGTCAACGGGAGATGGTGTCACAGGAGTGAAATGAGTCCACATCCAAGGTCGAACGCTGAACTTGTGTGTAATCAAATGAATTAGAAACCTACCTTCGTTAAATAAATAAAAATCATTCTTTCGATAAAACTTCCCAAAATAGAAATAAATGTTGAAATTTAACATCTTAAGCTAAATGTGACAGTAGAAGAATTGTAATCTTATTTACAAATTTTCAAGTGAGTGCTGTCTTTTAATGATTTGATTTGAATGAAATCAGTTTCATGACTCCTGTTTTTTAAAGCCACGTGAGGTTTCAATGCTGAGTGCTGCTAACTCGTGTCGCTAACTCCGTTACATGTTCTTGTCATCCCAGGGTGCTTCATAAATCATTTTACGTTGGTTTTCATTTAGCGAATGTATACTTGGCTGAGAATAGACTGATGGTAATGGTAGAAATTAATAATATAAAGTTCTACTAAAACTTGTGCTCATGCCATTTGAGGTTGTTTAAAATTTTTTTTAATTTTCGTTTTTAGCAATTAGATACAGGCAGTAATCGATTGGGCCCCTAATGATTAATGCTATAGATACCTACTTAAATATTTTCTTTACCATCTATGCATTTGATACAGGTCAATTAATTGGATTAGAATACGAAGTGTCAATAAGCCAACAACTGTACGTGGCCTTGACATCTTGAGTCTCAATGGGCAGTATCTTTATTTTACAATATGTTATGGAATTTAAAAATGATAAGCTATAATTCTTTCCCACCCTATGAATACTGAAGCTCAGTCAACCAAATCAGTCAACCAAAGCATTTAATGCAAAAATCTTTTATATATCACTGTTTTTAACAAAATGTCTGCCAAGGGAATGCTTCAGTACAGGAAAGAAAATTTCTAAAAATATAAAAATATAATTATAAGCTATATTTAAAAATATAATGGAAACAGTCCTTAAGACAGTGCTGTTTTCTACTACGTGTTAATATGTGATGTCAAAGCGCTGCTGCTTTTGAGCTAAAACGTGGCCCAGTTTCAAAGTCAGGCCACTAATGGGACAGTTTTTGTCTGTGCTTGAAGCTGATGTCTACACTCATAACCTGCTTGCTAAAAAACTGGCAAAGAGAAAGCTTTCCTAGAGACTAACGCTCTGGCAAGAAATACATGCCATTTTTGTATTAATAATCCAGGCACAGTATATTCTTTTTCAATGGCCTGCAGAGTAAATTATATCATGGGCTGCACAAATTAATTAGAACTACCCAAGGAAAATGTGGCCAGTACAGAGATGTATTACGATATTGTTTAGATGCCTGTATTAATTTTTCTTTGGCAGTGTGTAATTTGCTGTTGGAACTACTTAGGCAAATAATGGCTCAAAGCACACTGAATAATTCATAACTCATTCACTTATTCAGTGCATAGTGACTGTGCATTCCCTTTGTGCCTGGCACTGTGTTAGCGCTGAGGACTCCCCGGGTGACGAGGAATTTGGTATGGTGGCTGACAGCATAAACCCAAGGGTCAGGTAAATCAGATAACCTGAGTTCAAATTCTAGCTAGCTGCTTACCGGCGGGGTGACCTCAAACACATTGCTTAACCTTACTTAGCTTGTCTCTAAAATGTTTTGCGAGTGTGTGTGTAAGAATCAAATGAATTAACATAAGTCATTTAAAATGGTACCTGATTTATCTTAAGCATCTGCCATTTTTAATAATACAGCTGTGCATTAATACAGCTAGAGAGGAGGGATTGTCTCTGCCCTTAGGTAAGAGACAGGTAAGTGTGAAACTGCTCCCACTCTATTGTCAGGGAGGCATTGGTTTGCTAGGTTGTTATACTTACTGATTTACAAAAGATTTACCTGTTCAAGTCCATGATCAATACCACCGAAACTCTTACCTCATTCAAGTCTCTTAGAGGAGCCCTCGTGCCCTGTTGTAATGCATGTGACCAATTGGCTGTATTTTGCTCGGCTGGTACATGTCATCTCAGAATGGCCTCAGGTGCTCCTTGTTCTATGCTACGCTACTCTGTGCCATTTCTTTGAGTTACAACAATTACTAACCACCATATTTCTTTCAATAAGTCTCCATTGAACTCGCTTGCTGTCTGGAATAATCTGGACTCTCACCATTTTTCTCCAGGGTCCTTGAGAAAACCATGAGGCTGAAGGATGCTTTGTGAGGGATCGTCAGAGGAGTTTGGATTTGTTAAGCAGCCCCACTGCAGTCTCTTATGCTAGGTAGGTCCCTGCAACCCAGGCCCACGTCACTTTGTTGTCATTTTGTTTGTTGGCTTATTTACTTTCTGTCGTCATTGTCCTCATCCCTCGCTCACCCATATGCCACTTCGTTTGTGAAAAAACAATGGGCGCGTAGAGCTCACGATTTCTCCATCCATCCATTAGCCACCGGCAGCAATGCGAGGAAGCCCTCCACTGAACGTGGAATGACAATGAGTTTGTCCATTCAATTTAGAAGAAACAAATTCTTCTTTAGGGAAAAATATTTCAAAATAATTTCCCAAACTATTTAAAAGTATCCCTTGCCCGAAGTGTTCCCATAATGCGCAGACTGTCAACGTCCTAGTGGATGGGACCCCAATTGAAGCAGCTTTTCTGGCAAAGCCAGGACTCAGTTGATTGTGTGCGGCACTCAGAGCTGTTCACAGCCTAACTGCTAATGAGATAACTTCCTAAGGTGCTTTCCATTCCTAGGGGTCTTACCATTTCTTACTGGACACGATAAGGGTCGGCAATGGCCAAATAGATGCCATCTTTCTGTGCCAAGAACGTGATCCAGATCAAGTTCTGCTGTTCCCTCCACATGGCCCACATTACCCCCCTGTGACAACTGCATCATCCTGAGCAAAAGTCGTGGAGATTTCTTCCATTCTGCGCTTCCCCCTCTCCTTTCCTTCTGCATGTTTAATTTCCAGCTGTCTGTGAAGGCCCTTCCCAGATGCTGTCTCTTCCAGCCAAAACCCCACCTCCACCAGTGCTGTCTCAGGGCACTGGTCTCTTCCCACCTTGTTCCAAGTCATGTCCTTGTCTTATCTCCCACAGTGCCTTGCACATAATGGTGTTGTGTGAGTTTGTCAAATCATAGGATGAGAAGACACGATCTTTTACATTTTTTGAACATCAAGCTTTTAAGTGTCAAACAGCAACCTCTTGTCTTTGTGCTTTTTCAGAAGGTTGTACAATGCTCTTCACACTCGGCATCAGTAACAGTCTGGGTCCAATTGGGAGATAGAAACTGCACAGTAGGTTAAGCTGAAGTTCAATACAAGGAATTGCTGAGTATGATAAAGGAGTGTCTATAAGGTATAAGGAAATTCTATACCGTATGCAGGGCTGAGGGAGAGTACCTAAGGAAGCACAAAATGGGAAGGAGGTCAGCCCCCTGGATAAGCGGAGATGTTAGATGGCTTGGCCGGGCCACGCTGGCCTGCTGGTTGCCGGGTAAGCAATAGAATCTTCTAGAATGCCCACTGGAGAGCAGGCAGGGGAGTCTGGACACCAGCAGGGCAAAGGCCTTCAGAGCACTGGGGCAACATGGAAACTTGCAGAGGGAACGGTCATTCTGTGTGTGACAAGTAGCTGTGTGTAGCCCAGGCCGGGACTCTGGTTTCCAAGTCAGGAGGGCTACGGGAAGGTTATCACCAGGCAGAGGCTAGAAGGTTGCTGAGGGACGGTGCTCTGGGCTGTGGCTGGGACAGGCTCCGCTGGAGGTTCCCACACACACAAGGCTGACACCTCGCCCCCACCAGAAACCCCAGAAAGCTTCTTCATCCTGTAACATGCCTCCATTGCCTCTGCTGAGAAAGCTTAACACCATGCCCTCTTTAATGGAGAAAGGCTTAAAGGAATTCTCTTGTTTACTACAGGGCTGATGTTGAAGAGTACATCTGGATCTCTGAGGCAATACATCGATAATCAACACACCTTCCATCTTCAGAACTTCCTCAATTGGTTTGGTTCCAAGGACCGATGGAACCCCAGGGTGCTGCTGTGTCTTGGGTGCCCTCAGGGTCATCGGTGCCTGCAGAGCCTGGAGAAGGCTCCACGTGACTCAGCACGTCGCTTCCTTTTGTGGGCTTTTCCCTCGTCTTAGACCGAGGGGTTGGACCAGGTCAGGGTTTCCCACTTCCAGGCTACAGTGAGGTAAGAAAAACAAACACCGTATTTTGTAGAGCGAAACTCATTAAATTTAAAAGTTGACTCTTTCGGCCTTTGCTTTTACTGCTAAAACATCCTGTCTTTTATGAAAGTATGGGGGATAATAAACGGGAATTCTTTTTGATCCTTGCTTAACAACAGAGAAGTCAGCAAGCTCAGAATTGTGTTTGCAGAATTTTACTAGTCTGTGGAACCTGGAAGTCTGGTCGGTCACTGTGGAACTAGATGTTCTCTCTGGAAGGGCTCTTTCATCTCTGAGACTGGGCTACGGGGCCTGCTGGCCTTTGCTGCCTGTGACTCAACTCAAAAGCAAGCAGAAGGAAATCTAGAAAAGGTGCTTGTTTAAGCAGCACATGAAGTCAATTTGGGTCTGTCACAGATGATTAGCCCCTGCCCAGTGACGGCTCACAGACACGGGAAGTGTTTCATGTTATTTTGTAAACTCAGGGCAACTACTAAAACATTTTAAAAAGAGGCATAACTCATAATCCACAGTGGAAATATAATTGAATTATTTAAAATACTTGATTAATCCAAAAGCAGGCAGGAAATCTAGAAAAGAATGGGAAAAATATTTTACCTGTGTATCTTGTTGCGCACAATGGCCCAGCCTGAGAGGCAGCAATGAGGCTAAGTTCTATCAAAACACAAGTCCTTTGAGTTAGGAGCAGTGCCTGAGTCATCTATATTGCTTTGAAAGCACCACAGAACCCAAGCAAACCATCGATGGTGAAGCTTTATTAATCTAAGAAAATGAGTGCCAACCCTGTGGCAGGTGTGGCGATGAAGCCACGCGGCTGCTGTCTTGACAGCACACGACGGCTGTGCACTAAGCAAAGGGCGGCTGGAGGTGTGAGGTCCAGACCTCCTTACCAAGGGAGGCTACAGACGCAATTCACGTGGATACCTCCCTTCTGTTGGAATTAGTAAAAATCCCAATCCCTATGGTGTGTTTTCTCTCTTTTCTTCTCCATTCCTACAAACGGGTAACCACCCACCGTATGTGTACAATAGAACCAGGCCCTCAGGACAGAAGCTGTGTGAGAATGTCAAACAATTATTAATTTAAAAGCTCCAGGTTGGCACGGTGGCTCATGCCACCTAGTCAGAACTCATAGAGGGGAGGACTAAAAAGCATTAGGTGGTAGCATGGCAGGTCTAACTGGTATTTCTTGGGACAAGCAAAGTGGGAGGGTGCTGAAAACACCCCCTGGGTTCCTGTCCTTGGGCCATTAGTTGATAAAAATAAACAAAAACTGCACAGTGAAATGGATAATGTGGAAACTCTAGTATTTAATGTATTTCCTGAGTTAGTGTAACTACAAGTTGACTACTGACAAGCTGGTTCTTTACTTCAGTGGATCCTGAACTTTCAACAGAACTATTTTTGCACCCAGTTAGATGGTAAAGACTCCTCTCTGGAAAATAACATCCTATCCCTTTTTTTGGAGTGTTAGGGTCAGGGAGTCTGACTGGCAAAAGTCTAGCCTGCGGGCAAAGCCCTCCCAGCCAAAAAAGGCTGGAAATTCCTCAGAAATAAAATACTTCTTAAATATACGCTTCCTCCACCTGGACATTTTTTTTTAAAAAATAAGAATCAAATCTCTTAAATGTAAGTTAGGAATTAATAATTAATAGAGCATTTCTACAGGGGCAGAAACATCAAGTCTGGTCACACAGTTCTTTAGAGCCAATCATTAAAATTCTGCATTGGCTTTGGTCAGGCACAGAGGAGCCCTCCCGAGTTGCCAGTCCTGAAGGAGCAGGTACTCCTTCTGCGTTAATTTAAGCTGACTTTATTAAGAAAAAACAGACTTGGATATAAGTTCATCGGAATGGCCTTCCAATCTGATGACTTCAGGTCACACTCACCACCTGTATGGTACTTGGGCATAGTTAACATAAAGGAGCTATCAAAGCCTCTGTTCATAATTACCACCTCTGGTTCAAGTCACTATTCTCCTGCTACATGGACCTAAATTAAGAACCACAAGCCAATAGCTCCTCAATTTACCCTCTTCCCCTAAATATTCCTTTCTCTTACAAACAAATCTACAGGCTACTGAAAGCAGACTACTAAGGATGTCCAGAAAACTGTCTCTATTAATTTTACCTTTATTCTACAGATCCTAATTTCAGGGGATTCTTTCCAATAGTGAACTCATTAAGTTACATGGCATAATTTAAGTGTACCAGAACTGTTAGAGAAACGGGAACCAACACCTTGTGATACAACATATCCCATCACACATATTAACGTGATTAAATTAATGGCATTTTTGTATCTTCTTATTGAATATAGTTACTTCTATATTAAAGCCAGACAACTTGGACAAGTTCCATGGTTTTATGGAACATCTGAATACATCAAATTCAATGAGAAATTTTCACATACCTATAGGTTTAGCCTTTTTTTTTTTGAGACAGTCTTGCTCTGTCACCTGGGCTACGGTACAGTGGCATCATCATAGATCACTACAACCTCAAACTCCCCTGGAATCAAGTGACTCTCCTGCCTCAGCCTCCAGATTAGCTGGGACTACAGGTGTGTGGAGCACCACCTTGCTTGGCTAATTTTTGTATTTTTTGTAGAGATGGGGTATTGCTCTTGTTCAGGCTGGTCTCAAACTCTTGGGCTCAATCAATCCTCCTGCCTCAGCCTCCCAGAGTGCTAGGATTACAGGCATGAGCCACCATGCCCAACCATAGATTAGCCTTTTGTAAATGGTTAAGTTTGACTATCAGTAATTTAAACAAAAATTTAAAATACAACCTGGCATTCAGGTTAATCTGCTTATTATTTTTCACTGACTTCTAATCGTATTGATAGAATAAAGACAAATATGGAAAGCAGATTCCCAGGCTAGATTAAAAAAGAAACTTCAAGCAATTTGAATTAGCCTTGCCAAAAGTCTAGAGAATCAGTCTGTTTAGGATGTGTATGTAAACAAATAATTAGATGCCATTAAAATACAACTTGGTAAACAGGCATTACCTATTTAATAAGTACAACATATACACAGAATCCTCTTGAAAAGCTTCATTTTATACAGAAACATATTTACAAAATGAACAATGTAATCAAATTAAAGATTATCTGTACAGTGCACACACGTATATATATATGCCCTCTGGAAGATAAACAAGTTTCATTACTGCAGTCAAAATGGACAGCCATATGCATTTTTAAAAAGAATTCCATTCCAGAAGAAAAATACATCTTTTATATACAATTACATTTTTCATTTATTTTCCTGAAGATTCTTCATATTTGGATACTTTGTCAATTATTTCTCTTGTTCATCCTTGAAAAATTTCAGGTTTCTAGTGCCACCAACTGGTGTTAGTTAAAAATTAACAATCTTAGTGTCAAAAAAATTGCTTTAAAAAAAAGTTATTGAAAAATAGGCTACTGGAGTCAATATTCATAAAGCATGGATGACATGATTTATAAAAACATTTTTACCAGAGTAGCATATATAACATTTATAATATTAATGGTTTCTAATTGTTTTCCTTATACTGATAAATCTTGGTCTAAATTTGAATGTAAAAATTTTTAGACAATAATATATTGCAAAACAAAGTTTGGAAACATGCATGACAACATGATTAGATTCATCTTTCTGAGCATCATTTAGGCATTAATAATTTACTAAAATGGTAAAAATCTAATGCCATTTTATGGTTTTTGGAATTTTTCCTTTTTCTTAAAGAATAAACATCAAATTGTGACAAATGATAGAAAATGTGCAGAATCACCATGAGAACAGCAATTTGCTCTCGGCATACCTCAGCAAATATTCAGTTTTCCAAAGCTTCATGCCAGGGTGAGAGCTCTGGGCCATGTACTTGCAAAAGTAGATTAACCCTCTTCTCAGCCTAGTTTTGAGAGGCTGGTTATGAGCCACAGAGGCCCAAGACCTGCTCCTACTGCCTCCCAGCTATTTTTATTAGTCCATAAGCTCCATGGGGACGGAACTTCCCCGTCTGGTCTGCTCACCAATATAATCACAATACCCTGTATGATGCCTATACAACAGTGTAAGTTTTCAATAAATGTATTTATTCAATGAATAAATAACATCTTGGTAGCCTGATAAAATTTAATTTCAAGCTAAATAGCTTTAAATGGTTATGCAGAAAGTAAAAACAAAACACCAAAAAGCCATCATCAAACTTCAAACTCATTCTTCTGTCCAAACTCATCATTTTCAATCCTTAAAGCTGAACAGGCTAAGAGTCTGAAGTAGTATGGGAAAAAGGGAGTCACAGCAAGTATTTGATTTAAAATTAAAACCCAGTGAAGTGTACACATAAACAAAAATCATTTCCTGCTCAGAGATACCAAAATACTGCTAACTAATCAAAACAGCCTTTAATGTATACAATTAATAATAAACATATAAAACTCTCCAGATGCTAGGTGTATCCAGATAATTTTTCCTTTTCCAGACACTCCATTCTTCTCTCCATATCTTCAATAGAGTAATAGGCAGAAGGCCCTTCAAATCCTTGCATCCGGAGCTGTTTGTGAATCAGTCTAAATAGGTATTTTACTTTGCTCAGTACCGATCCATATACAAAAAGATGTAGTAGGTACTGAAGAACAAAAGGAAAATGAGGCATTTTCTTCAGAATTTATGGGGGGAAAAAGGTAACAACTTAGTGAAAATATGGTTTATAATAGTTTTCTTCTAAAATTGCTTCACTATTAAACTTAAGTAGATGATGGCACAAATATTAACACTGGAATGTCCCATTTTTGCCTGTAGTAAATGTATATACATTTACTTTAAAGTGTATAGGCATAGGACACTATGAATCTGATCACTATTTGGTCTCCATTATACACTTTGTGCCTTGAGAAAAAAATAAATATTGTAGTTAGTGAATCTATATCATGTAAGAAGCCAGAAAAATTTAGTTATGTTGCCTACTCTAAGTCATCTTTAGGAGTGTTTAGTATATTTAGAAACAAATGGAAAAATAATTCAGATTTGTTTACACTTTCCCTCGTATTTTATTTTGATAAATTATCGTTAATAAAAAGAGCAAGACACATTATGGTAAGACCAATATTTTTTACAACTATTTTAAAAATAAAATGTCTGAATGTATTTTCATTTTGAAGTGAAAAGATGGTATTTGTTTTCGGCTGACAACATCTAACTTAATATATAGAAAAAATAAGAACACTACATTAAATCACCTAATCCTTAGTAAACTACCTTTTAAAACAATGTTGATTAAAAAATGTTAAAACACATTAAAAGGACATTGCCACCATGAGCCCAACTTTTAGAGCCCACACAATTCTTTGAAAGCTTTTAATCCATTATCCCAAAGCTTAATTCCCTTAAGGGGAGAAAAAAGGATGTAAAAATTCAAAATAAAAATGAGACTTGCAGCAACATCTGCACATGAGCCAAGGTATCTGATTATAGTAATGATTTGAACATAATGAAATATGAGAAATTATATTCAGAAATTATAAGAGGTGAGAAAAAATTCAATGACATAAAAATATGGATACTATGGCTGGCAACATTTAAGTGTACATCTTAAATAAATACTGCAAAAATCCAACAAGATACAAAAATTTGGCTCTAAAATTCCTTTGGTTCCAGAGATATAATTATATTTTGTGTTTTAAATAAATATATGGAAACATCACATTTAGGGGAACTGTATGATCATTCCACTATAATACGTAATTAATTCTATCAATAGTAAAGAATGATGCTCAAATGAAATGGTTAATAGTGCCATATGCTGATTTCTCTTAGGAACTGGATATTCATAAATATCTTAAAACACTATTACATTTATCTTTACACAACATCAATAAAACTAAAGTATTTCAGTTTCAAAGAGTTATTCATCTCTCTGTTCTAATGATTAGTTCCATTTCACATTTTAAAACATATCTGAAGTCCACAGGAATTTTCTAAATGAACATGTAATTTACAATCATATTTTAAGTAACTAAAGATTTAAAAAATTCAACTATTAACTGAAACAATCTGAATCTGAAAAAAATGTACCTAACACAAAAAACCTGACAGAGGCATATAATGCCTAATCACTGCTAGTTATCAATAGCTAGCTTTCCTATTAAGTATAGTTTTCATTAAAATTGAAATTAAAAGATTTAAGTAATCATATGCATCCCTAAAACACAACCAAATGTTACACTGGAATGTCAAAACACAAATTTTTATCATTTCTTTAGTTTTCTTGATGTTGGAGAAACAGCATAGTACTGAATGATTAACAACTGTCTTTTCATGCATACTTTTTAAAACCTGAGTCATTTTTGACATTCTCTATTTTAAAGGGAAGAAATATGGACAAGGGTTTTTTTAAAAAGCCCTTATAGTAATGTTCAGCATTTCATACGACTATGAGCCAATTCAGCTGTTTAGATTCAATGACAGGCTATTGTACTGTACCATACAGAAACAACTTTCATCAAAGCTGACACTCTTACAGTATACATAGCAATGCATTCATATGTAAAAGGATGCTTTTTTTGTACAGATGAAGCAAAACAAATTTTTTACTGGCTGACACACAAAGCAGGGGAAAGTTTCCAACAATGCTGGTCAGTGGCACCTGCTCCTATGTGGCTTTTGTTTGTTTACTGAGCAAGAGCTTTGTGTTAGGTTTTCTTTGTCCTCTGTTCTAGTTCATGCTGATGTTTAATAAGACGTTCTATTTCTGTTCCAAGCGTTTGTAGATTTTCCTTTAAAAATTGGGAAAAAAAGAAAAGAGAAAAACAGAACTACTAAGTATAACAAATAAAAAGACTCAGTTTGAACTATTTTTGCCTAAATTTTGTTTTTTTTTTTTTTTTTTTTTTTTTTTTGAGACAGAGTCTCACTTTGTTGCCCGGGCTAGAGTGAGTGCCGTGGCATCAGCCTAGCTCACAGCAACCTCAGACTCCTGGGCTTAAGCGATCCTACTGCCTCAGCCTCCCGAGTAGCTGGGACTACAGGCATGAGCCACCATGCCCGGCTAATTTTTTTGTATATATATTTTTTAGTTGGCCAGATAATTTCTTTCTATTTTTTTTGGTAGAGACGGGGTCTCACTCTTGCTCAGGCTGGTCTCGAACTCCTGAGCTCGAGCGATCCACCCGCCTCGGCCTCCCAGAGCTAGGATTACAGGCGTGAGCCACCGCGCCCGGCCTATTTTTGCCTAAATTTTGAAACTGAAAGAGTGATTAGTCCTAAATGCCATGTGAGATAAACTAGGCACAGCAGTCCTGTCCATTTCAAAGTCATACTCAATCTTTCTACTGAAGCTACAGCAATTTTTTAGAACATAAGATGATTACTTACTAGATTTAAAAATTATTTTTAAACCCATTACTATCAAGGCCCAAACACAGAAAAAAATAAAATAGTTGGGTCACATAATAACTGCAAAAAATAAAATAAAGCAGGAAAATACATTAGAAATGCCATAATCTTAAAAACTTATGTTTCAGCAATTAACTAAAACTAAGTATACGTCAAAGGCCATGCAATACAAAGTAAACAACTCATCTTAGTGTTTATCAAATGGCTGATTTTTGCTACTTCTTCATCTTTTCTTACTAGCTTAAAAAATTATACTTTTCATGCCAGGTGCAGAGGCTCACACCTGTAATCCCAGTGCTTTAAAAGAAGAAGGCAAGAGATCACTGGAGCCCAGGAGTTTGAGTCCAGCATGGGCAACATAGCGGGACCCCATCTCTACAAAAAATTAAAAAAAAAAATAACTGGGTGTGGTGGCACATGCCTGTAGTCCTAGCTACTTGGGAGGCTGAGGCAGGAGGATTGCTTGAGCCTAAGAGGTTGAGGTTGCAGTAAGCTATAATTGGGCCACTGCAGTCTAGCCTAGGTGACAGAGAGAAAAACACTAAAACTTTATCTCTGGGTAAAATAGCTACTGTGAATTACAGAAATAGCCCATTTGACAGTGAAGTCAGATGATGATACAGATACCATTTTGCCATGTTTACTGGTTAAGTAAATGAGAAATAAATACCTTCAAAGTAATATTTTTTAGTAATGTATCTTCCAAAACAGCCTGTAATTTTCGGTTGATCTCCAAAGAGAGTTCCAATGTTAATCCACTATCAGCTGGATGGGATGTATATAAAGATGCCATGATGCCACCCCGTTTACTTAAATGGACTTTGTTATAATCAGATGCCTCTGAAGAAAGTGTGCCCGATTCTTCCCGTAAAATGTAACTCTGAATTATTCTGCAAAACAAAATGACACTATCAGTTGTATACCTGCCGATTAAAAACATTGGAATTTGCAAGAGTCAACTAATCATAGGCATAAAGATGATTAGCGTAAAATAAATACTACTAGGTTAACACCCTAACTATATCAGAAAAGAAAGGAATTTTGCTTTTTCAGGTTTTCCTTAAACTATCCCATTTTTATTCTACCATGGTATTTAAAGATATATAAACACCGTTTTTCTATTTCTATCCCTATTACTTTAATCAAAATATTTGAGCAGTTTATTACTCCAATTTCTAATAATGTTTTCTATTTTCCTATTTTTAAACTTAGAACTCTGTATTTTACTCTTTTAAAAGCCATGGGCAAATTTTTATGAAGGTATAAAATTATTTCAAAATCAAAGTCTGCTTTATCATATTAATTGTACTTGGGTGTAGTACTCTAGTGCTCTTAGGTGTATTGCATGGGCTGCATTACATATAGCACTGTACAATAACAATTAGAAAAGGCAGTGTATTTCAATGAAGCTTGTCTGATAATATCACTTGTGTTACAATGGAGTGGCTTTCATGATATGTTTTTATATATAAATGAGTATAGTTAGATTAGTGTTGTGGTAATGCCTCTTTTTACCTATTAATAGTTAAGTATGTACACAAGGCTCCACTTCTGAGTTACTGCAGTGTTCAGTCCTAGTTTTTACTTTTATTCTTCAAACATTGTTTTACTTTTAATTTTATGTAATTTAGTTCTGAGTTAGACAAGCAGATATGTACAGATAGTTCATATTCATGTACTGCACCTAATGTCATTCAGCATCGATGCCATATTATATTACGTAAATAATAAAAGCCATGTACAGAGGGGGGAAAAAGTCATAGAAAAGACCTGCAATATAAAAATAACAACTACATAGTATTTGTGAGAGGAAATTGGCACAGCACAGCTCTACATGTAGTCAGTAGTGTCTGGATCTCCAGCTGTAGGTCTGCCACTTACGGCAGTGGTCCCCAACCTTTTTGGCACCAAGGACTGGTTTCATGGAAGATAATTTTTCCACAGATAGCGGGGGTGGGGGTAGCTCTGTGGCCTGGCCTGGTCCCTAACAGGCCATGGACCAGTCTCTGGGGCTTGGGGACCGCAGACTCATGGGATGAGTGGTAATCTTGGGACACTTAGTGATTTGACCTGAGCCCTAGTTAACTTATCTGTATAATCAGAGAACTCACTCTCTCAGTAGTTGTAAGGAATCAGTGAGATATTGCTAAGCCACAGGCATCATGCCTTGTACTAGCAGGCGCACAATAAATGACCCCACTGTGGCCTACCCAACAGGAAGAGCAATCCACAACCCCACATGTATCTCTTAGAGCCATGGTGGTGAAAATAAAAAGTAGAGCACATCTTTCTTAAATCCAAAAGCATTTTAGTATCTTAAAAAAATTAGTATTTATTGAACTCTACATTGCCTTAAAAGAAAGACCTCTAAGGTGATAGAATTTTCTTTCATCTCTCTATTCCTAAAACCTAGAACAGTGATCACAAAAGACTAGGAACCGAATGGTTATAATTAAGAATTATTTTTTGAAAAATAGGCTTTTGATATGATTAATTTTGAAAATAGTAACTTTACCATATGATTAATGGTATTTTGAATACAGATTATGCTAATAATACATACTTTGTTTTTTTCCTAATTTCTTCCACCAATTGTTTGATGTGATCTTCCATAAATTCGATCTTTTCATTTTTCCGAGCATGTGCCTTCTGTAGCCTCACTATCCTCTCAATCAACATGGCCTTGTCTACTTCTGGAAAGTTATCCACAGCTACTGATGACCCGGTATTTTCTGGAGATCGATCTTCGGCACTGCTTCGAGCATTAAGGGACCCTGAAGGAAAAAAAAGTCAGTTTAGATACTGTGCTTAGTCTAGAGTCCTTTCTCATCTATTATTTATTCCAGCATCGTTTGCAAATATTCACTCTAACAGTGTTGGACACAAGGCACACCACAGGTCATATGTGGTCTGAGTTCTTATTTCTGAATATACTGACGACAGAAGTACCAAAAGGGTTTATTACATGTCTTAAGAAAAAGTCAGAATAAAACCCCTAAAGTGATACTAAAATTAAACTATAAAAGAACAGAAAAGAGCAGAGAGAGGGAGGGGAAGAAGGGAAGTAGATGAGGGAGAAGGACAGGATAGAACATAGTGGGCTACACTCTGGAGCCAGCCTACCTACATTCAAATCCCGCTTCTCCACTTACTAGCTATGTGACTTTGGACAAGTTATTTAAGACTCTGTGCCTTTACTTCACCTTAAAATGGAAATAGTAATGTTATTTACCTCATAGGATTGTTATCTTCATTTAAATGAGTTAATATTTGTGAACACTTAGAACACTGCACATTGTAAACACTATGTTAAGTTTAGACATTATTTTTACCCACATCGTCGAGAAGAATTTCTGATCCTCTTTACCCTACAAAGGTATGTTTTTTTCCCCAATCCCATTTTTATAGATTAAAGACAAGTAATACATCTTATCCAATGTTATACAACTAATAAATGGCTGGGCTGGGATATAAATACATACTGTAATTTCAAATCCATGCTCTTTCTACTGCACATTTTTTCCCACTATTTTGACAGTTGATGATGTTTTTTTCTCTGAACATGCAACTCTTAGGGGGCAGTACAGTGTAAGTAGCAAGCAAGGACTCTGAAGTCGGAGAGTTCTGTCACTACAGATTTTGGGTAAATCATGTAACCTCTCCAAATCTTGGTGTCCTCATTTGTAAATGGGAACTGAATTATAATACTTACCTCACATGGCTGTTCTGCAGAGTAAATGATATGTTTAGCATGGTTCCTGGCATTTCAAAAAATGATAAATACACTGATATTTAAATCTGACATACAACGATGACCATTTTATTAGTTCTCAGGTGATAAAAGTAATATAAAAGACACCATGCTACACCAAATCTCTCTATATGGATGGATATAAATTTGAATTTAAGAAAATGGAAGTTGTGGCAAAGAATAAAGCAACAGCAGGTAAGAAAAAAGAAGGAAGGGAGACAGGTCATATAGAACCTTACAACAAGGCTGCAATCCTGGGTGACAAATAGAACTTAAACATTTAATAAGAAACATTTTTTTACAATATAATTACATACAATCACTACTTTTTATACTTCAAATAACCACCACTTTTCATACTTCAAAATGAAACAAAGCATATCAACACTTTTTAAAACAAAAAATGCTACGTATTTTTATAATCAATCAGTAAATAACAACTAAAGCTATTAGTTTTTTACCTGATGAACTAGAACGACTTCCCATGCTGCTGACTTCTTTATCATAGCTTCCATTTTCAACTTGATCTAATTTTCTCCGTGCTGTAAGAAATGGATCACTTGTGAAAATTATCATGACCACTTGCCCCTACCCTCTCTGATTTTAATTGCTAAAATCACCTAGTCAAAAACGGCATAGACAAGAGAAAGTTACTGAATCCATACTTTAGAGGACTATAGGTCAGCAGTCCCCAAGCTTTCTGGTACCAGGGACCAGTTTCATGGAAGACAATTTTTCCATGGGTGGTGGGGGGAAAGGGAGGAGGAGCAGGAGCTCAGGCGTGGCTGTAAATACACATGAAGCTTTGCTTGCTCGCCCGCAGCTCACCCTTGATTGCTTCTTTGCTGCTAGTCTCAAGACTAAATTTAAAGCATAACTCAGCAGTCCCCAACCTTTTTGGCACCAGGTACTGGTTTCATGGAAGATAATTTTTCCATGGTGGTGGGGGCGGGGTGGGAGGGTGGAGGTGGGAGTGGGAAGGGGCTCTGTGGCCTGGTTCCTAACAGGCCACAGACTGATACTGGTCCACAGCCCAGGGGTTGGGGACCACAGCTGTAACATTCATATAAAATGACATTTGGAAATATACAGGTCAAATACAAAATATATAGAAACAAAACTATGGTAACTGATACTGTCATCATGTAATTATTAATACACTGAACTAACTTAACTTTTAGAGTCCTTACAATACTAGAAATTTCTCGCAAATTTCCCTTTAATTACATTTTAAAACAAACTAAATTCTATGGCAAATATCTGAATATATTCATGTGAAGTAAATTCTATGGCAAATATCTAAATGTATTCATATGAAGTAAATACTGAATCTCTTTTATCGTGTTACTACCTCTCACCCTACTTTAACACAGAGCAGTGGGAAGAGTAGAGAATAGGAAGTCAGAATACATATCTTATTTATCTTTGTATCCCAAGCACATAGCACAGACCCCCAATGATTGTATGAATTTTTAAATGAAAGAAATGTGGGTTCCAGTTTTAGTTGTCAATTGTTGTGTTTGGGTAGTTTATAACCTTTCAGGGCCTGTTTCCTGAGACCCACGTGAAGGTTAGATCTCCACAACCTCTGAGTTAGAGCTCTGCATCGAGAGCACAGGTACTACAGGCTGCACAAAACAATTCACAGGCATATGAAGAAAGAAGATATTAGAACCGCTGTTTATACTTATATTTAAAGAGAGATCTTTTAAAAATTCTATTTTTCATATTTTCTGGTATACATAAAAGAGTAATATATGTTTACAATTTATAAACACATATAATTTGGAGAACAAACACTTAATAGTTTTTTACTAACAGAAGTATGTGATGAAAAATGTTTAGATACTACTACCCTAAGATATTTTCCCAGTTCTCACATTTTGTGATTCTGTGAATAAATGTCCTTTAGCATGGAAGTTAGACTATTAATAGAATTGCAAGAAGCTTAG
Organism: Lemur catta; assembly: GCF_020740605.2. Taxonomy (NCBI): domain Eukaryota; kingdom Metazoa; phylum Chordata; class Mammalia; order Primates; family Lemuridae; genus Lemur; species Lemur catta. The sequence continues at coordinate 13,622,190 of NC_059141.1, read as the reverse complement.
CAATTTGGTTTATGAACATAAATACATTAAAAAGAACATATGGTTCCAATCTATGTGGTAGAATCTGATGTAAAATATAATTTTTCCATAAAATCCTTAACGATTAAAAGAAATAAGCACATTCAAGGTCTAAGTGTAGGAGAATGTTATACCTTGCTGAAGTTGTTTGGTAAGATCCTTGATACTAGAGGCATGTTTACGTCTTTGAGTTACTAACTCATCTTTTAATTCTTCTACCTGGGTACTCAGTGCTTTAACTTCTGTTTGACTAGAAGTAAGTTCAGCTTGCAGGGTTTGGACTTCCTCTTTTCGCAGTTCTTCCTCTTTCAACAATCTACTTTCCTGAATATTAAATAAAACAAAACCCACCAATTTTAATATGTTTGTTTCCCTTAAAGCTCACACTTTAAAAACTTAAAAATATAAGGTCCTTCATGGTAGAGATTCTTCTACCATTATTTCTCACCAGGTTTTGTTTATTGACCTCCTCAAAATCCTCATATATCAAGTTCTATACATGCAAAACAACATGCGATATGGGTCTCTGAATTTTTGGACTAAAGTCTCAAATTATTTCTATGAGTAACTTGAAGAAACTCTCATAACTTGGAAATACGAAACCACTTTTAAACTACAAAAAAACAGAAATTTAAAGTACCTTCTAAAAAATATATATAGTGATCCCAGTTAGGGATGACAAATCATGGGTTTATTTTCAAATGTGAAATATTCTTCATAATTATTTTAAGAAGAAATTCTATTATGAATTACCCCAGTTCAAAGAAAAAACTGACATTTTTTATAGCATTTGAAATTACCAGAACATCAGTGCCCATAGAAAAGAGCTTAAAATCAACTAGCACTACTTTTATACTATTAGGTAAATTGATTTGTGCCTCTTGCTATATTGCTTTAAAAGTCAAATGCACATTTATACTTACCAAATTAATATTTGTCTGTTTCATTTGTTCACATTGGCTTTGTAACTGACTTTCACTACATGAAAGTTTATCAAATTGTGATTGCAAAGAATTGGATTCAGACTGAAGCTGTGCATTCTTACTAGTGAGCTTTTCTGTAAATAGCAGTAGCTCAGATTCTCTTTTCCTACTGCCTTCGATGTCTTTTTGTAGGTCATTAATCAAAGAATTAAGACTTTCCACTTCTTCCTTCAAATTTTCAATTTCTTGTTTACCTCTAAAAAACAAAGTTTATATTTAAGAAAAAATTAAACTTTTAAAAGACAGTAAATTAATAGTTGGGGAATTTTCATCTAATCAAGTGCTTCACAAAGGTACTTTTATTCATTCATGCAAATATTTACGAATGCCAAATTGAATGCCTAATATATGCCAGAAGCTAAGATCTGGGAATATACATGAGCAAGACCAACATGGCCCCAGCTTTCAGTCAAGTAGAGAAATGATATGAGTGCGAAAAAACCATTTTGATGATAAAAGTACAGAGCAGGTTGCCTAAACTAATGTAAATGATGTTCAAACTAGTACTTAAAGCAGAAGTCAGCAACCTTTTCCTGCAAAAGACCAGATAGTAAATTAAGTTAGGCTTCTGGGTCATATGGTTTTTGTTGCAACTGCTCCACTCTGCCATCACAGTGTGTGAAAACTGCCATAGATATTATGTAAATGAATGAGTGTGGATATATTCCCAAAAAACTTCATTTACAAAAAGAAGCAGTGGGCTGGATTTGGATTAAGAGCTTGGCTTGGACTATGGTAGTAGCAGTGAGGGTATAAAAAGTAAATGGATTTGACAGATATTAAAGAGTTAGCATTGCTAATATTTTGTGACTAGTTAGATGGGTGAGGAGGAGGAGGGAAGAACAAAGGATGGTCTCTAGAATCCTGGGTTGTACAGTCATGTGGATGCTACACTTATCACTCATCCCAGGAACATGAGAGGGGAAGCATCTTTGTGGGCAAGATAGAAAAATCAGTTCTGGATATGTTAAAGTTTGAGGTGTCTTTGATACTTAATGTGCTTAGAGTTCAGCAGAAAGTGCTGAAGATGATGATTCAAAAGTTCTACAGCATACTATAAAAATAGTTGGGATCACCCAAAGGTACAATAAAATTAGGATAGAGGGCCTTATGACAGATAGAAAAGCCCGCCAAGGAGATTGAAAAAGAGTAGCCAGAAAGGTGGGAGAACACTACGAGAGCATGATGGAAATGAAGCCAAAGGAACAGGGCATATCAAGAAAGATAACCGAGTTCAGTGGTGTTAAAAGATACTAAGATTCAAGCAAGACTGTGTCTGAGATATCTCCACCATATGTTAGGAGGCATTAGTAGTTGTTAATGAAATGTTTGGGTAGAGGCTAGAATGCAGAGGAATACAACATAGGGAGTGAAGAAAGGCAGAATGAATGAGTATAGATGATTCTATAAAGAAGTTTGGTTGTAAAGAAAAGTTGGTAGGAGAAGGTCACAAGAGTCTTAGCTTTTTCAAAGATACAATATTTAAATGTAGAAAGAAAAAGCAAGTCAATAGAGAGAGATAAAGGATAAAGAAGGAATAATGAAGAAAGACCCTGAGAAGGCAGAAGAGCATGGGATCTACAGCAGAAGTAGAAAGAATAATTTGGTTCAGAGAGGAGCAAGAACAGTTCTTCCATGATAATGGAAGCAAAGGAAAATAGCAGATGCAGGCAGTTCATAGGATTGATAGCAAGAAGTTGAAAGAACTGTCACCTGATAGCTCCCATTTTTTCTGTGAAGAAGTAATCACCTGCCAAGAGCATGTAGACAGGTAAGGGGAAAGACCACAATGTGAAGAAATTAGTAAGTAAAAAGTGATAAGGTGTGAAACAGATACTAAAAAGATGGGGGAGAAAACTCTGACCAAGGACATGGTAGGATTAGAGGTGCATTAATATTCTCATTTGGGTTAGCAACCATGAATTTATAGCAGTATCAATCGGGATGATGGTGAGGATTTCTTTAGCAACACTGAGCAGCTTAGGTATTGGTAAGGTGTGGAAAGAAGATATTTGAATTCAACCTGAATCCAGGCTCTGCCAGGTAATGTCATGAGTGAAGTTTAGTTAACTAGTTTCCTAAGACGCCAAGGAATAATGCCAGCTCCTGACCTCAAGCTATATGTATGTGAAGATCTAGATCCAGATTTACCTTTTAGAAGAAAAAGTAAGTACTTTGTATAACTAACAGAATTTGAAAGCTAAGAAATGAATAATGAAATTAAATAAATCTGTTGTCTTACAAATGGCTACTGCCAATGTTTAAGGAATATAAACTTTGATTTTTAGAAGCCATGATGGGAACTCGAATATACCCAAAAAAGTTCAAATAAAGAGAAAAATTTTTAAATTTTTAGGTAGTAAAATTGTCATTGTTTAATGCCATAATTGCATTTAAAAATAGATATAGAATTAAAAAGCCTATTAACACAAACAGAAGTTGCTCATCTTATACCTTTGAAGCTGCTCCTGTATCTGATCTGTAATTTTCACTTTGTCCAATAAATTCTGAATTTCAGCTTTTTGGCGATTAATAATTTCCTTATATTTTGATAATTCATCTTCTGTTCTTAATCGTTCATCTTCTAGACATTTCACCTATCAAATGATCATAACCAAGTTAAACTACAAACAATATTTTCTTGCTCCTTATAAACACTTTTACATAGTGGCTACATATTAATAATATAAGCTGAATTCCAAAGCAGTATTAGGTAATGTGAAGAAAATATAATGGGAAGTTAACAGTACTGGGTTTTAGTCTGAGATTTCTTAACAATTTAGTCATGGAAAGATTTCTTAACAATTTAGTCATGGAAGTTTTAGCATGTCATTTTATTTTTACTGAATCTCTATTTCCTCACCTGAAAAAGAATATACCTTCCCCACCTATCTCAAAGAACTGGCCAAGAACAAATAGGAAGGTACAAGAAAAACACTTGAAAATTAAGTGATCTCAAATTCAAAGTGGTTACTAAAAAGCCTATTTTTAAAGAAATGAATGATACACAGTGACATATTAAAAGAGATACTATTCTTACAATAAAGACTATAAACACTGAAAAGGATTTAATAGATAATTAGAAAATTAAAACTGTATTCATCTAAGACTATTAAATATACCCAGGAGAAATATAAAGAAAGTCTATTATTTTCTGACACTCACAGTTCTAGGGTCCAACTATCTTTCTAACTGATTTGCTGATAAGACTGTCTTTAAATCAGAAGCCAAGAATAAGTTATAGATATAGTAAATTGTGCTGTGAAATAGGAATGTTTGGCAAACACTTCAAAGGGACTAACATGGAAGATATTTTTATTTTAACAAAAGAGGTTATATTGCTAGGGAATTGCTATTCTACTCTGAGTTCTTTAATTCTGGAAAATTTCTATATAAATATCCTTTTCACACCACTGTAAAAATCAGAATAAATCCATAATTAAAGATATTTATCCTTCCTCTGGAGTCATGACTAAAGATTTAATTACCTTTGTTCTGAGTGTTCGCAGCTCATCCATACCCTCCTTAAATGTCCTCTTCAGATCTTCTAGTTCCTTTATTTTGGCATGATGCATCTTTTAAAAAGTTTAAAAGAAACCACAAATCATAATGTACTAAACAAGATCTAAAATTTATTGTCTGCTCCTTCCAAAAGGCCTTAAGAGCAGATGGCAACAGGTACTCATTATTTCTCTCTTCCTGTATTTATTAGACAATCTAGGATATACAAAGAGCAAAGCTACTCACCTCTAGCTGGTCAGATTTTTCTTGCATTTGTTTTTCAAGTTCTCCTTTTGTAACTCTAAGCTTTGCATCAAGCTCATTTGATTTAATTTCTTCTGACTCCTAGTGGAAAGGAAATTTTAAAAAATGACAATTTTTAAAGTTTTATACTTTGAAAAGTGAATAAGGCTTTGCAATTAAGTTTACTAACTGTGAAATAATTAGCTGACATATCTAAAACTGAAAATTGCATTGAAAGATTTTATGTATTTATTTAAAAAATTTTTTTTTATTTCAGCATATTACAGGGGTACAAATGTTTAGGATACATATATATTGTCCTTGCCCAATCCAAATCAGAGCTTCAAGCATGTCTACCCTCCAGACGGTGCATACTGCACCTGGTTAGGCGTGAAAGATTTTAAATACATCTACTTTGCATGAACAAGAATAACACTTAAAATATGTAAGATAATGCAGAGTTTTTTTTAAGTTATACATTTCTTTGCACTCCTCTGACATTTTCTAGGGTTTTTATGAGGTTGAAAACTTCTCTACTAAGATCCATTTAAACTGTAGATACTTTAAGAAATAATCTGCATTTTATTTAACTACCCTATCCAATCCATTCTATACTTAAAAATACTGCAAATATAGAAATTTAATGAAATAAGAAAACTGACATGTAGTATAATTTGACACAAATCTATTTGAAAAGTTAAGCATACCTGGTATGTTTTTATCATATCCTGACAGTTTTTTCGTATCTGATCTGCTTCTTCCTTTGCTTGTGTTAACTTTGTTGTTGTTTCTTTCAGTTTATCTTTGGTTTCCTGCATTGACAAAAAACAGAGACAAAGTTGGCCACAATGATGAATGGTAAAAAGTACTCAGGGAGCAGAGAAAGTTCTTTTCCTAGCACTGCCACTGAGGGGCTAGATACTATTCCAGGAATATTTTTTTTCTAACAGAAAATGGAAATGACCTGCAGAGTTAACTGATAGCCATTAAATAAAGTTAAATTTGACAGATTTTCAGCAAATTACTAGAAGTTACCAACCTGTTAAGACAAGAGCAAAATGTTAAAAAGCTCTGTGCACACACACATAAAAGACAATATTTTGGTTTGTGGTTGTGGTATATATTCAAAATTGCTGTTTTATAGATTGATGCTTCAATATGGTTTCTGTTCCTAACCACTCTCCTAAAATGGCAATTCTGAAGGTTTGGGGGGATTACTCTCATCAAATCCAATTACTTTTTCTTGTTCTTATTCTTTACTTACTTGTTCCAGTTCTGACCACCCCTGGCTCTTTGAATATCCTTCCTCTGTTTCCATTACAAGAGAGTATTCTCCTCCTCTTTCTTCCCTCTCCATTGGTCCTTGATTGGCTTCCTACTTCCTGTGGTGATTTTCCAAGATACAGCCCCTGACCTGCAGCTTTCTCTCCATAATTCTCCTTCAGAGAACCAATCCAGTGCCATGGTTTTGGCTATCATGTGTATTTAGAATGAGAGGTTAGGTATCTATAATCTCCTCTCAGTAGCTTCCCATCCAAAAGGGGTAGATGCTGCTACTCTGCTTTTTCATAGATACAACATAGGGACACCCTGGATTCTAACCATCAGTACACTGTACTGTAGTTGATATGTTCCCACAATTCAGTATACAGCTTCCAGATGGCAACTCAGTGCTTGTCACATATTAATTGTTCAACTAATATTTGTTGAATGAAGGAATACTTAGCATAAGCCTCTAGTTAGGTTGGTCTCCCCAAATACTAAGACTCATCTTGTTTTGTTCTTCGTTCCTGCTCTTCCTCCACTTGGAATGCCTTTCTCTTCATCTCTTGAACCATCTAAGTTGCATCAATGAATGCTTCAAACACTGCTTCTTATATGGCATTTTGGTTTTTTGGAAAAAATCTACCATACACTCAAGTACTTTGTTATATACTTTCAGTTGCTAGTCTTTAATAGTAATTTGACTTATATTAAAACTTAGTATCACTTTAAAAATATAAGCAATTATTTGGATACTTTTTCAAATACTAACTTTTTAAAATACTAGACTTGAAGAAGGGGGGCAAAGAGAGAGAGAGAGAGGAAGTTTATCTATTTTGTTTCTGCTACTATATCATCAATAACTAAAACAGAACCTGGCACATAGTAGGTAGGTACTTCATTCACTCACAAAACAGCAGTTGAGAGATTCTTCTATGCCAAATAAATATTTACTAAATAAATGAATGTTTGAATAAAGGAAAAGTGAGAACCATAATAAATGTGTTTAGGTTAAGGTATTAACTGCATTCATTCATTCATTCAGTATTCACTGAACACCTTCTTCACACCATTGTTCTATGCTCTAGGGATATAGTTGTGTATAGTTTTGTCTGTGTAGAAAACAGACAAAATCTCTATCCTCACGAAGCTGATATTCTAGTGATGGAGATAGATCACAAACAACACATAAATAAAATATATATTAGTGACAAGTGCTAAGGAATAAAAAATAAAGCAAGGACATGAGAAAGCTTGTGGGGAGGTGTTGAAAGCTTAGGTAGAGTAGTCAGGGAAGTCTCATTGAGAAGGTGATAGGTGATCAGCAGTCAGCTGGAGACTTGACGGGAATCCACTACAGACTGCCCTTCCTCTTGTCTGGAACTCTTCCTTGTTTCCTATACGTTGAACTCTGTCTCCTCAATTTAGGGAGACTGCCGAGCTCTGTTTAGGTTCCTCTCCTTGTGCAGCGGCCTGGAACTCTCCAGGCACACCTCGTTTGTTTCCCTTCACTAAGGGATCATCATCCAATGCTGCCTGTTGCCTCAGTCTGAAAAACCTTCATTTCATATATTTTGTCTTTTTTTTTTTTTTTTAATTTTGGGAGGGTAAATGTGGACCTTGTTATTACAATACAATAGAGTATAGTCAATTGAATAGAGTTATAGAATAGAACATGGAATAAACCTTTACTAAGTGAGAAAAAATGGCAAAGCTAATTAGAAATGAGCCCTGGCTTCCAATTAGTGGGCCTTCTGAGTAAACAAACAATTTAAGAATGAGGCTATCATTGACAACATGACAACTTTGGGAGAAGAGCATATTAAGCAGCAGAGTCTTGCTTCAGGTAATCTAGCAGAGGGAACGTATCATAAAATACCAAACCCTGGTCACACGTAATTGCAATATATTACAGTCTACTGCATTCTGCTGGTCTAAATGCTACCTTGATATCCAGTGCTCCACTCTCTAGCTTTCTCTGAAGCAGAAACATTTGGCATACACCCCACACAGCCAAACATGGTTACCAAAGAACCACTGACACATCTATTGCCAGCCTATATATGCTCCAGTGAGATGATACTATCCTGATACCAGGTAGTGAATAGGTAGCAACCAGGCAGATAAACCAGTAGATGAGGTCATGGGGTGAGATTCTTTTTATTCACTACACTCAAGAGGTTCTTTTGCTTTTGGAGGTTAGGTGTTAAAAACACATTTCAGTCAAACCCCCAAAGGAGTTTCGAAAAAGGAACAAATAAATTTCTACCGTCTGGCCTGATGATCTGGGTGTCCACTCTACCCAGTCTAGACTTAATTCTGTAATATGCCCTGGAGGCCTGACCAGAAGCTAATGATCACAATGGAGCCAGTAACCTATGGGACTCCAGTATTAGTATCTAAGACTTTATGGGCAAAGACCAGAAATTTGAAAGAGTACCTGGAGAAAAACATACTGAAAGTGTCAAGTCCCTTGCCCACATCTCTAGAGGTAGCCTAAACTGCCCAGACAATGATTAAATCTTGTACCCTTTCATCCAGAGGCTCCCGCTAATATCCACTAGGTAAATACATAAAATAGGTAACCAGGAATCTCACTCTTTGAAACCAATGACTGTGTTGTCTACAGCTTTTATATCATCCATATTATTTAATACAGTGCTGTGCGCAGAGCTAAATGCTTGCTGGTTAATAAATGCCTTTACTTAAAAAGAAACTGGTACATGTCTAATTTCCACATACTGATCAATATACTTGTTATTTTCATTTTCCAGCAATCCACACCATGTAACCTTATAGAAGTTAACCTTAAACCACTTTTCTAACCTACTTACGGAGTATCTGGTTTCATCTGACCTAAAAGCTGCCACAAGAATCTCTCATCTGGCTGGGCACAGTGGCTCACACTTGTAATCCTAGCACTCTGGGAGGCCGAGGCAGGAGGATTACTTGAGCTCAGGAGTTCAGGATGAGCCTGAGCAAAAGCAAGACCCCATTTTACCAAAAATAGAAAAATTAGCCGGGTGTCGTGGCCCATGTCTGTTGTCCCAGCTACTCAGGAGGCTGAGGCAAGAGGATCACTTGAGCCCAGGAGTTTGAGGTTGCAATGGGCTATGATGATGTCATTGAACTCTACTCAGCAGTGCCAGAATGAGACTCTTATCTCAAAAAAAAAAAAAAAAAAACCTCTCATCATCTATTCTTTAAACTCCCAGATCTGTAATAGGTTTTTACTCCTCAATGCTAGTATTCTAACAGGTTTCATGATCCTGTCTCTTAGTACTATAAATAAGGATGTGGAAAGTGCCACAGGTATTAGATATGACCAAGTATTATGTTCAGATTTTGAAGCGAATCAGGCAGTTGAAAATCACTACTGTTTTCATGGATTTGGAATTTTAATTCTTCATTCTGTAACTCAAAGGGAAAATTCTAAATGGCTCAGCCCCATTGAGCTCTAGGGATCGTTGCCCTGCTCCATTCTGGCAGTTCTTTCTCTGCCTCGGTAGTTTCCTCACACACACACACGTGCTGATCAGCAGTCAGCTGCAGACCTGAAAGGAACCCACTATTCTCCAAGCTATCTTCAACCACTGTCAATATGGACCATTCTACCTACAGTTTTCTCTGATAACACTATCTACAAATACCCAAAGGTTATTAAAGTTCTACTGATTTAGAATGATTTAATAATGTATTCCATGATTATAGTTTTTAACATTATTAAGCCCATTTTTGCATACCAAAAAATGCTTAAAAACAAGGCAAATTTGGGTACTGCAGACTATGAATAATAAAATTTAACATTTCATCCAATTTTATATGGAAACCATGCAAGGACATTTCTTTTTCATAATCACCTAATATTCAGGTCCAAGTTACTCTGCAGAAGTCACTAAACTAAGCTTCAGGCCTTATCAACTGTTAGTACATTTACTCTTAAAACTGATTGTAATCATTATTTCACTGCATTATAGTACTCACCTTGTGCGAATCCATTTCAGCTTTCAATTTGTTTTGTGCCCACTTTACTTTAATGATGTGAGAGTTGATATCTTCCTTTAATTTGTCTATTTCTCTGATGAGTCTAGTCGTTTCACCTTCCTAAAATAATATCACTCGGTCATATTTTTTCATTTAAACTATCAACTAATTATTTATGTATCCTTTATACCCCCTCAAAGTAATCAGTGCAATAACACTATAATTCAAGAGTTGGCACACTATGGCCCACAGGCCATAAAACTGACTTCAAGTTCAAAGGATAAGAGGGCAATAAAATCCTAAATCCAATCAACAGACATGAAGATGATTAACATTCATATTTTAACCAATTGGATGTGTTGTCAGCATAAGTATACCTTTATGATTCTTCTTAACTGGCTAACATTAACGTCAAATATGAACTAAATTGGTTTTGCCAGAATTCCTCACAACAATGACAAGATCTCAAACTAAAAGCTAATGAATAAAAAGTAACATTTATCATCGAGAAATGATAATGCACTAGAAATATGACCATGTCAAGAGGCTGCTGGTTAACAGCAAGGGTTCTCAACAGCTCGCTCAGTAATTAAATATCCTCAGATAGCATTTGAGGACATGTTCTTCTTTAAGAAAAATAAACATTCTGGCTGGGCACGGTGGCTTTTGCCTGTAATCCTAGCACTCTACGCAGGAGGAGGCCAAGGCAGGAGGATTGCTTGAGCTCAGGAGTTCAAGATCAGCCTGAGCAAGAGTGAGACCCATCTCTACTAAAAAAAAAAAAAACATAGAAAAATTAGCCAGGTGTGGTGGCATGCACCTATAGTCCCAGCTACTCGGGAGGCTGAGGCAGGAGGATCCCTTGAGACCAGGAGTTTGAGGTTGCAGTGTGCCACTAGGATGTCACTGCACTCTAGCCCAGGCAACAGAGCAAGACTCTGTCTCAAAATAAATAAATAAATAAATAAATAAATAAATAAATAAATAAATAAATAAATAATAAATTCTATTCTATAGTGAGGAAGTATTAATTAAGATTATATTGGCCGGGCACGGTGGCTCACGCCTGTAATCCTAGCACGCTGGGAGGCCGAGGCAGGTGGATTGTTTGAGCTCAGGAGTTCGAGACCAGCCTGAGCAAGAGGGAGACCCCGTCTCTACTAAAAATAGAAAGAAATTATATGGACATTTAAAAATATATATAGAAAAAATTAGCCGGCCATGGTGGTGCATGCCTGTAGTCCCAGCTACTCGGGAAGCTGAGGCAGGAGAATCACTTGAGCCCAGGAGTTTGAGGTTGCTGCGAGCTAGGCTGACGCCATGGCACTCTAGCCCAGGCAACAAAGTGAGACTCTGTCTCAAAAAAAAAAAAAAAAAAAGTATATAAAGTTGTACTTCTGGCTCTAAAACTATTCATATTTGACACTACGATGTGTATATTTTACCAAAATATAATCTTCCTTTGAGGCACAAACTAATTTCTCCAACATACAGATTTTAAAAGAAAGTTTTTAAAAAGATCAAGAAAAAGTTCTCTAAAATCATGTGCCAATACTTCATCTTTTCCCCAGCAAATCTTTTTTTTTTTTTACAAATAACAAGATACTAGAATTACTAAAACAGTCATAAATAAAAACTTTATGTTTGAATTTTTTAACTATGTTATGATTATTTGATTAAATAAGGAAAAGGAAAGAGAACAAATTTCAAATAAGGTCCAATGGCACAAGTTATACCTTTGTTTCATACAGCTGGTGCAACCGTCCTTTCTCTTGAGAAAGCTGCTTAATTTTGTTAGTGTTTTTCTCAAACTCCTTATTTGCATCTCTAAGTTTTCTTTCAAGTATCTCTTTTTCCTTTCGAAGGTCTAAAGATTCCTTCTCACCTCTTACATACTTCATTACCATTGCTTCTTTTTCTTGGCGTGCCTCTTCACATTTCTTGTTGGCCTTCAAAAAAAACACCATCTGACATTAATAACAAATGTTTTTCCAAATAGAAATATATCAAAATAAATATTTTCCTCTAATATCACCAATGTATCTTTTGGTTTTTGCACAACATTCCCAGGACTTGTTCCATGAAATTTTAAAATGCAAGAAAAAATACAAAATTATAGAAAAATGATACAATATCACTAGTATTTGCTTGTATCCTCTTCTATTCCCTTTACCTTGGCTAACATAGTTGCTATTTTCCATTGACTCCTCCAGATCCCCTTTCCCACCCTTTTCTATGTCACCCTGTGCCCCAGGAAGATGACCATCATGGACCACATCAACAAGTTCCCTTCCTTCAAACCTCCAGTTGGGTTCAGCCAACAGGAGGTACTAGGCAGACGCTCAGGAATGTAGGCAGAGTGAGATCTGGCCCCACCAGTTTCCGCAGTAGGCTGATGGCTGCTGCTCCCATGAGGTGCCCTCTCTGTACAACCACTGTCTGCGTTATACTACCTGCTCCCTTTCCTGTTCCTTTCAGCTGAAGGGAGATGATAACGGCTGCCCTAGCAGTTCTAAGCTCATGCACCTTCTTTTTTGGGGATCCCTAAACCTTGCCCACACCTTCTGAAGAGTCTTTTTATTATATTCTCTTCAAATCACCAATTTAAGTCTGCCATCTGTTTTCTGCCAGGATGCTGACTGTATAGCTGACAATTTCTATAATCTGAGCTTCCTTCTCAAAAGTAGGTAGCCATATGCTAATGAATGATTTGTTTTCCTATTTATGAAAAGCTGTCTGAAATATTTGACACTTACAAGAAATACCTAATTAGATTAAGGTTGAAATCTATATATTCATTTAAAATTCTCTATTAGTATGAGCTGGTACTCCATATTCTGAAGTTTCACACAATGAAAACTTCTAAAAATAGTTCTTCTTTTAAGTAAATTCATGATTTGCAAATACAATAAAGCACATACTTATTTTACAAAAGATGGAACCTCAAACTTTAGGGCTTTTCAATAGCGTCTAGTGGTAAATGCCAAGTGATAATGCAACTGAATTGAAGAAGGTAATTTTTTTTGTTTGTTTTGTTTTAAGACAGAGTCTGGCTCTGTTGCCTAGGCTAGAGTGCCGTGGCATCAGCCTAGCTCACAGCAACCTCAAACTCCTGGGATCAAGCAATCCTTCTGCCTCAGCCTCCCGAGTAGCTGGGACTACAGGCATGCACCACCATGCCTGGCTAATTTTTTCTAAATATATTTTTAGTTGTCCAGATAATTTCTTTCTATTTCTAGTAGAGACGGGGTCTCGCTCTTGCTCAGGCTGGTCTTGAACTCCTGACCTTGAGCAATCCTCCTGCCTTGGCCTCCCAGAGTGCTAGGATTACAGGCATGAGCCACCATGCCTGGCCAAAGAAGGTAAGCATTAAAAATAGAGTTAGTTAGGTGAATATAGGAAAAGCTATGCTGATGAAAAGTGACTGACAAAAATGTTTCACAAGAGTTCCGGCACTGCTGATGAGCACATTTAGTCAACATTGAGAATATAATTGTAATTATATTATAATATTATATTACATTGTAATAATTATAGTACATTGTAATATGATAAATTCCACTGGATTAGAAATGTTCAAAGTCCTTTGCAACATAAAAATAATTACATTCCCTTGGGAGGAGGTGTCAGGAAAAGTAAAAGATGCTATACTTGAGCTAGGCGTTGAAGGTTAAGCAGGATTCAATAGAATATAAGGGGTGAGCCAAGGAAAAGAATTCAAGATAGAGTGAATATCATGTGCAAAAATTTAAAAGTATGAAACAACATGATGTATTTAAGAGAAATCAAGTTATTCTATAGGGCTTATATTTGGTGTGTTGGTTAGAGTGGGAATATAAAGACAGAAAGAAAGATGGAAATTAGATCCTGAAAGGAAGAAGAGCTTCTCCTGTCATCCTAATGAACTGAGATTTTACCCTAAAGGCAATGGAAAGCCAAAGAAGAATTTATAAATCAGAACCTTTTATCAAATGTGTTTTAGTAAGACAACTGGTGGCAGCACAGAAGCTTCACTGAAGTTGAGAGAAGGCAGGCAGGAAAAAAACAGAGAAAAGAAAGACAATTACAATAGATAAGGTGAAATATTATGAGTTTCTTTATTACAGCAGGAAATAATATACCAGGTAAAAGCCCTGTTACTCAAAAAGTCATGCATGGATCAGTTTCTAATAAATACATACTGAGATGCTTGTTAAATGTTCATATTCCTAGGTGCTGGCCACCTACCTCATAGGGGGTCATTGGGAATATTAAACAAGATAACATAGTAACTGTTACTTAAACTACTACAGAAAGTCAGTCCATTTATGGCACAAATAAAGAAAGAGGAACCAGTTAAGATCTTCGGGTTTGACCAGTTAAAGATGTTTACCATTGACCTGGTTGAAGATAAATATGAATAAGATAATCAACAGGATTCAATAGCCAGCTAAAATTAAAATAAAAGGTGTGCAGTTCTGCTTTTCAAAGTATGGCAGATAAACCCTCTTCAATCAAGATAATAAAACTTTAAGATGAAATACAACAAATATTTTTTAAGATATAGTTGACTTCACAAGAATGTATGGGAAATCCCCAAGGCTAAAAATTCTAAGACAAAGCAGAAATCCAAAATGGTATACTAGAGCTACAACTTTCATTGCCCTGTGGACATTTACCAATACCAGGCCATGGGAGTGTGGGTGGGGGAAATGTTATAAGGTCCTTGAGAATTTGTAATTCAGCTCTACCCTCTTGTAAGTTTAAGGGTTCAAATTCATTCTACCCATCTGGCCTATGAAATGGGGAAACTTTAACCTCGAAAACTAAATTGGTGGGTATGTATGTGCATGCATGAACAGAGGAAAACACATACCTGGAATCTATTTTGAAATAAAAATTACCAGGTTTGGTGACTCTAGATGAAGGGTAAATAGGTGTTCATTACACTGTTCTTTCACCTCTTGTACAGGCTTGAAAATTCTCAAAAAGTTGGGAAGAAAAGTTACAAGAAAAAAGGAATGAAGCAGACCTATGAGTAATTAAATGGAATAGTCTCCAAAACTTACTTCAATAATACTCACCTCTTAGGATTGTTATGAAGATTAAACGAGTTAATACTTGTAAAGTAGTTCGGACATGGCCTGGCACATAGCTAAAACTCAATACATTAGCTAATATTATTAATGTCATCTATACATACCCTTCATCATTAGGGAAGAAACACACATCATAATGAGTATAGTATATTGCCATTTGTTTAAAAAAAAAAAAAAGGCATGGAGCAACACACAGTTTTGGAAGGATACACAGAAAACTGCCATCAGTGGTTACCTTTGAGAAGGGGGTAAAATGTTTGGAAGAAGACTTTTTATCTGTTTGAATTGTTATGCATATCTAACCACTATTTTGTTTTTATTTTAAATACATATCAATAATAAGCTTCAGACAGTTGGTTTTTTAAAAGCTTACTAGGTGATTCTAATGATCAGCTACATTTGGGTCCACTAAAACCAATAACTTCTTAAGGTTAGGCTCTGTATTTCTCTTCAATTAGTACAAAAGGATTCAGACCTGATAGTAAGAGTTTTAAATATAATGTTTGTAATGCAAAGGGCCAGCATATTGTAAAGAATTAGGGAAGTAAAGGCTCAGGATAATCTATTTCCTAAAGCTCTTCCAGAATGCCACCTACAGTAGTAGCCTCAGGGTAGAAAAAGTGGGATTCATCTCACTTAGCAGTGTAAGCAGTGAGTTAACCCTTTCTGATTCAATTTATTGTGAGGACTAATTGTTAGTTGGGAAATGTGCTAAATTTTGTGGGTGCAGGAATGAAGACCACAAAGACCTCATCCTAAAAGAGTTTAGGCAAGTAATAATAGAAAACGATTGCTTAAAATGACCTCTTCTGAGATCATATATACCAACTCAAAAAGATTACCAAGGTATATTAAATAAGGAAAAAAAAGCAGGTTATAAAAAAGATGTACAATAAAGTTGGGGGGAAGTATATGACTATGTACATATAAGCATGTGTGATTTGTATATCCATATATGGTAGGATACATAACCAAAATATCAGTAATAAGCTATGGAACAAAGAATGGGATTATAGGGATTGGAGGCAGGAGAAGAGGAAGTAAAAGTAAAAAAGGACTTTCATTTTTTATCCCATATACTTATTAATTTTTTAAATAATTAGCATGTGTTTATGTATTGCTTTAGCATTTTTTTGAAAGGCTAATTTTACATAAATAAAAGACCTATTATCAATACACCACTGATATCCAAAATAGTCTAACATGGTTAGTTTATTTTAACAAACAAGAGTCACCAGAGTATCAAGTTAATAATGAGAATAATATGAAAAATACCTGTTCCATCCGTTGGGCCATCTCTTTGTGTAATTGCTGAATTGCATTTTTAGCTGCAAGGTCTTGAGCTACTAGTTTATCTTTGGAAGCTTTAACTTCTATGTTTAGTTCCTCTATTCTTGATTCTAACTGTAAAGAAAATTATTTCCAGATTATTTTTATAACTATACCAGACCACCAATACCTCAAACACAAAGAATGTAAATAAACATAAAGAACACAATGAATATAATTCAACCATGAAAATCAAAACCGTTGGCCATGTTTCTATATCACATTGGAATTTAGTATAAATCTGAAGAGATTCTGACAAGTTAGGGTGTATATTGTAAGCCCTAGAGTATCCACTAAGAAATAACTAAAAAAATACAGTAGTCCCTCCTTTTCTGCAGATTTGCTTTCCACATTTTCTGTTACCTATGGTCAATCTTGATTTGAAAATATTACATGCAAAATTCCAGAAATTAAAAATTCATAAGTTTTAAATTGCATGCTATTCTGAGTAGCATGGTAAAATCTCATGCCGTCCTGCTCCATCCCACCCCAGTTGTAAATCATTCCTTTGTCCAGCATATCTGTGCTGTATATGCTACCTTCCAGTTAGTCATTGAAGTATCAAGTTAATAATGATAATGAGGCGAAAAATACCTGCTCCATCTGCTGGGCCATCTCTTTGTGTATTGCTGAATTGTATTTTTAGCTGCAAGATCTAGAGCTACTAGTTTTACTTGGGAAGCTTTAATTTCTTATTAAGTTCCTCAAAGTAGCTATCTCAGTTACCAGAACAACTGTCAAGGTATCACACAGTGCTTGTGTTCAAGCAACCCTTATTTTACTTAATGGCTGGCCCTAAAGCACAAGAATAGTGATACTGGCAATTTGGATATGCCAAAGAAAAGCCATAAAGTGTTTCCTTTAAGTGAAAAGGTGGAAGTTCTCAACTTAATAAAGAAAGAAAGAAAGTGTGTGCTCAGGTTGCTAAGATCTATAGTAAGAATGCCTCTTCTAACTGTGAAATCATGAAGGAAAAAGCAATCCATGCTAGTTTTGCTGTTGCATCCCAATCTGCAAAAGTTATGGCCACTGCGTGTGATAAGTGGGTAGTTAAAATGGAAAAGGCATTACACTTGAACATGAACAGAAACGTGTTGTGGCTGACAGCAACTGGGTTCAGTACTATCTGCAGTTTTAGGTATCCACTGGGAATCTTGAAACATATCCCCCTTGAATAAGGGGAAACTACTGTATAATGAAATATCATGAAAGAAATTTAAGTGTTATGTTAGAAAATATTCACTTAATGCAAAAAAGAAAGCAGTGAAGGAGCAATCAGGGAACAAAAAACACATGAGACATATATAAAGCAAAAAGTAAAATGGCTGACATAAATCTGTCAGTAATAGCATTAAATGAAAGTGGACTAAACAATCACATTGAAAGGCAGAAACTGACACACTGAAATAAAAAACAAGATTCATCACTGATCATCAGGGAAATGCAAATTAAAACCACAACGAGATGTCACCTTACCCCAGTCAGAATGGCTTTTATTAAAGAGTCCAAAAATAATAGATGCTGGTATGGATGCAGAGAGAAAAGAATGCTTATACACTGTTGGTGGGACTGTAAATTAGTACAACCCCTATGGAAAACAGTATGGAGAGTCCTCAAAGAACTAAAAGTAGACCTAGCATTTAATCCAGAATCTCACTATTGGGCATCTACCCAACGAAAAAGAAGACTTTTCATCAAAAAGACACCTGCACTTGAATGTTTTTTGCAGCACAATTCACAACCGCAAAGATGTGGAAATCAACCCAAGTGCCCATCAATTCATGAGTGGATTAATAAAATGTGGCATATGTATACACCATGATGTACCACTCAGCCATAAAAAAGATGACTACCTTTTGTAACAATCTGGATGAAACTGGAGACCATTCTCCTAAGTATCTCAAGAATAGAAAAACAAACACCACAAGTACTCACTATTAAATTGGAACTAACCAACAAGCACACATATACACAAAGGGAAGTAAAAGTCATTGGAAATCAACCAGGCGGAAGGAGGGGGAGGGGGAGGGGCAAAAATCTACCTAATGGGTAGAACAAATGCTATTTGTGTGATGGGCACACCTATAGCCAGGACTCAAGCATTACAAAAGCAATCCATGTAACCTGAAACATTTGTATCCACTTAATTTTTTGAAATAAAAAAAAAAAAGAGTTTAACTTGAAAGTAGTGCTCACCAAAACTTAATTCGTCCCTATTTCATGTCCCAGAAAGATAAAATATCAAAGTCTTACAGAGATGTCATATGTATATATACAGTATTTCAGAAAGCCATGGGATACTCAAAAGATTAAACAGGAATATCCTTTACTTATGGAAAACATGATAAAATAAATCTAAAATTAATTGTCCAAAAAAAAAAGATTCAACTATATGCTGTCTATGGGAGGCATTTTTGGTTCAAAGATACAAACAGACTAAAAGTAAAAGGATGGTAAAAGATATATCATGGTATTATGCAAATAGCAATCATGGGAAGTAGGACTGGCTATACCAATATCACACAAAATAGACTAACATAAAAAATTACTAGAGATAAAAAATATTTTATAATGATAAAAGGATCAATCCACCACAAAAATGTAACAGTTATAAATATATATGCATCTAATAACATAGCACCAAAATACTGAGACAAAAACTGATAGGAATAAAGGGGGAAACAGACAAGCCAACAATAGTTGGAGACTTCAATACCCTACTTTCAACAATGGATAGAATGAGATGATTAACAAGGAAATCAGAGACTTGAACAACACTATAAAACAGCTGAGTCTAATATATCTATACAACACACTATACCCAACAATAACAGCATATACATACATTCTCATCAAGTGCATATGGAATATTCTCCAGGATAGAATATACGCTAGGTTATTAACAAACCTCAATAAATTTAAGACTGAAATCATACAAAGTATTTTCTCCAACCATAATGGAGTGAAATTAGAACTAAATAACAGAAAGAAATTTGGGAAATTCACAAATTTGTGAAAATTAAACATACTCCTAAATAACCAATGGAAAAAATCACATGGGAAATTAGAAAGTAGTAGATAATGAATAAAAATGAACACGTATTACACCAGAACTTAGGGGATGCATCTAAAGCAATGCTTAAAAGGAAATTTATAACTATAAAAGAAGAAATGGTATCAAATCAATAACCTAAACTTCCACCTTAGGATACTGGGAAAAGAGCAAACTAAACCTAAAGCCAACAAAAGGAAGAACATTAATAAAAAACAGAGTGGAAATTAATGAACTAGAGAACAGAAAAACAGAATCAATAAAACCAAAAATTGGTTCTTTAAAAAGACCAACAAAATTGATAAATCCTTAGCTAGAATGATTGAGAAAAAAAGAAAAAAGACTCAAATTATTAGAATTGAAATGAAAGACACATTACTAGTGACCTTACCAGAAATAAAAAGGATTATGAATGATTACTATGAACTTAGATGAAATGGACAATTCCTACAAAGACATAAAACTACCAAAACTATCTCAAGAAGAAATAGAAGATCTCAATAGGTTGATGACAAGCAGAGACTGAATAACGAAAACAATAAAAACTGCCCACAAAAAACTTCAGGCCCAGATGGCTGCACAGGTAAAATTCCGCCAGCATTTAAGGAAGAATTAATATCAAATTCTTACCCCTCAAATAAAAGGAATACTTCCTAACTCATTCTATTCACTCCTAGGTATACCACAAGAGAAATGAAAGCAAACGTCCACCTAAAAACTTGTACATGCATGTTCACAGAAACATTATTCATAACAGTCAAATGGTGAAAACAATCCAAATGTCCATCAACTGATGAAGGAATAAACAAAATGTTGTATATCTATGCAATGAAGAATGAAGTACTGATACATGCTACAACTTACATGAAACCTTGAAAACATTATACTAAGTGAAAGAAGCTGCACACAAAAGGCTACTTATTATATGATTCACTTATATGAAATTTTCAGAATAAGCAAATATATAGAGACAGAAAATAGGTTAGTTGTTTCCTAAGGCAGAGTGGGAAAGGGTCATGTTGGAGGCAAATGACAAGTGACTCCTAATGGGTGCAGAGTTTATTTTCAGGGTGATAAAATATTCTAAAATTGTGGTGAAGGTTGCATAACTAAAAGCCATTGAATTGTATACTTGAAATAAGTGAACTGTATGGTATATGAATTATATCTCAATAAAGCTGTTTAAAAAGACTTAAACATTAGCTTATAGTACACGTGTACTGATTTTCCTTATGAAAAAATTCTTTAGAGCAATACTGTCCAAAAGAAATACAAGCCATGTGTATAATTTTAAATTTTCTAGTAGTCACATTTTAAAAAGCAAAAAGAAAACAGGTAATAGTTTATTAAACCCAATACATCCAAAATATTATCATTTCAATATGTAATCAACATGAAAAAATGAGTTTTACTTTTTTGGGGGACTAATTCATCTAAATTAGGTATGTATTTTACATTACAACACCTCTCGATTTAGACTAGTCACCTTTGAAGTGCTCAATACCTACATGTCGTGGCTGCCATATTGGATAGTACAGATCTAGATATAAAATTAAGAAAGAAAATCCTGCTACACTGTTTTTCTATTTAGAAGTATACAGTTCTCTGAATGCTAGCAAAAGAAAGATGAATCCAATTTCCTCTTTAAAAAAAAAAACATACCTATTAAAAAGCTCATGAGAGGAAGTTTATTGGTTCTATCCTATCTGTTCTGTCTGAAGTTTCTGGTCATTAGCAGTGACTTGACTACCAAAATACGGATTCAGCCTATCATTAAGGCTCCCTCACACTTTAACATTCTACTTTTGGTTTACATGTGGTAGCCCTAAAACGCACTACAGAAAGGATGAAATACATACAATTTTACAAATACAGTCACCTTCCAATTATGTAAAGGTGCACTAAGTATACCAAGGCATAAGCAAGTGAAACTTCTTTTAATTTTTTGTTATATCATTACCAATTGTTTACGGTTATTTTTGTTACATTAACTTTCTGTGAAAGGTGAGACAAAAGGAAATACTTTTAAGGTTATGCTTCTAATCCTGTCCATAGAAGAAAAAGCAGCTCAGAAAGATAAAAAACAGCTCAACTTTGCTATCAGTCTGAATATTCACCTGCTGATCCATGCATCAGAGTAGTTCATTACAAAAAAGAGAAGAAAAGGACAGGCTAGGAAAGCTGGTTAGCCAGGTACAATCTAAAGTAGGAGAGCAACTCTTCACAGTATAATTTACAAAAATACTGAGAATGGAACCATACAAAACTATAAGCCTAAAAATATTCTAATGCCAGACATAAAAACTTTTATGTATCCATTGCTTATTCCCTATAGGCAAAAACAGTCTAGTTAGTTGACTGTCAAATCAAATCACCTTTTTGATTATTTTGAGAACACAAGGTCTGTCTGGAAAGTATCCAGCCCCATCTTTAATATGAGAATGGTTTGTGCAACACCGATGTAACCTGGCAGCCAACGAGAGTGGGATGTGCATGTGCGAACAATGACAACCTCACTGTACTAGCTAGTGGGGCGCTAGATGCTACTGAGTGAGCATGTGTACCGTATGGCCGTCACATTCAAAATGACTGAGTAGAGCAACGAATCTGCATCAAATTTTGTGTTAAGCTTGAATGTTCCTCTGTGGAAACTATTCAGATGATTCAGGAGGCTTTCAGGGACAATGTGATGAGTGCAGTGCAAATAAAAGTGTGGCACAAACACTTCAAAGATAGTCAAGAACCTGTTGAAAGTGATCTATGTTCTGGAAGGCCTGCAGCAAGCAGAATACTTGAGAATGTTGAACCTGTACAGGCTGCAATCAACAAAGATCAGTGACTGACAGTGTGAGAATCAGAAGCTGATCTGGGGATTGCAAGAACTAGTGTGTCCAAGATTTTGACATAGACTCTTGGCATAAAATGTGTTGTGGCAAAATGTCTTCCATGGCTTCTGCTACCAGAGCAGAAGAAACATCATGCTACATTTGCTAATAACTTGTTTCAAACTGCTACCAGTGAACCAGATTTCCTCAAGAAGGTTATAACCGGAGATGAATCATGGGACTACAGCTATGATCTGGAAAGGAAGGTGCAGTTGTACTGATGGAAGTCACCTGGTTCTCCAGGCCTGAAGAAGGTGTGGCAAAGTCGCAGCAAGATCAGGACCATGTTAACTGTATTTTTTGACTGGGAAGGGGTTGTCCATCACAAGTACATTCCTCCAGGCCAAACAATTAATAAGGAGTACTACTTCAATGTTCGTTGTCGTTGGTTGAGAGATGCAATGCAACAAAAACGGCCGCAGCAGCTATGGGCAACTAGTGATTGGCGGGTTCATCATGACAACGTGCCTGCCCATGCATCACGTCTTTTGCAGAGTTTTTTGGTGAAACATCAAATCACTCAGGTGGCTCAGCGCCCCCTACAGCCCAGATTTGGCGCCCTGTGACTTCTGGCTTTTCCCAAAACTAAAATCACCTTTGAAAGGGAAGAGATTTGAGACTCTAGGTAAAGATTCAGGACAACAGGAAGAAACAGCTAATGGCGATTCCAACAAAGGATTTTGCAGGGTGTTTTGAACAGTGGAAGAGACGCTGGGAGAACTGTGTGAGGTCCCAAAGTACCTACTTTGAAGGGGACTGAAGTGTCATTGTCCTATGTACATTTCTTCTATCATCTTCAAGAAATGTCTCCATTTTTCATATTACATGGCTGGATACTTTCTGGACAGCCCTCTGTGTTTATTATATTTAGCAGAGCAGTCATGCATATCATAAAAATATAAATTTACATAAAAGAAGTCGGGCTATGATTTCTACTTTGTAAAGAAGAATACTTTACCATGAAATTCTCTGCATTTAAAACATGACTTCTCTTACAGAACTTCAATTTATACACAATTTTTCAGGAATGTATTTATTTTATAAATTGAAGTATGGTCTTTAAAGATTTTTGTCTTTTTACCTGCTTAATTGTGCTCATATGCTGCTTCTCTGTTTCTGTTCTTTTTTTTAGTTCTTCTCTTAAATTGTCTTTTTCTGAACAAATGTCTAAGATGAGATCCTGATGCTTCTTATTTTCTTTAATTAACCTAAATACAAAAAGGGCAGTATAAGTAAAACATAATTAAAAATGGAGATAAAATGACAGGTGAAATAGAATCTGTTTACAGATTAGGGTGTAGAAACCTATGATTATAATAAATTAGTATTCCTAGGTAATCCTTTTATAATGAAACATGATACTTTCCAAAACCATCTCTGGCCATTTAGGTTATTAACTTTTTCCTAGAAATGTGTATATTTCAAATCAAGTGAAATATAATCAGTTAAAGAAAATCATACCCTTCTAAATTTATGCCTTTGGGCATCTCAATTATGAACCATATCCCTCGGCACTGGAACTCTTAAGTGATTCTCAACCAAGGGCAATTTTGCCCTTCCAGGTATTTGTCTGGAGACATTTTTAGTTGTCACAACAGGGGTAGGGGTTGCTACTGGCATCTAGTGGGTGGAGGGCAGGGATGCTGCTATACATCCTATTATACAAAGGACAAGACAGCCCCAACAACAACAAAGGATAATCTGACCCGAAATGGCAACAGTGCTGAGGTTGGGAAATCTTGCTTTAGATTTTTAAAATATTTTAATGATATTTAATAGTTATAATGTGTAGTCAATGTAAACTAACAAGAGTTTAAGCAAAAATTTCAAGTCCCCCAGAAAAACAGAAATTGTACAAACTGCCCGCAAAGTACTCAGAAATATAAAGTACCTAAGAAGGTTAACAGCTAATATTCCAGGATTATTAATAGCAATAGCTATTAGCTAACATTTTTGCACACTTACTATTGGCTAAGTTTAGCTTTTTTTTTAAAAAGTACATTTCATTTAATATTCAATATAAACCTATAAACTTATCACTTCTGTTTTATCAATTAAAAAAGGCAAAACAAAACTAGCCTAGAACTTGTACCAAATCATACAGCTAGTAAGTGGTTGAATTTTGTTTTGGATGCAGCTCTAATTCCAAAGCCCAGGCCTTTCTACCTTCTACTTTGAAGATCACTTATTCACTCAACCAATGCTTACTAGTACCTATTGTATGCCAGCCAACAGTCCCTGCCCTGCTCTCATGGAGCTTACATTCTAAGGCAGTGATACCCAACCTTTCTGGCATCAGACTGGGGTCGGTGGGGAGGGGGGGGGGGTTGGGTGGAGGGGAGCACAGCTCAGGCGGTAATGCCAGCAATGGGGAGGGGAGCAACTGTAAATACAGATGACACTTTGCTCGCTTGCCCGCTGGCCCAGGGCTTGCGGACCACAGTTCTAAGGGAGAAAATAAAAACAGCCAATAAAGAGACAGACATGTCATAAAATGTCAGGTAGTAACTAAGCGCTATTAAGAAAAATAAAGGACAGCAAGAGGACAGAAAGTAACCTGAGCTGCAATATTAGATAAGTAGTCAGGACGGGCCTCTCTGAGGAGGTGGTGGTAGAGCCGAGGAATGCAGTGAGGAAGCATATCATATAAATGTTTGGCAAAGAGGCAAACGCACTCAAGTTCATTCAAGCTTTTTATGCACAGTGGTTTAACTTAGATTGTTTCTGTGACTAAGGTGTATACTCAATATGGTACAGGAAACTACATGAGACACAAGAATCCTGGCTATAGGTCACAAGTAAACAACTAAGGGAGGAGGAAGTGAAGAGCAGTAAACACTCAAATTGTTATTCTTATATGCCAAATGCACATCCTGTACACAGGTAATGGTTCTTAATTAAGAATTTTGGTTGGGACCTTGGACAATACTATTGATGTTTTGGAAAACAGGGGCACAGAAACAGAGAATAGAATGGTGGTACGGGAGAGGTTAGTCAAAGTGACAATAACACCGTATTGTGTACTTGAAATTTCTTAAAAGAGTAGATCTTAAGTGTTCTCACCACACACACACACATACACACACACACACACACACAAAAGGCAACTATGTGAAGTAATGGATATGTTAAGTAACTTGATTGTGGTAATAATTTCACAGTGCATATCAAATCATCACATTGTATACCTTAAATATATACAATTTTGTCAATTATAACCCAATAAAGCTGGGAAAAAAGAAAATAGGGGAATGTATGTATAAACAAAGATATCTGGAAACAGATGCATTCATGAAAATTTCAAAGAAACTGAAAGGTAGTTTTCTTCATAGAATATTAAATGAAGGCAAAAGTTAAGGAAAAAAATGTAGCAGTTTTAGAGCTGATCTGAATCACAAACCATTTTATTTGGAATTAAAAATATTATGTGTATAACGAAAGATTAACCTAGATTTAAAATAATAATATCTGACATTTGTATAATGCCTTAATACCCACAAGACAGTTCTATCAGATATTGTCCTCTTCATTTAGATAAAATATCCTTTACTCAAAGAGGTTGATTTGGCCAACACAACTAAGCTTGCAAATTGCAGTGAGAATCTTCCAACTCCAGGCATCTATCAGAATTATGCTTAACCTCATTCGCCCATGCTGCCACTGTTCTGACAGGATGGAGCGAAATAGAGGAATCAATTTTCTACTATATTTCTATTATTTTTAGCTAAATTTAATAACTAATAACTAGTGCATTACTGATAACCACATTTAACAAAACTCTGAAGCCCAACTAATGAGGCTCAGATTTTAACTTTGCATTTATTAGCATATGACTTTGAACAAGTTAATGTCTGTGCTTCATTTACTTCATCTGTAAAATGGGATAATAACAGTACATGCCACAGACTGTTGTGAAGATTCCATGAGTTAATATATCCAATGTGGCAGGCACATAATTTACAACATATAAGTGTTTGCTGCTATTAAGTGTACAACACTTATAATTTACAAGAGAACTATGAAAGTGGTTAAGAGTCCAAATCTAAGGAAAGTGGGAAGAGAAATCAGAGACAATCTCAAGGGGAAGGTCTAAACGAGTAAGTACGGACTGCAGGCAAATGAGGACGTTACCCCATAAAAAGCAAGAACAGCAGAAGCATGGATGTTTCAAGCATAAATTCACCTAGTAGCAGTATTCTAGTAAGGATAAGAGCAGGAGTAGCAGGCATTAGTTTTGGGATAGTATTAAGAAGAGCTTTGGAGTCTTCAAGAGATATTTGTACACTCATCTTCATAGCAGCATTATTCACAATAGCCAAAAGGTAGAAGGAACCCAGATGTCCAGTGACGAGTGGATGAATATGGTATATCCATACAATGGAACATTATTCAGCCTTAAAAAGGAACAAAATTCCGACACATTACTACATGGGTAAACCTTAAGGATGTTATGCTAAATGAAATAAGCCAGTCACAAAAAGACAAGTACTATGTGATTTCATTTACATGAGGTATCAAGAGCAGTCAGATTCATAGAAACAGAAAGTAGAATGGTGGTTGCCAGAGGCTGTGGGCAGGTGGGAATAGGGAGTTGTTTAATGGATACAGTTTCAGACTAGCAAGGTGAAAATGTTTGCAGATTGACTGCACAACAAGGTGAATATAATTAGTACAAAGGAACTGTACACTTGTGGTTAGGATGGTAAATTTTATGTTATCTATATTTTATTATAATTAAAAATAAAAATTAAAAATATGGAAAAAAGGGCCCTCGATACTAAGAGATTAAAAGTTCACTGGATAAATCAATGAAGGGTGAGCTGGTTTGGGGAAAACTGATTAACTGAGCAGGACAATCTAGAAGAGTAAAGGTTAGAAGCATGGAGATCATTAAAAGCCAACTTCATAACCATAGCGATGTATTTTCTTCTGTCATCCTCTTTTGGTATATGGACTTCCTCCCTCCCTTTCTCTACACACACCCACATACCTTTAATTCAAAAAAATTTTTTTAAGTATCACTTTTTTAAAAGAGTCTATATTTTAATGAAGGCTTGTACATTTTATTTTCCTTTCTTAAAGTTTACCAAAAAGCACCTAAATCTATATCACTTCGCTATATAAATCTAGAATAAAAAATAGGGTAATACTATTAAGAAAAATACTAAGATTAAACTGTCATTAAAACAGAATTCACAAATCCAAGAGAAATCTAAAAATAACTATAATTCTCATTATTGAATGATAATCAAATAATTCTTCTGTTCTCTAAATTTTAATTTTTTAAATTAATGAATTTAGAATGAGTATTTAAAAATTTTTTTTGAATTTTGACTTCTCATTTCCTTTTGAATTTCTCTTAGTTTTGACATTATACATCTACATTCTTTCAAAAATAAAAAATCTGAGCTGTCTTTATAAAATTTCTAGCTCTTTAATGAATTTACACTATTTAAATATTTATTCCTTTAGACTTAGATGTTAAATAACTAGGAAAACTTCACATTTGTTCATTTATTCAGTAAATAGACATTTTTTGCTCAACTACTATGTGCATGGCTTCCTTGTGGAATTAAAAGTGGACTAGATGACACTTTCCCTTACTGAATTCACTCTTTAATCTCTGTGAAAAAAATAAACTAAAAGAATAAAAAACTTACTTTTTTATGGTATGTTCCTGCTGCAAATACTTATCTTGTACACACTTTTCAAACAAAACTAATGCATGTTCTCCCTTATTCATTCCATTTGGTACTTGGTGTTCTTCTGCAAACTCAGCAGATAAGAGCTCAGATTCTATTTCTTCCAACAAATCCTCTGATGCTGAAACGTTCTTTATTTTTGAAATAAGTTTCTTGGTGCAGTCTGTATCATAGGGACTTTCTGAATAAGTCTTTTGATTAGCTGCTTCTGTAAATGTAGATGACCTTAATTTCTCCAATATTTGCGTTACTGTCCGTTCCGTTTCGTTTGTTTTTGAAACTTGCTTTGCAAAATCTCCATTAGGAAAATTACCTATTTGTTCAGGATTTTCTGGGGATATGTCTGTTTTAGTACAACAATCCTCACCTCCACCATTATCTGGAATATAATTTTCCTGGGCTTCAATTTGATTATTATGTTCATTAGGCTGACATAAAGTTTTCTCAGAGTTTAATGACAATAGTTTGGATTCATTTTCTAATCTGCTGCTTTCATCACCAGGAAACGAGTTGCATGAGTCTTCCTTTAATTCAGATGTTTTCCCAATATTTTTATCAGAGGAAATGGAGGCTATGTCCTCTGTCTCTGACATGCTGACTGGCACCAGTTCACTTTGCGCTTCTTCAAATCTGCTTCTGATCTTCGTGCTACATCTAAGAAATCGAAACATCAAAATTAAAAATTTTTTTTTCAGCCAAGATCCCATATATATTTGCACATACACCATGATGTGATATAACTAAGACCACAAACTAATAATTCCTTTAAAAGCCTTTCCCTTTCAAAAAGAAGACAGACTAGCACAACCAATCCAAGTTGGCTACAACCAGCAGGGCCACTGCAAAGTCTCATCCTCTTTCCTCCTTCACTTCAGTCACAGTTTCACTAACTAATTTCAGTTGCAGTCTGGCATTCCCCAATCATCCCCAGAAAATGTTAGTTAAGGAATAATGCTAGTGACTGGAAAATTAGTGCCAAAGAATGTTTAGAATTCCTTCAGCTCTGTGAGGAAAAAAAGACTACCTCAAGAACCTGTAAGAAAATATTGGTGGAATAAGACAACAATGAAAGCATTAAAAGAGAAATCACAAACCAAGATAATGGAAAAATACACATTAATGAAGATAAAAAGTTTACTGAGAAGGAAAACTAAACAATACTAATGACACAGCTACCCATAGCCCAGAAATCTAGATTTGAGCTGAAAGGAAGTCGGACTGTGAAGGATTCCTGACAGGAATTGGTTTTTTATCCACGCAGGGATCCAGGAAGTACCATGGTGATTTTCAAACATTCGCATCAAGAATAAAACAATGTTTAATGCAAATCAAATGGAACCCACATGCACTGCCTAGGTCAATAAAAGCGACACTAAAAAATTAATTTCACAAGGTTAGAATAAATTTTTATAATATATCGTTTACAAAGGTTACTTTTCTAGCTATTTTATGAAAATTAGTCAACTTCAAAAACTATGAGACACAAATATAAAATATTTCAGTGATCTTAATGAAAAAGAATTGTGGACTTCTTTTGTCAGGTGTCAGCAAAGATGTACAAGGTAGGTAAGTTACTGAAGCCAGGTGAGGTTAGACTAAAAAGTAGGCAGATTATAATTTGACCGCCTAGAAAAGAAGTAATTCCAGATGAGAGATATACTAATAGAAAACAAAACAAAGATTAAAATTTTGAATAACAGAAAGATGCATATTTACATCAGGCTGTGATGGGGGTGGTGGTCAGAGGATGATAAAAAAAAAGAGTGAGAAACTGGTCAGGTAGAATCCTCAGAATGCTAAGCGAGAGTGAATTTTGTTAAGAACAAATCATAATAAATTATAGTAGACTTGTATACTGCAGGGTTTCTAGCATATAGTAGGTTCTCAAATATTTGTTGAATTAAAGCCTGCCTGTAAGCACAAAAATGTGATAAAACTAGTATTTGAGAAACATTATTCTAGGAATGCAGAAAATTGGAGGAATAATTGTAAGAAAGGAAAATAAGACCACTTGTTTATTAAATACCCTGCCTTTTAGTTTAGACTGTCCTTTGGGGGATCAACTAATATAGCCATTGGCCCCAACACTCTAAATACCTATCTGTATAACATATTTCCAAATAACCAAACAGAAATATTTTGCTGCATATATTTTATAAGCAAGCCAAAGCCCACACTAGTATTAAAGGCTTGGTTTAGACAATACAAATAAATGCAATAAGTAAATAAAAGACGTCATAAGTATTCTGTACTCCAAAATCTAGGACAAAGTAAAATAATTCTCAAACGGGCACTGCCAACTGCATCACCTTACCCAAAGTAACTCACTTTAAGATATAACCTTGTGAATGTGTTGCTGTTGAATTTAAAATCTTATCAATCTAGAAATCAACCTAAAAACAAATGAAGGAATTGATCTTAAACATCATAAGTAATTACTCCAACAGAATTTGAACCCAGAGCTGATCAAAACGTAATGAGAAGCAGATAAAGAATCTATTTAAAGAGATTAATATTGCAAAGGTGTTTTAACACTTCAGCATAGAGAAAGTGAAAAGAAAACTTTAACAATAACTTTATGGCTCCTGTCTATGTGCCATGAGTTGTCAACAGAAAAACACTAAGCAAACATTGGTTTATCCTCTCACCCAGCATTTATATTCCCCAGGATTCAGTCCTCAAGTCTTTTTCCTTCCAATTAGATAAACTGAAGCAACACTCATAGTTGATGCCTACATAATTATTTTCAGTCCTGTACCCTTTAGTTATAGATATCAAACTATCTCCTCTTCCTCATTCTCTCTATACATTAAAATCTCCACCTGAGCTGGGCACTGTGGCTCATGCCTATAATCCTAGCACTCTGAGAGCCCTAGGCAGGTGGACCATTTGAGCTCAGGAGTTCCAGACCAGCCTGAGCAAGAGTGAGATCCCATCTCTACTAAAAATGGAAAAAATTAGCTGGGCGTGGTGGCATGGGCCTGTAGTCCCAGCTACTTGGGAGGCTGAGGCAGGAGGATCACTTGAACCCAGGAGTTTGAGGTTGCTGTGAGTTAGGCTGATGCCATGGCACTTTAGCCCAGGCAACAGAGTGAGACTCTGTCTCAAAAAAAAAAAAAATAATAATAATCTCCACCTGAATACTGGCATTTCCTCTAGAGGTTCTGCTATTACCTCAAACTCAAACTGGCCAAATCCAAAATCATAATTATAGCTCCTGTAATTGAGCACCCCCAGCTTATCTTTTCTATTGTCAATAGTATTGTTTTTCTTAGTCATCTGACTCCTTTCTCTCTTTGCTCTCGTATTCTTTCAACACTTTCATGTCTCTGCATGTCTACAGCCATTGTCCCCTACCCACAACCCTACTCAGGCCTCTGATCACTTTATACCTGCAAGGCTTAAACTGTTGGTTTCTCAATCTCACTTCATTCCTCCCTCTTGCAATTCCAAGTGAAGGAGCAAGGAGGATTAATGGAAGGGTAGGTTACTTGGGACAGCCCAGGAGTGAGATAGTACCATGGCAAACAACAGGTCATCCAAACCAGAGAAGGAGTTGAACTGTGTACTATACTGGCTCTGCCAAAGTGGGACTGACCTATGAAGTGGGTCTTCAGTGCCTAAAGGAGCCAGGGAGCTACAACAGCACCCCTACAAAACTCACACACCATCTCCACAGAGACCACCATCAAATTCAGCCAGATGAACCAGAGTGAGGCGAGGGCCACCTCTTCCTTCTTTCAGAGGTTCAGGTAATGAGCACTCTGCTTCTGCTGGATGGTCTTCTTCCCCCAGCTGGTAAGGGGTTAGCTAGAGAAAGAAGGGAGCATGTCTTAATTATTCTCTTCTTCAAGCCACGCAGATGGGAACTAACAGCTTCAAGTTTTCTTCAGGGAGAATAAGTCTGTGACTTTGGGGTTTTTTTTGTTTTTTTTTTTTTTTTTGCTTGTTGTGTGTGGTTTTTAAATGACTGGAACCTGTCTTAATTTCTGGAATAAGTTTTCTCTAGTAACCAAAAGTGGCAGAAAAACTGTAACACAAGTGATTGCACTTCAGAGAACAATTAAGGTGATGGAGGTGCTTTATACAGCATGACTGGAGGCCAATTAAACAAAATAAAACTATTTGACGTTTACACCCAGAATTGAGATTCCTCAATAAACCAGTTGTCCTACTTTTCCAATCTTATCTCTGAACACATTCCTAAAATCCTAGCACTTTGCTGTACTTTACTACCCTGACCAGTCTATTCAGGATTCCCCAAATAATTCCCCATGGCTTTGCCCCCACCTAGAATGTTCTTCCCTTCAGTCTATCTAAAGCTTGATTATTTTAAAGGACCAATTCTAATGCCACAGCTTCCCCCAAATTTTCCCTCATCACAAGTACCAAAATAATCTCTTAGGTAAATTAAAAGACATGGCATTTATACTCATCAAGCACATACAGCCTTTCTTGTGACATTTTTGGACAGGCATAAATGGTCTTTGTACTTGCAAGAACTACCTCACTCTGAACTGAATCAAACTCCTTAAGTCTCAAGCAATATAATAGTAATAATAGACAAATAAATCTAACAAATATATTCTCCACTACATTTGCACTCATTTTTGCAAATGCTGTCCAGTGGTTCTTAATGAGGGTAGGACCCATTGGGTTTACACAATGATCTGGGGACCAAACAGCATTTAGCAGGTAGGAAACAGGTTGTAAGAAGACTTTTAATTGCAGAACAACAAAATTTTTCTCAAATCCTGCAAGATATTCATCTAGATTAAAAAAACTGCTTATATAATTACCTAAGCTTAGAATTTTACATATTTTACATATTATCTTCCCATAAATTAAGGAAGACTTAGATTAAGCTCAAAAGACAAGTACTTTCTATAACTTCTCTCATTAATATGCCCACGACCTTTAAAAAATAATCATGTAAATTGGCATCTGATAACCACTTAGCTTACAAACATAGTTTTCTGATGCTCAAATAAATACTATTTGGAGCCCAAAGGAAAAGGAGAGGGAGTTAACAAAGATTTATGTGTGTATATATAACAAAGTCATCACCAAAGATTAAGAAACTACATAAGAGGGGAAGGCAAATGGAAAGGAATAAAAAAAGCAATCAGCATGATTATGTCCGTGATTAACCAGGAGAAAAAACAGTCAGCTGAGTCCTCCTGTAGGCCTCCAGTTAGCAATGCTGATGCAGGCCAATTTGATTGCCATCCAAGTTTTTTCTTTTGGTGAAAGGGCGGGGGATAGAATAGCCTACTAGCAGGCTAAAGGGGGAAGTTATAAGAACTAGGATAGAATAGCCTACTAGCAGACTAAAGGAGGAAGTTATAAAACTAGACATTTGTTTACAAGACTGGCTTAATTTAAGAAGTGCTTGCACAAATCAAATTCACAATCATATAGTAATTACAAGAACAGAGTACAATTTATGTAGCTTTTTTTGAGGTAAAAAAAAATAACAGGTTATTTTGACTTTTTAGCAACTCTTAGTCATTAAGGGAAATATTGTATTTAAAACAGCACAGTCACAGAATTCCTCTTAATTCAAGCACTGTTTTTTTAACCCCCCGAGTTGTTTCTGTTTCTGACACAGTACTACAGGACCAATTCACACTTCAAAATTGTTTCAGTAGGTGAGAACTGGTTTCGCTCTTACTGGAGCTCATCAGCTGTAGGCAACTGGTCAAGAAACAATTTTTTTTTTTGCCTTAAAGGCAATCATTATCCACCTTGGATTTTATTTCTTAATAAAAGAACTCACATTTCTACAAAATTATTTCTATACAAGAGCCATATAAATGAAAATAGTTTTTTTTAACAGCTTTTGGTTCTATTTCCCATTTTTGTACAAATTAGTACTACAAACAACAAAAAACTTAGGTTTATTCAATTAACTGCAAATACAAAGGAATCCAATCCACAGATATTTGGTAATAAGTTATCAAACAAACAAGCCTCATACAAAGTTACCAAGTCAGGAATACACTTCCAAACTAGATGTCAATTAATTCATTCACCAAATAAGTATTGAGCAACTACTACGTGCAGACACTATTGTAGGTGTTGGGAATATGGCAGGGAATAAAACAGACACTCTTCATGGGGCTTACATTCTGGTGCAGCGGACTAATATACAAAAGCTCTATGTCAAATCTTTTACTCCTCTGTGTTCTGCTGCCAATAAACACTAAATTGTTACAGATTATATAGTATTTAACACTATATTTTGATTTTTGAGGTCTGCCAGTGCTCCATCAGAAGCTATATAAAAAATGCAATGAGTGTTTTAAGTCTAATAGAAACACATGACTTACTTCAGCATAAACATTATTTACAATTATACATTTTTTAAACTGTACCATTCAAGTCCTAAATAATACCAGCTCTATACTTCTCAAGTAATATCCATTAAGATAAGCAAGTTGAGCCTGTGACACCATTCCTGTTCTTCAACATAATGGTTTACTGTGCTTTGTAGTTAAGGTTTGTCAGTTTTTTCTTTTTTTAATATGTTCTCCAAATACACTTTAAAAGCAGCATAAGCAAAAGAATGATTTTTCTTTCTGACTAGTTCTATCAAGAATGACATGGCAATTAAAGTCAGAAGCAAAAATCAAATCAAAAAGGTATCCACATAGTCCAATATAACCTGCTCACAACCCCCTAATAACTGATTTTTTTTTTTTTTCAGACAGTCTCTGTCTCCCCGTAGACGTGGTGTCATCAGCTCACTGCAACCTCAAAACTCCTGGACTCAAGCCATCCTCCTGCCTCAGCCTCCCGAGTAGCTTGCACTAGAGAGGCGGACCACCACTCCCAGCTAATTTTTTCTATTTTTGGTAAAGACAGGCTCTCCCTCAGGCTGGTCTTGAACTCAAGCGATTCACTCGCCTCAGCCTCCCAGAGTCCTAGGATTACAGGCGTTAGCCACCACGCCCAGCCTGATTTTTGATAGACATTTACTTTAAAAGACATTTTCCTGGAAAAACCTTTTTAAAAATAGAATAAAGGATGAAAAAGAACCTGTGTAAGAAACTTGTTTCACATGATGAAAATATCTGACAATTAAGTTTCATATAATGTGAATTTATGCAGATCAAATTCTTCTTTTAAAAAATAAAAACTGAGCTGGCTATTTCAAAGAACTCTAGTTCTACAAAAAGAAATAATTTTTAAAGTAGTCACATCTTATTTTAGATAAAATTTAACATATTGAGTTTCTTTTAAGTGAAACATAGCACTAAAATTTTTAAAGTTGCCTTTAGTTCAACAGTTTGAAAAGTGTGTTGCATGATGCCAAGGTCAAATTAACCTCATGGGAGTTTGTTTAGCTTTAGACCTAATACTTAGGGCAGGGTGAATTTTATGGCATATACATTATATCCCACACACAAAAATGTTAAGAAAAGACTCAGGGGAATGGATTTGGTGCTACTGGAACCCCCAATAGTACCAAATCCTGTGACAGGATGACAGGATAACAGGAGAAAGAGAAATTATGGTCTGTCAAGATTCCAGGAAAGAAGGTTAGTGGCCAACATCACACACCACATTATCAAGTTATATATGTAGTATCAGTTTGGTATCTTAGATCCATGCAATTTTACATATTCTAATAAATTTTTAAAATACTAAAGCAGAAAGTTATTAATACAGAAATCTTAATTTGAAGTTACTCGTGTAGATCTCAATATTTGCACTTTAATGAGTCTAAGAAAACATGAAAGTATTTTCAGCTAATTTTTCTTCCAAACCTGAAAACCAAAAGAAAAAATGTACAGGTCAATAGTTCTTTTGAAAAAGGAAGGTTAATAACTCAAAAAAAGTTTTTTTAAAGATAAGTTGTGAGTCTGCCTTATAGTAATATTAAAGGATTTTGGTTAATGTTTAAATATTGAAGCCACCTTTGGCCTGGGTTTGGTTAATTTTATATGATGTAATTTATAAAAAAATTAAATTATTCATTAGCACCTACTACATAACCAATCCTACAGTAGACTATCACTTCATGTGTCTTACTGACAGATATTAATAAGAAAGATACTGACAATACAGTCAAAACTATGCTGGGGTTGATTTCCACTTTTTGTCTATCACCCCTTCACCCTATTATTTTTCCTTTTATTTACTTCTTAGCCCAAATAAATTTTTAAAATCTCAGTAGCTGAGAAAGTTCAAAAAAGTATGAAACAACATAAGATTAGGGGGTCATTTATAGATTTAAATTATCTGTGATCCCACTGCTGCCCCTAAAATGAATACTAAATATATAACATTCACAATAGTGTACATCCAGTGGTATGTTTATGAGAAATTCAAGAACCGGCTTTAATCATTTAAAGGTAGAGATAAGAGACAAAAGAAAAACCCAAGTTTTATCAAAAAAAAAAAAAAAAAAAACCCAAAACTTCAGGTTTAGGATTCTTACTGTAACATGAAACTGTTAAATGAATTTGGAAAACTAGTACAGTTTACTAGTTCTTCTTCAAAGGGAAAGATGATTTTCTAAACCTCTAAATAAGGCTGCTTTGGGCTTCAACCTATCATCTTTCCTAAAGGGTATACTGCACTATTTTACCTTCACTCCATGATGCCAGCATTTAGCCATAAATAGATGTTTATAAACTGAATATACTAAGCAACCATCATCAGCTATGTTATCATGGTATAGCATCAAGGGGAAACGTGTTAGTTTATGGGTAAAGGAACTAAAAGCTTAAAGTGGTCACTGTGCTACACACTAGGCACTCCTTTCTGCTATCAATAATAAAACTCTGAAATGCCAATGACAGTTCATGGAATCTCCACCGTTTAAAAAAACCCTAAGTTTATATGCAGTTAGTTTGAATTAGATTAGGCCTTTAAAAAAATAAAATATAAACACAATCCATGCACTTCCAAGAGAATTCTTCAGTAATTATACATTTGCCTATTGTACTGTGAAAAGGAGTTTTGATTCTTAATACTTTAAGATTTGTGAACTACCTAATATCTTCAATGAATTTAAAATAACATGAAAAGGCCAAAAAGAAAGAAAAAATAGAACTAGGCCAATCATCACTGTTTTTTATTTGTGTAACGGTGGAAACAGAATTGAAAAGCAGATGCAAGGGTAACAGTGTACTTTATACACAGAAATAGTTGAGTTGCATTATCAATGTCTCTTGAACCTTAATCTTTCCTACAAGATGAACACTCTGCAAATACGAAGGTGTAGTTAGTAGTTGGGAAGGCCACACCCACAACTAGCATACCTAACCACTTAATAATTTTTTTGAATGCCTACCAGCACATCTACTGAAACACTGTTCCCCTGATTTACCCTACATTTTCCTTAGAAAACCACCCAGCCTATCGTTTTGGAGAAATAAAAAAGCTAAGCATCAAAGGAACATGACACACCTGCAGAGAAAACTGCCCAGTACTTGGGACTGTACTGAGTATTTTCACTATACTCTCTCTTCTGATTCCCACAGGTAACAAGACTAGCAAGTGAAAAAAAATAAGGATTCTAACCCAGGTGTTCTGACAACAAATCAAGGCCTTTTTCCTCTAAACAAAATCAAGATGGGAATATTAGCCTAAGTTGTAAAACTGTTAACAGCTGGGCAATAATGAAACCTGCACTGTTCCCCAGGATTGCTACTTGGGGACACATGGAAGGTTTTACCATTTTACACATCTGATGAGGACATAAACTAGAAACTCCTTTCTTACCAACCACGGTTTATGAAATGTCTTAATGTCCTTGTAAGACAACATAAAAACAAAGAATAGTATCTCTCTTATCCGTAACCCCAAAGAATCGTTTCTAAGGAATTTAAAGTCACGGTAATGGAAGTGTTTGGAAGGGGGTAACAAGTCGCCACCACAGTAAACATAACATACACAGTCAACTTAGAGACGGAAAGCAAAATAGGTGACTGAGTCTCTGAAAGATTCTCGAGCAGGTGGGGCTTAGCAGCAGTTCACACTCGCAGCCCAGGCCCAAATTCCGTCCCTTTCGAGGCACAGCCACCACGACCGCTGCCCACCCGTCTCTGCCGCCTCCCTCCCCTGGCGGCCCGGGACCCGAAAGAGGGAGGCAGGGAGAAGAAGGGGACTCCGAACCCCGTGTCCCAGCCCTCGCCTTCCTACCTCTGCCCCCAGAGAAGCTGGGCAGGGGACCGGCTCGCCCCCGCCCCAGGACCTGCAGGACAGCGCAGGAGGTTGGCAGCCCCACCGCGCCGCCACCGCGGCAGCCGGGCTCGCCCCGGGCTCCCCTCTGGCACTCACCGCACTTCTCCCAGCCTCAGGCCACACCCTAACGAAGCCGCTGGAGCTCCAGCTCAGGGGCCAACTTCATAGCAGGGTCCGGCAGACTAGGAGTGGGAGGGACAAACAGCAGCGAGGAAGAGGGCCGACACTTCGCTCTCTCCGCAGGAGCTTCCCCGAACACCCGCTGAGCTGACACATCAACAAAGATGGCGGCGACGCTGAAACCGACCCGGCTACAGCTGAGGGGGCGGGGCTCCCTGGAAGAGCCAATCAGCACCGCGCGGGCGGTGTGACGCGACTCACCTTGAGGTTACCGGTAACCTGTCTGCAGTGGGCGGGGCCAGAGGAGCACCGCCTCCTACATCGCGGCCCCGGGAGGCCCCGCCCGGCGCTTAGCCCAGCTGGGCACCTACGTTCACGCGAACCTGGCGAGCCGGCTGTCCTGCCCTTGGTCCTGTCCCGCCTCTCACGCCCCTCCCCAACCCAAGCAGGTTGTTTCTTTCAGTGGGAAGCGCTCATTGGTTGTTATCCCTCCTCACCCTTTGGCCTGTCTTCGGATGAGTCAAGGGCATAAAGCAATAAAAGAGAATTCCAAATTGTGGCTTCCCGGCTCTGATGCGCAAACCTTGCACTTAACGTGGGTGGAGTCAGCAGGAGCAGCTTACCTGCTGGTTAGACAATTCATCCCTGGGCGAGACCTCGGGGGATTTCCATAATAGCAAGTTCATATCTTCAGCGTGGCCTTACTGCCATTGTTTAATAATAAACTGTTGGTGCGTTCGTCTCCAGCACCAAACTGTGAGCGTCTTGAGGGCAGGGGGTGCCCTCTCCTGGCTGGGTGTCCCAGCACGCAGCGTGGCAACAGAAAGTGCATTGAATACGGTTGCCTACCTGGGTCCGGAGAAGGAAGGCGAGCAGCTTTAGTTTGTGGAGGTTTTGCAAACCTTCCCTGTCCAGTGAAACGATTTCTTTGGTTTAGGACTTCTTATGCACAACTCATGAATGAAAATAGTTCATTCACACGAGTCTTCAATGCAAGAGTATATAAAGCACAACTTACTACCATTCTGTTAAGCTTCTTTGATACTAACTGCTGGCAAAAAAAAAAAAAATACAACGCTGTATAACTCTGTTCCTCTTTCCTTTTCAACGTGAAATGGTACCTCCCTCCTCAAATGAAGGTACATTAAAACACACTTTTCAGTTAAAGTGTTTGTGACAGTAAAAAAATTATTTGACTCTGAAGCAATAAATCGACCAAACATTTCTAGTGAGATATATTAATCCAAGGGGGGAAAAATCGAAGAAACCTTAAGGTGTTTTCATCATTCATAGTGTCAGCAATAACATTGGTATAGATATTTCTGAATATTTCTAAATTTATAATTAGTATAAAGCATATAAATATCTTTGGGAACCAAGCTTTTCATTATAAAAGAAACACAAATATAAATCAAAGAAATTAAATAACTCTGAAATCCTATATTTGAATTTAGAAATATCAGAATGAATTTATTGTGCATTTTTTCATTAAAAAAGTCTGTCCACTGGAAAGGCCTAGAACAATGACCAACCCAATGCAAGCCC
Source organism: Lemur catta (assembly GCF_020740605.2). Taxonomy (NCBI): domain Eukaryota; kingdom Metazoa; phylum Chordata; class Mammalia; order Primates; family Lemuridae; genus Lemur; species Lemur catta. Next base: position 13,582,290 of record NC_059141.1, on the reverse strand, counting down.
CTATTCTCCAGACTATGATCTCTAAATATTATTTCCCAATAAAAGTTAGTAGGCTCAATCAAATGGTTGATGTGGGGAAGTTCTTTTCTACAGAATTCCATGTAATAGATGCAGAAGGAAAGATGGACTACCACCATTTTGCAAACCCTAATGATATAATGGATCTAGGTAATGTGGGTCTAGATCCATTAGATGAAAAGCTGATGGGAAACTTTATAATGCATGGAGGGGGCTGACAACACTTGAACTTACTAGATGAATCTTAATATCCCATAAGTGAAACAACTACATATTATACATCTTCTGATGTGCTGCAATAGAGAAACACAACACCAATTGTGAGGTATTCTTGCCAAAAGGCATGCAATCAACAAAATCAAATGTGAGAAGAACTGCAGTTACTTCAATCAGTAAATTCCAAGAAAAGTACAGGATTTTTTAAATTTTTCTTTTTAAAATACTAAACTGAGTGCAAATACAGGATCTTGTTTTAATCCTGAACTTAAAAATACCAACTACTAAAAACAACATTTGAGACTATCTATCTGGAAATTTTAAATACTGACTTATGATATTAACGAATTATTATTGTTAAAGGTAGGATAAATTTTGGCGATGTTATTTAAAAGTCACAATCTCTTAAAGACACATACTTAAATATTTATGGATGAAAAGATATAATATCCCAGAAAGTAAGAAAGTGCTCAAAGACAAACAAAAATAAAGCCCCACATTGATGGAGTATGTGAAAGAACAGGAACCAACTGAAAGAGCTCCCAGCAGCCAAAGCTGGAATAATTTGAGCAAGGAAATATAGTAGTATCGGATTATAACCTAAATATAAAATAAATACCCTTGGGTCCACACTGATATAAATAGATGATTGAATAAATTAATGAGGGAGAAGAGTATGCAGAAGTATTTCAAATAATTGTTGTGGGTACTCCACCCTCAGGGAGGCAGAACATAACTCCCTACTCCTTGTATGTGTGTTCCAAATAATGGCTTCCTTTTACAGTGTATAGTATGGAAAGGAGCGGGGGAAAAGTAACTTTGCGGTAGAGAAACCTAACAAACACTACTTCAGCCAGATGATCAAATCCAACATCAATTGTCATAAGTGATGTTCATAGGATGTATGCTTGATATGATGCACTTTACCTCTGGGGTCTTCCTTCTAATAATCCATAATTCCATTTTAATCATGAGAAAAACAGACAAATTCCTACAAAAGACCTGACCTGTACTCCAGAAAGCTGTAAAGGTCATCAAAACAAGGAAAGTCTGAGACAACGCCACAGCCAAGGACAGCCTAAGGATACATGACAACTAAATGTAATGTGATATCTTGGATGGGATCCTGGCTCAGAAAGCGGACGATAAAAACCAAAGAAATCAGAATAAACTATGAACTTTAGTCGACAATATACCCATATTGATTCATTAATTGTCAATGTATCATACTAATAGAACACGTTAATAATAGTGGAAACTGGATGTGGCTTATGTGGGAACTCTGTACAGTACTTTCTTTTCAATTTATTCTGTACGTCTAAAACTGTTCTAAAAATATATTAAAAAGAAAAAAGGTAAAAATCTGGGATTTGCTTCAAAACATTGCACGAAGAGTGACTGGGGTACATAGGCAGACAAGACTGATAATAACCTGATAATGTTGGAATTGGGTGGTGGGTACACTGGGGTCCCATTCTTCTAAATTTGTTAGAAAAGTTCCATAGCAAAAAAAAAAAAAAAAGTTAAAAAATATTTTCTTTGACCAACACCAACAGACATAATCACATGCCCTCAGAAAGAGAGAGAGAGAGAGAGAGAGAAAGAGAGAGAGAGAGAGAGAGATCACGTGTATGCAGTTTCCAAGGCCAGGCAGAGGCACTGGGTTAATTTGGAAAGCCTTGAAAGACCTTTAAGTGGCTAAGGCGACCCAAGTGACTTTCACAGTGACAAGGTGTGCACGTCTGCGCTCAAAATTTGCCTGCCCACGGAGTTCCCAGGGACACCTTTCTAGAAAAAGTTCGAACACACAGCTGGATAAAGTTTCCGCAGAGGAACTTTCTGAGCCCGCAGCCTCTGTACCTACCGCAGCACAAGCCTTGGAGAACAGAGGCATCCGCAGGGCCAGTGCGCAGCTTCCCAGGAACCCGGGGGGCGCACGTGGGCGTCCCGGGGCGCACGCGGGCGCCGATTGCGCAGGCGCCGCGCTGGAACCGAGAGCCTGCTGGGCCTTGGAGGCCGAGTGAGCTTAGGGAGCGCACGTAAGTGGAGGGGCTCTCGGGCACCGGCAGTCGCCACCACGGCCAGGCTTCTGAGACAGGCCGGGGGCGGTGGCCCTTTCGCCTCTTTCCAGGTGAGGGTTCCCAGGTGCACGAAGGTGGGAGCGGGGCTGCATGAGGGCTCCAGGGCCTAGGTCGTTGGGGGCCAGACGTTGGGCGCTGGACGTTGAGGTCGGGCGTTGAGGTCGGGCGTTGAGCGGGCACAAGGGGCCTGCAAGTGGAGAGAGGAGGGCAAGGGAGAGATTTTGGAGGCTTGGCCGGGGAAGGGCAGGTCTGGGGTTGGAGGTTTGGGTGTGGGGGGCTGTGTATTGGTTGGAGGGGCGAGAGGCGCAGGACTTGAGGCGTGGGCAAGCGGGAGCGCCTTGGTGAGTTTGGAAATAGCATTTCCGGGTGTGACACCTCAAAATGTGAGCTTTCCCTTCCCTCTAGAAGAAACTTGTTTGTGGGTTGAGTGCCTTTGTTTAACTCAAAGCTACAGTACAAGTTATATTAATATTTTATTAGACATTTTTTCCCCTAACACCTCCTCCCTCCTTTAGGAAAGGAAGTTGCGGCGAGGCATTCCCTTAGGTGTGGGTGAGCTGGTGCTGGTTCATTTAACGCGTGCTTCTAGCTCGGCTGCTGTGTGCCAGCAATAGCTTTTCTTGGCACTCGGGCCCCCGCTATAAATATGTTTGCCCTGCTGGGCCTCTGAACTGAGGGAACTGATGTTTCTGGTTCCCTTAGCGAGGCACAGCGGGACTGTGTGCAAAAATGCAAGGCCGTAGAGTCTAACCTGCATTTTCATTTCAACTGTGTAGGGTGCTTATTTCAACTCCCCACGTCTCCCTTGTTCTTTTGTAGGAACAACGAAATAAGAATACTTTAATCCTCAGATTGTTTCCATCCTAAACGTGCAAACTGGTTCCACATGAATGGAAGAAATTTTGTGTGTGTTTAGGCGTGGTGTAAGAGTAAAGTAGAAATGATAGCAGCCCTTGCAATACGTAGGTAGCACCAGCCACTGTGCTAAGTGGTTTACGGACAGTCTGTCATTTAATCCTCATGATTAAGATTTATGAGGAAATTACTGCTTCTGTCCACGTTTTACAGTCACTGAATCCTGGAAAGATGAAGTGATTTGCCCAAGATAGCATAGCTAAATGAGGAAGTTGAGACTTGGTTCAGGCTAGCTTCAAAGCTCATGCTGTACTGAACCATTGAGTTTTGTAGCTTTAAGACAGAGTGTTTCCTTTGAGTAGAAGAACGGCTCTCATTGAATGCATGGGGTCACCAGGTAGACAAAGCAAACACTAGAGAAGGAAAAATATTAAAGCTAAGTATTATCTTTGCATGCACTTTTGATATTAAAAGAAGCTCTAGGCTGTAGTTTCATGGCGGGAAAAGAAATGGCTTACCTTACTGTTTGCAGTGTATCCTAGGATGCTCCCAGCAGCATGAGGGAGAGGGGGTAAAGATTTCAAAGGAGTAAAAGAGAGGGTCTTCCCTGGGAGCTATAAGTCTTATTGTGGTCAAAGCATGAAGCACAGAACAAAAAGACATAGGAAGCCGAGGCCTCATTTTTACCTGTAGAACTATAGAAATTAGTCACTTTAGTCCGCTGCTCTTTTATACATCAGTGATTCCCAATTCAAAGAAAATAAGGATGCCTTTAACAGAAATGTTGGGACCCTTCTATTAATAATTAACTTCTTGTTTAAGCTTTATAAAGCACATAACTAATTACTGTGGATTCCAGGATGATTCACCAGTAGCATGTAAAAAATAGTAGATTGTATATGGGGGAAACTGTTTATTTTAAAACTGGATGAGGTTAGCCCTTGAGATTTTGTGACCCTTGCAGCAATACCTATCACATCTCTTTACCTGTGTATCAGAAGTCTGCAGCCTGAGGTTGGGAATGCATTATGCCTTAGGGCCTGTCCACTTGAGATTGACATACGCCTAGTGGTTGGGACAAGATGAAGCAAAGTAGGAATAAATGTAAAGTCTTACAGGAATTTTGTAATGTTAAAATTCAGCCTTAATAGCCTGCATCCTGGTTGTGGTGTTACATAAATATGTTTAACTTCATAGAACTGTGAATGTTGAAATTCATACAACTGTAAATCAAACCAAAGTAAATATAATGGTTTGATACTTACACGTCTTTTAAAAATTCCAAAAGGTTTTAGGCGACTGAAAGTTTTATGTGGACTCCTGGTTGCCTGCTCCAAAAGCTAATGCATAAATGGAAGTAAGTAGTGTTCAAAGTCAGGGATATCTTGACTCTCCCACTGGACTCAGCCCACGTTTGGATCCAGTGCTGTTATGAGAATCCTGTCTAGATGAGGGGCTCTGATGAACTAGAGAAAGTCCACAGTCATGAGGAGTCTGGAAGGTGTTACATGAGCAGGTGAAGGACCTGGAGGAACGGGACCCGATGGCTGTCTCAGATGTTTAGAAGGTTGTGGTCGCAGGACAGCAAAAAAAAGTGAGTCAGTTGGCAAGAGAACCATTTTACAAAGAAGATTGTAGTGCAGTTGGCTGTCCCAAATGAAAGGAAATAAGACACTTCTAGTCCTAGAACAGGTCTAGATGTCTACATGTCCTGGGTGTTGTAATGAAAATTACTAAATAGGGTGAGGCAAGTGAGGTGTTCTTCAAACCTAAATGTTAATATTCCACCATATTTTAAGCTTAAATTCTCTTTACTTGCTACTTAAACTTTACAGCAAGTCTAAGACTAACAACAACAGTTGTCCTAAAGTCAAATATATTTACTAATATTTGGATTTTGGGCGAGTTGTTATTGTTGAAGTTTTGTTATTAAATTTCAGTAAACCTCACAGCATGATGTAATTCTCCACTTTACACTGCCAGATGTCATTTCAAACATTGAATTTCATTCTTCCTGTCCAAGTTGTCATGAAAACAGCATAATAGTGCATTTTAAATAGTTTTTATAATCTGAATATCTTTTGAATGCCTAGTTGTAAAAAGCACCATATTGGATGCTATAGGAAATCTAGGTTTTTTTTGGCTTATTTTTAAAAATAAGAGTTCCTGTACTCAAGCAACTTAAACTAAATCTAGAAGACAGACATAATTACCTATAGGTGACTGTAACGCAGGGTAGTGAGGAGCTGACTATGGATTGACTGGCAACCTAAGTTACTGAATAAGGACAGTGTTATGAAAGGCTATCTCAGGAGTCACATTGCAGCATGTTAAGGGGCCTCCTACTTGGTGTCTTGAGAAGATGACTATACCCTAGTTTTATGGTGTGAATATTACTATAATCCTTTACTTGGTTTAGAATGAAGTAACCACATCTTAGGAAAAAAAGGTTTAATTTAATATGAAATGATAATTCAATCTTTAAAGTGCTTTTTTCTATAAAAGCAATTCATCCTTTAACATAATTTAGAAAATTAAAGGACAATGAAAGATTCCCTCATCAACCCACCTACCCCACAGTACTCATTGTTATTTAAAATTCATTCATCTCTTTTTTACAGAGTTTTGTGTTTTCTTTTGCAGTAATAATTATATCGAATATGCAGGGTTTTTTCCTGATTTTTCATTTGCCATTCTAACAGACATTTTACAATGTTTTTGGAAGCTAGGATTCTGAGTGATAATGTAATAGTCTATCTAGTAGAGGCTTCACAGTTAACTTTTCTTTTTTCCTTTTTGCCATTTTAAATGGACATTAATACATATAGTATTTTTTGGTATTTAAAGATTATTTTAATAGGAAGATTTATAGAAATAAAGTTACCAAGTCAGTGGCTAGGAATGTTTTTAAAAACTCTTTAGATATATCTATATTGCCATATTGCTTCCAAGAAAGAGCATATTTAATTTATACTCCTTTCAGTAATGAGTGTTCTTTTCCTTTTTTCTTTTTCTTCCTTTCTTTTTTTTTTAGTGTCCTTTTTAATTACACTCATGCTAGGCAGAAAATAATACATAGTTATTTCGGTTTGAATTTTTTTTTTCTATAGATGAGGTTGCATCATGTTTTCTCCCTTATGTGTATCAACTAATCTTCATCCTCTCTGTATTCTGTTCGTGCATTTTGCTTGTTTATTTTATTGGTATCTGTAGCAATTGGGCTGCAACTCATAGAAAACTCCTAGACTTACTTGTCTGATGCCACAGCAAGTCTATGCATAGGCACACCAGAGCTGGAGTGGCGACTCTCCACCCCCCTGAGGGTGTGCTTATTGCTTCCTGCTTGCTAGATGGATGGTACATGTCCAGGCCTCAGGTCCACATAGCAGGAAGACAGGAGGGAAGGACCCTGCTAGCCACATCTGTCCCTGTTCATCAGGAAAGGGTAGAGCTTTCTCAGAAGCCCCCCTCCGGAGAACTCTAATTGTGACCAATATTGTCACTGCCTTCAGCTGGCACATCAGAGATTGGATGGCGTTTGAGTCAGTCAACCATGGTGTCTGCTAAAGTATCTGAGTGTTTTCCATATTTATCCCACTTTTGAAAAGGTATCAAATTTGTCATCCTGGTGATGATACTTATTTCCTGGCCTGTTTACTATTGGTAGTAAGCTTTTAATTGTTCATGTGGTCAGGCTTGCTATCATGTCCTTTGTGATTTTTTTTTTAAACCACTTTTAAATTAAAACAACAACAAAAAGATCTTCCACCCTCTATTGTGTTTGTTGCAGGCTGATTCTCTGGGATAGTCTGGGGTGGAGATTTGTGTATATTGTGATGCTTGAATGTGGCCCCTATGATACTAGTGTTTTTTTTGGAGTTAGTTGAGGTGGTCTTTGTAGTCCAGTATATGCTCAGCGTTGAAGAATTAATGTTCTTGGTTGTATTGGTCCCTATTAGAACAAGTTTGTTGTGTTACTAAAATAGTCCTTATTACTGCTTGTCTTCTGTTTGATCAGTAGGGTCTAAGGCAGGTGTGTCCTTAACATTGTGGATTGAATTTCTTCTCCGTCAGTTGGTTTTTGCTTTACACATCTCAAAACAGCATTATTGTGACTCAGAGATTCCTGGCTGCTTGCTGTGTCCTTGGAGTGCTTTTTTAAATTCAATGTAAAATATCTTCCTTTGTCACAATATTTTCTACCTGGAGTTCTATTTCATCTACCGTTAATATTAATATTCTACCTTTATTTTAGTCATTTGCATAGCACATAACTGGTCCTTTTATTTTCAGCCTTACCATAAAATTTCGTTTTATGTGTACCTTTTGTGCCTAACGTCTTGCTGAATGTTTTCTCCCTGGGTCTTTTTTTTTTTTTCTTTTTTGAGACTAATTCATTGATACTTACTTGGGTATGGTTCTGTCATCTTATTTGATGTTTTCTGTTTGCCTTGCTTAACTTTTTTTTTCTGTTGGATTAAGATTTTTTTCTTCTGCATTATGCTTCTGTTCTTGTGGGGGTTTCTATAATATTGTAATGCACATTCTTTTTATTTCTTGTGCAAAGTCTAGAGTTACTCAGCATTCACATCCCCCCTCACCCAATTTTACCTGGAGATTGTTTTCCTTTTGCAATTTAACAATATTGCTCTCTTATTGCATAAAACATTGTAATTCTTAGTCTTCCTCCATTTTAGGCATGCTTATTGGTACAGGTGTACCTCCCCTGGCAGCTGCGGGATCTCTCACCGTAGCTGCCCACCTGCAGTCATTCTATTAGGGGTCTTCCCAGGGTCTGGTTCACTGAGAGTTCCCCACCTTTGACTGTGCTTGCTTTTTTTTTCTTTTTTTTTTTAAACTTTGTTATCTTTTCTGTATTGTCATTGGATTAGGTTAGGTCTAATTGAAAACAAGAAATGAGATGGAAGTCTTGGGATACCAACAGGGAGGATTTTTCTGCAATTTCTTTATTTTCTATTCAAAACCATGTTAAACAATATTCAGATATTACCCATGCTAGTTTCAGCTTTCTGTGACTTTTTTTCCTACTCTGAGCAGTTTTGGGAGAATAAGCAGAAGTTTTGCCTGAAGTCTGCAGATAAAGCTATAGGTCACTACTTTAAAAAGAAGAGTTGTCACTTTAATTACTCCCCCTGGGCAGGGCACTTAGTATTTTTTAGGAGTAATAGAAATACTAAATAATTTAAAACTACACATGAAATATTATATTTCTATTGAATGGGGTTGTTACAGAACGCAATAAACAGAATTTTACAGGTTTTAAAATTTAAAAAAAAAAGAGTAATAGAAAAACGATGAGCCAGTATCATTTCTGGATAGAGGTTTCTCAGAGGCCCTTTGTGGCAGATTAAACAAGGAACGCTTGCAACACAGAAAGGTGCACACAGACAGGTCCTTAAAAGCAGTAGGTACAGGTTGCAGTTTATAGAAGTTCAGCTGGAGATTATCAAAGCAGGGGGCTTGGGAAAGCCAGACGGAATAGGGGTCAGCTGAGATGGATTGTGAAGGGGGACGGGATGATCAGGCAGATGAGAGAGCCAGGGCCTTGTGGGTAGTGAGTTCAGCACATTCAAGGACTTGACCCAGTGTAAAGAGGAGAGAGGATCGAGGGATTCTGAGAAGGTAGGAAGGTAGGTGATGACCTGATTGAAAGAGTAACCTCTATTGTGTTTTGCCTTTAAGGTGTAGGCTTTAGGGTGGAAATATTTCTTTTAAAACATGAAAAACCTTTGCTATTACTGTTGTTTCAAAAGCTTTTAAAAGTAAGGAATTGGTGTTGAACTCTGAGATTACTCTTTTGATTTCTCTTGAGTTGGGTCTTTTCTTGGTCTGTTAAATTTGGAATTTGTACTTAATTGATAGAGAATGTTTTTTTTTTTTTTACTTGTACTTTTTAGGGCTGGCTTTGATGTCATGGTTATGTCTGCTTTGGAATCGTTTATAGGAATTAACCTGTTACATAAAGAAATCACCTGAGCCTACCGTTCTGCCTTTGAAATTAAAAGTTGCCTCTTAAATACATTTCTTTCCTTAGACCTCTGTGAATGTTAAGTTGCCTTTTAATACGATGTCAGGAAATAATTTCGAAGCATCGACTTGTAAAATGACAGAACCATTTAATTTTGAGAAAAATGAAAGCAAGCTTTCGCCAGAAGATTCTTTAAGAAGTCCTGGAGCACATCCTAACCATCCTAATTTCAGGTTGAAAAGCCCAGAGAATGGAAGTAAAAAGAACAATTTTTTGCTTTGTGAGCAAACAAAACAGTATTTGGCTAGTCAAGAAGACAATTCAGTATCTTCAAACCTTATTGGCATCAATGGGGAAGTGGTTGGATTCAAAGGAGACAGGAAGAAATTGCCAAGAGGTGAGTGAAAACTTCAGGCTTACTACTGTTTTATTCTGATGGTTTCTGTGACTTATCACAAGTATGTACAACCACACACAAGTGGGCTATTAACAGAAGAGCCAAATGACTACCTTACAGTATCTGCATTTAATTATTTAGAAGGAAAAACCAGATACCAAGTAGCTGCCTTTGGCTTGATTGATCACGGAAAGAATTCTTAGGGTCTGCAGATGAGCTTTGTCCCTCATAGTCAAAGAACTGTATTAGAAATGTAGAAAGGAAATCCTCTTGCTTTTTAAAGGGGTGTTCTAAAGATTGGCCATATTTTTAAAATACCATGCAAATTTTATGTTGTAAATATAATAGCTCACAAAGATATATCTAAGATTTTAACTGGTTTCATTTTACTTGTCTTACCATGCCTTTAGTCCCAATTCTAAAAACCTGCTTTTTCAGGAGGCTAGGTCCTGGTAGAATTTAGCCTCTTTAAATATTTGTGAGATGTGGTCTTTTAACATTATGGTGATATAATTCTCAGAATATGGCCCTTGGGCCTCTGGGGTTCCCCAAGAGGTCAAAACTATTTTCTTAATAACGTTAAAACATTATTTACCTTTTTTGCTATGCTGACTCTACACTTACGGTACAAAAGCAAGGATAGCTGAAGGCCTTATTAGCTCACCTTAAGGCAGGGGCACCAATCTGGGCTAGTGATCATTGAGTTTTTCATTGCCATACGCTTGCAGTTAAATGTTTTTGTTTTGCAAACAAAACCCAGAAATACCAATTTCACTTAAATATGTCCTTTATGGAACAGTAAAAATTATTAATTTTATTAAATCTTGACCCTTGTATACAACTATATTTAATATTTTGTGTAATGGGAATTACTCCTAACTTCTGAGGATTGAAATTATGAAAAGCATGTGTGCAACTGAGTTGTGAGATGAAGGGAAACTTTTCTTGGGATATCCTTTTCCCTTGAAAAGAATGACAGAGTGGTTCTTCAGACTTTGCTATCTGGCAAGCGTTTTCTCAAAAATTAATAAAGTGAGCCTATGACTTCAAGGAAAACAGCTGACAGTATTTTGTTAATGATAAAACTCATGCTTACAAGCAAATTGGGATTTCAAAAACTTGTGTCTGCCACTCTAAGAACTTCTGGTACTTAAAGACTTTTCTAGTGAGATGCAAGGTGATACTAACACGTGAATTTTTGATACTGTATAATGAAATATGTCAACATTTGGCAACTCTGCATAACTCAGTAGACCAGTCTTTCCCAGATGACCAGTGCATGGTTTTGCACAGTCTTGTGTGGGTAAAAATCCATTCAAAGTGCAGGTTAAATCAATGGATTGTAATGTAACAACATGAAAAGTTCGTTGATGTGGTTTTAGAGTCCACATTGCAACTAACCCTTAAACTACTACCTACTTTTTGGTGTGATATTAAAGGAGAATATCTGAGTTATCTGAGAAGGACATTAAATATTCCTCCTTTTTGAAAATATTATCTGTGTGCGGCCAGATTTTTTTTTTAAATGTTTCAACCAAGACCACATATTATGACAATGAATGCAAAAACATGTATGTGAATCTAGTTGTGTAAGCCAAACATTAAAGAGATATGCAAAAATGTAAAACTCTTCTTTGTGTTTTGTTTTGGAAAAAAAGGTTTTTAAAAAAATTGTCAACATTCAATGTGTTCGTTTTTAAATGAATATTTTAAATTTAGTTTTGATTACTAATATAGTAAATGTTGGTAGAAATAAGCCATGTAAATAAAAGCTCTTTGGGTGCTCAATTTTTAAGTGTAAAGAGGTTCTGAGTTCAAAAAGTTTGAGAACTGCTACTTTAGTAAATGGAGAAAAACTCACAATGAGAGGAACAATAGTCAAGAAAATTTCAGACAAGTCTTTATTTTCCATTAGGAAAAGTAGGATGTTGCTTATTTATGGTGTAGCTATAAGGCCATTGTGGCATAGCCCTATTATTTGAATATCACCTAATTATGCTGTTTTTCATTATGAGGAATGAAAAGTATTTGGCTTTTATTAGGAATTATTTTTCCTCCCTAGGAAATTCACCATTAAAAGTTGGAAATAATTCACCACCCAAAGAAGTAAATAATGTAAGTTATTTTTAAAATCAATGTTGTGTTTTTGTTCAGGTAAAAAAATTCTAAACATTTTTGTATTTTGTTAATAAAGAATATTTAATTTGTAAGTATCATTCAAGATTAAACTTCTTTTCTTTAGTACCTTTTAAAAAAATGCAACTTTTTCTTTTTAGGTAATTATAGATTCACATGCAGTTGTAAGAGATAACAGAGGGAGATCCTGTGTAGCCTTTGCCCAGTTTCCCCCAGTGGTGACATGCTGCAGAACAATAGCACAAGGACACAACTGAGATTTGATATAGATGCCATCAGGATACGGAACATTTCTATCACTACAAGGGTCCCTTATCCACTTCCCTTCTGCCCCTACCCTCTTCTTAATCCCTGGCAGCCACTAATATAATCCATATTTCCACAGTTTTATCATTTTGAGAATGTTATATAAAAGGTTACATACAGGCAGTGTGTAACCTTTCGGGATTTTTTTTTTTTTCATTTTGCATTTATTCTCTGGAGATTGATCTAGGTTGTATGTATCAGTGGTTTGATCCTTTTATTGCTGAGTAATATTCCATGGTATTGATAGCTTGTTTAACCATTCACCCATTGAGGTACAGCTGGGTTGTTTCTAGTTTTTGGCTATTAAAACTAAAACTGCTATATTCGTTCATGTACAGGGTTTTATGTAAACCTAAGTTTTTAGCGCTCTAGGATAAAATGCCCAGGGGTGCAATTTCTAGGTTGTATAGTTGTTGCATACTTTGTTTTTTTAAGGAACTTCCAAATGTTTTCCAAAGTGACTGTACTGTTTACATTCTCACCAAGAATGAGCGATCCAGTTTCTCTGCATCCTAACCAACATTTGGTGTTGTCAGTATTTTTATTTTACCCGTTTTCATGATGTGTAGCAATCTCATTGTGGTTTTAATTTGCGTTCCTCTAATGATGCCAAACATCTTTTCATGTGCTTTTTGGCCTCCTGGGTGAAATGTTTTCATGTCTTTTATCCATTTTCTAATTGGATTTTTTTTTTATTGTTTTGAAAGTTCTTTATATATTGCAATATTAGTTCTTAGTCAAGTATGTGATTTGTAAATGCTTTCTCCTAGTCTGCAGCTTGTCTTTTTATCCTCTTAATAGGGTCAGTTTTTTTCCTTTCATGGAGTATGCTTTTGGTGTCATCTAAAAACTCTTGCTACTCTAGATCCTGAAAATGTTCATTTTTTCCCCCCAGAAAAGTTTGATAGTTTTACATTTTGAGTTTTGATACATTTTGAGTTAATTTTGTTTAAGTTAAGAAACTTAGGTTGAGGTTTACTTTTTTTTTTCTTATGGATGTTCATTTGTTCTAGTGCCATTTGTTGAAAATGCTATCTTTACTGAATTGCTTTTGCACTTTTGTCAGATCAACTGGCATATTTGTGTAGGTCTATTCTAAGTTCTCTATTGATCTATGTATCTATCCCTCCACCAGTACCACAGAGTCTTGACTACTGGACTATGTAATAAATCTTGGAATTGGGAAGAATGATTCCTCCCACTTTATTTTTTCTTTTTCAAAGTTGTTTTAGCTATTCTAAGTTTCTTTGCCTTCCAATATACAGTTTAGAATAATCTCATCCATATCTACAAAAAAAATCATTCTGAGATTTTGGCAGGAATTGCTTTAAACCTGTATGTCAGTTGGGGAATTACTGACATCTTTGCTGTGTTGAATCTTGAGTCCATGAGCACAGTATCTCTCCATTTATGATCTTTGATTTCTTTCATTTTAAAGTTTTCAGCTTACAAGTCTTGTACATGTTTTGCTAGATTTACACATAAGTATCTCATTTTTTGAGTGATTGTAAATTTACTATTGCATTTTTAATTTCCCTGTGTCCCCATGTTCATTGTTAATCTATAGAAATATTATTGGTTTCTGTGTTTATCTTGTGACCTTGCTGAAGTCACTTATTCTAGGGATTTTTTTTAGATCCTTTATAATTGTCTGCATAGACAATCATATCATTGCAAATTTTCTGTTTTCTTTCTTTCTTTTCTGCCTTTCTTTCCTTTCCTTCCTTCCTTTCCTTCCTTTCTTTCCTTCTTTCTTTCTTATTTATAAACAACAGAAATGTATTGCTTGCAGTTCTGTAGGCTGGAAAGCCCAAGATCAAGGCACCAATCTTGGTGTCTGGTGAAGACTCTTTGCTTCTTAGATGGAACCTTGTTGCTCTCTCTCAAGCCTTTGTTTTAAATTTTTTTTTAATTGTTATGGATACCTAATAGTTGTGTATATTTACGGGGTGCATGTCATGTTTTGATATAGGTATACACTGTATAATAAATCAGGGTAGTTGGGGCATCCATCACCTCAAGCATTTATCATTTATGTAAAGAACATTCCAATTCCACCCTTTTAGTTACCTTAAAATATACAATAACTTATTGTTGACTATGGTCATCCTGGTGTGCTGTTAAAATGCTAGACCTTAGGGACAGTTTTATTTCTTCCTTTTCAATATATATACCTTTTATTTCCTTTCTTGCCTTTATTGCACTGGAAGGAACTATATCGAATAAGAGTGGTGACAGTGGCCATCTTGCCTTGTTTCCTGTCTTAGGGAGAAAATATTCAGTCTTTCACCATTAAGTATTTAATAGAATGTTGGATGGAGGTTTTTGTAGATGCTCTTTATCAAGTTGATGAAATTTTCGCTATTCCTACTTTTCTGATACTTCTGATCATGAATAGGAGTTGAATTTTGTCAAAGGCTTTTTCTGCGTTTGTTGATATGATAGTGATTTTTTTTTTCTTTAGCCTGTTTATTTGGTGGATTACATTGCTATTTTGAATATTTAACCAGTGTCTTGCTTGGATTCCTGGAATAAATCCCACTTTGTCATGGTATCATTTTTATGTGTTGCTAAATTCTATCTGGTAACATTTTGATAAGGATTTTTATATCTGTTTTCTCAGAGATTTTGGTGTATAATTTTCTTTACTGTCTTTGTGGTTTGAGTATCAAGGTAATATTAGCTTCATAAAATGTTTTCTGGAAGAGAGATTGTATAGAATTGGTGTTAATTCTTCTTTAACATTTGGTAGACTTCTCTGATGAAAACTGTCTGGACCTGGAGATTTCTTTTGGGGGAATTTTAAAACTATAATTTCTTTAATATTTATAGGTCTATTCAAATTATTTCATATTTTGATAATTCGTGTTTTTTAAGGTTTTGTCAAATTTGTGTGCAGAGTTGTTCCAAGTCTATTACCATTTTGATTTCTGTGAGTCTATGGTTATCTTCTGTTTAAGTCCTGATATTGGTAATTTCTATCTTATCCCTTTTCTTCATTATCTGTCTTGCTAGAGGTTTGTCAGTTTTATTGATCTTTTCAAAGAACCAGGTCTTTGTTTCTTCCCCCTCCCCCTCTAATTTTGTTTTTAATCTCATTGATTTCTGTTCTTTGTTTCCTGCCTTCTACTTCCTTTGGCATGTTTTGCTATTTTTCCAGGTTGTTGAGATCAGAGCTTAGGTTGATTTGAAACCTTTTCTAATATGGGCATTTAGTGCTATACATTTCCCTCTCAGCAGTGCTTTAACTGTGTCCCACAAATTTTGGTATGTTGTATTTTCATTTTCTTTCAGTTTAGTGTATCTTTTATTTACCTTGAGACTTCCTCTTTGACCCATACGTTATTTAGAAGTGTATTTTTTAGTTTCCAAGTGTTTGAGATTATCTGTTATCTTTCTGCTAATGATTTCAAGTTTGAGTCTATTGTGGTCAGAGAACACTCTGTATGATTTCAGTTTTCTTAAATTTTTGACATTTGTTTTTATGGCTCAGGTTGTAGTCTTTGTATATGTTCTCTTTTCACTTGAAAAGAATGTGTATTGTGCTGTTGTTGGATCAGATGACCTACATATCTAATAGATCCTGTTGGTTGAATGTGATATGGAGGTCTGTGTTCTGACTGATTTTCTATTACATCAGTTGTCGAGATGGGGGTATTGACGTTTTTAATCCTATAATTATGTATTGTCTGTTTCTCTTTACAGTGGTTTTTCTTCACATTTTGTAGCTCTGTTTGTAACATATGTATGTTTAGGATTGCCATGTCTTATTGGATTGACTCATTTGTCATCATAATGTATGTCCCTCTCTAGCAATTTTCTTTCCTCTGTAATCTAGTTTATCTGATACTAATACAACCACTCATATTTTCTTTTAACATTTATTTGTTTTTTCCATCTTTTTAGTTTCAGTCTGTCTATATTGTTATATTTGAAATGAGTTTCTTATAGACAGCATGTAATTGGTAACATTTTTTAATGCACTCAGCCAGTCTGTCTTTTAATTGGTGTGTTTAGACTATTTATATTTGATGTAATTATTGATATTTAAGGCTTTAAGCCTGCCATTTGTGTTTTGTTGTTTCACTGCTTTCTTGTGGGTTCCTTGAACACTTTTTGTGATTCCATTTTGATTTGTCTATAATGTTAAGTGCATATCTTTATATAGCTTTTCCAGTGGTTGCTCTAGATGTAACATTATATATACACAACTTATCACAGTGTACTAGCATCATCATTTTACCAATCTGAGTATAGTGTAAACACCTCACCTTCTCTTACATTCCTTTACCCTCACCCCTTTAGGTCTTACATATTTTATCTGCACAGATTTAGAACTGTTTCAGACAGTTTTATCATTTTTGCTTGAACTGTCAAACATAATTTAGAAAACTCAGGAGAAGGAAAGTCTATCGGACCTATTCATATTTTTATTTATTGTGTTTTTCTTCCCTTTCTATTCTGGTGTTTCTTCCTTTATCATTTCCTTTCTGTTTAGAGAACTTCCTTAAGCCATTTTTTTAGGTTAGATCTATTGGCAACCAATTCTCTTAATTTGCTTTCATCTGAGAATGTCTTGATTTCCCTTCATTCCTGAAGGATATTTTCCTTGGATAAATTTATCAGATAATAGTTCTTTCCTTTCAGAACTGAAAAAACGTTAGTTTCTTTTGGTCTATGTGGTCTGTAATGAGAAATCTACTGTGTTTTGAATTGTTTTTCCCCCTAGAGGTAAGGTGTCATTTTCGTCTTTGCTTTTTAAGCATTTAGTTTTCAGAAGTTCGATTAAGATGTGTCTTGGAGTAGATTTCTTGCAGTTTATTTTGTTTGGAGTTTGCTCAGCGTCTTGAATTACATTTATATTTTTTGCCAAATTTTGGAAGTTTTCAGCAATTTCTTTGAGTACTTTGTTAGCCCAACCTTCTTTCTTCTTTCCTTCTGGGACTCTGAAGATGTGAATGTTAAGTTTTTTGTTACAGTCCAGCAAGTCCCTGAGGCTCTGTTCCTCACCGCCCTGCCCCCAGTCCATTTTCTCTCTGTTGCAGAGATTAGGCAGTTTCTATTGTTCTATCTTAAAGTTTGCTGATTCTTTCCTCTCTATTCTGCTTTTGAGCCCACCATTGTTTTTTATTTTGGTTATTATACTTTTCAGTTCTAAAAATTCCATTTGGTGGTTCTTTGTGTCTTCTGTTTCTTCACTGAGATTCTATATTCGTTTCAAGCATGTTCCTAATTGTTTATTTATAATATTGATGACTGCCTTAAAATCTTCATAAATTAACATCTGTCATCTTGATGTTGGTATCTTTTTTTTGTTTTTTGCATTCAGTTGTGATCTTCCTGATTCTTGGAATGATGAGTCATTTTCTACTGAAACTGGGATATCTTGGGTATTGTGAGACTCTATATCTTATTTAAACTTTCTATTTTAGCTGGCTTCCTCTGATAGTACTCCATCAGGGGAAGGGGGGCTGCCTTGTTACTACCAGGTGTGTGGGGTGGTAGATGTCCAGGTTCCTCACGCGGCCTTCAACATTCAGGTGGGAAGCTCTTCCTTCTGCTGGGTACAGGTGGGAGTTCCAGCTTCGTGCTGGACTTTAGCTGGTTCCTCCCTGGCTGGGAGTGGTGAATACCTCCTTACAAGGGTAGGGAGAGGGTCTACACTGAGCTGTTGGGTGTTGGGAGGGACTTGTTACTGTTAGAATGGTGGTGAAAAGTCTTGACTCTTCACTAGGCTTCCTCTGACACCACCCCAGTGGGGGAAGGGGGCACCTCATTACTGCCTGGTGGAAATCCAGGCTCCCTTGTGGTCTCCACAGGAAGGGTATCATCTCCCCCCACCTCAGGGATGAAATGCCGGCACCCTTTTCTGTTGGCTTTCTCTGAATCCATAACAGTTGTAATAAGGAGTGTCTTATTATAGACTCACGAGGCTAGAAGTCTGGGCCCCACACTCTTATCTGTGGAGCACAGTATTTTCTGTCATGTTTTTCTGGAGTAGAGCAGTTACTGATAAAAGTTTTCAGTTTTGCCATCAGCCTGTTTCCTGGTCCTTTGGCTAGAGAGCAGGGTTTTGTTTTGTTTTTTCTTAGTTTAAGTAACAGGGTCTCATTGTGTTGCCCAGGCTGGAGTACAGTGGCTGTTCACAGGTGCTATCATGGCACACTGTAGCCTGGAACTCCCGGGCTCAAGCAATTCTCCTGCCTCAGCCTCCTGAGTAGCTGGGACTACAGGCATGCGCCGCTGCACCAGGTTAGAGGGCAGGGTTTTTGTTGGGGCTTTTATTGTCTGTGCCTTTTAGTGTTTTTGGGTTGCTGGCTTCTCCGGCACCCCATCTCTGGGATATAGGAGGCAGAAAGAAAACCCAGAGGACTTGCCAGCACGTCCTCCTTTGGGTCCCAAGGTTCCTAGTCAGTCTGCCTCCTCCTTTCCTCACTTTCGGAGTCATCTTATGTTTGTTGCGTATATAAGTTCAGGGTTTTTAGTTGTACTTAATAGGAGGAATAGGGAAAAGTACCTCTCTATCTTACCAGAAGAAGAAGTCCCACATCTAGTATTTAAAGGAAGAAGTTATTACAAAATTCTAACATTGCTGTTCTCTGTTCTTAATAGAAGCCCAGCAATAATGTGCCTCCTACAAAGTCAATAAAATTACACAAGTTGGTTGAGAACTCCTTGTCCGTAGATAACCCAGCACTCTTCAACTCCTTAGGACCTCCTTTTCGGTCAACTACTTGCCATCGCTGTGGCCTCTTTGGTGAGTACGTTGCTCTTAGGTATATATTACTGGCTTATTTCTCTGCATATTTGAAAAATAATTTTATTATGGCAAATTTTAAACATATAAGGTGTAAATAGAATGTTGTGTGTATGCTGTACACCCATCTCTCAGCTTCAACAGCTGTCAACATGCTACCATTCCTCTTCACCCATGTTGTCCTATTTTTCCTGCCTCCTCACTGGATTATTATTTTTATAGTTTTATTTTAGGTAAAGCTGACATGCATTGAAATGCATAAACTAACACCCCATCAAGAAACAGAATATTTCTGTGTCCTCAGAAAGTTCTCTCATGTTCCTTCCCAGTTACTGTACCCCTGAAAGGCAACCATTGTTCTTTTTTTTAAAACCATAAATTAATTTTGCTGGTCATAGCATTTCATATAAATGTAATCACATAGTATAGACTCTTTTTGTGTGAAGCTTATTTAGAGTAGTATTTTTGAGATTATTCCAAGCTGCATGTATTCTTCTTTTGCTTATTGCTGAAGAGTATTCCATTGTATGCTTATACCATATTTTATCTCTTCTCCTGTTGGTGAACTTTTTGGTTGGGTCCAGCATTTGTGTATAATGAATAGAGCAATCTAAACAGTTTTCTACAAATCTTTGTGTAGACATGTTTTCATTCATGTTGGTCGTGTACGTAGAAGTAGAATTGCTGAGTCAAAGTGTAGGTGTGTGTTTAACAGAAACAGCCAAGCATTTTCCAAGGTGGTGTCCCATTTTACGTTCCCCGTGGGTAACAAGTTCCATTTGTTCCACATCCATGTCTGCTTTTGGTATTGTCGGTCCTTTTGAATTACTCCCTTCTCATGGATACATAGTTGTACCTCACTGTGGTTTTAATTTGCAGTTCTCTCATGATCAGGAATCTTGAGCAATATTTCATGTCCATCACTGGCTATTTGGATACTTTGGTCCTTTGTTTTTTTCCATTTCTTTTCTTATAGGGGCATTTGAGGCCAGGCTAGTTTTTTTTTTTTTTTTCCCCATTTCTTTGATTTTTGTTTTTTAGATAACCTTGTTCTTTAACCTGGGTACTGATAGGGTTTCTCTTTAATACTGTATTTCAAAAACTTCCTAGGTGTTTCCATGTATGATTCTCTTCATCGGTTTTTTTTTTTTTTTAATGGTGCATGGTAGGCCATTTGAGTCTGCTTGCACAAGTTGTTTTCACTAGAACAGAGTTTTTTGTGTTTCCTTTGCTCCTTTTGTAACATACATTCTAGGATCTATGTGAGGGAAATCAGATATGTCTACAGTCAGACCTCCCTCTTGTTTTCATTTTTGCAGTCTTTTTCCTCTGGATTTTGAGAGTGCTTGACAAGTTTAATCTTAACACCTAACCATAAACAGCACAGTTCTTTTCAAATAGTCTTCTTGATATGATGAATAGAATGATGTTTGATATGTCTGGTCTTTGCAAATGTCTTTATGTCAACCGCAAATATTTGGAACAAAGCCTTGTTCCTGGTCGTGTTCTCTAGGCTCACTGAGGTGTTCTCAGTGCAAGCAGACATATTACTGCTCCACCACGTGTCAGAGAAGAGACTGGTCGGCACACAGCATTGTGTGCAAACCCGTTCAGCAAAAGTAAGTGTTCATGCATGACCTTTTTATTCATTAGAGAATATTTTAAAAGTTTATTCCTGATAGAATAGGGATCCAGTCAATTAAACAGGCCACACTATGTAGAAATTGTTACTTTTTGCTTATTGAGGTCTAAGAAAGTGTACAAATCTGAAGCAAACAACTCTACAAACTCAGTTTCATGAATATAATTTTATTAGTACAATATCAAAATTTTGAACCTTAAGTGAGTTTTTTTTTCCAATGGTTAGATCTTTAGAATGCCTAATTTTCAATCATGTATGCCTTCCTGGATTTTTTTTTTTTTTGAGACAGGGTCTCACCCTGTCGCTTGGGCTAGAGTACAGTGGCATCATCCTAGCTCACTGCAGCCTTGAATTCCTGGCTCAAGTGATGCACTCCTCCTGCCTCAGCCTCCCAAGTAGCTGGGACAAAAGGTGTGCACCACCGTGCCTGGCTAATTTTTTTTATTTTTAGTAGAGATGGTGGTCTCGCTCTTGCTCAGGTCTCGTCTTGAACTCCTGAGCTCAAGTGATCCTCCCTCCTCAGCCTCCCAGAGCACTAGGATTACAAGTGTGAGCCACTTTCGTAGATTTTAATAAGTCTAAACTCTCACATGCTTCTTGAGTTGTGATTTTTAAAGACATAAGTCTTGCATGGTGTTCACCAGTTTACAAAACAGTTTCACATGTAACCTCATTTGATCCTCAAAACTCTGTGTAGGTAATGTAGGAATTATCACTGTTTTACAGATAAGAAAACTGAGGCTTGGAGATTGTGACTGTCTCCCTTTCATTAGGTGGCTTTTGGTAGAAGCACGGCTGTGCACACACACAGGGTGGACCATTGCATAGCCAGCACTGGGTGGCTTTACTTTGTGATCCTCTCTGGGAGAAACTGTTTTGCTCTTTCTGGATTTTGTTCACTGAGAATTTAACATAATTGTGATTTTTGGCCTCTATTCTTAATTGCTTCTGTAGTATAATTTTTATAATCAGTTGCTTTATTTCAGTTTCCACAAACTTGAAAATAATAAATCATCTTTTGAAACAAAGAATATGGAAGTGAAAAACGAGGTATGGTCGACTTACTCTCTGTCTTTAAAGAATGACTCCTCTTTATCACATTAAGAAGACTTAAGCTAAATAAAATATTCCGAACTTATTTCTACATTTTACCAGTATTTATTTAAAAACAAATTTCCTGTTGAGTAAATCCATACACCTTAGTGATGGGATTTGGTGACTGTTGGGGGTCTTTGATAACTTTATTTCCAGCTTTTTTCCAAAAAGGACTTGAGATGGGTGTGTCTCAGTGTAAAATCATTTGGACAGTGTCTTCTTCATAGCCCCTGCAGGCAGCTGTTCTCTAGTGTTGTGTATTGCACTCTAATAGGGCCTAGTTATCTATCTAAGGAGCATTTTTTTCTGTTAATAGCTCTCTTCCATTTAGATAACTGTGGGCCAAATCATTTCTAATCTGAAAAACATCTGTTGTGTCCTACTCATATTTATGAATAATTTTTAGCTTTGTCTGCTCCTAGCCTCTACTTTAAAATAAAAATCTGATTTCTTCAAATATTCATTCTTACAAAAACATTAAAAGTGTAAATTTAAAAGACCTCCTCTTTTTAAAAAGATAAACTCAATATCATCTTCACCATCATGGTCTTGGTCTTAGGTTACTTTCAGTGCCGTGTACACAGCCTGTAGCCAGTGGGTTTTAGTGACTCGTGGAGGCCTTCGCTATTTCTGTGCTTTTTTAATTCAAGCCTAAGAGTCAGGCTATTGTGGCTGCGATTCTGGCAAATAGTGGCCAAATAGTGGCCACAGAGTCATTGAAACATGTGCTTATAAGTAACTCACTTATGTGTTCTTGCAAACCAGAGTGACTATCCAACTGGAGTTACTAAGGAAATAGCCATTGGTCCTGAGAAAATAATGTTTTCTGATTTGAGAAGTCTACAACTCAACAAAACCATGGAAATAAAGGTATTCATTATTTAATCTCCATAGACAGAGATCTGATGAACTATATAGATTTTTATTCATTTCCTATTTTTGAGTTCACAAGGTGGCTACAAAATATCTGATTAACTTAATAAACATTGCAAAAGCTTTCTACAATGGTTTTTATATCTCAGTTATAAAGCTTTAAGAAATTTACATTTGCCTGTGTACCTTATGAATTACTGCATCTTTTGTTTTTTTAAAGGGTACTGTTACTGAATTCAAACACCCAAGTGAGTTTTATGTGCAGTTGTATTCTTCAGAAGTTTTAGAATACATGAACCAACTCTCTGCAAGCTTAAAAGAAACATATGCAAATATGGTGCATGAAGAAGATTATATTCCTGTCAAGGGGGAAATTTGTGTTGCCAAGTACACTGTTGATCAGGTAACTCCTAATGAAATGAATCATTTAATTTTAATAAAAAGTTTCAACTTACCTTGGTCACATCAGCTTATCAATACCAGAGCTGTCAGTGACATGTCAAATGACCTAAAGCCAGACTCTGGTCACTCTCCTGTTTGACTTCCTTAGTGTTCCATGCTCTGTTCAGTTTACTCTGTGCCCTACCCTCTCCACCTGTTTACAGGTTCCTAAATTGCTGGTTGTAGACTGACTGTTGGTCTTAAAGCTTGTGCTTATATGTGTAGCTGAGGCATTAGTGTGTAATAGACGTTAGTGGGCTGGAAATAGCTTTGGAGTAGTTGTGTATATTAAGATGTTGTAATGTTAGGGATTTCTTAGCAAGATTCTTAGAAAATTAAGTTGACATTTTAATTGAATGCCTCAGAACAGAAGAGTAGCCTTTCCTTTGCATATTCTACAGATTAGTTGAAGGTTTTTTAACCTAAGATTGTGAAATGCTGTTTTGAAGCAGAGTACCATTATATTTCATTTTCAGACCTGGAACAGAGTAATAGTACAGGATGTTGATGTGCTGCAGAAGAAGGCACATGTCTTATATATCGATTATGGAAATGAAGAAATAATTCCAGTAAACAGAATTTACCAACTAAACAGAAACATTGACTTGTTTCCTCCTTGTGTGAGTGTCTTTTACTTTCTAAATTCCTGATCATGTCCCAAAGGAGCTGTTTTTAATGTTTTGATGGGCACAATGTTTGTGTGTTCTATTCTGCCGTGTTATTGTGCCTATTGATAGATCTTTAGCTTACTATGTGGATGAACATCCATTGGCTATCTTGCACTTATTTGCTGAAGTGAGAAACTAACCTTATTTTCAGCATGTCTCATCAATCTGCTCTTTAAAAGCAATCATTTCTATCTTTCATTGTTTGGCAGTGGCCTGATTTATATATAATTGAGGGATTATTATTATTATTTCATGAATTTCTCAAGCTTCGAGTACCAAAAGTAAGCATTATGAATAAAGTATCAAGAGAGACACATAATAATTATACCTAAAGTTGTTTATTTGGTTAGTACTTGAAGATTTTTGGTAAGTTTTCAGCATTAAATACATTCTTTAAAAATCTTCAAATAATTATAAAAAGTCATTTTTAAATACTAACTTTTGTAAGTCACTTGCACAAAATTTTTCAGGCCATAAAGTGTTTTGCAGCCAATGTTATCCCAGCAGAGGGGAATTGGAGCAATGATTGTATCAAAACTATTAAATCACTGTTAATGGAGCAGTACTGCTCTATAAAGATTGTGGACATCTTAAAAGAGGAAGTGATTACCTTTGCTGTAGATGTTATGCTGCCAGGTTCAGGTAAGATCTGAGTGTTTCTTTTTAAATTGAACACTTAATATGTTGTTTAGTTTCTACCTGTTACTAAGAAGAAATAGAAACATGAAGTGAGGCCAAGTAAACTGCCCTCTGGAGTCATTCAAACTGTGGCTGAAAATACTGCCTTGGGCCTGTTCTTGCAGTTGGCAGTTTGTCAAAGACATGGCACAAATTCCTAGAATCAGGTGGCTTGAAGGGCAGGATTGAGACTTAGTGTGGGAATAACTATGTTATCCTTTTACTGTGGCCATGATAATATCTCCTCCTGATTTCTATTTATTGAGAGAAATTCGCAGATTTCTCCATGAATTTTCATTCATCCTCATCAGTGCTTTCTCTTTGAGCACCCTTCACAGAACTGCATTTTGTTTGTACGTAGTATTTAAGTTGTGGGAATGGAAACACTTTGGAATCCTGTCCTTCCATTCTTGCCTCTTCATATCTGTTTGAAAAGTGACTTCTTATGGTGTGCGTATAATTGCTTCTCAGTTTCCAAGATGTTACCCCTCTACTTTAGGAGGGCTGGCATTGTGGGTGATTTGGTAGAAAATGCACTTAACCTGTTATGGAATTAAATATAAAATCTGTTTTGTGTCTTTGCTATGTACGTTTCATGTTATGATTTCAGCTTTTGGATATTATTTCAGGGAACTTGACGTTCACGTCAATGCTTGTTTCAGCCATACTGTCAGTCTGAGAAAAAGTAGTCTTTGTCCTAGATTTCTTTCTTTTTCTTTTCTTTTCTTTTGAGATGGTCTCGCTCTGTTGCCCGGCTAGAGTGAGTGCCATGGCATCAGCCTAGCTCACAGCAACCTCAAACTCCTGGGTTTAAGGGATCCTACTGCCTCAGCCTCCCGAGTAGCTGGAACTACAGGCATGTGCCACCATGCCTGGCTAATTTTTTCTATATATATATTTTTAGTTGGCCAGATAATTTCTTTCTATTTTTATTAGAGACGGGGTCTTGCTCTTGCTCAGGCTGGTCTTGAACTCCTGACCTCGAGCAATCCACCTGCCTCAGCCTCCCAAAGTGCTAGGATTACAGGCGTGAGCCACTGCGCCCAGCCCCTAAATTTATTTCTTAAATAGCAAGGTTACCACCTCATAAGCATGGTTAATCTAAGAATGTTTGTGAGGTGGTAACTGAATCTTTCATGTAATTCAGAATTTTGAAGTTAAATCTTTTCATTAAATCTTCTGTCAATTGACTATAGGAACTTTGCTTCAATTTAAACTGTGCTACTAAACTGAATTTTGCCCATGGAAACTGAATTGGTCAAGCATGTGCCAGCGTACTAATAGTTACAATGTCTAAGTTGGTGATTGACTTATTTGTTATTTATTCTTTTCCTATAACGTTTTGTATAATATCTCAATGGAGGTATATTTTCTTAATCACTTTTTAGGCAAACTCTTAGACCATGTGCTCATAGAAATGGGATATGGCTTAAAACCCAAAGGACAAAATTCTGAGAAGCAGAGTGCAGATCAAAGTGAGTATACAGATTAATAATAGAACAGTGCAGTGACTTCAGTTATGAAGAATATCTTCTTTACTAAACAAAAAAGGCACAACTATCTAGCACCGTCAAGACCTGATGATAACCATTCAATAAACTTTATATAAGAAAGATGACATTTTTGATTTAGTGATCTGTTATATCTAATCTCAGTCTTCCCTACCTGTTCACCTCTGTTTTCCAGGTATATCTTGACATGGTAATTAACAGATTAGAAAGTATTAAATATCATGATACTTCAGGGTGAGGGCTCTTTAGCACACATTTCCTTAGTTTATTTTTCTTCCTGTGTATTCCACCAATAATAAAATAAAGTTCCTAGAATTCTGTTCTAGTAGGATAGAGTTTGGTTTTTACTTATTTACTTCTGTGTGTGGTTTTTCATTTAACGAGAACCAAGAAATTTTGCTATCAGTGTTTTATTTCCGCATCGCCTAGTTATCTGTGTCAGTTTTATTTTCTGTTCCTCCTTTACTTTGCTCCTTTACCAATTACTTTAGTTGTAGAAATAATTCATTTTCTCTTATTTATCCAGAGGTGATTTCCAGATTAATGGTGCCATGATTGGGTACATCGTTATTATATAAACAGACTTGCCTTATCCCTAAGTCTGCCTTCTTCCTTACCTCTCCCATCCCTTGCCCTAGCTAATTTGTTGCTAATTTATTTTTTCTTTTCTTTCTTTCTTTTTTTTAGAGTTGGGGTCTTGTTCTGTTGCCTTCACCTTTTACGTTTGATCATTGACTTTACCTCAGCTAGGCTAGTGTTTTGAGCCAATTATCCATTTCAGTGGCATAACGTTGG
The DNA here is from genome assembly GCF_020740605.2 of Lemur catta. Lineage (NCBI taxonomy): Eukaryota > Metazoa > Chordata > Mammalia > Primates > Lemuridae > Lemur > Lemur catta. The sequence continues at coordinate 13,555,832 of NC_059141.1, read as the reverse complement.
GAATCCTTTGTAGTAAATACATTCTGAGAGGTCATTCCTAGGTAGCAGATTCCCTCCACTTTTGTGGTCTGTCCATGTTTCCCTTTGGTCTTCAAAGAGTCAGACTATCTAGGCTCATGGTGAGAATCATTTTCTTTAGTAATTCTATGATTTAGATAATGTATTTTCTCATATTTCTGTGTTAAAACAGTGAAGTTGACCTTAGTTTTATCTGAATTATATCCTTAGTTCCTTAAAGCAGTAGTTTGTCTTTCAGGATTCTGGTATGTTGTTGTCATGTCTCTCTCTAAGTCTTGATCCTAAAAATGTACCCCTTTAGTACTTGGAATTTTATACACCATGTGCTTTTTTCTTTTCTTTGACCTTCCTTAGGTTCTGAGTTACTTTTTATTATGCTTGAAGCCTCTCCTTCTTAGATTTAGGTAGCCGTATTTCTGTGTTGCTTGTTCCTTTTTGAAAGGTTTAATATGTTTTTAAAATTTTTAATTTCTAATTAAATTTATTTTATCAAAATAGTTTCCTATGGGATTTATTTTGCTGAAGAGCAGGTTCTAATTCAATGTATCTACTTCAGTATCATGAGATGATGTCTATTCCAAAGTACATTTTCTTGAACTCTTTTAGAGATTGTAAAGGTTCTATTAAACAGCTTTTAAATTAGATTTGATTTTTTTAATGCTTCTGGTTTTATTTCTTGGGATTAGTCTAGCTTTTGGTGACATAGAAAACTGTCTTCATTATAAACGTTTGTTATTTAGAGAAAGAAACACCATGAGTTCTGAGACTGTCACCTTCCAGAAACGCTGTGCAGTCATGTTGATATTCTTTTTCAAAATGATTACAATGTGCATATTTTTTTTTTTACTTTTGATGAAACCAAAATGGCTTATTTTTCTCTTTTCTTACAAGATGATGCTGAAGATGTTGGGAAAATGTCGACTGAAAACAAAATTGTTGTGGACAGAAGTGACCTAATCCCGAAAGTGTTAACTTTGAATGTAGGCGATGAGTTTTGTGGTGTGGTCGCCCACATTCAAACACCAGAAGACTTCTTTTGTCAACAGCTTCAAAGTGGCCGTAAGTAAATCCTTTTATTTGCTCTAACAAGCTAATATACTTGAAAGACTCTACGTGCAGAAATAAAAATAATGTATAGGTATGTATTTCTTTTGTTTAAGATGTGATCTGTATCTACAGATAAGCTTGCTGAACTTCAGGCATCCCTTAGTGAGTACTGTGGTCAAGTGTCTCCACGCTCTGACTTCTATCCGACCATTGGCGATATATGTTGTGCTCAGTTCTCAGGTAAGGAAAGAATATTACTGAATTTTTTTTACTTAAATAATTGAAGCAGAATCTTTGGTTTGCACTAAATGACTGCACGTGAAGCTTGAGTTTTAGAGTGTACCAATTATGTTTTTAAATATGTCCAGTCAAACTGGATCAAAGGAGTGTGCTGTGATATGGGTACGGGCAGAGGGCCTGTGTCAAGGGTGGAGGCATAAAGGAAGTTTTGTTGGCTGTTACGGCAGCCCTTTAGTTTTTGGAGACTGGTCTGGATAAATTCGTTTATGTAAACATATGGCTGTGAAACCTCCCAGGTTCCTATCTTCACCAGTTTTATTTGGAATAGCAAGAGGACCTGGAAGTATAGAGCTGTCATGGTGCAGCCTTTGCTGTACAGATCCTGCCTTGTGATAACCAGGTTCTGTTATTCTCTGCTGAAGGGAGGGCAGTAAGCTTCCAGGAAACTCGTCGCTTGGCTGGCGAGTCTGGGTGACGTATACTGCCAGGGGTTTTAAGTTAGTCCTGTTGGTTGCCTCAGTGAATGGTTCATGTATTGATAAAGTCCTTGGAGAGTCATATGATCAGGACATGTTCTCTGGCCTAATGAGCAGTGTACTGGGGAGACAAGGCATGTCAGTTAATAATGACAGCATATGACATAATTAGTGTAGTAGCTATTAGTAAAGGTCACATTGTAGGACCTGAAGGCCTTTTAAATTTTATTTTTTAATTGACAAATAATAATTGTACATATTCATGGGGGTACATGGTGATGTTTAAATGCATGTAGGAGTTGAAGGCAGCTGATAAGAAAAAGTAGCTATGTTTAGTAAGCATATCTTGTTCTTTAGCTAAGCTTAGTATCTATTAAAATAAAATCTAAAAATGACCATCTCTAATTTGGGGAGGAAAAGGGTTTTTGTTTGTTTGTTTGTTTTTGTTTTTTTCACATCTGCATTGGAAACTCATTTGAAATTGAGTCTTTCCTTTTTTCAGAGGATAATCAGTGGTACCGTGCCTCTGTTTTGGCTTATGCTTCTGAAGAATCTGTACTGGTTGGATATGTAGATTATGGAAACTTTGAAATCCTTAGTTTGACAAGACTTTGTCCCATAATTCCAAAGTTGTTGGAATTGCCAATGCAAGCTATAAAGTGTGTGCTGGCAGGTATGAAATTTTTATAGCCTCCATATTCTTAAAACTTAAAAATGAAACATGAAAACATGGATAGATACATGAAGGAGGGAAAACATGCTTGTCAAAACAGTAACGTTATGGTCAGATGTGTAAAAACGGCTATATATGTCATTTGTCCCACTGCTGTCAGAGGTTTGTTTCTATGTCAATAAATTGGCTTTAGCAACTTTAATTCAAACGTACCATAATTTCATTAGTATCCAATATCAGAAGGATATATCCAAGTTTTTGCCATTAGCAGTGTTCAAAATTTTAACTATATTTTGCAACATATTCAAGGTCATTTCCTTAGGCTATGTTGCAAAATGTAGTGATACTGCAAAATACTTCCTTAGTCTGTAATTCCAAGGATTGAATGGGGTGTCAGTGAGTATGCTGTCCTTGTGTTTGATACATATTGTGAATTTCCTCCAGAAAGGGTTGGCCTAGTTTACATGCCCACCAGAAAAGTATGAAGGAGTGAATTCCTTCACACATTGGGGCACCGGAGAGAGACTACTATATTATTTCATCTTGGCCAATTTTGATAAGCTAAAAACTAAATCATTCCAGTTTGCTTCATTACCAATGAGGCTGAAATTTTTTTGTAAGTTACTTGCCTCTAATATTTTATGAACTGACTGAGGCATAACCTTGGGATTGCTGATTTGTAAGTGCCCTTTCAGTATTAATTTTTAAGTACTACAAGTGTTTCGTATGTTAATGTAAGGGACCAGAATTTCTTCCTGGATTGTTTTATACTTTTATGATTTTCTTAACTGTATTGGGCTATAATTTACATACCATAAAATTCACTTTAGGTTTTAGGGATACAGTTTAAGAATTATTAGTAAATTTACCAAGTTGTACAAATATCATCATAATCCAGATTTAGAACATTTCTGTCACCACCAGTGAGAGCTCTTGTGCCTGTTTATGGTTAATCCATGCTCCCCGGGCAGTGACTAACCTACTTTCTGTCTTGTAGATTTGCTTTTCTAGGTATTTCATATCCATTTTTTATATAGAAGCTTTTTTATAGCTTTTTCTTAATTTTGCCTTCATTTTCATGTTTAGAAGATCCTTCTACTCAGGTGGGACTTTTTGGTTTGCCATAGATTTCTCAAGTTTAACTTTGTAGAAATTAGGAGCTAAATTTCTAAATAAGAATTATTTTAACATTTTCTAAAAATTCTTTGATAGGAGTAAAGCCATCGTTAGGAATTTGGACTCCAGAAGCTGTTTGTCTCATGAAAAAAATTGTACAGAACAAAATGATCACAGTGAAAGTGGTGGACAAGCTGGAAAACAGTTCCCTGGTGGAGCTTATGGATAAATCTGAGACACCGAACGTCAGTGTTAGCAAAGTTCTCATAGATGCCGGCTTTGCCGTGGAGGAAAAAGGGAGAGTGACAGATAAGCCCAGTGATGTGAAAGAAGCCAGTGGTGAGTAAAATGTTTACCAGATAATGCCTGTGCTGGAGTTCAGATGGTTCTGTAAACATATGGTTTCTTGTACTTTCAAAAAGAATTGATGTTGAGTCCTCTTCTGTCTTTAGATCAAGCATTCATCTAAGTACGTTTAAGAGTGTGTTTGGGCCGGGCGCGGTGGCTCAAGCCTGTAATCCTAGCACTTGGGAGGCCGAGGCGGGCGGATTGTGTGAGCTCAGGAGTTCGAGACCAGCCTGAGCAAGAACGAGACCCCGTCTCTACTAAAAAATAGAAAGAAACTATATGGACAGCTAAAAATATATATATAGATAAAAAATTAGCCGGGCATGGTGGCACATGCCTGTAGTCCCAGCAACTCGGGAGGCTGAGGCAGTAGGATCGCTTAAGCCCAGGAGTTTGAGGTTGCTGTGAGCTAGGCTGACGCCACGGCACTCACTCTAGCCCGGGCAACAGAGTGACACTCTGTCTCAAAAAAAAAAAAAAAAAAAGAGTGTGTTTGAAAAGTAAAAATTTTTTGAAAGTTTTATGGGTTACTGGCAACTGCAGATCAATCAGAAATGTAAATTTGAAATTCAGTGAGGTAAGAGTGATTAATTGTAAGACTCACTTTAAGGTTAACGTTCCTATAAAGTTACTCAGAATGTCAGTGGAAATTCAGTTCTTGAAAAGCAGTTTCCTCAACAACCCAGCCACTGCCACATCCTCCCCCTCCTCTGTCCATTTGTTTTGAACAATATTCACTTATTTTCACAGTTCCCTTGGATGTAGAAGGAAAAACAAATCCATTGGAGTGGACGTGGGTTAAACTTGCTGTTGACCAAACAGTAGATGTTGTGGTCTGTATGATATATAGTCCTGGAGAATTTTATTGTCATGTGCTTAAAGATGATGGTGAGTTGGTTCTTCTCATTTATTTCTTTTTACAAATACGTTGGCATAGATGATAACTTAAGATGAGTTTGTTACTGAGCAATAAAAGTGCTCTTTCCAGGAAGGGTCAACTTGGTATTTGGATTTCCAAGAAAGATGTGGTTATACTTAGTTGGTTTTTATTCTGTTTAAGACATTGTTTCTATTTTCAACAATCCCTTTATATTTAAACCAGTTTAGATTTTGAGAATGTCTCCCAAACTTGTTTTCAGAAATTAAATTTAATGGATATTGTTGAAGTATAACATACATACAGGTAAGTGCACAAATTAAGAGTACAGTATAATGAATTATCACAAACTCAACACACTTGTATAACCAGCCTCTAGGTCAAGAAATAAAACGTTGTTAGTATCCCAGAAGTTTCCTTCATGTCTCCTCCTGTCATTATTTCTTCTCTTTCAAAAGTAAACACTATCTAGAGCCTTCTAATAACTTTGATTGTCCTGGCTTTGAACTTTATATAAATGGCATCATACAATATGTACTCTTCTGTGCCTTGCTGCTTTTTTCCCCTGCATTGTGAGATTGTTATGTGTAGCTGTAGCTTGTTTTTCATTGCTGCATAGTCTTCCATTGTGTGAATATGCTGTAATTATTCATGTCTACCACTGGACATTTGGCTTGTTTCCAGTTAGGGGCTATCAAATGATGTGAATATTTTCATACAAACTTGGTGCACAAGTGCATGCATTTCCATTGAATCTGTTATCTAGGAATGAAATTACTGGGTTATAAAGGGTATGTATATTTTCAGCTTCAATCAATGAATGCCAGTTTCCACAGTGATTATGACAGTTGTCAGTTTGAAACTTCTAATTGCTCCACATCCTCACGAACACTTGGTATTTTCTTTTTCGTTTAAGCCATCTGGTGAGCATCATTGATTTTTAGCTTTTCTGAATCTTGGTTTTTCTCTGTTAAATGAGGGTAGTAAACTGGAGAACTGAGTCTCTGTGTGAGTCCCAAGTTGTGAGATTTGTCTTCCCTTCATTCAGAAGCATCTGGTACAGAGGCCACTATTTCACATAGGATAAAATTCACAATGTTTAAGTTACTTTTTATTTATGTTCGCAATTGATCATACAAGCATATGGTACAAAATTCAAAAGTTACAAAAGAATATGTAGGGGAAAGTAAGTTTCCCACTTCCTCTTCTCAATTTTCTAAGTATCTTTTTGGATATATCTTGGATATCAGTTCACATAGTGTTTTCTCCACTTTTTCTTTTTAATACAGTTTTTATTTAGGAATAATTTTAGATACACAGAAAGTTGCAAGGATGGTACATTTCCTGTATACCCCTCACCTAGCTGCTTCTATAGTTAACATCTTACCTAATCATGGTATGTGTGCTACAACTAGGAGACCAACAGTGGTCTACCACTATTAACTGAACTCCAGACTTCATTTGGATTTTGCTAGATTTTCCACTAATATCATTTTTCTATTCCAGGGTCCAATCCAGGATACCGCATTGCTGTTTAGTCTCCATTCCATTCTTTTTCATGGCTACGTGGTGTTCCACTGTGTAGATTTTTTCCTAATTGGCCTTGGTGTGCATAGAGGAGTAGTGTTTCCAAGATTTTGTTACGAAAACAATCCTTGTACTCCGTGATTCTACTATGAGAGTATATCTTTGGGGAGAGATTTCCTAAAGTTGTACTTAAAAATTTGTTTAAGGATATGTAAGGATATGTGTGCTTATGCTTTTGAGAGGTAGTGTCCTTTCAGAGGTCAGCCAGGCAAATCCCCAGCAACTGAGTATGGGAGTACCTTTTTTATACCGCTTCCAATAATGTGTCCCTAAACTTTTTAATTTTGGCTAATCTGAAAGGTGAAAATTCTGACTCATAATTCAATTTCCATGTTGTTAATGAATGAGCCTTTGTCACATACTTAAAAGGCATTTGCTTTTGTCTTACTATGTCTATAGTGGTTCCAGTCCCTTTCTTTACATTCTGAAGCTCCCCTTGGTCTGTCTTTCCAAGCACACCTCTGGTGTTCCTCTTCAGCGGCTTACCTTTCCGCTTCTCTGCTTTGCCATATTGCTCTCCTGAGTGTTTTTTGGCTGTCTAATGTTGAAATTCTGTGCTTTATTTCAGAGCTGTTTCTTCTTTCTAGAAAGCCTTCGGGAATACCCTCTCCTTTCTATTAAATGTCTTGCACTTCAAATGAAACCTCCATCACACATAGCTTGCGAGCTCTCAGTACTTCCTTAGCATATATTGTCTGTGCCATCCATTTAGTAATTATGTTTACTCTTTCCAGACAGCTTTTATATAACTTCTATACAGGCTTGTGTGCTGTTTCCTTGTCCACATGTAAAGCTCATGCTCTCGGGTACTGATAGCAATGCCATAGTTGTGTCTCTGTGCTTAGTAAATTGTTGGGATTATTAAGAGTATTAACTAAAAAACAACTTATTTGCCCGATAATTTTTTAATAAGGAAAAGCATTTAGTGTACTTAATAGTTGTTTTGGAATGTACCTGACATTTTTATGATAAGAACATGTTCTGACTTTAAAAGAAAAATCTATGTTCTGTTTTTTTTTTTTAATATTAAATGCTGTATGTGTACTGTATTTTCAGCTTTAAAGAAACTCAATGATTTGAACAAATCTCTAGCAGAATATTGCCAGCAGAAGTTGTCTAATGGTTTTAAGGCAGAAGTAGGGCAACCTTGTTGTGCATTTTTTGCAGGTAAGTTGCAGTTTACTATAATCTTGACTACTAGAACCTTATTTCTTAACATTCAACTCTTATTTTTAGTGAGTTTTTTCTTCTCCATGTTTAAGCAAATTATTTTTTCACAGCCAAGATTAAATGAATGTTTAAAATGTCATATGTTTTCCCTTTTCTTTTGGTATCAAGGAACCTCCAAGTGACACTTCTTGCCTACACTTTATTAAACATTATTTTAATGCTTTTCTTCCTGGAATTTCTGATAATATGAAAATAAGTTAGCTAATGGAATAGCTGTTCACTGCAGGTTCATTGTTTCTTCTGTCACCCTGTACATGTTTAGAGTATTTTGAAAATGTATTTGAAAGATTGTCATTTTATTACAAGAGTTTTTCTACTATTTTTAAACTATTTACCAAGTAGCAAGTAAAACAATCCAAGCCATCAGTGGTAAGAGTATTGTAAGTCTCCAATATTAATACATATGTTCAAACTTAAGTCTTCACATTCTGCTCATTGGCTAGGTTGTGAATGAAATGTGTATCAGATATAAGAGTGTGGTCCTATAAATTTTAAAGATATTCTAAAAATTGATTTTGAGGATTCTCATTCTAGAGATTTTTGAATGGAAAACTAAAGGCATAATCTGGGGAAGAGAACAAATGTATTACCTACTTTAGACGAAGGGTATCCTTTTCAAGATAAATATTTCAAATGTTAATAGAAGGGCAGTATTCCATGTCACAAACTTTGTGTTAAATCTAGGTGATGGTAATTGGTATCGTGCTTTAGTCAAGGAAATCTTACCAAATGGACACGTTAAAGTACATTTTGTGGATTATGGAAATGTCGAAGAAGTTACTACAGATGAACTCCAAATGATACCGTCAAAATTTTTGAAACTTCCATTTCAAGGGATACATTGCTGGTTAGTAGGTATGGTACAGAATAAGAATTTTTCAACTCTTTTCTAAAACTTAGAGTATATAATCTAAGAATTAATATCTATAGTTTTAACATTATTGGGAGTTAGACGATTCTGCTTCATATTATAAAATTTAGAAATCTATTTTTTTAAGATAGTGGCCAAAATGTCCAGTATTGGTGTCAGAGTAGGGAAGCAGCTGCCTTACTAACAGTGGGAGTGAAAACTGATAAAAACTCTTTTAAAGGCATTTTGGAGGATTCCTTAAGAACCTCAAGTATTCATGCCTCCTGACTTAGTAATTTTACTTCTAATTTATCCCAAAGAAATATTGGAATTGCACAGAGTTCAAATACATAATGATAGCAAAAGATAGCCAATGTTAAAGGATTGATTAAATGATGATCCATATAATGGATAATGATAGTATCTATTTCTTAGGGTTATTAGGATTAAGTGAATGTTTAGGACAGGGTCTGCTCCTCAAAGTTCTGCAGTATTTCAGTGTTTGCTGTTATTACATGGTCATTAAAGTGACTTTAAGTATATGTTATTGATAGGAAGAATTGTCTGTGATTTAAGTGAAGAAAAGTTATAAGAAGATGCAGGATAGCATTGTGATAAAACAGGTGTTTAGGCATATCATTTAAATGTTCTGTGCTTCAGTTTCCTCAGGGTTGTTAAAAAAAGAGATAGGCGAGGTGCAGTGGCTCACACCTGTAATCCCAGTACTTTGGAAGGCTAAGCCAGGAGGATTGCTTGAGGCTAGGAGTTTTGAGACCAGCCTGGGCAACGTAGACCCTGTCTCTACTAAAAATTTTAAAAACATGCCTGTAGTCCCAGCTACTCAGGACACTGAAGCAGGAGGATCATGTGAGCCCAGGAATTTGGGGTTACAGTTAGCTATGATCACAACACTGCATTCCAGCCTGGGACAGCATGAGACCCTGTCTCAAGTATATAAATAAATAAGAGATAAAAGCATAAAGCACTTAATAGTGCTTGGCATTATACCTATAATAACTATTATTATAAATATTGCTTTATAAGAATATATGTGTGTTTATGTGCATGTATGTTTGTCTATCTGCACATAAAAATTGTGTAAGATTGGATTCCAAAATGATAATAGTGGTTATATTGGGAAGCATAGATGCTTTTGTTTTCTTTTGCTAATATTTTATTTCTGTTTATTTTGCACTAGATATATTTCAGATTATTTTTTAATTACCATGTCTTATATCAGTGCTTCTTAAAATGCATGCTGCAAACCAGCATCAACATGGGAACTTGTTAAAAACTGCAGATTCTCAGTGCTTATCATAGACCTACTAAATTAGAAACTCTGGGCAGGGCCTCAAAATATGTTTTAACAAGCCCTCTGGGTGATTCAGATGCACTTTCAAGGTTTGAGAATCACTGATAAGAAAACAAGGGTATAAGCCAAAATTATCCAAGAAAAAATTTTTACTTAAGTATTAATAATTTTAAATGCCCTTTTGAAATTATCACTAGAAACTATCCGCAAAAGTGAAAGTGTATCAGCTGACATTTTACCAGTGTGATTGGTAAGTCATGATTTTATGTATGTAACAGTACAATGTAGTGGATTTTAAAAGAAATAATACTCCTTTTGCCTATTGGGAAAATGCAAGATTTAAAGATGTTAGTGGAGAAAGTAAGGAAAGATCCTGAGCTTCCTAAAACCCTAGAGTATATTAGCAAATGTGATACATGTAACTCACGCATGGAGGATGTAGGTATATAATTGAGTATTGAAAAAAGGTACTGAAAATTGCCAACCTGAATGGTTAAGTTGGCAAGGACCCAGTCATAGATTACTATTGAAGTCAAAATGCAGTGTGTGCATGAGATTCTTTTTAATGCTATTCTTATTTTCCAGATGTACAGCTTAGAAACAAACATTGGACTAAAGAAGCCACAGCAAGATTTCAGATGTGTGTTGCAGGGATAAAATTGCAAGCCAGAGTGGTTGAAGTCACTGAAAATGGGGTGGGAATTGAACTCACCGATCTTTCCACTTCTTATCCCAGAATAATTAGTGATGTTCTGATTGATGAAAATCTGGTCTTAAAAGCTCATTCACCACATGAAGACTTGCCAAATAACAGACCTGTTAATAAACATGATCTGAAAATTGATGTACAGGTACTTCAAGGTAACATTTTTAAACCATTTATTTAAATTTATGTCATCCTTTGCTTTTTATAGACTGTGAGAATTTTTTCATCCAGTACTAAATGACACTATTTTCCTGTAAGATATGCTTTGTGGATATAGATTAATAGTAGGTTAATATTAATCTATTATTGAAATATTGAATATCATAATTGTTTTTAATGTAGTTATCAGATAAACATGAATTATACAGATGTTTCCCTTAAAGTTTGAGTACATTTTAAGAATTATATTAGGCCGGGCATGGTGGCTCACACCTATAATCCTAGCACCCTGGGAGGCCGAGGCGGGTGGATCGCTCGAGGTCAGGAGTTCGAGACCAGCCTGAGCAAGAGCGAGACCCCCGTCTCTACTAAAAAAAAAAAAATAGAAATTAGCTGGCCAACTAAAATATATATAGAAAAAATTAGCCGGGCATGTTGGTGCATGCCTGTAGTCCCAGCTACTCGGGAGGCTGAGGCAGTAGGATTGCTTAAGCCCAGGAGTTTGAGGTTGCTGTGAGCTAAGTTGATGCCATGGCACTCACTCTAGCCCGGGCAACAGAGCGAGACTGTGTCTCAAAAAAAACACAAAAGAATTATATTAAATATACTACAGAAATACACTACCGGAATGTAATAGTTGAAGGATTCTCATTATAGACTGAACATTTTTTCAATGACCATAAAATCCCTCAAATTGAATAGATCTATGAAAATACAGATTTTCATTTTAGGAATCTGGAAATGTTAATCAGCAGTTGATGAACAAACTGATTAAATAAATACACAGAAGAGTAAATTCTGTCTATTCCATTTGAGACCTGTGTTTTGTATGTTTTTAGCCATCCCTTCAGCTGAGCAATGGAAGACAATAGAATTGCCAGTTAATAAAACTGTACAAGCAAACATACTAGAAATCATAAGCCCAAACTTGTTTTATGCTCTACCAAATGAGATGCCAGGTAAGAAGCCAAAATTTGACATATTTATGCTACTCTTTTAAACTGTATAATGAAAGTGCTTATCTTGAGCTCTTTAGTGAGGGGAAGAAAGTGATTTTGTTTCACTCACTGTTTTAAGGCAGAATTGATCATAATACTTAAGGGCAAATTCAGTTATAAAAACACAAATGGGAATACATGAAGGAACACCCTGCAGTCAGCACCTACTCAGTAGCCTGGCCTTGATAATCTACACCCTTTTATCACAATGTCCTTAATTACTGTATAATTTCTTGTTTAAAAACATATTATCTATATTGAATTGTATTTACTGTTTCAGATATATTGAAAGACTTTGTAGTCAGTCCATAATCATAGTTTTACTGCGTCTTAGAAACTTAGAAATGTTTCACACTGAAACTAATGAAGAAAAGTAACATATTGATTTTTAATTTTTTGTTTTTGTTTCATGGAAGTTTACAATTGAAGAATCTCTTAAATGTATATGAGTTTATCCCTGTAGTATCCAAAGGTGAGTTAGTGCAAGTTGGATGGTGTCTATGCAAAATTATTTGCAAGTACTTTAAGGATGAAAAAATGAAACTTTGTTTCAAACTGTCAAGCGTAGAATTGTGATAATACCAATAACTGCTCTTAAATTTATCTCCAGTATTATAAAAAATCTTCATAGTAAAAAACAGAGGAGTAGGGTAATTTGATGCTGACAGCTTATGTTGTGATGAATTGGAAGTACTATTGAGGATAATTTTGTAATAAATATAACGTACTTACTGAAAAATACACCAAACACTTGTAAAAATACAGCTTAATAAATTTAAAGTGAACATACTAGTATAACCACTCTCAGGCAGGTGTGGTGGCGCGTGCCTGTAGTCCCAGCTACTCAGGAGGCTAAGGCAGGAGGATCACTTGTGCCCAGGAATTTGAGGCTGCAGTAAATTGTGATTGTGCCACTGCACTCTAGCCCAGGCAACAGAGGAAGACCCCCATCTTAAAAGAGCAAAAATCACCCTGATCAAGAAATTGGCTCACTGGAGGCTTTCTTCATGCCCCCTCCCAGTATTGACTGTATCCCTTCAGAAAAAGGCAACCAATAGTGGGTATTTTTTTAAATATAATGTGTATTTTAATACACAAGGGGTTTTTGATTTAGAATTGACCTTCTTTTGTATACTGTCAGTAGTAGCACTGAAAATTTTCTTTACAAAATATTATTTTTATATATTTTAGAAAATCAGGAAAAACTGTGTATGTTGACAGCTGAATTATTAGAATATTGTAATGCTCAGAAAAGTCAACCGTCCTATAGACCGAGAATTGGAGATGCATGCTGTGCCAAATACACAAGTAAGGTTCTTTTAAGTAAAATATTTAGTCTGTTTTCTTTTATGTGAGGTTATGTAGATTTTATTTTAGATGCATATTTCATTTGATTAGATAGAAAAATTAAATGCAAAGTTGTAAATTTGGTTGATTGTTTTTCTATCCTGTATAGATAATTTTTAGGCAAGGATGTAGGTAGAGTTATACAAATCTATCAGTACTTGTAGATAACCAGCTCAAGAAAACCTTACTCTATTATAATGGATCAATAACATTATGAAAAGAGGGATTACAAATAATTTATAGAGCTCTATATGTGAATGTACTAAAAAGAAGAATGAAATGCCTGACTTGGTTCGTTGATTATAGTATACTTTAGCCATTCTCCTGTTTAATATTTTGTGTTAACAAATTTCCTTTGCCAACAACACATGCAGTGAATATTCTGGTTTGCCTCCAGGATCGAGGTAAAGTGCAGCTGGAGCCAGGTCACGCGGCTGCTTTAAGGGCTACAGTTGGGAGACCTATTATGGGCATGGCTCCTGCCAGTCCCCAGGCAGATGGATGGATGGTGGCCCAGCAGGGCTGGAGATGAGTTCACAGGGGGACAGGGCTGCTTCCAGGCAGGGACTGAGGTCTGAGAGTCTGCCACTGGATCTTGGGACTGCCTTCTCAAAGCAGCCCTCCTTAATCTTGGGCTCCTTAGGGTTTGGAAACCTACATGGATCCCAGAGTTCCCACAAAGGGACTTTTGTCTGTGACTGGCTACCAAATTATTTCTGCAGGGAAGACGCAAGCTGGGGACCTACTATTCCCCCATCTTGCTGATGTCATGCCCTAGTTTTGTTTTTCTTTTGTATGACAGCTGTAACTATGCTTTTCTTCCCTTTCTTCTCAATAGAAATAAGTCATAATTTTTGGTTAGGTAAATATTCTGTATTACTTTATTAGGACTGCATAAACACTATTCACAGCTGAGCCATGTAGTGTCCTATGATTACATTTCTCTTTTGCCAATTCTATTGTTAGTGTTCTTTATACTTTCATTAATTATCTTCGCTGCATTAGTCTAAATTCCTTCAAAGAACACTTCTGTGTACTTTATCAACTTTTATCATATTATAGGCATCTTTATTCAGCCTTCCAACCTCCTGTCCACAGTGCTTGTCCTCCAGACCTGAGCTGTCATCCTGGGGTTTTTCCTTCACCATCATGCTGAGGATTGTTTCAGTACTGCCCCTGTTTTCTGGATTTCTTTTCCACTCCACCTTCTTAGCTAGATTTCTCCCTCCTTTGTCTCACGTTGTTTTCTGGACCACTGATTTCCCTTTTGATTTACTCCAGTATTGGGTGGATCGCATCCTCCAGAACCTCAGGAAAGTTACATGTAAGAGAAATTCTCTTATCCTCCCGTGTTTCAAAAGTATTCATTGTACCCTAATGGTTAATTGATAGCTTGCTTGGAGATGTAGACTTCTAAATTGAAAATCATCTTCCCCTTAAAATTTTGAAGGCATTGCTTTTATTGTGTTTTAGCTGTTGGTGTTTCTGGTCAAAAAACAGATGTCATTCCGATTCTCCCAACTTTGTACATATTTTTTTCCTTTGTGGAATTTTTAGTATCCTCTTCAATCTCATGTTTTGAAATCTATGATATGACTTGGTATGGTGGTTTTCTTTAGAAATTCATGAGCTTCAGTTTTGAGAAAATTTTCTTGAATTAATGCTTTTATTCCCTTTTTTTCTGTTTTAGGAACTCTTAGTCTTCTAATATTGGACTTGAACTCTTCTGCTAAATTTCTTTTCTCTTTCATCATTTTTGTTTTTTCAAGAAATTTCTTTAGTTTCATCTTCTATACTGAGGTTTTCATTTCTGATACTTTTAGTTTCAGTAGTTTTGTTGGTTTGTTTTTTCTATGTTTTAATACTATTATGTTTCCATTTTCAAGGATGGAATGTCATTTCTCCGAGGATATTACTATCGTTCTTTTAACTTTGTCTACTTCCTCCTTTCTGTTTCCTTGAGGTCCTGTTAGGTTTGTTTTAGTCTCCTCTGTCATGTTAGAGGCTTTCTTCAAATATCTGGTGACGCTTTGCTGTTCACATATTTAGGATGGGGCACTAAGAAGTTATTTGGGAGTTTCCTTGTGTGTGGACAGGGCTTGTCTACCGGGGCCTTCACTGTGGGTTATCTGACTTTGCCATTTCATTGTGGACTCCCCAGGTCTATACCTTGAAGTGCTCTGACTTAGGGTAGCAGTCTCCTCGATGAGTGCATGGTTTGCTGATTAGTGTTAAACTCTCCTCTCCTGCTCTGCCTCATGTTCCCCAGTTCATGGTCTCTCTGGAGAAGAAACCTCTATTTGTCTGCCCTTGCATAGGAGCAGTTAACTGGAAAGAGGGAAGGTATTTTAAACTTTATTAAAATGTGAACATAAAGCTCAACATTCACTTTACCAACTTTATAAAAATAGGTATTATATGTAAATGTGTCTGTGAACTAAAGTCTACTGAGATGTCTTGGGAAGTAACTCTGCTTCTTTTGCCCAACCCTCATTCCCAGCTCCGTCTGTACTCCTCCTTTTGGATGAGTAGCACCAATTACTGGGCCTTGGGCCTTGGGGGTTTGGGAGGCAAACAAGATGCTTCTTGGCTTCCCCAGTGCTTGCTTTGGTTGTGCTACCAAAATGGCTCTGAAATCGTTTTCATTCATGCATCTGCTTTCCAGCTTCCAGTGTTGTATTATCTTCCCTCTTGTTCTCTATCCTTGTGGTTTTGTGCCTTTTTAGAAAGAAATCTTGTTGCTATCTTTTTAGTAAGATTTGGAAGGAGTAGAGGTAAATACTTGTATTTAATCCAGACTCTAATCAGAAATCTTGGCATGAATTTTTAAGTCATATAAATGTAACCGTGAATAACCGTCTTAAAGTAGGGGAGGGGTCATTTACTGTAACTGCTTACCTGAGATTTCATTATATTTTCAGGTGATGATTTCTGGTATCGTGCAATTGTTCTGGGAACATCAGACACTGATGTTAAAGTGCTCTATGCAGACTATGGAAACATTGAAACCCTGCCTCTTTCCAGAGTGCAGTCAATCACTTCCAGCCACCTGGAGCTTCCATTCCAAGTTATTAAATGTTCACTAGAAGGTAGACAATTGAATTACTTTCCAGTTTGGGTGTCTGTGGGAATTTGTTTACCTTTATGCTTCATAGCTCTAAGTCTGAATCCAATAGATATTTCAAGTAACTGCTCAGAATTTTAAATACCAAGCAGAGTTTTCAGAGAAATTTCATATTCTTTATTTAATTCTCACAAAAACTATATTCAGTTAGTCTACCTTTGTTTTACAGATCAGTTTCAAAGTGCCCAGGTTCCCTGGTTGCAAAGCCTAGTAAGTGGCAGGGCCAGCGTATGAACCAGGTCATCTGACCTCTCATCTGAGGTCTTTCTGCTTTGTCACACCTCTCTTTAGGGACTAAAGGCATCCAAGTGACACCACTCTTGCCTGCCTTACTATGCATACTAAATCTGCATGTATTCAGCTCTTCAGTTAGAATATAATAAAGTGAACTAAAATACCTAGAGTGGCTTTTAACTGTTATTCCTGATTCCTTTACACAGAAGCCCTACCAGGTAATACCATACTGATTGCCTCATAGTCCACTTTGGTTTTGACTCAGAGTTGGAGAATTATCTTTATTATTGTTTGCTTCTTCCATTGGAATATGTGAGGCAGACACTATGTCTGTTTTGTGTTCCCCAGACTGAGATTAGTGCTTGGTGCCTTAGAGGTGACAAAAAAATATTGAGTAACTTTTTTTTAATGCAGCAGCAGTAGTACATCAAAACTTAACTTAAATTCACCTAAAATCAGGAAGCCTTTGCTTACTATTCTTAACATAATTTATCTAAATATTACCACTTTTAAAGGGACTTGAAGACTATAATATTCCTTTTTTTCCCCAGGACTAATGGAATTGAATGGAAGCTCCTCTCAGTTAATAATAGTACTACTAAAAAATTTCATGTTGAATCAGAATGTAATGCTTTCTGTGAAAGAAGTTACTGAGAATGTCCATACGGTGTCAGTTGAGAAATGTTCTGACAATGGTACTGTCAGTGTAGCTGATAAGCTGGTGGCGTCTGGTCTGGCAAAAAACATCGCACCACCAAAGCAAAGTGCTTTAAATACAGGTATTTTTAAAGTATAATTAATAACGGATGTAAAGTGTAATGAATAACAGAGATAACCGGTTTAGTTGACCTGACCTTTCCTCACTCCCGGTGGCCACGCTCCTCTTCCTCCTCCTCTCCAAATCCAGTGGCAGGACCGTGATTCCCGTTGCTACTGCAGAGGAGCCACCTTGGTGGCAGTGGTCGGTCCTCTGAGTCCAGGTCTTCCTTAGATCAGGCTCCGCACCGTGGTTGTGAGAGTTGGTGCCGAGAGCTTTGGAAATGTTAGGCATTCTGCAGGGGCCTTGCTTCCTGTTTACTTTTGATCCTGATCAAAATGAGAACAGCTCATACTTTTGAGGTTGCATCTCCCTGGTACTTCATAAGATGTATGTTTGACAGGCCTGCCCTCAATCAAGAGAGATTCCGTATACGATAGACAAAGGACCTAGACTTTGGTGATGTGGGTGTTAACTTGGTTAAATCAAGGTCACAGTAGTAGATAGTCAAGGCCCAAATGGGTCAATCCAGTTCTTTGCAGTTGGAGCCGATGCACAAGGGGCAGATCTGTTATATGTTCAGACTCCAAGTTTTTCTTATTATTTATGTTGTATGTCATCTAATGACTCTTTTGTATTTGCTTCTAGAAAAGACATATAGAATGAATTGCTGCTGCACAGAGTTACAGAAACAAGTAGGTAAAATTTCCTTTGAGTGAAATTATACTCCTAGCATTTTCAGAAGTTAAATTATGCTATTTCTTTTTCACCAATAGGTTGAAAAACACGAACAGATTCTTCTCTTCCTCTTGAACAACCCAACAAATCAAAATAAATTTATTGAAATGAAAAAACTGTTAAAAAGTTAAGATAAGTTTGTTTTTGCTGCTTGTATTGTCACCAATAGGATGTCTCCAGTTATATTGTCAGGATAGATCTAATAGAGTGAAACCCCTTATAAGGCTGTACTTTTTTTGTGATCTAGTAATCTCAGGTTTGGTTGCAGATGTTTTGCTGTCTTCCTAGGTTTGATCTGATCATTTTCCTTTGACACTGCTAATGGAACTGAGCCCAGGGGTATTCTAGTTGCATCAGCCTTTCTTTATTGTTTGATTTAGAGAATGCTCATGTTACTGATACGTACGTGGAGGGATGTGTAAAAATTGTTGTGAGGTAAAGCTTAGCCTCAAATGCTTTGTCTAGATTTGAAATTAACTCAGATCTCACTTGTGCACACTGCTGTAAACATGTTTAGCACTTTTTTTGAGTAGTATCTAAGGGACTAAGAACGGAAGTGGGCTGCACTGACAATATATTTTGTTTCAAAACAAAATGTACTCCCCCTTTTGGCTGTGGTGTTTCTACTATTGAAAGAAATATTGGTGAGTTTTAAATCAATAGGTCCCTCTCTTTTTTTTTACTGTCTGGGATCCTTTGTCCTGAGATGGCTCTCAGAAATTCCTTTATGATCAATATCCGATTAGAACTTCTGATCAGAATGAAGTTGTCCTCCTTACCACTTTGAGTTGATATCAATTCCAGCCAAAAGCAGAGGAACTTTGATTTACTTGATATGTATGCTTTTGTTGACTAAGGTGCAGTTTATATTAGACTGTTTGGAAATAACCCAAGAGGCCATATTGCTCTTTGTGAATCCTTTATGGCCATAATAATTCTCAGGTAGGAAACGACTGTGTTAAAACATATTTTCCATGTGATAATGTACCGTTTCTTCTTTGTTTTTAAGAAAGTACAGCTGAGTGCTAAGCTAAATGTCATTAATGCAAGATCAACACTGTTGATTCTTATGATTTATTTCATTTACAAATTTTGAGTTTTTAATAAATGCTGCTTTACAATTGCAATTACAACTTTCAGTCCTTTCTAATACGTTGTCTTAGATACTGACTGCTTTGTGTGCTTGAATTTAAAATCTTTAAGGGTAATTTTAATTTCATAGATGAAGGAACATGCAATGATGTGGACTTCTGGAATTTTAGTCTTAGCACCAAGTCAGCATATTTTTAACTAAGTTGGTTAACTTGTATGTGCTTTTTTTGTTTTGTTTTTTTGAGACAGAGTCTCACTTTGTTGCCCGGGCTAGAGCGAGTGCCGTGGCGTCAGCGTAGCTCACAGCAACCTCAAACTCCTGGGCTTAAGCGATCCTCCTGCCTCAGCCTCCCAAGTAGCTGAGACTACAGGCATGCGCCACCATGCCTGGCTAATTTTTTCTATATATATTTTTAGTTGTCCAGATAATTTATTTCTATTTTTAGTAGAGACAGGGTCTTGCTCAGGCTGGTCTCGAACTCCTGACCTCGAGCAATCCACCCGCCTCGGCCTCCCAGAGCGCTAGGATTAGAGGCGTGAGCCACCGCGCCCGGCCTTATCTGTGTAATAGCTTTTTTCATAAGGGTATTAAGGGTGCATACACATACAACTTAAGATGAAACTTCCATTTACTATTGTTTCTAGGTAGATTAAAATTAGGGCTTAGTAGCTTAAAAAAACTTGATTAAAAGCATAGTAGTTGAACTGGCTTTTCCCCCTACTGTGAGAATAAATAGATGTTGTCTATATTTGAATACAGTATAATACCTTATATTTGGGCAGTGCCTTATTTACAAAGCACTTTTACATCTAGGCACATAATTAGTCTTCACAATACCTTTGAAAAGGACATAGAGCCCATTTTACAGATGAGAAGGTTGAGGCTCAGAGAGGTTATTTATATGGCTGTCCCAAATCACACACACAGACTGGAAACTAAGTCTTTACATCTTAAAGCTAAGTTCTCTTTACTGCCCTTTGCTGCTACCTGTATGCTATGCTACCATATCTTTTTAGTTTAGATCAGTTTTATAGGGCATGAAACTAGGGGGTTATTTTATTAGAAAGAAACTTAAGTACATGGTTGCTTAAGCATTTAACCATACTTCCTTCATTGTGGTGAAAATACAGCTGAATATTTACTCCTTTAAATTCTTCCTAAAGATGGAGAAAATGTGTTTAAAATATATTTCAGCATCTTTGGAGAAATTTGTTTTGTTAATGTAAAATTGCTAAAGTGGGAGTGTTATGAGAACATAAAACCCTCTGTAATATATTGCTCAAAAGTGATTCTTCAACAGACAAGTTAATGTCGACTATTTTTTATATCTGAAGGAGAGTGCCAACTGCTGCATTTTATATTTGTGAAGGGGAGTATAAACCGCTATACTTAACATATAGCACTGTTACTTGGTGGTTAATTTTTTTTAACTGACAGGTCTGACTTAAATGTGTATTTTCAGTTAAAAGTGAATACTTGGTTTGCTTGCATTTAAAATAGAAATTAAGAACCACAGTGATGGAGTTTTTATATAAGGCATAATGATAGTTGATTTTTCTCTTTCAGAAACAGTCTCTTTTGGAGATAAACCCTTAGGAGAAAGGAAACAGCAAAGGCTAGACTTAGTAGAGGAAGTACAGCATCTTGTGGTGGTGTTATGGGAATCTTTTCTTTGTCTGCTTTTTCTTTAATGCCTCCATTTTTGCCTGCCTTCTATTCTTCTATTAGATTGGTCGGTTTTATTCCTCCCTCCCCCCACCCCCCACCAAGTTCCTCCCACCAAGTAAATATTGCCTAAAAGATTCAGCCCAAATTTATGGGAATAGTGGGAAAAGGAATACAGGGAATTTCTAATGTATATATTACTTTTTATTACTTAGAGGTACTGAAGAAAATATGGTTCCATGTTAATACTGGATACATCTAGTTGGCGGGTAGATGAGTTTTACTATTTTCTAGACCTTTGAAATACCCCTTAATAAAATATTCCCTGCATTCCCTGTCATCATCTGCCTCTTCCACAAAATGAACATTCTTTGGTTTCTTGCTCCTTTGTTATCTGTTCTTTTCCTGTGCACTCTGAGGTCATCAGCTTCTTTCTCTCCCTCCTTAATTGGATCACTTTTCTTTTGGCCTTCGGACACAGTGTCTGTCCTTGAGCTCTGGACCACTCCAACCAGGGAAGGAATTCTCTCTCTGCTTCTGCCGTCCATACCCTTTCAACTTGGTAGCCAGATTTTTATTGTAGGTAGAATTGACTGTTTTCTGAAGCACAGATACAGTTATCAATTTAAGTTTAATAGAAAAAAAAAACTTGGTTAGAATACATATTTTTCTTGAAGCATGTAATCTTAAATTCTCCTAAACTCACCCGTGTGGAATTATGGGCCAGCCGACTTTCCTGGCAGCTTCACAGTTTCTCTGTGGGAAATTTTCCGTGATTTAAGTGTTAGACTCTGACAACTGAAGATTTTGTCACCAACTCGAAACAGATACTTTTAGACTTTTTCGTTTTGTTTCTTCTGGTAATGTGTGTCAGCTAATCTGTTAGATTAAATGGAATTTATCCATATGTAAAAAGTTGTTCAAACATTGATATGCTTCTTTTAGATAAAAGTTTATGCTACTTTCCCCAATAAAATCTTTTCGCTTGTCAACCAGCTTCCCCTCGTGTGCTTATTGCCAGCATTTTGCCAATTTCCTTTTTTGTATGTACCGGGAGCACTAGATGCTTAGTGTGTTCATACTGCCTGCTCCATCCCAGCTGCAGTGGACGTGCACATGAAGATTATGGAATCAAAATATTGTTCTTTTTATTAAGGAAAATCAGGGAATCAAATCAAGGTACATTAAAGAAAAGTATTTCTTCAGATTTCAACATTTCTCACTTGGTACTAGAAATTTGAATAGGAACTTAATTCAGTGGAATTTAATATTACATGGTGATCCAGCTGTTTGCCTTATTCCTAAAAAGAGACTGATATTGATATTAGTTTCAAAACTGGGGATATGGGTTAAATGTCTCCTGGATTTGACATACTATAGACCACCAGGTCTTATTTCTGAGTAGGTATAAGAAGTTTCCTATTTTAATTAACATGGCAGCTGCATTTTTTTTTTTTTCAGTGAATACTTGTGCTCCAGCTTTGTGCCTGATGTGGTGGCAGGTGCTGGATTTATCGTTTAGTAGGGCTACTGTGCCCCTGTCACAGCAGCTGATGAGTCTTCAGAGCCCCTCAGAATACCTGAGTTTGGTCCCAGATAATAAGTACAGTAGAGCCGAGACCATATATCCAAACAGTTTATTCCTGGGCAGAGAGGCCTTGTGAATATTGAGAGAAATCCTACCCAGTTCCCCAGGGATTTCTGTCACGCAGATTAAACAGTGAACTCCCCTGGCGTTGACAGGGAAACAGGGCATATTTGATGTGCCTTTGTTTTGCTAGAATTTTTTTTGCTGCCGCAGCTAGAAATGTAAAAGTCCCAAAAGTTGTGAATGAGGGAGATTAGTATTCTGAAATTGAGCTCTCGCTGTATAATAAATACTCCAGAAACCCACACATGAGGATCCTTACTTACCAGCAGGACCCTAAGCTGCCAGATTCCAGTACAGCACCCAGGTCACGATGAGGCCCACTCCTGGGAGACGGCCGGCCAAAAGCATGAACCTTTGTAACCGGTGGGCTCCTCACCAACAACTGCCTGGGTCTGGGCTTAGCCATAAAAGTTACCTGGGCTACCCGCCAGTGTATGTGGTTCTGTAGCCAGACGTGGGCCCAAACAGTTCTTAACTACACACACAAGGAAGATTCTCAGGGGTGTTTTTTGTCTGTCATTAGAGGGCAGCCTGTGGTTCTCCATGCAGTTAAGAGTGGTGGCATGGTTTTGCTTGCTGGAATTGCAGTTTGGTTAGCAGAAAGGTTACTGCCCACGTGCACAGGATGAGAGCTACAGAAGGCTCGCAGGGAGAGCCATTAACATTCTCCTATTGCCTTTGAGCTGGGCATTGCAGGTCTAACTTCCCTAGGGAAGTTCTTGCCTCGCAGCCTTAGGCGCGTCGCACAGATAACTTCCTAAGACTGGTTTCATTTAGGGTCTTAGCTGCCCAGCCTTGGCCATTTTCCTGTGCTTGCCTTCTTACCTTGAGTCCCAGAGGTGATGCCATTATTAACACCTTGTGGTGATAACTTTTTGATGCAGGGGTACTTGCGTCCTGTGATGTGTGCCTTCCAGGAAATGAGATGGACTCTGGTGCTTATTGTAAGGCAGGAAAGCCTACTCTGCCTCCTCCAAGGCGCACCCAGATGCCTTTCAAAAGGCAGTCAATGAATACTTAAGGCATACATGGATATGTGAAAACTAAACACAAAATTCATGATACAATTTGGAGAGGAGAAGGAACAACATGGAAGTATTGACAGTTTGATGTAGAGCACTTACTCAGTTTTAAATGTTGGTTGGACCTACCTAGGCCTTTGCCTTTGCCCATGTTTACTTGATTCAGCCAGAAAACATCACATTCCCCAAAAGCAAATCCAGTATAACTTTGTGCATAATTCTCAGTCTTAAGGAGTTGGGATGTATGCTTTCACCCTTAGAACAATTGGTTCCTATTGCAAACCCAAGGGGCTTTAGCTTTGCAATCACAGTATTTCAGCTCTTCATGTCTACTCCCACCCTTGTTCTTTCTCGTTCTGAGCTCCACAGTTCTTGCTATGGCTTAATTTGCTATCTGTGGAGCACTTCAGAGTCAGGCCCTTTCTGGGATGGTTTCTTGTTCTTTGATTCCTCGATAAGAGGGCTCCGGTTAGTGGCTGCCCTGTGGATTTTGGGAAATATGCAACTTTGCAGCTCTGTTATGCATCCTCCCATTCTTGTGTTGTTTACCTTGCTGTCATCATTTGTATCATTTGGGGAACTGGATCAAAGAATTAGAGTGGGGGTTCTATGGGGTTAGGATCTGTGTACCCATCACTCTTTGTAGGTCAAGAAACTGAGCAATCAAAAATTAAGCATCTTTCCTGTGTTACAAAGCCAACAGGCAGGAGAACTGGCTGGAGAACCCCCGACCTCTTTCACCTCCAAAGCCGCAGGCATTTCACTACACTGGGTGCCTCCAGGTGGTGTATGTCAGGGAGTGCTGAAGTCTCCATCTATCTCTGCACGGAATTCAGAGTCATCTCTGTGCCTTGTGTGTTTGCAGTTGAGACATACCACACAGGGCGACTCGTGAATTCACATTTTAAAAGGGCATTTATGCTGTACACTTAACCAGGCACCGGGGCTGCAAAGGTGAATAAGGCAAAGTCCTGGGAAGCAAGGAGCTCACAAAGCCTTTTGGGATGATGGGCATTCATAATTTATTTTTTAATTCCCCCCAAATCTTCACAAAGGAAAGGTCATAGATGACAAAAGTAGCTGCCCAGCTTTCCACCCTGCGAGTCAGCCACTCGCCATTCTGCAGAGGCTGGGCCGCTGTCTGCCCCGCTTCCTATGTGCACACCTGGTGGTAGCACCTGCTAGGCGTCTGACTGTACATCAGTCTGTTTGAAGTTTGAACCAACTGGTGTGTCTCCTCCAGTATTTATGCTTTCAGTTCTTTACCTCTTAATCATGCAATAAAAACGGGAAATATACCCAATTAAAGATGTCAAAATAGTCAGGAACATCCAGGATTGAAATTTGGCTTCTCCAAGGTAAACCTAATTAGGCAAAGGTGTGTTGGTAAATGTTGAACAACGGCTGGGTGGGGTGGCCGCACCTATAATCCTAGCGCTTTGGGAGGATGAGGTGGAAGGATCGCTTGAAGCCATGAGTTTGAGACCAGCCTGGGCAATAATAGTGAGACCGTCCCCCCAACCCCCGCCTCTTAAAAAAAAAGTTTAACAATCAGCATTTAAGGGGTGGCGGGGAGAAGATTGTTGAAGGTGGAATTTCCATGTTTACCCAGGACCTGAGGTCTGCACTTCTTGGACCTCCCCACTGCATGTGGCTATTGAGCACTTGAATGGGACTAGTGCAAATTGAAGTGTGCTGTAAGTGTAAAATATAACAGGATTTTGAAGGCTTAGTATAAAATATTTCCTATCGATTACATGTTGAGATATTTTGGATCTTTAGGTTAATATTAATATTATTGAAATCTAGTGTATACATAGTAAAAGATCCTCAAGCGATCCTCCCACCTCATCCTCCCAAGGTGCTAGAATTACAGGCGCAAGCCACCCCACCTGATGGTTGTTCAACATTTCCCAGCACACCTTTGCCTCTCTTCACTTTTTAAACGTGGCTACTAGAACATTTAAAATTACACGTGTCTTGCATTACATTTCCCTGGGACAATGCTGATCTACAGGCAGAGACCATCCTTCTCCCAGCATTTAGACCGCAAGGTAAGTTCCCCTGCAGGGATAACATGCTGGTACATTACCTGTGCTGCTCTGGTGTGGCCTTATTTTTACTTTTGAGTGCTCAGTCAACGTTATTGGGAGAAATGAACTGAGTGAAAAATGAGTCATTTTTCCCCCTCTCCTCTTCACTGAGGTTTGCAACATTAGAATTACCACGGGCTACTTTCACTGGAAGCTGTAGGGTTGGAAACCATTTGAGAGCTACAGACTGATGTGTTTTTGAATTTTTAAAAAGGAAAGGTGTAAAAACAAAATTGTTGTTTGCCTATCAGATTGACATTTACAAGAATTAATGAGGGAGGAACATGGAAAAAAGGAAACAGGTCTACCTTCCTAGAGGGCAATTTGATAATAAGCATCAAAAGTCCTAAAGTGTATATTCACTGTATCCTAGAAATTTACGTTCTTGCAGTTTAATCCACAGAAATAATTGGACAAAAGCACAAAGATACCTAATTGTGTTATTAAAATGGAAAGTTTAATGTTCAACAATAGCAGATAAGTACATTAGAACATTACATAGTTTCTCAAGACAGAACGATGTTCAAAATGGGAAGTGGAAAATATTTTTAATGTACAGCTTGTATGTAATGAGCTAAAAAAAAGGTAAATTTTTATATAGGTAGAATGACCCTGGAAGAATATACACCATAGTGTTAGCAGTAATTATCTCTGGGTGGTGGAAAATGAGTGGTTTATAAAACTTGCTTACTGGAACTTTTTTTTGTTTTTTTTTTGCAATGAGCACACATTATGCAATGACACTTTTTGGATGAAGTATAAAATTATAGATTATGCAATAGCGTTCATTGAGAGCTTACTATGTACAAAGCATCGTGCCAGACATTGTGCTTTGTGGCATTTGTTTTAAAAAATCAGGCGCCCACAACTTAAATGAGGATGCTAACCAAAAGGTCCACTTAACACTCAACTGCAGTAATAGCACAGGTAAAGTAACAAAAGACAATTGCGACAATAGAAAAGATGCCAAAGTCAACATTTTTTCATGGATCGGAGCAGTAAATCCCGTGGAGTCGACAGCTGATGGCACAGTGCTCACAGCTGCACCTCGGAGGCTGGGCGGCCCGCGTGAAAGTACGTACTTGGTTTATTTGCGGAGCTTGGCCGACGCCTCCTGAAAAAACGCGAGGGGCGAGGCCGGCCGGGTGCCCAGAGCGCCTACGACCGCCGAGGGGACCGGCCGCGCCGCCCTCCGCGCCGCTCCCGGGGGACGCGAGCAGGTGTCCCACGTGGCTGCTCCCCCGGGCGACCCTCCCGCGGGCGCGTCCTGGCCCGAGCTGGGCCCGCGATCGGAGCCGCCCGGGCGCCGGGCGCTGTCCCCGCGCTCCTCCGGGTGAGTCGCCGCCCCGCGTCGGCTCCGCGCGCCCGGGCCCCGCCGGCAGCCTCGGCGGGGGCGCTGCCTACCGACCCGCGTCCCTAGCCCGGCAGCCCGCCCTGCTCCCGGCGCCAACGCCGCGCGGCCCCGCCTGGACCTGCCGGGCTTTGTTTGGCGCCGGCAGCCCCACCTGAGCGCGGCCTTTCCGGGCGATCGGCGTGCAGGGAAGAGCGCACCTGGCGCGCGCCTCCCACCGGTCCCGCGGTCGGCCCGGCGCGAGCGGGCGCGGGTCTTGGGAAGGGCGCGGCGCGCAGGTAAGGGGGTCGGGGCTCGGGTCTGTGGCTGGGGGAGGGCAGGTTGTATTGAACCCGAGCTTCCCTGGCGGCCACGGCAGGGAACTCGCCTTTTGGATAAAAGCTTTGGGGATATGACCCCCGCCCCCCATTATGGGACGTATATAGGTGTTAAGGTGACTCCGTGCAGTTTTCCCAGGCAGCTGCGTGGCCCCAGGGAAGTGTCTGCAGGGAGAACGGAGAGGGGCCCGCTGCCCTGAGAGATTCGCGCTTGGGCGATGGGAAGTCCAGGGCATTTGCCCTCCTCTCTGGTGACTTTACAGGCTGAGACAAACTTTGCGCCACCTCCTCCCCCTACCTGGCTCGGCTCTGCTTCCCACACTTCTTCCCTGTGTTGGGGGGTGGGGGGAGTCGGGGGAGGGGGGCTGATCCTTGGCCACCTGCTGGGCCGGTAAATGGGAGGGTCTCAGAATTGCACCTTGGAAAGTTGCCAGGTGCATAGAGTTTTTAAAAACATCTTGGCACCAGGCAGAAGAGAAGGGAGGAGGGGCAACCTTTGATTGTGGAATCAAGACTTCAGCTGAGAGAGGCCTAGCAATGGGGACACTATGCCCTGTGTTTGATGTCTTGGAGATACGAATAATTAGTCCTTGTACAATGTTCAAATGACAAGCTTTTTAAAGTAAAACAAACAAGAACCCTAGAACCTCTAAGCGTCTTACAGATTTATGTCTAAAAATTCAAGGTGTGTTTTGCTCTCAATGTGAGATTATATTAGGCAATGTCTACTTATTGAGAAAAGAGTCAGAAAAGAGAAGGAACAAGTCAGAGAGGTACCACTGCGGTTGGTTAAGGCCACCCCAGTGAATCCGTACATGTTGCTGGCTTCCAGCAACCGGAAGCCATTCTCTTCTTGTGTGTGATTGGGATACAAACCCCCCAGGACTGACTCTTCATTTGGAGAAATCCATGTAAGAATTACCCAGACTAGGTCCCCAATCAGGCAAGTCTGAGGGGGAATCCTTCCTTCATCATCCCCTTCTGTGTGACTGAAAACCATCAATGACGTATTTTTCATTACATTTGGTTTTTGATCTGCCATCCAGAGCTCACAGCCACTATTTCTTCTGACTTCAGTAGGCTCAGGCCCCACCTGGAATGAATCATAGAGGCCCGTATTTTTACAGATGAGGAAACTGAGACCCAGTGTTAGAGTTTTAGGTTCAAGACCAAATTGAGCAGAAGGTATAGCTATATTCCATGTACCTCCTGCCCTGGTCCTACACAGGCACAGCCTCCCCGTTAGCAACATCTCCCACCAGAGTGGCACAGTTGCTACAACTAGCGAGCCCACGTTGACACATCACTGTGACCCAAAGTCCATAGTTGACATTAGGGCTCACTCTTGGTGTTGCACATTCTATGGGTTTGGACAAATGTGAAATAACATATATCCACCATCATAGTATTGGACAGAGTAGTTTTACTGCCCTAAAAATCCTCTCGGTTCCACCTGTTCCTCCCTTCCCCCGACCCCAGCCCCTGGCAATCACTGATCTTTTTACTGTCTCCATAGTTCTGCCTTTTCCAGAATGTCATATAGTTGGAATCATACAGTATATAGCCTTTTCAGAGTAGCTTCTTTCACTTAGTAATATAAATTTAAGTTTCCATTCCTGTCTTTTTAGTGAGCTTCACAAACAGTACAGTCATGAACTGGCAGTGATGACATTGGGGATAAGCTCCTAGTGAAAGTGCCTTTTGTTAATAGTGCATCTTACAGTGACAGAGCATCATCATTGTATCCCCAGCACCTGGAAGCGTCCTGGGCATAGGGCAGATGCTTAATAACTTTTATTGGATAAATGAAATTTCATATAATTATAGCAATGGAAAAGTCAACAATGCTACAGGTGTTTTAGAACAGTGGTCCTCAAACTTTTGTACTTCACACATCAGTAGTTAAAAAATTCTTTTAATTGGGAGGGCTATAATAGTATTGCTAATTTTTATTTTATCCAAGAAAGCTATCTTAAAACACGTCCCTCCCATCATAGACAAAGCTATTGGAGGTCTCTTGGTGATTCTGCACGTCCATTCCCTGCAACGCTCTTATTTCAGCATAATCCTAAGCCAGCATCCTGGGACAGCTGAATACATTTTTGGAGTCCCTTCCGTTAGTTTGCCCTTTAATCATCTAAACAGCTATGTACTGCTTGCTTGCTTTTCTTCTTCCATTCCCAAAATGACCTGCTGACTTTCCCTAAATGTGATTACTACTCTAAGTCCTCCACCTCCTTTCCTAATCGTGAGTCTCTTCTCTAGAACTGGGTTTCCCTGATCTCAAATTAGGAAACCTAGCCCTTGTCCAGGGTCCTTTTGCACTGTGGTTTCATGGAATGCTGGCAACAACCTATCCGGTAAATAGGATGGGTGGTGTCACCCCCATTTTAGAGAGGAGGAAATTGAGGGACTGAAGTGAAGGCATTTACTGGAGAGGCTAATGCTCAGATGTGCTGACATCCACCTGTTGCTCTTTCTACCTATCTGCATACTGCATGCCTCTGGTCATGGCTGAGAACACCTGGCCTGGACCCCACGCTTGTGATTTGCTAGCCCTTTGGCCTTGGGCCCCATCTTCCCCAAAACTATTTCTTCATCTATAAAAATGGAAATGAAAATGTCTACCCTACAGGTTACGAGTGTTGTTAAATGTAATTATATTAAATGTAATGATAATCTTTTAACATAGTTCATTCATTGGGAAAGCTTTGTACCAGTTAGCAGGGACCTTCCCACACTGGATCTTTACAACACTGTGAGTTAGTGAAACTGAGATTCTCCCCATTTGATAGATAAATAAACAGGCAGGGGAGGTTGTTGCTTGCAGAGTCACCCAAGTGATAGTAGCAGAACTGGGCTTCCTGTATGTGTCCTCCTGTACCTCAGTGCTTCTCCGAGTCCCACTACAGTCAATTGGGGTTCTGTACAACCTAAAGCATTTTCACATATTATCAAACATGAAAATCTCTTCTGGCCAAAAATGTCTCTTTGCAGGTGCAGACAGTGTGGCAGGCCCTGTGACTTATGCCCATCTTCTCAGCTTTCTCTCTGACCCTCCAGGGGCTTCAAAAATGGCATATTCCTAGCACTCTGGGAGGCCAAGGCAGGAGGACTGCTTGAGTTCAGGAGCTCAAGACCCGCCTGAGCAACAGTGAGACCCCCTCTCTACTAAAAATAGAAAAATTAGCCAGGTGTTGTGGTGCATGCCTGTAGTCCCAGCTACTCGGGAGGCTGAGGCAAGAGGATCACTTGAGCCCAGAAGTTTGAGGTTGCAAGGAAGGGGCCACTTTGACGCCACTGCACTCTACCCAGCACAATAGAGCAAGAGGCTCTGTGTCAGGAAAAAAAAAAAAAAGAAAAAGTGTATTGTGGCCGGGCGCAGTGCCTCATGCCTATAATCCCAATGCTTTGGGAGGCTGAGGTGGGAGGATTGCTTGAGGTCAGGAGTTTGAGACCAACCTGAACAACATAGCAAGACCCTGTCTCTACAAAAAATAGAAAAATTAGCCGAGCAATGTGGTGCATCCACCTGTAGTCCCAGTTACTAGGGAAGCTGAGGCAGGAGGATCTCTGAGCCCAGGAGTTCAAAGTTGCAGTGATTTACAGTGATGCCACTGCACTCTAGCCTGGGCAACAGAGTGAGACCCTATCTCCAAAAAAGAAAAACTACAAAAAATGACATCTAGTTTGTCCCTTGGTGCTGACTTTTGGTTGTCAGGCTGTTGTGTTCTGAAAATATGCTGATACTTTTAGGGGAGCATGACTTTCCCTGAGCAGTTTGCAAAACACTCTTTCTGCCATATCAAATTGGAAACATGTTGTCCACATCCCTGACTCTCTGAGCCGGAGCCAAATATGTTGCCAAATGGACAAGGAAGATAATTGTTACAGCAAAAGATAGCAAGGACTTCCTGGCCAGAGACTTTTACCTCTGATTTTAGTCTTCCTGTTCAGGTGTTTGCTATTCTTGTAAAGGGCTCAGATTTCCATTCTGCTGATTCAGAGGAGGCTGCCCAGAGCTAATCTAATATTTGGGGTTGGAATTGCATTTTGTAAGGAGATGGAAGTGGTTTCCTCTTTCACCCTACACTCATTTCATTTCCAATCATAGAGGAGAAGGCAGGCATTGTCCTGCAAAACTGCCCTCGGCTATTGCCAGTCCTGCCCTTCTTTTTTAAAAGTAGCCTTGTTTGGCCTTTTCTTCCTGTGTCATGGGAAATGTAATCCCTGGGTAGTGCAGAGTGGAATGTTTTTGTGACGTCCTGCAGCAAACCTCACTAGCCAGCTGCCCAAATGCTGCTGGTGCTGTGCAGAACCTGGATCTGAAGGTTACAATGAGATGAGGAGATGGGGAGGAGAGGAGGCATCTAGGTCCACGTGTGAGAACCCCAGAAGCAAGGAACAATGCGTGGGATTAGCATGCATAATGGAACAGAAAGGAAGGCAGGTGATGCGTGAGGTGTTTTGGAATGGGAAAGGCTGGACTAGATGTACCTGGGAAGGAGAGGTCTGTTCCTGCCCCTGGCTTGTAGATCATTCCTGACTGCTTTGTACAAGAACTCAGAAGGCCTTGGAAATCTCACATTATGTGCTTGAGCGTGGGAGTTACTGGCAGGTATTAACTGGGTGGAAAACTGCCAAAGGGCAGGATTTTGGCTGGCAGATTTTTAATTATGCTTCTGTTCTTTTATTACTGCCGATAGTTCATAGCCTTCTTTCCTGGAGCCTGGACTTCTGCCAGAGTGTCCCCTCTTCCCCCCTCAGCCCCAACACCTCTCCCTTGTTAAACATTCTGTATTGGCTCCCAGTGTTTCCCCAGAACCAGGAAGGTGATGGAATGAACAGATCACTGAGAGGCCAGAATGGATTCTGATCCACTAATTAGCTGTATCACCTGGGGCAAAACACTTCTCTGTGCCTCACTTTTCTCATCTGTAAAATGGGGATATTATACCCTCGCTAGCTGGCTGTGAGGATTAGGACAAAAGATGCTAAATGCGGACCCTGGTGGCAGGCACTTGGTAAACGCTCCCTAGATGGTGGTAGCTGTTGACTCTTACTGTGGAATTCATCTTTTAAAAAAACTTCCAGGTGTGGGGCTGTATTTTTGGATGTCAAATTAGTACTGTAGGAAAGTTCTGATACGTGATGAGAGGGAAATAAACTGAGTATTTGAGACGATTGGGTGGGAAGAGTCAAAGACTGCTAACAATACCTCCCCAACACCGAAATAGCATTTGTTTCATTTGTTATCTTGGTATAAAAAAAACCACAGTGAATTCACTGAGTGCAAAGATGCACCTGGAAGGATCCCTCTAGCCAGTCTGTGGTGTGCATTCTGGTGCTTTTTTACCCTACAAGCATGTACCTTCCCTACTACATACCAGGCATATTCGGGTCCCCAGGGCTCCAGCAGAGACTCCACTGGCGCTACAGTGCCCAGCCCCAGGCATTTGCCACCTGGCTGTCAGGGTGCACCTGTCACCAGGCAGTTTAAGCATGAGGTGTGTGACAACAGGGGTCGTGTTGAGGGGATAGGTGGGGAGGTGCAGCTGAGGCTGCAGAGTCAGTACCAGCCGGTGCAAATGCTCGTGAAGAGGCATCTGGCATCTTGCATCCATTTGCAGATTGCCAACGCACGTTTGGTTTTAGTGAGCATAAACTTAGGAGACTCTGGAAAAACAGTGGGCTGGGTGAGCAGAGGCGCAGAGTGAGATGAAGTTGCTTAGGTTGGTCTCATGGCGGGGGCGAGGGGGCCTATGTTTACTGGGCACCCTCCTGCGTAGTAGTAACCTTCTGCACTTCCTTCCACCTCATCCTCACAGCAGCTGGGGAGCGGGCTGCTAGAATCCTTGTTTTATAAATAATCAGCAGGCCTGAGCCTCTGTCTCCTGCACATGCCCATGGTCAGAAGCTGTAACCCCAGAAAATCATCCTGCACCTAAGGACTAGACAGCATTGAGAAGCCCTTCACCTCTGCCTGCACTGCCCCTCATCCTCACTGCCTCACCCCTGCCTGGCTCCCAGGTGGCAGATGGGGGCTTGTCCTACGTCTGTTGTGTGGAGTATGAGGAAAAAACATGTCCTTGGGGGAAAGGAAAGCCGCGAGTCTGTCTTGCTGATGTGCCAGGGTTGGAAGCTTGCAGGAAGCCTGTGAGCCCCCCAGCAGGCCAGCGTCCTGTCCGGCCACCTTTCTCTCTTTGATCGTGTGTCTGGGGAGCTCCCGACTTCCTTGCTCTTGCAATATTGGATCCGATTTTCACTTAGATGAAGAATTGAGCCTCTGAGTCAGGGGCGGGGAACCTACAGCGTTGGGGGCCACATGTGGCCTTCTGGATCCTTGAGTGCAGCCTTTTGATGGAATCCAAGTTTTCCAGAACAAATCCTTTTAACTCAGAGTCTGAGTCATTCGAAGCAGGAGGACCCTGCACAAAGACGCTCAGCTGGTCAGGACATTTGATTTAGTTTGTTTCAGGGCCGCTCTGAAATCCGAGGGGCTGGATGTACAGCTGCGTAAGGTCTGGCCATCGCAGGTCCGTGATGGAGGGGGTCAGATGGGATTTTTAAAATGAGGAGACACCTTAGCAGCATCAGAGCCATCCCCTCATTTTGAAAGTGAGGAACCATGGCCTCCCTCAGGGTCACAGGGCGGATTGTGGCGGGGGCTGTCTGCCACCACGCCTGGTAATGAAGCCATGCGTCCTGTCAAGGGGTCATTTACAGGTGCGCCCTCTTGGTGTGGGTGGAGTCCTGAGCCATGGCTCAAGTCCCCTGAGCTGCCCTGGTCTTGGTGGTTAGAGGAAAGCACCTGAGCTGGGAGCCGGAGTCGGGAGCTCTGTGACCGGCCCCTCTGCAGCCTCGGTGACCTCTGCCGTCCATCTCCGAGGTGCTGAACAGCTCATTCATTCTCAGACTCCTTCCTTTCCATCACACTGTGACCCTCTGATCCCCGTTCCTGCTCCCTGAGGTGGAAATGAAACCCCATGGGTAAGCAGTGTCCCCCACCCCACTGTATATTCGTATTTCCTGCAATTTCAAGTAAGGTCTGGCGACAGCAATTTAAGAACATGAGTTGAGGTCATTTTAAACTTTTCTGCAAATCAAAAGCAGCAACACATCCCGGGTAACTTTCATTTTCAGGGCAGCCATAGCTCTCAGCCTGCTCAGCAAATCCTCTGAATTTGGAGTCGGACTTCTGTTTTATTCCTGTAGCTTTTATGCCCTGGCAGAGGTGGTGGAGCACATCGGGGAAGTGAGAGAGTTCCTTTTAGTGCAGATTAGATTAAGGGCACTTTTGTGATCTGCTAAAGATGATCGGGAAGCTTCTGCCATGTGTTTTGGAGAACTGATGCTCCCCAGTGAGGGTGGCCTGGCATTCGTGCCTTGTCATCTGGGTTCAGAGCTGGAGGAGAGTGGCACTTACTTGTTCAAGAGGTCAGAGGGATTTTCAGATTGGAGTGCATCAGGCTGATGTGGGCTCCCACTGACTGGCGCACTCCGGTGATACCGCACACACCCACTGACCGCTTCTCTCTCGCGCCTGGCCCCTCTCGGCCCTGGAATCCTGCCCTGCTCCCCTTTCCACATCCCTGCCCCGGGTTTTCTCTTTGGAGTTAGCTCCGGAATGAGTGTCAGTGTTATTTGTTTGATGGAAGGAAAATTTAGTAAGACCTGCATATAGCATTGCCTCGCTCTTGCCAAGTCTTTTCTTAGTGGGCAAGTTTAATGCAGAGAAATTATAGGGTGATCTTGAATTTCTAGACCCTATTATGATATTTTTTGGTTTTTCCCTGCTAAATGGTACTGGCGGGGAGGGAGTCTCAATTTCATTCTGTATGACTTTTTCTGTTCTTATACTACCTATTCACTTGCTTAAACATCAGCCTGTCTGCAGTGCGCATGACGTCTGTGATCAAAATGGTGACGATGCATTTCCTGGGCCTCACAGCTAAAAGCAAACCTTAGGTCTGTGCCCTTAGGAAATCAGAGTCAGTCGTTTTGTATTTAAAAAACTCACTCCCCATCTCTCTCAAAAACTGCTAAATAATCAGGCTCCATGGAATGGAATTTTACCCATGCTAGAAGTGTGTAATACAAAACTTAAAAAAAATGATTTACTCTTTCCTCAGCCAAATTACTGTTTATAAGTAATTTAGAAAGTACGGGCTTTCTTCAGATGCTGTCATCTTAGCTAGGGATGGGCTTATTAATGTCACTAGAAGGATTCAGAGAATGAGGACGTTGAAAACAGATCTTGAACCTGTCAGATTCTAACTCCTCAGGAAGAAATAGAGACCCCGAGAGAGGAGGGACTTTGCCTAAAGTCACGTGGCTAGTCAGGGCCCAGGCAGGCAGAGCTGAGACCCAGGACTCAACTCTGAGCAGAGCACACGTCCCCTGGGTGCGTGGAGGGCTGGGGTGGGTGTGAGGGGTGAGAGTGGTATTCTGGGGAAGGTAAATAGATTGTTGTTTAAAATCCAAGTCATTGGAGTAAAGTCTTCTGTGGCTTTTTGGGAATTTGGGTCTTCTCCTGGCTCCTGTAGTTATTGTGGTGAGAGGGGCCTCCGGGGTCATATTTGTGGCCTGTTGTCATCTTGTTTGGTGGTGTGACTTGGGCAGTTCACAGAACTACCCGCTGATGCTGTATTTCTTTTCCTGGCCCTCAGGTTATATCAACATGCCCCCTTTCCTGTTGCTGGAAGCCGTCTGTATTTTCCTGTTTTCCAGGGGTAAGATGTTTTTCAGTGGTGGGCGGGGGTGGAGGAAGTACTGGGGGTTTTGTTTGCCTCAAATCCCTTTGATTTTAACTTCTGAAGATGTCTCCCTGCTCCATGGCCACCTGCCTGGCCTAAGCCACATCTTCCTGTGCTTTGGCCACTGCAAGTCGCCTCCTGGCTGGTCTCCCTGGGTCTACGGGGGCCTTCTCCAAACCGTTCTCGGCACAGCAGCCATTTCAGAATGCAAATCTGATCACATCTGGACCCCTCTCCGCCCCCACCTAAAACTTACAAGTGACTTTCCATCACTCTTAAGAGGCCCTATCTGATCCTACCTGTGGCCAGGTCCCCTCTGGTGTCTCCTCCCCTCCCCCCTGGCACGGCAGCCCCACACTCCTCTCAGGTCTGCCCAGCGTCCTTGCTCCCTCGCACCAAAGAGGCTCTGAGTTACAGCGGCCCCTCTGCTCGGATCGCCCCCTCACCCCAACACTGCCACCCTGGTAAACTCCCACCCATCCTTCAGTACCCAGAACAACTCCCCTGGGACCCCCAGATCAGGTCAGATCCCCTATTCAAACCTCCTGTCACCTCTGCTCTATAGCACTTAACACAGATGTGAGTTTACTTTTGTGTGAACTTAAAAAAATTACATCTTTTCCACTGCACGTAAGCTCCATGAGGAAGGAGACTGCGTATTCTTTATTCACTGCTGCGTGATCCGGCGCCTAGCACTGGACGTGGCACATAGTGTGTGCTCAAGCAGCCCACTGACGGATGAATAATGGAGCAAATCAAGTTTACTTCCCACTTTGTCCCTCCCATGTTTCTAGCCTCTTTGAAATATGGGAGGGTAGGAAGGAATCATTGTGTCTGCAGATCGTTGTCTCACAAGTAAGAACAGGTGGGCCGGGTGGCTGAGCTGGGCACGTCTACCTGGGGATGCTCTTCTGTAAGCCAAGGGCTCAGACTGTGGCCTCTGCGATTCTTTCTTGCAGCTCCTCCCTGGTCTGTGTTGCGGCCAGTGCGTATTTGCTCTCTGCTCAGTTGGCTGCTATCACCACCTGCCTGTTCCCCGGACCCTGGGGGAGTTGGGACATAGTTTCTTTATGTTACCCACGTGGTAATTGTGATGCGAATATCACCGAACTCCTCCACGTTCCTGTTTTCTCTCCTGTTAGCTGTTCATTCTGGTCACATAATATGGAGCTCACGATTCCTCCCCCATTGCCTTGTGATGTCTGCTTCTGTGTTTTTTCTCCTAGTTCCCCCGTCCCTCCCTGTGCAGGAAGTCCTCGTGAGCAGGGAGACCATCGGGAAGATTTCGGTGGCCAGCAAAAGTAAGCCGGCATTTCTCTTAATCCTCCAAACACCCACTCAGACCTCGGCATGACGGACCCCAGGGAAACCATGTTCCTCCAGAGAGCTTCCACCCCACTCCTGTCCTCTTTTTGCTCTGTGCCCAGGGTCATTTTCCCCAAACAGGGGCCTGACCAAGTCACTGTCATTGCTAAAACAAAACAAAAACAAAACAGGCCGGGTGCGGTGGCTCACGCCTGTAATCCTAGCACTCTGAGAGGTCGAGGTGGGAGGATCGCTCGAGGTCAGGAGTTCGAGACCAGCCTGAGCAATAGTGAGACCCCGTCTCTACTAAAAAATAGAAATTATCTGGCCAACTAAAAATATATATAGAAAAAATTAGCCGGGCATGGTGGCGCATGCCTGTAGTCCCAGCTACTCGGGAGGCTGAGGCAGTAGGATTGCTTGAGCCCAGGAGTTTGAGGTTGCTGTGAGCTGGGCTGATGCCACGGCACTCACTCTAGCCGGGCAACACAGCGAGACTCTGTCTCAAAAAAAAAAAACGAACAAACTCAGTATATCTCTATTGCTGAATTTCTTGGCCTGTATCTCCAGGTCTTCTGTCACTTGACCACCAGACACCCCATCTCTCTCTGTGTTCCTTCCTCCTCCTCCCTAATCAGTATCCCTCCACATGGCTGTGATTACTGCTATTTGAACTCTTAGGTGACATGGCCTTATGTATCAGTGTCTGGCTGTGTCCCAGACTAGATTGTGGCCCCTCAAGGGCTGGGACCAGAGCTTTTCAGTATCCCTCACAGGCCAAGGAGACCCCCTTGTAGAGCTTAATTAGTGTTGTTGAACTAGATTCTTCTGTCGTCACAAGGACTTTCACGTTCGTGTCAATGGTGGGTGTGTGCTTCCCGCTTCAGAGGGGGCTGACTCTGGCCCGGACCTTCCACGGTTTCTCTCTCCCCTGTCATGCGCAGAGGAGCAGCAGCCTGGCCTACCACACGGTCATTTCTGCCTTCACTCTGCTTTGGGAGTGAGACCCACTTGCTGCCAAACCACAGGAAGTTGACTGTCACCTGTCTGTCCCACTCCCCCCAGTGATGTGGTGCTCGGCTGCGGTGGACGTCCTGTTTCTGTTAGACGGGTCTCACAGCGTTGGGAAAGGGAGCTTTGAAAGGTCCAAGCACTTTGCCATCACGGTCTGTGATGCTCTGGATGTCGGCCCTGACAGGGTGAGTACAAGTCTTACCAGTCTTTGGTTGCCAGTGACAGAAATCCTACCTTAACCAGAAGGGGCATTTACTGGCTTGTGGAACTGGGAAGATTCAACGGGGTGAATCCTGGTGTCAGGCATGGTGGGACCCCAGGGCTCAGTCAAGGCTTTCAGGCATCCTTACTCTTTTTCTTCTCTCAGTTTTGCTTTCCTTCCTTGGTTGGCTTCCTTCCCAGGCAGGTTTTCCTTACATAGCAAAGTTTCCCTGCATTGTCCTTCAAGCCAGTGACCCCAGTAAAAATTAAGTGGACTTCTTTCCTTGTAGATCTGGCAAAAGTCCCAGGGAGGGCTCTGGTTGGGCAGGCTTAGGTCACATGACAATCCCTTAACCAGTCACAGTAGTTGGAGGGAAGGGAGTCTCTGGCCAGACCTGAGTCAAGTTTTTGGGGTGGGGAGTGGATTTTATTTTCCGCTAGAAAGAGAGGCTGTGTTTGCAGAACAAGAGGAAAGTTTTGGTCTGTTAAGCCAGACTACTTCGGCAGATCATAGGATCTTATTATGAAGCACAGCTCCTACCCTCTCTGTTCGCTTGAAAGGGACTACTTCTGCCTGAGTGAATCCAGCCAGTGTCTTCATTCCTTATTCTTTAAATAGTAGGTCTTAAATAACAGAGTGTGATAGCGGTGGTTCTTGTTTCTAAAAGGGAAGTTTTTTAACAGCCGCTAGAAGAATGGGCAGTGAACACAGATAGTTCCCAGAAAATGAAACACAGATGGACTTTAGGCTTATGAAAAGATACCCAACCTCACTCAATATAATAGCAAATCTCTGACATACCATTTTTCACTTACTGGACTAGCAAAAATGCACAGTTTAGTAACATGCTCCATTGGCAAATCTTTAAGAAACTAGTATTTACATACACTGCTGGTGGGGTGTAAAGTGGTGCAACCTCTTTGTATGAATACAGTAGTATTCATCAAAAGCTTTGACTCTTACACAGGCTTGTAGCCTTCGACCCAGCAATTCTACTTCTAGGAATATATTCTGCAGATAATTCCCCCCCACGCAAAATAATACACAGAGTTATTCATTACAGCATTATGTGTTAATTGTCAAAGATTTCAGGCAAACCAAATATACATTGAGAGGGGACAAATAAATCCAATACGGTGCATTCATATAGTATAACATTGGGCAGCTGCTATGGACAGACACCAGAACAAATTAAGTGTAAAAAGTAAAGTGCAAATGGTATGTATAATATGTTACTTTTTATGTAAAAAATAAAGGGGAATGAATGAGAATCTCTGTTTCTGGTTGTATGTGTATCAACTCTGGAGGGATTTGTAGGAGGCTAAGAACAGATTTCCCATTGAGGGAGGTAGTGGGTGTGAGTAGACAGGGCTCAAGTCCAGAGGGGGACTCATCTATACATACTTTTGTCTACTTTGTGCATTTTGAACCATGTGAACCTACTCAAAAATCAAGTTAAAAACTAAGATGGGTGTTTTGGTCTGGAAAGCCATAATTACTTGAATTAGAGACTAGTCATATAGAGGTTGAGGAAGGAAGTGGTTTTCCAAGATAACATTCCTAGGTTAATCCCAGTAAAACCTCTAGGATTTAGGAACAAAAGTGGCTTTTAATGAGGGCCGGATTTTCTCCAGAATGGCATGTCATATTGGGAGCTGGACCGCAGACAGCCTTGCACGATCATCTGAAGGCCCTGTAGCAGACATCATTTAATCTAAGCACGAACAACACGGACAGAAGTTCTGACCATATGTTGACCTAGCATATAGCATAGGCCCTAACAGGCCAGGGCCAAGGACTGCTGAATCCCCACGCTCCTCCACATGGTGCCCTGCTTTTAAAAGGATTCCTCATGAAGTTTTGCTGTTATTCATGGAGGAAGTGGCATAAAGATTAAACACTGTTGACCTTGGAACTGATGTAGTGTGTCATGAAATGAGTGATGTGGATATCCCTGATGATGGCAAGTTGGGAGAGAAGAGCTGTATGGATTCTTAGTGCCTGTTTTATAGATGAGGAAACAGGCTCAGAGACGCTAAGTGACTGCCTAGGGTTGCACAGCAATCTCAGAAAAGAGCTAGGTGTGGAAGAACTGGGGCTCTTGACTCTCAGCCCGAGACTTGCTCCATTAGGCCATTTGTCTCTCCCCTGTGGGTAGCCTCTGGGCCAGAATGAGGTAATGACCGTCATAATTCACACCCCGCTATCACACAGCAAATGGCCAGCCAGCAGTGTGGCAGTGGGGCAGGAGGTGGGCGGT
Source organism: Lemur catta (assembly GCF_020740605.2). Lineage (NCBI taxonomy): Eukaryota > Metazoa > Chordata > Mammalia > Primates > Lemuridae > Lemur > Lemur catta. The sequence continues at coordinate 13,515,266 of NC_059141.1, read as the reverse complement.
ATAAGAAAACCATGACAAGAAACTTTCTGGCTGGTGCTGTTCCTGGACCACATCTAGAATGTGGCATTGAGTTCTGGGGGCTGGTTTTTAGGTTAGATACTGGCAAAAACAGTGTCCATGAGAGGGAGCAAGGACTGTGAGAGGCCTGGAAACTTCTTCTAGGAGGGAACCTGATGGCCGTTTTCCTGTGGAAGAGGATGCACAATGGCCCTATTTTATCAGGAGGGAAGAATCCGGATATTCAGGGAGTTAAATGTGGGCTTCACATGAGAAGAACTTACGGCGAGATTTGGGGAGCAAAGGAGTCAAGGGTTGACTTGGGTGAGTGAGGGAGTGTCTCGACCTCCCGGTGCTGGAGTGATAAAGTAGACTCCCTAGCGTGCTGAAGAAGGGTTTTTGCATGAGGGCGTGTGAAGATGGTTCAGTCTGATTTGTGGCCTCAGGCTTTATGTTTTTGCTGCTGCATTTTTGTGTCTTCCTTTTGTTGTCTCCATGTGCAAGGGATTTATTTGATTTGTGCCTTCTTTTACTTTCTGTAACTTTAGTTTTAGGGAAGAAATTTTCAGGTAGCTGTAAATTAAGGATTTTATGGATGTTCAGTTGTTTTGAGGTGGATTTAAGGTGTTTGAAGTGTTCCTCTTAACACTTAAAAGCTGAGAAGTTCACTTCCTGGCTCTAATGTAAGGACTGCAGCCGAGTGATTACCGTGTGGGAGAAATCTGGGCGGTCTCGTGCTTCTGAGCCTACAGTAAACCAGAGATAAAAGGCAACTCTTCTGCTCCCAAACCACCAATTAGATAAAATGCCTTAACTACTGACTTAAGTTGTTTCCTTCTTGTTTTGAGGTTGTAGCCTTCCTGTTTAACCCCAGTAATACACCCAGCTGTTGTTCTCAGGGGAGTTTTTTGGTTTTTAAACTAATTCATTCACATGGCTCAGTAAAAAGATACACAGTTAAAAGTCTCCTTCTCACCCACACATTTTTCCATTTGCCCAGTCCCCTGACCTGTTTTCTTGAGTATCCTTCCAGAATCATTTCATGGAAATACAAGCAGTATGAATATATAGTCTTATTTTTTCCTTATTACGCAAAGGGTAGCATACTGTACCCATTGTTCTCTCTCTTGCCTTTTTCCTCCTCACATTATCTTGAAAATCTTTTCATGTCTGTGTACAGGTATACCTTATTTTTTTTTACAGCTAATTAATGTTCCACCATAAGGATTTATCAATTAACCAAACCCCTGCTGATGATTATTTGCTGTTCCAAATACATTGTGGTCTTGTGAGTACATCATTTCACATATGTGAAAGTATGTCAGATAAATTTCCAGTGGCCCTGTGCATTTTTAATTTTCAGTGGATATTGACAAGTTGCACTCCATGGATGCTGTGCCAATTTACATTTCCACCAGCAATGTTTGTTTCCCCCGCAAACATTCTATGTGGTTTTTTGCTGAACTGATACAGAAAAATGGTCTCTCCCTGTGATGAGGTGACAAGCATCTTTCCACTAAAGAGCCTTTTGTATTCCCTGTTCTGTGATCTCTGTTCATTTCCTTTGCCCTGTTGCCATTGGATTGTGGGTCTTTTATATATCGATTCCTAGATACTCTTTTTATATATTGAGGAAACAAACCCTTTGTCTTCAACATGAATTGCAAATAATTTTTCCATTTTGTCTTCATTTTTTATTGCATTAAGGTATGTTTTGCCCTGTTGAATTTTTTTTTAATGTACTCAGATTTATCAATCTTTCCTTTATGGCCTCTGGATTTTAAGCCACAGTATCATCTTTTGCACTTCGAAATTTAAAAAATTCTCCCAGGAATTTTCCTAAAATTTTCATGGCGAGATTTTTCACACTTTTAAATCTTGAATCCATTTGCAATTTATCCTTTATTTTTGGTAGATGGCTGTCCAATTGTCCCAGTATCATTTATTGCCTAGACTATCTTTTCTCCAGGAGAGACCGCTTTTTATCACACACTAACTCCGAGGGAAACCTGGGAAAGGTTCCTTCTCAGACATTTCTTCCTGAGTTTGCCTCCTGCTCTGTCACAGCCCTCTCCCCCACGTGCCCTCCCAAGACCCGGACTCCTTCCTACTCAGAGCACCCAGCGGCTCCTCCTCGGAGCTTCCTGCCTGCTGAGCGCTGGGGAGCAGGTGCAGGTGGCCAGGTGTGTCAAGGCACTTCCCGCACCTCCTGAGCCCCGGGGCCTGTCCAGGGATTGGCAGAGAGGGGATTCGAGAGGGGAGCAAAAGGCAGTGCCATTGCTTCAGTATGAGTCACTTGTCCCATTTGAAAGCTTGGCCTGAGTGGGGCTTAGCTGGAAGGATAGTAACGAAGAATGAATTTTCTCCAGGGGTTTCGGAGAACCAAGGACTAGGTGCAGGGCTTATTCCCTCAAGAGGAAACCTGAATGTTTATGCCCTTCTCTGCTTAAGGCCTCCACACAGGGGTGGGGAACCTGCGGCCTCAAGGCCACATGTGGCCCTCCAGATCCCCAAGTGCAGCCCCGTGACCAAATCCAAACCTCACAGGATAAATCCCTTTATTAAAAGGATTTGTTAGTAAGATTTGGATTCGGTCAAAAGGCCATATTCAAGGATCCAGAAGGCCACATGTTGCCCCGAGGCCACGGCTTCCTCACCACCGGAGAATGACTTTCCTCAGTTTCCCTTCTCCAGTTCTATAAGGCTTTGGGTTTCCACCTGTGGCCTCTTCAGTTAGGACACGAATGTGTTGGGATTCCCCAGTGTTCTTACTCCGTCACTACAGAGGAACTCCAGTATTGCCCGGCTCAGTTTTGGGTACTGATTTTCCCCCAGTCTGACTCTGGTCTAGAGACTGACCTCTCTCTAGCTTGACCAGAGCAGGCCTGGAGGGGCCGACCGTCCAGTGAAGAATGGGCAGTGGTGGCTGTGGTTGGTGACGAGCTACCACTGACCGTGGCCGTGGTTAACTTCTGTGGCATCCCCTGTTGGGTCTGCACACATTTCGCTGCAGGCTTGTGCTTGCTGCTGCTGAGAAGGCAGGCGGGGGTGGCTGAGCCTTGGGGAAGACCATTGGCAGGAAGCCCAGTGGCCTGGCCCCCTTTCTTGCTAGCCGTGGGCAGGCAAGCCCATGCCTTTGGCCAGATCTGCATCCTCTCCACATTGGAGTTTCTGCAACAGTAACGTGGGTATTAATAGTGCCTCTGTGGATTCAGTGAAATAGTGCATGGGATTCCGCAAAACAGCCCCTGCACCCGGGAGGCAGTTGATAAAAGTGAGCAGAGACCCTGCCCTAAAGGTGCTCAAGCTCAGCTGAGAAAGCTACCAGAACGTTCAGCTGCCTTTAGGGGGAGGTGGGTCTGGGTAGATTGTCGGTGCAGACCACAGGCAGACTGTTTCCTTCCAGATTCTCCAACTGGTCTTTGGAAACTTCTTTTAGGGAGAAAGCTCCAGCACTGGTATCTGTGGAGTGGGCAGGGGGCAGGGTCCTTAACCTTTCTCGTCCCTTCTTACCCTGAGGAATGTTTATGACTTGACTCCCATCTCGGGCCCCTGGGCCCTCTGTCCCCTGCAGGTCAGAGTGGGAGCGCTCCAGTTCAGTTCTGCTCCGCATCTGGAATTCCCCTTGGATTCGTTTTCAACCCGGCAGGAAGTGAAGGCAAAAATCAAGAGGATGGTCTTCAAGTATGTATGGTCGGGTACTGCTGTGCTTAGGGTGTCACCAGCTGCTCTTAAAATCGCTCCCTCAAGGGTTTGGCCTGCTCTTGGCCTCACAGAGAGGACTGTGGGCTGCTTTGAGAACCTCAGCTGTGCACGGTGGGTAAAGGGAATGCTCTTCACAAGGCTTTCATATGATACATAATTTTATACATTTATTACATCTACATACAATATATACACACATATATACATATACATTATTACACGATAATGTCACAGGTAGGAATTTAAATGCAAGTAAAAAGGAGTATTTGCTGCTGTTATGTGTAGTTGTCAGTTACCTGGAAGAAAATGCAATTGGGAGTTGAGACTGGGTTTAAAAGCATGGGGTGGTGGGAGGAACGCTGGATCTTAGTCCCATTTCTGTCCCTTGTGCTCTCTGCAGCCTGGACAGCTCACCACACTGCTCTGAGCCTCATTTTTGTGTTCTAAAAAGAGTATGTGCTCCTCTGTTATTGAGAGTGCTTTAAAAATTATGAATAGCTGTTGATGTGCTCATACATGTGTGTACACACCTTATAAACGTGTGTAGTGGGGTTATAACTACCCACATTACAAGTCAGCTGAGGTGTGTGTATGATTGTGTGCTTTTATGTCCTTGTATATAAATTTTTATATCTACATGTAATCTATATATGATACACATAGATGTGCACACATACACATATACATGCACATATATACATACACACACATAGAGATAATACTCTTTCATAAGAAGAATGACTTTGATTTTCCCCCCCTGCCACTCTGATCTCTGGATCCCCTCTGGTCTCTGCTGCCCCTTCTGCTACTGTCCACTGAAGTCCTGCCAGGGTCTGTGGTCCCAGCCATTGATGGCTGTCTCCTCCAGTTGCAAAAGTTCTGAGCTCTGAGGTCCTTTTTCCAGTTGTAGGCTCTGTAGGTCCACCAGGGCTCTCAAGAAGCCCGAGGCCACACGCTGGGCACAGCCGGAACTCTGAGGGCCCCACAGGCCCCAAGGAGGACCCAGGGGCCCTCTGTGACTTTGTCTTAGAATGTTTATCCCAGCCCTTTCCTCTGTCCGTGAGTGCCCTGAAACAGAATAAGAGGCAAGTCATATGCAAGAAAGTGCAAAAGTAAAAAGCATGTTGATACATTTTTAAATAAATACATTAGTGCATACTGGCCTTTCCTTTTTCCCTAGGAGGCTTTTGCTCTTAGAGCCTCTAAGGATTGGCTTCCTCTAGAGAACAGTCCAAGCCTGGCTTCTGTATCTGGCCCCCAGACACACACAGCAGCACTTACCAAAGTGAGGTCTTAAAGCCACCTGGGTCAGAATGGTCTAGGGAGTATGTTAACAATACAGATGCCTGGGCTCCCTCCCAGATTTACTGAATGACTTCTGGTCCAGGCATACTTAGGAATCTGCACTTGTAAAAGGTCTCTCCCCATCTCCAACCTTCGCTCTGACTGTTACCCGTACTAACTTTTTAAAAACAGCATTATTGAGATGTAATTTATATAGCATAAAATTAACACATTTAACTTGTACAATTCAATGGTTTTGAGCATATTTACAGAGTTACACAACTATTACCATAATCTGATTTTTGAAATTTTTCATCATCCTGAAAAGAAACCTGTAAATAGACATTTCTCCGAAGAAGACATACAGATGGCCAATACGTACATGAAAAGATGGTCAACCATTAGCCATTAAGGAAATGCAAATTAGAACCTCAGTGAGATACCATGTCACACCCACAGGATGGGTAAAATAAAAAACTAACAATAATAAGTGTTGACAAGGATGTGGAAAAATTAGAGCCCTCATACTTTGTCTGTAGGATTGTAAAGCCATGCCTGCCACTTTGCAAAACAGGAAGTTCCTCAGAATGTTAAACATAGACTTACCACATGATTCAGCAGTTCTGCTTCAAGAGAATTAAAAACACATGCACACACAAAAACTTGTGAAAATGTTTTGGACTTAGTGGTGATGGTTGTACAACTCTGTAAATATACTAAATGCCACTGAATTTTTACACTTTAAAAGGGTGAATTTTGTGGTATATAAATTATATCAATGTGGTGGTCATACTAAAGAGCTTGGTACCCATTATATGCATGCTGCATTTAATGTGCATTTTCAGGAAAAAAAAAAATTGCAGAAGACAAATTAGCCTGTTGGTTTGAAATTTAGCACTGAAAGTCATAGGACCTTTGGGTGACTTTGACTCAAATGATTCAGCCCTGCTGTCATCTGAAAACTAAGCAAATTGCAAAGAACTGGTACAAAAAAGCACATTAGAGATCATCTAGTACCTATTCCAGCTCCTGATTTTAAGGAGGAGGATGCTGAGCCTGAGAAGGAGCAAGTGACCTGGCCAGAACCAGGGGGTCCCACCTAGCTGTCCTTTCCCACCTCTCTCCCCCACCCCCCTCAAATAATTAGTTGAGCTTCTTTTCAGCTGTGTTGCAAGTCATAACTAAGGGCTAGGGGGTGTTATTCATGACATCTGAAATGCAGAGACACACTAAGAAGGACAACACTGAGAATGGAGAAAGCAGCTTTTTTATGTGTTTGAACAAGGTCAGCTCTTCTTCTGGGGTTGTGCGTGGTTAGCACTTATGTATCCCGGGACAACTATAAAAAAACAACAAACAAGGCAAGGAGGGACAAACTAATTTTGGGCCACAGTTGTGAGGTCACTGAGGACACTAAAATGAAGACATGCTGTTATGGATGAGAGCAGAGGAATGTTGGCCGAGTGGCGTGATGACCTCCCCAGGCAGTTTACCCTTTCTCTGCAGGGAAGTCTTAAGTGCTGGGCTGATCGGGGCAGCTCTGCCCAAACCCAGGACACTTGCCTTTCCAGACCCAGGCGATCCCCACAAAGTATATTTTGAGGTAATTAAGAAACAACCCTGGCAGCCACCTTATTACTTTGTAAGAAGAACTTTTAAAAATATTATAGTCAAACTTTCTAATATTGCACTCTATGATGATATAAAATCAGATCCAACATGCTGGCAGTTGGCTCCTGAATGCAGAGCTCCTGGCCAGCCGGCTGCACAGGCCTGCTCGTCTCAGTAACCTCACTGGGACACGGCCCTGAATTTCTAGGACTGCATTTTTTTGGACTCCCTCTATAGCTGTATTAGGACTCTATAGCTTCATCACCACTTCACCTTAGCACAAAACCTTTCATAGTCTTCTTGAGCCCCTTTTAATCCACATTAACATTTAAACAGCTTTTAGAATAGCTAGAATTACAAAGCATTTTGTTTCTTTTTTTTTTTCACTTAATATCATTTTGTGTGTACTTTTGCATAAAGCTGTATTATTTTTATGTTGATCTTTGTGAATGATTATACAATAATCCAAAGAATTCAGTGTATTTAATCATTCCCCTAACAGGAAACATTTAGGTTGATTCCAGGATTTTTGTCTATTTCTAAAAACAGAACAAAAGGCTGTAATCAACATACCTGTACCTACAGCAGGTTTTCTCATAAAGTATTTTCCAGGTAGAGGCTGAGCACAGTGCCTGGGACATGGCAAGTGCCAGTAAATATTGGCAGTTATTATTGTTCTTCTCTGAGCAGGGGTTTCCTCATCTGTTAAGGAGGATAATGTTGGCACCTCTTACTGTAGTTGTAAGGATCATGTTTAATAACAGGTATGTGAAATGTCTGGCATGCAGTGGAAGCTCAGCACTAATGTCATCCTTTAGAAATGGGAGACGATCTGCCCTTCTGAGAGCCCTGGAGGAAGACTCTTTGCAGACACAAGAGCTTTGGTGAAGGCAATGGTATTCTGAGACTCAGAATCCACTCAGTTGTCTTTGATATCTCATATGCGATCAGCGGTGTGAGACGAGTTAGGGGCATTTGGGAGTCGTTGACGCTGGGGCACTGTTCCCCGTGATGATTCATCGATGTTGGCATGCTCTGTTCCTCTTTGACACGCCCAGTGCCCGAGCCACGCTGTGCTCTCATAGCTCGTGTTGCTCACCTGCGTCTTTGTTTACCCTCCTTCCCCTGATTGGAATGGCCTCCTCCTTTCCTAGCCAGTTGATTCACCAGGACGCCACTCAGACACTCTCTCTCCTCTGAAGCCTGTTGCCTGACACCCACAGTGAACTCACTCCTTGGAAGCCTGTTGTTTGCATCCCTGCCTTGGTGTTTATTTGCTGTCTGGTAGTTCCTGTAGTTCCTTTTTCTTTAGGGGTAGGATCATGTTACACTTGCTGGTCTCTGTTTCACCATCTTCCATCTAGAGGGTCCACAATAAATACTAGTGGGTTGAAAAAGTGATTTTTTAACTGATGTAGATGTCAATATATGAGATCTGTTCGGAAAGTATCCAGCCACGTACTATGAAAAATAGAGACATTTATTGAAGATGATGCAAGAAACATTGTACATGGGACGATGATGCCTCGTTCCTTCAAAGTAGGCACCTTGGGACCTCACACAGTTCTCCCAGCATCTCTTACCCTAACTCACACATGTTCAACATTCTCAAGGATTCTGGTTGCTGCAGGCCTTCCAGAACATGGATCACTTTCAACAGATCCTCAACCATCTTTGAAGCATTTGTGCCACACTTTTATTTGTGCTGCACTCAGTGCATCATCCCCGAAAGCCTCCTGAATCACCCCAGTAGTTTCTGCGGAGGAATGTTCAAGCTTAACGCAAAATTTGACACAGATTCATTGCTTGTTCAGTCATTTTGAATGCAATGGCCACACAGTACACAAGCTCACTCAACAGTGTCTGTAGCCCCACTGACTGTACAGTGATGATGTTGTTCACCCATGCGCACCCCAGTCTACTTTTCTTGGCTGCCAGGTTACATCAATGTCTTGCAAACTGTTCTCATTATATATATTAACAATGGCTGGATCCTTTCAGGACAGACCTCGTGTGTGTGTGTGTGTGTGTGTGTGTGTGTATATGTATAGTAGACTAAGTCTTAATTCTAGGAATTGTCTATTCTTGTTGACATTTATTAACTTAATGGAGCTTCACAAAGAGAATTGCCCATCAAGAGCTTATTTAAAATAGAAAGCAACAAAAGTGAAGAATATTCTCAGCCTGATCCATAAACCCTTCCCCAACATGATCTTCGTGCTCTTCCCCTGTCTTCCTGCTGAGTGGTGAGCACTTTGAGCACAGAGAGGAAGGTGGAGCCGTGAAATTGAAGGGGCCTGGATTCCTGACTAGTTGCTTGGAGAAGGAAACAACCAGGAGAGATGCCTGGGCAGGAAGGCCTGTGTCAGACTTGCACGAGACATAAATGTTTTTAGTGTTGAAATGCACAGAATACAGTGCCTATGCCTCTTGTCGGCTAGATGTTCTCACATTAAGGAATGGGCTGAATTAAAGGCCAGCACTGCCTTGATTTATGGTCCGAGTACAATCTGAGTAGAAATGTGTGCCCCCCACCATCTACAGTCTGCGGTTAGTCAGTATTTCTGAGTAATGCTCTGACGAGGTTTCCCCTGTGCATGCAGTTAATAACCACAGTGATCCGTCAGCCTCACGTTGTTGCTCATGTTTGCATGGGCTACCATCTGATGAATGTCTTGGCTGCAACCGGGACTGAGTCAGTCCTGAATTGTGAGTCACAATTCAGTAACCTAAAATCCACTGTAGCAAGTCATTATTTTCTAAACAGCTGACAGTCGAAGCTGGAAGTTCTCTCTCTCTGAGGTGACAAGCCTCCTATTTTGAGTTAGCAGAGATCCTGTGCAGGAATTCCAAGTTCAATTATGGTCCCTATAACTGAACCGTCGCAATCGGAGAGTCTCAACGAGCCATGGTGAATTCAGGACCATTGGCATCCCGATGAGATGGGATCCTGTAACCCACCCCAATCGGGAGGCAGTCAGACAGCTCAGCCTTCCAGCACCCAACCCTGAACTTGGACATGGCCCAGAAAGGCCTGGATCATGGAAAAGATTCTCATCAGACCCTTGCACCAAAGCCCTGTCCTTCACTCTTATGGATCCTTAATACACGATTTTCCTAAGCCCAGTTATCTGCTTTCCCAGCCTGAGAAGATGAGCCATAACAAGAGGAGGATGATACAGGGATGGGGAGATGGGAGGTGGGTGGTAGACAGATGATGAGAGCTGTCAGCCCAGGTCATGCCTGAGTGGGGGAAGAAAATGAAAACCCGCAATATACAAAGAATGACAGCATTACAGAATACAAGGGAGATGTGCAGGGTGAATCCCAAGGTCGCTGACAAAGTTAATTTCTGCTCATCACTGCTGTGGTTTAGCTGGTACAATTGTCCCTTTGAGCTTCTGCTAGGAGAAGGCAGCCTTTCACTAGGGACAGAGGAGCCCGTTGATTTCAGGCTATTATCCCAACTTACCTCCCTGCATCACTCACTCTTCTTTCTTTTTCCCTCTGGGTGCGCACAGAGGAGGACGCACAGAGACAGGGCTTGCCCTGAAATACCTTCTGCGCACAGGGTTCCCTGGAGGCCGAAACGGCTCTGTGCCTCAGATCCTCATCCTCGCCACTGATGGGAAGTCCCAGGGGCATGTGGCGCTGCCGGCCAAGCAGCTGAAGGAAAGGGGCGTCACTGTGTTTGCCGTGGGGGTCCGGTTTCCCAGGTAAGAGCCTCAGTCATGCTGGGTCAGCCCTCATGCAGTCGGCCTGGGGACCGTGACACAGCTGAGCCACGGGGGGAGAGGGGAGCTGGAAGGGCCATCCTGGTCCTTCCATGGATCCATCTTTTCCCCACTCTGCAATTTTGGCCCTGGTGTACAGGGGGCTCCAATCTTGGGAAGCCTGAGAGGTTGCATCCGCTTTGATTTTGTCCGAACACTTGGTTGCAAATACCAGAAGTTCGACTTAAATTTATTTGGGCAAAAATGGGAATTCATGGGGTCCTCTCATTTCACTGGGATGGGATGGGGCTCCCTCAGGGTGGGCAGGAGCCAGTAACTTTGATGCCATCGAGATTCTTCTTGTCCACCACATATCTCTGCTGTTCGCTCTGCCTGTCGCCTCTTCTCTCAGCCTGGCTCTCGGGAAGCTGGAACCAGGGCTGTGGACGGCGCTCCAGCTCGTGTGTTCACAGCTCCACCCCGGTGGGAAAACAGACATTTCCCCAGTTTTGAGTTGAATAATACAAGAAAGGATGCTGATTGGCCTGAGTTGGACCCTCCTCCTGGGGCCAGGGGAGTGGAAGCCTGAGACTGGGTGCCCCCCAGCCCCACTGTCTAGATGCTGGGCAAATGTGCCTTCCTAGAAGAGGGGGCACAGGTCCTTAGTGCTCTTAACCCTAAAAATGGACATTACATCTAGTCCCTGGGCCTCTAGTTGTTGTGGGCATTAACTGAAATGACTCTGGTCTGGGCACTGTGCCCAACACAGAAATCTCTGTACTGACTTTAGTGCATCATTCATTCCGTCAGTTAATAAATATAGTTGTCTTCCCCATGCCAGGCACTATTCTAGGCTCTTGGGATATGGAGACAATGATGCACAGTCTCTCAAAGCTTCCATCATAGGAAAGGAACTAGATAATAAATAAGTGAAAATGTCATTTCAGGTGGAAATAAAATGCAAAGGAGAAAAATAAAATAGGGTGAGAGGTTAAAGAATCATGGGGAATAGAGAGGAAAGCTGTTTTAGACAGCTTTGGAAGGTTCTTTAAGCTGCCTTTGGGGAACTGATTTTTGAGCAGAAACTTGAGTGAAGTGCAGAGCGAGCCTTCCACACATCAGAGAAAAGAGCAGGCGAGGCAGGCAGGTGGATGACAGGTGCAAAGGCCCTGAGGCAGTGGCTACCTTGGTGTGTTAAGGAAGGAACAGCAAGACAGCTGGGGAGGAGCTGGACCCCAGCAGGCAAGGGGGAGAATTACAAGAAATAAGGCAGAAGAAGTGGGCAGGAGTCAAGTCATAGAAACTTTGTGAGTCATGGTGAAGACTTTGGAGTTTATTGTGAGTAGGATAGGAAGTCCCTGGAGGGTTTCGAGTAGGGAAATGACATGTCTAGAAGGTCGTACTGGCTTCCATGCAGAGAATAGGCTGGTGGGATGGCGGTGAGGGGAGAGGCAGTCGTAGGGGAAGGGAGGAAACTAGTTAGGAGCCTCTGGAGTGGCCCACACAAGAGGCAAAGGTGGGTCCTGGCAGGGACGCAGCTGTGGGCTGCTGAGGAGTGGTCGGACGCAGGATCTGAGCAATGGAGCGGCCAGCAGGTTGGGGCCAGGAGGGCCGAGGGTGGCTGCAGCGCCCCGTGCGCCACCACTGTGGGGCCGTGACTGATCGGCCCCCTCTGTGTGCATGGGCACAGGGGAGTCTGTCCCAGGTCCTGGGAGGAGTGTTTGGTTTCTGTGCATTCAGAGGAGAACGGGGAGTTTTTTATAAATGAATTTCAGAGATGAATGAGGTTTTTGCCCTATTGCCAAACCTTGGTCTACTCTGATGATTTTTTGATGATAAGATTCTTCTAGATGCATTACAGACTGCCCAGTCATCTTAAAAAGAGGTTTTTAAACATAATTTAATCCTTTCTTCATGCCCCAATGTCATCCTCTGCACATCATTCCGTCCTGGGCACTAACAGTGCTGCGCTCTGCCCGTGGAGGGGTGCAGCTACCCGCCCTAGACGGCCTCACGTGGCTAGCCTTCCGGTTCTCACGTCCACTGTCCATAATCCTGCAGTTTGTTTTTCCATTACTAGCTGTCCTCGATTGCAGTTTGCTTGCTATCACCTAGCACCACTTTCTTTCATATCCTTTCTGGTTAATTGTCTGGCAAAACCAGACGACTCAGTCTGTTAGGGCTGCGTCCCAGTGAGAGCTGGTGGTTCTGAGTGAGAGGCCGTCTGGGAGGAAGGTCGTGGATTTGAACATGCTTACGTCATGACCCACGGTGGGGCTTCCTGGAGGACTTTCAGCCGTTACCCACATCCTAGATGGCCGAGGTCGCTGCTAAGCGGCCCCTGGGTCAGTGGGGTGGTGCTGCCGTCTACAAGGAGCCCACAGCCTAGGAGATGGGTGGGCGGGAGGAGGGCAGCCATGGGGCCACAAGTAAGTGGTCGTGACTTCTTGGCACAGGTGGGAAGAGCTGCACACGCTGGCCAGCGAGCCGAGGGAGCAGCACGTGCTGTTGGCTGAACAGGTGGAGGATGCCACCAACGGCCTCTTCAGCACCCTCAGCCACTCTGCCCTGTGCACCGCCGGCTCCCCAGGCAAGACCTCGCGGCCTGGGAGGGAGTGGGGTGGGTTAGGGGAGGGTTCCCCGAGGCAAGAGGTCAGGACCCAGGGAGGGAGGGCGAGAGAAATGGAGGCTGTCACTGGGTACTCCGCTCTGTCCCCATGTCCCACCCTGTGGATTTCACATCTGGGAGACTGAGCTTGTCTCCACGGAAGTAGAGGGGCCCAGGGCCTGTCCTCTGCTCAAGAGGAAGAATGAGGTCTGCTCCCCCTGCCTTGCTCAGCACAGAGGGGCACAGGCAGCCTTCAGGCTTGGGGTGAGATCCCTGTGTTCTAGTTGTCCTCGTCAGGGTCCACTGAGGAGCTCGAGTGACGTATGTTACGTAGGGTGTCCACATGCACATGTTCTGTGAAAGCCGTGCAGGGCGGGGCCCGTGCAGAGGAGATGTCGGGGATTGGCTGCCCCACTAAACAGGCAGGGTGGGGACCCTCACCTGGGGTGCTCTGCCCTGACAGAGACAGAAGGCGGCCCAGGGCAGGGGGTGGGGTGGAACCTCCAGGAGCAGGAGCATCTGCTGGGGGGGTGTGGGTGGCAGAAGAAGGGTAACCTGGTCTTCTCTGTTGGTGTGTGCCGTGGACGCAGACTGCAGGGTCAGGGCTCACCCCTGTGAGCGCAGGACGCTGGAGACGGTCCGGGAGCTCGCCGGCAACGCCCTGTGCTGGAGAGGATCGCGGCGGACCAGTGCCGTGCTGGCCACACTCTGTCCCTTCTACAGGTTTGTCTGCAAGGTCTGGAGGCCCCCAATGCCGAGCACTCACAAGCCACAGGGAGAACAGCACTTTGGGGTCGTGGCCGTGGAGCTCGTGGCAGGGATGGGAGGAGACCTGGGGGAGAGGCAGGGGCACAGCTCTGGAGTGACAGGGCAGAGTCTCCCTAACACACAACCCAGGTGCCCAGGGCAAGCCAGGGTGGCCATGTCACAACCGTTCTGGAAGGCCGGTGAGCGAGCCCGGAGCTGGCCCTACAGAGTGATGGTCTGGACTTGGGATATTAGTTTGGTAACTCGGTTCCTCTGAGCACCAGTGTCCGCATTATGCAGGCTGAGTGAGGCAGAAGGATGATCTGTGGATGAATTCCAGTCACGGAGGCTGTGGGGATGCTGAGTTCTTCCAGATTAGGGTCCAGGCACTCAGGAGCACCTGCTGCCTGGCCGCCAGCCCTTCCCTCGCAAACGCGCCTGCGCCGTCCAGCAGCACTTTACCTAGACTGCCTGCCACACAGCGCCTGTGCCCAGCTGGATCTTTGCCCCTTGGTCCTGCCCCCAGTGACTAGCTCGGAGCACGGCACACTGTGATGACATGAATGGCTTGGCCAAGAAGCCTTGGGGGCGGTGCTGGGCTGACGGAGAATCCAAAGGCCACCTTGGCTGGGAAGGGCCATGCCTCTGCACAGGGGTCAGAGGAATGGGGCCAGTAGAGGCTCGCTTCAGAACCCAAGCTCTCAAGTGAAGGGAGGCATTTGTTCCTTAGTGACCAGGTTCCAAGTGCCCACTCTGAGCCAGGCAGTGGGCAGTGAGGAGATGGCACAGTTGCTGGCCCCAAGGAGCTGGCAGCGCAGAGCGGGCAGTGAGGAGACCAGGTGCCGGGGTGGGTCCCATCCTCCCTGGGACCTCATGGAGAAGGTGCTGCTTGAGCAGTCTCGGGCAACTCGGAAGCAGAGCTGATGGGCAGGGGCACCTGGCGAGCCTGGTGGGTGGAAGGTGGTATACTTCCTGGGTTTTATGCGCAGACTCTGAGTCAGGCTACTGGATTTTTAATCCCAGCATCACTGCTAGTGAGCTGTGAACTTCCACTGCCTGTTTCTACATTTGCAAAGGGGCGTGGTAATAGCACCTGCCCTGCAGGGCTGTTGAGAGCATGCAGTGAGGAATAGGTGGGTGCACTAAGCTTGTATCCTCCAAGAACAAAGAACCTAGGAAGCTCTTCCTCAGTTCCCTCCCTCAGGAAATACCCACTAAGGTGACACTCCAGTGGGGGAGGCAGCCATAAACAAAACAAACATAGCAAGTGAGCCATTCAGCGGTGATAAATACTATGGAGGAAATGACAGCCAGAATGGGGATGGGGCAGGGTGGCAGTTTGGACTAGAGTGGCCAGGGAGGGCCTGCAGAGAACATGGCGTTTGTGTCTAGACCCGAGGGAGGTCGGGGCCGATCCCAGTGAAGACCCTGCCGACAGTGTCTGCTCCATCAGCCCCGATTCCCTGGGGCCTGCAGGGGAGGGAGCTGGGCCCGGACTTGTGGCTTTATGAGGTCACCAAGAGTAGGCATGGCAGGGAAGAGTTCCCTTTAATGAGCTGGCAGCATGACATACTGATTTCAGCAATTCCTTGAGTTCTTAATTGACTTAGCTTTTATCCCATTTTGCCCCAGGAAAGACCCAGCCCTACAGGTGAGCCCAATTAGCCTGCCTCTGGGGCGGGCAGCCAGGGTGGGGCCTTGTGGGAAGAAGCCCTTTTTGGAGAACTTTAGGGAACTTTTTTGCCAAGGCCCAAGTCTCCTTAGGTGAGGTCATACCAGGAGCTGCTTCCAGCCAAGAACGGGGCTTTCTGTCCACAAGAGGAGAAGCCACTCCTGCCGTGCAGGGCACGTTGCCCCAGAGACGCAGGAGAGGCGGGAGGGGAAGCCCAGAGGGCAGAGTGCACGGGCTCTGGAGTCAGGTGGTCTGCTGCGTCCAGTAACTGCGGGACTTCAGGCTTCCCCCTCTGCAAGATGGAAATAACCATCTCTTCAGGTGGCTGTGGATTCAAGGGAACAATGGAGCCACCCTGGGAATGGTGGCCATCCTGTTATTACAGAATGTGTTAGTGCTCAAATGGACCTGAGAAGTCATCAAGTCTGGTGGTTTGCAAATCTTCTTAAGCTGCGCAGCCTCATGTAGACACTTGTGTGGACCAGATAGAAGCGCACACATTTGGGATGAAGGGATGGAGCTGGGGCAGTGGCAGAGGCCTGGCACCTTGGCCTGTCAGTCCTGTCAGTCCTATTCTCTCTCCATTAAAGCTCCAAGGAAGGCAGGTGAGAGTTACTGTATAGAAGAAGGAACTGAAGATCAGAGAAGGAAAGTAACATGCCTGGGGTCACACAGCCAGAATCTGGTTCCTAGAATTTTTCTTCCCACTGCATTGTGGGCTTTGGAAAGTGACTTATAATAAAATGGTGTTTCCATAATTTGGAATTTTACACACAGATGTCTCTAACTTCTAATACAATAGATAGCTTACATTATCTTTCTTTTTTTTCAATTGGGTAGTTTGAAACATTCCTTATTCTGTGTGGAGATAAAAGGGTAGAATCAAGAAAGAAAACAAGGAAGTCTTTCTTGGCCCACTTGTGCATTGGAATCTTATATCATCTTTTAGTGTTGTAAATAATCTTCCAGGTTTCTACCCTCCCTTTAAACCTCTGATTTCTCTTCCCTTTTGTTTCCTTGGATTGTAGCTGGAAGAGAGTGTTCCTAACCCACCCTGCCACCTGCTACAGGACCACCTGCCCAGGTACAGTCTGCCTGTAGAATTCGCCAGCTCTTTCTGGGCCCTGGGTTTGTAAAGGGACATTTATAATCCTGGGCCAGAGGGAGGGGTTGGGCCCAGCTCTAGGGCAGAGGGAATGGGGCATCTGGGAGGCAGAGGAGTGTGCTCGTGCTGTACTCATTCCTCCTTGCCCCGTGGTATTTTTTCACTGAGAATGGAATGACAGCTTTGGAATGACTCCCCTTAACCCAGGCTCCTTGCATTGGTGAGAGGCAGAGAAGGGCAGGCCCTGAGCACCAGCTTTGCAGACGGCCTCAAATCCAGCGCCAAACTCGGGGCAAGACACCTGAGCGGTTTCCTCCTCTATAAAATGGGGTGACGTTTGCCTGATGTCTGGAATCCCCATTTCCCTCCTCTGCATGATAGGGCGTATCACACGTTGGGAGCTAGTGAAGATTCAATGGGTAAAGCCCGTGGAATGGGCTCCCTCAGCTATAAAATCCCAAACACAAGGACTTTCCAACACCATCGTGCATGATTCAGCGCAGTCCCCAGAGTGCCCTCACCGTCCCTTACCTGGGGCCAGGGCCTCCACTGACCCGGGAGCGGGAAGTTGCCCTTGAGTGTGTAGGTGTCAGTCGCCGTGTGGATCTGCCACCCTGCTGAGGCCAGGAGCCTGCCTCCCAGAGCAGAGCCAGTGGTGGGACACAGCGGGGTCACAAGTGTTCCTACCTGGGGTCAGGTGATCCCTGCGGCATCCCCTTCCATGGTTTTAAAGTTCCAGCATCACTGGCCTCTGAAGCACAGGAGGCTCTGACAGTGGGGCTGTTTCTGCTCAGAAATGAGAGTTTGAGGACTTACAGTTTTGGAACCAGAATGACCTGGGTTTGAGTCCCAGCTCTGCCCCTTACCAACTGCCTGACCTTTGGCACAAAACTTCTACCGGCTGATTTTCAGCTTCCCCGTCTGCGAAATGGGGGGTTTTACAGTACCTATGTCATAGGATTGTTGTGACAGTGAAAGGAGAGCATGCATATATTGTGGCCAGCACAGTCCCTGGCACATAGTAGATGCTCAACCAAAGGCCACTGTTGCTGCTGTCAGGGAGCCCCCAGTATTTTCCACGATGTTCCAGCTAACACGAGAGCAGGCCCAGCGAGGTGCTCAGAGTTAGCCTCAATCATTTCTACCTTTGAAAAGTCTATAATTACAATGAAGTGACCACCAAGTAATATATTTACATTTTACATTTTTTTTTTTAGCAACAAGGACAGAAATCTCTAATCCTAATAGCAAGCACATTCAGCTGCTCATCGAGTCCTTGGACTATATGAGCTCATGAAGGTCCTCTTTGTTCTCTGTAGCCCTGAGAGGAAGGTCTTGTGGTTTGCCGGCATTTTTTAATAATTGGTAAAGAAATTGGCAGGGAGCTTAGATATTGACCACAGGGTATCAGAGATCAGACACTTCAGAATGGGCCCGATTTTGACATAGACTGTGGTTTCCTGTGTAAAATTTCAGCTTGAAGAGGCATCACTCATAATTCGCACCTCACGTCCAAAACCAAATGCTGTTACTACCTGTTGTGGGGCGTTTGCTTTGTGCTGAGACTCTCTGTGGATGGATTCATTTCATCCACACAATAACACCGTGAACGAGTTCAGTGACCATCACCCCTTCTTAGATGAGGATATGAAGCTTGGAGAAGTCAGTAAAGGTGCCCGGGGAAGTGGGGGAGGCCACGTTCATTGCTGAGCATCCAACTGCAGGGGCCAAAGGCTCGTGTGTTGCTGTGTGGGATGCAGAGGCCGTTAGCACCTCCACGTGTGGAGCATAGAAGAAAGGGCACCATCACCCCCGCAGCATCCCTGAGCTCTTCATCCTTGTCAAGCTCAAGTCTAACACCAGTTAATCGCTGTGGTTGCCCTGAGCTCCTCCAGGCAGCAGTGGGTAATCCAGGCTGGTGTTCCCAGTGTCAGAGCCAAGATCCACGTGCTGTTGGCACATCCCTGAATTAGCCTGTAATTCACACGGGGCCCTACCAAGCCCACCACTAAGTGTCCCTTATCCACCATGCTCAGCCCCTTCTATATGAACTTGTTCTTTCCCCTCTCTGCTGCAGGGTTCCTAGTAGACTAGGTGGGAAGGGAGGGTTGGCCCCTGGTGGGGCAGGATGGCCTGCGGGACTCGCATCTCTGCACCCCTGTGTGCTGCTGTGTGTGTCTGTTAATGGGCATCTCTCTGACAGGCCCTTGTGACTCCCAGCCCTGCCAGAATGGTGGCACGTGTGTCCCAGAAGGACTGGACAGGTACCACTGCCTCTGCCCTCTGGCCTTCGGAGGGGAGGCTGACTGTGGTACGTATGCATGGGCCTCCTGAGGCTCTGGCCACTGGGCAGCAGGTCGGGGATGGGCTCCCCCTTCTTGCTGCAGGGGAGAAACCGGCCGAGGAGTTTTTGGCCATCTAAACGGCTCTCCAAATGCACCACTGCTCTGCCATCCCGTGTGGTGCAGCCTCTGAGTGCGCCATGCACCAATAATTCTGGTGGCAGAGCTCTGGGTAGGACAGTGGCCCCTGGCTCATCAGCTGTAGAACGGCCACTGCTTGATGTTTGAGCACTGCCAAGCCGACCTGAAGAGCCAGCCCAACTCTGGGTCCCGGTTCCGGGCAGAATCTTTTCTTCTCTGCTCTATGAAAGTGGAGCACGGGGCCTCAACCCCTTTTGGTTTTAAAGGTATGAAATGAAGATTATAATAGGCTTTACCTCAGTGGGTGGTTGAGAGTTTTTTGTTTTGTTTTTTGAGACAGAGACTTTGTGTGTCACCCCCGGGTAGAGTGCAGTGGCATTGTCATAGCTCACTGCAATCTCAAACTCCTGGGCTCAAGTGATCTTCCTGCTTCAGCTCCCCCAAGTAGCTGGGACTACAGGTGCCCGCCACCATGCCCAGCTAATTTTTTTCTATTTTTCATAGAGACAGGGTCTCACTCTTGCTCAGGCTGGTCTCAAACTCCTGACCTCAAGTGATCCTCCCGCCTCAGCCTCCCAGAGTGCTAGGATTATAGGCATGAGAGTTTTAAATAAGATTGCATATGCAAAGTGCTCAGTACAATGCTTGACATGTAGTAAAGTCTTGTTAAATAATAACTTTTTTAAAAAATGTGGCATTTGGGTTAATTGGAGATCTATACGGAAAAAATGAATCTTGACGCTGTACCTCACAACCTACCCCCAAAATCAATTCCAGTGGGATCATAGACTTAAATGTAAAAGGCAAGGCAGGGAGGCTTCTAGAAGAAAACACAGGAGCGTATCTCCCTGGTCTTGAGGTACACAAAGACCTCTCAGGACACAAAAAGCATTAACCATAATGGGAAAACGTTATAAAATCGATGCCATTTTTCTTTTTAAAAAGTGCTTGGCTGGAGACCCGTAGGGAGAGCCGGGAGGGAGCGCTGCTTGTCTGGCCTCGTCTCTGACGCTGTGATGCTTCGTGGTCACTTAAGCCCCTGTGGCCCCGGTTTCTCTGTCCCATCTCTCCTGGGAGTTTCTCCTGGCCCACATGTGTTTTGGGCATCTTGGGTGGGACTGATCTGCACGTTCCAGTGGCCACAGCATGACAGTGGGTGTCGCTGTGACTCTGGCAGCCCCAAAGCTGAGCCTGGAATGCAGAATCGATGTCCTCTTCCTGCTGGACAGCTCGGCGGGCACCACTCTGGAGGGCTTCCTGCGGGCCAAGGCCTTCGTCAAGCGGTTTGTGCAGGCCGTGCTGAGTGAGGACTCCCGGGCCCGAGTGGGTGTGGCCAGGTACAGCAGGGAGCTGCTGGTGGCAGTCCCCGTGGGGGAGTACCAGGACGTGCCAGACCTGGTCAGGAGTGTCGACGGCATTCCCTTCAGTGGCGGCCCCACCCTGACGGGCAGTGCCTTGTGGCAGGCGGCAGAGCGCGGCTTTGGGAGCGCCACCAGGACGGGCCAGCACCGGCCACGCAGAGTGGTTGTCCTGCTTACTGAGTCACACTCGCAGGACGAGGTGGCCGGTCCAGCACGTCACGCCAGGGCCCGAGAGCTGCTCCTGCTGGGCGTGGGCAGTGAGGCCGTGAGGACAGAGCTGGAGGAGATCACGGGCAGCCCGAAGCACGTGATGGTCTACACGGACCCTCAGGACCTGTTCAACCAAATCCCAGAGCTGCAGGGGAAGCTGTGCAGCCGGCTGCAGCCAGGTAAGGTCTCAGCGGCTGGCCCAGGGCTGGCTGGACAGTGGGTGGGTCCTTCCTCCTTTTGGTCACCACTTACTCTCCCCCAGCACCTGTGCTAGGGCCTGAACACACAGCCCCTCTCTTCTCTGTACAGCCACATGGCAGCTTCTCAGGGTACTTGTCACTAAAATGGGAAGGACAGCACCAGCTCCCGAGGGGCTCCTTGTGAGGAGTAAGACAAGCAGCATACACAGTGTAGCCATCAGTGAGTTTTAGGTGTTGCTGTTTATTGTTGTGATTTATTATTGTTGTTAAGGTGCTCTGAATCTACTAAACACGCTCTAGGGCAGCAGTTTTCCCGCTTCTTTGATGGCAACCCACAGCGGGAAATGCGTTCCCAGTACACACATGCGCACCCACAGCTGAAACAGACATTTCCCAAGATGATACCTATCCTGTCTACCCGGGATGCATCATGACGCTTTTCTGTTCTGTTTCACAAGCCACGAGGTTGATTTGGTGACCCGCTATCGGAGGATGCTCTGGGGAACACGGTCCGGGGAATGGAGGTTGCCACGCAGTGGGCAGGGACTTGGCCCATGGCCAGAGATGGGCTCCCCGAGTTCTTTTGCAGGAAGGTGGCCTTGGGAAGCTGCACGTGGGTTTCAGCTTCTCAGCTGATGCCACTCTCCCCAAGGCAAGAGCCCTCCCTCCTGTGGGGTTCCCCTCCAGGCTGGTCTCCCATCACAGCCAGTGTGCTTTTGTTCTACATTTGTCTTTTGTTTTGCTCTAGAATTGTTGTAGATTCACTGAGGAAAAAAAAGTGACAATAGTAGAGCTCCCTACACCCCACACCCAGTTTCCCCGTATTAACACCTACAGCACTGTGGCACGTCCTTACAGTTAATGAACCAATGTTGATACGTTGTTATTTACTAAAGTCCCTGCTTTAGTCACATTTCCCTAGTGTTTACCTACGGTCCTTTTTCTGTTCCAGAATCCCATCCTGTTCAGTCAGCCTGTTTCCTTAGGCGCCGGGTGGTTGTGACAGCGTCTCAGACTCCTTCCTTGTGCGGGAGTGGTTTTTAAAAACCAATAAATGAGAGCATCAGATCCTCTAACTCTGTACTTAAACCTTTCCAGTGGCTCCTTTTGCACTTGGAGTAAAACCCACACTTCTTCCGCTGGCTTCTGGGAGCTGGCTGTGGTCCGGCCCCTGCGGGCCTGTCTGCAGCCCCTGCCCGGGAGAGACCTCCTCCCCGGCTGAGGAGCACCCCTGCCCTGCCCTGCCCCACCCCACTGGCTCACACTTGCTCGTTCTCAGTTCTTAGCTGCAATGTCACCTTCCTGGAGAAGCCCTGACTCCTCCTCCCGGTTTTGTTATGTTGCCCTGCTGGTCTCTCTCAGAGTCCCAGCTCTCCCTCCGTGCTGCTCACACCATTTGCAATTCTGTATTCACTTCATGTCTGTCCCTCTGGACTGCCAGCCTGCTGAAGGCCGGCAGCGGCGGCCCGTTGTGTCCTCACTGTATGATTAGTGCCCTGTACACAGTGGACGGGTGAAGGTACAGGTGAGGGTGATGTCACAAAGGGTCCCCAAAGCCCAAGGGCTTACATAGGGCAGGCGCTTATTTCTCTCACATGCAGCTCAGAGGTGAGTGGGCTAGGCCAGCAGGGTGGCTTGGCTGCCTTGTGGCTTCCACCTTGAGGCCCAGGGTCACCATTTCTCAGCCTGCAAGAAGCGGGGAGGGGGAAGTGGAAGGCAAGCAGCTTCCACTTGCACAAGTTTGAAATTGCACAAGTTCAAACTTGGAAATTGCATAACTATGTCCAATCACATCCCATCAGATAGAACGTAGACACGTGGCCACCCTGGCTGCCGGGGAGGCTGGGAAATGTAGTCTAGCTGGGCATTCGCATTCCTGCTCGTATTCTAGGAGGAGAGGGGCATTTGGTGACTGACAGGAAGGCATGGAGGGTGGAGACTGCAGCAGACCAAGCAGCCTGGCTGACTCGGGCTCTGTCCAACCTCGAGCAGCCCCCACGGTGCAGCTGGGCCCAGAAGAGGGCTCTGGCCAGCAGGGCCCACGAGGCTTACTCCGTGTGCCCCTGCAGGCTGCCAGGCACAGTCACTGGACCTCGTCTTCATGCTGGACGCCTCGGCCTCAGTGGGGCCCGAGAACTTCGCTCAGATGCAGAGCTTCGTGAGAAACTGTGCCCTCCGGTTTGACGTGAACCCCGACGTGACGCAGGTCGGCCTGGTGGTGTACGGCAGCCGCGTACAGACCGCCTTCGGGCTGGACGCGCATCCCACCCTGGCCGCGGTGCTGCGGGCCATGAGCCAGGCCCCCTACCTGGGCGGGGCGGGCTCGGCCGGCACGGCCCTGCTGCACATCTATGACAAGGTGATGACTGTCCAGCGGGGCGCCCGGCCTGGTGTCCCTAAGGCTGTGGTGATGCTCACGGGTGGGCGGGGGGCGGAGGACGCGGCTGTCCCTGCCCAGAAGCTGAGAAACAACGGCGTCTCCGTCTTGGTTGTGGGTGTGGGGCCCGTCCTGAGAGAGGCACTGCGGAGGCTTGCGGGTCCGCGGGACTCCCTGATCCACGTGGCAGCTTACTCAGACCTGCGCTACCACCAGGACCAGCTCATCGAGTGGCTGTGTGGAGGTGAGTGCGCGAATGCACACCCTCGGGGCTGCCTTCGAGGCACGGCCTCCGTCTGAGCCGTCATGCAGGTCATTACAAGGACAGCGGCTCTTCCCAGCCACTCGGCACTCGCTTTCCCTGTGCCGGGTCCTGTGCTAACTCCCATGCTGCATAAAATCCTGCAGGAGGCCTGTCCGGCCCCATTTGACATCTAAGGTGCAGAGACTTTAACAATTTAACTAACACAGATAACTCCTTCCCAAACTTGAGAATTTATGCATTCCATTTAAATGGAAGACATTTTTAGGACATCCCTACCCCCCGCAAGGCTCTAAGGACCCCACATTGACACTGACCTAGGTAGTAAATGACACAGCTATGAGCAAACAGGGCCAAGCCAGCCTGACTCCAGGGCTTCCTTTTGCCTGTGACCTCCTTTCCACCTGATAAAAAGCCCATGGTGGTAATAAGGGTAGTAAATGCTGCCGAGTGCACAGCACAACCAAAAGAATCCCCGTATGCGCACAGGAAAGCTGGGTGGAGGTCGGGTCTTGCTAACCTAGCCGAGTAGCATGGAGCACCAACCATTTGCTAACCTGTTGCTTCAGGGCCAAGGGAGGCACTAAGATGTGTGAGACACTATTCTAGTGGCCTTGCGTGGGTACTGGGCTTATTTAGGGGAGGGGTCTTTGGGTCTGACCCAGGCCGGGCCTGGTGGGCATGTTCTCCATTGTAGAAGCCAAACGGCCAGTCGACCTCTGCAAACCCAGCCCGTGCACGAACGAGGGCACCTGCGTCCTGCAGAACGGGAGCTACCGCTGCGAGTGCCGGGCTGGCTGGGAGGGCCCCCACTGCGAGAACCGTGAGTGGGGCTCTTGCTCCGTGCGCGTGGGCCGGGGGTGGTTTCCTGCGTCCTGCCAAGTCACATGAACGCTGCTGCGGGCGGGTTCTAGGGCATTAGCTCAGCAGAAGGAATCAATCAATCATTGATTTGTTCACCCACAAAGCAGTTGGTACCTTGTAGATCCCAGACTTTGTTCTAGGTGTGGGTAATACGGCAGTAAACAAAACAATAAAAATCTCTGTCGTTGTGGAGTTTCCATCCCAGTGGGAGACAGACAGTAAACAAGATAAGTGCAGCCTCTAGTTTACTGGCTGGTGCTGATCCTGACAGCTGGGAGGGAGCCCTGCCTGGGAGGGAACGGGAAGATGACAAGGATTTGGCACAGAGGCAGGTGGGTGGGAGCCGGTGGTGGGAGCTGGTGGAAGCTCTTGGGTGAGTGTTTCTATTTGCTCAGTGAAATGGGGGGGGACAGTGAGAGTGGGGATGGGGAGGAGGTGCTGGAGGCTGGAGAGGGAGGATGAGAGGTAACTGTCTAGGAGAGGAGAACAGATTAAGGATGTAGACAATGATTGTTGGCAGCATCATGGGACCACCTGTGGCTCCTGTTGATGAGTTGAAAGTTAGAACAGCCAGAAATCAGAAAACAATTCCAGTCGGAGCCTTAGGTTTTCAGCCACCAGCAGAGATTGGCTTCCCAAGGCTGGGGAGTGCATCTGAAGGGGCCCACGAGGTTCCCGATTGGCTGAGGGGAGGACACAGATGCTCCTGCCCTGAGGGTTCACTTCCTTCCCCAGGGGTCTTGAGAGGAGATGCCCCCAAGGCACGAGGCTCCCGCTAGGACCCTGCGGGACAAAGAACACCCTCCCAGCAACGACAGAGAAGACCTGGGCACCCTGGGCGATGAAAGGCACCTGCCCTCAGCAGAGTGTCTGTCCTCGGGGTCCTTGGAGTGTCTGCCTCCAGCTCTGCTCTCTCTTGCTGCTGTCCTCACCCAGGAGGATGTCCTGACTGCAGCCATGCTGCTTAGGGACAGTGGGAGCAGCTGACGGCATCCCGAACGATGATGTTGAAAACCCTTGATATGTAAGTAAACACTGACTTTCTGTACCTGCTTGGGCCTTGCAGAGGCTATGTCATCTGCCGCCAGGGGTCCTGGAGACTCCAGAGGAATTTGATGGCCTATTTGAGGTTGACTTTACCCACAGCAAGTGCTGGATAGAATGTTGTTTAGACAGTAATGCCCAGCAGAAGATATTTACTAGAGCATCATCTGGACCACCAAAGCGATGGCATTTCAGGATGGAAAAGGGGGGCATTTTCCCAAAGATGTCCTGGATGCATTAGCTTTGGGTTTGAAAAGGGGTTTGAGTGGCATTTGTGACTTCTGGTGATTGCATCAAGGGCTTGGAAAGGTCCCAGTCTGGAATGTGACCAGTTAACCAGCTTGTTTGATGATGGGGGAGGGGCTGAGTGTGCTAACAGCCCAGGTCTGGAGGGGCCGTGAAATTGGTCTGAGTACTGACTGGGCAGCACGGCCTTGGAGGGTCTTCCTTTTAAAAGAGTCTACTTAGGAGGGGTTAATTGCGGTGTTTATTGAATTCTTTCCTTACGCTCCTTTTAGCGGGGCAAAGAAATGTAAAATTTTTAAACAAAGATAGGATAAAGAAATTTATAGAGGTTTTGAGGTTTTGCTTTTTCAAGTACTGAGCTCATGCTGTCTAGGCTTTTGTTTTGCTTGTCTACACCTAGTTTTTAAAGGAGTGTTTTGAGAAATATTGTTGGTTATTTATTTAATAGGAATATTTGTACCTATGTGGCAAAGAGGCTTATTTGGAATATTTTTTGGCAAACTGGATACTTACCCCTGCCATATTTAGGAATTATTCCCCTGGGTCATGTTATTTACAGTTGGATTTTCAGGAGAAACCTATGTAGAGCTCGGACATAAATCCAGAGACTTTATCATGGTTTTTCTTTATAATACAAATATTTTAACATAACGTTTTATATAGGAAAGTTCAAGGCTGCTTTGATTTAAACACCACTTAGCTTTAAGAACTTCATTTCTGGTGCTCGATAAGTGCTTAAAGAGTTAATCACTGTGATATTATCAGACAGTAAAAATAAAAAATCTGGTGTACCCAGCACTGTCGTGGCAGTCATTTGTGTTCAAGAGATAGTTTTGTTGATAATTTCCTATTATTTCACAGTCTTTCGTAGAAGGCAACGTCAGGGCAGGATCACATGCCCATCTAGCATATGCTGATCGGTGAGGTCATGGAAATTACATGCATTTATTGTCTTTAAATTGATAGCAGCTTAGTCATTTTATATTGTAGGTTCTTTGTCTTGTTCAGGGCTGATATGGGGCGGCCCCATTTGAATTACTTGGACTGAAAACAAACAACAAACCAGGGGCCCTGGGCTTACCCATCAAAGGCCTTTGCTGTTTCTTTTTGGGAGCTGGGGCCACAGCCCTGGAGCCTTTTTTTTTTTTAACCTTTTGTAGTGAAAATAGTTCAACCTTTTTCAGTGCCAAGCCTAGGGGCAGAGGGAATTCCTATATTATGGCCTAACCAGCCAAGCCTTTTCCTTTCATTTAAAAGAAATTAGCTTTCACTTTTATTTTTAGCTTTAATTATACAAGTAATATATAAATTTATTCTCCTTGCAAAAACTGAAACGTTGCAGATAGATAGGTCATTAATCTCTTTATTTTCTCTGAATGATACTAATTCCAGCCATCTTGCTGGATCATCTAGTTCTAATAGTTAATTGCTTCTCTTGCTTTTCTAGAGAAATATCATTTAAAAATAATGACAGTTTTGTCTCTTCCTTTTAAAGTTGTATGCCACTTTGCATTGCCTAGGGCCTCCAGAATAGAATAATGCTTCAAAAAGTCATGATATAGCATATCCATATCTGGTTCTTGACTATAGGGATTTTCTCACCATTATCAGGTTATCTAGATAACTAGGAGTGTTTATTATGCGTGCTGAGATTTACGGTATTTTTTTCTCTTCTTTTGAGATCATGTTTTTTTCACATTTAATCTGTTAATATGAAAAATTACCCCTTTGTATATTTTCATTGAACTATTCTCGACTTTTTGGATAAACTATTGGTCATGATACATCTTTCTATAAATGCTGCTAAATTTCATTTTGCCAATTTTTTGTGTGTCCAAAATTGAGATTTGGTTCTTCTCTTGCAATATGTGTTGACCTTTTGGTATCAGAGGTATGCTAACTTTATAATGGAGAACACATATTTCTCAAACTTTCACTATGCTATAGTCATAGTATTTTCTTGTAATTTAAATTTTGCCAGTATCTGTACTAAAGGCCTTCTTTTCAGTTCTGCTATTTTAGATTTCCTTAGGTTGCTTTTTTAATTGTATTAGTCTATTCAATGAACCAGATTTTGGTTTTGTCATTTTTTAAATAAATACATTTATGCCTTATTTACTACTTAGGTGGCCCTCCAAGTATTGGTATGTTTTTTGCCCCTAAGAATTATTTAGGAGTGTGTTTAACATCTACAGATATTGATACTCAATCACCTACGTTTCTGCAGATGTTTCCTGTGTATTTGGTACATTGTTAATTATACAATTGACCCTTGAACAACGCAAAGGTTGGGGCACTGACCCCCCTGTAACTTTTGACAAAACTTAACTACTAATATTAATAGCCTACTGTTGACTGGAAGCCCTCCTGAAAACAGAAACAGTTAATTAACACATATTTTGTATGTTTTATGTATTATATTCTTATAATAAAGTAAGCTAAAGAAAAAATGTTAAGAAAAACATAGTATTTACTATTCATTAAGTGGAAGTGGATCACCCTAAAACCCTTCATCCTTGTGTTGAGCAGAAGGAAGAGCAGGGGCTGGTCTTGCTGTCTTAAGGGGGGCAGAGGTGAAAGAAAATCTGCATGTAACTGACCCACCTGCCCCCTGCACAGTTCAAACTCCTATTGTTCAAGGGCCAACTATACTATTAACGTCTTTTTTCAACTTTATCTTTGTTACTTGATTTAAGGAGGCTTAAAGTCTCCTGGTTAGGATACTGCCTTGTAGGTCACCAGTCTTTACTGCATGTATTTTGAAGTTCAGTGTGTAAATAACCAAGACATCTCCTCTCCTTGAGGTAAAAATTGACGCAGGCCCTGCCCCAAGTCATTCCATGAAATACAAGGAAAACCCAAAATACAATGAACATTTTATTAAAAAAAAAAAATCTAACTCCCCACTTGGTAAAAGATCACCAAGTGTTTATGACAAAGGAAATAAATGCCCTGGGATTAGAAAGACAATAAGAATAAAAAAGACCTTTAGTTCTCAGGAACCAGTGTTAGAGAACTCTGATTCAGAACCCCCCAAAATGAGGCAGAGATGACAGATGAAATGTTTCAACCTGTGTTAAAAAAGACAGGGCAGCACAAGGAACAGCACTGCCAATTTTACGAGGGAGACCACCCTAACCAACTTTTTTCTTGGAAGGGGACTGGACATTAATCAGAGACTAAAAAGCATTCTATTAAATAACTCTTCCCTTAAAAATGGCCTGGCCACAGGACTGAATCTGTAAACACAGAGTAATTTTTTCCCCCCTATGGTAACGTAAAAAGTCAGTTAAATCTCAAAAGACACTTTTCACTGTTCTAAATAGGATTTTAAACTTTTTTTCCTACATAATACAGCATCACTTAAAATTTAAAGGCAGTTGATTCAGCCCTGCCTTGGACTGGGAAAAAAGTCCTTAACTTAGTGGGGTCAGTGCCTTAGCTTGGTCCCAAATATTTCCCCCATACTGTTTCTTGAAACTCATGTCATAGACAGTTTTATACAGGTGGTGTCAATGCTGTTTAAAAATCACCAAAGACTGAGTCAGACCTACCTATATTGGAGAGTACAAATTGGAAGGCAAGGGCAGTTCAACCCTCAGCACTGCTAAGAGATGACGGTCGGGAGTTTAGGTCTTCCCACTCACCAAGGCCTCGGGACCCACAGGACAGGGCCCTGTCCCTTTGACTTCTCTTCCACCGATGTCTAAACATCACAAGGTTTCCATTACTTAAAAATCTTGATGAAGCAATTGATGAAAACTTCCAAAAAGAAACACAGAATATCCCTAAATACAACAATGTCTTGTTTATACCCAATAGACTTGGCTCTCCAAAGAAGCCACCTTTTTTTGTTGTATTGTGTCCTTTAGCTCTGAAAAGGGACACAGCCTCCTCTTAGCCGAAGCTCTCCATTCACCGTACCTCAGTCCTTTTTCTTCTCAACAGACTCACCCTTTCACAGACTTGCTGCTTTAACGACACAGGATTGTCACCAAGGTCCATATTGACACGAGAGTCTTTCGCTGAAGCTGGTTTCCTAACTCGCTCCTTTCTTCTCCCATTCCTAGGGTGCCATTCAAATACCAACACCCACCCCCCATAAAAAAGGTAAATTAGTTATCCTCTGTAGCAATCTTTATATTCTTAAAAAATATTTTAAGCACGGAAGCAGTTAGGAATAGAGGTGACATATATTTCAAACCCTGTGTGTTCACTGCTGCTTGGAGCACCTATTCAGAGATTTTGAGGCTGTGGCATAGCTGGGAGTGCTGCAAGTGATTAGTGATGTCTGCCAAGGCTGCACGGGAGCAGGAGCTCTGGGGCTTGCACGGACTCAATAGTTTGGCAGGTGCCCACACCAATGGCTATGTCTCCCGCAGGTAAGCAGAAGAGGAATGAAGAGCAGAGTTTGCCAGAAACAAAGGCACCCCTAGGCATGTTTTTTAGCGTACAAATGAGTAAGGGATTAATAACACTTTTTGTCTAGCCCTCGGGGGAGAAACCCAGTCATAGCACGCATTCCTTGTTCACACCTTGCTGAGCCTTTGCCACTAGCCAGGTGGGTGACTTTAGGCAAACCACGTCACCTGTCTCAATCTGTTTTTTTAGTTTTAATGGGAGAAGCCTTTTGGAGTCCCTGACTTTTTGATTTGAAAACTGCTCAGTCACAGTCTGTCCCCAAGCTGCAGCTGTCCCTCAGAATCTACCGATAACTGCATGGTAGGCAGGTCAAGGACCCCAGCGTCCTCAGGCTTCCTGGTAAGAACACTTGAACCTGAAAGTGTTTGGGGACTGACCAACCAGAAAGAACAAGGGCCTTGGTCAGTGCCCAGGACGGAGCCAAAGGCAGAGTGAAGCCGGCCACTTCCTGCTGAGAGCTGAGCCCTCACTCAGAGCTGGCACCAAAAGCTGTAAAGCACCGCCTAGGTTGGAAGAGGAGCCCCCACCTTGGTGACAGTTCTGCAGGCCCTGCGGGAGGCTGGGCGTGACCGCTTACCTTGGCCTTCTGGAGGACGGTGCCTTTGCCTGTGACCATGACCGAGAGAGGCCTGTTCTTGAGCGTGATTGCGGAGTTGACTGGGGTGCAGTCCGGGGCAGGCGTGGGGGTGGCAGCTTTAGGCTGTGGTTACAGGAGAAGAGCACGGCCTGAGTCAAGGGGCCGGAGCCTGACCCACCTCCCCGGGCGGCGTCCAGGAGACCCTGCAGGCAGCTGAGAGGCCGAGGCGCCCGGCACTCACACGGGGGCTCACGTTCTCCAGGTGGGTGGTGTCCACGGTGGTGCCCAGCGTCACAGGCCCTGCCTCAGCCTTCTTCAGGTTGTCCTTCACCTCCACGATGTTGAGCTCCAGGTCCACGCGCCTGCTCTCCTCCACCCGGCACTCCTCGTCTATCTCCCGCAGCTTCTGCTCCAGGCTGGCCAGGACCCCCTTGTCTGGAGAGAAGATTAAACCAGCCGCAGAGAACGGCATTTCAGCCAAGGCCAGGGAGCCCTGCTGGGTGGAGGCAGGGTTTACACACACCCCCCACCGGAGAAGGGCCCCAGGGAGATGTGGACCCCAAGTGTGGCCCCAACACCCAGAGCCAGGATGGGCCTCTCTGTGTGCAGCAGGCAGCCTCGAAGCCCAAGACCCGTGTCAGCATTCTGCAAGGATCGGGAGGGCTCTGCCTTCACTAGAGGGCACGAGTCTGTCCCTTCTGGTAGGTTCTCAGAGGCTCTCCACTGTTTTGCTATCTGCTATTTTGACAGTGACCTAAAAGGACGAGGGAGGCTTTATTAACGAGCCCGGGAGGAGGCTTGGGCTGTCTGCCCCACACGGCCCCCACAGTCCTCCAGCGCTGGGTGCTTCCCGAGGCCCCACAGAGCAGGGACCTCAGCTCCCACCCCTCTGTGCCCTGCTTCATGCTTCTGCTCTTAACCCTGGGGCTCTCAGGTTGGGACTGCACACCAAGAACGACGGCCTCCTGCTAGAGGAAAGTGTCCCATACAGAGTCCCCAGCACAGGTCAACAACCCCCCAAAAACTTAAGTACTGTTTCCAGGCTGTATGGTAAATAATCCTGTGTCAGGGGACAAGCAGTAACAGGAGTCACTGTGCAAGAATAAAATACAGTTCCTATGCAGGGGTCAGTATCAATACTTTGAGGATCCCTTTCTTATCTGTGACTTACTAACCCAGGATCCACAGGGCTTATTTTCCAGGAGAATAAACTGTAGTGAAAATTCTTTGTCTTCTTCCACCTGGAATATCCACATAGGAGAGAAAGGGCTGGGAGTCTCCCCTTCCTTCCTCAAAGCCCCGGCTCCACGCCTTCTCAGGGGTTTCAAGGACTATCACAGAGGAGTCTCTGGTCACATCTGTCAGCTCACGTCCCACCCTCCAGTCTTGCTGGATGGAAGGAAGCCCAGCTCCTGTCCCCCTACCTCTGAGCACTAGGCCACCAAACCCTCAGGACCAGAGGGTGCTCACGTGTGGAGACAGAAAGCAGGCCGAGGGCAATGAGAAGGGACTACTAACAGGTGACGAGGTCTCTTTGGGGTTCTAAAATTGATAGTTGCATAACTGTGAATATACTAAAAACAATTGATCTGCACACTTTAAATGGGTCAATTGCGTATCTGGATTATGTCTCAATAAAGCAGTTATTAAAAAAACCAGTGGGCAACTCTGTACCCTCACCAAACAGCTGACTTTGTCCCCAAACCTGTTCCACTAATTTCATTTGTTCATGCAACTCTGCAGTTTAAATATTAAATGACCACACAGTTACTCCATGGAAACTAAGCCAAATGCTTCAGGAAGGCTCTAAAAAGAGGCCAGTTGCTATGAGGATGATTTGGACAATAATCTAGAAGGACTCAGATTTCTTGGCAAGTGTCTTAAGGTTTTGTTCACTTTAAAGCAAGCCTGGAAGTGAAGGATGGTAACAGGTGGAGTTAACGCAGGAAGGATGGCCTAGGACTCCCGTCAGCTGACCCAGAGCTCAGAACACCTGCAGTGCCAGGCTGTGACATGACATCAAAAGACGGGCCAAGGAATATGCATTTAAGTGAAAATAAAACATTTAAAGCCTAAACATAGTTTTTAAAGATTTCCTCCTTGACCTAGCTTTCTCAGTGACCCGCCGGTCCTGTTGCCATCCCGTCAGAGGGTGTCTGTACAGGACAGCAACCTTCAGACAGGAGTGGGGGAGGGAGGACCACCGGGAGCACCTGCCTAGGCCAGAGGTTGTGAGGCGAAGGCTCTCGGGTCAGGAAGGCAGGTGACAGATCCAGAGTCTTCCCTCAGCCCGTGCCCGTGTGTGCCCCTGACACAATGCCAGCGGGGAGGCCCCTTACCTGTACATTTTAACAGGGTCTCTTTGAGTTCCCGTTTGTCTTTCCGGAGCTGAGCCAGGTGCCCCCGGATTTCTTCCTTCTTCTTCTCCAGCCTCTCCTTCTCCTCTGTGTACCGCTTCACCTCGGCTTCTGTCCGATTCTTGCCGAGTTTGATCTCTACAGACCCAGAGAGGGGAAGCCCAGGTCAGCCAGGGGCTGTCTCCAACCATGAGGGCTGTCCCCAACCCTCTCCCCAGGCTCGGAACCTGGGGCTTTGGCA
Organism: Lemur catta; assembly: GCF_020740605.2. Classification (NCBI taxonomy): domain Eukaryota; kingdom Metazoa; phylum Chordata; class Mammalia; order Primates; family Lemuridae; genus Lemur; species Lemur catta. The sequence continues at coordinate 13,482,240 of NC_059141.1, read as the reverse complement.
CAAAATCAAAGCTGGATACCAGGTCAGCCTAGCAGGGACAGGAAAGGAAATTGGGCCTACACTTTCTTTGCTGTGTGACCCTGGGCAAGCCCCTCCACCTCTCTGAACCTCTGTGTCCTCATCTGAAAAGAAAGGAATCAGGCTAACTTCTCCAAACCACGCCCCAAACGGCCAGCTCTTCTCTAGCATGAGCACCTGCAGCGGGCACCCTCAGCCTGTCCTTCACAGGCGGGCTGGCGCCAGCGGGGGTGGCCACCACGGCGTCGGGGCAGCTCGAGGGGAAGGAGATTTTCTGCTGCTCAGTCTGGATTTTGACGGTGGTGTTTCTCGGGGAAGCCTCCTCAGGCTCCGGGCTGTCCAGCTGCCTCTGCTTTGGGAGAAAGCACACGTGACTCAGCCAGCCAGAGGGGCACGGGAAGGTGGTCCGGCTCATCTGCTGGGGGACGGCCTGTACCTGTTCCTCCGGGGTCTCTGGAGACTTTAAACAGGGCTCATCTGGGGTGGGGCCTGGGCCTGGGTCTGCAGGGAGGGCCTCGGCCAGATTGTCCAGGTGGGGCGCCGGCGGGGAAGAGGCCTGGGCCTGAGCGCCACTGGGGCCGTGCAGGAAGGACTTGACAGGCGTGAGGTCCAGGTACACTCGGTCGGGCTCACTCTCGCCCGGGGCGTCTGCGGCAGGGGTGGCCTCCGCGGCGGGTTCCACCTGCAGGAGTTGGGACATGCACCACCGCACCTCCAGTCCTTCGGCTGCGGAGGGGCCCCAGCCCTGCCACACAGCTCCACGGGGGAGTCCCCAGAGACCTCCCTCCCTCCTGGGGCAGCCACCTAGTGGGCCCTGGATATGCCACTCAAGAGGTGGGAGACCCAGGACGTAATACTTGACTTCCCTGAACCTCATTTCTGCATCTGGACAGAGGAAACCAGCGGTACCTTCCCGGGTGGTGGGTGGCACTGAAGGATAATCTACACGAAGCCCTTAGAGCTCAGCAGAGCTCACTGCCTGGCACGTGGAACCTGCCACCAGTATCGTCATTCCACCTCAGCTATCACTTTGGACCCTCAAAGACCAATGGTGTCGCTGTTCCCACTCCCAACACCACACCCCCACACCCAGCACTGACCAGGGCAGTTAACCAGCTGTTCTGTCTGGTAAGTCCCCGAGCCAGGCAAGCTGCGCAGCGTCACGTGGGAAAGACGACACTACTGCGCCTAGGCGTCTGCGCTGACGGCCCGGTAGGGGACTCAGAACCCGCTCTTCTTAGGAACCATCTAACGACCTCTGGGGTCCAGGCACTGAGGATCGGCGGGGGTCAGGGGAGACAGGGCGGCCGCTGGCCACCACCTGGCCGTGTCCTTACCGTGGCCGTCAGCTCCGACAGCTCCACGTCGTCGTACGGCTCCTCCTGGCGGTCCCGGCTGGGCAGGCCGTCGATGTAAGTGTTGGGCTCTGAGAACCTCCTCTGCATGAGTCTGGAAGGCACGGCGAGACACAGCACGCGTGAGGCACGCGGGACAGCCTGGCCGAAGCACCGGCCTCGAGGGAGTCATGACAACGAGTGGTGCCACAGAGGCCTTGGCTGCACGAGACATCTGGGGACTGACACCACCCACCGTGTATTTGGGGGCACCTCCTCCCCCATCTCCCAGTGCCGCCTTGGAACTCTTGGTTCCAGAATTTTCTCTCAGAAAAACAAACTGCCCTGCCCCATAGCCCTCTTCTTCGGCTCCCTTGCCATCTTCTCCCCCGATTCCTCCCTTCTAGGATCTCCTTCCAACACCGACAAGAAAAATCCCTTCTCGTTGCATCTCTGCGATACGCTTGGGGCTGCATAGACCAGAGGTGGCCTGTTTTGTGCATAAAGTGGCAGATTCCGTTTCGGTGGCTTGGCCGGCTCCCTCGGTACTGGCTGTACCCCCCGGCCTGGGAGCACGACTCCCGGAGCCCCGGTTTGCTCATCTGGACAGCAGACGTCCCACCCTGCCCTGCTTCTTCCAGGGTGCGCTGGGGACTCGGTGAGGGGTCATGGGAAATGCCGAATTGACAGAAGGACAAGTAGAAAGTCAGGAAAGGTGACAACTCTGTCCTAAAGGAGCTGGAGAGCCCAGGACGCTGCAGCCACCTCTGGGGCCCAGGGCCTGGCCCAGCTCCTGGCTCTTAGCTGGGCCCTCCCGAGGGCTGCTCCTGGCCTTGGACTCTGCATCTTCCTGCTGCTGGGCAGAGGGAGGCTGAACCCCCTGCTCTAGGCTGCCACCCTGCTCCGGCTGACCACCAGGGCCAGCATGGCTGGGAACAGAGGCCCCCTGATACTCACAAGAGAGAGTTTTTGGCTGCAGTCACGATACAGGAAACCCTGTTGGCGTCCACATAGTCGTAGGTGAACTCTTCTGGGTCTGTCTTGGAGCCCGACTCAGAGAGCAGGAGGCCCAGCCAGTGGCCCATTTCCTCGGAGGACTTGGCCTGCAAGGAGGCCGAGAGAGACGTGAGCAGACCCAGGCATGCCACCCTTCCCCGCCAGGCCATGACAACACCCCGCCCCAGTCCCCACCCGGACAGGCCTCTGTGACAGCCCGGGGCCATGCTCCCTCCTATTTACCAGCATATTCCGTCCCTCAGTGACCCCAAATAACATTTCCTGTCAGTGACATCTTGATGCTGCCTCAATGATGCTATGGACATTTGTCCACAAGTGTCACCTGTGATATATATACATGTGTCTCTAGAAGGCCATAATGATTATTAGTTATCACCAGGTGATCTCTATTAAAAATTACAGTGGCGGCCAGGCTCAGTGGCTCATGCCTGTAATCCTAGCACTTTGGGATGGTTTGAGGCCAGGAGTTCGAGACCAGCCTGAGCAACATAGTGAGACCCTGTCTCTAAAAAAAAAAAAAAAAATAGAACAATTAGCCAGGTATTGTGGCTTGTGCCTGTAGTCCCAGCTACTTGGGAGGCTGAGGCAGGAGGATCGCTTGAGCCCAGGAGTTTGAGGTTGCAGTGAGCTATGACGACACTACTGCACTCTAGCCCTGGTGACAGAGCAAGACCCTGTCTCAAAAAAAAAAAAAAATTAATTGGCTAATTTTTCTATTTTTTAATAGAGATGGTGTCTCCCTGTGTTGCTCAGGCTGGTCTTGAACTCCTGGCCTCCCAAAGTGCTGGGATTACAGGCATGAGCCACTGCACCTGGCCCACAATGCATTCTCATCAAATACATACACTGGGTACTTCTATTAAAATGTCAACATTTTTTCTTGCCTTTTTGTTGAGACAAAACTGGGAATTCTATAAAAGCTACAGGTTTGTTTTCATGAGGAAAACAGCTACCCCTGTGGTATTACAGCCCGTAGCACTACCGCTCTGTTTCTACGTTCTCGTAATCAGAGAGGCAATGATTAAGCAGAATTAGTTAGTTTCCTTTTCCCGCTTGGTTTCAACTTGATTTCTCAATGCAGCTGTTCAAGGGCATCCTCTAGTTCAGGTTGCCACACCTCTGCCCTGAGCAGCAGTGACAGCTTCCGGACAGGTCTCATTTTGCCACTTCTTCCATCTGTCCCCCACCCAGTAGCAGAAGGAAATGTCTCAAAACCCAAATCTGAGCACATCACTCTCCCTTAGTTGGGTAATTAGCTGAATGACATCGCACTGTCAAACTGGGATGTAAGTTCCATGAGGACAGGGGGCTATCTCTCTCTCCCTATCTCTCTCTCATCCACCGTGTCATTGTACTGAGGAGACACCTGTCTGCTGAAGACAGAGAATGGATGAGTGAGCACAAGCTGGTCCCTGGGAAGCAACTGCGATGTGGGTCTGTAGCCACCAGAGGGCAGTATTGGAGCAAAGTTTGGATGAAGACCCTGGATAAAGACGAAGTGACCAGGAGTTAACAGGCAAGTGTGTGCTTTTGTGCATAGAAAGGATCCGGACTCCGCCTGCCCCAGGCTGCAAGGCATTATGTCACCTCTTATTTTTGTAAATGTAACATCACATCACACAGAGGGTGGGGACTGGGAGGAATGTAATTGTATCACAAAGCTCATTCTTCCCCAGATAAGCCCTAACAGTTGTCATTTTTGTGCACTGGGCCTAGAGGCTCTCCCAGCTGGTGACACACACACAAAATGGCACCACTTTGAATCCCTAGTAGCTTTTCCAGCGGCTCAGGGAGTTATAAATACTCTTTCTGCCCTAAGTGCAGGAAGTAGCTCATTGTCCCATTCCTATAACACAACCACCCTGAGGTCAGAAAAGGAATGGAAATTTTAAAAAATGCAAACAATCTCAGGCAAAGGAAGTAAAAATAACATGGAGTGACATTGATTCTGCCTTGGTAGGATTACAGTCCTCCTCGAGACTGGCAGCAAAATTGCTGCGACCGCCCCACCCTGGCTGCCCTGCTGCCACCCCGCAGGCCATGGTACCTCAAGCTTGGCCAGCTCCTCGCCCTTGTGGAGGATGCGGAAGGAGTAGAGGTGGTCAGGGCTCGGGTCCGGGACCACCTCACAGCCCACCAGGCTGAGGGGCTGCTGGGCCACCTTGCTCCGGTTCCGGTCCTGGTAGAAGTGCAGGTGATTGTCCCTGACGGAGCACCAGCGAGACTTCCACTGGCTGTTCACCAGCACGTTCAGGTAACCTGCAGGAGGGGATGCAGGAGGGGATGCACCTGCAGGAGGGGATATGGTGGCAGGGGACCATGGGTGCCCAAGGGTGTCCAAGGCTGCCATCGCCTCTGGGCCTCCTGAGAGTCTGCCCTGGAATCTCAGCTTCAGAACCGGGCATGCCTTTCATGTCTCACAGAGGCTGTGACTCTTGCAGTACCTTTTGTTCCCCTAGTGTCACCAGCTAGGCCCTTCGAAGGTGGGCAGCACAGCTGTCTGGTTTTGGGCAGACAGAGGGAAGTGAGGTGTGTCCTCGATTAGACCCGGCCTGGCTCGTGCACAGGACAGAGGCCCCCGTCCTGCCTCCGCTTGCCCAGGCCACCGTGGCAGGAAGCACACTCAGCCCGAGTCTCTCCTTGCTGCAGGTTCAGTCCTGTCGCCTCTGTAGCTTTCCCACCGCTGGGCCCTCCAGACTCAGCCTGACGTGCCCAACTCCTCCTCACCCTCCCACATGCCGCCACTCAAGGACCTGCCCTGGCTGGGTCCTGACTCCTGGCTCTGCCTCCTGTGACAGCACTGGAGCCGGATGCAGTGGAACTCTGCTTCCACGCTGGACACAGTGCTCTCCTCAAGGGCAGGAACGGTGCCACGTTCCTCTCCAGGGCCCAGGGTCTGTGGCCCTCTGGCCTCTCCCCCGTGGTCTCCCTGTTTCTCTGTGGCCTGCAGAGGCTGCCAGCATCGGGGTGCACACGCCATGCCATCCTCTGTTCTCACATGGTTGCATGTGTGCAGTTCAGCTTCCTAAGGACAAGACAAGCCTCCCTGCCCTGTTGGAGGAACACTTAGCTGACACCTCACACCAGCACAGCATTATCCCTGGGCTACAAAGATGAGTAAAATCCAGGCCTCAGGCCCCTCTGCACACCCTGTGTGGGCTGCCCCCTCTCTGCGCTGCTGGCCTTCCCAGAGGACTGGCTTACAACGTGGGTACCCTCTCCATCCTAAGGGATTGGAAGCTGCCCTGAACCAGGCCACAGGGTAGAGTGCACTGCCACCTTCCTGCCCAGCCCAGCTGGACACACAGTGGGGATCAGGAATATCTCCCAGCCACAGCAGCATCATATCACAGGTGCAAAGTGGCAGAATTAGAGACCAGGACATAGGAACTCTGGCCCATCTGGGCAGATGCCACACACACCCGTCACAATCCTCGGGACCAAAGAAAGCTTTGGGTCTGGAGAGGTGGGAGCTCAGATCATGAGCACCCCAAGTCCTGGGAAGGACAGCCACTGTGCTCTCGGCCTTCCCCCAGCCCAGGGGACGGGAGCATTCTGAGCTGCCAAGCAGACTTCCAGCCATAGCCCAGCCACGTCTCCGTGACAGCGACTCACCGGGACCAGGCTTCTGTGCTAGATGTCCCATCCTCCAAGGCTGCAGAGCCCAGCGGAGCCAGCCACCACCCAGCGCCCTGGCCAGAGAAGCAGGAGGCTCCAAAGGTCAGGCGTTTTCTGCTGCCTGCTCATCCCACCCCGGCCGCCCTGGCAGCCTCAGAGAACAAGAGAACTTAGCTGGGACTCAGGAAAAGAGCCCAGGGATGGGACATGGATTCCATGAGGAAGAAGAAAATGCCTGAAGGTGGCCAGTAATGGCCTTTAGGCTCCCAGGGGGTGGGGGTGACAGCAATGAGCCCCTCACCCCAGGACATTTCCCAGGGAAGGCCTATTTCCTCTCCTGGCCTATTTCCCCGAGTATGAGTGAGGGCATAGAGATGACCTCTAAGAGTTCACCAGCTCCTACACACCCCCCGTGCCTCAACGTGGGGTTCTTCTTGTCCCCTTTATAGGTCATGCTCTGGCCCTCAGGCACCATCCCGCCTGTTCAGCTCCCACCCACCCCTCAAGACTCAGGCCCCAGGAAGCTACCTCTGACCACAGAGCAGGAAAGTTTCTTTCTGTCCCTGAGTCTTAGAGCTACAGAGATGGTGCAGGGAGCACTCACGGTATGGAGCCATCATCTCCCTTGGGCTGTGAGATCTCAGTGCTGTGCCTGCCCTCAGTTCTGTCCCCTTTTCCTAACACTCTGCCCGCCGTACTCCATAAATACAGACCGAGTGAACATCATTTTTAAAAGAACACTGGGAGGACACCAAGGAGTTACCCTCCACTTCCACAAAGGACCCAGCGTTGCAGCCAGAGAGAGTCTGGTTGGGCGTAAAGAACTCCCCGCAGTGAAATCAAACAGGACCCGAGGGCTCCGCGCTGCCCGTCCTAGAGGTGTTTAAAGCAAGACCCGAAACGCTCTGCCCGTGCTGGCCGAGCTCGCCTCCCTGGAGACAGGCTCCCGCCAGTGCACGAGCCCTCTGGCCCCCGGGGTGGCTGAGATTCTTACTGGACGTCTCGAGGGACCTCTCTGAAGGCTCCAGCGAGGTGGACTTCTTCCTCCCCAGGTTCATTAGGTTGCTCAGTTTGAGCCCGGCAGAACATTTCTTCTTGACTGTCAAGATGAGAGAGAAAGAGTGGGCATTGCACACTGTCCACCCACGTGCCCGTGAGAGATGGAAAAATAGCAACTCCTCCACCATGACATCCGCCCATTCCTCCCCCACCACACACACACACACGTCTGCTCCCCAAACCAGGGTCCTCAGGCCAGAGTCAGGTGTCCCTAAAGCCACACACTCAAGAGGGATACATTGACTTCTTACAGAATATGTAACCACGGAGACTCTTTACTGACTGTACTGGCTCAAAGGGATTTGAAATAGGATTAGCAAAGAAGAAGAGATGGGAGAATATTCTATCTCCACAATTTCATGAAACTTTACTTCAATTTTGCCATCTCTCCCTTTTCCCTGGATCTATCAGCTTTCGTATTTACAAGTAGTTTATTCATCGGAGGCTGAGTTAGAATCAGCTGCTCAGACCCATCAGGGTTGAGCCAGACAGCCAAGTCTCGCACCCGGGAACACCACCTCCCTCCCGACTGTGACAGGGAGAGCCATAGTGCGGTTACCATCTTTGGTTTCTGGGACCTCCGGGTGGCCGTCCACGGAGCTCCCGTACTCCGAGGCTGACAGGTACTTCTCAGCTATATCTGGCTGTGGACAAGAGAGGGATGGATGGGGATTGCTGGCTGGGAAGAGTTACCATGGGGACTACAAGTCTAGGGGAAATAATAGATGGCTCTTGGGTATAGCCCAGAGGTCCCTGACCAAACCCCCAGGAGCCACCGAAACAGCAGGTAGGACATTGGTCCAGCTTCCCTCTGGGGCTCTGTGGAGCCCCTGCCCTCGCCCTCGCTGCCCGAGGTCCCCTGCCCTGGCCAGCCCAGAGCACCTTCCCCATCCTTCTTCCCAAGCTCTCCAAAGGCTGCTCTACCTGATGTGACTGTGGCCTGCAGCCAGTGGGAGGGGCAGGCAGCCAGCCAGGGGTGGCATTAGCATCTGCATCCCTAATGAAGTTGACTGTCAAGCGGGAACCACCCATCCCGGGAGGTGAGCAAGTCTTTCAGAGCTGGCTGTACTAGCAACACGTCAGGCTTCAGAGAAGAGCTGGCGGCCTGCACCCCCAGCGGGAGCGTTCTGCAGCCTGTGTCCAGGTTAACTGAGCCCCTCTGAGCCTCACTCTGTATGTGCATCACACACCGATGATGTCCCAGTGTGCATTCACAGCGGTCTTGGAGAATAGAGCTAATCCCTAGAAAAGTGTAGCCGCCGCCGCTGCTAGAATGTGCAGTATTCGGAATATTCCAATCTAGCCTCTTCTGGAGAGGCGCCTACTCCAGACCTCTAGCAAAGGAGCTGACCAGCTCCCAGGCAACAGGACCAGCCTCAGACAGGGTCGAGGGATGGCAGTACCTGGCCAGGGAGGCACTGCATGCTAAGTTTTTCGGGGTAGCTCTTGTTTCACACCCCAAAGTAAAGAAAACCCAAATTCACTCCAACTTTTCTTTACTGTCAGTCCCCAAGGAATGAATGAGACGCTGAAAACATCAGCTCTTCTTAAGTTACTCTGGGAGGGCTGTGGGTATTTCTCCACGTGGCACGGTCCATGCCCTCCTGGAGAACAAATGGCCTCCTCCCTGCTCAAACCCTCTGCGTCCCTCTTACTTTCCTCCCTGCCAGGGGTGGGGACCTCCAGATGAGACCCTCTGGCTGCTCTGGCATGCCGAGGCTTCAGGGTACTCATCTGCAGATCCTCAGGGACATGGCATGTGACCCCACAGGTGACGGTCCTCCCCTTGGCCAGCACCCAGCCCAACTTCCTTGACCTTGACCCTTGAGGCCAAAGCTCCATGCAGATGAGCACCAGAGCCCTTTGGTTGGGGTCAGCACTGAGACAGTTGCCCCCCCACCCGGACGCCCTATGGGGGAGGGGAAGGAAGAGCCTCACGAAATAAATCTCCCTGCTGAGAATGCAGCCAAAGGTGCTTTTGTTCCAATAAAGCTTCCCCCTCCAGCAAGAAAATATTTTAGGTCTGTATCAATTTCATCTCTTTTCCTGCCAAGCTAAAGTTACTGCGCCTATCCAAGCATTGTATTTTTATTAATTGGGCTGAGATGCAAAAACAAAGCTCCCAATTTTACACTTGTAATTTTTACGGAGAAAACACGGAAGTGGACCCTCCCCCCAGGCAGGCTTGGAGCTTACTTTCTGACAGTTAAGGCGATGGGCATCGGGGGCGTACTGGTTTCCCTCCGACGCTCCTTCGGATGGCAGGCCGCTCACCTCCTGGATGACCTGGGCGAGAGGACAGCCGTGAGCAGAGGCCAAGGTCCCCGTGAGGCCCTCTGGCCTGCACCGCGAGCCAGACGGAAGCCAGAGCCCCTCTGGCTCAGGGAAGCGCGGGCAGAGGTGGGAGAGAGGATGTTCTATTTCCAAAGAACAGAGACCCACCCCTACTTTAGCCCCTGGCCTGCATGTGGCTTGGACACAGCTGGGGCAGGCTTGCCGTTGGGGAGGGCTTGTTGCTTAGGCCCCTTCCGGCAGGCCCCCTCATATTCAGGGTGGGTGAGGGGGGCCTTTGCAGCAAAACCCAAAGATGACCAGGAGCAGCCCACCCTCGGCTCCATGGGTCCCCTTCCTGCCGCCATTCCAGGCAGGGGTGCTGTTCTCTTGCAGGTGTGATGAACAGCTGCCCTCGCTGGATGGTCCCCTGGCTTTCCAGGGGCTGTGTGACCCTCCGCGGAGTCTCTGTGCTGCTTGGGGAGCCTGCAGACTGCCGGAACTGACGGCTGGCTCCCAGACCTGCCTGCCACCCTCCACCCACGCTCCTCCAGGAAGGAGCCTGTTAACCGGTCCCCAGGCCTGGGCTGGGGCAAGGCAGAAAGGGAGCGGTGGGAATTTCCAGGGCACCCACAGACACATGCCCCACCAGGAGCCCCGTGGAGGTGCAGAATTAACAAGAGTAATGTCAGAGATCCTGCTTTTTCAGTCTCTGCCTAGAGCAGTTTGTGGAAATGGGTTTAAAATCACAAGAGCTAAAGAACAGAGGAAGATAAGCTATGGGGAAGGGGAAACTCAGGCATTTCTCTCTTCTTCAATTGACTCGAGGTCAGGACCATGGTCCACTCTGAATATGCAACATCGTGTCATGGGAAGGGCACAGACTCTGGAGTCGGAAGATTAGTGGTGTGGCCGTGGGCCTAAGCCTCAGTCACCGCATCCGTAAGCTGGGACAACACCTACGCCATGGGGTCGCTGTGAGGACTTGTGTAAAGGGCCCAGCCCAGGGCAGGCACATTCATTACTGATCGGTCACCTCCACCCTCTGAGCCTTGATCTCCACTCCTGTGAAATGGGGACACTAACATTGCCCAGCTACCCCAGCGTGGTCAGGTGGGTTAAATTTGCTAAAAGCCCTTGGTCCATGGTAAACACATAACAAATGGCAGTGACATCTACTCCTCCTTCATAAGGAGGCTGGTGACGTCGCTAGCGGTGACCAGGTAAAGTCCAGGCTGCAGAAGGCATCAGACCCCGCAGCAGAGGCTGCAGCCCATTTCCATGGCGGATCGCTCCCACGTAGGACGCAGGAAGCCCTGGGAACCTGAAGGATCACTGACCCTCTGCCCTCGACCACATCATCCATCCCGTTGGAAAAGTGGTAGCCCCAACTCCAGAGCCCCTGCGAGCGGCCTGGCATCCCCTCACCCTGAGCCACTGCTCAGCCTGGTCCCTGCTCTGCAGGCCCAGCACGATCACGTCGGCGTTCATCGGCGTGATCTTCAGCTTGTGCTCCTTCTTCCGCACTTGCTTCTCCTTGTGAACGACACTGCTGCCCAGCAAGTTCACGTCCAGCTGCGGGCTGTGGTCCTTGGAGGATTTATAGCACTGGAAGAAAGGCGAAAAGATACCACCACTGTGCCAGGCGTGCCAGGCCGAGGCAGGTCCTGCAAGGGGCACCTGGACACTGCAGGACCCACCAAGGTCCCAGCTTTTCCAGCAACACGGGCAGGATGGACACCCCACAGCAGGCCCAGAGGCTTAACCTCAAATGTGAGCAACCCTTGTTCTTATCATCAGATTGTCCCCCTCTCCTTCAAGCCCCCTCCTCACTGGCCTCCGCCAGCGACACTCCAGGACTCTGCTCTGCAAATGGCTCTCACGTGCTCCAGGCCTGATGGGCTCCTAACATCTGTCCCCTGTGGACAGCTGTCACGTGGCCGGGGGGACGCACTTTCTCCATTTCTCCCCTCTCTGCATCTCTTCTTGGCTTCCCCAGGAAAGGACCCCCAGGCACACAGACTCACTTGTGGTTAGGAAGACGATGTGTTAGCAAAGAGAGGAAGGGACGTTCTTCCCCTACTGGAGACAAGGCTTTGCCCTTGGTGCCCCATTTGTAAAATGGGGTCCTTATAGGGTCACTTAACAGGATTACCCGAAATGACGTTTGCACAGAGCAGAGCCCCTTGTAACCATGAAGAAAAGGTGTTTATAATAATGCCATGGCACTTCAAGTCAGGACATAAAACTGGGAATTTTAACTTAAAATAGCAGGAGGCAGGACTGTTGTCAGAGTCATGTGTTCTGATTTCTTTAAAAATCTTGCCTTATAGTCAGTAATTACAAATATTGTCGCTTCTGAGAAGATATCTATGCTCGTTATGCTGCAGAAATGATAGCAACAGCCGGAATTGAGGCTGGGGGCCAGGGAAGCCCGACAGGGATCCAGCGGTCGGGCTGTGAGGAAGGACCAGGGGACAGAAGACGTGGCTCTCTCAGAAAAAGGAGGATGGGGAGGGGAGGCGGTGGGAATCAGCCCCCTTTGAGAGCCTGATGAAAACCACTAGACCTTTCTAGTTCACAAAAGGCCACTCATCCACACACAGAATCCTGCACGCACTTCAGGTTAGGGAGAGGTTAAAACCCGACACGAATGGGCTGGAACCCCCTGGCATCAGGCACCACCCCGTCTCCCTTCCCCTCCCCTCCCCCCAGGAGAGAAGCAAGGGACACAGCGTGGGTGGACTGACCAGCAGCCGGGTGTCCCTGATGACACAGAGCTGCTTGGCCCACTGCCCCAGCCACTTCTTGCGCCACAGGAAGGCACAGATGCGGGCGTCGCGCATCAGCTCGATGCTGGCCTCCGGTGAGGGCCACTGGTAGGGGGCCGACCTGCCCTTGCCGCTGTCCTCTTCATCGTAGGACTCGTAGGAGCTGCTCACGGCCTCTCCGTCCTCTGCAAGGAAGACCCGCTCAGTCAGGGCCGGCCGGGCAGGGGACAGTCCTGAGGCCAGCCTCGCCGGGCAGGGCAGCAGGCAGCAGGCAGGAGCAGCAGCGACCCAGGCCACAGTCCCTGCCCTCAAACCAGCCCGGCGGCCGCCAGCCACAGACCAGGGCTGCCTGCCCTGCCCCAAACCCCCTCAGCCAAGCTTCTGGGATGCAGCCTCTGGCCACAAGACACAAGTAACTCAAAACCAGAAGTCTCTCCCATGCCCTCCTCAAATACTGTCATGTCAGACTCCACGGGAAGCCCAGAGAACACACCACTGCCCCACAGACGACTGTTTGCCCCTGAGAGGGCCATTCCCCCATGCTGCGCCCCTGTATCCTCAAGGGAAGGAGGAAGCGGGTGGGGTGGGGATGTTTCCGGATTCTTTCAGGCCTGGCACTCTGTCCTTCTAAGGGCCCAGGAGGGCCAGCTGAGCCACCTCTGAGCTGTGCATGTGGCAGCCTCTGACAGCCACACACCTGGCTGGGTCCATTTCTGTCCCAGGTGCAGGGAAGGGGCTTTGGCTCCTCAGAAGTAAAAGGCAAAAAAAAAAAAAAACACACCAGGAAATGCTTTCCGGGAAGGGGCCAGCTTCCCACCCCCAAATACCTCTCCTGGTCATAGCCTTTTTAAGCATCCCCAATAAACTCTCCTCTCTGCTGCGCTGAACATCTCCTGGCACAAACTTAGCTCCTTTTATTTGTTGCTAACTTATACCCTTCCTCTACCTCTGGCAATGAGCCAACCTCATGTTTTTGTTTTGAAAGAATCCCCAAAACTTAGAGCACAAATCAGAGACAATTCTATGCACACTCCACCTGCCTCACTGCCTAGTTCCTGCCCCCTACCCTGCAGGAATTCTTCTGTTCCCCGGCCCACTGCTCTATTCAAGGTGAACAAACACTCTATGAAGAAAATCTGTCTATCTATCCTGTATCCCTGAGAAACCAGGCATGGAGAAAAGGGAAACTCAGGATCTCGGTCCTAGCCCTGCTCAGCACAGGAACCCTGTCTGTCTAACCTTGATGCTCTGCCCGAATTCCCCATGGACAGGGAGCTCACTACCTCCTGCTCACTGACACTCCCTTCCATTCCCGGGCAGCCCTGACAGTTAGAAAATGGGCCCAAGATCCATTTCCCTGCGACTTCTGCATAGCAGACCCATTCTGTCCCCTCGAGTCAGGCCAAATGACACTCTCCATTCATCCCCATGACACCTTCAGAAGAGGGTCAGCCTATGGGCCCCTTAGACTTCCCAGAAGACTCCAGAAGCCCCCTCTACCTGCACAGCTGGGTGCCCGAGTACTAAGGCAGCTGAACCACATTTGAATTCAAACACAGGAAATCAGAATGAGGCCCCTACAACAGTTATTCTAGCTGTGCTGCCAATGAAAATGTGTTTTGTTTTAATATTTCTAAAAACAACATTTTAAATATTTTAATATCAGTTTTCTTTAAAAGCAGCATGGTAGTACTCCTCTTTATGGCTTAATAAAAAAAATTGCACAGTTTATAATTTTATACTTATTAAATACACTAAGATTGACAATAGCCATCCTACCCAGAACTTTCTTATTGTGGGTGGCAACGTACATTAACACGAGCCTCTCAGAAAGCAGTCTGGGAGCCTGTTGTTTCAAGAGCCATAAAAATACCCATATTCTTTGACCCAAAACTCCCAGTCCTGAGTGTTTATCCTAGGAAACTAGTTTTTTAAAAAAGAGGAGGGAGAAATGTTACATGCATTAAGATATTCATTCAGTTGCTATTTAATGGTTAGCAGAAGGGGACTGGGTAAGTATGATTTCATCCAGTTAGGAACATACCATGCAGTCAATTAAAACTTGAAAACTAGTCTGCAGCTTGATAAATTCCCTAAGATACGATGGTAAGAGAAGAAAGCACGATTAGAATTATGTATGCAAATAGATCAGCGCTGTAAGGCAACAGAGAGAGCTTACAGTAAAAAAAGTTGATTTGATAGGGTGGTAGGATCCGGGTCATTTTAAAAAATTTTTCATCATTGTCCGTATTATATTATCTGTGTAATAAGTAATATTTCCAATCTCATTGAGATTCTTCCTTTGGTAACAAAAATTAACAGAGGGAGGCTGCAGAGTTTAGTGTGAATGATTTGGGTAAATTCCCACTGTTTTGTGCTTCTGGGGTTGCCGCATGTGTTTCACGGAGGATTCTAACACCTGCCCACCCTCCTCCACGGGGGCATCAGGGAGCTAACTATGAACAGCAAATCATAATCCTGGAGTAGCTTGGAGGAAATTTAGGCAAATGTATTAGCAATTGTATTTATCACCAAGGAGAATCATAGCACAGCATAAATGCAGGCTATTCTTAAAACAGGAACTTGGCTGCCAGGGGGTGCAGGATGAGCAGGAGTGAAAGGCAGGATGCTCAGATAATTCCACCCAGGCCAGCCTTCCCCAGGGGAACTGCTCCCCACTGTGTCCCTGCGGGACGTCCTCGCCACCCGAGGGCAGAATGACCGTGCACACTCTGGCTCTTTCGGCCATGTGTTCCGATGCCACAGGCAAGAGTCTGTGGAAGGCAAAGGAAGTCACTCCCTGGAAGGGTGGCACACAGGCGTGCACATGCAGGACCCATGCACAAGGACGGGGAGAGGCCGTAGCCATCCTCGGGGCATGCACCCATCTTAGAGCCAGGCAGCAGGCAAGGAATCACTGACATTCCAGCTCTGGGGACAAGCAGTACCCAAGGTGATGGTGGCGTAAATGACTCCTTCAGGCACCTGCGCCCATCTGGGGACTCCAGTAGGGAGAAATCCGCCAGAATGACCTGCAGGATATCCAGAGGCACAGACAGAGGCGAGAGGAGAGAGACAAGATGACGAGAGGGACACACCCAATTGCAGACCCGCAAAAAGAGAGACCCAGATGGGTGACAGGGCTGCCTGCCTACCAGAGGTCAGTGCTTGCCTTGGAGGTGCAGGCTTGTCAGGAGAGGCCACAGCCCAGCCAAGGACATCATTTCCCAGTCCCCTTCACATCCAGAGATGACAAGTGACTACTCGTCACCAATGGAATGTGGGCAGAAGTGATGTGGTCACTCTGGCTGGTGCTTTTAAGAAGCAGATAGGGACTCTCTGCTCTGTCTTTGCAGAGGGTTCTGTGGCCCTAGAGGTGGCCGAGCCAGGCACGGAAGGAGCCTGGGTACCCAAAGTACATAGGACAAGTAATGCCCACAGTGAACTGCTCCACGAGTGACAAACAAATTTTTATTGTGTTACTATCACCTGAAACCGGGGGTTATTTGGTACCCGGGCACGAGACCCCATCAATGAAGTATCTGACGCCTCGGGCAAGCAGGACAGACCCCAGTGTCTCCAGCACAGGTCATCAGGGCACTTGCTGAACATTTGCTTGGACTGACCCAGTGGAGCGGTGTGGGGACACGGCTGACAAAGCAGGACAAGGATCCAAGCAACTGGCCTTTTGCAGGATGTCAGCAAAATCGCCATTGGCCAACTAGCCAGAGCAAAGTGATGGGGTGGGGGTGGGGGGCCAAGGCTCACCCCTCCTGCTGCAACCTGCATGTCGTGTTGCTCAAACAGGTGTGGGAACAACAGGTGGGAACTGAGGCCGGGCTGGCTTGCAACACGGGTGAAGGCCTCCCTCTGTGCTAAGTGTGACCGCTTCTCCCCAAGTCACCCCCAGGCCTCGGCCTGGCAGGACAAGGCAGGGCCATCTCTCACCCACAGCTGGGTTTCCTCCATCTCGGAGCCATCCCGCCTCTCTCCACACAGTGAGTTCACGCTGTCCTTGGGGTGACCCCTAGTCCTGGCCACAACCAATATGAACTCAACGGTCCAGAGACAAACAGCAGGAAGCCTGGTCTTTCTGACCACTTGTTTGTGTCGAGGTGGAGCGTCTGCCCCACACGCAGGCCCCGGGTGCGTCTGGGAGGCAGGCCCCTGCTGGCCCAGCCACACCCGAGAGAGACGGGCTTAAGACACACGGAGGTGCTCACCGCATGAGTCACCGTTTCCACCTTCAACGTGCACCCAGACAGCAGCGCCGCACCCTCGGCTCTGGTCTGAAATCACAGCCCCGACCTGTGACTCTGCAACACCTCACAAGCTCAGTGGGTTAATGTCAAGTGACGGCTGTCCACACAGCCAGCCTCTCAGAATAGAACAGCCTCAGTCTGAACAGGCCTCACCTCCCACACGGGTCCCGGCCCAGAGGCAGGAGGAAGGGGAGAAGAATCCACGGCCTCCACCTGTCTGGTCCCATCTCATCCCTGGTCCTGGTCCTTATGGAACCAACAACTCCTCCTCCTCCTGCCAAGTTCATTCCCATCCACCCACCCCCAGGCCCTCACCTTTCAATGTGCAAATTGCTTTATGCTTTCAAAGCCCTTTTACCTCGGAAGGAAGGAAAGAGATGGAGGAGGTCAGAGGGGAGGACCAGAGTCCAGCTGCCCTGGAGACTGGGGTCACAGCCACCTCCTCCAGAACCTTGGGTGCCTTCCTGGGTGGTGGCATCCCCACACCAAGAGCACTTTTGGTCCAGCTGCGTCAGGCTGAGAGCCACTGGCCAAGGACAGAGGGTTTCGGTGTGAGCCCTGCCTGCACAGCCTGTTCACAGCGTCCAGGGTGATCTTTTCAATATCTGAGTTAGGCCCGTCACTAAGGAACCATCCAGGGGCGTGCAGTCTGTCCCATTTGGGGAAAAGCCAAAGTCCTCCCTGTGGCCTTGCATCCCCATCTCATCCCTATCTCCTGTCACTCTCCCCTGCCCTACCTGCTCCTGCTGTTCCTCAGACACACTCAGAGCTCTCCTGCCTCAGGGCCTTTGCACATACGTGCTTCTGTCTGCAAAGTTCTTCCTGCATGTATCTGCCCTACCCGCTCCCCACTTCGTTCATCTGCTCAAGGTCATGCTATCCGAGAGGCCTTCCCTGTCCACAACAACACCCTCTCCATCCTGACACTTATCACTGCTGACACATTCTGTTCAGCTATTGTCTGTCTTCTCTCACTGAATCTAAGCGCAGTGATGGCTGGGCTCCTGTCCCTGACACACAGCAGGAGCACAGTGAGTCCGGGACAGAACGTGGACACTGAGCCTGCCAGCCATCTCCACTGCTGACCAGCACCCTGGACCCCTTGGCCGACACACCCCTCCTCTGTCACCTTTCTGTGCTGAATCCAGCAACATGCAGGTGGGAACACAGAAAACCTCAGACACAGTGACCCTGCTCACTGTGTGCCCTCCCTGCAGACAGCCCCCGGTCTTGGCTCCCCGTTCAGACTAAAGGCCAAATGCTCTGCGGCCAGTGCTCGATTTGGATCACACTCTCGGGTCACAGCAGCCCAGACTGACCTCTGCCTTCCAGCTCAGGATGAGCAGCTAGACCCCCTCCAAGCCCTGGCCGCTGGGATGTACCATTGAGGGATGTGTCGTAAGGCTCAGCCTCTTCATAGTAGCCCTCTGGAGACTCGATCTTCGGGATGGTGAGCTGTTTCCGCTCTGGAATCTGTGGCAGGAACAAATAAAACAAATATTTTCAGATATGATACACTGGGAGCAACTTGGGATGAACCCTCTGGGTGGACGAGCGGGAAGTCCAGAAGAAAAAAAGCGCCCGACTGGCCTTTCAGCAGGCTGGGAGGGAGAACACGGAACATCACGCATCCCATGAGTCGCCCAGGTCATAGCGTTGGGTTTGCAGCCAGAGGAAGGGCTGCAGGCGCGGAGTGTCACCTAGCTAAGGTTCAGCTTTCCCCCCTGCAAAATGAGGCTCAAACCCCACACCACGCACATAAAATATCCTTATGTGCATGACACATCATGCACTTAAGGTCCAGAGAGTGCCAGGCTGCTGTGGTAGCTAATTCCAAACTTCCAGAATCTCAAATTTTTACCGTAATATAGTTCAATCTCTTGTTCAGCAAATACAGGATGGCTCCTGTGTTCTAGCAGTGAAGGATGCAGCAAGACTCCAGGAGTCATCCCTGAGTGGGCATTAACTAGGTGGGGAATTGTTAACAGTTCCTGATCAGTAGTGACCAGTGATGCTACAACAGACAAGGCCAAAGTTCTGTGGGATGAGGGTGAGCACGTGGTTCTTTACCACGTAGGGTAAAGAACATACACAAGTCCTTACTCCACCTGTACAATGGGCACTAGACTATGAAACTGTGCCTCAATAAACTACCCTTTAAGAACAGCAAGGGAAGTAGATTGTGGCATTAATTTTAGGAGAGGCAGGGCATGAATGTGTAAGCACCCATGAATGTGGGTCTCCAGTGTCTTGAATCATGGCGCCCCTGCGGAGGGCCACAGGAACATGCACGGACTCAAGAGCAGAAACAGCAGAAGCAGCGATGCCTTCCTGCTCTTGGTTTTGAGAAGTCCTTGTGCGGGGCGCTTCCCGTGAGGGGCAGGCCCGGGTCTTCAGGGAGGCTCCAAAGGAAAGCACTGGCGCTCCAAGGTGGGCAAGCTGGTGGGGAGCTGGGGGAGGCAGCAATGGAAGGACCTTGCAGGGCCCTGAGCTCAGACAGACCCCTGGGCCTTGGGGATCCCTGCCCTGCCTTTTGAGGAGGCGGGGGTGAGACTAACGATCCAGAAACCCCTGTCTTGGCACGAGCTGCAGGAGTGTCCGTTCTAGCTCCTCCCAGGGCAGAACACCAGGGTCTGCAGAGCCAAGTCCCATGTGGCTTGGAGTCTACAGTCTATTTCCATATACCCTAGAGTTAATGTCATTTGGTTTAAATCTAGGTTTTCAGACTCCTTAGATTTATTTTTTTATTTTTATTTATTTCTTTTCTGTAGAGACAGAGTTTCCCCATGTTGCCGAGGCTGGTCTCTAACTCCTGGCCTCAAGTGATCCTCCCACCTCAGCCTCCCAAAGCAGTGGCATTACAGGCCTGTGCCTCGCCCAGTCTTCACGGATTTAACCTTGAGAGGAAGGGTCCTCTCGTCTCAGCAGCAGTCAGGTCTCCCCAGCGGGTCCCAAGGCCTGTGCGTCCTGAGCGGACTGAGCCTCCAGCTCCAGCCTCCGAGAAGCCGTGTCCCATCAGGTGGTGCTGGGACCCTTCTCTCTGCCAGGAGGTGGATCCCATCTGCCACCTGAGACCTGGCTCTGGGTCAAGATTCTCACAATTAGAACAGGACAAAGGGAGGAATTCGCCCTTCTGCAGGAGGTCCCCATGGGTCATTATCACCACAGGGTCTGTCACTGGGGGCCTCCCGTCCCCTCTTGGGTAGGGCACCAGACAGAGTTTCCTGCATGACGTCTAAGCCTCTCTCTGCTGAGGAAAGAAAGATAGCTGGGAGCAGTTTGAGCTATGCGCGGTATGCAAAATTCACCCGGCCCAGAAAGACAGGAGTGTGGGACCTCAGTCACGTCCCCCCTACACCTGGGGGCAATTGTTTAAAGGCATTTTGTTCCAGACTAGCCGCCTTACCCATTATCTTCAGGTTCCTGGGATCTGTGGTACAAGAACAATGTTCAGCCAATCAATAGCCTATATTATTTTAATGTAAATTATTGGTAAACAACTTAGGGACTGTCTCTTCCTTTTTCCTTTAAAACCCCACTTGTAACTGCTGCTAATAAGAGCATATATTCAGGGCAAACTTGACCCCAATAAACTCTCTATTTACATTAATTTTGCCTCAGTTTTTTTGCTTTAGGTTGACACTGCAAAATCTGTAAATGGATCAATACAGAGAGGTGGTGTAGGGCACTGGTGAGCAATCCTGACCCTGGCACATCCTTGCTGTGTGACTCTGGGTGACTTGCTTGAGCACTCTGGGCTCCATGTAAAATACAGTAGACATGTCTATCACATGGGGCTAAAGTGCTAAGGATTAAACTGTGCTCAGCATTGTTAAATACTCAATAAATATCAGTTTTTACTAACCTAAAAATAAAATGTAAAAATATCAAAGAGTGAAAAGTTCTATGTTCATGTATTTGGTGGAAGATGAACCAATGTACTCAGGTGTGTAGAGAGACCTGGCCCGGCGTATACCAAGCTCCGCCTCTCTAAAGGGGAACGGGACACCCAGCTCTGCAGGATGCAGAGGGAAAGGATGCGGCCTGGATCCAGGTAAGTGATGACATGATTTACGTAACAACTGAGAAGAGAGTCACATAGTTACACAGACACATAACAGGACAATGACCTATTATCAGAGGTCAGAGGAGAGAGATCCTCATCTCTCCGGTTAGGGAGAAAGGGCTATGGTTTTAATTATCGTCATTATGATGGTGGAGATTGCGTGTGTTCAATGAAGATGCAGAAGAGATTTGACTTCAAGGCCTGAAATAACCTTTCGACTGTTCACAGAAGGGACGAGGGAGGTCGGCAGATTTTTTGGAAAAGGGCCAAATAGCAAATATTTTAGGGATTTGTGGGCCACTCGGGGTCTCTTATCTCGGCTATTCAGCTCTACCGCTGCAGCGCAAAAGCATCCACGGCTAAGTAAGCGCGGCTGTGTTCCAATAAAGCTTTATTCACCAAGCAGGTGGTGGATCAGACTTGGCCAAGCCCTCACTTAGCCCAGATGACCTGAGGTGTCCCCGCAGCTCTGAGCACCCTGCCCCACGGTGCCCTGCAGCAGGCTCTCAGTGGGGCTTAGTAGATAGGCCAGCCCTGGCCTCCCCGACTGACCATGGCAGCGTCCTTTTGGGGAATAAGCTGCTGCGCCCACAGAGCAGCTCCCTTGAGACCAGAGCCAACGCGCGTTCAGGCCTCAAAGCCTCGATGGGCGGAGATGGCTGTGCTAGCCAGGGCGTGAACGGTGGCCAGCAAACATCTGTTGCTCCTGCAGCGAGCACCTGGCCCTGCAGACAGGGGCCTGGAAAGGCCACAGCTGCCTGAGTCACTGTCCACACCCATGAGGATGCTCCAGACCCCTGGCTGCCCCTTCCATCCGGGACGGGTCTGCTCTGCGCTGAGTCTGTGGCGGTTGCAGGAGGGACCCAGGCAACCGGAGAGAGAATGGGGCTCGTGGGCAGGCACTGTGCGGCAGGCAGAGCATAGCCCCGGCCCAGCCACAGGCACAGGGGACCTGGGGGCCTCCCCGAGAGCCCAGGCCCAGCCATGGGGTGGGGCCCAGCACTCGGGGAGCCAAACCTCCCTGGCATTCAGAAATTCTGGGGTCAGGGTAGGAAGGGACGGGTTTTGTCTGTCTGAGGAGGAGAGGCCACAGGTCACCGCAGGCTCAGGCCAGGTTTGAGCTGCCACACTCCTTGCCCGTGGAGCTGCTGCTGCCTGGTCCTCCTCCTCCCTCAGAGCCCCTGACGGGCTCCGCCCGGACACCACTGCCGGGGGCCTTGCGCGGAGGGTTACGGCCCCCTCAGCCTGACTTGACCCGGGAGGAGGCCGGAGGGAGTGCAGACGTGTGCACGCGTGTGGCCGGGAGGGGGAGGATCCCCAGCTGACACCGGCTCGCACACGCCACATCTGGAGCCCCTGGGGTGGCGGGGCTGCCTCGCACAGCACCCGGCAACCGGGCCAGGGGAGTCGCAGCCGGCACCCTGCCGTCCGCTCCAAGTGCGCCAGCAGGGAGGGGCTGGCTTCACTGTAAAGTTAGCCATTAGCCGGCTTGGCTGGAAACCTCCCCGGGGCCTGGAGGCTGTCCCGGGAACAATTACCACTGGGCTGCAGGGCCACCCTGGGATCATGCTATTCCTGGGAAGGGACAATTTCCCCAACTCCACACCAGGTTTCTCTCAGACAGGGACACAAGCCCAGTCACAGAGTAGGGCCCAGGAAGTCTGCCCTAGAAGGAGCCATGTGCCTTCCTCTCCTGCCCCCTCCTTCGCTTAGAGACCCTCGGTGGAGGAGACTGGCACAGGCGCAGTGAATCCCAGGGGCTGCTGGGACCCACCGTGACCCAATTAATTTATAACTATCACCGGGTCCCAGACCGTGTTTGTAAAACACAGATCTCCAGGACACTCAGCACTCGGTGGCAGTGGGACTGTGCCTGCTGATGCCCCTGGCCACCAGGTGTTGGCCCACGGCAGCTGGCCCTGGCATGGCAGACAGTGACACTTGCACTCGGCAAAAGCCAAATGGACCCTGGGTCAGAATAGGACAGTCCCAGCCCTGGCTCACAACAGCCACCTTTCTGCCACCACTACCCGGCGAGCGATGCCGGGGCCACACGGAAAACCTGTGCTTAAAGGCATCAGCAGTGGAGGGGACAGCAGAGGGGACGTGCCTCTCCCGCCCCACGTGCGGGGCTGAGCGTGAGGGGGGCTGGCGCCGGAAGGAACAGAGCATGCCCCACGGCTCTGCCAGACACGGGCACAGTGAGGGAGGCAGCGGGGGGGCCTGGGAGCCAACAAACCTGCATTCAATCCTGGCCTCGCCACCTCCCAGCTGTGGGACCTTGGCTCTCTGAGCCTGTTTCTTCATAGGAAAAGCTGTGACAAAAACACCCATCCCTTGATGGGGGGTGGGGAGGATCACGTCTGCGTGCCTGGAATGGGCACAGGTTCAGGGTGTGGCAGTCACCAGCACTGTCAGCGTCACAGGGGACACCCAGAAACCCGGGTTCATCTATCAGGTGTCACCCAGCACGAGACAAAGAGTCCCCTCTAGCTGTTACCCAGCTCGAGGGACTTCATGCAGTGGGACATGGTCCCAGACACCCCACAACTACCCCACCTGCCCAACATGGTGGCGTCAGTGTCCCCAGCTGTGGCCACAGGAGAGAGCAGCTAAGGAACCCTGCCACCCCTCAGGAAGGTGTGAATGAAGGGGCCAGTCCAGAGCCACTCTGGGCTTGGGACCCCCTCAGCGGTGACATGAGCCCCCAGATCAGGTGATGGGTCACTTGGCAGGAGCTTGGTGACCGTGGAGTCAGCTGGTGCTGGCTCTGGCCCCTGCTACCCATATACATCCTTCCTACTGGGGCCCCACCCCTTCCCTGGGACGCCTCCACAAAAATGCCTTAGAGAGAAAGAACCTGGCTGCAAATCCTGACTCTGCCACTTTGAGGCCCTGTGACATGAGGCTTCCTCACCCGTCAAATACGAATACGAACACGAGCAGAGTGTGCCACACACAGTGCCAGGGGGCGCACAGCCTTAGCCCGTGCAGTGAGACCATCTGATGAGACAGATGTGAGCATTTCTTCCATGGAAACATCAGGAAACAAAGGGCTAGAGACTTTCAATAACTTGCTCAAGGTCCAAGAGCTAGTTCCTGGCAGGGCTGGGATCTGAATGCAGATCCGTGTGATTCTGTAATTCCACCCACCTATCCAAATCAATGGATATTTGTGTACAGCCTACTCCGCGAGCAGACACTGGACACAACACAGGATATGAGAGACGTGATTCCTGTCCCAAGGAGTTGACATCTGGGGGAGGAGACAAATAACAAACCAGACTGTTTCCACAGCGGCAAGTGCCAGGGAGCGGGTACCTGGGTGGTGGGCAGACAGCAGCCGGGCAGGGATGGGGTGTGGTGCCTCACTTAGCCAGGTCAGGGAGAGTCTGTCTAAGGACTTCGGAGAGAGGAAGTGGTGGCCGGGGCCCAGGAAGTGCAAGGCCCCTGAGGTACCTCCGACCAGAGTGGCACAGTTCAGGGGCAGAAGGGAGGCCAGGGAGGAGCCCGTGCAGTGAGGCTAGACACGCATCCGGGACAGACACTCGGCTCTGGGGCCGTGTTTAGGAACAGGGATTTTTTTCCCCTAAGTTTAATGAGAACCACTGGTGGGTTTCTAGCAGGAAGTGCAGTGTGATATGATTTACAAATTTTTCAAAGGTCACTGTGGCCTGAGCTGGTGACCACAGCTGTCCATGGCCCCACTCACAGGGCGCTGGAGAAAGAGCCTGGGTAGTGTGGGGCCCATGGTGGCACTCGACAAACGCACAGGTCAAATCTCCCCAGGCCGGTCACTCTCAGCGTCCGGAGTGCTGTGGCCCTGAGCAGACCCCCCCGTGGGCAGGTTTACTCTTGCTCTGTCCCTCCAAGTGCCTTGGCCCAGGCCCTGCATACAGTAGGTGCTCAGAAAATGCCAGACACTTGGTGGACTGACACCTGTGAGGACAACTGGAAGTTCAAGGGGCCGACATCAGGGAAATCAAGGGTCCTGGACCGACACTTACGATCTTGGGCGGCGGGAGGTCCGGAAGACTCTTCTGAGGGGCTGAGGAGTGCTGGCCGGGCTCCCCGTTGGTCAGCGGGCCCTGCTCCTTGGGCACTGCGGGCAGGAGAGGAGGTTTCGGTGAGGGGTGCCCAGCCTCACGGGGGAGTCTTGTCACCCAGGAATGCGAGTTCTATTTGAGCAGGTGTTAATTACCCAGGCAGGCAGTCCCTGGAGCTGAAGTTGTTTTTCCTCCAAGAATAGGGTGCAGTAATGCCCCAGCCATGGGCTTGGGGTTTCTGGCCGGCTCTGCACCTGCTCTCCTACCCGCCCCCTGGCAAAAATGGGCTAGCCGCAGAGCTTGGGGGAGCAAAGGAGCTGCCCAGCGGTCACTATATTGAGCCACTCTCAGCACGGACCCTGTGATTATGGCTCTTCCCTCCCACAGTTTACCCGGAAGGCAAACGACCCGGGGCAGAGTGGCAAATCTCATCGGGCTGCGTTCTGCTAAGGCCCAGGCTTGGCGGCGGGGCAGGAGGTGGAGAAGCCACACCGAGGAAGTTAGGGCACCAGCCCTCTGTGCACTTTTAAGGAAAGCACCGAAAGCTCTTCTGAGCCTGAATGTTTCAGCCACCCTGGGGCAGGCTCAGGCAGGCCTGGCCACCAAAGCCATCAGCTTTGGTGGCTGATGTCTCAAAGACAAGTCTTTAGCAGGATTGAGTGCTTTGTGGTGCATGTGAGTCACCGGCTTGGGAGCTGGGAGACGGAGCTTCTTTCCCCGGCTCCTCCGCAATGGGGCTCTGCAATCCTCTGGGCCTCCCGGGGGTCCTGCCAGACCCACTGCTGGAGGATTTATGGGAAAAGCGGAGCAGAACAGAGCGGAAGAGTAGGGCACCATGGAAGACACCATATGTCCTTCCAATGGAAGAGAAAATGTTCTCCCAAAGAGAGCACCTCTCAACATCATCTTTGACTATTAAGGCAGTTGCTGACACAACCATTTCTCTCCCTTCCTCCTCAAAACAGACTTCGATCAAAAGACATAAAGCCGTGGGACCAGCACCACACACAGCTGCTTTCTTCGAACATCTGAATTATGACTTCCTCTTCCTGGGATGATGCTGGGAACAGCCAAGATGTTTTAGGGCCAGATTCCTTATCCAATGGGCAAAGAGGGGGTGGCGCACTGAAACATCCCAAAAATACATCAACCCAAAATACCACCAACCAAAATGTGGCTTCCAAAAATAACGCCACTGGGCCTGTCTGAGTACAGGCTGGGAGGGGGAGGGATGGGCTGGGACTGAGCCTGGAGCCGTCCCCCTCCCGGGGCATCATCCTCTCAGCTGGCCCAGCCCATACCTTTGTCTTGAGACTCAGCATTCTGTGGCTTGTTGACGGTCACTTTGTTCATATAAATGTACTCCTCATCAGCACCTGCAGGAGGAGGATGGCAGACAAGGGTTTCATGTGACTTCCTGAAAGGAAAGGCCCTCCAGACAGAAACCATGTGCCCCTAGGAGACATTTTCATCTGCCTGGGTTCCAGTAAACTATACAGCATTTTAGCTGATTGAAACAGCCCATCAGAGAGAGAGCTGACAGATTTCCAAAAAGGAAATGACAAGTTGCTGACTGCTAGGTTTCCAGCTGGCAAGGAATGGCATCGGGTAGGGGCAGGGGAGGATACAGAAGGACAGGAAGGTATTAGCTTAAGGAATAATCTTAAGCTAAAAGGAACCCATACTTCAAAGATGATCTGCCTCATATTTCACCAAGTAAAGATGTCTCTGGGTTTCCTGGCATTTCATTTAAATGATATATTTCCCATCTGTCATTCTCACTCTAGTCTGAATTACTCGAATGGGCTCATCAGAGTGATGTCTAGATAAGATAGGTCACACTGAGGACCTGCACATGGAGCTCCCAGGCCTCTGGGTAGTGTACCATTGTTGAAGGGTGGAGGGGTGCTCATATGAGCTCTGAGTTTGAAGAGGCAAGGATGCTAGAACCAGAACTGGGAGCCATCAGCTGCCGGCTTTACCCTGTAGACTGTACATTGCAGTGGCACAACCCACGCCCTCCTTTAAAATAGCTTCTGCGCAAGTTAAGTCACCTTGCCAGTGCCTGTCTGGGCAGAGAAAAGCTAGTCTCCTAACTCTTGTGTGGTTTCTAATCCCCCAAGGACCCTTTCTCTAGAACCCTTCAGAGGAAGCTCATCCTAGTGTGTCTCTTCTTCAAAATCATCTTGAATTTCTTTTGCGGCGCTTAATTTGCATTTCCTAGAAACTTGTGGCTGATAGATTCCAGCGGTTGGAGGCTGTGCACCGAGCCAAGGGACCCAATTCAACCCCCTGGCGAAGGAAGCAGTTCCGCATCAGTCTGTCCCACGGCCACAGACCGCCAAGACTCCAGCCAACAGGCTTGCAAAAGCGGAGCCCTGAGAACCAAGAGGAACAGGAGGGGGCTGGACGGGCCCTCCGCCATCAGCCCCCAGGACCATCACCTCAGAGTCCAGCCCTGCCAGGAAAAGTCAGCAAGGTCACTCCATCCCAGGGACTGCAGCAGGAGAGGAGGGAGCTGGAAGGTACAAATGGAGTTGCCACACCTTGCACACTTCCACCTGCTGAGACACAGAGGAGGCCCCATGCGTGGCAGGGGGAAAATGCCCTGCAGGGGGAGGAGGGACACAGCTCTCAGCCAAGCTCTGCCATTACTGGCATAATTCTGGGCAAAGTATCTAACCCTCGTGCCTCAGTGTTCTTGTCTGCATAGTATGGAAAACAATCATGGTGAAGTACCGCCTGTTTCGACCTAACTCTGAAGTTCTCAAGAGTACAAGACTCAAATGTTAGGGGATTTGAAAAGATAAGGTAACCTTATGACTAACAAAGATTAAAAATGACAGCCTAAAACATGAGAAATAACTCAAAGGCTCAACAATAGGAAAATGGTAAAATAAACCATGGCATATCAACATACATAACAGCATGTCACCTTTAACAAATAAATGGATTACTGAAGATGTAAATTGGCACATTTTGGAAGTGACTTTGGGGGATAATTTAATTTTATGTGTTCATATTCTCTGATCCAGCATTTCCACTGTCAGAAATTTATCCTACAGATAAATTCCAGCATACAAACGAAATTTTATTTGAGGATGCTCACTCCAATGTTATGAGTCTTTTGGGTTTCTAATATATATATTTTTTATTTTAAAGGACACAACTTAAATGTCCACCAGTAGGGGGCTGGTTGAACATTAGGGTTCATCCACCAGCAGACACTACCCAACCCTGAAAAATAACAAGGTAGCTCTATGTCTGCTGTTTACAAAGTTATCCAAGACTCAGAGTTAAATTAAAACATCAAGCTTCAGAATAGCAAAAAAAAAAAAAGGCATATGAACTGCCAACACATGGAAATGTGTGCATGCAGCAATTCTAAATGCAAAAATAACGTAAAGCAGAAACACAGAGGTAAACCACGACTATGCAAAAATATTCAGATGACATGGATCATCAGAAAAGGAACTGGGGGAACATAAATAGTGCTCAGTGTTCATTTTACATTCATTTCTTTTTTCATATCATTGAATAAGTTCACACGCCTGAACAACAACAACAAAAAAAGGCAAGATATTGTTAGCATTTTAACTGTTAGGCTCTGAGCAGGTGCTTTCTGCCTAAGATGGCGATTTGTAAATTACAGAGAAAACTCACACTGGCCACCTCCTGTGGCTACATCGGGCTGCCTTGGGCACTCTGCAGGAGGGGGTTGATTTGGTTTTGATTCACAGAGCGTTGCTAATCCAGGACTACCCAGGTTGGTAAGTAAAAGGCTCCCAGGACCTTCTGCAATTGTGGGAAAAGCACAGTGAACTTGACCCTAGAAAGGGCGGCAGCCGCCTTAGGCTGGAGAATTTTCCATCATTCACTCATTCATTTTCAGAAGTGCATTGAGCATGGGCAGTGTGCTAGGTGCTAGACAGCAGAGAACAACACAGATGTTGTCTCTGCCTTTGTGAAGCCAGCAGTCCAGTGGGGGAGACGGACACCAATCGGAGAGTTGCACAAGCAGGTGAGAAATGGCCACAGGTGTTGTTGGAAAGGAGAGCTAGCAGTGTGATTCCCTCAGTTCCCTCACCCCAGAGGGTGGTACTTCTCAGATAACGGGGGTAGGGCAGGGAGGAGGGACATGAAGCTCTTCAGCATTTGAAGCCCTTTCTACCAAAGAGACAGCCACCGAAATGTCCCTGGAGCTGGGTGAGGGGAGGGGGCAGGGACAGCACTCTTGATGGTGAGGACATGAACAGACCACAGGCAGCCCCCAGTAAAAAGACCTCAGAGGGCCTTGACCTTCCCATCCAGACAAAAAACAAACAAGGTAGAAAAGTCATGTTACACTAAGAAAATCAAAGATCAGAAAACCCAAATGGACAATCCCATGTGAAAAGCGTAAATGCACAGCCACACGCTCTGCTCAGACCGTGTGGGAGCACACGACAGCTCCACCCACGTGGACCACAGACGGTCTTGAAATGATCAGTCTGCCTCCACCTACAAGCCCCATCAGGCTGAGCTCATTTTTTGTTAGACACACAGTGAGGCGGGCCTGGGAGGCTGAGAGAAAGATGAATGCTTTAATTTCAGGGTGGGGGGTACTCAGGATTCTGTGCTGCGCAACACAACAACGAATCAGCTGCAACAGAGTGTGGGGAAGCGAGGTTAGGTTCACCTGCTCAGCCAAAACCCTGACTTTGCCACTCCCAGCCCTGTGCCTTTGGGCAAGTGACTTTCCAAACTTCGCTTCCCTTTTTGGTAAAGTGAGAATAACGCAACTCCCTCACAGATTTGGGATGAGGACTAAGTGATGTAATTGATGCATTTAACACATCAAGCACAGTGCTGCAACACAGTCCATACACAATAAATGTCAGCTACTGTCATACCCACTCTGCAGTCTAAGGGACACAAAGAAGAGTTCCCTGAGAAAGTTCCCAAGAGAAAGTTCCCTGTCAGACAGTGGCTATTGATAAGTGGCCGTCACTCCCAAGGATACAAGCGGTCGCCACAGGCCTCAGTGTGGCTGTACATATTTCTCAGCGACCTGGGTGGCACAATGGGGGTGATTCACTTTGGGGAACTCCTGCCACCTGCCAGCTGCAGAGTCCCAGGGTGGGGCAGGCCTGACTCTACAAGTGCACATCAAGGGCAGCGTAGCGTCACCCCCCCGGAAGCTGCACAGCACATTAACCAAAAAGGGGACCCAAGGCAGGAGGCTCTGCCAGAGCGGTTAGCACCGAGAACCCTGGGCCAGACCTATCACCAAGAGGTGTTTTCCAATTCCCAGCAGAGGCGTTCTTGCTGATCGACTGTTCGCAAGTCGGAGCACATCTGAATGGTCCGGGGAGAGTGCTTTTTAAAGGATTCCACCGTGAATCCTTCCGTGGGTGAATCATCCCTCTCCGACTTTCCCGCCCTGTAATGTGGATCCGCCACCCGCCATTCCCACCGCGGCTGCTTTGATGTGCTGTCGGCCAGGAGACGCTCCCCACAAAGCCTTGAGGAGCCTGGGAACCGGGGGTGGCCTGGGGAGCTGCAAAGGCGACAAAGGGACTGGAGGAAAACACTCTGATGAGAGGCTGAGGAGCCGGATGTTTCTGCCAGAAGGGAAGGCAGACGGGCACGCAGCAACATGCCTCAGCTTTACGACCGCTCTGCTGTTCAGACAGCAGAAACTCGTTCTGGGGGAACAGAGGAGGAGAAAAGGCCTTGAAGTGTAGCCCGGCAGGCTCAGGTCGGATGCAAGGAAGCATTTCTGGGTGTCTGAGCAGATGCAGACTGCCCTTGGCTGGCTCGGATGCAGGCTGCTCCTGCCGAGAGGCAGATGGATTAGATGCCCCCGTGCGGCCCCTTACTGTCCCCAAACAGCACTTCCAATTCTCAAACATATGACATAAAAATCAAGTCAACTGTTACGATCTCACAAGACGGTTTTCTTTTCGGAAAAAATCTGAATTTGATAGAAATGAAAGCATATTTCCCCAAGTTTCGTACAAGACTGTTCACAGCCGTCTTACTCATAATAGCCCAATCTGTGAACAACCCAAATGTCTATCAACAAGCGAATGGATGAACAGAGCGTGGTATATTCACAGAACGGAATACTACTCAGCAATAAAAGGAACAAACTACTGACACATCCAACAGCATGGACAAATCTGAGCAAGAAAAGCCGACACAATGTGCATCGCATGGTTCCATTTATACAGATCTCCAGGACGGGCAACATCCATCTGTGGTGGAGGAAATCAGAGCAATGGTTACCTTGTGGTGAGGGTGGCAAGACAGAACTTTCTGGGTGATAGAAGTGTTCTACGTCTTGTTTTGGGTGGTGGGGATACGGGTGCATGGGTGTATGAAATTATCAAAACTCACTGAATACTTAAGATGTGTACACTTTATTACATATAAACTTTACCTCAATAAAAAATAGAAAAATCATAAACTCAGGGTTCTGTGATTTACAAGTCTTAAAACTGTGTTTTCCTGTTTTCCCTTGGGCTGTACAATACTGGGCAAGTTATTTAAACTCTCTGGACCTTGGTTTCCTCAGTAACAATAGCACCAGCCTCGCCAGGGTGTCCTGAAGATGAAACAAGTTAACATGTATACATGTGGGAAGTGCTCAGTTAAGCCTTGGCTATTGTAACAGTTTATTATCCCTTCTCCATGTTCAACCAGCAAGGGAGAGTGCTTTGAAAATACTTCGTTTCAAATCTCATTCATGGGCTGCTGGGTTGAGTGTTCAGAGATCTCTGGGGCTCCCACTCACGTTCGGTCACACCCTTGCACCACTGTTACAGGCTGAATTTTGTCCCTCACCAAATTCATGTCAAATCCTAGCCCCCCGTATCTTAGAATACGATTGTATTTGGAGATAAGGTCTTTAAACAGGTAACTAAGTTAAAATGAGGTCATTAGGGGGGCCCTGATCCCAATATGACTGGTGTCCTTATAAGAAGAGGAGACTAGGTCTAGGCAGTAGCTAACACCTGTAATCCCAGCACTTTGGGAGGCCAAGGTAGGAGGATTGCTTGAGCCCAGGAGTTTGAGGCTACAGTGAGCTATGATGCTGCTACTGCACTCCAGGCTGGGTGACAGAGAGAGACCCTGTCTCAAAAAAAAAAAAAAGAAAAGAAAAGAAAAGAAAAAGAGGCTGTTAGGACACAGACCTACACAGAGGGAAGACCACGTGAGGACACAGGGAGATACCAGCGAGGCCTCGGATGAAACCAAACTTGCTGACACCTTGATCTTGGACTTCCAGCCTCCAGAAGTGTAAGAAAATAAAAGTCTTTGTTGAAGCCACCCAGACCATGGTGTGTAGTCACGGCAGCCCTTGCTGACTAGCACAGCCACCTCTCTGCTTCTGAGGGGACCTCTCCAAGGCCCGGGGCCCACACTTACTGCTGGTCTTTGTGTAAAGCCGGAGCAGCTCGGCCAGGCAGCTTTTCTTCACCACGGCCGCGCTGCTCAGGTTCTCCTGGTCGAGAATCTTGAGGAAGTCATCCAGCTCCGTCAGCAGCTGCTCCAGGGCTAGAGGCAAAAACAGGAGAAAGCTTTACAGCGGCCGCAGTCTCTCCAGAGGCCCAGCTCGCTACACCTGTGGAGCCCACAGTATCCTACCGCGCACCCTCTGGTCCCTAGGGGAAGGGTTTGGTATGAGGCACAGGGACAGAGAAACAGGCTCTCGGCTTCGAGACGGACAACTTCCACAGGAGCCCCAGGTCTTCCATTTGCTGGGGCAGTGACAGTGGCCATGTTGTCCCAACTTTCTGAGTGTGTCTCCTCCATTCCCAATGTCTGCCCTCACAGGGTTCTTGGGGGAAAACTAAGAAGACACAGTTTCCAAAGCGCCTGGCTGGCTGTCGAGCTCTGCTCCTAGACCTGGGGGGTTATTCTCTCTGGGTGACTTTGGGACTGTTATTTAACCTTCTCAGGTCATTTAGGTCAAATGCATCATCAAGTTCCTTCCAGCTCTGAAATTCTATGATTCTAAGCGTGATGTTGGCTTGGCTGCAGGGCTTTCTAAAACACGACTCTTTCCCCAGGTTGCCCATGATTCAAAGCCGCTCCCAGTTCCCCAGATGGGGGACCTGGTCCCACCTGGCCTCCAAAGCCCCGCACACTGCTTCCAGCGTCACCTACCCACACACATCGTCATGCTCTACAGCCCAGCCACTGCACACCTCTCACTCTCTCTCTGGCCTTCACACACCATAGAGTCTTCTCTTCCCCTGGCTAAATTCCACTCATCCCTCAGGTCTTGGTCTAGATAACATTCCTCCTGGGCTGCCTTCTCTGGGACAGTGAGGCTTCTTTAACAGAAAACCCCGTGTTACCAGCACTGGCCCCTGTGGTGGGCTGAACAGTGGTCCCCCAGAGATGCCCATGACCTAATCCCCTGAGCCTGAGCATATGCTGCTTTATGTGGCAAAAGGGACTTCACAGATGTAACTGAATAAAGGAGATTACCCTGGATTATCTAGGGGAGCTTCCTAAGAGGGGGGCACGAGAGTGAGAGCCAGAGAGCAGATGCTACAACCTTGGCTTTGAGGATGGAGGACCGTGAGCCAAGGCACACGGGTGACCTCTAGAATCTGGAAAAGGCAAGGAAATGGATTCTCTCCTAGAGGCTGCAGAAGGAACAGAGCCCTGTGGATCCCTTCTAGATTCTCATCTCTGGAACTATGAGTTAATGAATTTGTGTTGCTTTAAGTCACCAAATTTGGCAGTTTGTTACCCCAGCAGTAAGAAATGAATACACAGCTCCAGCTGCACCCTGGTGTGGCTGTATTACTATTTAGCTATTAGAAACTCCAAGGACAGGCCCCGTGTCTTCCTCACATTTCCAGGGCCCAGCACAATGTCCAATAAATATGTACTGAGTAAATTAATCAATGAAAGCAAAGCAAATCCATCTGCTTACTTTTATACGTGGAAGAACCCCATGGCCAGCTTATAAGAA
Organism: Lemur catta; assembly: GCF_020740605.2. Taxonomy (NCBI): domain Eukaryota; kingdom Metazoa; phylum Chordata; class Mammalia; order Primates; family Lemuridae; genus Lemur; species Lemur catta. The sequence continues at coordinate 13,448,804 of NC_059141.1, read as the reverse complement.
AAATAAAGGACTGGCCTGGGTCAGGAATGAAGAGAAATTCACTAAAAATCCAGGTATCTGGCAGGTCCTACTCTAGCCAAAACATTAGAACAGATGGGCTTTGGAAAAAGGATCTCTGCCCACTTTTCTGGTTTACGTAATACAGTAACAACACTGGGAAGCCAAACAATTCTTCCCCCAAATGGTCTAAATGAAACAAACTCCTGAAGTGTATCGTATGACTAGCTGTTCTCAAACTTGGACCCTGGCAACCTGCACACCATCTGAAACCCTTGGTGGCTCCGCTTTCCTCGTGACCACTCTGTTGCAGACCAGAGCGAGCTCCCATCTGCATGGGCAGCTCTTCACCTGTGTCATTCTGGGGGCAAGTCTGGGGGAAGTCTGCACTCACATGTCACCCCAGGCCCACCCCGTTGCCTCCCTGGCATGGCTGGTCAGAGCCACCCTCACACTAGGCAGGTACTAATACCTAGAGGGGAGAGAGGGCAGGAGGGGGGCGCAGGGCACACGGGAGAGCAGGGCAGAGACTAAGCTCTTCCAGGTGGTCCAGTGCTTGCCAAAGAGGATGGGCCGCAGGAGCCTCTGGGTGGACAGAGAAACACCAGGGGAGATCAGTCCCCACGGGCATCACTAGAGCATGCCCTGGTGACCTTAATGGGTGGAGGCTCCTGCCATCTGCCCCACAACTTCTCTGCTGCAGCCAGAGGCCTTGGCCCCATGCTCTGCTATGACCAGACTGGCTCACCAAGGGCCAGCGTCACCCTGTCCTCCACTAAGGCAGCGGTGCTGCTGGGCCTGGACAACTGAGCCAAGCTGCAGCAGAACTGGAGCTGGCACCGAGGCGGGGACAGGGTTGGGGGGAACTGAATTAAGCAAGGAAACGGAGGGAAAGGGACGCCGGCAAAGCTACAACTCTCGCCTGACATACAGTCAGGAGGGGCCGTAATCCAGCGTTCTAAACATGAGCCCCGGCAGTCTGCGAACACTATTTACTGCTGTTAATTCAGCGCCCACCTCTGCTGGCCCCACAGAAGGATTTAAAAGAATAAAACACAGTTCCTGAACAGAAAGGTCTTAGCTTGTGTTTTGTTTTGTTTTTAAAAGCTAATCATGAGCTTCCTGTCGGCCTTAGGAACTAGACTGGCTAAAGAGCAGTGAGCTTAAAGTCGAATGAGGGAAAACAATGGATAAGTAGGAGGAAAACTGACCCCTGAACTTGGCTGCAGTGGACGAGGGAAAGTGAAAGGGCCTCGCAAGGCAACGGGGGTCTCCAGCTGCCTTTCCCCTGACCTCCCGAACTCCCCAAGGCTGTCCCTCTGCTGCTCTTCTGAACTAACAAAAGAAAAAAGCATGAAAACTGAAAGCATCTCTCCACTTCCACATCCTTAGCTATTCCCAAAAGCCGCTGGGTTCCTGGAACACAGCCTTTGTTTACGTTTCACCTGAGGAAGTGTGTCCCACACCAAAGGGTGGAAAGTGCTGTGCTGTCCCAGAGGGGTCTTTAGCCCTTCTAGGGACTAGCAATGCACCAAGAAAAGAGGGGCAAACCCCGAGTTTATCAGGGAGAGGAATTTATAAGCTGGCCATTGAGGAATGCATAGGAGCTCGCTAGGAGGAGGCAGAGGCATTTTAAGGAAAAGGGAGAGAGGTGCTCAGAAGACTAAAGCGCTGAAAGCACACGGTGTGTTCGGGAAACCATGAGTGGCTCTGTGCAGCAGGACACATGGAGCACAGGGGTCTGGTGAGGCCCCCAAGGTTGAGAAGTGGGCTCTGAGGCCAGCACCGCAGGTTGGGGGTGAGGCTGACGGTGAGGACTTTATTTGCTTTGCTTGGGGGCTGGCACCTTATCCCACAGGGCCACACAGCGGGGAGGACAGATAGAAGAGGGCCAGGAGGGGAGGCAGGGAAGCCAGTTAGATGACCACATTAGTGTAGATGAGAACGATGAGGGTGTGACCTCGTCACAGCAGCTGGGCCCTGTGCCATCAGCTGTACCCACCATCTCCAGTTCTCACCCTGCAGGTGCACAGCCGTGGGAACAGGCTGCTGAGGCTGAATTACACCTAATCTGACCACACCCCCAGTGAGTAGTGGCACTGGGGTTCGAACTCAAGAATGTCCAAGTTCAAAGTTGCTATCTGCCATCCATCAGCTGCAGTCGTTCCCCAGGAGCCAGGGAGGGGTACCTGAGTCCTGGCCTCTGTTCCCTGACTCTCAAACACAAGGTGGGGTGGGGGACACACGTGGCAGGTAGACCTGACAGGAACTGCTGATGCAGGGACCGCGGGAGGAGCTGCCTGGGCAGCTGAGAAGCAGAACACCATCAGATGCCCGGGCCTGGGGATACCGAGGTGAACCAGCCATGGTCCCTGCCATCAGGGAACTGATGGGCCAGCAGGTGGGTGGGGACCGTGACACTCGGGGTGCTCTCTGCTGAGGACAGTGTGAATACCCTCCTTTTCCTCTAGGCTGTGCTGGGTGAAGGGGAAGCAACCCAGGAATGTCTCTTCAACCCGGGACCAGGAATAAGACAGAGTCAAAAAAGGCCGGGATGTCACTTCTCTTTTCTCTCTGGATCCACATCATGGTTCAAGGTCCCCTTCTCCATGAAGCTGCCATGGCCAGAGGCACTCCTCACTCTTGCTGGCTTCTGCCTCCCTGGGTCCTTTACTGCCACAACCAATTGTTCATGGTCATCTTGGCCTGTCTCTGTGCCCAGGGCTAGGCGTGAGCTCTTTCTGGTCAAGGGTCAGCCTTTGTAGGTTTGCACGTCCAACAAGGTGCTAAGCATACGGAGGCCGTTGGAGAGTCCCCTACAGACACGCCCTCTTGGGGTCCAGCTACAGGCTCTGGGAAATAACAATCAACAAAGGCAAGGCCCCAGTTTGTGCCAACCCCAGTGACATTTTTCAACCCCCAGGGCTCAGAGGGGCAGGCGGTCCCTGGGAGGAATGTGGCCATTCCACTGAGGCTCTGGAACATGCTCATCACATTTCCTCCCCTCCATCCCCCACACTTTTCATTTTGGTCTCTTCCTCGTCCTCCAGGGCAGGGAGGGAAAAATAAATGTGTTGTTCACTCTGGAAACTGTAGGCCCTTGTGCGAGCTTTCCATCCTGGCTCTGTTAAAGTTCAGGGTTGTCTGCTCGGGGTCTGACAGATCATCAATAAGATTCTTGTTCGGGACTTCCAAGGCCCACGCAGAGCTCGACGGTTCAACTGCTCGATTCACTGCCCTCGGCCGCGGCGAAGCTCTGTCTCCAGATGACCTCCTCCCCCAGCTTTTCTCATCTTGAGGCAGTCTTGCTTTTTGGTCACTAGGTTCCCAACCATAAATGTCCTCCCAACACGCCAAAAGAGCCACTCTTCATGGGGCCCCTGCTGTTTTATGCACACATTTTTATTTATTCAGCTGCATTTGCTGAAGACCCGTTATTGAGCATGATTTTGCTTCCCAAGGTCAAACCGAGCAGACCTGTGCTTTCTGCATAAAGCCATGCATCCCCTCCCCCGCCCAGACAGCTCCCAAGAGCAAGCCATTGGGCACATCACCCTCATGAGCCTGAGTGCTGGGGACCCACCTGACTTACGAGCCTTGTGCACGTTTCTGCGAGAAGCAACAGCATCCCGTAGGAGCACTGAGGGTGGGAAACATGCTCCTTCCTGCACCTAAGAAGGGAGACCTCACAGCAAACACCCCCTTCTTCAAAAGCGCCAAACACCGAGTTGGTCTTTACCAAAGTACCTACCACGTGTCTGGCACGCTCACAGGAAGTGGGGCTTTTTTTTCTTTTTTATGGTGGCAAAATAACACATAACATGAAATGTATAATTTTCACCATTTTAAGGTTTATAATTCAGTGGTATGAAGTACATTCACAGTGTCGTGCAACCACAACCACTATCCAGTTCCAGAACTTTATTACCTCAGAGGCTCAGTAGGCAGTCACGCCCTTATTCTGTCCTCTACCCAAGCCCCTGGCAACCACACGTCTGCTTTCCATCCTGCAGAGGTGCCTGTTCTAGATATTTCATATCAATGGAATCATGTAAGACCTGTGACATTTTGTGTCTGGCTTCTTTCCCTTAGCATGATGTCTTCAAGGTTCATCCATGTGGTAGCATGTATTGCTACTTCATTCCTTTCTATGGCTGAATAAAATTCCATTATATGTCCATTTCTGCTTACTCATTCATTGTTGATGAGGGAGTGGATTTTTTCCTTTAAACAACGTTTTTATTGGGATATAATTTACATCCAGTAGACTCCCCTGGTTTTACTGTACGGTTCTATGTGTTTTGATAAACACCCTCAACGGTGGTAACCACCACCACAGTCAAGGCATAGAACATTTCCATCACCCCAAAATGGTACTTTGTGCCTTTTATAGGCAACCCATTCCCCAATCCCAGAGCGTGGCAACACGCACAGCTTTTGGAGTCTGACAGCTCTTCTTAACACAAGGCACGTGAGATTCATCCGTGTTGCAAGTATGAGAAGTCTGCTCCTTTTTCTGGCTACGTAGCATTCCATTGTGTGGATGCAGGAAGTGTTTGTGTCGCATGTCTGCACAGACACAGCAGGTTCCCGTGTGCCAGCATCCGTCTGTCATGTTCTCAAAGGCACCTTAGTCCTGACTTTAAAGGACACATCCTGCTTTAAGTCCACTTAATGTGTGGCCACTCGGGGACATGCATACAAAAGGTAAAGCAGTGATGCTCAGCCTGCTTACCCTGGAATCACCTGGGGAACTTAAACAAAATCCTGCTGCCTGGGTCCACCCCCACAGCTGCTGCTGTAATTGCTGTGGGTGTGACCTGGGACATCAGGAGTTTTAAAAGCTTCCCAGGTGACTCTGATGTTCAGCCAAGGTTAAGAACTACCGAGTTAAACAGAGGTGTGAGGATTTGTTTTATGAAGTCTTTTTACTTTATAAAATTATGTGTAAAGTTTCTTAAAAAACAAACTACCATAGTGCTTCTATATGACCCAATCCTAACCGACACATAGAACATTCTAGGTTCATACCTGTTACATGAAGTCAGATATACCTGAAAATGTTTTTCTCCCTAATGTCCTTTCCCTTTGGACAATGGTGTAGAAGGCAAGGACCAAGATGTCTTATGTTTACATATCACTGAACTCAGCTCTTCATCCTACTTAAGCAAGTGGAAACTCTTATCGCTGAAAATCAGCACCCAGCGATGCACAGACTACCCCTTCCGCAGACTGCAGTCGTTCCTGTGGCTTGGACCCCAGGAGACTGAGCCAGAAATGTAAATAACTTTCTCCAGTATAAATAGTCCAGGAGTTTTTCTTTATCTCCATCTCCAAGAAATGGCGAGGGGGAGAGGGGTTCTGCTTCATTTACTGGCACTGGGAATGCTCTGCTCCCTGCCGAGCCTGACCTGCAAGGGTCATCTTGCCATCACTTTTGCAAGATCTGCTTTTTCTCACCTATCTTTGAGTCTCATCACTTAAAACACTTTTCCCAGGAACAGCCCGCCCTCTGCATTCCCAGATTAGCTGTGCGAGCTGCAGAGCCGGGCCAGATGCTGGGCTGCAGCTTGCACTACTGGAAAAACAACTCCAGTTGCTCGCTGCTGACCTCTCTGATGGAACAGACCTCGGCAAGAGCAGAATTCCAACCCCAGCTGAGGAGCCAGCTGGAACCAGAGCTCCTCAGAGAGGGCCCTTTGGAAATTCACACAGCAACAGCTGAAGACATTAAACCAAGCACAGCAAGGCAGAAAAGACCCCAGGCCTGCCAACCGCCACCTCCACTCTGCCTCGTCCAGCCCAATAGCACATGGGTTATTACTTGGTGATTCACCCATCTTCACTGTTCTCTATTTGTTCCATAAAGCTGCAGTCCCCAACCCCTGGGCTACAGACTGGTACCAGTCCGTGGCCTGTTAGGAACCAGGCCACACAGCAGGAGGTGAGTGGCAGGCGATCAGGGCTTCATCTGTATTTACAGCAGCTCCCCATTGCTCACGTCACTGCATAAGCTCCACCTCCGGTCAGATCAGCAGAGGCATTAGATTCTCATAGGAGTGTGAACCCTACTGTAAACTGCACATGGACGGGATCCAGGTTGTGCGCTCCTTACGAGAATCTAATGCCTCATGATCTGGGGTGATGATGCTAGTGCTGGGGACTGGCTGCAAATACAGATTGTCATTAGCAGAGAGGTTTGCATGATAAATGTAATGCACTTGAATCATCCCAAAACCATTCCCCTTCACACCACTCTGTGGAAAAACGGTCTTCCATGAAGCCAGTCCTTGGTGCCAAAAAGGTTGGAGACTATTGCCATAAAGGCAAGTCCTTTGTCAAAATTGAAACAAAACTGAAATCTCTGGGTGGGTAGAGATACCACATCTTCTGGTTTGGTTTCCCCCACTGTGCCTTAATAGTACTTTGCTCAAAGTCAGTGCTTGGAAAACATCTACTGAACATAAGGCTTCCAGACAGACAAACAAACAGACACACACACAGCGCCTATGAAAGTTCCTCCTGCTAAAAAGGTCTAGGGTGCTCAGGCTAGTAAGCCTGGGCAAAGGCCCCACCAGTCCTGGCCACAATTCCAGTTGTCACCTGGGCCAGTTAACGTCTCTGGAATGAGCACCAGAGGCACCCCCTGGCAGCTGATGGGACTGGGAGGGCATGAGCCATCCCACTCCTGGGTGGCACTCCGGTGGGAGAGTTTTCTCAAGGGTGCAGGTGGGAGGGGCATGGCAGTGGCTGCTGGATCAGAAACCTAGGAAACCCAGGGTGAAAGGAGCCCGACCCCCAGGGCATGCCAGCAGTTCGGGGGGCACATGAGGGCAGACTTGAGACACTTGAGCTTCCAGCGGCCACCAGAGTTCATGCCAGACAAAGAGGCTTTGGGGCCCAGGAGGCCTTTGTTCCCCAGCCCGGTTAAGACATTCCTTAAATGCAATCTGCCAGAAGAGTGGCTTCATTCAGAGTCAGCAGGGGCCAGTTATGCGGGTGGGAGGCACAAAGATTTAGCCGGGTGTCTCCCTGCATGGCAAGTCCCACGACTGGCACAAACCATTTCAGTCTCAGAACAAGAGGCTGTTGGGGGTCACTCAAGTTCACGTTGGAAGTTTGAGAAAGACTGTTGGATAGAAAAAAAAAGAAGGCTGGAAAATGATAATAGCAGTTATCTTTCGGTGGAGAGGCTATGGGAAATTTCCCGTTCCTTCTTTACACCCTCCCCTATTCCTCAACACAGAGCAGGGCTGAGCTGTCACATGGAGAAAGAACCTGTGCTGTGGCCACTGTACTTTCAACGTGAACTGTAAATCTAGGTTTGTCCCTGTACACTTGTTGTTTCTATTAGAGGAAAAGGACACATATCATAAAGATGTACAGAAGGAAAAATATCACCGTATGAACCCAGATTTACTATTTCTTTCCAGCATTTGGCAAAAATAATGAAACACCAACAGACTGATGTGCTGGCAGGGGCATCTTCATCCTGTTCAGGCCTCTGCTTCCAAGGAGGGCAAAACCAGCTCCTGCAATCTAAAGCAACCACCACCCTTGGGCTAACCTTGGAGTCTGCCAGCCAGAGGCATGGGGGGCTCATTCAGTGGCCACTGGACCACCAGGCAAGAACCCTTCCTTGGGGATCCAAGGACACTGGGCTGAAGAAACAAAGGCTTCTCGAGTTCCCCAAGCCTCTTTGTCTGGTTTGGACCTCGGTAGCTGCTGGACCCTGGAGTGTCTCTCGCCTGCACTTTTGCTCCCTCTGAACTGTGCTCTGGGAGTCGAGCTCCTCTTGCCCTGGGTTCTTGGCCTTGAGGGGAACAGCCACCTCTACACCCTTCCCACATGCCCTGGGTTCCCCGTTCAAACTGCCTAAATCTTAGTTCCAAGGCTTGGTTCACTCTTGGTTTCACCACATACTGGCTGTATGGCCTTGGGGAGCTTCATAAACCTCTCTATGCCTCAGTTTCCTCTATTATAAACTAGAGCTAATACTAGTACCTACTTCATGGGATTGATGTGAAGATCACAAAATAACCTCCTGAAGTGATTATACTAAGTTCAATGTTAGCTGCTAAATAAATCCTAAATTCCTCCTAGAAGAGTGATATAGAAAACTCCCCATAAATGTCAAATGCGTGCACGCACACACACACTATACTTTCAGTAGGACAGCCTCAAAAAAGCAATTGGAGATGTGTTGCTTGATTTTGCAGGACTACTAAACTGTGTCCTAGCAGAGAACAACAGGGGAAGCTGAGATGGAATTTGGGGTAAGCCCTTCCAGGGAAGCACTTTCATAGGGACACACAGCACTGAGAATAAACAAGTGAAGGGTTTCAAAGCTTTCCGGAGCTCAGCCCAGGTTTCAACAGGCTAAAACCAGTAGATAGACAGAATGAGAGCCAGCAGCAGGCTGTGACTTCAGAGGTGGCTACCAGGTCCTTTCACTTTTCTACCCTTCCAAATGTCTGTCCCCCGCCCCCCACCCCCTTATCTGCCTGCCTTGACAGCCACCACAGGCAATGTTCCCCTGGGCCATGAGCACAACACTGTTGACAGTGTTGCCCCAGAAGGGCCAATCCATGAGGGTGTGCAGTGGGTATCTGTTGCTTTTCCCCTTCCCCAGCATCTATTCACTCTTATTTGTAGCCAGTTGTCCTTTGGGAACCCTGCTTTCCCCACTGTCAGTATTTGTGGTTTGGGTGGAACTATTATAGGACCCACTCCATGGGCAGTCACATGACCTTGGACCTAACCAATCAGAGCATTTCATTCCCCAGCCACAGTGATTGGCTTAGGGGTGGCTCCATGACCAGAGCCAAGCCAATGAGCATCAGCCTTGAGACTCTTCCTGGAACTACCAGGAAGTGGGGGTCTCCTTCCTCAGGGTTGTTGAGCTGCTAGAATGCCAGCCTGAAGCTGCTGTGGCCGTGTGCAGGAACAGCCTACCTGAGAAGGAAAGCCGTGCCTGGAGCTTCCTGGCAGCATCGTTTTAGCACGTGGATTCAGCCATGGCTCCAACTAGCTATTCCGATATACCATGCAGTTATGTGTGGCCAAAGCATACTGTTTTTCGTTTAAGCCAGACTGAGTTGGGTTTCCCTTGCTTGCACACTGGGAATGAGCCATCATAGCACATTTTTTGGTTCTCCAATCTGAACCAGGCAGTCTGCATACACAATTCCGGTTCATTCTATGAGGCAGGCATTATCATCTCCAGATGTGAAGCCAAAGGAGGCTACGTGGTCCCACCAGGGTGACACAGTAAATATCACTGCTCAGAACCAATGGATCATTCTGACCCCAAACCTAGAGTTTATCCCATTAATCTGAGTTGATCTTACATTGGTCAAGATTTGCTTATTAAAACACATTGTGCAGAGAGTGGGCTTCAAAAATATTCTGATGAAAGCAAAGTATGAGAAAAGACCCAGAAAGAAGGCACCTTGAGAAGCCTGGGATATAATGTCACTAAGGGCTGGGGTGGGGGGCAGAGGACAGTGAAGACAAATTTCCGCCAGCCTTAGGAAGAAGGAGTAGACACTGAGGGGGAATTCCAAAGGGCTGGGCACAGCACAGGCATGGCACCTGGGGACACAGAAGGATATGAGGGAAGACCTCCCCTGATCCCAGGGAGTGCTGACAGATTTCAAGATAGTCGTGCCCTTGGGACAGCCTGACGGGAGAAACAAGGGTGGAAGCTGCAACTCTTGGCTCCTGGAGTGCAGCAGCTGTGGAAAGAATGCCATCCCTGAGCCTCCACGCCCGACTCCAGTGCCAGGGGCCAGAACCCGGAGGACGAAACAGCTGATGAAATAGGGGGAACGTGACTGTTGAGTTCTGGAGGAGCACAAGAAGGGTCTGCCCCAAATGATCCCTAATATTAGGGAGAGTGGAGGAGCAAAAGCCCACACACAAAGGAGCACTTTCGTTTTTTTCCTGTGAGACAGGGTCTCACTCTGTTGCCCCGGCTGAAGTGCATTGGTGTGATCATAGCTCACTGTAATCTCTAGCTGCTGGGCTCAAGCCATCCTCCTGCCTCAGCCTCCTGAGTAGCTGGGACTACAGGCACACACCACCATGCCTAGCATTTTTTTTTCTTTAATTTTTTTGTAAAGATAGGGTCTCACTATGTTGCTCAGGCTAGTCTTGAACTCCAGCGATCCTCTTGCCTTGATTTCCCTAAGTGCTGGGATTACAGATGTGAGCTACCATGCCTGGCATAAAGGAGCAATTTTAACAAAGCAGACAGTTCTGAATGGCTGTCAGGCTTAGACTAACGTGCTTCTGCTGATCATACCATCTCTAATAGATAAGAATTGATGATCAAGCACAGAGACTTATATAATCCCTTAATGCAAACCCTATCAACTTGAAATCAGTCCCTTTAGCAGCCTCAAAGGAGTTAGGAATTAATAATGAATGACAACGAATTATTTTGGTCTACATAGAATTCTTTTCCCCTTCTTTGGATAATGGAGGAAGCTACTCCATATGGTGTAGATTTGACTGTCCCCACTTATGCCATAGGAGGTGGGGATGTAGCTGAGGTCTGGCCATCCTTCGGGGCCCAGTGATGGGTTCCAGCAATTCAAGTAAGACTTTTTCCCTGGGATTTCCTACAGGGCTTTGGGAGAAAGAAGTCTTTCCTCTCTTTGGATCACAAGCCGTGAGTATTCATACTTGGAACTGCAGGAGACCTTTCCCTTTCCAGTCTGCAGATGAAGCCAGGGCTCACAGGAGAACAAAGCTGATAACTAGAGAGAGACAAGCCCTGACCATACAGCTAGGTTTCCTAGGTTCAGCTGTGCCTGAAGCTGACTTTGCACTTGCCAACTACATTTTACATAAGCTGGTTTTTAAACATTGATGACCAAAAAGTCCTTAGTAATATAAAAATGAAGGTTGAACAAATGGTGGCTCCATATAAACCACCCCATTTATAAGGCATACCCCAATTTTTCAAGATCATAAAATGGTTCAATAGTAATCTTACTTTCCTGCTCCCTTTGAAAAGTCCAAGCACAAAACCTACAGGACCAGGTAATTATCTTAGATGAACCACATGGTGCCCAAACCACCAGAAAAACTGCTGACAATGGCCAACAAACACTGAGGGATATGGCTATAATTGGTGCTGTTTAAACCACAACAGAGAATAGCAGGCCTAGGGATGCAGGGGGGAGGGGAGAAGGGGAAGGATGGGGGGCAGGGGTTGCCTCCCTACCAGGAGCCCATCTCCTCTCTCTTTTTTCTGATTGATGTCCACTTCCCTGTGCTATTCCCTGTGATCCCCAATACACAGCCCCCAGCAGTGCTTTGCAAGTGTGGGCATGACCCTTTACTGGGCTGTGCTGTCAACTCAGTGAGTTAGCACTGGCAACTTAAAAGAAAAAAAAGTAGCTGTAGTCCCAGCTACTTGGGAGGCTGAGGCAGGAGGATCGCTTGAGCTCAGGTCTTTAAGGCCAGCCTGGGCAACATAGCAAGATCCTGTCTCTGAAAAAAAAAATAGAAAATCTCAGAATGCACAGTATCTAGTAAAGTTACCCGCTCTTTGATAAAACTTTTGTTTCAGGGGTGTACACGTGTGTGTGTGTGTGTGTGTGTGTGTGTGTGTGTGTGTGTGCTGAGATACAATGTAAAGTACATTTCTTACCATGATCATAATCAGAAAGTTTGAAAAGCACCACTACAGTCCATGCTCTCTTACCTGACACCCCAAAGCCAGAGGTGTTTTGAAATCCAGTGTAATTCAGATTTTAAAAAAGTAACATAGGCACATTCCCCCAGCAAGTTCTGGGTAAACACTCAGGAATAGAATGCATTAATATCTTTATGTAAAAATATATAAATAGTTATACTAAGTGGGATAAAGAGATGCTAAATCACCTCATATCATTTCAAGGTAAGTTTTGTCTCCAAATTAGTTTGTGCCGGCTTTACAAAGAACCTCCTGGTTTCCAAGTTTGGGATTTTGGAGGTGATGAGATGGGATTATGGACCTATGGACGGATTCTTGGGATCTTTTTCCTTCTGTCTCAAAATTGACTTTTAACTTCCCCATTTTTTATGGTGCTTGTGAATGATAGTGAACCCACACTAAGCTTTTAATGGACAAAGAGAAAACTGCAAGGCCTGAGAAATTCACAGGGCTGGGGGCAAGTGGGCCTTTTAAGAACCCTCCTCAAATTAACTTTGCTTCTAAGTGGGGCTCGCTCAGTGATTGAGGGGATGAAAAGGAACTGTCCAATTCTTCAGCCACTGGCCACATGTGGTGCTTGAGGACATGCACTGTGGCCAGTCTGAACTGAGGTGTGTTGCAAATATAAAATAAAGAAGGAATTTCAAAGACTTAGTACCCCTTCTCCAAAGAATGTAAAATAAACAATTTTACACTGATTATATGTTGATGATGTTTTCAATGTATTGAGTTAAATAAAATATATCCTTAAAATTAATTTCATCTTTTTTTTAAGTTTAAATTTTCTTAAATGTAATTTAAAATTACATCTGTGCTCTGCATTCTATTTCTATTAGACTACACTGGTCTGAAGCATCTATCATAGACTCAAAGCTTTTTAAAAGCATGAAAAGTCATCCTGATCAAAACAAAACAAAAATGTTCAGAGAGAGAATGGGACTTCACCAAAATCACACAGTTTGTAGAAAACTCAAATTTCCTATTCCTGCCCAGGGGTTTCTAAACCTAATTTTATACCTTAAAGAGCAAAGGAAAGAACAGAGGTCATTCTTTCGTGAGAATTCCACGGGAACAGTGGGAAAAGCTTAGAAGAGTGCTTTGAAATATGTTAGTTATGATTTACAAAGGTGGGAAGGGACTAAAAAAGGAAAGTTCTTCCCTCAGGAAAATAGCCATGACCTGGATGAAAAAGATTTGGTTACTCTGTGCAGGCTGCGCTTTGTTTACATGAACAAGAGCCAGTTATTCATCACAGAAATATTCTAAATTAAACCCTTGAAGCCCTATTGTATAAACAACTTAAAGGTATCACAGAGTTTTGAGTTGGATCATTGTTTTTTGTTTAATGTTTCAGCCAAAATTTGTCAAAAGAAACTGCTGATGTACGATTTCAGACTCTTCCAGTGCATTTCATTTTTTGGGAACATTTTAAGTCTGCATTTGGCTCCTCATTCAAATCGCCTCTTCCCTCTCTGGCTAGTCTCAAAGGGACCCCCTCAGCTCCTTACCTTCCTCATCTGCCTGCTCTCTTTGCTGTAATGTCTTCAACACTGTAGCCTCTGACTTCAAACACCCTGAAATTGTCTTCGGGTACTTTTTATCTAGTGTAACCACATGCAACACCCATTCAAACTCACACTCTTTCTGAACTATTATCCCCCTGACCTTGAAACCAGGCTTTAACAGCGCCCCAAGGTGTGGTCAGCATTTCAGCCTAACTCTCTGCTCCAGTCTCACTGCGGCCCTGTCTGCCCATAACGATTATTCAAGTATTTCCCAGAAAATCATAAAAGAAGAATGCATGTTGCAATTCTGTTTGCATGTGATGCAGTAGGGTTTCTTTTATTCCCTTCCCTCAAATAGGGAGCTATTAAATTGAGGATGCTTCTTATAATCAGTGACATCTTAGAATCACTCATTCTCGGCCAGGCACAGTGGCTCATGCCTGTAATCCTAGCACTCTGGGAGGCCAAGGTGGGAGGATCACTTGAGGTCAGGCATTTGAGACCAGCCTGAGCAAGAATGAGACCTCCCTCTCCACTAAAAATAGAAAAAATTAGCTGAATGTAGTGGTGTGCACCTGTAGTCCCAGCTACTTGGGAGGCTGAGGCAGGAAGATGGCTTTAGCCCAGGAGTTTGAGGTTGCTGTGAGCTAGGCTGACGCCACAGCACTCTAGCCTGGGTGACAGAGCAAGACTCTGTCTCAAAAAAAAAAAAGAAAGAAGAAGAAGAAGAAGAAGAACAATCACTTATTCTTCAATCAGCACCTCTCTTTCCAACCACAGTTATTTTCCATTCTCTTATAGGGGGCTATTTTCACTGAAATAAGTTTCAACAATATGCCACTTTTTAAGTGTTTTCAAGTCCCTTAAATGCTAAAATTGCGTCTATCTCAAGCTTCAAACCAGATTTCTATAGTACAAGCATTGGGTGTTAGAGTTCAGCATTCTCAGAACAATCCTAGCTCTTGGTTCAGGGGTTGCTTACTTAGAAGTGAAGCTGAATTAGAAAAACCTAGGGACAAAGGAGCCTCCTTTTGTCTTCTGTTGTTCTGAATATAATTTGGCTTGAAGTAAGGCACAAATGCAGTGAGCTCTAAATTCAGCAACAAGGATTAACAGATTTTATGATGAGCAATTTTCTGTTGAAATAAACTATGAAGACAGAATTATAGTTAACTAAATACAAAATGCTTTTAATAATAAACCAGTAAAAGAAAAAGAATACAACCCAAAAAAGGGAAATTGCTTTTATTAATAATAAAGTCAGCCAAATGATGACAAAGATCTCACTGAGCTCATGTTTATAATAAACCTATATCGTATATATCGTCATCCCTTAGTGAAGAAACAGATTCGAGGAGGTTAAGTAACTTGCCCAAAGTCACACAGCCAGTAAATCCAGATCTGAATTCAAATCACTGTAACCCCTTCCGCCATCACCTCAGCTGGCCTCCCTTACAATTTCTTCTTTCACGTACAAATAGTAAAATAATAATTTTTAAAACCATAGTCACTTGAAAATAGAGCCTAGCAGAGAAGGTAAATCTAAAAGACCACAGTTTGCCTAGATTTGTATTATACAAGCACAGGAGAATCTTGCTAGCCTATTTTGACCCTGCTTATTAATACAAGTTGCCAGTGATCAATTCATACCCTCTGAGAACAGTCAAACAGTAAAAGAAAATGGGTAAAAGACTCAGGAAATACATTACAACAAGTGCTGAGACCACTGTTATTGAAGTTTCTGGTGTGTGACATTAAGATGTTCAAATACCTGACAAGTTTACCGACAAATCTTGCATGGTAATTATTTTGCTAGTATAATATTTGTTAAGTATGGGTGGCCAAACTGCAAAACATAACAATTTTATCACTGGGTTGAAAATGACCTTTGGTTTTAAAAAGACTACATGACTTCTAATAAAGTTAGCTAATAAAAAAACCAATCCACCACTCACATGTATTTTGTGAGTCCCATGTGTAAACATGCCTGTACTTCTCAACAGAGCAACTGGGAAATGAAAGGTGGCAGGAAGGAGGCTGAGTGCACACCCACGGACCAGTGTGCTGCTGGTGGCACTCATCGGAGACTTCATATGGAGATGAATCAACTTTCCTTGCACCCTGCACAGCAGGTCTACTCATCAGGGTAGGTTCATGGGGGAGTTATATCTGTTAATGGAATGGCAAAGGCTGGCTGGCAAATGATGTTTTAATCAAGCCTTCCTCTGGCTTTTAGGAATAGATTTCAAAGAAGTGATCTGTTGGCTTAGTGTAGACCTGGTCAAAGAAACCCAGATGGCTCTTCCTATACTGGAATAATAGATCATATCCATCTTTCTTTCATTCATTTAATAAAGGGTGCAGACATGGTCAGGGAAAAAGGCAAAGGAGGCCAGTGGAAACTCAGAAGGCTAAGAAAACATCTCATCTTACGAGCCCCTCTTGTGGATTTCTATCTTGTCCTCTCCTTGTTTCAACTGAATATAACTTCATCAAGGACACCAAAAAGACTGATTAAGAGAGAACTCCTCCTGCCTGACTGTTTGAGCTGGGACATCCATCTTTTCTTGCCTTTGAACTGAAAAATTGGCTATTCTTGGGTCTCAAACCTGAAGGCTTTCACACTGGAACTCTGATGGGCTCTCCTGGTTCTCAGGTCTTTGGACTCAAGCTGGCACTACACGATTGACTTTCCTGGGCTTTAGCTTGCTCACTGCAGATCTTAGGGCTCCTCAGCCTCCATAATTGTGGGAGCCAATTCCTTATGATAAGCCTCTTCCTAGATAGATAGATAGATAGATAGATAGATAGATAGATAGATAGATAGATAGATAGATAGATAGATAACCTCCCAAGATAGAGAGATGGAGAGAGAGAAAAAGAGAAAGATATCTAGCCACCCAGCCAGCCTATTGGTTCTGTTTCACCTGGAGAACCTTATCTAATACAGAGAGCTTCTGCAAACCAGGGAGGTGATCTGATCAAGCTGAAACACATTTAGAAAAAGGGAAGAAAAATTTTGCATGGTTGGGAATTAAAACATTTACCACTATTGTCCTGGAACCTAAAAACTCCCCTCAAATGTATTCCAGTGAACATAGTTCAAAACCCCATAGATCAGAACAGTCAGTGTTTTGGGTGTTGAGGCTCAAAAGTTCTTAGGACTTCGGACATGCATTTCCTTTTCCAAGCAAAATTTCTGCATCAGAATAGTGATTTCCCCCACTTACATCTATGCTGTTCTGGTGAAATCACAGAAGCAAGTGTCAGAAAATGAACATGAACAGAAAATGGTGGGCAGTTCCTGTCTCAGAAGGTGTGACACTTTGTAGCATGACTATGATGGCTCAACCAGTCCCAGTCCAGAAACATCAATGAGACAATTTGGAGATTGTTCCCAAACTCCTGACACTTGACTTTTAACATGGACCCCTGATCTGGAGGAACTCTGACAAACATTAAACTGAAAGCCTAGGGACAGTATTCACTCAAGATCAGTATGTGCATCTGACGTGTGACATTTAAACAGAGATGCTAGGACAACCCTGATGCCAAGGTTGCAAAGTGATGGGACCACCTTGACTTCCCTTTGGCAGCTAAGAGGTCACATCCCATAGTGGGGCTCTGTCTCAAGCCAAGCATGTTGTGCTTCTCACAGCTTCATTTCCCCAGGCATTTACTTCTGCATCCAATATTTATGGAGCACCCATTATGTGTTAGACTCTTAGATTTGGCCACTAAATAAAAATGGGTGTGGCCTTTTTGGAGTGCACATCTACACATCTCAGGATCAGTTCTCTTGCTACAGTGATAGTAGCCTTTCTGTACCTTTGGATGAACATCAGTACAAAATTCCTGGAATTCTTCTGAAATTCCCTATGCACGAATGGGTGGCAGAAAAACCTGGTTTTTTTTACAGCTATTTTACTATGACAGCTGTTGTATCTTTTCTTTCTTATGATAATGGGGGACTCAGTGTAGTTAGAGAGAGTTGGATTGGAATTTAGTGGCTACACTAACAATCTGTGTGAACTTCAGCAAGTTTCATAACTTCTTTGAGCCTTCATTTTTACACTTACAGAAGTGGGAGAAAAATCATATCTACTCGCAGAGTTGGTGCGAGAATTAAATTAGATAACACGCGAAAATCAGACACAAAGCACTACGTAACAAATATTATCATCACCCACTATAGTGGGTTGATTTGTGTCCTCCAAAAAGACATGTCCAAGTCCTAATCCCTGGTATCCGTAAATGTGACCTTATTTGAAAGTGGGTCTTTGCAGGTGTAATTAGATTAAGGATCTCAAGATAAGATTATTCTGGATTTAGGAAGGGCTCTAAACCCAATGGCTGGGGTCTTTATGAGAGAAAGGGGAGGGAGATCTGAGACACAGAGAATAAGGCCTCGTGAAGACAAAGGCAGAGATCGGAGTGACACTGTCAGAGCCAAGGAACGCCGGGCACCTCCAAAGGCAGGAAGAGGCAATGAAGGATTCTTCTCAGTCACCAGGGCAAGCGTAGCCCTGCTGGCACCTTGATTTTGGACTCTGGCTCCAGAACTGTGAGAGAATAAATTTCAGTAGTTTTAAAGCACCATAAACTATTGTGGTATTTGTTACAGCAGCCCTGGGAAACTAACACACCGCCCTCCACCAGGCTCTGCCCCTCCCTTGGTAACAGCAAACTCTGAGCCTCAGCGCTGGGAGTCACCTTGCAGGAGCAGGTTCTGGACACACAAGTAACAAACTGAGGAAACAGGGGTTCCTGGGAGTCAGAGAGGCCACTCTTGAAATGCATGCAGGAGTTAGAAATTCTAAGTTGTGTCTCTTGTACGGTCCCCAAGCCCACTGGCTTCCCATTGCACGTGTGGCCTGCAGAATTCGCCACACGCGCCAAAGGCAGTGTTTCTCTGGCCCAGAGTCGAGCCAGCTGTCCACTGCGCCATTCTAGAGAGTCGGTCTGCTGGGCCTTCACCAGCCCAAGCAGGGAGAATGAGGGCAAACCTCGTTCTCTGGTTCCGGCTCCTGGTCCTTCTTGTTGTGTTTTGGCTCCAATCAACACTCACTGAACCCAGGGGCACTGGGCTTGGCGTTTGTGTAATTTAAATTTCATTTTATCTTCTACCTTGTGAGATGGATTCTATTATCCAACCTGAAACCTGAGGACACTAAGTACCTTTCCTAAGCTTACAGAGGTAACAAGTGGCAGAGCTGAGATCAAAGCCCAGCTCTCCAGTCCGGCATCCAGAGCTCATTCCCCACCTCCGGGAGGCCTTTCTTGATCGGTCCACTTGGCTTCTGTCCTCCAACACTCAGCCTGTTCTCCTCATACCACGAAAGGACAGTGCCATGCCCAGGCATCCTACTCATATTATTTTACTTAATCCTCACAACAACTCTGTGTGCAATATAGCATGATGGCCATTGTACAGATGGGGAAACTAAGGTCTTTGAAAGACAAAGATCCTTGCCCAAAGCCGCATGCCTAATGCAGTGCAGAGTAGGATTGGAGCCAGAGCCCCAAAGTACACGCACTTTGCCCAGACAGAGCCCTGTCTCTGCTGCTGACTTACAGAAAGGCACCTTGAGCAGAGCTGTTGCTGTGGGGTCAATGAAAGGGCAAGGGGACGAGGGCCGAGCTGTCACACGCTTTTCCCCTGCTGACGTTCTCCTGTGCAGGCTGCCACTTCGTTAAAAACTCAGTAAAGTCACAGCTGTAGCAGCTGCAGAGGGTCTCCTGCAGCTGGGCCTGGACATCACCCCTCACGTACCTGCATGTCCTACCTACGGCTGCCGTAACAGAGTACCACAGATCGAATGGCTGGAAACAACAGAAACTTATTATCTCATGGTTCTGGAGGCTGCAAATCCAAAATTGCACATCACCAGGGTTAACTCCCTCTGAAGAATCTGGGGAAGGATCCCTCTTTGGCTCTGCCTGGCTTCTGGCGACTGCCAGCCATCCTTGGCATTCCTTGGCTTGCGGCTGCATCACTCCAACCTCTGCCTGCGCTGTCACAGGGTATTCTCCTTGTGTGTCTCTCTGTCCAAATTGTCCTCCTCTTATAAGGACACCAGTCATCGGATAAGGACCCATTCTAATCCAGCATGACCTCCTTTTAACTTGATTACAACTGCAAAGACCCTATTTCCAAATAAAGTCACATTCCCGGGGTTAGGACTTGAACATATCTTTTGGGGGGATACAATTCAACCCTCAACAGGGCATGTGGAAGCCAAAACAAATGGATCCCCCTCTTTGAGCCCTTCCTCCTCAGCTGTAAGGGCCTGAGCTGACTTACCAGGCTGGGAAGCCCCTCTGAGTCCTCCTCCTCGGGCTGTGAATTTTGTTTTGTTTTAATATCCGTACTCCAGACCAAATAAATGAAAATCTTTCTTGGAGGATTCAAGCACCTGGAGGCTCCTCAGTTGATTCAAATGACAAGACAGGATTAAAAACCAGAGTCCTGGGGCATAAGCTCACTAAGCCATTGGTTCAAGAAAGGTGGTAAGTCACACCCACTGATGACTGGCAGCCCTCTGCAAGGTGCTTCCAGGGTTTCCCCGATCCTGTCTGTCCCCACACTCCTGGGCAGCCCAGGCTTGTTTAAGGGCTGCGTCTCCTCCCGCTTCCTCCCAGCACAGAAGTGTCTAGGTGTGTACGTTGTTCTCTGCCACTCCCAGGCCAGCATCTACCCCAGGAATCCCCAAGCACGCCCTGGGGATCCTCCCGGGAGTCCAGGGGGGATTGTTACTGTGGGTGATCCTCAGGCACCAATCTGATAGTAAATGTAAGAAGGCCCCAAACTCTCAGCCATGAGGTGGCCGTCCACTTGATCCAGGATATGTTTAAAATAATTTTTTTTAATTATGACCGAAATGAAAACTTAAAATCCTCACAGAGAACTCACAGAGAAACAACCCCTAGGGCTCAGTTTGAGAAGCATGATCTTCATCCTATGCAGAAAACCATCTACAGTAGCCTCCAACGAACCGGTCCCCTTCCTCAAGGACACCCCCCCTACAAGGCTCACGACCCTCACAAATGCCTTTCACGCCCAATTCCATCCAAACCCAGTTACCACGATCGGTTTAAGGCGCAGCTTGTCTTTGACCATCCTTGATTTTCTAGATGCTCATCATGTATTTGTCACCCTGTCTGTCCATCTTTGAGGCTGAGATGGATCACGGAGGTGAGCGTGTTCCCAGGAGGAATGTTTAGTGAACAGATTCATTCAGCACAGAGAAGAGCCATGTGTCTTCACTCCCGGGAACAAGATGCTACGTCTAAACAAAAAGGCAAAATTCTCAGACACTTGTGAAATGTGCAACCGAGGCAGGCCTGAGCTGTAAAAAAGGCAAGCCCAGTAGGGATTCAGCGACAGGAAGCCCACAGCAGACTCCAGCTGTGCACGGTCCCCAAAACCGAAGGCCAGAGATGACCAGTGGAAGGGCAGTGCAGGACCCCACCTTGCACCAGGCCTTTCGTGTGTGCCCTGCACACTTCCGACGGGAGCTCTGAAAACAGAAACAGAAAATACCGCCCAAACCCTGGCTGAAGTTGTAGAGAATATGGAATCTAGTGCCACCCGTCAAGGTAGTCAAAGAAGACAGGTAAAGGAGGGGAGGCAATTATTCTTGTCTGATAAAAAGAAATCTACCAGTTCTTGGGGAGTGATCGGCTTTCTCCTGGTCCTGGGTTGTAAGAGGAATTCCTCACACTGGACCACTCAGGGCTCCTCCTATGTGGATTTCGTATTAGCAGCTAGCGTCAGGGCCAGCTGGTCTGCTAAGATGGCCGGGCCACACCACGCCAATGCACAGGGCCCCAAATGTGTGGGGGTGACACACGGCTGACTGGCCGAGCCAGAAGGAAAACAGAGCTCTGGGTGCCTTCCCATCTCGTATGTGTAACAGGAGCCTCACTGAGAACAGGCCAGAAGACAAACAGCCTCCGAAAGCGCCCTGTCCGCGCCAGGGCAAAACATCGTCAGCTGTCTGTGGATGGACATGCGGGGACTTAGATTTGTATCAGGCCAGCCTCATGTTCTCTGAGAACTTGGTGCAGAGAGCATGTCCTGGGGTGCATTCCATCCCTAAAACGCCAGGGATTTGGTCCCTCTGTCTACGGGGGCTGTCTTCGCTGCTCGCCCTTCCCCTCCTTCAACATGGGGCGGGGGGCCCAGTGCGGCTCAGCACTAAAGACACAGGATGTGGTTGTGGGCAGGAGCTAAATGTGAAAAGCGTTGTTTGCAGAGCAGCCAGGAACTGACCAATAATGAGACCGGTCCTCGAAGCTGCTGATAACAGGGAACAGAGGCCTGGCTAGAATTGCAACCCCCAGTAAATCACTGTTAATTGCCAGTGAGACAGGAACGAAGGCTCTGCTTGAACTTGCAAGTTTATTTCAGGTTATTCCAAAGCCTGCCCGGGCTCCTTGGCAAGAAGGCAGAGGCGGGCAGAGGGGGTGGAAGAAACACGGCTCCCCACCCTTTTCTAACTGTGGGATAATGTTTTGTAACATCAACACCAGCAGCTGATGGCTATGGGAATGCACACACACTTAATTGAATACAAACAGAAAGTCTGCTTATTCTTCCCACCCTTGCAGGCCAGGCTGAAGCGTGGCATTTGGGATAATTAACTGCATCGACACATTAACGTACACAGACAGGGAGCAGAGATAACAAGCCTGAGTCACCAGGAGCGGGATTCCACAAGTGGCGGCTAAGAGTGAGTTGGTGCAACATTGTCCTACTTGGCACAGGAGATAAGAGGATGTGTAAGCAGACGAGTGGATAAAGAAAATGGGGCATATATATATGATGGAATATTATTCAGCCATATAAAGGAAATCCTGCCATTTGCAACAACATGGATGGACCTGGAGGACATTATGCTAAATGAAATAAGCCAGGCACAGAAGGACAAACACCGCATAATCTCACCCATATGGAGAATCTAAAAAAGTTGAGGTCACAGAAGCAGAGAGTGGAATAGTGGTTGCAAAGGCTGAAAGTGGGAGAAAAGGGAAGATGTTGTTGGTTAAATGGCGTAAACTTCCAGTTGTAAGATGGAAAAGTTCTGCAGGGCTAATGTACAGCATGGTGACTGACTATAGTTAATAATACCATACTGCTTACTTGAAATGTGTCAAGACATAGATCTTAAGTGCCCTGACAACACACACACACAAGCAAATGGTAACCATGTGAGATGATGGCTGTGCTAATTACCTTGACTGTGGGAATCACTTCGCAATGTACATACATATCAAACCTTCACACTGTATGCCTTTAATGTATATGATTTTTATTTGTCAATTAGACCTCAAAAAAGCTGGAGGGGGGAAGACTGCACCTGCCCTCAAAAAGGTGGCCACTCTGTAACCAATACCACTATTTAATAACTATAACACAAGCAGAACGGGAACAAAACTCTATCTTCCATCAAAACTGATTATCAGATTATGGGGGCACCCATAGGTGTTCCTCATGACAGTGGTTTCCGTGCCTGGGTGTGAAAAATCACTTCTGATTTTGAAAAACTTTATAATGAAAATGTCACACACGTGGAGTAGAGAACAGTGGAGTGAACCCCCATGAATCCGTCACTGAGCATCATTGGCCATAAATTTGTTGCCATCCTGGTTTTATCTCTGCCTCCTCCCTTTTTGCTGAAGTATTTAAAACAAGCCCATTTAAAATATAATGTGTATAAGTACTATACTATGTATAAATACTTCAACGTGTCTCTACCAGATAAAACCTTTTCATATTAATTCAAAACCGAAGATCAGACTCAACTAAATTAACATGCCCAAATTGTATTCTTTGGTTATTGTGGGCACCTCCTGCCGAGATACAGGACACAGATGGTGGCACTGGGAAGAGCCTTCCCTGCAGTTGAGATATCCAGTCCTCTTTTGCCACCAGCAAGCAGGGTGACCCTGGGCCAGCTGATCACCCTCCCTGACCCACTAACAGAAAATCAGACAGGTTAGTTTCTCAAGTTTTATCCAAACTCTAAATACTCTGAATACCGTCTATAATTCACTTTAATCCTCCCCTTTGAACAGTGCAATATGTACATATGCATATAGGTTAATTTAAATATGTACAAGGATGGGGAGCTAATATTTAAATTGTCCTAATCAGATTACACACACCAGAGGCTGATGGTTAGTTGAAAGACTCCAATCAGAAGTCCACACCACAGAGGCAGCTACTACAAGGCTTCAGCTATTTTTGTGGATGCTAAAAATGTTTCTTTGCTGAAATGAGTGTAGTGTTGAAGATATAACAAAGGGAGTGGCTGGAAACACTGCTGCAGCACATCTGCCCTTGCAGGAACAGGACCTAAGAATCTGGGTAAGCCGCAGTCTACACCACTCACAGTTACATCCTAGGCCTGGTACAAGACGCAGTGCAGTGTCCACCCAACACTGGAAGATTCTGGTGCCTGATCCACTAGGGTAGCTAAATCTCACCCCTGGCATTTTCTTGCACCGGCCTTAAGGCAGGTGCTTGTTGGGCAGAACAGCTACAAAGCTGGGGCTTCATCAGGCCCATGGCAGAAGCTGTCAGACTGTTCTTGGGCCTGCTTGCTAACACGTTTGCGGTGTAGCTGCATTTGGTCTGAGACCTGTTTTCAGTGGAACCTCAACTGAGAGGACAATTGTGCAGAGGGGACCTGCAGCGCCCCCCCCCATCTGTATCTCACCACTGGAGGCCACCGTGTTTGCAAGAAACACCCCTAGTATCATTATCTCCTCACTTTCTAAACTTTTACTCTCATTATTTCTCTCCATCTGGAACTGCCTCCTTTTTCACATTCTGCAAAAATCCTTTCCATCCATTAAAGCCCAGCTCAAGTCCTGCTTTCTCCAAGAAGCCTTCTCCAACTACCGGGACTGGGGCGGCAGCAAGGCAATGTGGAACTGAACTTCATGTTTCCCATGGCCATGAAACCTATTTGGGAACTGCAGGAATACTTGGAATTCCTCACTGTGGCAGGCTGCAGGGCCCGCGGAGAGGACAGTCCCTAAGTGCCCGGCCCGTGGCTGGTGGGGCCAAGCTAGGATTACTCTTTCTTGTTCATCTCTCCTCATCACTTTCTGGACACGAAAAGCTACAATAACACTGAAAACTTCACTCAATCTGGTTGTCCACACGCTCTCTTCTCAAAGGAGAGAGCCAGGTGGGTTGGTGCACAGAAGGGGTCGGGGAGGAGGATAGGGAGTTGGTCACCATCCTTAAAGAGGTCACCTCAGCTGGGAAGAGGCACCAGGGGATAAACGCCTTCTGGGGTGGGGAGCTACGAATGCCGATTCTGAAGAACACAGACTGGCAGGGCAAAGCCCCTCATCAGACCAGAAGTCAAAAAATAAAAAATAAAAAGAAAAGAAAGAAGGAAAAAAATTATTTGCCAAGGTCAGAATTTGGGCCATGGAAAATTCCCTATGTTTACTACTTCTTCTTCTTTTTTTTTTTTTTTTACAGCACAAGAGTAGACGGAAGATTATTTTTTTGTGGGGGAAAAAAGGCCCCTTTAAAGCTCATAACTTAATGAATTAAATACGACTCCAGTGTGTGGGTAATATGGCTGTGTCCTATTATATTTTCTCAAGGAAAAAAAGATAAAACAGAATGCCCTCCCCGCCCCCCCCCGGGAACCTCTACATTAACTTCTCCCCAGTAAGTCACATCCTGTAGGGACAGCAACAGCGAAGGTTTCTTTCCCTTAACTTGGATGAAACAGCAAAATTCTTGATTAATTTGTTCTAAATTGAAGTTTCTTGTTGGGCTTGAGGACTGATGCTGTAAAGAGTTGTTTTGTGGAGAATCTGGGTACGGTGGGAGAGTTTAACCCCACAGTGACCACTGGTCTTGTCCCCTGGTCGGTGGACAGCCACCTGGCCATGCCCGAGGGCTGCCTGGGGAGCCCTCCCTCCCCGCCCAGGGGCTCGGGGTGCCCAGATTTTTCCCTCTGTAAACACCAAGCCCAGCTTTGGGCTGACTTGCCATTGTTTCTACCAGAATTTACGGCTGAGATAAGGGAAGCTGCACTGGGTAGGGCGGGGTGGGAGGGGCCGGGCTTGCCATGAGTGAAAGAACCCAGTATTTTCTTTCGCTTTATTCTCCATATCTCAATGTCCAGAACAGGAGAAAGGGGGCCGGCTCCAGAAGCATTCATGATGCCAAATACCTTCTCAATGACTTCTTTTGTGTACTTCCTTCTATTTTTATTAATTTAAGCTTTTATTGGGAAAAATGGAATGTATACACAGGGGAAAAACATAGATATATCAAGTAGCAGTACAAACACAAGCAATGAAAGTTCCCATCCCATCTGAGAAACCCCCCAGCATCAGTCCCCTTCCTGGCAACTACTGTCCATGACTGTGTATCCTGCCAGCAATTTCCTATGCATAATATTCTATATATAAAATATTCATAGAGAAATACAGATAAAGTTCTTTTATCTAAGTAAGCTCACACTATATATAGCATCCTGCACCTTGCTATTTTCACTTTCTAATGTCCCTTGGAGGCAATATATGGATGTGCCTCTTTTTAACAGCTACATAGTATTCCACTGAATGGATGCAATGTATGTTTTAACATATATCCTTTTGTTTATAAAATACACATAATTTTGCAAAATTTGCATTACAGGAAATGCAAATTTGCATTACAGGAAATCCTCCCCCTCTTTTTTAAACTTTCAAAGTCCCCGAACCATAGGCTGTCCCAAAACGAGGACGCTGGGACATTCGCTTGATGGCCAGCAGAGAGAAGATAAAGGCCATGTCCCCAGAGCTCTGTTTCTACTTCCTATCCCCATCTTGGAAGTCTCCAGGCCTTTGTCACCATGGTTACCTGCCAACTCCCTCCTCTCTCTAGCCTTAACTCCAAGTAGCAAGATAATCTTGCCCTTTCTCTGCCGGTAAGATTACTAGGGCCTGAGTCCACAGTGGACAGAAGATGCCGACTGGGATTGCAGTAAAGTTCCAAGACCACACCTGCCTAGTGCTTGTAGAGGGTACAAAAAAACAGGAGCTCCTGCCCTCAGGGTGCTTAAATGCCATGTTAAAGAGTAACAGAACACAGTCCCAAAATGAAAACCACCATCATTTCTGAAGGATAGCATTGAAAAAAAATAATAAGTTTTTAAAACCATCTCACACAAACTCTACATGCCCAATTCCCTCTCCCCCTTCTCTGTTGCTTCAGCATCGGGGCTTGGGAGGACATTCTGTTGGTTATTTCACAGACCTTAACACGCTCAGCCCTTAAATCTCCCAGGCAACACCACCCCAAACATCCCAGCTAAAGTTGCAGATTTGAAACGCCTGCACATTATCATTGGATTTTTCTGAAACTTGGTCATTCAAGCAGAAAGGGAAAAAGTGTTTCTGGAAACTTTCTCCATGAGACAAACAGCACAGCTGGCTCAACCTCTGGCACAGAATCACAATGCCAGGGGCAACGGGACTAACAATCAGGACAGTGGTCTCATTTAAAGAGCTGCAGATGTGCATCCTTCCCCGGAGGGTCTTCAGGGATACCCAGCTGAGCGAGAGAGACTCCCTCTCCCCAGCCCTGGCCTCAAATAAAGGCAGAGGCTTCAAGCCCGGCTCTGATGAAGCCGTCCTCCCGGGTGTGGGAGCAGCAGCACTGACTCCACATTTGTTCTGTCTCTAGCTGCTCAGCATTTACACGGGAGCTGCCAAAGTCCTGAACTCACCCCCAGGCTGGATGATTCTAGAAGAAAGAAAAAAAAATGCAGCTGTTTCAGCTTCTCTATCCTTGGAAAGAGCTTCCAACTGGAGCTGGAAGGGGCCCAGGGCTGATGTTACATCCCGAAGAAACTCTTTCCTAGACAGATTTGGGAGAGCTAGGCCTGCGGGATGGGAAGGTGGTGGGGCGGGCAGAGGAACAGGAACGTGGCTCTGAGGAAACGGGAGTTTGTCACCGCACCAGATGTTACCTGCGCGTTATTCCAGGCTCACGAGAGTGTCTGAGCTAACCTAGTCATGCCAGACGTCACTGGGGGCTGCTGCCTCACCCTCTAGCATAGGAATCAGCAAACTGTATAGACCTCAGTCCAAATCAAACCCATCACCTGTTTCTGTATGGCCCTCGAGCCATACAAATGGTTTTTACATTTTGAAATGGCTCAAATAAAATAAAAAAAGATATTTCATGACATATGAAAATTATATGAAATTCAAATTTCAGTGTCCATAAACATTTATTGCAACACAGCCACGAACGCATGTTTACGTAGCATCTATAGCTACTTACATACCAGTGCCAGAGCTGAGTCACTGCTACATAAACCATATGGCCACAAATCCTGACATATTTACTATCTGCCCTTCACAGAAAAGTTAGCCAGCCCCTGTTCTAGAGCAGGCCAACAGGCAAAATCAAGGATATCGTGTAGGTACCACTCCAACCAGAGAGAACAAAAAGGTCCACAAACTATTGACAAAATTCAAAACATAATAATTGACTACAATGCTTTATAATACAGGTCTACTAATGAGAATAGAATTTTTTTTTCCCAGTGGAGATAACATTTTGCTTAATTGAAGTTCAATGTTAGTGAACCTATCATCAAATCGATTGCAAATGTTTATGGTAAAAACCGTTCTTAGCTCGAGGGCCATTGGCAGATGGGCTGTTAGCCAACCCCTCAGACAAAAAGAAAAGTGATTTTAATTTTTTAATTTCACATTCCAGTCCTCTAAGAGTCTCATTAGCAACAAATATTAAAATTTTAAATTGGATTTGGGATGACAAAGTATTACGTGGCCTGTTGTATAGTTTCCCCCACCTCCACCCAAAACTTACCCCCTTAAAGGGACACACACTGAACCTTGTTGGAGAGATGGGGAGATCTTCCAGTGGAAGGGCTGTGTTTATTCATTGCTGCATAAGCACTTTGGTGAAATAAACCAGCATATATGGAGGAGCAACTCTGAACCAGACCTTGGCTGGGATCTGGTGGAGGTGCAGTAGGATTGGCAAGTGCAATACAAAGAAGTGTGAAACTTTATCTATACTTAAGGGCTTTCAATTTAGAGAAGACTAGGGAATAAGTGCCAGTTCAATAATGGAACTAAACTCTGATATTGATGATGACACTAAGGTGGCATCTACTAGCATATAGACAGTATTCGGTACATCCTATAAATGCAAAATGTTTTTAACCCAGGGTAGAGAATACTCAGTTTCTTTTACTCAGAACTGAAGGACCTCTACAATCACTGCTCCCCTTGGGAGAGGGTTACAGCAATTACCTAACTCAAAAACCACAAGGAAGATTATTTTGAAATGATCACAGAGACTGAAACGACACTGCAAGTTCAGACGCTGATAACGCAGTTGCTGAACTTGTTACATCCAGAACTGTGGATGCTCAATTAAAAACACACACAACTTCAACACTATCCAAGGGATTGAAATACTGAAGACTTAAGAGTAGAGAAACATGGGAAGAATAACAGACCACCCAGGCAGAATCATCCAGGGACTGAGAAACCATTGGAGCTTTCAGGCCTCCCTAGAAGTCACCACCCACAGAGCCACGGGCTAGGAGGGATGGGAGCGAGGTGGTGTACAGATCCCAGGGGTGGGCTCGGCATTCACATCCTCCTCCACCTGCCTACCCAACATAGGGTAGATGAAGGGCAAGCAACTCAGCGCTTTCAAATATCACTAGTGGGCACTGCACAAGTCAAGACTGTAATACACACATGAAACATCTCTGTTGGTCCACAGTTTACTAATTCACTCACCCCCTCCTTCCTACTCCCAGACTTCCCAAGACAACCAAATGTGAGATGCTAAGAACTTCATTTTAGCTAACACAGGAGGGGTCATCACACAAGTTTGGCAGAAGGAATGTTTTACCAGATTATCTGAAAAGCCTAGCAGAGATATTACTCCTCTAGGACTCTTCAGAGAGGTCAGTCCCAAGGCAAGGATCACATGTGCCCCGAGGCATGATTTGTAAACTAGATTACTCTGGGTGAAGTCTGGCCAAGGACGATATACTTCTTGGAAAGAAGTCATCACTGTCATCAAGGGGCAGTGGGGTGGAGGGAGGGAAAGACACAAACATTTGTTGACTGTCTGCTGTATTGTAGACATTATACCATACGCCATATGTATTTAATCAAGGGAGTATAACTTATGCACCAGTGGGCAATGTTGTTTATGGAACCAAGGACTTAGCGAAATAGTAGTCAATGGTATAGAATGGTTACTGGTTGTCCCCAATGTGATGATGAGGTTTATTCAACAATTATTTATTGAGCTCTGTACTCTTCTAGATTAAAAAAACAAGCAATATGCAATTCTGGTCACAAATGCCTTAATTTCAATTCAACAAGATATTAATAGCTATGAACCAAGTGTTGGGGAAGCTCAGAGGAAGGAGGACCTATTGGCTTGAGAGGCTTAAGGAGAGGGCATCACACAGGTGGCTCCATTTCGAAGGGACACTGGAGTGCCCCAAGTGTCTGAGGGATTCTACAGAGGGCTCATAGGTGTTTTCTGCGACATTTCTCAGCAGTACTTCCCAAGAAACTGAATCATGGCTTTTCTGGGTCTTCACTGGTGCCACGCCTACAATGGGCTATGTCCCTACCTGCCATGAAGCCTCTCGGGCCAGGAGGTCGGCCACAGCAAAAACAGAGCCTAAGTCTAGGGAAAGGGCCTTCAAACTGAGGGTTCCAGTCACCAGGTGTTCTGCCACCTGCAAATGGATCGCTGCACTTGCAAGGAACCTGAGGAAGCATTCTTCTTTACATTATTCATGGAATTCACAAGACAGATGTTTATAATTCTTTCCTGCTTCCATGCTAAGCATGTTTCTAAAATGAGCATCAGTTTTGTATTGACAGAGGAAATTGACAGGGCATTTTTAGTCAATCTGGGGCAAAACTGCCTCATACTACTGAAGCTTATACCTATTACTCCATGAACTCGTCCCAGGTGACTCCCTTGTAGACACCTGGATGGAATGCAGAAAAAGCAGAACACATACCAAAATCAGAGCCCTTTCCAGGACAAGCAGACAAGCTTTCTATGAACTGATCTTAAAAATGTTGCCATTGTCTTCATTATATCCCCAGAGGCCAGAAGACCTAGAGTATAAATGAATATCTTCTAATACAATGGACTACAATTTCTTCATGAGAAATGGTCTCTTTCCACCAAGGAATGTTGACTTATTTCTCCTGCAAATGTGTAATCTCTGATGGTCAGAGACCTCTACATCCAAGATGGTGCCTGAATTAAATTAGCTGTCCCCCAAAAGACCAAAGCTAAGCTAAGGGCCTAGAGGAGGAGAAGCAATAGACCCCCATCTTCTAGCTTCCCAAGACCATCCAAGAAGTCCCCATAGAGGACACCCGAAGGAGGAAGCTTGGTGCCCAGGCCTGCAGGAATACCTTTGTCATCTCCGGTCATCACTGAGGGCGTCTGGGCCAGGGAGCCCCAGACCTGCCAACCATAAGGAAGCACCTGGCCCGGGCCCAGGCCATGGGCCAGCTCCTCTGCAATGGTGATGTCTGAGACAAAGTCAGCAACACTGGGATCTTCAAAACCAGGACACGCTGACCTGGCCTCCATATACTATTTTCCCATGATAAAAAAATAAAGAATGAGTCACCCACAACCCAGTGGAATAGTTAGAATTTTGGAAAAATTTGTCCCATAAAACAAATGGTCTTGCAGAATGACAGGGAGAGGGAGCAAGAGACAGACACCATTTTTCTCCTTTCGAAGAAGTTCTGAAATACTGAGGCAACTTGGACTGCATGTTTATTGCCATTTCCAGGCCGACTCCTTTTGAGGTTTCTTGTTTCGAGTGGGTTTACCCCATATTCCTACAAGCAAATGCTTCCAGAGCAGTCACATGGCACTCCCTAATCCCATAACCCCAAGCCCCAAGTGTTTGATGAAGCCTGAGGATGTGAAAATTAAGTAGGCCTCTTCCTTGAGTAAAGCAGTTCCCTGGCCCTATAACTCCCCAGAGAGTGGAAACCAGCCAAGGTCAAAGACTGGGTCTGCCTGGGAAGAGATGATGATTTCATTGGTGGGGACTTTATAGGGATCTGTATGTTTTATGTAGCAAATACTTTTGCTATCCCCTTGCAAGGCCGGGGGGGGGGGGGAGCGGTGGACAGAACTCAATCCCTGCCAGAGATCTTGAGTCATATAATCTGAGAAGACATTGTAGCCAAAGTCAGAGCCCCCTTCCCTGCTGTCTAGGTTCTCAGTGGAAATTTAGTGCTGGGTGATGAAGGTATTTATGTCCAGAAAGCTTCCTTTCCAAGGTGAGGGGCTCTCCTCACAAGACTTCACTCACTCCAGTCATTCTACTGTAAGAAAGCAGATGCCAGCTTCAGGCAAGACATTAAGTGGAACTTCCCACCGCGCCCTGAATGGTCTCTCCATTGACAAGGTACCAAGATCGCCTGACCCAGTGCTGTCTAAAAGACAGTCCTGTAGGTTTTTGTCTCCAGATTTGTCTCAAAGTCTTGGTTTCCTCATATCTATACTAGGAATGAAAAACTCTACCTACGCTCATAGACTTGTCAGGATTAAATAAGGTAATTCATGGAAGCATTTGTTAGAGGGCATGGAAATAAAACTAGCTCTTATTTACTGCAAGTTTCTAGACAGCAGGAACAATGTTAGATTTGATTTGCCATCTCTAACCCTGTACTATATATAAAGGTCTAATAAATGCTTATGGTAAGATTTTTTAAAAAGCAAGAGCAAGAGAATATGTCATAAAGCTACAAGAACGAAAGCAGTATATCCACAGCACATGAATGGACAGTGAGATGAATGGAAAAGACTAGACTGCGCACAGTAGTCTTAATATATGCAATGATTTAGTTTATGATAAAGACATTGGGAAAGAAAGATAATCAAAAAACATTGTTGGCACAACAGGGTAGCCATCTGGAAATATATAAACTTAGACCTCTCTATCATACTTTACGAAGAATTATTTTAGATGGTTCAAAAATTTAACACATGAAAAATAAGATTGCAAAAGTACAGGAGAAAACACAGCAGGTGGGAACATAAAATGGTGCAGCTGCTTTGGAAAAGTCTGTCAGTTTGCCGAATGATGAAACATAAAATTACCATGTGACCCAGCAATTCCACTCTTAGGTGTATATATATATATATATACACCCAAGAAAAATGAAAACATACGTCCACATGAAAACTTGCATACAAATAACGATGGCTGCATTATTCATAATAGCCGAAAAGTAGAAATAACCCCAATTTCCAACAATGGTGAAATGGATAAACAAATGTGTTATATCTATGCATATCCATACAATAGAATATTATTTAGCCATAAAAAGGAGTGAACTACTGATACACACTTGAACTTGGATTGAACCTTGAAAACATTATGCCAAGTTAAAGAAGTCACGAGAGTCTGTATATTATATGATTCCATTCATATGAAAGTCTAGATAGGGAAACCTATAGAGACAGAAAATAGACTAGTGGTTGCTTAGGGCTGGGGAGAGGGGGCAGATCACTAAAAGATACGGGGTTTCTTTCTGAAGTGATGAAAATGTTCTAAAATTGACTATGGTGATGGTTGCCCATATCTGTGAATATATAAAAAGCCACCAACTTGCACACTTTCAATGAGTGAACTGTACAGTATATAATATCTCAATAAGGCTGTTTAAAAACAACACAAAGAAAAGATACAAGATTTTTTTAAAGTATGATCTTAAGGAAAGACTTTCTAAGTATAAGCAAAACCCAGAGCCAAAAAAGGAAATTTAGAAAAAAAAGTTCAACTTTGGAAAAATAAACATAAAAGCAAGTAAAAAGACAAGAAACTGGGGGAAATCTTTGCAGCTCATATTCCAAGGGTTAATTTCCTTAACACATAAAAAGCTCATACAGAGTTAAGTTCCAAAGACCAACAATCGAGTAGAAAAATGGAGAATGCATATCCGGGGTATACACATGCGTGTGCTCACGGCCATACAAATGGCTCTTAAACATATGAAAAGATGTTCAATTTCACTTACAAGAAGAGAAATGCAAATTAAATTAGGAAGAGATACCATAAAGAGATAGATTTGCCTTTGCCCATTCTGAAGGGCAAATGTGACAGTTTGATAACATACTGTGTTGATGAAGGTATGGGGAAACAGACACTCTGACACTTCACTGACGAGAGCGGAAAAGCATTCAACTTCCCTGGACAGCCATTTGGCAGTATCTATACAAATTGGAAACACATACATCCTTTGACCCAGCACTTCTATTCTGAGGTTTTATGCTATAGATATCCTTCATGTGTCTGAAATGACCTACATGCAAGGAAATTCATGGTGGCATTGCTTGTCACAGCAAAAGATTGGGAAAAGCCTTAAATGCCCAATGATTATATAAATTCTGTGATCTCAAGGAAATACGGAGCAGAGAACATGGCAGATCTATCAGGAATGAGCTCTAAGATACATCCGTGACTTAAATAAGAATGTCAACTCTCACTCATATGAGAGCTAAAAAACTTGATCTCACGGACATAGGGAACAGAGCGATAGATACCAAAGAGCAGGGGTGACAAGGAGAGACTGGTTATGGGTACAAACATCTGGTGAGAGAGAAGAAATAAGTTCTAATGTTTGACAGCAGACTATGGAGACAATACTTAGCAATATTATATATATTTCAAAGTTACTAGAAGCGAGAACTTGAAATAATACCAATTCATAAAAATGATAAATGCTCAACGTGATGGATACCCCAAATAGCCTGACTTGATCATTACACATTCTATGCATGTGAACATTCACACGTACCCCATAAATATGTAAATTAGCATATATCAATAAAAGAAAGCAATCAGAAGATCAACAGTGGCATGCTCCATTTGGGGGAAAGGAGGAAGAATTATATATACATGGCTGCTCATATGTGGGTGATGTCTTGAAGGATATTTAATAAACTGGGGTGGTGCCTGCCTCCGGCAGGGACAGGTAAATGAATACAGGTCCAAGGGGGCTTATGATTTATTTCATTCTTTTGCTTCTTAGAACTTTGTACCGCAGGGGTTAGAAACGAGACAGAAAGGGATCGGGACAGGAGGGGAGGAAAGGGAGGAAGGGAGGACGGAAGAGAAGGGGAAAAGAGAGAGAGGAGAGGGGTGGTTAGGATTATTGCAGAGAGGAGAAAAAAACGTTTGGATGAATACATCCCTGACAGATCTCATCATCGAGGGTGGAATTCTAGGGGTTTTCACACTCCACATTATGAACTCCTGCCACATGCACATATTTTATAGTAAGCATGTATGACTTTTGCCATAAAAATATAGATGTAAAATTACTACATTGGACTCCTTGCAGAGTGAAGTAGCAATTTGAAATGTGTAAGCTGTTGTTTATGCTATTTTAAATTATTTAAAATAACTCCATCTGATAAAACAAAAATAACAAGAAGAAAAGAAGAAAGAAAAACTGAGTTTGCCCAGTTGGGCCCAACCAGCTTGGAAATCTGACCGTTTTTCTTTGCCCTGGAAAGCTGGGGGAAACACAACCGAGAGGGAAAGGGAGGCAGAGCTGGGTGGAGGTGGGGGCTGTGGACACCCACTCTGGAGGCGGACAGAAGCCCTCACTCCTTCCACCTGTTTCCCCAGCTCATATTCTCTTCCTCTCAGTCGCGCATGGTTACAGGAAGAATGAAGCAGGCCCCGAGTTCTGGCCCTGACTCTATCCCTCCAGCTCCTCAGCCCCAGTGCCTGCACCCATTCAATGACAATGGCTTCCCCAGGAGGACCAGCCCCTCCCAAACCCTGTGATCCCATGACAACTGCACAGGGTTCTGCAAATATGTCAAAAGGATGAGCTGTCATCCTGTAAGGAAACTTCTAGAAGACAGCATTTGGAAGGTGCAACACTCCCTCTGATTACTCAGGGGTTTTCTCTGCAGCCATGAGCTCCATCCTTCCTTCTGCCTCCGCCTCCACCCTCTCCACGGCCGCGCGGGCCTTCCCTGCTCAGTCAATGGCATCTTGTCTGTGGTCCCGAGCCTGCTCCAAGTGATGAACCAACTTCATTGGGAGCGTCTGCTGTGAGAAGGGCCATTGTTCCCCCACACTTGTCCAAAGCCTCCATTTAGGGCCGGCTGTGAGCGTGGATGGAGGACATTCATCACCGGGAACATTTGCCAGCAAATGAGAGACAGCTGTTGGGCTGGAATGGCGTGTGGCTGAATGTGGCCCGGGGCGAGATTTATTTTTCAAGTGAGAATATCCACACTTATCTTTTCTTCTAAACTGTAAGGAGCAGGACAAATGCTCACCTTCCCCTGCCAAGCCGGATTCCGAGATCACCCACTAATCACGTGGTGCTCAAGGCACCTCAGGCGCAAAGCGGCGCTGGTTCCACGCCCCCCTCTGGGCCCACAGAGAGCACCGCGCCCAGGTCACGGCCCAACCCACTGGCTGGGAGCCGTGCCCTGTGGCCAGGGACCAGCACTTGCCTCTCTGAATGTTCCGCGTGCGCACGGCCGTGCTGAGCCCACATACTCAGCAGGGAAGGCCCCGGGGTCTGGGTGAAAGGGGCAGATGGGAAACTCAAGGGAAACTCCGGTGAATTAGCAGGAACAAAGCGAATGCTCACCTGTATGCCAAACACTCTGCTGAACATTTTGGGGACTGTAACACGAGCCGTGGAGACAAGACAGGGACACTGGAAACAGAGACCCACATACACCAGGGCAGTTAGGTGCTGATGGGGACCCCAGGGCGTACAAGCCCCAGGACCAGAGCTGAGCAACCAGAGCTGGCTGCCGGGAGGAGGGGGCGGGTGTGATCGGGCAGATGGAGGGTGGGAGCAGCTCCCTGTACAAGGAACAGCATGAGCACAGGACAGGAAGACAGGACGCCTGGAAGCCAGGCACACAGAGAAGCCCCCTTTCAGGAAAGACTATTTCATCAGGGCAGGGCTCTCAGAGACAGCCAGAGTCCCAAGCCTTAGCTCTGAGTGACGCTGGGGAATCTTCCTCCTCTCCTAAAGGAAAACACGAAGACGGCTGGAGGACACCCCCCCCTGAACATTAGACTGAAATGTGGCTGTGGGCCAGGGTGGAAGCCATCTGAGGACAGAGATCACGTTCAGCTTGATCAAGCTGGACCAGGCAGCAGAATGTGCCTAGGCGTCAGACGGAGCCCGGTTTGGATCCTGCCAGCCGGGCCGTGGGCTTTGGCTCCGGCTGCCTCTGGCCTCAATTTCCTCCATCCTCAGAATAAGAATGATGACATTTATGGCTGGATCCCTTTCTCTCCACCCCACACCCGGTTCTGATTCTGCCGGCCTGGAAGAAGATGAAAGTGTCTGACGGAAAAGCTTTGGGAAGCCTTTTATTAACATTCTCAGCTCGCCCTAGCTCAGGCGAACAAGCCCCTGCATTCCAGGGGACTTCTCCCTGAGTGAAGCAATGCCAAGAATGTCAGTGAGGGATCTAGGATGCTCTTCTTATTGAAACCGTCCCAGGTATTCAGCTACACCACGAGGCTACAGGTACCCGTGGAGGGTGGGAGTCGGGCAGTTCAGGTTCTTACCACTGCCTCTCGGGAGTCTCCGGGGATTCAACGAGATGATGAGTAGAAAACGCCCAGGGGAGGGATGTTGGTGATAAGCGAGTGTGAGTGGCCACTATCAGATGTGGCAGCCAGGCTTGGACTCGCCTGGGTTAGTAACAGCTTCCCAGCCAGCAGCTGTGTGACAGGCAAGTTAAAAGCCCGGGGCCTCAGTTACTGCATGGAGAAAATGGCCATCACAGGACTTCTGACACCTCACTGGGGTATTTGTGAAAGGAAATGATGGAACATATTTTGAAATGAAAACAGGTACTGGCATTAATTATTATCTGTAATAATCGCTCTTGTTAGTGACACATCACTTAATATCAAGAAGGCAGCAACTGCCAGAGAGATGAAGACGGTCCAGGTTGACAGGTGGGGCTCCCCCCTTGGCCGGGATAGTCCTAGAAGTGGGGAGAGTGAGATGAACGTGTGCCAAGCAGCCCCGCCCCACCTGGGCTGCAGCCAGCTCTGCGCCTGCCCCACAGCAGCTGCCAGAAGGCCCCAGAGTTCCTTGGGCCCAGGGGGACCCCATGGCCAGGCCAGGAAAGCAGCAGCCAGGGAGTGTGCTTTGCTGACAAAGCACACTCGGCAACAGCACGTCTCTGAGCAGGTGTCTCAGAGTTATGACTAGCTCTGGCGCCACGCGGGCACCAGTCCTCTGACTGTAGAGGGCGTCCCAACCCCCTCATTGCAGAACGAGGGCACTCACATCGCAGACGGGCACTCTGGCATGGAAGGTCCATTAGCCGCAGGACTGGGATGAACTGGCTGAATCCCTCATTGACTCTGCACTTCCCTGTGCACCGTGATCCTGTATCTAATTGCTCATCTCATCAGCCCATCTCAAACACGATTCCACCCAACTCTGGGTCTCCGTGACCAGGAGCGTCTACCTTCTGGCTATAAATACTCCAGGGCTGAGAATTAGTCAGGAGCAAATTAGCGATAACTATGGTAGCACTGTAGCCTTCCCTTAGCCTGGAATTGCAATTCCCAATACAATGCGGAATGGTCAGCTTTCATATTTGTTCAGTGATTTCTAGTCTTCAAAACACTCTTATGCATAGTTTCTCATTGATCTTCCCAACAAGTCTGTGTCATAAGGAGAGTGGTGGTTATTACAGATGGGGAAAACTGAGGTTAGGTGACAAAGGACTAATGAGGTGCAATGTTTTCACACCGATGTTTCAGCCCTCCTTACTGATTCAGCTTCCAGCTCCTGACACAGACTCACGGCAGCATCGATGAAAGCTAGGGTTTGAGGCAGCAGAAACAAACACTGTAGATCCATGGCAAATTCAGCCCAATGTCTTGTTTCACCGTCACCAATTAGCACTGTGGGACTCTGACCATGTGCTGAACCTACTGCCAAGCTCTCTAAGTCCAAAATTTCACTGCATCCTAGCAAATGCCCAAGAAGAAGGTATCAGCCCCTTTTCAGATGAAGAAACAGGCTCAGAAACAGTAATTGCCCCAGGTCGCAAGTGTCCAAGGTTCATGTGAACCAGGGCTACATGTAGCCAAATGCTGCAACTTTTGAATGCTGTTCTGTTCCCCAAAACTAAACAGAGACCTCAGACAGTCTGAGCAGTGGGGGAATGAAGCACTGAACTGGGGAGAAGCAACTGGGAGACACTGGGTGGTTGGAGGTCAAAAAGCTGCTTTCCTTCCTTGGCTTTGCGTGGTGGAAGGACACAGGATGTTCATGGATCTCAGGCTGCTTTCCTGCCCCTGCCGCAGTGAGCACTCCGTGCCCTCCCTCACCCCAGGGCCCCTTCAGTGAGATGTGGACAACTGCAATGGGTAGCAGCTCTTCGACCTCTTTAGAAAAGGACGAAGGAGGATATTATTTTAGGATATGCTTGGATTTTTCTTAAGGAAAAAAGACACTTTTGAATGCAAGGTAGCCTACCTGGTGGTAACCTATCCATTTGGCAGAGGCAGTAGCCACTCGGCTGGGTGGCGGGGAGGCTAAGCTTCACTGCATGTGAAGTGCTCTCAGAATAAGAGCCAAGATTCCTGCATGGACCCACTCTCTCTCCCAATGACAAGCCCCTTCCCACCCCCACAAACAGACACAAACACACCATTCTAGTGTGTGGTGGCCTCAGGACCTTTGCACTTGCTGTTCCCTGGGCCTGGTTCTCCACACGGCAGGGTCCTCCCTCTCTTCACTTAGGTCTCAACCCACATGTTCCCTCCTCAGAGAGACTCTGCATGTCTCCCCTGGCTAATGCCAGACACCCCACCACCACCCCCAAATAACTCCCACACACCCTGTTTTCTTTTTTCATGTGACATCGCTCTCTGACATCATCCTTTCTTAGAACAGTGCTTGCTTGTTGATGGTCTGCTTTCCTCCACTAGAAAATAAACTCCCTGAGGGCAAGGCTTCGTCCACACTGCGCCCA
This sequence comes from Lemur catta, assembly GCF_020740605.2. NCBI lineage: Eukaryota > Metazoa > Chordata > Mammalia > Primates > Lemuridae > Lemur > Lemur catta. The sequence goes on along the minus strand of NC_059141.1, from coordinate 13,409,518 downwards.
GTTAGCTCAGCACCTAGATGACACCCGGCACACAGTAAAGCTCAAAAATGCCTGCTGTGGGGATGCCTGGGATTTCTCCCAAGCAGAGGGCCATTTACAAAAATCACAAAATCCTCTGGACTAGAAAGGTCCCTGAGCCTGATACTTGAACTTGAGAAAACAGAAATCAACGTCTTTGCTGTCCCAACAATTAAGGCATCCACATTCCAGGGGGCCCAGCAACTGGGAATGCAGGTCCAAAGACGTGGGGCAAACACTGAACACTGTCAGTAAACAGACGGGCCAGGTGAAGAGCAGCTAGAAGGAAGAGATGTCAATAAATGACATGATGACACACAGTGTGTGAGAAAGAATGACGGGAATACAGTGAAACCACGAAAGCCAACCTCGGGGCTTTTTCCATTGCTGCAAACCTTCAGTTTTAGTTCTTGGCCCACCTGCCAAGCCCACACCCAAAAGCCTTAGCTCTGCTCCTGCCCACGCTCACAAGACCTCAGGCAGCTCCGGGTCCTGCCCCCTGGGCCCAGGGGACACGCCACTGGGCAGAGCAAAGAGGGCACTGGTCATCTGGTCCAAATGGCTCTTAACCTTTGAATCTCAAAAAGGATGTTTTAAAAAAGACAAAGGAAAGTAACTATTATTTCAAGTAGAAACAGAGATGATGGAAAAAAGGATCAGGGGCCAAGATCAGATAGACCCGGGTGGGGAGGGAGGGAGAGGCAGTTGATCTGGTTTGGACGAACAGGTTTGGAGTGAATTTTCCCATCTCCCAGGTGGAGAGGTGCAAGATGGACCCCTGGGTCACACAGTCTAGTGATCTCGTGTCCAATCAATCAGCTACTGGAAAAATCCAATTCCACTGCATTCTATTCAATCTGACAAACATTTGGACGCTGGCTCTCAGCCATGACCTGTGCTTAGGGATGTGGACCCAAAGATGACTAAGAGCCCAGGCACTCAGAGCGGCTGGAGGCTACTGAAAAAATACAGAGCTATGACAAGCCAGCCCCTACCCGAGCGTCCCCTCTGCAACTAAGGCCAGACTGCTGACAGCCATTACAGCCCTGACGGTCAAGTGCAGGCTCTGGAGTCAAATGTAAGTGTGGTCTGTTATCACAGCTTCACGGGCAAAGGGTCTGGGACAGTCCAGCAATTAATAAGCAGGAAAACTCCCCCTCCCATGACTCTTCCATGGGCGGGGAGGGGAAGGGGGGGTCTCCTCCCCATCTTTCCACGGCACTCCACTTGAGCTTCTGGTGGTGCTCACTACGCCAAACTCTGCTCCAAGTCAGAACTCTGCGTAGGCTCCTGGTACTGACAGTAGTCTCCAAGCAAACTCTTACAATTTCCTTTTCTTCCCTATACTCCGTTCTCCTCTCCCAACAAAGATCACCTTTCTAATATGCACCTTTTTGTTTGTATGTGTTCTGCTTAATGTGTGCTGATTTATGAAATTTTAATGGCTGTAAATTCTATTGTCAAGTGTCCTCCTCTACTTCTTCCCTTTCCATCAGCACTGTGTCTGAAAGACCCATCTGTGGTGCTGGATGGAAATCTAATCCATTGCTTCTACTGGGAGTAATTCTCCATGACGTGCACCTGTCAGGTCACCTGTTCCCTCTCCCAGGGGATACGTAGTCTGCTTCCCACTCTCTGCCACAACAAATAAGGCTGCAGAGATCATCCTCAACCCCGACCCTGTGGACCCATGCAGACATTTCTCTGGGAACTGCTTAGTCATATGGTAAGTGTTTTGTTTTTGTTTTTGTTTTTCTGAGACAGAGTCTCACTCTGTCACCCTGGCTAGAACTCAGTGGTGCCATCATAGCTCACCGCAACCTCAAATTCCTGGGCTCAAGCGATCCTCCTGCCTCAGCCTCCAGGTAGCTACCACACCCTGCTAATTTTTCTTTTTTTTTTTTTTAGAGACAGGGTCTCATTCTTGCTCAGACTGGTCTTGAACTCCTGAGCTCACACAATCCTCCTGCTTCGGCCTCCCAGAGTGCTAGGATTACAGGTGTGAGCCACTGTGCTTGGCTGGTAAGTGCATATTTGATGCATCTAAGAAAAGTCGGACTACGCTCTGGACTGGCTGCACTAGCCTACACTCCCTGCACTGTGCACTAGGATCGTCCACCCCCACAACCCTGCGAATACATGGCATTCGTTGTATAGCCTTCTTGTTTCTGCCAGCCTACTGGGTGGTTGTTTTGGATGGATCATCTCTGATGACTGAAGGAGACAAGCATTTCTTCAGATGCTTGTCAAATTTTTGGAGGCTTCTTTCTCCTATAAACTCCTGTTCATAACCTTCATCCATTTGCCTTTTTCTGGCTGATTTGCAGGAGTTCCTTGTATGTCCTAAATGTTAATCCCTTGAAGGTTTCAGACATTGCAGATATCTCCCTCCCTTCTGCCACCTGCCTATTAACTTTGTCCAGGGTGCCCACTGGTGAACAGAGAGCCCTTAACTTTAATGTAATCAAATTCTAAGGAAAAAACCTGAGGACAACAACCATTTCTCAATCATTCAATTCCTGTTTCTTGAGCACTCACAATATCCCACACATAGGTTAGGTGCTGTGGACACAAAGAACACTGCCTTTGATTCTTAAGCAGCTTACAACCTGCTAGATGGAGATACAGACCTTCCGTCAACTATAAAAGACACACTGCCCATGACCGTGGAGGATTGTGCAAGGTGCAGCGAGGGTTAAGGGCTCCGGGAGAGCCAAGGTCAAGATGTCAAGGCTGAGTGAGCCTTGACAAACAAGCTCACCAGGCAGCCTGAAGGGAGGGCATTTCAGGCCAATGGTCTAGAACATGCAAAAGCCCAAGTTGGGGAACTACAAGGAGTCCAGTATGGCTGCAGCATAGTGTAAAGTAAGAAGTGGCCACAGAGGGTGGACAAACAGGCACGGGCCATGTACGCAGAGGCTCAGACTCTCCAGTGCAGTAGCGGGGACACCACCTACAACGGAGGGAGACAGGGCCTGGTGCAGAGGCCTTAAGAAATCCGCGCTCACCTTAGCTATGGGAACAACGTATTGAAGTCTTAGAGAAACCCATAAACAGAGAATCCTGGAAAGAAAAGGGCTCGTATGCATCTAGGATAAAAAACAACCACTGGACAGGCCTGGATTGTCCTGAAGGAAATGGAGATTTTTCCTTTCTTGTCCTCAGTCCTCAGCCACAAAATTCTCCAACTGCCAAGTGTGCTTGTGCCGGAAATGGGCCCAATAAAGTCATTAGTGACACAGCAGCATCTTACCCAAGACCCCCCCAGGATCCCTGCCAGCCAGCTGTTTCCTCCCGAATCTAAACCATGTTCACACTTAAAAATGGTAATTTTCTTAAAAAGCCATTTGTAGAGAATATTTTGCTCCAAACTGTGTGGCTACCCTTATTATTTTTCCAACCAGAGAAGAAATTTATATGCACAGACACGTGGCGGCGGAGCACGAAGGTGCAGAGGAGGCCTGCCGAGGAGCCCAAGGTCACTGCACCCCAACAGAACAAGGTCTCTCGGCCACTCTCACCTTCTGTCCTTCAAACTGCCCCAGCCTTCCCGGCAGGGAAACAAATCTTGTTGCAGGACAATAGTCTTATGCTTTCAGGGCATTAATAGCTTAGGAAATTTCAAGAACAAGGGGCAGATTGTCATCTGAGGCCTCTTCTCCTCCAACACATGTGCCCCCATCATACCCGATATCTGTAAAGTAAAATGCTTAGGCTGCAAGGAGAGGAGGGAGCCAGGCCCCCCAGATCAGTGTTCCCCACATCCCCCCCCCACCTACCGAAGACATTTCCAACACAGTGCTTTGGGCCGTTTTTGCTCTGGGATGACTCCCAACTCTATTGCTGGGAAAGGGAGGTAAAAAAGTGTCCAAAGCCACCTACGTGCTCCTGAGGCCTCCCGCTTAAGACAAGGGTCTCCTGCTTCTGCCATGGGCTGCTCAGGAGTCCGGCTGTAGCTGAGAAACGCGGCTGACACTGACCCAGAGCCCACACTCCTGCCCTGATGGGCGAGCCCTCGGTTCGCACACACAGAAGGGGGCTGCTGCTCTGCCCTCACCCTCCAGAACAAACATCGCAGTGGCTCCCTGCACCCGTGAGAGCACTCAGGATCCGCGCCCTCACCTCCAGCTCAGAGAAGCAGAAACTCCCACGCCAAGAGTTTTACTAACAGAGTCCCCAAAGCCTCTTTCAATTGTGCCTGGAGCCCTGGGGGGCTGGGAGTGCGGAGGGGGGATAGAGAGATTTGATCTCAGAAAGCAACAGCCTAAATTCTCCTTCTGAGAACAAAACGGCCTTTCCGCTCTCGAGGGAACCAGTGCGTGGTGAGTCGGGAGTGACACCTGGATCCCATAACTCTCGGAGATTTGCTCCCAGCCGGAGCTGTTTACAATTACAGACACCAAACCAGCATCAGATGGGCGGGAGATGGGCGCTTGCCCGCTGCGAAGCCAGGAGGTCAATGGGAAAAAATTATTTTTGTCAGTGTTGAGCCTTCATGTTTGGAACTTTTATCCAAACAATGGCCACGTTCTCATGCTCCCCCTGTGTGGGCACTGGTCCCTCTGATACTGGATTCCAGGGAACTTGCGATGGGGAGGGCGGGAGGAGCTGAGACTTTGATTCCAGCCCTCAGTGGTCAGCGAGAGGGTCACCGGGATGTTAAAGGACCCACAGAGAGAGGATAAGCGCTCCCTCTCCTGGGACCCCAGTCACCATGTCACTAACCTGCACTAGGACCGGGTAGGAGGGCGGGCAAGGTCCCAGGGTTAGCAAGGGGCTTGGGCCCTGAGGGTTGGGAAGGTGGCATCGTTTGCAGCGGCAACACTTTCTAAGGCCTGTTGAAGCAGCAGGGGCCCCACCCAACAAATTTCCACCCGGGTCTCCTCTTCCAGGAGGGAGGGAGATTCTGAGAGCAAGCCTCAGTTTCCCCGCCCTGACTCTGAGGTCACCAGCCTGTCCCGGGGAAACCTGGAGTTCTAGCCATGGCCATTCGAAATGACAGTCTGAGACCACCAGAGACCTGGGGACAAGGTGGGGGTGGGTGGCTCTGTCTCTTCTCTGGGTTTCAGTGGGAATCTCTCTTCTGGACTCACGATCCAAGAGACCTGAATGGAATTGGCAGAAAGAATCAGAGTGAAGAAGTGGGAGGAAGTCAAGAGGGGGAAAATAGGGGAACAAAAGGAAAGAGCAGGAAGGAGGAGAGAGTGAGAGCGTGCACTGTGTGTGCACCCAAGAGGCACCCAGCACTCACACTCGTGCGTGTGGTGTGTGACCCACCCCACCTGCTTTGGCCCAGGCTAACTTTCAGAGCATCTGGGATGTTACTGACTTGAGCCACCAACTCCAGTGGTTCAAACAGGAGTGGCTCCCTCAGGAGATCTCCAAGGGCTCCCTCCAGACACCTGGAATTGTCACAGTGTAACCATGTCACAGCCACACAATCACACTTGACTGCCAGCACACCATGGTCCGCAGCCACAATTCTGGTAACATCAACGGTAGGGACCCCATCTCTAAAACATGCTGGAGACATGCAACCCAACTCTGCCATGTCTGCCAAAGACCGGCTGCCCTGCATCAGGCATTCGTGCAGTAGGTGTGGGCTTGTTTCATTCTTGCGGCTTCTGCCCCAGATCTGCCACTTAGCATCCTTTATTTCCTCCCACATGTGCAGGGAACAGCCAATCAGAAGCCACAGGAAGCTTCCATTAACTGTGGTACCTAATGGTGGTGTCCATCTTTATTTCTTCAAAGAACGTGCTAAAAGGGGTGCCACAAAAGTCCCGACAATGCAAAGGGCAGTAGGGTGGTGACCATCACAAGCTCATAAGGAGTCTGGGATGGTGACTGAGAATATTGCCCCCGAGGACAAGACCATGAAGATAAAGATGCGATGCACCAGTAACTCCCACCCCAATACCAGGAACACGGAGCACCCTAGCGGAGTTCCTTCCAAAAGGACCACATTTGAATTTTAGTAAATCAGCTCAATATGTTCTAGGACTGTGGGTATTAAATAAAAGAAGTCAGTGAAACCTCCAAACAATAAGCCCATTCAACACAATCTTTTTTTTCTCCCCCCATCTGGGGACTTGAATACAGTGAACATGAATAAATCCTGTTGTGTAAAAACTGGGGGAGAAGAGAAGGGGGGTGGAGGGTGGAAGGAAATGGCAGGATTCCCGCTTGTTGGTCTAACAGGAAGGCTAAGACAGTCCCCAAAACCCAAAAGGATGTCAGTGTGCCAAGGCAGCCCAAGGGAGATGGCAGATGGCACAGCAGTCTGCAGTCCAGGTAAGGAGGCATCTAGAATCCCCCACCCATGTGCTCTCAGCTCCTCCTCTGCACAAGACAGCCCACCCATCCTTGCATGCAAACTAGAAGCGGGCCTGGGGCTGCCTGAAACCTGAACCTTCTTCGGTGGACCAGCCACAAGCCAGGCCTGACCCTGCATCAAGGAGGTTTCACTTCAAATAGGCACGAAAAATACTTCCTGCCTCTTCAACCTCCACCCCGTGCCCCAACAAAGTCGATACAATTATAACTAAGGATTGCACTGGCTGTTAGTCTGTAATTCGTCCAGAAAACTCCAGAACAGGTGGAGCAGACCTGCCTTTGTGGGTGACTAGTGTCTTGGACATGTTTGTGATTAAAAAGAGTTGCATGTGTGAAATTCTCGTGTGTAATTCATGGCTGAATGTGACCTGGGCCCAGCTGGTCCTCACGGATGGAAGTTCCACAGTGTTTCAACAGGCGGTGCTTAATGGAGATGCAAAGACAGAGACCTAGTTCCCCAGGGTGCGGAGCCAGACACCATTCACCTGAAGAACAGGCCCATTCGACATGGGCTTTGATTTTTTAAAAAATGGATACCTCTAACATCTTAAGACTCCATTAGGACCACCAACATGATACCTGGTTATTCTTTGGGGACCCCATATCTGATCCCCTGTCCTGGTGCAGTGAGGGCCAGTAATCCCACCCTTTCATCATGAGGCTTCTTCTTGCCTAGAAACAAGAGGACTGACCATTGACATCACATGGGACTAGGTACATTATTTTGATAAATCATGGTTTCTCCTCTCTCAAAATCAATCCTACCTAGCATAGACAAGCAGGATGCCAAAAACAAAAAGTCAACCAAGAAATAATGATGGTGCAGACTTGGGTGCTCAATTCCAACTCAATAACGTTACTGGCAAAAAAAAAAAAATGACTTGCAGAAAGGCTGCCAAAGTTAATGCATCAGATCCATGCATGGGTAGCAGCAGAGTCCCCACGGTGGGGACCTGGAGCTAATTCTCTGATATTCTGTGGCCCTCTTAGGCTCATCTGCTGCCTGGTCTTTAGGGGAGCTGCTTTCTCTTTTCTCCAAATAGAGGGAGAGATTCCACTGTCACACTGTGTATGCCTACTGGAAAAGTCCCTGGCATCTAGGATGCCACCAGCCATCAGCCCTCAGTCTTTATTTTGCAGAATTCTTTACCCTCTTCTCCTGTACCTCCAGCAACATGCAGGCACAGCCACGTCAAGACTCAGTTGCTGTTTACAACCTGCGATGACTGACCTTGAGCTTGATGGATCCTTTATCCTATGCCACAGCATCGTAAGCTGCTAGGGTGTTTTAAAAGTCAACTTTACTGAGGTGTAATTTACACAGAGAAAAAAGATCACCCTGTTAACTGTACAGTTCTGAGTTTGGACAAATACATATAACTGTGTAACCGCCACCAAAATAAAGATATTGAACATGTCTATTATTCCAAAAATGTCCCTCATGTCCCTTTGTGGTCACTCCTTCCCCAGCACTAGCCCTGGCAACTACTGATCTGTTTTCTTTCCCCATGGTTTTGCCTTTTCCACAAAGTCATGGACTCGTGCAGTGTGGAGCTTCTCGAGTCTGGCTTCTCTCACTTAGCACACTGCTATGTATCACTAGCGGTTAGTTATGATCTGCTAGTTTTTAAGCCTTGGACTTTCACTTTCTTAACAAAGAGACAAAATGATTGGCTCTAGCTCATCTTCACTATGGAGAAACCAAATTCCTGATTTAGAAGTTTTTAATAAAGCCGTGATCTGGCAAGAGACAGTGGTACGCACCATCTCAGTTAGCCTGGGACTAAGGGTTTTCCTGGGATGTGGGATTTTCAGTGGTAAACCAGGGAAGTCCCAGGCAAACCAGGACAGTCAGTCACCAATTTGAGAAAGCTACCCCCAAGGGTAGGACTGTACATTTGCCCAGCTTGGATTCCTTCTGGTGCACAGCAGGTCGCTCTGAGCCAACAGCTGACTCTCCTTTCTTGGTTTAATCGCAAGCAGAAGGCTGATTTGCAATCTGTTGGGGCTGGGCTTCTGTATAAGTTCACCACACCCCGCCAGCACTGCAGCTGCTGTCCAGGTCCCTGAGAGGGGCTGGAGGAAGTGAGAAGAGAACTCAGGGGTGTGCTCAGAAAACAGCAGGGCAGGGCTTCGACTGGCACGGGTGCTCTTCCCTTCCCCTCCCTAACACTTAACTCTCACCTAGAGATGCGACACCAAAGTGCCCCAGCCTCATTCTGCTTTTGCACCAGTCCAGTGTAATGCATTCAGGGTAAGGCTGGCTCCTCCTGTTTTTGTATTCAATTTCTCCCTACTCCCCCCTCAGTGGGGTTTTATGTTAGTTTGTTTTTGAGACTATCTAGGGAGAAGGTGACAGTCACGTGATAGAAAATTAGTAAAAGTCTCAAAGCCATTATTAGAATTTAAGGGTCTTTTCTATATAAACTTACTGAGGCATCAAAGAAAAGTCGGGCAGGACCTGGATGTGGCTTAAGGCTTAAGAAAGAGTAATTCCTCGCCTATCTCCTCCTCCGCTGACATGCATGGATCCTGGTCTCTGGGAGGCTGGGATGCCTGGGAACTGGATAAGCAACCCCAAATCAGCTTTCCCAACAGCGTTGAAAAGCACACAGTGGACAGAGCTGGTGCCCGAATTAACTGTGAGGTGGGCGGAACTGGGGGGGGCAGTCAGAGCCACATCACAGATCTTGGGGTATCTGCTCCCCTGTATTAACTGAACATTCCCCTTCTCAAAGTATTTACCACCAGCTCTTACAAGTTATTCCACCAAGCGGCCTGAGAGGCAGATTAGTAATCATTATCCTCACATGTACACATGAGGAAACAAGGCGCAGAAAGATTAGTTGACTTGCCCAAGGTCGCACAGCGAGTTAGTGGCAAAAGCCAGATTAGAACCCCGAGCCCCTGAGTGCCCAGGCCGGCGTGCAGCTCCGTGATCTCCCTCAGACATCCGCCCAGAGCGTGGGCAGAGCCGGGTCTGTGCCCCGGGAGCCCCGGAGGCCAGGTGAGCTGCTGCAGAGGGCACAGACAGGCTCATACTCACAAGCGGAAACCTGCAGGATCCTTCTCTGTACCACCAGACAGCAACACCCCTGTGCTGGAACAGACAGAAATAAGGCTCAAGTCGGGAAAGCCATGGGCAGCCACAGGGGCTTGCATCTCCACTTCCAGAATTTGGCTTTGAGATTTTGCTTCATTTCCCTTTGTGAACCAGGTCTGCTCTGGAGGGCTAGAACAGGGGGAATATGCACTCTCTTTGCCTGGAACTCATTCACTCCCCCATTCCCCAATCATGTCCCAAATGCCTGCTATGTGCCTGGAGTGTGCCAGGGGCTGGGGAGGGACACATGGAAGGGAAGACAAAGTCCCTGTCTTGAAGGAGTTCAGCCTAGCAGGGGAAATGGACACACACACATATAAGACAATGTGATGCTAATTCAACAAATATGTATTGAGCACCTATGATGTGCCAGGCATTGATGAGGCTGCAGTAAGACAGTGAGGAGACACAAGGGATGTCAGGGGAGGCTTCCTGGAGGAAGAGACATGTGGGCTAGGTCCTGAAGTTTAACTGAGCAGCTAGTCCCTTCCAAGCCAAAGGAATGCTAATAAGAGTCTGAAATTACTCTGGACACTTCTATCTAAATAAAACCTTGAACCAGAATTCTACCCTTTAGAAACCCAATTGTCAAAGATATTGAATCCTATTTCTGACCTTCCAGACTGGTGCTTTCTGTAGGCCCCAGTTGACTTGTCTCTCAAATGGGAGTAAACGATCCTCTGTGTTTCAGAGGGTGGCTCTGGGTTCTGCTAACAATCTTTGGAGACACAGTCACAAAAAAGTCCTCCAAAAAGGAATTCCTTACATGGCCTATGGCATTCCCTTTCCCACTAAGCCTGCGACTCTCCAGCTTTCAACAGGAAATTGGTTTTATTTATAAGAATCACAATCCTAAACTGACCTTTGCTGGGCTCTCCACCCACAGTCCCTCCCTCACTTCCCCCTCCTCCAAAAGACACATCCTCCTCCCAGAGATTCTTCAGTGGCCACAGAGCAACTAGCATTGGAGAGGCACTGGAAAGTCAGATAGAGACTGCTTCCTAGAGGGGGAAACTGAGGCCTGGAGAACTCAGCGAGTGGGCCAAGGAAACGGTACCCATCCGAGCTGCTTTCTTCACTGCTGTGACTGCTGTCCTTCACGTCTCAGCTGGGCTCTGGACAGAGCATGCCATCTCTCCTTGGCGAGGGGAAAGTCTCCCTTCTCTGAATGACAGGAGTCTTTAGAGAAACATTTCCTGTCATTAAAGGGACTTGGAAGAAAACTGGCACAGCTTCCTAAGCTTTGAAGCTCCTTGGCCCCTCCTGGCCCTTTAACTGTGCTGAAACCAGCCTGGTTCCCAGAGCTCCCACCCCTTCAGCAGAGGGGAAGGGCCCCAAGAAGAATTCTCCCACTCTGCTTGGCCTTTCAACACCAGAAGTGACCTCTCCATATTTCTGTTTCAGACCATTTCATTGCCACGGCAGCAAGGGCTCCCACACAACTTCAAAGTCAGGAGGGCTTAGGGTCAAGTACAATGAGCAAACCCTGAGCTCAGGATTCTAAAGCAGCACATTTGAGATCATTTTTAAGCAGTGTTCCCATAGGCTTTTAAAGCCTCTAATAGCTCAAGGTGAATTACAGATTTCTGCAGGTATTACAAGATTTGGTTAAGGCATATCATGTGAGTAGGCAGGGGGTATCCATTTCACTCCACACTTGCTTTTACTTTTCCAAGTGAGGAATATGTGTGTATAACTACTTTTTTTTTCCTACATTGACTTTTTTTTTTTTTTTTTTTAGGAAATATGGTTCTCAACTTCAGCAGCACATTAGAATCACCTGGAGACCTTTAAAAAAATACAGTGCTCAAGCTGCACCTCTAGACCAATTAAATCAGTATGGCTTGGGTGGGACATTTACTTCCACGTTTCTGTAAGCTCCCTGGATGATTCTATGTGCAGCAAAGGTTAAGAACCACTGCTTTTGGTAGAACTTCAACAGGGGAAAATCTGAGGTCCTAGGCATGGAAAAATGACAAATCCAGATGATTCCTGAAGGTTGAGTGAATATTATCAATCTGCCCATCTCTTGTAATTAGTTTTTCTTTTTCAGACCTTCCCTGACCACAGATACTAGGATTCCCATACAAGCTTTGAAGTGTTTTACTGGCTTGACTCTTTACAGTTTATATCTGCCTCCAGTGCCCTGGAGCTAAGTGGGGAATCAGGAGATCAGATCCAGAAATAAAAGAATACATGAAAAGAATGATTATACTTTCAACCAATGACTGTGGTCCAAATTGAAGTCTGAATATCTCAACCAGGCCTGTTTGGATCCAAGTGTGATGCAATTTTAGGAAGCTTCCTCATGGACGTTCCAAGTGCAATCCACAGATAGTAGGTCAGTCACATTTGGCCCTGGACACACTCACCAGCTGGTAGAGCAGTAAGAACCAGAATCCTTGACCACATGCAGCGAGTTCAGCCAATGGGCTCACACACAGCGACACAAGGATGCTCATATGATAGTCATAAATACGTAAACACTCAACCATGAACCTTCTCAAGGCACCCTGTAGGAGCTGGCGCCATATCCTGGATATTTGTAAGGATCATACTGCTTATTCGACACCAAAGAGATTCACATACAAGACATAGCCACTTTACCATCACTATTTATGGCAACGCTCATAAAAGCACCATCGCCCTGGGAAGAGACTCCCACGCTCCTTGTTGCTGTGGAGAGCCACGGATATCTAGCAGAGTATCTTGGAAGGAACTGGGAAGAAAGTCCAGAAGTGTTTCTGCATTAGACATAGGGTGATATCCCAGCTACCCATTATTTCCAGACCTCTCTTTACATACGACAAGACAATGGAAAATCAGCCCAGAGCCTAAAAATGATAGGGTATTTTTGGAGGATGTACAATCTGTAACAGGCAGGCTGGGGAACATGGAAAAAACAATTTCTCCTACATCAACTGCTTTATAAGATTTCCAAATTAGAGAAAACATTTTGAGATTCTGAATACAGTGAAAAGGCATCCCACTTATCTGGGAGAAGGAGAGCTCAAAATTGGAAATTTAGAAGCACAGGATGAAACATTTACACAACAAATTTTAAAAGTGTCACACATAATAAGAATTTTTCTTTACAATATTTGTTTATGTTCTGAGAGCCCAAGTGAAACTTACTTTCTCATTTATTAATAACTGTTGTTTAAACCATTATACCTCGTCATTCCATAACAATTCAATCTTAACTTTTAAAAAAAGCCCCAATTTTGGACAAACAAGAGGATACTACTGATTCTAGTCAGAGTTGCACTGTTAATCAGAGACTGGGCTTCATTTTGCACAAACCAACTTTTCCATTCACTGAGTGTTCAAAGTACAATGCATCTGCCTCTCGAGAAATGGGGAATTCTACATCCCCAGAGGGGGAAAAAAATCCCCAAATTTCTCAGTGAAAGGTATAGTAAAAATATTAGCAGCCTGACACAAGGGAGACTTGAAATAAGGGAAGATTTTTCTCATTGAGTCGAACACTGGAATCCAGATAATTCTCAAGTTTATCTCCTTATCACTCTCTCTCTGCCTGATTATACTGCACCATTAGGAGGCAGATACACATCACCGAAAACATAAACACTCTGAACTGGACACTACATTTCCTTCAGTTGGCAAAAAGCCTCTAACTGAGCCTTTTCAGAAGGTGGGAGGATTTTAAGCTGACTAGAGAGAAAGATAACCAACAAGATTTTATCAGGTCAAGGGCCAAGTTAAAAGCTATTAATACAAAAACCTTCTCACAACAATGGGGCATTTGGAAAGGAAACCCCCAATGTTATCATTTGCCCTAGCTCAGAAAGATTAATATGCTGATTTGAGAAAGTAGCTTGCAACCCCCCCTCCCCTCAACCTGGAGCTAACACCCCTCAGCTTCACAACTGGGGAGCTGGAAGGGACCCCCCAGGCCAACACTTCCTGTCAGGCTGAGTCTAGGCCTGAGTACCCTGAGCGGGTCCCTCCCAAAAGGCGGAGGGGCCGAGGTCGGGGAGAGCGGGACAAACTGCCATTTTACAAGGAAAGGGACTGTGGCTTCCTCAAGCGTTCGGGACCGCATAAGGGCGCATTCAGGCGCTCAGGCACAAAACTGATGTGATCCCAGCAGAATTTGAGAGGAAAAAAACTACCCAGTTAGAAATGTGAGAGAGGCCCCAGGAAGGGTTCAGAGAGAGAAACCAAAGGTGTCCAATGAATTTAATCGTGTCCCGCCCCCGAATCCTCGCCGGCTTCCGTGCGGTCCGCAAAGACCCTTCCTTCATATGTGAAGCGCTGTCTGGGATCTGGCCCTTTCGCCCTCTCCAGTAACCGGGTGATGCACACGAGAAAAAGCAGTGAAAAAGTCCGAAGACGTTACTATAGTTTAGGAAACAAAAGCCAGTCCCAGAAGGTCCCTTTATGTCAGTTTCAGAAATAAGAAACCGTCGGGAGCGAGATTCCTTGGGACTCTGAGCATTCTCCTTTATAACTCTCTCCCAGGGGAAAACAAATATAGCAACAGTATTTCCTCTCGCAGGTTTGGCCGAGACCAGCCCGGCGCAAGAGAGCGCAAGAGGTTTTTCCAAAGGAAAACCGGGTGGGGGGCGCCAGCGGAGCCCCACTGAAGGGGCAGCCCTCTGAGCTCCCTGAGCCCGGGGGCTCCGAGCACGGGCGCTGGCTGGGAACCCGGCACACCGGGGACGGCCCGCCCACCGGGGTTTGGCCAAGATCCCCGGCCCGGGCCAAACCCAAAGCTCGCCCAGCTGCGCACTGGGCTAAGCCTTCCGGCCGGGCCGCCTCCCAGCGCTCCACCTGCCAGACACCCCTCTCGGCCCCCACCCCTCCCCTGCCTAGGGGTGGGGGAGTAGATAAAGGCTCCGAGAGAAAGGGTCACCAAGCGGCCGGGCGTTTGGGGAGACCCGACTTGGTCCAGACCGGAGCTGCGCGCCCGCCCCACTGCCCAAGCGCTTTTCCCGGAGCAGGCTTTTTCCCGGGGTCTGCAGGAAGTCCCCGGCCCGGCGGGCGCCCGGGCGAAAGGGCCCCACAACTCGCTCCTTTGCCCCCAGCATCGCGACACGGTTCCGATCTTATTCGGGGGCTCCTCGGCCCCAAGCATCTTTCCCCGGCGGCGGGACTGGGGGTTGGGGGCCGCCGGGCGCACCCTCTCTCCTGCAACAGGTGAGAGGCTCCGCCACGCCCCCCACTGCCGACCCCCGCCTCCCGCGCCCGGGAGGGTGCAAGAGCCCGGGCCTCGGCCGCCACCTAGGAGCCCACCCGCCCGGCCCCCGGCCCCGCGGTCGCCCCCTCTTCGGCCCAAGTCCGGGCGGGGCGGGGGCAGCCGGCTCTGCTCACCTGAGTCCCGGCGGGACAGGCCCTAGCCCTGCTTCCCCGCGCCGTGCTGGGCGGGAAGGGAGTGGGTGCGCGCCGCGGGAACCCCGCGCCCTCACCTTTGTACCGCTCCATCGGAGTCCCTGCGTGCGCTGCCCGCGGCTCTGCTCCGGCGCTGCGCTCTCAGCGCTCGGCTCCGCGCCCGGCCCGCCGCGCTGGCCCCTCCCCGTGAGGTCACGCTCGCGGCCGGACCTCCTGGCGCGGCCGCCGGGGGCCCTCGGACCGGGCGCCGCCCCTGCCCCGGCCCCCACGGGGGATCTCCGCGGCCCGCCGGGGCTGAGCGTCCGCGCTCCAGTCCCAGCGCACCAGGGCCCCGCTGCCCGCCCCTGGCCCCTGGCACTCCCTCCGAGTTGGGGCCCCGGGGGCGGCCGGGTGGAACGAGACTGGACGTCCCCAAACCGTGGGGGAGGCTCCGGGAGGGCCGAGCTCCAGTGAGGCCTCCAAGATCTTGTTTCCCCCGCTGCGTGGGTTGCAAACCCACTGCCTGGAGGAGGAGACTGAGGCCTGAGCCGGGAAGCACAGACTTGCCTAGAACGCCTCCTGCCGACCCTCTAGGCCAGCAGGCTTTTGCCCTTGGCCTTCCTCCAGGGCGGCACGGGGCAGAGGTGGGGGCGTGAGCCTGCTCCGTTCCTTTCGGGATTGCTCCCGCCCTCCTGCAGCTTCTCTGGCAGCTGCTGCCGATCGCACTCACATTAGGGCGCGTGAAAACATCTACTTGCCGCCTTCCACCTGCGCCTGGGTTCCTCGGGGCGCCACTGCTCCAGACTCTCCGGAGAAGGCCTAGAATTTTCTACGGCCAACTCGACAAGTCAGGGGGCGCCCAGTTCCCTGTCTCTCCACCTGCGCTGCCTCCACCAAACGACACACTGCCATCCTTTACCTTTGGCCGCCCGTGCCTCTGGTCCCTTAACACTCCCAAGTCTTCCCCGTCCTCCCCCCACCACCGCAGTTTTCCTTTAAATTTTTTTTTTTGTTTCCACTTAAAAATCTCAATCATGGTTTGTGCTGGATGCCTAGTTTCTTAACAAGTTCCCCAACTTCCTTGAAGGAACATGTAAGGAAGATCTGTTGTTATTGTTGTTTTCTAAAAGACGTCTTAATTCTTCCTTAGATCAGCAGGTTTAGCGCTGCTGTTTGGAGGCCTTTCGCCCCGGTAGTCTGCAGAAATGTTTCCCTTAGTTAGTTACATTAGCAGCTCACGGGATGGAGCCCTCCGCACAAGCCAGGCGTGGCGCTAAGGGCTGCACGTGCACTGCCTTTTAGTTTTTCCAATAACCCTGAGATTTGAGTATTATTATCATCTCTTTCACACAGCTGAAGAAACTGAAGCTTAGGTTAAACAACTTGCCCCAAATCACACAGCTAGAGAAGAACCCAGCAGGCATTAAACTCAGGTCTGTCTGTTTCCAAATGTTTGTTTACAAAACTTCCCTCAGTTCGTAGGAAGTGCCAGGCTGTTTGCTACCAACCCCTGGAGGGCACAGACCAGTGAACAATGACAGCGCAGCCAGGTAGCAGTTCTGATGAGACAGAAGCAGGAGGGATTCAGGAACCCAGGGGAGGGGGATGAACCAGACTGGAGAAACCAGGTATGTCTTCTAGAAAGGGGTGATGGCTGAGCCGAGTTGTAAAAGATAAGTTAGAGTTGGTGAGGTCACAGGAAAGGGGGAGAGAGTGCAGCCTTCTGGGCAGAAAGGACACTGGGGACAGAGGCAGGAAGGTGAGCCATTGCAGAGTCCAGCAGTTCTGTGGCTGAAGCCAAAAGGGAGAAGCCAGGAGTGAAAGAGGTGAGGTTGGAGGGGTGGGCACAGCACTGCTCCGGGGCCCAGAGAGTGGAGCTGAGGGCAGGGGATTGGGCAGTACTGAGGAGTGTGGGTGCCGGGGATCCCCCCGGGGGCTGAGTGGAGGCTGGAGCACAGGAGGTGTTGCACCAGCCAGGTGAGAAGTCATCGGTGTGGTAGAAAACTGGATAGGGAGGATAGGACTGATGGCAGAAGCATTCCGGAAGTTGTGCCTGGGCACAGGGTGTGAGGGAGGAGGAAGAGCCAAGAATGATCCTGCAGTTTCCAGCAACTCGAGTGATCGGGTGGATGGTGTCTCCCAGCCCTCAAATATTACCTGAGATCCTGCAACGTGCCAGGTGTTACCAGGCGCTGCAGACAGAGGATGAGGAGGGTGGACGAGGTCCTGCTCCCATGGGCTGCTGTTGGGGGTGGGGGAGGGGACAAGGAGCAGGAAAAGAGAGGAGCATCTCTGGGTCAGAGACAGAGAAAGGACCGCAGCTTGCGGGGGTGGGGGAGTGAAGGGCACCTCCAGCGAAGCAGGAGCCCTGCTTCCAAGCCTTCAAGCTTATCCCCGTACATCAGCACCTCTTCCACAGGGCTCATGAGGGGTCAAGAAATAGAAAAGATGGAGGTTGTGGCTGATGTCTCAGGGGTCAGAGGACAAGAATTAGTGTTCAGCAGGCCTCATGCAAGCTAGAACTAGAAAATGGGGCAGGACAGAGAGTTATTCCCTTTTTGTATTCCCCTCTTCTCTCTCCCTCTCCCTCCCTCCCTCCCCTTCCCCCCTCCCTCCCCTTCCCCCCTCCCTTCTCTTCCCCACCTTGCAAAGGCCCCAACCTCAACCTGGCTCCCACCCTCCCTCCTGCAGTGTCTGCAGACTATTATCAGTGGGTCCTGGTTTTCTTTCAGTTTCTCAGGGAGAATCTGATTGTGCAGCTCATGATTTTGAAATAAGCCTCAAGTCGCTGGTCCAAGCTCTGGCAGTCAGCTGGGGCCGGCAGGGCCAGGTTACCAGGTCCCACTTAGCGGGTATTCTTTTTGAACTGACCCTCCCACCAGGGAGAAAGAGGGGCGGGGGTCGGCTGGTGCTGACCAGTGTGGGTGTCATAGGAGCAAAATGTAGCTGTTGAGCCATCTCCATTCTACAAATGAGGAAGCAAAGAAGTTACAGAACTTGCCCAAAGGCTCAAAGTTAAGCACTCTCTTTCAAAACTAGGACTCAGAAATGACGACGTTTCCTGACTCCCAAATCCTGTGCCCCATAGTTTAGACGTTCCCACGGCTCCAACTGGACAGGGTTTGCCCCAGCGGGTCCTCTGGTGGCCATACTCCTTGAGCACTTCCCGTCACCGCAGCCCCCTCTCTGCCAGTGGGGGCAGCTCGATATCTCCATCTTGCCTGTTCCAGCCTCTTTAATTACCTCTTCCCTAAATCGTCTGTTGTTATTGATGGAGACTTGGCAAATCCCAGAGTCTCTAGACAAACAAAAATCAATCAGAAATGTATGCAGAGTGAATTTAAAATTGGAATTCACAGCCTTTTCCAAGAACAAAACTGAAAAAAACACTACTTAAAATCATCAATAGGAATCTCAGGCCTGTGGAAGCTCAGCATGGCTTCCTTCCTCTCCAGAACCTGGGTGTAGTTTAACCCCTTGTCTTCAGTGGCTTTGCAACTTCCACACGGGGCTCACTGACATTCCTTGAGTTTCTGGCCTCAGGCATCAGATGATCTGGTTTCTAGCTCATTCTCAACCCTCTGGGTGCTACAACTGACCCTACCCCAGATCCACAGGATCAGAAATGGGCTATTCTGATGCAGATAGATAGTCTTGAAACCAAATTTAATAATCCCACCTTGGAGTCTAGGTAGTGGGTGTTTCCACGGAGCTCATCTGGGGGTAGGGGAGCTTCAGGCCCACTGGTATGTCTGCAGGAAGAGAACTGAACACCAAGCAGCCTGTTCTCCTGTCATTCTTTTTTGTTGTTGTTGTTTTCCTTTTCCTTTAAAATAGGAAGAGGATCTTGCTATGTTGCCCAGGCTGGTCTCAAACTCCTGACCATAAGTGATTCTCCCATCTCAACCTCCCAATTTGCTGAGATTACAGGCATGAGCCACTGCCTCCAGCCTCTGGTCATTCTTAAACCAACTCAGCAGCAGAGATGTTTCTTCAAACACAAGGGGGTGTCTCCAACTGGGGCAATGAGGAGGGGGTGCTCACCAGAATGCAATTCCTTTACCAACTTTATCCTGTCTGATTCTCACAATGATCCAGGCAACAGATAGTATTCCCCCCATTTCACAGGTGGGCTCCACTCCTCTAAGACTCTGAAGTTGAAGGCAATATGGCATAAAGTGAATGTTTTTTAAATCTGAGTGGTTGACACCTGAGTGTTTTTTATATTATCCACTGAGGACCACTGGCTGGGGCGCAATCCTCTCACAGTTTTACATTTGAGGACACAGAGGCCTGGGATCTGGAAGTCAAAGTGTTCACCAAATACCCAGGTCACTGAGCCTCTAGGCCAGTATTTCTGAAACACTCCAGAATTTTTCAAACAATAAATATCTGGCTTCAAGCAAGCAAGTAAGTAAAGGCTGAGAGGACAAGGAGGAGAGAAGGGGAGGCCAGGGAGGGCTCCTGGGTGCCCCTCTGAGCCAGGTTCTGTGCCAGAGTCCGTAGCCAGTGACGTAACAGGGGAAAGAAAGACATGCCAGCACCGTCCTCCAGCCCCACGGTGGCTTCACCTCCACGTCCTCCCAGGCACGGCCCACACAGGCGGGTTGTCAGGCCCACAAACTGGGGTGAGTATGGTTGCTTGTAGCTGCACCTCTAGGAGAGTTTCAGCTTAGAAAACCAGTCTATTCTGGTCAATATTCCTATAATGATTTAGTTTATGTAAAGAGGCTATTTTTGTAAATTTCTTTATAATATTCCTATGAAGTAAACAAAAGGTGACTTTCTAGAGACCTACATAATTGAAGAGCAAAGAACACGAGCATGTCAGTTTTGGAAGCAGTGGATACAGAGCATTTGTATTCAGACGGACCCTCCTTTCATACAGAGAGGCTGGTGGTTCTGAAAATGAGTGTGCTTGCCCGGGTCACGCTGTGGTTCAAGGGCTCATGGCCCAGCAGTCAGGCCTCCTTTCTGTGGCCTGAGTGTCCCAGGCCCTCCTTGTCCGTAGGATCATGGACGGGCAGGCTGGTGGGTTTCCTACTCCCCATGCAAAGGTTGAGCCCTTCACTCACGGCTCTGCAGGCCCCACCCTTCCCTCTCCCACTCTGGAAAGCACACTGGATGCTTTTGTGACACCCTCACCCTGCAGAGCTAAATATGCCGTTCCTCATTCTCCAGAAGATGTCAAGGACTGCCCCTTCCTCACCACCTTTCTCACTTTCCTCCTGAAGCCCGCATCCAATGCTTAGCTAACCCGCTCTTAATTAACAGGTAGGATTCTCAGACTCTCAGCTGCGTCTCCTCTCTAGTACATTGGGGCTGGGGGAAGCAAAAGGACAAATTCTGTAGTTATCTTCCCACCAAAACCAGAGGTTCTGTGACCCAATGGGCAGACGCATCCTTGTTCCGTCTTTTTCTTTCATCACTTCCCGCTTGGCTTTGCCTAACACTTTCGCTGGCCACCTATAGGCCCTTCACCTCCCATTTCCTACCGTGATTTCCAACCTGTGGGTACAGAACATTTCAGAGCTGTTTGGAAATGTGGAATCAGTAGTGAATCCAACCATGGGGCCTGACATTAAGGATCCATGAACCCAGAGAGATGCCAGCACCTGCCCAAGGGGCCCAAAGCTGGCAAGCCGCAGCGCCGGCCCAGAGCCCAGACACGGTGTCCCAGCAAGGGCTTCCCTTCCATCTGCTTCTCCTCTGGGCCCGGCCACCCCTTCTCACTGGGGAGTCCTAACCCTTGTCATCCAAAGTCGTACAACTCCACTGCAATTTGCCTGACTTCCGGTTCCTGGGAAGTTGCCAGGGTCTTGATCTTGGGTTCACTTCCTTGATTTTTTTTTCTCTTATTCTCTTTTGCTGACTCTTCCTGTAATTGCTAAGATCATAATTTCTCAGATGAGACTCAGGCAGAAATGCAGCTGGACCAGAACTGGCAGCTCCACAGGTTCCCCAGAGTCCCCAGACCAGGGGACCTTGGAGAGGAATCATTGCTTCATGCCTGGAAGCAGGGAGCACTTCCTCATCAGCACAGCAGTGCCCTTTGCCTTCCGGGGTGCCCTTTCCCTTCCGGGGTGCCCTTCCCCTCCTCTGCAGACCTTCCAGAGCCAGCCCAGAGGCCCTCCTCCTCCATTAGGGCATGCTAGAATTTCTTGAAAGCATTGAAATATCGAAAGGATTCTTGAAATCCTGTAACACTTTTAATCAAGATTTATTTGTTATTTAATAACAGAAAATAAAGACCACCTTTCTAAATCTTCTCTCTCCAAACGGACTGTAGTAACATGTGAACAGGAGCTCAACATGGGCCCCTTGGCAGCCAGTTGGGGCCAGCAAACCTCCTGCAGTTGGGTTTATGGATTTGTTGTTGGCCATAGACCTGCCACAAGCTCGTAGCACTCATTCTGAGTCACCCACCTCTCTGCACTAGGTGCTTCCCCGGTGCACTCAGCTTCCCGAGGCTGCCTGGGCCCACACCAGGCCAGAGTGCTCAGTTCTCTACTCCTGCTCTGTTTAGCACAGCTGAGCTCTTCCAGCTCTCTCTCTCCTGGCTTGTGTGCTGGCTGCTGCTTCTTCCAGCTCCCAGGTGGACTCTCTTTGGATCCCTTTTCCCATGGTTGGATGAGTGGATGGAGCAAAATGTTAAGCCACCTTTTCACTAAAGCCTCGATTGAGCTAAGGGGTGCAAACAGGAAGAAACCACTCCGGGGATTGCTTGGCCCAGTCTTGCAGAAACAAGATTGTATTAGTATCCAAGTAAAAGAGGTGGGCAATGAAGGGGCTCGGGCCAAGCAGCCCCGCGGAGGTGGGAGGGGAGGAGAAGGTGTCCGGAGGGCACCGGGCATGCGCCCGTGTGACCCCTGTGTGCTGCTTGCAGCTCACCCATCTGCCTGCCCGTAGCCTCACAGTATGCATTTTCCTTAAAAGTGCTGATCTAATTCACACCCTCATTTTCAAGGTTGGAAACAGGTGCTGAGAAATGGTGGCTTACTAGAGCCACGTGAGCAAGCTGTGGGCTGGACTTTGGGCCCCCGGCTTGCCGGCCACTGTACTGACGGGACACCTGGGGTAACCGTGCTCCTCCACGATGGGAGACCCTGCCGCATCTGGCCAAGGCCCCAGGTCCTGCCTTCTGCTCGGAGACAGCCTGGCTGAAGCCCCACACGTGCCCACAGATCGTTCACAGAGGGAGTGAATGGACCAGTGAGGCCTTCTCAATGGGAGCAATAGCGCCCCCAAGGGGACAAAGGGTGGATCTTGTGGGAGGGTGAAAAACATCTTACATACAATATATAAACATGCACACACAGTAAATAGATATACAGCATATCTGTGGCACTAATATAAAATTTCATGGAGGAGCAATTAGGACAAAGTGTCTAAGAAGACTCCCAGAGCAGGGAGGAGATAAAGAATAAAAGGTTGAGAATCGCTGGAATAGGGGCTCAGGAGTCTAGGTTAGAACCTCCCCTCCACCTCTTTCTAGCTGGGGGACCCTTGGGCAAGTTACTTAACCTTTCTTTATCTCAGCTTCCCCCTCAGTCAAATGGGAATGAAAATTCCACTCACCTCGGTGGCTGCACTGAGGATGATGTGAGATAACATATGTAAAGAACTTAGCTCAGGGTCTGGCACATAAGGTCACAACAGATATAAGATGCAATAGTTATTAGGATTGCTGAAAGTGAGGAGGTCTTCCCACCAATGCAGTAACATGATGAGAATTGCTTAGGCCTCCCGTGGCAGAGAGAACAGAGCTACCAGTTGTTCCAATAGCAATCGTCCCACACGCAGAATAGTCCTGCTCGGTACCAAGTATTGGAATTGGTGCTGCCATCTACCTACCCACACAGCTAGCTACACTCCACCTAGCTAAGCACGGTGCCAGGTGCTTTGTTGGATAATAAGCTGCATAAATCCCTTAAGAGACTTAAAGCCCCAAAGGGGAGACAGGAAACTATTATCACTGGCAAAACAGCCTAATCTAAGCCAGTGATTCTCAAATGTTTACTTGTATAGGAATCACCTGGGGATCATGTTCAACTTCAGATCTGGTTCAGTAGATCTGGGGTTGAACTGGAAAGTCTGCATTTCTGACAAGCTCCCAGGTGATACCAACGCCACTGGTTTAAACCATAATTTAAGGAGCAAAGTCTGAAATGAGCTGCTCTTTCCCACAGTTAACCAAACTCAGGATATGGTGTTTTCCTTTCTCTGCTGATGGCTGCATATTATTTTCAAATCTTACGGGGCTCACAATAAAGTGTCTAAAAGATTTCACGCTGGTAAATTCTAGAACAAAATCTTCAAGGAGAGTTCATCCTGCAACCTGGAGTCACAACGGGTCTCTAAGTATTTTGAACACCACGTTGCCATGAGATCGCTTCAGTGCTCCTGCTGGATCACAGGGCTATCCTTGTTTTTCTTTCCTGATCAAAATACTTAGGAGGAAGGACGGGGAAAGAGGTACAGAGAAGAAGAGAGGGAGGGAGAGAGAGGAGAATCATTGTAATGCAACTTCCTGACTTCCTTGGGGAAACAGCCAAAGGTAACCATGCTTTCTTCTGGCAGAAACAACTGAGAGAATAGAATATAAATGGGAATCATTCACAGAGGAACCCCTCACGGGGCAGAACATTTGAAACCAGGCCACTGTAACTGTACAGTGCCTACGGATCCCCTCCTGTTACTAGATTAGAATTTTGGGTATAATTCAAGTCATGTTTATGGAAGATCTCAGAGTGGAGGAGTTCAGGATGTGGGGTTCAGAGCCAAGCACAGGCAGCTCCTAGATGGCAACAAACAACAATGTTTTTTAATTAATGCATTTGAGGAGCCGTTTCCTCGGAAGAAGAGTAACCTGTTAGCACATAAAGATTGGCCATTTGGACTGTTCAGAGAATGGAGTTGCAAGTGTGCTTGGTTGTGGATTTGTTCTTTGATATACCCCATTGCCTTGAGGGCTTGCTATGGTTGGAATGTGTTCTCCAAAGTTCACATGTTGGAAGCTTAATCTTCAACGCAACTGTGTTGACAGTTGGGACCTTTAAGAGGTGATTAGGTCACAGGGTTCTGCCCTCAAGCATAGAATTAATGGCATTATTGGGGGAGTCAGTTCCTGATGAAAAGGATGAGGTCAGCCCCTTTCTCTCTTACTCTCTCTCTCCCTTCTGCCTTCCAGCGTGAGATGACACAGCAGGAAGGCCTTTGCCAGATGCCGGCGCCCTGTTCTTGGATTTCCCAGCCCCCAGACCTATGAGCCAATTAAATTTCTGTTCATCACAAATGACCCAGTCCCAGGAATTCTGTTAAAGCAGCATAAAACAGACTAAGACAGGGCTCTTGGCAGATTTCTATCCTACCTCCTACAACTATTATTTCTTAATTCAAACAACAACTGGAAACACCAAAGTGCTGGGTTTATTAGAATCTGTGGTCCAGCCAATAGGCGGGCCTCCTTGGGGTGGGGTGTAAAAGTGGGACAGTCCTGGGAAGCTGTGAGAAAGGTTTTCCTGACTGGGAATCCCATCTCGATTCAGATGTGTCATTCAGACTGTAGAGTCAGAGTGCCTGGGTTGGAATCCCACGTGTGTCATTTATAACCCATGTGACACTGGGCACATTTCTTCATCAAATGAAATGAACAAATGGGGACAATAACCATACCTACTTCATAAACATGTGAGAATTCTGTAAAAGATGCACATGAAGAACTTAGCATAATGTTGGCATGGAGTGAGTGATTAAAAATGGGAGTGAGTGAATTTGGAAAGTGCTCAAGTCATGGGCAGCTGGGGAGGACAGACCGAGATGGAGGGAAGTGAAGAGTGTAGAAAGTTGTTTCCCTACCAATGCCTTCCTTCGTGCGCACAGAACCAAATTCAGCGCCCTCACCCTTGGCAATAAATGCACATCCCACCTGCCCAGGCTTCTTGCCACCAGGGAAGAAGCCAACACAGTCGCTTCAGAGGCTCTCCTGCTAGAGCCCTGAAAATGCACGGGCTTTGCCTTTGGGCTCCACCTTTGCCAACCTCCCAGGGTCTCCCTCTTTTCTAAAACAATCACATCTTTGTCCACCATGTAGTTATTTTTGTTTTTGCAATAAAAATAAAGCTTTACATCTTTCCAAATTAATTGCTCTTAATTTGTCACTGGATATGTTTTTAATTGTTGTGTTGAATTCTGTCTTATTGATAGGTCATAATTTTTATAACCATTCTTCCATAGAGGGGTATTTGGTTGATTTCTAGCTTTCCGTGTTCTAAATAGAACATCTTTATGCAGATGATTTTTCTTCTTCAAACAGCTTTATTGCGATATGACTGACATAACACACAGTGCACCCATTTAAAATGTACAATTTCATCATTTTTATATAACAGTTTTGCAACTATCACCACAATTAATTTTAGAACAACTTCATCATCCTAAAAAGAAACCTTGTATCCATTGCCACTCTGTTCTCTCCCTTCCCTAAGCCTTAGGCAACCAGTAATTTATTTTTTGATTCTACAGATTTCCCTATTTGGGAAATGTCATCAGTGGAATTATACAATACTCCAAAAGACCATTCCATTTCATGGTCTTTTGTGACTGGCTTCTTTCACTCAGCGTAATGTTTGCAAGGTTTATCCATGTTGTAGCATGTATCAGTAATGCATTTTTTATATCACCACATAATACTCTTGCATGGATATAACATGTTTCATCTGTCCATTCATCTGTTGATGGCTGTCTGGGTAGTTTCCACTTTGGGATTATTATGAATAATGCTGCTGTGAGCATTCATGTACAAGTTTTTCTGTAAATACATGTTTTCATTTCTGTTGGGTCCACTGCATAGTTTTGCCCTTAATCAGGTGTTGCTCTCTGTGGTTTCGCTCTTATACAGATTATGCTGGATTCACGCTCTCCCACTCCACCCCAAATCTGTTCCCCCTCCAGCACACACTGCAGGTTCCACCCCCTAGCCTGTTGCACAAGCCAGAAATTATGTGTCATCCTCTGCACCTTCCTCAACTCCTCCATCCTCCACCCAGCTCCAGCCCAGGTCTAGTGCAGCTGCAACTCGCATACAAGTATTCCCCAGAGGAGCTTTGCTGACATTCTAGGAATCAATCAGGCCATTAATTCTTTATACACTTTTATACTGCTAGGATCATTTGATTAATGTCTGTTTGGTCACTATTTTAGCTCAAGTGCTTAGCTTCTTACCTAGTTTATAGCAAGGCTTGTAAGCCTCTCAAGATTGGATACATATCACACTCCCTTTATAACATCTAACAGATTCTAATATACTATTAATAGTATCAGCAATAAAAAAAATTGTTGGGCCAGGCGCAGTGGCTCACGCCTGTAATCCTAGCACTCTGGGAGGCTGAGGCAGGAGGATCGCTTGAGCCCAGGAGTCTGAGGTTGCTGTGAGCTAGGCTGACGCCACGGCACTCTAGCCTGGGCAACAGAGTGAGACTCTGTCTCAAAAAAAAAAAAAAAAATTGTTGACTTGAACTGCTTTTATTTCTTTTTTTCACAATTGTTTTTATTAAAGTATAATTTACATACAGTAAAATGCACCCTTTTTAGTGTGCTATTCTATGAGTTTTGACAAACACATACAGTCATGTAATCACTAGAATTAGGATATAGAACAGTTTGTCACCCCCCAAATTTCCCTGTGCCCCTTTGTAGTCAACCCCTCCCTGCAACCCTATCCGCTGGTCCCCAAAACCACAAGCTCTATTCTGTGGTTTTCTGACCCTATAGATTTACCTTTTTCAGAATGTCATATAAATGCAGTCACACAGTATGTAGCTTTGTGATTCTGGCTTTGCTTTCACTTAACATAATACATTTGAGATTCACCTATGTTATTGCAAAAGTTATTCCTTTTTATTTTTATTTTTTTCTTTTTAAAATTTATTTTTAATTGCTTTTTTTCTTCCCGTCAGATGGATAATGTGCCAGGGTCGTAAAAAGGGAGGCACATCTCACACATGAGCACGAAAACCAATCAACACGCTTGTGAACCACGAAAGGATTATTCTTTTTCATTGCTGAGTAATATCCCATTATATGGATGAACTATGGTTTGTTTATCCATTCTCCAGTTGAAGAACATTTGGGATGTTTCCAGGTTTTGGTGATTATGAATAAGGTCAATATGGACATGCATGTGCAGGTTTTTATGTGAACTATGGTTTTGGTTTTACTTGGATAAATACCTAGGGGTGGAATCACTGGGTCATATGATAGGTGTATGTTTATAAGAAACTGTCAAACTGTTTCCCCAAGTATTGTTATCATTTTGTTTTGCCACCAGCAACGTGTGAGTTCTAGTTTCTTTGCACCCTTGTCAATGCTTTGTATTGAGAGTTCTTTAGACACTCTGGATTCAAGTCCTTGATCAGATATTTGGTTTGCAATTTTTTTTCCAATCGGAGATCTTTTGTTTCATTCTTTTTACAATGTCTTCCAAAGAGCAGTTCTTAATGTTGTTGAAGACTAATTTTATCAATTGTTTTCTTTTATGGATCATACTTTTGGTATCATTTCTAAGATCTCTTTGCCTAATCCCACATCATGAACATTTTCTTCTATAGTTTCTCCTAGAAATTTTATAGGTTCAGGTTTTATATTTCAGTCTTTGGTCTATTTTATTTCTTTTTTAACTTGTGAACTTTCCCATCTGCTTGATGGCCTCGAATCTAATCTACTAGTTTTGCCCATATTGCCCCGCAGACTTGAAGCTTTTTGAGAGCAGAGGTTGTGCTTTGTCAGAGTCGGCACCTGCATGACCCCGGGAGTGGGCGGCACCTTCAGTTTTGCTCCCTGTGCACCTCCCTTGCTCCTCTAGTCCCAGCCTGTGTTTGTTCATGTTCATATTTCCACAACACCAGGCACTGCACCTATCACTTTAGATACAATACAGAAGTTTCTGAAATGAAAAAATGCGATATTAGTATGGCTTTAGGGCTGTTTATCCCATTGGGAATTAAGAAAAATTAGCACAACTAGGAAAAATCATTTCTGATCATTCAAAGAGCACTAACTGTACAAGGTACACTAACCATGTGCAATACGCATGAAAGTCTCTTGTTAGCCCGAATCTCCAGAAAGTTCTGTGTTCTGTGTTGCCTTCCTACAACAGTGTTTATCACAGTACCCAGCAACCAAGAGTGCAGAGTTGTACAACTAACCAAAGTGCTCCGAGAGTGTGTCTTTAAAACCTGGAACCACGTTTAGGAAGAAAGTAGCAATAGATATAGAAGTAATGTGTGAGCCCTAAACATCGAAAGACAATTTTTACCTTCAGTCAGAGTACAGCCAGATAGGAGAAGACAAGGGTCATTCCTTCAGGGCGAGTTCCTTCTAGTTGCATTTTTCTCTCCCCGGCATGAATGAGTTTTCATGTAACATCCACTTTCTGGGTACTTGGAAAGAAGGGAAGAGTACTTTGCCCGTTCAAGGGTCACACATTCAGAGATTCAAGGAAAAGCCCATTCCATCTGGAAGCTGACTGAGTTCCTGTTTTCAGAATGTTTTATAGGAGGTACTCCTGTGTCAGCAACAAAGAAAGACAGGCGCCCTGGCTGTGTTTAGACAAGGGCTATCTGGGGCACGCTAGGTGTGCACAGGTAGAGAGATGTTCCCTGGAGCCTCTGCTGGTGTGTTTGGGCAAAGAAGAAACAGCAGGTGAAGAAAAGCAAATCCATCTCTTACCTCTGGAAAAATCTTAAAGAACTTCAAAGCTTTGACAGTATATTCTGTCCCATACTGGAAAGAATCATTTAAATACTTACTTTGGTTTTTCTTGTTAAATAACAAAGATTGAGAAATTAGGAACATAATGCTTAGTGATTTAAACTTAGGCACTTTCTGGGAGCTGGAAAAAACTCATCAGAATAAACTTTATGACCTTGGAATTTTATACTGTTTAAAAATAACCAATTACAGAAAATGGAAATGAGCTGTAAAGACTTCCAATTTAATTTGAAAGCAAACATAATCCCTTTCTAGTCATTAATAATTAAAATAAACTTACTTCATATTTCTAAAGAGCAATCTAATTTGGGCAGGGTTTTAATCAATTAATTTTTTAAATGGACAAGTAATTGTATATGTCTATGGTATGCAACATGATATTTTGAAATATGTATACATTGTGAAATGGATAATAAATCAAGCTAATTAACATATGCATTAGCTCACATACTTACCATTTTTGTTTTGTGATGAGTACACTGAAAGTCTACTCTCTTAGACATTTTCAAGTACACAATACATTGTTATTAACTATACTCACCATGTTGCATGAGAGATCTGTTGAACTTATCCTACCTGTCTAACCGAAATTTTGTATCCTTTGACCAACAACTCCCCAACCTCCCTCTTCTCTCAGCCCCTGGTAACTACCATTCTACTCTCTGCCTCTATAATGTTTTTAAGAAGTATAATTTGTGAACACCAGCCCCAGAATCACTTGAGGGATTTGTCAAAATTCTTTCTCTCTCTCTCTCTCTCTCTCTCTCTCTCTCACACACACACACACACACACACACACACACACACACACACTCACAAATTACTGGGCTCCATGTCAAGCCTACTAAATCAAACCTTGGTGGTGAGGCCTGGGAACCTGCATTTTTAAATAAACTCCCTGGGATACTGATATGTTCATTCAGATTTAAAACCACTAATGTGGCCGGGCACGGTGGCTCACGCCTGTAATCCTAGCACTCTGGGAGGCCAAGGCGGGCGGATCGCTGGAGCTCAGGAGTTCGAGACCAGCCTGAGCAAGAGCGAGAACCCCTCTCTACTAAGAATAGAAAGAAATTATCTGGCCAACTAAAAATATATATAGAAAAAATTAGCCGGGCATGGTGGCGCATGCCTGTAGTCCCAGCTACTCGGGAGGCTGAGGCAGGAGGATCGCTTAAGCCCAGGAGTTTGAGGTTGCTGTGAGCTGGGCTGATGCCACGGCACTCACTCTAGCCCGGGCAACAGAGCGAGACTGTCTCAAAAAAACAAACAAACAAACAAACAAACAAAACTCACTAATGTACGGGCTCTTTTCCTCTCATGATGATAACACCCAAA
The DNA here is from genome assembly GCF_020740605.2 of Lemur catta. Classification (NCBI taxonomy): domain Eukaryota; kingdom Metazoa; phylum Chordata; class Mammalia; order Primates; family Lemuridae; genus Lemur; species Lemur catta. The sequence continues at coordinate 13,379,619 of NC_059141.1, read as the reverse complement.
ACTGAATATGGCTAATAGTCATAATGACAATATTTCACTAGCTGTTATTGTGCTACCGTGTGCCCAGTACTGTTTTAAGTCTATTACACGCATTAACCCATTTAATCCTCACTGAGACTCTCTGGGATAAGCACCATTATCGTCCTCATTGTGGAGATGAGGAAACTGAGGCACAAGTAACTTCCCCAGGATACGCTGCTGGTTAGTGGCTCCGGTCTTAAAGGAGTCAGCATGCAGGGCTTCTACCGAGCCACAGGAGAGGGGCAGGAGCATGCAGGTCCCTTTGCCCCTGCACGCTGGTGTGGAAATGGTGGGAGTTGGAGTCAGTGCAGGCCCAGGGGTCTAACCTAGCCCAGGCCCGGCTCCATCCTAATGAACCAGGGAGCCCCTGATGCTGGAGTAGACCTGCCGCCAAGTGGATGGCCAACCCTCTTCTGCCAAGACGGGCTCCAGCCCCAAGGTGGGCTGTGCCTGCCCCAGGCCTCACCTGCTGAAAACATTCCAAGGAGGTGGGGTCACCGAGGTCTGCTAGGCAAGCCAACTGGTAACTAGGCAAATGTTGACCTTTTCTTGCTTTGGTGGGAAAAAAACCGGATCCTGATCTGCCTCCCTTGTGGTGGAGAAGGAGGACTTTTTTTTTTTTTTTTTTCCTCACACCTGGGCAGTGACTTCATGGTAGCCTGAGGCCCTGTGTCCGGCCACCTAAAGGAGTCTGTCTCAGTCTTCCTCCTGCTCCACCGTGCCAAGCAGTTACAATCATTCTTCACTAGGAAGGATGCAATATTAGTTTCCTAGGGCTGCTGGAACAAGATGCTATAAACCAGGTGGCTTAAAACAACAGAAACTTACTATCCCCCAGTTTTAGAGGCCAAAAATCCAACACCAAGGTGTGGGCAGGGCCATGGTCTTGCTGAAGCCTCTAGGGGAGGATCCTTGCTTGCCTCTTTGGGCTCCTGGTAGCTCCTGGCATTCTTTGGCTTGTGGCCACACACCTCTATCTCTGCTTGGTCTTCATATGGCCTCTTTGTGAGTATGTCTGCATCTCTTCCTTCTTTCTTGTAAGGACACTCATCATCGGATTTAGGGCCCACCAGAATCCAGGATGACTTCATCTCAATTCTTACCTTAATTACATCTGCAAAAACCTTTATTCTAAATAAGGTCATCTTCTGAGGTTCCAGGTAGATGTATCTTTTGGGAGACGCTATTTCAACCCACTGCAGATGCACGGATACGTAAACACAACCACTTCTATGGAAAAGAAGCGATTTTGTAATCACAACTCTGGGGTTGTCTGTTCTCACTCTCCCTCCAGCCAGGCCCTGGAGACAGTTACTAAGTTTCCTAGGAATGACTGTCTCAGTGGAAAACTTATGACCAGGGCTTTTTATGCCCAGCCTCCTGGCAAACAATAGAACAAAGAAAAAGGGAGCATGCTGAAACAGAAATAAGTTGGATTTCTAGGCCATTTTTTCAATGTTCAGAGGTTTCTCAAGGTTGTGAGTGGAGAGAGGGGAATATGATACTGTCGAATCGCTTTTCCTTTAAGTAACTGTGCACCCAGCTGGTTCTGTCCTCTCCCACTGCTGTATTTCAAGTGAGACAATCTCGTTGCAAATGAGGTGACACCTGAGCAGATTCTGATGGCATCTCCCGGGGTGTGCAGAGGGCTGGGGCCTTGCTGTGCTGAAGGAGGATGCCGGAGATTTCCCACGCAGGCCTCCGGAGCCGGGCCTCACGGTGAGCCAGACTTCCCAGGCCTGTCTGACTTCTGCTCTCGTGAACCAGGGTGGCAGTGAGGGGCAAGGCCTGGCGGTGGATGCTCTCGGCCTGAGACCACGTGGTGTGGGGCAGAGGTTGCCACACTTGGTCGAGCATCAGCATCACCCTGAAGCTCTTACATTTTGTTTGTAAGATTCAGCTTCCCAGCTCCCGATCCAGACCTACCCAATCAAAACCTCTTTGCGAACTGAACTTGAGCTTTGCAGTTAGACCTGGCTGCGAACCTTGGCTCCTTGCCCAGCTCTCTGAGCCTGGACAGGCCAGGCGACCTCTCATCTGGGTATGCAGGGTAACGACACCTGCCCAGGTGGTTTGTGAGGATTGCAGGTCACACGTGTGCAAGTGCCGCATTCAGTGGAAGCCATTTGACTAGAACAATGACTAATAAATACTAGCAATTTACTCTAAGTTGTCTGAAGCACCTTGTTTTTATGCGGGGGAGGGGAGTAATAAGAATTTTTTTTTTTTAAACAGCCAAAGCCAGCTGACTTGCTATCTGATGGGAATGTAACTGGCATCAACATTTTTTGACTTTTCATTAAGAAGCATACATTTTAAGACAATAGCAGGAACGAAAGGACCTATTCTTCCTGTGCCAGCATCCGTCCAGTTTAGAACAAAATGTTATTCATGGCCAGGCTCCACCTTGCCCAGAAAGGCTGGTATTTGTCTTTGCAAATACAGTCCTTTTGACAAATCCTTAGAAAGCCACGTGCTAACAGTGTGGAGACCCCCAGAGAGCCAAGACCGCCTTCGGAGGAAGGTGGCATTTGGACTTGATGGTGGGGGGCTGGACTCCTGCCCACCTGCCAGTGGGCCTGTCCCAGCCCTGGGTTTGCCTTTTCCAGATGAAATGAGATAATCTATTAATACATAGAGTACTGAGCCCAGCACCTGGCACCCTGGAGACCCTCAAAAAGTGTTTGCAGCTGCTATCAGACCATCCTCTTCATATCCTCTGCACGCACATACCTGGGAGTCTGAATCTCAAAAGTTCTGGGTCTAGAAGCTGCCTGTGCCTCTGCCCTGCCTCCTCCAGCCTCTTTGCAGGTCCTGGGAGGGCCCTCAGCTAACAAATGCTAGGGGCCAAGCAGAAATAGCCTCTGCTCTGGAAGGGAGGTTTCCCAAGCCAACTTTTCTTTTATCTGATGGGAAGGGCTGAGTTAAGAGGCAGCAGCAGGGGACAGCACAAATAAATACAGAAAAACCTCTCCAGGGCCTGTGATTGTGCTCAGTACAATGGCAGGCCCTGGAGAACAGTTTCATCCAGTTGAGATTGGAAAATAAAATAAATGTGGTCATATTATCCCCTCCTCCATAGCCTGGACTCACCACTGCCTACCCCTGAGCTCTGCAGGAGCACAAGGGACACTTTTGTTCAGAGTCCTGGCCTCATGTTGGGGAGCAGGGAATTTAGGGTACAGAAGCAGGTCCTTAGGATTGGGGCTGGGATTCCCTGAGGCTTTGGGCACTATTCCCCAAACAACCCCGCTTTCTCAAAAGCTGCCAGCCCCAAGTCTCCACCCCTCCTAGCACTTTCCGGCCTCCCATGGGCCACACCCAGCAGGGCTGGGCTGGCGGACACACCCAGGCAAGGCTATCTGGCCCCGCAGGGAAGAGGGGCCTCTTTCCAGCAAGAAGCAGGAGGGGCTGAGTAGGACTGGTGGCTTACTCAAGCTGAGGAAACATCCCCAAACACTCTAAGGACTGCCAGCTCAGCCTTTGCAGCCTTTGATTACTCTGAAGTGAGTAGCAGAATTGGAAAGATCTTTCTGGAACCAACGCCATCTTTCATGGGAATGAGTCTCAGCTCTTCTGCAGGGGGTGTTTCCAAGCATCTCTTGAGTGGGCCGAGAAAATCACCCAGGAAACCCCTCTGGAAGAGCTGAGCCCCCACCTGGCACCTTGGCATCCTTCCAGTTTGAGCAGTCTGCCCCCCACCCCGGGCTGACCACAGTGCGAGAGGGTGGGAGGATGTGGGGTGGCACCTGTGCCCTTCTGTCCACAGGTGGAGCTTGGGACTGGAGAGATGGGGTTTGAATCTAGTCCCACTGCTCAGTAGGCAGATCTTGTGTAATATCCTTAGTCTCTCTGGGTCTGTTTCCTTAACTCTAAAATAGCAGTGGTACAAGGAACTATATGAAAGCAACCACATAACATGCTTAGCTCAGGGCTGGGCAAACAGTAGGCCCTTATCACGTGGCCACTACTTTGTTAATAACAGCTAATGTTTGATTACTTATTTGTATCACACCGGCTCCAATTCTACATGAATTCTCATAATGACCCTTTGAGGTGGGTATCGTTATTATTCCTCTTTTCTAGAAAAGGAAATGGAGGCTTAGAGAAGTTAAGCACATTGTCATTAGTTATCCAGCTAGTTACTGGTGGAGCTGGAGCTCAAACCCAGGCAGTTTGATGCCATACCCTGCTCTCAGCTACTCTGTAATACTATCGGTTATCATTACTACTAATCAGTGCATCATCACGGGATCTTTAGCTCAGACTACTATTGGATGGAGAGAAGTATATAGAAGAGGTTGTGGGCTTGTTTGAATGCTACGGTCTTTATATGAGGACTAGAGGGAGGATTGGTGAGAACAGCCCTGTAAACAAAAGAATAGGAGGAAGAAAAGCTCAGAGCAAAAACTAAAATTCTCAAATGATTATTTAAGATGGTATTAGAACCAGAAAGCCTCATTATTGAACATCATCTGTTAATATATGCTTTCCTATATCTGAGCACTCTAGCCTCATTTGCCCTCACAACCCCATAAGACAGCCAGAGCAAGTATTCATTCCCAACTTACCCATGGGGAAAGTGAGGCTCAGAGAGCTGCTGGGGTTCTTTAGCTATCAGTGGCTATCTCCTCTTAATAAAGGTCACTAAAGTTTCTTGAGCAGTTACTACGTGCTGGCACCATGCTAAGTGCTCAACATGTGTCATAATTTAAAAACAATCTTCTGGTGGGTGTTACTATTTTGTCCATTCTTCACATGGAAAAATCAAGGCTTAGAGAGGCTCAATAACTGGCGCCCAGATACACAGCTAGAGAGTAACCCCTAAACATTGCTCATAAGTGCACCTTCGTGGTAGTGATGAAAGGAACTGGCCAGTCTCACACCAAGAACCTACTCTGTGCAGTGCGCCCTGGGAGGTTTAGAATGTGGGAGACATAGTCCTCACCCCAAGAAGGTCACAGGCAGTGAGACCTGAACAGGGACAGACCCGGACAATCCCAGCTCTGCTGCTCACTGGCCGAGTGGTCAGGCATGAGCTTTATTTGCTGTGTAGGGCTGTCATGAAGGACATGGGTTTTTGTTTTTAGAGACAGTATCTCACTCTGTCACCCAGGCTGGAGTGCAGTGGTGTCATTATAGCTCACTGCAACCTTGAACATCCTGGGCTCAAGCGATCCTCCTGCCTCAGCTTCCTGAGTAGTTGGGACTACAGGCGTGCACCACCATGCCTGGCTAATTTTAAATTTTTTGTAGAGATGGGGTCTCACTATGTTGCCCACAGGGAGCAGGATATGGTTAATGCAAAACTAGGATGCTTGGCACTCAACATAGAGAAGATCTCACTACGGTTCAACTGAAGAGCGGAAACACATGTGGCTAACAGTACGAAGCAACACTTGCTAGTATTGACCTTGAAGTGCAACCAGAGGTATGCAAAGAATTTACTGGAGTAAGTTGGGTTGGGCCCATCAAGACAGACTCATAGAAAGGGTATGAACTTGGGCTTGTCTTTGATCTAGGGCAATAGAGCCCATGGGAAATTCACATGGGTAACTCTAAAGAGCTGATGGGTGACTTTTTTTTTTTTTTTGATAGTGTCTTGCTCAGTTGCCCTGGTGTCATCATAGCTCAAACTTCAAACCGCCTTGGGCTTGCATGAGGATCAAGCAATCCTCCTGCCTCAGCCTCCTGAGTAGCTGCGACCACAGGTGTGTGCCACTGTGCCTGCCTGGTTTTAAAGAATCGATGTTGGCCTTATCTCCTTTCCCTGGGGCCAGATCTTCTCTGCTCTCCACCTCCTGGAAAAGCTGGGCGTTATAGAGAAGAGATGCCCTTGGCAAAGCTACGGAGGCAGCAGACAGCATGGAACTTGCAGTGCTTTAGAAGAGGTTGGGGGGAGATCTGAAGGCAGGGCATTGGCAGTGGGTGACCCAAGGACCCGCTCTTAAGGTCCTTAGACTCTCAGTAAAGGTGTGTGATCTTCACTATGAGGGCTGGCAACTGAAACGAGGCAGGAGTCAAGGTCCATTGACAAGGTGGCCAGCAGAGCAAATGCCACAGAGAGCTCACGATAAGGACTGAAGACGACCACTGGCTCTGGTCATTAGAAACCAAAGCAGGGATGCCAGTGTGGGTGGCACCAGAGGTGGCAGAACGCAGGCCTTGAGCTGGGGCCTCCCGACCTCCTTTCTACAGTAGTGAACTAAACACGCCGACTGTCGTGAGAATGAGCTGTGTCCAGCTCCCAGGGGAGGGTCCATGTGGGTGCCAGCATGACTGTCCCCTGACACTCGACAGACACACAGCAGCACGAAGGCTACCGTTAGAGGAGGCCATCCTGAGTATGGGTCCTGCACTTCCTGGCAAGTCTAAAATCTTGGCAGTGAAGATAAGTTGAAATCTAGATTTTCTTCACATAAAGGTCGATAGTGCAGGGAAGGCCAAAGATTTGAATGATGCTTTTCTCCCACCGAGTTCTACCTTCTTACTAAAACGGTCCACACTCATGGTGGCTCAGAGGCTCTTGTCCTCAGACCTCCTCAAACCCCCAGCTTTGTGGAAATGAGACTGTCATCGCTGTGTCACAAAATCAAACATCCGCTACAGGAGCACAGTGTAACAGCTCTACTAAACACTTCTTTTCTCTGGTCAATTTGGTCAACATGGTCTGAATTATTGGACCAACAGTCCTGGAATATACTGTCACTTGTTGCATTGCATTGTCCACCTTATGTGGCAAAAATACATCGGTTCCGTTGTGATTTGGTTTGGGTTATTGGAAGTTGGGCTGGTGCTTTTAAAAATGGGATAGATGTTCAGTGGGAGCAAGGGAGCAAGAAATGAAACACAGTTGCGCACGCATGTATGAATAAAGCACAGCACTTTATTCACCGGGCTGTGAGTACAACAGTGGCGCGGGGTGTCGTGGCGGAGGAGCACAGCCAGTGCCGCTGGCGACGGGAGCGTGGAGCGTCAGCGATGCGAAGCACAGCAGCGTGGAACCAGCAGGCCACCTCGTCCTCTGCACACAAGCACGTGGCACTCAGGGCGTGGACACACACCCACTCAATTTCACAGGGAACACGACACAGCTTTCAAAAGGAGTTCTTCTAAATATTTGCTTTCCTATCTCTGAAAGTGGGGGGAGGGCAGGAAGAGCTGTAGGCCTTCCGACATTTGGGAAAAAAACACAAACCCAACTTAAAATGAAAGAGCGGCAAGAGCTTCGTTGCAGAGTCGTCAGCTGCTCACAGAAACCACGCACGTTATTGGACAAGTCTGTACATAAAACCCAAAAAGAACACCAATTTTGTGGACAACGGTTTCCCTTCCATATGGTAAAGGAATATACACATATACAGTCAGTAAGCGGCTCGCATCTTCTGAATGTCAGTGACTACGGGGCTGTCTGCATCCACCTTTGATCAGTGGGTTCAGGAAGTGACTCACGGGAACTCCACTCTTGGGAGAGACATGCTTTTGGGAAGAATTTTATTTAATGCTAACAACCGCCACTCAATTACACTAAGCTTCAGAAATTGTTGGATTTGTTTAATTTTGCTGTGTACATATACATTGTTTAGAAAGTTTCTTTCAGCTTAAACTGACCCCCCTCCCCCTTTCTTTTTGAGTTTGTCATAAATTAAACTTGCCCAAATAAAAACATAGCAATCCATATGCAAAGCATATCTGTCACCATCTCCTGCTGCTTCCTGGGCAGCAAATGGAAAAATAAAGATAGCTTTGTATTTTTTTGAACAAAATACCAAAGTGAAGGTTTCTCTTTCTCCTATCACAATGTGGTTGGGTAATTCTCTTATAGGACATCATCACTATAAGTTGGTATCACTGCAAATCTCAAGCCCTAAATCATCTCTTTTTCTGAATAGAGAGGTTCTTCTACCCAGAAAAAGAGCAGGAAAGAGCAACTTTTAGGGCATACCGACAAAAGAAAGCAATTTTCATCAAAAGAAAGCAATTTTAAAACTCAAATAAAATCAGGAACAGCATAAGACATACAGATTAATTAGCTACCAGAAATACAGAAGAGGTGATTTATAAAAACTGAACTTGCTTCAGAGGACACAGAAAGGTTGATGAGACAGTTTGTTTTCCTTCCACCTGTCTTACATGACAGTCAGAAAAAGGCTCTGTGAGCACACACCCTGGAGTGGTCACCTGTCCCTATGACATGCCAGAGGACACTAACACCAAGTTTGCTTTAAATGGTTTTTAGAAGGACTTATCTAGTCAAAAGTCGTTAATTTGAATTTTTCAAACTTGCAAAAGCATGTATGTTTTATATAATCATCCGAGAAGCAATTCTTAGAAAAAGATGTTTGCTTCAAAGTGTAAAGAAATTCAGTGAAAGTTTTAGAAATATTACCAGCTAGACTTCTCCAGGTTAGAGTTGACTGATATGCGAGTTTGGGATGGAGAGATGAGAGTTGAAAAAAAGAACTGCTCCAGCCTCTGCCTCAGAAGAGGACACGCAGCTTGGAGAAGACAGAATTGAGGGGGGAAGGGGTGGAGATGGGAAGATACGACAGAAAACCACCCTCATTTTTTTTAACCCATTAACTCTAGTTTTTTTCTTTGAGGTTTCAAAGAACAGGCTGCTTATGTTTAGTTATTGAAGAAGTCACATTAAGAACATTTCAAACTAACCCCAAACCAAAATGTAGATGCATAGCTAGCTGTACAAGTTTCCAAATGCTCTTCCTATCTCCTAATAAATCACGCAGGAAGACTACATGATAGCCTGGATTTTTCTGGAAGAATTTTAAAGGAAGCACTGACTTTCATATAGTCATGCAATCAGTATGCGCTTAGAGTCACACGTAAGTCAAATGCTCAAAAATGTAGCCCTTTATATATGCACCAGGGAAGCCTGCCATGTATATAATTCCTTTCCTAGGGTGAACAAACTCCATTAATTTGAGTGTGTGAACAAGCACAATTTTCATGTGTTGTATAGGGCAGGGTTAAAGCAGAGAACATCCGTCTCCTGAACTGTGGCTTGGATAGTATGAGAACAAGCACACTGAGTCCAGTTTAACAAAACCGGTAGAACGTCATAATCCATACATTAGGTTTGGCAATTAGGAGAACCAGATGTCCCATGACCCATCCTTCCAGCTGGAACAATCTGCTGGGGAACAGAGGAGGGGCCCACTCTACACTGTGGTGTTTAACGACCCCTTCCAGGGCAGAGCACTACTCTGCTTGCAGACAAGAGGCCACTGATGTTTCCTGGCAGTGCATTTCTGCACGGTGTAGTTTAAATTAACTAACATAATACTTGATATGGAAAGAAATTTTTTTTCCCTTCAAGTGGATGCAGAAGTGGGTTCAAAAGATACAAGAAAAGCCGGGTTTCATTAGTGGGGCAGATTTAGGGTTCAGTTCTTTAACTATCATTGTAATCTTAGGCCCCTTAACTCCGGGTCTCTGTAACACAAGGGGGGAGGGTGCCTCTTTTTTCAGTCTAATGTCCCCATTCTATGACAGAGCCTGTCCTCTTTATGTAGACCAAGAGATAGCAATTTTTTTAAAAAAAACACCTGATTGTGCCTATGTTTCCCAAATACCTTGATTTTTCTTATACTGGGGTTTGTCCTGCACGATAACTCATTAGCCAGTGTAAAACTTGCGGGGGGGGGGGGGGGCTTTATTATCTCCATAATGGAAAAAAATCTCTCCACCAGCTGAGTGCTCGGCCCCATTTGGCCCCCACTGTTGTTGACTGGGGCAGGGAAACATGGGGAATGCACCATCCTCCCCACCCCCACACTCTGCCAGGGCCAAGCAAGGACGAGGACACCCAGGCTTCGTGCTGAGGCTGCCAGTGCAGGAGAGGACATGACGGGGAAAACACGGAATGGAACAGAGGCAACTCACACACGAAGGGGCACAACTGCAAGCTGCAGTCCGGGTTTCGACCAGGCAGGAGCTGGGCTCATCCGCTCAGGCCACCTTGTCAGAGCCATTTGTTAAACATGTTAGTAGGTCCAACACACACACACACACACACACACACACACATGTATTTGTCAGAGCAGTCCTCACACATTCAGTGCATAGCAGTGAGAGGGCACATTTAGATTCCTTCAGTAAGAGCACAGGAGAATACTACAAAACTAGAGTGTTCACTCCAGCACCCAAGTGTCAGAAGTGTGTCACAAGCCAGAGGTCTGCAATGCGCGTTCAGAAACTATTCTACTTGCTTTTTACCACTGGTGTCAGAGAGACAGCCAGTAATCCTAACACTCGGTGCCAGCAGGAAGAATGTCTGAGCTTTTGTTCTCAGTGGCAAATGGAGGAGAATTCAAATGCTTTCTTCTTTGGCTTTAAAACAGAGTTTAAATTCTGAAGCAGAGACTCAAAGTACGAGAATAGGATTTAACTGTGTGTGGAGGTGGAGAAACTCTCCCTCATCTAACTCACATCAGGAATCACGAGGGGGTTCTATACGCACGTTGGTGACACCCTAGGCTCAAACTGGAATCTAGTGTTGGAGAACATGAGGACGTTGGTGAGCTGCTCTGACCTCCACACCCAGCCTGATCCTAGCTCTGTGGTCTTCAGTCTGATCCTGCGGGGAGCCACATCCGCGCGTGGCTTCTAAGTATCAACACCCTGCCATGAAGGCCGCCATGCTGGGGTATGGTTTGGCCTCACTCTCGATCTCTGAGTCACATGCACTTGAGCAAATGTCCCGCAGAAACTGCAGCACAGTGAGACAAACATTCAAGCAGAAATTAAGAAGTACATGCAGACTCACAAAGCTACCCTGGGTGAGTTACACACACACACACACACACACACTGAAGTCAACAGCGCTAGTCAAGAAGGAACCCTGAAAAGGCCAAATGGAATCCATCTGAGGGAATCTACTTTGGAGTGGCAGAAATTTGAAAGAGAAAAATGTATTTTTCTGTAGCCTATTACTGATACAACCTTAAAAGCAAAATCAGTGAGGGCCTGATCTGATTCAAAGGATGCCAGATAGAGGGCAGAGGACACTGAGCGGAAGAACTTGCATTGGTAGGACACGAACTTTTTTTTTTTTTTTTTTGCCAAAAGTGATACGGCCTTGGCAAAATCACCAACAGCGTGCAACTGGCCAATCAGAAGACAATTTCTGTCTTTCCTTTCTTTGCAAAGGTGGGGCCCAAGACAGCTCTTGCCCCAAGTGGGAAGCAAGAATCAAGCTACCTGAAGCAGAAAGAGGTAAGGGAGGATTCCCTTTCATTCTTTTTCCTTCTCTTTCTCTTTAAACAATTTTGAAAGTAATAGCTAAGCAATTCGCCAACCAGGTCCTAGCAAACAGTAGAGAACAAGGAGCTTGTTAAACAATTATTTTTGCGGAGATTTCAGCTCACTCCAGCAGAGCTGCCCAGTGCCCTGATGGGTTTCCATTCCTGCAGAGCACAGGCAGAGCTGCGCGAGGCCAGCTGGGAAGGGTGAGTGCAAAGTTGCTGCTACCACATGGACATGTCCCTCAGACTCTTCCTTCTCAGCCACAGTGCTGTATAATAAATATATTCATACTTTGGAATTATTACAACTGATCTTTCCCATGAGGCATCCTAAGGGCACTTGCTGGCTTATCCATACAGTCATTGCTATTGTTGGACAATGGTTAAACAAAAGAGGAAAAAAAGTAGCTCCTGTTGTGTACGTAAAGTAATGTAAAAGGTCACATGTGGACACCACTGCAGAGTTCGGGAACATAGGAATTTCTACCCCATTGCTTCTTGGCAAGTGTTACTGTTGGTTGGCCCAATATTGGACTCATGGGTGTTTTAACCAGACTTTCCCTTTTTGGTGTTGCTGAGGGACAGCAGTTTGCAAATTCTCCAATCAAGTTTGGCCTCAATACGACATCCTATTATGCATCACCGCCATCGTCAGTCCTTTTTCTAATTGCCATTTACGTGTGGGACTTAGAAGAGTTTTGCTTTTTTCTTCATGTCGTTGCGTCTCCAGAGAGGTAATCTGTCAAACTCCTGTATGGACATTCCAAAGATTTCCCGAAACACTTCAGGGGATAAATGGCGCTAGGAAGAGAGAAAAGAGCAGTGGTCAGTCTTGACGGTCACGTGGAGCGGACGGCCTTGAGAGTTGCTCTCCAGTTTATAAACAGTCACTGTGAAGGGCAAGGCAGGATGGTGGGGGAGGAGCTCACCTCCATGCTTGTCACCAGGCACTGTCACGTAACTGTGCCCCTTATCTGGTCAGGCTAGGTGAGGAGCCCTTCCCGTCAGATAAAAGAGCTTGCAGAATATTAATGGTTATTATGACAACACCACTGACTAGCGATGGGGCACAGGACAGTGATCTATGATGCTGGAGGTGATGTCACTTCAGGTCCTTGGGATGTTGAGAAGATGCAGGGGGGATGGACCACAGCAACAGGAAGCTAAAGAGAAAGACTCCTGGAGGGGTCCTTTGGGAGCCTGGCACTTCCTCTTGGCTCAGCATCAGGAGGTTGGTGGATGCCTCATCTATGGGGGAGACTTCCCATCTGCCATGGCTCCTAGGAAAGTTCCCCTGTGACATTGGTGGCTTTATTCTCTGTGCCAGCCTGACCTCATATGCAAAGGTACTGCCTTTTGTCAAGAAAAATTAATGATTCTGAGACTGGCAGGCAGAGTTTTTCTTAATTAAAATCATTCGGATGGAAAACTACAAAGATTAGTCTTCCATGTCTAAGGAGGTCTTAGGTACGTGTACCCAGATAACCCTTCAGCAAAGAATGCGGAAACAGCCACAAAAGAAATTTGTCCCGTATAAACCTCTTTCATGAGAGTTCCCTCCCCCAAGCCCAGTGAACTCAACCCAGGCTCAGGGGAAGAAAATGATCTGGTGCTATCTGGAGAGGGATGGAGACACCCACTCTGCATCTCCAGCCATGACTATGGCAACATCGAGTTTCCAAAGAAAATGACTGAAATCAGACAGTGTCTCCTGTGTGGTTGTTCTGGATATTACCAGGCATTTTAATGCTGATCTAAGTGTAAATCTGAATTTCCCTCCAAAGTTATCTCTTAGTTCCATCTATGATATGAGAATTATCTTTTTTATTTTTGTGCTTTCACTGAAGAAATAAAACATTTCTTAGTGGAAAGTTGCGGGGAATGCATAGGGATCTTCAGTTGGGACCCGATTGTTTTGTTTTGTTTTGTTTTGTTTTGTTTACCTCCAGCCTGGTTCTGTCCACGTCTCTTAGGATTTTGTTGCGCCCTCTGTTGGTCACCATGAGCATTTCATATGGAAATATCTGAGAAGGAAAGAAAACACCTCTTCTGTTTTATTAACAAGCAGAATCTGGCTGGGCGCGGTGGCTCACGCCTATATTCCCAGTACTCTGGAAGGTTGAGGCAGGAGAGACCAGCCTAAGCAACAGCGAGACCTCATCTCTACTAAAAATAGAAGAAATTAGCCGGGCATGGTGGTGCGCCTGTAGTCCCAGCTATTTGGGAGGCTGAGGCAGGAAGATCGCTTTAGCCCAGAAGTTTGAGGTTGTAGTCAGATATAATGACACCACTGCACTGCACTCTAACCTGGGTGACAAAGTGAGACTGTGTTTAACAAGCAGAATCCATATAAAATCTAGCAATCCCAAGACACAGCTCCCAAGAGATTATCATGATTACATCTGAGTGATGGGTGTTCTTCCCACAAGAGCAGTGGAAGCTCCCGTTTCCAGGGGACAGAGACAGATTCTGAAACATTCCCAGCTTTCCACTGGCGTCTCACGTAGCACTGTGCCTTCGGAGGGCTTTGTTGAATGTAAGAATACTAATTTACTATGTATTGCGGGTGAAGGTAAAAATTAGAAGAGAATTGAAATTACAGGTATACATGTTGTCTTTGGCATGATGCTGCTATATGGCAGGATGCCTCTGTGCAGCGTTCAGCAACCTTTGGTCCATGGCTGGCTCATGAATCCATGCAGCCAGGTAGGCCCAGAAGCAGTGGCCTGGCAACTGACATACTGACATAAGCACTGCTTATGGTCACCAGGGAGCACAAGCCTTTGGACACCTCTGGAGGTAGAGGGTGTTCTACCTAGAGCTGGGGTGGCCAGCCATCCCGGTTTGCCTGGGACTGAGGAAGTTCCTGGGATGCAAGACTTTCAGAGATGAAGCAGGGAAAGTCCTGCAAAAGTCCATGGTGACCTGGGACATGATGGTCACCTTATCTGGAGTGGTCTGCAGCTGCTCCACTCGGCACTGGATATCCCTTGAAATGCACATGGCGGGGGCCAAGGTAATACCTAGGTCACGGCGGAAGAAATGCTAGTACCTCACTGTGAACACAGAGCACACACCCTGCTGACCTCATGTGGCAAAAACCACGGAATGGCAAGAGCTTTATGCCATGGCTTGCCTCAATCCACCAGCCTGGAGCAAATTTGCCTTTGATATTTCCAGAATTGTGAAAAGACAGAAAATCAAATCTTTTTAGGGCTATCCCACCCCCATATGCCAGGAAAAAGGAGAAGAGCTACACTTGCCTTTGGTTCCAACATGTTGGGCATAGACACTCCTCTGTCCATTCTCATTGCAGGCATGTGGCCATCCGGGAGGGTCTGCAACAGAAACGCCCATTCAAGCAGGAGCACAAACCAGCATGGGGAATGGAGGAGCACGTTGAGGGCTCCCAGACTTCCCTGTTGGATCCCAAATCCTCACCACTGTTTTATAGACATGTCATATTAATTACCATGTACTTTTCAAACTGAGATCCTTACTGAGTAAAAGCAGGAATACTGCTTTTCTGTAATCAAGTTGGAGAAAGATGTTGGCTTAATAGCTATGGACTAACTCCTGAATTTAGGCTCCACATATGAAAGCATGTAATACATTTTAAATGGCCAAGTCTATCATTGTTATTTTCTTATCTTTAATCTTAGTTTTCTTTGTATTTTCCCCCTTTTCTCATTCTCCATCACAGTTTTACAAGATGTAGGTTCCAGTGAGAAAAAGGAAAGCACCAGAGTAAACCGCTCTTTCCTATCAGCCAAGACGTGACTTTCTTTTCATCTGGGAATGGGCGAGAACAGGGAGGACTAGAGTACTGAGAGGCTGTAATTAAAAGAAAAAAACCTATACAAGCAGAGCCCTGATGCAGGGCCATTTCCACCCCAGAGACGACTCTCTAAGGCCAGAGCGAGAGGGTCCCCCCACACCTGGCCTGGCTCATGCAGTGTCCCCAAGGCCTTGGGGACAGCTTGACCCAGGCACCAGGGGTTAGGCACGCCTGCTCTCCATAGCTGCGGAGTAATGACAGATCAACCACAACAAGCATCTTCTCAGCAGACACTGCTGCCCTAGAGCATGCAGTCTGGATTGGAAAATGGCTGTTCTGCCCATAAGGCCAACTCAAGACAAAGTGTTCCATACCTGGTAGTCTGAAAAGGAAAGGAAAAGAAAATATTGTAAGGGAAAGACCCTGGAAAAACATGGAACCATTAACAGAGAGACTATTCTATTGGAATTCCCCAAATATTTCCCCAATGGACCACATCCTCCTGTTGCTCCCAGGCTCTGCGCATGCCACCCCACTGGCCTCCCCGAAGCCAGGAAATGCCCGTTCCAGTTTTAGTTGTCAGTCAAAACACCCTTTTCTCCTGGAAGCTTTTCCCAGCAACCTAAAGGTGCCGCTTCCTTCTCTCTGTATCTGTCACGGCATTCATCACACAGACACAGAGCTCCTCTCTCTCCACTACATTTTTTTTTTTTTTAGGAGACTGGGTCTCACTCTGTCACCCAGGCTGGAGTGCAGTGGCATGATCATAACTCACTGCAACCTTGAACTCTTGGGACTCGAGCAATCCTCCTGCCTTAGTCTCCCAAGCAGCTAGGATTATAGATGTGAGCCACTGCTCCCTGCTAATTATTTTTATGTTTTGTAGAGATGGGGTCTCACTGTGTTGCCCAGGTTGGTCTTGCACATCTGGCCTCCAGCGATCCTCCCACCTTGGCCTCTCAAAGTGCTGGAATGACAGACATGAGCCACCATGCTTGGCCTATGCCATATGCATTTTGAGGGTGCGGCCATGTCTTGCTTATTGTTATACCTCCAGGTATCTAAGGGAGCGCTCAGCACATACTAAGAACAGTGAATGCTTACAAACTCGCTTCTTACGGTTTTATTGCATTAGAGATCCTCTGACATTATTTTAGTAATTCTCTATTGGCTCACAGAAGGTAGATGCCCTCCTACTTTAAGGCTGTAATACAGCGTGAACACAGCCAAACACCATGATTATGCATCTCTCATGCACCACAGCCAGTCGGCCTGGCCATGGGAGCCTCACCTCGCACTCCCCCGCTGACGTCACCATAGCTGTTATACTGAGCAAAGTCTGTAGACACAGGCTGAAAGGAGGAAAAACACATTATTAGGAAATTTCTGCAGTGATCATTTTGGAGTCAGGTGAGAAGGAAGAAAGGATTTCCAAAATCCTAAGAATTCTTCCCAAGCTAAATTCCTGAACCCTCATTATTTTTCTTTCCTACTGCTATGAAATCTCCTTGTCTTTTGTAGAATATCTAATGCCACTGCCCAGCAGCATCTTGTTAAGCAAATATCTATGGCTGATAAATAAAAATACATTTCCCTGCTTAGCTACATAATTACGTTTGTTTTGTGGGAAGGATGGTTGCAACAAACTTTCCTCTTTCTACAGTAGAGAGAATGGCTCAAGTAATTACTTTTTGCTTTAAAACTATTTGCCATAAAATTACTTAATCCAGTTTTCCTATAAATTTACACAGGCCATTCTTTCATCTAAAGTCAATTTCTCCTTCTCCCCATAGAAATATTTAATTTTGCATGTAACTCAAAGTGATTTAACAGGAAATCAGAGATGACAATTTTTATCATATTCCCACACAGACATCAAGAATCAGATATATTCAGACAGCACGTCAGTATAGGTTGAGTAGCCCTTATCCAAAATGCTTGGGGCTAGAAGTGTTTGGGATTTTGGAGTTTTAATTTTTGGATTTTGGAACACTGGCATATACATAATGAAATATCTTGGGGGATCCAAGCCTAAACTTATAAATTCATTTGTATGTCATAGACATCTTATACACATAAGCCTGAAGGTAATTTTATACAGTATTTTAAATAACTTTGTGCATGAAACAAAGTTTTTATTTTGTTATCCTTTGTGGACGTGCTTATGTGGGGGAATCTGGGCATGCGCAACTGAAGGGGCTGGGAGGGTCTTTCCCCACTGGGGACACTGAATAAGCTGTGTGTTGTGCACTCGAGTTTTGAGTGTGACCTCTCTGTCGCAAGTTTCAGATTTTGGAGCATTTTGGAATTCAGATTTTTGAATTAGGGATGCTCAACCTGTACTTCTAGCAGGACTGAGGAAGGAATAAACACAGAAATAATTAACTGAGGAGAAGTCTTACCCGGTGAAGCCCATTTCTTCCATAGCCAGGGAGAGATGAGGTTTTAGATGATGGAATATGTGAAGCTGAATGAAAAAAAGGTAAGAAAGCAATTGTCAGGTAACCAGAAGTTCAGTTCTTTAATGAAAATGGCAGTGTATCATCTACCTTTGCAGAATAGATGGTTTAGAAAAAGGAATTCAAATCACATTAGGCTCAAGTGTTCATGAAATGCCAGAATATTTGGGGGATGCAGGGAACGGGTGGGCAGGGATATCACTGGGGGAAGAGGGGGTGGGGTGGGGGAAGAAGTACGGACAGTATATGGGGCTGAAGCCAGCTGTGCTCCCCACAACTCTGCCATGCAGCTAAGTGTGCGGCATGCTTTATCTCTTTGATCCCTCAATATAACCCTAAGAACGCTATGATTATTTGCATTTTACAGAAGAAGAAATAGGGGCTAAGAGAAGTTAATATCCTGCCAAGGGTCACCCAGCTCATAAACAGCTGAGCAGGGAGTTGAACCCAGGGATATCTGGGTAGGTTAGCCCATGCCCCAGTGGATACCGTAGCAGTAACTGACCTGGAAGACAACCATGTAAGTTATCAAGATGTACTGGCCAACCCCAGTTGGACTCCAGGGAGGCCTGGTATTGGGTCTCCCATCTGTCAGTGGAATGGAAACCTCCATTGGCTGCTGGGCTTTGGAGGGAGCAGACCCGGGCTTGTGTGTGTGTGTGTGTGTACACATATATATATGTATATATATACACATACACACACATATATATATATTTATGGAGACGAGGTCTGACTATGTTGCCCAGGCAGGACTCAAACTCCTGGGCTCATAAGATCCTGGTCTTCTGAATAGCTAGGACTACAGGTGCACACTCCTGTGCCCAGCTATTCTTATAGAACATAATATCATAATTAGAAGGAACTTCAAAGATTAATAAACCACCAAATCCAAGATCAATGCCAGTGAGGCATCCATGAGAGGTGGTAGGGATTCTGTTTAAGAGTATGGGCTCTGATGTTACAATACTTTGATTTCTAAATCCTAGATTTCCTAGTTATTAGCAATGGGACATTAGTTATATTACCTAAACTTCCTGTACCTGTCTCTCCATCTATAAGATGGAGATGAAAATGCTACTGCTGCTAATAACAAAAACATCTACTTCTCTGGCATGCTGTGAAGATTAAATGAGACAATGTTTAGCAGAAGTGCCTGTATATAGTAAACATTAACTACATTCTTTAAAGGAACCCTTAAGAGAGAAAATTATGCTCTGGTTCAGAACATGGGAGAAGAAATCTTGTGGGTTAAGAGAGGATTGGCTTATGACAAATAAAACCAGGGGAAAATACACCGATTGACTATTTCAGCCCAGTATACAAGAAATCTCCTCCTAAGGTGTCAAAACAACACTGCTAGTCCTCACCTACTGTATTGAATATGTTACTGTAAAATCACAATGTTCAGAAATGTCACGTTCACGTTCTCTATAGGATTTCCTTTGAGACGAGTGTTCTAGAAGACAGACCTAGCACATGGGGATTGGCCCCCTCATGGTTCTTGAGACCCTCCAAGGGCTCCCCCATTTCCAGAAGAAAGGAAACACATTTCTGGAAGAACCATAGCAAGCTTATAAGCTAAAGTGACCTGAAGTGGGTTTCCTACACTTCCTTTCCCACAGAACATTCTGTAGGTTCCATGATCAACGGTCCTGCCTCTCTTGCAAGTCCAGGCAGGCTCCTTGCAGGCAGGTGGCTCTAGGCTTGGGGAATGTGGGGGCGGGATGCTGCTCACCTGAGTGGATGGGAGAATCATAGCGACTGGCTGACAGCAATGACCTTTCCCGGTTCTCCATCTCTTCTTTCAGTATCAACTGTCCCAGGCCAGAGTTAAGCTATTCATAGAAAAAAAGGAAAAATGAGAGCAAAGACTGCAATTACTTTCATGGAACTGCAGTTCCTTTTTAGAAGATCCTGCGGAAGTCCCTGGCTCTGGACGGCCTGCATGCATGTGGTCCCAGAGCCTGGTGGTTCCTCCAGAGGTTGGTCAGGTTTTGGACCCTAAACCCCTCTTAGCCTTTTCAATGTTGAAGCTCCACTTCCCCAAGCTGGGCTCTGTGTCAGAAGAATGTTTTCCTTCCTTTGCCCTCCCCCCAAAAGTGCCAGCAGGTGATCTCAGGAGGCATGTGCACTTGTGTGCGAGGATTTTTGATGTGAGAATGGGAGATCAGGGATGGCATCCTTTAAAAAGAAATTGCATTAATTTGTTTAAAAACAAGAAAGAATAATAACACATGCTCATGGAACAGATTTTAGAAAATCTA
This sequence comes from Lemur catta, assembly GCF_020740605.2. Lineage (NCBI taxonomy): Eukaryota > Metazoa > Chordata > Mammalia > Primates > Lemuridae > Lemur > Lemur catta. The sequence goes on along the minus strand of NC_059141.1, from coordinate 13,359,830 downwards.
AAAGGAAAGAAGAGTAACCCATAATCCACCACTCAGACATAACACCATTTACATTTTGATTTGTATCCATCTAGTATCTTTCTACACACATATAAAACTAGGATCAAACTATAAATGCAACTTTGTATCCTCTCCTCCCAGATAACTAATATCATGTGCATCTCCCATATCTTTGGAAAATATCCTTTCAAGGGATTCATCAGCCCTTTATCGGTGGGAGAGTTTATAGTTGGCTGTCCTTCTGGGATGCTGCCCGCCCTTGCTACAGGCAGGAAGGTATGAAGAGGGCCTCTGGGTGGCAGTCTCTTTCATCCCTTTTCTCCTGGTCCAGATATGCATACAAGGTCCTACACATCCCAGGGAAAGACTTGGAGAGCTGGAGAGCCGCTCAATCCCAAGGGAATTGCTTCAGCAGAGGCTGCACGAGGGAAGGAAGGTGTTATACCACCTGGGTGTGCACCACCTTGTTCTGCTCTTGCTCCAGCACCCTTTCGACACACCCCAGTCTCACTCTCCTCAAATAAAAGCCCAAACATTCTATTGGTCTCTGACCCCCAGCCTCAATGTCATTTCTTCTAGAGCCCAGCAGAGTATTCTAGTTACTAGACACCTGACCTGTCTTTCGGGCTGGGACCACCCCTTGCTTGTCTTGGTGGCTTTTATGCAGCAGTCATTTGAAAAATATAGATCTTATGGAATTGGAATTGAAGACAGCAGCGAGGTAGTTTAAGGACAAACCTTCATTAATTGCTCTTCTTGAAGCTGCCGGCGTCTCAGAAGTTCCTCATCATCTTCCTCTCTGCCACTAGATCTGCGTCTCGTGTCAGTTCCTAATTCCACAGCAAAGACAACTTCTCACATCAGCCCCACGACAAGGGAATCTTAACGGACTAGTCCAGCTGTGTTCAATTTGTTAGGCTGGCAAGGTCAGCAGCCGTCTTTAACAGTTTCAAGTGAACAACACAAGGGGGAAAACGCCCACCACCAATTCAGCATGACTGGCTGATTTCTCGAGAAAACGGGCCCTGCGTGACAAGCCAGTTCAATGTGTGAAGTTAAGCATGAATTCTGGCCCCCCAACAAGTAGCCTGCTCAAATACAACTGGGGTTGCCACTGCAACTGAGTCCACGTCACCCCACTAACCACTGATCAGAGCTCATTGCAGTCAATGGTAAAGGGCATATCCAGCTGTCATTTTCATGTCCCTGAGGCCAAATGTCAAATAGAGAGGAATCCAAATTTATCTACCTAGCAACAAATAGGTAAGATTGTCACTCTCGTAACAAGTTTAAAAATCTTGTAGTTTTCTCTTTTTCTGAATATTTGGACTTTTTGTAATACTATTACTCTCTGACTTCTATCGTTAGTAAATTCATTTAAAAGCAGGCTTTTTATATGTTTCTTTCAAGGGATGGGTCCATAATGTTTCCTTTTCCTCATCCTTTGAACAATGATTACAGAAGAGTTGTATACAAGTAGGTGAATCAAAAGCATTAACAAAAAGTGCTAAAAAGTTACTTCGGAACAATATAGCACATCATGTACGATATTTAAGCTTCCTGGAAAAGGGGAGACAGGGAATGGAAAGGAGGGATCTGTTGGAATGGTTGGAAGATTAAGATAATTACTGTTTTTCCTAAATGGCTTGGATTAATGTGGCTGTGGGAGGAAACAGGAAAGTTTGCTAATCTAATCAAAACAAACTTTAACTAATGATCTTAATTTTCATCCTTGTGACTAATGGACCAGAAATGTTCCTCATTTTGCAACCCAAAGGACCTTTAAACTATTTGATGATAATAATTTCCACAACAAAAACTTATGCTCCCTCTCCCCAAAGCGGCTTTAAAGTCTCCACCAAGCAACATAACTGAACTAGGAACATCAAGGTTCTCAAAAACTTCCTGAAGGGCATGGACTGGGAGAGAAAAGCTGATGATTGATTCTTAGTTCTTAAAATTCTTAAATGTCAATGTGGATTTTTTTCTCTTTAGTTTATATAAAAACTAATGGACAAGTTTTCAGGGACTAGATGCATCTCATCAACCTAATGCATAGAATACTTGTGAACGATGAACTGAGGAGGCAGATTTTTCTTTGACTATTTCTATAAATACTGACTGCTTTAAAATCCACTTACATCGCTTGTAAAAGTTATTCTGAATATAACTCGATGAAAAATAGCACAATGAAGAAGATTAGGAAATTTTGGAAAATTGAAGGCCTTTTAGGTTGTCAACGGAAATATGATAAGATCATCATATCTTTGTAAAGTTGACTTGATAAATTTACAGTATTAGCTTCTGGGTTTGCCAATACCTCTTTTTAGGCCGAGTGATTTCACTACTGACAAAACAGTAAAGACACACACATAATTTGAAAGCATAAAGCAAAGAATGAAACAGCTCAAATGTGACATTTTAGCACAGAACTGATGGAAATGATAATGTAAAATCACATAACTTCACGCAAGTAATATTTCAGAACATCCACTACTCTGTAATAGCCCTTTTTTAGTAATGGAGAATGTGATTTCATAAGAAAAGTGAAAGTGCTAAGAGAATTGTAACTACAACCCAGAAATAGTCTAAAACAAATTTAACTGAAAGAAGTCACGCTTCTGCAGACATTCTGTAAATTCACCCACTAGACTCTAATTATATGGAACGATGTTCTTGCCATAAGGCTTTGACTCAAAAACAATGTTCACAAGATTTACTGATTTTGTAGTAATAACTCTGAGAGTTTCTGCAAACCATCAGTTTTAGACCAGTTCTGGATCTCAACGGGTTTGGTTAGAGCAAGGCTCTGGTGGATGTGTTTTATAATTTTTAAGCATTTTGCACACAAATTAATACCGTATTAGTTCTTTTCACTATTCTACCTCTTGGTCATAGTTTTCTCAAACATCTTCACATTCTTGCACCTTTTAAGCATTTCATTTTGAGCTCTCCTAGCAGTCTGTCCATTTGGCTTAGCTGCGATGGTTGCATACCTACGGCAGCTGCATACCTACGGCGGCAAGTGAGGGGGGACCAGGCCAGTGGTCCGTCTCAATCTTTGGTGTCTCGCTGGGGTCTGGAGCCTGGGCTGCTGGGAACTTGGAAAACTTGATGATATCTTCTGAAGACTTGCTCTGGGCTGCCAAGGCAGCTGCATCTAGGTGGGATCAGGAGTTGCTTAGCTATCAGTCTGCAAGGCAGCGGTGGTACAACCCCACCTACAGCTTTTTTTGTTCTCTGGCAAAAGTTTCACTTCCAGAAAGTTCTGTTTATCATCGTTATCAATTGCCCCCAATCATTCAGAGGTGCCTATTGACAACTCAGTTTCCTTACTTTACATCAGACGAGATCGGGCACATTCAGGGTGGTATGGCCGGAGACGCCTTACTTTATATCAGAAGCAAAGCTTTATTCTACATCTGTTCTACATCTAAAAATCCTTATTCTAGAGCAGTGCTGTCTAGTACTAGCTATTTAAATTAAAATAAATAAAATTATTTAATTTTATTTAATAAATAAAATATAAAACAAAAAATTAATAAAATTAAAATTCAGTTCCTCCATTGCACTAGCCATATGTCTTTCTTTTTGAAGAGATAACATCTCCCTGTGCTGCCCAGGCTGAACTTGAATTCCTGGGCTCAACTGATCCTCCCACCTCAGTCTCCCGAGTAGCTGGGATGACAGGTGTGTGCACCATGTCTGGCTCCACTAGCTGTATTTCAAGGGCTCAGTCATATGTGATTATTGGCTACGGTATTGGACAACGCAGATATAGAACATTTCCATCATCATAGAAGGCTCCATTGGACAATGTTCTCCTAATTAGTAATTTGAAGTTAAAGAGCTAAGTTAAAAACATACTGTTGTCATTTGACTGTAGTTGTTAATCGTTAGAGGGTTGGCTGGCTTTATATCTTTGGGCAAGGAGCCATGAATATATTGGGCCAGTTCACCTTAATCCATATATATTATACTATATATGTGTCCTAGAATCCTAGGAGAAATGGAAATGGGGAAATCCACTTTTAGCTTGCAGAAATTTAGCATATTTGTCATACCCACTCATTGTTTTTTTCAAGGGTCTGTGACACAAGTGAGTCATCCAACTTTAAAACAGCAAAAGCCAAACTAGCAGCAACAAACCAGGTTAAAGGTCAGTCCCCGATTCTGGCTAATTTTGCACACTGGCCTGGGATGTTACTAAACATTTCAAAATATATTTATATTAAATAATGCTTTAAATAAAAAAAAAAGTTTCCCCCTGGGTTCACGTACTTTAAAATCTGTAAATAACCATTTGAATCTTTAGCTCCAATTACTCCATTTTTCTAGTAACCTCTGGGTCTCAATTTGCTTAAATGACTTAGCCAAGGTCACGCAATTATAAGGGGTAAAGTCTTGGCCAGGTGTGCAACAGTGTTTCTCTGAGTCTCTAACCTCATGAGAAAAAAATTTCAGCTTGGAAAACACTACATATTAAATCCTCTTCTTCCAGATGGACAAAATATGTTAGCATACGAAAGACTGAGAAGCTCTGCATTAGCAAAAAAAGTGTGACTTCAGTTAACAATCTATCTAGCCTTTCCCAAATGCATCAGGGGACAGACAGCAGCTTGGGGCATTAACATCTCTTTCTTTGGCATGGAATAGCTGTTTGCAGAATATCCTTTGGAAAGTGCTGCTCTGGCTTGGCTATTCTTAATTAATTACAACAGACTGAAGTCAAGACTTCAGTCAAAATAAATATCATGAAAAGAAGTCAATTAATCCCTTCCAAATAAATAATCTAACAGTATTCAATCTCCTTAAATCCTCCTTGATTATTTGCATTCAGAGAGGCAGGGCCTAAAGATTTTAGTATTTCTAGAAGTCTCTAAACTGATAAATCAAACTCTGGGAATCTTATTCTTAAATTAACAAAAAAAGCATGACTTCAAACAGTACTTACGCATTAGAATTGGTGAAGTCAGTAGTTAAACATTCACATGTTAATGAGTGTGTGGGAAGACATTAAACCATAAAAAGCAAAAACAAAAACAATGTTAACAAACTTAAAAAGCAAGCACAATGGTGTAACACCTTAAAAAAAAGATGAGAAAAAAAATCATAGCTCTAGAACCATTATCATATATATTTTTTCTTTTTCTCCTTAGTATTTTGGCCTAAAAATTTTTTCCTTGTGCATTTTCAACTTTATTTGCTTTTAATGTCATCCTAATTCTTAAGGACTCATTCATGTCTACTGGATTCTGAAGGCAGTCTTCAAATTTCCAGGCGTAATTTGTGTATCATTTTCTGAAATCACCTGAAGACCAGTTTTGGCTTTCTATCTATTCGCAAAGATTTATGGCAGATAAATATATAGGGACTTAATAAAGGTGGAGGAAAATGTGAATTACATAAAGTTATGTGGTTTCCTGGGTTAAAAAAAAAATCTGTATTCCCAGAAAACAATTATAAATCCATTTTCATGATTCTTAGTATGTAGGAATTTCAGAGACAAACTGACCTAACTGGTTTTTACAGATGGGAAAACTGAGACTCAGATGTCCATGACATCACAGAGCCATTTAGGTAGAAAGTGGGACCAGAGCCACAATCTCCATATCGGCTTGTGCCCTGTCTACCCTGAAATGCAGACGACTTCAGGCCCTGTAAGAAAACGAGGACCTAAACAGCCAAGTCGATTTAGGCTCGGTCAAATCAATTTTCCTAGGTGGCTGTCTGTCACTAGTTTTAATTAGTCAAACTAATTGTAAGCTCAGCAAAATTATTTTAGAGATTGATTAAATTATCTGATGGCCAAAAAAAAAAAAAAAAAAAAACCAAAAGAAAAAGAAAAGTGTCTTATCAGGAGTTTGCGAGTCTGTTGTGTGACTAGTACTTTCCCTTCTCTAGGAATGGCATGATACATGGTTTGATGGCATCAGAAATGAGCTGGAAGCTTCCTAATCAAGCTAAGTGTTCCCCATTCAAGAAAATCAATTTCACAGTATTTGCATCTTAGCAAACCAGAAAGACATGATATGCTGGACACCCAGTTTGATTCTCAGAAGCAGCAGCAGGTAAGCCTTTCAGAGGGCAGCAGAGAGAAGTTCAGCTGACTCTGCTATTTAAAGCTACGCAGAGGAAAGCAGGTTTTACCATGCTGTTTGTAGATGGGTGGTTTTCGGTAAATGTTGATCCCTTGATCTGTGGAAATGAAAAAGCAAAGGTGTGTGATTATGGGAACCAGTTCAGTGATGGGAAAAACAGATCAACCAAGGGGCAAACCAAACGGAAGACTCTTGAACAAAAATAACCCAGGTTAACTTTTGTATTACAAAGATTGAGTTTACTGGAAGAAAAGATTACAGAAATGAGTGGCTTACTATAGACAAGTGATATGGAAGCCTTTGTAATACATCTTAGGCTATACAGAGATGTAATTAATTCATGAGCCATTTATTTCAAATACACACTTCACTGAAAGTAGGATTAAAACAAGAAGAAATGCAGGCAGTGGAGGTGCTCTAATGGTGAGGAAGACATGACCAGTTTGGGGAAAATCCCCAAATTGCTACTGTCTAGAAATTGAGCCCCCAGTAGATACCAGTGGCTCAATTTACTTTTCAACTAATGAGTGGAACAGTGGAAAGCAATGTTGAAAATTAAGATTATTATTTTTTAAACATATAAATACTTTTTATGTGCAAGGTTAGCCTGGTGTGTGGATGGGATGTTCCACAAAACCCTAATTTGTATAAGCTAAATTAAAAAAAAAAAAAAGAAAGAAAAAGAAAAGAGAGCTAAATACTGTTCATATATTTATATAGGATTCCATTTGATTATGCTACAATTTCACTTTAACTACAAATACTTGGAAAATTTCAAAAGGTTTCTGCTTCCCCAGAATCTTGGGCACTGTATCTTGGTGGGGCATTCTTCGTGTGAAAAATCCCAAATATAGAATGCTGATTACCAAGATTCAATGAAACTTTTAAAAAAGGGCAGTCCCAGCTTAGTGGTATAAATCTCATCAAACTTCCTTCTGTTTTATTGGGTAAATTTAGAGTGCAAAAGATAAAATGATTATAGGTTCCAAATATGTATACTTATACTAACATAATAGGTAATTTATTAAACTATTTTCAGTTGCTAAAAGAAGCAAAACAATGTACTCTGATAGAAAAATAATATCATGACCTCTGATGGCCAATACTGCTTCTATAAATTGAGCTGATGCTAAACATTAAGATATTGATGGGTTCCGATTTTTCCAGTTTCTGACGGTAAATTACTACTTGTACTGTGACAGCAAATGCTTGTTGACTACTTGAGCAAAGCTTGCAGCACCAAGCCTAAATTGCAAGATATCTTCATGGGCTGTGGAGGTAGCTCCTCAGTTATACGCTGCACAAAGGCCACTCAATTCACCCAATTTTACACCTCTCTTAAAAAAAAAAAAAAAAGGTAATGAAAAGAATCTCCATATTGGAGACAAACAGGAAATTTAACACTATTCTCAGGTGACACTGTGGTTTCAGTCTTTAGGATGCGAAGATAACTGGACTGCCATTGTGACAATTAGTCAATGACACCAAACCACAGAGGAGGTATCTTAGAAGGCACTGTTTGACAGAGAGGTAAAATTAAAATTTTAATAAAAAACAAAACAACTGAACCCCTCTCCTAGAACCTCTGCCCCCCACCCTCTTCAAAAACGATGCGAGAAAACGTAAACCTTCAATATACTCCTGGCATTTCACAAACAAAAACTTTGGAAAGGCCCCCTAGGTCCGATCCTGCAATTTAGGGTTTGTCAACCGTGTGCATCCCAATGGAGAGCATGAAAGATGAGACAGACGAGGTTACAAGGCTACATTCTACACTGTGACAGGACACCGAGACACAGACCGTGTCAGCTCCTACCTGGAACATGGAAATGTTTAGGGGCCTGAGCGTAAGTTGGAGTTAGAGGGCGGCTGTCTGGCCGGTAAGGGAGAGGGGAGTTCCTGCCGCTGGACGGCTCATTGCCTCCAATGAGAAGAATGGAGAAAACAAAATGAGAGAGGGAAGGGAAACAAAGAAAACAAAGCAAGCGTAATAAAAATTCAAAACAACAGACTGGAAAGGAGGCTCATCAAAAAGGAGAGGCAAAAGAAACAAACTCAATCCATCAACTTGGCTTGCGAAGGTGATACCAGGTTTAGTTTTGCGTAAGAGAGAGGTGAGTTCAGGTGGAGCTGGGTTAGAAGCAGCTGGCGGTAGGTGTGTCATTCCCACGCATGCGGTGAAGGCCGGGGGCTATGGAGAGGACACCAGGAGGGATGGAAAGCCCCTCGCTCGTGATTCGGGATCAGCTGTCAGATGGTCAAATCCCAAGCATGTAAAGGGGTATGATATGCAAACCCAACACAGTCACTCCCAGGCATGATGGCAGAGGCTGGCAATCACAACTGATCCGAAGGCTAAGTCTGGGAACCTGCGCGGTCACCCAGTCCTTCCCCTTAGGAATACAAAGTGCGTTCACTGTAGCGTATGTTTCTATTTTCCTCACTTTGAAATATATCCTGTAGAGGCAAACCCCTTCTGTGAGGTACTCTGGGGCCATTTATACCTCTCCCCACCTTTCTCTTCAAAGATGAGGCTCCACACAGGCTAATGATTCAATTACTAAAACATTTACTGAACACCTACTACGGCAGGGCACTGAGCTCCCACTGAGGACAGATAGATGAATGAGATATAGTTCCTGCCCTCAAGGGGCTCAGAGTTTACCTAAGGAGACAGACTCAAGATGAATATATGTAATACCATGTAACTGCTTACTCAGAGGTATAAGAAAAATGCTATGAGACACAGATAAAGGTGCCATCAATTCTTCAAGAAAGCTACAGAGAGAAGATGTTGTTAGATTGAGCTGGGAATCAAAAATTAAGCTCTCCAGGTGGGTGGGTGGGCAGAGTGGAAAGGCCCATATTCCAGAGGGCTGGAACATCATGAAAAAGGAGGACGTGGAAGGGCTTGGTGTGTGGGAACAGGCCTGGCCATCATGGCTGGCCATCATGGTGCTCTTGGAGGAGAGAAGAGGGACGAGTTGAAGAGGAGAGCTGGGGCTTGGCTGCAAAAGCCTTAAGTGCCACCATAGCCACCAATGCTCTGTCCTGACCAGGAGGACAGCAGGGATGAACTGATACTTGCATAAAATTGGAAAGAGATTAGTTACTAGCCTAAATTGCCCTCCTACCCTACATCGGGGCAAACATCTTGTCCCAAGAATACAACAGAAGATGTCAGACTATCAAAAGTTAACAAATTATTATAGTAATGCTAATTACTTTTATTACTGAGTTGTAAGAGTTCTTTTTATATTCTGGGTTCAAGTCCCTTATGAAATACATGATTTTCCAATATTTTCTCCCATTCTGTAGGTTGTCTTTTCACTTTTTTGATGATGTCCTTTGAAGCACAAAAGTTCTTAATTTTGACAAAGTTCATGCTAATAATTTTAAATAAATCATAGATCATCAGAAAATAGAGCTCTAGCCAGTTTCTTCAGGTCAAATTGTCCTATATCTGGCCAGCAAAGTATGAAAGATGCCAATTGTTAGATTTTAAAACATGTTGAATAGAGTTTTAATTTCTCAATATGTATATTTGTAAGTAACCAGAGTACATCCCTGTACTGCATGGGCAGTAAGATATTCCAAATATGGGATCCAGGTTTGTTACTGAGTCAAATTTGGATTCCAGGCTTTTGATTACCAGTGTTCTGAAACTTTTGTCTTTTCCCAAGAGTCAGTTTACCATCTGGCTCTAAATATGTTACAATGTTGACTTTATTACTTAAGTCAGATATTAGCTTCTAAAAATTCTGAAACTTCACCTCAAATGACTGATCTATTAGCAAGCTAATTTACAAAAATGTTATCTCATGTACCATCACTCTCCTAAAGAAAAGTTCATGTCTGAAAAAAATGAGTATAACAAACACAGGTAGAAGAAAGCAGGGGAGGGAAGATTACCGTTTGCATCTAGAAGGAAATGGTGTTTTAAACCTATGGCTGAATTAGAACTCGGTCTCATTCATGATCACCAGTGCTCAGTGGGTTGCCTCGCCAGGAGTAAGTGCTTAATAAATGTCTGTGATTGAATGAAGTAGGCCAACTAATTAATTCCATAGCTATTTGCTGGCCTAATTTAGCAAGCGCCCCTGCAGGATTAACCATCTTCCTTCTCTGATCTCTTAATTAAAGGAAGCCAGATGCTAGTGCAGTTAAGTCCTCACTTAATGCTGATAGGTTCTCGGAAACGTCGACATTAAGTGAAACGACCTACATCAGGTCTTCGAATAACATCGTTTTACAATAATATTGATGAGAAAAAAATTGATTTTGTTAAACGTCGTTTTGCTTAAAGTCACAGTTTCCAAGAACCTATTGACGACATTAAAGGAGAACCCACTGTATACAGCAATGAGATCATAATAGCACCCCTTTTATAACTTTCCCATTAGAGTTGACCTTGGATAACTCCGATTTAATTGTTTTGCTTAAGAAAAATTCTTTAATCCTATGAACATTAGAAATCATTAACAAGAGCAATGCACAACTGAAAAACGGAATAATGCTTGTGGTCCTTTCTCAAAAGAAGGTCTAACGGGTCTCAATATCCTTGGTTTATTTCAGGTTGTCTTTTCAAGGTTCTTCCTGGGTCTCCGGAGCCCTGGCTGCCTGCCCTTGTTCCTTCACCTTGAACTCTGCTGTCCTTATGGAACATCAGATGTTTCGGGGGAAGTTCCCACAGGTTTTGGTTATAATACCCAATCAGATGAAACTCCATTAATCTATTTTGGTAATTATTAGCCAGTATTATGCACACACAAAAATATCTGCATATGCAGGACATGAAGGTTGAAGGATTTTAGAATTAGACATTTGTCCAAGTATTAAAATCTTTCTAGATCCTCTGTTGGCCAGTGGCAGGAGAAGCCCATCACTTCTTGGATATGGATGAAGCCTCTCAGAGGATGTGGAGTGAGTGGCTGTCTGAATTCCCACGGGGGGAATTCTGGCTGAATGCTGTTACCAGTGGGGTGTGGCTCTTTATTTGGCTGTATGTTTTCAGCAACTATTGACCTCTCCAGTTATTTAATAAAAAAAAAAAATGCTAATGTATTCAGGTCTTTCTAAGTGGATATAACACTATAATCATTTAAAACTTCCCACAAGACAATTTAAAATCCCAAGTAAAGAGAGAGCCAGCAACGCACCCCTCTCTGTGATTCAGCACAATGTGATTTTCACACAGCACAGTGGCTTATTGGGGAATAAGGTCTGGGAATAGATAATGTTGCTAGGTGCCAAATTCTTAGCCCTTGAAATACCAAAGGCATGACACATTTTTAGCATTTTTAAAAGAAAAAGAAAAATTTTCAGGAAGAGCACTCTTCTCTTTCCAACTTATATATTCTGTCTTTACCTATCTTTCAACCCAAACTCACAGGAAATAACTGATGAGGACCCTAAGAGGTTTTGTGCTTAGTTCATTACTTAGACAAAGTAATGTACGATGCATCAGGTGAAATATCTTATTTGGAAGGTATTATTATCATCATCATCTATCAGCCCACAACATGATTTAAAATTTTTTTCTAAATGTTTTTTTATTTTTATAGAGATGGGGGTCTTGCTATGTTGCCCAGGCTGGTCTCAAACTCCTGGCCTCACATGGTCCTCCTGCTTCAGCCTCCCAAAGTGCTGGGATTACATGTATGAGCCACCGTGCCTGGCCAGATATTGTTTAAAAGTAATATACTAGCATATATATATACATATATATATATATCATATGATAGCATATGTATCATTTTCAAAGCTATTTCATTCTTTTAAATAAGTCCTCAGATCGGGCCACCCTAAGTTGTTAGTGATCTTAGCTATTGTGATGGGAAGCTACTATATTTATATTTGTATTTATATTTCTTGGCCTTCATTTTTAGTTCCTTTCCTGTCAGCCTAATAAGCCAATTTTTTAGGTCCTGGGAGAACATTCACTGGGAAGATTTTTACCATACATAACAAATTCACATGGTTTGTCTTCACTTTCATTCTCCTTTTTGGAACCACAAGAGCCTGAGTGATTAATTCCAAGATAAATGACTAGAACTAGGGGTGCACAGTTCTGCTGTAGGAACCTGCTGGAACACTGCCTAGATTTGGACGCTAAGTGCTTACGTTCCAAAATATAAATAAATATCTTAAGAGGACCTTAAGATAAGCTGGCAGCATCCAGAATTTTGAGATAGTTTCAAGATTGCTGGTGCTTGTCTAAAATGTCAACAGGAGTTACGGTTTCCTTCAGCAAGTGCCAAATATATATATATGTTTGCATCATAGCAACCCATATTTCTGGCAAAACAGGAAAGATTCCTTTCAAAGAGACTTAATATACGTAGCCCTCCTGCTCACAAATCGAATTTACACTTCATGGACACAGAATGTCACGTCTAGCCGTATTTCAAAGGGGAAGGAAGAGAAATGTAGCGAACACTGCACAAAGCAAGCCCAAAACAAAGTGAAAATGGTTTCTCCAAATCTCTAGGCATAAAGTTGTCCAAATGGCCCAACGACATACTAATAAAGAATGAGGCTGCAAGGAATCTCAGAGAACAGAAATAAAAACACATCCCCAAACAAGACGGATGTTACAGAAAATGGGTCAAGGAGCCAATGAAGTGGAGAGACAGTCTGTGACGTGCATCTCAGCTTCACAGCCATGCAGACACCCTCAGCCCAGTGAACCCCCACGCCTGGGCCACATGCATCAGAGACAAGGACCAGGAAGTGGACTTGCACAACGGGAGGCTGGGCTTCTCACTGCCTGAGTGGCCAGGCCCTCCCTGCTTCTGAGATGAACGTCCTGCCTTGGGTCAAGCTCCCCAGCTCACATTCATTGTCAAAAACAGCTCCTCCAAGATCACAAGACAAGCTCCAAGAGCAAATGAAGGGCTACAGAAAAACCCTGGGAGATGTTGCTTTATATTAAAGATATCCTAGATGTGTTTCTCAAATGGCCATAAGTTCCCTCTGTTCTGAAATTTCCAAGTTAAAAATCCATTAAATGGATACATGTTTGTCAAAATAACTAAGAAGTAATTCCTTGGAGAATCATTTTGCCAAATATATTAGGCTTTTAAAGTAATATCTTTAAGGTACAAATTCTCCATGATTTATTTAAGTTAGCAAAAAGCTCATGTGATTTAAAAGCAGATACTATTATGTCCATTAAATATTGTATCTGAAGTATACAGACTATTTCATTTGAACATAGGTACATGTCTAGTAAAAAGAAAATGGGAAATAGACTATGTTTTAAGTTCAGGGTCACTCTAATGACTTTTGGCCTAATGCTAAAAATTTTAGAATTTAAACCCAGATGTCTGACTGCTTCAAAAACTTCAAATTCAGACTGAAAAGAGAAAAAAATATGTGTATATACATTTTTAATAAAGTACCATTCAGGCACACAGAAGTAGTATAATTTTCATAACCATTTGATATTTCTACTGAAAAGTAAAACACTGTTAACTTTGTAATTTAAATGATTGAGAGTATTTCTTTGTCTTAGCCTCAATGAAAATGCCATTTTCTGGTTAAAAAGAGGTAGAAAATAAAAGTTTGCTTTAAAAATCATACTTCACAAATATTTATGCCAAAACACACATCCCTGACATGAACATTTCCAGGGAGTAGGCGGCCTGGAGTCCGGTCCAGGTGCTGCCACAGTGCGGCTGTGAACCCCTGATTGGTTCCTCAACCAGGCCCCTGCTTCTTGGGCCCCCCAGGGCTTACTTCACAGGGATACTGTGAAGGACAAATGGAACGGTGGAGTCAAAAGTGACCCGGGAGCACCACGCTGACCGGGATGAACCACACGCCAGGACACTCCGCCTCACACATCCCAGTGACCTAGGAGAGCAGCCTCATCCTTCCTGGTTTATAGATGAGGCAAGTGACACTCGAAAGAATACATAAGCAACCAGGGTCACACAGCTAGCAAGTGACAGCGCTCACATTCAAGCCTGAGATTCCAGCGTCCACAAGCTTTCCATCCCTCCACGTGGCCACCCACAACGTGAGGTACTGTCAGTCACTGACATTTTGTGATGTGCTGTTTGTGCAAACGTCGTATAAGTTGACAGGACCCGTGACATTTTTATTTCTACATAAAGCATCTCTCTGAAAGGTGAAACATATAACAACCCAAAGGAGGAAGATCACATTTTAATGAATCAAAAATGTGTTTTCTCTCGAATATTAGAAATAACCAAAATCTTAATTTGGCCAAGGGCTGCTATATTAAAGTCTCTTTAAAACACAACTGAAAATTTTAAAAATAATTTATGATTTTCTAAACTTTCTCTGTAGTATCAGCTTGACATCTGGTTAATAAAACAATTTTCCCAGAATACTAATGAGCAATAATAATTTTAAATCATCTGTCAAAAATTTCAGAAAGTACTACAACTACTGAAAAATTTGCTAATAGCAAATGGCGTATGTCTTCAATAAGCATATCAGCAGTATGGTTTTCAAAACAGAAAAATGCTAAAATAGCAAATTTATGAAATACCTGAATGCTCTCCTAAGTGTAGTACATCTACCTTTTAGGACTCAGTTGCTCAAAAATCAGAGCAAAAAGAAGAAAAGCTTGGGTAGACTGACAATGGAAATTCAGTAAACAAGAACAACACTGAGGCCCCTCGTGGAAGCAGCAGGGATGTGAGTGCTTGGAACACATGGTTCGAATCCTCTAGGACTGTTTTAAGACCCATGATGACATCTGTGCTCACCTCCTCCTCCCTCCTTTAGCTATTTTTGTTGGCTAATTTGCTTCGAGTCAAGACTAGGGAAAAAGTTAGCATCCCTCCGGGAGCTCATACTTATTTTAAATTATGGCCCCTTCACAGCCTCTCCGGGTTCTGGGCTCCCCCGACATGGAGAGCCCCAACTGAGGACTGCTACAGAAGCATCATCAGCGATGACAGCGACAGCAGGAATGCGGTAAGGAAGCGGGGCAGTGAGGCAGGAACAGAAAACAAAAGGCAGAGCTTCTCTTTTCCATCACGTGGGAGAGAATCGCTCCCAGAGGAGGCTCAAAGAGAGAAATCTGTTACGTTCCCATAGATCTTTTTACGCTGCTCAAACACGTTAATGTAGTTAAATGGCCCATCCCCATCAAGAAAAGTTTTAGATATTTTTTACTAACTACTGTTGTGTTTCGCTGAGACATAACATATATTAAACCCGGGAAAATGCCCCAATCATATATTATATCTTGTTTTTGACACATACATACAAAAACAAAATAATAATATATATATTTTTTGGAGTGGTAGGCAATAAATGTTATGGTCTTAAATATACTTCCTGTTTCTTCATCAAGAGCCCTTAGAAATGGCGTATTTCTCCTAAGGAGAGATGCTAGGCCAGTTCTAAGACAATCCTTGGGGATGGTTATGACACACACAGGCATGCTGAGAGGTCAGAAGCTCGGTGCTAACTCTTGGAGATGCGCCTTATTAGCCTTCCCAGGGTGCTAATAAATCTCCACTATGCAGGGTGCTGCCTGGAGAAGCCTGCCTGCTTACCTTTGATATGGGGGATGAAGTGGTGTCGGAAGGGGGGGTTGGGGCGGGAGTCGCTGTGTGTGGGGCTGAGGCTGCTGGTGCGCAGGTTGGACAACCTCTGCACACCAGGAGACAAAAGCTCTGTGCAGCAAGGAGTCGGGGGCAGGGCACGGTGGAAACAGAAGAGAAGAACAGAAATTAACACAGGAGCAGGGAAAGTGCCATTGTTCCAAGGGAGTGGGGGGAATAAAGAACGTTAATCAGCAGTCTGGAAAAGGAGGAAGGAAAAAGGGTTAAGAATGCACCTGCTAAGGGTTAGGCAAAGTGGGGAGAATTTGCAAATAGGTTCAGGTGGGTGCCAGTCACTCTCTGAGAATAAATGGCTTTGGTGAGAAGGAACGGTCACCGGGACGTTCTCTGTCAGGATGATGCCAGATACTGTGGGGCCAGTACCAGGCACATCATTTGGACTCAGCAAGAGCTGTTTTTAAAAAGCAACAAAACAGAACCCTCTGAAACATACGTTTTTTTTTTAAAAAAAAAAAGAAAATCATTTCAAGAAACTTGAAAAATAGTACTTATAGGTAAGGGTCAGATTATTTTTTAAGCTGTAAATTGATCCCACTGGAAGTTTAATTTTATTTTGCCCATGTAGAAGGAAAACCTGTCTGTGTTCCCTGGGTGGCAAAGAGTTACATACGATCTTGAGAACTGTGCAGTGATACACTGGGGGCTGGAAACCCAGTAATCTCAGAGGAGATTACAGCCAAGCCCAGACCGTGGGGACTGACATCATCATCTGGCATCTACAGCTCAGGGAGTGGGTACTTTGGGGTGTTGTGGATCACAATATGTTATCAGAATCCCACCAGCTTCACTTTAGAAGGGTAGAGCTCAAAAAAATAATTATAAAGCCTAACAATTGGTATTAATATCATATATACATAAAAGAGAGAAGAATGTTCTAAAGCCTGTTGGCTTCAGAGCTGTAATTGGAACATATGAAAACTTTCTCCGGGACAACGATTTCCCCGTCACCCGATGCCACATGTGAAAACACCACGGCTGGTGACCTCGGCGTATGTACACATGCAGGGTGGCGGCATAAAGGATTTCTTATCACACAGACAGACAAGGGCTTCAATCAAGACCTGTGTCCAGGGCATGAATAAAATGAATATAGTGGTACATAAAAAAAAAGAAATTTCTGGCAAACTTTCATTTAACATAATTCAATAAATACTGACTAAATATTTATAAGCCTGGAGAAAATTACACATTATTGAAGGATCAAATAGTTTCAATTCTCTACAAGTGTTAAATCTGTAGTTTTAAAGAGTAGACTGCAGCTTTTTTACGTTCTGTTAATTTCCTTTGGTTTTATTTCGTGGACATTTTATGAAACAAGTTAGCATATGATTGGGTTTGTTCTCATCAACCTGTCCAGAAGCAAGAAGCTTAAAATGAAGTCTTCACAGATGTGCATCATGACCACCAAGTCTGTTTGGAGGCCAAAATCTCCTTGTGAATCTATTTCTCAGGGAATCTTAGATCTGTGCTGAGATCTCCATTCTTCTCCTACTGTGTCTATGAGACACCCAGCTACGGCCACAGGGAACAGTTCTGTGGATGAAGGTCCACTGACGTCCCCTACTATGTGGTATTCTCTATCACAGGACATCCCTGATGTTTTTATGCTTTCCAAGTCTGATTCAAAATCTTAGGGGTTGGAAGAGCTCTTAAAAGTTATTGAGCGTAACCCTGAGGCCTCTTTCTAGAAGGTGCTTAACACATTGACTGCCATGTGAGTTGTACTTAACTCAGGCTAGTTTTGACCCCAGGGCCTCGGGAAGCAAAACCCTGCAGTTGATTCGTGAAAATCTTACGTACTGATGTTCTTGCTGTTACAATTAATATTGACAATTTAATTCTAAAAACATGGATTGCATTGCATATAACTCACACATAGAAGACAATAAAAAATAACAATCTAGAAAGGATCATTTTAATGAAATGCCATGGCCCCAGGAGAAAAAAATTTTTTCTAGTGTGGCAGTCAATGTGTTAACCCAGCATGCTTAGTAACACCATGTCCCTAAATAAGGGAAACATAATAAACCTGTTAATAAATGGCTAATACTGGATTTTAGATGATGTTGATATGCCTAGAAAGCACATTCGCATTTTTTTATTTTTGAAGACCTTCATTTTAAGTCTCAAAGTGATGAGATTTTCATCAACTCTAAAAAAATAAAAAAAGAACTCCCTTGCTTCCAGTAGTGCACTGTCAAAATGCAATTATTTAATAAATTATAATGAACATAGCCATAAAATGATATTTCAAGAAAAGATATAACAAAATAGAGTTGGATACCAGTTTTCATTTTGTTTTGGGAGAGCGGTAGAGGTATTTAGCAGAGATGTTTCAATATGTTATCAGTGATGGGGGAAAAGTCACACAGAGCTACAGCGAATCACAGAGAGTGAGTCCCAGGAACAGTGAGCCTTACCAGGTCTGTGGAAGTGCTGGGGAGAGCGCGACGTGGTCGGAGTGTAACTGTGGCGGCTGTACACAGGGGAGTTGATGGAGCCCTGGCTTGTGGACCGGTGGATCATCCGATCCCGAACGTCCTGGTACCCCTGGAAACAAAGTTTGAGAAAGCATGAACACAAAGCACATTTAGACTACTATCATTTCTGAGAGGAACCAAGTTCCACAAACCCTGCCAAGGAACTATCCTGTCTACATGTTCATGTATATATTTTTAGGACCAATTCCATAAATATGTATGCAAATGCACATTTTGTGGCTAATGTGTTTTGGTCAACACCCACAGGCTTTGCATTTATTAGAATTTTAAGATGTAAAATTATCGACTCCAGTAGAGCTCTGGGATAAGAGGTAATAATTCCTGTGACCATGTTGATACTGTGCTTTTCAGTTTTACAAGGTGTGTTTGCCTACCTATCAGATCTGCTTAGCTGCAAGGAATGGCATCACCCCCCTTCCCCACTAAGACAGAAACAAGGTTCCAAGCAGGTGTGTAGGTGAGTAACTAGTACAGGCAGAGCCCACTTTGGAACCAGCCTCCTGACTTGAACTTCACTCCTTGCTCTGACCATCCAGCCACACTGTCTATAACACTGATCTGGTGACATTTTAAGTTGATTCTCCTGGAGAACAAGTGGCTGGTTGCCTCTAACTTCTCACCTTGGGGAACATATACCAAGAAAATAATTTAAAATGATCTTTAAAAGGAATAATTTATTCAAAAATTTTTATAATACTGTCATTCATAAAGGCAAAAATTTGTATTACATGCTCAAGAAATTGCGGCATAATTAAGAAATCACAATGTATCAATTCAATGTAATACAATAGCACCGCTAATATGTCACCTACATCTAAATCTAGAAAAGGTTCTATTAGGTAACAAGGACAAAAAAACCCACACATACACAAACACAATATAAAACTACTAAAAGAGTTGGAAGAGGACAAAGAATATTTTACATTTTGGGAATGTGTTGTCCTGTGAATTTTCTACTAGCGCAATAAAAAGTTTGAAAGAATGCACGATGATGACTAAATCAAAACCTCAGTAACCATAGCTTTGTGAAATTTGAGAGCAAATGGCTTGATCCTAGCTGGCTATCACAATAAATTAAACAACAACAACAAAACAAAAAGCCCCCAAATAATGTGTTCCAACCTTGAAACTGGTCAATAACAGAAGTTAATTCTTCATAATTTCAGTTGTAAATGATCAGAATACTAGTGGAAATTAATGAATCATTGCACTCAGGCACAAACCATGAAAATACTATAGGATTTTTACTATCTTGAGTTATAGAGATTCCTCCAATCAGTCCAATTTTATAAAGAATATCCAGAAAGTTGCTTGGCTTTAAGACCAGATGATTAATTTTAAACAAAACAGAGTGACGGCCTATGAAGATGGCTCTGCATGTAGAACACACTACCGCCACTGCTGGCTATTTCGGTAACAGCCAATACATTAGGATTCAGATCAATTAATTATAGACGAGGGCAGAGAGCCCCACACTGGGACAAATGGCTTCAGTCCCTGCAGACAGACACTTTTCTGCCACTTAGCGGTGCAGGCTCAGATCAGTATGAAGCCATTTTTACTTCCTAGTCTCCACTTTACAAGAAATTTACTGCTGTGTCTTACGGTCCTCTTGCACACGTAAGGAATCCCTACATCCAACATAACCTCACATGCAGTTTTTTCTGTTCCTTTGTGTGTTATGTCCTTTTTCAAAAAATTCTAGCAACTCTCAAATTCCACCCATTCAAATGGTCAAAAATGGTACTTACTTCTGCTGATGGAGTAGGAGACAAAGTCCTTGGAGACTAGAAGGATAAGAGAGAATTTAAAGTCACAACATTTGTTAACTCTTCACCAGTTTTAATTAGATTTGCTTATCATAATCCTCTGCAAACATTACCCAAAATACACAGGCCAGCACCCCTTGTCCACTTCCCGACCTGGATTTAGTAAGGCTGCCACGGGGCTTACATGGGAAAACTCTGATAGGGAGGCTCTGGTGCACATCTCTGCCTAGGAACCGTGGTTTCAATATAATAGACATATTATGGTACTTTGCGATATGAGTGAATTAGGTGATTAAGCCATATAAACTGGAGCTATTCCCCCTACGTATTCAAACTATGTTCATTTTACTATGGTGAGTCACGTAATCTACGGAAACATAGGATTTTTGTAAACATGCTTATTGACTAAATTACAACCACATCAATCAATGTAAAGAGGACTATGATGATCAGGCATGTGACATCCTAACCTGGCTGCCTCCCCAACATCTCTCTGGCTTCCATCCTCCCAGGCACAGAGGCTTCCTTGGGGACATCAATAGGCCAAGCCCTCTTTCACTTCAGGGCCTTTGCACGTGGTGTCACCCAGACACCGGCAGGGCTCACTTCCCACCTGCAGTGAGGTCTCTGCTCAAACCCACTGTCACACAGCACCTCCGTGACCCTCCCACTTAAAGGAGCAACCCAGCCCCTGACATATTTTCTCCTTCCTCCGCTTCACCCTCCCTCATAGCTCCACCACTCAGTAAAATTACATTGCAGATCTGCTTGTCTACTGTCTGTCTCCCACAAGACACTGCAAGTTCCACGAGGGCAAGGACTATTCATTCACAACGGTGAGTGTGAGCAGCTCCTGGAACATATTAGGTGCTCAACGAATATTTTTCCAATGAATAAATGAAATGTTTATAATTAAAATGCAAAAAGCTTTCACAAAGACATGAAATGGAAACAGAACATTCTGGAGAACACAGTGGGGTCAATTTCTCAGTTTTAGAATTTGCCCCCCCCCTCCCCCATTTACAATAAGTTGGCGGGCTCTCTCGCCCCCCAAGCTTCCTCAAGCTCATGGTCTGGTCTGCAGCTACAGCCTGCCTCTAGGGCATCCAGGTCTGGGAAAGCCTGGCTCCTCGGGGGCAGGGTCCAGGTCTGCCCCTGCGCTGCCAGCAGGGCTCTGGAGACACCAATGGCTACACAGGGTTTTAAGTTTACTACTGCGGTGTTCCTAAAATGGCAATATGTCTATGGATTCTATAAAAGAAGTGTTAAAAACTCATGGGATAAATAATAGAATGGCTTGTAAAGTTTTCACAGTTGCAAAATCCACGTATTGGGGAAGAGGTCACTAACATATCTGATTCCTGATCCAAGGGGCATCTTCCATGCACAGAGAAAACCACAGGACCTAACCCCAGGTTACGGCAGTACCGTTCTGATATGAGAGCTGCTGGCATTTTTGATGAGCACTTATTATGTGCCAAAGACTCTTCTAATTCAAACATATCAACTCATCCTTAGAGAAAGCCGCTAAGGTAGGTGTTACTGTTCTCTATCTTGAGTTTACAGATAAGGAAACTAGAGGTATGTCATTTCCCCAAAGTCATATCGTTAGTAAATATCAGAGTCTGGTTTTAAATGCAGAAATTTTCACCTCAAAGCCCAGACTCTTCAGTGCTTGATGTTTTGCTGCCCAAGATGGAGCTGCTAAGAAGCACATGCAGGCAGGCAGACAGACAGACAGACAGACACACACACCCCCCAAAACACCATTTAAAAAACTCACACCCCCATTGCTGCTTGTATGACTTAAACATTAGTAAATTTTCATACCCTTGCTCTGAGACGATCCCCTATGTGCTTTGTTCAGGAACCTTCCCCTGCCCTTTATGCCCTATGGAACTCTCGGGTTCACTGGCCACTGAACGACCCAGGCCAATAAACCTGTTTGAGAGGCCAAGATGCAGCTACAGCCCAGCAACCACTAGGTGGCACTATATGAAAATGGATATCACTTCCTGCCCAGTGGCCCGCTTCAATGCAGAGCTGTGCTCTGGGATAAAACCCAGATTAGAAAATAAAGGGAATAATATATAATTATTATATAAATAAATACAATTGTCATCATAAAATAAATATTACATATGTAAGTGAGAACAAGTTAAACAGAATCCCCACATTTTCATGCCTTTTCTTCAACTCATTTGAGACCCCACAGCACTGTATGATGCTACAGGTTGTTTACACTCTGTTTTCACTTGGTAGAGTGGCCGAGTGCAGTCCACCACTTGGGAAGAATCCCTAAGTAGACTCAAATCAGTCTATAGATGATTCCAATTTAAAAAATAAAAGGGGAAAAATTAGACGGGGCTGAATAGGCCAGGGGAACGGGGAGACACAGAGAGAACCTCCAGCCCTGGAGTGGATGCAGGAGGGGAGGACCCCAAGGGGCTGAGAGGCCCTGGCCCTGCAGTGGTCTGTGTCTGCTGGCGGGGTGTGAATAAGCCGCAAGAGGACAGGTCACAACAGTGGGAGTAGCTGCCACATGCTGAACATTGACCACAAGTCTGGCCTGTGCTATAACAATTGCTTTACATAGTTTATTTAATCCTCACTAACACCTTATGAGGCTGAGGCTATCATTATCCTATGTTCCACAGGTGAGGAATCATCAGGATCAGAATGGCTGTCACATGGCCAAAGTCACACATCCAGCATGTAGAGACCCTGGGTTGAGACCCTGGGTTGAGACCAGGTAACTCAATTCCAGGACCCTGGCTCACACCACCGTGCTACGCGGTTGCTCCATTCTATTTTTTCTTTTCTTGCATATTCTAACTATCTTAAGATGCTGAAAACTGCAGCTACCAAAATGTAGGGAGTGTATTCTCTCTTTTCATGAACCCATGAATACATTAGAAGCTTCTTTCAAGACCAAGACCCGTGGAAGACCCTCTCTCTTCCTTATCCCTATGCCCAGCTCACAGAACCCCCCCCCCCACACACACACAACTTCAGCTTCCGCCCAGCACACTGGTGCTTATTCATCATTCACTGTGGGTTTTTTTGCGGTTGGTCTGACCTCCCACCTCTCCTAACCTCCTTGAGAGCAGGGATCATGTGACCGGCTTTTGAATACCTCGGAGCAGCTGGTAAAGAAATCTGCAAATAGTAGGCAGACAAAAGACCATCTGATTTACCTGAACTCCACACACTAGTTGTTATAAATGTGACAAAAGAGAAGGTAAATTGTCATACAAGTTACAACCACCAGGAATTTATTACCTCTCCAAGGCTTTGTCTCTCCTGTTTGTCATCATAGCCCGAAGAGTAGAAGTGCTCATAGGTAATGAGATCTGGACGTTCAATATCGTAAATAGCCTTGACCTTGGGAATGGCTGCTAAATCCTTGTAATCCAGGATTTCATTGTCTACTTTTGCCTGGCAAAGTTAACCAGAAAGAAAAATTACTCTGTAGTCTCATTTCTCCGGGAAACTATAGTTAGTACATTTCCTATCTTGTTTAAAAATGAAGACTTTAAAAATAAACAAAGCCCAAAACACCTTGCTTAGCATGGTCATACTCTTTAGAAAGTTGCCCGTTTACACTATACATCTATCAATCATGTGTTTTTAAAAAGTCACTGAAAGCTTAGGAAAAAAAATCTGTGTAGAATTCATTAGATAGAGAAACATGCAAACCTTAAGGATAATTTCCTAAATTTATTACAGAGAAGGAAAAACTCAAACAGATGGTCACATAATCCTCCCATCTAGCTAACAACATGAACTGCATATTTAATAAACTAAGTATTTAAATATCTTTGTGCAGAATTTAAAAACACTCAGACTCAGTATCAGCATATTATAAAATACATAGTTAATCTCCAAATATCTCAATGGAAGTTAAGGGCAATAATTTTTCTAAGTCCTGCATCACAGTACTACATTTTACAGGTCATCTTTTGATCACTCCACTGACAGTCACATATTAATTTAATTGTCTGAAGGAAAATACGATTGAGAAGACTGATCTCAAAACAGAAATAGAAATCATTTTGAATTATCAACAGCTTCTGTTTTGGATTATCCATTCTGCTATTACAACCCACTAACTCACCTGCCCCAGAAGTGTCGCTTCCAGAAGTAGATACTTACATAGATAGTATGACCTGGGGAGCCAGGGATACTGGAGCCTGGTCTAGAATAAATACTTTCGGAGGAAGTCCTGGTAGGCTGTAAAATAAATAGTGCCTTATAAGATTTCGGAGCATGGCTTCGGAATCCAGTCTGGTCTGGGCCCTTAAGCTTTCCTAAACACTAAGCTAGTTAAAAAGAAAAGATTTGTGACCATTGTCCATAAGGGAAATATAACCTAGAAGGAACGGTAAATGAAACTTAGTTGGCAACCTGGCTTTGAAAATGCACTGGGGGGCCTTTCTCGGTCCCTTTCTCTTCCTTGTTCCCTGGGAGAACTTCTAGTCCTAGCTTGGTGCACACCTCAAGGTCATCCGTTTCTCTCTCTCCCCACTGCCACAAGCCGAGCCCTGGCCATCCCCTCTGCTCATCTGGGTTATGGCAATGGCCTTGCTTGGGGGCTTCCTCTCACCAGTGCCTTCTGCAAAGTCCACTTGGCATCCAGTGGCTAGGGAGATCTCTTAAGAACATAATTTGGATTGTCACTATTCTGCTTTAGGCTTCAGCATCCACTCAGAATAAAACCACAACTCCCAGGGCCCTGGGATTTTGTCCCTGCCTTCCTCTCCTACCCTGTCACGTCACTCACCCCCCGTCATCACTCACATAACATGGCACACGAGCCTGCCTCAGAGTTCTCATCCTCGCTGCGCCCTCTGCCTGAAATGCTCTCACTCCCAATTTTACTTGGTTGATTCTTTTTTTTTGTTTTTTCCCTTGAGTCCTGGCTTAAATATCACCTCCTCAGAGAGGCCCTCTCTGGTTTCCAATCCAGAGTTGGTTCCCTCCGTTCTCTCTCTCTCTCTCATTAACTCTATCATGTTCTCTGCCCTCATAGAGTTTATTATTATTTGCTGTTACTGCTGTACACACCCAAAGCTTTGCACAGGTACATCGAAGGCATAAATACTGGTTGAAGGGATGAGGTAGAGTTTATTATCGGTAAACAAAATACTTGGTTTGTGGACACTTGACTCATGTTAATTGTACAATTTGAGCCCAACCACAGTCACTGAAGTCAGTAAGGCTGGTGATCGGCCTTTGGGAAAACTGAAAGAAACTGGGCTTTATAATCCAAACTTGGAGAACACAGAGAGTGGTGGTTACTATGAGTGGGAAGGAAACACATAAACTAGGATCAACTGCCTCCTACCTGTTTAGCATATTCTGGAAAGCTCTACAAAGAAAACCAAAGGCCTAGTCTTGGAACATTTCCTCATCTCTGTTGTAGCTATTTCCTGGAGAGGATAATTTATAATTCTATGATAGGAACAGGACTTTTTCCTCTTCAGTATTGATATTCAACACCTTGAATGTGGGTGTAACTGAGACAAAAGAATTCCTAAAGGCAACGGTACTGTATCACTGTGTAATTCACATTGAAACAATGAAGGCAAACATGGCTGGCCAGTTCAAGTTAGGCAGAGATTAGACTTGCTCTAAAGTAAGAATTCGCTGAAGGATTGTGGGCAAACGTTCTTGGCCGACGTCTCTGTTATCTTTGAGGTCAAGGTGGATGAGGGTGGGAGACATCACACTGTGCCCAGGTGGAGGTGTACCTGGCTCATTGCTTCTGGGCCTCCTCTCCTGACCTACCACGTATTACACAAGTGCTTTCCTTCTCGAGTTAGGCCAGTCGCAGACGTATCTCAATATGAGAAAATTCCTCATCTGAGTATGTTGACAAAGAAAGGATTCACGTGACACTACTCAAAAATTTTCCAGTTTCTAGATCCATTTCCTAATCAAAATATAGAAGTGGCAAAACCAAAATGCAGCCCTCCTTGACAAAGAGATGCCGCCCCTTAAAAAAGCTGAATCAACATCTATCTTTGTGGGATAATTATTAACTACAGGTAGTCTTTTAGCTTCAAGTGGTCAGGATCTAACATTTGCAAAACTCAATATCAAAATGAAATCTCTTAAATTGCAATCCAAGAATATCAATAGCAGCTAATGTTTACTGCCCACGTCCTACATGGCAGGCCTGAGCACCTCCCAGGCTTAATTTCATTTAATCTTCTCAATAAGCCCATGAGGTAGATTCTGTTATTATACCTATTTTATAGATAAGGAAAAAGCATAAGTACTCCAAGCCACACAGGTACACAAAGGGACAGAATCAGGATTTGAACCCAGACGTCCTGGGTCAGAGCCCAGGCACTTAACCCCTGCACTAAAATTCTGCCTACACTGTGAGGCAAGTGTGATCGATCATTTGCTTCACATCAGCATAGCTATGGCACAAATGGGGTGAAAGTAACAGAAAAATATTGAGATGAAGTAGCAGAAGAGAATGCCTGCTACTGAAAGTATTTTTACTGCACTAGCTCTATAAGAAAACTGCTGTAGCTCACAGCATCAGGGTGGGATAGGAGAGGGTGTGCTGCGGGAGAGGAGGATGTCTTCAGTTACTGCAGTTGCCGTGACAAAGGCCTGTTTCCATTAACAAGCATCCAGGACACTGTGTGAATGTGCAAAGTGCACACTGTAGCTTTGGGGTCCCTCGTACGTTACTCATCCCTATTTTTTTGCCAAGTGTGGCTCAGGAGTACTTTCTGCCTTTCCCATGAAGATGCACCTGGGCTGGCCCTGAAGTGTTCTGTTTGCTCTCCTACCGCATGTGCTGATAGGAATATAGCGGGAGAGCACAGCAGGAGCACAGACAGTGAGGGGGTCTTTAATGCTCTCTTCTAGGGCGAAGAACTCCATGGAAAGAAGAGGTCTGTTGGCTAAACCGGTCTATTTCAGTTCAGTTTCTCGCTACCTTCCTTCTTGACTGCATTAGCGGATCCTGTGAATTATGTAGGTTTTCTCTGAAGGATGTATCTTGTTTGTTTACACTGTTAGTATTGTTGAGCTAAAGGTTTTAAGAGTTATTAAACAATTTGAATTTTTGTCAAGTCCCATTTGATTCTTTAAAGGTTTTCAGATCTGAATCACCTCCAATTTGCATACACCTGCCCCCCACCCAAGTTCTCTGATTCTGAAATAAATATTTTAGATTTTCATGGTCAATTTTCAAAGTCACATCAACTGGTCACCCAATCTGCTGATGCTCTGGCTCTTCAAAGAGTGACCACTCTGCCACCTGTGTCTTTGGACTATTTAGTGTTATTTGAAAAATGCTCTCAATGTATCTTGGAGGTTCAGAAACTGCTTTCTCTTTCCTTGAATTTACTATTGTTCGAGTTTGCTTCATTCTGACCTCCTAACCTTACAGTAAAATCTCCTTCCACAGGCATCTTGTTCATGAGTTGAGTTGCATTCCTGCTTGTCTGTTTGCTCACAATGGCCCTTCTTTGTTTTCCTGTCACCATTGAAATGATGGGATAAAACACAACTATGTGTAGTGTATACAGCACGCTGAAAGGCTGGCTTTGGCACCAAGTGACTTGGCTCACATCTGGGCTTTATTAGTTGTGTGATGTCACATGAATTTTTCTTTCTTTCTTTCTTTCTTTCTTGAGAAAAGAGAGAGGGTAATAGCAACAACTACTTCGTAGGGCTGAGATATTACAAACTAAATTCTGAGCACCTTGCCAGGCACATGGCAAGTAGTCAACATTTTCCAGACACTTGGCATCAGCCTGGATGTCTTTGAGGCAGTTAATCTCAAACAACGCAGGATGGTCCTGCCTCTGTTTTAGCTCCTCATGAGAGATTATTACTTTCAAATGTGCGTTACACAGACCAGCCTTCCCTAGAGTTCTCTACGGCTACCACACTTGGACTCCTTCCCATCCGAACTCAGATATGTTAAGTAATTTATCACAGTATATGGGGCAGCCGTCCCGCCAGGAGTTGACAAATACCCTTCCTCTCCTTGAGAACTCTATGAAGTGGTTCTGAATCCTCTTGGAGACAGCAGCTTCCTGCCTGTGTCCCAACTTCAGTAATATACTGCCTTTCTCGTGCCAATGACAATGACCTTGCACAGGCCTGTCTCAGCTGCCAGGACAGTCCCTGGTTTGCTGCCTCTGGAACTGCATTCAGGCTTAAATGA
Organism: Lemur catta; assembly: GCF_020740605.2. Taxonomy (NCBI): domain Eukaryota; kingdom Metazoa; phylum Chordata; class Mammalia; order Primates; family Lemuridae; genus Lemur; species Lemur catta. The sequence continues at coordinate 13,331,651 of NC_059141.1, read as the reverse complement.
CACATGGATTGCCTGCTTTTTGCCATAATCCCTAATGTCTCTCAAAGTGTCTTTGCTCAACTGGTAGAGGTTAGAAGACTCTCCCTGACAAAGGTCATAAAATTTTTAAAACTGAATAATTATCTTTGGCGTTTTAATCCTCAATATTTAGAGTTTTATATTTCAATTCTAAACATTCAGAATTCTAAACCTGCTGAATTTCAAATTAACACCGAGTTTATTATTAAAAGAACTCCTTTTATTCTTCTAGCTGTTATTTTTCTTTTCCTGATGAATCCGTAACTTGCTGTTCTGGCTAAGACACCTTCCAAAGGCACAGAGCCGTCCTCCAACACAGCAGCCCAGCTCCACTCGGGCTGAAACCCACGTCAACCGTGAAAGCACGAACTCGCTGACACGCTGTCCTGCTTCCACACCCCACGGATGGTTTCTTCTCTGCCATTAGCCCAACTGCAGCATCACCTCATGGGATGATGAGATTACACAGATTCCACCGATGATCCTTGGGTGTAATTATTGAACCTAAATTACCGTTTCAACCCATTCTGATGTCCAGGGTAACAACAGTGACTCAGTAATTATGAACTGAGTTTAATAACCTGACAAGTCAGCAGTCTTGCTTCTAGAATTCTCTGTGAGAATTTGATAAGCAAAATTACTCTCATCTATATTATAAATGAAGATGATTTCAAATATTTATCCCCAAAGGTATGCCCACTGCTGTTGTATGGAGGAAGGGAAACAGCAGGGACTCATGAATAAGTCGCCGAAAGCAGGCACAATTTATTTACTTTCCTTTAAGTACCTTTCCTTGCAGAAAACCCAACTTGAAAGCACAGTTGGAAAAGGTCAGTTCTTTCTTTTAATGCTATCTTTGGCAAAAAAAAAGAAAAAAAAATACATATATATATATATATATATATATATATATAAAAGGAGAAAGAAAGGGTGTGGTAGGGAGGTATGGAGAAGACAAAGTAGGTACAGAAAGGACTGCAAAGGCTATAATCTCTCAAAGTATTTTGCCAATAAGGGTAGGCAGATAGTTTAATCCTTATTCTGGCAAAGAGAAGAAAGGAGCCTTCAGTAAGAACCTTCTAGCTGTACGTGGCTGTCTTCATACACTCTCTCCTGAAGAAGTGGCCCATCTGCTCTGTTTATTTCCTGAGCACATCTTCCTTCATGTGTTCACTTTTGATTTCAACAAGTTTTTCAAAATTTTTCCTCCAAAAAAAAAAAATTAACAAAGAGAGGCCTCAGCAGAAGGCTAGCAGTTCATTTCAACAGGAGAGAAAGTGGCATTTAAATCCCTAACAAGTAGCTGATGCTTGAGAAAACACACCTTTTTGTATTCTTCATGAAATCCCTTTGAAAAGCCCTCTGACTACCTTTTGGCTGGCTACCCCCCCTAGGCCTTGACCGTGTCCGTCTGTCCTACCATGCGGAAGGCACGGTCACAGCAGGAAAATTCAGTGAAGAGATCCTTTTATGTTTCCACTCCAGCGCTCATCATTCTTCCAACATTAGCCATTAAAAACACTTACCAGAGCTCTGCCTGTTGAGTAAGTGGACAAATGACATTTTCCATTTGCTTTCAATTATGCGCCACGGTGCGCACGGGCCCCTTGGAAGGACAGAGCTGGATAGCACTCTGTTGTCCCCGCCCTCCCTGCCCTCCCCCAGGGACTCAGCAGAGCAGGGATGCAACAACTACGCTCATCTAGTTTGCATTCATCCAAAGCCATGCTCTAAGAAGACAGAGAAACTACAGGCAACTGGCAACCAGATCGGAACGATCTTGTGAACATCTATGGGACAACTACCGATATAAGGTGACTGACACCTTATACTAAGTACTGGTGATGGTGACAGTACCTGCCTTGGGTTTTTGTTGAAGTTCACTAGACAAGGTGGTGACAATAGCTGCAGAAGAAGGAATACTTTTAAAATCTGCACATACTGAATGGCCACTGCTAAGTAAAGAAAGGGTGAAATTCAACTCCTTTGAGAAAAAATAATTTGTGTTTGGAGAGGAAGCAGGTGAGCACACACCCCTTCTCTGGAGACAGTTTCACAACTGCCATCAGCCTTTACAAGACATCTTTCCGGTATAAATCTTAACACCTCTACATTCGCCTGCCTGATGAATTGTAAAGACACAGCGAAGAGGATAAGATACCCAAAGTGGAAGCTGAGAAAAAACTAGTATGCACTGGAGTGACATTAACAAAACAAAAGTCAACAACCAACAACATTACCTCATTGTTCTAGACATACCTGATTCTTCCGATTAGCTCCTTTTAAAAAATATACACATGGCATTTGCTTGGTATAATAAGCATTTGCAAGTACATACATCATAATAGGTGAATGTTAGTTTCAAAAAAAAAAAAAAAAAATCTCATGCCCATTTTGTAGGTCAGTGAATTCATGCTTTAGTTTCCAAAGTTACAGCTAAGAAACTCCTTTTTAGAACGAAAGCAAGTGACCCACTCCAGATGATTACAAACTTGTTCCTGGGAATACCACGTGCCTTGTCTATAATGAATTACACATGCTCAGTACTGAGTTTTACCTACAGACAAAATTTGTTATTTATATAAAACTCTTCCAAGTAAGTGAAACCTGAGTATGTTTTTCTTAGGTAATTCCATTTTCATCATTTTCTTTTACCTGTAATTGAGGCAAGAGGAAAAAGAGGGAGCGATTTCTCAACACAAATACTAACCTGACTTTCCTCCTATAAATTTGACTTTCCTCCACAGCAAAACCAGGACTTATTTCTGGGGCACAGAGTACTGAATGTTCCCACAAGGAGTATAAGTCAGTTTATCCAATAACTGAGGGTGTTTAATTTTACATGGTGGAAATGAACTGCCGTGTAGGTCAAAGTACTTAAAAGATCAAAATATCTGTGACTTGAGAACTGCACTGCTTTGGGGTTTTCTGGCTTCTTGAAGGTTCTGGTGAGCCCTCCCTCAGTTGCCAACGGGTGAAGCGAGTCCTTGCCAAACAGCCAGTTTTCTCTGCCAGCTCCCAAGCTGTTTACAACTTTCTGTGATGGAGCTAAAGTTGACTTCATTGATATTTACAACTGGGCGATGGGAATCAGATGTCCCTTTTGAACAACAGGCTAGGAAGAGAGAAGTTATTAAAAACAGATTTCTCCCCCTGCTCCCCACCCTCTCTCTAGATACTCCAAATCTCTTAAACTTAAGGGTCTGGAGCAAACCAAAAAATTTCACACTTGATGATGGTATTTTTCTGCAAGTTATGAAAATCCATCACCTGGCTATAGCCTTAGGGGAACAAAATATAACGCCATTGGAGTTAAGAGTATACTACTGGAAAAAAGAATACTATTGAAAAAGTAACTTCTTGCCAGGCAGAGGCACTAATGCTGAGTGACACTCATTTGCAGTGTCTTCAGCTGTTCCTCTGGATTAATGAGACTGATTTCACTGTGTGTGGAAACATCACCACTGCAGCCGAAGCTTTAAAATAGATTGAAGATCACACGACAAATACGTCATGTCGTAGAAGCCCAGCATTGTGGGCCAATAAGGGGCCCCGAGGCCAGGAGCTAGGGCACCTGCGTCCCCGGTCGGCTTGCTATTTATGGCCCATGCAGCCTTGGGCACGCAGCTCCAGCTTTCTGACCTTACTTTGTAGATGAAGAAACTTAGGGGCTTGACCTCTAAAAGGCTTCTTTCTTGGCTCAAAATTTGATATTTCTGTTTTTCTCATCATTTGAAGAAAGAAGGGGAAGTTATAATAGAAACAGAAACCCAAACGATTCTCATCCTTGGTGCGGTTCTGACAGGCACAGAAACAGGCGTGGCCGGGGCTACCGTGCCACCGTGCAGTCCTGACTTGTCAGCAGAGCGGCAGGGTGGGCTGCATCCGGGCCAAGACGGGACCGTGGAAAGTCGTTTCTAGTTTAACAGGCCAAGGTTCCACTGATTCCCAGAGGCCCCTGAAGAAGGTCAAGTCTGTGTGTGGAATGTCACCTCCTGCCAGGCTGTTCATCTGGTGCCCCGGCCCACAGGGCACCCTGGGCAGGTGCTGCCTTCTCCCTGACACTGTCAGTGCCTCCTGACACAGCCTGAGCCAGCACTTAGTGTCCTCCTCCTTCTGTCTTCCCGGGTGGTTCCTGCACGGACCTCTTGCGGCATGGTGGAAGAACATGAGCTATGGGCTCATGAAAACCTTGTTCTAATTCTAGCGTTTCCACTTACCGGCAGGGTAACCCTGGAGAAGGTACCTAACTCCGACAGGTCTCAGTCTCCCCATCTGTAAAATGGGAATAAGACTAACTACCTGGCAGGAATCTTTAGGGGGAGCAATTGGGATTATACGCAAATCTCTCTGCAGAGGAGGGGTCTGCTCTCCGTTGCTTCCTTTCCCACTTCACTGCACCTTTCATGGGCCAAACCACTCCCCACCCAAGCACGGCTCTGCGGCAGCACGCTCCTCCTGCCCTCTCATCAGGCTGCCCCTCTCCTCATCGCCTCCTCAGCCAGCCTCCAAAATTCAGCTCAAAGACCCCTTTCTCCCAGGAAGTGCCCCGTGAGACCTTTCCTTCATCTGATGCTCCCAAGAACGTGGGGTATGTAACCCATATCCTGCGACGTTTCTGTACCACCTCGTGATTACTGTATGTACCTGTCTTTTCTTTCCCACCAGGCTAGATCTGTGGCATCCGGCCCAGCACCATGCCTGGGCGCTCGGCAGATATCTGTTCCATGAACAAACATTGCAACACGGGACCAAAGGCGGCTTCTGATTTGCTCTCTTTAATAAAAGCAATGCTTGAGCCACTGCTCTGAAGGAAAACATCGATCAGAGAAGAAAGCCAGAATCACTCGTGGGTGTGAGATGCACTCGTGGGGTGAGAAAAGCATCTGCCTTCTGCAGGAGCCAGAGAAGCTATGTGAGAAAAGCAGCCCTGGGGGCAAAGCAACAGAAGCCAGGACAGCGGCTCTGAGCCCCAGCCTAGACACAGCGCCAACCTGCAGGAAAGGAGATCGTCCTGTGCGTCGAACCAGACTTTTGGGATAAAAGAAATCGGATGAAGATCGATGAGTTTTTGGCAGCTGCCATGAAACATGAGAAAAGGGAGAATGAACAAAGAAATAGTTTCAACTCAGAAACGCTATAAAAAAATCTTAGGGCAAAACTAACTTGATGGTAAACATCAACTGACATTGCTTTTGTTGGGCCCAGGTTTAAAAGCATATTAACTGGTCTTCCGGTTACAGTATATTTACCTAAGTTCCAACCCCCTTCAATTCCCTGCCATTTATTTTGGCTTAGACATTCTTACAATACATGAAGGGTAAGAGGCCAAGGAAGTTAGCTGAGAGACATTCTTAAAAATCTGTTGTTGCAAACGCCTCACCAGTTCTTAAATGCAAAAAATGTGGATTACTCAGTGGGGTTGCTGAAAGATTCTTAAAACATTTTCATTTTGCTATGGAAACTGCACTAATGTGACACACTGTGAAAGGCCTGGAAATCTTGGCTCAATATTTGTGATCTGTAGACACACCCTTCAGAGAGCATAAGATTTATTTCTGTGTTTGAAATCTATTTCCCTGTAACCCCCACTGATGTCAGCATGAACCCCGACTCTGGGCACTCGCACCTGTTCCCCTCCGAGGTGCATCCTCCTACTCTCTACCGGGCTTTCCAAAGTCACTGAGCCAGAGCCTGACCTGACCTCCCAAGTAGTAAGTGCTGGGTTTAGAAGAGCTTTGGAATTTTCTGGAAAGCTTACTAAATGTAGAAAACAATAGCTCTTCTCGGTCAGAATGGGTGGAAGTATTTCACTAGTTGTTTTCATAAGCTTATCTAGAGAGTTTTCCATCAAGATGCGTTCAAGATTATTGACCTTTTTTTTTAAATCATTTTAGTGATACCATCTGCAAACTTAAGCAATCCTTCTAGAGAATGACACACATTCCATTCAGTCTGGCCTCATTAACATTTCTCTCTTCACCTCCCAAAAGACTTCATCGGGGATGAAGTAAAAACGATTATTCAAAAAACTAAAAGCAACACTATAGAAATAGTGCAAACCACGAGCTACTTGGGTGGTTTCTGGCAACATCGCCAAGACATGTTGTGAATTTTACATTCTCATGATAAAAGTGACAATGAGAACTATCTTTAATGTTCTCAGATTTTATAAAGATAACTAATTTCCAAAGCATCCACGGTTCCTCAAAAATCCCAGAGTCTAGTGCCCAGAGCTGGGTGAATGTTCCTGTGTGTGCTGGTTTAGCTGATGGACTTTAGGAGCACGGACCTGTGCTCAGGTGGAAGTTATGTGTCAGAAACAGAGAGCAAAACCATCCTAATACGGACAAATTCCTCTCCAGCTGTTCTTATCTTTATTCAATATTCTAAGAAAAAGTGGGTTTTTTCCTCCACTTAAAGTATGCTTCATAATAATTGTGAATTGTAATAGAACTGCATTTGTTCAGGGTCACATGCAAGGGACAAGTTGCTAAAACATCCAAATGGTAAAATGTCTCCATCTGATTTACAGATGCCAGTTGAGGAGGGGAAAAAAAAAAAAAAAAAAGCAAAGGAATAAAAGCTCCTGAGTGTACGTGTTTCATTGCAGAGAATAAAGAAAAGGCCCTAGAAAACAAGAGCTGCAGTTCCCAAGGCAGCAACGGGATCTGAAAAAAGAGCCACCGGGTCTCGCTGCTAGTCCTTTCTCTGAAGCCATGTCATCCCTTGATAAGTCCCACATTAGATCCCATCCATGAACCAGCCACGCGGCTGCTGAGGATTATGCAGCTCCTGGTGCCCGCTCAGGGCAGAGCAAGGAGAAATTATATACACGCTGGAGTCTGTCCTCCAGAATAAATCCAGGCCATTTTCCTTGACATGGCAAGCGGAGTGGAGCCAAACTCCAGTTTTTCCACACGTCCCACTAGTTAGGTAACCTGAGGGACTGGGATTCGTTCAGTCTAATTATTGCACTGAAAAAATACTTCATCGGGGGCATCTAAATAGAATACAGATTCTGATCATGACCTTACACCTGTGCACAGCTCTTTGCTTCTGAAACAGATAAAAACTATTGCCACCTGGAGATGTTCTGGGACTAATTTACATGTCTGGGCTCATCATTATTTCCCCCAAAGGTTTTACCTGACAAACCATCAGCTTTTGGAGCTTGAGGCTACCCTGGTGAATTTGGATTTAAGAGGTCAGTAAATTGTACCAAGAGCTGAGCAACGGAGGCAGAGTGGTGGTGCACTACGGACTAAGTACAAAAAAGTCTGGCAGGAAGGTCACCAGATGTTGCATCTAGAACTTGTATGAGTCATTTTTTCCCATCTGTATGGTTTGACTTTTCCCTTGAATGCTTTCCTAAGAAGCTGACTAGCGAGGCAAGGCTTACTTCGTCTAACACAAGCATTTGGAACAAAAAAACCACAATGATAAATTTAAGGTAAGAGGGAACTTCCCTCCCTAACAAAGTGGCCTTTGGACTTGGTTTGCTATAGGGGTAAACAGTCAGTAAAAAGTAATTTCACCAAAACCCTAGTACCAAGAATTAGAGACCATGAAGCATATGGCCTAAAAATGCACCTGACTTCACAGTTCTCTAACGATCGTTTCCTTACCCGCAGCTTTTCCTCTGTCTTGGTCGACTGCTTACAGTTGGGATGCCAAACGGTGGAACCTGGAAAGATACAACGCACCACTAAGAGTGAAGGAAATGGACAGATGCAAAGTCCTATCAGACAGAACTTCTGAGAAGGGCTCATCGTCCTCTTTCCCCACCACAGGAGTGTTAGAGCCCCATGTTCTGAAATCAGACAACTCCAAACTCCTCCCTTCTCTAGCCTGAGCTTGTTTTGGAAAGGTCATAATTCTAGACCACAGAGACCACTCACTGGGCATATGAGTGTTCTGACGCAAGAGGTATTTAATTCTTGACTGGCTCTTTGTATTTTTAAACCATAGTATTATCCTTTAAAGGTAATGTCTGGGTGCTTACTACAAGCTGCATTTAATTTCAGAAATATAAGTCATGTTTCTATAATATCAAAACAAGTGGTTTAGTTGAGGGAAATAAAGTCAAGAGAGATAGTCTATATCCAGAAGCAAAACTTGCTTGAAGTTTTCATTGATTCAGTTATACACAGTCACCCACAGGTAAATAAGAAATTAAGCCAATTGGTAGGAAGGTTGAAAATTACATTATCAATCCAAAAGTTCCCTTTAGCCTTCAACCTTTTAATTAAATAAAAAAAAAAATCTTTGCTTTTAAACTAGTAAAGTAACTATTTAGGTGTTATTTTCCATTCCTGGGTGAACAGCCTCGCTTTCTCAGATTATGAAACACTTTCATGGATGGTACCAGTATCACAGAATTAAGCAAAACACTATCTCCGGTAGAAAGTTCTTATCTTGTAAGACTCCAATGCCTGCTCATGTTATTTTACATGACTAGACATACATGTCATTTATATGATTATGGGTAAGGCTGGTGTGTGGCCCTATGTCCACACAAGTGCATGTTCAGATCTGGAGATGGGCAGAACTTGATGAGCACTTAAAAAGACTAAAGCAAACAGAGTTCCTATGTTGAAAGCAGTGAGTAAATTATGTGAATATAAGATTCACAGTGTATGTAGACTTTCTACATTTCACAATTTAAAATCTTTCTCTCTTTATAAGCAGTAACCTGTGCATACTCGAAAAGTCACCAAATTACAATAGCTCATGAACTACTTTATACCACTGAGCTAAAATAAAATTAATGACAAGGAAAAAATACATTTTATATCAGAAAAATATTTTCATCTCTATTCCACAATCATTTTCATCTTGCTTAACCCAGGGCCAAAAAAAAAAAAAAGAAAAGAAAAACAAACAAAAAGCAGACAGATGCATAGGTCCCTTCAGCACTAACACTGGCTCAAAGGCTGACTACAAAGCACAGGAAATCCTCTGAGTGTGGAGAGAACAGGGTCAGGGTCAGGGTCAAGCCCAGGCCCAGGCCCAGGTGAAGCATTTGCCATGGAGGTTCTGAGGGGGCGGAGTCATCGGCCAGAGCACCGGGTCCGCACACAATGTCAACATTGTTCTCCGGAGGTCAGACACAAGGAATGCGACTCGGACAGGACATCAGATGCTGAGGAAGATGAAACTGCTCATTCTTCAAAGATGTGCCAAGAGGGTAGGCAAAGGCTACCGAAGCACAACTCCAGAAGGTTTAGAACAATCCCTGGAATTCTGAATGCAGCCTTAACAGATAGTTGTTCATTTATAGTATGACTGTGCTGGATTCGTGCACAGCTTGCAGCCACCCTCTCGCTTCAGCCTCCAGAACCACTGTGAATGTGCAGAACTGCACCTCGAGCCTTTGAGTCTCTGCTGCTTGCAGATACAGGGCTGACATGCACTCCTGCGTCTTCGCTTTTTGAGTCCTGTAATTGACATGCTAAAATCTAAAACAAAGCCTAGAGACCAAGTGAAGCATAAATCTGCTTTGTGCTGAAAAATGCAAAGTGACACCTGCCGATTGCCGCTGCAGATGTACAGCCTGTCCTTGGGAAAATGTGTCACAGAAAGCCCAAGTGAGACCACAGATGCGGGCGCTTGTCACTTGCCTTCAATGGGGCCCTTCAAAATTGATGCTTTTAATCACAATTTTTCAGAGTGATTATTCTAAAGCTAAAAGGAAGTTTGAGTTGTCAATTTCTCATCTAGCTACCCTGTTTTAGGGGAAAGTAGCTAAGACTTTGCTTTAATACTCAAGAATCATTTCTATAGACTTTTCTTAATTGACAAAAAAAAATTGAGAGTGCAAAGCAAATAATTAAAAATACACATAGTATTATGTGCAAATAGAAATGAAGACATGACATGCAAAGGCAGTTGAGACCTAGTAATTACCCAAACTGAACAAGCTCTACAGCTCTTGCTAATTTTACAGATAAACCTTGCCTGATTAATGAGTCTTTTTCTAGCTAAAAATAGTAAAATGCTCCCGCAGATGGTTCTCTTTGCCTAGAAGAGAATCCCTTCCAAAGCCTTTCTGAGAAGACTCACAATTTTAGAGGGGATAAAAACTGATCATAGTTTTAGATTGGGAAAGTTTCTCAAAATTATTTTCAATTAAAATGAGTCTGATGGTTCTGTGATAATGAGTACTTCCTTGCCACCACAAACTCCTCGAGTTCTCTTTCAGGGACTTTGGACATGTTCTCTCTTGTTATTTCTCATTCTCTCTCTGTCTCTGTCTCTCTTAATGTGAGAGGTATGCCATCTTAATGGGACGGAAGAAGTCTATCATGTAATTCATCAAATATGAGATTTTCTTCTTCTTGAATGCCCAGAGAACAGCAACCTGGCAGCCCACAAAAAAAAAAAATCGTTCTCACAGAATAGTGACAGGAGAGTAGACAAAGTAGCTATCAAATAAGTAACATTTCTAGAAATTTCTAGAAATGCTTTCTCCTATTAATCTTTTGTTTCCCAAGCACATTCCTGGGGAGAGTTGGAGAGGAGGTATTGTTGATTTTCACTCTTCCCTGACGTCCAAGGTATCAAACGTCCAGTCCTATTTGTTCTCCTGCAACAGCAACGTGAGTTCAGTCGTGAACAGCCTCAGGGGCTCACAGCCAGCACGTCAACTGCTGGACTGATTAATCTGAACTGATGAGGGAACTCTTGGCCACATTCGTGTTGGATTTGGGTAGCCTCACTGCTAATAAAATGCCTCCTTCTCTAAAAGCAATCCAACAAACAGCGAGATTTTCTTTCCTTGCGCAGGGAGGAAAGTCTGTCTTACCTTGAAGATACATTTCCTCTCCTTCTGTGAACATCTGGTTGCATCTGCTGCATCGTGCACAGCTGGGGTGGTAATGTTTGTCACCTGCCTGGAAGAGAAAAGGTAGGGAACATTTAGTCTACTCCTTGTCATGGCTCCTAGACACTTTCCTGGCTTGGGGATTTATAAGAATAGAGAAGATGCTGAAAAAGGAAAAATAATTGTCCAATTGACCAAACTTCCTACATCAACAGCCCTGGAAGCTAAATGTAACCTCCCTGGAACTGGAAGGGACTTGAAGACCAGCTACTCGCTCATGCCATGGTGAGGCTGCCTCGCCTCTCAGGGCTTCTCTTCCACAGCTCTCTTGACCGGGGCTTTGCTGGGTGGCTGCCAGCCACACGCCATCTGCCCGAGATGCCTCCACTCCACCTCCCAAAAACCCCACCTCCAAAACATTACCATCCATATTTACGCTGGAGCCAATGTTGTTTATGTTAAACCAATAAATGATCCTTCTATTTAGCAGGTTCTTGCTCTCTCGGCTAAACAATCTGAAAATAATAAATCTACTCAGCTTGCAACAAGGTGAGAGAAACCACAGTTAAAATACATTATCCACTGCTTTTATCTCAGAGGGAGCCCTAATTCTCTTCTCTGCTGCTTACAACAATCTCGTGCCAATGTCTTCTATCAAGAGTTTTCCGAAGAAGGCATTTTACTGAGGTGGCTTTGCATTATTCATGAATATTTCACATTCCTAAATATGACAGATGCCATCACAGCAGGTGTTGACATTCCCAAAGCAAAGTGTCACTGGACACAGGGACAATTCTCTAGACAGGTGCCAAGTCACATTAGAGTCACGCTCCAAATGCATGCCTGACAAGAACAAAATCCTTTCATTCACAGCCTAGCAAAAAAATCGTCACCAACTGAAAACGATCAAATGGACTCAGTGATTAAATCATTTTTATCAATCGTGAGAACATTTCTTTCGCGCTGACCGTGTGCAAGGCAGTGCTGAGGAAGGGAAGTGGCTGCATCCTGCATCTGAACCTGCGTGAAATCGCAACAGGAAATCAGTTGTCAGGTGGTGATTGCTTTCTCATACTTTCTTGTAGAAACTACATGAGCTGCTCAGCCACTAACTAGAGCATGAGACAGTGGTCAGGTACTCAAGATAATCAAGTGGGAAAAAAACTGAAGTTACTTAAATGAGAAGCTAGGAATGAAATCTTTTCAGTGATGTGTGCCAGAAAATTCCAGAAGTGGTGCTCTTGTCCTTGTCCACACACTACTTTTTATTTATTTTTAAAAATTTTAATTTTTTTTTTTTTGCAGGAATGGGGGCAGGTAGGAGTTGGGTGAGCATAGGGAGAGAAGCTTAGAAAATATCAACGCAAAGTAGTTCCTGACCTTAAGACATCTGGGGTCAAATGTGAGTGGGGCCAGCCCTGGTGGCTCACGCCTACAATCCTAGCACTCTCTGACACCAAGTCAGGAGGATCCCTTGAGGCCAGGAGTTCGAGACCAGCCTGAGCAAGAGCAGGACCCCATCTCTACAAAAAATAGAAAAACTAGCCAGGTGTGGCTGTAGTCCCAGCTACTTAGGAGGCTGAGGCAGGAGGATGGCTTGAGCCCAGAAGTTTGAGGTTGTAGTGAGGTACGATGATGCCACAGAGCCTGAGCAACAGAGAGCAAGACGCTGTCTTCAAAAAAAAAAAAGAAAGAAAAGGAAAAAAACCTATTAATGTGATGCATTCCCTATCAAAATACCCATAGGAATTTCCTTTATAGACCTTGATAGGCTGCTTCTACATGTGCACATGAAAGAAGATGCACAAAAATACAAAAATACAAAGACATTTTTTGAAAAAAGAGAGCAGCAGTGAGGGAGGATTTTCCCCTCCTGCTATAAAAATTTATTCGAAGGCTAAAATAATTAAAATACTTTAATGTGGGTATAGGAGGAGAACATAAATCAGTGGAATGGAAGAGAGGAACCAGCTACATAGTCACACCTACAAGAGAATTTAGTTTATGATAAAAGCGATGTTTCAAATGAGTTGAAACAATGAATTATTTAATGAATGGTGAGGATAATTAGTTCTCCACTTAGAGAAAGATAAATCTAGATTCCTAACTCACAATCTATACAAAAATAATTCCAGAGTGCTTACAAAGCTAAAAGTAGAAACAAAATTATAGAAGTACTAAAAGAATATATGGGTGACTATTTTAACAAACTTGGGGTAGGAAGGCTTTCCTAAGCAAGGCAAAATCTAGAAACAATAAAGAAAAATACTGGCTGATTTGGGCACAAAAAATAAAAATCTCTAGACTTAAAGTTAAAAGAGAAATAATTGACAGAAAATACTTCCCACACATTTCAGACAAAGGATTATTATTCAGAATATATAATGAGTGTCTATAATGGAAAATAAATGGCAACATGGGCAAAAGGCAATTTCTAGAGAAAATGTAGACAATCCAAAAAACAAAGAATTAGCTCAACCTTCCCAGTAATCAGGGAAATACAATTTAGAAAAAAAAAAATCTTTCGTCATCAAGTAGGCAAAGATAAGAAGACTAAAGTAAGGAAACAGGCACTGCCACACACTGGTGGTGAGCAAAATCCTTCTTTGAAGTCAACTTGGCAGCATCGATTAAAATTTACTATGTGCATACCCCGAGCCATAATTCCACTTCTCAGAAGCTACCCTACAGAATGTCTCGCCCATGTGCCCCAAAGCATATGTATTAAAGATATTCAATACTATGTTATTTATAACAGCAAAGAACAAAGAAACAGGAAAACCACCCAAATAAGGAGGAAGTACTTAAATAAAACATTGAATCACATGCAGCCATTAAAAGAATGAAGTAAACTTGTATGTACGTACATGGAAAAAGTACACACTAATATTACTAAGAGAAAAAAAATCAAGCAGAAACAATGCCTATAAAATTCTGCCACATAAAATAGCGGCCAAAAGTGTGGCAATGCTGGGATAAGTGTGACTGGATTCAAATCCAGTTTCAGGACTGTGTGATCTGGTGCAGGTGACGATCTTGCTGATGTTCAGCTTCCACGTCTGCGAAATGGGTAGAACAACAGGACTTGCCTCACAGAGCTGATGAATCCAGCGTGTTGCGTGGCACCACACTAAGTTCTTTAGAAGCAGCATCACTAACACCCTCATCCATTATATAGGGCAGGAGCTGTTACTATTATTTATGACACGGAAGGCACACATGTGTATGTATGTTGATTTCATACATGTGCCCCGCTTGGAGAGCAGGTAGGAAGAACGCACATCGGTTAGTCTGCTGTGGTTACCTCTGGGGAGAGAGGTAGCATCTGGGAAGAAGTCGGGAAAGTGGCCTCACATTTTCCTCTGCAGCCCTCTGTATCGTCTCAATCTTTTACAACAACCATGTATGTTTCTGTTACTGTAGAATAAGAAAATAGAGACCAAGAGGAAAAAAGTCCCTGTCTCTTGGAGATATGACACCTGGGCTTGAGTGTCCATCCCAGCCTGTACTAGAAATGGGATCTCAGGCAGATCAGTAACTCTTGGAACCTCTATTGTAGAGATGATGATGGTGATGATGATGGTGGTGGTGGTGGTGATGATGATAATAACAAAAGTGAACATTTTTATTGTGATTATTCTGTGTCTGTTACTGTTTACATACTTCATAAACATTTATCAATTTGTATCACAGTAACCTAAGAGGCAGGGATTATTATTACCCCTACTTTATAGATGAGGAAGCTGAGTGTGGGGAGGTTGAGTGTTCACAGTTACCAGTTGGAAGAGGTGGGACCAGGATGCAAACCCAGGCAGTCAGCTCTGGAGTGAATATTCTTAACTAGTAGCACAACTAATAACCATGCAGTACTTCCCTGCTGTAATTACCACGCAGTGATGTTGAGGTGAATGACGAAATGGAGTTTTGAAAATGGTGTGACACTGCAGAGAACAATAGTAACAAAGATAGGAATAACAACGTAAGAACTCTCTGTCCAGAGATGGTCCCAGGGCCATTCACAAAAAGAAGGCTCGTGAGTGTGATTTGGGGTGCTGGGAACAGGCTCTGGAATGCTCACCCTTTCCCAAGGGCAGGCACAGGAGGTATCAACTGTCCCAAGATGGGTGGAAGCTCCATCAAGACCCTACGTGCCAGGACTTTGCTCTATACATCATGAGCAGAAACACTGCTAAGAAGCAATCCCATCACAACTCCAAGGACACCAGTCTCGACCCATGCCTTTCCTTCATCCCGAGACGCCGTACATGTCAAGACATTCAGTGAGCCAGAGGCGAAAGGCAGTTTCAAAGCCACTCGAGAGTCTTTTTGCTTTTGTAGCTGTGCAGGCCTGAGGTTTCCCAGGGTCAAGTGCTCAAAGACAAGGAAGCCCCTTGTTTGCATGGCTGAGCAAACCCCTCTCCGTTTCATTTCTCCCTACACAGGCACCCCCAACGGTTCACAGAGAAGCCATTGCACGCAGGGCCAGGAAAAGTATCAGAGCTGAACACAGACAGGAAGTCACATGCAAACTCACCCAAAGTCAGATGCAGCTGAATCAAAATCATTTAAATGGGAGTCATTTTTAGAAGAAGTATTTCAGATCATGAGCAAAATGAAAGACTAAATAGTACCCACATAAAGATAGTAAGCATGCTATTCATCGCAGCCAGGAGGCTATTGATTAAAAACTTTTAAAGCCCAGCAGGGGTTTTGTCATGGGCAGGTGACTGCGCCAGTGTTGGTTTACCCAGTACCTGGCCCCAGGCACACACAACCTGCAGCTCTAGCTAGGCCTGGGCCCAAGAGGCCAGATGTGCGGTTGGAGGTTGCTAGAAGCTCTATCTTCACTATTTTCCATTATCTTTGTACCCTGCTCCTTAAGGAAAGATTACAACCTTATTTCTGCATTTTCACATATTCAAAATGCACATGTTAACAGACTACATTCTGGCCAGCATTAAACTCTGAACTATCAACAATTTGCTCATTTAGCTGAGTTATATGAAGTACCTGCCTATATATTCAAAGTGCTAAAAACTGCTTGTAATAGTGCTGATTGAATCAGATCTGGGTGGTTATTACTGTTATTTTGTTACTCTCTAAACTGAAAGATAAACTTTAGCACACAAGCTAGAATTCTGAAGAAATAACATCTACTTGAAGGCAAAATTTAGTGTACGTCACCAAATTTTTGATGAAACTCCGTCTGGAAGAACAGAGAGGAGCTCTCAATTCCTTATGGAAATGAGTACAGGGAAAGGGCCACAGGATTTGGAATCAGGAGGTTTGAGTACCATACCATAGTTTACTACCCATGGGGCCTCATTTATGTCACTACTCACCCTCTCCAAGCCCTAGGACATTCACCAAAAAATGTGAAGGGCTGGACAGACAATTCCAGTCCCACTGAGTTGTAAAATTCTATGTTTCTGTGTGAAATTCCATACCTCTTCAAACTCCCATTGCACTGATAGCAGAAAAGCAATTTGGGAAGAGAAAGGACATTCTTGATGGCAGAGAATGGAGGTTGACCAATGACTCCACAACCCAGGGGGAATTCTGATGCCCTAACTAAGCCTGAGGAATTTGCTCCTGGGAATAGAAAAAGAGAACTGTAATTATAAAACCCATCCTTGGACAGATAATCTGCTCATCCGATAATCTGCTTAACTCCTGGACTGTCCCTTCTAGCTTCACCCCATTTCTCTTGGAGTGCTCTACTCCTGACATGAGCCGGAAGCCATGGAAGATGGCCCTGGAAGTCAGCCTTCATCCATTTATAGGACTTGCAGATGCTTATCAGAGAAGGCCATGATTTAAAAACAATTGATCAAACACCTTCAAAATCAAAAGACCCTAAACTCAGGCAAACATGTTTGTTTTGCTGTTAGCTTCTTAGTAGATGAGGCCAAAAGGGGAAACAATGGGCTACAAAAGTCTCATTATTTAAAAACACAGCCACATATGTTTGTCACTAGAGAGGCAAGATTCCCGGATTCTAAATTCATAATAGTCATCATAGGCTGAAGTTCCATAAGGGCTTGCTCTGTGCTGGGCTTTGTCCCAAGTACTTTAAGCGACTTGTCTCACAAAAGCCCTATGAGGTAGATGCTACTTTACAGTCTTGTTCTATAAGCAAGGAAACTAAGTTGCTTTACTCTCCCCCTCCGCCCCCCAGTGCTTCCAGAAGGCAGAGCGAGGCTTTGAACCCAGGTAGCCAGACATGTTTCACCATCCTGTCAAATAGCCTAGAAGCACCGCAGAAATTCTCATACAAGGACCCTTACTTATGGAACAGAAAAACATCTTCCACAATAATTTCACTGATAGTAGGAAGCGTAGTTGTTTCTTATACAGACCCTTGAGAAATGACACGGGTATAGCACTGAAGGATCATTAAATGAAGTCATTTCCATAGGGCTAAACTATTAATATCAAGGCCAGGTTTGTAGTTTCTTTAAAGATCTAACTTGATTCAGAGATGGTGCTTTGAACCCCCAGAGGAATAAACAAATTGCTTTCCAGTCCCTAAGACTCTCCCAAATACAGCTCTGGTGATGGTGATTTCAGACTAAGGACATGCAAACACTTGAAGATTAGTGTGTTGGCCGACATCAGGAGTTTTCTAGCTTTACTGTGCATAAGCAACACCCAAGGAGCCTTCTCAAAACAGGTTCAATAGCCCTAAGGTAGGGCCCAGAAATCAGCTTCTTTATTTTATAAGCACCAAAAAGTCTGTGCAGATCACCACGGACTGGGAAAACACCGGTCTGGGTGGTACCAAAACCCCAAACCTGATGGCAGATGAGGAGATGAGGAAGCCAAAGGGAGTAACAAGGATGTGTTGCCTACGTGGCAGGTGCATGGGTGGGAAGGGAGAGGCAGAATCACGCCAGTTCCTGGCTGTGCTGCTGCAGAAAGGCAGCGCAGGGCCTGACTCAGACCTTTTGCACCCACTGTTTTTTCCCCTGAAGTGGGAGAGGTTTCCAATGTAACTGGACCGGCTTGATCTCTGAGCTGAACACTCACCTGTTCCAGGA
Source organism: Lemur catta (assembly GCF_020740605.2). Classification (NCBI taxonomy): domain Eukaryota; kingdom Metazoa; phylum Chordata; class Mammalia; order Primates; family Lemuridae; genus Lemur; species Lemur catta. The sequence continues at coordinate 13,313,768 of NC_059141.1, read as the reverse complement.
GGCTTTTTCCCTGATGCACCATCATGAACAGGCAAGATAATGAGGGCGTGCCTTGGCCCAAAGTTTGTATCCTGAGCAAAGGTGAATAAATCAGTCTGCCCAGGCAGCTTTCAAAAAGCCCAGAGGGCTCTACACAAGTCTGTGCAAAGCCAATCTGCACAGATGAGAACATCTTGTAGCCCTACCGCCTTACTTACTGCAGCCCCTGAGCTCATAGGCTGTTCCAAACATACATGCTATATCTGAGGAAGGGTCAGCAGCTCGTCTTTCTGAGTAAGGACGCACAAGCTAGTTTAGGAAGAAATAAACCATTAATCCTCTCATGCTCTGGTTCCCTTTACCTACTTAAAATATAGAAGACCAAGCAGCAACTCTCTTCTTTTAATGAGAATAAAGAATTTAAAAAGGTGCAATATCCCAGGGTAAATGCATATTGGCTTTTCACAGATAGTTACTGACTTCTTTTTTACTTCCAAGAAACTAAGTGCAAAAACTTGAAAGCAGTCTTTGCAATTTAACAGTGCTGTATAAATGTTATTTGAAAATGTGTACACCTCTAAAGGACTTCACCTTCCTTTAAGTTGATCTATAGATTCTGTGCAAGCCCTACCAAAATCTCAGCAGGATTTTTTGTATTAATTGACAAGTTGATCCTAAAATTTATATGGCAATGCAAAGGACCCAGAAGAGTAAAACACTTTTGCAAAAGAAGAACAGGATAAAATTAAAGGACTTAAACCTACTTGATTTCAAAACTTAATAGAAAACTACAAGTAATCAAGACACCATGGTACTGGTATTGGGATAGACATATAGATCAATGAAACAAAAGAGAGAGTCCAAAAATAAACCCTCACATTTATGGTCAATTGACTTTCAACAAAGCACCAAGGCAATCTGATGGGGAAGGGATAGTCTTTCTAACAAATGATGCTGGGACAATTGGATACTCATATCTAATTAAACCCCTACCTCACACCATATATAAAAATTAAGTCAAAATGGATCAATGACCTACATACAAACCTGTAAAACTTCTAGACAAAAACATAGGAGAAAATCTTTGTGATGCTGCTTTAGTCAAAGATTTCTCAGATATTACACCAACAATATCTAAGCATGATCCATAAAAGAAAAATTGATAAATGAGATGTTATCAAAATTAAAATCCCTTTCTCTTCTATAGACATCATTAAGAAAATGGAAAGACCTGCTATGGACTGGAAGAAAATTTCTGCAAATCATATATCTGAAAAAGGATTTGTATCCAGATTATATAAAGAACTCTCACAACTCAATAATAAGCAGCCAAACAACCAATTAAACAATGGGCAAAAGATTTAAATAGGCACTTCACCAAAGAAGATATATTAATGCCTACTAAGCACATAAAAATACTTTAACCTTCATTAGTCATTAGGGAAATCAAATTAAAGTTACAATGAAACACCACTACACACCCACTACAATGGCTATAATTAAAAGGACTGATTAGACCAAGTGCTGAGGAGAATGTGGAGAAAGTGGAACCCTCATACACTGCTGGTGGGAATGTAAAGTGGAACAGCTACTTAGGAAACCTCTTTGGGAGTTTTTCAAAAAGCTGCATATAAATATACGGCACCATGAACTCAGTACTTTTATTCCTAGGTATCGAACTAAAAGAAATGATAACATGTGTCCAAACAAAGATCCATATGTGAAAGTTCACAGCAGTGTCCCCAGACTGGAAACAATCCAAATGACTCTCAACTGGTGAATAAATGAAATGTGAAACATTCAAATAATAAAATACTACTAAACAATAAGGAGCAAACTAGAGTTGCACGCAAACAACACAGATGAACATCAACATTATATTCAGTGATAGAAGCTAGACACAAAAGAGTACATATTGTGTGATTCCACTTATGTAAAATTTCTAGAAAAGATAAAGCTAAAGAGATACAAAGTAGATCAGTGGTTGCTGAGAATAAAGATGTGGGCAGGACAGGAATAGGACTGACTGCAAATGAGGAATCAATTTAGGGTAAGGGAAAGTTCTAAACCTGCATTGCAGTGATGGCTGCACAACTGTATAAATGCAATAAAAATGATTGAACTGTATATGCACAATGAGTGAATTTTATAGTATGCAAACTACTTGTCAATAAAGAGATGTGACGATTAAAAAAACAAAACCAGGTGGGGGGGCGGGGGGGGGGGGCAGTGAAGACCTGACCAGGAAGGCAGGATGAACTGTTCTATTCACTGCCCACAATGACAAATCAGGGTGTATTATGCATTCATTGTTTTTGAAGGTCCAGATTCCTTTGGGAAGCTGTTTAAAAAAATGAGTTCTTTTTCTAGAACAAAACATACTTGCATATATAGACAGCTAGATATACACATACAATATTGCATTATTAGCACTTGTATGAAGATTTAAATACTTTCAAAGTGATTAAAAAAACATAGTTTGCTAATCTAATCATTACCTTTCTGTCTTCAGAGGAATTACTATTCTCTTTGTGCAAGAGGAGAAACTCAACAGCAGAGAGATCAAGTAACTTGTCCAGGACCATGTGAGAAATCAAAATGAGAACCTGGACTACTACGTTAACCTTAGTATAGCTCCCTGGGACTCCCATCCATGTTTAATTTTGCCTTCTGTCTTCATGGCTGGCTGTCCCACCCCACTGTTCATCATCGAGTGGAAAGACATGGGCTTTGGAGCCAAGGGAATCCAAGGTCTAAAATCTGGCCGTGCAAATGGTAGGCCCTTGGGTACTTTTCTGGACTGATTTTGTCATCTGTAAAACCTGACATAAGAAAACCTACTTTGCAGGATTGCTATGAAAATTAAATAGCCATAGGTAAGTTGGTAGCAAAGTATCTGGTACCAATCAAGGCAGGTGAGATTTCTCCCTCTTTTCCCACCAGATTATAAATTCTCTTAAAGACCTGTACCTTCATAACTCTTAAACCTCTTGCTTCCCACACAGGAGGTACTCCAGAAATGTTCAATGAACTAATATGCCAACAGAAATTCTTATCAGGAAACCTCTAAATCAATTAGTAACCATTCCCCAAACAATTATGGTAACCAAAACAGGAGTAAAAGATAAATTACTTCTAAGCCTCAGCTATAACTTCAGTATTTACTGGTTTCCAGACACCACGCCAAACATCCCACAAACCTTATCCCATCTGACTCCCCCAGCAATGCTGAGAGGTAGGCATTATGCCCATTTAACAGATGAGGAAATCAAGGCTTAGACAGATCTGGAACTTAACCAGTGTTACTCAGTTAGCAAGGGATGGAGCTATGATCTGAATTCAGGTCTGTCTAACTCTACAGAATGCTCAGAATCATTAGGCATGTAACTTTCTTTCTTTCTCTCTCTTTGTTTTTTTTTTTTTTTTGGAGACAGGATCTCACTCTGTTACCCAGGCTGGAATGCAGTGGTACAATCATAGCTCATTGCAGCCTCAAACTCCTGGGCTCAAATAATCCTCCTGCCTCAGCCTTCTGAATAACTGGATTATAAGCACAAGCCACTGCACCCCTTTACTTTGCTTTCCCAACTCTCAGGTGCTCAGTTAATGAGGGATGGCCCCGGCAAAGACCTGCACTGACAAAGCAGATTGCCTATGACTTCATATATCATCTTTCAACTTTTTTAAAGAATACAAATAAGAATTAAGTATACAAAATTAATTTTTTAAGTCCTTAACAAAAATTTTACTTTATCCTTCCTGCACCCAACTATTGATATTTAACATTAAAATGGCCTAATCAAATGTTATAAAACAGAAAATACCACTATAAATAGCACCAAGTCCTTTAAAGATGACTATCCCAAATTTTCTTTCGTTTTTTTATTTTTTCTTTAAATTGAAGAGACTTTGTTAGAGCAGTTTTAGGTTTACAGCAAAACTGAGTGGAAACTACAGAGAGACCCCATACATGCTCTGCCCCACACAGCACAGCTTCCCCCACTGACTACACCCACCACAGGGTGGTACACTTGTTACAACTGATGAACCTACATGGACGGACACATTATGACCCAAAGTCCATAGTTTACATTAGGATTTACTCTTGGTGTTGCACATTCTATGGGTTTGGACAAAATTTATAATGGCATGTATCCACCATTATATTATAATATCATACAGAATGGTTTCACTGCCCTAAAATTCCTCGGTGCTCTGCCTATTCATCCTCCAATGTTATTTAATGACATAGGTGACCCTCATGGTCTGGAATGCTGTGACCCTAAATCCTTGTAGAGCATTCCTGACAGCTCCAGCCTGTTCAAATTCAACAACAGCAATGTCATGTTTCCCAGGTACCAAACATTCTTTGCTGAAACCAGGAACTGATAAAACAGCACAAATATCGTAATCTCCTTAGTCTCTTCTGGTAAATTAGGGAATACAGCACAGGTTGGAGGGGAACCCGGGACGTGGTGTTGAATTTCCTTGGGTGTTAGCCAAATTCAGTGCTCCCTGACTGGGCCTTTTGTTTGCAGTTGCTGTGGCCTGTTCTACAGCTTGACTTTTTTCTTTTCTTCATCAGCAAAAATGGCATGCATTTTACATATCCTACCAAATTGTTCTCCCTTACAAGGTAGGTAGAAAATCTTGAATGCATGTTTTTCCCTTTTTTGCAAGGGGAAAGAGATATACCTTTAAGTAAAATTTTTTATTGCAGTATTACATTGAGAAAAATGCACAAGCCATAAGTGAATTTTCATAAATGCAACACACTCCATACCTAGCACCCAAATAAAAAAAGAGAACATTGTCGGTATCCAGAAACCCGCTCCACACCCTACTGCAAGTGGCTAAGTGTTCTAATCACTACGTTGACTCCTAACTCCCCCTGCTAGTTTTCCCTGGCTTCTTTCACTCCACACTTTGTGAGAATTATCTATGACACCACGTGAAGTCTACTTCATTAAATCTCATGATTACATAGTATTCCTTTGTGTAAATATACTACTTTTTATTTATCCATTCTACTCTTGATGGGCATGTGGATAGTTTCAAAACGTTGGCTGTTCTGAATAATGTTGCTGTGAAAATTCTGCCCATGTCTTTAGGTGAATTGTATACACATTTCAGTTGTACATACATTAATTCATAGGAGCACAAAATAGGTGGCAAGGTCATAGGATACATTTATGTTCAGCTTCAGTAGCTGCTGCCGAACCATTGTCCAAAGTGGGTTTTGCTTTGCATTACAATTTTAATCTGAGAGGAATTTGAAGGAATTAAGTGAGAAGAATCATATTAAGAGTGCTTTGCCAAATGGTTTCCCAAAGTGTTTTTCTAACCTCTGTGAAGTGAATGATCTTTTATAAAATGGTCTCTGAGTCAAAGCTGTACGGTTTAATCCCATCAGGTATCCATTATTCCAGGACCTCCGGAGTGCCATCGAGCCATTTCCAATCCTCCTTTCATCTCCATCCTTCTGTTGCTAGTGTCCTTTGAACTGATGGGGAGACGTGGATGGAATGCAAATAAGCTCCATGTTTAATTCCTAGACTGACTCAGAATCAGAAGCCGGGGTTGACACTGCGATGACTGGATAACTTCGTGCAGTGTTTGCACGAAGCCTCAAAATGGGCTTTCTTCTAGTTGGGATCAAGGCCCGCCGGAAATAGTAAAGAAGAATTGGGTTTGGAAATTTGAGGACTTCAGTGGCTACTAAAAGATCTAATTTTTCCTCTTATAACTGAGCTTAAACGTTTCTTCCCTTATCAATTATTTTTATTGTTAATAATACCCTTTGCACGTGTCCTACTGCTGAATGTTTAGAAAGCACATTCACATTTAATCCACCCAATGCTTTGCAGGGTATCCCACTATTCTTACGTCTATTTACGGGCTAAGGAAAGTCTCCAGAGTTGCACAGCTAGTCTTCACATTCAAGGTTTTTTATTAAGGTCATTCTCCACTCCTCCCACATCCTGCTCCATGTCAAGGCTCAGAAAGACTAGAAATGACTTTGGTAGTTTGGACAGCTTTAAAATAATATTCTTTTTGCCCTTTCATAAATTATCATGAGGGAGTACAAAAGCTAACCACCCAGGTAAGATCCAGTGGATCTTTGTAAGGCTATCCCTTGAAAAATATAATAGCAACTCACTTAAAGTGATGATAATTTGAAAGCGTTGACAAGAAAAGGATTCCGGTCCCTGGGGTATCCTGAGGAGGGGGTCGATTGTTTCATTTTTGACACATTATAAGGTTACCCTAGTCTGTGTGCAATGTCAGGAACAGTAAAACGGTGGAGGTCTGAGAAATCTGTCAGGATGGACCCTGTACTGAACTTTCAGAAAGACTGGATATACCGGGACTCAGCTGTTTCTATTCCCCAACCCTCTGTACTTTCCGAAAACACCTCAGTCTACAAAAAGCTGCACGCACCATGATGTTAAAAGGGTATAAAAGTATTGGTTCTGCCTAGCTTGCAAGGTTGCTGTGCAGATAAGTTTTAATTATTTATAAATTCACATTGAGCAATATGACACAGAGAGGGGATTAAGTAGGCTGCAAAACACCAGATGACTCCAGGCCATCTTCTTTCCAAATACTTATACTCTGAAAGGAATTTTAAAGGGGTCTCTTCAGGAAGTTGGACCCGAGAGGGAGAGACTCAAAATCCAAAGGAATGTTACTGGGAACAGTGAGCAGGATATTAAGTCGGCCGTTGTTGCTCTGCAAGTGGTAAAAAAAAACATTAGTGTAGTTCCAAGGGAGGAACAACGAGAAATTCATCATGCTCTGGCTCAACACAACGTGCTTTCCAACCTCAGACACTACCCTACACTCAGGGTCAAAGGTTTTACATCCTTTCCTTTCTTAACGCCAGAAGATAAATATTTGCCTTCAAGTTCAACGCTCTTGAAATCTAACCCCAATTGGATAATTTTTGTCTCTTGTGCAAGGGCAAAAACTTAAGGTTTCTTATTACTCGTGATCTCATTCCTGGTCTCCTTTCCAACACAATAGCATGCTGGCGTCAGGAATGTACAACAGCAGCGATCCAAAGATCTCTTCCACGTCAGCTGCGCTAAGGGACTCAATTCTCAACACAGTCCCAGCGGCCAAGGGTGCGACTAAACCCATTTGCTGGGGAGCAGCACAGCAGTACCAGATAACATGACAAGTTCCCTTTATTTAATATACAATAAGTTATTATTATAGTAGTTATTAAATATATAATAATACAGTTAGAACTTTGTTAGTAGTCAACATGCAGAAAGCAGGTTTTTGCCAATTAAAAATGCTTAAACTTGTTACACAGTGTGCAGCAAATGGATTATCCTAATTTAGTGAGATTCTAGTTTGTCAGCTGCTTTTCTTTACCAAGTTGCTATCTCCAAAGCACATTCCAATTCTGTGATATACACCCTTCCCCCAGGAATTGTAAACATTTTCCCAGACCACCCTTCTCTTTTTCCTTCCTCGGTGTTTCTATTCTAAAAGAAATCCTAAAGACCCTCACGGGAGTTGGGGAGGACACGGAGCTCTGTGGAGAGCTGGTGCCTTGGCTTTGGAGTCCTGGGTGATCCCTCACGAGTTATTTCCACTAACCCATCCCTGGGAGTTATCGAGACTGTTCTACAGATGGCTCAGCCCTCCAATACACTATCAGACTAAAAATATTTTTTCTTCCCCAGGGTTAGAGGAGCTTTCAGGGTGGGAACGAATCCTGGAGCAGTCAGAAAAACACAGCTTGCTTTTCAAAACATCCTTGTCTGATTTCCTCTCCCATTGTGGCTGGACTTCATCCCCTTTAACAAACAACCACGCCTTCCAGCCGGAATCCACCCAGCGCAGATCCTCTAATGTCTCTGGGGACGGAGGGGAGGGTGCTCCTAGCAGCCACTGAGTATCAGTTTCAATTGTCAGAAGGAAGGAAAAACAGAGCGAAAAATAAATTCAAAGAAAGAGGGGAGATGTATGAATGAATTCAGGCCTCCCAGGCTTGGCGATGCCCCAAATGAGAGTCCTATTAAGGCAAGGCTCACACCTTTGGAGGACAACCAAAGAATTTCTGTATCCTGCAAAGAAAAGAGATACACAGTTCACATTCCAGACCTCTGCATGCTGGGTAGGTGCTGGCCTGCCCCACGTCCTCTGGATTCTTCTGGAAGGGCAGGCCTCAGAGACCAGAGCCAGGATAAGCGGGGAGTGCTGTGCACATGGGTGCCCTGCCAGCCACACCTGCCACGCCAGGCACCAGTCACAGTCAGGTGACCGGGGACCTGTCAGAGGAGACCCAGGACCCTGCCATGGCTGGACGCTGGGACCCAGAGGCCGGCCTGAACCACAGATGTCGAAAGGTTGTGAACTCTGGGTTCCATTTCCATGTACCCAGGGCTACTGTAAAGTCTGCATTGCTGCTCTGAGCTCTGAGGTACAGGCATCCAGCGTTCACTAAGGTGAAGCCAACTGAACTTAGCCAAAGGTGGCCGGTTCCTCTGACAACAGAAAGACGGGAAACTAAAAGTCTATGTTGCTATAAAATGATTTAAAAAAAGATAAAAATATAACTTGACACCTAAACATTATTAAAATAAACAAGAGTAAAATGGCAACACTTAGGACATCTTTGTTGGCAATTACTGTAAATTAAATAAGTCTTATATGGGAAAATACTGCAGCGACAGACAATAAGGCATGTGATCACCACATAGGGATTAAACACTGAGCCACAACATGTAGTATTTAATTGAAAATTCTCTGAAAGGATGACAATAGCAACAGTCAGTATTTATGCTGTGCTTTTCAGTTTATCTTCACGCATCTCTCCTCATTGGAGACTCACACCAGCTTGATGAGATAGGAATGGCAGGTACCATTACTATCCCATTTCACAGATGAGCAGAGTGAGGCTCATGGAGATGTCTTCGATGATTGGGACGTTATCATGAGAATAGTCTCATGGAGAATGCTCAGAGCAGCTCAGGAGAACAGAAGGAAAGATAACTGCAAACCTCACTCCCTAGAGGCACCCAGGTGTAACCAACAGGGTCACCTAAGGAGGGGAACTGCCTGACGACGTTCATCAAGTGCTGGCAAGGAAGTGGCATGGGGAGGACAGCATGAGGAAGGACTCAGAGCAAGGGTGAAGCACTCACTGCCATCAAGTTACTGGACGCTCTTCTTTGTGGCCATTCTTGTTCCCAGTCAGGGCTCAGCCTGTCCTCACTGAGGAGCTCCTTGTTCCCTGGTCTGGCCGGTCGGTCTCCAGACTCTAGTATCTCTTCCTCTTGATGTTCTCTGTACTCTCCACTCTAGGCCCAAGGTCACCCTTCAGATTCAACCTCAGGACCTCCTATTTGGACCATAAGCAACAACCTCTTCCTCCTCCTCACTTCCCAAAGGCATTCGGAACACCAGGTTCATTGTTACTAGATATTACATGCACCACAATACTCTGGATAAAAAGACTTGAATGTCTTCCCATCATCCACCAAAAAAAAATTAAGCTTCCTAATCCTGACATTTAACACTCTCTGTGGTCTGGTCTGGTCTCGATCAATCTATCCAGCTTTACTGTCTACCTGGTATCGACACCCCGTATTCATGCCCTGGACATGAGGGCTCTGCCCCAGCCTCAAATACATTACCATGCCTGTGCCTTCCCACACTGCAAATCTGCAGAGAGAAGCTACTCTCAAACCTTCCATGCATTAGAATCAACAGGGTAGTCAAAAAACATCATAGTTGCCTGGGCCCCTCTAGAGAGTTATCGGAAGGATGGGGAAGGGTTTGAGCATCAGTGTTTTTAAGAACTCCCCTAGGCCAGGTGTGGCGGCTCACACCTGTAATCCTAGCACTGTGGGAGGCTGAGGCAAGTGGACTGCTTGAGCCCAGGAGTTTGAGGCTGCAGTGAGCTAGGATGAGGCTACTGTACTCCATTCTGGGTGACAGAGCAAGACCCTGTCTCAAAAAAAAAAAAAAAGAAGCTCCTCAAGTGATTCCCAGGTGCAGCCCCAGGTTGGAAACTTCTAGACTGGAATAAGCCTTCTCCAGCTCTCCCAGGCTTAGGCATTTTCTTTGATTTGCATTTTTTCTTGACCTAAATATACATTTTTATACATTTACATAATGCACATTCCATTTATGTAATGCAATAAATTATAATTACTGGCTATTCAATAAATTTTCCCTACTGGACTTTAATTTCTTGGGAGAAAGGATATTATCTTATTCATTTTTGTATTTCCAGAGTCCAATAGGTATTGAGCACATATTAGGTATTTTTTTGTATAAAATAACCTATTTTATAGATAATAATTTATAAAATAATCTATTTTATAAAATACTATGTTCCAAGTGTGGTTCAAATACTACCTTCTCTAGGGGTATTTTCTTATCAATCTTAACTGGATGTGTTCCCCACTCCTTCCATTCCTGTAGCATTTATTTTTTCTACTCATGTAGTACCTTGACCTTACAGATATTTATGTCTGATGACTTCTACTAAATTTTAAGTTCTATTAAGGCAGGGGTTGTATCTTTTATAACTGTATAACTATAATTATGCAATCAGCTAGTGTAGTGTCAGAATGAAATGTTAAACTCTTTTAAAGAATAAATTATACACCAAACCAGCGTACCAAAAATATGTAAGTTTATTGCTGAGAAAAATTCTAATGCCACAGAGCAATGGCAGAGCAAATTTTAAGAGCCAGCTATGCTGCTGACTCCACACTGGGATTTGACTCTATTCTAAGCAATGTTTTCTTTTTAAAAGCTCTTTTTATATCCTTCTCATCTCTTTCTAGAATAGTCCCATTTCCTGTAATTTTGCTCCCAGTATATTTCTTGGCAAAGAATAAATCTAATTCTTCCAGTACGCAGCAAACAGGTCACCTGTGGAGAATACTTCCAACTCTCGGTGGAAAAATCAACTGTCTATATTCTCCAACGTAAAGTTTAAAAACCTCCCTTTGCTGTGTTCCCAGCAGGTCTCCTTCTGCCATCCTCTCACACTTGAACACAGTGGCATCACTTTCTTATCCACAAACAACCTCAGGTGGACAGATGCTCTCTCAGCGTCCTCCTGGGGCAGGAAGACCTGGCCAGGCCCCATCCGAGACGAGTCAATTTCCTTCTGTCCAATTAGGACAGCAAAGCTGCTTGTCACCACTTCCTTGCTGCAGGCCAGTCACACTGAGCACAAGATGGCTCAGGTGAACCTTCCTGGGGGGAAGCTACTTATTCCAAAAGTAATGAGTCTATTAAAGGCAGGCTGAACAAAACGATGTTTTCTCTTGGGCATAAAGAGGGCTGCAATTAGTGATCCGGGGAAAGAAAAGGCGCTACGGCCTGATGCAGTTATGCACACTGAACACCTCGGATATCCCGGTGGCCTGCCGCGCCCTCGCAGGACCGGACGCCTGTCTACACAGAAGCCAAAAACCTTTAGGCAGGAGGCTTATTCATCTTTGCATGCTGGACATGTGCAAATAGTAAGTGTGCAACAAGCATTCATGGAATGAAAGACCCTGCCTCTGGGTTGAGAGGCGGGAACAGTGGTTCACCGTGATTCAAGGGCTCAGGGAAGACTTCCTGGAAGATGGAACCTGTAAGTTGGGATTAGAAAGACAGCAGAATTTCACTTTCATTACTTGTGTAACAAAACTCAAGAAATTCTTTTCTATCACTCACACTATTGTCAAGAAGACATCCACCTGTTCTACGTCCTCTATCCTCCCTTCTCCTGGAAAATAAAGCCAAACTAAACCCAGGAAACCTAAGCCTTTAAGGAACTTACCAGATATTTCTTCACCTAAAGTGAAGAATACATAATTTTCTATATATTTAATAATTTTCCAGGTACGATGATCAGCTGAAAGTTCATTTCCTACCCCTTGTACATTTAACAGATAAATGTGACAAATTTAGAGAGAAAAAGTTTAAAAAGAGATAGAAGCATATTCTCCACTGCAGAAATTCCATGAGAAATTGCAGGAGAAAAATGTTTCAAATGTCCCCAACATATGCCATAATGGCTCAGAACAGGAAGAAATTAGCTTTATTTCAGTAACACCCAATATTCTACCACCTCTTAAATCAAGGAAAAATAATTATCACCAAAAAAAAAAAAAAAAAGGAAAAAAGACCACCTTCCCCATCCAACCCCCCCAGTGGGCAACATCCAACAGAGTAACGATTTCACACTCAATTTACCCTGAGCTGGTTTATACCACAGTGCGGCAATTTCATCAAGTCGACATGGTTTGGCTCACCTCTTCCTAACCTATTGTAAATGACCAACAATCAAAGCCCAACTCAGGCTGGGCTGCCTTGCTGAGTCAAGGAGAATTCAAAGTCCCTCGCTACTTCTGGCGGCTGGGAAGAGTAGAGGGCATCCCCTCGTTAGCCAGGAATGAAAGAACCTTCCTGTCTAGCCCAGAGCTAGTAGATACAAGCAATCAATTTTTTCCATGAAAGGTGATGAAGCCAACACCATCGAGAAATACACCCTTTGCCAGAGCGAGCACAAGGATCAGTGCCCCAGCAGATTCTCGTTAGCTCCTGAGATGTGCCCGATTCGGGTCACGTTGCAAATTTCCAGGACAGAGATACTCTTGAAAACGTCATCACGGGTCTGAAAAGTTTTCACCTGACGCCATCGCTCAATGACTACACCTGAGGACTAACTGCGTTTGGCCTTCGGGCTCTCCGAACATCTCTTTTTGGGTCATCTACGGATGAGTTATCTCGGGTGGGTTTCTCCATTGCTGCTCACTGGGGACTCACAGAATAAAAAAGTTATTTTCCAATATTAGCTGGAGGTAAACATAATTAAGATGATGAGTGTTTTGAATTATGAGCTGTTTTGATCAGCTCTGCAGTCATTCCCCTGAATTCATTTTTATAGTTGAAATGAAACAGTGCCTTTTTTTGCAAGGAGTGTGTGAACACACACACACACACAAAGGCACTCAAAGTACAGGAAATGGGCTTCCCACAGGCCGTTTAGCAGAGGTGAAGACTGTTTCTACACGGGTGCAATCCTGTTTGGAAGTTTAAAAGCTTCAGATTAAAAATGAAAATAAGAGACAAAAGAGCATCTGTCACTGAGATCTACCTGCCACAGCATTCTTCGGGATTAAGATTAAATTACTAGTCATCATGTGCTTCTGCCTGAATGCAAAGGTGCTGACCTTTCAGAGCAATGAAAAATCTAGTAAAACTTCTAGGGAAATCTCTCAGAACCTGAAAGTGGTTTAGTCCAGGTCAATGCAGCAGGGGAAGGACAAGAATGAGCACGTGCACAAAATCACATTAAAGGCAAGTCAAGGCGAGGGTCATTGAACAGTAACACGTGACTGCCATGCTGCATTCAACTTAGGTGAATTAGTTCCGAGGTTCACACAAATTGGATCAGCTACACCAAGCTCACAATTCCCCAGAGGCCATGCCAAAGCTACCTTGCTTTTGGGAGGATCCCACCCTTCCCCCCAAATCCAGCTGCAGAAGCTGCCATTCTTTCCGCGACCCTGCCACTGGCTACAGTGAATGGTCCAGGGCTGGGCAGGTGAATATTTTGATGGAATCTTCCCCGGGACTTCCTTACAGGAGCTGGGGGTAGAAGAGGCCTTTTTACAGCAGTTGAGAAGCTTGAGCGGATGCAGCCTTGCCCTTTCATACAGAGAGCGAGTTCCTGAGTGTGAATGACACTCACAGACAAGCCGACTGAGCTGACAGTATGTCAATGGCATCTGAGGCCCTGTCCCCTCCAGCAGCTGGGCGATGTGAGTCCCTTTCTGCTTCAGCTGGTGTTCTGGGTTGACTTGTGTTCCCCAAAGAGATATGTTGAAGTCCTACACCCCAATGCCTCAGAGTGTGACCTTATGTGGAAATAGGATTGTTGCAGCTATAACTGGTTACAATGAGCTCATACTGGAGTAGGCTGGGCTATTAACCCAACAGGACTGACGACTTTATAAGAATTGAAGAGGGAGGGAGACAGTCCAGGAGAGAATGCCGAGCAGAAACAGAGGCAGAGGTTATGTTGCCACAAGCTAAGGAACACCCGGGGCTACCGGAAGCTGGAAGTAGCAAGGAAAAATCCTCCTCTAGAGGCTCGGAGAGAGAGTAAGGCCCTTGCCCACACCTTGATTTCAAACTTCTAGCCTCCAGAACTGTTGGAAAATAAATTGCTGCAGTTTTAAGCCACCCGGTTTGTGGTACTTTGTTATGCTGGCCCTAAGAAACGAATACAGCTGGGTTTGAGGTGAGTTTGTCACCTGTGACCAAAGATATTATCTAAAAAAGTAAAGTGAGCAGGCATCATTTCTCAATTTTAAAAATGAAAAACTTTTGCATCCAAGTACCTTGTACAACACAAATAATAGCTGTTTCCTTAAACGAACTATGAAAAAGAGATTTTTTAAAAAAACAGCCGCAATCCTTTACTTTTGCATTAATATAACTTTCTCCTGAGAAATTAAACAAATAAATGGTGTTGGTTTTCCAGGGCTCACACTGGATTCAGCCAAACTTGGAAACTCTTTGAAACTCAACCATTAATGCTAGATAATCCCAGGGAAAGGCAGCCACTCGGCTGGCAACTGAACTAAAACTCCTGGGGATTACCAAAGACAGTTTTTCTTCCTTCTGTTTTCTTTCAGTTAAGCTATCAGATATGCAAACACTCTTCTCATTAGTCTCTAATTTTGCTGAAGTTAGTAAGAAAATTCCTAGAAATCTTGCAGTTCTGCCTGGTGCTTTTCCGTGACTGATCTTAGACTTGGAGATGACTAACAGCAGATGCCATTCCTGGGACTTTATTTTTCCTAAAAGAGCAGGGCTGTTTATTTTGACAAGAATGAGGCTTTTGCCCCTTTCCTCACCTACAGGAGGAAAAACCTGAGAGGTAAAGAGCAGGCTCATTTTCAGACAGAGAACACGCTGCGAGTTGAACTGTAGTCCCCCAAGGGTATGCTCAACCTTCTCTGCAGCTGTAATTAAGGTGAGGATCTTGAGATAAAGTCATCCTGGATTAGGGTGGGCCCCGAGTCCAATGACAAGTCCTTAGAAGAGGAGACACACCCAGAGATCCCGAGGGGAAGCTGGACCCACGGGAAGATGCAGAGACTGGAGTGATGCTTCTCCAAGCCAAGAGCGCCAAAGATCGCTGGCAGCTACCAGAGACCAGGAGAGAATGACGGAGTAGACCCTCTTGCACACCCTCCAGAAGAAACCCGCCCTGGCGACACCTTGATTTCAAACTTCTGGCCTCCAAAACATGAGAATACATTTCTATCATTTTAAGCCACCAAAGTGGTGGTGATTTATGATATCCGTAGGAAATTAACACAAGGCATCACTGACTGCATAGGCATCAAAGGGTGGGCACGGTGCGTGGTGTGGGTCTGTATTTGTTCACCGTGCCCTGCATCCCATGGCACGGCAAAAAACTTGGGACTTTTAAGATTTCACAGAAATCGCCTCATAGTCAACCATGATGTTAAGCCTAAAGTTTGTCTGAAAAAATCATTTATTAATTCACCACTTGTGTGTGGTGCTGTGCTGGCAGCCTGTGAGACCGAAACAACCCCCCCTTAGAAACATGGTAACGCCGGACACCTGGGACCGTGCACAGCAAGCAAGACATCTCTGCCTGCCAGTAGTTATTTACACACAGGCTTAGTTTTTAATATTTGGTATGTTTTCTTGGTGGAAGGTAAAGAATGATACCACTTTGTGGCCATTAAAAAGACTGTCATCAATTTATGAGCCCTGACACTGAGTCAGTGCCAAGAGGAGACTATACAATAACATGCACAATATGGTCCTTCTTGTATAAAAGAATATATGCCCTCAAACATGTATCTCTGCGTAGGAAACAGAAAAACACGATATAGAACTGTACATTCTGACAAAATTTATATGACCAAACTCTGCATTTGCAATTATTTCTCTACATATCAGTGAGACTACAGACCCAACTCTCAACAATAGTTCTGGGGAATGGGTTGTGGAATAAATGGAGAATGTTGATCTTTTTCATGTTATGGTTGGCAAACTGCAGCCTGGGGCCAAATCTGGCCCCACAACCTGTTTCTGGAAACGAGGCTTTATTGGAAGGGACCCATGTCCATTCATTTACGTAGTGTTTATGGCTACTTTAGCCTTACAGCAGCAGCCTTGAGTACTGAGAGAGAGACTGTGTGGTCCATAAAACTGAAAATATTTACTGTCTGGCCCTTTACAGAAAGAGTTTGCTGCCCCCTGCCTTATATAGTTCTATATTGTGACTTAATTTGTTTATTCATTTATTTATTTACAAGGAGCTCACATTACTTTTTTAAAAACACTTTTAGAAGTTGTCTGCTGGGACAGTGGCAAGGGATCCCGGGCAATCGTCGCAATCTTCCTGGAAGCAGGTGGGAACTCGGGAGTTTTTAGGATAAGAAAAGATCTGATCATTGGAAAGGGAAGGTGTTCCAAAACAAAGGTAACATGAAATACAGGTTTGAGCAAAAAGTTTTTGAATATCCTCTGAGACATCCATGCAATCCCCCAGCACTTTGCTTCCCTTCAGTGGGTTTTACTATTCCAAGAGATGTCTAGAGAAAGCTGCTGTCATTTGTACAAGCAGAGGAGTAAAGGAGGTGGCTTGGGGGAGGTGTGGACGGGACAGAGAGGCATTGAACTGTTCTGACGTCTACTTTTGGCCCACTGACCAATGGGCTGTGTGATGTTAGGCAAATCACTTGTGTTTTCTGGGTCGCAGTGTCCCCAACTCTCAGAGAGTTAGACTAGATTAAATCTATGGAGCTTTCTTGCTATGATAGTTCTAGGAGTCTTGAGCAGGAATCACCTTGAAGACAAAAAAGTAGACAGAGATCATTCCGGTTGCTGCAAGGCCAGATCTGGGAACCCGGTGGAGCTGAGTGACAGCATTTTTTCCTCTCCTAGCATATACTGGTGTAAATGAGTGTAGATTAGGCAAGGCCCCAATTAGCCAACGCCTCTCAGCTGGGAATGGCATGCGTGCACAATCAATTAGTCAGACACTCCTTTCCAATACTCTCATCCACAGTCAGTTAAATTGCAAATCACAAGGCCATTATGCCATTTGAGAAGTTGTGTTAAAAAGTTAAAACTCCCTCTGATCTTGCCCAGGGGTGGTTAAAGGGTTCAGTGGTTCATGTTATTTGTAACGGATGGAAAAGCCAGATGACATGTTGGGGTTCACCCACAGATCCCTCATACGTGCCAAGGCTGAGCACTTCTCACGGGTCCTGTCCCCAATGCTGGAGGGGTCTTCTGACTGTTTTGACATCCACACAAAGCCTGGGGGCAACACCTGCCTGCTTCTCTCACCTCCCACCAGGAAAAAGGGAACCGGCTGGGTTAGCCTCAAACCTGGCTGAGACTGGATTATGTGCCAAGCAGAGCTCTGAAGGACCAGCCTGACAAGGCTGCAGACTCGGCCCTGCTAGAGCTGCCATCAGCACTTGTGTGCTGGAAAATCCAGGCCGTAAGACTAGGAGGGACCCAATCCCTACAGGCCAGCACAGGCTGCGAACTCAGGCCTGAAGACTCACACCACAGGGCTCCCCCCAGATACGGAAACCTCTGAGCATGGCCACATAAATGATGTCCACCCCAACTCTATATAAGACAGAAGTTCTGGTCATTTCATAATTGGCTCCATGGAGTCAGAGCCCCAAGCCAGCTGAGAGAATGGCATTTCTGTGTTGGCAAGGGCTTCTGACCTTGGCTTTCCACCTTGGCAATGGAACATCCTGGGACCAACCAAATTCACAAAGACTGGTGTCGAGGGATGGAGATGATGAGTAGCACTTGGTTACATTAAGAATATAGGAGAATGCTGACACTTTCAAATTTTTAGGCTTCTTCCTAGTCTTTCCACTTGAAATTTCTACCTATGGCTGCCATGGTGGCTTTCTCAGTGTAAGTTTTATGTTCTAAGTCAGTGTAATGCTGGGAGCTAAAGGGAAGCTTATTGCTGGGGCTGCCAATCGGAGCAACCTGGATTAAAGTATATCCACGGGCTGCAACAGCAGCTGAACTTTTTACTAATAGATTTGTTTATATATAAAAAATAAGAGCCTTTAAGCAATCTATTAACCCCTGTCACCTAAAAAAAATGTGACTTAGGATATACCAGCTCGTTATCCTTAGAAATGTTATTGGATTATGAGCTAATGAGCTCATATTTATATTTATAATATTACAAATAATATAAACAATATTTATAAGTTCCAATAATAAGGAAAAGGAGGGAGGAGGTGAGGTCTTAGGTTTCATTCATTTGGCAAAAGCCTGTGGTGGACCTGTGATTCAGGCACTGAGCACCATGTGAGGAGGAGAAAAAGGCTGTCGAATCTGGGCAGAAGCAGACAGTCTGGGTTCAAACCCTCGCCCTGCCAGTATCATCTGTATGCCTTTGGGGAAGCTGCTCTGGGCCTCAGTTACTTATTTGCAAAACAAAGACGAGAGTAATACTTGGAACATAGAGTTGGCAAAAGGACTTTGATGAGATATGTTCATGGAGTATTAAGGCAGGAAGAACAAAACAACTACCACAACCATAACCACCCCTTACTCCATATTCCTGTCCCCAAGAGCTGACCATGCAGGGGAGTGGCTGATGGGTAAACAAGTAACTGCACTAGGATGAGACAGTGGAATGTACAAAGTGGGGTGGCATGGGGGACAGAGTGTCCAAGACTGTTTACCGTCTGGGGGAGTTAGGGAGGCGTCACAGCAGAGGAGCTCATTCACCGGGCAGTCACCCCTCCTCCTTTCCTGCCCTCCCTCCCTCTCTTACTTCCCTCCTCTCTCCTGTCTCTCCATCCCTCCCTCCATCCCTCCCCTCCATCCATCCGCCCACCCATTCATTTATTGGGCAACAGCCTTCCTTCAGGTGATGTTTCAGATGTCGGGGATAAGGCAGCACTTGTCACAAGCTACATTCTTACAACAGGTGACAGATCACAGACACATACACAAACATATAAGAAGCTCAGATAGTGGCGAAAAGTGCCCTGAAGAACATAAAAGAGGGCCAGGTGACAGAAGATGACCGGGGCGTGGGCAGGTGGAAGTGACTTCAGCTAGGTGATCACCAAGACCTGAGATGGGAAGAGCATGTACTTGAGGGACAGAAAGGCCAGAGGGGCTGGAACCAATGAAGGGGGAGATGTAGGTGACCAGGAACTTAATCACAAAGGGACGAGCAAGCCAAAAGTATTTCAATAGCTTTTTACAATTCTGAGGTTTAAAGACAAAACAAAAACCCAGTAAAGCACATTTTTTTCTTGTGCTTTAAAACTCTTTACCAACACAAAGGAATCCTGGAAATCCACACCCGCCCCTCCTTATGCCCTAAATTTTGTCATGTAAGAGCCAACATCTTCTTTCATCTGTTGCCAGACCAGACACATTTGGCATCCTAAACAAGCTGCCAAAACAAAGCAGAAAGCTCGGCTTCAACTCTGTGAGAGGATGTTCTAAACTTTGCAAAACACGTTTCTCTATCTTTTCAAGTATGTTTATTTGGACAAGGTATACGGATATAAGCATGAGGCAAGCGAGCCAGCTGCACAGAACCGAGAGAACCTAACAAAAGTATTATTTAGCAGTCAGGAAAGATAAAAGCAGTGCTAAGTGTAAGCAAGTATTTCTGCTTCGTCTAATGTTTATGAGCAAAAAATGGCCTCAGCATGAACCAGCAATGCTGGGGAGGACACAGACTGCACATTTGCCAGAAACATTCCAGGCCTGGCAAACAATAAAAGCAGCAGGGTTTGTTTCCCCTTTTATTAGGGTCCCTGTAAGGCCACGCCTTAAGCACCTGCAGCTTCAGGGACAGGTAAGACTCAGACGTGCTTAGAGGAGCGGAGCTGGGGTGGTTTGTGAACTAAAGCAGGAGACGGAGACGACCTTCAGCTTCTTTCTCTCTCACTACGGCATCTTTACATCCTGCCCAGTCCAGGAAAGTTCCAGTTCCCAGTTCTCTGCCCCGTCTGCACAGCCCCACGTCCTGAAACCTGGTTCGGAGAACGTGGCCCCTTCCTCACCCTCTAAGACGTTACACTAGGACACACAGTTAACGAGGGTGTTTTTCCACTTCTGATCACAAGCTTTTTCGTTTGACTGGACAATTTTCCTTAAAACAAGGAAGTTGTAAATACCTTGCCTTTGGGTCAAAATCCTATAGTTAGCATGCCCTTTATCTCACTGAAATCACGGGGCAGCCTTAGCCTGTGGGGTTTTAAATAAGAGCATAAATCTGATTTCTGGGCCTCATGAAGAAACTTCTTAAAGCTTCCCCTCCCCTCCCTTTCCAATTCTATAACCCACAGACCCACTTTTCCTACATCCTTAAGAGATTCCTTTGGTAGCCCCTTAAACATTAAAACTTCCTTTGATGGGGGCTGGATTTGTTCTTTTGAAAAAAATACACAGAACAGACTGTGTGGATAGGACGTGGGTTGCAGACATATGAGCTTCTTGCAGACCAAGCTCCTGAGTGGTCTTTCCATGGAAGTCATTAACATTCATTTATTTATTTGTCAGCTACTGAGCAAACAGTATGTGTAGGAACTATAATTTATCTTGGTGGCAAAGGACCTAAAATACTTAAGAACTCTGCACTCACGGATCTTAGGTCTAGTGAATGAAGGAGTAAATTTTAATAATGAGATGTTTCTAAGAGAGCACATGGTTTGTGACCCGCTGCTATGTCCAGGTGGAGGTAAAGGGAAGATCTGCTTCACAATCAAAAGCAGAAACCACAACTCTTCAGTAACACCATGGGCCAGTCCGACCCTATCACCAAGCACAAACTCTGACAAGTCAAGGTGTTTCCCGACATGTTAAGCCAATGCCAGGTGCAGCTCCTGCCCCGCTGGGCTTGGGAGCGTCTCTCCTACAGACTGGAGTGTCTCTGCATGTTTGGGTGGCAGCTCCTGGAAGTCAGGTGCTTAGTACCATGTTCTTGGAGAAACACCAAGATAAAGTGACATACACAACTTCATTCATGGTGAAATCTGTAAGCTTTGAGAGCCAACAAGCAGCAACATATGCTGAAGGTGTAAGAAAAATTTTAAGTGGAAAAAATTCCAGCCATCGACCTCACTGTTGTCTGTGAATTTGGAAATAGGTGGTGACTATTCTATGGCAATGACAAAAATGACAAGGTCCTATTCCTAAAATTCAGAATAGTTTGAGACCCACTGGTACGGAGGAGGAAAAGAAAAAGGAAATAAAGGAATTCACCCACAGATTTCAGAAGAAAAAATCAAATAGGTGTGCCCAGATTTACTCAAAGCCCACATATCGTAAAACCTGTATTTACAAAAAGGATAAGGTATGGTTAATTATTTGCTTTATAAAATGGGTCACTCTGAGTTTCTTTAAAAAAAAAAAAAAACCAGCATATTCCCAGGATGCACTTAAGATAGGATTCAATTTAGAGAAGTTTGATTTCTATATAACCTAAGCACTGTATAAAATAAGACCCTTATAAGGGCCCAAAAAGGAAAAAGAAGAATGTATATCTAGAATAGTCCTTGAATCTGCACCCCACCCCCAAGATGTGATTTCAAACAAAAACAAAATAAAAACCAAGATGGTCAGGCCAAAATATTTGTCCTGTCATTGTTCCTTGGCCTTAGCCATACCGCCCTTGGATTTGAGTCCCCCTCACAGCCCTCTGTCCTCATTTGTGTCTGTAGGCCCCAAAGTGGCTTCACCTTAGCAGTGGTTTTCAACGAGGATCGATTTGCTGCTTGGGAAACATCTGGCAATGTCTGGAGACATTTTTGGTTGTCATAGCTGAGGAGGGAGTGCTATTGTCATCTGGTGGGTAGAGACCAAGGATGCTGCTAAACACCCCATCAGACAGTCCCCTACGACAAAGAATGATCCCATCGGAAATGTCAGTAGTGCTGAGGTTGATAAGCCCTGGTCTACAGGAGACAAAATTGTGATCATCCTCCCCACCCCCGTAGAGTCAGGGTGCAAATACCGAGTAGTTCTAACTCTTCTGTCCTTTTAGATGAGCTATTATTTACTGGGAGGGAAAACCTGCAGACCTCTGTCATCCTGACACACTATTCCCTGAGCCTGCTGCAGAAGCCCCCGATGCAAGGGTTAGGATCACTGACACATGCCTGAGCAACTCACTTGCAAACATTTGGTCAAAACATTTATTCAAAGTGTTACAAGGAGAGACTTGGCAAGGCCCCACACTTAGTCTGAAAAGCCTGCTCAAAAGTAATTTATACTAATGAGCCGTGGCAAATTCACCTATTCTATAAGTACATTGTGACTCAACAAGCCTTTTGATTCATTACAGAACAGCAACAATTATATTTTAATTAGTTATTTTTCACTTACTTGTCAGAACCTGCTTGGGTAATCTAAATAACTTCATATCCTCTAAACCTTCCTAGTGAGACTGTCTCAGAGAAAACAGGCTCAATTTTCTTTTAAATCTCCAATCTCAGTTAAGTGACAGATGAGGCTGCTATGGCAACCACATTCCTGCTGGGTTTTGGCCAAACTCTTTTTCCCCCCTTTCCAAAATCACAAATCTATTTCTTTCAGGTGAGATAATTTTCTTGTCTCATTTCTTCTTTAGTGCTCACATAGCACACTTTAAAACTTTTTTTCTAAAAAAGGAAACAAAAAAACTTCAGAGCATGGCTTGATTTAACAACTAGGTTTTTAGGAAAACTATTTTCATTATAAGGGCCAGAATCTCTAGATTTCTTTCATTGCGTGCCCAAAGGTGGTTAAGAGAGGCCAAGCTCTTTCAACCTATAGCTGCAACAAAATACGAATAATACCCAAACATTTTGCTTTCTCACTTTCACTCATAGGGAACTTCTTAAAGAAATAAAAGTCATATATTTATAGTAACAGATAAATCTACTCAATCCCCCGTGCCACTTCACCACCAAATGCCCCAAACATGACTCTAAAGTCCTTTTGTTTCAAATGTACATTTCACAGAGCTCTACAAACCACAGACCACGCAAAACAAACCCAAAGTCTGGAAACCACACTCTTTCAATCCGTGGGGGTAGCAGCCTGAAAAAACACAAACCTTGTTTAAGAGGTTAATGAGCTACGCCTCTCAGTAAAATAACCTGCCTTTCCTACTCCTTATGCTAGTCCTCTGTCAATGAACAAAAAAACTCCCCAGTTCATTTAGTGCCATCAGGAAAACAAAAAGTTTATGTAAAACGTACTTCAGGGCAGTGCAAGTGGCCCCTGTCGCTAGCATCCAGAGATGGCATCTGGAGGACCCGAAGGGCCTCCGGCCTCACCGAGGAAGCCGGAAATTTCACATCTGCCTCACAAAGCAAAGGACACCTTGTGCAATACCTGCTTTACCTTATGCCAGGGCTCCTTTTCTTCCGATTCTGTTCCTGAGCTGTGCTGGGCAGAGAGCTCCTCTGGGCTTCACGTTCAGAAGGCAGCCAAGAGGCTTTGCAGACGCCAGACCGCAGCCCGACAGGCCGGGGCTCCTGCTGCACCCCAGGCTCCTCTCTGCAGCCCGGCGAGGGCTCCGAGCCTCTCTCCAGAGACACACACTCCGGAAACCGGCCCGTGCGCAGCAGGCAGGCTGGCTCCCGCACGCCTCCTCTCCTCGTTTACTTACTACTTAAACACACCAGCCACCACAATGGGCCAGTCCATGTTTCCCCAAAAGGAGGGGGGTAGATTTCCTTTTTCTTTTTTTAAATGCAGGTGGGAAGAGTACTGTATTTTTTTTCACATTCACTCTCATTTGTCTGCATCCTAAAACTGACAGTAATTGTCCCGGAGGTAGAGGCTTGCGTTGAAACCGGATTCTTACGCTTTTTAAGTTTCTTTCTTGGATTGGAGATGATGGAAAGGTGCAGGGCTGAGCACAGCTATAAAACAGCCGGCAGCCGCCTCCCCCACCTCAAGCCACTGCTTTTGAGGTACAGGTTATGGCAGCCCTTATGTCAAGGTGTAATAAAACTGAGTTCAACTTTTCATTTCCACTTGCTACTTCAGAGTCTCCATATGACTCTGCAGTATGGTTCGAGGGGGATGTGGGGCTTTTAAAAAAGGATTTTGCTTATCAAGCTTCCTTGATTCCTATTTTTGGTACATTTCGTATTGTGTTTTTATTGCAGAAAAAATAATTGGATACTACTCTGTTTCAGGCACTTTACACACATGACCTCATTTTCAACTAAACCATCCCTGCAGAGATCTCAGATGAGCCAGTGACAGACGGGGGAGCCACGGGCTCTTCGTGCATGTGACAGGAGCCAGAAGTCTTCTACTGTGATAACGCAGCCCCTTTTATCCACCTTTCTTAGGACTTGGGCAAGATTCGGTAACAACTCTTGTCATTTTTAACAAGACCAAGACCGATTCAGGACAATTTTTACGGAGATTATTTGCCCATAAAGATCAGCTAGTAAAAAGACTGTTTTATATATGTGTGGAATCTCTCTAAGCTGGTTTGGAAGCAATTCCAAACATTGCTGAGGAAATGTAAGGATTTTGGCAACAAAGCTGTGCTTCTAAAATGAAGAGGAAGCTACTAGATTGCACGTTATAATAGTTACAGGGGTGTTAACTAAATTTCTAGTGCATTTTCCTTCTGAAGAGTCAAAAGCCTTGATGTGTCCTCGCCACACCCTTGTAGGGTCAAATTCTCAAAGTGGCATCTGTGGGCCTTCCTGCACCAGCATCACCCAGAGTGGGTGGCATGTCACTGTGCAGATTCCCAGGCCCCAGCCTGGACACCCCC
Organism: Lemur catta; assembly: GCF_020740605.2. NCBI lineage: Eukaryota > Metazoa > Chordata > Mammalia > Primates > Lemuridae > Lemur > Lemur catta. Next base: position 13,288,966 of record NC_059141.1, on the reverse strand, counting down.
TGAATCAAAATCTCTGGGGTGAGAACTAAAAATCCATATTTTTTAAAAAACATGAATGATTTTATTTTTATTGTGGTAAGAACACGACATGAGATCTAGTCTCCTAAATTTTTAAGTGCACAGTACAATATTGTTAACTCGAGACACCAGGTTGTACAGGGAAGCCATACTTTAAACAGGATATCCAGGTGGTTCCTATGCACAGTGGTCTTAGAACCCCAGTCTTGCATGGTAAGACCTTAGGGGTTAGGCACAATACCTTTTACCTCTGTAACCTCAGCATACCTCACGTTTGGGACATTGGCAGGCAGTCAAATGTTTGTCAGACAAGTGAAAGAGTCCCTCTTTCCAAAGAAAAACAAGGAAACTTACTGGGGCTCCCAGCCACATGGCTGGAAGCGACTTGGTCATCAGAATTGGGCTCACTGCCCACCAGTCTTCATCCTCTTTCTGCTCTCCTATATTTGGGGTGTCAGTTCCTCTCTTGGATTTTATTTATTTAACCATCTGTATGTCTTCCAGGATGGAGAGAAAGAGGATGGATCATCTTCTAATTTACCAAGCAAACTGACAGATGTATGAGTTTTCAGATGAAAAGGGGCAAGAACCGCCACCACGTGGAGTCCAGAGGTTCCCATCACCTGCCTGGCTGGGCAGCCTTCAGAGAGCAACCTGAGCTGCCTTTCCAGCCAGATGCCTTCTGTGCACACGCGTGCATGTGATTTGGGGAAAGAAAGTGAAGCGCAAATAATCAAAGGGTGGGCACAGGGATCTGTGTGAGATGATGGAAATGTTCTAAAATTGGAGTGTGATGATGGTTGCACAACTCTGCAAATTTACTGAAGATCATTGAATCATACACTTGACATGGGTTAATTTTATGCTATGTAAATAAAGCCTCAAGGAAGCTGCTACTAACACAGGCATAACTGGCTAACTTCTGTTCTGAAGGGACCCAGTGCTAAGGCTAAGATTCAAGGAGCTGATAGAGGAGCCACTCGGTCACAATCCATAGACACTAAGCGACCTCTTCTTCATCCTAAATATTGACGAAGGGCCCTGTCTGGGCAAATGTGCCAGACATTATACACAACAGTTAAACAGGCAGCACTAACCCTTCAGTTTATACTTAAACAGATTATGTTCAGGTGGATTCAACAAGAGACATATTAACAGAGAGAAAATGGGCACGTGAGCATTTACTTCACACGTGAGTGAAAGGAATAGTATTTAGTAGAGTGGTGAGGAATTTAGGCCTAAAGAGTATGTGAAATCTTTAATGTTTTTGGTTAAACTCCATGACAGAAATTCATAATGGGAAAAATATTCATTCATCAACACATCTTTTTACCAGGCTACTAGTTGCTTGGTAAAAAGTAATAGAAAATACTTGGTGAAACAATGATAGATTGAATTTATAGTCATAAATGCATGAGAATATCTAATGTTAAATGATTTAAGAAATTTTCAAACCAAAGCATCAACATTCTGATTACCTTGTGCATATGAAATAATCACATATCAGTAGCTCCAAGAGCAAACAGAGGGGGAGGGGTGAGCCTCACTCCTTCATTCAAACAGGAAGTTGTGAGCTCATTCAAAATATTGGGCTTTTACAAAATCTATTTGTTAATAAATGAAGGAAATGGAAAAAAAATATTTTTTGAGGTCTGGAATGTCAGGCACTGTCTCAGATGATTGTGTTACATGATTCAGTCCTGTCAGAGGTAAGTGTTACTACCCGCATTTTACAGCTTCAGATCCTCAGGCACACTCAGCTGTACCTGTGAAATCCTGGTGTCTGGCCATATCGGTTCTTTCCTCTAACACTCTTCTCTTCCTCCAACCTTACCCATTAAGGCCCCATCAAGCTCCAAAATCCCAGGTTCTATCTCTGTTTCCAAGATGACTGCAGCTTTGCATTTTGCTATAGAGCCATAGAAATAGTTTATAAACAGCTTTCATTTGCAAGGCCACTCCCAAGTTTCCTTTTGGGGGAGGAATTACTGTACCAGTTCATTTCCCCTGGGCTGGATGGGCACTAGCCCTAACCTCACTCCACCTGACCAGCTGGCAAACTATAAGCAAGTCCATCTGCTGGAATTGGCACAACAGCCTCCACAAGGCCAGGAGCCAGGAGGTCCAGGAGGTGAGCACGTTCGGGCATAAAACAGAGGAGGAAGCCTATTCATAGTATTAGAGGTATCATGGCAGCATCAGTGTCTGCGTCCAAAGGGACCAAGGGTGGTTCCCATTTCCCCTGGAGCATCTGTCATCTCCTGGGCCCTGTGGAAAGTTTCACGTCCTTAACCCAGGAATGCTGTGCCCACAACAGAAATTGTCCTGGTTACCTTTGGATGGTGCTATTTTTCAACACATACTCCCAAGTTAAACACTCATGGAAAGGGGCTAAGTGGACAAAAGCACAAGACAGAGCTGAGGTGGCTGGAGACACACACTGGGAAGTGAGAGAAGACTGCTGGAGGCCCCAGGGGTAGTCACAAAGCCCAGCAGAGGCACAACCCAGAGTCCAGGGGACAGGCTGGCTCTGGGTGTAGGTACACACGTGTGTGTATCTCCAGCCACCATCAGCCAGCTAAGCAGCTCCAAGTGGGTTAGTAGAAATGATCTAATGGAGAATGCATCTTGGTGAGCCCTGAAAATTCAGTTTACCTTATAATTAAACTAAAGTATTAGTCTGTAAAGGAAAAATATATAAATTTTTTTTTAATTCATAACCTATTGATTTGGAGCACAAATGACACATTATAAACCACAATTAAACAGTAAAATGAAATCGCATGTCCAAAATCAAAGAAACAAAGCAGGAAAAAAGTAACCGAAGACTTCAGTAACGATAGCAAATGAAGATAAATTTCTCACTTTCAACTACCCATTCTTCAAGAACCAAAGCAGACTTCTGATAACCAATAAGAATCTCTCCTAAACTTGGGGCATTTACTGGATATGCCTATTACCTGGCCTCATATTGCTGTGGGTCCTGAGTTGTCTCTGCAGAGTGAGAAGCACTGCTAAAGACCAAATTCGTTTTCTGCTCCACCAAGAGAAGGTCATGAACATTACCTTGAAATTCATTGAAGATCACGTCTGTAGGGGTAGGTGGGCACCTTGGGCTCAATCACTAGAAGAAGGGCATACCCACCTCTCTATGTCTATAGCTGTAAAAGGAGACAGAGCTGGGGGTGGGAGGAGGGAGGGAAGAGCAGGAAGGGAAGGAGTTGGTGCTCCGGGTCCCTGACACAATAGACACATGAGCCCTTCTGATGCCCAAGATGTGTTGGGTTCTGGAGAGGAGAAAGGACAACTTGAGCTATGATTGCTTTGGTGCCCGAACAGTGGCCAGACTGGGAGATCCATCCCTTCACTGTGCTCAGCGGTAACTTGTCCAGGCAGGCTGTTTCTCTGCTGTTGGATTCCAGCCATTTCTCAAGTTCAAAACCACCTCTGAGAACCCCCCCTGGACTCTGAAGATGCTGCAACAGCCCGGGGCACTCATGGTCCCTGGGGGTTTCCGGGACACTCCAGGTGGTGTGGTTTTCAACTTGGACACCTTCTTTTAGAAATTCATCCCTTATCTGTCCTCAATCTTCCATTTTCCTTTGTGGTCCCCAGTGTTGGGTTGCCAGCACATGCTCCAATAATTCTTGTTGATTTCCTGGAAGAGTCACCCTCAACTCGCTGGGTCAGTCATTCCCCAGCTCACACATTTCAGCAATGAGTTAAACTCTCTGAAGTTAAATAACACTGAAAAAACATGCTTTAAACTTGAGATAAGTACAAATTCTTTTCAAACTGTCATTTCCAGATAAGAAAGCCCTTCCATTTGTGCTGACCAGAAATAGGACAATTTTTTCCCCCATGAAAACCTAATCTTTACTGCATGTGAGCTCAGTCTTCTGGTACCTTGGCAATACATTTCCTCTCATATTCTCCTAATGTAAGAGAAAGTGGGTAAGTTTGGGTGAATTAGATGATTTTCCTGAAATTATTTAGTGTACTACGCCCTACTCGGTTGATTTCCAACCTGTTAACGATGAAGGGGACAAAATATTAGCACCACGGTGTTCTTCTCAAATAAGATGTCACTACCAACACATTGCAAACCATGTGTTGAATTTAAATTTGAGTTCACTTTACGGCACTGGAAAGATTTTACATTCACCAAGCCACACTCTATGATCCAGGGCACTATTCTATGCAATGGCAACCTGTGGCCATGCAAGACAACAAACGTTTAAATGCCCACAGAGGGAAAGAACTTAGCATAGAATCTTGCAGTAAGACATTTATTGACTTGAATGCCCATTTGTACAGAGAGGTAGGAGTGTATGTGTACGTGAAATTGAAATATAAATCACATAGCATAAAATTCACCCTCTTAAAGTATATGATTCAGTAGTTTTTAGTATACTCAGAATTGTGCAGCCGTCACCGCTAATTCTAGAACATTTTCTTTACCCCCAAAAGAAAGCCCATACCTACCCATTAGCAGTCAATTACCATTTCCTCTTCCCCCAGCCCCTGGCAACCTACTAATCTACTTTCTATCTCTATAGATTTGCCTATTCTAGACATTTCATACAAACGAAATCATACGACATGTGGGTTTTGTGACTAGCTTCTTTCACTTAGCACAGTGTGTTCAAGGTTCATCCATGTACCATGTATCAGAATTTAATTCCTTTTTATGGCTGAGTAATATTCCATTTTATAGATCTACCCCCTCTCCCTTAACTCATATTTAAAATGAAGCCATTTCTCCAGTTTACTGTCAAGTAATAATTTGACAATAGGAAAGGTGACCATTGTCTCATATTGATCCTGTTTCACAGGATCTTCCTGACTATCCAGTGATCTGCGGAGGGTCCTAGACGAGAGCTGAAGAAAATGCACTCTGCGACCTGAAATGGCATCATCCATCTGCAATACTCTCCCGGGGCGGAGCCAGATGCCCTGGTGGATGGAGCCCAGAGCTTGTTAGACGAGGTGAGACACCATGAGGCGTGACTCCACAGAAATAAAATAACAGACTCTACAAGCAAGATCACTGATTTTCAGTGATATCTTACACTGGTAAAAAGTAAAGCAACCACGTGCCAAATGCTTATTGTTGTGAGAACAGGTATAACAGGGCCACTAATGAGCTAGGATTTCTCTATTCTACCAGGAATAGTAAATTTTGGTTCTTTAACATATGGAGAGGCAAATTATTTTCTGCAATGATTATTGTTAGATAATAAAGCACATGCATGTGCGCATGCTCCCTCCCTCCCTCTCCCTCTCTCTCTCTCTCTCTCTCTCTCTCTCTCCCTATCTTCTGAGACCTATTTTCTAATTGTGGTTCTGTTGCACTAATTAGCTCCAGAGTCTTGAGTGCTCGGCAGCCTCGTCTGTAAATGGAGGTCACTAGTAACTGCCTTGACCACCTTGCAGGCCTGTTGTGAGAATTAACTATATACGAGATCACTTGCAAATGCTACAAGTATTATACAAAGTCAGGATTTTGTGGTAGTTCACTGTTCACTGGGACACAGACCATCTCATCCAATCGTACTAGGATCACTTGATTCTCTTCCTTCCATGATCTGCAAAAACATTTGGGTCCACAATTAATTGGAAGAAAGCATGAATTCCTGTGAGCACAGTGAGGATGAGAAGATGCAGTTAGTTCTCTGCGTGGACATGTTACTACTCTTGCTCTGCATGCGTGTGCTATACACAAAACAAGAAAGGGAGATTTGGCATTTCAGCTTGTCTTTTGCAAATTACATTTCCAATGGTGACAAAAAGATTATTTGTCACGCAAGCACCATGGGATAACCTATGTTTCTCTCACTAGATAATAGGTCAGCCCAGAACAGGACCTACTCACTGCTTATGGCTATTGCAACATAACATACTCAAAATCCCTACACCAAAAGGAAGGAAGGGGATAAGAGCCTCCAATTTATGAGGTCAATTAGCCTCACAAGAACATCATTAACATTTGTTCCTTGGCTTTGTGAAAAGGCAATTTTTTAATCAGTCAAAAAGCAAACCAAAACAAAGCCACCAATTTTTAATTCCTCAGAGAATCAAGGAAAAGGATTTTGCTCAATTCCATTGTGATTCCATTTCCCACACTCTAGGAGTTCAGCAGGAGGGGGTCTAAAAGCAAGTCTCCATCCTGTCCTGTCATCCATCCCTTCCAAGGTAGCAGGACATGGGCGCCCTCGTAGGCATGAATGGAAGGCATGGCAGCATCTAGAGGACTAGCCTGGGCTTCCTCTGAGGGTCTTTCTTACATCGTGGGGTATACAGACCTTCATAGACACTGTTGCACATTCCTCCCCAGAGAGCAGAAGTGGCACAGTAAATTACGTCACACAAGGACAGGTGCCACCAGCCCTTCTGGAAAGATCAGATGTGCCCAGGCCAGTTGACTGTCTGGGTGCAGTGACATAAGACAGAACAAGAAAGCCGGAGACCTGACAAGAAAAGCAGGGCCCGCCCTAGCCCTCTGTGGTGTTACACAAATTAGATGCTCCGCTGAGGGAGGAACATAAAAGAATGTCCCAGCGTGCAGTCTGGCAGGTGCCTGCTCAGGGAAGGCACTGCACCTGAGGGGGACAGGTGACAGCATGTCTTGGGTGAACAGTGGAGTGCTCAGTAGCATGGACAGCCCCTGGGGGGACAGGAATTGTGCAAGAGAGCAGAGAGGCGGAGAGAAAGTCAAGCCCACCCTTAGTCTGCCCACGGAATAGCCCCGCAGGCTAGGGTAAGGGGACAGGGACAAACCTCTTCCTTTACCCTCAAGACTACTGTTTTCAGTTTGACACATTTGCTTTTTTTTTTTTTCTTCCTGTGCTGCCTCCATTTTGGAGCTACTTTGTAGCTGTTGATAACAACCACTATTTTGTTGCTGTTTCTTTCCTGATGAAGCAGCAGGTAACAATCTGTACCCAGGAAAAGAAGTTTGCTGGAGGAAGAGCTCTCCTGGGGACACCCACCAAAGACAGGAGGCAATTCATAGCAAAAGGATGCCCCCGCCACCGCATCAACGGACATCTGTGACCTAAGCCGAAAGTCTGTTGTAGCTTCCTGTTATCATCTGCTGCTAGAGCAGAAGGGAGGGGGGAGAGGGAGGAGGAGGAGAGAAGGAAGGGAGAGGAAGGTTGCTTCAGAGAAGAGCTTAGAGCAGGGATGGAGATAGCAAACTCGAGTATCTCCCGCTAATTTGCCCCTGGACTTCTTAATTAGGAGGCTGGTTGTAAATATCTTCAGACCTCACCTGCATTTCTAGGTTAATTAGCAGAAGCTTTTAAAGATGTGCCATTTATAGCAAGATCTTCCTAAAAAGAATCTTGCTGTTGAAAACAAAACTGAAAGCAAGTGATGATAAATAAAGCTACAATGTGAGTGTTTGCTCTGTGCTGAGTGTCACATGCCAGTTTCCAGAAAGCATCTCCAGAAAAATGAACTCCTGGCTCTAAGCCCTTAGATCCAGGACATGAGAATTGCAGGACTCAGATCCCTAGAGCCACAGAGACTCTAGGAGTCCGGCAGCCCAAGTCGTAGATTTATATGTATATTTTTAATGCTTGTACTTAAGGGAAAACTGAGACTCAAAGGAGTTGTGAGACTTGCCCAAGGTCACTCAGCTGGTGAGTTCTAAGAGCAGATGCAGATTCCCCATCACCTGGAGCCTTTTCCATCAAGCCACCTGGGGTCCCTTCCGCCTGCCCGCCTTCAAGCCGACAAGATGCGCAGGGTTTACAACTATTAAGGAATGATCCAGAGAGAGAGAACTCAGGAGCCGGTGGAGCTTCGGAGGTCACATCCCAGTCCCTTTCCCTGGGACACGAAGCCATCCCTAAAGGGCCTGCACTACTGCCCAAAATTACTCAGGAATCAGTGACACAGCTGGGCCTGGAGCTTCTCTTTTTGATCATCACCCTGCAATCTTTCTCGTTCTGGGGTCTGGTGGCATCTCAGGCATTAGGGACCCTCCAATGGTCGTGAGTATTAAATTAAAACCACACCAGGGCTGCAGGCCTCACAGGGGTGATACTTATATTATTTCCCTGGTTTACTGGAACAGGTTGAATGGGGAACCCCTCTTCCCCAAAGGACACATCCACATCAAATCTCTGGAACCTGTGAATACTAACTTATTTGGGGAAAGGGTCTTTGCAGCTGTAATTAAGCTAAGGATCCTGAGATAAGGAGATCATCCAGCATTATGTGGGTGGACCCTAAGTCCAATGCCATGTGTCCTTATGAGAGCAAGAAGAGGGAAGTTTCACAGAGAGAAGGGGAGGCAACACAGAGAAGGCAGCCACATGAAGATGAAGGCAGAGATCGGGGTGATGCTGCCGCAAGCCAAGGAATGCCGGGAGCCTCCAGGAGCTGGAAGAGGCAAGGACAGACACCTCTCCCGGCTAGAGCCTTCAGGGACAGCATGGTCCTCCCACATCTTGATTTGAGACTTCTAGCCTGCAGTACTTAGAATAAATTCCTGCTGTTTTAAGCTACTTACACCACTGTAACAGCAGACACAACTAATACAGTTATACTCTCTGTGGATGAAATAAGTTAAAAAAAAAAATCCACAGAAACCCAAGGTTCACAGTATTTGCAACAAATCTACCATCACAATGTTTCACCACCACCAAGGTTCGAGAATGACAGGCAGAGGCAGGAGTGTGTGGCGTCCAGTCCTGCTTTACATTGGTAACCAAGCCAAACTGACTCACAAGCTGTCACGTGTCAGCGTGATAACCCTGCAGGACGTTTTTCTAGCTCGCACACCCATCCGAGGGGGACAGCGCGCCTGCTGGGTGGATCTGAATCTGAGGCTGGACCGTGGTGCAAATGACTCCCAGACGTCCCAACTCCAGAGGCGTTGTAGGGAAGGTCTCCAAGTCCTAAACCTCATGGAACAGCCTCCACTGAGACCTGAAGCCAGTTTGGGAAGAGGCCGTTGTGGCCGCAGTGAACACTGTACTACTTGGGTCTCGAGGGAGCAGAGTAAGCAGATGTTTCTTCAAAATGGCATGTTCTTGGATCTAGCTTTAGATATTCCTTCCAGAGCTGCTGAACTGTCTGAAGGCAAACAACACGCATGCGCATGCACACACCCACACACCCAGCCCTTCTGCCTCCCCAACTCTTTCTGGGGGACACAGCTCCACATGTGGATCTGGGAGACAGCTGCTGCCATCTGTGCCTTTTGCAAACACGGCCGTCTCAGATGTGGGCAGTATCCTCCAGCCTCTCTTCCTACGGCTGAACATCTGGGAAACGGCTCTGGTGTTTTACTGTTTTAAAGTGAAATTTCCCAATTGCTCCTAACTCAACAGGTTTATTTCAATCCTGCAAAGGTGATCAAACTTGGGAACCCCAAGGGAAATGCCGCTGGGCCCCACTCTGGGCACCACCTGGGGAGGGAGGGGGCTGATTCAGGGCACAGGAGGGGAGGCACCATGCACAGACTTTGAGTGCTGTGATGTGACTGCTCGCACTTCAGGCTGCCCTTTGCGTGGGTCACGGCCATCTTCTGCAATAGCTTTCCTGGGGATGTGCTTCTCCCCAAGCCAAAACCTAGTTCTGAAGTGTCCTTGGGCTAACAATGAAAGCTTTATTGGAAAGGCTATGAGAGAACTCCTTCCACCCTGTGTGTGTGGAGGGTGAAGGTCCATTTCATTTTTTAAAAGCTTATTTCATTACTATTTTTAGAGACAGTGTCTTCCTATGTTGCTCAGGCTGGCCCTGAACTCCCAGGCTCAAATGATCCTTCAGCCTCAGCTTCCCCAGTAGCTGGGACTGCAGGTACCAGCACACCTGGCTTAGTGGGGGGCCATTTCTCAGGTCCCAGTCCAGATAGTGCCACGAGCACTTTGCACCTAGATGTCTACAGTAGCCTGCTAACCGGCCTCCTTGTCTCCATCTTCACCCCTTTCCCAGACATTTTTTTTTTTAATTTGAAGTGAAATTCACATACTATGAAATTAACTATTTTTTTTCTTTTTGTTTTTGAGACAGGTTTGTGCTTTGTTACCCAGGCTGGAGTGCAGCAGTGGCATCATCACAGTTCACTGCAACCTCAATTTCTGGAATCAAGCAATCTTCATGCCTCAGCCTCCCAAGTGGCTTGGAATACAGGCATGCATCACCACACCTGGCTAACTTTTAACTTTTTTTATAGAGATGGGAGTCTCGCTATGCTACCCAGGCTGGTCTTAAACTCCTGGCCTCAAGTGATCCTCCTGCCTCAGCCTCCCAGAATGCTAGGATTACAGATGTGGGCCACTGTGCCTGGCCGAAATTAACCATTTCAAAATGAACAATTCAGTGGCACTCAGTATGTTCATCCACAATGCTGTGCAATCAACTCCTCTTCCTAATGCCAAACATTTTCATCACCCCAAAAGGAAACCCCATATCCATTAAGCAGTTCCTCCCCATTTTCCCTCTCCCCACCCCCAGCCCTTGGCAACCATCAATCTGCTTTCTGTCTCTATGGATTTACCTATTCTGGATATTTTACATAAACAGAATCATACAATCCGTGGCCTTTTGTGACTGGTTTCTTTTACTCAGCACAATGTTTTCAAGGCTCATCCATGTTGTAGTAGGCATCACTGCCTCGTTTAAGGCTGAACAATACCCCATTGTAGGAATGCACCATGCTTTGTTTATACATTCGTCTGATGATGCACATCCGGGTTGTTTCCACCTCTTGGCTGATGTGAACAGTGCTATGACCAGGTATGTACCTAGATTTGAGAACTCCCATCATTCTTTGGACAACAATCTGATCCAGCTACAGTCACTTCGATGACTTCCCGCCACTCTTCAGGTAGAGCCCAAGCTGCTGAATGGGACCCCCTGAGGTGCTGTCACTGGGCCCTCCGTACTCTTCCAGCATCATCCCCACACCTGCTCCTGCCCGACTCACATTCTGTTTCTCGTGTGCCACGCTTGCCTCACCTCTGAGCCTCTGCAGGTGCTGCTCCCTCTTCGCAGAACCCTCTTCCTCTGGCGAAGAGGCACCCACATTTGACAACAGCCATGTCCTTGTCTCCCAAATGCAATGAGCTACGCTAGGACCCAGCACAAGCCAATGTCAGCCCCTGTGTGTCACGGGAAGGCTACACGGGACCTTTGCCGTGGAATCTGGGGAGAGCGAGAGCAGCCCAGAAACACCACGGGGGGGCCCTTGGCTTTACGTCTGTGTCTCAGAAACATGCCCTGCTGGATTCAGTGCCCTGGTCCCTGATGAAGTGAGGTGACAAGCTGCAGGGCCAGGTGGTCGTCCCCTCAGCTACAGGGCTCCCAGGACACATCCTCCACCTTGGCGTGTGGGACATGAATGAGGCAGTCTTTGTTTTTCCATTAGACCTGGTTGACACCCTATGGGCCTGTGAGAAGCGGGTCAGTGGGTCCCTCTGAACCCTGGCCCCAGGATTCCCGACGGCCTCTCCTTGCCCCAGAGGAACGGGCTCAGCCCAGAGGCTGAGAAAGCAGGAACAGAGCTCTCCGTCTCTGCTTGAGGCGGCCGCACCTGAACTTGACAGGCTCCGCCCCAGCCACAGGGTGCTGGGGTCCCACGGGATGTGGTTTTTGAAAGGTGGGGCAGTCTACACCTCCCCTTTCCCCCACACTTCCTTTCTTCGCTTCCATTCTGAGCCTCTGCTCTCTGAGTCTGCACATGCCTACACATGTGTGTACACATACATACACACATGGCTCTAACACCCTCGTTTCCTCTGTTCTAACTTCTAAAAACAAAAATGATCTAATACAACCTTTCCTTCTACATAATTCCCAGTAGAACCTTTATAACATTTATTTTTCCCCTTCAAATTCTCCATCATTGCAATCTCCACATGAGCATTTGGCAGAAACTGCCTTTGAGGACAGTGCAGCACGTTCATTCTCAAAGACAATCATCTGCAACTACTTTTTCCCTCCATGTGTAAAAGAAAAAAAAAAGATGGCGAGGATGGAAAAGAGGTGCTCTCTGGTGTTTCTGAGGGCCTCCGAGTCAGTGGCGGTGGCTGTGAGGGGCGCCCGTCTGTCACTTACCTCCAGGACCTTCCCTGTGATGAACTGCTGGCATGCTTCACATTTCACCCCAAAGAGGCACTGGTAGTCCTTTTCACAGTACGGGGCGCCGTCCCTGCGAGACAAAGCGCGGTCAGCTCCGAGGACGCAGCCGAGGGCTGGAGAAGACCCAACCACACTTCTCTGCGCGCTTTTCCACCGAACAGTAGCAGAACGTACTTGCCCCACTCGCATGCACACGCCTGGCGGCCTGGCCAGACGCGATCAGAACCACAAACAGACCGATCCAGAGAGAGCCACACAGAAAGGACAGCCAAGGATGACCCCTGCTGCTTCCTTGATTGTCCCAGAACCAACCAGCGACATCCCACCATCGTTCTGTTTCTCCACCAGCCCAGATTGGCTTCAGAGGTGGGCTCGGTGTTCAGCTACCCTTGAGTGGCCGCACGCGGGGCCAGAGCCTCCCCGCAGCCTCCAGAAACCACCTCCTCAGCTCTCAGGAGGCCTCGCGGCCCAGGGCCTTCCCTCCACTCGAGCACCCTCCTCCATTTACCTCAGAGCACAGTAAAGATGTCATTTTCTGTGTGTTACTGCACGGAAAAGTTACAAAGCTCCACCCTAGACAGCCAGGTTACCTACGGACACACAGCTTTCAACGTTTGTGTGAAAGCTGGGCCTTCCTCTTCCTCCTTCGGCTGCCCATCAGGGCCACCTGAGGAGCGTCTCGTTCTAACACAGGTGTTTCAGCTGGACCCTGGACCCCTGGAATTAGATTTCTAGCAGATGGGGCCCAAACTATGTTTTTTTGTTTCATTACATTTTTAAATCAAATGCATTTATTTTTTTGAATAGGTGATTTCACATGATTGGAGAAATGTTTTAAAAGCATAAAGAAGGTATATGGTGGAAAATTCTCCCTCATTGCCAGGCTACAGTTTTTTTTAACTTCACTTTCTTCCTTAGCTCTAGCTGCTATGCATTGTTATGGAACATGAGTCCATCCCTGGCAGGCTGTCTTGTGCCCTAGTGGGCTCACTGCCTAGGCCTTGTGTATTTTTTGGCTGGGGTCGGGGTGTCTGCAAACATGCTCGAGCCCTGGAAGGAGGAGAAAGGTTTACTAGTTCCACATAGGAAAAAAAAAAAAATAACAAAAGGAAAATCATTAAATGCTTACTTGGTTACAACATACAGTGTAACACTGACAGCCTCATTAACTGTTAAACTAGGCAATGATTAATAACTCATTAAGTTTATAGTAGCCAAATCATGGCAAAAGCAAAAGAATAAAGTTCTTTTGAAAAGTTTTATAGCACAAAGTTCACGCTGATTGCAGGACGTGAATGTATTTGAGCACATGTGACGGGGTGGGGGAGCCCTGGCAGCAGGACATCCGGATGGCCCACAGTGGCCCCACGCCCGCTCACGGGGTCCTCGAGCCTTTGGCCCAGGCTTACTTGCTGATGTACTCCCCGGTGAGGACCTTTCCGCAGGACTTGCATTTAAAGCACCCCAAGTGCCACTGTTTATCCAGCGCCAGCAGCGCCTGCCCGTTCTTGATGTCTCTTCCACAGCCGGCACAGTCTGCAAGAGAACAGCAGCCCGCAGTTACTGCACGTTTGCTTTGCTAACACAAGGACACAGACCAGCTCGACCCCACCGTGCGCCCACCACACACGCAGGCAGGATTTGCTCAGGCACCCTCTCCTTCCGATTCTTTCCCTCCACTAGATCCTTCCCAGTGAAGTCTTGCGAGCCATATCCTCACACAGCACGGAAGCTTCATGAACCCCAGTGGATCTAAGGGGACAGATGTCTTTCACCTGTTTAGTTCCTTGGGGGTTACTTACCACATTGACTGCCACACTAGAGAAAAAATTTTTTCCCTGGGGCCATGGTGTTTTATTAAAACAAAACGATCCTTTCTAATTTGTTATTGTTTTCTGTGCATGAGTTACATGCAACGCAAGCCATGGTTTCAGAATTAAATTGTCACGATTAATGGTAACAATAAGAACATCAACAAGTAAGAATTTCACGAACCAACTGCAAGGTTTTGCTTCACGAGGCCCCCGGGGTTAAAACTAGCCTGAGTTAAATACAACTCACATGGCAGTCAATGTGTTAAGCACCCTTTGAGCTCCAGGTGGCCCAGATGATATTTAATCAGAGTGTCTTGGCTGGGATTTTAAGAAAGTGCCCACAGACCTTTATTGAGGGCACGTGAACAGCTAAGCGCCTTATGCTGGGTGCCTTGCTTCATGCTGTATATGTAATTCCTGGAACGTTCTCCTTAAATCTCAATTTTGTAAACGGGCCTCTACTTCCTTATCAACCTAAACCAGGCTCTCAAAGATTTGTGATCATCTGTTAAATGGCTTTTAATTTCTTAGCTGTAAATTCTCCTTGGCAGGCTCCTGAAAGGAAGGTAAAAGTGAAAGTATTTCTTCATGGTAAAGACCGTGCGCCTGGACCTGAAATCCAGCTCAACTCCCTGCTGGCTGGCTCTGTGACCAGGGCAAGTGACTCCCTTTCTAAGCCTTGCTTTCTTCAAAGGGAAGTGGGGACATTAGTGGCACCTGTGTCTAGCCTCTGAGGAGGATTCAGTGAAATAATGGCTTTAGCACAATGGATGGCACTTCAGAAGTGACTCTTATAAACATTTGCTATTGTCATAACTGCCATTATTATCCTGATTATCCACCGCTTCATTGTGTTAAGGAAGTTGAGTATTTAAAAGAACCCAGAAGAATGCAAAATGGTGCAGCCTTTTTGGAAAACAACATCTACAAACATTCAAAATCCACATACAGGAGAAAATGAAAGCAAACATTGTGGGCAGGTTGGCCACGATGTCCCCAGCTGATCACAGAAAACTCTCACAGCATAAAGCACTGTCTAGGCAAGGCCACTCTGGCCAGGTTTGGAACAAGACAGACAAGGCTGCTCGGTACACAAAGTGATGAGACACCCCCCCCCCTCTTCTGACCACCTCTGTGACTGCTGCTCCTTTGCTGACACTTTTAGCCCAACTTCAATTCTCTCTCCTCCTAGAAAAACTTAAGAGACCCCAAAACCAACCTGCTCCTGCTTTTTGCTTGTTTTTGTAGTGACGGGGGTCTCAGTGTATTTCCCAGGCTGGTCTTGAACTCCTGACCTCAAGCAATCCTCTCACCTCGGCCTCCCAACGTGCTGGGATTATAGGCGTGAGGCACTGCGCCCCACCACTCTTACTTTTTGACAACACCTAACCTAGAACTGCTTCTGCTCCCTTGAATACTCCCTAATGTTACCCAGAACAAACCCATATCCAAAAAAAAAAAAAAAAAAAAAAACTCCTCCAAACTGCCCTCCAGAGCAGTTAGTTAAGTAAACTTGACTTTTTTTTTTTTTTTTTTTACTAGAGGTGTGTTTCTGGTGATCTTAATCAGTGGTGTTAACATACCTTGAGAACCAGCAATTTCATGTTTAAGATTTTATTCTACAAATACACTTGCAAAAGAGTATGTGTGTGCCCTGCAGCATGTTCTTAACAACAAAAACTGATAATAGCCTATAAGGATATCCATGAAGGGCTAAATTACAGTATAGTCAACGGAATACTATGTGCTGTTAAAAAGAATGAGGTAGATTTGTGGGCTGACGTGGAAAGATGTTCAAAATAGATCAAGTAAAAAAAAAAAAACAAGCTGTAGAACAGTAGGCATAGCATAAGCTCATTCACAGAAAAGCAGTAAAGAAAACAGTATGTGTGTGCTCTATTCTCAGAATAGAATATTGATGGGGAAAACAGAAAAAATTCTTAAGAAACTTCCCCCTGTGGAGGAGAATTTTACTTTTTATTTTACATTCTCTGCATTGGTTAAATTTTTTAAACCATGAAAACTTTTTAAAAATTTAGTAAATAAGTACTTATGAAGTTAAAAATATAAGTTCTGACTGCTGCTGATTAGAATTTCTTAATCTAATACACATCTGAGAGTATATTAGATGGTCACAAAATATTAAGCATTTTTAAAAAAAATCTGGGGTGCATAGGCATTCCAATATCTCACCAAAAATTTTATAAAAGGAATCTCACACCTGGTAATTTACTATAAAGATGAAAACAGAAGGCCATGATATTTGTTTAAAAATATAATTTTAAATGGTAGGAACAAAGTATGGATTTAGGAAAATTGACAAGTTTCTTCAAAACTGAAAATTTTCTTTGTCTTATTATGGAATTCCCACTAGGTGGCAGCAAAGATTTAAATAATAAGGAAGATGCTGGGTAAGAGTTTTTTAAAGCAGAAAACAAACTTTAGTGAAGACTGTGGGGCTCGGGGAGGTTGGCAGAGGTGCTGGAGGTCCCCCTGCGGCACCAGCAGTAAGGTCTGGGGACATGGAGGGTGAGGAGAAGGTAAGAGTATGGGGCTTTGGTTTTAGGAAGATTCGGGCAAGTTACTCTCTCTGAATCCTCATTTTTTTCATCTGTGAAATGCTGATAATATTAATAGCAGCCACTTTTTCGGTTGCTATAAGGAAGAAAAGAGATCGTGCATTGTAAAGCGCTTTGCACAACACTTACAATGCTTGGTACGTGTCAGCCACTCAGTAGGCTCCCCTTTCCCTTGGTTAGAGCAGAGCCAGGACAAGGAACCAGGTTTCTGGACTCTAAGTCTTGCTCCCTTTACAAGAACCTCAGTGCCCACATATCCCAGAGCTATGAAAGCAGCGAAGGCACAGTATGAGAACAAAGACCGCTGTGATCATTCTGCCCTGAGCGTTTCTAGGAACCAGGCGCCATGTGAGGGCTCTGTACACATGGCACCATGCAGTCCTCACAATCCTTGCAAAGCCCCCTGACCCCACCGGTGTGGTCTCTGTCACCCAGATCCTCCGTGCCCTGCACCGTGCCTCCTGGAGGGCGGCCATTCTGTAACCGATTTTGAGAATGTTCTTTAGAGCAACATTCCCTGAATGCTGAATGCCAGCTGGTAACACCGGGCTGAAAGCAGAGATGGAGCAAAGCCTCCTTCATCCCAAACCTTAAGACACAAATCAAGCAAATCAACAAAGCCTGCCTCCTCGATAAGAGAACGCCAGCCCACATCAGTGTTCCACCCAGGGTGTTCTGCGGCATTTCCCAGAGGCTCCCTCTCCTCTCTGGACAGAGCCATGGTCTTCGCTTGAACTTGATATAGCGCTGGGGAAAGTAGAAAAGATGCAAAGGCAAAAGATTTGTGGGGATGGCTCACTCCTTCCACGCTCCCTCCAGCTAAGCTCTTTAATAAAGAACAAACTGTCCTACTCTCTATCTTCATGTTTTTCAGCTGTTGAGAAAATTGTTTCCACATCACTGAAGCAGCTGCTGATAAATATAGAAAGCTGGTGATTGGCACTGGAATTAGTGCCGAAGTCAGAAATAGGTGAATATGGAGGAGCATCAAGGAAATAAAACCCGCCAGCAACTCGCCAGTGTTCTACCAAGGGAAAATGATGACCACATGTGGGGAAAAAGAAAAAAAATCCACCCCTAAACACTTTGCCCCAAGCCCTTGACTCTTAGCATCAAGAGTCAAGGAAAAGCAGGGATTTGGCTACTCGTGTCCAAGTTGAACTAATAATCCATGTACTCACCTGGTTCCATATTTATATCATGTTGTTCAAAGGCAAAAAATGTCCTTAACACTAGGATCCTGCCTGTTTCCCTGTATCAATTTTTTTGGCATAGGGCCACAGACACCTGGGGCTGCAAAAGTTGAAGCAGTGGACATCGGCTCTCGGGAAGGAGATCGGTGCTCTCGAGCTGAGAGATGTCATCACTTATGCTCCTGCCATCCCGGATCCCTGTGTTCTCCTTGAGAACTATTTCTGTCTTCCTGGAATTTCCCACTTGGGAAGAGTAAGGGCCAAATGTCTTACTGTGCAGAGAAGCTGAGCACATGGAGCCACAGGAAAGAGGACTGCGTGGCACCTATATTTTCACTCTCCCCAACTGTCCTGGGCTTGCAGCTTCGGATGTGCCCAGAGCCACTCATGAAGGTGGCAACTGCATTAAACGCAGCAGGATCAAAGGATCCTTTCCAGGATCAAAGTTTCCAGACTATGGAATGGGACACTTTTTCTGGTGTCTCAGAATTGTTGGGTAAGGCCTCAGAGCTGAGAACAATGGTGATAAGTATTCCATCCTTTTAATAGACTGTTAACTAGAGTACTTTATCCCTGGCCAGGACTCAAGTTAAGGAGCTTCAAGAAAAAAACAAATTTAAGTTCCAGGGTTTGGCTAATTTGAGGTCCTGAGTTTAATGTCATCTTGTCATTCAGTTGTTCCTACAGCACATGGATGTCCCAGTCTTTTTTTTTTTTTTTTTTTTTTTTTTTTGAGACAGAGTCTCACTTTGTTGCCGGGGCTAGAGTGAGTGCCGTGGCATCAGGCTAGCTCACAGCAACCTCAGACTCCTGGGCTTAAGCGATCCTACTGCCTCAGCCTCCCGAGTAGCTGGGACTACAGGCATGCGCCACCATGCCCGGCTAATTTGTTCTATATATACTTTTAGTTGGCCAGATAATTCATTTCTATTTTTAGTAGAGACGGGGTCTCGCTCAGGCTGGTCTCGAACTCCTGACCTCGAGCAATCCACCCGCCTCGGCCTCCCAGAGGGCTAGGATTACAGGCGTGAGCCACCGCGCCCGGCCAATGTCCCAGTCTTGTGTAATAAAAGGGTGGAATGTGGGAGAATACTTATTCTACTTAGAGAGAAAGAAGGGACACAGGAGAAAGGTGACCAGAACATAGATCAGATTCTGTTAGGTTAACAAGCTGCCTTCGACACAGATCAGCCCCTGACACATGGATTCCTCCACGGGAATAACTGTTTGGAGGCACGTGGTGATGGCCTGCTTTATACAAGACAAATAGTTCCAATTGCTAGGGTTGCCATCCCCCCATAGGTCTAAGTGTTAGTCGCCAACTTGTTCTGATGCTTGAACTGACCACATGCATCCAGGTACTAGCCTGGCCTTTGCAGGCCATTTGAGTTTACAACACGTGAATTAAAAACCCAGATTTTCCTTATGTTATTTTGCATAAGAGTTGGTCTACAGTTTTAACATCTCTAAGGTGTAACAGATTTGGGGTATTTGAAAACCTTTCCTTGACCCAAAAAAAGCCCCATCATTAGTGGTGATGAGAATGTTGGTCTAGCAAGTGGATATTGTTGAATGCTGACCTTCATCTTCATCCAGGCTGTTCAGTGTTGCCAGGTCCCAAATAAGACACCTAGGAGCTGACAAATATTGACTGGCCGCGGTCCATGCTTTTTATTTACACCAAGTCCCTGAAATGAGTCCATAACTTTCTTTTTTTAAGCATGTCATGGTTGTAGGGGTAACATAAGAAAGGACAGAGTACAAAACAGAATGGGAAACTGCAAATTTGTTAGCCTAAGCACTATTCAAGAATTAGTTTTTAAAACTGCTTTTTAACTTTTGAAATTCTATGCTGCCATTAGCCAGCAAAGCAACGTGAGGTCAGAAGACATACACCAGGTGGGGGAGTCGAGCTGCCACGTAGAGGCAGTGTATTTCCACTCTGTGAGATGGGGCCCCTCAATGCTATAAATATTTTACATCTTAGGTTCACTAAAAATGACCCAGAATGATGTCGGAAGACTTATGTGGTGCCCGAGCATATAACCTTGAACTAGACGGACGCCCCTGCTTAGGTCAGTGGCTCCCTTTGCTGTCTTGATGGCCACAGTGGAAACATCGTACGCCAGAGCAGCCGCTGACGTGCTATTTTAAGTGAAAGTTGTCTTTGGAAAACAATACTGCACAACAAACAAGTTTTCACAGGCCATAACAGCAACAGGTCATCAGCCTTCAGCAGGAAAACAGCAGGCGGACAGGGCAGCAGCCGTATTCTAAGTCCTCTATAACCTAAAACTTGGCAACAAATCCTATCTTTCCTCTGTTTTAAGTACATATCGTATATAATTGCAGAGTTTTAATTACTTTGGTCATAGTGTTCATAAATAGAGAGTATTTACACATTTGAACTTCCAATTCTTTCATTTCGGTTTTTGTTCTTCATAATATCCTTCTCTCTACTTTAGATTTATTGTGATTATTTTTCTAATTTTTTTATTTGTGCGAATTTATGGGATACATGAGAAATTTGTTACATGTATATACTGCACAGTGATCAAGGCAGGGTATTTGGGGTCCCCATCACCTGATTATAATACACTTTTTGAAGCATAGTCATCCTACTCTGCTACCAAACATTGAATTTATTCCTTTTATCTTACTGTGCGTTTGTACCCACCTCTCTTCACCACCCCGCCACCCCCAGTCTCTGTTGTCTATTTTTCCACTCGCTCCCTCCAAGTGTCGAACTTCCAATTCTAATCCCTGAACCTGTGCCCATAGAATTCTGTTAGGAACATTTGGGTTCTCAAGGTCAAGAAGCCGTGGCCTTTAGCTAGCACTGGGTGTGTCTTCTTTCCCCTGTATTCATGACCAGGATGTGAACAGGAAATTAAAGGGAGTCAGATTGTTTGTCTTTCCTCTAAATTAATTAAGAATATATTAAGCAGGAGTCCCATGGCTAGAGCTGCTACGCATGACCAGTGTGCAGCAAAGGTAGTCTGGGGTGGACTTAATTCCAGCCCAGATCCATACCCCAGAAGCATCAGAACTCAGAGTCTGAGAGTTTCTGCTAATTATGGGTGGAGGAGACCCCTGAACGACCCCTACCCTGCCACTGCACCCGGGACTCTGACCGATTCTGGAGCAATAGAGAGAAGGGATAAAAAAGAGGAGGACCAAAGAGTGGGAGAGGGAACAAACGAGAGGAAGAGAGGCCCCGCGGATGAACTCTGCCACCTGCAGCCACCTGAGGCCTTTCAGCGGTGCCTGTGCCACAGCCTGCCACGCCATGGACACTAGTGGGCACCAGCCCAGTAATTTCTGGGAGAGCTTCAGAAAACTGACAGTCACTGCTTTTGAGATTTGGGATAGTCCTTAGCAAATCCCTTTTAAAATTGTACCAAGATCCAAAAGAATTGATAACAAGTACTCAGACAAATATTTGCAGATGCATGCTCACTGTAGCATTATTCACAATAGCCAAAGCTGGAAATGACCTAAATGTCCATTGACAGATGAATAGAGAAACAAAATGTCATATTGCCATATAATGGAATAGTATTCATTCAAGAAAAGAAATGAAGTACACTAAGTCCTCATTTAACATCATCGATAGGTTCTTGGAAACTTAAGTGAAATGACATATAACAAGCCAATTTTTTTTCTCATCAATGTTCTAATGAGACAACATTGAAGGAAACATTATTCAAAGACTTGCTGTACGTCGTTTCACTTAAAGTTACAGTTTCAAGAACCCATTGATGATGTTGAGTGAGGGCTTCCTGTACAGTCACGCACTGCATAATGACGTTTCAGTTGGTGGTGGGCCGCGTATATGACTGTGATCCCATAAGATTATAGCAGAGCTGAAACATTCTTGTCACCTAGTGGCATCGCTGTTGTAACGCTGTAGTGCAACTCATTATTTACATGCGTTTAGATATACAAATACCAGTGTGCTATAAGCCTACAGTATTCTGTACAGTTATAGACTGTAGAGGTTTGTAGCCCAGGGCAATAGGCTGTACCATATAGCCTGGGAGTGTAGTAGGCTATACCATCCAGGTCTGTGTGAGTTCACTCTGTCATGTTCAAGCAATGATGAAACTGCCTACCCTCAGAATGTATCCCTGTAGTTAAGCAGTGCATGACTATACCAATAAATGCTACAACCCCGATGAAACTTGAAAATATTAAAATAAATGAATGAAGCCAGACACAAAAGGCTATATATGATGCCATTTATATAAAACATCCAGAACAGGTAAATCCACACAGACAGAAAGCGGATTGGTAGTTGCCAGGGGTTAGGAGAAGGGGGGAATGGAGAATAACTGCTTAATGGGTGCAGGGTTTTCTTTTCGGGGTGATGAAAATGTTTTGGAACTAGATAGAGGTGGTGGTTGTACAATACTATGAATGCACTAAAGGGCACTGAGATGTTTACTTTAAAATGGTTAATTGAAGGCCAGGCGCGGTGGCTCATGCCTGTAATTTTAGCACTCTAGGAGGCCAAGGTGGGAGGATCATTTGAGGCCAGGAGTTCGAGACCGACCTGAGCAAGAGTGAGACCCCGTCTCTACTAAAAATAGAAAAAGTCTAGCCAGGCCCACTGGCACATGCCTGTAGTCCCAGCTACTCGGGAGGCTGAGGCAGGAGGATTGCTTGGGCCCAGGAGTTTTGGGTTGCAGTGAGCTACGGTGACCCTACTGCACTATAGCTGGGCTGACAAAAGCAAGACTCTATGTCTCAAAAAAAAAAAAAAAAAAAAAGGTTAATTTTATGCTATGTGAATTTAACGTCAATTAAGAAAAAATTGTACCCAAAAAGTTTATTTTTGAGCTGACTTGCCTAATTCAATTGTAAACTTTAACCTGGTGAAAACTTTCATGATCAATCTTTAACTGGCTCTGTTCACCTAGCACAGTGGGGCTCTTGCCAAAGAGGAAATCATATTTGAGTTCTACGTCAGCTTCTCAGATTCAGTCCTCATTAGCAAACATCAGCGCATTTACCCTGCCCCAAAGACAGGAAAAAGAAAAGAAGGGGTAGAATGTCAGTCTTAGTACTTTCATCATGTGACCAGTCACTTAATACACACACAGCTGAAGGTCACAGCAAGGGCAGGCTGCAGTGAGACTTCAGTCTGGAATGGGCCTTCCATTATTTTATTTTTAATATACTCTGGTTTTAAATAGGTAAAAATACATGGTGAAAACAATTTTTTTTTTTTCATACAGCAAAAGTCATTTTCCTTCTTTCCTTGTCTTTTAGCCACTCAGCCCCCTCCTCTCCCTACCTGGAGGCAACTACTAATAGCAATTTCTGGAACATCTTTCCAGGGCCGATCTGTGCAGCTACACAACTGCAGGAATATAGAGCAGTCCTTTTGAACAGCTAACTTTTTACTTTTACTTAAAAACTAAAATTAAACTGGGAAATGACTGCTGTTCCAACCATTAAAATAAAATTCCAGCTAATTTGATAAGTTGTTAGAAGGTGTGGGCCCTATTACACAAGACACATGTCTACTGAGACAAAACAGTAAATAACAAAATGCCATTCACTTTCCACCCACTGAAAGCACTTTTTAATTACTCCCTTAGTTGTACCCATTCCTTACAAAGCAAGCATTTTTCTTCCTTTCTTGCATCTGAGATAACCTAGGCTCAAGTTAAGAAAAAAGATGTATTGTTCTGGGATCTTCAGGTCTGACTCATAACTTATTAGATTTCAGCCTGAAAAATCTGAATATTAACGTTCCTCTTTGCAATATACCTTGTCTGTCTGCAATGAACCTTTGTCTACTGTGTAAATTCCAAACTTTCTTAACACCCTACCCATACACACAGGGCAACGTTGAAATCGCCACACCAGGTTAGACCCCTGCCCCTCTAGGCCAGGGGCTGGCACGCTAAATGCCCGGAGAGGTGTGCCTGCCCTCCAAATAACTCTGACCCCTCTACCTTTTGTTAAAAAGTTGTGATTATATTGTCCACAAATTTATCTGAAGCAATAAATAACCACTCCCCCATTATTAAGTGAAAACACTTGTGAAATGAGAAGATAAAAATGGGTTTAAACATGCCAATACACTTTACTTCTCACGCACCCAAACTGGATCTTCATTCAAGTAGCGGTCAGACCTCCCCACCGGGATCTGGGAGCTGAGAGTTACTCCCTCAAAGCTCACCTGGGACAGCAGCAATTCACTCACTGGGCAAACGTGTGTGTGCTTACTATATGCACAGCGCCATTCATAAGAACCACAAAAACATAGTCCTTGCCATTCAGTAGCTCACAGTCTGCTTGGAGAGAGAAATACAACAAGAGGTAACAGGGCTATACGGTCATAAAAGGGCTACGTGGTCATAACTGCCACACTGAAATGCACTGTGGCTTTGCCAGGACACACGTGAGTTGGTCGAGTTGCCAAAGCAAATCCAAGGCTTTCAGCCTTTTGTGAGACATTCAGAAGAATAAATCATTTTTGAAAAGAGGGCATACGAACAAAATGCTATGGAAAGAATTTATATAAAATTGCAAATATGTCTTAGCACTTAGAGCCATATCCAGAAGAGTGTTTATCAAAATGTTGATAGAGGTTATCTCTTGGTGATGGGATTTCAGGTGATCTTTATCTCCTTTGTGGCTTTCTGCAATATTTATATTGTTTTCCAATGAACACGTAAAACCTTTTAGAAAGAGAAGATTGTAATTAGCCCTGTTTAGAGACAAAGAAAGAATATTTATCTAGGACTTCGTGTGCTAGGCCTTGTATAAGAAAGGCAGACAACAGGTTCCTCATATGCAACAAGTTCATTTTCTTGGGAGTAGAGGTGGGCATGCACGCCAACAATTATAATGCAATAGTTATGTTCCAATGGTAGTTTCTTAGCTGTGACAAATGTACCATAGTAATGTAATATACTAACTGTGAAATGACTTTAGCTGGTGCCTGGAACATAGTAGGTGCTCAATGAGATGTTTGTTGAAGGAGCGAATGGGATCCTATATCTTTATTTAACATGGTGCTTTCATTCACCTTCCTCTTTTCTCACGGCCGTTAATTACTTGTAGCCACAATCAATGGTCTCCCCAAACCTGTTCCCGATCCAGAAAGCAATGACTTTGTAAACCACTATCACCATCACTACTTTAATCTTCCTAGAACGTTGTTTTCATCTGGCCATCCTCTAGGTTAAATGTGATTCTCAGGGGCTCCACACTGCAAACTCCTCCCGGCCTCCCCGGACCTGGCCCCTTGTTCTCTTTCCAATTTCACTTTTCAGGACACAGAACAATGCCTTTGATCTGGTTGGGTGGATCCGGGTCCCCCCTTCCCTCTGCATGGCTTTTACAAGTCCCCTCTCCCCATTTGGACTGGCCTCCTATGATCCTATGCAGTATCTCATTTAAGTCTCATAACAACCCTTCAAAGTAGCTATTGTCCAATTTATAGATGAGAACACTGAAGTTCTGAGACATCAAATAACTTGCCCCAGGCTACATGGCTAGGGAGAGGCAGGACCAGGATTCAGATCCAGGCATTCTGAAACCTACAGCCCACGTTCTCAACCATTATGCTCTGCC
Organism: Lemur catta; assembly: GCF_020740605.2. Classification (NCBI taxonomy): domain Eukaryota; kingdom Metazoa; phylum Chordata; class Mammalia; order Primates; family Lemuridae; genus Lemur; species Lemur catta. Next base: position 13,263,673 of record NC_059141.1, on the reverse strand, counting down.
CTTTTCTCGCTTTGCTTTCTGATTCTGAATATCTCTAGGCTCAAATTCCAGGCTCACAACTTCCTTAAAGAGTAACGGCTAACATACGTGTGCTTACTATGTACCAGGAACCTTTTAAGCACTTTACTTATTTTAATCTCCGTAACAAACCAATGAGAAAGGAACCATTATTCTTTCTCATTTTATAGGCAAAGAAATGGAGGCATAGAGAGATTGAGTTCTCAAAGTCGCACAGCCTTTAAGAGGTAGAGCTGGGATCAGAACCAGCCAACAGCCCGTGCAGAACCCACACTCCTCAGCAGTTCCCTGCCAAGCCTCCTCTGCCATTTATCCTACAGGAAGAACACGTCTAGTGAAGGAGGGGCAGATCGCTCATGAAATACACTGCTGTGAGTCAGACTCCAACAATCCATGGGCTGTATGTGTGGATGTGTTCCTGCCTTCGTCGGTATTTATATTGGTGGAAAATATCAAATGAGCAGATAAAGACAGCTGTAAAAAGCAGAGTCACAAAAAATGAGGACTGTCCTCCATACACATTCAGAAATCAATGCCTGAACAGTGAGTTATTGCTTTATAAGTATGCAGCAACTTTAATATATATACTCATTTAGCCTACAACCTAGGTATCCATAAGCATCCCATTTTGCAGATGAGGAAATGGAGGAGGGAGAGGTAGAGAGATGGCTGATGAGCAGAAGAGCCGGGGCCTGGGCCCAGGCAGTCTGAAGCCAGGTAAGATCTGGCAAGGTTGTCACCGCTCTACCTATTGTTAAGTGCCTCCCCATTCAATGCCCACTCAACCTGCCCACTATTTTTTTGAAAGAAAACAAAGATAAAAGAAAATTATCTTGCAACTATGAAAAGCTATTGCACCAAACAGAAAAATAATAGGAAATGTTTTCCTTCCCTTTGAAAACATGCACGTAGCTCTGTCTGAAATGATTTAAATGCAGTCCACCTAGAGCGTTTGCCCTGATACCTGTAGGATAGTTCCAGTTGCAGTTGGAATAATGATGCTGTACACAGAGGAGGGAAAAGAGAGGAAGACAGGCTTGGATGTGTTTGTGTGGGTGTTCATCCTCTCAGTCCCCGCAAACCCACATGCCACCAGACACTAGTCAGACACCCTGTGACATAGAAAGGGTGACGGTAGACAGCAGCCTGCGCCTGCTCAGCTGCCTGAAACAGACAGGGGCCGTGTGGGAAATGACACCCCAAACCCGATCACTACCTTCTCAGGTGCCACACACAGACTGCCTCCGCACACCACTCCTTAACCCGTGGAAATCCAGTCCCTCCGTTACTGGTAAACACAAGAAGAATGGAGTGGGATGAAGATTTAGAGTAACCTTCTGGTAGAGCATAATGTCTTCTGGACAGAGAGTTTTTTTAAAAGCATGACTCAGCTAGTAAAGCAGTTTAATGTTCATCAGAACCCTGTGAGGTAGCTTTTACTGCTCTCTCCACTTTATAGGTTTATTGCTCACTGGATTAACATTGCATTAGACTGGATACAGCAACAGTTTTAACTAATTTGAGGCAATAAATCTTTTACTGAAGTGGTTTGAATCTATGAACAACTTCCTGATGGTTTCCATTCACTGAACCTGGATACAACAGAGAGGCAAATGTGGCATGTAAAAGATGCACAGCCCTTGGAGTCGGGACACTCACTCGGATAATTTGCAGGCAAGCAGGCTACTGCTCTAAGGATCAGCACTCCCGTCTCTGAAAATCAGAGAGTGATGCCCACATCATAAAGTCATCACAAAATAACTATTTGGGGTGGGAACATGGCATTGGGAACCAGATGGCCTGGGTCTGGACCCCAGCTCTGCTACTTACTATCTGTGTGACCTTGGGTAAATTATTTAACCTCTATGGCCCTTTGTTTCTTCTTCTGTGAAAAGTATTAGTACCAACCTATAGGGTTGTTATGAGGATTAAATGAGTTAACGTAAAGCAGGTACACGGTGCCTGATACACAGTAAGCACTATGTGAGTACTTGATAAAGAAAATAAAATAGATTTAAAGGTTCGACGAATTATTTTAAGGTGGAAGGAAGCAGCAAACAGAGGACTCCAATGAGGGTTCTTCCTAAATTAGAACCATACAGACGTGAGAGCCCCTGAGTAGCTGAAATAGAAGTGCGGCATCTTTATTCAGTAAGCCAAACAGACTAGTTCGTGTAAATGTTCACTCCACTCCCTCTCCCGCCGTCCTCCCTACTCCGTGACCACGGGAAACCAGACACAGAATGCGGAATAAAACTGTGGTTCAGGAGAGCAAACTCATCTTTAACAGGATACTTCAAAGGAAAAAGAGGACCTTGCCTCTCTGATATCTTTCCCGACTCTGAACATTATCAAGGAAGAGATTCACACTAAAAAAAAGGTCACTTTCTTCTTCTATTTAGAAAGCTTTGCCCAGTTCAAAAAGTCATTTTTTAAAAATAGGAATCAAAGTCACACCAGGCTAGTTTTAAAGAATAGGGCAATTCTCGAAGAGTTACGAATAACAAACAAGTGTTTTCTAATTATGCTCCAATGAATTTCAGAAACTTGCTGAAAATTCCCATTGCTCTAGTCTTTGTGGGCCTGCCTAGTTTGGGTATTTTGCATGTGTGTATCCATATATAACAACTCCTTTTTTTTTAATAGACACCCACATGCCCCATAAATGCCACTTGATTATTTATCTACATAGACAAGTACTTGTTAAAAATAAAGATGTTCTGACCAAAGCAGTTGCTTCGAAAGGGGATTTCACCCATGGAAAGCAAAGGAGAAACTATGATTTGGCCCAAAAAATTGCACCTAAGCAATAATTGTTAAATCTAGTATTAAAAATGCAATAGATTTGAGTTTGATATTTTTATATGTACTATTTTCATTTCTTTTTATGTACATAACATGTATGCCATATAAAAGTTTTAAAAAATTAATAAAACTTAGAATAGCCATTTTGGTAGTCCTATGACTACATGTTTCCCATGACTACATGTTTCCAAATTGCACAGCCAGAGAAGACTGGAAGCCTTTAAAGAGATCCCACTTCTATTTCTTAAACTGAACAATGAGGACTATTAGATGAAACAAAAAAGAAAGCAAAAAACCAAGAGTCAAAAGACCTGCATCTGACTGTACCTTATCACTTGGATACCTTGTGTGACCTTAGGTATGCTAATGGGCCTCAACTTCCCCAACTATCAAAAGATATAAGCTATGAGGGTTTCCTCAATAGACTTTCTCATAGAATTTGTTTGTTTCAGTTGCATTGACTGCTATTCAAATGATGTGAGTCATTTCTGTGTATTGAATGCTGTCAGGCATGTGAACTTAATTCTACTCTCCCTAATCATAATGGTGCTTACCCAGAAGCCAGAAAAAATGGTGTGGAAGTCAACTTAAATCATGACAATTGCCAATTATAAGAAGAGAGAGAGTTTGGTAATTTTCTTTTTATTTGGAATATGTTCTCTTCTATTAAATTTAGAGACATGGTTTAAAAAAAAGAGAGATGGACTAAAGAACTTCGTGAAACTTGAGGACACAGCCATTCCAGGCCTTGTGGACGTGATCCTCTGCTACAGCCATCGTATCTCCTGGGACGCATAAAAGCTTCTGTTTCAACTACACTGAAGAATTCCTCCAAAGTTTTTGGTAATATACGTCCAAAGCAGCGGGCCCTCCATAACAACGGGGTGATCATTGCTACCGCAGGCCACCTTCCCAGCCACCTGGGGCAGGAAAGTGAGACAGTGAAGGACTTGGAACCCGACTGGAGCTCTAGGATTGGGCCTTTGTAGTTGTCGTCCCACCCAGGCTGCTGTTACTTATCAGGAGGTCACATGTGCTGACCACAAACCCACATGCCAAGGATTGGGTCGCGTGTGACTAAGATGCGCTAATATGTGTACTGACCTCTTTCCTCCCAATGTTCACAATACAATTTCTATGCAAATGCTTTAGGCAGAACATTATTTTTTTTTTTAACAAGTATAAGGCTTCTACTTCAACAGGAAGAATTGGAATCACTATTATAAACTGCATCAAATTCCTCTGGCACGGAAGTGACTTATCTCATTCTTAGATATTAAGACTCACTTAAGGGCTTAAACGGGTTTATTCCAGGTCTCCCAAGGCTTGGCAAAATCCACAGAAACCAAGGGAAAGCTCTAGGCCACTTCCTAATGCCCAGGGAAAGAGATGGAAATAGAGCTTCTTTGCTTGGCACCCAGAGTTTAAAGTAAATCAACTTAAAATTTGTTAACCGACCTAACCAATGCTATTTACTAGAAGAAATGGTGCAATTGGCCTCTATTTTTATTTTGGAGGAAGCTGGTTCTCTTTGGATCCTGACAGGTCAAACAAGACCTTGGCATAAATAATTGCAAATCCCCCGATCTACATACAGCTTGTTCACATACTTTCTTTAAATCTCTCCTTAGGTATCATCTTTTGAGAGAGGTCTTCTCTGATTGCCCCATATGCTATGGCCCCTTTATTTTGCTTTAATTTTCTTCCTGCTTTAACTTTTTTCACATATTATATATTTTTGTGTATGCAAAGGGATTGTTGGGTCATATGGTAGTTCTATTTTTAATTTCTTTAGGAACCTCCATATTGTTTTCCATGATGGCTGCACTAATCTACACTCCCACCAACAGTATACATACAAGGGTTCCCTTTCCCTCACACCTACTATGACACCTGTTATTTTGTCTTTTTGATAATAGCTATCCTAACAGGTGTGAAGTGGTGTCACACAGTGGCTTTGATTTGCATTTCCCTGATGATTAGTAACACTGAGCACCTTTTCATATACCTCTTGACCCCTTTTTGGTCTTTGGAGAACTGTCTATTCAAGTGATAGGACCACTCCTGGTTCTAGCTAACAGGGAAGGCACCTGCCTGAGCTACCTTTGAACTACAGAGATGGTCATGTCAGTGGGTCACCAGGGCACTTACTGCTGGAGCAGGTGGCTTCTTTAGGACTGGAAGACATGGGCTGTGCACAGAGTTGACAAAGGCAGTCTCTCCCATTGAATGTGACTCGGTCTCCGGGTGGAAACGGGCGCCTGAAGATAGAAAGACATGGCCCTCAAGGTTATCCCAGCAACTTCACTCCTTTTCCCTGCTCCTGCTTGCTGCCCTCGGGTGCAAATTCATTTCTTGGAGGAGCACCAGACACAATGTCTGAAATGCAGTCATAACCAAGCCAGCCAACTGAAGAGAGTCCAAACAAATACATGTACCTCATTTTGAGAGGAAATAGAATGCACTGGTTCTAAGAGCAACAAGATAGTAAAAAGGCATGATTTACTTTCACTCATTAGTGGAGGGATGTTCCAACAAGTCATCTAGCTGGGCAAACAGAACAGTAAATTTCCAAATGGAAAATCCTTGGTGAAGAAACATTTTAAATGCCACAAATTCCAACTGAAGCTTACGGCCCCTCCCCAAGAGAACTGGTTACAAGTCAAGCAGTAAGTCTTTCCGTTCTCTGGGACCGTGCCGTGAGCCCTGTGTTAATTATGCTGAATTAGACTTTGTCCTGGACATCTGAATGGGTGAACTGAGTGTTCCACAGTGCTGGAGACCCAGTCTCTTATAAACTGGGAGAAACAGGACAGGCTGAAATTATCTGTTTAAGAACCAGTATCAGCTTCTTTTCAGAAAGACAATTTCCCTTCACATTAGACATTCAGCAATAACAGCACATTTTGCAAAAAATATCACCTTCTACATGTATGTATCAGTTTCTTTTCCTCCCAGTTCGCCAAAAAGATTTTTTTTTAAAGGTCACTAATTAACAGACATATGACAGTTTCCATGCCCACTTACTTGCAATTAGCCAATTTGTCAATAACCTTCATCAACATGAGTTTTCCAATTGTGTAATGCTGTCAATTAGGAAACATAAAACTCACAAGCGAATATCACCACCAATCTGAGTCAGAAACAATTACTCAAAACCAAGTTCAAGGTTCTTGACATTTGTTTTTACTTTCCCAGCTGCTATCTCCCCTTTAAGTCAACCCCAGGTTGCCTATCAGTTGGTAATAACTGTAATAAACACACACAGGTCAATCTGGACTTAAAACAACTCTACAAATGTGCTTGGTGCCTGTCATCAAGGAGAGTTTTAAATTCTTACACTCTTAAATTTTTTCAGTCCTGAGGAAAGGTGGTGAAAGGTCACTATTTGTGGTGCTGTGTTACTTTCCATTGTACAGAGAAGGCCCAGAGAGGTTAAGTGACTTGCCTGGATTGCCCAGCTAGGAAGACCAGGCCACAGGCAGGTGCAGATGGCATCCACCAACTCAGAACTTGCTCTATCTTTAATAATCAAAATCACACTCTGGTGGATGCCAGTGGGCCTATGGCTTCACAGTCACTTATTAAACCTGAACAAACCTTAAATCTGTTCTGCAAGGAGGGTGTCAGGGAGTTCAGGGTCCATCAACACGGCAAGCACAGGTTCTTTTGTCTCTGACTGGGACAAGCCAGAGTTCAGTTCTCACCATGGGGCAAGGTCTTCTGAGTTTTTGAATTTTGTTATTTTATACATGTCCCCTTTCAGGACCTTCCCCCTTCCCAACGTCCTCTGCCCATACTGGTTCACTTCCTTCTCTTACTTGCATGAATGTTTGTAATAGAGAACTGGATTTAGAGTTAGAAAACCTGAGTTCTTATCCTTCCAACACTAGCCTGGGAATAATGCCCCTGAAACTCTGAGACTCCGACTCACTCATAAATAAGGACAGTTACTCTTGGTTCATTTCATAGAATTGCTAAGAGGGTTAAATTAAACTCTATATGAACACAATTTGTAAACAGCAAAAGAGGCCCCCGATTCAGGCAGAATTACTGTCATTCGGGAGCAGCAGCTGCAAGAGTGTCTCTTTGCTGCCTCAGATGTCCAGGGACAGGGCCATAGTCAATAAATATTTGTCCGTCATTATACCAACCTTAAAACAGTGACCTCTCAGGGTCAGGAACAGAAGGCCTCTTAGAGTTTACCTGGACCAGGGCCTTCCACCCTGGCTGAGTAACATCATACTTGGAAAACCTCCAGAAACTACTAAACCAGCATGCAGGTTTTAGGGGGGAAATAGGCTAGAAATGGATATTTTTTAAAGAGACCCCAACCCTACCCCCCCACCCCACCCAGGAGATTCCAGTGATCAGGAGATTCTACTAGACGCCAGTGGTTTGGATAAGCACTCCCTCATTTTAAAGCTGAGGCAATTGTCTTGAAAAAGCCAGTTTACACAGGTCTCAACTCAACCCAGGAAGCAAGACTAGGACTTGGGTCTCCTCAGTGCCAACCCGGCACGGTTCACCCGGCTGCGTGCTACAGCCTGAAAAGGGAGAAGTCTGGCTGGAACTTTGCTTTTGATTAAATACAGAAAAATGTTCAGCTCATTAATCCAGAATATTTTAGTTATAATTAAAAAAAATAATTGAGACATGAGCTAATGTATAGCTATAAAAATTAAATAATTTTATGATGAGTATTTCATCCATCTTATTATGATTTATCTATCAGTATTATCTTTTTAATTAATTAGAAGTGTAGATTTAATTTTGTATAGAGTTTTATCTCTCTGGCTTTGAAAGAGGAGAAGCTCAAAGACAAACAACCCACCTCCTCTGAACTGTAGTTTTTAGAATGGCAGAGTGAAATGTAGCCCCACTTGAAAAGGCATGGGGTAGAATTAGAATGAGTTTGATTCATTTTAGATCAATAAATAAGATGACCCTTGTTGGTGAGCCTCCTACTTACAGGAATCAAACATATCTTAGGTTTTATAATGTGTAGCTCTCACACACACCACCACATTTTCCCACTCACATTTCACATAGTTTCCTTCTCTGACTGATCAGTTTAATCAAGCTGGTTTGTGCAGCTAAGAGTTAACCTTGGTAGAAGATGGATACCTAGAGAACAGAGCTTGGCAAACTTTTCCCCCAAAAGATCAGACTATAAATTTTTTTTTAGATTTTGCAGACCACATGGTCCCTGTCCCAACGACTCACCTCTGCCACTGTAGCTTGAAAGCAGCTACAGACAATACACAAACAAACAGACATGGCCACATCTCAATAAAACTTTATTTGCAAAAACAGGCCCATGGGCCATAGTGTGCCAACCCCTGCTATAAAGAAACTATTTTAAACACACACATATATACACACATGAACTTACACTTCCAAATAAGCTTTATCCTTCTAAGCAGTTGTGTCATTTCACCCCAATGTTTTCACTGCTCAAAATATTTCGAGACCCAGAGCCGCTTTCACATTTGGTTTCGAGCCACTTAAAATCAGTCATACGACCTTGTAGAGGACATCAGGTAGAAGGTTTCCCAACTAAACTACTTTCTGGCTCAGACTGATAATACAGTAGGAAGAGAAATCTAAGGACACATCAGAAAAAGAATACTTTAAGACTAAGTACTACTCAAGACAAAAAGTATACATCTCCAGCTTTAACAGCCAAAACCAGCATTTCTCTGTTGGAGGGAACCAGAGGCTTTGGAGGGATAATCACTTACTTGCAGATGGTACAAGCAAAGCAGTTGGGATGGTAGGTCTTGCCCAGAGCAGTCACCACCTCGCCCTCCACGAACTCCCCGCAGCCATGGCAGCGTGTCCCATACATCCGCTGGTAGTCCAGGGTGCAGAGATACTCTCCGTTCTTTATGAAGAAGCCCCCTTGGGCCAGGTCGCAGCCACACACTGTGGATAGACAAGTTTGCATCTGGTCACCCTCTGCCAAGCTGCTGGGCAGCAGCTGCCTTCTACTGAATAATGGTTATATACTCTATGAGCTCAATGGTTTGGGGCTGGGCCGGGGACCGGCACAAAGAGCTATTTATTGTTGGGCTCTGATTTCCCTCTTGCCTCCCTCCCCTTGGGAGCTATGCAATATCTCATACAAGTAAAATGCATTGGCTGGGTCTCAATGGCTTTTGTGGGAAGTCTAAGATTCAGAGGTAATCACTCTTTGATGGAAAGATACCTTTGGTTTAGGCTGTCTCGAGTATGAACAAAGGTGTCCCTGGCAGTGTGCTGTTTAGGAAAGGTGCCCACTGCTTGCCCACACAACTGTCTGGTTTGGGCCAAGATTGTTACTGTGTTGAGTAATAAATTCCCACTGTACCAACGGCAGTAGCTGAAATTTCCAGTGGCTATTTTTTCACACTCTGGAAATACTTTCCCATAGCTATGAAAAATTCAGATGTTTCATTTTCTCTTTGTGCGGCAAGTGGGATAAGCCAATTATTTCTGTGTTATATATAGAAAGAAATGAACAGGCAGAAGAGGAAAGACCTGTCACTCACGACCACAGTCCATGCAAAAGAGGATGCTTTGTTGTGTCTGGGTTTTGGCGTCTCTTTCACACCATGCAGCTGCGGATGGTGGCAATGGAACAAGCAAGCAGGTCCCACTGCCAAGGGCTTGGGCCTGGCCTACGTGTCCAGACAAGACCACAGCAGGTCTCAACAACTTGTCCACAAATAAAGCCTCAAGCAGTCCCTGACAGCAAAGATTTTCTACTGTCGAATGTCTGGGAAGCAATAGCCAAAGCTGGAAATCTGTAACCTTAACCTCTCCATCCCCAAGGTCAGGTGATTCCAACACAATTAAGGGCCTCAGGCAAAGAATTAGGTTTCTTCTTGATTATTCCTGCTAGAATAGGCACTGGGTGTGGGTGGGCAGAAGTGAGTTCAGTCACTAAATTGCTTTCCTAAGAACCTCCTAGAACGCTTCCAGGGCTTATCTGATCAGTGCCTGTGACTCATTAACCCAACGAGATGAACTAGTGCTGAGCACAGGAAGATTCTGACTGAGGTAACAGCTCCCCCACCATCAGTCAGCACTCCTCACTAATTGCCAGTTATTGGAGATAGTCAAGGTGACACAGAACCCACAAGCAAGCTTCCCACTGTGGATTCATCAGTCTTTGTTTAGATCAACGCTTGATAGCTATGACTTTCTTCTTTGCAATTTACAATCAAGTAACCCAAGATTATGGCCCGAGTCCATCAAGCCTGAAAGTGACCACCCTATAAATACTCCTGCGATCATATTATCTGGAAAACAGCTCATTCACCACCTGCTGCCTCCTCTGCCTGCCAGCCTCTCATCTGCCCTCACTGTTCTCCCACTAGCTCCTTCCTCCCCAAAGGGGTCCTTTGGGTCAGGGGAACCCGGGTGTGGGCCAGCCTCATTCTGACACAAGTTCCTTCAGCCACAATAAACCATCCTGGAGGTGGGGGAGTCACAGAACACCTTAGAGTGCTGCCTTCAATATTATTCCATGTACATGTCTTATTTTTCTTCAAAATGACAAGGTACTTCCGGGTGAGAATCTTTACTTCTTTCGATTCTTCTTCAGGAACCTAATGGCATCTTCTATGAAATAGGCAATGCAATTTTTGAATTAAATTGAATCCTATCACCAACCTGGCAGGTTCCCATCGATTTTACTTCTCAGTGACATCAGCTATTCTTATGACTCAGTTATTCTTCCAAACTCAGGTATTTCTCAAAGCCATGAGAAGTGACAAAACAATGCATTCGGACTACTAGTAAGTCCTTTTATTCTCTCCTCTAATCACCTAGCCTGGGTTTAAAAAATTCACAGATCCTTTATAAAAAGATCTGGTGGCAATATGCTAATATAGAGTGTTGAGACAATTTCAAAGCTGATTTTAAACGTTTTAGAAATTCTTTGTATTTACTACTTTCTTAGGCTACCTCTGTGCAGCCTTTTCTAGTTTACTTGGTTTTGTGAAATTGACACTCTCCTTTATTAATAAAGCCGGAGTTTCTATGAACATCACACAGCCTTAAAAAACGACTTCTTAACACTGCGGAGAATCTATGCCATACTATAATGGAACTGTGCCCTACTGCGATTTGATTTGTTTTTTTCCCTTAAATTCAAAGGGGTGCTCAAGCAGGCTTACCAAACCATACCATTATTTCTGATGGTTTATACAGGGAATCAGTGTTTGAAGAGAGACTCACAGAAGCAGGGGTCCTCAAAGGCACACACAACACGCAGGGAGAAGGAAGGCCTGCACTGCCAGTTCCTAAAAGATATTTCACGGTATGGCATTGCCTGAGAATGGACTCGTCGTAACAATTTCAGATCTTCCCTCTCGTCCCTCCCCAAGCTTTACAAACTCTGTTCCTCCTCTTCTGTGCACCCCTTCTCAGTCTCCCAGGCCAGACGCCTAAAGGCAGGTGGCTGTCTCCCATGGACACCACCTCCTTCCTCTACGATATAAGGCCTCCCTGGGGACGGATCTCACCCACTCTCATTGCTTCAACTGTGACTTTGTGCAAGTGATTCTCAAATCAAGGATCTCCATCTGTGACATCTTCCCCAAGCTTTAGAACCTGATTTGTAGCAGCTGCCTGCTGGGCATGGACAGACAGCATGCCTATCTCAAACCCAGCATTTGCAAAACAGACACTATCGTCTCGGGTTTTCTGCCATCTCTCCTGAAACCTTCTGCTATCCTTCTACTCCTTCTCTCAATAAAATGGCAGCAGCATCCCTTCTCCCACTCTTACACCAACACTTTCAACTGGACACTGAGTCCAGTCCATTTCCCCAACCAAATGTTTCCTTGATTCATCCCTTCCTCTGCCTTCTCACTGTCACTACTAGGATCCTGGCCTTCAGCATCACTCTCCTATATCAAAGCAATTTTGTTATAAGTGTTCGTATCGGCAGGAACAAAAAAAGCACCTGGAAACAACCTAATGGAAAGAGAGAAAGAGTTGAATAAATCATGGCATGTCCAGTCTTTGGAGCTGATATTAAAAAGAATGAATCAGATAAGTATCTACCACCCAGAGGGCTGTCTGTGATATATGGTTAAGTGAAAAGAACAAATGTCAGAGAGCAACAAATTTTACTAATCCTATTTTTGGGAAAGTCTACTTATGTTTTTATGAACAAGGAAAAGTGAGTTAACACAAGCAGAGGGTCATTAAATTTCAGGAGGATAAAGAAGTATTAACTTTGTCTTCCTATACCTATGTGTCAGCTCACTTTTTATTTTTTAATTGTGGTGAAATACACGTAACATAAAATTTACCATCTTAACCATTTTTTAAGTGTACAGTTCAGTGGCATTAAGTACATTCACATTGTTATGCAACCATCACCACCACCTGTGGGCTGGACTCTTCTCATCTTGCAAAACTGAAACTCTGTCCCTCATGAAACTCCCTTCTCCCCTCCCTCCCACCCCTGGCAACCCCCATTCTACTTTCTGTCTCTATGAATTTGATTCCTCTAGGTACCCCGTATAAATAGAAGCTCATCTTTAATAATAATAATAATGATAATAGCAGTATGTTAAGAAAAATTATCCAGAACTTGCAAACAAGGAGAAGGGAGAAAGCATGCTTCAGTGTCATGCCAGATCTTTGTTCCACAGCTCACCAAGGATTATTTCATTGCCCCAGGGGAACAGATCTGCGTTTGGCAAGTTCTCTATTACTGATGAAAGGCCCAGACTTTGGAAGTTCATGTTAACTTTTATTTTCTTGTTCAGTAGAGATGTAGATGATTTCTATCTGGTTTTATCATCCTGTTGAACCACGAATCAGGTTTCTATCTAGCTCTGCCACATTCTTTCCTGAATGCCTTTATAACCCACTCCTCTACTTCCACCTTGAGCCAACTCTACCATCGTGCTGGTCCCCTCATGAATGAGTTAAATAAATCTTTGATACATGCTCACTCCAGATTTGTATGAGAGTCCTATAGTTAACGTTTTGAAAATTATACTTTGACAAAGGTGTTACTCTTTTTAACCAAAAATATCTAAAGGTTAACATGAAAAAAAATTTTTTTTGAATCTTTCATCTGTTTTACATTAACAGCTTAACATATACTCTTAACTGATGGCACAAAGCAAAACTTTCACATCTAAGGAATCACAAAATCGCAATTAATAAGGTCAAACTTCAGTAGGATATATTTAGATTTTTAACTTTGGGTGCTCCCTTTGTCTTTGCTTTAGTTGAAAGTTAACATATGCCCAGGGAAAAGCATAGATTCCTTCATTAAGAAATAGAGCTGCCAGTGAAAGAGATTGATCACTTTCTTCTTGAAGATCAGTTATTTAAAACGTTCCTCAACCCAAGAACCCACTGAATTCTGCCCTGTTCTACCATCACCAAAGCCTGGCTGCAAATGGGCCTGAGCCTCGATGTGATGCTCTGGAATTCATTCTCTACAAACAGGAGTACAATTAAATACTCGGTAAGTAGGAATATGTATATCCAAGAAATTTTATATAAAAGTTGTGAAATTAGTAACAGGCACATTTTAAAATCTTAAATCTTTTACAAAAATTAAGAGGAGCTGCCCGTGTTGTAAAAATACCACGGAACAGGAAGAGAACAAAGTATGGAGGCATCAAATAAGGATGAAAACAGAACAGCAGTTTAGTGGCAGGAGCAGGGCTGTTGACTTCTAAACACAGTGGTTACATTTTATGTTCCAACAAAGTCATTTCAGTGGTATTCCATCTGCCTGTCCACTAGCTCATTTTGCCAAACATTTAGGAGAATGGGGAATACTTAAAGCTCTTCCCAAAAGTGGGTTTGAGGGTCAAGTGCAAAAGAGATTTTCTTCATCCCCAGCAGGAGACTGAACTTCTCTCTGCTGTGCTGCTCTCTCTCCTTTGGGTTTTCATCAGTTCATACCAGCAAGAGAGGGAGGGGATGTTAAGCAAACAGGATGAGTTTTTCAATTTCGTTTTCAGCAACACTAGAATTTTAATTGTGGAGCCAGCAGGCTTGGGTGCGTCCTGGAAGGCACTGGTTGTGTGGCCTTCTGCCAGGTGCTCAGCCCCTCGGAGGGCACAAGGAGCCCTTCTGGACTTGGCCTATGAAGTGGGACCTGGATGACACCCTCCTCCTTTCCCGTGATGAAGGCCATATGCTCTAAAGTGCTACTTTACCCTTGATCAGGCCAGAATCCTGTTCCGTCCTGCCTGGGGCCACACCATCCCCGCCTCCTGCTAGGCGACCACATGTTAGAGCTGAGAGTGAAGCAGACACAGGGTCCGGACCCTCAAACACTCCACGCTAGAACAGCACTGTGATGCCAAATCCTTCCCATCCTCTGCCTCCACGCTCTACGCCAGCTAAATTTTAGAAGAATTTTATGTCATCCAAGGTCTTATTCATCTCCTCAAACCCTTTCTTCATAGCGAATACCAAGGTAGACTTTGACACAGTGACCTCCCAAACCACCAAAAATTCCATGGCAGCGTGGGGTCTGGGTTAATCCAGTTTTGCTCTGAAACCCAGAGCCGGTGTTTGAAAGCACCACGCACTGCAGCTCACAAGTACTGCTCACCGTAGCCCAGAGCTCAAAATAGCTGAGCAGAGACTCATCAACAGTGAAGTGAGGCAGTAGCTTCCCGCCAGAAATAACTATTGCTAATGCATTAAGCCTGGAAGCAAACACTGAAGCCTCAAAAATCAGATTTTAAGAGCGTTTTCACATTAACTTCCACATGCACGTCAAAATCAATGATCATTTCTAGGAAAGAAGATAGCTACAAGCTCAACCAGATGGTGAAATGGGCCCCCAAAGCAAGGCATTGAAGGGTTTGTATTTAATACAGAGTTTGAATTTACAATAAGTAAAGAGCCTTAGTTGGAAGGGAACCATTTCAGAACCTCTATTGATTAATGAAATCTATGACTACACAGTAAGTTTGCTGTTAACCCTTTGGAACTTCATGTGCAGACAATACTAATTGTAAACAGCTCAAGAAACAAATATCATTCAAATAATAATATTCTCTCACTCAATATACCATTTTTTTTTCTAAGAGTTAGCCCATAACACAAAAACAGTATTAAAGTCTTCTACCATAGCATAGACAACTTTAATATGAGACATTAGGGCTGAAAATGTTCACCAGAAAGAAACTAATGGCTACCTATGCTTAATAGGACTCATCTTGCTCACCCCAGGGAGTTACATCTCAAACTGGGCCACACATTTGAATTTTGGGTACACAGGTAAATTTTACTAAGTTCTCTACTATCTCTACTTTTACTATTCTCTACTATCCCTCTCCCCATTTAAGTCTCCAGAAAGAGCTGGATCCCATATCATTGCCTTTTATAAACCCTGGCACAACAGACAGTCTCAGTGACAGGTATATGTGTGTGTCTATAAACTGATCCCACAGAAAACAGATAAAGATGCAGATGCGTCACCCTTTTTACCGGCAACCACAGGAAGCAGTTAGCATGGGGCCCATTAACCCTCCCAGTGGGCCTTTTCCTTTAGTTTCTCCCCTGCCCAATCTCCCATGCACACCTCCTCCAAGTTAATATAAGAAAGATACTTTCATCAGGAGGTTTTCCTGCTTCACTCTGCCAAATGCTTTGACCTTGCATCTGAGGCCTCACATCCTCCAAATGTTCACCTGACTCTTCCTGAGCACCAGCACTTTACTCCACTCAAATTGATCTCCTGAGCACCCCACTGACATTCCTCCCACGCCCCTGCCAATGCCAACCCGCCCAGCCTCCAGGCCCCATCAGGTTCGACCTCCAATAGCCTCCTCCAGTCCCCCAGGACTCCGCATCCTTGGGAGTCAGAACAAGTATTGACATGTGGCTCTTAATACGTTCTCTTGTAATACTCCATATACTGCCACTGTCTCCTCATCTCGACTGCAACTTTGCCAAAGGCAAAGACCACTTCTTATGCTATTTTATATCTTCCACTATACTTCCCCCTATTTCATATTGCTTTTTCCAGGCTGGTGTCTGGACCCTGCGGTTGGAACCAAGTTCCTTTGGCATGCATAAGATACAGGGCATTTCCACATGGCTTTGAGCCAGTAATTCCGTCTTTGCTCCTGAAACTACCTAGTTGGCATCAAGATAGTGGTGCCAAGGTAGTAACTCCACTCACCTCCCAACTTCTCTGGTCTAAGAGTCTTCTGTACTTTTTTAGCAAGTAAAAGTGACTGCAACTCAACAGCTTAAGGGACAATTTCATTTCACATGTGCTCTGCATAGGGTCGGGCTATGCTCTGCTTTGTGTTTGGCAGCACCAAGAAGGCCCTCATTACAGAGGACAAGACGGTGACTAGTGCTCTGTGATTTAAGGCAGATGAGAAGAAACTAGGATGGGATTACAGGGCAGCAATGGGAATAATTAAAGGGCTGGGAAAGAGCACTTAAAAAACCAGTAGATGGGATTAAACCAAAGAAAAGGAAGTCCGGGTAATAACGGCCTTTAAGGGTATGATGGGTTATTTTAAGTAAACCGATGATCAGCTCTTTTCCATCTAAGGAGGACAAGATGGGAAAGAGTTCACTCCACACGCACCAGGAGATGTAGGTTAGATAAGCTTACAGCTATAACCATGAAGGGCATGGAGAATGAGAGCAGGTTCCTGAGGAGGGCTACTCTATACATTAATATTTGGTTAGGGAATATTTATGATAGAACCAATGGCCTTTCTATCCAGGACAGGCAGCACATGCATCCTTGTGGATACACACAATGTGATAATGGTATTTTCTTGACCTACATATCTAGGTCAGGTCACAGGGATTACACTGCAATGAAAACAACATCAAATTCATCACTTTAACTACTTTCCAAAATTCCATTTCAGAAATGAGATATAAAGAGTTAGTTTTTATAAATTAGACAATACAATTTTCCTTTAAAAAAACTAAATGCAGAAAACCCTTCATCTGTATATTCAAACACCCCCCCCCTCCAATCTTTATCCATTTTACTCCATAAATATCCACGTACTTCGTAAGTTCACATGTTCTACACAGAATAATCCCGACCTGGTAAACATCTTACCCTAAGATGGCAAAAATGAAGGTGCTATTGAAGATGTGATGTTTTGCCCAAACTCTTTCACAGGACACAATCTTTTAAAAAGATTAATTCTTGAAAAATATATTCCGACTCATTGACATTATCAGTTGTAATCTGAATTTTCTAGTAGTCTTAGAGAAACACTTTAAAAATAGTTTTGATGTTCATGGGCTTTTTTGATGGACTGGACGTTACAGATAATAGAAGCAGAGGGTTTAAAGAAGCTATCGAATAGGACCATTTCCCACACCCTCTAACACAGTTAAGACTCACACTGCTAAGTGGCAACAGTCTCTATCAAAACATAATTCTATACAAGGATTTCTGCCAGTGCTACCCTGATAGGAGAAGAGCTTACATGATCTATTTTCCACAGACAGCCAATATCAGAAGTCTTTTTAAAATAATGAGGCTATACATAACATATAAAACCAGTTCCATTTTTGAAAAGGAATAAAGTTACTATAATTAATGTTTAAAGTGCCATCTTTTCAATGACAATAGGAACATCACGGTTTCATTCATTTCTGGCAGAAAGTTCATTTGCTGAAATTAAGGTCAGTGTCAACTCCAGCCACACCTCTGTCCTCCCGATCCACTGTCTTGAACAAGGCAGCCCCTACACCTGACCACACCCAGCATGCTCCCCTTTCTAGTCCTGGGAAGCTTATTAAGTTTCCTGGAGCTTTATGTTCATAACTTGTTCCCTCCTTGGCAACATCCCCAGACCACTGAGCTCTAGGTGGTCTCTGACTCACCACACCTGGCGTCTGGACCACTCGCCTGCACCTGTCCTGCCACCAGCGATGATTACCCTCATAAGCACCTTGCTTCCCCAGGTCACAAGTTCTTCAGAGGTACGTACTATGTCATCTATATCTTCCAACCCTCCATAGCCTAGCACAGTGAGTGGATAGATGTCATGCTCTGCAAACATTACACATGGTAAAGCTTGGAAGGCCAACAAGTGTCAAGATTCCTAGGTTGATTTATGCAAAACTTAAGTGACTTTTAGTAAGAAAAGAATGCAGATCTTCTCTTTGGAATAGTGAAGTCCATTTAGTTGACTTTTATTACACGGAGAAATTAACTGGTGCTTGTGCTCAAACTCCTCTTCCTAGAGACGTGGAGGTGGAGTGGGGGAGCCTTTCCTGTCCACCTGCCCCTCACCCCCCAAACACACCAAGATCCTCCAGTTGCATGCTCTTGTCACTCATACAGCTCCATTTATCATCCATTTCCCCCATCACAGTTGTTAAGTCATGTTTTGTATGACCATTTGAATGCCTGATTAATAGCCCTATGAAGGCAGAGATCATGTCTAACTCATAACTTGAAAGTGTATAACTTATTTTTGAGTGTCTTAGCATGCAAAAACTATTTGTTGAATAAACAAATGTTACTATTTAACACTCAGAATTTATACTATGCCCCTAGGTTAACCAGGATTTCCACCATTGATGATCATTTAATTTCAGTGTTCAGCTTTGAACTTATGGGTGCAGAAAAATTGCAGGGAGTTCTACACCCTTGCTTCTTTTCCCCTATTTAGAATTCTTAGAGCATATGTGGATGCCATGACTTTCCCCATCTGCACATCACTAGCCAGGTATGGTTAGAGCAGCCACTTTTATGTCTACTCTTCAGCTGAGTGTCTCAGACCTAAATTCTATATTTAATGAGGCTGTTCTGAAGAAAATCCCAACAAGGGCCATGATCAGAGAATCCTTATCAGAGAAACCCCTCCCCGAGTGGCTTGCAAACTGTACACATGGTATTTCCTGACACATTATATCTACTGAGGTTCTCCAGTTCTCACCAAAGGTTGTAATGGGAAGATGAGAAATGCAGAGTTTCAGAAGCTTCAGGCGTAGCAGAACGGCTGTCCTGGGTGCTGAGGTACATTATAAACATGCTTCTCCGGAGGGAAAGTGGGACCCACCCCGTGGCCTTACACAGGCTTTCCATGGCAGATGGGGGGATACTGCCGGCATCCCACAGTTGGTAGCAAAGCGGAGAAGTTAATACTTATTATAGAAGCAAGCTTGAAGGTACCCCGAATGCCATTTCCATCGCAGAGAAAGGCTGCTCCAAGCCCTTCTGCGTGGCTCTAATGTGGGCAAAAAGTTTTTAAGGTGCTGATCTCATTTGGTCTTCTCTGATCTTACCAAGGGATCCACTTTTGCCCTCTACCCCTCACTTAGCCTGTGATACCACTCTAGACACTATCAAAATCCCTTGCAGATTAAAGAAAAATACTGCTTAAGTAGAGTCAACTCTACATTATATTTTTCAAATTACAACCAATACTTCACTAATTCAATCTAAATAGCGGCAGACCAATCTCACCGTAACAGCTAAAATGTTTGACTGTTATTTATACAAGTGCAGTTTTTCTAATTGTCAGTAGATGTCATGGCTATAACACGGTAAGGTTGACTCTAAAGACTGCATGAAACAGCCTCGTCACTTCAGATGCAAATCCAAGCAGGCATCAGGACCGGCATTGCTCAGACTTTCCCAGTTTCACTCACATACACCTTCACTACCGTTTGCCATAGTTTTCATCGACCTATTCTATTTCTTTAATGTTTTTTAAAAATCAGCTCACCTTTATCAAATATGATTATTTTAAAAGGCAAATGTATACCACTCTCATAAATCAACAGCCAGTGTCCCTTCACCTATATATAAAGAATCTGTAGAAATAAATATTAAACAGTATAATCAAATTTGAGCTTGGATAACCACTGCCTGATAAAGTCCCTGGGCCTGAAGGCTATTCTCTCTTTGTTGTAAAGACCTTCTGCTTCACGAAATTAGAAGGATTGAAAAAAGGATTGAAGAGAGAACATTTTCTCACCATGTGAAAACCAGTGTGTCTGCGAACCACACACACACACACACACACACAAATTTCCTCCTTCCTACACTTACAAAACAATAAATGAGACCAAATCTTAGTGACCTGGATTTAATAATTTGGAAATAATGATTTACAATTAGTACAGGGTAAGCATCCTTTATCAGAAATGCATGGAACAAGAAGTGTTTCAGATTTTGGAATATTTGCATTATATACTTCCCAGCTCAGCATCCCTAATCAAAAAATCTGAAATCCAAAATGCTCCAAAGAGCATTTCCTTTGGATATAATGTTAGCAGTCAAAATGTTTCAGATTTTGGAGAATTTCAGATTTCAAATTTTTGGATTAGAGATATTCAACCCATATATCACTCAATGATAAACATTTCATTCATTCAACAAATATTGTTGAGTGCCTAACTACAATTAGGCTTTTTCTAAGGATTGCTAATATAAACCTCCTACCCTGTTGGTGCCTACATTCTAGTGGGGGGAGACAGGCAATAAACAAACAAACCATACATGACTTAACTCATATATAAATATATATACATACAAATGCATACATATATACATATGTACATATTAGATGGTGTCAAGGATGACCTCACTGGTAAGTGACATTTCAGAAGAGACCCCAAAGAGGTGTGTGTGTGTGGGGGGACACCAGGCACATATCTGGGTGAAGAGCTTGTCTAGCAAAGGAAATGATGAGTGCAAAGGTCCTGGGGCTATTTGGTACTTGTTTGATCAAGCAGGACAGTGTAGCTCAGCAGACTGAGTCAGGGAGAAAATGGTGAGGGGTGAGCTCAGAGGGTAACAGTGGGGAGGGGCCTTCAGGGTCCAACGGAGGTCTTTGGATTTCATTCTGAAAGATGAGAAGTTCTTTGGAAAGGTGAGAGGATCTGACTTTTTTTGTTGTTGTTAAGGATCATCTTGGCTGTTGCATTGAGAATAAACTGTAGGTGGTGTGGGAGCCAAGGGCAAATGCAGAGAGACCTGCTAAAATTACTGATCCAGACAAGACACAAGGATGGCTGGGACTAGCAGGGCAGTTATGTTTAGGACAGTGATAGTTAAATTTGTATATACTATGAAGACAAGGCTGTTAGGATTTGTTGATGGATAACTTGTGGTATGTGAGGAAAAAAAGAGAAGTTGAGAATGATTCAAAGAGCTTTACCCTGAGCAACTGGAAGGAAGGTCGTGACAACTGCTGAAGTTATTAAATGGCTAGAGAAGAAGGTTAGGATGGGGATGGGGCCAGTAATCAGGACAGTTTGGTTTGAGGTATTTACTGAAGATTCTGAGAAGGCTGCTGAAGATACCAGCCTGGATTGCAGGGGAGAAGAACAGACTTGGGAATTATCAGGGGACAGATGGTGTTAATCCATGAGACTGGATGAGGTCACTAGAAAGTGGACGTAGAGAGGAGGTCTAAGCATGGCGCACTCAATGGTTCAGGGTCAGGAGATAAAAAGAAACAGCAGTATGACTGGCTAAATGCTTGCTTTAGAAATGGTTGAGGAAAATTTAATTTTCCTCCTCCCTCTATAGTGCAAACACTCCCATAACCTTAGTTGTACAAATCATTTTCTGGTTTGCTCTTCCTTGATAAAGCTGTGTGAACTTTAACGTGTCCTTTTTCAAGAAATAAGCATCCATAGACATGACCTTAGAGTTGTCAAGAACTGTAAAGAATCTGAGATTTTACCCTACTTGTAAGCTAATAAATTCGTCTCCTCCAGTTTTAAGGATGCTGGCAGAAGACATGAAACTCCTGGGTCAGAAACAAAAGACTATTATCACAGCACAGCAGGCAGCATGAGCTTCATATCTGTTACTGGTTTCCTCATGCTCCCAAATCCCCTGGGGTAACATTAGTGGCTTAGCCGGACGCTGCACTCACAGTGGGTTGTGTCAGTCACAGCTGAGGAACCTCACACTTAGGAAACGCCAATCTTTTATAACGAGCAACAAGCAAACCTGTCCAGCTTTGAACCAGAGGCAGACATTATCCTTATTATACTAGACAGCAAACAAATCTGCCCTTGACACTGGAGGGAAACACTATCTCTATCTTCCAAAGCTGGTTGTTATGCAAACATCCTTAATAAGTTATTCAAAACAAAAAGCTATCAGCACCTCTGCTCACAAGAGACTCACGGATAATTATCTCCTCACAAGAGTCAAAAACTGATAAGCAGCATATTTTGGAAAGATTATGAGCCCTTATCCTGTTCCAGTTTGGAATTCAAAACCCTAAATATTTAAATAATCTAAATTATGTTTATTTGACAAGGTAACATTTTAACATGACAAAAAATTTAAAAGATAAAATATTCTGGATTATCCTTTTATAAACAAAAGACAGTATGAAAGTGGTTTCTTCTTTGCAGTAAGAAAGGAACACATTTATATTGCACTTATTTTTTTCTTTCATCCTGGTTAATTCTGCTCCCCACTCCCTTTATTTATTTATTTATTTTTTGTTAAGAGAAGAAGTCTCATTATGTCTCCTAGGCTGGTCTTGAACTCCTGCCCTCAAGCAATCATCCCACCTCAGCCTCTCGAGCTGTTGGGATAACAGTACAGTTGTGAGCCACCTCATCTAGCTAATTCTGCCTGTTAATCAGTTTCCAAATGACTAAGATTCTCTAAATAGGTATTAAAAGCCTGAGATCAGCTTTTGAAGAATATAAGAAACTGCTTCTATTTTGCTGGAGTTTTATCAATTTTCCCAAATTGATTGAGCCCCAAAATAAGCAATATCTAGCCTGCCATGTGAGCCCAGAGGAGAAAGCTAAGCGTCTAAACCAGAGAAAAAATTAAGCACCAGCACCAGCCTAACCAAGATCTGCCTGAGCATAAGTTTTCCTATCTGCTATCTCTGCCAGACAGACATGTAGCTCTATAACCAATGATAGATATCTTTACTGACCCAAACCATTTTAAGATAATACCTGTCTCTCACATTCATTTAGTTTCCAAAGAGAATCATTTACAAGTCAATCTTTTCCCTCCCCTCCATTCATTCTCCCAAGTATTTATTTATCCTTTCTGGTAACCATTTATTGCCACTCAACAGAATCATCTATATTCCTCATCTCCCTCTCCCCTCTAAAATGTCTAAAATGAGGATATATAAACTTCTGGACCCCACTGGGAAACTGGGTAATTACTCTGTAATACTCCCCATGTGCATAGTAAATAAATCTCTCTCTTACTAATCTGCCTTATTGGCAGTTGATCTTTCAGTGAACCTTCCAGGGCAAAGGGGAAGTTTACCCTCACCCCCCAAATGTTAAGAAAAAAAGATAAACCAGGGAGAGATGTGATATAGGAAGTAGTGAAAACTTTATACAGGACAGTTTGGGAAAAGATCACTGAAAACAGAGAAAACTTAGCTGGACAGTGATTCTTGATTGTTGATTCTCTGGGCAGCCTCCCTGGTCTTTGGTCTTTTCTAAATGCTCTAGAATTTTCTGGTAGAAAAAATTAGGGCCTTACTCTGAAAAATACTCAAGGTAAACAACAATAATTATAACGAATTATATATCCAAATAATGAACAATAAAGATATATAACATATATAATAAAAATAAACTATAATTCACATTTAAAGAGATACTTAGAAGTGCCAGACTTTGAACAATTTGTCCCCTATTAGAAGCTATTCCACCAGGGAAGAACCTGGGCAAATACTAACACGTCCACGTCCACGTTGGGATGAATGCTTCTAGTTTGCTTCAGATTTCTTATTTTCTCATACAGCATGTAATACAACCATGATGCAGACAAGGTGATAGATGAAAAAACTATCATATCAACTGAAACAATACTGCAGAATAAATGGGTAGCATTGGAACAACCCCTTTAAGTTAGTGGGATGAATCCTGCTAATGAGCAAGGATGGAAAACAAAGCTATCGAGTTCAGAATAGCTCCACTTAGACCCCCACAGCCGCATTCTACTCCCACTGGGTTACGATGAGAAATAACGCAAGCTTTTGGGATCTCCTTTTCATTTAATTATGGAGTCCATCCATCAGTTAAACCACTTTCCTCATCTCATTACCAGATGGACACATATTCTCAGGTGGAGAATGGGTAGGAGGTTCTACCTCCTACAGATGCTGGCATCCTTTAGCATTCAGTCCCTGCCTTTTGCTCTTTCCCAGGGAAGTTCCACACACAATCATACAGCTTCAGCCATTATCCAGATGCCAGAGACTTTCAAATCCTCCTTCCCAGAACGGGCCAGCAGGGAGAAGACTGCTGTTTCTGCTGGGAAACCATCCTAATGAACTTATAAAAAGTAGATACCCCAAGGAAGTTTAGAGCGCTAATCTAACTGGGACAGAGGAGAGAAGGGTCTTTAAAGAGAGAGCAAGCCCTACCAAGATAGAGGTAGGTGAGGTTCTAAAAATAAGTGTGAAAAATAGCCCTGGCCTATACTTTCTGACCAATTTTTCTGTAAACTGAAAACTGCTCTAAAAATTAAAGTCTATTAATTAAAAAAAGAAAGAAATTGCCCTGGTCAATGAGAAATTTCTTACGCTGGAGATGGCCGGAGAACATTAGGGCGGTTGTTGCCTCTTCTGCGCTATAACCTCCGATTGTCTATCCCAGACCTCCAGTAACATCTGCTAAAAACAGCTGCCTAGTGTTGGTGATGCCTTGGGAGATGGAGGAAGAGGAATAATGTCCAGTGTGGAATGAAGCAATGAAAAAGACATAGCGCTCACAAGGGGAGACCAAGTATTTGATACTGGCAAGAATTTGGAGAGGGAACCACAAGAATGCAAACCTCAAGGACTCTTTAGAACATGCTATCCAATGTGGTAGCCACTAACTGCATGCGGCTATCAAGGGCTTGAAACGTGCAAAATCGAAACTGAGATGTGTTAGGCAAATATGAAAAAAAAATAAACGTCAAATATCTCAATAATTTTTATATTACATGTTGAAATGATACATTTTTGGATACAAGGGTTAAATAAAATATATTATGAAAATTGCACCTGTCCCTTTTTAGCTTTTTAATATAACCATTAGCATATATTTAGAATTACACAGTGGCTTACATCATATTTCTATTGGACAACGCTGCTCTAGAATCTTGGGAAAACTCATGGACTTCCTACAGTATAAGGTATGGGGAGTGTAAAGTATTTTTTGGGGGTATTAAAGAAAAGGTTGATCCCAGAAAGCTGGGACACAAGACAGCAGACATTGACAGATTAAGTGTGAGAAAATACAAATTTATAAGAATAGATGACTCATTTATTTCAGTAATACTTTTATAAATTGAAAATTAATTCCTAAAAATAGCAAGTGCTTTTAAGACAGGATTCAATTTAAACACAAAAATTCAACTTTTCAGAAACACATTTATAGCATGAAACCAAGTATATGATTCAACTTTCCAACATAAGTAACTTACATTTTGGTCCTTAGATTTAAACTAGAAGAGCAAAAAAGCAACGAAGCTTTCACCCTACAGGGGATAAATGAATGTGTATTCTAATACCTTGGTGTGTTGAACAGTGATCACCCATATCTGAGACTAACAATACTTTATACTTTCAAGTAGAAATATAAAGTATATGCAGGGCTGAAGTCCCTTATGGATTGTATTTATACTTCATACTGAATCTATCCCTGGAACCTATCTCAGGAAATTTATGAAAAAAATAAAACAAAATATAATTCTGACTCCAAGTTAGCCAAGATGGATGTAACCAGAGAATATTTTTTCTCTGACATACTACCTAAGGATCACTAATTTGGTACCTCTGCATGCTATATTATACACATAGATAGTTATGTGTATACAGAATCTACAGACTTCAGACCGGGGTGATGTAAGTGTCATGTGGTCTAGTCTCTTTATATTATAGATTAGGACCCAGAGCCACAGAGCGACAAGTAACTTGCCTGCAATCATGCAGGTGCTCAATGGCAAAGCAGGACTCAAGCCACACAGCACGGCAGCACAGTAAGCACCCTGGGTGTGGCTCTGATATTTCCTGATGACCAACTTGGGTTGTCTGAAAACTCAGGTTTATCATTCTTACTCATAGAGGTTTTCAGGAGGATTAAATAATCTTTCCCTATAAGATGTGCATACTGCATGTGTAACCTATGTCATGCATTGAGCTTAGCTGAGGGAGTTAAGCTCAAACCCTCCCTCCTCCTCCCCCTTTCTCACCCCAGCTGCACACGCTAATGCTCCTTCTCCCAAAAAGTTTATGCTCAGTGAAAGGAACAGTTGTAGGTTCCAGGAAAGCACCCCCTCCTCCTTTTTCATGTATTCTCAAGTAGCTTGGTGTCTACTTGAGACCTCCTTGGCCACGGATGGATGGCTTAGGATGCAATGCTGAGTCTGTCTTTCTTTCTTTTTTTTTCTTGGAGACAAAGTCCCACTCTGTCACTCAGGCTAGAGTGTAGTGGTGTTATCATAGCTCACTGCAACTTCAAACTCCTGGGTTCAAGCTATCCTCCTGCCTCAGCCTCCTGAGTAGCTGGGACTATGGGTGAGCACCACCACACCTGGCTAATTTTTTTTATTTTTAGTAGAGATGAGGGTCTTACTCTTACTCAGGCTGGTCTCAAACTCCTGATCTCAAGCAATCCTCCCACCTTGGCCTCCCAGAGTGCTAGGATGTCAGGTATGAGCCACCATGCCAAGCCTGCAATGATGAGTCTTTATGACCTAAGACACTCAAAATGAAACCCAGTTTTCAAAATGATGGTGCTTAATGCGTGCAGGGCACAGAGTAAAGCTACAAGGCAAGCTCAGCGTCTTATCCTTCCTTCCATCTCTTCCTACATCTTTCAACCCCATCCTGAGTTACCCAGACGTGCTCTCAGTGCAAATAACCTATTTCTCAAACACACACACACAAACCACTCTCTTCTTCTTTTTCCCTAATCAGCCATGCCCTGGCTCTCAAATAATAGGTCAGCATATTTCATACCAAGATGCCAACCTCCGTAAACCTAAAAAGGTAGGCTTGTTAATGGAAATCAACATCAAATTGGTAGCTTCTTGGATGGGAGGTATTTTTCTGCTTGGAGGCCTCCTAATACTTCTCAATGCGCACACATACATATAGAGGAGTCAGTGACTTGGCACCCTAATCTTACAAGTTTTCCAGTCCTCCTGTAACTAATGGATATTGGGACAAGGTTACTTTGTGGTAGGAATCCCTTATTTCAGAAGAAAAGAAAGATAAGGTGCAAAACACAACACTGCATTTGCTTTTGCTGCTCTTCCACAGTAGAATCAGGGACCTCGGTGGGCACTCAAAGGCCTGTGAACCAGTAGTCATGGGGGTATTGCTGTCCTCCTCCAGAGTCTAATCAAATCCCAAACTAGAGGTAAATGATTCCAGGGCTTCTGAGTGCATTCTTAACTCCTGATGTGGAGTTATGGGGATAGGGTAGACCCCACAGCAAGCACTGATGGTGACACACCACTAAGCCAGGAAGCTGGAGGCAGCATACCTTTGCAGGTGAAACATTTGATGTGGAAATGTTTGGTCTGGACCCGAAGCACTTCACCCTTGCAGGGCTCCCCACATTTATGGCAGTGAATGACAGGCTTCTCCGACGGGTGGTGAGGGTCCTGAGGGTGGGCCACTGAGAGAAAAAACAACAAAAGATCCAAGTGAGCAGAAAACATTCCTACAAAAGTGGTCATATGGGCATGCATAAATATCCCCATAATTTTGGTATCAAATGAGCGACACATATTGATTCAACAGCATGAACTAAGCAATCCCCAACCCCATAATCCTGAGGGCATGCAGATCAATAAGAAAATTGTGGCTAGAAGAGTCCAGTGGGGGCGACAGTGGCCACAGCCCAATAAGTGTCAGGGGCATTCAGGGGTTGAGAGGCAGTTGTGACAGTGGTTTAGGGAAACCCTCCTAACTATTGTTTCAGGTGGGAAAGGGAACTCTGCTAAAGAGCTTTAATGGCACTGGGACCAGCCTTCATGCTGAGGAGGACTCATTTCTGAGATCAGGCCTGACCTGGACAAACCCTAGGTTATGTCAAAGAGGAATGAAAGCATATGGCCAAGGGCAGCAGCCAAAATGGCTGACTAGAGACATCACTTATCGGATATTCCCACCTAGAAGGTAGTATACTGGACTGAGGAAAGTGGACAGCATTTGCAGCCCAGGTGTGGATCGCAGGGAGAGACGACAGAGACATCTGAGGGCCCAACTGAGAAAAACAGCAAAGCTGGGAGAGAGGAAGATAAGAGAAAACAGTGTCATGGACCAAACCCAGGAGAGGCTTGGAGCCCAATGAAAGGGTAAGGGGTGATTCCCCTACCCCACCTGGGTACTATCAGTGGAAAGCGGGACACAGAACATATTGGGGATGCTTCTACCCTCCACGAGCCCAGGCATGGCAGCTAAATAGGAATAACAGGGTCAACCAGCAAACCCCAGGAGTGTGGGTGTTAAAAAGGGATACTCCATGGGAATATCCTGCCACAGGAGACTGTAGTGCTGGCTTTCTTGCACCTGAACACTTCCTCCTCTGCATCTCATCCAGTCATGGTATCAGAGAAAGTAATTTTGGCTCAGGCTGGCTGGTAGCAGCAGCCCCTCCCCACCATTGCAACCACGAGAATACTCTGAACCAAAGAGTACATGAATAGCTACTTCTCTAGGGTGGGTGCGCATTCCTGGCCGAGCCAGCCAGTGAGAGCAGGGCTGTTGCAATTTGTGAGCTTCTTGCCCACTGGCATTTCACTAGATTGTGTGCTGGTGGCTTGGATAGGCAGGCCGCACCTGGTGCTCCCCAGACATGAGAGTGGTGTAAGCAGATGCAGGAGAAAAATCTCAGTCCTGGACTTGGGTAGCAATGAAACCCTTGTGGACACATCCAATGGGGGAATGTAGAGGGGCACTGAGGAATGGGGATGTGTGAGTGCAACCATCCTCCACCCCCACTGGAGAACCACCATATTGGATATGGACACGGCATTTGGAGTGAATTAGTCTAGCTCCTGGTTCCCATGACAACCATATCCCCTGGGTGCACTGGCTGAATGGGAGCAGTGGCTTCCTATATTCGTATCCCTTATGAATACAGATGCAAAAATTCTCAACAAAATCCTAGCAAACCGAACTCAGCTACACATCAAAAAAATAATCCACCACAAACAACCAAGTGGGCTTCATCCCACAGATGCAAGGATGATTCAAGATACACAAATCTATAAATGTGATTCACCACATAAATAGAAGTGAAAACAAAAGCCACATGATCCTCAATGTGCAGAAAAAGCATTTGACAAAATTCAGCACTCCTTTATGGTAAGAACTCTTAACAAAATAGGCATACATGGAACATACCTCAAAATTATAAAAGCCATATATGACAAACCCACAGCCACCATCATACTGAATGGGGAAAAATTGAAAGCATTCCCATTTAGAACTAGAACCAGATGAGTTTGCCCGCTGTAACCACTCCTATTAAACATAGTGCTAGAAGTCCTAGCCAGAGCAATCAGGCAAGAGAAGAAAATCAAGTATATCCAAATGGGGAAAGAAGAGGTTAAACTATCACTCTTTGCTGATGATATGATCTTATATCTAAACCCCGCCTCCAAAGATTCTGCCTAGAAATTCCTGGAATTGATAAAAAAAATTCAGCAAAGTCTCAGGTTACAAAACCAATGTGTACAAATCAGTAGCATACCTTTACACCAACAACAGTCAAGCTGAGAATCAAATCAAAGACTCAATACCTTTTACAATAGCAAAAAAGAAAATAAAATACCTTGGAATATATTTAACCAAGGAGGTGAAAGACCTCTACAGGAAAAACTATGAAACACTGAGGAAGGAAATCTCAGAGGATATAAACAAATGGAACAACATATCATGATCATGGATCGACACAATCAACATTGTTAAAATGTGTATACTACCCATGATGATTTACAGATTCAATGCACTTCTCATTAAAATACCAATGTCATTTTTCACAGATCTAGAAAAAATACTTCTACACTTCATATGAAACAAGAAAAGAGCCCAAACAGCCAAAGCACCTTAAGCAAAAAGAACAAATTGGGAGGTATCATTTTATGAGACTTCAAGCTATCCTACAAGGCTATAGTAACCAAAGCAGCATGATACTGGCACAAGAACAGAGACATAGAAAAATGGATCAGAACAGAGAACCCAGATATAAAACCATCCTCATTTTGCCATCTGATCTTTGACAAAGCAGACAAGAACATACACTGGGGAAAAGAATCCCTATTCAATAAATGGTGCTAGGAAAATTGGATAGCCAATGTAGAAGAGTGAAACAATATCCACACCGCTCACCACTGACAAAAATTAACACAGGATGGATAACAGACTTAAACCTAAGGCATGAACCTGTAAGAATTAGAGAAGAAGAGGTTGAAAAAACTCTTATAGATATCAGCCTAGGCAAAGAATTTATGAAGAAGACCCCAAAGGCAATCACAGCAACAGCAAAAACAAATAAATGAGACCTGATTAAATTTAAAAGCTTTTGCCCAGCCAAAGAAACAATCACTGGAGTTAAAAGACTACCTACAGAATGGGAGAAAATATTTGCATGCCATACATCCGATAAAAGGCTAATAACCAGAATTTACAAAGTACTCAAGTGAATCAACAAGAAAAAAAATTAATTGACCCCATTAAAAAGTGGGCAAAAGATATGAACAGAAACTTGTCAAAAGAAGATTGACTAATGGCCAATAAACATAGGAAAAAATGCTCAATGTCTCTAATCATCAGGGAAATGCAAATTAAAACCACAATGAGAGATCACCTACTCTATTGAGAATGGCTTTTATCAAAAAATCCCAAAACAACAGATGCTGGTGTGGATGTGGACAGACAGGAACACTTATATACTGTTGGTTGGACTGCAAACTAGTACAACCTCTATGGAAAGTAATATGGAGATTCTTCAAAGAACTAAAAGTAGACCTACCATTTGATCCAGCAATCCACTACTGGGTATTTACCCAAAGGAAAAAAAGACATTTTATAAAAAAGAAACTTGCATTTGAATGTTTAGTGCAGCACAATTCACAATCGCAAAGATGTGTAATCAACCAAGTGCCCATCAATACATGAGTGGATTAATAAAATGTGGTATATATATATACCATGGAGTACTACCCAGCCACAAAAAATGGTGAACTAATACCTTTTGTAACAACCCTGATTGAACTGGAGACCATTCTTCTAAGTGAAGTATCACAACAATGGAAAAACAAATACCACATGTACTATTAAATTGGAATTAATTGATCAACATTCATGTGCACATATGGTAGTAAAACTCAATGGAAATCAAGCAGGTGGGAGGGAAGAGGAAGAGATGAGTAAAGACACACTTAACAGGTACAATGCACACTATCTGGGTGATGGGCATGCTTATAACTTTGACTCAAACTGTACAAAAGCAATTCACATAACTAAAATGTTTGTAATCCCATAATGTCCTGAAAGTAAGAACTAAGAGTCCAGTGGGAAAAACACTAATACTGGACTTGTTCCTCTGTGGAGCCTGCTGTCTTCTTTCTTCCTCCCAAAATTCTCCACGATGACATAATGGAGCCATTAAATATACAATATTGTTGGGTTCAATATTCTGTAATGTGTATTTGTAATATGTGTTTATCTCAATTTAGAAAGCACCTTTCAGCAGGCATTCACCGCAGACTGTAAGTTCCTTGAAGATGGGGACCATTTCTTCAAGTTCATCCTTTTTTTCCTCCCCAGTTGTACTTCTTCCTTCCTTCAGCTCCGCAGAATGCTCACGCACTAAAGTTGCTCAGTAAATGCTTCTTTACTTGTTAATTAGCAAGTGCTGGATGGTTTCTAGACTTTACCAGGGAGTCATACCTGATCTTAATTTGGCAACTTATTTAACCCACTTGGAGGCCCTATTATGAGCTTATAATGAGCACGGTTCCTGGTATATACACTGCAGGCAGTAATTTTTTAAAAAATAAACTAGGAACCATGTGGATTTCTCTGAGCTTCAGTTTCCTTCCCCATAAAACAAAGAGGATTGGTCTAGAGGATTCCTGGGGTCTTTTCAGACTCTAAAATCACATGATGGGGCATACAGGGTTACTCTCTCAGTTTCCAGAGTGTGGCCTTCAGAGAATAGCAACCATTGCCACTTCCCTCCCTGGGACTAGGATGCACACCTCCCCTTGACAGAGGCTCAGACAAGGCTGTGACAGGACACCGGTGGCTTTGAGCTCACCAAGTGTCTTCACTGAAGTTGCACTTTTTCCAGCCAGAGAACGTAGACTGGCACTTTTTGCTACCAAATTCCTTTTTGGTTTGGGTCCTCAGAAGCAGGGAACATGTGATATAAATTACACACATGACATAAAGTAGCTATGTGAGCATGGCACAGGACAAGAATAGTGAACCCAAAATGAATCAGCCAACAGAAAGATGATTTTTTTTTTTTTTTCACGAAAGGTAAAACCAGGTTGGGCAGGGGCAGATATTGCTGGAACTCAACTCAGAAAGTACCTCACAGCAAGGGGCTCACTGCACCCCACAAGTATAATAGTTCATTGTTGCTCTCAGACCTCTGTAATGTTCTCATTTCACCTGGAAAGAGTTTGAACAAGACAGTCCAGATAATCCATTACTGGCTAAATTCTGAGAAACAAGATTCTTCTTGTGAGATTTTAACCAGAAGCAGGTATAGTTTCAGGTTAAACATCTGATCTGCATTCTCTAAAATGGACCAACCCTGCGAATGTCCGGCAAAGACATCAAGGTTGAAATTCAACTGCATTTTGCTTATCTACCCACGGGGATCTCTGTTGAACAGAACTTAGTATTATCACAAGGAGTTAAGGAGGGCCATGCTATCAAGATTTCTAAATAATTACTGACTTCAAGAGTGATATGTATCAAGGTCAAAAATCAAATCACCTGGGCATTAAAGAAAAGTTGCCCTTAACAATATCTGCTTCAAGTGCTAGTGGAGATTATGTGAGTTGTTCTTGTTTTTTTAAGTTAATTCCTGTTTCCTTTAAGAATGGAGAAAAGTAATATTTATCGGGTGTCTACTAAATGCTGGGCGTGGGGCAAGGTGCTTACACGTAAGCCACTTTATCCATCCTCACCATCCCTCTGTCTCAGCAAAGTGAATCATCTTGTTCCCATTTCACAGATGAGGAAATAGAGCCTCAGAGAGTTGCACAACCTGCCCAAGTTAACAGTAAGGGGAAGCTCAAAGATTTAAACCCAGGTCTTTCTGATTCCTAAGCTCACGCTCCTCCCAGGCCATTTGTATAAATCAGAAAATTGTTGTAAGTCAATAATAATTATTATTTATAATTATTATAATTATATTTATAATTTAATTTATATAGCCAGGTTCAAGTGCAGTTCTAAAAGCAGCAGCTCAGGCTTTGGCTTATAAAGGGAATACACACAGCTAAAAGGTCTCAGCACCTGGGCATGGCACCCAGGTGGTAATCCTCAGGGCTTCCTGCTGAGCCCGTAAATCGGAACCCCTGGTGCCACAGATTAAAAATGCAGATTCCTGAGCCCCACAGACCTAGGGGTGGGAGTCATTGGGGATCTACCTTTTTAGTAAGCTCCTCAAGTGATTCTTAATGCATACTCCAGTTTAACAGCTATTTCCCTTTAGACTTCAGACAATATGAATAAGCCAGCTATAGATAGAGAAGAGTTAAAATTTAAAAAGTAATTCGTAAGACCATCCTTTTCAGCAACAAGATGAGAACACAGTGAATCTCTTGACTACAAGGGAGTATGCATTTTTTGGATAAGAAACTGCACTGCAGTTTCTCTTGACACTTGAATTTCTTCCTGCTAAGCAAACCAACCATGCTGAGTAATGATGAGACAAGGAAAATATCATTTCACTTCTTGGCTTTTCTCTGTGTCTGAATAAAGAGAAGGCAGTGCAAATGCTGGCACCAGCCACAAAGGTCAGAGTTGGGATCAGCATCCACTTTTTGCAAGCGTTTCCCTGTGGAAATATATATTACATGACCAAGTGCTCCATGCCCAGAGATGACTTCTGCTTTCACCCAGAGCTGAGCAGAGACTGTATCAAGTTTACTTGCCTTTCCTTCATACAACAGCCCAGGCAGACACATATCAGAATAACACATTTGTGAAGAATTGGATTTTTTTGTGTGTTTGTTTTGAGACAGAGTCTGATTCTGTAACACTGGCTAGAGTTCGGAGGCCTCATCATAGCTCACTGCAGCCTCAAACTCCTAGGTTCAAGCAATCCTCCCTGCCTCGGCCTCCCAGAGTGCTAGCATTACAGGCATGAGCCACCTCATCCGGACAGAGATGGGCTTTTTAGATAATGACAGAACCCAAAGACCAAAGGAGATTCAGTGTTTCTTTCCACCCAACTCAAGTCAGTCTAAATAAAAGACTCTCTCTCCTTTTTAAAGATGAATAAAGGGGTTCATTTTACATAACTGTCTTTGACAGTTTGGTTATTACCAAATGTATGTTTGTTGGCTCAGTCCTACAATTTTGAAATATGTGGATCAGTTGCAATACAGACATGATGTTAATTCTGCACCTCTTATTTGCCAGCCGGCTCAGTTGCTAATTGGTACTTAACTGTTCTGTCCTTCAGAGCCTGGGTGGTCCCTGCTTATTCTGATGAGGAAACCAAGGAGCAAAGGGCTTACATTCCTTGCCCAAAGTCAGAAGTTATTGGCAAAAGCAAACTTAGCACTCAGGCTTCCCAACACTTTCCCTGTACCAAGTAATCAGTGATTTACCTTGGAACTTGGGCAGACATGGCTAAAACCTTCCATGGCTCATCAATTTTCTTGCCTAATAAGAAATATACACTGAAAAACCGAGAGCATGATTGCACACTTTGGGAATAAAGAGGCAATACATATGAAGAGCCAGGAGTCTGCCTGCCTGAAAAGGTAAAGGGATTCTCCGCGGCAAAATATCCAGGTTAAAGGGATTCTGGCTCCCCAGATAAAGCAGCCAGCCCACTGCACAGCTAACTGAGGAGTTTCCCAGTCTTTTACCGTCAAATATAAAGCAGGACAGCCACATCTCCACGCAAAAGTTCAATTTTGAATGGTTACTTTTGAAATGTCTATTTCATATCTCAGGCAATGAGACAGAGGAATTGAGACCATTAAAGAAATTTCAGTAACCTGCAGGACCCTCAAACAGAGGCCACTGCAGTTTATAAAAGGAAAGCCACAAAGCTTATGCAGAGCCCTTCCTTCAAATCCAGAAGTAGCCTGATCTTGCCCAAGCTACTGGCCTCTGGGACACAGACCAGGAAGCTAGACCACCAGAAGGAGAATGTCTGAGAAAGCATGTCTGAAATTTAAAAATCTCCTTAGCAGGTAAATATCACAAAAACCCATGACTGAGTACTGTTAGTTATAACCTGTTCTGGGTTATCTGAAAGATTCAGAATCTCCCAAGTAATATGCAAATTCCCTCTCCCAAGTCCCTTTCTCTCTCCATGGCACCATCATTCCTTTACCCACAGGCCTTTGAAATGACGCAGTGCCTGATGGCTTTCAAAGCCCCTCTATCTGCTCTATCTCATTTCACTCTCACAGGAGCTCTGAGGTAGGAAAGACAGGTACCGTCAACCCAATCTTAGAAATGGGCAAACTGAGGCTCAGGGGAAAGAAGTGACTCA
Source organism: Lemur catta (assembly GCF_020740605.2). Classification (NCBI taxonomy): domain Eukaryota; kingdom Metazoa; phylum Chordata; class Mammalia; order Primates; family Lemuridae; genus Lemur; species Lemur catta. The sequence goes on along the minus strand of NC_059141.1, from coordinate 13,228,153 downwards.
CCCAAGATGATACAGCCAAGAAATAAAGAGTTGGCAGCAAACTAATGCAGTGACTCGTAACCCAGGCTGCCCTTTATGCCAGAATAATCCTCCTAATCACCGGTGCTTGAAACCTTGCAGTCATCTCGATTCCACCCTCTCTTCCATTTCCCACTAAATTCTGTCCACCCTCACATCTCTTACTCATCCCTTCTCTCACCCCACTAATCCAGCCCTCAACCCCTTTTTCTCAGATTGCTGAGTTTCCTACTCTTTCTTTTTCTGTTTCTTTTCAGTTTCCTGGCTCTTTCTTTTCCAAGGCAACCTACAGGGAGTAGTCTTCTCCAGGCGGTGGAGCATAACCCCCCACTCCTTAAGTGTGGGCTGTGCACAGCAATTTCCTCCCAAAGAGTAGACTATGGATGGAGAGAAAAAATGAGTAACCTTACAGTAGAGAGATCTGACACACACTGCCTCAGCCAGGTGATCAAGGTCAATATCAACAGTGATATGTTGATAGAATGTAACTTTGATATGATGTGATGAAAATGGGCGCTTTGCTTCTGTGATCTTTCTTCCCCAAAATACTCTTAACCCTGATCATGAGACAAATCCCAAATTGAGAGACATTCTACAAAATATCTGACCAGTACTTCTCAAAATTGTCAAGATCATCAAAAACAAAGAAAGTCTGAGAAACCATCACAGCCAAGAGGAGCCTAGGAGACACAATGACTAAATGGAATGTGGTACCCTAGATGGGATCCTGGAACAGAAAAGGGATGTTGGGTAAAACTAAGGCCATCTGAATAAAGTACAGACTTCGGTTCATAATAATGTGTCAGTATTAGTCCAGTAATTGTAACAAATGTATTATGCTAATGTAAGATGTTACTAATGGAGGAAACTGAGTGTCGGGTATATGAGAACTCTCTGTATTACCTTCATAATTTTTCTATTCATCTGAAACTGTCATAAAAAATAACATTTATTTTAAAAAGAACAAAAACAAAAAAACTTCCCATAGCTCTCTCAGTCCCAATTCTTCAAGTTTAAAGTTCTCTGCCTAGCTTCAGAGATTTTCAACAGCATGGCTCAAGCTAGCTTTTTGGATATCTAAGAAGAAACTACATTTGTTGAGTACTTATCCCTGTGCTAAGTGGTTTTGAACTCAGGCAGTCCAACCCCAGAGGTCGAGCATGAAAATACTCTATTTGTGTTAATATATAAATCTCCCTTGAGCTCAGTTTTCTGACCACTTCCTGGTCTAGCATCTTCCTTTCCCTAGTGCCTGCACCCTCAATGTATACCCCCTGGGAACGATTTCTCTTCTTCCCATTTGTTCCATTCAAACCTGACCCACAGGGCCAGCCCAGGTCCTGGTGCTTCTCTGAAGCTTTCACCATGGCTTAGGGTTGATCAAATACTTCCTTCTCCTCCACACCTCCAGCACTGAACATCCGTGCTGTCACTTGGCACTTAATTTTCTCTTGTTTTTGTTTATTTTGCTTTTGTTCATAATGCATCAATCCTGGCCCTACAGAACTATAAGCTCAGTAAGGTCAATTCCTTCAGATTTCTGAAATAGTTCTATTTCAAATATCAAATTACCTGAGTCATCATCTCTGTACTTCTCAGTTCAATTTTAGATTAGGGAAAATAGGGTTACTACCCAGCAACACTACTGGGGCATCTTCCAAGTAAAGCTACAGGGTCCCGAGCTTCTGACATTGCAATAAATAACATGAGAAATATTATTATAAGTAAAATTTATTGAACACTTAACTATTTTCCAGGCACTGTGATAATTAACTGACACTCACAAATAATCCTCACAACTGCCTTATAGGGTACTATTGTGTAATTCCTGTTTTTCAGAGGAGGAAACAAAGGCTAAGAAGAGTTGGATTCCTTGTCTGAGATAACACAGCTAAGAAGTAGCAGTTCGATTCCAAAGCCCGAGCTTGGAGGCACTGTGCAGGGACTTCCACAGGAAAACATTATCCAGCCCAGGAGGAAATCCAGTCAGTGCAACGTATTCACTAGTCTCCGATTCCACAGCCTGGAAGTGGACACAGCTACATCATCATTCCAAAGGTAACACCTGCTAGTTAATGAGCAGATGGGAAACAATGCTTCATATAAAAACAGAAATTATTCCAGGATGCAGCAATTTATGGGAAAAGAAAAGGTACACAGTGAGACAGCAAGGAAATGCACCCTGCCACGAGCAGAGGCCTGGCTTGGAAACCTATCCCTGGGTGAGACTGGTCTGGATTTGCAATCACAAGATGGTCCTCTGCATGGGAAGGCTGATTTCTGCTCAAAGGCAGGAATCCTCTTAGGAGTCTACGTTTCAGAGAGACTGCTTCATTACCTAGAATATTTTCTCTGCTTCTACCCCATTAGTTCTCACTGAATTGTAAACACACATCACAGAGATGTGCTCTCCCCCACCTCCTACTTCCTTTCTTTGTGCTAGAATGGTTCTAAGCATTGCACCAAAGAAATAAGAAACTCAAGAGTTTAAATAAATATACAGAGTGCTTAATTTGCAGTTTACATAAAAGTCCATTTCCTGCTGTGGCAAGTGGTAGTTACTTGAAGCTACACACATTGTTGCCCTGTCATTAGTTGTCCAAAACGATTCTTCTCTTGAATTGGGTTCCACGACCTAAGTTTCCCATACCATGTGAGTCTGGTAATCGGGATTATTACTTGGCACAGACACTCCTAGAGGGCGGGCAGCATGGCGGCAGGTTTCCCCGCCAGCTGTGGCTCTCCACGTGGAAGATGTCCTGGTACTCGATTTGCCTTTTCTGTGGCAGCGCCACGGGTCCTTGCTAGTCTTCCAACCATAAAAGACACTGTCAGCAACCTGTCGGCAACCCGTCAGCCAGCCTCCTGATTATAGAAACAGCCTCTGCCCAAATCCAATTAATCTGATTCCCCCAAGGCAAAGAGGTACTAGGATTATCATAATTCGGCCAGGAAATTTCCTCTTTGCAAATCACTTGACACACTTGCCCCGCTGCGCTACACCTGCCTTCTAGATGTGAAGGTTAATCATAGAAGGGATTTTAAATCAGCTTGGTGCCTTCTCCTCCACCTCTTCCTAACAGGGTGACTCCTTCGGCACACCTTCTGACTGAGGTGACTCAGTGAGACAACACCTTCTTTGACCTCCTCTAGCCTTTCTCTGACCATGCTCAGTCATTTTGCCTTGGAATAGTCATTTGTATACAAGTCCCACCTCTTCTCCCTGGCAGTAATTAGAAGGGACCTCAGACTGGATGTTAGGAGACCTGACTCCCAGTCCTGCCTTTCCTGCCATGTGCTTCAACCTCCCCGAGACTGTAACAGAGGCTGAGCATACGTGCCCTACCTCCCCGGGTGCCAGTAGAGACAACATGAGGTCATCTCCTCCTGGGAGCTGCTATGGTTTGAACGTCCCCTCCAAAATCATGTTGAAATTTAAATGCCATTGTAAGTGTTAAGAGGTGGGACCTTCAGGAGGTGATTGGGTCAGGAAGGTCCCTCCCTTACGAATGGATTAAGGCAGTTACAGCGGGAGGAAGTGAGCTGTCACAGGAGTGGATTCCTGATAAAAGGATAAAGTTTGGCCACATCTTCTGTCTCCCAAGCTGGTTATCCCTTCTGCCTTCCACCACTGGATGATGCAACAAGAAGCCCTCTTCAGATCTGGGCTCCTTGACCTTGTACATACCAGCCTCAAGAACTGTAAGAAATAAATTTCTTTTCTTTATAAATTACCCAGCCTGTGGTATTCTGTTGTAGCAACAAAATCGACCAAGACAGCCCCACAGCCCCAGGATAGCACACAGACGCCCGGTGTCAGCTGAATGTCAGGCAAGACTGTCACTGGCCTGTGTGAGCAGGAATTTCTGAAGCATCACAAGAATCCCTTCTGAAAACGGATTGAACTGTTCAAGGTCACTCAGGGATCTCAAACTGTCCCTGTGCCAGCAGTTCCACTTAGAAATGGATCGAGTCAAATGACTGGGCTGTGGCTTCAGTCTGAACCCTGCTGGCAGAACGCCGTATTTTTATGGACTGCGAGAGAACCACGTGTGGCCTGGTTCTGAGAGCGGCAGGGGCAGTGGTCCCACCGGAGCTATTTATAGGAACACGAGTTGAGAGAGGGTCACAGTCAATTCACATTAGGGCTACGGTCCTGAGACAGAGTTTACTTAGGTATGGTGTCACCATTGCCTTCTACCTGCTAATTCCAAATCCAGACATTGTAGAGGGGTTAAAAAAACAAAGATCAAAGAACTAAGATGTCTACTGAAGAGTCCCTGTGTGGTACAAACCCATCTGTTAACAGCACAGGAAGTCTCCCAGCTGTCTTTCTTTTTGGCTGATTCTACCTACTTCCCAGGACATACTTGGAATCACTGACTGGTTAAAAATAACATTTTAGACAAACTAATGAAGGCACCTAATATGCGTATGGCATGTCACAACTTATAAAAGATGTTCAAAGATAATAACTCCCATGATCCCATCAACCCCAAATTATCTTCATTCTGCAGCTAGGAAAACTGAGCTTCAGAAATGTGAAGGGACCCACTCCAGCAGTAGACAGCTCCAGCCCGCTGTGCCCAGCCCTTGGCAGTTTGAAACCAGCTATGGTGGAGGCATTACCAAGCAGGGCCATTCTCTGCCCACCCTCTGGAGAGCTGGCTGTTAAACATTTACCAGCACACCACTGTGTCCATGGTTGTACTGCCAATAAGCAGCAAAGTGAGGCTTTTAATTCAGGTGCTTATAAATCTCAGAAACAAGAATTTGAACCCTTCCAGGAAAAGGCAGTCCTGCTCCTGCTCTGTGAATAAACACACAACCTCACCTTCCCCCGGGTCTCTCCAGCGTCTGCACACCCACTGGGAGATGAAAGTACAACCTGTGTTCACAGTATCCAACATGCAGTGTCAGACATGATGTTACAAATTCTAGAACCACTCTCTAGATGCTTAGGCTCCTGACTCCTCCCAGACCTGAAGAACAGGCTCATTGAAGCTTTCTGTACGACATAACTTTGCTGGGCGTCATCTTTGCAAGAAAAAGCAAACACATATAATCTACAGCTGTCACCTTGCTAGGTAGTCTCCTATTCATCCAGTGACAGAAAGCATAATCGTGGTGATTTGATCATTCTCTTACTTAACTTCAGGGTTTCTTCTGCTGGAGTGGAAGGGATGAGATTAACTCCTAAAGTTTAACAGAGCACTTAGTGACATCTACTATTTGAAAAGAAAAAAATACGCTTGAAGTCCAACATGGGACTGGGAGGAGGAGGAAAGAAGGAGAAATTTTTTTTAAACGCCTCCATGAAACTCCTAAATGCAAACACTTGGAAAATAATGTCTTATATCAAGAGTCAACAAATTTTGACTCACCGAATGCCTCCTGCAGGATGTCCTGTGTGATGCCAGGGTTCGTGGAGAACCCCGGAGGCGGATGGCCCTCCCCCATCCCCCAAGGCAGAGATCCCAGGATGTGCACGGCACCACGTAAGACCCACCAGAGGAGCTGACCAATGAGAAAAACCATTCAGGAGCTGTCCCAGGAGGGCCCGGCTTCTGAAGGGAAAAGCAGGCAGGAGGCCCGGCCAAAGAGTTGGAGAAAGTTTCAGGGAAGAGGGAGTGGAATTTGACACTATGGGACAGGTGACAAGGGGAGGACGTTCAGAAAGCAGGAAGAGCATAAGGTAGGGCCTGAAGGTGAGAGTGCCCAGGACGCATCCACACACATAAGTCAGGCATTGTCCTGCAATGGAGGCTTCGTGGACAAGAGCAACTCGAGGGGAGGTTGCCTCCGGGCATCCTCGAAGGACAAGCAAAGGAGCTCAGACTTTAAGAGTTCCCCCTCTGCCCCTGGGTCGAGGTCTTCAGATGAGTGGTATGATCAGAGCACGCTCCGGCTTGCTTTTCAGGCCTGTTTGTCAGCTCACAGAGCAGGCAGATGGGGAGCCCCCGCGCTGTGACATGACAGCCCGTGGGGCGGTCTCAGCCTCCCGTGGCAAGCCGGTGGCAGGACGGGTTCTGGTTAGACAGTTTCTGGTGGCAATCCTGGCTCTGCCCCTCTGAGCTCTGTGACCTTAGGCAAGTGACTTATCTTCTCTAAGCCTTAATGTTCTCTTCTGTAAAATGGGGATGAATCCTACTTGGACACTTAGGAGGATAAATGAGCTAATGCATGTAAAGTGCTCAGGACTTTTCTTGACAGAGAATGCACAAAAAATGGAAGCTGTTACCGTTTCTGAGGTGTTTCAATGTGGGGAATGGTGGGTCACCATCAGGAATGTCCATGTGCTCCATCTCAAAGTCAAATATGTTGAATTTCGGGCTCTGTCGTCTTCTCTAACTTTTAGCAGTGGACACCTGCTTTTCCATGGTGCATGTTCAGCTCAGCCAAGGAATCTCGCAGCTGTCAGTATCCCCATCTCAGCTGCACCCATAGTGCTGCAAGCAGCAGGTTTAACTGCTTTACTGAGCTATAATTCAGACATCACGCAACTCACCCACTGAATGTGTACAATTCAACGGTTTTCAGTATATTCCCAGCTATGAAACCATCACCACAATCTAATTTTAGAACTTTCTCATTACCCCAAAAAGAGACCCCAATTCATTAGCAGTCACTCTCTACTCCCCACTCCCTTTCCCAGGTAACCACTAATCTTTCCATCTCTACAGAGTTTAAACAGCAGGTTTGATTAGTATCTGAGAAATCTCAGCTTCTCAACACTTGCATAGCAATGAGAAGGAACAATTGTATACACATAAACAGATAAGAATCACCCAGCACCCTCTATATATCTCACACCTTATTAATGCATGAAATCCTCCCTGGATTATATGTGTTTTTCGCCAGCACATCGCAACAAAACATCCTTGTGATCATTTCATCTCTGCTTCCCTCTTGCGAAAGAGCCCATAAAAAGACAGATATAAAAAATTTGAATGAGATGTCATCAGACCCGGAGTTTTCACAAACACGACTTGCCTAGAGGTATGTCAACACCAGTGGCAGCACCAGAGAACTGCCAGAAAATTAGAGACAACAGGCTATGCCTATGAGTAACTGAGCACTCGCGGAAGCAGGGTGCTGGGAGAGGTTCAGGGCACGGTTATCAAGAATGCAAGCAGTTTGTATCTTCAAACAGTGTGGACTTTCAACTCGTTTGTACAATCCCTTTGCCACACAGCAACCAGCATGATCTTTTAAGGACACAGTTGAGCAGACTGTTCCTTCTCTCCGCACCATCCCGGATGCCCCTGGCCCCGCCACTGCTCTGAGCTTTTCTCACGCTCTCTCCGCTTCCTCCCAAGCTCCAGCTCTTAATGCTTCAAGATCTCCAGGTGCTGTTTTCCCTTCCTGGAAGACTCCTCCCAGCTATTTCTGAGGCTGGCACCTTTTCCTCCTCCTTGTCTCACCCTCAAGCAGCTCCTGTGTCACCTCCTCCGAGAGTCTCCCCGAACCGCCTAAGTAAAGGCATCTCCCAGCTTCCCTGCTACCCCCATCTCCGTTACTTTCTTTATATTTACCACAATCTGAACGCTCTATTTCTTGCTTTCTTTTCTGTCTTCTCCATCATAAGGTGTCCCGAGGGTCTAGCACAGTTGCGGCACAATGTCTGTGCTCTGTAAATGGATGTTCAGTATGTCCATGATTTTAACACCAGCCTGGCTGGGTGAAACTGAAAGTTGGGTAAGTACCTTGGTTCACCAACAGTATCTATCAATTAGGTAGTTGTGATGATGTCGATATAACGCAAATGATGACAAAAAATAAAAGACTTAAGTCTCTGACTCAGGAAAAAAAAACAAAAGCTGAAGGAGTGAGCTAACTGATGGACCAGTCTCAAACCCACCCCGGCTAAGCTCCCTGAATGAGAACCACACAGCGCAGCACAATTTCCAGCTGACCTGGCCTGCAGGGAGGAGTTGGGGTGGCACCAGAGCCTTGGAAAAGCTAAATGACCTCAGAGCGGGACATGATGATGGGAACAGCCAGCAGGCACTGCTGCAGAGGGGTCGCTGCTCCCTCCAGTGGGCTCCTGAGCACACCTGGCTGCCAGCCCCAAAGGCTTTAAAACCACTGTTCTCCTGGGGCCACACATTCCTGCATCAAATCGTCAGCAGATGCCTCATTTCATCCCTCTGCATAACGACAAACTAGAGTCTCCAGCTTGCTACTGAGGGATGCGGGCACCAGGAACCCAACAGGCAAAATTCCTGGGTGACGTTCTATCACAGGACAGTGGGAATTACACCACAGAAAGCCACTCATGGGGTCCTGGCATATAGTTCATGCCAAGATTACAAAGCCTTGCTCTGCTGGAGGCAAAGTGTGAAGAGACAGTGAGGTGGAAATGGGTGGACTTTCCTTAGTTCCTCAACTCACCTATCAGCTCTACCTTCCCGGGTCCCAAAACTTATCTGATCACTAAACTCATATCATTGAACATGGACCCAGATTTTATTCAATCAAGAGGCATAACAGCAGTAACGGCAGTAATAGCAATTAGCAGGGCTTGCTGTGTATCAGCATTGTTTTAAATGCTTCATATGTATTAATTGATTCAATTCTCACAATAACCCTCTAACATTGGTACAATTATTGTCCTTATTTTCTGATGAGGACACTGACGTTAAGTGACTGGCCCAAGGTTGCACAATTAGTAAAAGGAAGAGAGAGAATTCGAACCCAGGGAGTCTGGCCGCAGAGCTTCTATTTATAAACATAACTTACTTTTTAGGCAAACCCATAACATCCCGAAGGCTTAGGGGATAAGTTTACAAAGCCACCAAGGCAAAGGAACAACAACTGTACCACAAGGGGCAGGTGAGAAAGAGATGGACACATACTACAGGGAAGGGCTTCGCAAGTTCAGGCTCTGAAAATCCCAGCTGAGGGCAGTTTGACACTGCCTCTCTGACTAGTTGCAAATTTAGTTCCTCTCACCACCTCCATCTTAGTCTTATTTTATCTGCAAGGGACCTTGGGCCAGTCCTTTGGCCCTGGGCTGTGCACCTACGCGGCTACTTACATAAACTCCATGGATCAACGGACCTTCATTAATGTTGATTAAGCATCTGCTGCATGACAGGTGTCACCTTGATGTTTTCACATAGTATCTCATTTAACCCTCACAATAAAGATATGGAGTAGGTAGTAGGGTTTTCCTCCACTGAAGTTTAAAAAACCCATAGGCTCATATGCATAAGAAACAAAAATGCTTAAATGCATGATGGCAATTGCCTACCTCACTCCTTCCATCCCCTGCATGCAAACGTGCTCAACTTTTGGTGTTTTTTTTCTTAACACTATGCTTAGACCAACTCAGCCATCATCATTACCATCCTACTCCTGTAGAAGAGGATCCAGCTCTCACCAATATGCCTACACCACAAATTTTGGTTAAATCTGTGGTCGGTGTGTATACTCTATCCTAGTTACATTCTCTACACTTTGAGAAGGTAATTATTGTTCTACTAGCCTCTGCAGTTCATCCTATGAATTGATTCCTTTTCTTGAACAACTTTTCTATTCTCTTGAGTTTAATCATTTCCTTTTCTCCCACCTGCCTTACATCCTATTTGCTATCAATTTTTGTTGTGATCTCCTAATAATTCTCTCCAATGCTCAGATTTATCAGATAATTATCAAACCTCCACACTTGGAGAGAAAAGTGGGCATTTTCAATGGAAAACCAACCCTGACTCTCAGACAGGTTAAGAGCTTGGCTCTCTGTCCTCTGGGAAGAGGCAGAGGTGGATTCGCCTGATAGCAATCCCAGCATCTGTTCCCTGGCAACACACCCGCTGGGTAAAGACCAGAGTTGTGCCAGCTGTGGCCGCACAACTCCAGAGGCTGCTGCCCCACGCTCAGGCGAGAACAGTGCTCTGAAGAGGCAACGCACACGCCCTGCAAACAAGGTGCCTTCCACTCTCGTCTCCAAACACCGCTCCTGGTCGTCTTGCACCGTACTCGCCCCCCAGCTCTGAAAGTATCATATTGGCTGCCTACTCTCTGGCTGGCCTTGGTGGCTTGATTCATGGCTTCTTTGTCTACCTATCATACCAAACTGCCACATTAGTGTTGCCTCACGGTGGTCCTGCGGCTTTCTCAGCAGGCACGGCCCCTTCCCTGGGGTGTCTCCACCCTATCTGCCTCTTCCCATGGTGAGAAGCCACTCTTGGGCTCCTGTTGCAAAAGTCCAACTTCTTTCTGAATCCTGTCGTATGTTGCAAGGGTGCTTCTAAGTCAAGACAGGAGCGATAACAAACATGCCCTGAACCAAGGCATGGTTAAGCCTTTCCTGCTGCCTGGCAAGCTGGCTATGACATTCCTAAGGGAGGGGTGAACTCTCTCCAAAGCCCTTAAATTATAATTTGTCTGGAAAAGCTCTAATATGTCAAAAATGAATGCCGGGTAGCACATGATGCCCAGCAATGGCGGTGAAGAGCTGGTCACTGGCAGGCGGGATGGCACAGGATGCCCGGCCAGCCCAGCCCCTGTTCCTCTCTCCTTGGCTGTGATGCAAAAGCAAAGAAACCAGGTGAGCTTGGTGACCAGAAAGTGGGGAACCAGACTCACAGAGAAAAGTGATCCCAAGTGGAAAAGCAACTCCAGAAATACCAGGCTTGGAAGCTGACATGGCCTCTATGGGGGTTTTCTTTGGACGTTCCACTAAACTTCAATCAAGCAGCATTTTACTCAGTTTAGCAGCTGGGGCAGTTCTGTATCAAGCACTCAAAACAGAGGACACTAAAACTCTGGCCAACTTCTGTTTAGGATAAAGTGATAAGTGAATGATTCAGAAATTGTTTTGTCAAAACGTTCCAGTCGCAAATGGAGAAACCCAACTTAACCAAAACGTACCTGTTAGCACAATAACAGCAGGACTCAGGATTGCCCAGGGAAGCACCTTATTCTGTCTTCATCCAAATAAAGTTTACTTAGTATAGATATGTGGTCTAAACCAACAGTTTTCAAATTTCAGGTCATTTTTTTTTTTTTTTTAGAGACAGGGTCTTGCTCTGTCACCCAGGCTGGAGTGCAGTGGTGTAATCACAGCTCACTGCAGCCTCAAACTCAAGCGAGTCTCTTGCCTCAGCCTCTGGAGTAGCCAGGATTACAGGAATGAGCCACCGTGCTCAGCTTTAAACTTCAGGTCTTGACCCACTGGAATATAACATCAGTTTAATGGATCGTGACCAGAGCATATTTAAAAAAATAGAAGAGAAGAAAAAATAGCAGAGAGTAAAGGTACGTATCATTTCCCGTGACTTTTATTTGAGCCATTCATAGGTGTATGTGCATGAATCCTGGGTCTTGCTGTGTGAACATGTATTTCTTCCTGGGGTAGGTGTGGTGAACACCACATTCCACCCCAGACCATAATCTGGAGGCCCTTTGGCTGAGTCCTGCCCACAGACATGTTTTGGTTGGCCCACACAATCATTTTTTAAAGAGAAAGTTGAGTCATTTGTCAACATTTAAGCATCTGGAGATTTTACGTAAAAATCCCTATTTGTAGCTGCTCTTGAAAATTGGAAGGTCTGGCAAGTTGGCCTGCATCCCTCCACGGGACCTAGGATGGAAGACAGAGTAATTCTTCCCTTTAGGGAAGGCCACACTCTCCAGTTTGCCCCAGGCTCTGCTCACTTAGGTGCCCTGCCTGGTTCTTAGAGGCATCTGTATACATGACCCCAGTTCTAAACATCCACAACTCAATGCAACCCACAAAGCCCTCCATGTCCGGTGCTATACCATGTGGCCAACAGTGGCCTCTGCCAAACTGAGCTGGTGGCATTTCCTCATACAGAGGCTGCAATCTCCTGCTTCTGTTTTACTAATTTGAAAACCTTTCTCTCAATTCCCCTTTAGCCACTACTGCACTCCTGTTCATCCTTCAAAGCCCAGTCTGCCATGATCACCTAGCAGAATTAATTATTCTCTGCCCTGTGGCATATTACTTTAATAGTTCTCTATTGAGTACATTTCACATTGTATCATAATTACAGATTTATGAGTCTATATTCCTTGCTAGACTGTAAGTGCTTTCAGGTCAAGAACTACTTTTTATTTGTTTCTTTATCTAGATTGCTTATCTCATGTTAGGCTCTGAGGAAACATTTCCTAAATAAGTATGATCATGTTCCCCACCCCTACACATCATTCATTTCCATTCAACATTCAACATTCCATGAGTGCTTTCTATAAAGCAGACACTGTATTGTGGATATAAGTTGAATCAAATACCATCCCTAACCTCAAGAGACTTACAGAACCCCTCAAGGCCAATCTTAAACTCCCACCTTTCCATAAAGCCTTTTCTGATTCCCTTGTGACAGTGCTTCTTCCTTCCTTTGAACCCCCACGGAATAGTGTTTATATCCCACCTTCCATTGCCTGGTGCCACCTCTATATGCATTCTCAATCAGCTCCTCCAACACTCGCTGACTCATTAACCCACTGAAGGTAGGAACTTTTCAGTGTATCAGATTATCCCCGAAATGCCTTGAAGATAATAGACCTCAATAAGATTGTGATGTGATCAAGACCACTACTGGAAGCCCTTGGCAATGTCTCATTGCCATTTCTGAGTTTCCACCTGGGACCTCTACATGATGCAGAAGTGATGGTATTTTCCAGGAGAGCAGGAACAGAGGGGCTCCCACTCTCCTTATAGTGCTCAGCATAACTGGGCTCTAGTCCCTCACATATCATTCCTGCTAATAGTCCTAAAACCCTGTTCCTCCATGGCCATTCTGAATGACAGCAGTCGGTGAACCCCCATCTAGTTCATGTGTCACTTATAGGACCCTCCATGGACCCAGGTACCCACAGGCCCTGACACTTTTCAGAGGGGTACTCAGCCCTCTCTCCCATTCCCCATCAGACACTCCAGTGAGGAATAACCTCGCTTTTCCCCACCATTCATTGTTCTTCTTAATTCTTCTTAAACTTCTCCTTTCTCAGAATGTTTCAAATAGTGAACAACAGAAACAAAAGAAAAAATACAGAATACTGGAATATAGACAGTATACAGTTGATCCGTGAGCAGCATAGGTTTGAACTGTGCACATCCACATACACCCAGATTTTCCTCTGCCACCCTGAGACAGCCAGACCAACCCCTCCTCTTCCTCCTCCGCCTACTCAATGTCAAGATGACAAGGATGAAGACCTTTACGATGATCCACTTCACAAAATGAATAGTAAACACTGTATAGTGGTAGTGAATGAAACACTCTAAGCTTGGATAATACATTTTAATTCCTCAAAGACTAAAGAGGGAATGGTAGACTTTGTGAGCCAAGATAGCTAATGAACTTTTACCAACAAGTTCCAAACAGCTCTGCCTTCCTCAGTAAACACGCTCACCTAAGACTTGTAGAAATGGGAACTGATGACTAGAGAACAGTGCACCTGTGACTTCACTTTAACTTTAAAGCCACCTTCCCCAAGCCAGGCTGAGTACCAACTTACCCCCATGAGAAAGTACCTTGCAACTTCCTCCCACCCTCTGCACCCCCAGTATTATATACCGACAGCAGTTTCTTGGCCACTCGGCTCTCACAGAAAGTCTGCTTCATTAGGAAATCAGACTTCCTCTTACACTGCAGGAGAGCCCCAGTGACAGTGATGTCCTGTCCTTTACCTTCTCTTTGTCATCTGTGCATCGTGAGCAAGAGTAAGTTTGCAAAAGGGAATGGAAAGGCTGTTTATATATAAAAATTCTGATTTAGCTACCTGTAGGGCTGGTAATATTACTCACAGAAATCACAGATGACCTACCCAGTGTCAGAGCGTGGTCCCTGAATCAGGAACATCAATATCACCTGGGAACTGTTGGAAATGCAAAATCTCAGGCCCTTTCCCAGACCTGCTGAATCAGAAACTCTGGGGGCGGGGCCCCAGAAATCTGGGTTTTCACAAGCCCTCCAGATGATTCTGATGCCAGTGGAAATTTAAGAACCACTGTCTGAGATAGTAATTTCCTTGGAAGTATTTTAAAAGCCAGCACTCTTCATGGTTAAATCCAAGTATTCAAACAAGTCAGCCTGTTTGATTGCAATGGGACACACAAACTCACCCCTGTGCCCCCCAGGGCACACTGGACCATAATAGCATTAATCATGTCAGTCTGAGCACAAACACAATGTTTCAGAGAAAAGAGGTCATGCATAACAAATATTCGCTCTCCCCACTGTTAACAAAATTTGCCCTTGAATACGCAGCTCCTGCCAGTTTGGGATAAACATACCTCCTAGTATGAGTCACCATCAGACGACCACACAATGCAATGGGAAGCAGGGCTGGTTTCTACTGTGGCGTGCCCAGAGGGAGCTCAACCACAATGGGAAGAAATCCTGCACCACTCACTGATTGCTGAACCTTCTGAAAAGTCCTCTGGCTCTTTAATGCTGGCTCAGGAAAACACTCAGCATTTGACGTTGGCGTATGAGAAGCAAACAATAACAGGATCTTCTTTCTTGCCCACCCCGGACATGGTTGGGGGCCATGAATAGGATGACAAAGAGAGCCACCTCCTCAAAGTGAGTCAGATGCCAAGATTTTCCTCTAGGTAGGGTGAGTCTCCCATAGTATGTCTTCTGCAGGAATTTGGAAGTGTCAACTTGTTCTTTAAAAGAAGGTTTCTGTGATGCAATACAGGTGGCTCATTCTTCCTAGTCACTTGGCCAGGTAATGGGAAAGGCAAGAGGCAGGGTGACCTCCCAAAGTCTGGGAGTAGCTAACAATAGATGAGGTCCCACCTCCATTTTAGATGCCCACTGTCTACATATTCTTGACTTCATGCTTCTCATCCAAATTTGCCCTCAAGAGGGCAGGGGATGTGTTATAATTTTTTTTGTTTTTAACATGTGAAGTCCTTTGCCTTAGCCTTGGAAATCCCACTGTTCAGACAGCCCTTCTGGAGTGAAGATAAACTGGGCAGAGCCATACTTAATGGTAAGAGCAGCACCTTCATTTATAAAACAAGTAAGAGCAATTCACAAGCGGATTGCTTTCTCTCAAGTGGAGCATGATGACAACAACTGGAGCTCCCCTCCCCCGCAAAGACGGGAAGTTCACAATTAAGTTGTGTGAATAAGTCACTGACCAAACAATTCATTCGGAAATTCATAGCCTCATGGCGTCTCCTTTAATCCATAACTTCCCTTTAGACCTTACTTAGGAAACGTCCTTGTTGTTGGTGTCCCCTTAAAAAGCTTGGGCTTTTTGAAGGAAAAGATGAAGAACCTAGACATGTCCATGAGCAGGGTGGGGTGGGGCATTAAACATCCACCTGGATGGAGGAGTGGCCTGGGAAGCAACTCAGGAGTTGCCAGACACATGAGGAATTATTACATCGCAATGAAAGACCTACTGTTCTCAGACTTCCCTGAGGATGGAACAGAAGTGGGTTTTGATTACATGAGGAGGCTGCGAGCCTGAGTGGGCAGTGCCCGCGTGGGGGTGTGTTTGGGGAGGAGTGGGATTAAAGGGGGGAGCAGATACCATGAGAGGCAACAACACTTCACAGCTCTAAAGGTTGTTTTATGAGACCATATATGAAGTCAACAAATACTTGAGGAGAAACAGAGCGCACTCTTAAATTGCACAAGTGACAATTGTTTCACTTCTGCGCTTACTTGGGTGCACAGAGTAATTCTAGAAGAATTCACAGAAGGGGTGGGCCTTTCAGGAGCTCTATAAGGAAGCAGAACTTGAGTCAGGTCTTTGATAAGGCAAGGAGGATATATGTGTTTCTCATGAGGGCAGGCGGGGCAGTATGGCCAAGGTTGGGGAGGAAGATGCTCCATGATTATTCAAAAGGAAAAAGGGGAGGGTGGGGATGGAAGTACAATTAGCACGAGTTTGGGAGCCAGAGAGGTAGAAAACTGGGTAGAAAATGCAGCTCTTCTACACTGTAGCTAAGTGAGCATTGGCAAGTTTGCTAACTCTCACGGGCCCTCACCTGGTAGGGGAGAACACCCTGACCTCCATGGGTTAGAAGATCAGAGCCAACGTATGTAAAGCTCTCAACACAAAGTCTGCCATTTAGTATGTGTTCAATCACTGACAGATTTACTAATACTACAAATTAAAACAAGATTGGCTTAGAAGGACATTTATTTAGATGGGAGTAGGGAAAAGGTAATTTAGGGACTCGGGGAGAACCCTGCATGATAAGCAGGAAGCTTTGAACTTCAGGCTGTTACTTATTTAGGGTTTTGAGCTGGGAAATGATGATTCAATGAACTAAGAGGATGACTTTGGTGCCAGCCTGTAGGTCACATTTGAGACATGGTACACCACTGTTCTCAGGAGCTGCCAAGAGCAAGAATGCAGGGGCCTTCAGATGTGGCAGGCAGGGGCTACTGCCACACTGTAAGGGATGCCGGACACAGCAGCTTGTGACCAGAAGGGCGTGGTATTGGCTTCTCACTGAAGCCTAACATCTGAAGTACCCGCAGAGGAAAGCGAAAACTGTTTCTAATATTGTCTTCCTTTAGATTTTAGTAAGTGTATACAGATCACCCCCTGGTCCTTTACCCCCAACATTGGCTCAAGGTTTACAGAGCTGAGCTCATCTTCCTTCCCCACCCACGTCTTCCCTTCCCCACCCACATCCTCTCTCCCCCCAACTAGCAACTCTCTCCCACCCCCCATCTGCTCCTCCTCCCAAGTCCTTCCCGAGCCTCATCCATATTCGACACCAAAGTCTAAGGAAAATGGGTTGCATTGCATCTCCCTCTCTGCCCCAAATTCATATGTTTAAGTTCTAACTCCCAGTATCTCAGAATGTGACCTTATTTGTAGAGAGTCTTTCCAGAAGCAATCAAGATAAAAACAAGGTTATTAGGGTGGACCCTAGTCCATGATGACAGTGTCCTTATAATAGGGGAAATGCAGAGACAGACATGCATGTAGGGAGAACACATGAACTGTGAACATGAAGGCAGAGATGGGGTGATGCTTCTACATGCCAAGGAGCACCAAAGACTACCAGCAAACCATCAGAGGCTATAAGAGAAGCACGGAACAGATTCTTCCTCACAGCCCTAAGAACAGCAGTCCCCAACCTTTTTGGCACCAGGGACCAGTTTCATGAAAGACAATTTTTCAATGGACCTGGGCGGGAGGGGGTTCCAGGATGATTCAAGCGCATTACATTTATTGTGATTTACTGTGCACTGCATTTCTATTATTATTACACTGTACTATATAATGAAATAATTATACAACTCAGCATAATGCAGAATCAGTGGGAGCCCTGACCTCATTTTCCTACAACTAGATGGTCCCATCTGGGGGTGATGGGAGACAGTGACACCCGAAGTGTGTTGCTTATGTCCAGTCTACTCTGTAATCTCGTTTTGGTTGCTGTCATTGCAGAAAACCCTGCCTTACAGAGATAGGATGCTGGAAATGGAAGCAGGCTTTTCAGTGCTTTTGTGGCAGTCTCAGGATATTCTGCCTTGATGTTAATCCAGAACGTATAGAGATTTGAAGTTTTCTGAAATATATTTTTAAAGCCACCGTCATTTGCGATTTCAGGCAGTTGATCCTCTTCTAGCACAAAGTTGATTCACCTGGCTTATTCACAAATGGGTCACAGATCCATTCCTTCCCAGTTCGGGGGTCTTTTGTGGGTGGGAAGCAATGCTCCAACTCTTTTGAAAGCTGAGCTACGTGATCATGCACCAGCTGGGAGAAAGAAGGCCCTGGCTCAGTCTCTTTCAAAACCTCTGCTGATGTTTGAAACATGTCAACTATCCCAATGTTCACTTGTCGCCCCCATAATTCCAGTTTGGCTCTGAATGCAGCCACTTTATCTGCCGACTGAACAGTTGTCATTCTCCCCTGAAGTGACAGATTGAGTTCGTTGAGCAGGATGAATATGTCACACAAGTAAGCAAGTTTTGCCACCCTTTCTGTGTCATTGAAATGTGCTGCCAGTGGTGACTGTTTTTCTAAAAGAAATCTCTGGAGTGGCTCTCGTAATTCAAAAACTCTGGCCAGTGACCTACCTTTAGAGAGCCATCCCACTTCTGTGTGTAAGAGAAGAGGTGTGCTCTGCATCCGTCTCCTCACAGAGCTGTGAGAACAGACCTAAGTTCAGAGCATGTACTTCAATGTGGTTGATAGTTTTAATTACATACTGCAAAATGTTGTTTAGTTCAGGTGACATTTTTTGGCTACTCAGCATTTCTCTAGGGATGACACAGTGCACAGAGTCACATTCAGAAGTGATTTCCTCGACCCCAGTAGTGAAACCAGAAAGCCGGCTCCGTCCGTGCACATACTGACACAAAACGACCAATTCACTTTTCCTCATGTGTAATCATTCGAAGACTTGAATAGTTCTGCAGTTGTAGTGTTGGGTGGCAACAAAAGTGCACACAACATACCATCAAGCACATCGTCCTGAAAAACATACCACACAAAAACAAGCTTTGTTGCCTTGTTGTCAACATCTACAGACTCATCAACCTGGATTGTGTACCATGGTGACTCATTAATCCTCTCTAAAAATTGCGCCTCAGTATCTTCTGCTATTTCATCAATTTGTCTAGTTATGGTGCTAGCCGAAAGAGGAACATGTGCCACCTTTTGAACTGCAGGCTCTCCTAAAAGTTCACAGCACAAGTCCTTGGCAGCAGGCAGGACCAACTCTTCACCAGTAGTAAAGGGCTTCTTAGCTTTAGCAATGCGCTTAGCCCCTAAGAATGATAATCTCAGTGCAGACACATTTGATGAAGTGGTGGCCTTCAATAATTGCTTCTGTTCTTCATGTTCATTTTTTTTTTTTGTTTTGAAAAACTCCAAAGGCTTGTCTTTTAATGCAGGGTGCTTGGTCTCCATGTGGTGAAGCAGTTTTGAAGGTTTCATGACTTCATTGGATAGCCGGTCACCACGTGTTACACAAAGCGAGCTTGGAAAATGTGAATCACCTGTTGCAATGAACCTGTAATTTAAATAGGACTCTTGGTATTCTCTTTTAAATGCAGCTTTCGTTTTGTTGGGAGTCTTAGAGTCTTCTGCTGTCTCATCATTGAGTCTTTCCCCCTTTTCAAAAAAGCTCTCCAGCGATGTTTGTTTTTTACTCATTTTTGCTAGGGTTAGCTTGGGCTTACCAAAAGTGTGAGTGAGACAAGTGCACGGTGTGGGAAAGAGGTGTGGACAGAAGTGGTAAATAAAATAATGGGCAGGCCACGCACAGACTAAAATAAGTGCCGGATTCTGACTTAAAGCTGCCACCAGACGCAGCTGTATAATTGAAGTACATCAACTCACTTGTCACTATAAAGCCTGCCACCAGATGCAGCTTAATTGTCACTTGCCATTCACTGATAGGGTTCTGATATGAGTCTGCAAGCAATGGATTCATTATGGTCTCTGTGCAGTCAAACCTCTCTGCTAATGACAATCTGTATTTGCAGCCACTCCCCAGTGCTAGCATCACCACCTCAGATCATCAGGCATTAGATTCTCATAAGGAGCGAGCAACCTAGATCCCTCGCATGTGTAGTTTACAGTTGTGTTTGCGCTCCTATGAGAATCTAATGCCTCCACTGATCTACAGGAGGCAGAGTTCAGGCGGTGATGTGAGTGATGGGGAGCAGCTGTAAATACAGATGAAGCTTTGCTCACTCACCCACTGCTCACCTCCTGCTGTGTGGGCTGGTTCCTAACAGGCTATGGACCAGTACCAGTCCTGGTCAGTGGCCTGGGGGTTGGACACTGCAGCCTTAGAAGGAACCAACTCTGCCCACACATTGATCTCAGACTTGTAGCTTCCAGAACTGAGAGACAATAAATGTCTATTGTTTAGGCCACTTAGTGTGTGGTACTTTGTTACAAAGCAGCCCTAGCAAACCGATACACGGAGACTAGGACTCAGAACCTTATGATCATTTGTCTTCTGAATTCCTCTCATTACATACACCCCACCTGCTGTCAGGTTCCACTGATTCTAATGTGGTGGCTTCTCTCAAATCTATTGTTTTTTCATTCCAGTTTATTACATGTCAAACACCCCCAGTCTCTAAAGGGCCAGATTAAGAGCCATCTGCTCTAGCAGGCCTTTCCTGATCAGCACACTGGGAAGCTAAGTCTCCCACCTTCGACCTGCTGAGCACTGTATCTATGACTTTCTAAATACCTACTTCATATGAGTTATGTGTGAGCCTATTTTACTTCCTCAGTAGATGGTTATGAACCTTAGGGCAGCCACTGTGTCTCCTAAGCCCTTGAGACCTTCCCGAGTACCCCACACCTTGCCTAACACGGAAAGAGCATGCAGGAGATGGTGAGTGAACAGGAAAGTTTCCTGATCAGAACCAGGGTTATAGAATCTTGAAGGAAAATAAAGAACCGAGATAGAACATCTCTGTAGACATATCCACTTTGATGAACACGATTACTCCATTTTCAGCAACTGAAATGAGCTGAGAAATAGACACAAAAACGAGGAAGACCTTTTTTGGTGGTTCTGCAGTGTAATTATTGGAAGCATCTGTTTCTGCCAAAAGCTAACAGGCTTCAGGAGGGAGCTGTGGTGGGCTGGTTCACTTCCCATGAGGATTTTTCACAGCTCCCACCCTCTGTACTCAAGAAATTCATCTAACAAAACCTTACAGAGAACTGTGACCAAGGGGTCTCAGAACTCCACTGTTCTCCACGACAGTGGTTCTCGACTGGGGCAGTTTTTATCCCCAAAGGGTATTTGGTAATATCTGGAGACATTTTTGATTGTCATGAGTAGGAGGTCAGTGCTACTGGTATCTCCTGGGTAGAGGTCAGGAATGCTGTAAAACATCCTATAATGCACAGGATGAAATTGTAAAGAATTATTATATCTGTAAAAATTTCCATGGTGCTGAGGTTGAAACCCCGCTCTAGAGAAAGTATTTGCCTCGTGGGGATATGTACGTGCAGGTACCCATGTGAATGTCAAGTGGAAAGTGCACATCCCTCCATTTAGAAACCGGAAGGAGTTTCATTGGGTACCACCCTATCCCCAAAGCAAGCTGGGCCACCTAACAGTGGCAGGTGGCTTCCAGGAAACAAAACCACAATGATGTGCCCAAATGTAAACTCTATTTACCTTGATGTGTCTCTCTTGCTCCTAAAGTTTTATTCTTTCACATGGTTTTGAAACCATAATCATTCATTATTCTTTAAATGAGATGAGTGCTTATTTAACTTAATTTCTAGTATTTGCTTATTCTTATTTTCTCTAACAAAAAGAAATCATAAATCCCTCTTGTGTTTTTAAAACTTGCACTAGAACACACATAAGGAGACAATTATAGCTGTTAAATGAGTATAGAGTTTAGGTTGATGAGCCTGTATTTAGGAAGACAGATATTGACTGATAACCCCACAAAAACCTCCCTTGCTTCTTTGTTACGGGATACAGCAAGGGTAAGGTACCCTTGAACATAGCAGAGAAATAACCATTTCATCAAGATTCTGGAATCAATAAGTGCCTGGAATGAATAGGTGCCTGGGCAGGAGAACAAAAGATAATGAGAATCAAAGGGTGTCGGCAAATGCCATTCCACACTAGCATTTCTCTGCAGCCCGTGTCAGCCCCACATCAGGTATTTTATCCTGGAAAAATAACTGCAGCACAAACCAATGTGAGCTCTAAGTGGTGGGCACAGCAGAGAGTCTATCACTCTGTCTCTGGCCTGTCATGTTGCTCAGGATGGACACGCCCTGGGCCTACTTAAGGCAATTCCTATCTGCTGCAGGAGGAAGGAAGGGGCTAGATCTTTCTGGGAGCAAGAAGAAATAGAGAGGATGGGAAAGTTTCAGAATCAAGACACAGGTTTCTGTCCCAGCTCTGACAAGAGGCCAACGTGTTTTGACTGTTTGACCATCTATGATGGGGCAGACCCTGAGCTATGCGCTGGAAACCTAAAGATGGAGACACAACACCGCGTCTAAGAGGCTCTCTGTCTAGTGAGAGATAGCAGTTGTCAACTCACTGTGGTATTGCAGTCAGTGATCCATGTACATTGTGATGAGATGCAGAATGAGTACTTGGTCCAACAATCTGCTGTGTGACCTTGAGCTATTTACTTACCTTTTCTGATCCTCAATTTTATCATCTCTAGGATGAATGCCTGGACTATATGCTCCCCTGTGCCCTTCTCTTTAAAGGCTATGATGAAGTTCTCTTTTTTCCATGGAAGCCCTTGTGTAGCTGCCAAAGGAAAAAAAAAAAAACCTCTGCCTTGGTTTATTGTTGGCTGAGGTCAGCGCAATCAGAAAACTGGAAGGCAGCAGTGTGGACTGACATGAACCTCGAAATAAAAAAGGAACAGCCTTTAATCAGTGGCTAAGGGTTAAGATAATACTAGTATGTGACCTCTCAGTGGCCTGTCCAAAGTGTTCCAGTTAGAAAGTGGCCACTAACATGCAAAGCAATGTGAACCCAGGTAATCTAAGCTTTGGAAAGTCTACAATGACTTAGAAAAAGAGTTGCTATTTGAGGACTACTGATCCATGATGTACACCATATATAGCAAGTCTAGGGCTTCCACGAGCCCCCCAGGAATAGAATCAAGCAATCAAGCAATAGCTTTTGTGATCCCCTTTCCCATCACTCATAAATTACTCATATTGGGGAAGCAAACTCAAATCCATTAGCGACAGAGATCAGGGCCTGCGGTAGTTGGGTGGGAGGCACAAATGAAGACACCTGAATTCTACTCAATGTCAACATCTGTATTTGGTACTGAAGGCTCCTGGAAGCACCTCAGAGAGGAAACATTCATTAGAAGCACCTTTATTTACACCAAGTCATTTCACTCAGTCACCATTTACACACTGAAAGGCCAAAGCTACAGCATGTGATTATTAAACATCCACAGGAGCAGAGTGGCTCTAGCAGAACCATGTTTCTCTTTGTCCTGAGATGCAGCCTTAACGCTGTCATGCTCTCAAGATCTTGTATCTCAAACCATTCATTAGTGCAATAAAACCAAACTGAGTTTCTAGCAACACGGATCAACTTGAGTTCAGCATTTTCATCTTAAATTTATTCCCTACAGTTGCTTTCAGAGAAAGTAGATGTAGCGAAGTCATTGAAATGGTTCATGACAGCCCTGAAAGAGCAGATGTCTGTGTTTGTGGAGAAAAGAACGCCCTACGGTAAGAAAATGTAACAATAAATCCAAGTGTACCAGAAAGCAAAATTAAAGGCTGGTTATTTACATTATAAAGTCATTTAGTGACGATCCCTAAGGCATATTAAGAGAAAAAAAATCAAGTTACAGAAAAATGATCATAGAATGATCCCATTTTTATACTCATATGTCTGTCTCTATGTATCTCTATTATTCTGGTCTAGAAAGATATACAGTAACCATTAACAATTTTACTACTAGAGAGAGAGAGGAATTGAAGTTGACAAGGTATGAATGAGGGGCTTTCAGTTTTCTCTCTTTATTCTGTAACATTTCACTTTAACACAAGATATACTTATATGCTATTTGAATAATTAAAACCAAGCACTGTTGGATTCTTTCACATTTCCCAGACAAACGAATAATTTAGACTGTAATTCAATTCTGAAAGATTCACCTTCCACTTCAGGACCACGCCTAGTGCATAAAGTACACCTGTGCAGGGCACGCCGGCCCTCTCCCTCTTAGCATTCTCCTTCTGATGTGATTTTGTTCCCTTTGCCATTTGCAGCACCTTTAAGGTGTTTGGTGGAGTGATTAGGGATAATACTAAAATGACAGATTGTAAGGGCAGAGCATCTGAGACCTTTGAAAAGCATCTCCTTTCAGCCCAGCCCTGGTAGGGAGGAACCTTTCATCTAATATCTTAATTAACTTATTAATTGGAAGGTAGTATGTGAGGAAGGGAACGATGGCCCGGATGGGGGCAGGAAGGCAAGTCTCAAACACACCCCAAAATTCAAAATGCAGTAGCAATCTAAAAAGACACGCACCCCGGAGCTCAGCTGTGCAAACACTCCAGAAATAGGATGTGCTTCCGACGCCGCGGCTGAATGAAAGGTTCTTAATGAAGCCTCGGTTCAGCGCAAAGCCAGACTCCACGATACAGACTCCCGCCCGAGAACATGTCTGCCCGGCTTCCCATTGATCACTCCCCGTTAGGTGCCGAGCCCTGCAGTGCCATTCCAACTTCGGCAACCATGCACCGGGATCGATCGATACGTATAATTACCTTTCTCCTTCACCATGGCAACCGGGTCCTCTGCCGAGCAGGACTGAAGCGAACGGGAATAAACTCCGGGAGTGGAAGCGCGCCTGGGCGGACAGATCCGCGGCTGCAGAGGCTGCGGGCAGAACCCCCCGCATCCACTCGCGAAGTCCGGGGCTGCCGTCTAGAGTCCCGCCCCTCTCGGACGACCTGGCTCCCACGCCCGCCCCGTGCGGCCGCGCCCTGCTCCGGGACTCTGCCCTCCGGCCGAAACCGCTCGCTACAGCTGCTGCCGTAGCAAATGCAAAATTCCACCGTCCTGATCTTTGGTCACTGACACCACCTCGTATCCCTCACGCTGGGGACGGGCTATGAAAGGCTCCCGAGCCCTGGCCCCCTCCCAGCGTCTGATAAATGATTGCCAGGAGAGAACTCCCCGCCCCCAGCGACAGCCAGGGACTGTTTCAATAAGTAAAACTAGTCAATTGTTAGCTTATTAGTTTCCTATTACAGCTGCTTTCAATTCTTCCTACAGCTGCTTTCAGGCAAACGGCATGGGTGAAATTCGCCTCAATAAAAAAAAAAAAATAGAAAAATAATTCTAGTGGCAACTTCATTTTCTCATGAATAATGAATAATGACATTTGGTTTGCTCTACTGCTCCCTGCTATATTTTACCTGAACCCGGGAAGGTGGAGGGGGCTGAGACAGAGAGACCCCGGGAAGAGGATCTTTCAGGATTCAATTTCTCATCCAGGATCCAATTCAGGTTCAAAGTAAAAATCTGACTTAAGCAGTTTAGGAGGATTCTGACTTCCACCTTCTCCCTCTGCTTCACTGGAGTTTTTAGATAAGCCCCTGGAATGCGTATATGTGAGGGAGGAACCCTGCTCACAACTGGGGGACAAAGCCTGGTCTAGAGCCAGCCTAAGCAGGACCCACAGGGTCACAGCCCGCTGTCCCTTAGCAAAGGACTTCCTGGTTCACAAAGCCAACGCCCACCCATTCCAGCACCTGTCTCCCAAATCCAGATTGCCGGGTCCCCACCGCATGTCATATACATCCACCATGTGGGAGAAATGGGATGAGCAAGAGACAAAAAGACAGACGTCGCACCACTCAGGGAGAGCAGCAGATGGCCAACACATCTTTCAGAACCAGAATGCACAGCCAGTATTAGACGGTATTTACTGCAAATATTGTAACGTGTTGGGTCTAAGAGAGCCAGGGGAGCAGAAAGGAATGAAGTCAATCAACCTGCCTCCTCTTTGACTCAGAGAGTGCTTGTGGGTGAAATAAACTACGCTGGGTGGGGCTGGAGAGAAGAGGGAAGAATGCCCCTTCCTTCACATTCATCGTGGGCAGGCCTTCAGGGCTGGCTTTCTGATGTGTGACAGTAGCGCATCTCAAGCAGCTGTGACATTCCTGCATCTGTGACTCAGGGCTTTACTATTAATAGCTTGGGTGTCTCAGTCTGTAAGTAAGGGCTAAGTCCCCTCCAACCCCTGGGTTGTCTTTTCTGTGACACATACTTCGCCCAGAGTGCTCCCCGCCCCCACGGCAGCCCCAGAGGGTCATGTTTTTCCTAAGTCAGCAGCCAGCTGGAGTGTAAGCACTGAAGAGCCTTTAAGCGGCTTCTCTAACCTTCATTCATAAATACGAGCCAAGCATGAGAGAGACTCGACCTCAAGTCCAGAGGGATGGCAGGGTTCAAGAGCATGGAGGAGGCGAGCCCTTCACATTCCCCAATTTTCATGGCTAAAACTGCACTTGTCTACTTTTCCCACCGCTAATCACCCTCAGAGACTTTAAGGAGATGCTGACAAGCAAAATCAACTGCAGAGAGCTGGAATTAGTTTGTGTTGTGAGCCTAGCAGGTGAATTTATTTTATTTTATTTTTACTGCATAAATACATCAGCATCTCACTTAGGCACTCCTCCCCAAGGCTGGCATGTTATTCAGCTCAAAGCTAAGGGAACAGCTTTCTCTCCTCTCCCCCCAGCCCCTTCCTCCCTACTAGAATGTGACAGTGAAACACCAGTGGTTTCTAGTCCAAACTCAATCATACACAAGTGTTCCAGATATTGCAAGTGCCATTAGTTCAATTTCTCTTTTACTCAGACGACAGTTTTTAAAAAGTCTGAGATTTAAGTTTACTAACCAAACTGGTCTCTTATTTCAGTTCAGAACCTACCTGTATACCTTTGTGGATAGATTGCACAGAAACAGAGTTAGTTTAGAAAGGCTCTCTGGCAGCTTTGGGGACTAAGCTAGCAGAGTAACAGCCGGTGCCTATTCATTTGCAGAGAAGCCTTTTTTAAAAGAAAATACTACATAGTAGTTCAGAGAGATTTCCCCCCTCTTGTGTTTTCCATGAAAAGAATTTTCCTGTACCACAGTCAAAGTGAATGAGTCACCAGCATTTAGTTGCTAAATAACAGTCATATGGCAAAAGTCCCCCCAACAATCAGACACTGCTACTTTAGGATAAAAGCATCCACTCTGCAATTTTGAGATAACCAAAGAGGGTATTACTAAAGTTATTTTGGGAATGTGGGAGAGTAAAAATTTTTTTTTTGTCTCCCTGCCTTAGGGCAGAATCGTTGAGAGCTTTGAGAACAGAAGCAAAGTGTAGGTATTTTCTACTTTACAGTTAAAGCTGCAAGAAGTGCAGGAAAATAAATTAAGAAAAAAATGAAATATATGGTTCATAAGAAGGGAGAACTTTTAATTCTTTTTTCTAGGGCTGATTTACAAAGGCCTTATCTCAATCTCATTCCACTCGGATGAGATAAGTCTTCATAATACAGACACCAACCCTGGTTTTATTTGTTGTTTTTTGCCCCCTCAAACTGACTCACTGCTGCCTTTTCATTCACTCACAAAATAAAGTGAGTGTTGTCCATAAGTGACCAGAGGACAGAAACCGTTTTGTTGGAGAGAAAAGCTTGTTAGCATACAGCCACTCTTGGCAAAAACCCAAGCGTAAATCATTTCAATGGCGATGCCAATTAAGAGGGAAATGTTACAGCTGGAAACAAGGACCCCGAAAGAGTCCACTTCCTTATTGTTTGTTCTCAACAGAGCCGTGGGTCACCTACTGCACGTACACCTGGAGTGTGGAAATTTCAGGATCCCTCCGTGGCCCCGAGACCCCAGGTGTCCAGGTGTCATCCTTCAACTCCTCTAGCTAGACTCTTCAGCAAAAGCACGCTCAAAATCCTCTCTAGCAGAATTCAGCTGAAAGAAACTTGGAGAATGAGTTTCTATTTGCTTGCATCTTAATGTTTATATCTATTAACCACACTCCAGGCATTTCTGGGCCAACTGCTGCATGCCAGTTACTGGGCTGGCAGTACAAAAGCAAGAAGAGAGAAACCACTGCCTTGAAGGTGCTTACCGTCTACTGGAGGAGACATGCACACACAAATATGCTCAGTGAGATTAGGAAGTTGCTAAGACAGAAGGAGATGCAGGGCAGTGCTGAGCCCAACCTGGGGAGTTGGGAGGGGCTTCCAGGAGGGGTGAGGAGGCGAGCGAGGGCTGGCCAAGTGAAGAAAGAGGGAAAGGCCATGTAAGCGGAGGTAATGGGGCAGGAAGGTATCGACCAGTGCACTGTTGGTGCAGAGCAGGGAGCAGCTGAAGATTAGGCTGGGGAGGGGGTCACAGAGGGCTCCCAATGCCACTCTGAAGTGGATGGACCTTAGAAGTGTTGTGGTTAGAGCCTCAAATCTGAGCTACCTGTTTCTTTCTAAATTAACTTCAAAAGGCTTTGGCTGCATTTCAAGATCCACTATGATCTGTTTCCAACCATATTTCCTCCTCCCTCCAAATCGAGTTGTGTTGGTGTGTTGGGTTGTTTCTAGCGTTTGGCAGACTGTTGACATGGTATAGATGCCCAGAAAGTGTCTATGTTTATTAGTTTATTTAAACATTTTCTTGATGAGTATAATAAAAGGATAGCCACACATGTGTCACAGGCAGCACATGAAGAAGCACAAACCATTGGGGTTGACTTACCCTGCTGTAATAATGGCTTCATGTCTACAACTAGGTTGTAAGCTCCTTGAAGGCAAAGACGGTTTCACACTTTACTAGGCCCCCGAGAGTTTGGTTTGCAGACGACTCAGATTCCCTGGGGATGAGGCCTGAGCTGCAGCAGCTCCCTCAGTGACTGGCTAATAGGCCACTGACTAATAGACTGGTTTGCAAAGCAGGAGGATAAACTGAGATTTACAAGCAGCTATAGACCGTGCCACTGCATCTGAAAAATAATCCTACGCTCTCAGTTGGCCAAAATAACAACCAGCCTGACATTCACTGCGGTCTTAATGAAAATTTATTGAAAGTGGTGATTCCAAAGTTTTCTGCCGTCCAAGACAAATTCCTAAATGTCTGAGCCCTCTTGATCCTACTAATGCTCATGTCCCGAACTGACGATTCTCAGGATTTTTTCCATATGAATCTCACAGAATCAATGCCCAGCAAAGTCCTTTTCCTTGAGTTCTGAAAGTGCAATTATTTTGTGTTTTTACCCAAACTTCATCGTGTCCCTTTTCAAAAGCCAGTTCTGACTTTGGACCTAAGCAATAGGTTGTAGCTCAAGAAAATGACAAAAATTTCTATGGTATATATAAAGCTCACTATAAAGAGTCCACTAAGGATATAGGTGACAGAGTGAACATAAAATAAGTCATTTTCCTACAAGTGCAATGAAACCTATTACTGAAATTCAAAGGATCTTTTGGTAGTAAAGAGGATTTCACAGACTTTAGACTAATTTCAGGCACATGAGTTCACAGAAATAGCTCTCTGAATTATTTGGGAAAAGGCCATTTTTTAAAAACAGTTTACAACTACTTTCTCTTTTTCTTTAATATTTTCTAGGTAGAAATCCAGTTATTAGGATATAAAAATAATTGCTTTCCATCAGGTAGGATTGCAATGCCTTCCCATTCCAGAGTGCCCATTACGTGTCAGCCACCATTCCAGTCTCTTTGCTTTTATCCCCTCACGTCGTCCTCAGAACAGCTGTATGAAGTACGTATTATGACACTTCACATGTGAGAAAAGAGGTTTGTCAGAGGCCAACACCCCACGCCCTCCCTTTGGGGTGCTGGGTTTTCCCTTCTACCAAGTTCCCGTTCCTTGACTACATACACAAACGCATTTTCTGAGGCACAGTGTGCTCACTATCGGTACAGTGACTTCTCTGGCATTTCCAAAAGGCCCAGCACAATGGAAATGACATTGCATTTTGCCTTGTTTGTGTAAAACAATCTTCTCTCCTGATACCTTATCCTGCACTGGTTTTTGGACTTCATCTGATAGGACCCGTCAGGTGAAGAGCATCATAACCTTGGCCTGTTGGGCTCATCCTTGACTGCACAGGCGGAGAGGGTGTAGCCAGACCCACATATCAAGACTTTTAAAATGCAATTCAATCATTTGCCCTAATTGTTCTCAAGGAATGGCATTTCTGTGGTTTACATACAGAGAAAGCTAAAATAAATTTTTTTTTGGTCATAGAATTTTTGCAAGGTTTGCAAAGCCTACATTTGTCCCCCCACCCACCCCCCAACCTTATCTGGCCTTACAGCTCTCTTCACTATGCCCTGGAACACCCCCAGAAAACAACCTATCTCTCATCCTCCTGGGACATTTCAGTCATCATCTAAGGAACTAACCAAATAAACATACCACATGCACAACTATTGCTGCATTTGCTACCGAAGGAAGGGCAGCTTTGGCATCTAGTACGCCTCAGCCAGTTTCTCCGGTTCTTAGTACAGAGAAAGAATCATGCAACAAACACTCTTGTTTGTGAAATCTATAACTTGTTTGCATAAATAAACATTAATTAAGATGAAAATGAAAGTCCTAACAGCAGACTTGTCCAAGGTTACACAATGACTTATAAACGGGCCATAATCCCTCAGGTCTCACCTCCCACCCAGTGGTTATTCCATTTTGCCACACTGGCCACACCTGCAAGCTTGATCAAGCACAAGCTGGGTCTGAGTTCCAGCTCTGCCACCTGCTGAGTGACACCCTCCTCCGCCAACTGAACCCCTGATACATTATTTTCTCTCTCTGGATTTCAGCAGTCATAGTGGTGAATAATAATAACAACACACTCCACTTGTAAGGCTGTGCTGCGGACAGGACTAGTTTCACGGTGTATGACCTGCACAGTTGCATATGGCCCTGTGTTCAGAAGAGCCGTCTGTTTGGCTTAATCCTTTGCTGTTGCCATATTGACATTTATAATAATTTAGTCATCTTTATGTATTTATTTATTTATTTATTTATTTATTTATTTATTTATTTTTTGAGATAGGATCTCACGTTATCACCTGGGCTGGAGTGTAGCACGACAATCATAGCTCACTGCAGCCTCAACCTCCTGGGCTCAAGCCATCCTCCTGCTTCAGCCTCCTAAGTAGCTGGGACTACAGGTACATGCCATCATGCCCATTCATTTTTTAATTTTGTAGAGATGGGGGTCTCACTATGTTGCCCAGGCTAGTCCCGAGCTCCTGGACTCAAGTGATTCTCCTGCCTCGGCTTACCAAGGTGCTGGGATTGCAGGCATGAGCCACCATGCCCAGTCTGTAATAATTTAGTCTTTAAACTTGTGTTTTGTGAGTAAAGTTCAATGAGACAATGGAGCATGCATGTGAGCAGTGAGATGTGTACAGTATGTCTGCCTGCATCCCAGCTGCCCGTGCACTACAGGGTGTTTGCATTGCTCCATGAGCACAGGATTCCAGTGTACCCAAGATGCCTTGGGCATTCAGGGAGACTCAAAATGAGGACAAGGTGTATTATATCTATGATTGAGTCACTTCCCATTCAAACCAGAATGCTTGCTTCGGATGCACAAAAAAGGCCTTGATGCTCTAGGAAACACAAACAACCAAGGAATCTTACCATACCCTTTCCGACTCACATTACCTCCCCGTGTTAGCCAACCACTTACACTGAAAATGATGACATAGAAGGGAAGGGAAAGACAGGGCAACCCATTGCCTCCTGTCTTTCAGTCCTTCCTTATGCATCAAACCCAAGGCAAGGAACGGTGATAAAATGTACAGGTATCAAGAAGTGCAACAAAAACAGCTGAGTTAGTTTTGTGCAGCATTTACACTGTTCAGGTAAGAATGAAATACATACACATCTATGATCTATGAAATATAAATTGTATAATTTCAGTGATTCTATATATGCGTTAAATGTTACATTAATATTTGCATTTTAAATTAGTATTGCCCAATATAAAAATAACAGGTAATATTCATGTTAATAATTTTAATTTTACTCTATTTAGTGCAATATTAAGTAGCAAATAAAAACACTATTGAGTTGAGAGTCTATGGAATAAAGAAAATAGCTCTATATTTTAGTACCATTAATGGCATTTTTCCTGTCATTTTAAACAAGAGGTCCCACATTTTTCTTTTGTACTGGACCTTACAAATTATGTGTCTGGTGCTAGGAAGAGGTAAGAAACACTCTGTATGAACAAAGTGCTTGGCACTGAGAAGGAATGCAACGGAGAGTGGTGGAGATTGCTGTTATTTAGTTTCTCACTGCTTCATCAATTTATAACAGAATAGGATAACCTTGAAAACTATAAAATTCAAGTTTTCAAAACCATCTTAAGCTATAAGAAGCATTCTGATAATGCTGAAACTGGGGGATTTCACTTGTAATGCCTTAAAGAATTTAGTCCCCTTGCTGATACCTTGTTATATGACCTCTGTGGCCAAATGAGAAAAGGCACCGTGGTGCCAACCAGTAAAAACAAGACTGGCTTCGATCTTAGGAAATCTTCCCAGGAAGATAACGTTATTATCTTCAGCCCATTCATTCATGCATCAGATATTTATCAAGTGCTTACAGTGTCAGGAACTGTTCTAGGTGCCGGAATATTGCAGTGAACAAAACAGACAAAAATCCTTGACATGGAGGAGCTTACACTCTAGTGGGGGAGGACTCACATAATAAAATATATAAGTAAATTATACATATATATGATATGTAGGATAGAAAGTGATAATACTATGGAGAAAAAGCAAGACTAGATGATAGAGAGTGTTAGGAAAAGAAGTTGTGGTTTTAAGCACAGGGGTCGAGGAAGGCCTTTTTGGGCAAGTGTTGAATACCCAATGAAGGGAAAAGAATAAGCTACTTGAATATCTGAGGACAAGCATCCAGACAGAGTAAGCAATAAGAGCAAATGTCCTAAGACAGGAGCTCACCTGGTCTGTTCAAAGTGTGGGGAGGCCAGTGAGAGCAGGAGGAGTGAAGCTGGCCAGGTGGAAGGAGTGAGGGCCTATAGATCATTGCAATGACCTTGGCTGTTCCCCTAAGTGAGGTGGGCAGCTCCTTTTTTGAGCAGAGAAAATCACATATCTGATTGTCAGCTCCACAGACGACAGATATCTGGCTGCTCTGTAGTGACTAGAGTTAAGGAGAGTGGGCACAGAGGCAGGATGTTGAATTAGCGCACAGATTAAAAAGAGCTCAAAGATGAGATGATAACACAACAGAATGAGATGAAAAAGATCACAGAAATTTAGAAATAAAAACTGAAATCTAAGATAGCATCAGTAGTAAGAAATGAAACATCAAGGAACAGCAAAGACACTGATAAAATATCTAATTCCTAGCATAGAAAAAAAGTTTGAGATGATTTCAATGAATGCAGAAGAAAGAGCCTAAAACAATAAGAAAAGCAATAGATCTGCAAAATAAAGGACAACTTAAAAAATGTATATCCCAGAAGTAGAGAACCTAAGAAGCGGAAAATGTATTTAAAGATTACATACATAAGAATATCCCTGCAATGAAGATAGATCTGTACTTGCAAATTTAAAGAGTATAGATGTAATATTTTGGCAAAATTTGATACAGAATGCTAACTCCAAGTCCAGACTAAGCTTTTGAACTTCAAAGGGTATCATTCTCTCTGTTATATCTAGGCAAAAAAACCCTATTACCCACAAAAATAGAAAAACTCAGGCTAACCTTGGATTCCCAGATGCTTAGAAGACAACAGAGCAATATCTGGAAGTCTTGAGAGGAAGAAAATGTGTGTCCCACATTCTTGTTCAGAGATAAAGGCAATGGGCAAACCACCGCAAACACAAAGGTATTCAGAAATACAACACCATAAACTCTTCTTGGCAAAACAGCTTGAAAACAACATCCAGCCAATTAAAAGATGAGTAAAAAATAAACTCAGGAATGCAAACGCTGTAGTAAAAGCACTAGGAGTGACCAGTGAGTTCAATTAAATATGAAGCACCACAATTACTGCATCATAGGTACAGAAGAGATGGGAATGTTTTGTGCAAACAACATCATGAAAACAGTATTATAAGTAACAAAAATCAAGAGGTGAGTAGGAGAGGAGTACAAGAGTGTTCCTGTCCTTGTTTTCCCAGCAGGGAGATGATGACTCACACCAGACTGTTCAGGTCCTTAATCTCAGCATCTCACAGAAGCAATCTCAGATCACAACACCCAATCGCTTCATCTTTGCTTAGAGATTATCACTGTTTTTATACTCTAGTTCCCATTCCTTGGACTTGGTAAGGAAAAGGATATCTTCAGGGTTCTTTAAGAAAAGGTAGACGACATGCCTTTACCTTTTCACTGATTAGATCCAGATTCTCAGTGCAAGAACCAAAATTGTTTCTAGTTTATTTATATCTAGGATTTCCATAGCATCTTTCCTCCAGACAGATTGGTGAATTTAAAAAAAAAGATGATACATTGGTTCTAAGGATAGGCACATAAGGTTTTATTTTATTTTTAATTTTAAATTAAAAAATTTCAGAGTCTCGTTCGTTATCGGAATTAACCAGACAAATCACTCCACCAACTAAGAATGGCCATGCACCACCACCCATGGAATCAAGAAAGAGCTATCAATCTGTCAATCCTGCCCGTGTCTGGGCTGGGTGAGATTTCCCATGTTGAGTCAAATTAAGCCACAGGCTCCACAAAGTCTTATTTTATATTTCCAATTATTTAGCCTGCATTTTCATGAATGTGCCATGGAATTCTCACAACAAGGTTTCCATCTATCAATATAGAGTCATTGCCCAGGTGTAATAACATGCTTTGGGGGACACTGTCCTATCCATTCCTCTTTTGTCCCCATTCTACCCCTCATTTGAGTAGGCACTGAGCCCTGTGACTCCTCCCCTTGGCCATGGATGACTGGATTGTTAGCAGACACTGGATCAGAGAGAGGGACCCATACATCAGCTGACTGACGACTTACAATTTATATTCTGTTTTGAAAAAGATGAGTTGGGCCAATTAGGTTTTCACTCCGGAGAATCTGAAGTTGGAGATACATATAAAAGTCCCAGTCAGCAGTGGGTATCCACGTTAAAAGATACAGTAAGGCTGGACTAGGGGTAAGCATCACAGAGCCATGTGCATACCAAAGTTTCAAGGGGTAGAGTGTCAGAGGAAGCCAGATGGGAGGGAGGAGAATGGGACATTCCTCCAAATTGAACTGCTCATCCTAGAGCAGCCTGGAATTTGGTATTTCCTGAGACCTGGCTGTTCAGCATTTCCTGGGTTCCTATAAGACCTCTCTATGTTCTTACACCCCTCCCCAACCTCTTTTGATTGAAGTGTTGAGTAGTATAAATGGTTTCTGTTCCTCATAACCAAAAGATCCTTCATTAGAATGGAGGGGAAATTTTTACCAAATTAATATCTCTGTGTTGGATCCTGTTCAATGGAATCTGTCAGTTTCCTGCCCATATCTCCATGGCATTTACCTCTACAAGTCAAATGTGATTATTAGAAGCACAAAAATGTCAGGAGTTAATGAACCTGGAAGCAGCTCTCAACCAATGACAAAGGAGAGGTGGTAGATAAATACTCCAGCTTCCTCGTCCCTTGGTTGGGCATCTCTTAGGCACATTCTATACTATCTCCCAGAGTTCCCGATGGATTGAGAATGGGCTGATCACACTGCTGACTGACTTGATAATGCACCTTGAATTAGCTTCACTTCCCTACCAGTGTTTCCTGGGATCACCTTCCAAATAAATTACTTGCCTTTGAATTCTTCTCTCAGGGTTTCTATTGGGTGAGTTCAAAACAAAAGAGAATCTAAGTTATCCATATTTTTATGTTAAAAAAAAAAGGAAAATTTTGTCTTGAGTCACTAATCACTTTCAACTAGTCCTCTACTTTAGATAACAGAGACAGGCTCTAAATAGAACAATACCCTGAAGAGACCAAACATGTTCATCCAAGAGAATATTTTTTTATCAAGAGAATCAATTATTAATTGGACCATTTTATTGTACAAACATAATGGAATTTGTATGTGCACATAATGTGCCAAAGTGTTTCATCCTTTATAACATGTAAAGAAAACTTCTTGGATTAACTCTCATAGCAAGGGTTAGAACTAACAACTGCCTCATAAACAGATATGCCCCAAAATGTCTCTTCAGCCTGCTGTTAGGTTTCAGGGGGAAGGATGTGATTTATGACATTTACCAAGCTCTGTAGAAATGAGCCATTTTACAATGATACTCTATTGTATTTACATATATGCATGGGCTCTCTTTTAAAATTTTAAACAGCTGCGTATTGCTACGATTCAACTGAAGATTGTGATAGTACTATAGGCCATATGGCACGTTGGCTGTAATTTTGAAAAAGGCATAGAAGGTAGTTTTCTTCCCTTCCTCCCTCTCACCATCCCTAGCAAGATGGAAAACAATCTGCATATGTATGGGATTTGTTAGGATTTGGGGGGGATTAGAGGGAGGACATGAAGGGAAATACTTAGAACTTAAATTCTTCTTGGTTTTGGATCTGGATTACACAATATTTTTTCCATTCCTGAATAAAATATACTAAGAGCACCGAGCATTCACCAATACACTTCATTGGCTATTAAATTTACACACCGGAAAATAGCAACTAAGCCACACACACAGCATTAAACCATAGCATCCACGACTGAGAGCCAGGTAGGCAAAAATCAAGGGATAATGAAAAGATATAAATGACTGTTGACTCACTAACTATGTTAACGAATATTTACTAGACATTTGCAATATGCAAAGCGTCACCTTCAAGGGGCTGAAAGGAGTACTATATACATCAAAGATACCTAAATTAAGCCCTCAATGAGCTTACATTCTACTAAGGTGATAGCATACGTACCTAAATAACTCTAAAATGAGGTAGAAAGGGATTGAAGTTAGAGATACCGATAAAATGCTATGAAGATTTGAAGGAGGGAATGCTTGTTGCTCAGAAGAAGAGATAGAGGAAAGTTTCAAGTAGAATGTGGTCCTCCCCAATACAGGAAGAGTTACAGAAGGTTGGTTGGGCTCAACATCTTGTCACCAGCTGCTGCTACATATAGAAAATGAACTGGATCACTCCCGGTTTTAGATAAAGAAACTAACCGAGAAATGTGTTGGATCCTGTTTGCATCTTCATTAAGCTCTTAAAATAGAACAAATGAACCATGATCTATGTTAAATTGAGTTCAGTTGAAGCATTACTAAATAATTAACATCACATAGTATTTCCAAGAAGAATAATATTGGACCAATTCATGACCTCAATGATGAGGCAGTTGTTTATTAAGCAGCCACTACCCCTGCAGTGCTGTTGGCTACCAAGTGATGACAGAGTTTGACTGTCCCCTTTAAGGACAAGTCTGGCCTGAGGAAAGGGTAACAGATGAACATATCCAGCTACGCACTAGAATCACATGATAGCACTTCAGGGAAAAGACTGATATGAAAGAGAACTGGGAATTGCCCCACAAGGACAGCAAATATTAAACACCTAAGAATAGTCTAGTGATGTCAAAAATGACCTTAAAAAAATGATCTGGGTCATGAGGGACAGAAAGGGAGATGGCTGGGTGCTGGCTCTGGCCCCAGCTATTTGACTTTTTTCCCAAGCCCATCTTTATCCCTTGGGGTCCCATTCTATGCCATGAGAATTTTCTCTCTCTACTTGGGCGGCATGCAAACCTCTGTGAGCTGGATTTTTCTGGGCACTGTGAGTCAGAATGTCTCTGATGTCCTCTGATTAATTTCAGTTACTATCTATGGCTACAGAACTTGGATGAGGAAAGACTTTTAAACAGCAAACAAACAAAACTTGGGGGCTACAGTAAGGCACTTGCATAAAGTGAATTTAAAAACTAGATAAGTAGTATCTCAGAGTAAAGACCCCACCTGCCTTTACACAATATGTTTGCAGACCTCTAAGTTGTAGGGACACAAGCAGCTTTGAAGACTAAGATATAGGATGTAAATAGACATGAACGTACCTGTGGGAGTTTTCGTTTTAATGAAAAGTGATTAAACTGGCTATTTCATTTTTGGGGAATAACTTTGATTTAGTTTAAATTAAGTGGTGAGAATGCATAATAGTATAGTAACCATGCAAAAGAGTTTGGCAGTTTCTAAAAAAATTAAACATAGACTTATCATATGACACAGCAATTCAACTCCTAGGTATGTACCCAAGATAATTGAAAACGTATATCCACACAAAAACCTGTACACAAGTGTTCATAGCAGCATTATTCATAATAGTCAAAAAGCAGAAACCACACAAATGACCATCAGCTGATGAAAGATAAGCAAAATGTGGTATAGCCATATAATGAAATATTATTTGGCCATAAAAAGGAATGAAATGCCAGTATGTGCTTCAGCATGAATGAACCTTGAAAACGTTGTGCTAAGTGAAAGAAGGAAGACAAAGGCCACATATTATATGATTCCAATTAAAATTCTATGAAATATCCAGAATAGGCAAATCCACAAACACATAAAGTAGATTTATAGTTGCCAAGAGCTGGGATAGTGTGGGTAATACGGAGTGATTCCTAAGGGGTACAGGGTTTCTTTTGGGATGATAAAAATGCTCAGGAATTAGACAGTGGTGATGGTTGTACAATTTTGTGGTTATGCTAAAAACCACAGAATTGCACATGTGAAAATGATGAATTTTATAGCATATAAATTATATCTCAATGAAGAAATATATGAAATACCTTTATTGTAGCCCTGTGCTGCCTACCTGTCCACCCTAATGACTAACACACAGCCCATAGTTCCCTTCTGTTGGCAGCTTTGTCTTTATTCAGGGCCATCACAGGCTAAGTTAACAGGAATTGTTGTCAAGACTGCAAGAGGTTTCAGCCTAGGTCCAGTTACTCCTTGCACAGGAAGAAAGGAATTTTTTAATACAACAGACTTTGGGAGAACAGGAGAAGCTGCCTCAAATCGTCTCCCTGAGTACAGAGATCTGGGGCTTTTAAAGGAGGGGCCATGTGCTTGGGCCACATGGGGCAGGTCTTGATGTAACTAACAAGCCGCTATTTGCACTGGGGCAGGTTTTGGGGGATGGTGAATTGTCAGGAAGTCTACTCAGAGGCCTTCAGAATCTCAACTCATTTATCTTGCAGAAAATCCACCATTTCTGGGAAATAACTCAAAAGGTCAAGTAATTAGTTAAGGGAGAGGATAAAAAAAATACAGGGGTCATTGAAATTTGATCATAGAGCCACTTACAGAATCCGTAAGTCATAATCATAATCATGCCCCAGAATCATTAGGATCCAACGATGCTAAACGAGGGGTTTCTTTGAAAGTAGGCCACTCTTAGTAAGATTCAAATTTTTTTTTTTCTTATAGGCAGGTTTCATTCCAAACAGCCCAAGCTGGTCGTGAACTCCTGGCCTGAGCCTTCCAAAGTGTTGGGATTATAGGTGTGAGCCATCATGCCAGGCAAGATACAAATTTTTTAAAAGTCAGGATAAAAATGGTGCCAAACAATAAACTTAAACATACTGCTTTATCCTCTGACTTTAAATAAGGTTAGTTTTTAAGTACATATAATTAAAACTAATGGGACATTTCAGTTTATTCAAAGCTGAAGTTACTCAAAGAAGTAATTTACATGGAAACATTTCATGTGAAAAAAGTTACTTGCCCACATTCCTCAGACTAAAAACAAAACAAAAAAACAAAACAAAAAAACATCAATAAAACAAATAAACAAACAAAGAAAAAACCACACGGCTGACTAAGCAGATTCAGCCAGTGAAACTAAGTGAAAAATGTCTTACGTCTATTTTTTTTCTTTCTATTCTCAGAGCAATCAGGTATTTTCTTTTTGCTCATATTTTGGATAAATCATATCTATTTTCCAG
Organism: Lemur catta; assembly: GCF_020740605.2. Classification (NCBI taxonomy): domain Eukaryota; kingdom Metazoa; phylum Chordata; class Mammalia; order Primates; family Lemuridae; genus Lemur; species Lemur catta. Next base: position 13,188,698 of record NC_059141.1, on the reverse strand, counting down.
CTCAAATCTCAAATCCTACTTTGTCTTTCCCTGGCCACTCCAGGACTCTTTCTTTCCTTTGAAAACTGATTATATGTTATCTAGACAATTATCTAACTTCTCACACATTTGGGTAAGGAGAAAAAGAGGAGGAGTAAGTATTTATTGATTTCCTGGTAAATGCTAGAATTTTTTTTTTATATTTTCTTTTAGGGCTCCTAATACTAAGGCGATATAGGTAGTATCAGCCACATTTTACATGTGCTAGAACTGAGGCTCAGAAATATTAAGTAACTTGCCCAGGTCACACAACTGAAAAAAAAAGAGCAGAGCTGGACTTTGAACTCGGCAGGGAAGTCTGACCCCACAGCCCTGAATTCACAGCCACCACATTTTGTAGTGTAACAGAGACCAGCCTGAAAAGGGGTAAAAATGGTTTATGAGCTGTCTGTTTAAAACCTCTCCCACTCTTTTTGGAAATTAAAACCTGCATCCTGCCCCAGGCCAGTGGCTAGGCTGGCTCAGTGGAACTGTCCGGAACTGTCTGGGCCAGAAGTTACTGAGGTGGGATCAAACAGAATCATCAACTGTAGTTAAACAATACCCTGAAGCTGAAATCCTCCCCCGCTTAAAAGCTCTGTATTTCTGTTTACAGATAGGAAAATTGGTACTTTAAGACGTAAGTCTGCCTTTTCCTCATTTGCTGGCAAATGAATACACCTCCTTTTCCTTCTCCTCAAACCACTTGTCCTCCTTCTTTTGATGTGGCCTCAGAGACAATTGCCAAACTTTCTTAACAGTAGCTTTTCCCGGCCTCAGCTACTTGAAGGCAGGGGGACAATTTCATGCCTCATTGTATCCTAACATGGTGATTTGATCTCTGCAAACATTCATTCATTCATTGACTCATCACTTACAGCTCTTTTTCCACGCCAGGTACTAGCATGGAATAAAAATGCGAACGTGGCTTCCTCCATCCCCTCAGAGTGTTAAAAGAGGGAGGCCTGTGAATAGGCAACTCACACGGAGATATCAGAGAATGCTGAGAAAGCACAGAGGAGGATGAGGCAAGAGATAAGACCAAGCCTCCCAGAGGAGGAGAGGCTTCAGCTGCACCCCGCTGGCATCAGAGGAACTGGGAAAGCTGTGCCCGGCAGTGGGACAGTGGACAGAGAGAGGCCCAGTGTGAACTGGTCCTTCAAACATCCGTCACAGAGAAGTCTGATGTGAGTGTTTGGGGGATAAAAGTCGGTGTGATAGAAAACCTGGCTTGACTGAAACATACGATTCTGGGAAATATGATGAAACTAATGGAGTGGGAAGCGTAGGGAATTTAACAGGGTTACTGGTAACTATAAATCAAAGAAAAAAAAGTGAACGATCCAATGTTTTCCCATACAGATGAAACCTCCAATCCCTCTCTGTCCATGCCCTTCCAAGACTTAGAAAAAACTGGCCACCACCTATCATTTCCATCCTCAATATTAGAATAAAAGTCAAAGTACGACTGCTGTTTTGAAGGAACCACATCCCATCAACAAACTGGATGTGGCCCTGGAGACGCAGCCTGCTGGAGGAACAGGAGGCCTCAACGTGGTACATCTTGTCCGCAGCAGATGCCTGTCATTGCATCTCAGAACAGCCTCTAGTCAGAGCATCGATCAGGAGAGGGGGGCTGAGGACTGGAACCAGACACTCCTTCTTGCCACATCTCCCAGGACATATTTTTTCATAGCCAGGTCAAGCACCTGTCTCAAATTTGAGAGGATTTAAAACATTTTCCCCAACACAGCCTTTCAATATCACCAGGAATAATGATCATAGAAAAGCTCTATAGGTCTTGAAAAATATGCTCTTCAAACTGTGGACAAAAAAGCCCCTTTTGGCCTTTAGCCTGCAATACCCAACCCTCTGACATACCCATCTGGGGTTGTGGATTAGTGACACTGAAGGGGGCGAGAAGGGGACATGAAAAGGAAGTTAAAGAATCCTAGTGTTATATGTTACGGTTAGTTTGAAAAGAAACAACAATGTACACATGAGGTTCTCTCAATTATGGGATAAGTCTAAGTATCTGGGTCTTGGGAGACTATGCCAAGTGAAGATAATCCCTGCGGTGTGCTGAACTTAATAAGGAGGGCTCAGCAGTTGTTTGAACCAGCAGAGAACGGCCTTTCTATCTTCAGGGATATGAATTGCTTTTCCAGGGAGGGGACTGCCAAGTCTACTTTGGTCCCTGGTCTCTAGTCCAGAACATTCTACTTTGGGATTTGGACTCAGCTGACAACACAATCGCTGAATCCTCTCCAGATATCCTTAGGGCTTTTGATAGTAGTGCCAGTCTCTTCTTGTTTGTTTGTCAAGAAGGTAATTGCCCTAAATATGTTCTTTCATTTGTACTAGACCCAAAAGCTCAGGAGGACAGAAAGAAACACATGTTCAAAACCTTACTGCAATTTCCTATAATAGACTGAGATACAGATAGCTTGTATTTGTGAACTAGAGAAAAGAAATCTCTGCTAATTTTCCTGGCAAATAAAATTTGTTTTATGAGAGTCTTCAAATTCAAGTTGCTAAAGTACTCAATTAGTGATATTATTTACAAGCTGTAGGTGTGCCAGTGTTCAGAAAACTTCATGAATGACCTCTTCTTATGCTACTTGGACTGATACAGTACAGCATCAAATGTTAAGACCATGAACTTGGGTGTCAGGTAGAACTAGGTCCAAAACTAGCTTTTCCACTCACTACTTATGTGACCTTTGGAAGGTATTTTAACTGCATATGCCTCAGTTTCCTTATCTGTAAAACAAGGATAGGAGTAGTACCTGCTTTGTTGAGTTACTGGGAATAATAAGCAGGGAAAAATTATAAAATACTTGGCACAGTGTGTGAGGCATAGTAGGCTTCCAGTGGACGATGGCTGTTTTAGAACGGTCCAGCAGCCACAATCAGAGATGAGTTATATCCACTTGCAGAAGCTGTTTTGTATGTTCGTTGATATATTTGTTTTGTCCACATGTTCTAGCTTCTCACCAATTTCTTTCCTTTTCTTAAATGGGGAAAACAATTCCTTCTCTACCAACTTCTGAGGGTTGTTTTGAACATGACATAGGACAGATACACATGGGGACATGGATCCCTGCACAACTCAAATAGGGGTTGAGCACCAGATAACAACAGGAAGCCACAGCATCTTGAGGTCTTTCTGGCAGGTGCAGAAGGCCTTTGCCAAATATCCCCGAGCACCCTGCCAGGAGCTGCTCCTAAACACTCTGGGGCCTGAGCCTCGCTAGCACAGGAACATGCACGACTGCGGGAGGGCGCACTTCCTCTGAGCACCTGTCCAAAACAGGATGCTCCAAGCACACACAGTGCCTTCCTGGGAGTCCCACGTCCCGCGCTGCATTTATAGTCCTGGCCCCAGCAGCACAAACGCTGGGCCTCTGCTGCTTCACGGCATGGAAGGCAAACAATAGAGATCATTATTTTTTCAAATAATATTATTATTTTTTCTTCTCTTTTTTCCAGTTACTGTAGAGACTGTCAAAAAGGGTCAATGCCGACTATATTGCAAGTCTATTATCATTGTAACTAAAATTTATTGGATGCTTTTGTGTGCCACTATATCAAACACTTTGATATGCACATTCTCATTTAATCTTTATAATCAATACAGCCCTTAGGCCTGGACAAGCAGGGCCTCAGCCCTGACCAAATGTCTTCCTCAAAAATGCCTAAGTCCCCTCTGGTACCCGGGACCAGCTGGGGCCAGCAGTGCTGTCGGGGTGGGGCCTCCCAGCCTCCTCTTCAGAGCTCTCTCTGATGATCCTCTACATCTCTCCCATGCTCTGCAGGGGACTGCCCGCTGCCCTGAGGAGCTGAGGAGTCATGCCAATGCCGTTTCTCAGGACGCTGGGGCTGGCTCAACTCCAGGAGAAGGGCCTGGCAAGCTATCACTCTCGCAGCCTGGCGTGGTATTTCTTTCCCATGATTGAACAAGATTGGGCTGTTGACACACTGATTTTGGATGAACTCAAATTGTTTATATAGACAGAGGCCGCACAAAAAACATTTGCCCAGGGCCCCACATTCTCTAGGGTCTGACCTGCTTATAGCAATCATATACGGTATGCGTTCTTCTGCGAACTTTATGGATGGGGGGAACTGACTTGGAATCACTAACTTCCCAAAGTAACACACTTATTAAGTAGAACAGCAGGGACTCAAAATCTGGAATGTCCAACCTCAAAGCCAAAACATTCACCTAATCTCCCAGATTTCCTTATCTGCCTCCTCTGAGATCTGGATATCCCAGTGATGATTACCCTTTTCTTTTTCCAGGACTCTCTTTGATACTCTTAATTCTCTTGTTCTCTGGTGACTGCACCCGCTGACCAGCCACTGTCCGGCACGCTCTCATTCAACTACAGCTTACCTGGTTTCCCTTTGACTTCCTGCTTCTCCTACCAACAGACTTTATCTCTTTCAAGAGCAACAACAGCTCATTCCAAGGACATCAGATTTGAATCTCTTTGAGTAGAACATTCAGTAGAAGCACCAAAGTCATTCACAGTAAAGTGTTAGCTCCAGCAGAAACCTACATGTTTCATTTGTATCCCTATTTCTGGAATAAAACATTGTTTTCCTCAGTGAAGGTATTCCAGGTATCCACCAGCATGTGGACCTGACATCTGGAGGAGGTGCCCTATGCTGCAGTAGGCATCAGCTGGTTCTCAGCAAAGTCTTTTGGGTGTAGCTTGGAAGGGGGCTGGGGCAGAAGTCGTGGTTTTTCTATCTCCACTTTCTGCTCCCCTGAAAAGGGATGAGCATAGAATAGTGAAGTGGAGACTTTTGGAGAGTGAAAGAGCCAAGATACTGTCACCATATGCATCTGTCAGAATCAGTATCCTGTCCTGCCTTAGCCCTGATCTGCTTGCCAGCCTTCCCTGTCCCTGTCAAAGCTCAATACAGTCACAGTGAGATAACACTTAACACCCACTAGGATGGCTAGAATCAAAAAGTCAGATAATAATAAGTGCTGACAAGGATATGGAGCAGCTCGAACCTTCATAAGCTGCTGGCGGGAATATAACACGGGGCAGCCACTTTGTAAGACAGTCTTGGAGTTCCTTGCAAGGTTAAACATAGTTACCATAAGACCCAGAAATCCCACTCCTAGGTATATACCCCTGAACATTGGAAATACATGTCCACACAAAAACATGCACGTGAATGTTCATAGTGGCCTTGCCCATTATAGCCAAAAGGTGGAAACAACCCAAATGTCCATCAACAAAAACTGAAGTACTGACTCATGCTACAGCATGGGTGACCCTTGAAAACATTACACGAAGTGAAAGAAGCCAGACACAAAAGGCCACATATTAAATGATTCCAATCACATGAAAGGTCCAGAATAGGAAAATCTACAGACACAGAAAGTAGATTTGTGATTTCTCAAGGGCCAACAGGACGGAGAGGTTGGGTGGGGAGGTAATAGCTAAAGGTCACAGGGCTTCTTTTTGAGGCGCTGAAAATCTCTAGGATTCACTGTGGTGATGGCTGTTCATATCAGTGAGTATGCCAAATTCCTTAGATGGGTGAATTGTAAGGTGTATGAATTATATCTCAATAAAGCTGTTAAAAATTAATGGCAACAAAACAAAACACTGTATTATAGGTTAACTCCCTCACCCAGCTAACCTAAATCCCACCCTGCCCTCCTCTCTGGCTGTCTAAGAGTTATCAGGACTATAATTTGACTCAACTTCACATATTTGTAGGGATCATGTCTAATAGCCTTCTGCTTTCTGTACTAATTCTAGTGCTGATTTTGACAAGGCGTGAGCAGCTGGGCAGGTATCATCTTCATTAACAAAGGCATCACTAATACTTCAAGTCTGAAAACTCCCAAGTGCAAACACTGTCCTCAGACTGGGCTTTCTCCACCTCTTTCCCAGGCAGATGGATGAGTGACCACATTTTAACGAGCTTCACAGCTAAGAAGCCTCAACAAGTTCTCTCAATATGAAAAATGCTCTCTTTTTCTATTCTTTTAAAATATTTCACAAGACAAGCTGTCCCTAGGCAGCGACACAATTTAGAGCTCGACTTTACTCAGGTCATCCTTTGCTAGTGTCCGTCTGCTGCCTTGAATATTTCCTTTCCATTCATCCTTTGTCATGTGGAAGAATAGCCTCTATCAACAGAGATCTTTCTTTTCCGTACTTCCTATGACTGACAATTACTCATACCAAGTTTGGAAAGAGACACATTCGTTACTGATATCATAAAATCACAGACAAAAATACTGTCAGCATTTAGCTCCAGAGCTGTGCTTACGTTACATTCTCCATTTCTCCCACCCTCACCCACATTAATTATATACTAAGGATAATGTTTCCTTTGAAGAACATAGTCCAGAAGAATGGCCCAGAGAGTACTCTATTACTTATGCCAGTCACAAAACACAAAACTGTGTCCAGAGTGGGTTCTTTGCTTACCCAGGGGATCAAAGCTGTTGCACACACACCCGTGTGGGCAGTAGTCCTCGGGGTGTAGATACAACAAATGGGTGATGGTGGCACGTCTGTGACGGGGGAAGAGGGTCCCAGGGACGCTCAGGTCTTCGACAATCAGTTTCCTTCTGTATGAGCCCCTGGCACTGCTTCTCTCCGAAGAGGTGACTTTGCTTTTCTCAAAGCTGCACAATTTCCCAAGACACTTCAAACCAAGGAAGGAAGGCATCTTGGTGTGGATTACAAAGAAATGAGAAACGACCCCCAGGAGCCCAAGAAGCTGTGCTTCCCCACAGCTCTCTCTCTCAGTTCTCCTGGCTCCCTTATCTGCCTTCCTCACTGTCAGGCAAAGAAGATTAGGGAAGATATATTTAAGTGATTACCCTCAAGAGCTTAGGGCCCCGTATTCTCAGATGATTAGGTACAAAAACAGCCACTACCAGGACCTCAAGACTGTGGCAGTCTGAGACATGAATGCATATCTGAAAATCAGATTAATATCCAATGCGAGAGAAAGGACATGGCTGTAATATCTAAAAGAATTCTCCTGCAAATATTCCTAGAATATTCCGTATCATCTGGTAAAATGACTGCCAATAGGCATAGATCCACATGTGATATGTAATCTAAGAATGCATATCAGAAAAGACTCGGGATAAGAAGTTCTCCAGTATTTCCCATCTCACAGAGGGAGGACCTCAATTAAAGCTCCTCAGCTTCAACTAGTGACAAATCCAGCCCTAGGCCACAGTAAACAAGCATTTCCTTTCCCTTCCCCTTAGTGTCAGGAAAATCCTTCTGCCTCATTCCATTAATCTAATGCCAATAATAGTCTTAAAGTTGTTCCGTGGGTTTCCCGCTATTGCAGAATCTCTAGCAGAATCACACAGTGGAGACAGAATTACCATGTAGGTGGCTTCACATTTTCACAAAGTTACAAGCTCGCAGGACCCTCGTGCAATTAGGGTGCTAAGAGACAAAGAAGAACCTTGGTAATGAGCATTTGCCCTCTGATACCCACACAGTAAGGCGACTACCTATAACCACACAATAGGCACAAGTCAAAGTGAGTAAACCCACACTCCTTCTCCTGTCATTGGGCTATTATGCTCTAACACAATTTCCTTTGCATTAAAACCCTTGCACACTTTAAACAGCATAGAATTATAGAGCTGGAAAGGCCTTTAAAGATACTAGTGCAGTGGTTCCCAAATATTGCTGTCCATCTGTAGAACTTTCAAAAAATACAAAATCCAGGACACTAGCCCAGACCTCCAAATGGGATGCCTTGCAGGTGGGGACCAGGAACTTACATTTCTAAAAGTTCCCCAGACCAAGGCCAGCACTCGGGAAGCACTGATCTACTCCAGCCTTTAACTTTAAGACGAAAAAAGTAAGTCTCAGAGAAGCTAACTGGCTTTCTCATGACAGCACAGAAAACAGAGGGTAGGGCCACATCTCCTGACCCCTAAGCTATGACTGTCCCTACCACAACAGTGAGGTCCTTCCACAGTGGCTGCAGGCAGATGAAGCAGGGAAAGAAAATTCTTGTTTCTTTTGTTACTAGCTCCTAATCTTTATTGCAGGGTTTGGCAACAGAGCCCAAGAACCAGAGAATCCAAATTTGCAAGAATTATTTTAGCCCAATGGGAAGCACAGTGGGAATGGAAGAGATGATTCTGTCCCAGGGGCACCCAGACTGGGGCAGAGTTGGGGAAAGTGGAAATCTGACAGCCATCTACTACTGAAGTCACACCTCAAGATTTTTGCTCCAAAACTCTGGGAATTAAGCCCTATACCAACCTTCGCCTCCCCCAAATCCTTCCATAGTCTTCCTCCAAAAACAGTTTACAAAGCAGGTAAAATGATCTGTACATGTTCTGTTTCTTGCTTGCTTATTCTGAAGAGCCTTCAAATATGCAGTGTAAGATATTCTATCGGTGTTCCCCAAAATGTGATTCCTGGACCAATTTGTCTAAAATGCAGATCCCTGAGGCCCACCTCACACATTCTGGGTTCTTCTAGAGTGTTTTTCTAGTAAACATTGTAGTGTGGGAATCTCTGCCCTTCACCATGAATTCCTTCTTACTATGGTTAATCAGTTTCTTATAGCTCTGCTCTTCGCAGACTGAGAACCTGAGCAGCTACTTATTTGTGTTTAAAAGGTCTTTTCATGAAATACATGTCTGTGTGTTTATATAGAGAAACACGATGCAACCGCCTTAAACACAGGTTCTAGTACACACTAACAACACACAACAACTTCGGACAGATAAGGTGATTGTTTTTTTCAAATCTAGCATCTTCCTGACCAAGAGACAGTTGAACTATTCCAAGACAAGGCTCTTCTGCCTTGTTGGTCCCTAAGCTTGTTGAGCATTGCCCACTAAAACTAATTCCATAGCATTAACTCGAGCTCAGAGCTCAGTGCTTAGCTATTACATCAGCAGAGCATACTCAGGCCACCTCTAGGCAAGTTTACAGAGCCGTATATTCAGCTTAAGAAGCAATGGTCTTCTGAGAGACCATAAAAAGAAAAAATTTAAGCTCTTCAATAACAGGATTAGGTGTAAGAATTTTGATACATTTTATGAATTTTAGGTCAGGATGGAATGTAAACTAAATGTAGACCATAAAAAAGGCTGATGAGAATACCAGACGTTTGCTTGCTTTTACAGACAACCTAACACATATAAATGTGAGGAGGCCAACTCCTTTCTCAGGCAGTGGAGAGAGATGAGGGCTCAGGTGCCGGCTGCTTGTGGGGTGGGAGCCAGCAGTGACCACCAGCACCTGTGAACTACATTCCATTTTCCAGGTGCTCAGAGTTTTTCATTTAATCTCCTCCACATAGTTCAGGGTAAACACCTGGAGCAGAGGCCAAGCCTCCAGTCTTAAAAATAGACTTTCAGTGGCATCTCCCTGACAGCAACCTCTTCACCCAGGAAAGCACAGCTGGAGAAGACCCTAAAAGAAGCTCCAGTGGGTCCAGTTCTCTCATTGCTCTCTCCTGTCACAGCCCATGCTAAATGACAGGCACAGCAATTACAAAGCAGTGCAGTGGGTTTTGTGACGATCTGTACCGTTCTATGACAAGAAATCACAATGCACTGCGTCACAAAGCTAATGATAATCATAAATGTTTAACTTTTGCCCAAGATTTTGCTGGCCTGTACATTTTATCAAATAGGAAATTCCTAATCTTGCTAGAAATAGTTCCATTGCACCTAAGAAAGTTCTTCTTCTGTGATAAACTATGAAAAGAAACCATCGGTGGGAAACTTCTCCAAGGGGCACTGTGAGGCCCTGAGCATTCTGTCTTCCCACATTATGGGAACTCAACAGATATCTGATGAGCTGAACCCTAACCCCAAAGCCAGGCCTTTGGGGGCTCCACAGGGCTCAGGGGACAGATGCCTTAATTACTGCTCTTTCTTTGCCAGCACAGCAATTCTCCACAGATGAACTCTGACTTTTCCTTAATTTTATTCTGTGTAACGATTTAGGTCTTTTTTCAGACAAATTTCTCTCCCCCCTCCCCCTTAAATCATCTGCTAAGATCTATTTGCTTCTTACTAAGAAATTTTTTCAGAGAGCAAATCACCACCTTAAAATGCCAATTTTTACGGATTTGGTTTTCTAAGGAAATGGTCTGAATTTAGCCTGTGGCTTCATCAATGATCATGAGATTACTTGCTTTTGGGTTTTTGCTTTCATTGTTTTTAAACCAAAATGAACAAACAAGCAATGAGCTCAGCAAGCCCCCCCAAAACACTTGCAGTTGCTCACAATAGTCAGGATGATCTTGGCTGCTGAGCAGAACAGATTAAGCAAAGAAACAGTCATTCTTTAAAGTGGGAAGCCTCCGAGGAAGGGGTGCAACTGGACTTCCAGACAATGACAACTCAGCCGGTGTGAGGTTCTTGCACTCAACAGCAGCTACATCTTGCTCCCTGCTCCCGGCAAGCCCTAAAGTTTAGTCCACCTGCTCATCTGCATTGTCAACCCTGGGCATTTCCTCACCAAAGCCCAGTGTTTAAGGGGGCTTACCCATCCCTCCAAAGCAGGCTGTGATTTTCTGGGCATACTGGCACAGGCTCCGGTCTGGGCAGGGATCCCCCGGACAGCCTGCTTCCTCCATCACTCCGCAAGCAGCTGCTTCTCTTCCCAGAACGCCGCTTGCCCAAGACTTGCTCAAAGCGGAACAAGCAGCCAAGCCCCCTCTTCCATATCTTCTCCATTAATAATGCACATACTACATAAAATCTGCTGAGTATTCAGGATCGAGAACACCAAGGCATTCTGAAGACTGAAGCATAATTAGTTTAACAGACATCAAGTGTCTCAAATTACTCTCAGACAATGCTCTCCATAGGCAAGGTTTCCAAAATGAGAGGCAGACTTGGAACACCTTCAAGGAAGCAGCCACAGGCAACGATCAGCTTGGGGAGGGGTCATGGGCATCCCCGGAGCTCAAACTCTGTTATAATAGACAAGACTCTCCCGTGAATCTGTTCCATAGAGTCAGAGCACTAAGTTGCTGCCCACACACCACAGTCCACCGGGCTGGACTGCAAACCTTCAGCTGCAAGCCTTTCCCATGCCCTGAACACACCCATACTCTCCAATTCTTCATCCTGCCTGCGTTTCTTTCTCTTTTCCTGAAATTCCTCAACCTCCTTCCCATCTGAACCTTTGGAAAGTCTACCTGTGCTTAAAAATGCAGCTCAAACTTTACCTCCTTCATCAAGACTTCCAGAGTCACTCTGGTTAGAATCAATTTCTTCCTATCGTATTTATCATGTCTTGCCTTGCATTATGGTTACCTGTAGACTGTCTTACTTCCCCTGCCAGCTTCTAACCCCCTGGAGGCCTGGAGTCTTGCCTTTGTCACCCTGTTTCCTTCACAGGGGGTTCTATATGCGGTAGGTACTCAGGGCCTTGTAAATAAAAGTCAATAATTCTCTACAAGTCACTGTGATATGCGAGTCCATAATACTTGGATCAAAGGCAGATACCAAAGACAAAACCCACTCTGACCATTATTAACTGCTTTACTAGGAGAGGAAAATGTACACATTCTACACCACTCTGAGAACTTCTATTACCACACATACAGCTGCAAGATACAATTATCAGCCTCCTGCTTAGAGTTTAGCTAAGTGCCACTGAACTGGAAGGCACTGACTGGCAGGCACATGCCCCAAGAGGCCCTAGCCAGCTGTGGCCATAGGAAGCTGCCCCAGTGGTTGGTAATTAGGAGACAGGCTGTCCTTGCTGGTGGGATAAATAGCTGAGTGTAGAACCAGAAAGCCCCGCGTCAGCACTTCCCTGCACCTCTGCTGATGGAGGTGCTGCCCCTGGAGCAGGTGCACGATGCCTGCTTGCTCTGGCTTCTCTTCCACACTCTCCCAGGAGGAAAAATGCAGAGTGAAGCATTTCCAATGGCATAGTTTGAGGTATTTATAATTCATCTCTCTCAACACTGAAAAGCTCCAACTCACTCTGGCAAACCTCATGTTCACTGTCAATTTACTAGAAAATCTCCTATACCCCAGATAGTCTATTTTCTGACTATGCTATAAGCAGGGTCTCTTGTTCACTGGCTTCTTTTCTTGAGTTCATTCACCTTTGGACTTCAACTTTGACTCCACAGAACTCCTGTATTTTATGGTCACAAGAAATATGGAAGGTAGATAAAGAATGGAACAGGAGACCCAGTTAAAATCAGTGTCAGGCCTTCCTCCATCCTTTGTGTCTGTGAACGAACTTCACTTTAAAAGCATTTATTGAGTGCCCACAATATGACAGGCCAGGTGGCAGCAGCCTTAATGGTGAAAACCTTCAAAGAGCACACACATTAGCAGGAGACCAGGCGTGGATATGCCCAGCTATGGTGCAACTTGGTAAATACCATCCCAGTGTAGAGTTATGGCAGTAAAAGTTTGGGGGCTTGGTTTAGAGTATGGGGATACAGTTCATGATCCCTTTTGATTTTCTGTCTTTTTTTAAATAAATATTTCTGTCTTAATGAAAGAAAATGTTTCAGAACAGAGAAGTGGCCTATGTCTCACATTTTACATGAACAGCTTTATGTATTTCTATTACATTCCCCACAATGACACACACACACAAGTTTTTCCCTCTGTGGAATCGGCAGGGGGTGTGTCAAATGGGTTCCCATGAATTCCTTCAATGCTAAGCTCTGATTTTATGGAAGTGCAAGAGAAGGAAAGATGAAGGCAGCCGGGTGCTGGCGGGATTACGGAGAATGTGATGTTCCATCTGGGCCTTGAAGATGAATTTACTAAGGAAATAAGGAGGGTAGGGGAAGGCAGAAAAGAACATTCCAAACGGAGAATGCTCCAGAAGAATGCTTCGTTCAGATCACACACGCTGCTGGAAGAGGAGGTCGGGGGGCCGCAGATAAGCTCTCAGAAGAACCTATCCATCCACGTATAAACAACCGTATTTCAAGAGAGAACACGGCATGACCTTTGAGCGAGCACACAGCATGCCTCAGAAAGTATGCTCACTGCCACTCTTTCTTTAGAGAGCACCAGAATTCCGGGAAAAGTGCTGGCACCTATCCACAAATACATTTCACACTGATTCATTATTAACAGCCTCTCTCAGCACTTGCTTTGCCCGACTACTTAAAACCACAGACTTGTTATTCACGACAGCCGCCCTGCGAGATGAGAGACTCCACTCTACATGAAGCCCCCACGTCTCAGACTGAGAAACCGAGACGCAGGAGGATGCTGCCTCCCTCCGAACTAAACCCACCACGGAATTAGATGTTTGAAAAGAATCTAAACTCCCCAAAGGCAAATCGCAGCCCTTAATATGAATAAAAGATGCCTTTGGCCATTTTGAAGTTCACAGCTGTAGAAGGTTTTAGAACACAGTGTTTTAAATGCCGCCGCAGATGGACAATACTTTTTCTAACAATGGAGAACTTTCTCTTGTCTTTCCATAGTCTGGGCAGATCGGGTGACCTTTCTACTGCACCCTTTATCTGGAAGAGACAATTTATTGGATACAAAATTGCAGTCTCTGATATGAAAGTGCTTTCAGGCAGAATCACCATTCAGGCATCATTTAATCTATTGGTTGCCAAAATAAGGCATGCAATACCTACAAAATAATCTACTGCAGTGCAGAAAGAAAATTCTAGATTATATATTTATATATATGTAATGTTATTCTTTAACATTTTTAAATGTGTGTTTGTTTTAGAATGTGCATAATATTAATATAGCACAAGTTTATTATTTATTAGTAAATATACATATATATTATGCAATCAATTTTTCCCCGTTTTTACTGCTAAGGGTGCAAAATCCATAGACTTTGAAAACCAGGGATTATTCTACCAAAATAAATCACAAGGGAACTAACAAGAACTCAATCAGAGGGAAGTACCTACATTTTTACTAAGCAATGGATGAAACTAAAGCTAAAAGTAAAAACAGAACAACAATGTGGTCAATAAATTCACAGGCTTTGGGGTAAGAATACCTAGTTCAAATCCTGGCTTTGCAGCTTTCTGCTTGGCAACCTCAGGTGAGTTCTTACTGCACCTTGGTTACCTGATCTGTAAAAGAGATATAATAAGAGCATCTCCCCTACATATTTACTAAAGCCCTTGATCGCTTCTGGTATACTGGAGTGGCTTCATAAATATTGATTCAGAAGTTGTAAAATTAATATACCCAGAGGACTGAGAGTAGAATTTTTTTTAAAAAAATGGAGGCAGTCCATTGGTCCCGAGATAATTTGTGAGTGGTGGGATGTGTGTAAAGTAAATTATATCTTAATTTTATAAAAGTTAGAGCTGCTACTCAGATCCAGGCAATTATTGCTGTTTTGGAATGCAAACCTTGTATTTCTAGATGTTCAAATTTTTATGTGAAACCTCTCAAGTTTCAAACATTTGCAACTAATTAAAAAAAAAAAAGCACTGTCCACACCTTCACCTCCCAACAAAACAAAACAAAACAAAACAAGTTCACAGGCCTACTATGACCTCAGGCTATTGGTTTTGGATCTATGTATTAGTTAGTAACAAATCTGTGATGTTAACCCTCCTATCCACCAAGCTTAAACCAACACTTGTGATTTTTTTCAGGTACTGGAGGAAGGCAGAAGAGTGAAAGATTTTTAGAAGCATTATAAGGTTCCACATAAAAAATTCATACCTTCTCATTTCTAAAATCAGATTTTAATCTGCCATAAACCACCGAAAAACTGTATTCCCACACAATTGAGTGTATTACACTAGTAGCATTTGCAAAGCAAATTTCACCACCTTTTCCTGGGCACAAATACAAGAGCACGTCCTCTCTTTTTCCCATCCTATTATTTTATCAATTCCTACACACAGTCTTTTCTCTTTAACCACTAGTAGGATACTATTAAACATTTTCTTTGTAATGTTTCCTCTTGAATTGATTTTATTAAATTTATTCTTTTATTAAATTAAGGTATAATTTACATACAGTAAAAAACACAGATCTTAAGAGTACAAATGGTGAATTTTTACAAATGCATTTGCCCATGTAAACCTCCTCTCTGTCAAGACATAGAACACTTCCAGCACTCCAGAAAGTTCTTTCATGTTCCCTCCTGGTCAACCCCCACTTCCCCACACCACAACCACTGTTCCAATTTCTATCACTTTTTGAACATTCCAGAACTTCATCTAAATAGAACCATCCAATAAGTACATTTTTGTCCCTTGCTGCTTTTGCTCAGCATGTTTTTCAGATTCATCCATATTTCCCCATTAAGTCTTACCTCTAACATTTACTCCAGTGCAAAAATCATTGCTTCTTTCCAAGGTACTATAAATCTTAATCTGGGTGTTATTACTTCATGGCAAATATCCATCCCATTAATTTTTGGAAATGAGAACAAATGCAACGTCTACCTTTGGAGTCCCAAAGCATGCCAGTGTTGATACCATGTCATTGACTGGGACAGGCCACGACTTGGAGTGTTTCCTGGTGGGCAGTATTGGAGGATGGGATGACTTCAGATTGTGCCAAATTGGAAGGGGCAGTGCTTGGGAGGGGATCCACTGGACAAGCTGTCTCTAAAAATACTAAATAAAAATCTGGAAATGGGGATGTAGTCAATGATGCATGAGCATTTGAGAGGAGGGATAAAGAGGGGGCACCTAGCCTAGCTTGAGGTGGGAAGAGAGATGGATAAATTTGATGACCATGGGGCAAGTGGAGTGAGATGGGGTTACTCGTAGATAAGGAAAATAAGGTAGTTCTAAAATCTTCCCACAGATACACAGTACCCCACTGAGCCATTCCTCTCTTACAGGGATCCATGCACCAGCCATACTGAGGACAGGCACTGCTTATTGGAGGTGACCCCAAGAGACAAATGGCCAGAACGAAAGGCTGTGGATGCTGCTAAGTGGGAAATTGATTTTTAATGTAAGGGATGGCATCAAAAAGAACTCAAATATTAGAGTCTGACTACAAAAAAGTAGAGCCCTTTAAATAAGAAACAGAGGAAAGAGAATGAATTTGGGTAGAAAGAGGTGATAATGAGCACATTTCAGATGTAATGACAAGCTTGAGATGTCAGAACATCTGTGGAGTGGTGTCCAGCAGGCAACGGAGAATGGCGCTCTGGATCTCAGGGGAGCAGTCAGAGATGGAGGTGTAGTTTTGGAAGTATCCATCCACCCAGAGGTGAGGGCTGGAGCCACAGAAGTGGATGAAAGAGAAATCACTGACCTGTGAACTTCTCAAAAGCAAAGTTGGTCTCCCTCATTTCTGTTTCTGCTTCGGGGAGCTGCTTCACAAATATTGATGAACTTAAGGACCTTAAAAGGAATCCTTCATGCAGGTTATCTTGGAAAAAATATTAAAATTGCCCATCTAGGCTCAAATTTACTCAAATTGGCCCTATGCCCATAAATGCTTGAGCCTCTCATCTCATTGCATTAACTAAATGATCCAACTCAGCAGTACTTCCCAGCATTCTAATTAAAGACGTGTACATTTTATTGATTAAAATTTCCAGTAACACAGCATAATGCTATTACCCTGTCAAGAAGGGGAAAGAAGAAGTTTGGGGGGGAAAAAAAAAAACACCACTCACTGAAGGCTTCAATTACATTCAATTACATCCTTGGCTTTCATAGAGAATTTGAAAATTTAGTAATTAAACACACCTAAGAGAATAAAGATTTGTAGAAAACAGATCTAGAAAATACTGGATTCTAAATAATATTACCCCTTTCACAATCCACTTCATAATTATAAATGTGCATCCATCAGTAAAAATGTACACAGAAAAATCTGATTGTGGCATAGACCATAATCTGCACAAAGGCAATTCAATCAGCATTTATCGAGCATTTCTTTGTGCACAGCCCTGCAATAGGTATAAAACAGAAGAACAAAGTGCTTTGCTTTTCATTTTCTGATGGAAACCAAAAGTACTCTGTAAAGGCTTCCAATATAGGAATTCTCAGGACAAAGCAAACAAAAATAGCCTGCCCCAGGATGAAGTGGGTGGTGGATATCTTCAATAGGACAGATGGATCATTTGGAGCTCTCTGTGTGTGTGTGTGTGTGTGTAGGGGGTGTGTTTCTGGGGTTCTTTTATTTATTTATTTCTCAGGAGGAGAGAATGGCTTGGCACAATCAATTTTTAAACTCGCATTGGCATATGGTACAGCAGGGAAGAAAAGGCAGCCTCAAAATAGAGAACAGAGCAAATGGTAATGCCTAAAAATGTAAAAGGCTAGGAAAAGGAAAGAGCTTTTTCAGGATAAAAATTATAAATGACTTCAAAGATCATGTTAGAGTTTAAGAAAAAGCTAGTACCTCCTTGAAGGACCACAGAAAGGGCTATAAAATCCACAAAGTAAATGGAAACAAAGTCAAGCCAACGTAGGTTGAAGAACAGGCATCACCCAGGCTCATTGACCAGCCCTGCTTTCATTCACGTCCTTCCCAAATGCTGTCCCAGCTCCTCTGAAGGTTTACCACCCTACAACGCCTTCTCTAACTCCACAACCCTGAGAATTTGTCCATTTCTGAATCGCTGCTTCGCCCTTAAAATTTCAACCTTGATTTACAGTTCCATCAAATTATGTCAAATATCACTTCAACTATTGTTTCTCTCATTTCAATTTTTCTGATATTAAAAAAAATATTCATTAGAGAAAATTTGGAAAACACTGAAAAACTTAGAGAAATAGAAATATAATCCTCCCATCCAGAAACCACTATTAATTCTTCAGCAGATTTTCTTTCAGGTTTTTTTCCTATGAATTTTTAATGTAGTTCGGATCACAGTACATAGGCAATTTATAACTTTGGTTTATCAAAACTTTCCCCCGTGTTATTCAAATCTATTGTAATAATTTTTAGTGTTAAATTTTTTAATTGAATTATATCTTACATGCAGTAAAGTTGGCAAATCTCAAGTATCAGATCAGTGAGTTTTTACATATGTGGACAACCATGTAACCACCTCCCAGATCAAGATCTAGAACATACGTAACACTCCAGGTTTCCTTATCCCTTAAAGTCAGTATTATAATACATCCCCATCCCTCCATGTAACAACTATTCAGACTTACCATGGTAGATTAGTTTTGCTAGTTTTGAACTTCATAGATGATTCATTCAGTATCTACTCTGTGTTTGGCTCCTTTTGCCTAACATAATGCGTATGTGATTCATCCGTGTTGTTGTATATATCAGTAGTTCATTGTTTTATATTTCTGGGTAATATTCCATTGAAATAATATACCACAATTAATTTATCCACACTCCTGTTTGGGAACATTTGGGTTTTTCCAGTTTGGAGCTATTATGGATAAAACTGCTATGAATATTATTGTGCATGTCTGTTAGTGGACATTCATGATAAAGATGTATAGTATATATGATTATGTACACACACATACACAGATGTCTTTTATAGGTGTATATAGATGTATAGTAGATGTATGTTTAGCTTTTCAAGGTACTGCCAAATACTTTTCCCAAGTGATTTGTTCAGTTTATACTCCCATCAGCAACATAGGAGAATTCCAGTTGTTCCACGTCCTTGCCAATATTTAGTACTGTCAGTCCTTTTACTTCTACCCATACTGATAGATTTATAATGGTATTTCATTAAGCTTTTAATTTGCATTTTTCTGAAGACTAATGATGGTGAGACTTTTTTCATATGCTTTTTGGCCATTTTGGATTTCTTCTTTTGTGAAGTTATGCCTTTGTGAAATATGGATTATCTGCTCTTTTTTATTGATTTGGAGTTCTTTTTGTAAATTAGATATGACTATATTTTCAGATAAACATAATATAACTGTCTTCCTCTAGATGGTGGCTTGCCTTTTCACTTTCTTAGTAACATTCTTTGATAAACAGCTCCTAATGTTAATAATATTCAATTAGCATTTTTTTCTTTTATGACTAATGTTTACTTTTGGTCCTATTTAAGAAATCTTTGTTAAATCTGTGGTTTTGAAGATATCTTTCTCTGTTTTATTCCAGAAGCTTGATTGCTTTAGCTTTTGTTTCACCTCAAATAAATTTTTATAAATGAGATAGGGATCAAGCTTCATTTTTCCCCTACATGGATATCTATTGTTCCAGCACTATTTATTGAAAAACCCCAGCCGGGCACGGTGGCTCACGCCTGTAATCCTAGCACCCTGGAAGGTGAAGGCGGGTGGATCATTTGAGCTCAGGAGTTCGAGACCAGCCTGAGCAAGAGCAAGACCCCATCTCTACTAAAAAAATAGAAAGAAATTATATGGAAAACTTAAAATATATATAGAAAAAAATTAGCTGGGCATGGTGACGCATGCCTGTAGTCCCAGCTACTCGGGAGGCTGAGGCAGGAGGATTGCTTCAGCCCAGGAGTTTGAGGTTGTTGTGAGCTAGACTGATGCCACGGCACTAATGTCCACTCGTGTCCACCTACGTCCACTCATGTCCACTCCCGTCCACCCACGGCCACTTACATCCACTGATGTCCACTCATGTCCACTAACGTCCACTCATGTCTACTCACATCCACCCACGTCCACACATGTCCATCCATGACCACCCATGCCCAACCATGTCCACCCATGTCCACTAGTGTCGACTCGTGTCCACCTAAGTTCACCCACGTCCACCCACGTCTCCTGATGGCCACTCATGTCCACTCATGTCCACCTACGTCCACTCATGTCCATCCATGTCTACCCACGTCCAGTAAGACTCTGTCTCAAAAAAAAAAAGAAAAAAGAAAACCCCATCCTTTCTGTATTGGATGGGGGTGGCACCTATTATAAATAAAATGATCATATGTAAGTGGGACTCTTTCTGGACTCTATTCTCCTCTGTTTCTAAATTTTTAAAAATCTTTCCACTAATACCATACTACCAAACTTACTTGTATGAATTTGTAATAATAATTAAAATATCTTTACCACATTAATTTTTATTAATATAGCAATCCTAATCCAAAAACCTTACCATGGTGTACAAAAACAAGCAGGCCTTTGCTCAGGTCTTCTTGCTCATCTCTGGAAGCCTTCCTCCTCATTCACTCTGCTCTAGCCACAGTGGCCGCCTTCCGGTTCCCACACCAGGGACCTCAAGCACACGCCTCCCTCTGCAGGCAGACTCAGAGGCTCCCAACACCACCATGCGCGCTCTTGTTCATCAATCAGACTTTGGTCACCTCCTCAGAGAGGACTTCCTGGGTGCCCCAATCTAAATTAGATCTTCTTATTACCCTATATATTTTCTCATGGTACAACAATTTATAATCATACAATTACCTGAACACTGTCTAACTTCCCAAAAGTCTGGAAGGAGTTTCACAAGGGACCATACCATAGTATCCTCCAATTATCTAGCCTCTATGACTGGCTTCAATAGGTGCTCAATCAATTATTTGAATCTTTTTAATTTTCATTAAAGATGAAATCCCTAAAGTGGCTTTTTAAAACATTATTGAAAAAAGATGCATTAAGGGCAAAAATTTGGACAAATATTATTCAGAGAAAAAAATAAGAAGGCGAGGCAAGTTAGCTGGTCAGCAAACTATGGCTTAAGAGCAACCTTCTATTAATATTTGTATGTTTGGTCTCAATCCTTAAGAATCAGCTTAGTAGTTACTATTTTAAATGTACATTGTAACTAAAAACCTCTTCATATTTTTAGCTACTGTGTTCAGGGAGTCAGAAGGCACTAAAAGCATGACCTTTGCAATTAAGTTGGGTTCAAGGGTATCTCTGCTATTTACCATGAGGTTGGGCAAGATCCTTTTGTAAGCAACAGTTTCCTCATCCATGAAATGGTAATCATGTGTCTCCTTCCCAGAGTTGTTGAGACAATTAAATGAGATAACCTGATAGGTAAAGACTTAGCACAGTGCCTGTCACAGAGTTAAGCACTCAAAAAAAATTTTAGCTGTAATTATTATCCTTACTGTGGAGGTGAAGGAGGAAGAAAGGCAACACGCTGTGAAAACTTCAAAATCAGAAATGGATAAGAATGCCCTGAGAGTCATAAAGAGACTAAAAATAAATTTTTCTTCTTCATAAAGGGATAGAAAATCTGCAAGTGTATTGGGAGGCTGGATCTCTGGCAGTTTCTGCCCAGAATCCTCTGATCGAATAATCTCTCTTCTTATAACCTTTCTGGGCTCTCTGAACCATGGCTCTTTCCATGGCTCTCATACAATGGGAGAAAGTCCTCTTTGAAAGTGCGGCCCCTTGACCTAATCCAAACTTCACAGAACAAATCCCTTTATTAAAAGGATTTGTTCTGTAAAATTTGGATTCAATCGAAAGACCGCACTCAAGGATGCAGAAGGCCACAGTGGCTCCAAGGCCATAGGTTCCCCAGCCCCATCAGCTTGGCAATACTGTGTCCCAGGGGTATGTGAGTGTCCACATTCACTGAAAAGCTGTCAGCATTGGGTGGATGGCGCCATGTTGGCAACTTCCAGGCTGAAACCTACATTGTGATAAAATAACAGCATGTGCCAGCCACTATTTTTCACATGTATTTATGTCAAACTACAGGCTACCGACTACAAGCTGACTATATTGAGTAAATAGGTATTAACGATTTCTGGCAAAAACAAACAAACAAAAAACTGTTTGTTTTCTAATGGTATTCCAGACTTTATCTTAAAATATGGAGAAAAAAAAAAAAAACATGTGGAGGTTGCTAAGTAAAATCCAAGTGAAATAAATTGAGGTAGAAAATATCCCCTTGAATTCTGCATGTTGTTTCCCAATGGTTAAAAATAAATCATTCTTTAATTCCTTTAATTCCTTTATACAAATCTGGGTCACATCAGTCGAATAAAATTTTTTAAATGGCATAAAGTCAAATCACTTTAATTAGGTATTTCTTTCATTTTATTTCTAATCCTTTTTTCTCATTCTCCAGCTAAGCAAAAATATTAACATTCTTAGGAAACAGGCTTTCAGGGCAGAAATAATTTGTAGCAAGTAATACTTTTGAAGAATGATGAGTTTTCATCATTGCTTTCATTCTGACTGAACTATATTAACCTATTGGAAAATTTGTTGAATGACCATACAATTTTTTTCTGACTTCTTTTCTAAAACATATCTTGTTAAGCCCAACTAATCTTTACTGCCTTTGAAACCACTAATCGTTTTTCAAAAACTCTTCTATAGCTGACTCTTTCTTATTTCTTTCAATAGTCAAGGCCCAGTGGTCTATAAACTAATGCCTGCTTCCTGTTTTTATAAATAAAGTTTTATTAAAAACAGCCATTCATTTATGTACTATCTATGACTGTTTTTGTGCTATAATCCCAGAGTTGAGTAGTTGCAACAGAGACCATTTGGCTTACAAAGACTAAAATATTTACAATCTTGCCCTTCATAGGAAAATTTTACTTTAGGTTAGTCACATAAAGTGTTCAAATCTTGTATTTCTTAGCTTTTTGTTCTACAAACATCTTATTCATTGGTTTCATCTGTGTATCATTCTTTAAGTTTGGTTAGAAAGTTCCCTAAGGGTTAGAATTGTCTTTTTTTTTGTCTATTTTAAATCAAGAATGAAAGGCTTTCAGGTTAACTGAGAATAAGAATTTTATTTCTATAGTCTCCACTATGTTCATTCATGCCAATGCTACTGCATGGTAGGGTAAATTGTATCACAGGCCCTAATTTATCACCCCTTCTTATATCCATGCCCCTTGCTGTGTAACTTTGCAATGTCCTCTCACTTTGAGGCTGGACTCGACAATATAACTTATTCTGGCCTATAGAATAAGGAAGAAGGGACAATATGCCAGTTCTGAACTTAGGCCTCAAGAGGCCATGCAAGTTTCTCCATGCTTTCCTGCCCCTCTGCTTCCCCATGGTGAGAACATGGCTGGGATACCCAGCTGGTGCCAAGAGGAAGAAGAGAGATGCATAGGGCGGAGCTACCCCCAAACATGTGAGTAAGCTTGCCAAACTCCCACCAATGTAGCCTACAGTAGCTGACCCCCAACCAAATCCGCAGAGTCATGAAAAATGATAAATCATCGTCGCTACAAGCTTCTGAATTTTGGAATAGTTTATGAAGCTGCCCTAGCTAATTGATACAAGAGTACCTTGTCTGAAAATACCCTTGATACTTACATTTCTTTGAACTCTTAAAGGTAAAAATGGAAAAGTTGCAATTTTTTAGTGGCATGGTTTTAATGGGCCCATACTCTTAAGGGTAATGTACATAAATGACCCTTGTTAGCCAAATAGCAAAAGAAATAAACTAATCAGTAAGAATTTAGTAAGCACCCGCCATGTACTCATTATTGAGATTTCTGAAAGATATAAAAGTCATACTCTCCAATCTCAATGAACTTACAATTCTGGTGTAGGAGATAAAATAAAACATGAGATAATTAGAGTAGAAGACAGTAGTTGATTGCCAAGATCTATAGAAACTGTGAACTTCTGGCTAAACATCGTGCTTTGAACATGTGTTTATCTCTGTTCCTTCTCAAAAACTCAAAAAACAAACAAGGGAGAAGATGAGCAGAGAAGAGATGTTGACACAATTTTGAAAGCTAAAAAGTGGATGGATGATGTAACCAAAGAGGAAAAGGATGAAACTTAACCTCGAGGGGAAGGTGTTGAGTAGGGAAGAAAGGCCCAGAAACTGGAGGCACCAGGAACTGCTGAAGGCAGGGATGAAGGATAATACTGTGATCAAGATGAGGTGACAGTCTTATGGGAAAGAGTTAAACCCCATTTTCTCTCCTCTTCCACTCTGCCAGGAGGCTAAGCCTGGACATTACCAGGTGAAGATGACAGGAGATGCTCTGCCAAGCTGGAAGATCTCAAGTCCTGACCCCTGTGTACAGAGATGGGATAAGAGAGAGGAGGCAACATTTTTCAACTCTTTTAGCTGTGCATCCTGGTACTTAACTCCATCTTTCTAAATAAGATGCTTGTATGGCCATCTCTTGTTTTTTTTCTCATAGTAGACATTATCTATTGATTTACTACAAAGGAAGATTAGGATTTAACTCTTTTATACTCTTAACAGTAAATAACTAAATGCAGAGTCTAGAAATGGCACTCTAAAAATTTGAAAGCCATCATGTAGCAGAAGAAACCAGTGAAATTGCTAATTTTTAAAATAAGCCTTACAGTAGTACTATTTGACTTTTCTCATTCAGTAAATTTTTATGGAATGTCTACTACGTGCCAGGTGTTGTACCAGAAGATACTGATACACCGTGATGAACAGGCTGGACATGGTTTCTTCCTGCATGGAGCCTCCAGTCCAGTGAGTGATAGAGCCAGGGAGACAGTACCAGTGATCTCAAGCATTTGGATCATTCTGATGAGGCCATTTATTTCGTACTCATTGCTCCTCAGATATTCCAGGGCAGTCGGTAAACTGTGGCCTACAGGCCAAATCTGGCCCACAGATGGATTTTGTGCAGGCTCTGAACTAGAGTGTTGATTTTTGTTTTCCTTTTAATTTTTAAAGGATTGTTTAATAAAGAAGAAAGAAAAGAGAAAGAAGCATCAGTGCAGCAGCAACACAATCATATATCCCATACAACCTACAATTTTACCACCTGACTCTTTACGGAAAAATTTTGCAAACTTTGGTTCTAGGGTCTTACCAGATCTCTGTTGTATACTAATAATTTTATCCCTGCCAAACAGGTCAAATTAGAAATACCTTCAACTTGTAATGACTTCAAGTTTATTTAACCATGGGACATAAAAATGCAAAAAGTATCATTTAGAAAGGCCACATTTTGTAACAGAAAGGCCACAGTTTTGGTCATCTGAGGAAGTCAGACCAAAAAAACTCTACACTTCTCAGCTCTCTCATTCCTTTGTCTCCATTCATGGGACGAGACACTCTTTGACTTTCAAAGCTAGAAACATGTGTTACTTTGATGACAATAAAATAAATAATAAAACTAATCATAGCAGTTGCCCCCTAGGTTTGGATGGTGGGTAAGGTGAGGTTTTACCTCTCATACACTGTTTGAAGTTTTTACAACGAAAGCTTATGCCTGTACCATTTGTATAATTAAAAATAAACAAAATAAAACATGCACATAAAAATAAAATGCAATAGCCAAACTAGAATCAAGGGCTTGGATTCCATAGCACTGTTCTACAATATAAATAATTTGCAAGAATCTGAATCTCTCAGATGGAACTATAATTACTAATTATATAACCCATTCATTATGACGTGTGAGGAGGCACTGTGCCATGAGTTTTATAGATATTCTCATTTAATCCTCACAATCTTATAAAGCAGATAGTATTATTACCTTCGTTTTATAGATGTGGAACCTGAGGCTTAGAGAAATTAAGAAACTTGCCCAAAATTACAGCTAGTAGCTATCAAAGCTGTGATTTAAACTAAATCGCTCTGCTCTTAGAGCTCAAGCACTTAGCCAGTATACTGTGTTCAAAAGGACAATGCTTTCCTTCTACAAGTCCACAATTGTACATTTATATTAAGAAAATAACTTTGAAATTCACCAAAGAACAGTCATGGTAGCAAGGGGAAAATAAATCCCCAATCCCCTGTGGCTCTGGCAGTGGGGAGGGGGCAGAAATGGCTCCAGGGGCCGAGAGACACCTTCCCTCATTCTGGAGCCAACGTTGAGAACTGACCCATGGTCAGATCTGGCCCTTGTTACCAGCAGGGTCACCTACATCCCAAGGAGCCTCTGGGCATTCCCTAGCCAGCATCCTAACTTCTTTCGGTGACTACTTTAGGTGACTTGTTTAGGTTACTACGTCCTCTCACATCATTTACTTGCATTCTCCACTCTGCTCAGAGTCATCACATAATGTCTCATGTTGGTTAGTTGCCCGGCATTTCTTTGGCCCATACTTGCCAGTGGACCTTCCAAGATTATAAATTCTAAATGACAGAGATTGATGCTGATCAGTACCTAGCACACTGCCTGCCACCTGTCGAAAGGTGCTTAGTAAATTAATTATAACAAACAATGTTAATGAACAGCTCTAAGGCCAAGTGACACATCAGCAGACTCTCCCTGATGAAGCTGCCAGTTAGAGACAGACTAGTACAGTGAGAGTAACTTTAAAGTAAAAAATAGTAATAATAATAAAGATGTGAGGCCAAGAGCCCTAAAAGTGAATTGGCTGATTAAATTCATGAGTCTGTATGTGCATTTAGGTGGCCTACAGCCAACATCGTCTCACATATGAAAAATGGGGGCAGTAGGCCATTTAACCATTTAAAAATAGTCAACAGAGATGTGCGTCCCACAAAATAATACCACTCCATTAAATGCTGACTTTTCCCCAAGATCACTGTGTATCCTACATCCCCTTCCAACTCTCTACACCACTCCAACTCACATGTCAGCATGACATATGTTTCCCATGCAAAAATATTATAAAGATGAGTAATAGCAGCCTAGGGGAGTTTCTATACCATTAAGATCTTCAGGTACCTTGGTGTGGTCACAAGCCTGGGGATTGTGCAACTCAGGCAGAAGCCCTCCAAGCCCATCCTGTTGTTGTTGACTGTTTTGTGGAAACTCAGTGCTCAATGCTCCAGGGCTGCTGCCTGCTCTCACCCCTCAGGCATGTTCCTGGCAATGTCATGCTCTGATTGACCCACTGGTCACCGACTTTGGCAGAGCTCATTTGCAGAGGCAGCTGTGACTGCCTCTGAAAGCAGAAAAACCTGTCCAGCATTTCCATTCTCTTGTATGAAACCTAAAAGGAGTGCTCATCAACACATTGCATTTTTTCCCCTTTTTGGAAATGAATGACACTTAGTGATACATCTTGTTAAGTCCCAATAATCTGAATTGCTATCCTGGCTATCACCCCAACCTTTAAGGTATGTTAATGATGCATGTGTCAGCAGTCAGATTTTAATATAAAATAGAAGGCTGAATAGCTCCTATGCCTAAATTACTATTAATTGTATGCAAACACTAGCTCTAAGTATATCTTTTACAGTAGCTATCTAGCCAATGCTTTCAAGGTATGCCAGGAGAGAAAGGACCGGATAATCTACTCTTGTTAAAAAGGGATAGATGAGCAGCTGCAAGGTTTATTGTTGTTTTAAAACATCAGGGAATCAGTTACTGAGAATAAGAAATAAAATGTAAGCATGGTCAGACTTGTTTATTATATATCCTTCCAAAATATCCTTCCATTTTAAAAAAAGTTAATTAAAATGTATTGTCAATATTCCCTACAGAAAAATACTTTTAAAACAATACAGAGTAGTGAAACCCCTTATGTTCCAACCATAAGGTGTGCCTGTTTTTAAGTCTCAAAAGAATTTGCCAACTTCCAATTTAATTACAACTAAGATTCAAGTCAACTGTTGAGTGTTCTAGAGATGCACGTTCTGTAGATTCCAGCTGGCAGCAAGTAGAAAGACTCCAAATATCTTAAAAATATGCCATGGAGTAGAAAGGAGGAGAGTAGTAAAAAAATGAGGAAAATAAATGAAGTTTTCTTCCTGGTTTGGTCACTGAAAATACAATTAGATATATGGCTTACTCTGTTTACTTACAGTCTCTCTCCCATGTAAGATTTTTCCAAAACCTGCCCTATCTTTCCCGGAAATCCAAACTAAAATCCATTCTCTATACAGTGCCAGGAAAACAGAGGACTTCAAATTTATTTAAATAGAGACATATAGACACCTGGAGACCTACTTTTATCACTAGGACCCCTTTCAGTTAGGAAAGTTATAGAATCATAGTTTTTGATTCTAAATACAGTATTACATTAATGCATTCTAATTAATACACATAATGTTGTTATTGAAATTCAGATTCTATCTTTGAGGAGAACCCAGAGAGTGTCAAAGAATCTTTTGTAAACATCAGGTGACGCCGCTGTTTAGAAAGAACAGGGGAAGAAAAGTTGGAGCAGAGGTCTTGGCTTACTTACTGCCCACGTGGGGCCATTGTCAGCTTTAAATTTTATTGTTCTGAAGTTTGTCAACTTTTGTCTTCCCAGTAAATGTCTAAGGCAGATTGCTAAAGAATACAAAACCACATTACCAGACCTTTAAATGAGCATGGTCTTTCAAAATGATGCTCATTTACAGGAGAAAATCTTATGGCACACAAAGCCGCCATGAATTATTCATCAGTTACAGCACAGGCCAACCTTGAATTCCTTTGTGCCTCTTAACAAGTGTGTACATGTGAAGTGCAGCAGACCCAGGCTCCCCAGTCCCGCAAGTCCTGGGTAGGGAGGAAAACCCCAGCTCACCAGAGGTCCCGGGAAACTGAGAAGAGCAGAGTGATCGGAAGTGAAGGAGGAAGGAACCAAGCCTATCTGCCTTATCTGGAATTACCCACTAGTCTACTCTCCAGAAACCAAAATAAGTTACACATTCTCTTATTTTAAGGGGTCCAGTACCAAAAGAATCAGCAACTGATGGCCACAGTCTACTGGTTCCAATGGAGCAGACTGCAAGATTGTGTAGGGCCACCCTCTGCAGCAGTCTGTGGGCTGTGGTGTCAGCTGTCAGCCCCTGGGGACGCTGGCAGGATCAGCAGGGATGCTTCTGAAGCCAGCCTCCCACAAGCTCACCCATAAAACCCGACTGCAGGGAAACCATTCTAGGGATGGCATCCAAACTCAGACAAAATACCTGGAAATGGTATCGCAGGTGTTTGCCCACAGTCCCCAAGGATACCTTTTAAAGTGCCCAAGAGATCAACCTCCTTTTGGTTAAATTGAGCTGGGCTCCTGCCACAAAACAATCATAGTCAATTTTAACATCCCATTATGTGACTGATATATCTGTAAATATGTTGGTATATAAGATGTGCATTGTATACAACTATATACTATGCACATAGATTATCTACTATGTTAACATATTATAAGTGTAAAGCTATTTTATCAAATGGAAAAGCCCTGCATCTTTCCTCGTCTTTAAAAACATGGTCCACCCCAGACAGCCTATATGCTGAGTTTACAAAACGGACAGGCAAACCTTTGCGGTCTCCAACGCTGTGATGAGGGTCCACGAGCTCAGTCATTGCCAAGGTCATTAACATGCACAAAGCTCTAAGGTTTCAGCTGTTCTTTCCTAGGCGGCTGGCACACAGAAGGACTGCCTCTGCTCCCCAAAGGAGAGGCTGGGGCCCTGGCTCTCCTCCCAGGAGTTTGTGGGCTGAACTGGACTCACGGGAGGGGTGTGCCCCCCTGTGGGTGTGCCGGGCCAGCTCAGGAAGAATGAGGAGTTTCCTGAGTGAGTCTAGCTCCTTCCTCACGTACAGCGTCCTTGTGCCCTTCTTCTTCCCACCCCGTCTCTCCTGCCACTTCTAAAGACCACTTGTAAGAGCACATCCATCAGCTCACTGACACCACACCGGCAGAAAACCATCATTTCTGGGAAGCCGCAATTAAAACACGCCAAGAATGTTCCTAGGATTTTCCTCCACTCTGCATAATCCAGAATCCAGATTTTGGTCACTGTCATTTCACAGAAACCCAAATGCATGAAACTAAGAAAGAAAATGATTGATTTTCCCAAGCCTTCTGCCTCCTTTTTCCTTAATGAATTACCATCTCCACCAGATGGGCTTTTTATTATTTTTTTAAATATTAGGATTCAAAAAAAAAAATACTATAACTCAGAGAGGCTTTTTTTTACTACCAGCCTGGTTATTCATTATGGCTTTGGAAACACTTTCCTGACAAAGCACTGGTTTGAAATGAAGCATGGACTTTGAGCATTTTTTTATATTAGGTACACACTGTCTGCAAACAATGACCTCACCCGGAAAGACTCAGGAAAGAGGTATTTTTTTCCATTAGTCAGTAATGCCCTGATGTTGGATTGGATTATCCACCACCCACAATCCAACTTTTCTCCCAGTTATTTTTGAACATCAGGGATTTTGCATATTGTAAGAGTTATGAAGACACAATTTAAATGGGAAAAGACAGGACAAATAACCTCAGCATCAGACGCACGCATTGGCTAAGAGATAGAAAGAAATTGGCATAGTTAAGTATAAGGGTAAAACATTTAATTCCTCTAATAACGATGGAACCCCCAGCACCCGTTATGAGATATTAAGATTAAGGCCTATAATCTATCCACTGGGGTAAAAAGACTGTTTGAAACACATTGGTAAATCCAAAGTTTGATTAAGTGAAGATTCCTGGCTTACTCTTTTCCCCATCTCTGTGGCCTTTTTGTTTCGTTTGGAAATGGCTCTGGTGAATGGCCATCCTCATGGATCACACTGTGCTCCCTTCCCCTCTTCCGCACCACTGCCTGGAACTCAGTGCCTCCGATAACGTCCTACTGACGTGGCTGCAGCACCAGGGCCAGACACAGTTGCAACTGTATCATGCCTTGATAAAACGCCTGCCACTTGCATAACTGTCATAGGTTGGCTGCTGCCAAAAGGCCAGTCACATTTATTGAAATCTGATGACGCCTAATGCCTAGCATTCTCATGACATTGATTCCATATTTCAGCTCAAATTTTTTTTGTTGTTGTTAGTATCTTGGGATTTTTACCGTAAGGATGGAATAGAAGTCTCTGGTAGTTGCATTTTTTATTCTTGTTAGCCTTCACTTAAAATGTAACAGAGGCTAGTTTTTCCTATTCCCTTAAATCTCAAATTATTGTTCCTATCTGATTTGAAATGAAAGGGGGAAGAAGGAAACAAGTGTAGTGCTGCAGCTATTTTCCAAGGTTAAAATAGGGTTCTAGCTTAAAAGCAACTTGCATTGCCTGGGTTCCTTGCCTTTCACAAGGCAGGACAGGGGGTGGAGGAGAAATAGGGAAACCAATATTGAAACTTTGACTTTTTGAACAGTTAACCAAGAAATTAATTCCATCCTGCTCGTAGTCCTCCAAATTTGACTTCTGTTAGTTGAACCAGAGATAATTTGGTTGGCAATTTGTTTGACTCAAGAAACCAACTGCTTAAGAAATGTTTGAAATGCATAACCACTTTCCAATTAAATAGAAATCGTGCTTATACAATGTCATTTTAAAATCAGGGGCACTGCTGCATGTTCCTTATCTTATATAACTCAGTCATCTTAGAAACTCAGAGCAGAAGTCTTTCCCAAACCATGCTTCTAGAACTCTTCACAAGAAAGTGACTGTCAGCTAGTAAAACTAATGAATAAAAATCCTTTAAATTGCATATTCACCTGTATTTGAGAACTGCTTGATTAAGCATTGTTAAGTAATTCTTAACTATGGACTTAATAGGTATTAATATGCAGGTGCATCTGTACCTAAGAGATGAATAAGATAAGAAGCATTTCCTGAATTTATTTGGCCAGGCACCCCCTAGAGCCCAGCACAACTATTAGCTTTCCACAAAACAGAGTTAGGAAAACACTGCTGAAAGAAAGGAGAGAGTTAAGAAGGGGTTTTAGAGATAACTTACATCATAGTTCAAAGATATAGGAAGTCTTAAAGCCAGAAGAATTTAGGGATTTGTCCAAGCCCACATAGAATGTTCAAGTGAAATCACCCTTTATAAAATGAATAAAGGGCCACACGGTGGGAACTGTGGTAGGGGCCTCAACCCTCCAGAGGAATAGGCGTAGTTAAAATATGTACATATATCCAGCCACTGTCCCCTCCTTTGCTTTCCCCACTACTCAAGGGTCACATAGCTCATGGTCATAAAGATTCTTAACTTTCTTAATTAATCCCAGAGATAACATCACCCTTGTGAAACCTAAAGCTACTTTTGGAGACATTTCCCAGGCCCCACATTCCAGCGGAACCGTTGACCCACCCCGACCAGTGCCCCATGAAAAGGAACTGACTCAACTGGTCTAACGACCCCCATCCAGGAAACGACTCAGCAAAAGAAGGCAATTTCTGCACCCCTATGGTTCGCCCAGAACCCAGTCAATTAGCAGACCCAACTGCCTAGCCCTTTATCCGCCAAACTATCTTCCAAAACCCTTTCTTCCAAACTCTTGAGGAGACGGATTGAGAACTTCCTTCCGTCTCCTTGCATGGCACCTGTGATATTAAACTCTTTTTTTTGCGGTAGCCTCTGCTGTCTCAGTGTATTGGCTTCCTCTTGAGCAGCAGGCAATGACCCTGATAAGGCTGTAACACAATTCTTCTGCCCAGTGACATTCTGAATGGCTAGGGTAGGCCGGCAAGCCTGGCTCTGTTTGCAATTAAGGTCTGACCTGTAGTGATGCCATCATGCCCTTGTAACATAGATGCTCCCGTGTTCCTAGGCAAACAGCACACCTTATGACAGATTATGTTAAAAGACCTGGCCTAGGCCTGCTTTGCAATTATGGAATAGAAGACGAAGCCTAACACAATGTAATTTATGATGGAGCTGAGAGTGAAAAATAGCAGATACCAGCAACAAAACATTCACAGAGCCCTGGCCTCATCTTTTAACCTAAGCAGAAGAGACAGAAACTTGAAGCAAATTGAATTCTGTATGAAAAATGATTCCATTGGGAAAGATAAAAACTAAATTTATTCAAAGGTCATATTCAATAAGGAAGAAGAATCTTCTAGACCTTATCTAGACAGGCACAGGAAAAAAGTTAAGTGCTGATTTGTCA
Organism: Lemur catta; assembly: GCF_020740605.2. Taxonomy (NCBI): domain Eukaryota; kingdom Metazoa; phylum Chordata; class Mammalia; order Primates; family Lemuridae; genus Lemur; species Lemur catta. The sequence goes on along the minus strand of NC_059141.1, from coordinate 13,156,099 downwards.
TTTCTCTTGAACCTGTGTTCCGATGATATTCCATTCTAAGACCAGATCATTGGTCCCAACCCAAGCTCAGCTTGTGACTTTGTTGAAGACATTAGTTTCGAGAATTAAAAGGAGCTTGCAGTTTACCACACCCTTAAACACAAAGCTTAACCTAGAAATGGTCTTTATAACACACAATTATCTCTGTGCTACTAGACCCCATTTCTGCTTATGACTTCCAGGTGGATCCCATGAAATTATTTTTGTGACTGAAAATAAAATTTTATTGAATTTTCTAAGATATGAACAACTCCTATTACATAAAGTCATTATGTATCTCAGTTTCATAACTCACATTTACTGAGGGCTCATTCTCTGCAGGCACTGAACAAAGATCCCCTCACTGGGTTTTTTTTTTCTTCTTCTTTTTTTTGGAGATGGGGGTCTCACTATGTTGGCCAGGCTGAACTCAAACTCCTGGGCTCAAGGGATCCTCTGACCTCAGCCTCCCGAGAAGCTGGGACTACAGGCACCTCCTCATTGATTTCTTGTAACCCTCTGATGCGGGTACCATCATCATCTCTATTTTAAAGATGAGGCAACTGAAACAGAAGTTAAAGAAACTTCCCAACAGCATTCCACAAACAAGGAATATAGCTGGGGTTTGGACACAAGCAGCCAGAATCAGAGACCATGCCCAGGATGCTAAACCTCTCAAGAATATCAAAACAGTTCAGGGTGAATCATTAAGTCAGAAAGAATGCCAAAGCCATTTCCATGGCTGAAGTAATGGTAGGGTGATATAAAACATGAGTTTAGCAGTACAAAAAGTTAGCATATACTCAAAGGCTGTTCATGCTTCTTGCAAAAAGTCTAAAGCATTTCTTACATGCATCTCTCAATTATTCCTCATAACAACCTTAGGAGTTAAGGGCTATTACTAATTCCTCTTTAGCAGACGAGAAAACTAAGCATGGAGAGAAAGTAATTTTTTTCAGAGTCACAGCTTATATGCGGAAGAGCAGGGATTCGAACTCAGGTCTGTATGTGGGCTGTAGTGAGATGTAATCAATGGCCCCACCTCATTCTCAAAACCTTCTCCATGTAGCTCTGCTGAAAGAATCCACGTGGATGCCCATTAACCAATATTGATGCTGTTGTTTGCATGAACTTTTTCATAGGAAGAGGGACTAATTAGAAGTAGCATGCATTTAGCAGTTGCCATAAGACACTTTCTACATTTGCATACACAGCTACAAAGTTTATAGTGATGGACTTTCTATGTCTCTCTTTTCCTTTTATCAATTTTGTTGTGCTTTGCCTCTCACTCCCTTTCAGCCTGCTGCGTTAGAGGGGATTAAAACGCAGTCTGAGCACTCTGGGAGGCCGAGGCAGGTAGATCGCTCGAGGTCAGGAGTTCGAGACCAGCCTGAGCAAGAGTGAGACCCCGTCTCTACCAAAAATAGAAAGAAATGATTTGGACAGCTAAAAATCTATATGCAGAAAAAATTAGCCAGGTATGGTGGCGCATGCCTGTAGTTCCAGCTACTCGGGAGGCTGAGGCAGGAGGATCGCTTCAGCCCAGGAGTTTGAGGTTGCTGTGAGCTGGGCTGATGCCACGGCACTCACTCTAGCCCGGGCAACAAATCGAGACTCTGTCTCAAAAACAAAACAAAACAAAACAAAACAAAAACGCATTCTGTATTCCTTGAAAATAACAGGAATTTCTCTTCAGTAACCCAGTTGACACAAATAAGCTGTAGGAATTGGGTTCCAATCTTTTGGCGCCTCTGCAAATGTTGTAATGATGAAGTCTGAAAGGAAACAAATTAGTACAGCACAGGGAGATTCTACCTTTCTTTCATTGTAAAAGGATCAAATATCTGGTTAAATCCTAATGCCTTACTATAGTGTGGATTCTTATAACTTCCATGTTAACTACCATTTTCATTTGGCCTACGAGTGATACACGACTAGGGCAATTGCAAAATATTCCACACGTAGCTTCACTCCCAGAGAATGAAAGACGATATTTATTGACTCTGCTATACACACAGGGCTATATTTAATACAGAATTTTTTGTTGTTGGAGGAAATGGAAACAGAACAAACACCTAGGAGACATGTACCTGCCCTGGAAACGTTACTGTGTCATTTTCTCGCCCCTGCATCTTTTACTGAGTGTGTATCACTACCAAGCTGCTCTGCCACCTTCTCCTTGGAAGCTGCATTCAACATTAGTGGGAAGAGAACATATGCCACATTTTAATGAGAGTGAGAATGCAACTCCACACCATTGACTTCAATTCAACTCTCCAGTTTAGTTTGGGGGACTTTAAATTTCATTTAACATTCTGGATTACCCTGCCTAATTAACAATTTGCTCACAGCACAACATTCATCCCTGGTCTCCAGTGAAAACAACCATTTTATTTATGGTCTCAAACAAACTAATTATTCCAAAGATTTTCCTGTTGATTTTTGAAACTCTTAATGTCTTCTTGTCTCTGCCTGCTTTCAACTTTCATCTCTTCCAAGAAGATCATTTGCTTCAGCAAAGGGAATTGGGCTAGTCTGTCCCAGTATGCATCGCAACTTTATAGAACTATCAAAAATCCAAAAACTAAATAAAACACACAAAAAAATCTTTCTACTTTCAATGATCTTCCATATCCCCACCCCCAGAAAAAAAAACAACAACAAAAAACCCCAGTCACAAAAGTCTAAATTCAAGAGGAGAAGGCATTTTTAATAATAGAGCAAAAATCAAAGTGCATTTAAACCTTTCAGAATAAGTCAACACTGAGGATGCCATGCAGAATCTTTTTGAGATTCCTAATAACTGACCACCAGGGTCAAGGGCAAAACAGCTTTCAGCAGTCAAATACTTCTCCCAGACTGCAGCCTTCTAATACCCTATGTTGTATTCCGTTGAGGCATACGCAGTGTGGGAACTGGAGGGAACCTTTCTGTCACCTAGACCCCTGGTTTCTATCTAACGGACAGAAGGTGGAGGCTGTTCAGGGATTGGGCAGGGACTCAGGGAGAAGCATTGGTTCTGGGCTTCACCCCAACTTCCACCAGAGAAATCTCAGCTCTTCTGCTTTGTTTTCTGGGCTTCCAGATGAGCCTTCATTTGAAGAAAGGGTTCCATAGCTAAAAGTAAACACACACTTTTGAAAAATTCCCATCCTATCCAATCCTCTCATTTTAGAGAGGAAAATGACAGCCAGTAAGTGAGTGTAACTGACTAGTCCCAGGTCCCAGAGCAAGCGAGTGGCCAAGGCAGGGTTAGACCAGCCACTGGCTCCGAGCCACATGCTCCAGTGCATTAGCTGTCCCCAACTCGCCAAGTACACAGCCCCTAAAGGACATGTCCCCTGTCCTCACCCATCATGGTCAGGTCTATCCACTGCAGCTCTTCCTGGCACAGCCCACAGCTACACAAGTGCAGGTTTGCAGGTGCGGTTTTTGTTGCTGTTATTATTTTAAACATTTTTAAAGTAGTAGACAGAGAGCCCAGAACAGTAGCAAGAGCCCTGCCAATGGAAGATGAAAAATAAAAATGTTCTAAAGTTTAATGTAAATCAATAGAAAATGATATTTGGTTGATAAGAATTGGATTTATACTCAAATTCGGAAGGAAGCAGGTGGAAAGGATGTGGACACTCTACAGGATCTATCTGCTTGCTGTGACTTTCATTTTTACAGGCTTCACTCTTCAAGTTTGGTTACTTAGCAAACCACAGCTGAGCTGTGGGGGGTCTAGCCCCAGGTGCCACTCTGAGGAACTATCCCTGAGGACCTAGCTGCTGCAGTCATCCGAGATTGCATTCTGGATGAATACCACAGTTGCCAGCCCCTGCAAGGGGGGCTCTACATTTTGTAAAATGTGATAAAAAACAAAATGGGAATAACAAAAAATGATAATTGAGATGGAATATTCCAGCTATCCCTGGGGTCTCTCATTTACAAAAAGGCTCTTTTAAATAAACTCCTAAAATGGTCCTGGTTTATACCACTCACTAGCTAAGTGATGTAAGTTATTTTATCTGTATGGGCCTCAGTTTTCTATGGTACCTAAATGGGATGTTGTGAGAATTTAAGCACACAGTTCCTGGTTTATAGTAATCACTATATAAATACTAGTTCATTATTGTTGTTATCCTTCTTCCTTTTTTAAAAAAAATATTATTTAAGTATTAGGCCAGGGGCAGGAAGGTAGCAAGAGTTGAACCAATTTAAGATGAAAAGTGAAAATGAAATTTTTTAAGGTTTAATGTAAGTTGATAGAAAATAATAATTGGATGATAAAAAGTGGAATTTAAAAACATTGGGATCATAGCTCTACCATCTATCTACTCTACAGCCTTGCTGCTCAAAACCTGGAGCATCGCCCTCGCCTGAGAACTTGCTAGAAATGTAGAATCCCAGCACCCACCCCAAGTAGTGAGTCAGAATTTGCATTTTAACAAGATCTCCAGGGAATTTACATGCATATTAAAATTGGAGAAAGCCTGCTTGGTGGTATATTTTGAGAGTTTAGCATTTGTAGGTCAAAGGAACAAGATCTCATTCTCTGGTTACATCTCCATACATTATCCTAAATCCTACAGGCCTTTCCGTTAGCCTCAAGATAAATGGTTTCCACTAACTTCAGTCTTAAGCAGACTCCTCTTTAATGGGACAGCATAAGACTCAGGTAGGGTGCCCAAAGCAACTAACTGGTTAGTAATAGCAATGATATAAAAACATCATCATCATGATCATTACCAATGGCTAACATTTGTTAAGCCCTTAAAACAGGCAGAGATTAATGCAAGGTGATTTCCACAGGGTCTCATTTAATGCTCACACTACTCCTTTGAGCAACCTTTCCTATCCCCATTTTATAGATGAGAGAACTGAGGCTCAGAGAGGCTACATCACTTGAGGAAGGGAAGGGCAGGGCGGGGTGGGGAGACCTTTCTGAAATCTACTGCCTTATTACAAATTCAAACCCCATTCCTAAAACACCAAAATAATATCTCTGTGAAATGGGGAGCAATAATTACCTTCTTTAGGTAAGAAAAACTGAGACACAGAGAGTGACTTAGGTCAGAACTGGGTCCATTAGGACTCAATAACTTTGTTCAAATTAAAGAATTCTGCTACTAGAATGCCAATGGCATTGAACAGATGGGAAATAAAACATATCCAACAGAAGGAAGGATCCCCATTCATTAAGCTTTGCACAACCAAACCAAGGAGCTTCAAATTTTGATCTCTGAACTCAAGAGCTTATTAGGGTGTCAGATTCTCTGGCAAACCAGAACTTCCAGATTTTCATTGCCATGGCACCACTGCTTGTGGCAACTGGTCCTTATCAACACATCTCACCTCACGTCCTACACAATGTTACTGCTGCACACCTGTGAAATGCTCCCAATGACAGCCTCCCTGATTTCCTGCACTAGGTCTCTATCCCGGTTTGACATCCAAATAGTTCAGAACTTGACAAGATTAGTCAAGAAAAGCTTTCCCATGGGAAGTCAAAGACACAGGTTTTAGAGTCCAGTGATAAGGACTACTTAGCTGGGCCCAGTGAATTCCTTCCTCCTCTGTCCCCAGAGAGGGCAGCCGGGAAAGAATCGGGACTTGTTGGCTAAAAATGCTGAACTAGTTTCTAAGTTGACCACAACAAAATACTACTGGGTAGCTTAAACAACAGAAATTTATTCTGTCATAGTTCTGGAGGCTAGAAGTCTGAGGTCAAGGTGTTGGCAGGGTTGATTTCTTCTAAGACCTCTCGCCTTGGATTGCAGATGGCCACCCTCTCACTGTGTCCTCACAAGGTAGTCTGGTCTCTGTCTCTCTCTATCTCTGTCTCTGTCTCTGTTTCTCTCTCTCTCTCTCTCTCCAAATTTCCTCTTCCCATAAGGGCACCAGTCATACGGGATTAGGTTATTTTAATTGAATTTCCTCTTTATAGGCCCTGTCTCCAAATACAGTCACATCCTGTGGTACTGGGAGTTAGAGCTTCAACATACGAATTGCAGGGAGTCGGGGGGAGACACAACTCAACTCATAACAGACGCTGAACGGATCTTTTCATCCATTATTGCTGAGTCTCAGGGCTGTGCTGAGGCCTTCTGGTCCAGTCTGGGTTCAATAAGAACAAAAATTCACAATAACTTCCATCTCTCAGACTCACGACTCACAGCTTTCTGGAGGAGGAAGAAAATGGAGTTCCAGGTCAGACACCAAACCTGCCCCTTCCCTTTTTGTTTCTGGTCCTTGGGGTCAGAGAAGAACAATTCTCAGCCTCACTGTCCACCAACCCAACCCAACCCATCCTTCTCCCGGCACCCCACTCATCACAGCTTATGTAAGGCCACTCTGAGCTGGGTTTTTAAAAAATGTAAGTGGCACTTAAAAAACAGTCTGAGTCAGAGACGCGACCAGTTACTAAAGAGTACAAACTGGAATGAAGAGGTCCAATCTGGCAGCCTCTCCCGCCCCGGGCGAATGCTCCCGAGCAGCAGATCAGCCCTCAGGAGCTGGCATGCGGCTTCCCGAGCAGCTGACCTGCCCAGCAGCAGAGGCAGGGGACGAGAGCCAGCCTCCGGCCGGCCCACTCAGCCCGCCGCAGCACCGCGAATGCCGGTGAGTAGGAGGGAGGGACACCTGCGAGGCGGGGACCTGTCAGGTGCTCGCTTCACACAGGGTGTGTGCAAATGGCCTCCGAAAACAAATTATACATTCGAGGTTTACACGTACCTAAACAATGACATGATAGAAACGGAGCGAGACTCATACGAGAGTGACATTTGCTATTAAAAAGAAAACCCACACCCATCATTCAGTCTAATAACCCCATTAATTTAGGAAGCCCTGATTTTCAATTTCAGTTTTACATCATCAAGTTTTAAACTTGGTTCTCAAAACCTTTTTATATTGATATAAAATGATATAATCCTCTTTAGGGTTTTTCCTAAAAGACCATTTTGCCATTTCCTTTGGTATATGATAAATAAGTGCTTTAAAGTAAAAATGATGTTAGATCAATATATGATTAAGTATATTGAAGATTATATTTTAGAGAATACAAACTAACACAACTATAAAGGAAAGTTATATACCCATAAGGAAACAGAAGGAAATATTAATCCCCCAAATAAAAATCTTCTTATTAATCTCCCTATTAGTTCATTAACATATATGAAGATGCAAATAAGAATCACTAAGACATTTAAGGAAAACAAAATGGGACCACGATGAATACAGAAACATGATTTTAGAGAAACAGATAATTTAAGCAACCGAAGAGGATCTAAATAAAAAGTCAAACTGATATCCTCTAAAATATCTGAGAACACACTGTATCCATAAAATAACATTGGGAAAAAAATTAAAGGAGTAATCAGAGAGAAAGAGAGTTTGGGGAAATTGAAAATGATTATGAAAATAAAAAAAAATTCAATAGGCAGGCCAGAAAAAAATGTCTAGGCAATCTTCCAAAGGGTAGAACAAAATAAAAAAGACATTTTAAATATGAAAAAAGAATTAAGAGATATGGAGGAGGTCCAACATCCATTTAATAAGAATTCTAAAAAGAAAGAACAGAGAAAGTAGAGGGGAGAAGTGGAAAAAAGAAAATTCTCCAGCCCTGAAGGAAGACACAGCCTTCAGAATTAAAGAGCAAACCAAGTGCTGAATAGGATGGAGAAAAAAGACAAACAGCTAGACGTAGTCTGGTGGAATTTTAGAACTCTGAAGATATAGAGGAGATCTTAAAAGCTGTCAGAGACCAAATCAGGTTACCAAGAAGGGGCAAGGACGTGGGCTACCATCAGACTTGGCAGCCCTCGTGACGTCAGAAGACAGCATTGAACCATGGGAGCAAAATAAGAAATTTTCAGACAGACAAGGATCCCATTTACCCGCCATGCACCCTGCCGAAAAACAGTTCCTTGAAGACTGACTCAGACAGAAGGAAAAACTAATCCCCAATCGGAAAGCTACAGATTTCAAGACAATGTGTAATTAGTTTAGAAATAAAATGGGGTGGGTGAGGGGGAAATCCCACAATGACAGCCGTGTAACAGATCTAGAAACCAGTGAGTGCAAATTAGAAGATAGGGCATTCTCAGAAAACGTCTTCAAGAAACTAGATTTCATTCAACAAGTTATGATGAAGAGGCTGTTAAGATCTTAGGAATGCTATGAATACATTCATTTTGCTTAGCAAAAGAAAAAAAAAAGAGTTGAAATTCAAAGCTTTATACAAATTAAAAATCTGTATAAAAATCATGGCCCAAATATGAAGTAAACTAAAAAGTAACATAATTTTGAGGAAAAAAAAAATAAGATTGTTGGAGAAGGGCCCTTTGATGATGCTTTGATAATTCTAGAAATTCTCTCAGATTTACTGCACAGAATAATTCCTTCTTTACAGGGCCAGTCACACTACTTGCTTCTGCAGCAAAAAAACATTTGCATACTTTTAATTTACAAATGTTTTCTGTTGGTTTCAGCTCTAAAAATCAACCTATAATAAATAAGGAAGCATGACAGTTAGAAGATTTAAAATAAATAAACCTTGACATGTAAAAGTAAGGAATAGCTGGCAGCAGTCAGAAGTAGAGAGAGTGGGTAGGAGAAGAGAAGTGAGGAAGAGGGGCGATGATTTCCTCTTTTTACATAATAGGGACCAATAGTAATATCTAAGGAGTAATATCTAAAGTCAGATAAAAAAAATAGCAGTTAGTGCTTTAAAGTAACTCTATATTAATAGTAGATTTAAAACTAGTAAAACTCTGTGAGTATAAAAGCTATTTAAGAGATGTTGTCAAAATAAATACAAGTCCAAACATATTATTTAGAATTACAGTACTACCCACCAGAAGTAAAAAATAAATTTTTAACAACAGTTATTTCTGTTATGAAAGAGCAGTACAAGGGATCCTTGTGATGGAACTGTTCTGTACGTTGACTGAATTAGTTTTAGTATCAATGTACTGGTTGTGATATTGTACTATAGTACTGCAAGATGGCACCCCATTCCATGGCAAAATTAAGCAAAAAAGTTATTTTAGTGATTTTATTCTTGATTCTATCAAAGAATTCTACCCAGCTAATACATTTCTAGATGAATAAGCAGTAAGTTAATTCATTACATATGAAGAATGCATTAGAGCAAGAGGGATTACTTATCTCATAAAACCTCATTGAGAAAGGATGCTCTTCACACACTACTATAAATAATCACCGAGATACATTAAAGAAAACCTAAATAAGTGGAGATATATATGATGTCTATGGATTATAAGATTCAATATTAAGATCTTCATTTCCCTGAAATTAATTCATGAATTCATTGTAACCCCAATAATATTCTTAGCAGGTGTTTTTAAATAAAAGTTGACAAACTTGTTTTAAAATAGATATGAAAACATAAAAGGCCTAGGATTGCCAAAATAATCTCAAAAACGGAAGAACAAAGATGAAAGACTTACATTATATGATATAAAGATTTTCTGTGCAGCTCCAGTAATCAAGACAATGCAGTAATAGCATAATGAAAGACAAATTGGTCAATGAAACAAAATAGAAATTCCCAAAATAGATCCACTTATAATTGATTAATTGATTTTTTACAAAGGCCCCAATGCAATTCAATGGGGAAATGAATTCTTTTCAACAAATAAGGCTGGAACAACCGGATATCCATGTGGAAAAAAATTAACCTCAATCCCTACCTTACACCATACACAAAAATTATTTTGAGATAGATCATAGATATAAACTTAAAATCTAAACCCATAAAGCTTTTAGAAAAGAACGTAGAATACCTTTGTTATCCTGCAGTTAGACAAAAATTCCCTAGATAGGATACAAAAATCACAAACCATAAAAATTGATAAACTTCATCAAAATTAAACACTCTGTTCATCAAAAGATACTATTAAGAGAATAAACAGGCAAATCTCAGACTGGTAGAAAAACATTTACAAAATACAAAGCAGACACAGTACTTGTATTTAGAATATATTAAAAATTCCTACTACTCCATAAGAAGAAAATTACAATTTTAAAATGGGGGGGAAAAGGCTTGAACAGGTACTTTACAAAGGAAGGTATGCAAAAATCATTAATACACGAAAAGTTCTCAAATAATTAGTCATAAGGTAAATACAAATTAAAATCACAATAAGATACCACTATACCAAATGAAAATACCAAATGTTGGTGAGGATGTTAAACAACAGGAACTCTAACACATTTCTAGTGAGCACATAAAATGGTTTCAGGAAAAGGTTTGGCATTTTCTTATAAAGTTAAATATACACCTAACCTTTGACCTTGCAATTCTGCATCTAGATCTTTATCCAGGAGAAATGCAAACATAAATCCACAAAAAAGACTTTTCCAAGAATGTTTACAGCAACTTTATTCATATTAGTAAAAAACTATAAACAATATAAATGCCCATCAACACAGTAATCAAATTATGATATGCCTATACAATGGAACAGTACTCAGCAGTAAACATTCCTGGACTCCTTCTATACGCAACAAACTGGATGCATCACACAGACCTTATGCTGAGTGAAAGAAGCCTTACACAACAGTACACAGTATATGAGTCCATTTATATGAAGTTCTAGAACAGACAAATCTAATTAGGGCTATGGTTGTCTGGGGGTGAGAGGATTCACTGACAAAGGACACAAGGGAATTTCTGGGGATATAAAAATGTTCAATATTGGGATAGAGGTATGGGTGATATGCGTGTTTCTATCTGTACAAATTCTATAGCCAAGATACGTACATCAATTAACCCTTAACAATAGCTGTTAAAAAATAATGATGGAGTAGATGTATAGATAAAACAAGAATATCAGAGTGTTGGTAACTCTTGAAGGTCGGAGGGTATTTGAGGTTCATTATACTATTTTGTTTATTTTTTGACTATAGAAATCTTCAGACATATGCAAAGTAGAAAGTGTATGCTGAGCTTTAATTCTGTGTTGCAGCAACAGAATCAGATATTTAGAATGCTAATATTTTGAGTTTAAAAATTTCACTTGGCTGATTTTTATTATTTTCATTCTTTGTTTTTGAATGGTAAGCTAAAAAATGAGATCTCAGGCTGGGCGTGGTGCCTCACACCTGTAATCCCAGCACTTTAAGAGGCCAAAGTGGGAGGATCGCGTGAGGCCAGGAGTTAAAGACTAGCCTGGAAACAGGGAGACCTTGTCGCTACAAAAAAAAAAAAAAAAATCAGCCAGGTATGGTGGTGCCCACCTGAGGTGAAAAGGTAACCTAAATAAGATTTCAATCTTTTTATTTCAAGCTTCTCTCTAAATACCAGATTGCAAGGAAGGGACATCTTTATTGCTAATAATTAAAAAGGAAAATTGCAAATAATCATTAATATATTTTCTTTTTAAAATATTGGCTTTTGAAATAACATAGATATTCCAATGATTTATAGAAGAATTTCAGTGAGATGAGTGAAACTTACAAATTTAGGGAAGACTAACTAGAGAATAAGAATTTGAGGAATTTAAAAATGTTTAATGATAAAAATGATTCACTACCATTTTAACATCAATGTTTTTTATGTTTCTTGTCTTTAACCACTGGTCTGTCATGACTATATGATGAACAGTATATGAGTAAGAACAAAAACATTTAAAATAACACTCAATATAGCTAGAATTGTTCATACAAATAATAAATCAACCAATCATAATTAGCTTTCACTTGCTAGGCATTCAGAAGCTCTCAAAACATTTCTTAAAAAGAAAAAATATTTAAATAATTATTTTATTTGTTGATTTTTAAAAATAGAAACTATATCAGATACCATAATTGCTTCTAAATATATGAAGTTCTGAAGTACCTAGATGAACTAACTCAGACATTTGTAAACCTCTTAATAGGAAAATTCTATACTGCATATAATTTTTGCCAAGTAAAACTTAATAGTTACGATGCATGGAATATTTTTTGTGAAATACTATGAGTTTTACAGCCTTAGAAATCAACAAAATAAGATTATTCCTACTCCTGCACAGACATACTCTACCCATTGCTCCAAAGAATTTTACTCACCTTCAACACTCAGCTCAAGACCACTTCTTCCTTGAATCCATTCTAATACCTAGTCTGAATTTATCACTCTACTCTCTGCTGCTACAGAAGTTTTTCTAACCTTGTCTATAGCACATTTGCTTACAAGCTTACTCTGTGTGTGCCTTCTAACAGGTTCCTGTTATAGTTTAGTAGCTGTAAAAGAAGTGGTAGGTATTATCGTACCCATTTTACAGATGAGAAACTGGAGACTGAGAAAGGTGAAATAACCTCCCCTAAGGTCCCTTTGCCTACAGTGGCAGCACCAGGATCCCTAAACAAGCTGTCCACCACTCCAGCCCATGCTTTTTTTTTTTTTTTTTTAAAGTACTACAAAGGACAATGCCTTCAGGAATACCTAGGCATTCAGAATTCACTGCCTCCAATGCACCTTGTCTGTGCTTCACACATTACATTCTATACAAGCTCATTGAATTTAGTCTTCATTCACAATATGTACTGTGAAAATAAGATATTCACATAAAGTCATGTATCAGTTCATTCATCTGAACAGAGCTCAGCAGGGACCCAGCCCCGGGCTGGGGGCGTGATACACCACCACCCTCTACTGGAGGATCAGTTTCTCACAGGAAGCCTGCAAGGCATCCCACTAGATGTGAGCTTGGCTCCTTTCTAGAGTCAAGGTACTTACTAAATCTTTATCCCTGGGGAAATCTGCGGATTCTCTTTACAGAAATAGTGTGCAAAGTGTGCACATTCACATGCACAGGAGTACCAGAAATAAGATATCGGACTCACACTCTCATGAAACACGAGCCACTTTTTATCGGTGTGGTTAAATTAGCAAGGGCTGACTTTCGAATAACAGGGAGAACCTGTGCCTAAATTCAGGCTGCCACCTGCCAGCACCATTTATTTGGCATTTTGTGGTTATCTGTGGTTAGGCTTTTCTAGTTACTCAGTGACTCGAACAATCTCTCTCTCTCTCTCTCTCTCTCACAGCATTACATCTGTCAGGTATCTTGGAATAACAAGAGCTTAAATTGTTACTGCATAAAGTATGAAAAAGTAACTGTATAGTGCTTCTCAGTAGAATATTTTCATAAATGGGGATTATCTATAAATCTGCTTTGGACAGCTACTAAGCCAGAATTTAGTATGAGCATTACATATTGGCAGCGATTTCCTAATGCCCAGTTTCAAGCTTCCCTTAAATTGCTCATTTATGTTTCATATTATTTTCCATCAAGTGATTCTCAGCCCAAGCACACCTTCGGTCATTCTGAAGGAGGAAGGAAGAGAGATGAAATGGGCAGAGCAAACCAGTCTCTCCCTTTCTGAGTGGTTGGGAGTCCTAGGTCTTTTCTCTGGATGCCTGGGAATGTGAAAGTGCACTCTGTTATGGGCAATCGCTGCAAAGAGAACCCACAGATTGTTTCTAAGGGTAAAGATTCAGTGGCTCATTGACTCTAATAAGGAGCCAAGTTTAACCTCGGTGCATTCCAATTCTCAAAGACAAACTCATGAATAGTTCATAAGCTGAAGGAGAAATGCTGCTTTATAATTCCTTTCAAGTACACCAGTCTTAAGACATTTTCAAAGCATTGCCTAGTTGTGCCAAATCACGGCAGTACCTTAAACAACACAGTGAGGTATAAGAGAGGGACGTTTGAGTTCTCCTTTTTCATTACCATCAAATCTAGTTCTTAGAATAAACACAGGTGGAAGCAGCACCAACAAGGGCCTGAAGAGTGTCTGGTTCATGCCACCACCTCTGGGTAAAAACATACTTAAACTACCTTACATACCAGGTTATATGTGCTCATGCTCAAGACTTCCAGGGGAAAGCATAAGAATTTTTTTTAAATGCTAAAACAATAATAGGAAGAATTCTGACTTGACTAGAACCAACCAGTGTGAGCCATGTTTTAAAGCATGGCTACTAAAATGTGGTTTATTGACAAAGACTTGAGATTGGATACAAAGCCCACAATACTGGCTGGACATCCTACCCCAAAGTCAAGTGTGGGTACCCATGGGGGTCCTGACATGGTCCACGGAGGGATGGGTCACAGGTGGGCAGGATGCAAATTAGAAGGGAAAGGCAAAGACCTCAAATAGTGGGAACTAGAGGGAATGTTCTGAAAACCACTGTTTGCAGAGGTTGTACCACATGAATAACGATGAAGGAAAAGGGAACTGGAGACAGTTTGGGGCTAAGCAAACACCAGAGACTGACAGAAAACATCCGACGTCATTCAGTCAACAGAAATTCACTTGGACCCTTGGCGAGAAAGGCTGAGTATCATGAAAGGCACAAGAACTCTAGAGCAATCTCTCTAAAATTGTGTGCAATGCCAAAGCAGAAAAAGTTAAGAAGATGTAGCCACAGTATGAAAGAAAGTTATGTAATATATAATTTTAATTTAGATAGGTAGCTTTAATACTGAAAATCATAACAAAAAGTTTGAAATTTCACAAATATCTTGATTTACATGAAGAAGGGTGCAATGGAAGGGTAGGGCTGTGGGTAGTGGATCAAATTATTTGTTCATACATCTCACAGGGTTATCTCCCCAGACAGATAGCCAGCTGGTCAGGTCTGCCCTGAAACCTGACACAAGGCAGTCATCATTCTTACCCTGAAGGAGAGGATCCATTTAAACATCACCAAGTCAAACTCAGTCTTTAAACCTGAATCTCAAGTGCAAGAAAGATTACAGTCCTTCTTGCTGACAATCAATCAAGAAGAATCTGTTGAGTATTTGCTATGTAAAAAATAATAATATATAATTAGATAAGAAGAAAGGAAAACTACATACAAATCAGTACAGCAAAAGCCAAGTTGTTGGGAAGCCTCTGGGAGTTCAATCGATTTAGGCACAAGTCCTCTTTCTAGGACAGACTTTATGGTGTTCCTTTACAAGATTCCTTCTAGTGTCCAAGTTACATAAAACAATATAGTATTAGGATTAGTATCAGCTTAGTCATCAACTGAATGTCAGACTTTTGTGGGATACTCTTATCAATAAATAAATCCTAACTAGGAGTTATTCTCAAAAATGTCCACTGGCCATGATGATACCAAAATTGACCCTGAGAAACAAGTTAATGCACAGTCCATATGCTGGAATCACAAAATAATAAGCAATTACAAATCCCAATACCTAATTATTTTTCCCTTGGAGGACGATGCCACGTATGACTTACAGTTTGAAGGAGGAGAGAGAATTATTTCTCTCTCTCTCTTTCTCTCTTGTCACCAATGTGATGAAGCCTGAGGATAAAGACATCCAAGGCAACTGCTGAATTATGATCTCCGGAAGCAAGGTTATAAGAGATAACCTTTGGGGGCAATATTTTCCTAAAAGCTGAGAACTTCTTCTGTTGTTTGACTTGTTACCTCCCCCAAGGGATTTCATTCTCCTTTCATTCGTTATAACTATAATAGAATGGCCTGCCACTGTGATTCATTATGTCTCAGTTTTGTTCAACCTAAAAAAAATATTTTTTTAAACCCTGCCCACTCCCACAGAAAATCAAAACAACCTCTCCCTAAACTTCCAGGAAGCCTTTAAGGCATCATTAATCTACTTTCAAACATATACAATGGCACATTCTAGACCAGCACTGTCAACAGAAATAGAATGCAAGCCACGTATGTAATTTAAACGTTTCTAGTAACCACATTAAAAAAGTAAAAGGAAATAGGTGAAATTGATTTTTAACAATTATTTAACAAAATATATCAAAAATATTACCCTTTCAAATGTGCTTAATAGCCACATGTGGCCAGTGACTACCATAAGGGTGGCCCAATTAGAGCCCACCACACCCCACATTTCTCCAGCTAGGGCTCAGTTTTTGTTTTTAATGACACATTCGCTAAACCACCACCAATCCCACTTCCCTGGGCTTCCTGATTACTAGTCATTAGAAACTAATTACCAACAGTTTTCAATGTTCTACTAAGCCTTTTTTGCTAATTGCTGTTTTTCAAAGCCTGTTCTGGTGGCAGGTCTTTTATTTGTTTACGTGTGGTGATGCAGACAAAACATGTACTACTCAACAATCTCGGTGATAGAAAATCTTATTAAAACTTTCCTTAATCAGTATGGAACAGGGCACTTAAAAAAAAGAACCACTATGAGAATGATGGCAAGGATGAAATGCACACTGAGCTACCTCTGCACAGAGTGATCCAGCTCGTGGCACGTTCTGAAACAAAACAGCCTCAGCAGGCACTGTTCTAAGACGGTCATTATGATAGCAAAGCAGCTACACACTTTGAAGGCCATCTCAAAACCTCTTGGCCTAACAAAAACATCCACTATTTCCCTGAAAGTGCTTCCTCCCACCTGCTGAGTCTTCTTTCCAGGCTCTTTCTGCCACAGAAACATCTTCCTGCCAAGCAAGGGACCCTCCTTTCGTGGGACCCCAACACTACGTAGGGAAGGTAACTGGAGGCAGTGACGACACCCATGAAAATCAGTAGTGTATTTCTGATGAAGGAAAAGGGCAAGAGGAGGTGGAGGGAAAAAGCAGAGAGAGTGAGAAGGAAAGAAAAGTAAATGAACTGAGTAATTCCAGAAAGAGGTGCTTATTCTGCCCCTACATTTGGGGGAAAAAAGAAAGTTAGGAAGAGGGCAGAAAGTAACAAACTGAAGTAATAAAACCTACCTATCCTGAAAGTCAGTTCTGGGTGATAAAATCTGGGGTCAGTTTTTTAGTGCTTGAGTGACGTAGTAGATAAAGGTCTCACGAAGCTAATGACGCGTAAGCATCAGGGACTCTGACTTGCAGGGGCCCCTTTCAAAGTCCTGGGAGAAGTCCTAGTATGTATTCACACAGCCATATGTCTGTAAAATCTGTACCCAAAAAAAGATATTTCAATCATAATCTTTTAAAACTATTCTGTCTTTCCATGTTGACCTCCCCTCTCGTAGGGCAGCACTGGCATGGCCCCAGTATTGGTACTTTTTGAGAATTGGCATTTTTAAAGAATTTGGCTAAGATGAAGTTGAGTTAGGGATATATTTAGTTTTGGGTTTCATGGAATACATGTTTGGGGTTTATGGTCACTTCCATGTATAGATAAGTAACTGTTAGCTATTATTGCGAAGTGTAGAAAGGATTGCCAGAAACACGTCTATTATTTACTAGGCTGACTCACCTAGAGTCATGACATCAAAGTGCAAGACTAGAGGCCATGCCATGATAAGAACGTATTCCACAGCATCCAACACTGGAGTTCTGTGGGCAGTAGCAGAGAAACAAGGTTTGAACTGTATAAAGCAGAAAGCTGGTCTGTGGAACAATCTTCCAACCAACAGACCTGTAAAATCAGAGGCAGAGGATGAATGAAAGTTCTCTGCTGTCATAAATATGCTTAATAAGGAATCAGAAATAATTATAAATGTATCAGACATTTTTAATGGCTACTATGTGAACTGGAAATTACCAAAGTTCCTATATATGTTGACCTAAAACTGTAGCAGTAAGTATTTCTGTGTGTGGAATTGTTTTATGTCTACCCGCTACCAAAAATAAAAAAATAAATTTCAATAACCTATGCTAGAGGAAAGATTAAAGGATCTTTTCTCTATATAGAAATATACAAATTTGTTGTCATGTAAAAAGGCAATCAAGGAGTATGCTGTCAGAAATGTACAGAGGGAAGTATTATAAAGGTATGTCATAATATATTTATTAATTGACTGCTTGTTATTTTTCTGTATGCTAGGATATTTGGCAATTGTCACTTTTGAAATCTGGTAATTTGTTGTGATTTTTTCCCCCTTCCTAAATAAATGTTCACTTTTATACCTGATTTTGTATTCAAATTTTTTTTTCTTTTTCCTAAAGAGGGCTCCCCAAATTGTATAAGCTTCAGGCTCCACAAAACCTGGATCTCCCCCAATTAGCAATAATGACTATGCAGACCACCATCCCCACAAGGTGCACACATGCATACACACACATGCACATACACACACATTTACTTGGGCAAGAATTGTCACGTAACTAAAATCTGTGACTCTCTAAAGGAAATGGTTTACTCAGGTCAAGGATAACCACTGGACTTCCCATCTACTTCTTGTAGAGGCTCAACTGCCCAATAGATCCAGAGTTAGAGTGACTCAGTAGGGCTTTGGCAACTATCAGAATTGTATTAGAATGCAATCTTGACAGGTTCGTATTTGCACACTAAGTATGTGTATTCCACTACATCAGTAGGAAAAGTGAAGCTTTAGAACATTTGCTCATCCCTCACTCAATCCAAAATTCCAAAGACATCTGATGTGTCCCACTCAAAGATGACTTAAAAGCTCCTATCTGTTTATATGTGGGTCTGAGAAGGCCAGACCATGATTAGGAAAATATTTAGGATATTCCTACTCTTTTGGGGGGGGTCTGTAGTCCCTACATGTCCTGACTCTGTCTGAGGATCTATATTTTCCCCTATCACAAGAATAATGGCAGCAAAAGTCATCTTATTTCTGATTGTTAGATGTAAGGTGATGGCTACTGCTGCTCAGAGTCCCAATAGAAATTCGATTTCACTAAGGTTTTTCATCATTTTCTTTTGCTGACTGTTTGCAGTGATCCCAATTCAAATTGCCATGAGCCCTTCTGCTGCTATATGATGGCTTTTATAGGGTACTGGGTATGTCCCAGAGCTTCTTCATCCATAACCTTTGCCTGTCTTTTGATGTTCAGTTTCCATGGTGACAGCATTAAGACCATTGAGAAACCAAGTGTAAAGCTTATTACAGATCCACATCTCAGTGACAGATACCACTCTAAGAGCAGCAGTGGCCAACCCCCCCACTAGACCTGCATATAGTCAGGGTCTTGGCTGGAAACAAAAAGGATATTTGCAAAGGTGTGGTAAAGGTTTACACAAACCTACAGGGGGCAGGATACCCCACGGCCAGCAATGGGGGAGAGCTGTTCCTACCCCTAGGCATAAAGAGGCAAGGGGTGGAGTAGACATTGGAATCTGAAATGAGTAGCTAAATGGAGAGGGAGGGCTGCTTGTCAGGACCTGTGGCCTTTGATAGACAGACAACCCACAGCGACCTGGTGGAGAAGGAGTCAGGGGAATAAATAGCCTGACCACATTCTCCTCCCACCCTCAGACCTCCTGCCAAGGCCCCCCTTAAGCTGGACCCAACTCCAAGCAGAAGTCAAGGGACCCACTGCTGTAGCCGTAGAGGTTAGTCTCCAGGAGCACAGCGCAGGGCAAAGGGTGGAGAGTGGAACAGGAGGAGAACATGGAAGATATTCTGCATGTCCTGCCTGTGGCCCTTCAGAATGACAGGGAAAATGTTTTCGTTACAAAGCACCTTAATGCTGTAATTAAAAACCATAGTAGTTCCTCCATAAGACCTAAAAATTACAATGTAGAGCTATGAGATGGTTTTCAAACCAACATAATACATACATAAGATAAGAAATTTAAGAACAAAAAAGACAGGAGCCTATTACGGGCTGCCCTCAGCCAGATCAGCTATATTTACCCAAGGCTACCTTCTACTTACCGGGCTCCCCAGAGTCACGCTGGCGTTCCTGGCTTGGTTTTCCACTTTACTGCCACCATATTGTGAGACAAGCATGCTAACTGGATAGAAAAATTAGATGACAGCTCCTAGTCTGAAGCTACTAATGAAAACTTTCAGTGGTGTGTGAAACAACCCTCGTGCAGATGGGCCCATGACATGGGAATATTAGGGGGCTTTGGGGGAATGCGGAACCTGCTCAGCAACACTGTCAATGATCTTAGATAATTACTTCTTACTGATTACAAATAAAACCCTAGGGCAACGGATTGCCCCCTCTACCTACAGTTCTATGCACTAATGAAATACACGTCTTGCCCAGTTATTCCATGACATATCTGGACCGAGCATTTTGATTTATGGCTCATGATTTAATAAGAAAGAGAAGAACAGCTGATGGGACACTATCCTGCTATGAGAAAATGCCTGGGAAGAAGGAAGCCAATTCCTACCGTATTGTCCTCTTCCTGAGGCACGTGTGTTACTTGCCAAGGACAGCAGAAGAGCTGGAGGGAGGTCTCTGCTCTGAAACCAGGGCAGATGGAATGGCCAAGATCCCACTAAAATCCTTGCATTTGCAAGGAGTTATGTGGCCAACAGACAGCAGGGGTGGTGGGGAATAGCAAATAGCATGGGTTTTAAGTACACAATAATAAGATCTGACCATAAACCACACGTCCCAGAGAAATCAAAACTAAGTGCAAGATGAAGAGAAAGGGAAAATCAAAAACAGGGATTGTCAAGAAGCCATCCCTCAGTGTTTTTCTTCCCCAGTGAAGGGAATGAAAAGGCTTCTAACCCCAGATTTCCTACCACTTGTATTTACTTAGAGAAAGCATAGCATTTTTGTGTGTGTTGATATTTTTTTAGTAACACTAAGGAATTTCCAGGCAGTTATAACTTGCTCCCATTTCAGTCGGGCAGCTTCACTCAGCAGCATGGTTTCCATTCAAGGGGCAGTCTTTAAGAAAACGTCACTCCTTTCAGCAAAAGAATAATAAAAACGGTGAGGAATTCACATATCTCTCTAAAAGCAAACAACTGTAAGTGATAATTATCGCTGTTGCAGAGAATGTTGTGTCTCCTTACTTAAAAATTCATATAACAGATTGAGTGACAACCTAAAGGGGACCCAATGAGACAGACATGGGAAGCCAACTGCAACGCGTCTGTGTTAACCGTGTGCTGTACTGATGAGGTGCTGAATTTACAGGGTCTGTACATTCACTTAGACTTGAAAATCAACTCCCAGAAATGCCTCGAGAGGAACAGCAAGAAATATAATCAGCCCTCACCAACATTTTACTTTCTAGAACATCGTTCCCACAGAGCACTCTCTGAAGTGGCCTTTCTATGCTGTGTAGCCTGGAATTGAGTGGATTCTCTTCCTGTTTATTAATCACAGGGCTGAAAGTGGTTTTGTAATTAACTTCAGTTAGATCATGAAATCAGGCCCAGTGGTGGCTCATGCCTGTAGCCCTACCACTCTGGGAGGCCAAGGTGGAAGGATTGCTTGAGCTCTCAGGAGTTTGAGACCAGCCTGAGCAAGAATGACACCCCAACTCTACTAAAAATAGAAAAATTAGCCCAGTGCAGTGGCACATGCCTGTTAAGTCCCAGCTACTGGGAGGCTGAGGCAGGAGGATCGCTTGAGCCCAGGAGTTTGAGGTTGCTGTGAACTATGATGATGCCACAGCACCCTACCCAGGGTGACAGAGTGAGACTCTGCCTCAAAAAAAAAAAAAAAGAAATCATGAAATCATCCATTGGGGACCTAAGACTTAACATTTCATTTTACAGATGAGAAAAGCAAAGAGTCCACTGAGGTTAACTTGCTGCAGATCAGGCTAATCACACTGAGACCAGAACACAGGTCTTTGGACATGAAGTGTACGGCTTTTTCTGCCACAGCACTTCTGGGTCTGCAGCCAAACGCAGACATTCAGAAAGAGGCTGTCAACAACTGGCATTGAAAGAAGTGGCAACCCTGGCCGCTTCTGTTGAAAGCTACACTTGAGAAAGGTTTGGGAACTCTGGGCATGTGATGTCATTGTGACTGATGTTACCAAAGGCTTCTCAAATCAGAGCTGAACGTGTCCAATACCCATGTGTGACTGGCGCCGTGCCGTTCTTCAACCTGTAACCCGAGCACACAACTTCACAGCGGAATGCCAAGCACCCGCTTGTTTATTTGGGGATTATACTTACACTCAGAGGGGCTGGTTTGTTTTGGTTTGGTTTGGTGCGGCCTGCACAGAAGTCAACCGTAGATTACTTTATGTAAACTACAGATTCAGAAAACTAAGGGAAAGCCTTTAGAAGATAATTATCCACTTGGTGTAATAAGAAGTAAAGAGATTGACCCCACATACATTCTTACAAAAGAGGGA
This sequence comes from Lemur catta, assembly GCF_020740605.2. Lineage (NCBI taxonomy): Eukaryota > Metazoa > Chordata > Mammalia > Primates > Lemuridae > Lemur > Lemur catta. Next base: position 13,134,087 of record NC_059141.1, on the reverse strand, counting down.
TTGTTATTTTCAAAAAAACAAATCAGCTCCCGATTTTTCCGTTTCTCTCTTCCTCCTTCTGTCCCTCCCTTTCCTTCTCACTATTATGCCATGAAGGGAGAAGTGAGTGACTCCCATGTCAACTTTTGAGTACTCTTAAAGAAAGGAGTGAAGGAAAGGAAAATAAAAGAAAAACTCAAAAATCAATGCAGAAACCACATCTCAAATTTTAATACTTTGAAAAGTTACTCATATTTAATACCATATTGTTCTTAATAAACTAACTGATTTTCATGTAAGCACAGACTTTCTTCTTTGATGCAGGGAAAAAAGATGACAAGATTTCCCAGGCAGGCTGAGGGCCAAGGGCGTTGGAAGAGAGGGCCAAGAATGAAAATTCCAGTCATCTTAGTCGCTCTGCTTCGGGAACGCTGCCCTTTCCTCCTAATAAGCTAGCCAAACACCATTAATTTTCACAAACACACCTACGATCAGTATTCAAGCCCCTTCCTTCAATTCTTTCCAAGTAAAATCAGTTGCTAGGAAAGGACAAGGCTGGGAGTTTGGGAATCTTCTGCTCTTGCCCTAGTAAGAACACATTTAGTAAAACCAAACAAAAAACAAACTACATTCCTTAAAAGATATGTATTTCTTAACAATGCCTCCTCCCTGAGAAGCAATCCAGGCTAAGGTTGCTGCTGGGATCACCTTCCCTCCGCACAATGGGTAAAAGTTCCTGCTGCTCATACACAAGGTCAGATTGCCAAGGAAGGGAAAGTGCAGAGGGATGCACGAGATGTTCGGGAACGTTCTTCCTGACCTCAGCCCTCACCAAGACTTTTTCTTTCCATAAGAAACATACTTAGAGCACTTGGCTATTTAGGCTTAAAACAGAAGTACATATATCTAAAAGAAAACATTTCTTGTGAACACTAATTTTTCATTTTCACTCAAATATTATGTGTTCTTTCATTTGCAAGAATTCTTGCATTTGCATAAGGAAAACATTAACAGAAGCATAATGTGGAAACACACATCAACAACATCAATTGCCCTTGAATTACAGACTGCCCTTGAAATGAGTCCTAAGAGTTAGGCACACAGGTCAGGGCCATAGTATGGAGTCAGGTCACAGAAGTTCTGTCCGTCCCCACGTCTCCTCTTTACCAACCAAAACAATCAAGTGTTTGCACACAGGGTATTGTGAGAATGGCACTATTAGAAGTGCATTTTCCACTCACTATTCTCTGTCTCAGACTATCATCTGGAGTCCCCCAGGCCAGGGAAGTACCTATCCAACAAGAAGTGGAGAAAATGTAGAACCTTTCATCATTCCCTGGCATTCCTTCCATGTAAGGAAAAAATTTGAACTTTCTATCTTTTATAGCCAGTGTTTCTCACTCTCCAGCTACAATAGCTAAGTAAGGTAGGTAGACATATGCAAGCTATAATGGTTTTTCATGGAAAGGGGTCTCAAATCAGTAGAGAGAGGTAAAAACAAGGCAGAACACAACTCAGTCTCAAAAAAGAAAATGGATGTGAAGATAAATCTTTTTTTTTTTCTGATTTATCTTATCTGGGGACCACTATCTCCTGAATTATAAAGGATGTTTTCTTAGGGATAATCACTTATCTTCTGATTGATGTACCTCATCTTGAACATATATGCTAACCGTTGAGATCACGCAAACTTTTCAAGTTACAATCCAGCTTCTCTAAATGATATCAAAGGTTTGGGAATCCAAGGGAAAATTGAATCCTTTAAAACTCCAAAAACAAATGACATTCTACATGATTGGTTTTGTTCAGGTCTTCAATCCTGAGTTCATTACGTGCTGGCTGCTTCTGCAGATGCCAATTATGTATACATTTTTCTATAATTGCTTATACTGCTTGGAACTGTTAAAAACAGAAGCAGCAGGAAAATAAGGAAGAAATGGTGAGCTCCATTAATAAAAGCTACCACATGAACACAGAGCTGTCATGGAAGTTATATTTACCATAAAGCCAAGTGTATACAGCCAAGTTTCTGCTCAGATCGCTGCTGCAAATCCATCCCACTGAGGCCAAAGGATCATGGTATCTCATTCATTCATTCAACCAATGTCTATTGAGCCCTTAGCATTACCTGGGGCTGGAGAAACTATGGCAAATAAGGTAAGTCTCCTCTGTGAACGATTCAACAGCGAAGTTAATTTTTACCATTACCGTTTGTTAGGACAAGCGAACAGCTCTGTGTTGATGTCTTTACCCACTCAATAACAGATTCTGAGAATCTTACAGCTGGAAGGAATGTTTGTAGAAGTATTTCAATGCTATAATGAAATTACTTTGGTGGTCATTACCATTCATCACTCAAATACAAAAACAATGAAACTGAAATCATTTAGGGAGAGCACTGAACTAGATCAACCAACTAGGATTCCTCAACCTCAGCACCTTTAAAATTTTGGGCCAGACAATTCCTTGTTTTGGGGGACTGTCCTATGCATTGTAGGATGTTTGGCAACATCCCTGGTCTCCACCTAGTAGATGTCCTTACCTAGTTGTGACAAACAAAAATGTTTTCAGACATTTGTCAAATGTTCCCTGGGGCACAAAATTGCCTCCAGTTGAGTAATAGATGAAATTACTCATTGAAATAGATGACCACTAACATCTCTTCAAACTAGGATTTTGAGATATTAAAAAAGGCAGGTAACTGGAAAGAAGGGAAATAAGTATGCACAGAGTGTCCCTTTGAATAAAACTTCCAGATTATCAGTAGCCAGCCCCAAAGAGTTAAGTGATTTACTGCTCCCCCCATAGACACACACACTCTTTTTTTCTCTACCTTACGATAGGAAGCCCAAAATGTAAACACCTTTATTATCACTTGCTGTATAGTCTAAAAAGAATCACATGTGGTTCCATTTTGTTCAAAAAATTGTCCTTCTCCAATAGCTACTGGTAATGAGGACAAAGAATGGAGCATTCTCTCATGATTCGGGCCAGATGATTAATTACCTCTGTGGAACAGCAATGCAGCAGCTATGTCTGCCAAGCGTCCCTGGGACCCATAATTAACCCAGAAGGTCTTCCGGGGGGAATCAGATTAGAAGCCAAAGGAATATAATTAAATCCTTTGCAGTTTTAGAGGTGTTCAAGTCCTAGATTCTTAACCAAATTCATTCTTTGCATTGAGCGACCAGGATTCTTGTTTTTGTCCAAATCTTCCAAATAATTTGGCTTTGTATTATTCAATATGGATGTAATATAAACTAAACAACAACAAAATATCAAGGTGCAGAGGAGTATGAACACGTTGCTCTCATTTGTGAAAAGAACAAGATACATACAGCAAAAGTTTCTGGAAGGAAACAAAAGAAACAGTGGCTACCTTCAGGAGTACAAGGGGGGCTACAGTCAGAGGAAGCATACTTCACTGAATAGCCTTTTGTTTAGTTTGATTTTTGTTTGTGTACATATATTATTATATAATAATGAACAACCATCATGGGGCAAACCTAGCAAGAATGGCCTGAGTTATAATACAAAGTGGGAAAGGCAATGTGAAGCCAACGGATTTAAAAAAAAGACCATTGATCTCCCCACCTTAAATGATTGAATTGACATTGGCTCTGGTTTCAGAGTCTGAAAATTAAATATCTAGGATTTCTCCATAAAATTTGAAATAAACATTTTTTTGAGTTGTCTACTATGCTCAAGATACTGTACTGGGCAGTTTATATAAATGATCTCAGTTAAACAACCCTGAGAAGTAGGATCTCTATTTTCATATGAACCGAAGGCCCTTGCCCAAGGTCACTTAATTGTTTAAACGGCCACAACAAGGCTTGATCTGGATGCTAAATCCTGTCCTAACATGTCACCATATCTTCAGAGTTCTAAAAGTAACCTACCAAGGCCATTGACCTCACCTCTCCTTAGAATATTTGGGAGAGATTAGTGGCCTTTTAATGGCTAGTGTCAGGCACACAATAAAGAATTCTAGGTATTGCAGCTATAAGGGCATCTCCCCTTGTTCCAAGGCTGAGATGTCATAGGGCTGACCTTAGGAAACAGCAGGGCTGGTATCTGCACTTGGCACACTCTCATCTTTTGCTGGAGGATCCTGGCAGCTTTGCACTAGCTGTTTTGGCTGAAGTCTGGGGCTCCCTGCTTTAATATTCTGGTGGCCTCTGGGAACAACCCCATCTTCCCATGGTCAATAAAGCATCTTCAGAACTCCATTATTTAATCAAATATACCTACCTTCCCCCCCATTCCTTCAGAATAAATCTCAATAATTAAGCCTATAAACTAAGCCATGAAGAAATATCTATAAGCACAAAAAGTCCAATTAACCTTTCTTAAGAAATGCATTTTCACAGGACTTCTAGGTGACTCATAGATTACTCTTGCCAATGGGAAAGTGCAGAGAGATCTTTGGGAAGGAACAACTTCTAGTAACCATTGGATCATAATACTTACTCATCCTGAAACCCCCTTCTTGATCGTTATTAGCTAGGAACCTTATGGTGGTAGAAATGTGCTTTCTGCACAACATGAACCATCAAACACAGTCCTTGGCATTCAGTGTCAGACATTTGCCTGTCACTTACCTTCAATCTTCACCACTCCAAACATGCAAATAAACAAGCAGGGATAACTCCTGTGTCTAAATGAAAAAGTTATTCCTAGCAGTGGCTTAAAACTAAACCCAGAATATCTGAGACCCCCATTCCTACTTGCTCCTCAAGGACCCTAAGCCAGGGTTAGCACACCTGGCAAATGTGGCTCACACCAAATGTCATGGATTTCTTGATAAACACCTGATCTGGAAATTAGTTGGAACTTGTGCTCAGTTAAGATAAGGAGGGTTGCCACACTGTTTATTAATAGATCAAGTAGCTTTTCAAAGTCTGGTTTGGTGGCACTGGAGGATTAACTGTGTTTTTAAAAGCACATTACTGGCTTGATCCCTTTTGGGACAGCTTCCTTAGTTAGCAGTAAGCCCCTGGCAGGTGAGCTTCACCTCTGGGGAGTGGAGGTGGCACAGAGAACTCCCCTGGGCCTCAGGAATAAGTGCTGTCACAGCCCCCAGGTGACGGCCTATGGATTCACCTGGTTAGCAGGGCACCATCGTGCATGTACATCTAAGGAGGTACCCAGGTGTCCCGCTTTTCCCGGCAGATCAGTCTGGAGGGCACCCATGGTGAATGGGCAAGCAGGCCCTGACAATAGCTGAACACCCTGAGCAGAGAATTTTTAAGCCTTATAATCAGAAGTCAATGTCTAGTCACATTTTTTAATAAAATTCCACAGAACTAAACTTTGAAATCAAGCCATTAGCCTTAATTAAGAAGTAAAATAGTCTTTATTAACCCACAGTTTCTGTCTAGTATTTATACACACACACACATATTTTAGGGGACAAGGGGAGGAAGAAAATGTGTTTTCCTGGTATTTCATTGGCCCCAACTCATTTTGCTTACAGGAATCCCACTGGTGCCCAGACTCCTAAGCATCTGATGCTTTGTCCTTGCCAGGCAGAGGCAGAGCCATGGCAGCAGTGAACTGTTGTCCCGGGATGGCCTGGGGAGGCAGGAGGACTCAGCACCTGGATCGTTCTTTTCCCCCTTTTTCCCTCTTTTCTGGCAAAATCTCACTCATGCTTCAAGACCCAGTTCAAACTGAGCTAATCTCTCCCTCTTCTGCAGTCATAGCTGAATGTGTACATACCTTTGTATATACACATACACACCCAGCTATGGAGCTGTAGATATACACCCAGGCTGCGGCACTGAGTGCACTGTACTGTAATGATTGTTTACATGTGTGTCTCGCCAGTGGGACCAGGAATTCCTTCCCGAGCTATTGTACCTCCAGCACCTAGCACAGCGCACGACCGCAGAGCAGCACAACACATCTCTGTTGGATACACGAGTGCATACCCGAATGCATACCCGAATGCATACCCAAATGCGGATTTGCTTATTCAGTCCTTTCTAAGTGCCTGACCAGATGTCGTTGAGGAAGAGAAATGGACAGATCCAAAGCACAGGAACACCCAGGGAGGCAGGCTCAGGAGAGGACCAGAGCCTCAGCGGGCAGTGGGCAGGGGACAGCCACGGGTGCTGGGAGAAACACACAACGATAGAGAGACAGGCCCCTGTGAATATCCTCAGGTCGTCTGAGAAAGGAATCTGTAACCTGGCCAAAAGCTGGGATCTTTGGGACTGGAATATGGGGCAGGTAAATTGTAATGGCTGAGAAGGGAATAAATGAAAGCACAGGCTACTACCTTGGAGGACAAATTTAGGTGGGATTACAATGGAGGCTGTGTCAGGCCAGCATGAAAGGACTTGGGGGAGAGGTCAGAATGCATCTTGAACTTTGCAAAATCTTGAAAACTGTCATCATTCTACCCCACCTTTCTCTTTACCCCCACTTAACATGGAGGCAGCCTCCCACTGTCCTTTCAGCCTGTCTGACATGCCCACATAAACTGTGTACAAAAGAATGTATGGTTCAGTGGAAAACTATGCCTTGTCTACACTCAGCACACACTCCGGGTTCTCTGATTCTAGCCGCATTCATTGTCTGTGAGCCTTTTTGTACCTCTTGTATTGTAGGTAACTCACTGATAAATATGCAGTCTTTCACTATGTAGCCCAGGCTGGTCTCGAACACATGGCCTCAAGCAATCCTCATGCCTCAGCCTCCCAAAGTGCTGGGATTACAGGTGTGTGCCACTGTGCTGGGCCCACAGAAACTATTTTTGAGGAAATGTACTGGGAGTTAGGAAAGGAAGAAGCTTATGCAAGTATCGTTCAGATATAAGCTATGTATGTGTATATCACTTTTCTTATTTTTAAATGTCCACAGGCATTATCTGGATTGTGTGACTTGAGTTCATTTTTTAAGTATTTCTATATTTTTAAGAAACTAATAATAATTATTTTTTATACCTCCAAAGAATATGTGATTTGTAAAAAGTTTTAGATTTATTGTCATTGTTGTTACACAACAATATGAATATGTAGAAAGCAATTTTCTGCAGTCTTCACAAAAATATTTCATTTTGCCAGTGGACAAAAAGTTTTTGTGAGTTATAGCAATTCGACTCTGTCTACCTTGCAGAAACAATGTTAAGTGTGAACTCATATAAATAATGGCAATAAAACAAGCAAAGAATTCTACAGAATCTCAAAATGTCATCATCAAAATCTTCACTTCCCTTTGGGAGGCAGACATGCACCAGGGCACAAAAAAATCAACAGGCTTATTTCATCTCCCTGCCATCTTTTCTAAAGCAAGTCTGCTAACAAATTAAGATAAATGTATGGTGTCACCCGCCAAAACAAATGTTTAAAATGCTTTCACCAAGAAAGAAGAGTTTCATCTTAGGAACAAGATAAAATTTCAAGTGACAATTCAAAAGTTTCTATTTGTGTTTGATACAATATCAAAAAAGTAGAATATGGAATTTAAGAAGATCCAAAACAGGGCCCTGCCAGGTGGCTCATGCCTGTAACCCTAGCACTTTGGGAGACAGGAGGATGGCTTGAGGCCAGAAGTTCAAGACCAGATTGAGCAATATAGTGAGCCCACCTCTACAAAAAATAGAAAAATTGGCCGGGCACAATGGCACGAGCTTGTAGTCCCAGCTACTCAGGAGGCTGAGGCAAAAGGATCGCTTGAGCCCAGGAGTTTGAAGTTGCAGTGAGCTATGATGATGCCCAGCCAACAGAGCAAGATCCTGTCTCAAAGAAAAAAAAAATCCAAAACAAACACACAAAAAGTATTTCTCTGTCAACCACAAACTGAGAGTTTTTCCCAATATTAAATAAAGTGGTCTCTTGCCAACTGATTGCCCATGACAGGGGAAAAGGCTGGATACCTACTTTACAAAGCACACAATCATAATTTTAAAAGCCAAAACATATAATTTTTAGAAGAGAATACAGGATAGTTTTAATGACCTCATGGCAAGGAAAAATTTCTTAAACAGGAGTCAAAAAGCTCAAATCATAAAGAAAATAGTTAATAAAAATTGGCTACATTAAAACTTAAAATTTCTGTTCAAGAATAGCCACCATAAAAACAAACTGAGAGGTTTGTAAATTATACAACTGACAAAGAATTTGTATCCAGAATTTATAAAGAACACCTACAAATCAATTTTAAAAAGATATACTAAACCATTGGAAAATGAATAAAGATATTAATAAGCAATTCACAATTGTAGAAAAACAAATGACCATAAACATACGAAAAGGTGTTCCTCAGACTCATTAGTAATCAGAAAAATACAAATTAAAACTAAAGTAAGATATCATTTCATGCTCAAACCTGACAATGGTAAGTGTTGGCAAATTTGTGGAGAAATGGAAATGCTCTTTCACTGCTGGTAATATAAACTCATACAGACACTTTGAAGGGCAAGTTTTTAATATGTAGTAAAATCGAAGATGCACAAACCCAAAAGCCTCAAGACTTCCTCTTCTGTTTCTACACCCTGCATCACTAGGATACAAATAAGAATATTCATTGTATCACTGTTAGAATAGCAAGAAATTGGAGGGAAGGAGAATCTAAATATTCATCAACAGCAAGAATAGATAAATAAATTATGGCATAGTCATGAAATAACATAAGGTAGTTAAAAAAAAAGAGTGAACTATAGTAACATGTATCAACATGAATTAAGCTCAAAAACATAATGGTGAGCCAAAAAAAGCAAGCTATAGATGCTTTTATATAATATAAAGGGTGAAAATATACAAAGCTGTGGTGTGTATTGTTCATTTACATATATATGTGAGAATCCTCTAAAAGCATAGTAATGAGAACACCAAATTCACAATAGCAATTACCTCTTGGGAGAGGAGATTGAAGAAATTTGGGAGGGCCTGTAGGGGAACTCAATTGTATTTGTAACATTTTATTTCTTAAAATTTAAAGATGCATAAACTCAATAAAAAAAGTTGAGGTAAAACTGTAGAATTCTATATAGCATGGTGCATATCATGTTTTCTCTATTCCTTTTTTCTTTTTTTCTTTTTTGAGACAGGGTATCACTCTCTTGCTCAGTCTAGAGTGCAGTGGTATCTTCATAACTCACTGCAACCTCAAACTCCTGGGCTCTCTGATACTCCTGCCTCACCTCCTGAGTAGCTGGCACTACAGGCCTGCACCACTGTGCCTGGCTAATTTTTCTATTTTTTGTAGAAACAGAGTCTCCCTCTGTTGCCCAGGCTGGTCTCGAACTCCTGACCTCAAGCGATCCTCCCGCCTTGGCTTCCCAAAGTGCTGGGATTGCAGGTGTGAGCCCCCGCACCTGGCCTCTCTATTCTTTTCCATTTGTTCCAAGTACTTTTTATTTTAAAGTGTTCATGAAGTAATGTTTCCAACATGTCGTTAGGATTCCATCGGTTCATTCATGCATTCAACATTATATACGGATCATCTGCAGGCACCTTTTAGGTGTTGCAGCAGTAACATTTACTCTGTGCAAACATGCGCCAGGCACTGTGCTAAATACCTTTCACGTTTTAGCTCCTCTAATTCTTACTTCACCCTCACGCTCTTATTACCTTAGTGTGTTGATGAGGAAATGGAACTTAGGGAAAGTACTTGACCAAGTTCTCACTGTGAGCAAGCGGCAGAGCTAAGATACGAACCTGGATGACTCCAAAGCCGGAGCTCTCTTCCACGACACTCCCTGTCTGCCTCCAGAAGCTGATACGTACAGATACACCCCAAGCTCCTAAACATGCCGGGGTTTTCCATTCAGCCTGGCAAGACCACCCTGGTTCCATGGTTGACTGGGGACTCCAGGGAAATGAGGACATTTTTTAACAAAATTAAGGGCTTCTGGTCTATCTCGACCAGAGCTAATTATCTCTGGTAAGAAAATACCCCAAAGGACCAAATCTTGAAGTAATTTGCACAGTCTGATTCCTAAATTGAAACAGAAACTCCTGAACAAGTTAAGTCCCCTGACATGAGTGTCCATGACTCCCCTCAGGACACAGAATGTAGGAAACTGTGTGGCGTGGCTAAGGAAGGGAATCTAGATACAAATACAGGGTGTTTCTTAACCTAGGCCTGAGAAAATGAGACTGTACCACTGTGTTAGAAGAAATAGGGAGGCCGGGCGCGGTGGCTCACGCCTGTAATCCTGGCACTCTGGGAGGCTGAGGCGGGTGGATCACTCGAGGTCAGGAGTTTGAGACCAGCCTGAGCAAGAGTGAGACCCCATCTCTACTAAAAAATAGAAAGAGATGATCTGGCCAACTAAAAATACATATAGAAAAAATTAGCCGGGCATGGTGGCGCATGCCTGTAGTCCCAACTACTCGGGAGGCTGAGGCAGGAGGATCACTTAAGCCCAGGAGTTTGAGGTTGCTGTGAGCTAGGCTGATGCCACGGCACTCACTCTAGCCCGGGCAACAGAGCGAGACTCTGTCTCAAAAAAACGAAGAAATAGGGAAAAGGCAACATTTTGATGGATCAGAAGTTTGCTAGGCTGGTCTACTGTTCTGCTAATAAAAAACCATGTTATTCAGCTCAGTCAAGACAATTATTATTGGGTAAAACCATAAGCCAATTAAAAAATAACAGTTTCCTTATTCTCTAAGCCAATTCACCAGAATACAAATATTTTGAGAACAGAGGTATTTTTACATCAGTCAGCTTTCATTTCATCCAAATAAATTAACCTAATTCCGTGGCTTTCCATTTTTTACCCAAAAACTGCTTTACTATTCATACAATGGGTGATGTTTCTTTTCTAAAATAATGTATACACAAAGAATATATTACTTAAAAGAAAATGTGAACTGTAAATAGCTAGAGTGCTGTTTCCTACACAGAATTCCACCTAAAGGGGAATGGCTGAGTTAGCTGTGATCAGTCACCAAGAGAATATTAGGAGCCTCTGGACTTGCGACACCATGGGGTCATGTAACTAATCCATAAATTACACAAATTAGAGCTAAATTCATAGCAAACAAATGTCAAGTGCATGGATCTTTACAGAATAATACTAGTTTTACTCCTAGATCAATTTTATATTTATATGCTTGTTTCAACTTTCTCATCTACTTCTTTTTTGAAATATAATATACATATCAAAATTCACACTTTTAATGTATACAATCCTGTGGTTTTTACTATATTCACAAAGTTGTGCAATTATCACTACTACCCAATTCCAGAACATTTTTATCATCTCAAAATGAAACCCTGTATGCATCTGCAGACACTCCCTATCCTCCCCTCCCCCCAGCTCCTGGCAATCACTATTTTATATTCTGTCTCTATGAATTTATCTATTCTCGATAGTTCATATAAATGGAATCATACAATATGTGATCTTTGGTCCTGGTTCCTTTCCTTTTTCCTTTCCTTTCCTTTCCTTTTTCCTTTCCTTTTTCCTTTCCTTTTTCCTTTCCTTTCCTTTCCTTCCTTTCTTTCTTTTTTGAGATAGAGTCTTACTCTGTTGTCCTGAGTAGAGTGCCATGGTATCAGCCTAGCTCACAGCAACCTCAAACTCTTGAGCTCAAGTCATCCTCCTGCCTCAGCCTCCAGAGTAGCTGGGACTACAGGTGTGCGCCACGATGCCCAGCTAATTTTTCTATTTTTAGTGGAGACAGGGTCTCACTCTTGCTCAGGCTGGTCTTGAACTCCTGAGCTCAAGCGATCCTCCTGCCTCGGCCTCCCAGAATGCTAGGATTATAGGTGTGAGTCACTGTGCCCGGCCACTGGTTTCTTTCATTTAGCATGTTTTCAAGGTCCATTCATATTGTAGCAGGCATCAGTACTTCATTCTTTCTATTGCAGAATAACCATTGTATGGATATACCACATTTGGTTTATCCATTCATCAGTTGATGTATATTTGAGTTGTTTGGCTAAGATGAATAATGTTGCTACAAACATTTGTGTACAAGTTTTTGCATAGACCTTGTTTTCAGTCCTCCGGGTTATATATCTTGGAGAGGAATTGCTAGGTCACATAGTAACTCTTTAACTTTTTGTGGAACTGCCAAACTGCTTTCCAAAGTGGCACAGCATTTTTCCTTCCTGCCAGTCATGTATTAGGGTTCTAATTTCTCTACATCCTCACCAATACTTGTTATTCTCTCTCTTTTTACATTACAACCATCGTACCGAGTGTGAAATGGTATCTTGCGGTTTTGATTGGCATTTCTCTAATGATTAATGATGTTGAGCATCTTTCATGCATTTATTGGCCATTTGTTTATCTTCTTCGTAGAAAGGTCTATTCAAGTCCTTTGCAAATTTTTAAAATTAGGTTATCTGTGGGTTTTTTTAGTTGAGTTATAACAGTTCTTTATATACTGTGAATAACAGACCCTTGTCAGACGTATGATTTGCAAATATTTTCTCCCATTCTGTGGGTTGTATTTTTACTTTCTTGAAAATATCCTTTGAAGTACAAAAGGTTTTAATTTAGATGAAGTCCATTTTATTTATTTTTTCCCTTGGTTGCTTGTGCTTTTGGTGTCATATTTAAGAAATCACTGGACCTAGTCCAAGGTCATGAAGATTTTACACCTGTATTTTCTTCTGTCTCATTTGCCTTTAATTATGCTAGCATGGTAACTTTTACACATCATTATAAACTTGCCTTAAATTTTTTCCAGAAAAAAAGGAAGAGATTAATAAATTAATTTTTTAAAAAGTCATAGTCATTGACAAGGACAACTATGTAGATTTAATATAAGGAAATATCTATGACAAATAATATTTAAAAACAAAACATTTAAAACAAAATATAAAAGTGAATTTTTTGCATTGACTTGGGCTCCAATTGAACTTCTGGTGATATAAACCTAGCTTAATGTTCATATTTTCTAGTATACATTATTGTGTTCGTCCAGCATAAATATAATAATTAAGAATATGCTGGCTGGGCCTATTAGCTCGTGCCTATTATCCTAGCACTTTGGAAGGCCTAGGCAGGAGGCTCGCTTGAGGCTAGAAGTTCAAAACCAGCCTGAGCAACACAATCAGATGCCATCTCTACAAAAAGATAGAAAAAAATTAGCCAGGCACAGTGGTGCACACATGTAGTCCTAGTTATTCCGGAGGCTGTGGCAGGAGGATTGCTTGAGCCCAGGATTTTGAGGTTGCAATGAGCTATGACGACACCACTGTACTCTAGTCCAGGCAAAAGAGTGAGACCTTGTCTCAAAAAAAAAAAAGAAAAAAGGTGGAATCCTTGATTCCACATTATGAATCCTAAAAGTGGGTTAAGACCATTTTTAGGAGGACTATGAGCATAAGGTGACATGATTTGGACTTTGCTATGGAAACAAAACCACTTAGAAGGGTCTTGAGCAAGGAAGTGACACAATCTCAGGGGTATTTTAGGAAGATTTAGGTGGGGGTACCAGGTACAATGTGAGTTAGGTACTAATAGGTGATGGGGCTAGAGTGGGGGAACAGAGGGGACAGAGACCTAATTAAGAGCTACACGGAAAACAAACTATTCTGAATCCTTTGACTGAATTTTCTACCAATACAAAGTAGGTCCAAAAAAAGTGCCCTTTAGAACAAAAACATGTAACCCAATGTTCATGTGGCTTGATCATATGTAATTCAGCCACACTAATGTTGTACCCCGAGCAAAAACATGCCCTTTGAAAATCTAAAGTTTAGTCTCTGGAATTAATTTAATCAGCCATACTAAACAATGTGAAAGTCAGCCTTCTTGTAGCATGCTGGGCTGAAGTTATTTATTTATGTTCTGAACCTAAACCTTCTGAGATAAACCCTTAGAGATGTTGCACCCAATTTTCTTCAGTACCCAGGAACACAGGTGGTGTCTGTGAAAATTAATTTACAACATCCAAATTCAGTCTTCTTATAATTAGATAAAGGGCATATTTGCTCCCAATAAGTAACAGACGGGTACTTCTGCCAAATACCACTTGTATCACAAACATATCTCTTGCTGCTGATTTGTTCTAGTAAAATGTTTTTGGCATCTCATTTTTCCCTTTGTATTTTTACCAATAACTCCCTAGTGCAGGACCCTACAACTTTAGTACTTGGATTTGGTAACTCTAACTGGTCTTCCTGCCTCTGTTCCCTGCCCCAGCTCCCTGACACCTAATCTAATTCACCCTGTATCTGGTCCTCCACCAAATCTCCCTAAAGTGCCACTTAGATGATGGCACTCCCTTGTTCAAGAACCTTTGAAATGGTTTTCTGTTTACACAGCTAAGTCCAAGCTCTATAACCTCACACTCCTGCCCTCCGTAATATGGTCCTAACCCGCTTTGCCAACCCTACCTCCATGACTCACTCTCCCAAAGTCTCCATTCCAGCTTGGTCTTCTTCAGTTTCTCCCAAACACTTCCTCTACTCCCCCAGCTCTCACCCTTTGTTCCCCCAACCCTCGTTCTCTAGAAAGCCTTCCTCACTCTTCTCTGTTTTCCAAATCCTTTAAATCCATTGAGAACCAGCTCAACCCTCTGTGGGAGGAAGTCTTCCCAGGCCACTGGGCACGTAATAGGGTTGTGTACTTTCCTGCCCATAACACGATTTATCATGGCACCAAATCCGTATCAGATTATTTTATGAGGATCACTGAATTTTCAAAAGGGATAGATCTTCTCTTCACAACTAAATGGTAAGTTTCCTGAAGAGTAAAGTCTCTTTAGCATGCCTCTCATAGGGTTCCATAATGCCTTTCATCTAGAAAAATCTGAGCAAATATCTCAGCCTGAACAAGAACGAGACCGCATCTCTACAAAACAATAGAAAAATTATTCAGGCATGGTGGCGTGCACCTGTAGTCCCAGCTACTTGGGAGGCTGAGGCATGAAGACGTCTTGAATCCAGGAGTTTGAGCTTTCAGTGAGCTGTGATGACACCACTGCACTGTAGCCTGAGTGACAGAGCGAGACCCTGTCTCCAAAAAACCAACCAACAAACAAAAAAATCCCACTAAATATCTATTAATTAAGTAAGTATAAGAAAGTTCTTGGCTGGAATAGTTTTTAGTTGAGGACATGCTACCTACACTGGTTCCAGAAAGGATTTAAAGCGCATACATGTCTATATAAAATGTAGCAAGTTAGCAAGTACGGTCTTGCAATTCTCTTTTTGTTCCCCTCTACCATGTACAAAATGCAGTTCTAGGTACTCCAAAGGTTTACAAAGACAAGAATATATCCTTGAATTCCTGACCTAAAGAAATTCTCAACCGAGTAGACTAGCACAAGCCCCCATTACTTACTATGACATGTTTCAGACAGAGGAATCACATGAAGACATGAAGACAGGAAGGCAGGCTTATGCTTGGAGTGTCTATAGAGCAATGATTTCTTCACATATCTAAGGTTATTATTTTGTTTTGTGTAGAGCCAATAGAGTACCATGTCCTTCATTTCTTTTGAACATAGATAAACAAAAAGTTTTCCACTTTCAGTATGTTCCAGGGACTTGTGAGCCAACTGGAAATCTGATGGTTTTTTTTTTTCTTTGGTTTATATTAACATAAATGTGCTGGTCTTACAGTGAAAAATGTTTCGGTAAAACTGCTGCTTTGGTCAAATTAAAGCTGGATTTGCAAAGCTGGAGCAGGAATACAACAGTCAAACAAATATTATAACATAGTGTGTGCGCCTCTGTCACTAAAGAGACTAGGTGAAGAATTAGGGATGGGTAATCACACATTTCTATATTACTCTCAAAATATCTAACCACACACCCTTTGGAGGGCCAGTAGATCTCCCCCTGTATCACCATTTGTGGAGCAGTATGACATCTAAACATGTTGGTGATGCGATGTTTTTATATGTTACAATGTACCCCCAAAGAGAGCTAAACTTTCTGCAAAAGAGATTTTGACAGGTGGTGGTGTTTTCCTAGAACCATTTCCATAATCCTAAAGTGCCCCCAAGGAACCAGAAGGCACTGGCTTTGAAGTCCACTATTATACTATCTGTCATCTGTAAAGAAGAGCCTGGCCCTAGGATATGAGATATAGCACAGACACGGCTTGTGTTAAGCAAAGACCTCATAAATAAGAATGCAATAAAATGGGCCGTAGTGCCTTAATTCCCATTGCCATTCTGGGTTTGAGCGTCGAGCCAAGCCAAACAAAGACAATCAGAGGAGGGCATTGGCTGACTGGGTTGTATATTAAAAAACAACAACTCTAAGCTACCATTTCAGTTGCTGCTTAAAAAGTAATAAAAGCAATGATTATACATATTTATTTACCATTGCTTAAAAATAATAAAGGAGACATTTGTGCTGGAAAAAATATAAATGGTACATCCAGTGACAGCTATTTAAACACGAATCCAGAAACAACACTGAGATTAGCAGTACATATGACATGGCCATCTAAAAATATAAAGTGCCCTGAAATCTAGTGACCAGCATATAGATAGAAATACTACTTCACAGTTTTGTGCTTCTAAAAAGCCAGCTTAATGCAATGATGCTTTAAATTACATCTATCTGAAATAGCTTCAAAGTAGGTGTTGCTGAACATGCTAGTAACTCTGGAAGGAAAAGGGACACTGGCATGTCTCAGATGCCTGCGTGGGACTGTGGCAGCTAGCAGCAGCAGGAAATAAAGGGGGACAGAAAACAGACAGGCCCTGCTCAGAATTTGGGAGAACGCTTTTATAAATCATCTGACCTGTTGAACTCTAGGCCCCTTTCCACCTTGACCTTTGAGACCTGCATCACCCTGGATGCTTCCTGACCTTCTGGTTTTAACATACTGGTGGTTCCCATTCTAAATCCCTCCTATCCTGAACCCTGCTCCCCTCCAGACCCCAAATCCTGACCCTGTAAATGGGCCTGTTCACATCCTGCTGAGTCTTCATCCTAACCGAAGGAAGATTCTAACCTTGTATGATCAACAGGTGCAAATAGTCACTAAAAATTTTTATTCGAAAATTTTTATCTCACACCTCAAGATAATACACAAAAGAAGCTAAAACCGGAGCGAGTTTAAAGCCGCCCAGTAAAGAAATCTCTAAATTTGTTGCTACACAATACAGAGAACATGCAAAGACATCTGAATGTTTATGGTCTTAGGAGACAGTGGCCAGAAAAGGACTGATTTTTCGCTTACATATTCACACAATAAAATAATGTTTCACCAACATCAGTTCAGCCTCAGAACCATTTGTAAAAAAGGCACTATTGTAACTTCATTCTGAGTGATGGATATACAGATGTTCACTCCACTATTTTATCTACTTTTGTGGGTATTAAAATTTTTTACTAAAAAATTTACCAAAACCTATCAAATGGTATGTTTTAAAAGAGTGATTCAAGGTATATGAATTATATCTCAAGAAGACAAAAAAAAAATATGCTTTCCAGGGGAGATGGGAGAAATTCAGGCACCAGACAAACAAAATCACTTGTCCAAGGCCAAAGAGGACACCCATGGAAAAATGTACAAATGTGCACAAAATCTAAAGCAGCACTTTATTCTCTCCAGTTATTCAATTAAGGAGAGAAATTCATGACAAAATCCTTTTACTCCCATGGTTTAAAATGAAAAAAATGCAGACACTCCACCAAAATGGAGTTCAAGAGAAAGCCTACAGCTTTTGGTAACTTTGCATGAATAGAAGTGGGTCTTCTCTAGCTCATTTATCCTTTAATAGCTTGGTTTTACCTCAAAACTGAAAAGAACAAAATATCAGCTTCATGAATAGAGCTAAAAAATAAGGCTCTAAAAAAGATGGAAACTGAGGCACAGTAAAGAAAGGAGGAACACTGGATGGTAGAGGAAGGGAAGGAGGCTTGTCGTCACTGCAGAGGGGTCAGGATGAGTAAGGTCTTATATTTTAATAGTAGTTAAGAAAAATAAAGGAAATGATTCCCCTCAAATGATACCACGATTAGGAAGCTAAAATATCTGAGTAACATGGGGGGGAAGTATCGTTTCTTCTCACATCACAAAAAAAGAAAGGCAACCCAAATCCCCAGAATAGACAGACAAGCTAGACGGAGAAACAAATGAAAAGGTGATGTGATTTTCAGTAACTGTGAAATGTAAGAAAAGAGAATCCATTTGATCTTAGTGCTTTGAACATTCTCCCTAAAAACCACAGGTTTGGTTACACAGAATTGCATTTCTTCCTCTAGTTTCCAATGTATAGAATAAGACTCTAGACAAAGCAAGGCAAGCTTACCTATAATAACATCAAAATGTGTTATAAATGTAGGAACAGAGCTGATGGAGTTCGGAAGTTAGAGTGGGGAAGAAGTCGAGAATAACTTGAATACAGCTGAACAAAATAATTGCATAACAAATGAACACATTAAAGACATTTTACCATCAAAAATATGAACCCAATGGATATGGCAATTTCCTACTTCAATCCAGATGGTCAAATTCCAACTCGGTTGGCATTCAGGCAATCTTAGGTCCTTGCTTCAGTGCTAGAAAATAAACTAAATACAGCCAAACAGGCTTCAAGGAAGCTCAACCAAGCTCTTTACTTCTAGGGCATGTTTCTATTAGTAAAAATAAAGTAAAAAGAAGCAGTGAATGTCCTGGCCTTGAGTATAACAGATGGACTCCCTATTTTCAGCTAGAATAAGAATAAAGATAGCCACTTCTTAAATAACAGCAAATCTGTTAGCACCAACTTTTTAAGCCTTAATTTGAACATACAATGTGCAATTATAAAACTCGAGAAAGAACTGTCTCCAAAATTATTTAACAGCATTCCTAGGCTTTAAATGGAGAGTCTCTTACAATATAGTAGATAGTTTAATACGCATTGAAAAGATTCTTAACTAAGTCTGGTCAATGTACTTCAAATGCACCTCAAATAGGTACCTCAAAATTTTAAAAATATACATTGTGTTAGGTATTAGTAAGAATTACTTTAAAGAATGGACATTTTAAGCTTTTCATATTTGTAGTTTACGCTGCATATAAGAAAAGCAGGAACACTAACACAGATGGACAGTTAGAGACTCTGAGCAGTGGTCTTACCCCTTCCCTACATTTTCTTAGGGAAATTCTTTTGTTTGTTTGCTGGGGACTTTGTAGAAATAAGCAGTCTTAGGGCACTTCCACCATTTCCCTCTCAAGTCTTTCTTATTCTACCCAGGAGGAAATCTGGGCATTATTAAATCCTCACTCCTACACATCCTCCTAGGGGACTCGTTAAAATGGAAAACTGTGGATATGGAAAGGAAGTGGCTGCAGCCTAAAATTTAAATTTACAGGAAAATTAGTACTATGCCAATTAGATATAATAAGTTGACATAGTAACTTGGATGTAGTAACTTCAATAGCATATACACTATATTAAATATAGTAAGTTGGATAGTAACTCGGGCAGAGCCAACATGGAAGCAGTTCCTTTGACATAAGAAAAGATTCCTGCTTCTTTGGGATGATGTATAGACTGCAAATCAGGGAAGATGCTGTCTTAAGTACTTTGGAAACCATTTAACAATGGTGGTATACTACTTACAAGTGACTCTAAAAAATTCTAGATAACACCTTGACAGATTTATTCTTTTTCCTTTTTTTCTTTTAAGAGACGGGTCTTGCTATGCTGCTTGGGCTGGAGTGCAGTAGCAATTCACAGGATCGATTCCAGTACTGATCAGCATAGGAATTTTGACTTGCTCCATTTCCCACCTAGGCTGGTTCCCCCCTCCTTAGGCAACCTGGTGGTCCCTGGCTCCTGGGAGGTCACCATATTGATGTCAAAATTAGTGCAGACACCTGATGGGCATAGCACACTGCAGCCCAGAATGCCCGGGCTCTTGTGGTCCTCCCTCCTTGGCCTCCAGAGTAGTTGGGAAAACAGAGGCATGCCACCCCACCCAGCCACTAATTCTTAATATAAATCCTTGAAGATAATCAAATGGCACTAGATTTAAAATCAAAAAACCAGACTAGGCATGTTGGCTCATGGTTGTAATCCCAACACTTTGGGAGGCCAAGGCAGGAGCATCACTTGAGCCCAGGAGTTCTAGACCACACTGGGCCACAGAGCAAGACTCCACCTCTACAAAAAATAGAAAAAATTAGCCAGGTGTGGTGATGCACACCTGTAGCCCCAGCTACTCCAGAGGCTGAGGCAGGAGGATCACTTGAGCCTGGGAGTTTGAGGCTGCAGTGAAATATGATGATGTCACTGCACTCTAGCCCAGCAACAGAGAACAGCCCAGACTCAAAAAATAAATAAATAGATAAATAAACAAACAAATAAATAAAATCAAAAGCTCTGCCAATAACTGAGAAGAAATATGTACAACATATGTCAGAAAAATGGTTAATATCTTCAGGAGGAGAAAGGGAGGGACATTCCCCTGTCCCTACACATACCTGTAAAAAATCAGCGAGTTCACAAAAGGAAGTATACAGAAAAAGGTCAGATTTATTACTAATGAAACTCATGTAACTGAGATTCCTTTTGTTCCCCGAAAATAAATGACAGAAATTGTTTTAAATTAAAATCCAGAAATGGTGAGGCCACCATTACAAACTGCTAGTGGAAGTTCAAAATAATACAGCCTTTTAGGAAAACAATTTGGCAATATGTCTTTAAATTATGGTACATTCATTGATTGGAATATTATCCAGTCAGAAAAAGAGTCCTGTAGAAGTTTTTAGAGTCATGGAGAGTTGCTTATGAAAAACTATAACAAAACATAAGTACAGAATAATTAGTTTTTTTTCTAGTATATGAATCATAATCTGGTCATAATTTATGGACTTCCTATATACAATAAGAATTTTTAGGGTAAAGTAGATTGTTCCAACCCTTAATTCTATAGGGTTTGTTAATTTTGGTAGAAAGCTAGCTTTAAATCTCAAGCTGATTTTCTTCTAATGAATTATGAATGCTCTATGATAAATCAAAAAGTATTGTGAGTGCAGCAGCACCCACCTATAATCCTAGCTACTGTGGAGGCTGAGGCAGAAGGGTCACTTGAGCCCAGGAGGTCAAGACCATCCTAGGAAACATAGCACGACCCTGTTTAAAAAAAACAAAAGGACTCTATTTTTAGATTTTGCAGTATAAAATAAAGGCTCCACTAAGTATTCTTTAAATCTGATTATTTTTGATCACAGGGGGTTTATTGTAATTATCACCTTCATTGCTACTACTAAAAAGTAGTATACTTTAAAAGTTATAATTATATGTGAGGGTATAAGCAGTAGCACTAATATGGTTAAAGCAAAACTAAAACAACTTCAAGGTAATTTGCCTAAAAGTGAAGATTTAGAATAGCTTTTAGAATTAAAAATTTATGGCCTACTGGTGTTGATTTGGGGGCAATGGAACTTCAATATTATTAGGGTTCTAGACAACGTGCCGTATTTAAATGGAAGAGCTCCCATAGATAAGTGGCTCAATTAGCTATTAAAGGTGCCATATATCTTAGAACTCAAGAAAACTAAAGGTCAATAGTAGAACCACTTGTACTTTTTGAAGCTCAAACTGTCAGCCTCAGACACACTGCCAGATTTCTTGCATAAATTAAATATAACCATCTTGGATCTTTCTGGGAAATAGTTTGTTTTTTAAACTCAATTCTAAACCAGTCCAAGTGATGGATAAGAAATATTTTAGTTCTTTGTCTTCTCTTTATTTTTTTTTTCTCTAAAGCATGAGGAGTTCTTATACCTCTATAAATCAAATCAATCCTCTTTCAAAACTTTTCCAGGGAATTAACTGTGTTAGTCAATAATACACCTCAAAAACAAAAACCTTAAAGCGTGTGTTAAAGATCAGGCCTGGGCGAGGCTGTCAGCTGCAGCTGCCTCCTGGTTCCCCCAACACAGATCCTTAGCTGTAGGGGTTGACAGGCAGGAGAGAGGAAAGACGCTGGGAAATGGTGACAGCATGGCTCTGCTTCTCAGTCTTGCCACATGAACAAGGTCTAACCTCCAGAAAAAGAGGGGCTGATGTGAAAGGAAAAAAAGCTGCTTTCTGGAGGGACTTTGCAAAACATAAAAACATACAGGTTTGGGAACCTAAGAGAAAGTGAGACAAGAAGTTGGCAGAAGATTCTCATTTCTGTAGATACCGACAGGAATGGAGCCCCTACTGGCAACCGAAGTTGGCCTCTTGGGAGGCCAAAAGACATCCCTTGGTCACAGAGGCAGAGGTTTCATGATGGGACCACAGTTCCGTTGTTATATGTCTGCCTCATTATGGGTCACTCCCCAGAGAAGAAGGCAGTATGAACTCACAATGAAGCATTTCTGCTTTGGAGTTAAACAGACTGGGTTTAAATCAAAGGAAAATAAAAGTTTTCTTCTATCTCACTAGCCATTTATTCTCAGGCACTGTTTCTATGTCTTCCTTCTCTGTTCAACCTCTAAACTTTAGAGCCATATTCCTCAACCACGTGGGAAGAAGGACTAGGTATTGTTTTATTTCTAATCCACTGCAGACAGACACTACTATAAAATGCAATATAAATGAATTACCAAAATGATGAAATCAAAGGCATACCAAATGTAAGTGACCCTTTGCTACAGTTGCTATAAAAGTTTCTTGGTCTGCACCTGTAGTCTCAGCTAATCAGGAAGCTGAGGCAGGAGGATTGCTTGAGCCCAGGAGTTCAAGACCAGCCTGGGTAACACACAGAGACCCCCATTTCAAAAAACAGAAATACTTAAAAAGAAGTTTCTAATGCTTACTCTCAATTTCTGTTTTTATTACAGCAGGGACAGCAAGCAGGATATGGAGTAGCACCAGGCTGTGGACTGCCTTTGCCCAGCATCGTTCTAGAGAATGCGGCTCCATCTCTATGCCCTTCCTAGCTGACAAATCCCCAATTTGCAGCTCCTGCCTTGACTCTGCCCTGAGATAGAGACTTGGGTGTCCAGCTGCTTGCCTGACTACCTCTCTTGGGTGTCTCCGAGGCATCTCAAATTAGCACATGCAAACAGAACTCTGGATGTGATCCCTACCCCAAAACCTCTTCTCTCTATCATTCCATCTCCCCAGACAGGGAGAAACAGCACCACAATCCTCCCCCTCCTCCCTAGGTACTCTCTCTCCCTCAGTCTTCACTCCACCAGCAATTCCTGTCAATCCGCCTCCAAAATATGCGATGAATTTATCTGTTCATCCTCCCTCCAACACCCCACCCTCCTCCAAGCCACCATCCTCCTTCCCCTATATCATTAAAAAAAGGGTCTATTCTCTTAACTACAACGTCTCTCACTGCCTGACACACAGTGAGGACGCAATAAATGGTAGCTTAAAAATGTTGCCTTTCTAAGTACAATGAATACAATTAAAACAAGTATATAAATCTCTAATGCAAGTAAGATTTCTACTCAAGATGAGAGACTCCAAAACAGCAGAAGAGATCTCTCAAAAGTCTTTATATATATAATATAAATTATACACATATATTCTATATATCGACAAATTATAGTTGTATATATTTTGGGGTACAAAGCAGTGTTATGATTTTTAAATACAATTCAAAAAGATTAAATTAAGCTAATTAACATAGCCATCACCTCAAACATTTAATAATTTTTGTGATGAGAACATTAGAAATTTATTCTCTTAGTGATCCTGAAATGTACAGAACTCAATTATTAGCTATATTCACCATGCTGTGCCATTGACCTAAAAAAAAATCAAACTTATTCCTCCTGTCTGAGGCTCGGACCCTTTGACTATCACTTCCCTTTCCCCCCACCCCCCGGCCTCTGTAACCACCATTCTACTCTCTGCTTCTATGAGTTCAATGGTTTTAGATTCCACGTATAAGTGAGAACATGTAGTATTTGTCTTTCTGCGTTTGGCTTATCTCACTTAGCATAATGTTCTCCAGTTCCATCCACATTGTCACAAATGACAGAATTTCTTCCTTTTTTAAGGCTGGATAGTATTCCACCATGATTGAACACCATGTTTACTTTATCTGTTCATCCCTTGGTGAACACTTAGGTTGAGTCCGTAACGTGGCTATTGTGAATAGTGCTGCAATGAACATGGGAGGGCAGACACCTCTTTGACGTACTGATTTCAAATCTTTCAGGTAAATACGCAGAAGTAGGACTGCTGGAATATATGGTAGTTTTAGTTTTAGTTTTATAAGGAAACTCCATACCATTCTCTATAATGGTTATACTAATTTACATTCCCACCAACAGTGTACGAGAAGGGCTCCCTTTCCTCCACATCCTCGCCAACACTTGTTATCTTCTGTCTTTTTGATAATACCCATTCTAACAAGTATGAGGTGATCGCTCATTGTCATTTTCATTAGCATCTCCCTAATGATTAGTGATGCTGAGCATTCTTTCATCTATCTGGTAGCCATTTATGTCTTCTTTTGAGAAATGTCTACTCAGCTCCCTTGCCCATTTCTTAATTAAAGTATTTGCTTTCTTTCCATAGAGGTGTTTGATTTCCTTATATATTTTGGATATAATCCCTCACCAGATGTATGGCTTGCAGATATTTTTCTCTCAATCCATAGGTTGTCTATTTGCTCTGTTAATTGTTTCATTTGATGTGCAGAAGGAAGAGTCTTCACAGCATAAATGATGGACCTTAAAACAGACACTATTTTGTCAGAAATTGGGGAAGAAAAGGACATTCCAGTTGGAAATAGAGTCAAAGTTGTATCTGGGAAAGAAGTACAGTCTAGCTTGACTTAGGCAAAGGTTTCAAAGATAGAAAAGTGAAGTGGGTCATCCAGGTGACAAGGAGCCTTGAATGCCGAGGTTGAGGAACCTGAGGGCAACTTCAAAAGGCCACTGGGGGCATGGAAGCTTTTTGCACAGGGGAGCCAGGCAATCAGGCCAAGCTGTAGAAGATTAATTTGGCAGTGATACACAGAATGGACTAGAAAGGGCAGAGAGGAGTGATATTGACAACAGTTGTCCATATGTACAAATGACCCAGTTTTCAATTCTAATTGCTTCCTCTTTATATTTTTGAAATTCAAGAAAACAATTCCATGAAATTCATTACTTAAGATCCATTGAAAACCATGGCATGATCACACGTGAACTGCTGAACTACCAGAACGATGGGGAAAATGACAAACCATGTGAACTCCTGTGCTTGAATAATTCTCATTTTAATGGGAATCATGAACTACGTTTGGAGAATTAGGCTGGCTACATTTATCTCTATTATTTTCCAGTTCTTAAAAAGCACACATAGTGGTAAACAGACATAAAATTAGGTGTTATCTCTGGTTGGTCAGCTTGCACTATGCAATGTATACCAAAGTGACTCAGGAGGAAAAACGCAGTTCAATTCTGCAATTATGTTTCTACTGTCAGATATACAGAGATTGGTGCAGAGACAACAATGAAAACGTCATCTGTGCATGTTTTAATATAGCCCCAGGCCTTTGGAAGTTGCGTCTGGTGTGTGCGCCTGTCTCTCTGCTCTGTTATGTGTATGCATGTCCCGTAAATTCACCTCCTCCCTCCATTTTGCCTGCTTTCAAAAAGATTAAAACATGCTGGTGTGTATCACAAAAGACCATGCAAGGACAGCAGCTGAGATTTTTGACAGCAGGCATATCTGCACGTAATCTCTGTCCCAGAGGATTTGTCTCCAGCTCAAACAACATGCTAGAATTACGACTGCCTAATCATTTAATTGATGTACCATTCCAAAATTCATGGGTATACCGAAAATATGATTTATCGTCAGACATTTTGATTTCTAAACTTAGTCACATATTTCACGGGGTGGTTATCTCATTTCACAGCCTTTCCTTTCTGAAACCAGAGAAGGAAGGGGTTTGCCTTCCTCTAGTATTTATTCTTCTGGACTGTATCAAGTGCTTTAAGCCTAAAGTTAGGCAACAACTGCCCATTACGTATTGGCTACATTTGTTTCTTTCTTGATTCAACAATACAAGTGATCTGGGGTACAGGATATACTCTTTGCTAGCTACAAATTCTAACACAGCTAAATTTTATTCATACAGTTTTTCACAAATTATAACGACACACACACACACACACACACACACACCCCACACAGGGCAGGGACTAGGGTGATAGGAGTGAAGTACCTGGGATACTAAGTTAAGGGTCCCGGACACTCTCGGGGTCATGTCTTGCTCCCTTTGCCCTAGACCTGGCCCTGCCAACACACACACACACATACACCACAAAACCCAAAGATGACCAAAATAAACAAGCCCAAAGCCACAGATTAGAGGTTCTCATGATTTCTTTAAAAGTATACTCTGCTCAGGTCAATATTTAACTGAGTGGGTTCATCTGCTCAAAACCTTGCAATGGTTGCCACGTACTCAGAGTCAAAGCCAATGTCCTTAGGGTGGTTCACAAGACAGCACAAGACTGATTCCCCCATCCCCCTCTCTCCTTGACTGCGGTTCCTACTGGCCTCACTGTGCCTTAAACACCCCAAGCATGTCCCTGACCTGGGGCCTTTGCAGTTGCTCTTCCCTCCAGGGGAATGCTCTTCCCCCAAACGCCCGCATGGCTTGCCTCCTCCACGCCTTCTCTCTGCTTAAACGTCATCTGCTCAATGAAGCCTCCCCTGATCACCCCCATCCCAGACCTTCCACCCCCATCCCTGCTTCATCTTCTCCAGAGCACTCATCACCATCTGATATGCTGTGTATTTTACTTATTTATATTCCATAAATATAATTTTTACATAAATAAAATAAAAACTCAAAATATAAGCTCCCTAGTAAGCTCCTATTGGCAAGGATTTTTTAAAAAATCTTTTTGTGCACTGTTGCAGCACTTCAAAGACAGCAGGTGCCTAATAAATATTTGTGGGATGAATGTACTAGGTGTTAGGCATACAGAGATGACTAAGATACTGCTCCTACCATTCAGGTAGGAACAGTATCCATGAATATTGCTCCCAAATAAAGTCAAGACTGTCAAATGATCTTCACTAGGGTATCTGACAGTCTGGTGATGCAGTTAACTTTAGTGAATCATTGCCAACCCTTCTTCAGAGAAGTAAATTCAAACACCCTCCATAATAAGTGCACATATATGAATAATCTAGTTTAAGCAGAACACAAAACCCAAAGAAAGATTAGGAAATGCATTTAAAAAGGAAAGCTTAGAAAAGTAAAAATACTGTTGATAATAGTCTCAACAAAATTGAAGGTGGAAAGAAGATATCCCTTCGGCCATAGCTTTATTTGTTAATGTTCATAACCTCCAAAAGCATTCTATTGAATTTAAAAAATATATTACACATGACAACTTCCTACAAAACATCTTTCTCCCAGCATTCTACAATGAAATATGTTTCCACTAAAATATCTTCCCTTTTTTATGACCTAATCAAACAGTAGATAGTAAAAATAATTTTTCAAAAAAAATTGTCCTAACAGGCATTAAAGTCATATTTTATAGATTTCATTTAACATCCCAACATCAAAATATTCATAAAGAATATTTTTCCTGCAATGAATAATACAAAAGTAGAAGTGATTATGTTTACTATAAAAACAGCCAATGACTGTGTAAGAGTTTTTTCCCTTGACTTCTCTATTCATATTTAATAATTCCTTTTCTTAATTGAGTAGGATGTTGCATGATTTGTCTATCATGATTCTGAAGTCTGAAATGCTTGATGGAGAATCTGCCTTAACTACCAAATTTATCAAAAGGAAGAGAAAGGAAAACATACAGTCATTGATGCATTACTGCAAAGTCAACAAGCGCTACTCTGAATGAATACCCAAACAGGTAATCCTCATTTCCCAAATTTGCATTTTCTCTTTGCCAAATAAATGTGTGGGTTTTTTTGTTGTTGTTGTTGTTTTGTTTTTTTGTGTTTTTTTTTTTTTTTGGCACCAGAAACAACATTAGGAGGCATGGAAAAAACAAAGAAGAATGTACTGATATTTTTCTAGTCCTTTCTATTCCATACAAAAGATGGCATTTACATTCTTTTATAAGTTAGACATGATAGTCTTAATAGTAAGCCTTATTAGTCAATACTTCTAAATAAATTTATTTAATAAACTTAATGAACATCATATGACACTTTCCAAGAATAAAATAGGCCCTCCATTAGTGCTATGTTTGGGCGCCTTTAACCAGAACATGTTATAAGCATCATCAAAAAGGCTGTATACAACAAACAAACTCATGCGGAGGGGGAAAGCAGAAGGACAATGAATATAAGTACTCTTTTTCACTAATAAACTTTTCATTTTTGTTGGCTTGAGAACACCAAACCCATGGCAGGCTGCTCAGAAATTGCCTCAGCTCTCCTAGTAAACCAGGAGTGTATTTAATCACATCATGCAAAGGCAAAAGTGATAAACAGCCCAAAATTTTAGTGCCATGACTGAGGATGGCAGCCAGCCCTTCCCCAACCCCTCTGCCCAAGTAACGTTACATAAGAGACTACCAGTCTCTGCTTCTGTCTCTTGAAACTCCAGCCAAGATGAAGCATTACAGAAATTTAGTCATATAAAATTGAGTCATCTGATTTGGAAATTCATTTTTAGTTTCAGGACTTGGAAGTGGAAGAGTCTTCCAAGATCATGTAGGGAATAGGTAGGAATAGGGAACGGGGACTGGGGCTCCAAGAAGTGTGCCCCAGTGTCGTATGGTGTGCCCACAGTCACACAGCTGGAGGGGAAGAGCTCAAGTTAAAACTCCAGTCTCCTAACTTCTTGTCCAACTCTTTCCACTAGAATATACTGCCTCCTGTTAGGCATCTGCCATTTTGATTGTTTTTATATTAAGTAGGGACTTTTGGACTCAACATTAAAAAGAATTAACTTTCAAGCTTTATTTTTTAACTGAGAGTAACCAGTGATCATGGATAAGAATAAATAATCCAGCCTTTGGGATACATATCAACATCAGACTATTTTGTGATTGTCTTGACCTAAAATCAATTCTTATTGTCAATCATTCTGGAAAAAATTAATCCTGTAACAGCCAATGAGGCTGGCTTTAAATGAAGTGAGGGGAAGTAAATATTCTTTTTTCTCTCAGCTAGAAGTTATCTGTCCCTTGGTAAAAATAAAGGGAAACATCTACAACATTTTATAGTGCTGGAGAAATAAGCTGCTCCCAGCAAGGCAGAGACCATATGGGGGCAAGGCAGGAAGCAGCGCAGGAAGAGAGTCTAGGGCAAGTCACCCACAGAGGGGTGTTTGAGGAATCCTGTGGACCATGCTCTCTTTCTGTTATCTCTGAACTATCAGTAAAGCCCCATAAAAACTTATAGATTCATACTTATGGCTATGCTCTAAAAATCTCAAGATATATGCACAAAGATGTTCAGAGTAGCATTGTCTATAAAAACAAACAAGCAAAGTATCTATCAATAAGGGACTATTAGAACAGGTATGGTGCAACCATATGATTGAACACTATGAAATCATAAAAAATGAGCTATAGCTGTATGTACTAATATGGAAGATCTCAAGACATATGTGGAAAAAAGCAAAGTAGTTTTTCTTAAAAGGTAAGTAGGTAGACAGTAGTTGTATAGGTGGATGAAGGGATCTATTTTAGTGTCCTAGTATATATATAACTTTTCTCTAGAAGGGAATTTCCAGAAACTGTCCAGTTTCTACTTGGACAAAGAGGTGTTGGCATGCAGACGTTAACCCAACTCATTGTGTTCTTTGGTGGACTGGGTTCTGGAAGGAGCTAAGCTTTTCATTTGTGTTATTTAAATGTTTCTGTTTGGGGAGATAGAGAGAAGAGCTTTCACTTTTCATTTATGTTATTTAAATTGTTCTGTTTTAATTTAACTGTATGTGTACATTACTCTTTTATGTCAAAATGAGTTTCCTTGGAGAGTGAGATTACAGCTTTTAGGATTAGAAAGGAATTTGTTTTCTAAGTCACACCTTGGTCTCAAGGGGAAAAGCCTCTGGCCATGCTTGGCTCAAACCAATTCAGGGAGACTAGTGGCTAGACGGGGTGGGGGTGAGAGAGGTGACCAGAGGCCCCAGCAAAACATCAGTCCTGTGAACGCTGTCTACACTAGGCATAGTTTCTGCAAAGAGGGATGCTAGACAGAAGAACCTACACAGCTCATTCCTAGACACCTGTGAGATAATACCTCAGGAAACTCTTAGTGGCAAGAGGGGTGCCACTGTCCAATCAGAGCAACCATATCACAATGGTTAGCTTAGCTCCTTCCAGAACCCAGCCCACTGACAAACACAATGGATTGGATTAGAACCTGCATGGCAAACCCTCCTTGTCCAAGTAGGAAAAAACACAATTGTGTCTCTGATCAGGTTTAAGAGCACAGGCATATGAGGAAAGCAACTTCTAAGTCATGTCTAATTTAATGCACTTCAATTAAAAGGACAGAGGGATTCCTAGGAGAGAAGCTTCTCTCCTTACCCCTTCACCCATTTTTTGTACATGTTTACTCCATCAAACTGTGAATTTCTTAGATGGCAACCTCCTTCTCCCAATTCTTTCAGTAATGTTTCCTTAATGGTCTACTCAGTTTCCGGTCCTGGGGCAGGCTAGCATCCAGGAACACACATGGAACACTTGGTCCCTGGCTTCACAGAATTCACAGTAAGGAAGGGGACAAGGCCACCTAGACAGACATCTCTCTACAGTTCAGTGTGCTAGACGCTAAAATGAAAAAGTCTTGGCACAGCGTTGGGGTGGGTAGGGGGGAAGTATAGCTGTGAGAGTAAGAACAGTTGTACGACCAAGTTCAAAGTGAATTTATTAGCAGAGAGTCCGGGGAAAGGATGCCTCCAAAACAAAGCCCTGATTGAATCAAAGGGACTCAGAGAGCCAGGGCAGGCTAATCTCCAAGAACCACTAACAAAATGTTCGCTTAAACCAAGTGTTCTGAACACTAGCACACATCTATCTTTATTTCAGTGTTAATCCCTGTGGACAGCTTTGTTATAGAGGGAGAAAATGCTGTTATAAATGAGTTAATTAAACTGCCAGGTCTAGTCCAGCCCTGGGTGCTTCTCTGTCCTCCTCCCAGCAGTCGGTTCTCCTCAGTGTCTGGGAGCAAAGCACACCCACTGGGTTCCCTCTTTCTCTATGGTAAAGGTGTGACAGTGTCATGGGGTAGCCTAATGTTAACCAGAACTTAGTGTCATCCCTACACCCATCCAGAAAAGAGACACAGCCTCTGGCCAGACTATCCTAAGGAGTGGGAATGTTGCAGAAGGCAGGAACAAAAGGGAGTGACTACGGCCTTTCAATTTCAGATATTCCAGATATCAAGCCAAGGTCCAATGTGGCCTCTCTACTCATTCCTGCATCCTTTGCACGTGGTCCTAAAAACCCTCCATACACATTTGCAGAACGAGTGCATGGATATCACCCTCAGCACTTGTCCAGCCTGCTTTGTAAAGACAGGAAAAGTTCATTGAGGTCCTCAGGTAAGCCACGACACTGACACTGCCAAAGTTTCCGCCAGGCTTTCAAAGCCACCTCTGTTGTATCCCACACCTGTCTCTGCCTTTGCCCCTGTTGTCTGCTGACTGAACTTTCCTGGTACAGGTGGCGGGTTCAAGCCAGCTCTGCTGGGGCCTTGTGAGAATTACAAGCCAGAACGCTGAATGTGCTATTTTTAACCACACAGAGATCTTTTATTTTTGTGTAGTTAAATGTATCTACCTTTTCTTTCATGACTTTCAGGCTTCATATCATGACTATCAAGCTATGTTTACAAGGTCAGGACACTCTCAGGTTATAAATTCAATTGTGTTTTCTTCTAGGACTTCTATTGTTCATTTATTTTTACACTTAATTATTGAATACATTAGGAATTTTGTGCATGTGTATCTATAAGAAATTAAGAAAAGGATCCAGATTAATTTTTTCTAAACAGTTAGCCAGTTGCCCCAACCTCAGTTACTGGGGCATCTTTCTTCTCGCACTGATTTTAAAATGCCACCTTTACTATAAATAAATCCCATATACATTTGTTCACTGCACTATAATATTTTCCATTACTCTAATTTTTCTCCAATACTAAACTACTTTAATGATTGCAGTTGCATATTATGTTTTAATATCTGGTAAGGCAAATCTCCCTTAATTATACTTCATTTTTTTAGAATTTCATATATTCCATTTTGTAAAATGAATAATAGCATCATTTTGCCATGTCCCCCCAAAAGATCTTGCGGGCATTTTAATTGAGATTTCATTCCTTTTATGGAGAGATTTAGGGGAAATGAACATTTTTACAATAATGTGTCTTATTATTCAAGAGGATAGTACATCTCTCCAATGATGGAATAATGACTTAAATCTTTTATGCTCCTCAGCATAGTTTTTTTTTTTTTTTTTTTAGAGACAGGGTCTCACTCTGTTGCCCAGGCTGGAGTGCAGTGACCCGTATAACCTCAAACTCGTGGACTCAAGTGATCCTCCTGCCTCAGCCTCCCAGGTAGCTGGGACTACAGGCATGTGCCACCATGCTCGGCTAATTTTTCTATTTTTTGTAGAGATGGCATCTTGCTATGTTGCCCAGGCTGGTCTCAAACTCCTGGCCTCAAGTGATCCTCCCACTTTGGCCTCCCAAAGTTCTGGGATTATAGGCATGAGCTACCACACCTGGCCACTCAGTATAATTCTTAAATTTTCCTCATATTGTTCCTGTAGGTTACATTTAACTTCAAATGTTTTATTCTTAGGCTGAGGCAGGAAGATCGCCTGAGCCTAGGAGTTTGAATCTGCAGTGAGCTATGATCATGCCACTACTGCACTCCATCCTGGGCAACAGAGAGTAAGACCCTGTTTCTATAAAAATAAAAAAAAATTATTCTTAATGTTTAATGTTTATTATTTTTTAAATTCTATGTACCATTTCCTGTGCTTGGAATACTTTCCCACCACTTCTCCATTGGGCAAATTCTCCTCATTCTTCATGGCCCCATTCACTTTTTAAAGTCTTCCTTGGCCCCACATCCAATCAGGATAGACCAGTGTCCTCCTGCGACATCTCGTATGTAACACCACCATGCCACTGGTCACGTTTAGTGAGACTTCCGTAGGCAGACCTCTTGCCCTCCTTACACCTGGGAGCTCCGTAAGGAGAGGAGCCAGTGCCCTCTGTGCCCGGCTCCTAGCAAGCACGCAGTGATTACACGCCATAATCACAGAATACGCGTCTTCATATTTCAGTAGCGTTTTTGCAGTGCTAACAATGATAATATTGATAAATGGTAGAAATGGGAATAATGAGATGATGGGGTTATTTTTTTTCCTTAAACACAAGCCATGTTTAAAAATGCAGAAAATTATCCCATAATGAGAAATCATAAATAATTAAGAAATGAAAACCAGATACATTCTTCTCCAGGCATGTATTTCAGCCTCATGTAAAGAGGCCGTGTTGTAACAGTGGATAAAGCATACCCTGTCATTAACAAGACCTGAATTTAAATCCTCGATCCACTACTTATTAGCTAGAATTATCTCAGGCAAGTTTCTTCACTTCTCTATCCCTTATTTTCTCTATGTATAAAATAGGCATAATAAATATCTTCATAGTAGGATGTCAAGAGACATCTCAAATGTCCAGAATGTTTTATTTCCCCCTAGAGCTGCTGTTCTACACTCTTCCTCATCCCAGGACATGACATGCGATCCTCCCAGTTGCTGAAAAAAATTGGACGTATCCAAGATTTCCCTCTTTCTTCTACTCCAAGTTGCCAACCCATCAGCAAGCCCTATAGCAATTCCTTAGAAATATTTCCAGGATCCAATGACTTCCCCCAGGTGCTCTCCCACCATCTGGACAAAGCTGCCACTGTCTCTTGTCTTAACCCTTATAGCAGCGTCCTCAGTGGCCTTCCTGCTTCCACCCTGGCCCCTACAGTCTATTTCCCACATGTTAACTGAGTGATCTTTTTAAACTACATCAAATCATGTCACAGCTCTGCTCAGAACTTTCCAAGGGTCT
Source organism: Lemur catta (assembly GCF_020740605.2). Classification (NCBI taxonomy): domain Eukaryota; kingdom Metazoa; phylum Chordata; class Mammalia; order Primates; family Lemuridae; genus Lemur; species Lemur catta. Next base: position 13,100,200 of record NC_059141.1, on the reverse strand, counting down.
CCTATCCCACTCAGACTAACTCAGAGAAAAACTCAAGTCCTCATAGTGGCCTGCAAGGACCAATTGGACAACTCTCTTCCCCCAACTATCTCTCCCCAACTTCATCTCCATCCCTCTCTTCCTTTCCTCTTTGATCCAGACATGCTGGCCTCCCTGCTGGTGCTAGAACATGCCAGCAAGATAGACCTCAGGGCCTCTGCATTGTTCATCTCACTGCCTAGAAAACTCTTTACTAGCTATGTGGATGACTCCTCACCTCCTTCAGGCCTCTGTCAAAATGTTCCTTTGTCAAAGTGGCCTTCCATTATCACCTCACAGAAAATAGCACCTTGCCCACCCCCTCATCTCTCCAATGCTCTCTCTTCTACTTTTCTTTATTTTCTTCACAGTATTTACTATAGCCCATCATATATTTATTTGGCAAATGGTTGTCACACCCCAACCCTTACTAGGTGTTCGAGTAAGACTTATTGAATGACTGGATAAATTAATACATTCTGAGTACAATTCTGTAATAATCCCATAATTTATATAAAGCATCTAGCGACAGAATAGATTCTCCTAAAATAAGTAGTCACTAAGGAACTGGTGAGAACATTGCCCCATCTCTGATGCCCATGCCCATTACTCACCCAAATGCTTAAATGACTCAGAATAAAGATTTCCTTGTTTTACACAGAACAACAAGAACAAAAAAATCTCCCTGGAATCCATTAGAGATTGCCAAGCTAAACCTCTTTTCCACTTTTCCTTTTGTTTTTACTTTTAAAAATTACGGCTCTTTCCCCTCCCTCCTTCCCCCAGACTCGGGGACTCCTCTCCTTCTGTTCATTCCCACTCGGAGCTGAAACCAGAAATAGCTGTTTACCGCATTGTCCTCATTTCCCTTCATTGTTACCACTCTGTTCTCTGCTGGCTTCCCTGTCGTGGATGTTTTTCCAATGAATTCCCAAAAAGTTGAGAAAGAAAAGCACCAGGAAAGACCCAGGACACAGCCTAAAGTAAAAATAAACTATAGGATATTTTCTTTAGGAAAAACAATTTAAAAATTGACCCTAACACAGTGACATATATAACACCTAATATTATCCTCACATGTAATAATGTTAAAGAGCTGGGGAAAGAACACACTGTACAGAATAAAGAATTAATTTCTTTTAATTTATTAAAAATGTGAATAACAATAATTATGCATGTAGAGCTTTTCCTCTGACAAGCCAATATAAAAAAGGTTATCTAATAAAAAACTAAAATCATATGATCTCTGGTCAATCAGCAAATTAATTTTTGGGTGCCTGACCCACAACCCCTGCTTTCATTTTTATTTTAATGCAGGGCTCAATAATACAAAGGAATTTATAGGTTCATCTGCTAAATAACAGCTTACCCACCCAGTAATTATTTTTTTTAAATGGACAATTTCCTTATTAGTAAATGCAAATTAGATCATTTTCCCAATAAAAGAATATCACATGCTGGAAAAGATAAATCTCCAATACATTGGCAGAAAGTCATCAAGTAGGTTGTGAGTCCAAGAATAACCGTGGGTAAACTGAACTTCACATTTTAAAGCTGCTTTGAAACTGCATTAACTGGAAGAAATAGAGTCACTCCTTTAAAATGACTATGGAGGGACCAAAGGCACTGAGCATTTCTTTTGCACAGTACTTTTTCTCTAGATAATTTACCCCAATAGAAGGAAACTGTCATGCCAATTAACTAAAAAATAAAGAACAGATATTCCAAAAACTCATTTCGGTTTGCCTTTATCCTAAATGTTGTTAGTCTATAATAGTAATTATACCTGAACATACCAGTTTGCCATTTGAGAAAATAGCCAGAAATGTGCTAGATTGAAGGGGAGGAATTAGCCAGCCCAGGATTTAAGTTTACATTTTGATGTAGATAATTTACAATGTAGCCATTACTACAGGCAGATATTCAGCTATTGATCAAAATTCTGTCTTTTAAGACCAAGGAATACGTTGACACCAAAATGCACGCTGGCTAGAAATACTACTAGTTAGAAAAACCATAGGGCCAATTAGCCTAGGATAGTCCCAGTATACACCTGTTGTCCCAGCATCCCATCAGGTTTAACATTTGTCGTAGACAGAAGCATCCCAGGTTGAAAGATAGCTTATGTGGTATATATAAAACACATGTTTAAATGGAGGCAGTAAATGTTGATCAGCCCGTTTGTGCCAGCCTCAATCAACCACAAATTCTAATGCCCTTTAATATTTCTCCACCCAAAAACAATGGCAATCCTCACCCCAGAGTGCTCAATAAATATTTGTTAAATGACTTCATTAATTAGTATATTAGCATCCTTGGCCCAAGAATGAATGGGATTTGGAATAATCTGGATTCTGTAGGAGAGAGGTTCAATAAATACTGGCTGATTGAGTGTCAATGAGAAAGGTTGACAGATTAAAAGAGTTCAACATTGTCCATTATATTGTTGTCTTGCTTGCTGTCAAGACATTTTCAGATAAATCATTGTCAGTTCTGTTCTTGGGAGGAGGGGAGAGAAGAAAGCATATCTTTTCTTAATTGTGGAATCTCTTTTATACCTAACATAAATTGCAACCCACTGACTTCCATTCCATCCTTAATAAGGAGAAAATGTGATAATTCAATTTATACTAGCAAATATGCCAGTTATACTCAAATCCTTTATTTCTATGTTCAATTTTAAGAGCAAAATCAATAATCTTGTTTAATCCACATCAAATCTATTGCTTTCTCTCATAACTTCTTTTCTCTTTCTCTCTCTCACACACACACCCCTTTAAAACAGTTTCCTCTTCAGTTTGTACATGAGTTGGTTTTGGGCCCAGGCTGCTGTGTGTGACAGAATGATGACATTTGAGTTCTAAACCGGGAGGGATTCACAAAGGCAGCAGGTAGCAGACCTTAACTGGTCAGGGGGAAAACAAGAGCAAAAGATGGGAGTGTCCCATCGGAGCCTGCAGGAAGCACAGGCCTTGCTCTATATCCATGAAGCAGAGTCACAAGTGCCTTTTTAACATTGCTACACTGTCACCAAGATGAATGAACAAGATGGGGTGGAGGGGGGGGAAGGCTACAGGAGAAGACCACAAGGCTTTAGAATGTCTCCCAAGAAGTCCTTAAGGAAACTGAACAAAACAGGGGTTTTTTTTGGCACGATCTGCTATGTATGGTTAATGCTGCAGGTTTTAAGAGACAGCCATCCCACTAGACTACCACCGTGAAGGCAACCTGTGCCAGTCCATTCCTTGTGACACTATAAAATTTAACAAGCAGAGACATCTGGATTTTAGATGAAAGGTGTTTGATTATGGACTCTAAGAGGGCTCAATAGGATGGACAGATGGAGGGATGATATTCATAGAGGTTGCTGCTTTAACCAGGGTCAAACACTAACCATTCCCACTCTTTTTCCTTTCCTTGTTCAAGCACATTGGAAACCAGTGATTATGCAGATAATGGCAGCCCCAAGAGGAGAATAGTTCAGGTCTTACTAAGTGTCATCATGTGAATGGAGCATCAAAATTACAAATTATATTGAGGGATTAGTACTACTTATGTCAATTAACACTGATATAGATTAAGTTAGAGAAGAATCTGAAACCACCAGCTCACAAAAAAAGAAACATTTCTCCCATATAAGACAATGAAGACTAATTTACCATCTCAAAGAAAACATTCCATAAAGTTTAAAAAATTTCACCTTTCATATCAAATGGCTCTATTAATTAGTGCTGATTCTTTTCTTCTCTGAGGGAACCAGTAGCGTGCATGTGAAAATAGGATCAGTTAAGAATGCACACTTCTTCCTAGGAGAATGGTCTTGCTCCCACCTCTTGCTGTGGGTCAAACATGGTGCTTGGCTGTTCTGCACGCAGCCTCCCTGTGTGCCAGCGTTCTTGGTGCCGGGATGCTCTGGCGACACGGACAAAACTAAAGGTAAGGCTCATATAGTCTAACTGGCCATATGAAAGGGAACACAAGAGAGGGCTTCTGGCAAGATTTCTACCTAAATAAGAATTGTAGTCAGGATAAAACATAATTTACTACAGCATAATTTGGTGCTAAAATACCATGTCTAATATTGTAGACAGATGAACAATTAGGTATGAGTTATTCTGAACGTACCAAGAACAGAGCTCTCATCTCCTTTCTTTACACCTGTACTTGTCTATTCAGGGAAAACTTTTTTTTTTTTTTTTTTTTTTTTTGAGACAGGGTCTCACTCTGTCACCCAGGCTGGAGTGCAGTGGCCCAATCATGGCTCACTGTAACCTCAAACTCCTGGTCTCAAGCAATCTTACTGCCTTGGCCTCCCAAAATCCTGGGACTACAGGCGTGAGCCACTGTGCCCAGTCTAGGAAAAACTGATGTAAAGGCTCACTAGTCTTCCCTCATTTCCTCTTGTCTTCCCTATTCTTCTTCCCCTTCTGCTGTGATTTGAATGTGTCTGCAGAAGTTCCTATGTTGGAACTAACCCCTAACACAATGGTGTTGAGAGGTGGGACTTTTAAGAGGGGATTAGGTCAGGAAAGCTCTGTCCTCGTGAATGAATTCACGCCTTGCTGCAGGAGTGAGTCAGTCATTTCAGGAGCAGGTTCCTAAAGAGAGGATGAGTCCAGCCCCCTTCCCTCCCTTGCCCACACACTCACGTGCCCTTGCACTTCTGCTATGGGGCAATGCAGCAAGAGGGCTCTCACCAGATGCTGGCACCTTGATACTGGACCTTTCAGCCTCCAGAAATGTGATAGGTAAGTTTCTTTTCTTTATAAATTACCCAGTCCGTGGTATTCTGTTACAGCAACACAAAGTGGACTAAGACACCTTCCCACTGCAAATCTTGTTCTCCCCTCAAACTACACTGACTCCTTCCTCCCGTCGATCCTGAAACTTCCGCTCCTCCCTGTTTTTACGGATGCTGTTCCTTCTGAGAGGAAGGCGTACCTCGCTGTGTTCGGTCTGCCAAATTCCTACTCATCCTTCAAGGTCCAACTCAAATCCCATCTCCTTGGTGGAGTGAAGCTGTCCTCAATCTCTCCGGTTACAGCTAATTGACCTTTCCATACCAGTGCGATCACCCCTCTGTGATAATCTATACCACAGCGTATCATTGTCAGCACATAACTTTCCGCACACACGTGCCACAGTTTGAGTTCCTTTGGGACAGTAAGTAACCTTTCTTTTTTCTATATATATCTAACAGAGTAAGGCAGAGTGTTGAATTAAGTGATGTAAACTTTCAAATAAGATCAGAAAGACATCTGCATAAGTATATTTATGTTCCTAAAATCAGTTATCCAAATAAGAATTTCATTAATCCTTGAGATACACAGACAGACACACACAATGACTTAGTGCCTATAGCTCTAAGAATGGGTCTAAAAATTGGTTTCACTACAAATTCAGGGATATATGTATTGAATGTATAAGTACAGTTGCCTATGGGGAAAAGGGAAGGAAATTAGATAATGGAGATAAAAATATATTAATCAACAAATTAGACAAGAGCGGGGCCTGATGGACCGATGACAGTAGAGCTATAACCTGAAAATTATGATTAACTCAACCTTCTCTACACAAGGCCTCAAAAATAGAAAAATAAATTTAATGCTATTCACAGATACAATGTGGAAACAATTCAACCTTCTGAAAATCTTTTCAGAAACATATGATACTCCCACATGTGAGATAATGATGTCCAAAATTATTTCTCTCATGTAAAAAAAAATCTATTTATTGAATCAGAAACCATATATTTTAAATGCAGAAAAGGACTTCTAGGAAATGTAGTGTTTTGCTGCTTTGATATATTTTTCAATATCAAAATTAATAATGGCTAACTTTGGCTTACAAAGATGTCTTCTCCTTTCTTCAATTTGATAAAAACTGCTTGAGAGTTTTGTAGTCCAAAGAGAGGAAAAACTATAGCTGATACAGGCCAGAAAAACGGCCCCCACATCACACCAAATAAGAACTCTTAGTGTACTAATCCTTATATCACTATGAAGGAAACTGAAAAAGCTAGAATGATGCTTGGGACAAGAGGCACAGAGTTACATGCAAATAAGAGAGAGAAGAAAAAGATGAAGTGGAGGAGCAGAAGTCTCCCTTTTATCAACTAGCAAATACATGTTTGTTGAACCCTACTATAAGCACAGAAGCTCAGGAAATCCACAGAAAAGTAGTGTGGCTCTGACCTCTATAATCCCTCTGTCCCACATCCTAACCTGGGCCCCCAATCCTGAGAATGAGCCACTGTCCAGCAGAGGGCTTTGCAGCTACTCTAGAAAGCTGATGCAGCCTTCACTACCTCTCTGCCTCTTGCCCTCCACCGCCCAGGACTCTCAACTCAGTCTGCAACCAAAACTCCTCATGCCAAAGTGGGGACGTCTGGGGCTGGCCATGAGCAGCCATCTCTATCACTCCTGCAGTCTCAGCCACGGAAAGAACAGAAGCTCCCATCTCCACTCCTTCCTGTCCCCCCATCCTTTTCAGCCCTGTGTTTCCTCCCTTCTGCTACACATCTCTCACCACCAACAACCTTCCACTGTGCTCTGGAGCCACAGGCCCCTGTCCGGGATGTTCACTCCACTGAGATCTGGTTCTCCTCCCCTTGGCAGACTTGTCATCCTGCAGCAACACACTTCCCAGGTTCAATGCTCATCGCGCTGTTTCTTTTGCATACCCCTTTCCCTGGAGAGCCCTTGCCTCTGTCCCATCCTTTTTCATCCGGTTAAATCCAGCTCATTCTCCAAGGAAACAACTCTGCTTTCTTTAAGAAGCCTCACCTGATCTCCTACATTCCTACAGCTGTATTCAGTGCCACTCTTTGGTATACTATAATACCAGCTCTATGCCATGTTCTCTCTCTCTCTGCATTTGGTGTATCCTTTTATAAATATATATGTATTTGTCTTCCCCGTAAAACTGTGAGCTCCTTAAGGGTATATACTGGGTCCTATTAACCAATTGCTGGCATGTAATAGGTGTTCAATAAATGTTTGCAGAATAAATAAATGAAAATCTACGTCTCTGACTCCAATAAATGAAATGAATGTGTGGAAAAGGAAGTGGACATTTTTCCTTTATGGGATTTCCTCTCAATCTATTAAAGCTATACCTTGTTAATATCTATGCTTATGGCACACACACATAATGCACACACAGGGATTTCTCTCAGTTTACAAAACTGGAATCGTCTATGACATATACTTTATCCTAAAACTCACTCTTTTCACTTAATGTATCACAGCCATCCCTCCAGACCAACACATATGGAGCCAACTCATTCTTTTCAATAACTCCATAATATTCCACAGTACACATGCACCATAATTAGTCACTCATTCTCCAATGGATGAACATTCAGGTTGTTTCCAGTTTTATGGAAGTTCTGAAAACAAAGACAGCAAACATTTCTGGAACATATATGCTTTGCGTTATTTCTCTGACAGTGCAATGGAATCTATCCACACACAACTGCACATTTTTCCCCCAAGACTCAAGCTTCTGACAAGCTAGTAGGCTCAACCAGGATGGGGAATCTGTGGCCTTGGGGCCACATGTAGCCTTCTGGATCCTTGAGTGTGGTCTTTTGACTGAATCCAAATTTTACAGAACAAATGCTTTTAATATTAATACCTTTTAATACCGACATTGTTTGTACCTATTATGTCTTGCACAGAATAGATATTTACTATTTATTGAATTAAACCCAAAGTTAAGCAGATAGAAACCATTTAGATGGATATATAGGATGCACTGTTTGTCATGCTTAAGTCTCAGGATGTTGTAGAAAGTGAGTAAAAATAGGAAATTTTCATTTTTAACTTTATATACTTCTGTTTGAATCTTAAATGTACTGTACTACTTGATAATTTAATATTTTATATACTCCATTAATATGTTAATATAGCTTGTATAACTATATTGACAATGGATTTTAATATATTATAACTTAAAAGCAGATTCTTTGAAAACTAGCTGGATGAACCAGACCCTGCATTAGAAGAAACAAGTTCTAATTCAGTGGCTCCCAAGTTCACTTGTATGTAAGAATCACCTGGGGCTTGCTGAACATTCAGATTTCCACACCTATCTTGAATATTCTGATTTAACAGATCTAAAGCAGAGTCCTGGTATCAGCATGTTTGCTAAATATTCCAGGTGATTCTTCTGATGCTGCAATTAGGGGACCACACTCTACTCTCATCATCCTTAAAGTCACCTGAAAGCTTTTAACATATACAGGTTTTGGGGCTCTACCTTCAGAGTTTATGATCTATTAGATCTGGAATGAGATCTGGGGATCTGCATTTTTAAAAGGCTACCTAGGCTGGGTGTGGTGGCGCACACCTGTAATCCCAGCACTTTGGGAGGCCAAGGTGGGAAGATCACTTGAGGCCAGGAGTTCAAGACCAGCCTGAGCAACATAGAAAGACCCTATTTTTACAAAAATTAAAAAATTAGCCAGGCATTGTGGTGCACACCTGTAGTCCGGGCTATTTGGGAGGCTGAGGCAAGAGGATCACTTGAGCCCAGGAGTTCAAGGTTGCAGTGAGCTTTGAAGAGACCACTGTACTCTAGCCTGGGCAACAGAGCAAGACAAGGAAAGAAGGAAGGGAGGAAGGAAGGAAGGCAAAAAGGCTACCTAGATGATTCTCCCCAGGTATGGAAACTCTATCCTAAGTGTTATAATTTCCTCTAGCTGGCAATTCAGAAATAAGATATGATGGATCCATTTTGATCTCTAGTGGTAAAAATACAACACCAAGTTACAAGCTTTTGATATTCTAAGACCACAAAATGGGAATGTCTTAGCTCACCCTATCATTAAATTAAAGAACACTTGTTTTTAAGTTTGAATATTAAATTAAATTTTAGTATTCTATGTTTGTATTTTAAAGAGCAGATGAATAAAATAATGATATTTTTCTCTCAAAATTTTTTAATAAAGTTGCCTTTCTTATCAGATTCAACTGATCTCATTGTTTTCAATTTAAAAAAAAATTAATTCTATCTTTCCATCACCTATGCCGACCTAAATAAACAGAGAGCAGCTCTCTAAAAGAAAAGTTGTTTTGGGGGACTAGATCACTGTGATGGGAGTATGCATGCCATAGTAAACTATGTGCATATTTGGGGAGGTAAAGGAAGACATTTTTAAAAGAAAAAAGATGATGAGGATTACATAATTGTTTTGAAATAACTATCCTTGGCTACAAAGCTCAATAAAGAATGTCCAAGGATAGACAGGCAGTTGCTGGACAGATGTCCTTGCAGAAGTATTTTTTGTGCAGGGTTGCAATGGCCTTTGTGCAAGGTTGTGGTTTTTGTAGCCTTTTGTGTTAGTTTTTGTTATTGGGCGTAGCAAGCATGAGCACCCTCTCTTCACAGCTTTCCTCAGCCTTGTCTGTCAGGGTTTTCTTAACATTAGAGACTCCATTTTGATTTTGACAACTTTCACACTTACAAACCTAGATATTAGAAATAAGCAGAGATCATTTTTAAAATCAATGGGATTTATCTTTCCAAGGGTCTAAAGGCTTTCCTATTGATAAGTTAAGTACTTAAGCAGACACATTAAGTTTCTGGGCCTGAAGATTTATCTCTACTTTCCGGAGTGCAAATGAGAGCAGATACAGGACACCATAGTGAAGCTCACAGCTTTGACATCTTTTATAAAAAATAAATGAAAATAAACATTTTCCCAGACAAACTCAATTCAGTAATTACTCTACTGAGCACTTAATCTTTTAGAACTGTTTTTTCCAAATTCATATAAATAAAAATACTTCATAAAAATATTAGAAAAATCCTCAGTCATTGGCAATATCTAGGGAATTCTTGTTCTCAAAACTGAAATGGCAAGAAACAGACTAGGAATATCAAATTAACAACATCATGCATCAGCGACCTTGTTTCCCTCACTCTGTCATTACCAAATGCCCATGAAGATGTTTCTAAATGTATTGGGAATTCCAAGTTACTTACCAAAGCCATTTGCTTTAAACCCCATGTATAGGGCATTTTCCCTCTCTTCTTAGCAAATCAATGATTGTGATGTCTATTATAATGTTCAAAGGACTAACAATAGAGGTAGAAGAGCAAAGTGAACATGATCAGAATAAGACAGAATTGGGCAGAAATCAGGATCTGCCACTTACCAACTGTTTAAACTCAGGTAAGTTATACGATCTCTCAAAACCTCAGTTCCTTCATCTATAAAATGGGCAGGTAATAACAGTATATAACTTGATTGAGTTATTGTGAGGATTGAAATCATTTAATCCTGATTAAATGTACCTGACACAGAAGCATACAGTAACTGACATGTACCTGACACAGAAGCATACAGTAATTGATATTTATTGTCATAGATTCCCCCTCCCACAAGAATAGTTACACTTTAAACAGTTAAATGCAAGATTACCAACATGAAGTTGAAGGAGAAAAAGACAACTGAATGAAATGTCTATATATGACTCCAAATCATCCTATTTGAAACCAGGTTCAGGAATAAATATTTGAGAACCTAACCCCAATCCAGAGCTTATAGTTCCTCTCAGTCTCTGGGACCGTCTTCATTTCCCATCCTCAGATAAATCACAGAGACCCCATCATAGGAGAGGCCAGAAACTAAATGAAATTGGTGGTGGCACTTAATGAACTTGATGCTTCCTAGGACATATAAATGTTCCCAAGAGTTACTTGGCTCCTACAGTGTGCAAGGTTCTGTACTAAGCGTTTGGAAGCCGAATCAGAAGTGGGCTCTGACCCCAGAGAGTTTACAACTTATGAGAGAGATTCTCCACATGTTTCTCGTGGTACTCAGGGCAAAGGTCAGGACCAAAAACCTCTGTCTTAGAACATAGTTCAGAGACCGTATAGTTGGAGTCCCTCAGATCCCATCCATACACACGCCAAGTCCCTTATAATCATATCCGTGCTATCCTCTTTTTTCCCTTCTGTGATATACACAAATTATTAGGCCTGATTAGGCAGGTAGTATCTCAGAGCTCCTTGTCCCCTCTGTAGCCTGGTATCTATAATGTAAATTCTGTCATTGCACTCAGCCCTTACCACCTCATTTCCAGGTACGGAACCAAATAACCGTATTGCCAGAGCAATCATCAACAAAGATCAGATTCCTTGAAAAGGAATTAAAACATTCTGGATCATTATGTGCCCCAGGATGAACCCTGTAAAGCAGCACTTAATTACCCAACACATGTTATTACATTCCTAAACTCCTTCCAAAAAACAGGGTTAAAGCTTGGGAGCTTAAAAAATAACTCTGCAACTCCTCTTGTAAGTTGCCTTCAGGGTATCAAAAGGGGTGGAACTCGGTACTTTGCAAACACACTTTCTAAAAATAATCAATATTTTCCTTAAATGCTTATGGCAAAGCAACCAATTCCCTCCATTTTAATTGCTCGCAAGCTGCACAATGACTTGATCTCTTTAATATTTCACTCATAGTAGCAGCCACTGAGCTATGACTAACCCACTCTCCCCAGCATCATCGCTGGCTCCAGATGGCAAGAAATATATTCCCTTCATTCTTGCCTGAAAAGCAATTCTGATTTTTTTTCTTCCGCCCATTTCACCTGCAGTAATTATTTTACTCCAGAAAGAAAACGGGTGGGGAGGGGAAGGGGGAGATTAACGCAAAGGGGAGTACAGGTAGCGAATTTACTTTTCTTTTAATGGGGTGTAAGCACTGCAGCTTTAAATCGTGCTGCATCAAGCTCTGGATTCCTTCCATCACCGAGCTGCAAAATGGTAACAAGAAAGGAGGAAAAAAATACCTCTTCCTCCCTCCGGGCCGGCCCTGCAACGGCTTCCCAGCAGGACGGGCAGCGGCAGGCCCATCCCCCATGCCCTCCCAGCCTAGACGTGCAGCTCGTCCAGGTGAGCCGGGCACTGACCTTGGCCCTCGGACTGCGCCCACATCCGGGGATCAAGGTCAAGGGAGAGGGCTTCCTTCCCCCGCCCCCCGCCCCCTAGCAGTCCAGAGCCCTGGGATCCGCTGCCAAAGTTTACGGCCGGGTGGCGGTCGGCGCGGCTGTCGCAGCCTCTCGCCCTCCCGCACCTGCTCGGCCCGCCCTGGTCCGCGCCCTGCCCCGCCGGGCCCGAAGCCCGGCTCCGTGCGCCGTCCCACCTGTCCACACTCACCTCTGGCGGACATGGTTCAGGCGGCAGGAGCCGAAGCAGGAAGGCGGAGGAGAAACCCGTAGGGCGTGGGGAGGAAAATATCCCCGAAAGGCACCCGTGAGCACACGCGCCCGGCTGGCCCCGCGGCCTCCGGCTGGCGGCGCGAGGACGCCTCCCGCGGGACACCTGGCCGCGGGCTCCGCGCGGCGCGGCCGGCAGGCGGGGACGCGGCGGCGACGGGGACCGCCGGGCGCGGCAGCGCTGACACCCGCGGCCCGCGCTGGGCGGGGCCGCCTCCCCCGCCGGGGCCCACCCGGGTCCAGGGCGGCTGTGCCGCGGCGCCGGGCGGGGCTTTGTCCCCGAGCGAGGTGGGGCGCGCGATAAGGGTCTGCGGCTCCCCCTCTCCTGCCCTCGCCGCTTAACAACAGTAAAAATAATGTTGCTCTTATTAATGGCTGTCCAGCTTTCTGCTTTGGCCCCAGAGAGAGAAACCAAGAAAGGGCTGTTCTGCCCCTTCCCCTAAAAGATGCCCTTGACGGGAGGGGGAGACCAGGGTCGCCCGAGGAGAGGCAGGGTGGCCCTCAGTGGAAAGAAAGCTTTGGCAGTCCGCGCGGGGTGCGACCAGCTAGCCCCTTAAAGTCAACCTGATGTAGGAAAGAAAGCCTGTGGGCCGGTGGGGTGGGGCGGGACTTTTCTTCCTGCGACCCTTCAGGTAAGCCGTGAAGGTCAGGGACGTCTCACCCGGCACCTGGTCTGGAGCCAGCAGACACTCAAGGAATGTCTGTAGACGCGCTTGGTTTATTGCAGCAACTCTGAAGTGTCAGGGCTGGGCTGGGCTGGACAGGTGAACACTATAAACAACTCCACTTTTTCTATATGTCAGAATAAAAATGAGAAAAGAAAAAACTCTTACTGCCCAGGAGGTTTATCAACAAGAGCCTGATGCTAGTGAGCAACAAACAAAACAAAACAAAACAAAACAAAAGCCACCAGGTCCAGAAGTTCTAAACTTAAAAGGTAGGATTCCATGCTCACTCCCTTCTCTGACCTCCGTTCCTCCGTGCACTCCCGCAACAGATGTTCTAGTTATTTTCTATGTTGGCACTTCCCAAATCTAGCCTGTTATGATGGGAACTGTATAATAGGTCTGACAATTCAGAAATATTCAAAGAATAAGTGAACATAATTCTTGTAAGAAAAATAATTGATGGATAATTGAGCATCATGAAAAAAGCTCAACCAAACGATCATATGGGGAAGAAAATACCAGAAAATAGGTAAGTAATGAGAATAAAAAATTCTCAAATTTAAATGCCAACTACAAAAATCAACTTGTTATTTATTCATCTTTTTTTTTTTTTTTTGAGACAGGGTCTCACTCTGTCTCCCCGGCTAGAGTGCTAGTGTGCAGTGGAGTCATCATACATAGTTCACTGCAACCTCAAACCTCTGGGCTCAAGTGATCATCCTGCCTCCAACCCCCCAATACAGGCACACACCACCATGGTCAGCTAATTTTTTGTAGAAACAGGGTCTCACTTTTGCTCAGGTTGGTCTTGAACTCCTGATCTCAAGCAATCCTCCTGCCTCAGGATCCCAAAGTGGTAGGATTACAGGCATGAGCTACCATGCCTGTCCCACTATTTATTCATTTTGACATCTCTTTCACTGTCTTTTAGGCAGAAAACTTGCCAATAAATCACAATCCAGTTGCTTCATTCTCAAAACAACTCTTCTTTTCCACTATCCGCAGTCCACTCTTAATCCTTCTTATGCAAAGGATGATCACAGGAATAGCCTAGCTGCTCTGCTTACATCCAGCCTTCACCCACTCCAGTGTATTCTGCCCATTGACTTGAGAATAGTTTTCCCATTTATAACATGACATTCTCATACTCCAAAACCTCCAGTGAGTACTCACTGATCTCCAGATACAGCTTCAACATTGCAAAGTGTCTTCATTCAAGCAATTAATTCATCCAACAAAATTTTATTGAACACATACTGTGTGCCAGTCTCTAGGGTAGGTACAAAGGATACAATGGAGAAAAAAAGGACATGATCCATGCCCACGTGGTGCTCAAAGACTACTGAAATTTTAAGATCTCTCATAATCTCCTACCTCTCCAGCATCATCTCTAGCTACTCCCCTAAGCAAACACTGTACTGTAGATAGACTACTTTCCCCTCAACAATATCATGTGTTCCCTACCTCCCCACCTTTGCTCGTTCTCATTGTTCTTCCCAAATGCTTTCCTCCCAGCCCAGATTAGCTCATACAATATCTCATGAAATATTCTCCAGCTACCTTAACCCACACTGATTTTATTCTTTCAACTTCTGTAGCATGTATTTTCAAAACCACCTATTTTTATTTAATACAGTGTTTAATGGTTTTGTTGTATGTGTTCTTTTTCCCCAAATCTCCTTGAAATTAATGACTTGGTCAGTCTTGAATTGAATTTCTTCTGGAAGTATGTTATGGAGCATATATTATATTAGATACCATACTGGTAAGATGGCAAGGTTCCAGAATTTTGTGCCTTTCTACTTTTACTCTTGTAAGTAATATCCAGTCCTTTTTTCTAACTGCCATAATAGTTCTGGTCCTTATAACTTCACACCAGACCTACAGATACAGTGCAAAAGCTCATTAAAGAACAGATCTTACTCTTGTCCTTAAGATGATTATAACAGACTACATAGATGATTATGAAATACACTTCTAAATGTAAGTCTGAAATAAGGCACTTTACATGATACTGTTAGGCACACAGCAAGTACTCAGTGCCTGATTGGCAGGTTAGAAAATGGTAAGTTTGTTATCAAAGATCATCTTTGGCTAAAAAAGAAAAAAAGGTTTCCTTATGAATTTAGCTTTAGTCTTCTTCAGGTTGAGTATCAGTTCAGATTTTAAAATATATATGATTTGCTTATATTTTGGAGTTATGATACTTTTAAATGCCTTTTTAGAGTCAATCACATCATCCCAGAATCTTTTTCTACAATCTTAGAAATCTGAAACTAATTCTTCCAACCATAGAACAAGCAATTAAGTTTCTGTTAGTAGCTTGAACCTCCTAACTATTGTCTCATCTGAAATAACTGAGAATAATTTCAAAATCATTGTAAAAGCCAACTATAACATGCAAAGAATTTTAGGCAAAAATTAAGTGCTACTTTTTAAAGTCAGAAAATAAAGTACAGTCTATTGATTGAAACTATAAACAGAAATTTATGTAGACCAAAGGGAAGAAACACATTCGTTTGCGTTTTAAAAAGATAAGTTACTACTTGACTCTTGCCAGAAATACTCTTTCAGCTTCTAATGCAAGGAAAGTTAGTGTAATTATTAGCATTTTCTAATGGAAGGAAAGTTAGCATATATTATTAGGGTTTTCTCTTCTTTATGGATTTTTTTAAATGATTGAATATTGAGTCTTATTCTCACAGCTTTTCAGTTGCTGACTCACCATCACTTCTCATTCCGAACCTAAACTTCTCATAAGTAGCATGAGAATAATTCTGCTTTCTGCATAACTTCAAGTTTAAAAAAAAGGTATACTGAGCTACTCAATAATTTTTTAATCAACTATCTTTATAATACCTACTATGTTACAGGCAATGAGGAAAGCATGGCAAACAAGTTAATAAGGTTTCAGTCAATATACAAGGTAGATAAGCTAAACCTGAGATTCTTCATGAAGCCAGGCCATAAAGGAGGCTAAAATGACTACAAGTTAGTAGCATCACTGGCTCCTAAGAGAAGCAAACTAAATTTCTTTTTTAATAAAAGCATCCCCAATGTAGATCCACAAGATTCCATAGATTAAGATCAATTAAAAATGAGGTCATAATAAAAGATCACCAAATACCCATGAAAATAAGCCACTCTGAGAGTCACAGAAACAACAAATAACAGATATAAATACTAAGTAGTTTAGATACTTTAACTCTAAGATAACAAATATAAAATAAGAGATGAAACATACAAAGTAATAAAAGATACACATCACAAAACTGATGTGTATCTTTCAAAAATAACAAGAAACTATCAAACATAACCAAGTAAATTTCAAAAAGAGTCAAACAGAAACAAAAAATATCAACTGTTAAAATTTTAAAATTCAATGGATAGATAAAACAGAAAAATAAAGAATTAGTGAATTGGGAGATATATATTAAAAAATTACTAGGACTACAGCTCTGAAATATTAGGAGATGTATACTACAAAAGAGGGTTAAGGATAGGATGAGAAAGTCTAATGTGTAAATAAGAGGAGTCCTAAGAGAGAATTTCAAAATGGAGAAAAGACAACATTTGAAGAAAAAATAGCTGAGAATATTACGGAAAGATATACATCAATAGACAAAGAAAATACAATATATATCAGGTAGGATGAATAAAAAGAAATCTGGACCTAGACACATTGCATTGAAACTGAATAACACTAAAGACTAAGAGGAGATCTACAAAGCAGTCAAAGAGAAAGAACACAGCCTAGAAAGAAATAACAGATTGTAACAGACTTTTCAATAGGATTGATGAAAGTCAGAAGACAATGGAATTCTGATTAGCCTATAACTATCCATTTTAAATTGTGCAATCAACAAAAATGTTTTTCTGGGGGGGTGGGCAGAAAAAAAATGTTTTTCCAGAATAAGGGCATGGAAAAGGTACTTTTCAGATGAACATATATTGAGTCTACTAGAGGAATTCCTATATTGTTTATATATAAATACATATGTAAATATAATTATATAGAGAAAAATGACCCCTATTAAAAGATATGAGATGGAAGAAAGAATAAGGAAAAACAAAATTTGTTTACATACAGAAAAATCTAAGTAAATGTTAATACATTTCAAATAATAAACTAGGATAAAAATTGGTTCTTTGAAAAGATTAATAAAATGAACAATCTTTAGCAAAATTGATTAAGAAGAAAAGAGAAGGAATAAATAAACAGTATTAGAGATAGAAAGGCACACTTAACTATGGTTAGAGCAGAGACTTAAATGAAATTATGGACTGGAATTCTGTTTCTGGCCATGGTAAAGTAATAAGAATTGAACTTGTCTTCCCAAATCAAACAACTAAAAAGCTGAATACAATACATGAAACAACTATTTTTAGGCATTGGATAATAGGCAGCTTAAGACAGTGATTCTC
Organism: Lemur catta; assembly: GCF_020740605.2. NCBI lineage: Eukaryota > Metazoa > Chordata > Mammalia > Primates > Lemuridae > Lemur > Lemur catta. Next base: position 13,082,856 of record NC_059141.1, on the reverse strand, counting down.
AAGAAAAGGGAAGCAAATGAGGTGAGTCCTATGAATCCTCTGGCTTCTGACTAGAAGAAACTCCTAGACCACAGGTAGAGGGAGGAGAAACCCAAATAGAGCTCAGTGGTCTCACTGAGTTTAGGAGACAGAGGTCATAGTCCTGAGAGGCTGAGGTAGATGGAAGTTTTGGGAAAGTAACTAGAAGAAATTATGTAGAGAAAGAGCCACAGGAATCTGCATAAGAGTCCTCTTGAGACTTTACTGACTACTAGGCTGCCCATGCATAGGGTGAAGTTCCACAAGGATAGGTAAAATGAACAAATATTCAAAAGCTGCACATTTGTAGGGCTCCTATAGGGCTGGGAGATGCTTGAGTTCTGGCCAGTCATGGTGGAGACTCACTGATGATAACCTAAGGCATTCAGTGGAGATTCCTTAGGGGGTCACACCTTAGTAGGAAGGCTTAAATACTGCTTGAGTACATCGCAAACTTCAAAGCTTAAAGCAGGCCTTGAAGGATCAAACTAATCTGTAAAGAACTTAATTACCTGCTAGAACATGGAAGAACAATCATAAAGAAAGACAGTAAAATCTAGCACTTAATTAAGTAATGGTTACAATGTTCAACATCCAGTCAGAGGTTACTAAACATGCCAAGAAGCAGGAGAATATAGTTCATAATGCAAATAAAAGTCAATCATTAAAACAGGCTCAGAAAGACAGACATATATAACTAACAGACAGAAATGTTAAAATATCAATTTTAACTTCATTCATGTATTTAAAGGAAGACAGGAATATAATGAGGAAAGATATGAAAGATTTAAACCAAATTAAAGTTTTAGAAAAAGAAATATGTCAGACAAAAATTTTACCAAATGGAATAAATAGCAAGTATTCTCTTCAGAATAAAAGATCAGTGAGCATGAAGCAATCAATAAAATCTATTGAAAGTGAAACACAGAGGGAAAAAACATTAAAAAAAATAAGCAGAGTTTCAGTGGCTAGTGGGACAATAACAAATAGTCTAACATATGTATAATTTGAATCCTATAAGGAGAAAGGCAGAAAATATATTTGAAGAGATAACAGAAGAAAATATCCCAAATTTGAGGAAAATGATGAATCCAGTCCAAGGAACTCAATGATTCCTAAGCAGGATACACATATACTAATATATAAAACAAAATACACCCAGGCATGTCATAATCAAAATTGCGAAAACCAGCAATAAAAAGAAAACTGTAAAGGCTGCTAGAATAAAAGAATAAACTACATGCAGAGCAACAAGAATGAGAGCAGACTTCTTGTCAGAAAATAAGCAAGGCAGAAATTAATGCAAGATTGTTTAAAGTGCTGAAAGAAAAAAAAAACTGTCAAACTAGAATTCTATATCCAGCAAAATTATTCTCTCATAACATTAAAATTCTTTTCCTACAAACAAAAGCTGAGAAAATGCATCATCAGCAGACCTGTACTATGAGAACATTAAAGAAAGTTATTCAGGAAGAAAGAAAATAATACAAAAAGAATCAACAGAACCTGCCCCCTCCAATTATAAATATGTTCAGCTGTTTGACTATGTCCCACATGTCTCTTTCGCTCTGTTCTTTTTCTTCCATGAATTTGTCTATCTTTCAATTTGGATCATTTCTATTGATCTGTCCTCAAATTCACTAACTCTTTCTTTGCTGTGTCCTGCCTATTAAACTCAGCCAAAGTGTTCCTAATTTCAGATAGTGTCTTTTTCATTTCTAGAATGTGCTTTTGATTATTTCTAATAGATTCTAATTCTTTTGAATTTCTCTATCTTTCCATCTATTTTTCCATATTTTTCTATTTTCTTTAAGTTATTAATCTTAGTTATTCTTAAAATCCTTGCCGGTTAACTAGAGTGTATCACCATCTGTGACTTTGCTTGTATTGTCTGTTTTTTCCCTTTGTTATTGGCCACATTATCCTGCCTCTTCATACATTTTGTATTTTTTATTGCATGCCAAACATTGTATATAAAAGAATTCAGAAGTTTCAGATAATGTTATCTGCCATGAAATAAGCAGATCACTTCAACCCAAATAGGGTTTTCTTTTTGTCCTTGTTCCTCAAGTGTGGCCCTCCTGGCTTTTGATTGACAGCTTGCTGGATCTCTAGCTCTTTAGCTCTTCAGAATTAGTTCTGCCCTTCAAAGGTTTTGAGTTTAGCTTTTTGCTCTGTGACCCCATACAGCTTCAATATTTAGCAAATGTTCTGAGGGGTAACTGGCTGTGTATTTGTGGCAGGACTCCCTCCTCCTAGTGGGAATTTGTCTCCTAAGTACCATGAAATTGTGATATCTCACTTTGCCTTTCTAGGCGAGTCTCCTAGCCTCCCACATCACCCAACACTCAGCACATGCTCCTTTGTGTTTGGTTCTATGCTAGTTTACAATCTGTCAAGCCAAGCCCACACAACCACCAAAAGCTTCCTTCTCCTAGGCCAAGCATGATTCTTAGTCTTCACCTAGAACTGGTAAATATCCCCAGGGAGGAAAATGGCCAGAAACTGTCAGCTCACCTAGGAAGGGCTCCCTCTCTCTGGACGTTTAGTTCATATAGTACTCATTGTTTCCACAGTGTTCTAATGTCTTTTAAAAGATGACTTCTTTAACTTCTTTTTTCTAGTTGTTGCAGCAACAGGACTGGCCTGCCCTGACCTACTATATTCTACTTAGAAGTCTGAAATCAGCCTGTAATATTTTTTCAAAAGGTGATTTGTCAAATTGGAGACCTCTTGCATAAAATCCCTCAATATGTCCAGATAGGCAGGTTATCTTCAGTAACTTTCCACTGCAATCTTGCTTTCTGTCCCCACTACTACACTGAATATAAATGGTTAATATCACCATCAGTTGCCACTTTCTTTCCAAACTTGTTATTCCTTACTTCCTCCAACCATTCTTCCTTGTCCTCCCATCCCTGGCATTCGCCATCCAAACACACACACATACACAATAACGTACACACACTACATTTCAACAATACCTAACTACTTGGAATTCCCCCAAATAAATAATGTTGTTCTCCTTACCTGGAATGCCCATTCCTTCCTTATTTTCATAGCTAACTCCTCTCATCTTTCCAGAGTTTTCACCTCTACTGCAAGCATTCCTTGTTCCCCTACATTCCTTTCTTATCTAACTCTGTTTGTTGTTCTGTGTAATCCTATTTTGTGGACTACACTGTGTTGAAATGATCTGTTTACTGATTTGATTCTTCCCTCTACTACAGCCCCCATCACACAAAATAGGCCCCTTAAAAGCAGAAATTTGCCTCATTGGTCTCTAGCACCTGGTGGAGTGTTTGGTATTGATGTTGGCCGAATTGTACTCTCCCCACTGTGCCATGCTGCATTTTGTTCCAGGATGACTAGATAATAGCAGGACCATTAGAAGCCACATCTTCGGAGCTATTTGACATTGATTTTTTTTTTTTAAAGTACATTTCCTGAGGTCTCACTAGTGACAGAATATGAAGAAAGTAATCATTCTTCTCTGACTAAAGTGGAATCACCAGTGACTTACTCTCTCCTTAATCAATAAAGCTAGCTAACACTTACATAGCCCTCCCTAGGTGCGGGCACTTAAACATATCATCCTATTTCATCCTTACAACCACCTTCTGAGTTAGGCACTAATGTTATAGATAGAGAACCTGAAACAGAGGAAGGTTAAATAAGTGGCAAGCTATAGTCTGGATATAGACTTGCTGTTTACCAGGACTACCCAATTAACCACTATGTGATACTGCATGCCTTCTTGCATTTCTTGCCCTTTTTTCTTAAATGTTTAATTACATAAGTAGTATATCAATACATTCAAATTGTTCAAAATTCAGAAACAAAGCAAAAGCCCACTTAAATCTGTGCAAGTCCAACTTTCTTCCCCAGAGGTAATTACTACTATTTGTTTGACGGGTATCCTTTGTGACCTTTTTCTTTGTTTACATTCATAAATACATTATGTGTGTGCACATATAAAGAAATATGTATTTTTATATAACTGGATTGTGATTTATTTTTCTACAGATTTGTTTTCATTTAACAATTTGTCTTAAAGATCTTTCCATATTGATCCATATAGATCTATGTTCTTTGAATGCCGCGTAGCATGGATATATTCTACAGTACGGATGTTTTATAGTTTAGTTAACCATTTTTCCTTTGCCAGTCTTGTATGTTGTTTCTGATTTCACTGTTAGAAACCATGCTGCATTGAATATCCTTGGCTTGAATGTGTCTCTTCATATTCATGCAAACAGATGTCTAGGAAAGATACTTAGAAATAAAATTATTGGGATGAAGGTTGTGTTGTTTTTTCTTTTAAATAGTGACTCACAAACTTCCCTCCAGTGAGGCTGTGCCTTTTATTCTTTCATTATTCACAGATTAAAAAGGTGGTGGCTGCAGTGTTTCCAGGAAATCAACTCTGTGCATAAGCGCTGCTCACAGGCTAACACACGAAGGGTCCTTGAGAACATGTTACACAATGGGATTCCCAAAAAAGAAGGTGGCAGTCAAGAGGGAAGTGAAACTTTCTGTGGGAAAAAATCAAGTGGGTCTGTCAAAAAGCAAAATTACAACAAATCTAGTTTAAAGATCTTAACAGGCTTTCATTTTCAGTTCTGGAATTGGGCAACAGCTCATTCAATTCCTGTGAGCTGAGCAGAGGAGGTTGACTTTACTGACAGAAAAGGGCTGAGGAAACAGACACAGAGAACAAAAAGCCGATTGGCCCTTTCACAGTTACTTTCTTTGTGAAGGTTAAAGCCAAGGGGACTTCCTTATCAGGCTGGCTAAAACTGGCCTGTGTGAGGGTTTGGCTATTATCTCTCTCTGTCCTGATTCCTTGGAAGGTCAGATAACTGACTTAGTTTTGGCTTGGTGGCATTGAACTCCAGCACAAGTGACTCCATTTTGGGTTGGTCTTTGGGCCCTAGGGCAGGAGCTGGGTCCAAACCAATGGCCTCTTGTACATTTTACTTAACAATTCAAAGCTTTCTTACTCCTCTTGAGTCTTTCTTTTCTATATTTTGTGACCTGCATGGTAAAACAAGGCCTAGGAATGACGCCTTGCCCCTGAAAGATCACAGTGGTCAAGGCAGAGTTCAAGATTAAAAGATCAGGGAGGAAGCAGCTCAGGGAAATTTTGCTCTAATCCCTTAAGGGAGAGCAAGAGACCAGAGAGGACAGGGACTGCAGATTTAGGTGGAAATAGAATGCAATTGCCTGGAGGGTCCCTCGTGCATACAACCCTCAAGGCTACAAAAAGGTCACACTGGTAGCCCAGTGGCATCAGAACCACTTCTCATGAGAAACTACCAATAAGCTTTTGAATACATTTCTTTCTTTAAATGGTTTTAAAATTTGATGCAGGTACTAATGCTATTTAAATTTTATATTATTTGAGTGTACTCTTTTTAGTATAGTAAGTTGATGTTACTCCTTGAACCACTCCAACCTTTTTTGAAAAAAAAAAAAAATCAATGCAGCTCCATCCTTCTACTACTTTCCCTGGGTGCTCTAATAATAATGATAATATTAATAAAGCCTTATTTTTGGCCAGGCATGGTGTCTCATGCTTATAATCCTAGCACTTTGGGAGGCCAAGGCAGGAAGATCACTTGAGGTGAGGAGTTCAAGACCAGCCTGAGCAACGGGGCAAGACCCTGTCTCTAGAAAAAAACAGAAAAATTAACCAAGTGTGGGGGTGTGCACCTGTAGTCCCAGCTACTCAAGAGGCTGAGGCAGGAGGACCCCTGGAGCCTAGGAATTCAAGGTTACAGTGAGCTATGATTGGGCCACTGTACTCCAGTCTGGGTAACAAAGTAAGATCTTGTCTTAAAAAAAAAAAAGTGAAATTTGGTTTTTAAACCAAGTGTAATGAAAGACCATTTAAAGACTTTAAGAAAGGGAAAAAAACAGGGATCACTACATTTTTATGATCACTTTTTGCTGCTACATGGAGAATGGATCAGAAGGGAGGGATAACTGAAGTCCAGAGATCAGTTTGGAGCTATGGCAGTGAGCAAGTTGAGGGATAATGGTAGCCGGAAATGTAGTGGGAATAGAACTGGAGAATAAAAATAAGAGTCACAAGATATCCTAGAGGTAGAATTGACAGGATTTGCAGATGGATTACACATGAGTTTGAAGGACAGGGAAGAACCACAGATGATACTTAGGTTTCTGGTTCCATTTACTGAAATGGAGAATTTTTGGAATTGAGAAGATAAGAAAGGGAAAGTTTGTGGAACTAAATTTGGAACTCCGTTTTGGCTGTGAGTTTGAGGTGTCTGTGAGATGTCTGTGAGCAGTACAAGTTTAAATGAGTGCTTTGATGTCTGAGTTTGAATCTTAGAGGAGAGGTCTGGGCTGCAGATACAAATCTGAAATTGATCTCCATAATGGTAGTATTTAAATGCATGTAAATTAGTGAGATTATTTTTGGAGCTGGCATATGAAAGGAAGAAGAGAGGGAAGAATGTTAATATATGGCAGTGAGATAGAGGAAGAGCCGGCAAAGAAGAGAGAGGAGCTAAGATGGAAAGAAAACCAGGAGGGGATGGTATTGAGCAAATAAATTTTTTTTTTAAAGTGTCCTGTGAAAGAAAAAGTGGTCACCTATATCCCTTGGTGTGCAGGTAAATGTTTAGCAAGTGTTTGTCAGGAAAAAAGGCCCTGATTTGTAGCATTATGCTGATTTCTGTGGTATAAATACTGCCACAGTGGCTAATTTCAAGCTACCAACACACCTTCACTGAACTTGGAGTTGGAAAGAATGTATGCAATTAGCTGTCAGGTTCCATTCCTGTGGGGCTCCAGGACAATGCTGCTGCTGAGAGGGAGCATGAGATAACGAAAGGAAAATGTACATTGAACTTGGCAATGTACAGGTCATTAGTGACCTTAATAAGAGTTATTTTTGGACAATGGGGGCAGAAGCCAGATTGCAGTAGGCAGAGGAGTGCAATGAGGGCTAGAAAGGAAAGACAATGCACACTTCTCTAAAGAAACGGAGCGAGAAGAGTAGTCAAAAATTTTTAAAAAGAAAATAAGTGGAGTATCAAATAAATGCATCAAATAAGTGGAAGGGGTAGAATTTGAACCCAGGTTTGTTTGACTCCAAAGCTTATGTCTTATTAAGAGGTTCCAGGACCATAGAGAATAAATTTTGTAAGCTACGTAAACATAGAATTATAAGGCCGGGCACAATGGCTCACACCTGTAATCTAAGCACTTTGGGAGGCCAAGGAGGGAGGATCACTTGAGGCCAGGAGTTCAAAACCAGCCTGAGCAAAATAGCAAGACCCCATCTGTACAAAAAATTAAAAAATTAGCTGGATGTGCTGGTGCATGCCTATAGTCCCACCTACTTGGGAGGCAGAGGCAGGAGTTTCACTTGAGCCCAGGAGTTTAAGGTTACAGTGAGCTATGATGATGCTACTGCACTCCAGCACGGGCAATAGAGCTAGACTCTGTCTCAAAGAAAAAAAAAAAAAAAGAAAGAAAAAAATGAGAATGACAGATGATTTTTCTATTTATACTTTTCTGTATTTTACATTTTTTTCATTGAGACTACATTACTTTTCTAATCATAAAAATACTTAATAGATTTTATATTTGCAAAGTACTGGAAAAGAGCAAAGTGTAAGAAAACCATTACCTAGTCAAGTGCAACAGAAATAGCATGTTACCAAACAGTGCCACCTAGTGCAAAGTTTGCTTCTCAGATAAATATTTAAACTTCCATTCTATCTTACAGCTTATAAATCAACACACGTTAAACTATCTGTGAACCAAAATACCTAAAGGTGCTACCTTCAAAACTTATGTTCATAGATTCTAATTCTTAGGTGGTTTCACAACATTAAATATGGGAAGGGACTGTGTCCTGTGTTTTGTGTAGTGCTAAGTATACTGTCACAGCTCAAAAGATAATGAATAATGGTAGGAATCAGAAAGTGATGTAAATTTTCATTAAAAAATTGAAGGCTCTTGTACTGAAATTCAAAAGGAATTATAATTCTTCTCTGGAATATAGCATGTAATCATGGAATAATTTACTTAAAGACTTTATTGGCTTTCGTGGGGATGTTTTATCCTTTGGCTTTGTAAGAAGAAACATTTATGTGACAAGAACAAGCATTCTTAGTATAATACGGGGGCGTGGGTGTAAGATTCAATAGATCTGAGGTCCTCAATCCCCAGGCCATGGACTGGTACCAGGGTACCAGGGTACCAGTCTGCGGGTTGGGCCACACAGCTCCACCCCCACACCCATCCCAGCCACCGCCCCCATGGAAGGGGGGTGGTACCAAAAAGGTAGGGAACCGCTGCTAGATAATCGAGGTCCTTTTTATATAATTTTATATTATACATCTGTAAATATAAGGTTACAGTTGTATTTCTGGATTATAATATTAAACTATTAAAATGATAATAGTTTTGAATGAATATAAAATCTCATACTAATGGAAGTAGTTAGGAACCTCAATATAATTATTTCTTTTTCTTCTTAATATCTACATTAAGTAGAAATATATTTAGCTTTTTAAAGTAGAAAATAGATTTATTGCTTTTTTGAGAAAGGAGAGAAAGTACATTATTTGCAGATACTTTAATTGCCTATTAGAAAATCCAAGAGTATTTATAGTAATACTATTTAAACTAATAGAGTATGGTCTGCAAGAAAAATAAACATGTAAAAATCAATAGCTATCTATTGATTTTTACAGCAGAAGTAGTCTGTTAGAAAATATAAGGAAAAAACTTCATTTACAATACCATGAAAAACTACAAAATACCTCCAAATATTCTTAGAGGTATAAAAGGCATGTAGCTCAGCAGAATTGGACCACATCTGGATCTGAACGTTTCATGGTAGGTTGTGTGAAAGATGAGGACTGAATTATATTTAGTTTTGGGCACCTTTAAATTTATCTTTCTTTTGTGAAAACTTCATTTATATAATTTTTTAAAATAGCCTTATTAATAGATGTATTAAGCAGTATTAAACTTGTACAGTACAGTATTAAACTTGACTTTGCCAAGCAACTCCCATGAAATTACTATTTGATCAGACTGCCACCTACAGGTAGCAAGAAAAGCAGAGTAGCACTGAAATGCATTTCCTGTCTACCGTGGATCAGGTATCGTATTAAGAAAAATGGCAGGGTTGGCAGATAAAATGCAGAAGGCTTGCACAATTTGAATTGCAGTTAACAACCAATACATTTTAGTATAAGTATGTAACAAATATTTTATGGGATATACTAAAAATTATTCATTGTTTATCTGAAATTCAAATTTAACTGGGCATTCTGTAGTTTTATTTGCTAAATCTGGCAACCCTTAAAAATGGAGATTAATATGAGTGAAGAGAAGAGGAGGTGAGGTTAAAAAAAATGGAGATAATAATTTTGACCATACTCTGCTGCTTAAAACCTTTCGATGTCTCAGGAGAAGGTCCAGGCATCTTAACATGGCCTGTAAGACCATTTATGTATCTACCCACCTCTTGCTCCTTCCAGCCTTTAGAAGCTTCCCATTGTTATCAAAATCTTCCTTTTGCTTAGGAGGTTTGTGTGGCCTGGAATATAGAGGTTCCCATATGTCCATTTTTTAATATTGTTTATGGTAATTTTATTACATAGTCACATCTTCCCTTTGGACTTTTTAAGTGAATGTCAAAATTATAATAGCAGATTATGATTAATGAATACATTACCTCAAGGGAAAAAAAAGTGAAAACACACAACTTATATAAAAACGTTAACTTGGAAAGACACATTGGAAAATATTTTATTTTGAGTTTATTTTGTGTTCTTATTTAAATGTTAATAAGAGAAAAACCCCAGTGAACTTAAATTGTGTGTGTGTGTGTGTGTGTGTGTATGTGTGTGTTTCTCTGGCTATATAATTTTCAAGGCTCCATGGAATATGAAAATGTTGAGCCTGTTGTTCAAAAATTATTAAGAATTTCAAGATGGTAAGAGCACAGCATTAACCCAAGTGTGGGACCCCTCTGAATGCAGAGCCCTGGCTGCACAGGTCATATTCCCTATATATGCATATTTTTTTTTCCCAACTGAATTGATTTAGAATCAAAATTTCTCTAAGGGAAGTTCCTTTTTGTTTACACTAGGAGTATGTGAATGACTTAAAATGGATGATGTGTTGAGATCTTGTTAAGTGTTCCTACTAAATAATCAAGAAGAAAATTAAGCTTATAAGAATGCGGTCTTTTGGTGATCTAGCACCTCTTATATTTTCCTGTATAGAGCTTGAGCCCGTCCTCCGAAGTGAGGTATCACAAGAATGGAAGAATAAGCACCACATGTATTCGCCATCAAATTGGCACTAACTGATCAACACTACGGTGCTCACATGGTAGTAATATTCTCCAGGGATTAGGGGGTTGGGGGTGGGTAAACTCACAACTAATGGACACAGTGAGCACTGTAGGGGGGAAAAGGCACACCTCAAATCATGGTTTGGGTGTGGCAAAGTCATAACATGTAACCAAAACGTTTGTACACCCATAATCTCCTGAAACAAACAAACAAACAAACAAATAAATAAAAGACTATGGTCTTTGCAGCCAATTCAAGGTCTGGCTTCATGGCTGCTTTGGAAGGCTCAAGGGTTGGCTTCAGGACCCACAGGCTACCTCAAATTGTAATCAAAACCGTGTGTGTGTGTGTGTGTGTGTGTGTGTGTGTGTGTGTGAGTGTGTACATTGTTCAGGGGAGAGCTTTCATCTCATTCTCAAAGGGTCAATAATTCCCGAAGGCTTAAGAACCACTGTTCTATGAAATTATTTCTCTTTACTTTTTAAAATAAATCTCTTGCAAGTCATGTTCTGCTTTAAAAAGCCTGTGTTGGTAACTGGCTTAAAAATTTTAAATACAAGGAATTGCACAGATTTTTAAAACTACTTTTATTTCAAGATGTAAAAAGAAAAGAAACATGAAAAGAGAAACATAGGAATAAACAAGTACATCAAGATCCCAGTCAGAGCAATGAAATCGAAAAGAATCTACATTAAACCCTTACGTCCTAGCTGCTACTATCAGAAAACTTGAGAAACAGTAAAATTGATCTTTTGTTACAATATGTCTTAGGTAATAATACATAATATTTATTGAACACTTACCTTGTGGCTGATACTATCTCATTAATCATAATCATTTACAACTCTTAACTCATTTAACCCTCTTAACGACTCGATAATCCCCATTGTAGAAACGAGGAATCAGAAGCAAACAGAGGCTAAGAAACTTGCCCAAGGACACGCAGTGAATGGTGGAGACAGGTTTTGAACTGGCCACAAAGCCAATATTCTTATAAGCTGCTTTATTTTCTTCTAGATTATTTGGTAGGTCCACTTAGCAAGATCTCAAAATCTCACAGAACTTTCTTTTAATAGGCATTGAGATTGTTTTTCTGAATTCAAAGAAGTGAGTGTACACTTAGAAAGTTTCTTTTTCCCCCTTTTAACTCTAGTTAAGTAGAGCAGTAGGAGTGCAGAAGAAACAAAGAAATCTGTAACTGGTTGTGATCAATTGTTAATAATTGTAAACACGACTGTACTCTGACCAGCCAGAAAGTTTTAATTTTACTCTACGTAAATTATACCTCTGTGAGTCCAAAAATTTGTTTTAAAAATTTTAAATAGAACAGAAAAATTAAAAATTTAAAAAAATTTTAAAAAGGTATCAAGATTAAAGAAGTAAATTAAAGAACTGAAAATTCATCGTTCCAGAAAACTGCTTTCACTTGGCTTCCTGGACACTACCCCTCTGGGGTCCCCCGACCTCCTACTGGCTGCTTCAGTTTTTCTGTGGGATTCTCCTCTTCTCCCTGTCAGGCCTCCATCCTCTTCTTCCCTCCAGCTACACACAATCTTTGGGGAAACTAACTCAATCCCATGACTTTAAATAGTGTCCAAATGTTGATGATTTTCAAATCTATTCATATATTTCTAGCTTGGACCTTTCCCTTGAACCTAGATTTGTCTACTCGCCTGTCTTCTCAACATCTCCTGTTTGGAGATCTACTCAACATTTCAAACTAAACATGGCCAAAATGAACTCCGATTTCATTCCTTCAAGACCCCCACAGTCTCCAGTATATGGCGACCCCGTTCTTCAGATACTCAGAACAAAACCCCTTGCAGGTATCTTTGTTTCTTTTCCCTCCTTCACGTCCCATATCAAATCTATTGGCAAATGGGGTCAGCTTAACCTTCGAAATATGTCTGGATCAATACATATCCAAAGTCCATCTACCTCCTAATCCAAGTCACTATGATCTCTCTTACCTGGATTATGGCAAGAGTCTCTGTGGTGGCCATGAGAATGTGCCTCTCAGACCACAAAACGTGAGTATAATTGATGGTGGCCCCAGCTGTGGCACTCTGAAATCCGTCACTGTGTTCTCTCTGAGGCCAGGTGTCCCACGGGCTACTCCCAGCTAATGACTGGGCACCGCAGGAACACTGGGGCAGGCTCATCGGGAGAGAGGGGCTCTCTTTGGCTTGAGGACTTTGGCGGACTTTGGCTTGAGGTCCCCACTGGCTTTGCCAAACTTTCATAGAACTGCACTGAAGTCTCGGAGTCTCCCCTCCACCCTTCTGTTCTTCTGTTCATCACCAGGGTCAGACCTGCACTGTAGTCTGGACACTCTCAAAGCCTATTCTGGCACCCCCCCATCTCCCCTCACAGGTGCTCTACTTAATAAATCTCTTGCATGTCCAATCCCCTCTTGACTTCTCGGAGGACTCGGACTTACAGTCCTGTGGTATCTTCACAGAGTGGCCGGAAGTGATCAAGCTAAAACCAACCCCTTTACATTGCCTGTAGGTACCACAGTCTTAGTACAGTCCCGCTGCTTCTTCCCCACAGACCTCACCTCCTCTTTGCAGGCTCTGCTACAGCCACACAAGTCTCCGGGCTGTTTCCTGACCCACTAGGTGTGGTTTACTTGCCTTTGCGCTTGTCTTTCTCTCTGGAATGCTTTTATCCCAGATCATGTTCTGTATCCTCTTATTCTGCTTTATTTTTCTTCACAGCATTTAGTTATCATTTGACCTATTATTTATCTCTTCTGTTCGTTTATTGACTCTCATCCCCCATTACAACACAAGTGCCATGAAAACATAGCCTTTGCATGTATTATTCACTCCCATATCCTCAATACCTGAAAAAGTACCTGGCACATAATAAGCACTCAATAAATTTTGTTGAATGAATGAATGCTTACTAAAAACTATTTATAAGGTCATAAAAATCAAAAGACTTTACAAACATAAGTTTGATTACAAACATCCAACTTTTCTGAAAGAATAAGATACAACTAGAAAAATGAGTACCACCAGTAATTGAGAACACATATTTATGTTTTGGTGGGTTTTTTTCTGATTATAAAAAAAGCTGAAATTATGTAAACCAAAAGTAAAACTATATATGAATCACTAGCTTTTTAAATATAAAATATGAAATAGTATTTTTTCTTAAGCAAGCTCAAACCACAGTTAATTAGCTGGATTATAGCCAGGAAAGTGCTAAAATGTCAAGGGAGTGAAAATTGTCTTTCTGTGACTCTCGGGAGTAAAAGTGATAGTAGGAAATAGTTAGCAAGTCTATTTTTTTCAAGCATAGTGAGAAAAAAATACAGGAAAACATCCAAGAATCTTCCCAATGCTGGGAATATATGACAGCAAATTAACTTACTGACTGTAATGAGGAATAATTGGACAAACATCTGAATTTTTGTGAGATCGAATGAAAGCAGAACCTTGAACACACTTGAGATTAATTTAAAAAAAAAAAAAATCATGTTTTGGTGAAGCCCAAACCTACTCTTTCACTTTTCTAGTTATATTTTTAAGGAAGGAAAAAATATTGTATAATCACATTTTTTAAAACTCAGACCCAAATTATATAAGTCAAAGGGTTACATAAATTTTCTCTGACCTAATAGTCATGTGCATACAAGTGGAAGAGTCTACGGCATGCAAATAGAAGCCACAAAGTGCCTTTTTGGCAATCTGCCCTTCTCTGAATATTACATTTAGAGGCAAGAGGCAGAAATGCAGACACTAGATCTTGTCACTGACTCACCATACAGGAAGGTCAGACTTATATTGAACCATTTAAATGACATAATAATATCAGGTATACTATGTCATTCTTGTCAAGTGGTTAAAAGAAATTAGAAATTACATTCTGGTTTTGCTACTCAGCTATTGCAGAAATTTGAATTAATCCTCTCTATTCTTCCAGAAATTGTGGCTAAAAGATGTAAGTATGCTTTAGAAATGCTTATGCATCACTATATGGTGGGGACATATAGAAAATACATATATTTGTATTTTTATTTATTTTTTTTAATCATCCAGCCTAAAATGTCAAACAGAAAACCTTACTAAATTTTATTCCACATTGCATGAGGAAGCATGGCCCAGTTTTCATTTTATTTTGCCTATAAGAAAGCAAACTCTGATCCATTAAACATTTTCAGGTAGTTATTAACACCTCATGAATGTATTTGTATCTACTACAAAAGAAGGCCAAGGTATCCTTGGATATGTGTAATCTGATAGGACATTGACTCCAGAGTTGGGAGCCCCGTGTTCTCACTTCACATTGGCCACTAACGAGCTTTGTGACTTTAGATGAGTTACAAAAACTCTTAGTATTACTTATCTATTAGTGCTTAACAAATTACCCCAAATGTAGTGGCTTAAAACAGCAAATGGGCTGGGCGAGGTGACTCACGCCTGTAATCCTAGCACTCTGGGAGGCCGAGGCGGGTGGATCACTCGAGGTCAGGAGTTCGAGACCAGCCTGAGCAAGAGCGAGACCCCGTCTCTACTAAAAATAGAAAGAAATTAGCTGGACAACTCAAAATATATAGAAAAAATTAGCCGGGCGTGGTGGCACATGCCTGTAGTCCCAGCTACTTGGGAGGCTGAGGCAGGAGGATTGCTTGAGCCCCGGAGTTTGAGGTTGCTGTGACCTACGCTGATGCCACGGCACTCTAGCCCGGGCAACAGAGTGAGACTCTGTCTCAATAAATAAATAAATAAAACAGCAAATGTATTATCTCACAGTTTCTGTGGGTTAGGAATTCAGAAGTGGCTTAACTGCTCTGGCTCAGGGATACTCAAGACATTGCAGTCAAGATGTCAGCTAGAGCTGCAGTCATCCAAAGACTTGACTGGGGCTGGACGATGTGCTCCTAAGCCCACTCATATGGTTGCTGGTGAGAGGCTTCAGTTCCTTGCCATATGGGCCTCTCCATAGGGTTGTCCACGCCATGGCAGCTGGCTTCCCCCAGAGTAAGTGATCAAGAGCAAGAGGGCAGCTAGACAGGCACCACAACAGCCTTTGTTACCTAATCTCAGAAGCAACATACCATCACTTCTACTGTATTCTACCCTTCATGTAAACTGACTCTGGTACACTGTGGGAGGAGGATATGCAAGGGCATGATTACCAAAAAGTAGGGACATTTGGGGGACATTGTGGAGCTGGCTACCACACTCTGATCTCAGTTTTCTTATCTATAGAATGAGGTCTTTGAACTACCTGATCTTTAAGGTTGGTGACCTCCTCTCTCCCCAGTGCCACTTCCAGATCTTGCTTTTCCACTCTCATGTAAAAATTCCTACACTCCTTTTAGCATTAAGCCACTTGGCTATACCAACCTTTACCCCTCCTTGTTGCCATCACTTCTAGACTTCCTGGTTACCACTTCCCATTACTGTGACTTGGCACCTGGTGTACAGTTGTCCTCAACACTCCAAGTCCTGCTGTTATCCTATGACTCCCAGGTCCTCGTGGGTGAGCCACCCTACACCATGGCCTTTCAGTACCTTGACCTCATCTCCAATGCCCTTCCCATCCACTCCATCTCAGATCCCATCCCCAGAATGACACCCTGGATTTGTCATCACCAAAATTGCTCAACTTTATAAACAATAAATTCATTCATCTCACTCTCTCACCACAATATCCTATTCTCTAATCAACTTGTCCCAAGAGAGGAGTCCCCAGACCTTGCTGGAACTTCCAGGAAACTCTACTTTCCCCATATCAGCTCCCTCCTACCTTCTTTTCCACTTCATATTAAATTTTAAGGTCCATCACTTGAGCCACTCTCTGAATATACTCTTCAACTCCTGTGTCTCAGAGTCCCTCTTTCACACAGGTCTTGAAAAACCTTAGTTCTCATCCATTTCAACTGACTACTTTATACTTTCTTTTGTACATAATGCATTTTTACAGAAGGTTAAATTTCTCCCACAGGTGTATAGTATTTATTTATATGTCGGGTTAATGATGCTATTGATGCTATTCATATTTGAATATAAGGCAATTTTTGGATTTTAGCCCAGTGAAACCTGTTTTGGACTTCAGACCTCTAAAACAGTAAGATGATGAATTTATTGTTGTTGTTTTCAGCCAGTGAGTTTGTGGTAATTCTCTCTGCTGAAATGACGAGTGTGGTTTGTTTTCCTGACTGCACCCTAACCAATACAGTACTGGGCAACAGAGTGCTCCCAGGAAATAAACCATTGAAGATGGGATTTAGGATTGTTTGGTTATGTCCTCAACTTTGAAAGAAGCACTGAACTCTTTGCCGATAGGAAATGGGAATATAGTTTGTGGTTATGCAGGACATTATGATTAAAGTATTACCTGTAGTTGACTGTGAAGTAGCTACTGAAACAAGTTGCTTAGAGGACCAAGTGGCTATTGCACTTGACGGCTATGGTAGTAATACAGACCATACGAACTGTGGGGATGGAATGGCTGCTACTGACGATGTGAGAGAGAACACAGGAAAAAAAAAAAACCAAATCAGAGTTCTAAATGTACTTCTCAAGTCAAAAAGAACTAGAGAGCATCTATGGTGGCCCTAAGATAATCTATTGTTTATAGGTGTAGAGTCAAACTTACTGAAAGTCAGACCCAAAATTTAGTTGTCTGGGTTGCAAAATGATAGCTTAAGTTGGATTCACAGACTTGTCATAAGACACACTGTCTTATGGTATACTTATGACATTGAGAAGTAGTGGACCTAAGACTTGGAATGGGGACCTCTGGGTGGAATTGAACAAAGTTGAAAATTTTAAACTCCCAAGTCCCTCTGGGTCTGTCCCGTCCGCACCAACAGTCTACCCTCCTGTGTCTGAGGAGACTAGGTTTGCTTAAAGATGGTGTATAACCACACGTAGGGAAGTTGCTTTGCAAAGAGATGCCTATCCTGCTCAAGATCCTCCCTGACCACCCCTGAATAACTCTAAACTCATAACTAGAGTTAGATCTCAGCATGCTCCAAGGAGATGAGTGTTAAGTTTAACTCAGGAGTACATAGTTTATATGCTCAAAGAATTTTCAGATTTTTCTAATATGTAGAGAGACAGAAACTGGTGAAATATGTTGCAAATGGATTTGTTATTTGTTGAAGAGTGTTATTCCAAAAAGGAAAGAATACGAAATGAGATCAGGTCAAATGTACTCATATGAATACATTTACAAGAGTTTCTGGATTTAATGTACATGAGTTAGCTCAGTTGGAAGCAGCTCTAACAGTTTGCTTGTTGACTGATGGAACTTTGGACTCAATATTCCACCCAAGCTGACATGTTAGAACATCCTTGGCATAGACATGAAGGAATGTACCCACAGATCAAAGAACAGAATGTGAAGGCCATTTATCATTTGCAACATGCATATCCACCCCCATTGCATCCTGCTAGAAGGCTATGAAGGCACTCTGTTCACTATGCCATGAGAAATGCATTAGTCAAGGGAGCACTAATGCACCCTCCACTAATGCATCCCTGAAAAGCTCTGTGATGGTGGGATGACAGTGAGAAAGACTGCCAGTTACATGACTCTCTGAATTTAGTGCAAGTGATGGGACCTAAAAAGTGACAGAGGCCAGTGACAGCACATAACCATCAGAAACAACATACGAGAAATTACTTCAATGTAACTAGAATGTCTTGATCTGGTAAATGAGATCATGATGCACCTAGGAAGGAAACAGAGGGACAGCTTACTAACGTATCACTTGATCAATACAACAGTAAAAACTCTAGGTCTGGTGGCTAGAAACCTTAATCAAGTCACAATAATCATCTCTTACCAAATTTCTAGACTTTGGGCATCTTATGGATCCAAGGTGTCTTGATTGATGGAGAGGCCAGGACCCCTTGAGGAAAGATCCTATAACAATGCCACAAGAATACGGCATAAACTTTCCTCCAGGTCTTTCCCAAAGGGGCCTGTGGACATTTTTCTAAGGTTACTGTACACTGGGAAAAGAACAATATCCAAGTCTTTTGGTAAATTCTAGACACTAGCTCTAAATTGATGCCATTTCTGGAAGACCTATAATGCTATTCTGTTCCACCAAAGTGGTGGCCTATGGTGTTCATATAATAAATGACATTTTGGCCCCAGTTCATCCATATGCCCATCCTATTGTTATTTCCCCACTTTCTGAGTGTGTGATTAGAATAGACATGCTTGGCAATAGGCAGAATCCTTACAATGGCTCCCTGACCTGTGGAGTAGACTGTTACGGTAGGAAGGATCAAGTGGAAGCCCTTGGAACTTTCTCTATCAAAATAGTAAACCGAAAGCAAAACTGCACACCTGGAGGCAACTTCAGAGATTCATGTATAAATCAAAAAATGTGAAAGATAGAGGGATGGTGATTACTATTCTTCTCTACAGGCCAGTGATTACTGTCCAGCCTGTATAGAAGATGGACAGAGCTTGGAAAATGACTGTGAATAATCACACACTTAATCAGGTGGTAGCTCCAACTGCAACTGCTGTTCTACAGTGTTTACTGGAGTAAATCAACACAGTCCCAGCACCTGGCATGTAGCTATTGATCAGACAAGTGTTTTCTTTTTCTCTATTGCCAATTTGCAAGGACCACTACAAGGAATTTGGTTTTGAGGGACACTTTATAGTTTTATCTTAGGGCTATGTCCACTTTCCTGCTCTCAGCTTTAATCTTGTCTGCAGAAGTTTGTTCATCTTGACAGTCTACAGAACATAACAATGATCTGCTGCATTATGCTGATTTGACTCCATAAGCAAAATGATGACATTATTCTGATTTGACCTAATAAGCAGGAAGTAGCTAGTACCTTAGATGTAGCTAGTACTTTAAGGCACACGTGAGACAGAGGGTTGAAGAAAACCCCCATTGAATTCTAGGGATTCAGTGGTTTGGAGCACGCCAGGCTATCTCCTCTGAAATGAAAGATAAGTTACATACCTTGTATTATGTACCACTAAAAAGAAGGCACAGTGTTTTGGGGGGCCTCTTTGGATTTTTGGAGATAATATGTACTCCATATTAGTGTACTACTCCAATCCATTTTCCCAGTTGTCTATAAGACTATGGGTTCTGAGTGAAGCCTAGAGGAAAAGAAGGTTACATAGTAGACCCACGGTGTAATGCAGGGTGTAATGCCAGCTTTACTTATTGCAAAAACTCAACAGATCCAGTGATACTCAAAGTGTTTGTGGTGTATAGGATTCTCTGGCAAATTCCAATAGGAGAACTCATAGGGCTTTGGAGCAAAGTCATGCCCTCTTCTACTGATAATGATTCCCATTTTGAGAACAAGCTCTTGTATTACTAGGCCTGACTATGGGATGTTGAGTAATCAACCTGAGCTGCCATCAGAAACAGTGTTATCCAGTCTGGCAGTCAAAGAATAAGGTTGGGTAGAGGTAACAGCAATCCATCATTAAGTGGAAATGGCATATAAGAAATTAGGCTCAAGCAGGTTCAAAATGTACAAGTTGCATGAGAAGGTGGCTCAATATCCCCCATCACTTACTCCCATGCCTTGCTGCTTCTCCTTCAATCCATACTTACAGTCTCATGAGCAAATTCTTTTTCATCAGCTAACTAAGGAGAAAAAAACTCAGGCCTGGTTTACAGATATTGCTTCATGATATGCTGGCACAAACTGCTTACAACATTTCAAGTCCAGTAAGGAGTATCCTTAAAAAAGAATGATGAAATAAAATCCTCCCAGTGGGCAAAACATCAAGCAGTATATTTGGTTGTCCCATTTTTTTCTGGGCCAAGAGATGGTAAGAGATATGGATCTATTCTAACTCATGAAGAGTATGAGACTGGAACATCTTATGTCAGTAAGAAAATGCTTAAAGAATGATGGTGACATGTTGAAAGGACACAGAAGCCAGCTTAGAGGAATTCCCACTGGCTAAAATTTGAGAGAAGAAGAAGGAGGAAGAAGAAGGAGGAAGAAGAAGGAGGAAAAGGAAGGAGGAAGAAGGAGGAGGAGGAGAAGAAGAAGAAGAAGAAGGAAGAAGAAAAACAAGAAGAAGAAAAGAAAAATAGTAATAGTTTATAACTCCTTGATTAAATTGGTGAATGAGAAGTCCATAGTGACAAAATTAAATTGAAAGTTTGATGATGAACAGGATATTTACATACTTGGGAGAAGAGTAATTTAACATTGGAGAAGTTTGGAAGTCACCACCTTAAGCAAGAGATCAAAGTGAGCAAACTGAAAACAGGTGCCACCTGATGGGAGGCACAGGAAGAAAACATCCCTCTGTGATAGGCCTTCCAAGATTGCACACCTGAATCTAACCATGAGAAAACTCAGAAACCCAAATTAAAGGCCATTTAACAGAATAACCGGCCTGTAATCTTCAAGAATGGCAAGTCACTTTCTGCTGAGAATATGTTGGGGGAAAAGGAAATGTCAAGTCATGAAAGTCAAGGAAAGACCAAGGAACCGTTCCAGATTGATTGAGAATAAAAAGTCATGACAGCTAAATCTACCATGTAATTTTGAACTGAATCTTTTTATTATGAAGGATGTTATTGAGACAAATGGTGAAATTTGAAATGGGGTCTGTGGATTAGATGATAGTAATTTTGATATTGATATTAGTTTCAACATGCAGATTGCTGGTTCTTATAGTGGGTTGAAGAGTGGCCCCAGGAAAGATATGTCCACATCCTAATCCCTGAAGCCTGTGAATGTGGCCTCATTTGAAAAAAAGTGTCTTTGCGGATGTAATTAACTTAAGGATCTGAGATGAGATCATTCTGGATTATGTGGGTGAGCCTTAAATCCAATGACAAGTGTCCTTATAAGAGACACACAGAGGAAGAGAAGATATAAGGGGAGAAGGCTGTGTGGAGATGAAGGCAGAAACTGGAGTGATGCACCCACAAGTCAGGGAGCATCTGGAGTTCCAGAACCTGGAAGAGGCAAGAAAGGACCTCCCCTGAAGGTTTGGGGCTTGGGGGAAGTACGGCTCTGCTGACACCTTGATTTCAGATTTCTGGCCTCCAGGCTATGAAAGAATAAATTTCTGTTGTTTTAAGGCATCATGTTTGTGGAAATTTGCTATGACAGCCCTAGGAAACTAATACAGGGGTATTGTGGTTATGTCGAAGAACATCCTTGTTTGTAGGAAATACACACTAAAGTACACAGGAGTGATGCACATAATGTCAGCAACTTACCCTCAAATAGTTCAAGTGTTTTGAACTGTACTTGCACCTCTATTGTAATTTTGAAATTATTTCAAAATTTTAAAAATATTAAAATAAAGAAATTACTAGAATAGTTGCCAGATCATGGAGGCTAGTAATATTGCAACTCCCAAGAACACTCCAAGAGATGCCTTGGTGATGGCACAGATTCTGAAAGATATGCAAATTACAGAGTACAAATAAAGCAGTATAAATCAAATGTTGGAGTCTGTCTTCCAATTTGTGTCTACAGTTCTGGATTATGCAAAAATTTATTCAAGACACTTTAAGAAACCTACCCTTGAGGTAGATGATGTGAGCAATCCAGTGCTGCGAAGACCTCTCTCTCCCCCAAGACGTTCTTTATTAGATACTACTTTTGGTAGGCTATTCTCCATGGCATTCATATCTTGGACTACTTTTTCGAGAACGTGTGTAACATAGCGTCTCCCTCCAGGTCAGAGGGAAGATTTGTTTCTTGACCAGTATAGTAGAGACCCTCAGAGATATTCCAGTATAGAAAATTTTCCCTCTCCTCAGGGAAGATTTGCTTACATTCCAGGACAATAAAGATAATGTCTCTCTTTAGAGAGAAGGATGGGAGAGTTTGCTAGCAGTCCCCTTATAAGATTGGCGGATTCCTGTGCTTAGTGCTTCTCAGCTGTCACACAAACTTGTGTATGTGTCATCTACCTGGGCCTGCTCCATATTTAGCTCTATGGGACTTGGGAGGCACGGGAAACTGAGGTAGGCATGAAGCTTGTCATAGGCTGTTTTGTGTTACTATAACATAATACCACAGACTGGGTAACCTATAAGAAAAGATATTTGTTTCTCACAGTTCTGGAAGCTGGGAAGTCCAATATCAAGGTGCTGGCATCTGTCCAGGGCCATCATCCCATGATGGAAGGTGGGAGGGCAAGAGAGCAAGAGAGGGCTGAACTCACTTTTATAACAAGCCCCCTCTCATGGTAACTAACCCACTCCTGCGATAATGACATTAACCCATGGGCAGAGCCCTCATGGCCTAATTATCCCTTAATAGGCTTCAGCTTCACTTCCCAGCACTGTCGCATTAGAGATTAAGTTTCCAACACGTGAACTTCGGGGGACACATTCAAACTAGAGCAAAGCTCATGCTTCCTGCTGTGACCCAAGTAATAAAGAGGCTATAAAATCTCTTTTTTGTCTTTGAGTGATATTCTTTGAGCTAAGTCAAACTGTCCCTCTGGTCTGTTGTAATTTAAATACTGAGATGATAGGGAAATAAGAGGGGAAAGAAAACAAGGTTTTTTTTGTCAATATATATATAAATGTATTCATATCAAAATAAGTAAGAAATACTCATAACTGCTTTAGCTCTCATTTCTACAATTGGTCATGTGGTCTGAGCTAGTATATACCACCTTCTACTACTCATCCCACATCCCTTTGCCCTCAGCATGTGTCTCAGCTAGTTTTGTTTCCTTTGGTGCCCCAAATCAATAGGAGAACAGCCTGAATTGGGTTATTATCATAAAAGGAACATATATAGGATAAAGAAGCCAATCCGCTAGGAAGGTACCAAAAGTCATAATCTGAACATACACATAACATAGTTTCAAAATATATAATGTAAAATTGGCATAACTAACAGTAGAAAAAGTCACAATAGTGGCTCCATGATAATGGGAGACAATCACACACTTCAAAAGCTGATAAAACAAGCAGACAAAATCATCAGTAAGGCTATAGAAGATCAGAATCACAATATTAATAAATTTGACTTTGAGAACATGGCCCCCAACAATAACAGAATATACGCTATATAATTCCATTTGTATAAAGTTCAAAACAAGGTAAAACTAATCTATGCTTTTAGAAGTCAGAATAGTGGTAACCCATGGCTAGGGTTAGTGAATGGCAAGAGGCAGCAAGAGGCTTCTAAAGTTTTGGTAATGTTCTCTTTCTTGATCTGGGTGCTGAGTGCCCAGGTGATTCAGTTTGTGAAAATTCACTAAGCTGCACACATACGAATTTGTGTATTTGTATATATACTTCCAGTAACTAAGAAAAGGGGGACCTTTGGATTTGTTAGGGTTGAAAACTAACTGCTCTACATGATCTGATCTGACTTTCTCTCTAACTGTACATTCAACTAATGTTTTCTCTTCAATCACCTACCTACTTCTGCCACATTGACCTTCTTCAGATATGCCAAACTCTTTCCCATCATAAGACATTTGCACTTGCTGTCCTCTCTGCCAGAAATGTTCTTCTCTTTCCTATTTACATAGCTAATTTCCTGGCTTTGTTCATATAACACCTTCTAAGAGAGGACTTCTCCAAATCATCTTCTATCCCCTTACTCTAGTTTATTCTCTTCACAATATTTATCACTATGTGAAATGTATGTATTTGTTATTGGTCTTTCCCACTAGGATATAACTTCTGTTCATGTGGGTGTGCATGTGTGTTGCTGAATTAATTTGGCTAAAGAATAAATGTATCTTTAGAATTTCTTCAGGCTTCCTTTGTGGCTTAGTACATGATCAAAATTTGTAAATGTTCTATATATGCTTGAAAATGTGATTTCTTTGGTAGATATAAATTTCTCCATAATGTTTACTTTAAACTTATTACTCATGTTATTCAAATAGGCAGCATCTTTGTTTATTTTCTGAGCTTGATTTATCGGATTATATGAGGACTGAATTAAAATCTCCAAGTACAATAGTTGTTTTATCAATTTCTCTCTGTAGTTCTGCCCATTATTACTTTATATATTTTGTGTCTATCTCAGCAAGAACATTTATAATCATAAACATGTCTTCTTGATCTGTTATTAATATTATTTTACCAGTATGCTATATGTGTCTTTATCGCTTGTGATGTTTTGTACCTTCAATTCTATTTTGTTATTTTGTCTGATGTTATCCTGGTTTTTCTTTGATTCCTATTTCTCTGGTATATCTTTTTCTGTTTTCTTATTTCAGACTTTCTCTTCACTCTTAAATGTGTCTCTTCCAGAATATAGAGGGCTATTTTAAAAATCCAATCTAGGCATCTCTGCCTTTTAATTGGTCAGTTAGACTCATTTACATTTATTTTAATGGAAAGACTTATTTTATGTCTTCAATTTTTCAGACTTCTTTTTTGGTATCTTTTTTCCCTTCTTTCCTACAGTCCATTGGATCGAGCAAATTTTCTATACTGAATTTGAAAGTTATGCCTCGTATTTTTATTTTTCTGGTGGTTACCCAGAATTAAACACCACATTTCCCAACTTTCTTTTCTAACCATTACATGTGGTTAAAGTGTTCTGACCAGTGAAACGTAAACAGAAGTGTGGAACTTTCAGAGAGTTTGTTCAAAGGGAAAAGGTAATCCCTCTTTTCCTTGCTTCCTCCTGCTACTGCCCCCAAATTGGTAACTAGAATTCCAGCACCTCTATGGGACCATGAAGTGATCCTGAGGATGATAGCACTGGAGAGCAGGGCAGAAAGTTAAGAGTGTGGCCCCATGGTGAGCTCATGGAGCCATCATACTATAATCCTGACTCCCTATAGAGCAAACTTCCTTTACTTGGAAAAGAAACTTCTTTAAGCCACAGTTAGATGGGATTTTCTGCAGCTTGACCTAACGGGGCACTGCTCACTTCCAGAAGCTTCCTCCTTTACGCAGTGAAGGAGTATCTCCTTTAGCCTATATGCGATCTGTGGCACTTGGCCTTCCCCGCTAGGCTTCTTCCACTCCAACTGCCACACACAGGGGGTTTTCTCAAAAGTAGAGCCTGTGACAAAGGACTTAACTGCAGGTAGTTTACTTCAGATCACAGAAAATAAGGAAATGAGGAGAATGACAGGGAAGGAGGAAAAGCATAAGAGGGCTATTGAGGACTGTGGTCAATGGTTCCCACTGGGACCTCCTGAAAAGTGTTCAGAACACTTCCCAGAATTGTTTTCCAGAACTGTCCACCAGAAAGGCAGGACACTGGAGTATTCACCCACCAGATTCCATCTCCTGTTAGCTAAGAGTTGCCCCTTAGGTGTGCTAAGTCCACTGTGGTTTTGGAAAAAGCAGGCGTTCCCACACAGAATTTTCAGTGGCAAAAATTCCAAGGAGGGAGCATGGGATTGAGGTCAGATACTATCACCATGAGGTGAATCTGAGCTTGCACAGAACTGCCCACTACAGCTGCAATCAGAAGTGGACCAAGGGAATGTGACACTGGACACCAGAGTTTTCATAGTTTTACATAAGGTTCCGAGATCCATCAGCTTCCCTCTTATTTCTGTGGCAACGGTAGAATTGTGTTCAGGAGGTGAAGTCCGTAGCCTGTGCTAATTAACCATCATATCTTGAACCAGCCTTTCAATTTCTGAAACCCACTTCTCCTTGAACTTCTTTATGTTCCTCTTCCATTTCCCAGTCCTTAAATGCAGGGGTCCTCAAGTTTGTATCCATTCTGTCTTTTTTCTTTGACTATACCGTTTCACTGAACTATCTCATTTATTCATGTATCTCAATTACCATCTTTAAGAAATGATTCTAAAATATTTATTAACAGCCCAGACCTTTCTCCTGACTTTCTAATCCAAATTTATCACCCCGTACTAGACTTTTCCACATAGATGTAATTATAGAGATAATCAAACCTAACATATTAAAAAATCTGTCTCATGATCTTTCTATATCTCCATAGTCCCTACCTCAATGAATGGCATCTTCACCTAACCTCATCCAAGCTAGATACTCCAACATCTTTGACTTCACCCTCTCATGCCTTATATCACTTGCAAAATTTGGTTGGTCTGATCTCATTTTTCAAGTCTACCATCTCCTTCCTATTCCTATAGTTATTAACCCTTATGATCTCTGTGTGAACTTTTTACAAAAGCATCAAAAACCATTTCCTGCCTCTAGTTTCTCCCCTTGCCAAATAAACTTTGGGTTACACCAGCATAGAGTTTAATCAAGAGGTTTGATAAGGTTTGTTATGAAAGCTTTTGTCCTTCCTCCCAAACTCTCAATTTCCTGCTCCACAGAGGCAACCTTTTTCAACATTTCCGAAAATATTTGGGGAAAAAAAATTGTATCTGAGGCCAGGCATGGTGGCTCATGTCTGCAATCCCAGCACTTTGGGAGGCTGAAGTGGGAGAATCACTTGAGGCCAGTAGTTTGAGGCTGCAGTGAGCTATGATTGTGCCACTGCACTATAGCCCCGGCAACAGAGTGAGAACCTATCTCTAAGAAAAAAAAAAAAAAGAATGTGTACTGAACATGTACATATTTTTTCTTGTCATTATTCCCTAAACTATATAACTATTTACAAAGCATTTATACTGTATTAGGAATTATAAATAACCTAGAGATGATTTAAAGTATATGGGAGAATGTGCATAGGTTATGTGCAAATACTATACCATTTCATATCAGGGACTTGAGCATCCTCAGATTTTTGTACCTGCTGGAGGTCCTAGAACCAATCCCCCAAGGAAAATACCAAGCGATGACCATACTTTGGTTCCTGGCTTTCTTCATTGTTGCCTTAGGATTTGGCTTTCTTAGGTCAGCTACAGCAGTTAATCCTTTTACAGCTACTTTCTAATTCTCATAATTCTGTAGCTGTTGTCTCTTCTCTCGATTGAGAAAAAAACTTTTATCTGAGGAATGCAAGTCCTTTTAAATTAAGGGCCAGAGGGGCACTAAAGGGAGACAGCCATCATGTCCTACTTCCTCCCTTTCAGCTGTGTATTCATCTCTTGAAAATATTTGCTATTGCCGCAAGTAATGCTGCACTGGACATTATAACCCACAACCTATAGTTTAACAGTGTATAGCCAATCACTGATCACTGTTATTTCTGCAAACCAATGACAATTCCTGACAACCAACTTTATATCAGCCCACTCCCTGTCCCCCTTTTTTGCTTTAAAAACCTGCTTGTAACAAAGGCCTAACAGAGCTCATATCCAAGGATACTTGGGTCTGAGTCATCTGGGCAGCTGTCCTCTCTTTGGCTCAAGTAAACTCTTTAAATCACATATTGTGCTTCAGACTCTTAGGTCAACACAATTTATCCTTTTGGGCTTATACTTTGAAAAATCCCTTTACTGTTATTTTAGTGGAATTTGGGGAGGGAATGTTGCTAAAAATTCATGTGTTCAACTCAAGTATTTATTTATTTTTGTCATAGTTTCATTTTCATGTTTCAAAGAAAGCACTGCACATATTTTAAAGCTAAGAAGAATAAGAATAAACATAAAAAGGAGATCAAAATCCTTTAAAATATAATAAACCCTGCCCCTTCTCTCCCTAGTTTTTGGTTCATTAGATAATAACCAAATTGGAGTAATTTTAAAAAAGAGAAAACAAACTCAAATCCATTATGATGTCTTTTCCCACTTTTTGTTTGAACATATAAATGAGAAGTATCCCAATGGTTGAAGCTAAAAATTATATGTGTAACAGAGGTGAGCAAAGTATGTACTGATTTTACTTAATAAATTGGACAATTACCGTATTTCTAAAATTTCAACTACTTGACTCAACCCAGCTTTCTTCAACCTGAGTGTAATGGAAAGTTCCCTAAATCTAACTTGCACCAACCTCTGTGTTTAATCCAGGCAATCATCTTGGTCTCCCCGTGGCCATTCAACACCCAGCAAACCTTTGCTAATTCATTCCACAGAATCAAAGGCCAGGCTGATCAGTACTCACATATTTAACCAGAAGTCTGCCAAACTTTGGAAGCAGGTGTCATTTAACTCTGTTTTTCTTTCTTTTTTCTCAACTTCATCCCAACTGGATTTTCTAAGTTTTTCTGTGTCTTCACTAATTAAACTTCCTTTTAGAAAAGAATTTAGCACATTCATTCATCCTGAGGTATAATGAATGATAGTATTTAATGTGTCATCTCACTCAAAAGTATGTCAATTTTAATATGGACTAGATTTCTTATTTGGCTTAAGCCAAAGGAATAAAGAAAATGTGTTCTAACCGGGGAATTTCAGATACTCATACGTAAGTGTCTTAAAGGTTAAGGGAAGCCTTTCTTGTGTTTTCTTAAACCACATTTTTTTGTGGCAGGTCCAACTGTGCCCATGCATTAGGCTGATGATAATGTTTGTGTCATTACAGGTATGCTAGGATGAGAAAGAGAAATAGGAATATCTGTTCAGTTATAATTCTAGTCCAACTCGTATGTCTTGGAACCTAGACATCAAGTAGATGAATCATCATCCTAAATATTGATATTAATCTAGAGCAAAACATATATTTTATGTTTATAATAACTATACAAAGATAGGCATCATCAAATGCACACAACTCTAAGCAAGCCTGCTTTAAACAGACCTCCTCATACAATTAGTGGTTGTAAGGCATTATGAAAATACAAAATGCCATATAAATGCATGACAATTTGGCCAGGAACATAATTACGGTTAATAATATGACTAACCATCTTAAATTGTGTGAATAATAATAATAATAATAACAATAAACAACATTATGTGCTCTTGGTTGAAGCAGACACAATTAGGCAGAACTTGATAAAGGAGCACAGAACAACAGAGGATGCCTCCAACATTCTGGGGGCTATTACACAGAAAATTAAGGTCAAATTGACCTGCCATTCAGCACAGCAGGAACATAAGCAACAAAAATAGGGGAGAAAAGACGACAAGACCAGTTAAAGTCTCCTCCTTTATTCTTGATTTCTGGCCCTATTATTTTGTTAAATATTACTAGTACTATTACTAACAACAACAAATGCCTATGTATCTCTTACTATGGACTGAGTACTATTAACATGTTTCACTTACATTAATTAATTCCCACAACAACCTTATGAGGTAGATGCTATTCTCCTCCTTTTACAGATAGGGGGACTAAAGCACAAAGAAGTGAAATAACTTTCCATGCTTGGTGGCAGACCTGAAATTTAAACTCAGGCTACTGACCCAGTTCCAGAGCCTGGCCTCTTAACACCACACCATACTGCTGCTGGCTACCTTTTTTGCTTTTACTCTTTCTCTGTTCAACTAATCAATTACAGATACATATTTTCATCACTTGGTTGTGCAAAGCTTTCCCCACTCTCATCTTATCAATGACTAATGGTCCTTTTGGTAAAACACCAATACTAGCATAAAACAAAGTTCTCCGGGATAGAAACATTTTCATAATTTTTATCAACCCAACCTAAAATTTATCAGCCTGAATTTTGTTTCTTCAAGGCCAGACTAATAGACTGTTGCATAGTACTTTATGAAGCCTCCACCCAAGTGCTTACGTTGTAGCTCCATCTAGCTGTCCTAGGCATTTAGCAGAATCCTTTCTCATTCTTTCCCTCACCAATGTTTTCCAGTACCGTCTGATAACTGAATAGAAAATCTAGACCAAATCATTGCACCTCACTACCAAACGTGACAAATTATTATACTGAATTAAACTGAACCGTCTTCCCATTTGTCCGTTTGGGACTTCCTGTTTTAATGCTGAAGAAGAACGGTAACATACCCTACAGTTAGCAAAGCCGTTTCATCTGCATTAGTCGATTTGTGTAAATTCTTAGCATTTAAACGCACTGCCCATTTTTGCTTTAGGAATACTGCGTTTTTTCTTACCAGTCTTCCAAATCTGTCCTTAAAAGACAAAGCTCTGAGTATTTTATGCATATATGGATGGCTACGTGTCCCTACAAAGTCAGCCTATTACTTCCACTGGAAGAAGCAAACTGTGAGAACGGCCGAACTGCATAAATGTCACAAGGCCGGGGCGTGAGGCGCCGCGAAGGCCGGGAGGGCGGCGGCTGCCCGCGGCCCGGCTCTCCCGCCTCGGGCCCCGCCGCGGCCTCCGCGCCCCCCGCCCCCGCGGCGCCCGGCCGCCCCGCCGCTGGGCCCGCCCGGCCGGGCCTCCCCGGGCCGCGGCGGCGCCCCCTGCAGGCCGCGGCGGGGAGAGCGGGCGGAAGGGACCCGAGCGGGCTGCCACGGTGTCCGAGCCCGAACCGCCGCCGCCGCCGCCGCCGCCGCCTCGCCGGGTCCTGCGTCCGCGCCGAACGCCCTCCTCACCGCCCGCCACGTCCCGGCGCCGGCCGGAGCCGCCGCGCCGCCCGCGCACACCTGAAGCGGCCGGGCAGGGCCCCGCCTCGGCCCTCCGCTCGTCCTCCCCGCCCCGCACCGGCCTTCACTCTGGAGCGGCCTCGGCAGCCGCAGCAGGGGCGGCGGCGGCGGATCGAGGAGCTCTCCAGGTCGTCCCGGGAGAAGCTGCTGCAGTCCCGGGACAGGATGTTCTCCAAGTTCACCTCCATCCTGCAGCACGCCGTGGAGGCGGTAAGGCCGCGGGCCGCGGCGCACGACAGGCCGGAGATGGCGGCGGCCTACGCTCCCCGCCGGCCCCGGGAGAGCCGGGCGGCCTCGGCCCGGCCCTGGGCGGCCCTGGCCCCGGGGAGGAGCGAGGCTGCGCGGGCGCTCGGGGTCGCCGCGGTCGCCCGGGGCCTCGGGCCGGCTCCGCGCAGGCCCCCTCCTTTGCTTCGCTGCCCTAGGCAGGCGTAGGTCCCTCCCCTCCTCCAGGGGGGCGGCCGGGGTGCCGGGGAGGACCTGCCCACCCGGCCCGGCTCGGTGGTCGCCTCATTCCCCGGTGGGGTCGGGGGGTCGGGGTGCACCTGGCGCGGTCACTGGGCGCTCCCCCCGGGCTCCCTGACCGTTAACCTTCTGCGGAAAGAAGTGGTGAGCGTTGAGCAAGACAAAAGAAACGACCAAGCGCTGCTCGGGTTGGGTTCTGTTTTGGGGGTACCGGTGGGAGAGGTGTGATCTTGCTGTGGGGCGATTCTGGCGAGGAAGCAGCCAACCAGACCCGCTTTCATAATCTTTTGCTTTCTCAGGCCTGGTGGCCAAACTCAACTGGACTTCATTGATTGTTCTGAAATAGGAGTTTCTAGGGTCCAATCGAGTTTGCTTTCGACAGCTTCCGAGCACAGAGACCATCTGTTTCCTTTTTTGTCCAATGCGCTTCCTGGACACTCTTCGTTTATCCTTAAATTGAACCCTCCTTTGGGGATTTTAGACACTAGCAAAGGGAGACATTATCCAAACATCCCAATAGACTAATAAACGAGAAGAAACTAAAAAGAAAATGCCTTGCTGCTGTTTTAGTAAGAGGGCTAGTTGTTTTACTTTAGTTGTTTACTTTATTCTGGGAGAATTGCCCAAATTGAAAAATGCATTCTGTGAAGAAACAATTACTTTGCTAATTTTAAAAGTGACTTGCTCTTCCTATGTTCAGATTATGTGATACAGCACTTTAAAAATCTACACAACTTTTTAAAAACATCAATTACAACAAAGTAACTTTTATGGCTAGGTAAAAATAACATAGAGTTTTTGATTTTAGTAATGAAAACAAAACTTTAGTGCCATAGTGATTTAAGTGATATATGGGAGCTGTTAAAAAGTTTAGCTCTAAGACAAGCTTTTGGGAAAACGTATCAAACCAATAAAGACAGGGTTTCATGAATGACGAGCAGGTACAGATGACAGTTGTAGACTTTTAAGACATCTTTTAGTTATCCATTCTCTTACACATCAAGCTACAGCACCTTTGTTAAAAGAATTTAACTGATATTTATAAAAACAGACATTTGTATTTTGTATTCTTTAAAATACCAAGAATCATTTAATTTTTAACATTTAATATAGCTTAATAGAGATAATTGGGAATTAAAATTTATTACATTACAGTTGGCCCCCTTATCTGTGGGTTCCACATCTGTGGATTCAACCAGACTTGGGTGGAAAATATTCAGGGGAAAAAAAAATTACGCAAAGTTCCAAAAAGCAAAACTTGAATTTGCCACATGCTGAGTACTACGTTGAATCCATGTGAATGAAGTGGTGTGTAGGCATTGCATTAGGTATTATAAGTAAGCTAGAGGTGGTTAGATATGTAGTATGTGGGGGTGAGGGGGATGGTATGTAGGTTATATGCAAATACTGTGCCATTTTATATCAGGGATTTGAGTATCCTTAGATTTGTAGAGGGGGGGAGGTCCTGGAACCAGTCTCCCATGGATACTGTGTTTATATCCTGTAAATACCTACCAGGCTGGTATTTACAGAAATAAGTACTTAGAAAAACAAAGATGGCTTTCCTGCTCTCCTAGTAAAGGCTTACTTTTGTCCCCAGGCCTGTGTTTTCTGTCCTCATTATCTTTTTATAATTGTATGTATTAGTATCTACCAAATTATCCACATAAATTATCTGACTCTGGCTCTGTAATGTCCAGGTTCTCTACTTTGCTGAGGTTAGTGAGAAAAATTTAGAATGGTTTATAATCACTTGGTCCCAGGAATTAATTCATTACATTTAGAAATATAATGTTTTCATTTGCTTAGAGCTAATGTTTTCAGCTGTAATACCACCCAGTTTATCTTGATAGGAGGTTAAATCTCATAAAAAATTTTGGATGTAGTGTACTTTTCTTTTCCGTTTAACATTCTCTCCTGGGAATGAACTCATATGTAATGATGAATAAGCCATCCTTGTGGTATTTGAGGAATGTTTTTTTGTGGCTCAAGAATAGTTTTTAGTTACTCAGTTCTATTTATTAATTTGTTTGATATTATCTTCTATAATCTTACCATTCCTCAATTCGTTTCATTAGCTTTTCTCTGTGCTCCTTTTAATTTGTATGCCCAATTAGCATTTTCTGATGCAGTATTCCATTTCACATAATTATTAGGATTACACAGAGACCAAAGATAACATGTACCTGGATGCTGACATGACATTTTTTCAATCATGTCATTGTGTGAGTCTGCAGAGTAATGCCTTCCCGACCATTTTGGTATTGTCACTGTCCAGGTTTCCTTGAATATTGGATCAGTCTTCAAATGGTTTTTTAGGGTTGACCAGATAACCATAGCCATTTAAATGAGGTTTAAGTGTAGAGTTTTTCTTATTTAATGAACTGTTTCTCCTCACTTCCTGATAACTACTATAACGAGAAAAATATAAGGTATTTTCAAAGATTAGCATTTGAAAATGTGTTATTAAGCTGATAGACTGCATTTTGAGTAAAGGAGAGAAATTCACACCTGGATCAAAAACAAGAACTGTAATATCATTCTTGCCTCCCTTTTTAGAAATGACAGTCTTCCCTCAGTATAGAAATGACTGGCCAGTAAGAGTCTTGTGAAACGCATCTGTTCCGCTAACCAGTTGACACATGTCACAAGTCTGAAATCAGGCCTCTCTTGTACTTAGTTCTGAGGTTAGATTGGATTGTTTTTAATACAACTTCTCCAAAGGATAAATAAAAAAACTTTCCATTTAGTACAATTTCGTATTTGTTGAAGGCCTAGTCCTCACTAGGGAATGTGCCAAGGGCTGATTTCTCTTAAATTCCAACCAGTTCCACCCTCAAGGGCAGATTTATTCCGGAGATGATAAAGGGCAGTGTCAGGGAAGAAAGTTTTGTCTATTTTAACTAATTAATTCAATGAAGTCCTCTTTCAGAATTCGAATGCAATGTTTTCTCTTCAGGTTACAGTTGACACCTATAATCCTAGCACTTTCTCAGAGGCACGTGGGAGGATTGTTTGAGGCCAGGAGACCCTGTCTCTACAAAAAAGAAAAAAAAAATTAACTGGACATGGTGGTGCATGCCTGTGGTCCTAGCTACTTGGGAGGCTTAGGCAAGACGACTAAGGATCACTTGAGCTCAGAAGTTCAAGGCTGCAGTGAGCTATGATTGTTCTACTGCGCTCCAGATGATGATTGTTGGGACTAGTAATTACTTCAAAATCTACTCTGCCCTGGGAATTAAAACCTTAAATCAACCATATGTAGTGTGTTCTTAGGTGTATTTTTTCCAGCAAGTGATCTCTAACTTCAGTCCTTTACTCATTCAGCAAATGTTCTATGAGCCACTGTGAAAACATGGCACACTGTGAGGGAAACCAGGTTTACCTGTGTCCCTGGTCATGATACTTACAGTCTAGTTTGGGAAACAAAACGAATACACAAGTTAAATCATAGTATGAGGAAGGCACAAGAATGTGACCTAGTCCCTAGAGCTAGACAGAATGGGGATCCAGTCCTGCCTCTATCCCTTACTTCTACACTTGCATAAACTACTTAATCTTTGTACATTTTGATTTCTTCATTATGAAATGGAAATAATTAAACATATGGAATTGCTGTGAAGATTAAAATGAGGTAATATACATGAAGTGCTTAGTGCAGTGCCTGGCACATAGTAAATGCTCAATAAATGTTAACCATTACTATTATTATTTGGATGATTGGTTCAGCCAGTGAGTTCTATGGGAGGAAGGGAGCAAGCACTTGGGATTGAAGTAGTTAAAGAAGGCTCTCTGGAGGAAGTGAGCTAGACTTTGGGGAAGGCAGAGAAGATAGGGAAGGGCATTAGGAAACTTGGGGGCAGGGAGAAGCTTTTTTCTTTGGAGACAAGATCTCCCTCTGCCACCCAAGTTGGAGTGCAGTGGAACAATCATAGCTCACTGCAGCCTCAAACTCCTGGGCTCAAGCAATCCTCCTGCCTCAGCCTCCTGAGTAGCTAGGATTCCAGGCACACGCCACCACACCTAGCTTTTTAAAAAAATTTTTTGTAGAGTCGGGGGTCTTGCTATGTTGCTTAGGATGGTCTCTAACTGCTGTCCTTAAGGTATCCTCTCACCTTAGCCTCCCAAATTGCTGGGATTACAGTTATAAGCCACCATATCTGGCCTAGGAAGAAGCATTTTAAAAGATCTGGGAGTAGAATTTTCATGTCATGTTCATGTTTAGTAAAGGCAAAAATGGCTTTTAGAGTACTAGTAGATTCTTTTGTGTGATGGGCATTTTTTCCCTTTTTTAAAAATTAAAAATTTTTTTAAATATGCGGAGTGAGGAGGGGTTCAATTTCCTTTCTTTCTTTCTTTTTTTTTCTTTTTGAGAGAGAGTCTCACTCTGTTGCCCCAGGTAGAGAGAGTGCAGTGGCCTCATCATAGCTCACTGCAGCCTCAAACTCCTGGGCTCAATTGATCCTCTTGCCTCGGCCTCCCGAGTAGCTGGGACTATAGGTGTGCACCACACCGCCTGGCTAATTTTTCTATGTTTAGTAGAGATGGTGGGGTCTTAGTCTTTCCTCAGGTGGTTTTCCAACTCCTGAGCTCAAGAAATTCTCAAGCCTCAGCCTCCCAGAGTGCTAGGATTACAGGTGTGAGCCACGGCACCCAGCCAAAAATGCTCATGTAATGTTCATGTTCAGTAAAAGCAGAGAGGGCTTTTAGAACACTAGTTGTTGTCTGATTCGTCAGTGTAGATTTTTTTGTGTGATGGGCATTTTGGAGAAAGTCCAGGTTTGTAGTTATAAGCAGTGTTTCCTTAAGCAAGTCAGTTTACTGACTTTGGGTCTTAGGAGTTTGAGCAAAATAGGAGTTCATTGCGAGAATTTAAGACCATATAGTGTGTACAAACTTTGTAGCACTGCACCTGGCACATACCTACTCATTCAGTGGTAGCAACTTCTGTGTTATTCATTTATGCACTTCATAAATATTATTGAATCCTTTGTGCCTTCACTTAGCTGGAAATTAGAGATTCCGGTGATGAAAAGGATGACACAATGACAGCCCTTGTAGAGCTGACAATCAAGTGGAAGAGGTGGATAATTAGACAATGCGAAAGTGGACAGGGCTAGGAGAGAGGGAGCAGACCGTGGAGGGTGCTAAGGCACAGGTGGAAGGAACTCCGTCCTAGGCAGGAAGAGCCTGGCAAGGCTTTCCAGACAAGGCAAAGTCCAGTTATGTGTTTGTTCCTGTCAATTTTTGGTTGAGATAGTGATTGCATGAATTTTTTCAAAAAAAATTTAATCTCTGTATTGTAAAAAGTTAAATTAGAATCTTCTGGTGCTGAGTCAAATGTCTCTTTCTTTTTCAAACCCAGAGTATAAATGTTTTGGTGCAATGATAAAATGGGCAATTTGCACGTTAGAATTAGTAATGAAAGAGGCAAGTTTACTAGGAAGTTTTACGTAAAGGAAATTTATTCATGTTTGAGTAAGATTGTTACTAATCTGAGTTATTAATGATTTAGAACTATTTATCTGTCTACTTAAATAGCTTTCTTATTTAAAACTTTCGCAAAGTAACAAGCACCATCCTACTTTGAATTTGACTATAACCTACAGCAAAGCTCCTGACACAGATCCTGTGAGGGCCTCTCTGGTTAGTGGCTTTCGCTTGTAATCCCTTGAAATACAGTTAAATCCCACTGGTGAAATAATTTGGACTAAGGATGCTATAATTCCTTATATACCCAGAAAGTTCCCTTGGAAAAGTTTAACAAATCATAACATTTATACTTAATAAACTAGGTACAGTTCCTGCAACAGCAAATTTCATTTGGGTTTGTCCCACTAGTTAAAACATTTAACTTTGTAATGCTAGTCTGTAAAAGCTAGGTCCAAAAAATGAAGGAAATTTTATAGATTTTGGTGGGGATTCTAAAAACAAGTAGCCAATTAAAACATATTTTTTCAATCTAAAAATCTCAGGAAGATTGTTCTGTTTTGCCAACTTGTCTTAATTTTCGTCATAGTTTTTCTCCTCAGTCTCTCATAAGTAATTTTGTTCTCTATGTTCTCCTTGAAGTTCAGTATTCTGAAAGATTTTAACTCGTTTCTTAAGGTCTTTTTAAAAATTTCATAGCACTCTGTTTGAAAATGAGGTGAATATTTATACTCTCTTAATCCAGTACCATCCACAGTGCGAACAGGCAAACGTAGAAGATGCATTAAGATGTTGGTGATTGTGGAAAAATTTTCAGGTCCATTTTTTTTTTTTCATAAACACATTTCATCTCACTTGAAACACTGAAGATGTTTATGACCAATGTTTATGATTTGCACAATTGTTTGGAAATTGTTTTGAAAGAGTTGCCAACTCTGAGGTCGATGCTAAGGACACCAAGAAATCAAAGTGGTACAAGTAGAAGTGCAGGAGTAACATGACCTCTTTTAGACCGTCTGTTTAGAGCAAGTATATGAAAGTGGAAGATTACTTTCTGCCATACCTTAGACTACCAGAATAGAAACCTATTTGTTCTGAACTAAAGTGGGTCAACCCCATACTTTCTGACCAAAACTTATTGACCACACTAGGACTAGAGGAGCTCTACTCCCTGTCACTCTTTTTAAGTAAAAGAAGATGTTGTAGAAGGAGCATCCAAGTGTTTTTCTATCTGTTTAGCACGTTTGAAATACTTGTAGGTTTGCTGTGAGATGGCTGGAGGGAGATAATTTTGGTCTAAAACATTTGAAGTAAATTTTAAAGCTAAAATGTGGAGCAGTTTTTTCTTTGTGAAATTTAAATTGGCAGTGTCTTGTTCGTGTAGCTATTTTACTAAAAATATGTACTGCCTAATCCAGGCTTAAAAAAGAAAAGATTTATATCTGTGTGTTGCTGAATGTAGGGAGCAGGTTTAATCTG
Organism: Lemur catta; assembly: GCF_020740605.2. Taxonomy (NCBI): domain Eukaryota; kingdom Metazoa; phylum Chordata; class Mammalia; order Primates; family Lemuridae; genus Lemur; species Lemur catta. Next base: position 13,044,796 of record NC_059141.1, on the reverse strand, counting down.
ATTATGAAGTTGACTTTGGTATATGTTTTAGTAGTGGTGATGTGTAACAAATTACATGGCAGCTTTACTGTTTTGCATTTCAAAGTCCTAGGTACAAAGATCCTGGTTGTATCAGTAATTTCATTTTACTGATACTTCAGTAGGAGAATATTGGTGTGTTTTCATTTAACATAGTTACTTTTGAAGTCTTATGTAGTTACTAGTTTCAGGAGAGGGAAAAAAGCCCAATACTGTTAATGTTGACAAATGTGTTTTTTCTCTTTCTTAATAAATCATTTTTACTTTCTTGGATTCAACTCATTTTGTTTCTCTTTGTTTCTCTCTGACATATAGAAACAAGTTAACGCTCACCCCTTGTTTTTGTGCTGCTTTTGCATCGCAATAGACAAATGCAGGGTTATACTTTATGGGAAACCTTTAATGCCATGTTTTTAATTGTTGTGGTCTTTTTGTGTGTTTGTGTAGCTGGCACCTTCTCTTCCTTTACAAGAAGATTTTGTTTATCACTGGAAGGCAATTACCCATTACTACATAGAGACTTCAGGTAAGAACAGTGCTGGTATTAATTAAATAGAAAATTCATGAAATACTAAAATATATTTCAAGTAAATTTTCAAAGTTATTTTATATTTAAGTGTATACACAATTTTACCTTTAATTCATCTTTTAGATTCAGTCATTTAAAAATATATCTACTGAGCACCTACTATGTCTCAGGCACTATTCTACCCGCTGGGGGATAGAATAATCAGACAACATCCCTGTCCTAATAGAGCTTATATATTTATTGGGGGGAGTCAGTCAATCAACAGACAAATATGCGTAGTGTGTCAGGTGATTGGTGTTAAGGAGAAAATGAAGCAGGCTGAAGAGGACAGAAGTGTGTGTATGAGGGATGGGGGTGAGCAGTTGGCTATTTTAGGCTAGAGAAAGCCTTGTTGCCCAAAGTGACTTCTGAGCTGGAATCTAAAGGAGACAGGAAGCAAGCCAGGTGGAAATCTGGGGGAAGAGTGTCCCAGGAAGATGACAGCACCCAAACGCTAGGACCGGAGAATGTGGTGGCCTTGGCATATCCAGGAACTGCAAGGCAGCCAGTGTGGCTAGAGCAAAGTGGTATGAAATTAAATCAGACAGAGATGGGGGTGGGGTGCAGATTCTCACAGGCTCTTGTAAGCCATTGTAAGGGCTTTGGCTTTTACTCTAAGGAAGCCTTTGGAGAGTTTTGAGTAGGGCTATAACATAATCTGTTTTAAAGTGATCACTTTGGCTTCTTTGAAAAAAAATTAGATTGAAGGAATAGAGGGGTGACACTGGTAGAGCAGTTAGGGTGCTGTCACAGTGGTCTAAGCAAGAGATGATGGTGGTTTAGACCACGACCAGATCGTATTCTGGATATCTTTTGAGGGAAGATGTGTTGAGGGATTTGATATTGGGTATGAGGGAATAAGAGTCAAAGATTACTCCAAAGCTTTGGGCTCAAGCAACTGGAAGACTAGAGGAGCCCCTTACTGAGAATGTGGAGACTGCAGGAGGGCAGGTTTGTGAGAGAATTTTGGACATGTTAAGTTTAAGATGCCCATTATATACCCAACTGGGTATGTCAGGTATACAATTGGCAACAGGAATTTGGATTTCAGAGTAGAAGTTTAAACTAGAGATATGAAATTGAGAGTTGTTAGCATGTAAGTGGTATTTAAAACCATGAGACTGGAGGGGTTATCTGAGTTAGGGTAGGTGGAGGAGAGAAGGTGTTGTGGAACTGAGCCCTTGGCTCAATGTGTAGAGGTTGCAAGATGAGGACAGTAGCAAAAGCAACTGCTTTTGCCAGTGAGGTCGAAGACAGCCAAGAGAGAACGATGTCCCAGAAGCCTAGAAGAGGACAGAAGGATTAATTGTGTCAAATGATGCTGAAGTCAGGTTGATGAAGACTGACTGGATCATTGGATTTAGCCACAAGGAACACATTGGTATTCTTGATAAGAGCCATTTTAGTGCCAGGGAGTAAAGAGAAGGCCTAATTGCACAGCAGGTTAAGAGAAAATGTGGAGCTGAGAAGGAGATGTGGCAAGAGAGCATTTTAAATTTTTTTTTTTGAAATAGGGTCTTACTCTGTTGCCTGGGCTGGAATGCAGTGGTGCTCAAGCAATTCCTGCCTCAGCCTCCCGAGTAGCTGGTACTACAGGTGTCCACCACCACATCCAGCTATTAATAATTTTTTTTTATAGCGTTGGGTCTCGCTATGTTGCCCAGGAGTCTTGAACTCCTGGCCTCAAGTGATCCTCTCACCTTGGCCTCCCAAACTGTTCAGAACAAGGGTATAAATGCAGGAAGCAGGTAGATATATTATAGGGAGTTTTTAGAAGTTATCTTCTGGTTGCTTCTATTTTTCTCAGTGAATAGGAAGGATAGAAAGTGAATATGAGGAATGTGAATACATTTGGGTCAAGGATTGGCAGACTTTTTCTGCAAAGAGCCAGGTAATAAATATTTTAGACTTTGTAGGCCATATGGTTACCTTTGTAACTATTCAGCTCTACCGCTGTAGTTTTGTACAGCAGCCACTACAAAACGTAAAAGAATGAGCATTCCTTTGTTCCAGTACAACTTTATTTACAAAAACTGATGGCAAGGCTGGACTTGGCCCATGGGCCAAAGCTTGGCAACCTCTGAAATAGGGACATGTGAAATAGGGACATTGCTACATGGCACTACAGGCTCCCTTGAATGTACAGGTAAACACTAGTGGATTTGCAGATTGGACACGTGTCATTTAACCAAAAGGAAACATGAAAAAGTGAGAATAGCTGATTTGGCAAACTCATGCAGTCATAGGTGATTCATCCTTAAAAGAAAAAATTCTTTTTATTTGTGCAACAAGTAAAAATCAGACAAGAAAAATATTTATACCTTTAAATGTAAAATATAATTAACTTCATTTGGATGTTTAGCCAGCAGACTTACAGAAATGGTTTTTGAAAGAAGCTTCCCTTTCAGATGACTTTTCTTAACCCTAGTGATTTTTTTCCCCTCCATGGCTTTAAGAAAATGCGTAAGTTCTTGCTTTAAAGGAATTTTTTCAGCCTAGTGGCAGAAGCAAGTATATACATTACAGTAAGGTACAGGAAAGATAATAAATTCTGTGTCAGGTAGAGTGTCAGGTACAGAGAAAGGATATGGTGTCAGAAGATATGGGTGTTTCCAGAAGAATAGGAAATTGTAAGGGAAGTGGGGAGGGTAAAGGCATTTCAGGTGGAAGGAGTAGAGCATGCAAAGGCACTGACATTTATGGTTTAGAAATGAGGAGTGTAGATGGCAGAAACTAGATCTTATCTTCTAGGGAGCTAGGATTTTAATCCTATTAAGTCAAATTTACATTTAATTTGTTTCTCAATTTAAAAAGTCTCTCTGGTCATTTTTTTACCCATGAGTAATCATAATCAAACCATACTTGGACGTTTGTTCTTTCCTGGAGTGTTTGTGTATATAAAGTATATACTAGGAGAAAAACATTTTAAAAGAGTAATTTACAAGTAAACTTACAAATTATCTTTTCTTAATGCTAGGCTACTCATTTTAGAAGAATATGAAATGAAACATAGTAAGTTAACATTTCTTCAATTCTTACTATGTGCTAAGGCGTTTCATTGGAATCATACAACAGCACTTAGCAGTGTTTAGATGTTGGTGTCTGAGGCTTAAATAATTTGCACCAGGTCATCCAGCTAAAAGTAGTAGAGCCAAGATTTGAATCCAAGTTGTCTAACTCTAGGGCCCGTGCTTTAAACACCTGTGTACCCTATCAGATTATATACATGTGTCCTCCTGGGACACAAGAATAATCCACCTCTTTCCTCTGTTTTCTCCATAAATCTTAGTACATGGTTTACTCTGTGTGTGTGTGTCTATATTTATGTACATACAACAAAGTAACATATTAATATGTGTAACATGCCAGGATTGTGTTGTGGAAACTATAGAAGTACTAAGTAAATGACAATGGAGATGCAAGTAAGAATTTGTCATTTCCTAATTTATTTTATATTTAAATGTTCTACAGAACTTTGCATTTTATTAAGAGTAATTTAACCTTACTAGGTTAAATAATTTAACCTTACTAGGTTAAATAAGGATAGGTTGGCAAAACCATGTGATTTTTGAGTCCAACTGTTATATGTTAAAAATATCAATAAATTTTTATTTTAAAAAAATCAATAATATTTAATAAGAATTATCCTGAGAAGCTGCTTTGAAAAACAGACTTTGGGAATAACTATCTGTTGTTAATAGGAAGGGATGTGAGAAATTTTAATAGAGATTTTTCCTTTTGGCTCCTTATATTTTTATAGATGGAAATGGATTAGGGGCATTGAGTGCTTTCCCAGTGTTACTAAGTAATATAGTAGCAATCAAAAACAGAACCTGTCCTTTTCATGTTTCTTAGGTTTTTCAGCTTTAATGTTCAGGCCAACCTGTTTCTGTATAAAGAGACTTAAAATTCAGATCTTTTGAACTGGCTAAGTGGAAAAAACAATTACAAGTATATAGAAAATTTTGATATGACATGTATTTTTCCTGATCATATTTCTATTTCTCACACAAATTGCTCTTATTTCTAAATTATTATGGATGAATATTAGCTTATAGAATATATTTCAGAATATTGATTCAGTTTTGGGTAAGAATATGGCAAAATATATCATTTAAATTCTAGCAGAGGTAATCATGCCCTGGGTATAAACCTTACTTAAGTGTGTAGTTCCAATTTTTTTTAGAAATACGGAGGGTATTTTAGGTGCAAATATGCAGTTTTAAAATGTTTGAATATTTGATGAGTGTCTTTTATTGTTTAGATGATAAAGCCCCAGTGACTGATACGAACATTCCATCCCATCTGGAACAGATGTTAGACATACTGGTTCAAGAAGAAAATGAACGGGAATCTGGAGAGACGGGGCCGTGTATGGAATATCTGCTCCATCACAAGATCTTGGAAACATTATACACCTTAGGGAAAGCTGATGTAAGTCCCTGATCCACATCATGTTCTTGCGCATGTAACACATGTGTTAATGCTTTAGAGAAAAAGAAGCTGCCAAGTACTTGATTTAATTAGGTATGTACTGAACCCAGCAGGATTCATGTTAAGATTGTGGAAAAAAGAAAATTGTGTGGCATATACAGATATTATGTCTGTAGAGATAGCAAAGCTCCCAAATGCTCTAGATGACAACTGGTAGTTGTGCAGCTTAGAATTCCAGTGTAAACAACATATGAAAATAAACTCCAAGTACATGTTCTCAAAATCCAAGGATATGAGAAAGAAGCCAGTAAAAATTGGGTTACAAAAGCAGGAATTATTTTTCATAGTCCTGAAGGAAAATGTCAGAGATTGTTCTGACATTGAGTCAACTGATGAGTGGAGCCAATTCAAATTTTTAGGCCCAAGGAATTTTGAAAGATCTTTGTAAAGCTTATGATATGTATAAATATTTTATACCACAAAACCTTCAAATTGTTTATGAATACAAATTTTCAAACCACGTGGCAGTGTGAGGGAAGAGGAAGAGGCTTAGGTTTAGGTTAAGAGGGCTGGTTTCTGGTCCCAGCTTTGTCACTAATACACTGTGACCTTCCACAGGTCTCCTTGCTTAATCTTCCTCCTCTTTAAAAACAAGGAAGTGATTGCTCCCCCAGCTCTAAAAACCTGTGGTTCTGTTCTATGAATTTCTGTAATATATGTGAAAAATCAAACTATACCAGAAAAAACTAATAGACACATTTTAGTATCAAATAGAGTTATGAATAATAGTATTAGAGACAATTTCCTTTAAACTAACTTTGTAATACTCCAATTCACTTTTTTTTTTTTTTTTTGAAACATGGTCTGCCTCTGTCACCCAGGCTAGAGTGCAGTGGTATTATAATAGCTCACTGCAACCTCAAAATTCCTGGGCTCAAGCAATTCTCCTGGCTCAGCCTCCTGAGTAGCTGGTACTACACCCGTGCACCACCATACCTGGCTAATTTTTTTTATTTTTTGTAGAGGTGGAGTCTTGTTATGTTGCCCAGGCTGGTCTCAAACTCTTGGCCTCAAGCTTCCTCCCGCCTTTGCCTCGCAAAGTGCTAGGATTATAGATGGGAGCTGCCATACCAGGCCTAAAACTTCTTTATTAAATATTCTTTGCCTATAATAATCATAATGTAAATAATTTTGCAACTACAGTTGACCCTTGTACAGCATGGTTTTGAACTGTAAGGGTCCACTTATGTGGATTTTTTCAATCAAACACAGATCGAAAATATAGTATTCCTGGGATGTGAAACCCACTTACGTGCAGGGCCAACTGTGGGACTTGAGTATACGAAAATTTTGGTATACTTGGTGGGTCCTGGAACCAATCCTCCATTTATACGGAGGGAATACTCTAAGTTAGACTAAATCACAACAGTTAATACCATAGGATTCTTTTTATTTACATGTATGTGTTACGAGACTTTATTTACTCCTACATAGATGATGGAAAGTTGTTGATTACCTACCATTAGTGTAAGTCTGTGGTCCCTAATCCCTGGGCGGTGGACTGGTGCTGGTCCACGGCCTATTAGGGACTGGGCTGCAGAGCTCTGCTGCCCCAACCCCTTTCCGTGGTCTGTGGAAAAATTGTCTTCCGTGAAACTTAGGAAGAGCAGGAGGTGAGCAGTGGGCAAGCAAGCGAAGCTTCATGTGTATTTCCAGCCGCTCCCCATTGCTCACATCACTGTCTGAGCTCTGCCTCCGCCCACCACATCCATGGAAAAATTGTCTTCTATGAAACTGATCCCTAGTGCCAAAAAGGTTAAGGACCGCTGGTAAGTAACAAGATTCTGCGGTTGTTCTGGCAGGGAGTTGACTCGTATAGTTTCATGTTACCCCAGCATTTAGAATATAAACAAGTTGACATTGCCTGAACCAAACTCTAATCTCAACAAGATATTATCACTATGGTGTTTGTAATTACATTAGCTTGTGGTCTCATATGCTATCTTAGTGTCTCAGATGCATAGTTTTATTTCTAGAATACAAGTCTTTAACATTTTATTGAAAATTTTAATCTGACAAAGTCATTAACTGGCCAATTGCATTGTCATTTGTGGGTGGAACACATTCACATACATTGTCTCTCCTATTTTTTTAAGCTTTTGAGTAAATGTGTTTGTGCTGTCTGTTCTTACTGGCATTCCTTCCTTTGTTCCTGTACCCAGTGTCCTCCAGGAATGAAGCAGCAGGTTCTGGTGTTCTATACTAAGCTTCTGGGAAGAATCCGGCAGCCACTCCTTCCACACATTAATGTGCACAGACCAGTGCAGGTATTCTGTTCCCCCTTACATAAAATTATTTGGTTGGATTTCTTTTAATATTGAAATAATTTTATATTGATTTTTCTAAGAGCAAACTAATAAAGGAAAATTTATTCTAAAATTAACATGCAGATTAGCAAATACTGGAGCTTCCTTTTGCATGACATTGCATTAAGTGCACTTCATGTCTTTCTACTTCTCTTTTAAAATTTCATACATGAATTCTCCTTTTATTTTACCTCCATGACATCTAAAGGAGAGTTTATTATATATGTCATTGGTTTTTTAGGATAATGAACTTGAAAAATTTACTACTAGTAAATTTATTTTGATATAGGTGATTATAAATATTGTTAGTGTTCTATCTGATTAATGCAGGGTATTTACATCATTTTAAATATCCTTAAAGTAAAAGAATGGTTATTTACATACTTGTAAAAAGTAGCCTAAGTTTAAAAATTTTTTTGACAGAAATTAATTCGACTCTGTGGTGAAGTCCTTGCAACACCAACAGAAAATGAAGAAATTCAGTTTCTCTGTATTGTGTGTGCAAAGCTGAAACAGGATCCCTACTTGGTTAATTTTTTCCTGGAGGTATGGTACACTTCTTGTCAATCTTCAAAGTATGCTTATATTAAGATCATTATTCTGTGAATAATATTAGAAGGAATTATATTTTACAGTTTATCAGTTTGTTTTACTTCCTGGATTATTTTTTATGTAAGATCACTGTTTTATTCTCACTTGGAATCCCCTGGGGAAAACATATTTTCAAAGAATGCAGTTGAGCCAGATACATGGGGCAGTGCAGGGATTGGACAGATGCAAAGCCAAGGCTTAGAAAAGGTGCAGCTCTGAGAGTGAATCAGGGATAGAGGAGTCACAGAGGCTTATAAGCTGTCATATGTTCAGCCAAGCTTACTCTAGTGTGTGGCGTGGGTAATCTGGCCTAGGGTAAAGATGGCACGTGTAGATTTGGACAAGATGGAAAAAGAATGAGTTACTTCTCCAACCTCATATAGCCGTTGGGATTACTCCAGTATTTTGTACTGTCTTTGAATAGCCATAATCACCATAGTTTACTTGAATCAATTGGTATTTTGGATTTTACTTCTGCTTTTAAAGTAGAAAATAATTTGTACTTCCTGCTCTCATTCACTTCTTTTCAGCAGTGAATTCATTTAGGAATATTTCAGAAAAAATAATTATGTTATTTTTATCTTTTTAGTTTTTGTAAAAATCTTTTTCTTTTTCTTTTTTTTTTTTTTAGATTAAGGTACAGGTTACATACAGTACAATTCACTCTTTGGTCCACAGTTCTGTGAGTTTGACAAACACAACTGTGTAACCACCACCACGTCAAGACTTGCAGCAGCTCCATCAGCCTGCCCTGCATGCCCTTGTCATCATCCCTTTTCCACCCCTGTCCCCTAGCAATCACTGGTCTGTTTTCTGTCCCAATAGTTTTCTCTTTTCCAAAAAATCATATAAATGTAATTAACCTTTTGAATCTGACTTTTTTGAGACTCATCCATGATTTTGTTCCTTTATATCCTTGGGTAGTATTCCATTGTATGGATGTACCACAGTTGTTTATCCATTGACCAGTTAGAGTCTCCGGGTTGTTTCCATTTTTTTTGCGATTATGAATAAAGCTACTATGAACATTCACATGCAGATTTTTTTGTGCATTTAGGTTTTCGTTTCACTTGGATAAATACCTAGGGGTAGGATTACTGGATCACCTGGTAAACATATATTTATTTTCATAAGAAACAGCCAAAATGCTTTCCGAGTGGCTTTATCATTTTGAATCCTATCAACAGTGTATGTAAGTTCTCATTGTTCCATGGTCTTGTCATCCTGGATGTTGTCAGGCTTTTATTTGTTTTGTTTTTTTTAAATGTTAGCTATTTTAATATGAGTTTGTTTTCTATTTCACATTACTGAATAAGTAATTTAGGATTCTGTTCTGCTCTCTTACTGGTTGTAGGTAACCAGCTAAGCTGCAAAATTGCTTGAATTTAAATTTCTAGGTAGTATTAAGGACTATAAATGTCTGGTTTTCATGATGCACTTTATATTTTGTATCCTGTTTTGCAAGTTTGCTTCACAATGGATAGAACAGTCTTTTCATTTTGGATTTTTAAAGATTTGTTAATGAAGGTATTACAGTTGTTTTAGTTTTTGTTATATTTATAAGAAATGCCTTAGTTTGGCTAAGTATGAGATTTTTCTTTTCAAAGTTCATTTTTGCTAAAGTTTTCTTAGATACTTTAGTGTACTTTAGTTGCATGGGTTTTTTTCCCTCAAACTTGAAGGATTTTTTTTTTCTCAAAAACCTCTGAAACTTGTTTTCTAAGTACATAGCCATAAATCAGAAGTCAAGGAAATTTGCAGGCACGTGTATGTTAATGGTGAGGTGCACTTTGTGTACCTGTTTCAGAGAAACATTTGCATTTAAACCCCATTACAAAGAACACCCTTCGGAATTAGTGACTTGTCTGCTCTATGCAGCATTTTTATAGCACATATTGCTCCAAAGCCCAAGGGTGGTAGATATCTCCATTTTCTGAACTAATAAGACTATTCATATGTTTTTATTTTTTATTTTATTTTTTTATTCATATGTTTTTAATGTCAATTATTACAGTCTCCCTAGCACGAGAGTTATTTATGTGCATTTTATTTTCCCCTGCTGGTCAATAAGCTCCTTGAGGACAAGGATTTTGTCTCATTAATCTTTGGGTTCGCACAGCTTCTCTAGTATCTAGCACAATGCACCCTAACTGATAAATTAACACTTAATAAATGAATCTTTAGGGAAATATAGTTTTATTACTTCTAAGTATAGATAAAAACAAAAAGTACTTTACAGTTCTCAAACATGTATCCCCTGAAATCTAATCTCTCTGTTCATTAATATCAGTCAATATATTTACATCTACTATGGGTTAAGTGTATATGGTACATGAGTTATACATTGTCTTTGCCACAAAGGAGTTTATAGTCTGGTGAAGACGGTAGATGAATGTTCAGATGCTGTGATCTAAGTTAGAGTAAGGTGAGAATCATAAGATATAAAGTAAATGCCCTCTTCATAGGATGAAGAGATTAATCTGCTCTAGGTCATTAGGAAAGTCTTCTGGAAGAGGTCATCTTTGACATGAGCCTTGACAGATGTTTAGATAAGAATGGGTGAACATAAGGAATGAAGATATAAAAGTTTGTGGTGTGTTCAGGAAACAGTATAATTAGAATATGTGGCAAAAAGCACCTGAAGAGATAGATTAAGTGTTGTCAAAGGCTTTGAATGACAGCATGAGGAGCCTGTGCTTACTTGCAGACATTGGGGAGCCATTGACAATTTTTGAGCAGGGATGTCATTACGTGATAGTATCTGTGCTGTCAGTTAAATTTGGCAGCAGCATTTTATATAGTGGATTCTTTAGGGAGGAGAGGAAAGCAGGGAAACTATAATAATTTGGAAGCCGATGGAACAACCTAGACAAGAAGTAACAAGGACTGTAGCTAAGTTGGAGCAGTGGTTTGGAATGAAGTGGGTATATTCAGGAGACCAGAGGTTGGCTCTCTGTGGTCTTGTAAGTAACTGCTCAGGTGCAGGAAGCACAGAAAGGATGATCCGAATACTTAAATCCCTGAACTAAGCTGCTGCTAGCGGAAAGACAGGAGCCTCAAAGGAGCTTATTTTGAGGGGAAAATGATAATCTTGGTTCTGGAAGCTTTGAGTTGTCATGATATCCTGATGGAGATAATTAGCAGGTACTTGGTATTGCAAATCTGTGATTGGGGAGGGAAGTCTATGTTTAAGAGATTTGGGAGTTATGTGCATAAATAATGTTATGGGTACTGATGAGACCCCTAAAATAGAAAGGAACAGTTTCAGTAGGAACCAAAGTGCAAGAGTTAAGGCAGCAGTTCCTTATCACCTAGGGAGCTTTTCTAAAATGCAGATTCCTTGACGCTACCTCTAGATATTCTCATTCAGCAGGTCTTGATGGGACACAGGAATCTGCATTTTTATCAAGCCCCACAGAAGACCAGGATGCCAATAATATTAAGTCAGACTTTGAGAAGCACTGGTTTAAGGAGTGCTGTGCTAAGGTTATTCTTCCTTTTGCTGTTCTTCAGACACTTCTCCCAACAATTATCACTGGTATTTTAGATGGAATAAAATGTTTTACTTTCATAAAGACTATAATATGCAAATTGATTTTGTTGGAAATTGGCGAATTGGAGTATTCATTGAGTTCCATGGAGTTGTTTTCTTTTAATATATGTGCTGTGAGCTCGATTTCTCAAGAAGATTGTTCTAAACTATACTTTTGACAGCAATAAAAGTGATTTATAATTGCTACAATATAAATTTGGAAGTAGAACCTTGAATTTATTCAGCCTTTAATGTGCTTCTATGATGAGCGAAGTGCTGGGACAGGCCCTGTGGAGAAGCTGGTTTATGCTGAATTTTAACTTGTGTGTATAATTTGATTTTTGCTCTTATGTTTAAATGGAAAGCAAGACACTTTTGCCTTAAAACTAATAATTTGTTTCAGTTAAGAATTCCATTTCTGTTTGGGTGTGTATATCGGGCACCAGCATTTCAGGCAAATCTTACTTCTTATCCTAAATACACTAATAATAATGTCCTCAGAGTAGTTTCTTGTATTCTTAAGAGTAGAGGTATAAGGAAAAGACTTAGAAATAGTTCTTATATTTAAGAGAATTTGGGGGTTTTGTGCAAATCTTAAGTCAAATGCTGGTAACTTTTGAATTTTAAAATATTTTTATTTGTAAGTTTGGATTTTTTTCCCCGTGATCTTAGAAGAATTAACATTGAGACTATGTATTTACAGTAGCCCAGTAATGAGAAAAAAATTAGCTGCAATTGAAACCTCCTAAAACTTTTTTCCCCACTAATATTAGTTGCTTTTACTAGTAGTCAAATAGTTATCACTAATATTATTCATTGCTGATGTTCAGTATAAAACATTCTGTAGTTAGTATGTAGTTAGTATCATAAATTATGTAATTGTAAAATTATTCTAAAACACAATTTGTTAAAAGTCTGAGTGTTTTCATTTGACATAACATTTGCTGCTACTTTGGTTAGGCATGTGGAATGTTAATTATAGAAAAACCCATTAAAATATGATTTCTGGCTTACAAGTTTCTTGATATGAATCTTACACAACATGTATTCCTTTTCAGAATAAGTTGAAATCATTGGCTTCCAGAGGAGTACCAAATGTAATTTCAGAAGACACATTAAAAGGTCAAGATTCCTTGTCAACAGATACAGGACAGTCCCGTCAGCCAGAGGAACTATCTGGTGCTGCTGGAATGGAGCGAGCAGAATTAGAAGATGAGTGTCCTCATCACGTGGACGACCTGTCCACAAGCCTGGATAACCTCACCGTCACTTCGCTGCCGGAGGCCTCAGTTGTTCGTCCAAACCAGGATTATAATTTAGTGAATTCTTTGTTAAATCTTACTAGAAGTCCTGTGAGTTGTCGTCTTTTTTTTTTTATCATTATTACACAGCTCACATTTCTCTGAATCATCTTCACAGTTTTTTCTCTAACATGATCTCAATGATATGCCTTTAAAATAGAAAAAAAATCTATTCTTCTTTTATTGTAAAACATTAAATCCCTTTATGTTGAATTTTTCCAAACAACTCGATGTATATATGATGCAAGAATTGAAGGGGTATTTTTTTCCCCCTCTTAGGATGGCCGAATAGCTGTGAAGGCGTGCGAGGGCTTGATGTTGTTGGTGAGTTTGCCGGAGCCAGCGGCCGCCAAGTGCCTTACTCAGAGCACTTGCTTGTGTGAACTGCTGACAGACAGACTTGCCTCCCTGTACAGGGCCCTACCTCAATCAGTGGATCCGTTAGATATTGAAACAGTAGAAGCAATTAACTGGGGGTAAGCACCATTATTTATATTTTCCCATAAAGGTGACTTCTTACACCTACATTTTAAAATGCATTCATTTTGCAATGATAGAAATCTGTAGTTTCAAAAAATGTAACACTACTTGTGATCAATGGGAATGTTTTTTTTCTTTATTTTATTTCTTTTTTTTTTTTTAAGGGAATGTTTCCTTGAGGCTTGTATTAAATTTATCAATCCATGGTAGTGAATTGGTGTAGGAACAATCCAGCCGTTGTATGTTATAGTTTATTTTTGTTCCTTACACGGATCAATTTTTAAGGGCTTACATTAAGACAGATAACTTTACCTGATTATTTTTATGAAAAGCAAAGAACTCTAAAAGAAGGAAACTTCTTTTTAATAAATAATTTCCACAGCCTATGGAGCAATCTAATATATCTTCTGGGCTGCTCATATAGAATCTCTCCTACCTCAGTCTTTGACCCCTTCTACCTGCCTTTTCGAGCTCCCCTAAAAGGACATAATAACTTTTTATTCTTTTTCGCTGTGTGCTTAACCAATCATGGTTTTTTACTTGTTTTTTTCCACCCTGTATTCTGTCAGCATCTATAGGGCAGACACACTTGTTGACCTTACAACTGTATTGCATTTTAAGGCAGGAAGAGAAGCAGACCACTCACTGTTTCTTTTTGCAGATCCTCCCTTACCTTTCTCTTCTGCCTTCCCAGCAGCTGAGGACTTCCGCCTTTTCATTGCTGTCACTTGGTCAGATTCATGGCGGAAGTATGAGGAGCTATCTAAATGGTTTTTCTCCTGCAGCTCCATTCTGCTTTAGTCTCTCTCCTCCCACTTAATAAGTGAAAATTATTTACAACTCTTATTTAAAAGATTTTCTCTTATCTTTGGCTTCTTTTCTAAAACCCCCTTCTGATTGTCATCTGGCATTGCCTGTGTGTATGTGTCATACTGTGTGAGTTCGTTCATGCGCCTTTATTTTTCCATTGTGCTGAATAGGGTTCGTGCTTTTGGATGTCTTTGGACTTAGCATTTCTTCCTTGTCCTACAGCTTGGACTCATATAGTCATAAAGAAGACGCTTCAGCATTTCCAGGAAAACGAGCCTTAATTTCATTTCTTTCCTGGTTTGATTATTGTGACCAACTTATTAAGGAAGCCCAAAAGGTTTGAATTTTTTTGTTGTTTATTGGTCGTTTTAAAGTATAAATGTCTTCTAAGGACATTGGAAATCCCTGGTTTATATCCCCAAATATATCTCGGTTGTCTTCGGATAGCACAGTTAGTAAAATAAAACAAAAAAAGCGTGTGTGTGTGTGTGTGTGTGTGTGTGTGTGTATTACAATTCTGGAATAAATCAAAGTTCAAGTTCTGTCCTTTTATATTTCCTAAAGTATTATGGTACAGTGCTTCACAAAATAACATTGACTTCCCTGTAGTCCTGCTCTTTGGGGAAATCTAATCCTATAAAGTTATTGGGATGATTTTGTTTTGTCCCATTCCTTGTATTCAAATTTAGAAAAAATGTAGATGACCCAAAAGCTAACATCTAATCTAGTTTTGATTGCCATCAACAAGATGGTCAAAAGGCAAGTTTTGTCTTTCCATACTAATTTAGATAGAGAGTACAAACTGATTTGTTGATGTTACAAATTAATCTCTCTTTTACATTAATAAAGAAAAAGATAACCATGCTTATATTATATTCTAGACTGCTGCTGTTGCTCTTGCCAAAGCTGTTCATGAAAGATTTTTCATTGGTGTTATGGAACCTCAGTTAATGCAAACGTGAGTAGCCTGATTTCTTAAAAAAAAAAACAACACTGTGTTCATGTCATTTTTGCCCACTGATTACCTGTTTGTGATGTCTCAGTTCTGAGATGGGTATCCTGACATCAACTGCTCTGCTTCATCGCATTGTTCGGCAAGTAACCTCTGATGTTTTACTTCAAGAAATGGTGTTTTTTATCCTTGGAGAACAGAGAGAACCAGAAACTCTGGCAGAAATTAGCAGACATCCTTTAAGACACAGGTTAATCGAACATTGTGATCACATCTCCGATGAGGTAAGCAATGTAATGATTTAGCATTGGACTTAGATTCTTTCAAATACTGATTTTAATGTACTCGGGATGTTTTAAATATAGCCTCTTTTTTATGTGGCTTTAAAAATCAAAAGCATGACTTACAAGATGGCAAGAACAACAACTTATTTAAAGATATTTTTCAGTTAGCTTTTATCAATTTTGGTTTCAGATAAGCATAATGACGTTAAGAATGTTTGAACATCTTTTACAAAAACCCAATGAGCACATTCTTTACAACTTGGTCCTAAGAAATCTTGAAGAAAGAAATTATACAGAATATAAACCTTTGTGCCCAGAAGATAAGGATGTGGTAGAAAATGGATTGATAGCAGGAGCAGTGTAAGTTTCCATCCAACTCTGTGAGTCAGCATTTCATTTAGAGTTAGAGCTTTCTCTCTCCTCTTATTTCTCTCCCTTATTCTTAAAAACAAAACAAAACAAAACTCTTAACAAGATAAAAGTTTTAAGAAGTAAAATTAGATGCCCTCATAGTACTCTCCTTTAGAATGACAAGTGATATTATGTATCCATTAAACCTAAAAATGAAATTAGTATATTCCTGTTTGTTAAATTTGTCTATAAAATATATATTATTCCTTAATCTTTTATATTAGAAAAATTATGTAATATTCTCTAAGAACATAGCAGAGAATCTTTTGGTTTAGAAAATGTCATAATAAAATATTGTTTCTTATACATCATTAAATGAAACTTAGAGATCTGGAAGAAGATCCATTATTTACTGACATTTCACCAGATAACACTTTGTCAAACCAAGAGTGGCTTAGTTCTCCACCTACTACTCCGGACCACCCCAAAAATGATGGGAAAACTGAAGTCCATAAAATTGTCAATAGGTGAGTTGCTATCTAAATTTGACTTACAACTCTTTTACTTGTTTTTGTAACATAGAATAGCTCTGCTCTTAGATTGTTTCAGAAATATATTATGAACTCAATCTTCTTTAAAGATTATGTCAGCTTTTTTGTCTTCCCTGTACACAAAGAAGTGACACCCTGGGGGCAACAGTTGGTACCAAGAGGAAAGCTCTACTTAGTATAAAAATAAATAACAGTGGTTAAATAAACCCTTAAGGTATCCCAATTTTTTTTTTAATATAAATGACTTAAATTTAAGTAACAGCCAATTGTAACAACAGGGAGAATTGCCAGTTTGGCAAAATGTACTTATTAAACATGTGTGCTAAGCTTAGGGATATTCTTTTAGTTTGTGATTTTACATTTTTAAAAAGTGCCTTTTTTCTGTGGCAATTTTCTTCTCTCTTTTTCTTCCCTTGCAATACTGTCATTGATATGCCTGGTTCTGGCAGGTGACTTTAGAAAAAATTGCATGTGGCTCAAGATGCAAAATTGGGGTGCATAAAAATCCCAAATGCAATTACTTAAAAGCCAGTTTCCTGAGATTAACAAATATTGTGGCAGTCTGTCACTGTGCAGCAATCTAAAGAGAAAAAAGAATCTTTCTTAGGCAAGTGGAATCAGTAATTTTTTAAGAATGCCTTTAAAATTATGAAAGAGTATTTAATCAGTGAATTATAAGACTCATTCAAGGTAAGGACTTAATTTTGTTTTTCAAGTTTCCATTTGTATTAATATTTAGCTAAACTTTGGATATCACAGATACTTAATACATATAAAGATTTTAGTGAATTGTGAGAGTATTTATGTTATTGATTATGGCCTTTTCCATTTAAGTTTTCTCTGTCTGGTACCGGATGAAGCAAAATCATCTTACCATGTTGAGGGCACTGGATATGACACCTACCTCCGAGATGCTCACAGGCAGGTTAGTGAAGTAACTAAGTTCTGGAAATGAAATCTAAGAATACACACGCACACCCCTTGTCACATCACCCACAGCCACTGCTCCAAAGAAGTGACTCCGTTGTTATTAAAAGTGAGACCTGATACCTGCTCTCAGTACTTCTGCTCTGTGCAGGTGGCCTTAGTTTGCATTTCACTGACTGTGTCTCTATCAAGATTTCTTTATGCTTTTTTTTTTTTTTTTTACTTTAAATGATCCCTCACCTGGATCCATTTCCCTTACTGCTCCCAAGCATGATGTCTTAATAATTCTACCCACCACTCACCCTTGCTCCCCATCCATAGGCTATTATCCTTCCCCCTGCCCTCACCATTCCTAGGCAGCCAGTAATTCACAAGTGTTGTCCCTGCTGCTCAACTCTCTCTCCCTCAGACCCTGAATCCTACCTTTCTACCTCAGGGAAACAGCTTTCTCAAAGGTCTGCTCCCAGTTATTAAATTAAAGGGCCTTTTCTCATTCTTCTTTCCTCTTTATGACATTTTACATTGTAAAATATAAAAGAAAAACTATATTAAAAATACCCCAAAATTCAACATTTTAACTATTTCAAAGTGTACAATTTAATGGTTTTTAGTATAGCCACAATGTTGTGCAACCATCAGCACTATCTAATGCCAGAATATTTTTATCACCCCAGAAAGAAACCTTATACAAAGTAAGTATCACTCCTCATTACCTCCTTCTTCCCCCAACCCTCAGCCTCTGGCAACCACTAATCTGCCTTCTGTCTCTGTGGGTTTCCTATTCTGGATATTTCACATAAATGGAATCACACTATGTGTGGCTTTTTGTGTCTGACTTCTTTTATTTAGCATAACGTTTTCAAGATTCATTCATGTTATAGCATCCATCAGTACTTCATTTCTTTTTATGGCTGAATAATATTCCATCATATGGATATTTTGTTTATCCATTGTCAGTGATGGACATTTGGGTTATTTCTACTTTTTGGCTACTATGAATAATTCTGCTGTGGACATTCCTTTAAAACTTTTTGTGTGAACATAGTTTTCTTGGGTATATGCTTAGTAGAAAAATTGTTGGATCATATGGCAATTCTTTTCTTTTTTTTCTTTAAAAAAATTTTTTTTTCCAGATATTACTTTGAGAAAGAATTTCCCCCCCAGCATAAGTAGAGAGTTTATTTGGCCAAGTTTGAGGACTCCAACCCAGGAAGATAGATTCAAATTGCCTTGAATCTGTGCTCCCTGGTAATTCTATATTTAATGTTTTTGAGGAACTGCCAAACTTTTTCACAGTGGCTGCACCAGCAGTGGGTAAGGGTTCCAATTTCTCCATATCCTCACCAATATATGTGATTATCCTTTTTCTAAATTATAGTCATCCTAATAGATGTGAGTGGTATCTCATTGTGGTTTTGATTTACATTTCCCTAATGACTAATGATATTAAGTACCTTTTCATGTGCTTAGCAGACACTTGCATATCTTCTTTGGAGAATATCTAATCAAATCCTTTACCCATATTTTAATTAGGCTATTTGTCTTTTTGTTGTTGTGTTGTAAGAGTTCCTTATACATTCTGCATACTAGATCCTTATCAGATATATTATTTGCAAATATTTTCTCCCATTCTGGGAGTTGTCTTTCACTTTCTTTCACTTTCTTGATAGTGTTCTTTGACACACAAAAGTTTTTATTTTGTTTAAAAATTACCTGCATTTATCTATTTTTCCTATGTGCTTTTTATGTCATATCTAAGAAATCATCGCCTAATCCAAGATCACACAGATTTTTCACCTAAGTTTCTTTCTTAGAGTTTTACAGTTTTAGCTCATACAATTAGGTCTTTGATCCATTTTGTGTTAATTGTTGTATATGGTGTGATCCAGATTCGTTTTTTTACATGTAGATATCCAGTTGTCTTAGCACCTTTGTTGAAAAGGCTATTTCTTACTTAAGAACTAGAAATGTAAGGTTTATTTCAGGACTCTCAATTCTGTTCTGCTGACATATATGCCTGTCCTTATCCCTGTACCACAGTGTCTTGGTTACTGTAGCTCTGCAGGAAGTTTTGTAATTGAGAAGTATAAGTCTTTCAACTTTGTTCCTCTTTTTCAAGATTATTTTGGCTGTTTGGAGTCCCTTGCAATTTCTTATGAATTTTAGGATTACTTTGTCATTTCTGCAAACAAAAAGGCAGTTGGAATTTTTATAGGGATTGCATTGAATCTTACATCAATTGGGGAGTACTGCCATCTTAACAATATTACATCTTCCAACTCATGAACACAGGATGTCTTTCTTTTACTCAGGTTCTCTTTAATATTATTCAACACTGTGTCATAGTTTTTAAGTGTACAAGTCTTACACTTCATTAATTTTATTCCTAAGTATTTCATTCTTTTTGATGCTATTATAAGGAATACTGTTTTGTGAATTTCTTTTTTTACTTTTTTTTTTTTTTTTTAAAGAGACAGAGTCTCGCTCTGTCACCCAGTCTGGAGTGTAGTGGCATGTTCTTAGGTCACTGTAGCCTCAAACTCCTGAGCTCAAACAATCCTCCTGCCTTAGACTCCCAAGTAGCTGGGACTATAGGCATGTACCACTGTGCCTGGCTAATTTTTATTTTTTGTAGAGATGGGGTCTCGCTGTGTTGCCCAGGCTGGTCTCAAGCTCCTGGCCTCAAGCATTCCTCCCACTTCAGCCTCTCAAAGTGCTAGGATTATAGGCATGACCTGTGCCTGGCTGAATTTTGCTAGTGTAGAAATAACTGATTTTTATATATTGATCTTGCATCATGCAACTTTGCTGAACTTGTTTAACCTCCTCCTATTTAAAACTTTATTTTTTTTTAAGGCTTCTGCAGCATCATTCCTTTCTACTGCTGCTGCTACTTTTCAGTCTCAGGTGTCCTTTTCATTCTGTCTACCATATGATCATGTGGCTCCCCCAAAATCTGTGATTGGCCCTTTTTACTCTCTTTATTCCTTTGGGATTTTTCTGGTTTGCATTCATCTCTATCGTGAATTCCATATCTGACCTTCTGTGTCTGAAGTGTCTCCAAAGCTCTAGCCCCAGCTACTTATATGTTCTTCTAAGACCTCAGACTTCATCTGTCCAAAGTAGAGCTTATCATTGGTTCTTCCAAAACTGGATCTGCTCCTTTGTTTCTTGCTGTGGTCCGTGGCACATCCATCCTCCTGGTCCTTCAAGATTTGTGTTTCAGGGTTATCTCAGATTCATTCATCTTCCATTCCCCTTAGTTTGCCATGTTGTATCAGGTTTGCCCCCACCATGTCTCTCCTGTCTGTCCCCTTACCCATTTTTACTTTGAGAGTCCTAGTTTAAGTCCTTATTACCTTTTGCCTAGGATTACAATAGCCTCATAACTTGTCTCATCAGCTTGTTCCTTCTGCTTAGAATCCATTAACAGATTAATTGCAGTATACGAGTATCCCTTCTACTTTATTAACTCATGAAGTCTAAATACTTAGACATCTAATCTTAGCATTCAGGATCCTTTTGGATCAGTTTCCCAGCCTGCTTTTCCATCCTTATTTCTTACTGCAATTTTCGCTCTCTATTCAAATACAGCATTTACATGCTTTTACTAATGCTATTCTGTTTGCCTAAAAGATTTTTCCTCTCTTTCATTTCTTATCCATCGTCTGATATCTGTATTTCTACCCTGTTTTCAAGGTCCTGATTAAATGCCAATTCCTGGTTTGTTCTCTTTTCCTCCTTCCTCTGCTCCCCTCCCTCTACCAGTAAGGGTAGGAGCCCTTCTCCTCTTCCCAGTCAGTAAAGGTAATTGCTCTTCTTTTTGCCTGTGGCATTATTTCTATATCTTTTGTGGCCCTTTGTGGTTCTCTTTCTTGTATTGGGGTTAAAAGGTAATCAATCTCTTGAGGACAAGATTCATACTTGAATTACTATTAGCTGCCACAAAATATGTAGCGTAGGACTCTATACATTTTACATATCAGTAACTATTTAATATTTGATGAATAACTAGAATAAAATATTTCAAAATTTTGAAAGTGAATTTCAAAATTTGAAAATTCTTAATTTTGAAATTTCTCAAATTCCAAAAAATGCATACATCTAACTTTCATTTAAATTGTTTGAAGGTGTGCTATTATATATAATTAGTCCACATATGTCTATAGTTATTCTATAATACTTTAAGCCTGAATTCAAGTCCACATTAACACATGAATTACTGGGATAATGGGATAGCAAGTAGTGTTCATATAACAATCAAGTAAAGACAATAAAAGTAAAAAATACCTTTCAATAGTACCAATTAGATTTTTAAACTGCATTTATTCTTTTTGTAAAGTTTCTCTTATTTCCATTTTGTGCTTACAAATGAAATTCTTGTGATTGTTCCAGAAATATTAGAAAACAGACAAAAAGTATACAAAAATTTAAAGTTATTACTTTCTAGGTCAGAACTTCAGAGATTATAGTGTAAAAATAATTTATTAAAAATTGGGATGTGGCTTTATACAGAAAATTGTCTATTGAAAGCCAAGTAGTTTAAAACTCACAATATATTAAAGAAGTTGGCTTCTTAATTATTTTAAATGTTTTTTCTTTTAAAACTTGAAGTTAATACTTCACAGTAAGAATATATTCTTTTTAAATGTCAGGTAATTGCTAAACTAGAGAGGACAAAGTACTTTTGCTTTAATGAAAAAGAAGAATTTGAAGAGGGAAATAATATGGAAGAAAATAGTGCTTTAACTCTCTTGTTTAAATTCAAGTAAATTGTGTATCAGGGAAGACTTTTACGATTCATTTTTATTGTATGAGATATTCTTGTGCTTATAAAAATCCACATTGTTTGTTCCAGTGATAACTGTAGTGAAGGACTAGTTTTTTATTTCTAATCTGTCACAGACCAACACTTTTATAAAATTTAATAAAAATGAATTATTGCTGCAGAAAAATGAAAAGAAAGGCACAAAATACAAGCCCCAACCATTTTGTTGTTAGATTCAGCAGACATAAAACTAGTCAGTCAAATTTTTATGAAAGTTTTAAAATGCTTATTACTCTCTTCTCATTTTGGATGGTGGCAGTTTGAGGACCAGAGCTGGTCCGTGGACCACCCTTTGAGTAGCACTGTTCTGTCCTGTCACAACAACATGCCTACTGTAAATCCATTATAGCACCATCATGCTTGCCTTCTCAGGTAACATGCAGCCGTTCATCTCTTACATGTAACATTTTAAAATAAACTTGAAAACCTGGCTAAGTCTTATTTTGCTTTTTAAATGTACTCTAAATCTATGACGAAAATAACTAAAGTGTTAAATCCCTTTAAAGGAACGAGCATAAGCACAGTGGTTAGAGGGGGTATTTTAGTAAAGCTAAAATATGCCTTTTTCAAATCAACTTATATTGGTTACTGGTGATTATAATCTTACCTGTGCCCCTGGGCACCTCACACATAGCAGACATTCTGCATTCGAATGGTTTTTATATGCCTCTTCGAGGAAATCACTTTTATTTCATCTCAAGTTGTTTAATGATCCAAATGTTTTTCCCCCTAGTTCCGGGACTACTGTGCTATCTGCTTACGATGGGAGTGGCCTGGGTCTCCGAAACCATTGGAAAGGTGCAATTTAGAAGCAGCTTTCTTTGAAGGTCATTTTTTGAAAGTTTTGTTTGACAGAATGGGAAGAATTCTTGATCAGGTAATACATTTTTAAATACTAATTTTCATATTGTTTTGTTACCATTCACCACCGGATCACCTCAAGTCTTAGTTTAGATGTTCAGTAAAGCACTTTAACTGTTTTCTTAGTTTTTCCACTGGATGACTTTTTCATAAAGCTTGGTTGCAAACAACTGGTGGGTTTCTGATGCATTTCTGTGTGTTAAAAACATTTATTTGGCCTGACAGCTATTACAAAATTATATATTTTACTTCTCATTATAGGCCATCATCTTAATATCCTTAACACATTTCAGAGGTGATTAGAGTGCTTTCCTTTTATGATTAACTTATAAGTTCTTTTAGTTAGTACAGTTAGTACGGCTACAGATAGAATAAAACTTGTTAAGCTCAATTCAGAAGACCTTAAATGTCATTTCAAAGTGAATCTTGAAGACTCTGGTCTCATTAAAATTATAGAACAGTATTAGATGAACCTGCTTCTTCAAAGAACTTGTGAATGATACTCATTTTCATAAGGGAGAGGTGAAATAAAAACGGTTAATTTACTTCCTCAAAGGTGGATAAAAGTCACCAACTGATATGTTGCTACATATGTCTCATCAACTGTCAGGAGAAATGAACTTGGAATTTTGGAATCCCTCCCTCCATCTCTCATTGACACGTAAAGCGATGACAGAGCTTTGAATGCTTTACTATTGGGAAATAAAACATCTGGCATAATACTTGCCTCAACATAGAAATTGAGTTAATCAATTTGGAATTAATTTTAAATTGTATATTAAAGTACTTGTTCTTTTTTAGCATTTTAGTTAAATATTTATGTGAGCATAGGGAGTTATAAAAGAAATTTACTCCCTAAGTAGATTGTCTTCAATAACCAGAAAGTCAAATAAAGAAATTATAACTTTAGAAGTATTTCACTAGGGTAGACCTTCAGGCAGTACCGTTTCTGACAGAATCAAAAGCCCAGGCCCTTTTTTCCTTTTAACCTCTTAATAGCATCTGCCGTATTTCTAGTGTTTAGTTGTTTGTCTTAAATCTGACAACCAAAGTATGTAAATCGGGCTACTAATAGGCATTATGGTCTATACATTATGGCTGTGTACACCTCTTGGGTAGCTGGGATTCATCAGTTCATTGTGGTTTTTGCACTAGTTTGCTAGGCTTAGTTTGAATCTGATTAACAAGCAAGAGAGATTAATAATCCGTATCAAAATGGTAATCTTTAGAAAATTTGAACAAAAGCACTAAATTTTAAAAAGTAATTTCTGAATTGAATTGAAAGGTCCACTCTGAATCTTCATCACATTTGAGCATTTTTTTCATTAGTTTGCAGAGTGCTGACACAAAAGGATTCATTGAAAACAGAATAGTCTGAAATGTTTAAAATTCTTTTTATTTCACCAGCTAGCATTTCATAGCACAAAGCTGATTCACACACTGCCTCAACCATTGTCCCCGTAACCCTGTATCACAAGAAAGACAAATTTCTAGTATTATTTTATAAAGTGAGGAATCCTTGATTTTAGTTATGTGACTTACAGTTAGTAAATTGTGGAGTCCAGCCTGAAACCTTTTGTCTTTAAAATCCTTGAGCCAGGCACCATGGCATATGCCTGTTGTCCCAGCTGCTGAGGAGGCTGAGACAGGAGGATTGCTTGTGCCAAAGAATTTGAGGCTGTAGTGTGCAATGATCATAACTGTGAATACCCACTACACACCAGCCTGGGCAACATAGTAAGATCGTGTCTCTAAAAAAATGTTTAAAACAAAAATAAAAAAACCTTTGATTTTCCAAGCCTTTTTGGTAAGAACATTATATAGTCTGATCTCAAAGATAATACACATGAATCCTGGGATGCTAATAGTTTTTGTCTGGTTTGATTTTCTTTCTTTCCTGTTTTTGCTGAGGATGATGCTTGCTTATATTTTCTTAGTATGTATCCCTAATAGGGTCACAGTAACCAAGCCTAGATTTAACATCTAAAATGGTTAGTTAATAAAGTAGCTAATTTCTTCATGCATAGCTGAGAAGTAATGGTATCAGGTATTCATGACACTATTGTGTTGTCATATTGTTAATTTTTAAAAAATACTTCATAAGAGAAACATTTAGTATTGATTGTAGCTGCACTGATTTCTAAAAGATAGTAAAATGCTGAAGTCCGTGGCAAAATCTAAAGAACATCAGGAAAAACGTAAGGAGGCCACGTCTTGCCCCCTCCCTGAGAGTGAAGAGTTTGAACTTGGGCAAGTAACTTAGCTACCTTTCACATTTTCTTATTGTTAAAGTGAAGTTGATATGACTTGGCCTAGCCTCCTACTTCGATTTGTTTGTAATAATTAAATGAAATAAGTGATTTAAAGTACTTTAAAAAATAAAAATTATTGTTTAAAACATATACTATTAGAGATTTCAGAGAATATCAAGTTGAGGTTTTTTAAAATTTGATTTAAATCTTATTTTGTCCATCTGCTATTTGGCCTTTAGTAGAAGGGTTGAGACTGCTGGTGATATCAGTGTGCTTGTACGTCAAAATTTATCATCTCAAAATTCATACCTTAAAATCAGTGTGAGCTCGGTCGGAAAAATGGGCCAAGTGCGTTTGGCATGTCAGAGAAATCTGGCTAGCTTTCCTTTCAGGTGAATACAAAGTACAAAATAAAGGCACCCCAAATGATAGATATAAACACTTACTGTTAACAAGCCCCCCAAAGTGAGCTTGTTTTAAAGTTGTTACCAATATGAAGTAGAGACCATTTCAGAGTATGGTGAAACAATTCTATTTTGCTGAAATTTATTTTCATTTTCCCAACATTAAGAAATAATCTGTGTCAGCCTTAAATTTCTTAAACAACCTATGACCTAGATTTATGTTAAAATAAAAGCTACAAACCAAAGTAATGCCATACAGAAAAAATACAAAGTTTTAGTAGTAATATATCTTTGAGGCCAAATTATGTTGGCTTATTTATTTATTTAAGCACCTGAAAATTTAGTGACTTAAAAGTCTTAATTACCTGAAATGAAGAGTCATCTGCAATTCTGGACTTAAGTTGTATTTTAAATTATTTTGTCCACATTTTTTACCAAATGCATTCCTTTTACATTGACTTTTGTAAATGGTTCCTTTGTACCTAAAAAACAATTTAATGTGAATTCATTGTTTATTATGAGTCGAGTCTCTAAGGCTATTCTATTGCAAATATTATTGAGAGGGGAAGATGGTGAAAAGTTGGCTAATGGGTACAAAAACACAGTTAGAAGGAGTAAGTTCCAGTATTCTATAGTACCATAGGGAAATTATAGTTAACAATAATTCAGCCAGACACAGTGGCTCACACCTATAATCCTAGCACTTTGGGAGGCTGAGGTAGGAGCAATGCTTGAGGCCAGGAGTTTGAGAACAACCTGAGCAACATAGTGTGACCTTGTCTCTACAAAATATTAAAAAATTAGCCAGGTGGGTGCCTGTAGTCCAGCTACTTGGGAAGTTGAAGCAGGAGGATCGCTTGAAGATAGGAGTTTGAGGTTGCAAGTGAGCTATGAAGATACCACTGCCCTCCAGCCTGGATGAAAGAGCAAGACCCTGTCTCAAACAATCAAATAATAGAAAAAAACCCTAAGTAACTTATTGCATATTTGAAAATAGCTAGAAGAGAAGAATTGTAATGTTCCCAACACAAAGAAAATATAAATGTTGGAGGTGATGGATATTCCAATTACGCTGATTTCCTTATTACACATTGTATACATGTTTTATCAAGTAGGAGAATATACTTTTAAACCATCTTTTATTAGGAATATATATTTCCTTTCATTTATCTTGCTTAAAGCTAGACTTTGAAAAGGAATGATGTGGGTAGTTTTTTCTTTCAAAAAAATCCATGTTCATGAATCTGATGGTGAGTAAGAAAGACTAAAATTGGACTTAGAGCATAGGACTTGAGAATTTTTGTTTATATAACAAAATACATGTTCATCGCAGCGTCTTTGATATCATCTGGCATGTGCCCAAGCATTCTCCTTTGAATGCCAAAGTTACTTCTTAATTGGTATTCATTATGACCAAGCATTTAAAATTACACACGGAAGAATATTACACACAGAAATGTATGAGGAACCTGTACACAGATGTACAGTTGTTTTGGGGGAGAGTTAATGCGGGAAATGAGATCATCCCTTTCTAGAATCACTGTTTTGAGTCTTCTCATTCTCTTCGAGGCATAGCATAGTCATTTCTATCCCCAAGTACTTTCATTCTGTTGACAAGCTTCTATGATTTGACTTTATTCTACTGTGTACATGATTTTGGTAATTGGCAGTAGTTGAATAATCTGAAGTGAGGAGTATCATTTCTAAAATTATATTACTATATTGAAAAAGACACAATACCTTCCCTGCTAGTTCGTCGGTCATATGCTCAACGTGTCCTCTGTTATTGTAGTTAATGTTATAACACACTGGTGGCTCCTGATGACCTCTTAAACTGTTTCACGAATTAAATCAACCTGCATAAAACTGACACCCTAACTATGTCAAATATTTGTCTTTTCTATATGTTTATATGCATGCTTTTTAAATCCTTTTTTTAAAGTTTTAGGAATGTGATATATATACTTTGACTAAGATGATGAGAGCTAATTTAGTTGCAGATATTTTCACTGCAGAAGAACATGTGGAGGGAGGAGTAAGATGATAGATTTTCTTTTCTTGGAAAGGACAAATTGAAACGGTAACTTAAGTGCACAGGTATATACATTATAAATAATATCAAATGTCTCTCTGGTTTTTTTTTTTACTTCTCCATAGCCATACGATGTGAATTTACAAGTAACCTCGGTGTTATCTAGACTTTCTCTCTTCCCTCACCCACACATACACGAGTACCTTTTGGATCCGTACGTGAACCTTGCTTCTGGTTGTAGATCTCTCTTCTCTGTAATTGTCAGGGTAAGTTAGTGGTTCTATTATTATAGTGTCTAGGATTGATAAACTTGTCCAATTAACATGTTAATATCATTGTATTCAATTAGTGTCACATAATGAAAACTGTTTTATATCTACTATTTAAGAATATCATCCATTTGAACTATTTTACAGAATGTGGGGGGAAAAGAAAAATTTATTCTTTTAAATAATATATATGACTTTTATGTTTTAAAGAATAGGTATGAGTCCGTGGGTCAAATATGGTTATGTGAGTAGTGAAAGTTTACATTCTTTATTTAGTAATAGGGAGTGAAGTTTTTGGTGTTTTTTTAATCCTGTGAATCTCTGTAGTTGATTTCAGGAACTGAGTTCCTTGTCTCTGTGATGCAGGTTGTTGGAGACCTTATGGTTCGAATTCAGCGTATTCAAGACTTTACTCCCAAGCTTCTATTAGTCAGAAAGCGATTACTTGGTTTGGAACCTGAAGGCCCTATGTAAGTTAGTGTTTTACATATTTTTTTAATCCAAAAAATTTACTATACTTAACAATCTGCTGATATCTTGAGTTGATTTATTGCTCGCTTTTCCCTTACCAGTATTGACCACATCACTCTGCTAGAGGGTGTGATTGTGTTAGAAGAGTTCTGTAAGGAGCTGGCAGCAATTGCATTTGTGAAATATCACGCTTCCTCCACATCATAAATAACATCTTTCAAGTAACGAGGGGAACATTTGTGTACATTTCATCAAAAAAAGACTCAGTTCCACCCAGCCACAAGAGGATAAAAAGCCTTTTTAAATGAAGTGTTGCTGTAAACTGGATAGAACCATGAAGAACCTATTGAGTGCACATTCTCGGTAAAATGTTATATAATGTTGTTTTCATTGGCTTTATCATAATGGTTCTATATATAAAATTGCACATTGTTGAATCCAGGATACAATCAAAGGAACTTCAGGAAATAAGCATTTCTAATGACTATGTGAAAAGCTGCAAAATTTCTGATGTCATGACTTTGATGATATTTCTGTTATTTTAATATCCTTTTAGGTAGCAAGGCATTTTGACATTCTCTGGGACTCAAATGCTTATATTCTTTTGGATTAATAAGTAGCAAAAAATCACTAATTTTATAAATTTTTAAGGTCAGAATTCTTATCAAACAAAATATTAAACTGTAAATGAGAAAAAAATACAATTTAGGAACCATCAAATGAATTAATTATAGGAGATAAAAATGTGTAGAGCACCATTAACTTTCTTCAGCTTTTCTAAGACTAACAATTTAATATGATAAAGAAATTCTTGATTAATATAATATATATATTTTTAAAGAAATGTTCTTTTACTCTTTTGTGCACATAGCCATGTTAGTGATTAATTTTCAAGTATGGGTCCCAGTTTAAACTGTGTCATTTTTGCGACAACATTGAATTTATGCTCATCATTGGTAGTATTTGCTACAATTGTATTTTTTAAGCAATTAACATGTGGGTTGAGAACTCTTTTTTCCTCTCTCCCTCTCTGAAAATTGCTTTATAAAATTGCTTTATAATTTTATTTTCTTATTGAAATGCATGGTAGTGTCTAGGTTGGGAACGGATAACTCTTAGGCAGCAATCAAAATGCCAATGGCCTCCTTAATGTTTACAATTTTTTTTTCATTTTGTTCAGTCTTTTGTTTTAAATGATTCTAAAGAGATTAAAGAAAACAGTCTTTTAAATGTCCTGTTTACATGTTAAAGGAGTTGGGGAAATTGGGTATGTATGTGGGTGGGTGTATGTGTAGGAATGGAGAGTTTAGCAACGCTGCGCTGGGCACAGCATGCTTGTACTTGATTGACAAAGTGGTGTTTGCTAGTCCACTTTCTGTTCTTCCTTTGAGTGACGCTTATCATGCAAATATTGCTTTTACTCTACTGTTTGTTTTTGTTTTTTAGTTGAAATGTTAAGCAGCAGCACTTTCCTCTTGATCTTTCCATTTACTGATATTTGGGGGAGTGGAGTATCAAATGTTCCAGCTCGAAAGGAGCTGTCTCTTCCCCTTCTAGGAAGTTATTTTATGTAGCATGTTTGCATGTATACATCATATGTCATGTGCATAGAAGCATGTTTTACACCTGTCTGCTCATTTTGTTGTGTTAGCTTTTCTGATTTATTTTATAGTTTTTGCTATTTATTAAGAACAAAATATTAAAAGATTATGAATAGTCTCAGCTCTAGAATGCTTACCACTGTTAAAACAACAAAAAGACTAAATCTCTAATTTAATGCAAATCTTTGTTAGCTCATTCTAAGAAATTTATTAAGTAAAACAATAAAAAAACAGAAGTGGGAGATAGTTACTTCATGCATGATTTTCTTTAAATGATGGGAAAGCGTTATTTAGTTTGTTGTATTTTTTGATCATTTCAAGGAACACTGCAACATCTCCATTTTTAGATGCAGTTACAGTCTACTTTGATGTATGTGTATATAAAATAAGGCATTAAGAGATATTAGATATTTCTTAATGTTTTCATAGTGCTCAGTAGGTGTAATAGCAATGATGTTACCTCTCAAACCAAATACTCTTATCCTTGATTTCACTGTGGGACCTTATAGCTAATCCATGAAACCAAGCTCTGAAAAGCTTTAACTCTTGTATTTGTGTATGTGTATGCTGCTTCTGAAAATATAATTTTCCTAAGTTATTATAACTTTGATTTGTAATCAGCTAACACTTAAAGTTTAATTTGTTTCTCTGCTAAGTTTATTTTTTTCTTTCTTTCTTTTTTTTTTTTTTTTTAATATTTAGTTCAGACCTAGAGCCAGCACAAGTTCTCACAGTGAGTTGGATTTGTTAGTGAAAAATTGTACTGCTTCACTAGTCTTTTTCTTACTGTCTGTCAAAAGCTGAATATTCCTATTACTCAGTACTTGCAAAAACAGTGATGGAAATGCACTATGTTGGGTGGAAAGTACCACCATAACAATTGCTCGCCATAGCAAGTTCCAAACTGAATTTTAGCCTTGCTTCACATTTATATAAATAGGTATGCACATTTTTTAAAAAACTTTCTAACAGTATAGTCTTTATTTTTAGTTATGAGCCACATTCTTTACTTGATTGAACTCAGATTTGTCTTAGCCAATTATCATTGTAGTACTCACATTATAACTATGTAACATTCTCATAATGTATCTGTGCAATATGGAAGCTGTGAGTGGATTCATAGCTTTTTGGTTTAATTATACATTATTGTTTGTGTACATGTATGTATATATGTGTATATATAAGGACCAAAATTCTTAGCTCGCTTACACTGTTGCTAGTGTAAAGATTGTTACACTTAATTTTATGGGGCACAAATTATGGAATTACTTCATAAATTCATGGTAACATATTTCCATAAATTATTGCATTAATATACAATTACCATTTAATTATGAAGTTCATAGGTATTGACAGAAGAAGTTACAGTGAAGTGCTAAAACCACAAATTATATGGTAATAATATTTTGGGTTGTATAATAAATCGAAATATGCATGTCATTTGTGACATTTGATGTGTTAAAACATGGTAGATAATCATATTTCTGGGCCCTGTAAAATAGTGTTACTGTAATACTCTGTTTTGCCTCCTGCCTTGTTTACATTAAACAGAGGATATTTGGTAAATTTTTCTATTGAACGTTGTGTAGGTTACTGACAGTGTTATCAATGTCTGGAATTCTTGGGCCATCCATGGAGATGATGGTTGTGTACCTACTCGCTCTTCAGGAGGTTGTGATCAAGTTCACCTTTTTGTGCTAACAATGCATGCAGGACTAAGAGGGATAATCTGAAAAATAAATAATGTAATTTAAACAAATTGTCTTCTTATATTTTTGTAGAATTCTAATGAGATACGTTTTATCCAATGTTAAATCTCAAGCAATGATTCTTAAGTTTTTCCACCCCTAGCATACAATGGGATCTGGTACACTACTATCAGTGGGTCTAGGGATTCTAGGGAGAGAACAGGAAGAAATGGATCAATATTTTGGGGGGAGGAATGTATAGCTTGAAAAATCCCCCTAGGTAAACCTCATATATTTCATCCTCTACCTTTCTCCTTAATAATCACTGCCGTGAAGGAAGGTATATTTATGCAAATCTTAGAAAAACAATTCATGCTAAGCATTAATTCTTAATATTTTTTTAACACATATAAGAACTTTTCACTGACATGTAAAATAATTAGACTCTAAACTACTCTGTTCACTTGAGTACTTGCCAAAGTTCCATAATTGGAAACTGAAGGAAACATGTAATACACAGCACAACCAGAAAGAAAAATGTAGTTATTAATCTCAACTACCCAAAGATTCTTTTCAGCCAATGTTATGCAGAATATCTTTAGGAAGAAATAAAGAGGCTAATAGGTTACAAGGATGGAGGAAGCAAGGTTTAGGCACTGAAGAGTTGAAATTACCCTTTTTGCCCTGAACTACTTCAAAAAGAAAACTGCATTTTAGGAGTGTATAATTGGACCCCCAGTCCAAAATCTGCTTCAAACTGCTGTTAAGAATCTGGCAGTGTTTTATCTGGAAAAAAACTAGGGAATTCCCAAGGGAATCTAAAGAATTAACATAAAATTGTTGAAGTTTTGTTTGAGTAACTCTCAAGTAAAAGGTATACCTCTTTCCCAAGAAAACAAAAAAAGCAAGCAAAAACACTGCCAGTTTGTTTAATGCCAATGGATACAGAAAAAATGAAATATGTTTTAGTTGTTCTTAGGCTACTAAGGAAAGTTGTTGCCTATGGGCTACCTTGTAGAAGACCATATTTAACCTTATTGGATATAGACCCCATTATCCACCTCAGGGGAATCCATCTAAGTATGTTTCCTTCACACTCACTACTTTTATGATTTGACTGTTGTGTGCATTAGAAATTTTTCTACACTATGATATTTCTAAAAATGTATCAGAAGTATGACACATTTTACTCTAAAACAAGAATTTTGTTTATTCAACTTTTTTTTCTTTTGAGACAGAGTCTCACTCTGTCACCCTAGCTGGAGTGCAGTGGTGTCAGCGTAGCTCACTGCAACCTCAAACTCCTGGGCTCAAGCCATCGTCCTGCCTCAGCCTCCAGAGTAGCTGGGGCTACAGGAGCATGCCACCACACCCAGCTCGTTTTTCTATTTTATGTAGAGACAGGGACTCACTATGTTGCTCAGGCTGGTCTTGAACTCCTGGCCTCAAGCAATCCACCTACCTTAGCCTCTCAGAGTTTTAGGATTACAGGCATGAACTACCATACCCAGCCCCCAATTTTTTTTGTAAGAGATATCTTGTTATGCTGTTGAGGCTGGACTTGAACTCCTGGTCTCAAATGATCCTCCTGCCTTAGCCTCTCGAATAGCTGGGACTACAAGTGTGCACCACCACACCCAGCTATTAATCAACAAATATTTATTGAGAATTTTCTGTGAAGTAGGTATTGAGATGCTAGGAAAACAAGAAGCAGCAATTTCAGCCCTCAAGAAGTCACAGTCTCATTGGTAGTTGGATGTGTTTACACAAACAAATTACAATGCACATTGGTGAACACTGTTAGAGAAACTATCCAAGTGGTGTAATGTGGCAATTCACCTAAAAGGGAAAATCTGAAACTCAAGTCTTGACTGGATTATATCCTTACTGTTGAGTATACTATGTATGTTATGTATTATTCTTTTGGATTATATTCTTTTGAGATATGCCAAATATTCTCAGAAGTTATAACCATAAAAAAGTCAGCTCAGCAAGAAGTGGAAACTGTTCTGGATCGCATTGTATTGCCATGTTTAACTGTTGCCTTTCTCTTCATCCTGCGATTGGTATAAACTGCAGCGGCCCCCAACCTTCTTGGTACCAGGGACTGGTTTCATGGAAGGCAATTTTTCCATGGACAGGGCTGGGGGGGGTGATGAGGGGCAGGAGGGCGAGGAGGCGGAGCTCTGCGGCGCAGTCGGTAAAAGGCCGAGGTGGACCGGGGTTAGGGACTGCAGGTATAAAGCACCAACCCAAACAATGGTGCTTTGGGGCTCATATTTTCTCAGTTGATGAAGAGTAATTAATAATTCTGATTTGTGATCTCTTTCTAGAACTATTATATAGAGAGAAAGCAAATAGGCAATTGAAATATTTAAACCAAAAGATTTAATTGGACTTTAAAAAATAAGGACTAGGGGTAAGATTAGCTTTGCTAAATTATTTGTAGAACCAAACCTTTCTCTTTACTTTTAACTGTGTGCTCCCTTGACAACATTCTTTTTTCTTGCCTGGATTGGGGCACAAAGTTGCTGCATATCCAACTAGGCCAGCTGAGGCGAATAGAAACAGTGGAGATGAATTCAGAAGCTACATGCTGGGTGTGTGAAGAGGAGGGAAAGTGTAAACCTCCATTGAATTCTCATCCTGCAACTCCTATCCATTCCTGAAGTCTAAGCCTGGGGTCAGGCACTTGCTGGGGAGCAAGCTGAAAAGACTTGACTTCTGTTTCCTTCATACCTGGTCTTGAGGTAGCCTCAAGGAATTGCCTGATCTCCCATGTGCGAGTCTAAGAAGTCAAAGAAAATTCAGTGTACTTTATAATTTTATTTTATAACCTACTTTTCCCTCTAGTTAGAGTAGTTAGATATTGAGGAACCAACAGGGAGTCTTTTCTAAAAAAAGAAAGAGGCATTAAGGTAATAATTGTCTTGATTAACCACATCCTTACATGAAAGTAGCACTCACTAGTGGACTGCCAGAATCTGAATATCACCGTGGGCCACTTTGATCTTACATCAGAAGGTGATGGTGAGCAAAGAAGGAAGACATCCTTTGTTTTTTGTAGCTGTTAGTTCATAATGGTACCCATGTTTTGATGTGTGTTCATTTGCATAGTGATCACACTATTAATTCCTAACAAAATGTTTAATTCTAATGAGGTGCTAAAGGCTTCAGGGATGATGTGCAGTTTAGAGGATCCAAATGAGCCAAGAACACATTCTGGGTGTAACAGACCACTCTTTTTCAAGGTTGAGAACTACCACCAGAATTGCAAGCTTGAAGAGCTAGATGTGGCTCAGAAAAAAAGAACAAGTGACACATCCAGCTGTGAGATGAGGGGAGACAAGCAGAAGCATCTCCAAGGCTGTTATTGCCGCAGGCCTGTAATTTATGAGTAAGGAATCATAAAATCAATTTTACTATAATGCAGAAAGATGAGATGACACACAAATGCACTATAGTCTGGATAAAGCTATATTTCAAATCCCTGAAAATGAGATTCATTTATATAATAACACAAGAAATGTATTCCTTATTCCACTCTCAAGTAGAATAGCATGTAAGGTCTTAATGCATTAGACTTCACAAGGGAACCATGTACTGAAGATTTCTAGAGGGAAACAAATTAGCCATTCCTTAAACATTATTCTTCCATGTTTAACGTATGCTTTTCCACTTAAATCTCTTTATCTTGTTGCTCTTATCAACAATGTAGCAAGTCACAGAGCATTTTATGGTTCTGTAATCTTTGTTGGCTGCTTCACTTATTCATCCTGTGATCTTTATTTCCATTCTGTTTTAGAAATGATTAGAAAATAGACCGACTTTTTCTTAAGGTGTATTGGTGGTGTGCTCCAATGTAAATGGAAGTTGAGAAGAAAATACCTACTTTTAGGATAAAATATTACCCCAATAGTCAATGTACCTTGGACTCCTTGACAATAAACAGGTTCCATTTTATAGAGACTTAACATTTTCCATAAAATGATCCAATGTTGTGCAGCTTCAAGTAAGCCTTTCCCTGAAAAAGCTGTTGGCAAGACCGCATGTGACTCATTGATTTGGGTTCAAAACCACATCCTAATAATAAAAGCTATAAATGCAAATGTGCATAGCAATTTCTGGGTGTTTTTCATGGGAATTTGACGTTGAAATAAAAATAATTTTGCACAGTTCTTAATGGCTGGAGTCTTTTCATGCATAGCATATAATATAATTGATATTCATTGAGTTCGGAGTGTTTCAAAGAAATTACTCAGAAATTGCTGATATACATCTTGCAAAGTAGTGTTGTTCATTATCATTTTTATTTCAATGGAAAGGAAAAGACGAGGGAAGTGTAATTAATTTGACATAGATAATTCTGGGCTGAGCCTTTCAATATCAACACCATTTTAAGGCTGTTATTAAAAGTTCTTTGTCCGCATTGTACAGCTCACCATTGCTATATTCTCTGATATGAGACCATTGTATTTTGACCTGTCCTCCAGTGATCTGTTGTAATCAGTCACTCAACTAATACCGTTAGCTTCTTAGAACAGAAATTCTCACTGTCAGCCTTATTTGGTTAAGAAAGATGTTGGATAGGTACAAAGGCTGAGTTTTTCTACTGATTCCTGTGTTATTTTTAGAAAGACCTTGCAAGTTTCTCAGACCCTGCATTATATTCCTTATCTGCAAACTCTTCAGAAATCCCCATATCACCATGGAAGCTGATCCCTGTCTCTTAACTATGATTTAAAAAAAAAAAAAAAAAATATTTTACAGGAGCAGTTAAGCTGCCCTTAGTACCTCTTTTCATCAAACTACTGCCAGTAAAAGGCTACTCCACTTACACAAAGACAGGCTCTACTCTCCTGTTATGACTTTCCTAAATGATCCTGCTTAGAGTACGAAAAAACCGAACTAGGTACATACAATACTGTAATTGAATGCTGTTTTTGTAAATGTTGCAGGCTGAGGTCCAAAATGGATTGATTGTATTGTCGCGAGGATATAGTAACATCATCCATGATGTTCAACAAATATTTACTAAATCTTGTATGGCTCTGGCGAGAGAAGGGGATTTCAATAAAGTCCCTGTCTTTGGGAGGTTTGCTTTTTAAATCAGAGGGGATAAGGCAGGTTCTGTGTGGGTTGTGAAGCTATTGTCCTTCAGTTCCAAATCCACTCTTCTATATTCTGCTTTGTGTTGCTGGGTAAGATTCTACACACTAGATTTCTCAACTAACTGGCTTTCTATGAGGTTTTGTCAATAAGGGGCTCCTGAGGAAGAAGGGGAAACAGGAGGAGGAAAGAAAGAACTTCTTCCTTTGAGGTTGCTTGTTCCTCTCTGCTCAGCAATGGGTTTGCAGCAGTTGGTTTCAACCTCCATGTTGTTTTTTGGGTTTTTTCTTTTTGTTTGTTTGTTTGAGACAGGGTCTTGCTCTGTTGCTCCAGCTAGAGTGTAGTGGCATCATCTTAGCTCACAGCAACCTTAAACTCCTGGGCTCAAGCCATCCTCCTGCCTCAGCCTCCCAAGTAGGTGGGACTTACAGGTGTGCACCACCATGCCTGGCTAATCTTTAAAATTTTTCTGTAAAGTCTTGCCATGTTGCTCAGGCTGGTCTCTAACTCCTTGCCTCAAGTGCTCCTCTCACCTCAGGATCTCCAAGTGCTAGGATTACAGCACCACACCCAGCCAAGCCTCCATATTCCTTAAGCCCCCCCTGCCTTGGCAGGGCTCCTGGAGGCAGCAGCAGGAGCATGGCAGCACTTCCTCTCAGCAGCTTGAGTTCCAGTTTCCAGGGCCCTTCCCCAAACTCCTAGGTCTGTAACCTCAGCCTCTTCCCTTTGCCCTCAGCCTGAGTGGTGGTAGCTGCTTCCTGGATTTTTATTTCTGGATGACCTCAGTAAATGAGCTTTTTTTCCTCATTCAGCCCTCCAACACTGATGTAACCAATTCCCACGTGAAATTCCCTCTGCTGCAATCTCTTCCACTGGTACCCCCAGCCTAAGGAGTTTAGCTGCCACAGAGTTTTCAAGGATGCTGGTCCTCCCCTCATTAATATATTTCTTAATACATCAGTGAATTATCATCTGGACCCCATCAGAAGATATGGTTGGGTATTCATGCCCTGCATAAATCTACATTCCTATTAATATCTTGCCAAATCTATGGATTATTTTTCCACATTACCTCAGGAAGTTCTGGCATCCTGGCTTGTTGAATGTAGGCCACCCATAAGGACACATTTTGTTAAATCAACCAAGAAACTGTTAGAGCCACTTCCTGCTGGATGAACTAACACATTTAAATCCAGACTCTTTTAAGTACACCCAAGTCCATACATTTGGCCTGATTTAATGCTATATTTTATCTTCCTTTGACTCTGTTCTCAGAATAACCCCCAGATTTCTGCCTATGTAAATTAGCAAGATGTTGTCATTATTTTGGAGCATAAGTTAATTCTTTCCAGGTCAGACTACTTTTTACCCCTGGAATATGCTGAGATCTGACTCTAATTATAGATCTAGAAGCCGAAAGCTTCCACTGGCAGAGAGGCCTTGGGTTCAAGAATTTTCAGCTTCATTTGAGTCTACCCAGATGTGGCCATTCAAAATTCCAGGGTCCTGCTCTCTCAATCAATTCATTTTCGCACGAGTCACAGCAAATCTATGAGTTTGACTTCCATTGTAATTCTGTAACCCACACAATTAAATTTTGGTCATATTTCTGTATGAGATTGGCCTTATGGCCAAAGAAATAAAATTATTTTAGGGCTGCCATAGAACTTCTGTGATTCTCTGTCTTGGACTTGAATTTAGAAGTTTAAAATCCTGAGCTAGTAATTTCCTTTCTGTAAACTGTCCACTTGGATGGTGGTATGCCACTCCAACGCTTTGTAGTCATAATTACTACTACAATTAGGGTCACCAAGGGACAGTGAGAGTTTATGCCTATTGTCCTTTTCATTCTCAATCTGTAAGAAAAACCATATGGTCCCACAAGGCACTTGTTTTGGTAGACATTTCATCTCAATCACTGGTGATAATTTAATCACTGTGCCCCCGCCTGCATTGGAGTACTAGCATAGCATTTCCCATTGACAAAGAACTCAGCCCAGCATTTAAGGCCAGTGACTTAAATCAATCCCCAAAATTCATCTCTGACCGCATAAGGCATTTTAGCAGAGGGAATCTGTACAGGGAATTGGATGTTGCGGGGCTGAATGAACAAAAGAGGAACGTTAGTGTAACCCAGAGCTCAAACCAGCAGGAAGCAGCACCACCCCCAAAGCTGGGGGATTCAAAGGGAAGAAGTTGAAATTATCAGAACCAGAAGTTCAGGGAATGGGCCCTGCAGAGATGGAGCTCAAACCTTTGAGGAGGGGTGGCTGTCTGGCCTTGTGTCTGCAGCAGTTCTTGGACTCATAGTCACCAATATTATAAGGTTAACCACACACAAGACTTCCATTTTAGACTTATGTTATTTCTAAAAGAATCATCCACTGATGGGTTCAAAAGAAGTTAATCAAAATACAGCTACACATCTGTGTCCCATTACTTACGTGCACTATGAAAGATTACTTTTTATAAATCTTATAATTAGCTAGTAACTAGAACAATTTTATTGCATTATCTCTTCTGTGGTAAAATATTAACTTGCCAATGATAAGCATTTACAATGAACTATAATTTGTTTAGACCTGCCCAAGAACGTGGATAAACTACAATTTTTATTACCCATTTGGCATTTTTTAATTTTAAGATTACTAGAAGACTCAGA
This sequence comes from Lemur catta, assembly GCF_020740605.2. Lineage (NCBI taxonomy): Eukaryota > Metazoa > Chordata > Mammalia > Primates > Lemuridae > Lemur > Lemur catta. The sequence goes on along the minus strand of NC_059141.1, from coordinate 13,005,454 downwards.
AAGCGTAGGTGCTCCAGGCCTCTCTAGGCCACAGAGGCCCTGTATGTAGATTTTTCCTTTCTTCTGACAGAACTGGTTTGCTTAAACCTGTACAGATGAGAACACAATTATTGTAAAATAGGAAAACCCACGTCAGTTTCGTGCACTTGTGTTTGCTCTGTAAAGGGCAGCGCTTATGTATCTATCTTGAAAGCTTTCCTGTCTCAAAAGCTCGCCTGCATTAAACATGAGAAACCGCTAAGTGCTGTCGCCACGGGCCATTGCGGGCAGCTCTGCAGGATGAGCTCAGCTCCGCGGGAAGGAAGGGTGCGGTGCGGGTGCGGGTGCCGGGCCGAGGCGGCGCTGCGCGGTGGGACCGCCGGGGTGGATTTCGACTGCAGACGGATCTGATTTTGATGTTTTCTGTTACTTTAACAATTGATCGTTTCTCCTTGACATCCTGTGAGGAGTGGGTGACGTGCTATGAGGCCACGTCTTGGGTCTGTGAGGGAGGAGAGAACCCCTCCTCTGAAAGGGAAGAGAGGAAACAGGAAGCAAGGATGCAGGAGAAATAAGCAAGGAACATGCAAAGATCCAGAAGGAAGAAAGGCGCTTGAGGAGAAAAGACTGCAGGAGGCGGCAAGGGGACGACCCTACCCCCCAGGCCCCCGCTTGCCTCCCACCTACATGTCCCCCCCCCCAGCCCTTTCCCCAGGGACAACAGAGGGTCCCCAAGGAGCCCTGTGGACTCGGCAGGCCGGTCCCTCTTATCTCTGGTGCTGCTCTGACGTTTGGTGCTGGGCCTAGTGATTAAGGACTGGCTTGTTCCTGGGACTTGCTCCTGTGGTCAGCTCCCCTACCCCACCCCCAACACGGTATCGCCGTCCAGCCTCCGTCACTGCCCAGCTACGAGCCTTGAGGCAGCTGACACCACCTCCCTGACCTTCAGTTGCCTCGTCTGTAAAATGGGGGTGGTCCCATCTACCTTAGGGGGTTGTTGCAAGGACCCAATGAGGGAATAACACCTAGTATCACACCTGGTGCCAGGTGGGCCCTGCTACTGCTTCTCAAAATCCCCCCAGATTCCTAGGCTCTCGAGTCGTAATTGATAGGCGTGGGCCCTGGCAGAAGCTCGCTGGACAGGCTTCCCAGGTGGCTCGGATGGACTATCAAGCGTTGTTTGCAGAGGTCAGTCTCTCCCCACACGCTAGCTCCCGGGGTCACGTTTCAGCATGGCCCTCGTCCCTGTCCGCCCTGGTGGGACTTCTCAGCTGCCCCCTCCACACAGTGCACCCCACCTACCTCGGACTTCTGCCCCCTCACAAGGGAAAGGGCTAAACCGAATCTTCTAAATGTTTGCTATGTATTTACACCCTCCCTCCTTTCTATACCCTGTAACTGTTGATGTGATTTTTTTTCCTATTAAATTACTGGAATAATTCTAGCTTAGCTCAGCAATCCTAGCACCGCCCGTAAACAACTCTGCAGCTTTTATCTGCAGCTGTTACTCCTGACGATTCAGAATAAGTCTGGAAACTTTGTCCCAGGTTTGCGGTTCCGAGTCTGCTGCTGACATATCAGGTAGGGGCAAACGTACAACTCACACCAAGGGGCTTTCAAAGGTCAGGCCCACATCTGGCCAGTCGTTGGCTGGAAGGGACGCCGCCACTGGAGGCTCTGCCAAGCAGAGCTCAACAATCATGGGAAGCAGCGAGGGTGAACCCAGCCTCTAAGCAGTTACCAAGTGTTGTCACTGGAGGGAGATGTCTCCAAACAGTCTCTTTCCCCACCAGGAACGGAACCGCCCGGGGCCCCAGCATGAGTTTCCAAATTCATACAATTAGGGCAGTTGGAAACAGTGAATCCTTCAGAAATCCTGTGAAATATGGGTGTGCTATTAAGCTTTAGACAACAGAATACCCAGATATAGAATTTTGTATTAGTCAGTTACACTAGGTCAGTGATTCTCAATCCTGGCTGAAGATTAGAATCACCTAAAAACGTTTAAGAACTGAAACTGTTGAGGCCCCACAAAAAGCCGATTAAATCAGAATCTCTGGAAGATGGAGCAGGGGCATTTGCGTATTTTTAAAGCTCCCCAGTGATTGTAATATTCATTCTGCAAGACTCTAGTTGAGACACTGGCAACAGGAACCAAGGGAAAATCTATGGGAGAAAATTTTAATTTGAGACAATTCTATCATGTTTTCTCCTGCAAATTGGTAGAACTTCTTAGCCTAGTTCTGGAAGGCATCAATGCTTGAGAACTTCTGTTTGAAGTCATCTTGTCTCTGGGAGCCCATTTTCAAATAATAACACCCTTAGAGAGCTAACAAGTTATTAACACCCATGTGTGAATTAGTTTATCAGGTATGAAAATCACTAGGATTCTGAGAAAACTGAGGCCAGAGAAGCAAAATTTTTTGAAGAGAAAGAGGAAAAAATTTTACATTGGCTTTTTCCTCCCTATATATAGACTTCTTTTGAAAAGTCAGAAAGTATTAAAAACTAAAGTAAACCCATCTACAATCCATCACTATTGACATTTTTATGCATTTCCTTTCCAGTATTTTAGGCATATATATTAATCTGTGAGGTCTACATAATTCTGTCTTATCCTTTTTATCCTAAATTATAATATGAACATTTTCTTATGCCTTCAAAATTCTCTGGAAGCATTGTGAGTGGCTGCCTGGAATCCCATTGTATGAATAGACTTCAAATCACAACTGCGTTACAACACGAGAGGGTCTGTTTCATGCCTACACCTCATCGTACGCCCTGCTTTTATGCTCTTAGTAGTACACAGCTGTCTGCTGTTGTTAGGTTTGCACACCCTCTTTCCACGAGGCCTACAAGACACAGCTGGAATCTCTTGAAGCCAATTACAACATTTCATTTACTCTTCAGAATCATTGTATGAGAAAGATACAAATATTCCAAATGTACAGATAAGAAAACCGAGACTGAAGGAAATAAAGTCACAGTCATTAAAGGTAACCAGAATTTGAACTTAGGCAGCCAAAGCCCTCGCCATTGCCACAATGCTGGGCAATCTCCGATGACTATCTACTGACTTGATCTTAATGAAGGAGCTGACAATTGAAAGACTCTCATAAAATTGGCCATTGTCTTAAAATGTCTCAAAAGAAAATCCAGCAGAGCCTTTAATCCCCATTTTACCTCTGTCCCCTGGGCCTTGGTTTATGTAAGCCCCAAAATCAAATTAGAGAAGGGAACTGATTTCATCCTTAAAATGCAGAGTGATGCCACAGCTAGACTAAAGCACAGGTGAATAAATCCACGTGGAAGGCTGAAATATACACACAACCTGGGGCACTAACACTTTTCAAGAAAGGTAATGATATAGGCAAAATTATCCCCCAAATAAAGCATTTTATAGCGGTTACCTCTGTTATAGCCATCTCGTGAATCTTGGTGAGAGGGTATTCCCCCTTTCCCCAGTAACAACAGATGGTTGCTCAGCTGCCTTATATGGAACAGTGGGCTTGGTCAACTGCAGGGCTTTGGTTTTGTGGAGTAAAGGATTTATTCCTAACAGTTTTATTAAGATGTAATGCATACACTATACAATGGACCATTTAAAGTGTAGAGTGCAATGGCTTTTTAGTATATTCACAAAATTGTGCTTCCATCGCCACAATTTTAGAGCATTTTCATTACTCCTAAAAGAAACCCGCTGCCCTTAGCTGTCACCCCCAATCCTCCCACCCCAACACCCCACATTAGGCAACCACAAATCTACTTCCCGTCTCTATAGATTTTCTATTCTGTGCATTTCATGTAAATGGAATCAAACAATGTGGTTGCAGAGTGAAGTTTCAAGTTTGGGGCAAGAGCTGATTTGCTACAGGCAACAGAGGAAAGATTGAGAGCTCTATTCTTGTCTTCCTCACTTAACACCAGGTGTCTCTCTGCTAAATAAGTAGTGAAAACCTATTTAAAGAATATTGCCTTGTAGCTGAGTGCCATGGTGCGCACCTGTAGTTTCAGCTACTCGTGAGATTGAGGTGGGAGGATCCCTTAAGCCTAGGAGTTCAAGTCTAGCCTGGGAGATATAGTGAGATTCTACCTCTGAAAAAAAATAAAATAAAAAAAGAATATAGAATATTGGCTTGCAGGAAGCTAAATGGTCAGTCTTCGTGTACGTCCAGCTCTGGATTACACAAAGCAATCACCAGGGGTCTTTGAGCACTGAACCTCCTGTCCTGTTTTCTCAGTTTCTAGCCAGGCAATTTCATTATTTGAGGGACTTGCTAGAAACACAGATTCCTGGGCCCCTTCCCAGGGATTCAGGACCTCTTGTGTGGGGTGCAGGTATCCACATGTTAAGGAACTACTCCTAGTAATTCTGACGTGTGTAGGGCATGAGACACCACTGTAAAAGGCTTGGTTTCAGAGACAAGGCAAAAGCTTCCTTTGCTTACCCACTCCCCCCCCCCCCCCCGGGCTAATCTATCTTTGTTGCAGCAGCAACAATGGGGACTTTACCTCCTTACAAAGCCCTCTCAATTCTCCCTATGGAGAATTGCATTTTAGGGAGACCAGGAGAAATGTTCCAGTATTAAAATAACAGAAAGCCCTGGAAGCAATGTCAGACTGCTATTGCGGGAGACCAGCCTGAGCCAGGGAGGGGGCTTAGTGAGGTGAGCACGCTTCAGCCTCCTGCTCCCCTTTCTGGGCCTGGAATTTATCTCTTTCCGGTGAGCGGAAATGCTACCCTTCACTGAGTCTCGCTTTATGCCTTTGATTTACAGAAGCTTCTCAACAAATAAATACGAGTTGATTGCTAGGTCACAGCCTCTTGGAGAGCTTTCCAGAAGTTTTCCAGAAGGGTAAGGAAGATGGACTGGAATGATATTTGAAAAGTATTCCCAGTTGTTTATCACTTCGCCAGGGGCTGAGATGCTGATTGCATCCCTGCTCCTCACCACCACCCTACGAGGCAGACAGGGTTTTTGTGGCTACTTTTTGCAGATAAAGAGAGGGAACTCAGAGAAGTTAAGAGATTTGGCCAAGATTAGCCAGCTGGCCAGTGGCAGCCTCTTCCTGGACCTTCCTCCCAGATTTCCAAGCTCCTGGGCTTGCCATGTTGCCTAACAGCCATAAATATTTTAGAGAAGCCTGCTGGGATGTAAGGAACTTCAGAGACTTTTTGCCCCAGCTGTTTAGCCACAGAGCCTGGGTTTATGGAGCCACTAATTCATTCTGTCAGTGCCTTATTGCCTGCAGAACCTCAGCAGGAAGAACAAGGAAGATCTACACATTTCAAGGATGGCTAGTCCAGTGTAGTTCTCCCCAAATGCCCATTCTAGGGCATCTCAGAGCTCTCCTGGAAAAAACAAACACGAGCTGGTTTATTTGTAAGCCTAGGTGGCCAATCCATTTCCAAGACAGTCAAGACCTGGTCATTAATCATGCTAGCGAGAGAGTGTATGTGTGTGCACCTGTGTGTGCTTTGTTTGTAATGGCTTTGGTTTGATGAGGCTGCTTTTGGTTTTTCCTGTTTGGCCCGAATGTGGAGCACAAGGTAGGGTTTGCTGAACCGAACCAACACTGTGTGCTGCTGTGTACACATGTCTGCTCGGTGGTGAACAGAAGAGATGTTCATGGGCTCTTTCTGAGCCAGCCTCAGCTGGCATCACCTCTTGGGAGCTAGGGAGGCTTCAGCAGCAAGCTCAGGCAGGCACCTCTCAGCGAAGAATGAGGCAGAACTGTCCCCAGCATTTCTGGTGTTTGCACAGGACAATAGGAGTTCTCATGGTTGGGGAGCCTACTATGTGCCACGCTCTTTGCTGGCATTATTTCCTCCTACCCTCAGAACAAGCCCACTTGGTACATACTCCAGTGCTTATCTTTCGGATGAGGAAATAGGCTCAGAGAGAGGAGACAGACACTAGAGAAATTCCTACTTCTGCAGTAAGGTCTACAAAAGATCATATCAGGAGCTATTGTAGTGGTGATTGAAAGGAAGATTTGGTCTGGGGTTAGAGAACACTTCATGAGCAAGTCTTGTTTTAGCTGGCTCTAGAAGGAGGGATAAGGGTTAGTGAAGGTGCAAGGTAGGGACAGGAAAGAGCAGCCAGGAGATGGGTGAGGATGGGTGAAAGCCTTGTGGCGGGGTGGGACACTGGGGCACTTAACGAAAGCCAGAGTGATAGGAGTGGAGGACCAAGTTGGCGGGTGAGTCCAGAGATTGGGAAGGAGGGGAGGAGCCAGATGGGGGAAGGCCTTGGAGGCTAAGGATTTTGGACCAGCTTGTGATACTATAGCACTAAATAGATTTTTAGATGAAACCTGGCATAGCAGGACTTTATATCACATTCTTCCTATGGGGAAATTTTCCAAGTTTCATGTGCCCATTTTCCAAGGGACTTTTGGAACACCAGCAGCGAATTCCTAAGATGTAGAGTGGCTCTACTGATTGTCAGTTCTCATCTTTTCATAGCTATGTATCTTAGCTTCCTGTCCACATTGTAAATTTCTTGAATTCAAAGACACCATGCTTTTTAGAACATCCTTTCCCCACAACACACACCTCCCCTCCAGCCCTAATTATTTACTATTAGATGAAGGGGATAAAAAAGATAAGGCATGTAATTGGTTTGTGCTAGATAAAAATAAATGCATTATTCCATCTCAGCTTAATATGATAAAAGATTTTTTAATGTATTACAGGTCAAATCATGCCTCCCTCAGAAAAGGTGTGACTAGATATTAAAGAGGCTGGTTTCCATCCTCCAGACAGGAAGGTCCATCTGATTACAGTTATGTACAGAGTATATGTCTATCTCACTGTAGTTCTCAAACTCCCACTCAGTAAAATACAAATTAGTATAGAAATATGATATTAATTCTTTCTGCAAAATAGGCAAAGGGCAGAAAAAAATATCGAAACAAAGTATTTCAGAGGGTGCAGGAAAACAAACATCCTAAATGGAGAGCTTAATTTTTTTTCTTTCTGGAGACCGTTTTTCAACATATTTATCAAAAGTCTTAGAACTTTGCCCTGCTACTTGACACAAAATCTAACTTCTGTGAATTTATCCTAAAACAAAAAGCACAAATGTGTGTCAACATTTAGGTACAAATATGTATAACAAGTCATTGTTTAAAATAGAGAAAAAATTTTAAAATAATATAGTAATACTAATTAAAATAAAAAAGAAAGGCCAGAACATAGGTGGAAATGAATGAAAGAAGGAGGAAGGGAAACCTGAATATCCAACAACAGAAAAAAGTTAAATTGTTGTATTGTGTACAGATATAAACACACACAGTATTGTTACATGAGATATTCATGATAATTAGGTAAAGAAAGCAACTGGAAAAGAGTACTACCTGAATTTCTCATTTGTGTTTGTTTGTATAGATCTACAGAAGCACAAGAAAATGGAAGAGTAGAATAAATACTAAACATTAAACAAGGATTATATGGCATGGAGAGGGGCAGTTTATGGATGATTTTAATTTTCTCCTTTTTATGTATCTACACTTCATAGATGTTCTGTAACAAACCTGTATTACTTTTATAAAAATACAAAAATCATCTGTTGATTTACCAATCCACTTCTAGGACTCTTTCCTAACAAAATAATCAGAGACATGCTCATAGATTTGTTAGGATGGTCACTGGAGCATTATGTATAATGGTGGAAAAGTTGTAAATAAGCCAATTATCCCATAATGAGAGAATAATGAGATAATTTATGGTATTGAGAATAAAAAAAATTTAGTATTCCTAGGAAAAGGCTGATCATTCTGTAACCATGGTAACGTGTACCATTATAACCAGGTTTTAAATGTTTCTATCAGTCAGTGCAACTTCAGTGAAAAGGCTTTGGCAAACCAACCCATCAGTGATAGTCTCTTGTGTATGAAAGTCAGCCAATCAGGAATGGAGTTAGTCCAATAAATATGTTTCTGGATGCTAACCAAGCAACAACAGTCTTACTGGAGTAACCTCATTTCTAGAGTTGATTTCAATCTATTTATACCCCTCAAAATCCTGCCAATCCCTGTACTTCATGCTTCCCAAAAGTCCTGTACCAAAATCATTATTCTGCTCAGTGAGATTGTGCCTGACCAGCACACCCTTCCTTACTACAATAAGCAATAAATTCAGCTTTGTGTTACGTGGCATTGTGTGTGTGTACACAATAAATCCAGGTGTGTGTGTCTATGTATACACACACTGAGGGAGCACACATACATGCTTATATACAAACATATTACGTAATATCATGCATTCATTACAAATTTTGTTTTCAAAGACCATATAGTGACAAGAAAAAGCCAAAATATATTATGTAAAAAAGCTGAACACAAAACTGTGTATTTATGATCCTAATGAGAGAGAGAGAGAAGAAAATACACAAAAATTTTAAAATATATGTCTGGGTTGTGAGACTATGGGTGATTTTTATCTTCTATATTTTTCTTAGATTTTCCCTCCAAAACCCACAATGGCCATTTATACCTTTTATAATAAGGGGGAAAGATTGTTTCTTTAAAAATCTTGGTTTAGCATTATAGCACTAAACCAGTTTTGTTTGTTTGTTTGTTTTGTTTTTTGAGACAGAGTCTCACTCTGTTGCCCCAGGTAGAGTGCAGTGGTGTCATCATAGCTCACTGCAACCTCAAATTCCTGGGCTCAAGCGATCCTCCTGCCTCAGCCTCCCAGGTGGCTGGGACTACAGGCGCCTGGCCAATTTTTCTATTTTTAGTAGAGACACGGTCTCACTCTTGCTCAGCCTGGTCTTGAACTGCTGAGCTCAAGCAATGCTTCCCCCCTTGGCCTCCCACAGTGCTAGGATTACAGGCATCCACCACTGCGCCCAGCCCTAAATCAGTTATTTTTAAATGCCATCTGAAAAGTTTAAGACCTCCTTATGAGTCTTCCGCCTCCTCCTTCTCCACCTTCTTCTTCTTTTTTGAGACAGGGTCTCACTTTGTCACCCGGGCTGGAGTGCAGTGGCACCATCATAGTTCACTGCAATCTCAGACTCCTGGGCTCAAGTGATCCTCCTGCTTCAGCCTCCCAACTAGCTAGGACTAGAAGGGTGTGCCACAATATCTGAGTACTTTTTAAAATTTTTGGTAGATATAGGGTCTTGTTATGTTTCCCAGGCTGGTCTTGAACTCCTGGCCTCAAGCCATTATCTAGCCTTGGGGCCTCCCAAAGTGCTGGGATTACAGGTATGAGTTACTGAGCTTGCCATACGTCCTTCTCATAAGATTCTTTAATGATAATAGGCTGTGATGTGAATCCAAAGCCCTCCACTCAACAAATAGTTATTGTGTGCCTGTGTGCCAGGCACCACATTAGGCACTCAAGTTCTAAGATGATGATGTTTAGTGACGTAACACTTTCCTGAAAACTATGCCAAAAAGGACATTTTCATGAACTGGACTAAGCATATGAAATTGTGCTCCTCCCTTCAAACAGATTCAACTGCTTATTATTATTGCAGACCATCCACATAGCAAGTAAAGCCAAGAAATGGAGTATAGGTGTTTGTTAGGCAGGACTGTGAATAATTATCTATGAAATGCAACAATGAAAAACTGGGAAGCAGCCTAGACTGGGTAGCAGAGAGAGAAAAGTATATTGTAATTTCTCTTACTATCTTTTTCTTTACTTTGGGGGGAGAGAGCTTCAGCTTCTTCTTTTCTTAATAAAAATAGTGTCAATGTCCTAATTGCATTTAATTAAGCCATATTTCTAGTGCTGAGAATGTGGAGAGATGCACTGGAGCCTGCTGTTCTCCATTTCCTAATTCATGCAAGCAGCTCTTAAATGGGTAAGAAATGATGATTGAATATTGTGAGCAGGCACAATAGTTAATCTCATGTGAATAGGCAGTAGGAGTGGAATGTGTTTGTCTTGGGTTTGTTAGAAAGGTTTTCGTGATCAAACACTGAAAGAGGATTTTCCCCATTTTCTTCCTGCTGACAATGCATCACTGATAGTTTGACTTAATGAGGTTCTTAGATTTAATAAAATAGAAAAAGGCAGTGAGCCATTTCCCAAAATGACTTGAAAGAAATACTTGGCAGAAATAATTGAGATTCAGAGATTACTGGTCCATGGAACTCTATCAATTCCTACCCCCCTAAACTATGCTCACTTGCTCTATATTTCCTGCTGATTTTAGAATTCACCCAGTTGCTGCCTTGGTGGCAGCAACTTCCCTTAATAGAGGCCATTTTTCATGAACTATGAGATGCTAAGGAATTAATCAAAATTTTCCATGAGTAAGCAGTAAATTGAGTCTGTACAATCCTTGATAATGATACTTTAGCTTTGTATAATCTTGCAATGGTCCCCAATCCTTTTGGCACCAGGGACCAGTTTCATGGAAGGCAATTTGTCCACAAACAGGGTAGGGTGGGGGTTGGGGTAGGTAGAGCTCAGGTGGTGATGCGGGTGAGTGGCTGTAAATACAGATGAAGCTTCGCTCACTCACTTGCCAGTTCCTAATCTTCATGGAAGACAATTTTCCAAGGACAGTGGGGGTGGGGGTGGGGGACCGCAATGCTGCAGTTTAGATAGTGCTTTCATAGACCTTTAACTCATTCAGTTCTCATTCTAATCCTGCCAACTGGGGACTAGTATCCTGATTTTACAGTTGAGAAAACTGAGGCTCAGAATCCTTAAGTGAGTTGTCCAAGATTTCACAGTGAGTAAATGGCAGAATTCAGACCTAGATCTTATAGCTCCATGTCTGCTGTTTGATCTAGTCTCCCTGAACTACTATGCTTAAAGGAGCAAAAAAGAACATTCAGATCTGAGGTATGAGAACCTGGGCTGAAGTCCCGGACCCTGCCTCTTGTGAGCAGGTGATGTGAGGCACACCAATTAGCCTCTCCGAATTATATAGCTTTCTCACTTGAAAAACAGAGACAGCCATGCCAGTTATCAATTTATTATTGTCTCTCAGCTCCAAATCCACCCTTCATTGCCCTACTTTGTGATACTGCAGCCTCCTAGAAGATGAAACAGCCACCTGCCATTTGGGGTGACCTATGCTACTCAGTCAACAAGCAGAGAAAGGTGTTAATCTCTTGGCCAGAATGATTGATCCCAGCTACAAGCAGAAATTGAGTTGCTACTACATGGTGGGGACAAGAACTATGTCTGGAACACAGAGAATTATCTAGAGATCCTCTTGGTACTTCTCTGCTCAATAGGAAAGGTTAATAGAAAACTATACAAACAAAGCAAACAAAAATCAGGATGACAGAGAACTCAAACCCTTAGGGAATGAAAGTTTGGGTCATTTCATCATGTTAAGAATCCTGACCATCTGATGTTCTCCCTGAGAGTAAAATAAATACAGAATGGATTGTAGGAGAAGGAAGTCATAGATTATCATCTATATTCTCTTACAAAAATGAGGGCTGTGGTAGATTTGCAGATTTTTTCTTTGCTCATTATATGTATATATTCATTTGTATAATGTAAACACATTCTTCTTGCTCTTTCCCACTATTATATATAAATTGTTGGAGGTTAACTTTATAATTTAGTCTCAATGTTCAAAAATATTCATTGGCATTATGACTGAATTTGAAAGTTATTATGATTGGGACTGTTTATCTCCCCATTTTGAGGAAACAGTGAGCCCTTTCTCATTTATATGAGGGAAAACTGTATTTTGTTAGGTGGAAACACAGAGGTGTTTTGTTTTTGCATGGGTGTTCAAAAGTCTGTAAAAGGGTGCCTGTGGAAGTGATGGAACCAAAGGTGAGGACTGTACCAGTTATGAGTTTGTTGCTTCTTAGTTCCCTTTGTTGCTCTGCTTTGTGACACTGTGAAGCTGGTCCCTGTAAGTATTCTCCTTTGCCAGCTGGCACTAGGTAAAACTTCATCAGGAGAGAGTGCTATAGGGACACTGCAGGTGGAAAGGGCTTCCATTGGTTACAGTGTGATTATTTCTGCTTCTATGGCACAGCTGCAAATGGCATACATATAGGACAACCAGGGGCACTCATACTCTTGCAAATTTTGCTGGCACTCTGGTGACAGGCTTGTGGTTCCCTGATCACCAGCCTTAGCCCATCAGCTGGTAACCAGCTCTGGCCTGAGACAACTCAGCAAACTTCTCCACCATCCAGTGGGTTACAGCACACTCCTCCTGCCCCCAACATGGTCTGAAACTCAGCCTACCTTCCAAGTTTGTTCTTTTCTTGGTTACTTTCCTGGACTCCTAGATTATTTTGCAGAGTTCTCTTTTTATCTCCTCCCAGTTGCTAACTCCCTATTACCAGTTAATAATTCTTTATATGACATTTTTCCTGTTAAAATTTCTGATGGTATTTCTATCTCTTGACTGGACCCTGACTGATACAATAATGATACTGGTTTTGCATATGTCACAGGGTTATTATGATGCTTAAGTAAGCTAATACTTGAAATCACTTTGAAATTTTTAAAGAATTTGATAAATCATTGCATAAATAAGCTCTGGATGTATCATCCTTCTGATATCCATGGTATTTTAGTCTCCTCACACACTAACTCTGGGCTTGGTCATAAGATTTGCTTTGGCCAATGGGAAGTGTACACACATGATATAAGCAGAAGTTGGTAAACATGTGTACATTGTGGCTGGCTCCTGAACACAGCCCGGAGACTGCCATTTGAAGAACTGTCTGGCCTCGTTGAGGATGGGCAACAACATGGGTGAGCTAAGCAAGACCAACAGAAGACTCAGCCACTTAACCCACAGAACCAAGGAAATAAAAATCACTGTTGTTTTAAGACACTAAGTTTAGGGATGATTTCTTGCACAGCAATGAATTACTGATGCAAATATAACTGAAACAGTAACTGAAAAAATATATAAGTTAAAATATTGGTAAAAACATTTTCTGTGGGAAGTGACCAAAATCTAACTCAAGCTAGCATATACACAAAAGGGTATTTATTGGTTCACATGGATGAAAAGTCTAGAATTTGGTGAAGCACAACTAGCTCCACATTTATCATTGGGGATCAGCAGTCTTCCTGTCTCCATTTCTTGATCTACTTTCCTTCATCCTCAGGCAGGCTTTTCCTTCATAGTGGCAAGATGGATTCTAGCAGCTGTTACGTTCTCACAGCTCTAAGTTCAGCAGAAAGAGACTCTCTCAATGGTTTGCATAAAAAATCTTGGGCCTTGGATTACCTACCCAACCTTAAACAAATCACTGTGGCTAAGGGAGCGGGATATGCTGATTGGCAAACCTGAGTCACATGTCCCACTCTTGGAACTTTGGTATGGCCAGGCTCACCCAAAACAAGGGAACTGAAAGTGTTGCCCCAAAGAAAATCGGGGGGCTATTACTGGGAGAAAGGATTCCAACATAAGTATAAATAATACTGTTCTCAATAGTACCTGGTAGTTCATTAAAGATACATTATTTTGGTCTTTCTTGGTCGGAAATCATTTGAATCACAAGAATATAAATGACTTAAGCAAATGGGAGAGCGTGTTGGAAATGTACAAGATACTCCTGTATACACAGGCAATGCAGCTAGGTCTCCTGAAGAATTATATCCCAAAACTAGAAAGTCACAAAGAGCCTTTTCTCTTTCTCTCTCTGCCCCTTCACAATTCATAATTATGTGTTGTTTTGTCTCTGTTTTTCATCGATATTTAATTTTTAACTCTCTCATTTCTGTGGGGAACCCATTCTGTGAAGTTTGGTTGAGGCTGACCCAACTTTCTACCATAGGGGTAGGCACATCTCCCAGACTAGCCAATCAGAGTATGCCATCTTCCTGACTAGCCAATCAGAGCACCTCATCTCTCAGACTAGCCAACCTGGAGTATAGCATCTCCCTGACTAGCCAATCAGAGCACCTCATCTTCCTTGCCACAGTGGCGAATCCTGTTTGGTCATGTCATCCAAGCTAGGTCAGAGTCCTTCTGCCACAGTTATCCTGAGTCCATTTTCCACAGGGGGTTCCTAAGTTAATTATATGTGTATTGAATTTCCATGGCCATCGTGATTGGCATAAGAGAATGAGCTTGTTTGAGAGCGGAGGAGAGAAAAACAGCCTAAAGACGTAAGATCAACCACAACCTGAAGCCTCAGGTCTTTTATTAATAATTGCGTGTGCCCTGGGCTGGTGCTTCAAGCTTGAGAAACTTCTCAGAGTCTGTCTAACTTTGCTCAACTTCTCAGAGTCTGTCTAACTTTGCTCAACTTCTCAGAGTCTGTCTAACTTTGCTCAGCTTCTCAGAGTCTGTCTAACTTTGCTCAGCTGCTCCAAGCTATTTTCTCTTGGGAGCCAAAATTCCCAAAGTTATGAGGAATAACTGTGGAGGAGGCGATTCTCTAAACTGTCTTTACAAAACATAAAAATATTTTCTTACAGAGACCTTACTTTTTAAAAAGGAATCCAAGTTGAAAATCCCTTTTACATTCCAGTTGTATTAGTTTCCTGTTGCTGCTATAAACTTGGTGAGTTGAAACAACACAAATTTATTATCGTACAGTTTTGGAGGTCAGAAGTTACCAATGGGTCAGCAGAGCTGTGTTCCTGCTGGAGGCTCTGGGGAGGAACTGACTTCCTTGCTTTTTCCAGCTACTGGAAGCTGCCCACATTCCTTGGCTCATGGCCGCATTCCAACAGCAGCATCACTTCAATCTCTGCTTTCATCATTGCATCTTCTTTTCTGACTTTGACCTTCTTTCTTCCCCTTTATAAGGACTCTTGTGATTACATTGGACTCATCTAGTTAATCCAGTATAATCTTCCCCTATCAAACTCTTTAATTTAGTCGTATCTACAAAGTCCCTTTGTCATGTAAAATAACAAATTCACAGGTTCCTGGGATTAGGACTAGTGTCTTTGTCAAGGGGGGCATTATTTAGTCTATTCCACAAATGTACTCACTTATTTTTTTTAAGAAAACCTGTATTGCCCCAACAATATTGTAATGAAAATAGTGATAGCCAACCATTTAAAAGACATGTTCTCTAAGTAAAAGCATCTAGCTCAAATAATCTGTCATTCTGCTTTCTTCTTGGTAAGAAAAGACACTGGAATATCAAGCATATTAACTTCCTTTGCAGGGTATCTACTGTTCCTACTTTTCTTAAAATATACTCATTTTAATCCATTTTAATCTGTACTTGTGCAGAAAACTAAAATATAGACAGGGATAAGAAAAGATAGAAATATATTTAAGCAAGATGTAGACTATAAGGTGGGAAAAAATTCAGAAGTAACTTCTTAGCACTGCTTCAGAATGGGAGGAAAAAAGAGAGAAACAGCAAAGACATACCAAAAATATTTGCCATTCTTATAAAATGGAACTTGAGTGAGAGGAAGGTATAACCTCTGACTTGGAGGACGATGAAGGCCAGAGAAAGATTCTTTCACTTGACCACATTTCAAAACAATACAAAGCAAGTAATTGTCTCTTAGAGTAAATGGCAAAGGGAATTGATTTTTAAATTACTTTTAAATCATAAAATCCCACTATTGCAACAGCATTTTAGGTAGTCATCTGGCAGTTTACCAGGAACTTTATTGGAGAAAAAAAAAAATCCAGGAAGACATTTAATGAGAAGCACTAATAAATGCATGTCTCTGTTGTATTGAAGCTAACTTCTCTTCTTAGTTATTGAGTTTTCATCTTAGAAAAAGATTATTTATGAGAGGTGAGCATTTGTAAAGACAAAAAACCTGTCATGAAAGTATAGGATAAAATATGACATTTTATGAATTTGATAAAACTATATATAAAGGGATGCCTGGCTGAGTGGACTTCAAGATTTTCTGCAACTTTGATGATTAGAAGCTTTTTAAAGTATCAGATTAAATCTGTAAGCAAGTTGTGTTTTCCTCAAAAGATGGAGGCTTGAATTCAACATATATTTCCCACATTTATGTCAGTCTTCTTTCTTCATTAATGGAAATGGAATTATTTATGGGTGAATTATCTAAAAATCAACTTTCCAAATGCCAATTTACAGAAATTTTATTTACCCAATGACAATTTGCCAAAGAAACAATTCTCCAAATTTATCCGATTTACTGATTTATCAAAAAACTATTTTAAAAATTATTTCAGTGTTATTACCTTTTACACATTAAATTAATGCAAAACAATATCCCAAATTAATGAGAAGTAGTTTATACAACTCTGCCATGTAGTAAATGCTAAAATTTTAATTTCTAACCAGGAAAAATATACAGAGATACAGTAGCAGTTTGCAGAAAGACTCAATGTGAAAAAGGAAAATTATTCAGCTTAGTCTAAAGAATACCTAAAGAGGATTAACATAGCAGAATGTAGGATTAATAGTTCAAAATCAAGTTACCTTAACCATAAACATGAAATTGTAAAGGAAGAATTTAAAAAAGGATTAAAAGTCCTAAAAAAAACTAAATCAAGCCATGAACCAGAAAGCAATGAGAACAATCACATCATGTAATAAACTAGGGCTATGAATAACAAAAATTATAAACCATTTTTTGCTTGGAAAAAATGGAGAAAGTATCTTAAAAGTAATAAAATATTAGAAAAACAAAAAATTATACTGTAAAGATGACAATAAAAGAATTAGAAAGTAATTAGCCAGGCATGGTGACATGCACCTGTAGTCCCAGCTACTCCAGAGGCTTAGGTAGAAGGATCGCTTAAGCCCAGGAGTTTGAAACCAGCCTGGGCAATGTAGTGAGACCCCCATCTCTACAAAAAGTAAAAAAATTATCTAGGTGTTGTGGCTTGAGCCTGTAGTCTCAGCTACTTGGGAGGCTGAGGCAGGAGGATTGCTTGAGCCCAGGAGTTTGAGGTTTCAGTGAGTTATGATCACACTGCTGCACCCCAGCCTGGGCGACACAGTGAGATCCCATCTCAAAAAAAGATTTAGAAAGAAATCAGTGTAAACATAAAAATTCCTCAATGAAACATTAAAATGTTGGTTTTTGATATTAAATATATTCATGAGAAGACTAAACCATGCTAAAACCATAATCTGTAGCCATTGACTATCTGACTGTTCCTTAATACACTGCTATGGAGACAAAATCAGAACCAGTCAACAAAAACTTCACAGGAATCTTCAAAAGCTGTTCAAACTATCACATCCAATTTGAGATGCTGCAAAACTGAGTGGCTAAAATCCACTATATATTGCTCTAAACTTTATAAATAAACTAAAAGAAAAAAGGTTTTAGTTAACGTTTACTTTTATTGAACGGGTCATCTTTTGCCAGATGACATGACTCAAGTGATTAACACCCTTCAGTGGCTCCTCATTGCTCTTAGAAAACTCCAAACTCTTTCCACAGCCTACCAGGTCTTCCCACGGTAAAGCTTCCACCTACTTTTCTTTTCTCATCTCACCTTCAGTCAGCGTTCTGACTCCTTTATGTTCTAGCAAGTCCCTTCTGCTCTTTCTGGCTTCCACACATTTGCTCTTGATATTATAGTTCCTCTGCTAAGAGGACCTGCCCTTCACTTCTCATCTTTCAGGTTTCAGCTCAAATGTCACCTCCTCAGGGTGGCCTTCCCCAGGATCACCCTAAATAAAATTTCCTTCCCCAGTTACTCTCCAGTTATCCTGTTCATTTCTTTAAAACAAACAAACCAAAAAAAACCACTACTACTGGAGGCTATTGGGTTTATTCTTGCCTTTGTTTCCTTATTATCCATCTTCCTCACTAGAATGTAAGCTCCATGAGTGTTAAAGTGATATTTTAAACCTAGTACCTTTTCCTGACCCAGAATTGATACTGTGTATTTGTTGAATGAATCAAAGGATACATTTATCATTGAGAACAGACTGCTCCTTAATTTAAAGAAAAAAAAATCACTCAGCTGGGTTTTTTAGTAATGTGAAAATAAAGCAAAGAACTCCTGGAATGGGGTCTTTTGAGACAATGTGTTTTCTGCCAGTCATTCTTACCCCATTTCCAAACGGGAATGGAAGATTCCTTTTCCACTTGAAAACATTTCCCCACCTAATGGAAAAGTACTTGACTCTAGAATGCGCTGACTGCAGGGATTTGGAAGGATCTGTAATAGGCTGTCTATGGAGAGTCCATGTAAGAATGACTCATCTTTAAAGAGTTGTCATTGAAGACAAATCTGCGAGAGAGTGTAGGTGCATGGATCAGCATAAATCAGCCAGTTGCCCATCTGGGAATTGAGTCTGCTTGTATACATCAATATCTTCTTTGGGAGGCTTGCTTCCAAAGGGTACTTCAGAGACAACTATATTAATCCCTAGAATTACCTCAGAGGAAGAGATGAAAGGAGTCCCATTACTTTTGCAGCCTGTGTGCCCCAGGCAACCTCTGACTCTCTTCACTTTCCACTGAACTCTTGTCATTGAAGAGAAGCTAATTAGAAGTCAGAAAGAGGTTAAAGTTCCCCCAAAGACAGAATTTCAAACAGAGAATTGGGAAAACTTTTTCACGTTTGTCAATAAGAAGTGGTTTTGATAGCCATTAAGGTGACTCTCAAGTTCACCTTCAAGCAAGATTTTGAGAAAACTGGGGTAAGCCTCAATCTATTTTTACTCAATGGACTGAAAGGAAAAGGGAAAGAATCTAGACATTGTTTGCCTGTCCTAGGTAAATCAATAAGGAAGCTGCTCTTTTTTCAAAGACTTGTATGGACTTAATGATCCTCAAATCCTGAGTTCAGAATTTAAAATATATATGTATATAATTGTTGTAAATAATGTATACAATTGTTGTAAATCACTGTGAAGCACTAGTTGCCAATAAAAGATTTAATGAAAATGCATGTGGAACACTGACTATAAATTGTCATACATATTATCATCATCTAGTCAAATATTTATCTTTTCTGGGGACTGTCTGCCCATGGGGATTGGTAATGAGATATTGAGCCTTTTGCCAGTAATATTTTCTCTTTGAGCCCAGCTTTAGGAGAAAAAAAACATTGTCGTCATCTCAGTTTTCACTGCCTGCTTTTTATGAAGAGGCAGGGGGATATTGTCAGAATTGGCCCTAGGGAAAACCAGAAAGTCAAGGTTGGCTTTCACTCTTCCTTTCCCCTGTTTGTCACCCCTTCTTCCCTCACTCTTTGTCTCTCATTTCCTTAGGGTCTTCCTGTTATCCCCCCACATTCCTGAGTGTTTGCAATGTACTGTCCCAACAAGGCAGCTCCCTTTGCTGGGACCTCCATCTTTTCTCTGTTCTATCAGAATATACTCTCTGCTCTTTTGAAGGTAGAGAAATTCTTCAGGTCTTTGGTATGGCTGTCACTGTGGCCCTCACGCCTTACAAATGAAGTTGCCCTTGGAGAGTTAAACTCTAAATGAATTCCTAATGGATCAGAGCAGAGATTGGCAAGTACCTTAAAGTGATGGAATGGCTCCCCAGGCAGTAAGAATGGACATTAACCAGATTGAAGATATTAATATGTATCTAAAGAAGCGGGGCAGGGAGAGGGGAGGGCTTGATCAATCAAGGAGGTAGAAATCACTCACCAAAGACAAGATTAGCAGTGTCCATGCAAGCACTGACTGTAGGTGGAGGCCCTTCTGACTGACTGCCTTCTTACTGTAGTCCTGGGTAGATGCCACCAAATGTCCAAGTTGTCAAACTCTTACCTCCTACCTCCAACTTCTTCCATTCTCTCCAAGCAGCTGTCTGATAATTTGACTTCCCACGGAGCTAGAAATGCCCAAATAGAACCAGTCCACTGTGGTCCGCTGTGGGTGGTGGGTGGAGAAATTGGGAGATGTCATATGGTCTGTAATTAAAAGAAATGCAAATTTCACACTGTTATGGGTTGAATTGTGTCCCCCTAAAAGATAGTTATGTTTAAGCCCCAGTCTTCCCATTACTTAAAAATGTCACCTTATTCCGAAACAGGATCATTGTAGAAGTAATTAGTTAAGTAAAAATCAGGTCAAATTGGAAAAGAGTGGGCTCTTAACCCAATACGACTGGTGTCCTCATAAGGAGACGGAAATTTGGATGTGGACACAGACACGAAAGGAAGACTGCCATGTGAAGATGGAGGTCAGATTGGAGCAATGCTGTCACAAGCCCAGGAACATGTGGGGCTACCAGAAGCTGGAAGAGATGATGGATTCTCCCCTAGAGACTTTGAAGGGGTCATGGCCCTTCCAACAACTTGATTTTGGGCTTATCACTTCCAGAACAAATTTCTATTGTGTAAAGCCACCCAGTTGGTAGTAATTTGTTAGGACAGTCCTAGGAAACTAATACACATACTTAAGAAGAAAAAGCACCTAATGGCTTCATAAGCCCACAGTGTATGAAGTGAAGTGTTCCAGGGGAAACTGTTTAATAGACCTAGGGCTGGGTCCAAAGGGGCAGGTTTAGGATAAGAGGGTTTGGGGTGGTGAAGTCCTGTCATAGTCTGTTTGGGCTCCTATAACAAAATACCTTAGACTGGGTTATTTATAAATAACAGAAGTTTCTTGCTTATGGTTCTAGAGGCTGGACAGTCCAAGATCAACACACCAGTAGATTAATTGTCTGGTGAGGGCCTGTTCCTCATAGACGGCAGCTTCTCTCTGTGTCCTCACATGGCAGAAGGGCACACAGGCTCTGTCAAGCCTCTTTTGTAAGGGCACTAATTCCATTCACAAAGGCTCTGGCCCTGATGACCTAATCATCTCCCAATGGCCCCACCTCTTAATAACATCACCTTGGGGGTTAGGTTTCAATATATGAATTTTTGGGGGGATATAAACATTCAGACTATAATAAGTCCCCTCTCAGAAATAGAATCTGAAAGTGCAGAACCCATCTGGCTTTTATTTCCCATGACTGAATAAAACAAGGGAGCCAGGAATTAGAACTTTAAGTTTTTAATATCTCTCTGTTTTCCCATTGTGATTAGCAGTAAAAAATCCTTGAGTAACATATGTAGCAAGAAAGAGCATTTGAGAGGGACTGTGGTCCCAAGAGTCAGATAATGGGAAAGGCTCTTGCACCCTATTGCCTGGTGTGGGGGAAAAAAATCCCAAAGGATCATGGAGATAGGAAGAGAAAACTGGGTGTTGGTCCCACAGTCTCCCCTTTGGCCTTAGAGGGGGTCCTGGGAAATCGCTCAGGAATCAGCACTTCATTTGTCTCATGAGCAATATTTTCCTGACTTCCCAAATCTTACTCATGTCCATAAATTATGTAACTATTCCCTCCATTACTCAAGCCAGAAATCTAGGAGTCATCCTCAGTTCTTCCCTTTCTTTCACTCTCTCCTCCCTCATATCATAGAGTTTATCTCCAAATACATTTCCTTTACCACCACTTGTCCTTTACTTACCATCTCCACTATCCCTCTTTGGTCCAGTTTTGCACCCTTGTTTGCCTGGAGGCCACATAAACCTTCCAATTGGTCTCCCCGCTTTCACTTTTCCTCCTCTAATCCTTTCTTTACTCAACGGCAAAAGTGATCTTCTTAAACAAAAATTTGATCATATAACTCCCCTGCTTAAAACCATCCATTTCACTAAAAATAAAATCCTAGTTTTTACAACAGCTGACAAAGCATTTTACTATTGAAACCTGCCTCTCTTTCCCTTGTTCCCTCAGTTCTAGCTGCACAGTTCTTTCAGTTTCTCTACCTGGAACTCTTCCCTACCACAGGGACTTTGCACATGCAATTTCTTTTAATTGGAATGTTCCACACACAGTATCATGGCTAGCTACTCCCAATTCTCAGTTTCAGTTAAATGTCACCTTGGAGAGGGCTTCCTTGGAACCACCCACATCTACTAATCTTTATCACAGAACCTCATTTGTTCCTTCATAGTAAGTATTATAACTTGCAATTACTTGGTGTCTCTCTCTCTCTCTTTCTCTCTGCAAGCTTCTTAAAAGTAGGGACCAAGATTGTCTTGTCCACCACTATATTCCCAGGTTCTAGCACAGAACCATAGTAAGAACTCAATAAACATTGCTTGAATGAATGAAAATTTAGTGTAGTCACAATTGAACAAGGCCCCAGGACTGGAATTTTGTGGGACAGTGGGGGAGGGAGGGGAGGTTAGAATGAATTGCTAGGAACAGGATTTTCTAAAATGTGCACGAAAGATAATTTCACTCAGTATGACAGTAGCTGCATTTGCAATCCAAAATGCTGAAAAAGTATTATAAATATATGTCTATTGAGGCATTCTTTACAATAGCAAAAAAAATTAAATAGTCTCCTGACTATAAGTGGAGAAAAAGGTATATTTGTGAACACACTAATAGTCACCATATGGAACTTTAAAAACTATTAACAATGATATGTAGGAGCAAATCTCAATGTGATCTTTATCTGTGATATTAATCTGTCAAATAAAAGGTCAAGTGTTTTTGTGGGTGTGCATGGGGTTTGCCATTTTTGTATTTGTGGCTTAATAGAATGGCAAACTTATCTTTGGTTAACAATAATACTGTACGCTAGTCCTGATGACACCTAAAGAGTGGACATATCTTTTACAAAAAATACAAGTGGATTCAGAAGTTTTCAGAAGAATATTAGTGGCCCAAAGGCATTGCAACTGTCTTGTAAAAGGAAGAGCCCTGGTGGCTCTTCTAACGTTGCCTAACGCAGTGGTTCTCATGTGATCCCCAGAGCAGCAGAAACAGCAAATTCTCAGACCTCCTGAATCAGAAACTCTGCAGGTGGAGATAAGCAATGTGGGTCTGAACACTCCCCGAGTCAATCTGATACACACTAAGGTTGAGAACCACTGGCTAAAGCAGCAGTCTGGTTGCCAGATCCAGGGTACTGAGACCGGCTAAAGGGAGCACCTATATTCCCATCCTTCCTGACCAGTGCAGGAGCCTGTTTCCCTGAGGTCCTTGGTAAGCAGAATAGCTCCACACACCCTCCTCCACCGTGAATCCTGCCAGGCATGCGGAGACTCTGTACCCCACAATCCCCCTTCTTTGGTTAGGGCTCCTCCCCTTTCTCCCCATGGGCTCTTAGGAGGATGGGAGCCCACAACAAAGCTGCTTGTGCTCTGTCCTTCCTCCTGCAGTCTGTGTCTCTGGATAAAGGCCACTTATTTAGGGATGAAAAGCTGCTTTTAGCACCTCCTCTGGAACTAGAAAACTAATTTTTAGCCCAGACTAATAAACTCCTCTCACCTGTACTCAGATTAGATTGAACAAAACCAGATCTAGAATTCCCCAAAGCTAAAAGAGAGACTTCATACACTCCCATTATATATTTTATAACATATGGAGACACAGACAGCAGAAGTCTCGAGGTTACACAGTTTGTAAGGGACAGACCTCACACTAGCTCCCGGGTCTGCTGCTTCTAATTCAGAACTTTTGTGGCTCAGTTCAATTCCTTTTCTATTTTCAGGCTTACTCTGCCTCTCAGGGCTTTACTTTCCCCATCTGTAGAGCAAGGTCTGGGGAGCAGGGATGCTATGAATACTTAACGCAGTTTTGTACTGAAGGAGTCAAAAATATGCCACCCCAAAATACACTGCTGTGGCATAATGATTATTTTGAATTAAAGGCACTTAAAAAAACTGCAGGTGCAAGATCACTTTGACCTTCATTCTGTTTCATAAAAGCAGGGAATAAAACTCCCATGTGAAAGATGTCCTCTCTGTACCAAAAGGAATAACATTCTTGTAAAGGGCAGAAAGATTAAGCTGAGGGAAATTGGTATAAAAAAACATGTTAAAGTAATCCCGTATCTTCCTAGTCACCTCGCTACCCAATTAACTACCCTAGCCCCAGCCCCTGTCCCTTATCACATTTCAAGACTTAGGATTCTTTGTGCAATTCAGAGTGTAAGTGATTGTCTAACTGCTTCTTTGGGTCTTCATTTCCTTATGAGGGCTTCTGTGCCACATAAGACTTGTATTAAATAAATGTGTATGTTTTTCTCCTGTTTAACTTATGTCAATTTAATTCTCAGGCCCAGGCAGGACCCCAAGACGATGAAGGTGGACTTTTGCCTCCCTGACAATGTTAGGTTTTAGTCTGAAACAGTCAGTTCTTGGTGCACCCATGGTCAAAAATGACCAGACACGCCCAAGTTAGGCAAGCACGAAAATGAGGTTTATTGAGGAGAGAAAGATAGGAATGTAGGACAAGAGCAAGATATTAGGTTTACAGAGCATGGTACATGTGCCAGGGATGATGACTGGACCCATTGTCACAGCACAGCAGGCAAAAGGAAAGACAAACAGAGAGCTTGGCTAGGGTCTGCATCCTATTTTATAGTGTCCGCATAGGGACCTCCCTTGTGGTTTAGAGGTCACCGTGGAACCACTTTGATCAGACAGTTGGGAGTCACATGACCTGAGCCTTAATTATGCCTGTGGGTTTTAGGTCACTTTCCAGACTTTATGGTAACCATGTGGCTTGGCCCATGGGCTATAGAGACCTCTGCATTCTTTTGCGGCTGGCGTGCCAAGTTCTGATTGGCAAATTTGGTTCACTCACTTCTCACTTTGAGTGAACCTGCATGCCCGTTAATAATCAAAGGGGACTCAGTCAAGGCCTACTATTAGGGCCTTTTTAGGAGCTGATAGTTTATATAGCCTGTGGATATGGCTGTACGTAAAGACATCTGGGTTACCTTGAGGCATCTCTTAGGCATCTATCCCCACTATGTCTTTCCCACATGGGGCACAGTTAAATACCTACACCCCTGGTTTTATCGGGCCTTTCTCTTTCGCCTTCAAGCTGCTTCTTTCACTCTGTCCCATGAAGCACCTTATTGTGGCTGGCCTCCTAAAAATTTTTTGCTTTTACACATGAACCAAGTTATTTTACCAACAGATATCCCTGTTCTGGTGCTTAACAATGAGGCTCCTAAGTTTAACAGACCCCAGTGTACATACGCTTTCTCCCTTCCCCCTTTCACCACGTGGTCCGGGTTGTCACCTGGGAGACCCAGCTCTGACAGACCCGGTTTCTCCCTTTCCCCTTGGCCACGTGGTCCAGGTCGTCACCTGGAGACCCAGCTCTGACAGACCTGGTTTCTCCCTTTCCCCCTTGGCCACGTGGTCTGGGTCGTCACCTGGGAGACCCAGCTCTGACGTACCCCAATTCTTTGGTCATGTGGTCCAGGTCATCACCTGGGGAGACACAGCTCTGATGTACCCTGGTTGCTCCCTTCCCCACCTTTTGCCTTCAAACTGGGAGAAGTTTGATCTTATTGTCATAACTGCCTGGCCACACAGTACAAGCTGGACAGTGGAGAACAGTGGCCACCACGTGGGACTCTCAATCACCCCACCATCTTACAATTGGACTTCTTTTGCAAGAGGTAAGGAGAATGGGCCAAGAATGGGCACTATTCTGTATGTATAAGCTTTCTTTTATTTACGGGAAAATCATCAGTGATGCAAGGTGTGTACAGAGCCAAGTAAGACTATGGTGGTAAGAGATCCTCCCCAGGTTTCCACCTGCTCCGAGCTGCCTCCATACCCAGGAAGGCCCAAAGGGAGCCCTACAAGGGGGGGATGGTGTTGCCATCTCAGCCTCCAGCAGGGGGAAAGGTGGCTCAACTCCTACCTTTGGTGGAAGCAGTGGGGGAGTTTGGACCAACCCTAGTCCATAAGCCCTTTAGTTTAATAGAGTTAAAACGAATAAAACAGGATCTGGGAAGCTACACTGGTCACCCTAAGTATGTAGAGACATTCCAGCATTTGTGTCTAGCCTCTGACTTGGCTTGGAAAGATGTCCATATTATTCTAAGCCAGACGTTAAATGATTTTGAGAAATCCAGAGTGTTAACGGAGGCACAAAAGTTTGCCACCAGATTACACCTTGCAGATCGTAGATATCCAGTGTGTGAAACAGCAGTGCCCCTGATTGACCCGGAGTGGAATAATAGTTCCTCAGAGGAGAAGTGGAAGAGAGAACATTTTCTAGTATGCATCCAGGCTGGCCACAAGGCCGCCAGGCAAAAGGCAGTCAACTAGTTATTCTAAAGTCACTGCCGTAGCCCAGGGGCCTGAGGAAAACCCCGTAGCCTTCCTGGATCAGCTGCAGGAGGCAATAGAGAAACACACCACTCTCGATCTTAACTCCTATGAGGGATGGGTGATATTAAAAGACAAAATCTTGACACAAGCAGCACCAGATATTAGGAAAAAGCTCCAGAAGCTTGTCCAGGACCCTACCACCTCCCTGGATGACGTCGTGGCTGCCGCTAATTCTGTTTTCTATAACAGAACTTCTGAGCTTGAGTCTCAGGCTCGGGAGAAGGAGCAGAGGAAGGAGGCCAGGCCTGCCCGGTTAATGGCAGCATTAGCGCCCACATTCAGACCAACAGCCAAAGCCTCCACCAAAGGAAGGGGTCTCCAGTGCCGCATCTGTCAATGGGAAGGGCATTGGGCCAAGAACTGCCCCAATAAGGACAGGCCACCCAAGGCCCCTTATAAGTGCCAGCAAACAGGTCCCTGGACTGCACTCTGTCCTGCAGGATTATCCCAGGAGGGGAGTCAGTCCTCAGATCGGATCATCGTATGACAATAAAGCAGCCCACTCCCTCAGCCCCTGGCAGATAACAATCACTAGAGCGAAGGGTAACCCTCCTGGTGGCGGGTAGGCCAGTAAATTTCCTTCTGGATAGTGGGCTGCCTACTCTATCCTCCTCCCCTACTCTGGAAAACTGAGCACTCTGTCCCGTATGGGCACTGGAGTCTCTGGGGTCCCTACCAAACCATTCTTTACTCTCCCTTGGCTTTGCTTGTGGGAGGATGTGACCATTGAACATTCATTTCTCATAATTGCCACTTGCCCTGTCAACCTGCTAGGATGCGACTTACTTTCTAAATTGCAAGCACAGATTTCTTTCTCTCCTCAAGAGGAATGTTAATAGAAACCCCTGACTTAAACATTGAGACCTGCTCTGGACTTAACCCTGCCAACTCTTCTTCCTGAAGAAGCTCTAGGGGAACCCCGTAGGCTACTACGTAATTGTGAAGAGATCGTACTCCACCATTACCTTCCCTGGGCAGATCTATCCTCAGTCTCCATCCCTCAAGCCCATCAGTGGCTCACTGACGGCAGCAGTGTGAGGCATGGGGAACGGCATGCAGGCTACTTATTAGTGTTTATTGACACTTTTACTCATTGAGTTGAAGCCTTTCCTTACAGGACTGAAAAGGCCCCTGAAGTTTCCCAAAGACTTCTGGAGGACATCATACCTCGTTTTGGCCTCCCCCAGTCCTTACAGAGTGATAAGGTCCTGCCTTTGCTTCACAGGAAGTGGTTGGACACCCACAGACCCTTCAAGTAGCTCAGTTCTTGCAGACATTACAGAAACACAAGCTACTGCCTAGAGACCCTTCTTCCCCTGTCAGCTGGGGAACTTAGTGCTCATCAAACAGTGGGAGGATGGGCCCCCCACATCCCAGTCTTACTTTCTACCTCAACTGCCATTAAAGTTCCACAGATACCCACTTGAATCCGTCATTCTCAGGTGAAGCTGTGAAAGGACCAAAATGAAACTCACCTGGCTCCCGAGGACGAGGACTCCGACACTGGAGGCAAATACTGGTGTACTCCCTAGGAAGATTTCCGGAACCCTTTTAGCAGACTCCTCCTCTGTGGCTCCTTCAGATAAGCAGCACAAATTGTTTATCCATGGGCAAGACACTTTTCGCCCCAGCAAACCAAACTGCCACTTTTTGCCTTTCTGGGAACAGCAGCCGCTGCTGGAATAGCCACAGGGCTGTAGCAGTCTTTGGCTCCTGAGGCCTCACGAGCCCTGCTGAAAATTAGCCATACATTCGCCCTCTTACAACAACAGTTAGATTTGCTGACAGGGGCTGGCTTGCAAAATAGGTGGGCCCTCAATCTTCTAAATGCAGCAGAAGGGGGCAGCTGCTTGTTCTTAAAAGAACAGTGCTGCTTCTCTGTTAGCTAGTCAGGATGGATTCAGGACAACATCAGTGCCATCCTAGAGCCCACCTCCAGTCTCCGGACAGGAGGTGAGATCTCTAGGCTCTGGTGAATGTCCTTAATAATACCTTTGGTCACCCTGTTATTTTGTATCCTGGGAATTCTTATATTGGGACTGATCTTCATAAATTTTCTAACGAAATTTATTTCTTCCTGTATAGAAGCCATCAAGTGACAAATGGCCCTACATTGGCTGCCAGCCCTGGCACCTACTTTCTCACCTATGGCTACAACAATCTACTGAGACCATATACTGAAGTCCCCTGGAGAGACCCCCAGAGAACCTACAAGAGGCCACCCTAATAGAAAATACTTGCCCCTTACTCAGCACGAAGCAGCCAGATGAGTCAGCACCCCTACCCAATGATTTGGGCCTCTAGAATAGAGAGCGGGGCATGTTAGGTAGATAGTGAGGGATTCTGGGTCTCCTAGGGACGAAAGTGGGTGCTGTTGCCCCATCTTGGTCCTGCTCAACCCTAATTCTCCATACCTGGGGAGGAGGGAATACTCTACAAATCTGCCAATCAGAACTTGGCACGCCAGCTGCAAAAGAATGCAGAGGACTCTGTAGCCCACGGGCTAAGCCACATGGTTACCATAAAGTCCGGAAAGTGACCTAGAACCCACATGCAGTTAAGGCTCAGGTCATGTGACTCCCAGCTGTCTAATCAAAGTGGTTCCATGGCGACCTCTGAACCACAAGGGAGGCCCCTATCCGGACACTATAAAATAGGATGCAGACGATAGCCAAGCTCTCTCAATTTGCCCTTCCTTTTGCCTGCTGTGCTGTGACAATGGGTCCTGCTCCTTCAGATATGGAGAATTAGGATTGGGCAGGACCAAGATGGGGGCAACAGTACTCACTTTTGTTCCTAGGAGACCCGGAATCCCTCACTATCTGCCTAACAATAGTACCTGCAGAGGAGTAGGGGGCAGGGCACAACCTGAGCCAAGCTCTGACCTCTTCCCGGGGGAGGCTCTGCCAGGGGAGAGACTCTTTTACAAATTTGGAGGCCCTGCTGGGGAATCTTTAAACACAGATGTCTGAGTCATACCTTAGGCTAATTAAATGAAGACCTACAAAAATGGGGATTGCTATTAATATTTATTTTTTATTTTATTTTATTTTTTTAGAGAGAGGGTCTCACTCTGTCACCCAGGCTGGAGTGCAGTGGCACAATCATAGCTCACTGCAGCCTTGAACTATTGGGCTCCAGCCATCCTCCTGCTTCAGCCTCCGAAGTATCTGGGACTAGTGGTGCATGCCACCATGCTTAGCTAATTTTTTTTTTTTTTTTTTGTAGGGATAAGTCTGGTTATGTTGTCCAGGCTGGTCTCAAACTCCTGGGCTCAAGTCATCCTCCCACCTTGGCCTCCCAAAGTGCTGGGATTACAGGCATGAGCCACCACACCTGGCAATATTTATTATTTAATGCTTATCAGGTGAGTTTTATGTGCAGCCAGCGTTGAGAACCACTGTTTGCAATTATTTCCAAGCTTCCTTTACCAGAGTTATTTAACTGTCTAACCTTAACCTTCTCATCAAAAGCCAAGAGACACTGTGTTTTACTCAATAACTCAGGTTAACATAATCGGGTCATCTCCACAAAAAGCACTAGTTGATGAAGTTAACT
Organism: Lemur catta; assembly: GCF_020740605.2. Lineage (NCBI taxonomy): Eukaryota > Metazoa > Chordata > Mammalia > Primates > Lemuridae > Lemur > Lemur catta. The sequence goes on along the minus strand of NC_059141.1, from coordinate 12,975,928 downwards.
ATTTTAGCCAACTCTCTCTGGGCCATCAATTCAGGAGTGCATTTTGAATTATCTTAAAAACAAAGTCTTTTTTAAGGATAAAGACTATTTCTATTTCAGTACCTAAAGTCTGACTGCTAAAAACTGAAAAATTAACTCCCTTATTTTGCAAACCAGTGAGATGTTTGGGTAGGTGAGATCATTTTACTTCCTAGCTTTTCAGTGTTAACCTGAAAATTAGGAACTTCTAGGCTCTTGGAAGTATTGGGGTTTTTGTTTGTTTGTTTGTTTTTTGAGATAAGATATCACTCTGTCACCCAGGCTTGAGTACAGTGGCACAATCACAGCTCACTGTAGCCTCAAACTCCTGGGCTGAAGGGACCCTTCTGGTTCAGCCTCTGCAGTACCTAGGACTATGGGCACACACCACCACATCTAGCTAACTTCTATTTTTCGTAGAGATAGGGGTCTCGTATGTTGCCCAGGCTGGTCTTAAATTCCTGGCCTCAAGCAATCCTCCTGCCTCAGCCTCCCAAAGTGCTGGAGTTAGAGGAGTGAGCGACCTTTACCGGCCAGAAATATTGGATAGAAGCTTCTGCCTTCCTTCTTTTGCTGGCTCCTTCCTATGGTGGGATTTCTACAAGAGTATTGTGCTATTGGTATCTGTCTTTTCTTAGCTAGCCTGTCCACAGGACACACCCATTCTTCACATCTTCAGGTGACAAGCACATGGGCAAGTGCTACTCCTGCAGAGAGCTGACAGTCAGGTGTGTATCTGTCTAGAACAACGCAGAAGAAAAGAACAGTTTCATACAGCTTGTCATAGGTTCATGCAGCTTGTTCTAGTCCACTTTTACTAGCAATAAATCTAATATTTTGACCTCCATTTGACTTCAGAAGCTATTTCTCAACTGATTTAGGATGAGCTCCTTCAAACCCCAACAACTGGATCTCAGTGACCAAAATGACCAGCTTGACCGTCGTATTTCTGTGTTACCACTAAAGTCCTGCTGCAAAGTGGTGCTACAAAGCACTCCCTGCCTGACACTTTAAGACTTGAGCTTTTAGTCAAACTAATTGGTTTTGGCTGAGAGAAATGAGGGCTGGATTAGCAGAGGCTGGGAAGTATTTGGTCATCCTGATTGTACTCCCGTGTTGAGCTGAGGCTGATTAATTCAGTAGAATGCCGCTTTTGTAATGTTTTATAATGATTCACGCTGAACACGTGAACACAGCTTGAATTGAATTATAGCTCCCATGAATTGACAGAAATTAGTTTGCTGTTTTGGCATGGGGGATTAGGATTGGTAGAGTCAGGATTATCCAGGAGTCTTCATAAAACTTTACGGTCAGATTTTCACTATAACTCTTGGTCTATTGGAAAGAAATGGTTGCTAGCATTCTTAGAAAAGGGCTGGGATGCAGAAGTTCTATGTTTATTGACTAGAACAACTAATTTAACCTTTCTTTGTACTGTGGTATTTCCAACTATAAAAGAAACTGTTACTAGCCGAGTAATCCTACAATCATTGCTACCGTGGGAGTTACATTACTCAATACCTGCAAAACTAGTAGAATATTAATGAAAATTTGTTCCAAAATCCATAAGATGAGAATTTTAAAGTAAGGTATAGTAAACTTAGGTGATTTAGGTACATAAATATACATACCTAGAATTAAAGATGTTACCTTGATTTTAGAAGCCACAAGTTAATATTTAAGATAACAATTCACCTTCTTAAGACACTAATGTGATTATAACACTTCTTCACAGTAGCCTCAAGTTTGAATCTTATGATGAAGCTCAGTTTCTCAGGTTTTAAATTCCAAGGACTGCATTCTGAAGAGATGTGTTCAGCCACAAAAACTGATTAAAAGAAATTTCTGGGAAGAGAATATATTGATAGAAATTATGTAGTCAAAGATTTAGATAAATTTATGGGCAAAAGACTTCTTAATGTCCTCAGCCTACATGATTAATAATTTAGAGGCAAATTTAGGGGCACTCCACCCAGAATTACATTATCCAATTTCTGTTATGTTATCCTGAAGTGTAAGCAGCAAGCTCATTAAAAATTAATGAGGTAATCAGACAAATTCTATGACTTTGCGTGAGCTTCTCATTAATGTTTTACTAGACGGCATTAAGAAAGACTAAATAGACTGCACTAGCTCTGGAAGTAATAAATGGACTTCAAAAGCAAAGCAACTTAATGACCTTCCAGTAAACACAAAGACTTGAAACAGAAAGGATGAAGGATTTTAGAAACTATCAGCTACTTTTTGTCTGCATCAAATTAAGCAGCTATTTTTTGGCTGCATCTACAATGGAAAACTGAAATAGAGTATGATCAATTACCTGCTTAATTTGATGAATCAACAGGCCAGGTTTAAATATTACTTTGGAGGCTGAAATAACTGATTGGGCTGTTATTAATAGGTTAAAGTGCCTAATTTTCTCTTTACTAAGTACTATTTGATTAGAGCTCAGTTTCTCAACAGCAACACTATTGGTGTTTTGGCCTGGGTGATTTTGTTGCAGGGGCCTGTCCTGCACATTGCAGGATGTATAGCAGCATCCCTGGCCTCTACCCAATAGATGCCAGTAACATCACCCAGTTGTGATAACCAAAAATGTCTCCACACATTGCTAAATGTCCCCTGACGTTTATGTTCCAAGCTGGTGGAAAGGAGTCCTATCTGTTATACAGAGATGGAGAACTCCTGGAATATGAATATCCCATTTCTAATCAGAGTGGGAGGCTGTATACAGCATTAAAGGAAAGAATTAACTTGTAATTATTTGGTCAATTTGGACTTCGCAGACAATTAAACTAGTTAACTCAGATCAAAATTTTTTCTTTGGGATTTGACTTATCAGGATTGGCATCTAAATTAACTCAATTAGTGGACTAACAGCTAGGCATATTTTTAATTTTTACTGGAGATTTCAAGCTTAGAAATACCTCAAGTGCAATGATCAGGGCTAAAGAGCAGATGGAATAACCTCATCAGTATGCTTGTATTTCTTTGCCCTTGTTACTGTGAGCACACACACACAAATACGCACATATACACCCCTCCACGCATTGTTCCCACTGCTTCTGGTTGCCTGGTTCTTGCTCTAGTATCTACACCCCTCCCCTACTCTGCCTATCCGCATTTGTCCCAGCTTGATTTGCCAGATGGCTCCATCATTACAAGCATGTGCTTTAGAGCCAGACAACACTGCACTTGAATTCTGACTCTGAGATTCATCAGTCCCTCATCATGTAAAAAAAAAAAAAAGGGATTAGTCACAATAATACATACATCCAAGGTTGTTGTGAGAATTATATGACCTGGTTAGGAGGTTAATTCTTCTGTCAATAACAGAGACCCAACTACAATGCTAAAAAAGTTAAGTGTTAATATCTCATGTACAATTCCAGATGCAGGGAGCCCTGAGCTAGTACGGCTACTCCAGGAGGACATCAGGAATGGGGGCCCTTCCTGTATTTCTGCTCTGAATTTTCAGTGAGTGGTTCCCATCCTCAAGGTTAAAAGATGGCTGTTGGCCTTCCAGACATGATTTCCTCATTCCCAGCAGGAGGAAGGGGAAGCCCAAAGAACACAGAACCCTTTCCCAAAGCATGTCTTGATAACTTCTTCTTATTCTCATTAACCACACATGTGGAAAGGCAGGGAAATGTAGTTTTAAAGGCAGGTACAGTTGCCTCTAAAACTGAGTAGTTTTGTTAGTAAAAAAAGAATAAATATTGGATAGATACTGGCAGTCTTTGTCACTCTCAGACTCCCTCCTTGTCTCTATTGGATTATAAGAATTCAAGAATTTATGTGACTCTAGACAAATAAGGAGGGCCCTGATTCCATGATAATTTGCCATCTTTGGTGATGCTTCTTTAATTACATGCTTTGTTCCCAGACACCAGTGCTTTGGGTGGGCTCCAAAAATGCTGGCACAAAAATTTTCATTGGCCAGAGATTGCTCTCCAGACCACAGTGCTAGAGGTTCAACCTCCATACATCCATGCAGGTATAATCAGATGACCAGTCACCTCCAAAGTGCTGGATTGGAATGGACCTCACACCCTGTAGAACTGGCCATCGTGCCCCACTCCCCTACTCAGGCTCAAGGAATTTAATGCTCCCATGTGGGTTCACTCATCTCTTCCTCAATTCCCAGAAACACACTTTTCCCCAATCAAGGATAACCTAGATCTGAAAGCCCTATGGGCCTAGGATTTGAGAATTCAAGTCAAATATTTCTTTTTGGAGCTAAGGAAATTTAAACCTTCAATATATGAGTCTAGGTTACTTTATTTGGGGCAAGAGAGGGGTTCACATACAATACAGTACACAAACAATATTATTAATATTGGGAACAAGAAAAGGATAATTTTACATTGACCACTTAAAGTCCTAAGCAGTTTAAATGGAACATCCAATAAAAATGTATTTTCATCTGTGTGGGAGAAATGCAAATTATTTGATGATTATTTTAATTTTAAAATAATTGGGACTTTTTCCCCAATGCCATTGTAATGCTAAAAGTGTACCACTTAATAAGGACTGATGCTATTCATCAAAAGGTAATGCCTTTTATTTTTCTACAACTATAGAAATAGAAATCTGTACCTGTGTGTTGTTTGATGAGCCATTTATTGCCTGCTTTCAGGTTTGTGTTTTGCCCTTTTTAAAGAAAATGCTATTGAAGCAATGAGTGAGCTATCATGAAATTTCCTAAGTCTGTACTACTCAGGAGAACTGTTGTAAATCACTGTTTTGTAAAACAGAGTTAAGTATGGCTAACACGAACTATTATCTATTCAATAGCCATTCACCCTCACTCCTCTGATCACCTCCTTTCTTCCTTGGTAATTAAGCCCTGGTTTTGTTCAAGTATTTACCTTCCCACATAATCCTGGGAGGGACAAGTCACTCTAAACCAATTGTTGTAACCCATTACACTTGCTAATCATTGGTTTAAGTGTGGGCATGTAATGCCCAATGAGTTGGCTGGGAGGACTTCAGGGAAACTTTCTTCCTGGAAGGGACACAAACAACAACTTGTGCCTTCCAATGTTTGGATGTTGTAAGTGAGGGCATGATGCAGCCATCTGGTCTTTCTTTTGACCATAAAGAAAGATACTGTTGATATATTATGACTGGCATAACAGAAAGATGGCAGGTACCTGAACCTTGATAACATCCTTGAACAGCTAACCTAAGCCCCAGCCACCCTGACTGACTTTGTAGGATAAAATGTACCGTGTAAGCCACTTATTATTAGGTATTCTGTTATTTGCAGCCAAAAGCATCTTAACTGTTAAATGACATAAAATTATTTGCTGTGGAAGAAGAGACTGTTAGTTGTCTATACAATATCTGCTGTTCTCTTTTTTATCGATTATATTCTTGGTAGCAATCAACCACATTTTCCAGCCTCCCTTGAAACAACAGCTCAACTGAAATGTAAACAGATAGCGATGGATGTGAGTTCTGGGATTGCTCCCTGAAGGGCACTAACTCAGCCAAGATGCTCTCTCTTTTGTTCTTCCCTCCTTTTTCCTGCCTGGAATATGGATGCAAAGGGTGGCACTCCAGCAGCCATATGTGTACGTAACTTTGAGGATGGAAACCATACATGAGAGGAGGTAGAGCAGAAAGAAAGAAGGAGCTTGTGTCTCTGATTGACTTGGAATCACCATGCCAGCACTGGACTACCTATCTCTGGGCTTTTTCTTATTTCAGCCACTGTCATTTGGTTTACTGACATATGCAACCAAACCTAATCCTGAGTGTTGCAGCTGCTGATGGTATTTGAAATGATGCTTTTTAGAAGAAATTAAAATAAAAGCAGAAGTCTTATTTCTTACAAGGCTACTTTTTAATTTAAAATTGTCATTTAGTTATTTTGAAAGAGCAAAGAGATATTCAAATTGTATTTAATAATTCTATTTATCCATAATTATCCTAAAAATTATTTTTAGAAGCTGATTGAGAAAGCAAGGAATAGAAATCTTACAATACTCGTTACTATGTTTACATGAATGCCTCCAAAAAGGAGACCAAAGCTGGATCACTGAATTCATTCAGTCTCGCATAAAATGTTAGAGACATGATGTTAGGCACTATGTGTGTCTGTGTGTGTGTGTGTGTGTTAGAGAGAGAAAAAGAGAGAGAGAGAAAAGATGTAGATCTCACATTTGTAGAACAAAATGAATGTTATCTGGCAGAAAAGAATAAAAAAAGATAAGGCCAATTTTGTAAAAAGCAAAAATGAAAAATATAAATAAATTCCTAAAGAATGGAAGGAAATAAAATGTTGAGTTCTATATTTTGCATTGCTTTTATTTTCTTCTTTAGATTTTTTTTCACATTTCCTGTAAAGAACATGAAGTTTTTAGTCTTTATAAAATTATTTTATTGTGTACAAAATAGTAGTTGTTACAGGCTAGGAATTTGGAGCCAAAGCCCTCCACCCATTATGTCCGGGGGAATTCTCGGCTTTCTGCAGTTCTCTCTCACAGCTACTTAAAATTCTTCAGTTGATCACAGTGGCTTTAGTTGCAGGTTTTGAACCTATTAAAATGCAGATTCCAATGGAAGGTCAGTAATTCTTAATCAGGAACGCTCATGAACTTTTTAAAAACCAAAATTCCTGGTTCCCACTCTCAGTGACTGATTCCTTAAGCGTGGCATGAGACCAGACCACGTGACTTTTTACTCTTCATGTGCTTCTTAAGTGCATCCAGGGTTGAGAACCTCCAACCCAAGTTGGGTTTACGTTGTTATCAGCTATTTAAACCTTAGTAGAAATGAGGATCCAAAGAAAAGTTTGATAGGGAGTGAGGGAAGTAAAAGGACAACAGCACCTAAAACTGAAGGGGTGTGAGGCAGTTAGCATTGGAAAGAAGCACAAAAGCTTGCACAGTCACCATGCTCTCAGAGTGTTGCCTGCAGAGATTGTAAAGGGACAAAATGTATGAAAATATACCCTTTATTGGATTTCAGCTTATTTGGGCAATAAAACATCCAGGCCCAGGTTTCAGAAAGGTAAATACAATGAAGAGAAAGAGAGAAATAGCTTGGATCTACTGATGAACAGTATGAAATCATCTTGAATTTGTCTCATTTTTGAAAGCTTAAATCAGGAACAAAGGTCACGAGAGGGTTCCTGGCAGCACATCCAGGGGGTGTGATCTGGGTGCCTCCAGATATTATTAAAAAATTAAAACTATAAGTAGCAATTTATTGTATATCTTCAAATAGCTAGATAGCTGGCCTTGAACGTTCCCAACACAAAGAAATGATAAATGTTTGAGGTGATGGATATGCTAATTATCCTGACTTGATCATTACATATTGTACACATGTATCAAAATATCATACTGTAACCCATAAATACAATTATTATGCATCATTAAAAATCATAATAAAAGCAAAAGCAAAACAAAAAAATCTGTGCATTAAAAAATTGAGAGATGGTGTTCAACATAGGACACTGCTTCCTTAAGCAATTTAAGGGACACATCTGGGGCTCCTCACAATTTCAATACAGGGCCAAATTCTGCACCAAGGTTTTCATAAATGACTCTCACTACGAATGGTGTGTGTATATGTCAGGGCAGGTCCTAATCTCCACCTTTGTGTATCAGTGACAAAAGAAGATAACTGTACAAATCATTTTTCTCTCTTATATCTTGCTAGAACAAAAAGAAGATCCATCATCAGCCCTAAATAACCAGTCGTTTATATTGATAATTTTTTGAAAGCTCTTAAAGCTCTGCATTCCATTGTGTCCCAGTAATTTCTTCCTCAATTCTTAATTAGAGTATTACTACTTGAAAAATGAGCATATTTTTATTGCAAGAGGAATGATAATAAATCTTATAAATTTAAACCAGGATTCAAAGCCCCACTGAGTTAGGAGGAAATCAAAGGGCTGTAAAATGTATTTCATTCATTTTCCCCTGGGCGGTCTGATTCTTCTAATGTCAGACTCTGCTTGCTGTCTTCTCATAATGGGCTGAACTATGCAGATATTCACGATGAGACATTACATTGTACATTACTAATTATACACATAGAATTCTGATGCTTACAAATGTTAAATGTATCAAAGGGAAAAAAGCCTTTATTAAACAGCTTTGAGTTTATCAGCTTCTAGCACTTAACATCCTCTTGGATTTAGTTTAGAAAGATTTATCCAATTGAAGAATTAATTTTTTTAAAAAAATCAGAGTTAAAGGATGCTAAAGAACTTCCTAAACTCAACATGATGAAAATTAGAATTCCTGGTAGGAATACAGACTGATTCCTTAGTGCCCTGGTAAGCCCACATATTTTCCTTTCCTCATCCCTAGAAATAAGAGAGAATTACTTCAGAGAAAAGCCGTCATTATCAATTCTATCCAGAGAAGTAATTACCATATTAAGTATTCGCACAGCATAGAGCATTGTATTATTGCTGTTAGGTGAATATTTTACTTTACTCTCAGTAAAAACTAAAATCTTTTTCTTGCTGGAACTACCAAGTTAAGTACCTTAAAAAAAATCACAGAAAAGCTTTTTTAGTAAGTGCAAGAAAAAGCATTGTGCCTTCTACAGAGCATTGAAGGTGGCCAAATGTGGTTTTTTCTTTGGAAGAAAACAAAATGTACTTTCTCTGATGGCAATTCTTTGCTACAAAAGAAGAGCAAAGAAAAGGTTACATTCTTAAAATAAATCATCGAACACTAATACCTGGTTACAGATTAGGTTATCCAGTTAAACACTGTACTCACAAAAAGCCAAATACCAATCAATATCATTTCCTATCACATCTGTGGCCAGTTAACCTTTCAGAAAAAAACCACAGTCCAAGAACACACCCCAAAATAATTGACGTCATCTGCAAAAAGGAATAATACTCTGCATTTCCCATCAGCAATCCTGAAGAGGGACAAGTTATAAATAACCTCATTCAGCCTACCCCACCACTTCTGTCTGCAAAGCAAGCTCTGCTCCAGTAGGTCAACCTGAATAATGACATCCAACTTAAGTTACACATTAGAAATCACTCTTTTTATTTGTTCGTAAAAAACTGCCAAGTATGTCTCTTTTAGGAGCTATGAGCAATTTCTAGTTTTCAAGATGATGTCAAGCTATCTAATCTTTTTTTCATCTCCAATTAAATAGGTGTGTCCCAGAGTCGTACCACCTCGCGCTTTGTCTGCCTCTCATGTACGCTGCTCAGTAAGTACCTGCTGACTGATAGATAGTCCAATGACTGCAGAATGGTGTCCCATGCCAAATAAAGGATAGTGACCCCACTTTGAACCCTCATTGGCAGCTAACCAAGGAATTTACGTCTCACCCGTTCCAATTTCTGCAAGTTATAATGAAGCACTTCTGAAACTCATTAAAGGGAGAAAACCTTGGATTTACCAGGGCTGACATTGCCTTCTCTCTTTGCTTTATTTTTTTCTTCTCTTCCTTTCTTCTTTTGTACTCTCCTCCCTTCCCTTTCCCTTTACGCCCATAAGCATTTATTGTTGGACACTGAGCTAGGGGCTGGGGCATATACAAAGAAAAAGGTGTAGTTTTTTCCCCCTACAACTTGCCTCAAAGCAGCTCCCAGTTTAGTGGGCTTTCATCTATAATAACGATAGTTCCATTTATTGCATATTTACTTCATTCCAGGTACACTTCATACCTTGTAGCATTTAATCTTTATAACAATCTTGAGAGGAAGTCATTATTACCACCCTATTTTACAGATTAAGAAAAACACTCAGAGTAGTTAAGTAACTTGCCGAAGATCACACAGCTAATAAATGACACATCAGGTTTTGAAGCTGGGTCTGAATCCAAAACCTGTGTTTATTCCACAATAATATTTCATCTCTAGAAAGGAAAAGATGGGCTTTGGGTTGGTAGATATTTATCACTGCACTAGCAAGGGATCTTTCCTCTTCTGAGGGAAGATTTCCCTGAGAAAGCTTACATCTCAGCTTGATCACAATGTCTAAAGGTACACGCTTCAAACAAATAAGAAAAGCAAAAAAGACAATAGTTTAGGTCAGTAATACTTAAAGCCTGATCTATAGACCAGCGCCAGTCAGAGTACTATGTGTTATCACCATGTGATGAAATAAATACAAAAATTGAGAATAAACATTTGGGAACTTTTATAGCAATTTGACAGAGTATGAAAATAATGATAATAAATGTGGCATCGTATTTTGGGCTTTTTAAATTTAATTTTTCTAGTAATTCATTTTTATTGTTTTTTACAAAACTATCAGTCTACAATGGCTAGGGCATTTAAATTAACTTGTTCCTTTGCCAGAACTAGTTTAAGAAGCACTGGTTTAGGTCATTCTCAATATAAATATGTAACATTTAAATCATGTTAATAAGTTAGCAATATGATTTTCCAGTGACACCACTAGGATTCCCAGAATAGATCGCTTCTATTTCCTGGGCCCGTTATTGCTGTACTTGTGAGTACTCGGGCACTCTAGGGAGTACATCTACCCCAGAATTCCTCTACGGGATCCTGGAACAACGACTCTGATTTCAGAAGGTGTTTGACGCATGTTGAATGGCCCAATTAGTGACCAGCAACCCACGAGGTGAAAATGTTTCCTGAGTTTGAACGTACATTTCTCGGTGAAAAAGGAAATGTGTGGACATATTGGTGAACCTTCCAGTAATTTTGATCACGAGACTTAGTGACAGAAGTTGAAGATACTTTTAAGTGGTGTAATTTACACACCACATCGGTTGGGAGTTGGGTCCTTTACCCTACCACGGTGGAGTAGTTCAGGGAAGAATACAAAGCGATAAGATTCTCTCAGGGCTCTTCTCTAGGCAGAATATAGACATATAATTTGGTACTTGGAAGAGACATCCTGAACAATTTATACACCCAGGAATCAGAATTGGCTTATTCATGACTTCTAAGGGAAGTCATGCATTTAAGGAGTTAGTTATTGCAAGCGGTGATAAAATGTTGCTGCTGGCAAAAAATGTTATTTTATGAAAGCTTTTAAAGGAATTCTTTCCCCAAACCCCGAATGATAATATATTTAAGATTTCAATTGCATGTGTCATTTCCTTATTTTTAGAGCCGTGTCCTGGCTGTGAAAACATCTTCGCTTATAGTGACACCTTAAGTGGAGTTGATGGGGTTGATTTTCTGTTGGTTGGTGACAAGCATGAAACCTTCGTGGAAGAAATCTGAGGAAAGGAGTTGCGTGGCTGGCCCTGCCCCCAGAGACCAGTGGTGAAAGCGCAAGATTGCTCTTTTATCTGTGACTAAAGAAGCTAACAGGATGACTCCGAGGCCAGGGGAAGACATGCTCTAGGGATTTCTTCTTCCAGACCTCTAAAATGGGAGGAAGATTAATGGCTGGCAAAGTCACACTGCAGATTATAATTCTCTTCAGGCAGGTTATAAAGGTGGACTGACAACTCTGCAAGGTGGGGGGGGATGAGGTAAGGGGAAGGCTATATGGCTGCTTTCAAAGCCATTTATCAGAAAAGAAGACATCTCTCAATAAAGTGACACTAGGTCTGAAAATCCTTGCCTGGCATCCCTATCTGGTATATGCTGAAGTGTGAGCTAAATGTGCCTTCATAGTAATCAGAAAATAAAATTTATGCACATGAAATACATAAATATTAGATACATATGTTTAATAAAACAAGCTGGCTATAAACTTCAAAATGGATCATGTTAAAAGTTTATATATGAGCTTGCCCTTCTGTTTGATGAATTGCATAGATTGGTAGTTTTATGAATTCCATAGATACCCCAGCTTTATGATGAATTATGGAATATTTATTTTGTAATATAAACAGCAGGATATCAATATTATTCTAAAAACTATATACAGATGCTCCTTGACTTTTGATGGGTTTATGTCCCCCCAAAACCCGTTGTAAACTAAAAATATCTTAAGTTGAAAATGCATTTAATGCATCTAACCTACCGAACATCATAGTTTAGCCTAGCCTACTTTAAAATGTGCTCAGAACACTTACATTATTTTGTGATTGGGCAAAAATCATTTAACACAGAGCCTATTTCATGATAAACTGTTGAATATCTCATGTAATTTATTGAATACTGTACTGAAAGTGAAAAATAGAATGGTTGTGTGTGTATTTGAAGTACGGTTTCTGTTGAATGGGTATTGCTTTTGCAACATTGTAAAGCTGCAAAATGGTAAGTTGAACCATCATAAGTAGGGGACTGTCTATACTTGTGTGTGTGTGTCTATGTGTGTGTGTGTCTATGTGTGTGTGTGTATGCATGCATGAGAGAAAGAGAGAGAGGGGAGAGTGAGAGGAAGAGAAAGGGAGAGAGATAGTTGTCTCCCTGGAATATTTATTATTGAAGATAAATTTGTTGAGTAGGATATAACCTTTAGCAGAATAAAATAAAATAAGAGAGTTCAGCTATTGACAGGGATTTCATAGCCAATTCACAAACCAGACATGAAATTTAAGTTCCAATGGTACACATTAAGAAACTGATCAAAGCCCAGCAATACTGTTTAATTGTAGTCTTTTTTTGCAGTGGCTCAACCATAGCTCACTGTAACCTCCAATTCCTGGGCCCAAGCTGTCCTCCCATCTCAGCCTCCCAGCAGCTGGGACTACAGGGGCATGCCACTGCAACTGGCTAATTTTTTTAAAAAATTTCTCATGGAGATGGAGTTTCCCTATGTTGCCCAGCTTGTCTTGAACATCTGGCCTTAAGGGCTCTTCCCCACCCTGGGATTCCCAAAGTGCTGGGTTTACAGGCATGAGCCACAGAGCCTGGCTTGAGTGTGGTCTAAGGGAACCAAAAGAGTCCTGTTTTCTTTCCCTTCAGAAACTCTGTGAAGTAGAAGTAAATTTTATTTCTGGGGAAAAGAATGTTTGGGTATTCATGGTTAATTAGTGCTATTCAAAGTAGGATAGTAGAATAGAAAAGAAAAAAATAACATTTATGTGCATAAAAGATGTAAGTATAGGTCAGAACTTGAGATTCTTATTATAAAGTTCATAGAGTAATAAATGTATAATATATATAAAATTCAATGTTAAGTAGTAAAAATAATTTTAGGATTCATACTCAAGCTTTGCTTTTTTTGAAATGTTTTTCCATACTGAAAGCTAACCATAAGAATCAAGAAACTTAGGCAGATATGCTTTGGCCCCAAGAATGAGAACGTATTTTTATTTTCCAACTGGGCCAAAACTTTCAGATGTTTTTTAAATCATGGAATAGATACCAAATCACAGATTAAGAGGAACATATCCAAACCTTCTCCAGGCTCCCCCCAAATCAATTTTATGTTTAAAAGCCTGTAAAATATTAAAAGGGAAGATCATGATTTTCTAAATTCAATTAAGTAGTAATTGGAAAGGTTGAAGCCTTCAGGAGTTTTGAGATAAAAAATGACAGAGGGTAAAGCCTTCTTCCACAGTTCGCCTCTAGGCATGGTCCATGCTAAATAAGAGGCTTTTCATTCAACCTGGTAATGGGAAACATCCATCACCTCTGTCTCCAGAGCCAGCCTTAAACCTTCCTCAAGTGGAGAACATTATTAAACGTTTAAAGAAAACTGAAGTCGCAGAACGACATTTCCCCAGCCTGCGATAGTTTAAATTAATCAATGAAGACAATTTGTATATTTTCTTTGAAATGTGAATATAGAATGGTTTTAAATACTCCAAATCTGCAAAACCCACTTAAAAACAGATACTGATAGCACTTTCTCCAAGCTCTTTATAAAAATGACTATTTGCAGCAGTGGTCGATATGAAAGATATTTTATGTGCCTATCACTGAGCAAGTGCAAAATAAACATTTGTTATACAGATTAATAAGTGAATGTTAAATAACATAAAAGTCATATCTACTGTGTTATTTTGGCAGCATTAAAGACAATATTTGACCAATTCCAGAGTAGTCTGTTCTATCATAGTTGTAATTTACCTAACATATATAGCCATATATAAAAAATATACATTAAACTATATTTATACTATGAATGCAATTTAATAAAATTTTAATATTTATAATTGTATATACATTTAATTAGAGACTTTATTAAATTTCTGAATGTCCCTCAATAACATTGTATACCGTGTAGGGAATCAATCATGATTTGAATGAATGTTCTGAGAGCTCAGGAGTAATTACAGGGATTTCTTTATGGACTTAAAAAGTAAAAAATTCTAGTACTCCTATTTTATATATTGTAAAGTGCCTTTGTCCTCCCAGGCCTGGCTGCATCCTGTCCCCTCTTTTCCACCTATTTGCCCTTTAAATTTTTCACATTTGTTTTATTCCAAGCTCCTAGATTAGAGGAGGGAGGACATACTGCTTTTTGCTTATTAATGTGAAAATGTGCTGTATATTTTTTGATGGAGAGGTTGTGTGAGCCAGCTAATGCACTGGCAGGTGGCCTAGCTTTTACTGCCAAATGAGTCAGCTGAGAGAGGAACATTAATTTATTTGAATGGACGTGGGTTGACAATGCCATAAAGAGGTATTGGTATAGCTTAATGGAATAAACTGTCAAGAAAATGTAGGTTGGGCATGGTGTGATTTGGCAAGCATGAGAATGCCTCCATGTCCACAAGTATCTCCTCTTCCTAATCTGGACCGTTGGCTCTTGGATTCCTCAGCTAAAATGCAAATGCTCCTAGAGGAGTGACACATCAAATTATCATCAGGTGTTAATATTATATTGAAATCACTGATATTCAAATATTTTGACCCACAAAAAGTAGCAATTTTATTTGGTTCCACAGAATACCTTCCTGGGGATAGTTGATCAAATTGCCTTTTTCACGAGGGCAGAAGACAAGACATATTGAGGCAGGGAAAGACCTGGAATATGAGCTATTGCCTAGAGTCAGCCATGTTATCAGGACGTGATAACAACTCCCTCAGTCTAGACATGACAATTGTTATTGCTCCCAGAATTACATTAGCTGTTTTGGTGGCCACTTTATATTCACATCAAGCTTATATTGCACTCATGTAAAGCTCATTCTAGACTGCAATCCCCAAGACTTTTTCATTTAAGTTGATTCTAAAATATGTTTCTATGACCTATTCTTGACTATTGTTTTTTTAGCACTCATATTCTATGACCTAATAGTCATCTCTGTAAAAATTCATTTAAATTCAGCCTAGCTCTCCAACCTCTCTCTGTAACCTACCTGTATGGGTACTGGTTAAGATTATAGGCTTCGAACTCATGCAAACCTGGGTTCTACTAAATCTAACAGCCCCTTATTACTTGTTAGACCTTCAGCAAGCTGCTTAATCTTTTTGTGGCTCAATTTCCTCATCTTTACATAATGATAACACTTCTCAGGATTGTTAGATGAGTTGCATGTGGGTTAAATGAGTTATTGTGCTAATCACTATGCCTGGCACATGATAAGTGCTCAGAATTTATCTTTTTGGGAGCTCTTTCTGTCCTCAAATGTATTTATACTCTTTTCCTATCTTCTTGTCAATGGCAAACGATGTACACATACTTTCTATTAATATATCTTCATCCAAGTCAATGATACTTGAGTTTTTGGTCAGGACAGGGCCCCAGATGCTGCCCTGTTACACAACACTAGAAATAATCTCTTTTGAGTGACATTAATCCATTAAACATCATTCTTTTCCAAAAGCTATTCCATCTAACTTTCTTTACAACACTCACATTTCATGATCTTGTTCTTGAGAGTATCATGATAAACCTTACCTTGCTTAATTGTAGATAAACCATAGTTACTGATTTCCTTCACTTACTTCACTTACCAGTCTAGTAAATTTACCAAAAAAGACTGTGCTAGTATAACATGACTTGTTTAAAAGAAGTTCTTAAGGTAGGAACTTGGCCTTTTACATCTGGTACATAGTAGCGGCTCAATACATGTTTGCTCAATTCTAAACTCTGGGAAAGCAGAGATTGGGACTATTTGCTTACTAATGAATTCCCAATGCTTTACACATAGTACATTCTTGATAAATGTTGAATTAACAAATTCATTCTGGCTTTTTATGATCGCCACTTTCTTTTTATACAGTTATCTTATTAGTAACTTACTCTAGAATCTTGCCCAGATTTATTGTTTGTAATTTACTGAATCTGCCTTCAATTCCTTCTGAAAACTGAAATAATATTTACCCGAATTGTGTCTTCTGGAATTATTCCAGAAGTAGTTCTCCATTATTGCTCCAAGATCTTTGGCAGTGGTTGCAACAGGCTTGGGAGGATTTGGAATGAGGCAGGGATTCCAGTGCCAGCCTATCTACTGTGCAGGAAAGGGTTAACCCAGCAAGATTGGGTTACTCAAATCCTGTTCATTCCAAAGAAAAAACTGGCCTTTTGCTGGCTCCTGAGAGACAACCTCTGAGCCTTTGGAATGTCCTGCTTGATAAGAATTGTTTTTTTTTTTTTTTTGAGATAAGGTCTCACTCTGTTGCCTGGGCTAGAGTGCTGTGACATCATCATAGCTCTCTGCAACTTCAAACTCCTGGGGTCAAGTGATCCTCCTGACTCAGCCTCCTGAGTAGCTGGAAGGCACATGCCACCACAACCAGCTAATTTTTCTGTTTTTTCTAGAGACGAGGTCTCACTTTTGCCCAAGCTGTTCTTGAACTCCTGGCCTCAAGCAGTGCTCCTGTCTTAGCCTCCAAAAGTGGTAGGATTACAGGCATGAGCCACTGCACCCACCCAACAATGTTTTGGTATAGCTGAGGCCTTGGGCCACCAGTGTATCAATTTAACCGCTGAGACTAGAGACTGAGTGGCTAAGGTCAGTCATGCAGGCACTGTGTCTACGTGACTGATCCCCAATAAAAACTCTGGACATCAAGGCTCAGGCGAGCTTCCCTGTTTGGCAACACTTCATACATGTCACACTTCAGCGCTATGAGAATTAAGTGCTGTGCATGGTGCATGTGACTCTACTGAGAGAGGATAACTGGACTTCATTCCATGTGCCTTTTCCTTTTGTTGATTTTAATCTGTATCCTTTCACTATAACAAACTGTAACCATGAGTATTACAGCTTTTCTGAATCCTTGAGTCTTTCTAGTGAATCCAGCCTGTGATTGGTCTTGGGGACCCCTGACATGTTCACTGACTTTATGTTAGCTATATGTCTTGGCCAAATTATCTAACCTCATTTAGTTTTAGTTTCCCCACCTATAAAATGGGGATAATAATAATAATAATACCTACCTTGTAGTGAAATTCTAGCACCCAGTCTACACTTTATTTTCTCCACGAGCATCACTTTAGAGTTACTAGGAACACTGAGGAACATACTAAATGTCAGCACATAGCATTTATTTAACAAAAGTTTGTTCTCTTAAGCAATCTCTTTTGCAAGTTCTCATATTTCCTCTCTCCCCATCCCACCCCAAGATATAATTGCCAGGACCAGAAGACCTAACTTCACTTAGTCCAAGGAGATGTCCTCTTTCAATCTTTTCACCCTCATAGATATCATTCTCTTCTTATCGTTTGCTTTTTCCCATTTCCACCCTAAAATCATTCTCCTTGTCGGAGAAGACAGGCAAGTGGGAGCTGTGCTTGGCCTTTGGCATCTATTACCTTTGTCTTACTGGCCTTACGCAGTGAATCTATCTCTTTTTTTATTTTTTCTTTCTTTTTTTAAATCTGTTTTCAACGTTCATTTTTGTCTTCTTTTATCATCTCTGGGATTTTTTCCTATTCGCAGATCATTTGGATATTAGCTTTTCTGGCCTTACCCCTACATGCTTGTGATAATTTCTAGTCTTTTATTATCTACCCTGTCTTTTTTAAAGAAATAAAAAAATATATTCTTTGCTTAATTTTAAGATTTATTTTATTGCAACTATTTTTCCTAATTATAAAAGGAATGTATGGTCAAAATTAAAACATTACAGATATTTATGCCTTAGAAAGTAAAACTTTTGAGGTAACTAAAGTTACCTCATCTAAAGATACCATAATGTATTTCCTTTAGACTTTTCAGCTCACAGCAGAGTTCCTTGTGCAACCAACCACTGGTTTCTGTAATTACTTTACCATTTTCTTCCTTATTAAGATAATTTTCAATTGCATGGACAGAATTTTTTTTTTATAGAGTTTTCCAGCTCTCTCAAATTTCATGATAGAAATCATGGAAAGATGGAACATGTCCATCTTTTTCTCTGAACTTTTAAAAATTATGCCTTTCTGAAGTCCTTGGTACAGGTTTAAAGCAAAGATGTGGAATGAGGAGTAGGAAAAAGTCTGTTAGAAGTAAGAGAGAAGAATGAAGATGAGATAAGTCAAGAAGGATGCGCAGCCAGAAAGACAGGGGTGGTGGTGGTAGGGGAGAGAGACAGAGAACTTCCCAGGTTCTGAATAGTATTCCAGTGTACTGATAAATTCTCTCCCACACCCCCGCGCTGGTATGAATCAGTTTCTGTTGCTTCTAACCAAAGAGTCCTAACTCATACCTGTATTAAGTAAGATGACATGTGAATTCAAGGCTTGCCCAATGTGGGAGACATAGGTGACCTCAGAAAATTAGAGCTTGGTGCTTCTGATGCCAAGAATGCAGATTTGATACTAGAGCAGAATTAATTTTATTGTACTCTAGCATCCCAGAAATCAAATGTGCAAGACATACCTATTTCTTTCTTTTTTTTTTTTTTAATAAATTAACTCTGATTCTGCACTGGGCTGATGGAGAATTCAAATATAAGCATTATTTGTCATCCCTAATTCTGCCCTCCCTCTGCATCTTCCACTCCAGATTCACAAGAGAATTAGGTAAGCTTGCTGATGTCCAGACAATTGAGAAAAGGCCTCTAATCTCCATGTCATCATTGTTCAAGCCTGAAATCTTCCCTTCAAGTCCCTGGCACTCTGCTTCCATGCCAAGATGAGAACACAGAAATCTTTGCTGTGCTTAAAGGATACCTTGCTCCCTAGGGTGCAGCTATCCCTTCTGAAGTCTTGACACCTTCCTGGAAAAGGGAAAATCCTGAAGCACTCCCAGATCTCCCCTAATCATGCCACATGCCAATCTTTTGGTTTCTAAATAATTCTCTTCTCTTCTGGCCTCCAATGCATCCCCCCCCCCCTGCATAATCTTTTCAGTTAGTTTAGGCTTTTATAGTAAGAACACAAGAGTATGTGACTTCCTTCTAGGAGTTTCAGCTTTCCATTCTGCAAAAACTCCCTCAAAAATTTTATATGACATAAAATTTCCCATTTTCACCATTTTAAGTGTGTAATTCTGCGGCATTGTTGTGCACCCCAGACAAAGATTTAATTGTAGTCTGGTAATCTGATTGAAATGAGGAAAAGGTTAAAATATAGGAAGAAATAAATATTGTATTTAAAACAATTGTTCTGCCATGTATTTGTTGCATAAATTGGTGCAAGTTCAAATGGAGTCCCATGATTGTTATTCTGAGCAGTTAAGAGGCATCATTAGGATACCAGATATTAATGTCCAAGAGGATGATGATAAGAAAAGCTGGCCGTAAGGAAACTGGGAAAACAATGAAGATGAACTTTATCTGTCTCACAATATTTATGATAGCATTTAATGTATCTGGAGCAGAAGTAAAATGAAGAATTTTTCTCCATTCTGCCTTGTGCTAGAATGTTGCTCAATTTTGTTGGAGAGTGAGTAACTTTTAGACAGAAGGTCTCAAATTGAAAGTAGTTAAATTTTTTTGAATCGCAGCAATGACTTTTGATATCTAAGCAATGTGTACTAGGAATGCAACCCGCAGATGAGTTAGTATTAAAAATTTTAGAATTATTAAGAATTGCCGCGGGGGCGGTAGGGTTTTGGGGGTGAACAAAGGTGCATGAGGGGCATCAAAATAAGCCCAAGTAAATTACCATTGCCTTGACCTTTTCTTCGGGGAATGTGAAGAACTCGCATTCATTTATGTACTCCCATGCAGTTATTTAAGCGCCTACTATGCGTGAGGCATTTGGGGTATCGCAGTGAACAAGATACATAGGCTCCTCGCTCCAATAGAGTTTACATTCGGATGTATTTTAATTCTGAACATGAATGTGAATCCAAGAGCACAATAAATCCAATAAACCATCACTGGGAGCGATGGAGTTTTCCAAGCCGTAGCAAAAGTTAATATTTCAAGTTTTCTATTCTCGAATGTTGGGTCCTCTTAATTCCAGAGACGGGGATGCTACGGGATATGAAGAGATTCCCTGCCTAAAACATACTGACTTGGTATTTGGGGTCGGAAAGTTTAGGACTGCAGCTCCAAATTACCGCTGCAGCACAGAACTAAGCCCACGTACAAGGTAGGTAGGACCAGAGGAGAAAAAAACGGCTCCACCAGAGCCCTCAGAGGGCACAAATCCTCGGCCAAAACGGGAAAGCTATGGACTACAATTCCCACAAGCCCTTGCGACCCCTCCCTCCGGTCCGCACAGCTTTGCTGTATGGGCAGGAGAGGTCGGTCAGGCTCACTCTTGTTGCGTCATCAGTATGCGCCTCCAGGATAAAAACCGGGTCTGAGTTACAAAAGCATGGCCGCTGCCGAAGCGGCGGTGCCGTCGTCGTCTTTGAAGACAGACACTGCCCCAGTCCCTGAAACTGCAGGAGCAGCCGCAGCAATGGCTACGACCCCTTCAGCTATGGCTGCAGTGGCGACGGTTGCGGCTGCGGCCAGGACCGGATCCGATGCCAGGGTCTCCAAGGCCGCTTTAGCTACTAAGCTGCTGTCTCTGAGCGGCGTGTTCGCTGTGCACAAGCCCAAAGGGCCCACTTCAGCCGAGTTGCTGAATCGGTTGAAGGAGAAGCTGCTGGCAGGTACTGCAGCCCGGGTGGGGACCAGGCTGAGGCAGTCGACGCGAGAGGGGAGCACATTGGGCTTTTCGCAAGGCTCATGGCTCATGAGATTAAAGGAAGGGAAAGGGAGAACGACCACTGAATTAGCTCTGCACAGAAATCTGGGGCATCTCAGGCTTGGACTTGCCTTAGTGTACACTCCTGGTGCCTAGTTGGCAATTGTAATTTTCAAGGGGGACTCCTCCCTCCCCGGCCCCCGGCCCATACTTATACAATAAACCTTGGCCCTTGTGCAGATCAACTTTCTGTAATCAGATCCCTCAGGAGGCTTTTGTTTGGTTCATGTGGATGAACCCCACCAAAAGGAAGAACTGGCTCTGCACCCTTAAAGTTGAATTCTTAAAAATATATTGGAAATGCTTAGTTAACCGAGACATTACAGCGGTTTTCACATTTTAGTGGGCTTAAGAATTACTAATCCGTGCCCTCTCAGGTTGTGATTCTGAGCGTTGGGGATATTTTTAGGAAATTGCATTTTGTAACAGTTGCTCCAGGTGATTCTAGTGTAAGTAGTCTATGGACCACATTTTGAGAAACAGTAAATATAACTTGATCACTTCTCTAAATGCATTCTTTTAATTTATTTACTCATATACACTGGGAAAATATTAGAAAAGCCTGAAGAATCGCGCAGTTCATCAACCCAGTAGATCATTTCACACAGTGACATCAAGGAACCTTAGGTTTGTTGGACACCTGCAGTAAGTCAGATCTGTGCCAACCTATAGAGATGTCAAGATGAAAGAAACCATCTTTTCCCCTAACTGAGCTCAGAGACTGGTAATTTCTGCAGCCTTTGGTGGTAAAACTATTTAGCTAGGTTATTCAAGGCCTTCCAGAGTTTGGCCCTGTCCTGTCTTGCCATTAAACCACTGCAGGAACTTCCTTACATTCTTACATTGTTTAGTATCCCCTGGCAAACTTTACATTTTTTTTAAAATACAAAATGAAATTATTGTTTTTGTTTCATTTATTTTTTATTTGTATATATTCATGGGGTACAAATGCAATTGCAAAACCAAATTATTCTGATGGGAATTTGTTAATTATAACTGGCACAATACAGATTTAAATATTTATTGGCAAATAGGTACACCCTTGTAGATGTTTAATTCCAGTGTTGTACCTACGTATTCATTTGTTATGCTTTCATTATACTTTGTTGCCTGTAAGAATAGATCATATATTGGATGTTGAAGTGAGGAATATAAGTATTGTGTCATCATAGAGCTTTTTTTCCTTCATAGAATTACTGCATTTCTGATTTGTTAGCTAAACTGTGGCTTTTTGTTCCTCAAGGTAATGATTACCATTCTTTCAGACAAGTTTCTGGCAGGGTCAAAGCCATATCCTGGCCTTCTGGATAATCTGCCTCCAAGAACTGAAGTTTCTTGTTGAAACTTAGTTAAAACTGATTGTGTCAAGGCTGTTGGTAGGCCATCTTCGGGAAACCACTCATTCACCTGTAGACATTCTCATTACCCTCCATTTCTATATTGCTTAGAATATAGAATTGTGATTGGCTCATTCTGTATTTATGTTAGCTAGACTAGGGCTTCCCAAATCTCATTCTAACTCACTGTCAGAATTACCTGGGAAGGTTCTTAAAGATGCCCACATGCTGATGCCAGCCATGTTTGACGACCAATTTAGGCCACAATCAGTAGTCACAGCCTCTAATAACATTCCTTGCCTTTCCTTACCTTGATTTCTGTGATACTACAATCCCCACTTTTCATTGTCTGTTTGTATCCTTCAAGGCCTGAAACATATCAGAATTTTACAGCTAGGGAAGACTTTAGTAAATATTTATTCATGAATATTTGGTTCAGTGGGGAGAACCAAATTCTGACATAGTGGAGGTGATGTGCCTGCAAGTTAGAAGGAGGTAAATTTTGGCACAAGAGGAACATAGTACAGTTATGAAGCCTTCATACTCCGAGGAGTGTCAGGTTGAAAATACAAAGAGTTCCCCAAAAGGTTTCTATAAATTTATGGATGAGAGATCCATGATGGATTTACAAGGGAAAGGTGAAGAGTTTGAAGCCTAGGTCTGGCCGTAGAAGTTTATGTCAAAGCAGACAGCCACGCCTTTCCAGGCATGGTGATGTAATCAGAGCATCACACCAGGACTGTGTTCCAGAGACCATGGTTCTAACTTAGTGGAGTAGTAATTATGCTGAGAGGCTGAGCAACGCAGCAAATCCTTAAGGCCATTTAATCTGGTGTCTCCTCTTCCACTGTTGCTTTGGTTTCTCCTTGTCCTTTCTTTGTCCTCTTTTAGTTTTCTTTTGCTCTATTTTTTATCTTCTTGGTGTCAGTGGTGATAAGCAAAGTTTGATGGGTTTGGGAAGGTATAGATCAACACAATTGTTCCTGCTCTTCTGTGCTTTCTCATTTGAAGTCCAATAGCCAGTATTCTCTCAGTAAATTGTTATATGCCATCATCATCATCATTAAAACTTATAGTGCTATACAGTTTCCAAAGCACTTTGAGGTAACATTATTTCATTTTATCTTTACAACAGAAATATGAGATAAGCAAGGTTGGCATCCTCTTTTTTTTAAAAAAATCTAAATGCTTTGGAGGTTAAGAAGCAACTTAACTGTTACCTCCTTCCCATATAACCTTTTGTTGAGATTAGGTTCTTAATTGAAAGTTTTGATTAGGAGAGGGGGACAACGAATATAGGTAGTTTGGGAAGTTAATATACTTAGACGTAGCCCTGTATGAGATGTACGCCCAACATTAGGTAGTTGAGAGGTACCAGGAATTAACATGGAAGAAATTTAGAAATGGAAATTGAGGACTTTTAAAACTAGCTTTCTATATGAAAACTAACTTCTTTTCATCATTCTCTATCTAACAGCCCACTACTACCAAGAATTTACTACATTTTTGTTAATTAGCCTGCATATTTACTCTCTTTTTTAAAATGTCTTTTTTCTTAGAGAATGAATTCTAGTTTCTAGAAAGCTAATTTTGGAATACTTTTTCTTTGTAATTTAGGGGTGGCAGTACATTTTTAAATCTGTTCTTTGCTAGTAATGTGATCAAAGTCTTAATATATTAAATTTGTATAATACTTTGTTTTGAAAATACCATCTCCTCTTCCCTTCATGTTTATGGAGATCCTACTTTATTTGTCTTGGTAATTATCTTTTTCCATCCCAATTATTCTTATAGAAGCTGGAATGCCTTCTCCAGAATGGACCAAGAGGAAAAAGCAGACTTTGAAAATTGGACATGGAGGGACCCTAGACAGTGCAGCCCGAGGAGTTCTGGGTAAGAAATATGAAAAGAAGCTTAATGTAACTGTCACTTAATATCAGAAAGAAATATTAGTTGAAAACAGATAAGATTGACTAAAGCCATCCATTTTCAGCCTACTTTGGAATGTTTCAGATCTACTGAATTTATAGTGTCTTCTTCTAAAGAAGCCCTTAAATGTTACAAGGTATACAAGGCTATTAGAAATAGCTACTTTTATGCATTCATGGGACTTTGAGAAAAAGTTTGTATTTGTGCAGAAAAATGTTAACATAGCAACCTGAAATTGTTATCTTTAGAAAGCCCTGCTTGCAAGGCTTGCCCTTGGCTGGCACGTGGGAATTTGGATTTTCGGAGTGTTCTCACCCTTCCCTGTCTGGTAAAGGTGGTTTGCTATGCCTCAGCTGTTTGTGTGAACACCAGCTTTCCTCCTAGGAATCTGGAATTTTGTCCCACCACCCAGGCAGAGGGTGGTGCCTGGGTGATCATCTTCCCTGTCCCCAGTAAAAACTTTGGGTGCTGAATTTGTGATAAGCTTCTCTTAGGAAAGTCATTACACATGTTACTGCTTTTTCTGTTGTTGGAGAAAGAAGCAGGCTGAAGTGTTCCTCCTTCATAGGAGGGAGAGAGAATAAGGAAGCCTGTGCATGGATTTCTCCTTACGTGCAGCTGTATATTCCTACTGTGTCACTGTAATAGGTCTGAGCCACTTACCAACCCTCAAACGTGGGGTGGTCTTGAGGACTACCAACAAGATACACAGCTCTTTTTTCTGCCTATATCTAATCTAATCTAGGAGATCAGCTCTATTGAGAAGGTGTACCTTATAGTTCTTTAGAAGTCATTTTTTCCTGGAGACTTATTAGTTGACCATTTTATTGCTTGTGGAAGAAAATTGGTAGGATTGATTGAAGAGAGAAAAATTATTTCTCACTTTTTATTCCTTTTTTTTTTTTTTTTGCATCTAGTAGAGTTGAAGTCTAACTTTCTGGGCTGCTAAAGTATGCATATACAGGCTAGGGTATATTTTACTTTCTAACTGCATCTATAGTCACAGAAATCCATCCATTGGGATTCCTCCCATTGCCTCCTTTCTCACATACTAGAAACAAACTTTTGTGGAACAGAAATACTTACTTTTTTACATGCTATGGTATTTTATGTTTTATTCAGTTTCATTTTTTAAAAATATTGATCATAAGGTGGCTCCATCACACAATGGATAGCGCATTGGACTTCTAAAAATATTGATCATAACCCATTAAATTGATTCCATGATGCACTATTGGGTTGTGACTCATGGTTTGTAAAATACTGTGCTACAGTATCCAGTAGAATGAAAATTAGGTACAAACAACAACATTCTGATCTAAGCTATCCAAAGGAATTGAGTTTCTATTTAAAAGAAAAGGATAAAATTGGTGAAGAAAATGGTATGTTTCAAGAATATTAGAAACAATGTATGATTTTGTATTTTCTAAAATTAGATTTTATTTAATTCCTGTTGGCAAAAATATTTTTACTTGAGGTTAAAATAGAAAAAAATCACAAAGAAATCCATTTTTCTGAATTAGAGGATTTCAATAGGCAAATTCTGACAACTTACTGTTTTATAATCACTAATGATAATGGGTATTTATTGGGCACTAGCTGTGTATGGGGTCTTCAGTTTAGGGCATTCATAAGTTATATAGCTTAATTCTTATTGTAACCTACACAATAGGTATTATAATCCCATTTTTATAGAAGAAGAAAGGAAGACCCAGAGAGATAAAGTAGGATGTTTGTTGCCATAGAGTTAGTGAGTGACAAAGTCAGGATTTGAGCCTAGATCTGCTCTGTTCCAAAGCCTCTGCTCTAATATGGGATGGCAAATACCTGGCATTTATGCTGTTCCACCCTGTGCTCATGGCAGGAATTACCAATCAGTCAAAGTGTCTTTTGCCATTGGTTCCAGACAGCTTAGCATTCCTGGTAGCCTCTACCAGTTGAATAGAATTGGCCCTTGAGTTGAAGCCTATTTGTCCTAACTGTTGCACTCTACTGGTTTCAAAGGGTCAGCATCATAAATACAAAGAAAAAGAGGATAAGATTTATCTGTTTAGGCCGGGCGCGGTGGCTCACGCCTGTAATCCTAGCTCTGGGAGGCCGAGGCGGGTGGATCGCTCGAGGTCAGGAGTTCGAGACCAGCCTGAGCAAGAGTGAGACCCCGTCTCTACTAAAAACTAGAAAGAAATTATCTGGCCAACTAAAAATATATATACAAAAAAAATTAGCCGGGCATGGTGGCTCATGCCTGTAGTCCCAGCTACTCGGGAGGCTGAGGCAGTAGGATCGCTTAAGCCCAGGAGTCTGAGGTTGCTGTGAGCTAGGCTGATGCCACGGCACTCACTCTAGCCTGGGCAACAGAGTGAGACTCTGTCTCAAAAAAAAAAAAAAAAAAAAAAAAAAGATTTATCTGTTTATTTATGAATAGACATATGGCATTAATTTCTGGTGGTTCCTAATTGGTATGCAGAAAATAATGGTACTCAAGGCAGTGAATGAAATAGTTTATTTTTTACCCTGAGACCAAGGGATCTTGTTGCAGCTTCCATTTTAGTATTATGAGGTGCTGAAATTTGTATGTGTGGAAGAAATTGTATTGGAAATAATTTTCCATTTGGAGGCTTAATTTATATTTGGCCACACAGGGACTTTTATGATGATATCACATGTTCATATGTCTAATTTATTGATTCTTCTTCTAATGCATGTGGTTTCCAGTGGGAGATAAAGTTTAAAAAATCGTAGCTATTTAGTCATAGAATAAGGGATATTTATTGTCTCTAAGTTAGCATTTGTGGAAACTTATAAGAATTTGATTTTTTATTTTTATTGTATAGTAAACACTGGACTCTAATCATACTTGGGTTTGTATACTGGCTATTAGCTGCTTTATTTACTAACTCTACCCATGCTGAGAAAATCCCATAAGCTCCCTGAATCTCAGTTTCTTCATCTCTTAACAGGGGGTTGTAGCTGCCATTTATTAAAATATCTTATGAAATAGCTGTAATATACACATATACACTTTACCCTATGAAGTGATTTATAACGGCCTTTTTTTAGAAAACAAAACTGGACCTGTGTGAAAAAAATTTACTTTCAACGTTTTAAACTGTTTTTGCTGGGGTTTTTTTTTGGGGGGGTGGTAATATTTATGGTATAGATTTAAAAGTTTAGCTGACAATTTAAGATTGTAGTCTGAAATTCAGTTTTATAATTCTATAGTGCATTTACAAGAGGGCTTGCAAAATTCTCAAAAATACCATGGTAGGCAAAATAATGGCCCTCTAAAGATAACTACATTCTAATCTCCAGAACATATAACCGTGAATATGTTAGGTTATATCCCAAGGGGGAATTAAGGTTGTAGATGGAATTAAGGTTGCTAATGAGCTGGCTTTAAGATAAAGAGATTATCCTGGAATTTCCAGGTGGACCCAGTATAATCACAAGAGTCTTTGAAAGTAGAAGAGAAGGTGGAAGAGAGTCAGAGGTGTGGCAATGGAAGCAGAGGTTGGAGAGATGTGATTGCTGGTTTTGAAGCATGGAGGGGCTCACAGGCCGAGGAATGTGAGCAGCCTCTGGAAGCTGGAAAAGGCAAGAAAATTCCCTGAGGGAGGCTCTAGTGAAGGATTCTCCCCTAGCACCTCCGGAGAAGAACACAACCATGCCAACCCCCTGATTTAAGCCTAGTTAAACTAACCATTTCATACTTCTGGCCTCCAGAACTGTATGATATGAATTTGCATTATTTTAAGCCACTGTTAGTAATTTGTTATAGCAATAAAGAAACTAATATACCCATTTATTATAAATTACTTAAAGTGGAAACTAAATTTCTATATACCATTTAAAAAATTATTATTTTTTAACTTGAGTTTATAAAAGCACAGTGGAGAAATTTAGAAAATACAAAAATCAAAGTTGAAAATAAAACAATCACCTATTTTTCTACCTTCCATCAATAATCAGTTAATATTTTTGCTGTATTTCCTCCTAGCTTTTTATCTGTAATTTTTTTATTTCAAAATATTCAGGGGGTACAAATGTTTTTGTTACATAGATACCTTGTTTTATCTATGTAAATTCTAAAAGTTGACCTATGCTTCACTGTAAGTATATATCCTGGATTTTTTTAACTTAACATTATAACAGACATTTGTCACATTAATTAAAAAAAAGCTTTTTGTAAACATTAGTTTTAATGGCTACATAATGTGCTGTCATGGGTAAAATACAATTTATGTAACCATTTCCCCATTTGAGGTCATTGAGGTTACTGCCAGAGTTTTATTAGTAAAACTGGTTTTGTGAGGAACATCTTTATGAATGGAACTTTTTCTTTGTTTTGTATTATTAAGACAGATTCCTAGGATTGGAAAGATGTAACTCTTATAAGATGATGATCTAAAGGATGTTATAGAATTAGATAAATGGCAATAGAAACTTCCAACTACAGGAAGCTTTGGAAATACATGTATTGTACCCTTGCCTGTCCTAAAGGGACTCTTATCATAAACAAGTTCTATCTTTATAATTTGAGACTAGAATACTAGGACACTGGATAGGTGTGGAGATAGTGGATTTTTTAGAGAAAATATTTGAAAGAGTACAGAAAATTTGGGAGATGGAGTAAGAGAGTAGTAATTGTGAGATAGTGCATGGAAAACCCTGTTATTCATTCTTTCTCTATGTTATCCACATTTTTTTCACACTGGGTGTCTTTGCTCATGCTTTTCTTTTCATATATGCTGCTCATCTCTGTCAGCACCTTTAGTTGTAGAAATCCTACTGACCTTTCTCAGCTGAAATACTTACTGGGTCTCCTCCCTGTGAATCTCCCTGCCCACTTGCTGTTTTGTACTGCTAATGTAAAACTTCATTCTGTTTAGTTTTTGTTAACATCTGTCTCCCTGTTAGGTTATTAACTCACTGTTGCCTGAAACCAGGTTTCATTTGTTTCTGTACTTATACAACATGCACAGAATAAAAATTTGAAAGATTGAGTGGAGAAAAAAAGGCTAAGTAAAAATTCTGTCCAGGAAATTATCCTTTGAATTTTCATTTATTTATATCCTTGAATGAAAAGCTGCTGATTGGCTGTTTCCCAACTCTAGATAATTTTTCTACATACCATAGTTGTATTAGTCCTCCTAAAATTCTGTTGTACGAATCACCCAACTTTAATAGGCCTTGGTTTTTCTTGGGTATAAAATGAGAGAAGGTTAAGCTGGGTAACCGTAAGATGGCCTCTTTTAAATTTTATCCTTCTGAATCACTAAACAAGCTCAGAAACCATAATCTGCTCAGCATTTCGACCATGATAAAGTCAAACATGTCAGCCTGCTTTTAAGACTTCCTGTATTCTGGTTGATAAACCCACTGTGCTCATCCTTGTATCAGACAGTTTGTGCAGTTTGCTCCTTTAGAACATGCTTCTCTTCTCTTTGTGTGTTCAAATCCTATCCATCCTTCCAGGCCTAACTCAAACTCTGTTTGAAATGCCTGGATGAGGCATTCTCTGGTCTCTTTAAGGCATACATAGTGCTCCTGCCTTTGACCTCTTACAGCAGCTGTTTGACCCTTAATCATGTTATCATATTGTTATTTAGCATTATTCACTGATTCAGGCAACATTTTTTGAGCCCTATGAGTTCCCTTTTCTATACTGCATTTTCCTGGTGAGATTAGAAGTTCTTTCAAAGCCAGGAAATGTGTCTCAGGCTTCTTTGTTGTCCCATTAGAAATATTCCTCTTGGGATTGTGTGCATAGTAGCTGTTCAGAAAATATTGATTGAGGATTTATTTGAATGGAATCAAATTACATTGAATCCTTGTTATTATTATACAAAGTTTTGATTCAGCAGCAACAGTATCAACAAATTCTATCATTTGAAGAGTATTATGCTCTTCAGAGGATGCTGAGGGCAGACAGTTTTTGATCTTAGTCCTTGAACTAATTATGACCCTATTTAGAGATAAAGTGTTAGATGTTTAGAGGGGGTTTGTAGGAGACTTTATGATTGAAGGGGGAATTAAACTGGGCTTTAAAGGATGGACTTTGAATACTTTACTAAGGAGTTGGTACTGTAGGCATTGGAACCCTATTAAGGATTGTAGGGGGGCTTTGTAGTGTGCAAAATAAGGTTTCAGAAATGGTTATGAAATGGTATGAATTGGAAGAGGAAGGCATAGGATGTAGAACAGTCAGGTTTGCAGTGGTGTAGGCTGGTGGCTGTGGGAACAAAGCCTAGGTGAGCAGGGTGGCCCGGGGAATGGAAGAGAAGAGGATCTGCTGTTACTTCGGTTTGAATTTAACTCCTCCATGTACTAGTTGTGAGGTGGTGGGCTAAGTTCTTAGTCTCTCATCCCTCCGTTTCCTCATCTATAAAAATGGGATAATTATATTACCTTTTAGGGTTATTATAAGGATTAAATGAGATAATGAGTAGAAAGCATTTAGAGAGGAACCTGATGCATGGTAAACTCACTGAATGATGTCTGCTATAAATATTGATGGTAATTTTTTCAGTTTGCCAATCATTTCTCCTCGTTTCCTCTTGTAATTCTGAATTGTGGTGGTTGTATTATATTCTTACACATAATTGTATCTGTTGATGATAAATAATTCTTAAAAAATTTGCCTGTTATTAAGTGAAGAAATGATTAAATCCTTTCCACGTCACCTGGTGATGTGTGGTGTTGTATGGATAAATAATGTTTGAAATTGAAGAGAAAAGTGGGCCATTGTTGTACTTTATATTTGGTCTATGTTAGCATATATTCTCCAGGCCCTCATTTTATCTGATATTCTTCTTTGTGTTAGGTTGATTTGTTATGTTTCTCTCTTCTAGATTTTATACTGCTGGGCACTAATCATCTATAAATGGTTCATTAGCTATGATGATGGCTTTTGCTTTGTTTAATAATGAATTCTGTCAAAAGACTTCATCATACCGCTTGAACATGGTTAATTGTACCATGTGCTTTTCACTCGGGCTCATATAAAATTCCAGTGAGTACTTTGAGATTGTTTTAAAACTTTATTATCTAATTGGCTAGGTTGAGGTTTTTACTAAGTTTAATACTTTGTGAAAAAAAGTCTCTCTTTTCCATCCCCTTTTCAGAATTTTTTAGTTGCATGACAAGTTCAACTGACTGGAGTGATAGGAGCCCTCATATTATGCTAAACAAATGTATACTCTTTTCAATTTCACATAACATAAGCCAGGAAATTACGACCCAAATATGTAGCTATTATAAAAACCTAGCTTTCAGAATAGAGTGTCATAATATTTTTTTCTTTAATTTGTAGTGGTTGGAATTGGAAGGGGAACAAAAATGTTGACCAGTATGTTGTCAGGGTCCAAGGTAAGAATACTGGAATAGTTCTACTTTTCTTTAATGTTTTCTTAATGACCTGCATGTTTTGGATTTTTATCAATTAAAAAATAAACTAACTGAGTTAATTGCATGAATGAGTGTCATTCCTGAGTATTAATCACTGTGTCTGTAAACATGGTATCTGAGATTCAAAATATTGAGACTGTAAATTGGAAATTCTTAGTTGAGAAACAAAGAAGCAAAAAATCTGTGGTGCCCATAATTTTAAGAACTTATGTTTAGATTTTTAAAATATATTTCTTAAAGGGAACTTAGAGGTCATAAATTCTAGTGGCAGATTTTTTTAAACCTTGGAATTTTTATAGAAACAATAGCATTTTGTAAACCATATACTTTTCAGCAAAAATATGCTTTGTTCAGTGACTACAAAATGTTTATTAAGGAACAGAATGGGGCCTCTTTAAGATGTTAAATTATATTGTTCATCTGAGATAGTAGCTTCCAAAAGCACCTTTTCAGGCGCTTGATAGAGAGAGGAGGGGTTGTTTGGAGGCAGGAGAGGCTGGAAACCTGTGGACTGCTTCAGGCGTTAGGCATGGTAGAAGGAGCACTGAAACAAAAGTCAAGGTGTCAGAGTGGTTCACCTCCCTGGGCCTCTCAGTTTTTCCTCAGGAAAAATGATTAGGGTCTCTTCCAGCTCTAGAAGAGTTAATATCTGTATTCTAATTAGCAATTAGGTGCTTGTTATAATAGCTGGGTGTAAGGGCCAGTGAAAATGCACATGGAAGGAAGATTAATATGACAGGAGGTGGAGAAAATTTCATTAAGTTCCTGGACTAGACTTTTTATTTGTTTTAAAACCCTTGCTCTAAATGTGATGTAAGTATTTGATAAAGTGATTTCTCTAAATTGTTTCTTTAAAAACAAAAATCTGTGGTCAAAGATCGTTTAAAAAGATTTCCAGTTCATTGTAGACTGATTGACTTTTGTAATATATAATTAAAATGTTATAGCAATGTAGAATTGCTAAATAAGTTTCTATGTAACCTCGTCTTCTGAACTTATCTCATTATAAACACTGGCCTATGGACCATACTTTAAGTGGCACTGGTCTAAGTAAGCTTTTCTTAAAATAAAAGGCCCTGGAGAACATATTGCCTGTGATATCCCATTTTAGTTATCAACTGGCATAAAAATCTGTGCCATTCAGTTGGAAGGGATCTCAGTGCCTTAGATAAATGAAAAATTTCAGTGTGGCTTGCTCTGCAATCTTTATAATATTGCTGTTGAAAAAAAAATTACAGGATATAAAAATTGTGTTAGAATGGAGGCGTTTGAGAGTTTCCTAGTAAATTTGTACATTGTGCTTAAATACTGACATAGTTTAGAATCTGTTTCTGATACAGATTTTTGTCAGTTACTTAATATTTGTTTCTTAACTCCAAAATATGAGCAGTGATTAATGTGGGATTATGGATGATTTTCATTTTCTTTTTCCACAACATTTGGTATTTTCTAAAATCTTTATAACAAACAAGTCATTTTTATGTTAATAATAGAAAAAGATATGTTTACATTAAGGAATTTGTTTGAGTTTTTTCCCCAAGATAAAATATGTTGAGTTCATTGAAATATTCATTATTTG
This sequence comes from Lemur catta, assembly GCF_020740605.2. Classification (NCBI taxonomy): domain Eukaryota; kingdom Metazoa; phylum Chordata; class Mammalia; order Primates; family Lemuridae; genus Lemur; species Lemur catta. The sequence continues at coordinate 12,942,764 of NC_059141.1, read as the reverse complement.
CCCCTTCCCCTAAAACCACAAACACAACACACTATATATAATTTTAATATATTATTGAAAAGTTTTATTAATACTTGTAAATTCTAGGCTTATTTTTAGAAATATTATGAATGAAAATGTAAATGCATCATTGGCTCTGGTGTTTTACTTGTCACAAACCATTTCACTGTCAGCTAGCAAAGCTAAATGTCGTACGGTGAAATCATTGATCCTCAGATAACTGTAACATAAATAGCATATCCCAGGTACATCTTGTTACAGAAACCTAGTTCCTGGGTGTTTCACATTTCAAAAATAGGCATCATTGTCTTGTTAGCTATTTATATTTCTTACACTTTTAATTTTATATTATGTATTTGTTGAAAGAATTAAATCATTAAAGTTTAGCTTTAAGTATGTTGAAGATTACATTTTTATCAAAAATATTTTAAAAATGTTAATGAGTATTTTTCAGAAAGTATTTTTTTTAACACTAGAAGGAATCTTAGAGATCATTTTAAACAGTGATTTTCAATATTTTTTTGACCAAGACCCATAGTAAGAAATTTATTTTATATCATAATCCTGTATAAACATACTTGTATAAAAAGCAAAAATTTCATCAGACAACTTCAACTCTATATATGATATATCCTTGATATTTTTCCTTCTATTTCATTAAAATAATCGGTGGCTGCAGCCTCTTAACTGGGCTCAGACCTGATGTTTATTACTCTTTCTCCACTTCTATTTTTGCAGATTTAGTTGCATCACAGTGGTACTCGAAAAATTAAACTTGTAGTTGGTGTAGGGTGGAGTCACCTCAAAAGAGTAGCAATATTTAGTTCTAGGATGGCAGATATGCAGTGTTCAGGTTACATCCATATTACAATACACCTTTCCATCACTAGTCAGTCCTGATTTGAGACTACTCAGTTGCTAATTGAACATGGCCTAACATTCTTTCCTGCTGAATCAAGAAACATCTTTAGAATCCTGTTCAACATCTTGCCACTTCATACAACCACTATCAATTAGTGGTGGAGTGCTGGCCTTTTAAATAAAATATTTAGGCCAGTGGTCCCAAACTTTTTTGGTACCAGGGACCAGTTTCATGGAAGAGAATTTTTCCATGGACTGGGGGAGGGGGGGTGGGGGGTATGGTGGAGCTCAGGTGGTGATGCTTCATCCCACCCCCCAGCCAGCCTGGGGTTGGGGACTACAGCTTTAGGCCATCAGATTGTTTTATTTCTATCTGTGAAAACCAGACACTATTCAGATCACCCAGCTCTTTTTTTATGTCCCCTCACATTCAGATTAGGATAAGAGTTAAGAAAAGAACCACTCCCCTAACTGTTCTTAGTTATCTTCCTCTCTCGCCTGGTAGTAAGCTTTGTTCTGCCAATAATCATGTTTCTCCTGTCATTTTGTTTTTCACTGCATGGTCTTTTGGGATTATGTGTACAGTATGTGTAAAAAGTATGTAAGTTTTCTATATAGTGCCTTGCATACAGAAATTGCTCAACAAATAATGTTATTACTATTCCTGAGTGTTCTACCTGTCCCCAAATCTCTTTCTCCCAAGTTCCAGGCCTATTGGAGCTTTCTAACCACATGCCCCCATCACCTGAAATTAATTTTCCACAGACAAGTTCTTTTGGAAATCTTGAATACAGTTAATTTCCTTTCTTTCATTCCTATCTGTAATTTCTGATGATAATAGGCAAAATATCACACTAATCAAAGAGAAAACATGGTAGTTCTTTAAGAGAGAGAAGAGAGAGTTGTTTCTCTGGACGTTAAAGTCAGAGAAATTCCTTACAGGGATATTGAATGACAGATGGTGGTTCTGAAAAATAGCTTTACAACAGATGTAGAAGTGGATCAACATAAAATATAACTTAGGTAAAATGATTCTGAGAGGTTAGACTAATATGTTCCTTTGGTCTAAATTAATCTGAGTATAGAATGTAGATTACCTAGAACAGAGTGGTATAATTATTTCATTACATATTACAATGTAATAATAGAAATAAAGTGCACAATAAATATAACCCATTTGAATCATACCAAAACCATCCTCCCCTTTCCCGGTCCATGGAAAAATTGTCTTCCATGAAAACGGTCTCTGGTGCCAAAAAGGTTGGGGACTGCTGACCTAGAGGAAGGCAGTAGTCCCCCTACTATAGTCCCTAAATTATACTTTCTTTGAGCCATTCAGCAAAAGTTGGATAGCAGATGTCGTACTTTGAAGTAACACACTTTGATGAGGTTTTGGAGTGCTATCTTTATTAGTTTCTATGTTACTGATTAAAGTTGGTTACTTGGTAAATGTTTTAGAAACCAGATGAACAGATGGAATGGTTGATGTCCTATCATGAAAACTTGAAGAATCTAACTAGCATTGTCCAGATATAAGGCTGCCCACATACCTGTGTGGCAGTAAACTGCAGTGGTACCCTCAGGCAAAGCCAGCATTTCCTCAGAAAGCAACTTTGTATCTCCCTCTAGCAACTGAACAAGTGTTGTCATTGGGGTATACAAAGTTTCCCAACCTGGATGTGGTCAAAGGTTAGTAACTTTCCCCAAGAACACAATAGCATTTTTAGGTTAACCAGTTGTGAAACTCTGACGTGAAGGAATGCTCCTATGCCACTCTTTAAGATTTCAGTTTTCTCCAGAGGCTAGTCCAATTTGTACCTTTTCTATATACTCTATTAATATTTACATATTTTATAAGTATTACATTGAAAATTTTGAAGGCTTATACTTGTGAACTGTAAAGAGTTATTCCTTAATGAAGACATTCAAAACCACATGTTTTTGGCTTGGTAGGTTTTTAAAAATATTCTTATCCTAAATAGTATCATTTTGTTTGCTTGTCTGTGAAACTTTGAATCACGAGCTTTCAAAATCAAATCTCAGAAAAAACAGTTGCTTAGTTGAGATAGAAATGATTATATATACTTCTGTAATAGAAACATTTTCCTTTCTCCTGAAAAGTACAAAAGTGGATTTGCTCCTAGAAACGTCTAGCTAATATCTGCTGTGGGGTTCGGGAAGCTTGAAGATGAGTAAAGTAGGTAGTAGAGTGGTATCAGTGAGAAACCACATGTCTCAAAGAGCCTACACGTCAATGGAAAATTCTATAGGACTCCATTTGTTTTGTTGTAGTGGAATTATGTTGTAATGAATATAGTAACAGAATTTGCAATTCCCAGTTATACATCCTGGAGAATAAACAACTCTAAAACCCAGTCTCTGTGTAGAATTTAGGCCAGTGAAAAGAAGTACTTTAGACCCATAAGATGAAATGGTAGGGCTGAATGTATAAATGTCCATGTCTTTTTTCTTCTTTCCCATGTTTTTTTGGTGGCAAGGCTTTTTTTCAGCTGAAGGCTTAACTGTCTTGGGTGGGTTTTACTAAGAGGTTGGTGGATAATTGCATAGAATTGAAGAATAATTAACAATGGATGCCAGGACAAGGGAAAAGTAGGAAACAGCTAAGATTTAAATTGTCAGTTTACAACAGGCTGTGGTCTGACTCCTGAGGCTCTTTCAGGGTCCATTGAAATCAAAACTGTTTTCATAGTTTTGCCTTTTTTATTTGCAGTCTCACAAATACGCAGAGCTTTTCATAGGTTACCAGATGTGCAGTGATATCATTGCTCTGATGGTTAATGGAATGTGTGCATGGGTATTAGTGTTTTAAACATTTTTCAGCTTTAATTTCTAATACAGTATGTATATATACACATATATATAAACACATACACACACACATACATACATGCACTCTGTATTTTTAAAAAGTTTGTGCCAGGGTTTCTCAGTGAGTTTTAAGTGTGTATAGGAGTTCTGATACCAAAATGTTTGAGAACTGTTGATTTAGATATTGTCTCCCCTAAAAAGAATCCAGCATGTAGCTAGACACAGCATAACTGCAGAACCTGAAATGGTTTGAAATTTAGCAGATACAATCTAGATGTCCAAACCTATAGTGAAATGTGAAGAATTGCAACCCTAGGAACTTCTCCAGCATGTGTATAATTCTGTCAACTTTTTATTAAGCTGCTACTGTGTCTCCATCTAGTAAGGAACACAATGGAACAACAATGCAAAATTCCAGCTAACAGAGTTTATATTTGGAAAGGTAAGGATCAATAAAATATACTTGAAAAACAGTGAACATCTATAGATAATCATGTGCTAAGCAGTGTGGTGTGAGAGCTCAGTAAGTTGAACCAGACATGTCTGTTACCATCGTTATACTCAGTCCCCTCCACAGTAGTTGTCTTTATGATGCCTTACCCTGTTACACTGTAACCTCCCAGAGTCAGGGGACTCTCTAGTATGTGTCTGTGTATCTCTTACAAGCACCTAGGAGAATACTTTGTTCATTCATGGTCCTTAGGAAACATGATTGAATTTATGGATTTGATATAGGCCTTCATTCTTTTTATGTATAAAATTTGTATTGAGTAGCTGTGGAGGTGGAGGATTGGGAGATGGGATGGATTAACAGGTTGACTGGGAGTTGGAAAGGATTAACAAGGTGGCTTTGAAAGATGAATGCAGTTTGATCCTTAGAGAAGAGAGGGAGCTCAAGGCTAGGGAAGTAGCATGTCCCAGGCATAGGACACCCAGAGTCCAGAGACTAGAATTGACATCGCATAACTGGAAAACATGTTAAGGCTCCTGGTTCAAACTTGTTACATAGCAGAATAGGACAGATACATTCAAGGCACAATATACAGGATTGCACTGTGTTTTTCTTATGCAACTAGACAGACTCTTAAGGCAAAAATTATAGAGAATATTTTGATGCTTTACTGTTCCTTTTGAGAACTAACTCTGACCACTGTTACTGTGAATCATGCTGTATCTTCTCTTCTTTTTTTTTTTTTTTTACTTTTTCTTTTTTGAGGCAGAATCTCACTGTCACCCCAGGTAGAGTGCAGTGGTGTCATCATAGCTCACTGCAACCTCAAACTCATGGGCTCAAGTGATCCTCCTACCTCAGCCTCCTGGGTAGCTGGGACTATAGGCATGTACCACCACACCTGGCTAATTTTTCTATTTTTTGTAGAGACGGGGTCTTGCTCTTGCTCAGGCTGGTCTCGAACTCCTGACCTCAAGCGATCCACCTGCCTTGGCCTCCCAGAGTGCTAAGATTACAAGTGTGAGCCACTGTACCCAGCCTTGCATCTTCTTTTCTTTAAAAATAATAAAAATATTGCAATCTGTTGTTTACCAGGGCTAGATACTATTGCTCTAAATTCTTTGCTGCTTCTCCTGAGGTACTATTATTTTCCCCATTTTTAAGATAAGGAAATGAAGCTCTAGCAGGAAAGACTAACTTAATGTACTTTACCAGCTGTGGTGAAGTCAGAGTTCAGATTCAGCCAGCTGGGCTCTGGGCCTGTGCTCTTACCATTTAGCTTGCTGTGTCTCTCCCCATGGTTTGCTTAATCAAGGTTGATTGTTCCAAAATATAGAAGCAGGAATGGGGTATCTCAGGTAATGAGACTGAATATTTAGTTACAAGAAACTAATTTTTGTCAACACTTACAAAACTTAAAAGAAATTAATTCAAATGCATTAGAGCATTCCCCTCTGTATTGTATTTATGGAAAAAAAAATTCTGAGCTGTATAATATGAAGTTGATTTCCTTGAAGACCCTTAGGCTGCTATAAAATGTCTGCATGTTTATGGGATTTTGAAGTTTTAATATTTTCCTCATTTTTGTCTTGGGTCCCTTCACTAGAATTATAAGTTTGTCATTAATAAGCTTATATTTCTACCAAGTGCTTTGAGCTTTCTCCTTTAAAAACACTCACATAAATACAGGTTATTTTCAGTGGGAAATATAGTCCTTGCACTTTTCTCACTAATTCATGTGATATTCCAAATAAAATTTGAAGTTGACCAAAAGAGAGTAGTGAAAAGAATATGTACTACAAATGTGCCCTAAGATGAGAAGTAAGACAATACTCAGTTAAATAATAATGATCAAATTCTTTGCTTGTGAATAGTGATCGGTTTAGAGGTGACTTTTTTCTTTTCAGAGAGCTTAAATATCAATTTTTCTTTATTAAGAAAACACATGTAATAGTTATAGGCATCACCTCTGCTATACTAGTTTTGCTCATTTTCTACATATTTAGCTTTTGCTAAGATTTGCCTTTTTTTTTGAGACAGAGTCTTGCTCTGTCATCTGGGTTAGAGTGCCATGGCATCAGTCTAGCTCACAGCAACCTCAAACTCTTGGGCTGAAGCGATTTTCCTGCCTCAGCCTCCCAAGTATCTGGGCGCTTGGCACCACACTCAGCTAATTTTTCTCTTTTTAATAGAGACAAGGTCTCGGTCTTGCTCAGGCTGGCCTTTAACTCCTGACCTCAAGTGATCCTCCAACCTCTGCCTCCCAGAGTGCTAGGATTACAGGCGTGAGCCACCAGGCCCGGCCAAGATTTGTCTTTGTATTTCATATAAGAAGTAATACATCAGCTTACTTAAAATTAATTTTAATTGTATGTGCAGAAAAATTATTGAATCTTGTGATGGCCATGTCAGGACTTATTGTATCGTTCTTTCTACTCATGGATATATTTGAAAAATTTCCTTAAAAAACAAACTGCCCAGTAAGTGGTTTTAGAAATTTATTTGCAATAGCAGTAGTCATAATTATCAATAAAATCATGTTTTTCTTTCTCATGTTGGCTAGTGTGGGAAGTTTTTTGTGAATATTCCTCAGTTTACACAAATGCTTCCCACCTATCAAAACCAAACTAACAAAACAGTTGCAGTCTGTTATTTTTGCCTTCATTTTGTATCGACTTGATAGTATTAGTAAAATTCTGTACATGCATAGGTTTTTCTTTACCTTATGCCCATTTTTCTCCCTCGTTTCTCTTCCCCTAGAGGTATACTGCCATTGGAGAACTGGGCAAAGCTACCGACACACTAGATTCTACGGGGAAAGTAACAGAAGAAAAACCTTACGGTATGAAGTTCATCTTATATAGTCCTCCTTTTTAACAGTTAAAGAAAGTTTCTGAGAATGCAAAATTTTAAAATAAATCTCTTACCTGATATTTCCAGTGATTTCAGTTCTCAGTACATTTCTTTAGGATAAGAAGATTGGAAATTGTTTATCACATTTTTGCTTATTTGATATGTTTATGAATAAAGATTTATCGTGATTGCCTCTTTTCCTATAATGAATTGTTTTAATGGTTAGCATTATTCTTCCAAATAACTCCCTTACCAAAAACATTTATAGCTAGAGTTTAGGTTATTTTCCCTAGTAAGGGAGGAACAAAGCAGAGATACTCTCATGTTAGATTTTACCTGTTTTGTCTTTAAAAACAACAACAACAATTATTTGCCATCTGTTGAAATAAATGTGCCAGGTTTAATACTTTAAAACTAATCATGTTTCTGCTTTTGGAGTATGTAAAAAGATGCCAGAGGAAAGCTATTTGTCTGGAAGTAAAGCGGAACTGACTGGTGCCCACCTTAATATTTCTCCCATTCCTTCTTTTACTACTTTAAGAAAGGATAGATAAATGAAATGGTCTCACAGTGCTTATGCTATTTCTAATGCAGTAGTTGCAGATTTGTAAGTCAGTTCACCTGTATTATTATGTCGCTAATTATGAATTTTTTGTAGACTTTCTGTTTTTTTCCTCTGTGTTTAATGTTATCTCTTAATTTAGTTGTAGGCAGTCTAGCCTCTGCCCATCCCCCAGCCCCTATTTTTGTGTTGATTGTGCTTATCATATATTACATATTGCCCCAGTAGTGAGCCCAACCTTTTCTTGTTCATAGTAGCTTTACTTATTCTATTAACAGTTATGTGTAGCTTACTATCTTGCTCAGTTAATTAACATAATGAAAAGAAAAATTGCAGATTTATTTCAAGTCCTTTTAAAAATAGATGTTGAAGGCTTTTTAGATTAAAGAGGCATAAGGCCATAGGAGGATATCAGAGATTTCCAGAGTATACTATAGCTGTGGTCCCCAAACCCCTGACCACAGCCCAGTACTGGTCCATGGCCTGTTAGGAACCTGGCCGCCCAGCAGGAGGTGAGCGGTAGGTGAGCTAGTGAAGCTTCATTTGTATTTACAGCCACTCCCCATCGCATGCATCACCGCCTGAGCTCCACCTCCTGTCACATCAGCGGCGGCATTAGATTCTGCATTATGATGAGTTGTATAATTATTTCATTATATGTTACAATGTAACTACATTTATTTCATTATATGTTACAATGTAATAATAATAGAAATAAAGTGCACAATAAGTGTAATGCGCTTGAATCATTCCGAAACCATCCCCCACCCAGTTCATGGAAAAATTGTTTTCCATGAAACCGGTCCCTGGTGCCAAAAAGGTTGGAGACCGCCGTACTATAGTCATTACACATATAATTAAGTCTCCTGCACCTCTGTCTCCATTTGCCAAAGCATAGTAAGGAGAATGATTGATACTCAGAATAATGGTTCTAGGATAATGTAATTAAGGATGGGATGCAACTTGGTGAAGTGTAAAGAGCACTAGAGTAAGCAAACCTGGATTTAATTTCTAGCTTTACCCTTTTGTAGTGTGTATCATATATTTGAAAATGTCTCAATCTCTATGTTTCGGTTTTTTCATCTCCAAAATGGTGATAATGATACCAACCTTGTAGTAGTAGGAGGACTGATTGGAAGAGAATGGATATAGAGGTCTCATAGATAAGTCATGGGGTTCTTAGTGGTCCCATCAGAGATGATAGTAACTTGGACCAGGGTGATAGTGGTAGAGAGAGAACTTTTCAGATTAGAACGATGGTTAGGAAGTGAAATTGGTGAGACTTGCAGATTGACTGCATGAGGATAATGAGGAAGTTGTAAACCATATAAATCACTGTGAACGCCACAGGTACAAATGCAAAGTGATATAGGTGTGTTGTGTTAATGACTTAGTACTGGAAATTCAGTGTGTGCAAAACTGGCCATACTGCCTGTTTAAATGAAAATAGAGTTAAGTTCTAGCCTCAGGTAATTATTAATATAAACAGGCTTTTCACGTACCTATCTGGCAGACATCCAGAAGTCAGGCAGGACACAGGGAATTCTTCCCTGGGGTCCGTGATCCTGCATGTCTGGCATTCCCGGTCTCACCCATGAAAGGCCACTGGAGCTGCCACCTCACACAGTTATTGTAACAACCAAAAATGCAGTTCTTAATTGACCTGTCATGAACAACTGACATTTGGATAAAGTAACTAAGGCAATATACAGGCCATGACAAATGAATGTTCTTAAGACATTTTGTCCTATCTAGACAAGTATTATTATACTTGTCCTATGTTGATCCCTTAAGCTATGGGGCTGAAACCATGTCTTTTTTGATCGTCACTGTATTTTTGGTGTAATGTGTGGCATACAGAATAAAATATTCAACATATGAATAAATAAAGCAGGCAATAGAGACATTCTCAGATAAGACTGCAGGTAAGTTCCAGGAAAGGCAAAGTATCTTCCTACCTTCTGCTGTTCTTTTCTCATCCGCATGTAGGTATTAAATCTATGCCTAGTACTATGGCTAGTGTCTCCGAGGACACACAGCTTCAATGTGCTCATCAATGAGTTTTCCACTGAGCTCAGGACACTAGGACCTTGGGTAGATGTGGGCCAAAGTCCCACATCTGGGACCCCTGGGCGGGGGGGCTTAATTGTTCCTACGTTGGGAATATTTTCTGTCCCTCCTGTGCCTTATTGTGAGGCAAGCAATGTAAAAGGAAAGTAGAATCTCATGCTAAAATCCTCTGTTCTAAACACCACACCTTAGTCTTGTGACAGGATGTTACCAAGGTCTTCTCGAATGGATATAGCTGATTTTGTATCTGATGGGAGTGGTTCCCCCTAGACTGTGTGTGGTTTGGCTGCCCGCACTTCACAGGCTTATCCTGGAGGAAGCTGAAGAGTTGAATTGGGTCTCAGTTGTGATTTAAATAAGTAGGGGACACACTATATTAAGGCTAGTGTGTAGCTGAGTAACAATCTTATGGTGCTATTTGTATTTAAACATTGTATAATAAAGTATTACACAAATAAAGAAAAGTGAACAAAAAATAAATTTGCAGCTCAATGAATTATCACAAAGCAAACTCCATGCAGCTACCACCCCTAGTCAAGATATAGAAGATTCCTAGAGAAAGACCTTAGGCACCATTCCAGTCACTAACACATCCTTGTTTTCCAAAGATAGCTACTATTCTAAAACGATGGTATAATTTTGCCTATTTTTGAACTTTATATAAATGTATTTAAACAGTATGTATCCTTTTTTGTCTAAATTCTTCTGCTTGTATTTGTGAGATTCATCTGTGTTGTTACATCTATCAGTATTTTGGACTTTTTTATTGCTGTGTAATATGCCACTGTGTGAATACACCACCACACACGTGTGTATTAATACATACATACGTATGTATACACCCACGCCCTCTTCTGTTCTTCCGGCATTTGGGTTGTTTCCAGTTTGGGGCTTTATGACTAAATCTGCTATGTATATTTTGTACTTTTGGTAGACACATATACTCACTTGTTCGGGTCTCTTGCCCATTTTTTTTTTCTTTCCCTATTGATTTCCCTTTTTCTTACTGATTTGTATGAGTTATTTGTATACTCTGGATATGTGCTTATCTTTTGGTTATGTATGTAGCAGATATTTTCTCCTACTTTGTGGCTTGCCTTTTTCCTCTCTTAATTTTGTCTTTTGGAAAATAGAAGTTCTTAGTTTTAATTTTGTCTGGTTTATCATGTCTTTTCCTTTATGGGTGGTCCTTTTGGCATTCTGTTTAAGAAAACTTTTTCTACCACAAAGACATGAAGATATTTTTCTATGTTCTAGAAACTTTTATTTCTTTGCTTTTCACATTACATCTACAATTCACCATTTTTTCCCTACATTGATAGCTAGTTGGCACTCAGCACTTTTAAACTCCAATACTCTGCATTGCCTCCTTTGTCATAAATCAAGCACCATTTAGGCCTGGGCTTGTTTGGAATCTATTTTTCTACATTGGTCAGTTTCTCTCTTTGTGCTAATACCAAACTATCTTAATTGCTGGAGTTTTAGACTGAATCTTGATATCTGGAAGAGCAAGTCATCCTACCTTATTCTTATAGATTTTTTTCTGTAGTTTTTTAATAGCTTTCTTGTCAAAGTAAAGAAATTGCCTTGTATTCCTAATTTGCTGAGTTCTGGGTTTTTGTTGGTTTTTTTTTTTTTTTTTTTGCTTTTTTCCCTAAATCATGAGAAGGTACTGGACTTTATCAGGTAGTTTCTGCATCTATTGATTTTTCTTATTCAAACATTAAACTAACTTTACATTTCTGGAATAAACCCAACTTGGTTGTGATGTATTATCCTTTATAAAAATTATTAGATTTGATTTGCTAATATTTAGTTTAGGAGTTTCGTATTTGTATTGATGAGTAAGATTACTCTGTATTTTTCTTTTTTCTTAATGCCTTTGACTGGTTTTGATATCAAAGTTATGCTGACCTCATACAATGAGTTGAGGAATATTCTCATTTCCTCTGTTCTCTGGAAGAATTTATGTCAGATTGACATTATTTCTTTTTCTAATGTTTGGTAGAATTTACTGGTAGGCATCTGTTTTGGAGTTTTCTTTGTTAGGAAGTTTTTAAATTATGGATTGAGGTTTTTTTTTTTTTTTAAATTTCTTTTATCATTCTAGATAATTTTTCCCATAGAGATACAATAGTATTTCTGATAGTTCTGATAGTTCATTGCTAGTGTATAGAAATGGTGTTGAATTTTGTATATTGATCTTTTGTTTTACAGCTTTACTAAACGCACTTATTTCTAGTTGCTTTTGTATAGATTTTCTGTTGGGGCGGGTCTAAAGTAGACTTTTTTCCAGGTCTAGATTGCCCTACTCCTAAGGCATGGCTTTTCTGGGGTCTCTATCGAATGTCCTGGGTGTTTAGCAAGTTTCTTCATTCTTGGTGGTTGAAATTGAGACAACTTCCAGCCTTGTAAGAGCTTTACTAGTAGTTCTTTGGTTAATTTTATCAAAACTCTCTCTATATGTGTGCAGCTTAGAATTTAGCCAGAGTCTCAAGGTAGACATCTCTTGTCTGTGTAATTCCCCCAAATTCCAGCTGCTACTTCTTCCTCAAACTCTGATCTCTGTTCAGGGGATCACTGTGCTGTGTCTGGGATTCCCCTCTCTGCCCCACAGTTAAGAAAGCACTGCAGGTGATTGTGGGGCTTTTCCTGCTTGTTTCCATTCTCTCAGGAATTGCAGTCCTTGCTGCCTGTTGTCTGCCTAAAAACAGTTCTTTGATATATTTTCTCCAGTTTAGCAGCTATTTATGGCAGCAGGACTTGCCCAATAACAGTCACTCTGTCGTAGTCGAATATGGTACTCTACCATGGTGTGTTTAGCTTCGTATTTGAGTTAAGTACCAGCCATCCTATTGTAAGTTCACTGGAATAGTCAATAAATTTTAAGCAAATAATGATGTATGACATAATCTTGTATATATTAATTTTATGAGAATGACTTTAAAAAATTAATCTCAAATGAATGCTGTCATATTGATGGTTTATTAATTTACTAAACAAAAAATAATTACCCAAGTCATACTTATCTTCCTTTACCAAATGTACTTTTTCTGACTAGTGATTGGGTATACTTGCTGTGGTGATTCCATTTCTTTTTAAATACTTTGGAGGTAGCGTCTTTATTATATGATAGGGATAATTATTAATTGGATTTGACTAATACCATGTTTTAGATATAGCCAGCTTACACTACATACTTATGTACCACAGCTTAGCTTTTATTATAAAGTAACTTGCTGTGTAGGCTTTCTGTAGAGTGAGTCAAATATCAGATGAATGATTGGCCTAGGTGACTTTTAAATGCCCTTCAACCTTGAGATTCTATTATTCTTCAGCAAATTAAATTCAGCAAAAATGTCTTGAGTGCCATCTTAATAGGGTTTGTTATAGAAGAAAAATTGTCTTTGCCTTTGAGAAGCTTAGAATTTCATTGATGAGATAATATCTACATATATAAAAACAGAGAGTAGTTAAAAATTCTGTGTGATTAATTGCAGAATGAACAGCCTGAGATGTTCAGTCAGAGAAAGAGACAACATAGCAGAAGTAGAATGAGAGAGAACACATCTAGTCATCTTGTGTGTGGGAATATCAGTGAAAGAGAGGCCTGGAAGCAGTACAAAGGAATACACATTTGCAGGAATGTCAGTAAAGAGATCAGCCTTGCAGAAGTAGAAAGCTGTTTGATCTCGTTTTAAAAATCTGTGGCAAAGTTATGAACTATTGTAGTTTCATCAACAATAGTATTTCTTTTAGCAAGTGCCAGCATGGTGATAGCATTGGCTATCTAGATTTGGAAATCTTATATTTGCATAACTAAGGTGCCACCAGTAATTATGTCTTAATGTTGCAGCAGAGTAAAAATTTTTCGTGGAAAAATCCTCCTCTGTATCATGAGATATATCTGTTTGAGAAACAGTATGAATAGAACAACCATCTAAGATCTGCCTTTTTGGAGCTGCTGATTGTTGGAGAAATTCTTTTGAGTTCTGTAGCTCTTCTCTATCTGTTTGAGTCTAGTATAGATTCTAGTCTTTGTGTTTAGCTTTTAAGGGTCAAGGTCATTCTGAGATTAAGACTGTCTTGCTGAGTTGATATTGAAATCTGGACACAGTATTCCATGCTGTCTTTTAATTTTTATTCTTGTATTGAAACAGTGATTCAAACACACTAGTTTTTATTTAATATTGTTCAAATAAAATAAAATGTAACATGCATATACCAGAATAAAAAGTTTAGATAAATTTCCTACAAAATGGTAAAAGCACTGAATTTTCTTTCCATTGACTAGGACCTAAACAGATTATAGAATATTTCTATGACTTGATTTATAATTGAATATGAAATAGGTATAAAGACTCATCTGTAAATATAAAAATTATACATATTAAATTTCAGTGTGCCATACTTTTCAGTTTTTTAGATTAGCGAGCTATAATATTGCATCATTTTGTTTGAGGGAGTATAGAACAAAAGCTGAAAATATGACTAAGTGACAGATATTAAAAGCATTATGTGTATGTCTTCATTCAAATTTTCTAAAATCATTGTTTCAAAAATGCCTTTACTAGGCATGCGAAAATCCTTGCTATGTGTTCTTTTTTTGCACTGGCTTATTTTTGAGGCTGACTGAGAGTGTTCCTTTAAAAGAAGAGAAATTTCAAGAGCAGAGAAGGGAGGGGGGTGAGACAGATAAATATATCTTTACTTGCGGACAGAGTTGAATGTGTGTAAGATTTATGCCAGAACATAGAATAGTTTTGAAGTCTTATTGAGTAAAACTTAAAATGTGGATACTACTTGATAATCTTTAGTACCACCTTAAGTTATTTACAATATTTGATGCCTAGAGAAACTTAAAAAAGAGCTATGGGAATTATTTTTCAGCTTACCTTCTGATCACCTGATTATTGATCACTACAGGACCATTTCTGTAGCTAATGTGGCATTTTCCTCAGGTCGTCGAAAGGCCATAGTCAGAACCAACTAAATGCATATAAGATGATTGAATCATTTTTATTGGAGAAAACATTGAAGCAAAGGAGACTTAGTCTTAATAAAGAGCAATATAAAACTTTCTCCCTCTTTTATGTCATTAATGAATATTTTATTCTTCTCAACAAGGTAGAATCTGGCCTACAAAACATACACCCATGATATTAGCTTTGTTGGAAAAATTTTTAAATGAATTTTCAGAGCTGTTGATGCTATAAAAATAGCATTGTACTTCTGTGGTTGCTTTATTATCACTTTTTTCCTTCATTTTTGGCAGATAAAATCACACAAGAAGATATTGAAGGCATTCTACAGAAATTTACTGGGAATATAATGCAAGTACCCCCCCTGTAAGTTTAATTATTGAATGTGGATAAATGTTTTGTTTTACTTTCCAGTGGTTTACATCACTCTAATTAAAATAAATGGGCTGCCTTTTGCTATATGGCAAGGCAGGTTTTAAATGTGACATGGCAGATGATCAAGTACAGGTGAACCTGATGTAGACAGGGTGTGGAGCCTTTGGCACTCTCTAAGACGTAGCGGCACGTGGTCTGCTTTGTTCCTACGTGTCGCCGCAGTCTGATATCTGTGCTATTGCAGTGTTTCCTGGCTTTTCTGATTCTTATCAATAGACATGGGGCAATTTTGGTGCCCAGAAATGTCACTTTTCTCAGAATTGCTGTGAAGGGACTAGTGTAATCTGGGAAGGGCATCACAGCTGTGATTTGGAGTACTAATGTGTGCTGCCTGTCAGGTGCTGGGACCATTCCTTTTAGGCAGAATCAGTGAAACAGATGAGAGTTGTAACTTATTAAAAATATGATTATATTGCTTTACCACTTGTCTTAGTTCATGAGCTGCTATAACAAAAATAACACAAACTGGGTAGCTTATAAACAACAGAAATTTATTTCTCACAGTTCTGGAGGCTGGGAAGTCCAAGATCACAGTGCCAACAGGTTCAGTGTGGTGCCTTCTTGCTGTGTCTCCCCATGGTGGAAGTGGCAAGGCAGATCTCTGGGGCCTCTTTTATAAGGGCATTACTACCTTTCATGAGGACTCTGCCCTAGGACCTTCCAAGAGCTCCCACCTCCTAATACCATCACCTTGGGAATTAGGATTTCAGCATACAAATTTGGGGGGTACACAAACATTTAGATCATAGTACCACTTAACCATATTTTTGTGCACATTACCATTTTAAGCAAATTCCTTTTTTTTTTTAATGACTGATGACTATAAGACATGTCAGGATAAGTTACTGACAGTTCTTTTAGAATTTAATATTTATATTTAAAAATCTTTGTTTTTTCAAGAACATTGAAATATCTATGGGGAAGTTTTTCTTCATGGTTTTGCTTCAAATATAAAGATGTAAAAATTTTAGTAAGATTTGCATAAACATTTCGGATCATTTTTAAAATAAATTAAACTTATTATATTTATTTATAAGAACCATTTTAGAATTTTCTTTTCTGTGATTATTCCAAGAGTTTTGTGTCTAATACAATTTAATCACACAAAGCTAAGATCTGTTAAGTAGATTATTTGCATATTAGCTTTTTAGAAGCATTTTGTTAGCTTTTATATAAAAATGAATATTGTAATAGAAATGGTTACAGGGAAATATAGCTGAGATTATTATGACCAGAGGCTACTAGGTTCCTTGTGTCTTTAACATAGAATGAGGCCTAGTAAAGAGCAAACGTGAATAGACCATCTCCAGGAAGATGGTTAAAGAATAAAATTGGCAACACTGATTATTGAGTGTTAGAATGAGCTTATATTAGCCTCAGAGATATTTAGAAACTATCCATGACAGCATTGTGGAGTTGATTGGAAGAAAATACTAGTTCATTTTTCAGAAGGATTTTCAGTGTAAAGGGCTGCTAGTCATCCTTTCTTTCCATGCCTTAATCTGAAATTCTCTCTCCATCTTTCTAAATCACTCTCCATTCTTGCTCTCCCTTACCCTTCTTCTCTCCCTCTCTTATCTTGCAAGCTATTCGGCATTAAAGAAAGATGGCCAGAGACTTTCAACTTTGATGAAGAGAGGTGAAGTCGTAGAAGCAAAACCTGCCAGGCCAGTGACTGTATACAGTATCTCCCTTCAGAAATTCCAGCCACCATTTTTCACGTTAGGTAAGATGAGGAAACTTGAAATCATTTGTGTTGACATGTACCTTTATTTTGTATTTGGCTACTTTTGTGTAATTTTAATGTGTCCCTGGGATATTGGAGATTTTTTTTAATTTGAATTTAAGAAAGGTTAGGATTTGTTAGTAACTTTTTGATAACACAGTTAATGAGATACCAAAGCTATATGGAGGTTCAGAAATACCTTTCTAACTAGGCTGAGTTTTTCATATATTGTATTATGTTACCTTACTATGAAGTTGGAAGTAACATACTTTAGATCTCTATAGAGAAGAGTAGGTAAGAAGTATATATTTTTTACATTTTAGATATTTATCATCTTTTTCCTCCCATGGCAAGTAACTGATAGATTCAGTTTTAGAATTGACATTAATTTGTCCTTTTAAAACAAAGCTTTTTTGGTTTTTGGATAAAAAATTCTAAAAGGGAGTAATTTTTCCCCCTCTTCTTTGTATCCTATAAATTACTACTAAAGATCCTGAAAATATGGAAAAAATGGGTAAGGCAGAAATGTATTCTTGGACACATGGTCACATTTTAATTTAGATTATCACTTTGAATTATAATACATATTTGAAATAAATATAAAAGCCAAAAAATTTGCTTCTATTGTTGGAAATTTTATGATCTTCACAGCTGCAGAAAGTTGTGAAGAGCTGTAAAGAATCAAAAGCTGTAGTTCTTAATCCTCAGCCTCCCTTAAATTGATCCTACCCTTAATTTCACACTGCATACTGAATAGGATTCCTTTTAGAAATAATTTTCCAAAACCTTTTTTCCTAAATTTTGTTGATTTTTCCCATTGACATTATTATTTAATGTGTATTCAGTTCCTACCAAATATGATTTTGTACAATTAGTAAAAAAGGCACTCCTTTTCTTGAGTTTCCTGATACTAAAATATTTGACAAGTAATGAAAAAAACACACTAAAAATGTTTTGCTCCATTCCATGACAATGAAGCAGCTGGTTTGGCAGAGTAGATATGATCTATGAACGTAAGAAAAACTCAAATTTTTCTGATTGCCTGTAAATTGTAAATATCTTAACTATAGTGTAATAGGCCAAAAGAACTGTCTTTTCACCAAAGTCAAATATAGTGCAAGAATGTTAGCACACTTACATTTGATCCTAATGCCCATTTTTTTTTTCTTAGCAGTGGCCCCAAACTGTGAGCTGACTGAAACAAAAAAAAGGAATTAAAATCCCCAGGTGTTGAATTTTGATTAATTCCTCCAATGGCTTTATGTGTACCAGTGAGACTAGAGACAGCTAGAATGTAGTCCCTTTGTGTGGAAATATGGCAGCTGTTTTCAGGATGTCTTGTTGATGAATAAAAATAATGCAGAGTCCTGCTGTCAACCAATAAACGTGTATATTGTGTTAAGATGTTTAGATATACATTCAGTTTTGGGGACATTGTATAATTTTAAGTTATTTCATGATTTTTTAAGAAATATTTCCAAGAGCACATTTTAATATGCTGAGCTCTCTATGTGTAGTACACCAAATGTAATTCTTATCACTGTAAAAGGACTTTTTTTTATTGAATTGGTTGGTTGTATATTTTTGAAGGTGCAAATCTGAAAATATTTTAATAATCTTCAGCTCATTTTGGCAAAGCTGCAATTTCTAACCATTTAAAAACCTATTAAATGAACAAGATGTACAAATCTGAAGATATTTTTTAAAATCTACAGCTCTCAATAGCAAAGCTGAGATTTCTAACTATTTAAAACCTATTAAATGAACAAGGCTGAAGTATTAAAGTGGTGTGACTTGCCAGTTAATTTAAAATGTGTTCATGAGTTTTTGCTGTTTGCTTTCTCCACACTCTGACTTTTCAATCTCACAAACACATATGCTACTGGATGAATAATTTATGTTTTAGCACATAAATATTTTATCACAGGATTGTTTGCATAGTGCATTTTTACATTTGTTTAGGGGCATCATTTCTATGTAAAGTGGATTTCATAGAAGGTTAGCAATTTACCATGTCACTGTTAACATTCCAGATGTTGAATGTGGAGGAGGTTTTTATATCAGAAGCTTGGTCAGTGACATTGGCAAAGGTAAGCATAAAAATGAATTATGAATTATCATTTAGAGAGTAATATTCCTTTTCGATGGGAAGAGGAAATTTTCTGTTTTTCTTATTTCTGAGTATTGGCCTTAGGAACTGAACTCTTGCTGCCTTCAGCTTTAGAAGCATTGTAGGTTTATGGCATGCAATTATCAGGCTCAGCAGCTGCAGTGAAATGCTCATAATGGGAAAGAAGAAGAGAAAGAGAGGAACAGAAAATGAAGACAGGAATAATGAATGTAAGAGCCAACATTTTTCCAGTACAAAACATTTTAATTCAAAGTAGGGATCAAAAAAAAAAAAAAAAGGTTTACCCTTCTAAAAGTTACTTTCATTGATGTAAATCAAGTTTTTTAAAAATTAGAAGCCATAGTCTTATAAATAGCCAGAAAGTTGCAGTTCTGCCTCTGCCATTTACTACTGGGCAGTTGTGACATCGGCAGTTCTATTACCTCATCTATAAAGTAAGGGTAATATTCACCTCGTGGTTTTGCTTCATGAGTTACATAAGAAAAATGTGTGCAAGTTCTTTGTTGACATTAGAGCATTTTAGGTGAGTTATTAAATATTATTTTGCTCCTTAATAATTTCTTTATCTCAAGGCTCTTGGTTCTTATATTGGATTATTATAATTTTATTCTTGGGGTGATTTTGAGAGGTTTAAGTCAAGTTCTGTCACTTGAAAAATTATAGGCTATGAAATACTGAATCATTTATCTTCTGGATTTTTTCACCTTTTGTTGCTATAGAACTCTCTTCCTGTGCCAATGTGCTAGAACTGACCCGAACCAAACAGGGACCATTTACACTAGAAGAACATGCCCTTCCTGAAGACAAATGGACAATTGATGACATTGCACAGTCTCTTGAGCATTGCTCATCTCTTCTCCCAGCAGAGTTGGCACTTAAAAAGTCAAAACCTGAGGAGTCTAATGAACAGGTTTTGAGCTGTGAATCTATAACTCTAAATGAGACAAAGGGAGAAGACGATGTAAGTAAGCCATTTTGAAATTGGCCTGGGAATATCATCATTTCCTGGTGACATTTGAATCCTGTGTGCAGATGCAGAATGACAGGCTACATGCAAGAGACAACCATTCCTAACTTAATTTTTTGCATGAAGGAAAGTGTCCATCATTTACAGGTTTCTATAGTATATAATTTATTTGCTATACATTATATATGGCCTTGTACTTTAGTTCTTTGCTGTACTATGGAATGTTCTCTTAGAATTTTTTATGTTGTTAAAGTGTGAATATGATTGGATTCAGGAAAATTAACCTTCTGAATTTGATCTGTCTTTAGTTTTTTCCTGTGAAAAAGTTGAACAGATTTTCTAATCAAAGAAAAAAGAAATATGGGCTACATGTTTTAGTTTCACAAAAGTGAATGTAATTTAGTGTTATTTTGACTTTATTTAGGCTTCCTGATGGCTCCATTTTATTGAAATCTATCAACTTGTTTGAAATGGCCATTATTGATCTCTTTCTTGTGTTTTGGAGAGTTGTTATTATTACAAACATTTCTTTGATAAAACTACATTCATTTAGTAATGCTTGTGTTTATTTAGATCTTGGAAATAAACTTTTATAATAAATATTTGTAAATGTACCAAATTATTGCTGCTGCCACTAACAGAATATAAATAGAAAACTAATATTTAACTAAATTCATCTCTACCGTTAGAGAAGACAGCCCCTAAAGCTTTGTATTTTGGCAGCTGTGAGATATTTTCCTGGTAATTTCATCAACATAGTCAACCATTTTGTACCAAAGTACTAAATAACATAATTTTTAAAATTTAAAATGAATGCATTTTTGATTAAAAAGTTCTTTATTCCTTAGCATTTATTTCTCTCTTTATAGGGCATTAATCCCTGTGACATTGTGTTTTTAGTTGTTGACTCTCTTTCAAGTGATATTTATAGACATGGAGATAGCTGTCCTGCATTTCTGCTCTAAATATTTAAAAACAGTTATTCTCAAACATTTTCATTCAAATAGCTTTCTGAAAGTTTCCTATCCCTGTTTGCCATAATTTTGAAAATGTTATATTACAAATGTCATATTACAAAATGGTAAATTTCATATATAATGAGTGCTTCACATTTTTGTTTTGGGAGAGCAATACATTGTGCAGCCAGACTGTAGAAACGTTCAAATTCCTCTTCCTTTACTCAAAAGGGGTATAGTTTCAAAAGGAAGACATTAAAATTTTTCTAAAATACAAGTTTTTAGATTTTTATGGATTGACTTTTTAATGGTGGTTGCCTGCTTGCAACCACTAACTCAGAATTTTAAAATATATAAACTATAGTGGTTTTATTTGTAGTTAACCTAATATAAACTCAATAAAAAAAGTTGTATGCTTCAGTAGAACATTGTCAGCACATTGGCAACATATTTTAAATGAAAATATTAAAACTAATTCTTAGTATGAGACAGATAATTACAAGGAAAAGAGTATTGATATCATGATGCATTAACATAAAATGCCAAACACACAAAGTTTTAAATTAGAAAGTTTACGATTTTACTTGTTCATATCTAGTGCCCCACAGTTTGTGTTAACCAAAGGTAGCAGTGGGTACCTTTGCCTATTGGAATGTCACAGGTAACAGTATTCATTGCAAGTAAAGTCCAGTAGTGAAGTATTTAGGTTTCAGAACACAGCTGAGGTATTTCTGTTCTGTTTCTCACACTTAAAAAATTGTCGTGTATAGTTTACTAATTGGGAAGAGTAGAGATTGTTTGAAAAGGCAAGTAATTTTCAAAAATGATAGCCAGTCTTTTTTTATATTGAAAACATTGAAGGAAGTTTTGCCAAATGGGAAAATTACCCATTATCCTCATCATTCTAATGTAGTTAACTTTAGAATTTCAATTTTTATATTATTCTTTCCCTTTTTTTGTTCACATAATTACAATCTTAAGTCACCTATACTTTTTAATTGACTATTTTTCATTTGATATTATCTATTTGTATTTAGTTTTGATAATGATTTTAATTATCTTACTTTATACTCATAATTTATTTAAACCATTTCCTTATTGGTGAATACTTAAGTAGTTCTCAATTTTATTAGGATACATTTCCGGGAGTGGGATTATTAGGTGAAATAATATGAACAGTTTTATGATTTATGTTTGCCTTATTGCATTCCCAAAGAGTTGTAACATTTTATAGTTTTACCATTTGGGTAGGGGTTTTTTATATGTTGTTGCTAATTTAGTTAAGTATAAGAGAGAGATCAAAGTTTCTCTGATTTGCCTTTGTGTCATTTATCTGTATACTTTGTTCATTTATATAAATAAATGTCTTAATGGTTTCTTTACACATTTGATGAGTTGTTTATGCAGTAAATCCTTGATAGAAGTACTTTTTGTAGCCTGTTGTCTTTTTTATTTTGGTTGTATTTTTCATTTTTGCTAACTAAATCTGCTAACTAATTTTAATAATTCTTCCCCTTCTATCATTGTCAGATTTGTAAGTATGAATAGTTAAATTTTATTGAAACTTTAAAATATCATTCTTTTTTTTTAGTGTTTTAGAGACAGGATCTCCCTCTGTCACCTAGGCTGGAATACAGTGGCATGATCACAGCTCACTGCAACCTCGAACTCCTGTGCTCACATGATCCTCCTGCCTCAGCCTTCCAAGTAGCTGGAACTACAGGTGTGCGCCATGCCTGGCTAATTTCTCTATTTTTCATAGAAGATGGGGTCTCACTTGTTGTCCAGGCTGGTTTTGACCTCCTGGCCTCAAGTGATCCTCCCGCCTCAGCCTTCCAAAGTGCTGGGATTACAGGCATGAGACATCATGCCTGGACTAAAATACTATTTTTAACTCTTATAAGTAGCTAAAACTGATCAAGATGCTCTGAAAAGTTCAAGACTCAGCCATAAAAAAAAGCTAGTTTTCTTTTAAGACTCTGTTAAGTACCAATGGTTTTTTTTTTATTTTAATCCAAATATTAAATATCTATGCCTTATGTATTTCTAGATCTAATGCTTCATGATATAATAAAGTTGGTTTACTTGTAAGAAAAAGATAAATTAGAAATTCCTGAAAATGTTTCAACCTGGAACATACCAAATCACTTCATTTTGACACTTTAAGTTTTTTATGTTTCTGAAAAATATTGTCTTAAGAGTTGTCAAAAGTGGTCATAGAATTATTTACAGTTTTAAAATTCATGACCATTGTAATAGAAATTTGCTTTCTACAAATTCAAAATAGTGAAATGTGAATGAAGGCTAAACACATTTTCCTATATGTGTACTGACTAGATCTTTTCTTCTTAAGTACTTGAATTAATACAAGCCACTGACTCATCAGAAATTATTCATTGTGTGAGAAAAGAAAAGAGTACTTTATTTCAGGTCTTCAGTCCATTTTATGCCCCTCTGACCAGTTTGAAATTTGTATCAGACTTACAATGAGCATTTAGAGGTTCAATTAAATGGTGAATTGTTCAATTTCAAGGGAAGAAAGTAATTTACATTATATCATCATGTATATAATAGACAAAAATATGATTCGAAAGCACTCTAAAATGTTGAAACATTTAAATAGAGGAAGATAATAGATATGATATGAGGTTCATGAAATGATTATAATGGCCTGGTAGTTAAATCTAAATAGGATTGTTTTGAAACTCTTTCTTTAAGGTATGTATGAGTAGCTCTAGTTTGTACTAATAGTTCATTAAATACCATTTGTTAAGCATTTCCTACATAGCAGTTGAGTCAGTAATGCCTTCATTTGTCAACTTGAGTTAAATTCTCTTTATGAATAGGACTATCTTTATATTGCTGTTATAAATGGTGATACCAGTAGGAAAGTTGAAGTTCAGAAATTATTATTTTGCTTTTCTTATCTATAACCCTTAAAATACAACATATTAAGTTTATTTCTGTCTTTACCATTAATCAGCTTTTTGATCCTAGGCAAATCACTTAATCTTTTTGGGCTTCAGTTTCCTCATCTTAAAAACAAAGGAGATGAGACTAATCCGTTGCTAAGATCCTTTCCAAGACTGAAATCTTAGGCTTCCAAGTGTAGCTAATTTGTACTTATTCTGCTGGGGAACTCATTTCTCATGAACCTAAGTTTTCATATTGTTCATCAATTCTGGAAAATTCTCATTTTTTATTTCTTTGGATATTGCATCTCTTTCAGCTAGTAGTCCTATTTACATCTTGCCTTCTCACTTTATTCTATGTGTCTAATTGCTTTTTCATGTCTTCCATCTCTTTTTCCCACTGTGCTGCATACTGGGCAATTTCCTCCATTCTTTCTTCCAGATAACAAATTCCTCCTTCTGCCATTTTTATTTATTGTTTAACAATCCTATATTTATTTTAATGACCCTTGTGTTTTGTTTTTATTTCTAGAACGTCAACTTTTTCCTGCCAAATCTGTCTCTTCTTTTTTTGTGTGTGTTGTCTAATTCTTTAATTAGGGTTTTAGTAAGTGTATGCATTTTATCACTTTTTATTGATGCCTAATATACATACAGAAAATTGCACATATCACAAATGTATAGCTTGATGAATTTCACAGATATGTGTGTAAACAGCAACCAAATCAAGACACAGAATATTACTGCTCGCCCCCCCCCCAGAAGCCCTGCAGAAGCTTTTTTCTTGTCACTAACCACCTATTACTACCCCATCATCAAGGATAAACCACTTCTCTCTTTATAGATTATTAATTTTGTCTGTTTTGTACATCACATAAATAGAAGTATACAATATATACTCTTTTATGTCTGGCTTCTTTTGTACAAAGTTACGATTATGAGGCTCTTCCATATCATTAGGTATATATACATTTAAAGTCATTATGTCTTGATGGATTGATCTGTTTATCATTATATAATGCGCTTATTCATCTCTGGTAGTGTTTCTTTTTCTGAATATTTTTCTGAATTTGTCTACTATTAATATAACCACTCCAGCTTTTTTTAAATTAGTGTTTTCATGGTATATATTTTTTCTTTTTTTTTTTTGTTACTTTTAGCTATTGTTTTTCCTTATACTTAAAGTGGGTTTCATATAGGCAACATACAGGTGAGTCTTACCTTTTTTATCTAATCTGACAATCTCGAGGTTTTTTTTCCTGGAGTGTTTAGATCATTTACAGTTAATATATCAATATGGTTTGATTTGCTCTACCATGTCCCTATTTGCTTTATGTTTGAACCATTTTTTCTTCATTCCTTTTTCATCTTTGGCTGCTTTCTTTAGGACTATTTTTTTAGTGTTCTATTACATCTATTGGCTTGTTATATCTCTTTAAAAATTTTTTTTTTAGTTTGCTGTGGGATTTACAATATTCATTTTTAATCTGTCACAGATTACCTTCAAATAGTATTACACCACCTCATATGTTTTTTGATTTTTGTTTTTTGGGTTTTTCTTTTCTTTTCTTTTTTTTTTTTTTTATGAGACAGATTCTTGCTCTGTTGCCAGGCTATAGTGGCGTCATCATAGCTTACCGCAACCCAAACTCCTAGGCTCAGGAGATCCTCCTGCCTCAGCCTCCAAAGTAGCTGGGACTATAGGTGCACACCACTACACCTGGCTAATTTCTTCTATTTTTAGTAGAGATGGGGTTTCAAGCTTGCTCAGGATAGTCACGAACTCTTGGCCTGAAGTGATCCTCCCACCTTGGCCTCCCAGAGTATAAATCGGTTTTTTGTTGTAGTTGTTGTTCTTTGTTTTCACTTTACTTCTGTAGACCAGGGGTCAGCAAACTTTTTCTATGAAGGGCTATACTGTGTAGACTTATCTCAGAGATATTGCGTACTTGATTACAAACTAGACCACTGCAATAAAGCTAATACTGCAATAAGGTGAGTATTGTAATAAAGCAAGTCACACAAATTTTTTGGTTTCCCACTACATATAGAAATGTGTTTATACTGTACTATAGTCTATTATGTATGCAATAGCACTGTATCTAAAAAATGTACATACCTTAATTTAAAACTACTTTATTGCTAAAAATTTAATGATCATTTGCTTTTTCAGTGCATTGTAATGTTTTTGCTGGTGGAGGGTCTTGCTTTGATGTTGATGACTGCTGACTAATCGGGGTGGTTATTACTGAAGGTTGGGGTGGCTGTAGTAATTGCTTAAAATAAGACATCGATGAAGTTTGATGCATTAATTGATTCTTCCTTTCATGGAAGATTTCCCTGTGGTATGCAGTGATGTTTGATAGCATTTTGCCCACAGTAGAACTTCTTTCAAAGTTGGAGTCAGTCTTCTCAAACCCTGCCACTGCTTTATCAACTAAGTTTATGTAATATTCTAAATCTCTTGTTGTCATTTTGGTAATGTTCACAGCATCTTCCCAGGAGTAGACTCCATCTCAAGAAACTACTTTATTTGCTCATCCATAAGAAGCAACTCGTCATCCACTCAAGTTTTTATCATGAGATTGCAGCAATTCAGTCATGTCTGGCTTGTTTCCACCACATCTCAGTTGCTTCCTCCATTGAACTCTTAAACCTCTCTAAGTCATCCATGAGGGTTGGAATCAACTTCTTCCAAATTCCCTTAATGTTTATGTTTTGACCTCCTCCCATGAATCAAAAATGTTCTTAATAGCATCTATTAATAGAATGGTGAATCCTTTCTGGAAGATTTTCAATTAACTTTACTCAAATCCATCAGAAAATCATTATCTATGGCAACTATAGCCTTACAAAAATGTATTTTTTAGAAAACTAGACTTGAAAGTTCAAATTACTCCTCAATCCATGCGCTGCAGAATGGATGCTGTGTTCGCAGGCATGGAAATGACATTAATCTCCTTGTAATATCTCTTAGGTGACCAGATGCATTGTCAATGAGCAGTAATATTTTGGAAGGAATCTTTTTTCCCCAGCAATAGATGTCACCAATGGCTTAAAATATTCAGTACAGCATGCTGTAAACAGATGTACTATCACCCAGGCTTTGTCGTTCCATTTATAGAGTACAGGCAGAGTAGATTTAGCATAATTCTTAAAGGCCCTAGGATTTTTGGCATGGCAAGTGAGCATTGGCTTCAACTTAAATCACCAGCTGCATTAGCCCCTAACAAGAGAGTCAGCTTGTCCTTTGAAGCTTTGAAGCCAGGCATTGACTTCACCTCTCTGGCTATGAAAGTCCTACTGGCATGATCTTCCAATATAAGGCTGTTCCATCTACATTGAAAATCTGTTGTTTAATGTAGCCACGTTATCAGTTAACTAGGTCTTCTGGATAACTTGCTATAGCTTCTACATCAGGACTTACTGCTTCACCTTGTGCTTTTATATAATGGAAATGGCTTCTTTCCTTAAACCTCATGAACTAACCTCTGCTAGCTTCCAGCCATTCTTCTGCAGCTTCCTCACTTCTCTCAGCTTCATAGAATTGAAGAGAGTTAGGGGCTTGCTCTGGGTTAGGCTTTGGCTTAAGGGAATGTTGTGGCTGGTTTGATCTATCCAGACCAGTAAATCTTTCTTCATATCAGCAATAAGTCTGTTTCTGTTTTGCATTCATATTTGTATGTGTTTATTGGAGTAGCTCTTTAAATTCCCTTCAAGAAGTTTTTGTTTGCATTCACAACTTGGCTAACTGGTGCAAGAAGCCTAGCTTTAAGCCTGCTTTGGTTTTTGACAGGCCTTCCTCACTAAGCTTAATCATTTCTGACTTTTGATTTAAAGTGAGAGACATGCAACTCTTCCTTTTACTTAGAAACCGTTGTAGGGCTATTAATTGGCCTCATTTCAATATTTTTGTGTCTCAGGAAATAAATAGTGAGGCTCGAGGAGAGGGAGGGAGATGGGGGAACAGCCAGTCAGTGGAGGGGTCAGAACACACAACATTTATTGATTATGTTTGCTGTCTTATATGGGTATGGTGTGTGGTGCCCCCAAACAATTACAATAGTAACATCAAATATCACTGATCATAGATCACCATAGCATATAATAATAATGAAAAAGTTTGAAATATTGTGAGAATTACCAAAATGTGACCCAGAGACATGAAGTGAGCATATGCTATTGGAAAAATGGTGCTGACATACTTGTTTGACACAGGGTTGCCATAAACCTTGAATTTGTAAAAAAATGCAATATCTGGGAAGGGCAATAAAGTGAAGGGCAATAAAATGAGGCATGCCTGTAAAGATTCTAGGCTTTGCAGACCATATGGCTTCTGTTGCAACTACTCACCTCTGCCCACTGCAGCGTGAAAGCAGCCATAAGCGATATACATAAATGAATGGGTGTGGCTGTGTTCCAATATAACTAATTTATCCTCATGCTGCAGCTTGCCAACCCTGGCTTTAGACTCCCAGTTATCTTCTAAAGAGATTAAAAATCATAAAAATATATTTTATATTTATTCATATCCTGGTGCTCTATTTCTTTATGTAGAAGCATATTTCTATCTGGTATCATATTTCTCCTTTGTGAATAACTTCCTTTAATATTTTTTTATAGCACAGGTCTGATAGTAATAAATTCTCTCGGCTTTTATTTATCTGAAAAAGTGTTTATTTTGTTTTTGAAAGATATTTTTGCTGGGTATATAAATCTTTGTTGGTTAACTTTTTTTTCTTTGATACTTTAATGATGTTACTCAGTTATCTTCTGGTTTGTATGTTTCTCTGGCTGCCTTCAAGATTTTATTTTATCTTTGATTGTTAGTCACTTGATGTGTGTAGGTGTGATTGTCTTTGTATTTATCCTTTTGGGGGCCTCTTAATTTCTTGTATCTTTGGGGTTTTTTTTTCTTTATCAATTTTGGAAAATTCTCAGCTATTATCTCTTCAAATATTTATTCTGTTCCATCCTTCTCCCTTCACCCTGCTCCTTTTGGGACTCAAATTGCTGGTATGTTCAAGCATTTGGTTGGTATATAGCTCTTGGATGCTTTTTTTTTATTATTTGTATTTCACTTTGGATAATTTCATTTGACTTATCTTCAAGGTTACTGATTCTTTTCTCAGTCATGCCTACTGTGCTGCTGATACACCTGCTGAAGTAATTCTTTGCTTCTGATATCATATTTTTAAAATTCTAGTATTTTTATTCTTTTTTCTGGATTCTGTCTCTCTGCTGAAATATTTTTATCTATTAATGCATTTTGTCTGCCTTTTCCACTAAATCCTTTAGCATATTAATCACAGTTATTTTAAAGTCCTTTTCTAATAGTTCTAACGTTTGAGCCATATTGAAGTCTAGGTCTGTTAAGCTTCATCACATGACAGTCTTTTTTTTTTTCCTTGCTTGTGTATGTATGGTTTATGTATTCCTTGATTATATGCCAAATGTTATATATAAAACAAACTTAGGGAAATAGTATTTATATCCAGAAAGAGGCACATTTGTTCTGTCCAGTCATTTGTGTGGGGGGTTGGAGCAGTCTAATCCCTAGTTGAACTGGGTTTAGGTTTGTTGTTGCTGTACTTAACCATCAATGCCCCAGATTTCTAACCGCTGCAGGGGTGGGCTGCTGTTACTTTGTCTTAGTGTGGGGCCTGGATTGCAGAAGGTTTTTTATTACTGTTTCTGTCCATGCTCAGATTTCAGCAAGTCTTCACACCTGTGCCACAGAAGGACTCTGACCCCTGCTTTTTCTGACCTTCCCTAGCTGCAGACTGTTGTTGCTTGGTACCGCTCATAGCATCATGGGGTAACGGGGCATTTTTCAGTTCTCTCACTCCAGCCTCAGTCTTAGACTCTGAGCTCCTGGACTTCAGGTGTGAAGTTTCTCTGTAATTCTGCCGCTTCTCCAGTAGTGGCAGATCTCTGCTTTGTATCAGCACAGGATCCTGAGCAGAACTGATTTTCTACCCTTTGTCCAGTGGCAGACAGCTTTTGCTTTCACCCTTCCATCAAAGGCAGTGGATGTTTTCTTGGGCCTCTCCTCTCCCCCAGTAACTTAAGGCTTTTCCTTCATGTAAGAGAAGTTTCATGCATCAGAGGGTTCTGTGCCTTTGTGCCACCTACAGCATCTCTCTTGGTCCTCCTGCCCTCCCCTACTCTTTTTCATGAGTACCTGGAAGACCCACGGAGAAGAGAGACCCATGGAAAAGAGCACGGAAGTGAGTGCAGACTTCTTTTGTGTCTGTTGATTGCTTTGTTTCTAAACTGTTGCTCTTGGACTTCAAGAATCCATTCCAATTTCAGCTGTTTTCTTTTTACCTGTTTTGATGGTTAATTTTATGTGTCAACTCGACTGGGCCACAGGATGTCCAGATGCCTGATTAAACATCATTTCCAGGGTGTCTGGGAGGGTGTCTCCAGAAGAGACATTTGAAGTGGTGGACTGAGTGCAGCAGACGGCCCTCCCCAACGTGAGTGGGCATCACCCAACCTGCCAAGGGCCTGAATAGAACAAAAGGTGGAGGAAGGTTGGATTCGCCCTCTCTCTGCCTGACTGCTGAGCTGAGCCATTGATCTTCTGCCCTCGGTGCTCCCTTCAGACCCAGGTTGGAATCTGTGCCATTGCTCGCCAGTTCTCAGGCCTTCCAACTGCACACCTGCAGCTTTCCTGGGTCTCCAGCTTGCAGACCACAGGTTGTAATTCCATGAGCCAATCCTTGTAATAAATGTCTCCATACACAAACACACACACACACACACACACACACACACACACACACACACACAAATTCCATGAGCCAATCCTTGTAATAAATCTCTCCATACACACACACACACACACACACACACACACACACACACACACACACACACACACGTATATCCCATTGGTTTGGTTTCTCTGGAGAACCATGACTAATACACCTGCTTTTATGGTGACTGCCTATGCCTTCTATACTCTGTCCAAAGGGAAACAGTTCATTCCCCCCATCTCTCCCCTAAGGCTTGTAACCCTTTTGAATTCAATTTACCTTACAGCCTCAACTCTCTGATGGGCTCAAGAAGTTACTCAGTTTTTTCCTCATTGGATCCATCAAGGTGGGATTGATGTTCTCTTGAAGCTTTCTGCTCCTAAGTGGAAGCTTCAATAATGCTTTTATTTTTCCCCCTAGCATTTATAATTGAGAGGGTTTTGAGGTTATTTTGTGTACTATTTTTGCTAGAAATGGAACTCTCTACAAGAGTAGTTAAGAACAGATAAACTGACTTGTGACACCATAACATATTTAATTTTATATTCTTAGAAAATAATCTGTCAAGCCATTGATTAATGGAAAACATTTAATAAATCTGCATTTGTGTATTCAGGTCCTTTGAAGTTATTTGACTTTTTAATTCTTCCTTTATAGGCGAGAAAATTGGGGCACAGAAAAGTAACTTCTCTCAACTCTAAATTATTTAATAAGGACAGGACTTAGAGGCCACATATCTGAAGTCATTAATATTCTTTTGGCTCACAGAATTGGCAATATGATCCAAAGGTGATGACTAGGTGATTTTATTCTATATAATTTAAATGGGTCCATTGTCAAATATTCACAAGTGCCTACTGTGCATGGAGAGAATATATGGCAAATGAAAGACATGGTGCAGGCCTTTAAGAAGCTTTCACTTACCTCACATGGGAACTCAAGAAATGTACATGTAAAAAAATAAGCAGCAGTACAAGACAACATAGAAGTATCAGTGAGAGGTATTGCCAAATTGTGCTGTTGATGGAGCAGTAATTCATTTCTGCAAACATCTGTGGGGCTCCTACTAAAGACAGGAGGGAGAGCATAGGACATCTGGCAGTTGGGATAGCAGCATAGAGAAGAAAGGCCTTGAGATGGGTCTTGAACAATATTTAATATTTGACGGGTTAAGAGTAAGACAGGAAGGGAGAATAGTTTCAGCAAAGATGGCAGCAAACAAGGCACATACAGTCAGCAAAGAGGAGACTGATCCGGATGGAGAGGAGGATTTGCATCATTTGGGATTATTGTTTAGAGCCTTAAAAGCCGGGATTGAGCAAAGCTTCAGAGGAGGGAAAGGTTCATATGCAAGCTTTATTTTAAGGAGATTAATCTGGCAATGACGTGGCAAAAACTGAATAGGTAGAAATGGGAAGGCGGAGAGCCCAGTTAGAACTGAGTCTGGTGCAGCAATGCAGTGTTCTGACAGTAAACTCCGAACTAGAGTATCGTCAGGTAACAGATGTTTGAATGGACAGTTTAAAGGAAAATTGATGGTATTTAGTGACTTATTAGGTAACTGAGAGCCATGGAATTGGAGGAAAAAATGATTACCAATTCATTAGTTTTTATTAAAGGGAATGAATCTGAATTTTTGGATGAGAGTAGCATTTTCTTGGGCATTGGGTAGTTGGTACAGTTGCCTATGATAAGGGCTACCTCTGTGCTTGGTCCTCTTTGAACAGCTGTGAGTCACCCACTGACCAAACAGTGAGCCTTTGGGAAAAGACCATGCCTTTTCACTTCTCTCCAAGAGCTTGGCAAATAGGTTTGTTGAAGTTAGTCTATAATTAGGGATTCCCAATTATTATTTGAAATATTAAAACATGCCAATGGTTGACAGCATGGGGTCCAGTGTTGTAGATTTTCCCAGCCCTGCTGCTCATCATCAGCTATTAACCTTAAGCAAGTTAGTTAACTTTCCTAAGCTCCAGTTTATTCATTTGTAAAGTGGGGATATTAATAATGTCTACTTCACAAAATGATGAAGCCTAAATTAGGTCATTCAGGCAAAGTGTTTAGCATGATTCTTAGAACCTAGTGAACAGTCAGTAAATAGAAGCAGATGCCACATACCTGATTTATATCCAACAGGAGAATCATAAATCTGAAATTCTTTATGGATTCAAATTATACATTTCGAAGATGCTTTATAAGATATTATTTTAGTAGGAAGAATTGAGCTGAAATAAAGAATTTTCTGACAGCAAAGATTATTAAATGGTGAAAGAGGCTATTGATGCAATTAGAAAAAGTCTTTAAAGAATGTAGACGTTCACCTTTTGCGTAAGTGTACAGAAGTACACTAAGTGTATACACACACGCACACACACAACGTTAAAGTTAGTAAACCCCTTTCACTTAACATCATCTCCTTTGTCCCCCCAACAATCCTGTGAAGTAGGTAGGATCTATCTTTATTTGTTAATATTTAGATGAAGAATTTGAAGTGGCACCAAGGACTAGGTGGCTTGCCAAGAATCACGCAGCTAGAGTGGCAGAGCTGGGTCTCTGTACTCTTCTGATTCCAAAATGCTGTTTACATCACATCTGGAGAAAAGTGCTCTGAGACACAGATGTTTAGTGGGAGGGATAAGACACACGCTGTAATGCCAAAAAATAACTGGGAATAAAAGCAGAAAATAAGACATTTGTTTCTGTTAAAATATGACAGAAAATAAGGCTCTTGTGGTTTGGGATTGGGCATTCAGAGAAGAAATGGGGAGCGATTTATTTTGGGTGAGACTACTCTTGGAGCACTGCATCTGGTTCGGGACTACTCATTTCTAGGCTTATAGAAGCCAGCTGGGTGAGGTTCAAAGTAACGCTCCAAAATGATTAAGGGACTGTTGGGATTGATTTATAAGACAGATTAAAAGAATTAAATGTGTATAGCTCAGCTAAGCAAAGACTGAAGAGAGACCAGCAAAATGTATACAAATATCTAAAATGTGTAAACATTAAAAAGAGATTAATTATTTAACATGATACACGGGGGCACAATATGCAGTAATAGGATGAAAATTTAAGCTGAATATATAGCAAAATTTCCCAATAATGAATCTATTAAGGCTATCTGTAGCATGGTCTTTCTCTAGAGAAGCAATAGAAGTTTCAAGCCTTATGATTTTTAAAACTTTCTTGGGAACTATATATTAGATGATGTTAGAGAATTATTATTCATTTGACCAGGCATGATAACGGTATTGTGGTTATATATGAAAAATTCATTTTTTTAGAGTTACATACTCTGAAATATAGGCATAGAACAACATGATGTAAGAGATTTGCTTTAAAATACTACAGCAAGGAAAGAAGAAGGGTGGAAGAAAAGAAAGGGAGAGGAAAAAAGAGGGAAAGAAGGAAGAGAAGGCAGGGGAAAGAAGAAAAATGAAAGAAAAGGATTGATCAAGCAAGTGTGGCAAACTGTTGACAATGTTGAATCTGAAGGAAGTTAATATGTGAGTTCATTTTATTCTTCTCTGTTCTTTCATGTGTGTTTGAAAACGTTCATAATAAAAATTTTAAATTATATTTTCCTGAACAAACTCAGTTATGTATTAATCCCTGGCCTCCATGACTAGAAAAGCCCCTTTGCGCATGGGCAGAGCTCTGATTGACCAGGGCCCGCGATGGTTCACCGTCCAGCTCTGGCCATGTCGATTGGGCTGGGCTGACAGGTCCTTTCTAAAGCCGTAGATAGAAATCCAAAAGAATTCTTAGAATTGTAGGCCTCTCATATTAAATAGCTCCTGGAGGTGGGCCTCCTAAGGTGAAAAAACTGAGGGCAGGGTTGTTGAACCATTACCAGCCGACTTCTCCTGCTCTCCTGCCCCTCATTCGTGGAATATACTGGCCATTGAGCAGAGGTCTAGGTGGCTTTGTAATAACAAAGCCCCACTTTCTAAAATGGAAAAACACTTTCCACCTACTTATTGAGTTTGGGAAGCAAGAAGAGAGAGAATTCATTAAGCAAAAGGTTTCAAAATCCAGCAAACATTTTTAAAGCTGAAGTTTGGGGGTTTTTCTAAAGGAAGAATTTTTAAAACTATCTTTCTCCCTTAGCCTGTCTAGGAAGACCTTACCTCACCTTCTGGCCTTGAATGTTTAGGACAGGAGATTTAGGGAGTTTTGAAATATATGTGGTAAGCCTGGTTTTTTGTTGTTAGAGGAATATAAATATTTTATCTGAATTCTGCTGATGGCAGTCAGGCATGAACACAAACCCGATGTTTGAGGAGTTGTCATGGCTGAATTTCTCCAGAGCGCACAGCTAGGCCAGCAAGCGGCAGTAAGAGTGGGGTGGATTCTGGAACCATCGGAGCCGACCGAAAACAGTACAGAGACCGCATGGTAGGAAGGCCGGCCTGAGTCTATCTTATAAACAGACCTCCTTTCTCCAGCCCCTGTCACTGTCTTGGTTCAGGCCTGTATCAAGCTTCCTGGCCTCTGGGTTCTTTCCTCCACCATCATCCTCTGCTTTGCCTCCAGACTGATTGTTCTAAAACACAGCTGATGTGTCATTCCCCTTCTTAAACTCCTGGCATGTAGGGGATAAAGCAGGGCAAGGACCAGATCTTATTCTTGTCTGTATCCCTGGTGCTTCACACCGTGCCTGGCACGTAGACATGCATCACTGCAGATGTGATTGAATGCTGTAACCCCAGTGCCTCCCGCTCTCCTGGTTGCTTCTCTCTACGCCTTTGTTATTAATATATACTTAACCTCTGCTCACAAGGTGGCTTTTTCCCCATGTCCACCTGGCGATTGTTCAAGACTCAATTAAAGTTTATAGTAATGAAGTCTTTTCTGATGGCCCAGTCAGAACTAATCTGTCCCCATCTCAATTGCCATGGCCCATCGTACATCCGCTCATTGCTGTACTTGGCACCCACCTTAGTCATACATTTACTTGTCTGTCTTCCCCACCAGACTGTGGGCTCTTTAAGAGCAAATAACTATGTTTTCATCTTTATTTCCCCAGTGCCTGGCACGTTCTAGGCACTCAACGTCATCGAATAAACCCTGGGAGCCATGATATTGTAAATATGAAAAGATAGCAGACACTCGACAATATTAAGTGAGTAAATAAAGATGGCCTTCATTCAGCACATATTTATTGACTGTTTACTTTGGCTCTGGCCTGCTTTCCTGTCTGTGATTCAAGCAGGGCATAGTCCACAGAATCAGAGAGCTAGCTGCTTGCTAAGTTAGACTTTAGCCTACCCCTGGTCCTTGAAGGGGGAAACATCTCCCCTCATTTTTGTGTTTTAGGGACAGGAAGATGAGTAATGCAGTGATACATACTAGAAATATTTATTCCACTACTATATGCTGCCTTTCAACATTAACAATCTACGAAAGGAATAAGATGATATATAACTCTAATTTGTGGTGGCTTTGTTTATTTGTTTCCTGTTAAAGGAGGAGGTAGAATTGAACTGTTTGTTTGGTTTGGTTTCTTCTTCAATGAGAAGCATCTTAATATAACTAGTCTGGACATCTGTCCTATTTTCAAAAATTACAAGTTTCGATCATTGCTAAATTGTACAGATCCCAATCTGTCTGCTCTGCATACATTTGCATTTATAAAAGCAGAAGCAGACTAACAGTCTTTCTAATGCAATCCCCTAAATGCATGAAATATTAGATTGCTTTCCCCCATTGGTTCATGCATTGCTAAGGGCTTAAAAGGATCATTGATTTGAATTATTTAATGTGTACAGCAGGTTGAGTTTCCTTTTTTTCAAAGAACCTTCAGGGATATTGCTTTAGTTTTTTTTTTTAATGTTAAATCTCATTTTTCTTTGAAAATAAGAAGTTAAAGCTGTATTCATATAAGCTCCCAAAGTGCTGGATTTTCATTGTGTTTTCAAACCATCTAGGAAATGTTTGATTCTAATGAAATGTTACTGCTGAAAATTGGGCTGAAATTGCTGGACTGAAAATATAGTTATAACTACACATCATTCTAATGTTGCATGTTTTTTTTTTTTTTTCTTTTTGGGGACTGATACAGATGAAGTGAGGAGAGAGGGAGCGATCCAATCTATAATAAAAAGCCATCCTGGGTTGTTGTTGCTAGTTTTGAAATTAAATTCACTTAAATTCAGTAAACAGTCCTGGACTTTAAATGTTGAACATTTTTACTGTGTAACTTAAGTTTTAATTCTTACTGTTTTTTGATGATTTACTTTTTCCCTATGGAACAGCAGCTATGTCATGTTGGCGCAACCCATGATGGTAACATCTGGGTGAATGGGCTTATTTTAGTTTGTGTTATGTTCAGAAAGTGTGCCAAAAACAAAGACTTGTTTGTGATGTCTGATGTGACTGCCTTTAACAAATCAAAGGCTCTTATTTAATCTGTTTGACAGGACACTTCACAAATAAAAAAAAATAGAAGTCCTGTCCACATAAGGCAGTTCTATGATGTAAAAAGTTTATGTGGGGGGAATTAATAGAGTGACTATATAATTTATCATCTAAACCAAGACACTTTTGAGAGTGTAAGAGAAGTGCTAAAATAATTAGTTGTGCTACAACTGGGACCATCCAGGAAAAACCAGATGTCTTTGCCACCCTAACTAGAAAGCTTGCTGCTAATATTAAAGGTCTCATTTGCCTTGGGATATAGCAAATTCTTTTGTGAATTCTGGAAATTCTGGTAAGTCATTGAGGTAGCTCTGTGCCAAGAAGCAATATGTAATGCAGTGATAGAAATTCTAATATTTCAGGCAATACAACACTTTGTTGGATTTGTAGTAGGTGAAGGCATGTCAGGACAGAAGACAAAGCAATTGGGACTTGACAAAGGGTGTAAGCATTGTTTAATAATAAACCGGATATAGGTGATGTTAAATTTTTGTTATTGGCTAAACATTTGTCTTAATAAATCAGATGAATTTAGCCTTTGCAGAGGGCACAGAAATTGATAGCCTACAAGGGAAACTGGGCTTTGGGTTGCCTGTGGCTTTGATTCCTGAACCTGAAGTATTAGCCAAGGATGTCAGCAAATGAAATAAGTTTTCAATGTTATATGTCACGAGATGCAGCTGCTGTCCTATTTTCACTTACAGTAAATCCTTCTGAATTAATACACCTTAAAAATAGCTGCAGCTTCTCAAATCTGAGAATCGTATAAGCTGCTTGCTACATTTGCCTTTTTCCTGAAGGTTTCTTTGAGGTTTTTCAAGAACTCAATTCAATTCTGCAACTGTTAGGGGGCCTAATGTATGTCAGATGCTGTGCAAGGTGCGCCTGAGACACAAAGAGGAGCATGAGCCTGTGCCCTCAGCCACTGCTGTACGACACAGGAGAAGAAAGCCAAGTAACAACAATACAACACTACGGGGGGAGGTGCCATTAAAAGGGTACCTACATTAAAGCCAGGTGGTAGATATAGGTATAAGGAGATTTGTAACATTGGTTTAGAATTTTCTGTATGTTTGAAATATATTCTAATTTTTAAAAATGAAAAAAGGGAGACACATACATATGTGAAACCATGAGAATTTAGAGGACTGAGAAATGACATCTGGTTATAGGGATCTGCAATGGTTTTATTTATTCTTTTCAACAACATTCCATTCACTTTGACTGTAGCTGGCCTTCCCTAAAAACTCTCGCATGAGAAGAGTCTTCTTTTTTGCACATCTTTTCACTGGTAAGCCGCAAAACACACATGCTTTTGGGTTTCCTGAACATTCCCTGTTGTTTGCCCTTTGATGTGAAATTTACTCTTCCATTCTTAACTCTGCCTGTCCACGCATTGAGTTTGGGCACCTGGCACCCAGCCTGCCCCTCCTCACCCCATCCCGTGCCCAGAGCATCTGATACATGACCACCGCTCATCTCCAATCCAAGCCGTAAACACCTCTGCCCTGGACTCCTGTGGGGGGTCCTTTCTCTCCTCTGCACAACTGGCAGAGGTAAGTGAGACTTGGGGAGCAGCAGGTTTGGAAGTCCAGAGAAATTAAGAGTCTGTTGTGCACATGCGGGGTTTGAGGAGCATTAGATATCTAAGAGGTGGCATTAGGTGAGTCTGAGGCTCAAGGGAGAGATTGGGGCTGGTGATCTGAGATTCTCTGGCATGTGACTGGTGTTTAAACCCAGGGTATAGGATACGATCATCATTCTGGGAGAGTATAGATAGAGAAGCTAGATGGCTTCTGGCATCTGAGTCCTTAGGAGCCACTCAAAATCAGGCCTTTGGGGCAGAAGGAAAGCCCCAAGAGTATAAAATCCTGGGAACCAAGGGACAAAGGGTTTCAGGAGGGCTGGCCAGTGCTGCAGAGGGAAGTGGTAGGATTGGAACAGAAAGATAATCGTTGGACCTGGAGAACTTGAATTTGTTGGTAACCTTGAAAAGAGCAATTTTAGAACATGCTTTGAAATTATCTACAAGATTGTTTGGTGTGTGCATTATTCCAGGCAAAAGGACCAGAAACATAATAAATATTTATTGAGCAGTTACTGCATGGCTGGCACTGTATTACCCCCATTTAATTCTCACAGCAACCCTGTACATGAGGCACCATCACCCCCATCTCATAGGTGAAGACACGGAGACATAGATTAAGTAGTTTGCCGAAGGTTACACCAGATGGTTAGCACAGAGCTAGGATGTGAACCCAGGAGGTCTGACCCTAGAGCCCATTCTTTAAATCTCTAGGCTGGTACTCACAGAAGATTAGATCCAAAAAAATAAAAATAAGAAATAAGGAGACTCTGGGCTAGGAAATTAGGAGTTGTTTACACAGAAGTGAACAGGAAAGCTGTAGCAGTGGGGAGAGAAAGTCGGTGTGCAGAAGAGAGAGACCCACCGACGGCAGAGACGGCGTGCTGCGGTCTGGGGATCAAACCTTCCAATATACCCACAGATAGAGCCGGGTTTCTCAGGCTTTCTGAGAAACTCAAATCCCCTTTGATGAACACAAAAGCTTCACACTCTCATTTAATGTTATTGATAATCCAAGTCATATTAAATATTGTGACTGAAATCAAAGCAATGGGACAAAGTGCTGCTTTGTCTTCAAACTCTATGCTCAGTTCCAGATTCTGGTATGTGTCTGCATGCAGACTCACCACACACACACACACACACACACACACACACACACACCACACACACACACACACACACACGCAAAAATCTGAAAATCTCTAGCTTGGGGAGTGGGAGGAGAAGGATGAGAAAAATGATCCATTAAAGAGGAAGCCAATCAGAGACAGAGAAGAACAGGGACAGAACCTTGTCAGTGAAGCCCAGGAGAGGAGCTGTCTCCTCCAAGCAGCGAGTGGATGTGGCAGGATGGGGTCCCTTTGTGGGCTGCTAATACCGTGTTTACCTTAGGATAATAATCACACTCGGTCACGTGCAGCAGTGTCAGGAAGTGAGTGTTGTCGTTACAAGCAGAAAACCTGGGGGAGGAACTTATTATCAACTCTATAATGGATAACAGAACAGCAATGCTAAACTCCCAAATCCATTTTCTTACTTTCCTGAGAGAACCGATAATTAGAATTGTGGATAACCTTGAGGAAGGAGGGAAAAAAGCTTCACCGAAGCTGGGCTCATTTTCAGCTGTCAGTGGAAAAACACAAGGCTGTACCAGTCTCCGCTGAAACGCTCGGGCTTGGCCAATAGCTGTTTTCCAACTTCTTTCTGTTACCTTTGAAATCCAAACATGTTCGATCTCTTCTTTCTGCTGTGCCAGCTCTGATGGAGCTAAGTGAGAGAGTTTGCACCGCGAAGGCGCCACAATTACTCACAGTATCACTGGACATG
The DNA here is from genome assembly GCF_020740605.2 of Lemur catta. Lineage (NCBI taxonomy): Eukaryota > Metazoa > Chordata > Mammalia > Primates > Lemuridae > Lemur > Lemur catta. Next base: position 12,902,433 of record NC_059141.1, on the reverse strand, counting down.
CAGATGGCGCGCCTCCGGCAGCAGGGGGACCGGAGTGTGCCTTTGAAGAGATGTGACAATAGCCACGTTCGGTTTATCTTGCTTTAAACTAATGGACAAAAAGAGGCAGCTGACCTTCTGCTTGTAAGGGATAGTAACAATATAATAAATCACTTTTTTTCCATGTTAGTTTCCTACCTTGCCCTAATTTCATAGACGAAATCACATGTGTGGAACCAACTTTACAATTTAGCTCTGAAGTCCAGAAAGGCTACCCAGGGGAGCACCGTGCCTTTTTATATACTTATTCCCTGATGTGTTAAATCACCTAGAAAACTGGAGGAAAAAGCTCCCCCGCCTGAGCAAGTACAAGGAGGGTGCCGTCTGAAGGATATTCCAACACTCTAAAGTTGAAAGCAAGTGGAAGATCTAGCAGTAATAATAACGACAATTGTTATCTTTTTATTTTTAACCTCAGATGCAGGGAGTTAATTATACGCCTCAGTTCCTGGCACATTTTCATTGCTGCCTCTTCCAGTCCTTGTTCTTGTTTCGTATATTTATTCCCCAGTCTCGCTCACTGACACTCCCCTACCCCAGCCACCAACCCATAGGTAACTGTTCTAATATGTTTAATGTGCATTTATTTATATGTGTTCTTACAAATTGTATAAGCCTATATTATCAATTTGCATAATGGTGCTTTATTATATATCTTTCCCTTTTTTCACTCAAGTAGGTTTTTAAGAGCCATCCTTGTTGCTATGTGTATATCTAGTCCACTGATTCTGATTTCTGCAGGACACTCTTATTTCTTCATTAGGTGCTTATTATATGCCAGGTTCAGCACTAAGCGCTTGAGGTGCATTATTTCATTTGACCTTCACAATAACCCAGGAGTGGCATACTGTTATTTTGACAGTAATCCTAAAACTGAGTGAAACAAGTCAGAATTATAATAGGAGATTCAATAGAGTTGGAAGCTGATGTGCCAATGGCCAAGTAGTGTTTGCTCAGCATACTCAGGGGCTGAGGCTCTCGCAGCTGCTTACAGCTTCATTTCTTGCCTTGATCTTTAAATAATGCTGATTTCAGCTCAGCTGCCTTTCTTCCCTCTGGCAGTCATGTTCCTTTGGGTCAAATAGCAAATGATTCTTTGGAATCACCTAGTACCCAAAGACAAAGCAGCTACAGCAAGGCATTGGGCATCTGCATCCGTTCTCTTGGAAGAACACTTTTATGGAAGGCAAGGGTGGCCTTAGTCCCTCTTGAAATTGTGTGCCTGGCCAAGTCCAACTTTGTGCTTCCAACAGAAAATTAAAGAGCTGTAGAATAAGATCCACATCTTCAGTGGCCCAACCAATTGGATAAAGGGACAATTGCCTGTGATCTCAGTTGCCACCTTTTCTCAGGTGGGAGGGTAGATGCTGGAATGGGTCACTGAGCTTTGTCTAACCAAACTTTGTAAACGAGGCTGGAACTCTGACTGTGGACCCTAAAGATGTAAAAGTTGAATGGCTCTTTATGCAGAATATGAACCCTTGTATGGATATAATAGTAGTTAAAACATTGGAATTTACATCTTTATTCCTACATGAATCTGGTAAAATAAATCTGCTCTTATTCTTTTAAAAAAAAGTTTGCCAACAATTGCATTTATAACACTATATACAGTAACTCCCAAAACGTACTCCATGAAAATGCTGCAAAACCCGATATAGGAAGATTTTTAGCCATGTGTGACAAAAGAGAGCTCACTTCAGTGTTGAAATTCTTCAGAAAAGTATTTGAGTATGTTTTCTCAGATCTTATATTTTGTTTCTCAAGCCTTCATTTCTAGCTTATTATTCATTTTGGAAACAGTGCATTTAAGTAAGATTTTTAACAGTTAATTATCTTTGGAAAATTCTCTGATTCCTTCCTTATTCCTACAACAAATATGTTCAGTCAGCATAGTTGATATTATGTTTCTTTCAAATTAGTCATTTCTCTAACTCAGGATTTAAAGCTTATGTCCAATTTTCATTGACTAGTCTTCACTTCTTGTCATCGAGCTTGTGGTATCTCATTACCTTCTAGATCTAATTGGCTGTTCTAATAAAGAGCTTCTAACAGATTCTTTTTCCACTTTGTCTTATCTTTTGACTGCATGCCAGTAACAAACTGTTAACTATTTTGATTCCTCATATTTCACAGAGCATGCTGACTTCTTCTCTCTTCCTGGAAGCAATCCCCAAGCATTGTTATAAGATACTGTGTACCCAACATGGAGATGAGTGCCTAGCAAAAATGAGAAGGAAGGTGGTCCCTCTGGGCCTTAGCAATGGGTGATAGGGTCACTGGACTCAGGCTCCAAAGGGTCATGAGGTGAAACAGACATAGTCCATGCCCAGGAAGCTCAGAAGAGGGATGGAAGAGACATGCCTAAAGAAACTTGATCCACACTGAGATGGAGGAGGCTGTGCCTCTAGGAGCCCAGAGCTGCCTTACCCAGACCAGGGGCCAGAATGGGCTTTCTGGAGGAAACAACCTCTGAGCTTCTAGCTGATGGAGGAACACTAGGTCTACTCTTCTGGCTTTCCACATCCGTTCATTGGCATTGAACTTTGACCACCTTCAAGGGCCCACAAGTCTGCAAGGTCCTCTTATCTCCAGAGCAGTTATGCCTACATGGAACCAGGCCCCAGGAAAGGGCTGTCACCATCTCCAACTCAGAGACTGGTTCACTAGAAGGACCCATGGGCCACTCAGTCCATCCTGACAGCTTTCACAAGGAAGGCTTCTGACTCAAGGATGTTTCCATCTCTGTTGGGTCTCCTTTTCTCCTTCTCTTTGTTAGAATCAGAGTTTGGAGCATGCAGGTGTGCTGGGAAGTCATCCCTCCTTGCAAGGTGAGGCACAAGGGCCTTTCCCAGCAGGAAAGACAGTGCAGATAAAAGGTTCATCTTCTTCCAGTGCTGGATGGACTCTGTCTGGCGGCCACTCCAACAGGGGATGTATAATCACCTTCCTTCCTTCCTTCCTTCCTTCCTTCCTTCCTTCCTTCCTTCCTTCCTTCCTTCCTTCCTTCCTTCTTCCTTCTTTCCTTCCTTCCCTCTCTTCAGAACCTATTTTTATGATGCTGTGGTATCTTCCCCTTCCTCTTCTCTGTTGAAAATGGAAAGCCATGGAAGTCACTTACCTTTTACTGAATGAAAAATTAGTAAAAGAGCTAAAAATTGATAGTAAAGATCTAAGTATAAATTAGGTAGTATGCTAACAGTAACGAAAAGATAGAACAGGAAAAAAAAAGGGTGAAAAAGAAGGAAGAGAAAAACAAAACAATAACCTAAATGACCTATCTGTTGAAAGAGCAACATCAGAGACAATAGCTACTGTTTATAGTATATTTTTAAGGAATAAAATTTGTAGAAGGATCTGAGCTGATCCCTTCTGAGTTAAGGGGAGATTTAAAGAAGTGCAAAGCCATAGCAGATGCTGTGCCTAACTGGAATGTTTGCCCACCTCCTCCAAACTATGAAGTGTTTGAGGCTCAATTTCAATATAATTAAGATGTAAAGACAGAATGAGAGTAAGAGAGCAGGCAGCTCGCTGGAAGAACAGTTAAATTGTCTTACTATGTTCTCTCCAAAATTGCAGTTGTCTTAGATGAAAAAGAAAAACACTCATTCTAAATCCTTTCCAGTGTTGTGCAGCAAAACATGCCAATCCCAGGAAATGTTAAATCGAATTTCTGTAAAGGAAAGTACAAAATATTAAAATGTATTATGAAGCTACAGTTATTAAATCAGAACTGGTACAGGAATAGACTAACAGATCAATGAGACAGACATCCAGTCCAGGAATGTGGACTTGCAAATGCATAAACTAATTTAATAGAAAATAAAGGTGGCATAGTGAACCAGTGGGGGAAAAGTTGGTCATGGAATAATTGGTATTGAGATAATTGTCTAGTCATTGCAGGAAGAAATAAAATAAGCTTATTCCTTACCTCATTTCTTATACTTAATACATTGAAGATGGATAAAGGATTTCTGTGTATGCTAAATACATTAAAAAAAATTTTTAGAGTGTCTGCTGGAACGAGCCATGCCACCAATCAAATAAAGATTCAGGACTATAAAAAAGACCCAGTTTTTCAGAGCATTTTTATTTTAAAAATAATTTTATTTTCCACAAATTTTGCATTGATTCCCTGAAGGAGCATTAATATTGGACTTAGCTTATCAAATGATGAACTCGATCTTCCCAGTCAATGTAGGAGACTCTCATATTTAAAAAATAAGTGGCCCAGTCCTCTTGACCCTGTTAAAGCTAAACCTTACACCTTAAGCACCAGGAAACTGGTAGTTCTTTGCATGGGGGTTACAGTGAAAGTTGAGCTAATGCTGACATCCATCAACACTGGGCAAGATTTAGTAGAGTATACATGCATGGAGACTTTTATGATCGAACTTGTTTACTGAACCAACAGTACAGTTTATATTGGAAACTTTTAGCATATCAAAATGATCTTGGCTTAGCCTAGCAAAATATTACATTTTGCTCATGTTTATTTTCGTTAACAGGCTGATTTTAGTGGTTTAAAAAATATATATACACACACACACATTAAAAACTATAGTAAAATTCAATCCTAAACCTCAGGGTCCAGAACCACATCCTAACACCAGCCATGCATAAAAGATTTATATTTTGTGTTTCAAAAATCACGAATAAGAAAAATATCAGTAGTTCCACAATTGACCATCAATTACCTGAGGGAAGATTAATATGCTTAAAGACTCAAAATGGCCTAACAAAATATATCAAAAGGACAAAATGAAGAGTAGATAAATGGGGCAGAATGTGAGGGCTGGGAAATGAATAAAGCAAGGGGTAAGACTAATATACAAAATGCCCCAAATAAATAGCTGGGCCTCACTGTGTGCCTGTTCACATAGTAACTCATTTAATCGTCACGGTAATCCTCTGAGGCAGGTACTTTTATCATCTCCACCTCACAGACGAGGAACAGACCCAGAGAGGCTGAACAACTGGGCTGATTCCCCAGCTAACATGTGGCAGAGCCAGGATTTGAACCTAAGCCTTGGCTCCAGAGCCCAGGCACGATTGCGGCACTGAGTGAAGGCAGGCGCTGTCAGCCTTGCTAGGAGTGGTCCAGAAATCTGATCCTGCATTTATTTCCCTGTAGCCAAGGCAGAGAGGGTGTGATCGGAACTCACGTTAATAAGCAGATTCCAAGACAGAGAAAGACGGTGTCGCAAAGACCACAGGCTACTAGAGCATTTTCATGTGCAGTAAAAATCTCACTTCTTTTCCAGGTGGTCCACACATTTTGCTTTCAGAATGCAAATGGCTGGGGTTCACGTGTTGTTTCTGGGCCCTGATGTCAGGTTTGAGTTTTGGGGAGTATTTTTGTTTTTAATGGACTTTATTGTTTAAAACATTTTTAGATTTCCAGAAAGATTGAGAAGATAGTACAGAGAGTTCCCACATACCTCACACTCCATTTCTGCAACATCTTACATTAGCATGGCACATTTATTATAATTAATGAGCCAATATTGAGACCTTATTTTTACTGAAGTCCGTCCTTTATTTAGATTTCCTTTGTTTTTACCTAATGTCACTTTTCAGTTCCAGGAACCCATCCAAGATACCGCGTCACGTTTAGTTTTCATGTCTCCTTAGGCTCCTGTTGGGTAGAACTGAGTTTTAATCTACTTTACGCAGAGCCTGAGGAGGTTAGTGTGCTTTCCTTGAAATTATGGCTCAGTATTTTCACTTGTACAAACAGCCTAACGTTATGATGGCCCATAACCGTGTTTCAAGGTAATAAACATCTCTGCTTCCTGTGCTGACTGAAGAACTGCCGCTCAGCCTCCTGCCAGATGACTAAGTGGATACACATGAGCGTCTTTCCAGATAAAGCATATTTCATGGGATTTCTTAAGCCTTATATGCAATAATTGTCCAATTACAAGACGTAGCTCGCGTTTCAAGCACTCTGTTCTCACTAACTGTATCTCCAACTTTGAAAAGTACAGCTTTAAACACTCAGAAAATGTAACTTGGTTAATTTTTTTTCACTTTCGGTTTTCCTTCTATTGCTTCTTTCCCCTTTGTCTGCTTGCCTATACACACGCTTCGGATTCTCCCAGACTTTCGAAAATGAAAGAAAAAGTTTCTTGCGATGGAGTTACTGCTTGATTCCCTTGTTCTGTGCATTGTTAGAATTCTTGAAAGCCTGGCCTATATCTTTATTTCCATTTCTTCTCCATCCTTTTGTTCCTTAAGCCAGTATCATCAGACCTCCTTTGTCACTCCCTGAAACTGCTCTTTTGGAGGAAACTGATAAGTCCCAAATACCGTGACCTTTTCTCAATTCTCTTCCTTCTTGTGCCCTTGGAGCGATTGACTGTGTTTGCTGCTCCCTCCTTCAAAGTGTCTCTCACTTGGCTTTTGTGACATGAAATGATTGTGGTTTTCTTTTCCCTCTCTAAACATCCCATTATCTCTTTTCATTTCCCTTCCCCCTCCATCCCCTAAATGCCCTTGTTTCCCAGAATCTGCCTCACCTCTTTGACTTCTCTACGCCATCTCATCCACGCTTGGGGCTTTATTACATTATTACATCTATGTCAGTAACTCTGGTCTTTCTCTTAAGTCCCCGTCTCCCATTTCCAAACGTCCCTAGGCGTTTCCAATTGAGTATCTCTCCAATGTATTTAACCTGCTAAATATCCAGCACATAATCTTCCCCATCAGATCAGTTCCTCTTATGCTTTTCTCATTTCCTATTAGTGCTACCACACTCCTCCCAGGAGCCCAGACTTGAAACCTTGAATTTTTTACCATAACCTTTCTTGTCTCCCATAATCAATCAGTAGCAGGTGTTATCAATAATTGCTTGACAGTATCTTTCTATTGTTCCCTCCCTGATATTGTCATTCATCCAGCAAGTACAATCAGCCCTCTGTGTCCGTAGCTGCTGCATCTTTGGATTCAACCAACCACAGACTGAAAATATTTAGGAAAAAAAGCGTCTGTACTGAACATGAAAAGACTTTTTTTTTTCTTGTCATTAACCCCTAAACAATACAGTATAACAACTATTTACATAGCATTTATGTTGTATTAGGTATAATAAGTAATCTAGAGATGATTTAAAGTATATGGGAGGATGTGTATAGGTTATATGCAAATACTATACCCTTTTATATCAAGGACTTGAGTATCCATGCATTTTGGCATTTGAGGGGGTTCCTGGAACCAACTCCACATGGATGCTGTAGGTTGTAGGTGACTGTATTTACTCAGTGCAAACATTTGGCCAGAGCATTTTTTTTTTTCTGTTTTCCTGTCTCTGGTCTGTCCCTTGCCAACTAATTCAACAGTAATGCCAGGTATATCTTCAGAATATCCTATTCTAATTTTGTCATCCCCATGCTTAGAAATATTTAATGGCTGCACTGTGCCTACTACAAAATGCATTTCTTAGCAGAGTACTCTGTGGAGTCCTAAGGGTTCCAGGGAGCTCCTTAAAGGCACCAAAGTATGTGAGTGAAATGGGAGGAAGCACTTCAGCCAGAGCAGCTCTGCGCCCATTTCATAATCATTTTTTAAAATAAAGCTAAAAAAAAAAAACAGTTTTGAAAACTACTGCTTTATCCTTAGCCTGATATTTAATGCCCTTTTCAATCAAACCCTACTCGACTTTCCAGTCAAATTTACTACTAGCCAACGACAGACAACCCACTTTTTAACCAAACTAGAAAACTAATTGTCACCAGTGGAAATCAGGTATTCCACCCGGCCATGCCTTTGCTCACAGCACTACCTTTTTCTGGAATGTCTTGCACACATCTTCCCTTGTTGAATTCTAGGTCCAACTTTAAAAACCTAGCTCAAATTTCACCATCTCCATTCAGTTTCAAGAAGAGCTTTCCTTTTCCTGAAAGTCTCTAAACTTGCTTTCATGAATCTTTTTGGCGTTTGTTGCATACTTGCTTGCTTTTGTTATTTATGTTTGTGTTCATGCCTTATATGCCCCTAAGGAGTTTTAGACTTCTTGAAGGCAAAAATAATGCTCTAAACATCTACCTTCCATAGTAACTAACACAAGAACTTATCTACAAAAAGCAAATATCTATCGGTGATAGATATTTGTTGAATAGTTTTGCATTCAACAAATTTGTTTTCCTATGGTCTTGCCGTGGAGGGGTCAGTATGTGTTCCTAGAAAAAGGGGAAAAAAAAATCATACAGCCAGTCTTGTGTGTGTATTCATGTAAAAGAGATTAAGAGAAAAGAACAAGAGGAATCATGAAAAGGAGGGAAAATAAGAGTAATAGGTAGGAAAAAAGCATACTTTCTTACTTATTCAGTAGTACTCAAGAAGGTAGAAAAGGTAAGTAAAAATCCTTCTTTTCTTTGTCCATAGTTCACTTTTTTGCACCTTTGTTTTGATGAACTCACATACAAGATGTAAACCCATGAAGGATTCCAGTATCCTTGGAGTCAGAAGGGCTGCTATGCTCGTTAATGACTTAAACAAGGACACATGGCAAAGAAATAGAGCATACACTGCCAGGTGCTGCTTACAGGATTTGGATGCCCAGGTTGTGACTCTCCACCTTTTGTTACTCTCCCTAAAGTTGTGATCTTTTCTTGTGCACAGGAGGATCACATTGATTTTCCACCATCCTTAGGATTAAAATAGCCCCTTTAACGTTCTCTGTGCACATTCAACAATGTCAACAGTAAATGTTCTTTGAGCACTTACTGAGTGTATATCGTGATGTACACACACAGAACCCACAGATCCTACCAAAAACCCAGCTGAAGCAGGTGGCACAAATAGCCAAGCACTGCCAGGCAAGTACTCCAGGGAGGCAAATAAATCCTTTAATGATACTTTTTGCTCATGGAGGAATGGCTATTGCATCCATGTTTTATCTATGTAATGTTGGACTGTGAAGGATCACTTGACTTTTTCCAGGCAGAACTTATAGCTGATGACAAGATATTGCTGAAAAAAATTGATATTTTCTGAATTCAGTTCTACATGGAAACAGCCGACCAATTTCCCTTGCTGTAATGTGGCTCTTTTGCTCTTGGTTGATTTTGAATAATAGCTTCACTTCTATAGAAATGTGATTTTATTTGAAGTCCATTCAAAGATTTGATTCAACAAATTGGACTACAGCTGTCAGAAAATATTTTTTGAATCTTCCAATAATAGATTTTATCATCCATAATTGCTGGACTACTTCATCCTTTGCAACCAAGCATGTAGATAGTTTTGTTGTTCTCAGTGTTCTGTTTGCCATTTTGATCTGCTTTTTCAACTTGGGTTACAAATAGAACAAGATCTCTCTTATTTTTCTCATTAATTGCTGGAATTCCTACTTTTCCTCATTAGCAGGAAGCCCAGTATCTTCCTGAGAATGTCTCAGTCCAGGAACTTACTTGGTCCATAAGATGTCAGTCTTATTTTAAACATCAGGGAGAGAAAAGCAGGAGCCATTGTCATCCTCATAACGTTACTTTTGAAAACTGGCCCTCTGTGGATCTGCAGGCCCTTGTATTGGCCTGTTTGGCTACAATAACAATAACAAAATTCCACAGAATGGGTGGCTTAGAAATAACAGAAATTTATTTCTCAGAGTTCTGGAGCCTGGCAAGTCCAAGATACTAGTGGATTTGGTGTCTGGTGAGGACCTGTTTCCTTACACTGTGTCCTCCCATGGCAGAATTGGAAAATCTCTCTGGGGTCCCTTTTATAAGGGTAGTAATCCCATTCTAGAAGGCTCTGCCCTCATGACCTAATCACCTTCCAAAACCACCATCTCCTAATACTATCACCCTCAGGGTTAGGATTTCAACATAGGAATTTTCGGGGACATAAACATGCAGTCTCTTGCATTTGTCCACTTTATTGTGGTACCCTTGCCATACCAGGTTCCTGTTTGGGCTGCAATTGTGTTCCATGTCTAACTTGTAAATTCTAGCAGTCATAATATTTAAATATTGTTATGGCATGGGCATGGAACAATCAGAATCAATCCAGCCATCAACAGCTGGTAGAGCTGTGGAGAGTACTGGCTCTGGGCAACAGTCCTTTTAGTTCCTAAGTCATGGTCAGCCCTCTTCCCCCACGGGGCCTATTGTGTCAAAGTGTCTGAATCTAGAGAAACTTCCAGCTGTACATATTAGACTCCCCCCAACCCCAAGTTACTAGCTACATAAAAGCAAGGACTCTGTGCTCCCATATCAAATGCCCTGCTTTCCTGCCCTGGTAGAATTCAGGAAAATTGTCAAGACTCTTGTTTTTAATTAAAGAAACTAAGATCAGAGGAGTGAGGTGACTGTCCAGGTCACTCAGATAAAAATGGCAGAACTGGGATCACAAATCTTCACATCTTCACAGCTCCGACCACCAGACCAAGCTGGATTCTAACCATCTTTTACGACCCCACTGAAGACCCCCAGATTTGAAGACAATGTTCTTCGCCTTCTCCAGACCATTGATCTGGGAAAATGAGGTTAGAATGAGATCATAAAAGGCTAGAAGGAGAGCTAGAGGAGTTTGGATATCATTAGGCAGGCAAAGAAGACTTTTTTGAAAAGAAGAATGACACGATCGGGATTAAACGTGTGGAAGATTCATCTGTAAAGCATATGCTAGTGTGATAGAGAAACATCAGGGAGGCTCATTAGGAAACCATTAGGAAAGGCCAAGAAAGAGGAAATGCAGAATGAGATGAGGACAGTGGCAGAAGTCAGAGATGGTTCCAAGGTTTGGGCTTTTGGAAGATAATACTTCTTTAAAAATAGAGAATACAGGAAGGGTCAAAAGGAATATAAAAGCAAAGGCTATTTTCTTTTTTTCTTTTTTTCCCCCTTCCTTTCCTTCTTTTTTCTTTCCTTCCTTCTTTCTTTCTCTCTCACTCTCTTTCTCTTCCTTCCCTTCCTCCCCTCCCTTCCTTCCCTTCCTTCCAGCGAATGGCTTTGCACTGGTGGTTTGCGGTGGGCGCCTCCTGGGTGAGGTAGACTGGACTGGATCACCAAGACTCCCTCAATACCTGAGATTCTCCATCCGAATCTACTTGGAAGCAAGAGCAGGTGAATCAAGATGGTGTAATGTCCCAGAAACAGGAATTCCAAGAAGGAGCAATGTCAGATGTTACAGGGATAATGGAGGATGAGAACTAGGAAAAGGGTGGGGTGCCCGGGAAGCCAATGCGTCTGGATTGGAGGGACAGAGAAACAGCTGCAATGTGAGATTGACCGAGGATCGCCAGACTGATCGTTCCGTTGTGGATGGAGGGGACGATGGTAACCTTGGTACCAAGAAGAGGTTTGTGTCTGATGAACGTCCTTCTCGGCAAAGGAGGCGAGAAGAATGGGAGAAAGCTCGAGAACCCCAAGATCCAGAAGAATGTCCGACCCTCGGCCTCCGTAGGAAAGGCAGGAACAGAGAGACAGGAAGCAGCAGGAGTCCGAGGAGAGGTTCAAATTCAACAACCTGGGAAGAGGCTTAGATGAAGATGAGACGTTTCCATGATGAGGTTTCTCGGCAGCAGGTACCAATAAAAAAGCAACGAAGAGAAGAAGAACTGAAAGAACTGAGGCAATACAGAAATAATCTCAAGAAGGTTGGAATTTTTCCAGAAAACAAGAAGGAAGTGGAGCACAAGGTGGCTGTGCGACCCGCAGAAACCAAGAACGAGTCCCCCCGGGCAAAGCTGTCGCAGGGGCCGCGAAGCCTAAGCGCTCGGAGTGGCAGCAGCGCGCAAAGACGGAAACCAGACCCGATCCAGATGGCAACAATCAAGAGGCCTCATCCTGCAAGTCTCTCGGAAACACTTCCACCCCCTGCCCCGCTGCAGACCCACGGGCGTCCTGCCAGGCTTGGGCGCCGACGGGGAGCAGCAGCTCCGAGTCCAACGCAGGCGGCGGAAGCACCGTCAGCGCCACCGGGAAGATCGGCTCCTCCATCCTCGGAGCCAACACCTTCCTCGAGGCCCCAGCTCCCCTGTCCTTACCAGAGGGAGCTCCTCCCCAGGGTAGATGGGACCGTCCATTCTGCCTCCGGGTGTCACATCCCTCGAAAAACCCCTTTGCCTGCTTCCTGTGCACGCTGTGACAGTTTTAACGCTCAGGGGCCCTTAACACTGAGCATTCGTCGTGAAGCCTTTCCTCACCCTTGGCCGTTCTTTCTCCCCTCCGTCCAGTCCCATTTATGTAGCAGAGGGCTGGCAACGAGAAAGCTTCCATCTTCTCCCTCAGACCTTCTCTCAGCCTGGAAAATTGTTTCGTTTTTGTTTTGAAGTAAAGGATTTAGTTTAAGATTCTTAAAAAAAAAAAAAAATGCTAATACAAAAGCGGCTGGTGCAGGAAGGAAGGCGATGCCCTGGTGAGGCGTTCTGGAGCTGTCCCATTGCAGGTACGAGCCTTTTCAGTTGACGGAATTGGGATTCTAAATTTGGTCTGTCTTTAGAAGGCAAACCCGCAGCACAGACCCTAACGGCACGTGCACCCTTCTCGGTGTGCTGGGGTCTCTTCGTTCGCTAAGCAGCAGTTTGTCAGGCCCGTGTGCCTTCCCTGCCTTGGGAGATGCGGATGCAAAGGCAGCTGACCCCATCCTAGGTCTCAGAGTTGATTGGACAATCTCATGGCACAAGGGCTCTAGCAGAGGAAAACGAAGGGAGCTACGCAGATGGGTAGCAGGCAGGGGAACAGGGTGTCCAGAGAGGTTCCCAGGGACCATGAAGGAGGACCCCGAGCTGTGTTGAAAGAGCAGTGGAGCAGTGGGCGATGGTTTTCCATGCTAACGTCACAGCAGGCGCGAAAGCAGAGAGGGGAGGGTGTGGGTACCTGGGAAACTGCAAGTGGCCCAATAAGGGTGCGGCACGGGGGACAGGGACAGCACAGGGGCCATTTGAAGGCTGTGGACCATGATGAGAACTAAAAGCTGCTCCTGTCAGAGTGAGGAAGTGGGAGCGCAGGAAGGAGGAGAGGGGATCAAAAATAGAATTCTATCTTAGAGAAGAACATAAAGTTTTTATGCTTAGATGAACCATCAAAGACTGTTCTCCTCTAGCCGCCTCAATTTAGAGATAAATAAATAAAGCCCAGAAATCGTCAATGATTTGCTCAAGGTCACACAGAGAAGCTGGGACTAAAGCTCCCAGGCCTGTGCTCTTTCTACGAGTTGTCCTGTCCCCTCGGTGAGGAAAACTCTCAGAAGGGGAGAGTAACTTGCTGAAGTCACCCAGTCCCTCAGCAGCAATGTCGGGGTTGGGATTCTGAGGGCAGCGCTCTTTCCTCTGCCCCAGAGATCACGGAGGGGAAGCAGCTCTGAGGACCCGTGAGGGCAATGGCACCGTCAGGCCTGTGATGTAACCGACAGGGGGCCAACATACCGGTCATGAATAATGAAGAGCTTTAGGAACCTTGAGCCCAGGCTGTGGGGAACACGGCTAGCAGGCATGCCGGAAGTCCTCTAGCAAAACAACAGAGAAAAGGACTATGAGCCAGGCTCTCAAATCCTGCAGGAAGATGAGAGGGGGTCCCAGAGGTAGGAGAGGACATTGAAGGGAATGGGGACTGGGTGAAATAGGCAGATGATAGGGGCCACCTAGGAGCAGTCACTATTGTGAGACGGAAGAGGACAGTCTGGAAAGGTTGGTCTCTTGAGGAGGTATTGACAAAAGTAGCCATGGAGAGGAGTTAGAAATCACAGTGGGGGACAAGGTAGAATGCCTCATGACATAGAGGATGTGCTTAGAAGTTCCAACTAGGATAGTATTGAGAAAAGTGCCGTTGGTCCAGAAAGGAAGCAGAATGTGGGTAGAGGTGGCAGGGAATAGGGGTTTGAGGGTCGAGTGGTGATTTTTCTAATGCAGCTTTGAGGGAGGCAGAGTGCAGATGACTGTGCGTATGAACAGAGTGACAGGACTAAGCACTTACTATATGCCAGGTAAGGGGCTACGTGTCCGAGATCCCTCTGAGGCAGGTACAGTTATTATTCTCATTTTACAGATGAGGAAACTGAGGCACGGATTGAGGAGGTTAAGTAACTTCCCAACGTGACGTAGCTCACAAGTGGTAAAGCAGCAGGATTTGATCTCCATCTGGCTGCAGAGTCCAAGCTTGTGACTACATGTTTTACTTCATCCCAAAAAAGGGTCGGTACAAGAAGAGCTGAGGTGATGGTGACCCCCAGCCCCAAAGTGACAGGAGGATGCCAAGTTCCTCTACAGCTCACTTTCCTAGGACTTGAAAGAGATAATTTGGGTTTGCATCCCATTTCTGCCATGAGTAGTTTAGTGTTTTAGGATAAATTACTTCACCTTACGGAACTGATCTTTGCCTTATATGGAGATGCAGTAATGAAAGTAATAATCCAAGTACCAGTTTTAGCAGAGTAGCCAGAGTGTTCGTACTAAAACATAAATCACATCCTGTCATTGCTGTGCTCAAAACCTTCCAGTAACTTTCCGACTCATAATGAAAACTGATCTTTCCAATGACCTACAAGCCACACTGTCTGGTCTCTGACTTCATCTGTTGTTCCTGTCTTCCTTCCTAACTCTGCTCCAGCCACACTCTGGTCTTCTTGTTTTTCCTTAAATATACCAGGCACACTCTTTGCCTGGAATACTTTCTCACCTGCCCCCGTTCATTGATCAAATGTCCCAGAGAAGTCTTCTCTCCTCTGTGTAAAATCGTACTCTCGAGTCCCTTTCTCTACTGTTATCTACTGCTGTGTAACAAATCTCCGCCAAAACTTAGTGGCTTAAAATGTCAGCAATTGTCTTATTTCCCATGTCTCTGAGGGTCAGGAATTCTGGAAGGGCTCAGCTGGGAGGTTCTGGCATTAGAATTTCTCATGTGGTTACAGTCAGATGGTAGCCACCTCTGGAACAGTGCAGGGTTCAAGCAGCTGGGGTTGGCTGCATCTCACAAGTAGTCTCAGGGGCCCCTCCATGTGTTCTCTCCCTGTGGGCTGGTTTAAACTTCCTCGTAGCATGGTGGCCTCAGGGCAGTGGACTCTTTACACAGTGGCTGAAGGCTTCACAGGTGAGCATTCCAGCAAACAAAATGGGAGCTGTATTGTCTCCATTGACCTAGCTTTGGAATTCACATAGCATCACTTCCACATATTCTATTGGTTTGAAAAGTCATAAAATCCACCCCTCTCAACTGAAAAAGTGTCGAAGTCACATTTTAACCAGAACCTGCAGGATGGGAGATAACATGGCCAGGTATGAAAAACTCAACCTGCCTCACGTGCCTTACTGTCTCTGTAGCATTTGTCGTCCCCTTCTCACATACTATTAACCTACATATTTTCTGTGTCACTTGTCTTCTGCACTGAAATGTCAGCCTGTTTTGTTCACTGCTGTAGCCCCAGAGCCTACCTAACACAGAGCATGGCAGGTAGTGGTATTCAAGAAATGCATGTTGAGTAAATAAATTATGTCTTTTAATATTAACTATAGGTCTCTAAGTTACTAACTCTCCAAGTCTCTAACTAACTATTAATATAGCAGGTGAGGGCAGTGACACTCAGGAAGGTTTGGTAACCTATGCGGGATCACTCAGCTACACAGTGGAGCGCCATGATTGGAATGCATGCCTTGCTCTTCCCACCATTCCAAGCTGCTCATCTCACAGCTGCACCTCTGTGGACTCCCCTCCAGCCTCCACCCCCACCTCCACCCCTGCCCAGAGACACGCACTGCCACGGCCCACTAGCAGACCAAAATTCAATTTTTCCCCAGTTGGTTGCACTCAAGCTGAGAGCAGAGCAATTGCACTGTAAATCCCCTTACAGCAGATATTTCAGAGCACGTTCAGGAGTAACCATCACACTTGGCGTTTAGATCTTATTTCTGGTTTGCTGCGAAAAGGCAATTAAATAAAAGGTTAGGCAGCTTTTTAAACGGCCAACTCAAACTTTCGGCTTATTTTTGCCTTGCTGAATTTATAGGCATTTAACCAATATTTATCACTGTTTCCCTTAGGGAACCCTCAGATCTGTGATATTTGAAATAATAAAGCCTCTCTGTTGGCCCTTTAAAAGGTTCGTGGTAAAACTGTACCATTAACATTCACAGTCCCTCATGTGTGAGGCCTGATCGCGCTTATTTCCATATTCCTCGCTGCTTCTCCAACGAGGATTTCATGTAACAGTGTTCGAAGGCTAAAGACTTCAAAGCAGATTCTTTACTATTTTTATCTTGAAAAATATTCAATATTTGTATAATTAAAGTGAAGTCTTCCTAGAGAAAATGACAACTCAAATAATCTTAAATGTACCTTCAAGAAAAAAGCTGTCAAAATGACATTTAGTTCTAGAGTCACATTCTCTTAGGCCTTTGCTTCTCCTCCTGATTTCTTGTAGTCTTTGAAGGTTATGTCACGGCTGACTTCAAAACGCTTTTAAAATTATTATGGCCTCATTTAAATGTGAGTTCTGAGGGTGAGGGGCTCTATCTTTCCTTTGCTCTAGATTTTGTCTACTGCATCGTTACCAAGAATTTTAAACAAAACAAAAACCGAGCACAAACAAAATCTTCCTTGACCTGTTTTTCCCACTAGCTAACATCCTACTTATTTTTCATTCTTCCTTTGCGATAAAGGCTTTTAAACAGATCTTTATGCCCTCTGTCTCTGTTTTCTCATCTGCTAAATTATATGGCAAAGATTACTGAGCCTGCCAACCTAATTGGCCAATCCAAGGGAATTTTTCAAGTTCCCTTGTTAATTGCCTGCCTCCTGCCTTCCCGGGCTGGCCATCATGCTTCTCACTTGGCACCTGACTCAGTGTTCAAGATCCCTTCATTTAGGATGTCTGCGGAGTAGCTGGAGAGTTAATATCATAATTCATACTGCCTTGTACACAGGGCTTGCTAGGACATTAATGAGAAGAGGAGGAAGGTGGAAATAGTTCAGGCCAGGGCCAGGGAAATGGACTCTCTCTAGGTCTCAGGTCTGCAGGGGGAGCTCAGCTTAACATGTGGGGTCCAGAAGGGCCTAAAATCTTGTGCTAGACCTTAAACAACACAAGTTAGTGGGGTCCAATCCAGTGCTCAACAGGAATTTCCAGGCAATGGCTATATTCATTCAATGAGGATTTACTGGGTGTCAACTACATGCCGGGCATTGTGTTAGGCACAGGGACTACCAAGATAAGTGAGACATTGTAGCTTTCCTTAAGTTTCTCACTGGGTAAGTAGAGAGACAGGTGAACAGGCAAGTGCAAAAATATATGGTGTTTATAGTGGCCATGGAGATAAATATCATTAACTTTGTTTAAACACTTGTTCTTTCAAGGGTTTAATACAAGTTTGATTAGGTGTTATATAGGAAAAGTGTGGTATTAATTGCATTTTACAATTAGACACATGAATAAGTAAAATGCGTTAGTATTTTTTTTTATAAATAGCTATTAAGAACTACTACAAAACCTGGGAATTCTTAAAACCTTACCATGTAAAGGTAAAACCTTTTATTTTATGTTATTTTGTACATTTCCTTACTGATGCAAACACCACTGTTTTCATTTCTTAGTCTATTTAGACATCATACCCTCCCATTATCTCTTAATTACTTACTCTCATCTGTTAGTTCTCCTGTCTAGACTGAAACAAAAATGACAGAATGCAAAACTAGGAAGAGCAAATTTATGATGGGCAATACTCAGAGGAGAAAGGAAATAGTTGAGACACATATGATAAACCAAAAAAGCTAACGATTTACACTACAGCAACTTCTAGTCATACATTAAAAAAAATTAAGATTACAAGATGTATGTCTGAATAGGAAGAAATAAAAACTACAATAGGCAATTAAGAAAATAAGAAGAACTGAGAATTTTGAATTTTATGGGATGTTGTTAAAACTGTACTTAATGTCAAATTCATAATCTTGGATGTTTTCATTGTTTAAAAAGGCAGCATGGGCTTTAGGTTTAGCCAGACCTGGATTCAAATCCCAGTGCTGCCACTGACTAAATGGCCTTAAATGACTTAGCTTTTTTTCTGCATACGAGGTCTGTCCGGAAAGTATACAGGCCTGTAATATGAAAAATAGAGACATTTATTGAAGAAGATACAAGATACAAGAATGATTGTACATAGCACAATGATGCCTCAGTCCCTTTCAAATAAGCACGTTGGCACCTCACACAGTTCTCCCAGCATCTCTTAACCTGACTGACCCGCACAAGTTCAACGTTCTCGGGTGTTCTGCTTGTCGCAGGCCTTCCAGAACATGGATCACTTTCAACAGATTCTCGACCATCTTTGAAGCGTTCTTGTCACACTTTTATTTGTGCTGCACTCAGTGCATCGTCACCGAAAGCCTTCTGGATCATCCAGATAGTTTCCGTGGAGGAATGTTCAAGCTTAATGCACAATCTGATGCAGATTCGTTGCTCTACGGGCTCATTTTGAATGTGACAGCCACGCAGTACACGTGCTCACTCAGTGGTGTCTAGGCCCCACTGACTAGGACAGTGAAGTCACTGTTCACACATGCGCATCCCAGTCCACTCTCCTTGGCTGCCGGGTGACACTGATGTCTCGCAAACTGTTATGTTAACAACGGCTGGATACTTTCTGGACAGACCTCGTATGTGAGATGGAATAATGACAGTTTGCAGTGAGGAATAAATATATGAAAAGTGTCAAGGATAGTGTCCAGTATGGAATAGGTACTCAACAAGTAGGAGCTACTGTTGAAGATTTATTTAAGAGTTATACTTCATTACAACTATTTGATAATATTTAAAAAGCTAATGTACTTAAATATTCTTAATAATTTGAGAGCTTTGAAATGATCTAAATGGGTGGTACCTATCTTCATCTAAGAAATTCATCTTTGCTCACTTATTTTGACTTGATGTGAGAGCTTCTGGCAGTTTTTAATTAAGCCCTCACGGATTTCATGCCACTGGCTACATGATAAACAAATTATTTGCTAAAATAATATTCTTGCATCTTTTTTAGGAATTGTCTTCCTAGAAACAGTTGATACACAGAAATACACCAAATTTGTATGCCAAATCCGATCTGATTGGCAACCGTTTCAGATGTTTAAAAAAGATTTTAATTTAAGAAGGGCCCCATTTCGGTTATTTAGATTCTAAGAAGTGACTGCTTTGTTGGTTCTGATTTTCTGGCTTCTGGGAGAAGAAGAGATATGAATTCAATTAGCACCTTGGTGGTTTCTTTACCCTTCATTTCAATCCGGGAGATGCTTCATATGCACAGTGGTGTCAGGTCACATCAAAAGAAAGAGAAACTGTTTCTTGGTTTTTAATTTTCTACCAAAAAGGAAAGGCACCCATTTTGTTCCGCTCTAATTAGCCAGTGCATGACTTAGAGAGCAGGCAGATGCTTTGAAGGCGGCGTAACATAGGTCTTCATTAATCTCTGCACAGGACTTTTGCTTCTGCTGTGGCTGAAGGAAGTGGCTCAGAAAAACGAACAGTTTCCCAGAGCCCTAAACAACCTAAGCCAGGTGTTACAAAAAAACATATAAAGAAGGGGAGAAAACAGCATTTTCAAAATCTTCCACTTCCTTCTACATCAGAAATGCAAAGTTGATTATTTTAGTTGGAATTTAGAAATTTTAAAAAATTGTTTTAAAGTAAGTAACAAGCTTAATGATAAAGACAGTTACTGTGTAGGTGCTGGAATGACCCTAGTTTACCAGCCCCACTTCTGGAGGAAGCTAGAATGGGATGGTGTAGAATGGTCACTCTACCAACAGATCCTTGTTTTGCTAATATGTAAACTGAGGCCCACAATGGTAAACTATCTTAACCAGGATTAAAT
Organism: Lemur catta; assembly: GCF_020740605.2. Taxonomy (NCBI): domain Eukaryota; kingdom Metazoa; phylum Chordata; class Mammalia; order Primates; family Lemuridae; genus Lemur; species Lemur catta. The sequence continues at coordinate 12,882,596 of NC_059141.1, read as the reverse complement.
GACTAATTAATTTTCTGGTCCTTTTATTAAGCACTGAAATCTCAATCCAATAATAAATTTGTCCAACAAAAGGAGTTTCCGTAATGTACTGGTTCTAACTTGTGCTCTTCAAAGGGCCCACGTCCCCCACACACAGTTAGAGGGGACTTCTCCATCGTCACTACCAAGAGGACAGAGCCTAAAATGCCGTGAGTGGCGTTCTGCTGCCCCTGTCCCAGCAGTGGTAGTGTGCCTGAGTTTCAGTAAGGCCACCCAGGGCCTACATCTGCTCAGAGGTTTAATCCATGAAATTCAGTGAGCACCTACTTTGTATAACGTATGATAGAGGTTCAGAGATGAATAAAATTATGATTCCACCGTATCCTATAGGTCATCCCATTAGAAATTTTAGAAATGTGGGTTCCTTCAGGCCAGAAGTCACAAAATGCCTGCAGGGGCCCAGCTGACAACAGAAACGAGTGATTCTGGCTGGGTGTGAAACAATTATGGGCGGGTGGGTTTCCAGCTGGAGAGCGCCCGCCTGTGTTAAAGGGCAGCTGCTACTCGTTCCCAGCCAACTGCGCTCCCGTGCAGAAATGCAGGCCTGGTGTGGCCAGTTACTGAAGATTTCTCAGGGAAAGACAGAAATCTCCATTTTTGTGTAAAATCGCTCCAATTTCCAAAAGGACTGTAGAGGCTAAATGTTCTCAGATCAGGTTGCAGCCCATGTGCAGTGCAGTCATAGAGAGCAGTGTGCAATGCCCTTCACTATAATTCTCTTTCATCTTATTTCCTGCCTCCCTTTGACCTTTCTCCTGCCCCCACCCCGCTCCGACCCCAGCTGGGGTTCAGTGAACATCAGCAGAGCAGTACGGAGTGTCGACTGCGGGCGCATTGCAGACAACCTTGACATCCATTCCCCCCGGTAAGCACGTCACAGTAGATTTTTAATTTTAAACAAGGCAATATTTGCAATTTGCTTCTTTCAGGGAAGAGCTGTGTCAGTTTTGGTGAACACATTGAGAGAGTTGTGTGGTGTTGCGCAGTAAAGAATTCCGTTTTGAAGTGAGTGAAAAAAGCATCAGATGCCGCCTGAAAGTCGCTGCTTAAAGGGTTACATTAATATTAAAAACTGGGTTGAAAAAGGGACCGCACAGGCTGGCCATTAAAAGACCTGCGTATGACCTCTCCCTCTCTTTGAGAGATAATGTGAATTCTGGACAGTAGAGAGGAGTCTATCGTGTTTAAAACCGCACCGGCATCAGGAGCTGGAGGTTGGGAATATCAGCTGTGGGAAGTTCATTAGGAGCCGATGGGAGATGGGGAACAGGAGGGAAGATGGGCTTGCAGAACGACAATGTGGGGGTTCCCCACAAGCAGAAACTAGAAAAGTAGAATCGGCCGGCCATCTAAGGGCATGGGACCGAGGGCAGCATTACAGGCATTATTTAGAGCTGACTTTGGGGTGCAAACTAGGAAGGTAAATGAAATCAATAGGGGATTTCATTTGGGGAATAGCCAGGTGGGAAGGGATTGGGGTTATGATACAAATATGTGTAGATACAAGCAGTGTTACGAACACTGGAAAGTGGTTAACAACTGGCTCTCCTGGGGGCTTGGGGGACCCCCTGATTTGTAGAATGTGCTTGTGTCCATGGCATGTGTACTCCCACTGTGACCAGTTTTGAGCTAGCAATTTGAAGTCACTGAAAGCAGGGTGCACATTTGGTCCCCAGCAAGGTGGAAGGAGAGGAAGGTGAAATCAATAGGGTCAAAGAAAGCTCAAGATCTTGAGGTGCCTCACGGCTGAGGATGAGGAAGTCCAAGGAGTGGCTGTGCAGTGGTGACTGTAGCCGAGTGACCGCAGAGGCCATGAGGCTGAAGGGGTAAAAACAGAGGTTAGAAAGCCCCCACCCCAATCTCTGAGGGCGACCACAGAGGAAAGAGTGGAGGGTAGAGTTCAGGTCCAGAAGCCATAAACGCAAGTGTGACATTGTGCTTGAGGTCAGCACATGTCAGTGTGAGATGTCACGTGATGTGCTAGACCTTCATTCGTTGCCAATTATGGAAGACTTTCTGTGGCATGTTGCTGCATGGGTTTTAAAGATGTGTAAGACAACACTCCCATGATTTGGTAGGGTGGATGAGGCCTATTCACAGGTGCTACAGGGTGCCATGTGACTGTGACAGATAGGGTGTGCTGGAGATTAAAAGATGAAGCTGTTAATATTAATGATAGATTCCACTTATTTGAGCCCTTACTATGTGCCTAGCATTGTGCTAAGTGCTTTCCATGCATTCCATTTAATCTCCAGAACAATCCCTCTCACAGATGGGGAAATTGAGTCAGAAGGTTTAAATAACTTATCCAAGGTCACACAACTGACAAGTAGCAGAGCCCAGCCTGGAACTCAGGTCTTCCTACTGTCAAGGAGCCTGTTCCCCGACTCCTGGGCCGTGTCTCCTCCCCCAGGAGATAATGCACTGATGGAGAGGACGGATAGCGTGATAGGAGATTTGGAGTTTCTTATAAAAATATTATTCAGCTTGCATATTCCTAAAGAGTCAATTCATGTGAAAAAAAAAGATTCCCTTGTGCTCGCATGTGACATGTATTTTTAGGATCTGCTGTTAGCAAGTGTATTTTTGTGTGACTGAGTGGGAGAGTGGGAAAGTTTTGCAGAGCTGTTGAAACCAGAATGCGGGGGGCCACAGCAGAGACTGAAAAATCTCTGCCATCGAAGGTCTTGGAAAAACCACAAAGAGACGTGTTCTCAATTTATTATCCTATGTACATCCCCAAATGAATGACTAGTTAAAGGTATTGTTAAAGCATTTTAAATGACCCACTTCCAGCAGCGAACAAAATCACTTGCTGTGCCAAGCCAACTGGCGTTTCTGAGATGATAAAACCACAAAGTGAGGAAAACGTTAAAACTACTAAAGCAAAAATGATACACAATAATGGAGAAAGAGAAAAATTGGGCTTTATTGTCTGCCTAGGCAGATGGCCGACCACTAGGTGGGCCTCAGTGTATCGTCCAGAGTAATTGGTTGCTGGGGTTTTTCTGGCAAGGAACATGCAGACCTCAGCTTGGTTCACAAGATCCTGGCTCATTCTTTCCCAGTTTCTCTCTCTGGCTCCTCTCCATGACTAGATCTGATAGTTGATCCAATCAGGCCACTGAAAACAGAAAGCTACCTTTACCTTAGAGTGCTTTTCTGGAAATAAGGATGTGACAAGTAATTAAGGGCCGGATTTCCTAGCCATCTTTCTCTCCTGCAAGTACAATTATCTGCAGATATAAAATTGCCTGCTTTGATAATTACACCCTCCAAATGAGGGGCAAGTGGCTAATTATGCCCACATGTGGCCGATTGCACTCTCCATTAGCCAATTATGTGCACAATTATTTGTGCACATGAATAATTGCACTTATGGAAAATATCGGCCCTCCTTTCAAATCCCCCTGCTTGGAGTGGCTAATGGAGTAATTGTCATACTGGAAATGTACTTGGTTGGAAGTGAAAGAGTATCAGATACCAGGGAACGTGTGAGTGACCAGGGCTTGCAGATGTGCACTGCAGCAAATGGCCTTAGGAACCAACGAGAGCAGGAAAGACCAGAGGATGGAACAGGGCCAGCCTGTGAGTTAGGAGGCCTGTTTCTGAGGTTGCCTGGGTGGCTCATGTGCAGTGACCTTGGGCAGTCATTAACCTTCCTTCAGGTCTACTGGTTCTGCATACACAATGAGAATGATAGTAACACCCAATTCCCAGCACTATTGTGGGATGGATCAGACCATTCAAAATGATTTACAATCTTCTTGGGCAAAAGCATTACATAAATATGAGGCATTATCATGTTGGTTGGCACATTCTCAATTGTGAAGGAAGGGTAATGACCCTTCATAGTAAAGCAGGACCACTGGTTTGGAGGGAAGGGAGGTTTGAGAAGGACAGGAAGCTTATTGCTCTAGCACTGGTGTTTATGCTGATGAGATACCAGAAAATGACATCGGGTCATACAGAATTCATTTATTCATTCAACAAACATCTATCAACTCTTACACTGTCCCAGGTATTTGGAAAAATGATGAAAGACTCAGCCCCGCCTTAGGAGGTCACTGGCACACTGGCCTGGGCCACCGTCCAGTGGGTCAAACTTTTACTCTGACCTGCTCCGATTAGTAAGTGAAGAGAAATTTTACCTGCCATTTACGAAATCGGGCACAGATTTTCACAGTTTGATTGCCAGGTAAATTCGATAACGGTGAATCTTGTGGGTTTTTGTTACTTTTATTAACCTAAGAACCGTGGTTTTAATGACAATGCTAACAGGTGGTGTATGTCACAGTGTCGGGGTAAGTCCACGAGGCATCATTGCTGCAGTAATCATTGCCTCACTGTTCCTGCCTGGACTACGGCGGCAGCACCCAGCAAGGCACTTTGCTTCGGCTTTTCTCCTCTAATACATTCTCCATGATCTGGCCCTTATTTTCCTTCTAGCTTGACCACTTGACTCTCTGACATACAGTGGAAAGAGGCTCTCTACCTCATCTGGTAAGGACAGGTTTCTCAGAGGCAGGAATGCTAAGTTAGTCTTGAGAGATGAGGCGGTGTTTGCTATGTGAATGGGACATGGGGACTGGGGCCGTGTTGCAGGAAGCCAAGGTATAAACAGCCTGGTGTAGGTTAAGAGTGTGGGCTCTGAAACCAGACTCTGCCTGGGATTGAATTCTGGCTGTGTGATGTTGGGCTAGCTACTTAACTTCTCTGTGCTTTTGTTCACTCTTCCATAAAATGAGGATTGTCATAAACCCACCTCATAAAATTGTTGCAAGAGTCAAATTAGTAAATATAAAAATAGAAGCATTTGGAATTATGACTAGCACAGAATAAACACTGTCTATTTATGCTGCCATTATTTTTATTACTTGACTAAAAATACAAAAGAAAGTCCATCCAAGAAAAGCGGTTCGAGTGGTTCTCAAACTTTAGCATGTCTGCACATGGGAAACTTACCAAAGACAGCAAATGCCTTGGTGCCATCTTCAGAGATTCTCTTTCACTAGGTTGGGCTAGAGCCCAGGAATTGCACCTTAAAGAAGCACGCACCCCCCTCCCGCCCCAATGATTGTATGCAGGTGATCTGAGGACCACACGTTGAGAGACACAATCACGTAAGAACGGCTCTAACTGCCTCTCATTTCTTACCTGGCATACCTAATACCAGAGAAGAAGGTTGTTCTAAGGTCTTTTGTAGAAGATCTTTTGCTGTCATTGCTGCTTATTTCAGTCAGGGCAGTGAGAGACCCGAGTGCTGCAGCCATCTGCCCTGGAACAGGGCTGTGTTTACACCGCCATGGTCAGATGTGGATCTGTTAGGCACACTTCCTCCTCTAACTCTTCTGTATTCTTAGGACACAAAATTTTTTTAAGTTAATATTTTTATAAGGTGAAATCTCATTTCTCCAATTCTATAAATAATCATCAGGATCTGCACTTAGGGGAACAAGGTGCCAAAGCCAAATGATCCCAGCTCCAGGCAATTCACAGCAATGAAATGGAGTTGGACTTTGACCGTGGTGCAAACATGTCGATCTGTTGCTGGATGCTCTGTGTTTTCCAAAAAAAAATTGATTCTGCCTGCTGTGCTCCAGTGCTTCAGGGAAGTGGTTCTTCACAATGCTGGTTGTTTGGCCCAGCTTTCTCAAATAGAAAGATTCTAATAGTCACAAAAACAAAAGCTGCTTCTGGGTTTAAAATGGACCCAGTGCACGCAATGGTTATTACACACCTTTCTCCTTAGGTGATGAGTGGGTGGGTGGCCTTGTGTATTTCATAACATCCCCTGGGTCCAGATGCTAAAGCAATTGCTGAAAAGATACCATGCATTCTGGACACTTTCTGAAATATTTTATTGGCATAAAAAGAAATACGGATCATCTATAATAAAATTTATTCTACTTTTATACTACCAAGAAAAGCAATTTGCTTTCTTCAGATCTATTTCCTGAATCTTCATGAAGACAAATTCCCCTAAATACCCACCAACATTATGATGTGTGCCAGCTTTGTAATGTGTTCACACAGATCTCATAAACTCTCAGGAATAGCAGGGATTGTAAGGTCACCTGCTCACTCCCCACAGGAGGCCTGAATCCCCTACACTACAGTCCTGAGAACGGCCTCTGACTCTGCCGGAGGGCGGGTGTAGCTGCCAGCCGGGGAGGGCTCTGTCCTCACCCCTGGTCTAGTCAACATGGTTATCCCTAGCTTTCAGATGAGAACACTGGTGGATGCTTATTTGAAAAGAGCTCCTCAGGCTGGAGGGAGGGACTGGATCTAGCAAGATAAAGTGTAATAAGGATAATCGTGAAGCCAAACTCTGGGCCCAAAGCCTCCAGCATTGCGCTTGTGAGAACAGTGATGAGCTTTGGCTGATGGGAACTTCTCTGCCTGCTAAAGCAGCCCATTGCATTTGGATGGCTCTGACTATTGGCAGGTTCTTCTCCACATGGCATTAAGGTACCTTTGGTCTATTCCTGTCGCTGTCTGGGGAGGGGGTAGGGTTGTATGTCCTGGCTCCTCCTACCTTAGGTCCTCCCTCCCTCCTCCTGACTATATATTCCTGCCACGCTGGCCTTGTCTCTGGTCCTGCCTCCAAGCCCTACACCTGCCATCCGTCCCTGTCTCTCAGAGACACACACAGCTCTTCACAAAGCTGCTGCTTTCCGCCTTTCTGAACTCAAACGTCGTCCTCTCACCCGGCCTCAAGTGGGCACTCCTGTTAACTCTTACTCTTTGTACTCTGTTAATTGCCTTCGTAGCACACACCATGATTTATATTTATTTTAGTTTCTCAGTTGTACTATTTATTTGTTCACTCTCTCTCTCTCCATATTTTCCCTGTTCACCCTAAGTTTTTATAAGCCAGTAATTTAAACTCAGTTAAATATTAATGTTTACTGGCCAGGTTCTTCCAGATAATTGTATGTAATTTTTGGTCCATCCTGAGTTGATAAATGTATTTTCGTTGTATTACGGTATGAAGAGAACAAGAGGACTTGTTCGCCTATTCTTGCCTATTGGAGTATCTCCATGATTCAAAGTAGATATTTTGGGAGCCCAGCATGTGCTGTGATTAGGCAGTGTCATCTTCCTAAATAGCCAACTCTTCCGGCCCACTTTCTCAGCGTGGGTGTGTCAGGCCACAGGTGCTGTTTAGACTGTGTGGTCTCTGAATCTGTGGCTCTCCAGAGTTGGCAACGTGGATTAGGATTCACCTGATTTACCCATTCATCATCGGTGCCATTGCACAGAAGTAGTCAGTCCGTCCCGACCTGGTCATTTGGCCGGAGCTGTCGGAGCTGGGGGTATGCGTTGCCGCTGCTGTGAACTGCTTTCGCCAAGGCGGCCAAGTAGCCATCAGACAGTGTTAATGATGGTTGATTTAGGTTTGGACGGAGCAGTCCCTTGGGCCTCTTACTGTGCTGCATCATCCTCTCTGGAAAATGCTCTTCAAGTAACTGCCGAGCAGACTGAGGAAGTGAAATGCTCACAGAGGAAAACGACCCAGAAAGTCTGACTTATCAGAACACAGTGTTTAGATGTGTAACTGGATTGCGAAAGGATGTTTAAATTTTCTATATTCATTGCAAGGAACACTTATGTATTCCATCCCTCCCCCCTCCCACCTACCTGTCTCTTTGTCTGTCTCCTCTCTCCCCACGTGCCTGTGAGGGCGTGTATACACACACACACACACACACACACACACACACACACACACACACACACACACACACACACACACACACACACCCCTATTCATTGCTAACAGTAATAGAGTTGCTTCTTTACCTCTCAGAAAGAAGCCTCAGTCTAAGGAATCCGTGCTGACTAGCCTTGCTCTTAATCATGGAGACAATGCTTTATGCCTTTATCTTTGCACAGCTGAAAGGCATGGCAGAAGCAGTCCTATAAACGAAATAAAATAGAAAGGTTCCTGCCAAGGCTTGGCAAATCTGCAGTCTCCTATCCCTCCCCCCCCACTCACAGCTTCTAAAAGAGAGACAGAGCTGTCATCCCAGAGGCCAGGCGTTGGGCAACTGCGGGCAGAGCTACTCAGGGGGAAGACGAGCGAAGAAATGTAAGTGGAGGTCATGCTGGCTACACTGATGGTGAAATAAAGGATCTACCCCTCTAGCGACGGCCCTACCCCTTTGGTAACCTCTTCTGAAATTAAACTTGGCAGAAGCTCAAAAGGACCTATTGCAGGTATTAGAGGAAATTCCTCAGGTTGAGTCATTTATGTCTGCGTAGACACGTGAGAATGTGCCCTGGCCACGCTGGTCAGCATTCTTGCTCTTGCCAACGGTGATGGGAAGGGTTGCAGGTCATAGCTATGCTCCCAGAATTATAATGGAAAGTAGCATCTCCTGCCTGTTTACAATGCACCAAAGGCAGTGCTACGTGCTTTACTGTGCGATGACATCTAGTGCTCACAGTTACCAGATGGGAGGAGTGGGCATGAAGCAAAAAGCAATAAGAACAAACTGGATTAACTACTCTCTTTGGGCCCCTGCAAACACAGTAACATGTATTCTCAACTTTAAATCCTACATATTGCTAGAAATCCTATCTATTCCCGAGGTATTCATTGCAGAACGAAGGCATATAAAGTACTAATGATGTAACAGAGTGCTAGTTAAGACAGTGACCAAACGCAGTGCTCATTGAAGGCCAGACTGACAACTCCAGCTTCTTCACCATTGTGGAGTGACAACTGCCTGTCACTGGAGCAAACCTTCTGGTTCAAGGAAAAGCCAAGTAGGTGGCTTCTCTTTGTTATATACATGTTGGATGATCAGGCCTCAGGAAAAGTGTAAAGAGAGACCTTCGTGGTTTTTTGGGACTAAGAAAGCTGCTTCATTCTTTGGGTGAGGGTGGCCAGGTAAAAGCGGTCCAGGTAAAGGAGGCATGGTGCATCTGGTTCTGCAAGATGGGAGATGCTGAAATGAGATCCACCCTGGGAGCTTGCATACCCCTGACTCTGTACATGGCCTGCAAGATCCAATTACTAAACAGCTGGAACCTTGGGAACATGTGCAGCACATCCTTGGCTAAGGTTAGCCCTGACATAGAGGGTTCTTCTTTATGGAGAATGATTGCACTTGTGCCTTCATCTAGGCTAGAAAAGACATGATCAGACTCGTAAAAAAAAAAAAAATCAGGAAAGGGCCTGTGACATCTTGCTGAGGTAGTGGCCCTCTCTGGAATGTTGGTGGGGGAAGAAGGGGAAGAGGGAGGAGTGCCTGCTTCAGGTGACCATTCAGGAACTCAGGCTGATAGGAAACCTGCATTTTTAACCTTTGGTTTTCAAGGTCACTTCAGTCATGGAACCCTCTGTAGCCCCCGGGAAGGAGAAGATGGGTTTGGATGAGCATACGTGGGGATTGTTATGGGCCAGACTTGAGACACATATAGACCATTTCTGGTCATACCTAGCTGGAACAGAGGCCAGAAAATGTAATCTAAGGAAGGCAGCTTTTGTGGACAGCTAGGAGGCTCTGCCATCTAGGACACATGGGCTCTCAAGCAATTAATTTGGAAAAATATAATCAAGAATATTGATAAGTAACATTTATTCAACATTTACTGTATACCAGGCAGTGCTCTAAGTGTTTTTTATGAATTAACTCATTTAATCCTAACGATAGTCCTACAAAATGCTATTATTATCATTCTCCATTTTGTAGATAAGGAAACTGAATAACAGAGAGGTCAAATGGAGAAATGGCCATATTAGCATGCTCAGTTTTTGAAGCAGTTCCTATAATTTTTGAAGCAATTCCTATAGCAATCTGGTGTGGGAAATGCTCTAACAAGGTGTGCATGAGGGGCTCAGGGGCTGAGTCTGAGCTGGACAGTTGGGGTTGGATGGATGAATGGCTTGAGCTTAAGGGAAAGTTTGACAGAGAAGCTGATATGTGGCAACTTTTGTGGGGCCTTGAGGGATGAGAGGGAGGGAAGAAGGCAGAGGAAACTGTACCACAACAGAGAGTCTGAAGATAGTACAGCATGTTCAGGATGTTAAAGGATAGATTTTTTTAAAAGGCAAAATTACAACATCATGCAAATATAAATGGAACACAAGTCAAAGATCTTATTTATTAATTAATGAAGGAACCAGTAAGATGTTACAACTGGTTCAAAGGAAAATTCAAAGAATTCCACATATATAAGCAATAAGGAATGCTGAAATGAGTTTGCAAATAGATGCAAAACTGATTTATCCTCAATTACATTCCACATGACATGATTCAATTGCATTTCCATAGAAGGAATTGTTTGCATCATTAACAATTTTCCACAGCTAACAGAGTTGTAAAATAGCTCACAGACAATGAAAGGCAGAGATAACCCCAGAAGGGTGTGGTTGACAGGGTACCCAGGATTTTTTTTTCTCATTTCAAAGTCTTTCATGATTTTTCCTGATAAGGGGTGTTAAGGATCCTGTATGACAGGAGCTGAGACTGGAAAGATGATTGGGGCCAGGTTTTAAGTGGTAATAAATGCCATGCAAAGGTACATGGACACTATTCAACATGTCAATGAATCTCAAATTATTAGTAGAGTATATAACAAACACCTGTAGAACTTGTTATAAATTCAAATTCTCAGGCCCAACTCCTCAAGGCTCCGATACAGTTGACTTGGAATGAAGCCTGAAAATCTGCAATTGTACAAAAAGCAACCCAGTGGGAGATGGATGGTCTTAAAAGATTACAAAACAATAGCAACAATACTAATATTTGAGTGCTTATGATGGGCCGGAGGAATGCACTAAAGCATGTGGCATAGAAACAACGTGATGGAAGCCTGTACCAGTCAGTATTAGTGGGATAAAAAGAGAGGCCAGAATTAAGAGAGATTTTCACCAAAGCCTGAAAACTCAGCCTCCTTCTCTCAAATTCGGACTTAATGCAACACCTACTGATGTGCTTCCAGGCTCTTCCAGGCCTCCAGGGACTAGCCTAGGCTCCTAACAAGTAGAGAGACTTCCCAGCCTGGACTTTGGAACTCCTCGAATGTTACTCAGGCTTCCTAGTAACTGTGGAGATCCGAACAATAAGACAATTCCAAGTTCCTCAACTCATAAAGCTACTCATCATTTAGATGGGGTAGGGCACCTGAAATAGAATGAGCATCACTATTTCCAGTCATCCATGAAATGAACATTCTGCGGAGATACAGTAAGTTGATGTACCACCCCTGAACAGGGTGAAATGAATACTCACCAGGAATACTTGGTATTTTAAAAGGAAGGCAAAGGGAGGAATAGTGAATAGTGGGGGGGGGGGTTTAAAAACTTTAAATAGATTTTTCCCCAATCATATATTGCAATTAAAGATAATTAAATTATCATTTTAATTGAGTAAGCACTCATGGCGCCCTTATTATTTGAAAATGAATTGCCTCTTGTTGGTGTGCAAATATGATACATTAAACTTAAACTATGTTTATAAAATATCAACTATCAGAAGCTGTAATAGGTTCTCCCTGGTCAGATTTGATAAGCCATAAAGAGCAAATAGCCACTCAAACTTTTCCATGGTCCTAGGAAAGAGAAATGCGTAATTCAAAACAATCATTTAATTTTACTCAAGAATTTGACTCCTCCCTCTCCTAACCTTTTACTTGGGCAGTTATCACGTAGCCCGGCTGGTTGGTGTGAGTCTCACTGTTTGTGTTCGTTGTTTCTCTGACCCTCAGTGCAGAGACTTTGTATCTGTTAACAAGAGGTTATGTAATCGTGACGATCCAGAGCTGGGATTCCCAAGGCCTAGATTCCGATTCTCTCTGTAAATGACCTTCAGCAAGACACCTAAGGTCTGTGCAGAAGTGCACAGATCTCTAAGACAGAGTTGATAATTCCGTCTCTATCTTGAGCCCACACCGAGAAGAAAAGATTACATGACTGCAGTTATTTGAGAGCCTCATGGAAAGATGTCTTATAAATATTATAATTAATGTTATCATTAAGTATTATTTCAATGCAGATCTTCCAAGTAGAAATATCCACTGAGTAAGAAGTCAGTTTTCCCTGAAGTAAAATTAAAATTTGAAAATGCAAGTTTTGGGAGATTATTTTGCGAACTTATTTTGCAATAAATGATTCCAGAGGTTCCACGACACACATATAATTGTGTTTTCCTACATGGACCATTTGCAACAAAATTTGACTTAAAATGTTTATCTCTGGGTATGACTAGAACCTTAATAATAAACCCCAAGGAGAGGTTTCTAAAATTTTTCATCTAATGATTTTCATGACCATTAAATTTTCTATATAATATCAATCCATACAAAAGCTCAGAGCCACCACATTATGTCAATTGATTAAATGGAAATATGTATATTTACACATATATACATGTTACTGTCTTTTGTCTGGTTAGTTTATCTAATTTTATTTTTTTAGAGACAGGGTCTTGCTCTGTTGCCCAGGCTGGAGTGCAGTGGCCTAATCATAGCTCACTATAACTATGAACTCCTGGGCTCACGTGATTCTCCTGTCTCAGCCTCCCGAGTAACTGGGACTACAGACACAGGAGTGCCACCATGCCTGACTAATTTTCTTTTTTTTGAGACAGGGTCTCACTCTGTTGTCCAGGCTGGTCTTGAACTCCTGGCCTCAAGAAATCCTCCCACCTTGGCCTCCCAAAGTGCTGGAATTACAGGCATGAGCCCCTACACTTGGCCTTGTCTGGTTAGTGTAGAAGTTAGAATAAACTATTTCAATGTGCTGTAGTGGACAGAGTACAGGACTAGGAGTCAGGACACCTGGGTTCCCAGGAAGCAGTATAGGTTGCATGGTACAGCTCAAGGCTATTCAAAGTGTGGCACCCAGACTAGCATCATGGCTATCTCCAGGGAGCTTGTTGGAAATGCAGATCCTTGAGCCTGACCCTAAACTCACTAAATCAGAATCCCTAGGTGTGAAGCCCTGAGATCTTTATTTTAGCATGCTCTCCTGTGATTGTGGTGTGCAGTGGAGTTTGAGAAGCATTGTATAGCTGATCCTTACTTAGACTTATAAGCGATGTGGTCTTGAACAAATCACATAATCTCACTGAGTTTAGTTTCCTCACGTTTAAAATAGGCCCAATAATATCTACTTCATTGGGATTGCTGTGAGGATCAGGCAAGATGTCAATGTCTCTGGTCTATAGTTGACATTCCATAAATGGTAGTTGCCTTGATTCTCTGCTCTGCCACATGATAGCCAGTTAGCCATCAGCAAGTAATTTAGCTGTTTTCAGTTTAGTTTCTTCATCTGTAAAATGAGGAAAATATCTGTTGTATTCTATTTATGAGGTGGTTATAAAAACCAGTTGAAATAATGTGCATGAAAGCTCTTTGTACGCTATGCAAGGACTTCACACATCTAAGGGATTAATGAGACCAGCTTGGTGGTTTTGAGCATGGAGTGAGTAGTAAGATTGACCCTGTTTTATTATCACGTGGAAACTAAAGAATATGCATATTTGAAACAGAAGTATCACCTGGGGAAGGTATTTGCTCATCCAAAGCTGTCCGTAAAGGTTGCTCCTCCGGTGTGTGCTGGAACCAGCTGGCCCAGCTCCTGAGGGCCAATTGTTAAATTTTTAGGAATTTCGTGAGCTGGCTGTTTAAAATAGTCATTATTTGAAATTAAATCATATTAAAAAATATAAAATAAAATAAAAAGAAAGGTACTAATGACTATATTCCTCACTTCCTAATTATTTTACTATCTATGCCTTGGGATTATTTACATTGGCTGTACCCATAGGGTGGCAATACTATATAATGGTGCGCTTCTCTTCATCATTCTACATGGCCTGATGTTGGGTTAGTAGCTTGAAACTGGCCACGGTGGAAGTGTGGGTATTTGCACCATGAAGATTGTCCAAGGCTACAAATCCAGGCTTTTTTCTTTTTCCTGCTGGAGAGCTGTCTGCTAAAATTTTACCACTGGTCTTCCCTTTGTCCATTTACCACAGGTTCTGACTCTAGACTTAGACACCTGGATGTGTCAGCATGCTGCTAATAGAGCCATTTTTTTAGGAAGGACCCTATTACCCAAGCTCACAGCCTGATACATACAATCAGAATATCAATTTATTAATTTACATTGAGGAGAGTTGCCCCAGGGCATTCTCCAAGGGAAGGCAAAGAAAGCTTAGGTATATATTTTGAATTTTTAATGACATTAGGCTAAGGTGACACAGAATATCCATTTCCGCAACTGAGATACCAGCTGCCTTAAGAAAGGGACAGGCAAGTCCTTGGGCAGGGCCTTAGATGGTCACTGTCCATCTTCCTCAGAGACTCTCCTATCCTGGCATGACTGTGGGTGACTCTCCCCTTCCACCCTCCTGATGGGCTTATCCCTTCCTGACACATGGCAAAGCCTCCAATCAGGTTGGGTAGCTAGTCTTTATCTTTAAGTCAGTATATTTCAAAAATAAGTTCATGGACCATAGGCATCAGGATCATTTGGATATATCTTAAAAATGCAGTTGCTGAGGTCTTTCCCAGATGTACTAAATCACAATCTTTGCTGTTGGGGCCCAGGATTCTGTATTTTCAACATATTACTCGGTGATTTCTATACACACTGTGGTGTGAGTACTACTACTCAAAGCTTTGTACTCCACTCCGTACAGAAAATATTGGCTTCTGGATTTAACTCCCAAAGCACTTGTGTTAGGTTCCTGAGGGCATTGCATTGTAGTCCCCCTATACCACGCAAACATTAGTCACAAGGTATATTAGGAACTGAATGTTTGTGTGCCCCCAAAATTCACGTGTTGAAATCTGAACCCCCAGTATGATGGTATTAGGAGATGAGGGCTTCCGGAAGTAATCAGGTGGTGACGGTAGAGCCCTGGTGAATGGGACTAGCGCCCTTAGAAAGGGACCCAGAGAGCTCTCTCACTCTCTTTCCATCACTCGAAGTTGCAATGAGGTCAGCAGTCTGCAGTCTGGAAGAGGACCTTCACCTAACCTGACTGTGCTGGCCCCTGATCTCAGACTTCCAGCCTCCGGAACTGTGAGACAATCAATCTCTGCTGTTTCTAAGGCACCCAGGCTATGGTGCTTTGTCACTTTGGTCCGAACTAACACAAGGGAGACTGTGCCAGTGTGGCTATGTGGCTATATTAGCACAAATTTACCCTTATTTAGGAAAACTAAGTTCTAATCCTGACTTCAGACTAGTAGCCACATTTTCAGTCTTTTTCATGAGTGTCCCATCCCTTATCATTACCCCCGGTGACAGAAACAAAGACATGAGAATTGAATTTGCTTTCCATGAAATCTCAATCTTTGTGAATTGAAGTGCAAAGATTTGCTATCATCTCTAAGAAGCAAAAGGAATAAACTTTGTGAGCTAAGACTGGCACATTATCAGAGAGAGAATCATTCTATCTCAGTGGGTCTTAACTAGGAGTGAATTTGACTCCAGAGAACAGTTGGCAATGTCCGGAGGCATTTTTATTTGTTACAACTGGGGATTGGGTG
Organism: Lemur catta; assembly: GCF_020740605.2. NCBI lineage: Eukaryota > Metazoa > Chordata > Mammalia > Primates > Lemuridae > Lemur > Lemur catta. The sequence continues at coordinate 12,867,041 of NC_059141.1, read as the reverse complement.
GGTGGGTAGCTACTGGTAGAGACCAGAGATGTTGCTGTTAAACATCCTACAAAGCACAGGACAGTCTCCCATAACAATGAATTATCTGGCCCAAAATATCAATAGTGCCAAAGTTGAGAAACTCTGTTCTAACTTCCTTTTCCCTTTTACATTCTAGTCAATTGTTGTTCTTTCAACATTAGGATTCATCTAGCAGCTTCTTGCCCCAGCAGTTTGTGGAGAATTTTTAAAGGGCTGAATCATTTTAATGTCACAAGAAAATAATAAATTCACATGAGAAGATGGGCCATTTTGTTTAATGATGTTTTGCCTTTCACATAGCCAGAGCTCAATAAAATATTTTTAATTAAATGGTGAGTAGATTAAAACATTAATTTCCCATGTGTTTTAATAAATAACAGGAAGATGGCTTTATATACGCATATAAATAACTTGTTCTTGTATTTGTCTTGAGTGGATCATCAAACACAACTACATTCTTTTTCCTTTGAATGGATCTAATAATAATGCTCTTTAAAAAAGAAAGTAAAGTGGGTATTATTTGCTGAGAATGTAATGCTAATAAAAGCCAGCCCTGAATCCAACCCCCAAATCTATTTAAAGAATTCAAAGAATGTCAGAAAAGCATGTGACTTCAAGGTTAATGTGTAAGATTTACAGAAACTTGAAAAATCACTATGACTAAAAAGAAAGTATGAGCTCCCTGCATGCCTTTAAATTAGAATGACAGCCCAAACCGGTGAATTATAAAAACAGCTAATATAACAGGTTTCCGTGTTTGCTTCCTGCTCCAACTTGCATTTAATCAATAATCCTTAAAGAGAAATAATGGAGGGGAAGCTCTGAAACAAATTTGCTTTTGTTGCACACACCCAGCTCAAATGCCAAGTTTTCTATCTGTAAATTGGGCGCTTCAATAGTTTAATAGCCACAAAGAGATGGGAATAGAGACAGGTACAACCCCAGACTCAGTCCACTTGTAGAGAGTGACGACAGTGGTGTGCAGTCTGGGAGACCAGTCAAAGGGGGTAAAAGAAGCACTAGATAAAGGATCCTCTTCATTGTCGTAACATAGAATCATGGACTTGTAGTTTACAGGTGATACCATTAGAAATTTCAAAACCCGATTTCATTAGTTTTTAGCTGGGAAAATAGTGGCCAGAGAGACCAAATAACCTGTTACAGAGCACAGAGCACAGAGCACAGAGCACACTAGGATGCAAACTCCTTAGTTTAGCACACAAGGCCTTTGATCTCCTGTGTCAGAATGAACTAGTATTTTCCAGGGCACTCTTTTTGACTGTCTAGCATGTTTGCCACTGTGACTAGTTTTGAAGTTGTTTAAATATCTTTCCCTTTCACTGTATCATAATCTCCTCCTTCATCTTCAATCTCCAGTGCCTTGAACTCAACAGATGTTGGTCGAATGAAACTGAATTAATTGAACTCAGGTTTTCGATCACAGCCTGTGTGCTTTCAAATTGCCAACTTACTGGAACCAGTATAGCATGTGATTTGTCTTTAATTTTTCTTTTTAACTCATATGCATTCTCTACATATAGATGCTCCATAAATGTTTTTAAAATCTTATACAATGCTACATATGGACTCTTGTGATGAGATTTCTTAAGTATATCAAGATAATCTCTGCACATCAAATTGTTTTGAATTTTAACACCTAACTGGGTAAGGCTTGGGGACATATAAGAAAATTTTTCTTTTGTTCTCTTTTAAATAACTTTTTCTTGTTATAATAGTAATTCATGCTCATTTTAGGAAATGGTAGATAAACAAAGGAATAAAATAGAAGTTACCCATGATTGTATCATACAGTCTGATTTTTTTTTTTTTAACCCTGAAGAAAGAGGCCTAGGAATACAGTGTAGCACTGCAGGTTAAAGTTTGGAGAAGCATAGTTGACTTAAGAAATTATCTAGCTTGACATTTTCTTGATGGGGTAATTTGGCAGATGACCTAAGCAAGAGAATAAGTGACTTGTCAATCTCACACAGCTAGTAGGGGCCTGGGTGGATATTGGAACCAAATTTCTAGTCTCCATCAAAGAGTCAAGGGGGAAGTGCTAAAATCTAACAATATCCCTCTGGATGGGCATTTATTTTATTACTACAATAAGCCACGCTGTGAGTCATAAGGGGCATTTCATTCTTCTAATATGTCTCTACTGTATTTAGAATCTGATAAAGCCCCTATTAGAATTCATCTCTTTAAGAATAAAAGGAGCTGAGGAACTAAAGAGAGGGTTGGAATAATCCATTAATTATATCCGTTAAGCTTCAGTTACAGCTAATAAGGAATATCACATGACCATGGTGTGTGCTTGTTCTGAACAATAACGAACATGAGGAAAGATAAGATTCAGGACCAAAATGTCCTTCAACACTACGTTGGTGGTGATGAAAGTCATTAAAAGAAAAATTGATTGAGGTATTTTAGTAAACAAAAGAACTTGCTACTTACCCATCAGGTAGTGTATTGTTAATGTCGTGCTGTTCAGCCTTCTGGAAGGAAATGTTTCTTCATGCTTCTCTCTTTAGCCTAATTCTTATCCTGTCACTTTTCAGGCAAAATAATAATAATAAAAAAAGATTGAAAACGATGGTCCTATTTTATTTGCTTCAAAAGAAACAGGCTGTTACATTGTGCTTGGAACAGTTTACGCTTGGCCTTGATGTAAGCGTGAAAGGAAGACCGTGTAATTGACCAGGCAGTCTCTTAGGTAGCAGCAAATATAGTGTTAAGAAAATGAACAGGCATGAAAACCATGGCTATTGGATAAAAGTAAATAATTTTGCAGCTAATACGTTCTCAGCATATTTTCTTTGATACTGACTTGCTTGATTTGACAATAGCAGAGCCATAGTAGCTTATAGGCATTGCCTTTCTTATATATTTCTTTTACATTATTGAATTTATCATCACATTTGTATTACTTTTGGGTTATATTGGGGGCCTATAACATTTATTAAAATTTGGAGCATCAAATACCTGACATATAGCTGCATTGTTTGAAGTCTTAGGGCTGAACTGGAACAATCTTGTGAACATTGATATAAGATGTTAAAATGGAAGTTTTGTCTAAGACTGAAGATGATAAAAATATTATATTCCAAGATGAATGTCAGACCACCATACAGGATTTAAAATATATATGTATATGAAATATATATCATATATAAATATATAATAATATATTATTAAAATACATAAATATATGAATATATGTTATATGTAAAATACATAATAAATATAATAATAAATATATATATCTATGTGGGTGGGAAGAGATAGAGGAAAATCATTTACAACTCTTAAGTATTTCACCCTTGATAAGAGTATGTAAGGATGGAAGCTGGAAACCGAGTTGATAGTATTTTTGGAGAGAGATGCTGGGATGCTATGATTCCACCCTTGCCCCAGCGGAGATTGGGTAAGAGAGGCCTATCCTTCTCTTTAAGCATAGCTGAAAAGGGACCTCCACAAGACCACTTCAAAAGCCTAATGTGTGAAAATCGTTGCTTGGGGAACACAGTAGTCTAGTTTCTGATTCGCAGCTAAGAGGGGAGGCAGGTTGGCTGCTGTGATGGTGGAGTATGGAAGACGGTTTGCATTGAAAAGCCCCATGCGTATTGACTTAGGTCTAGACTAAGAGGTTCCCCTGGAGGAAGGAGCACACAGCGACAGAGAGAGGCCAGAGGTACCTTCGGTGCTGAAGGCCTCGTAAGCAACTGATTGGAACCGGGTTTATTCTCTCTGCGGAGAGAATTACGTAGGAAAGATCCCTAGTGATGGGGAGTGTCTCTAACAATTTCCCTATCCCAGAATAAAACCTCACACAACCAGTCATCTGGAAACACATGCCAAGCCTAGAAAACTCACATACTGAATCACCACCACCACTCAGATACTAAATTACCAGAGTACTGAGTAGGAACTTTCCCACTCCCCTTGTCTCTTCTTCCTCTTGGCCCTCCAACCCTAGGGTTAGCAAGATGGTGAGGGGAAGAGCAGCCCTAAGGGAGAAAAAGGAGCAGAAGTTTTCCCTCCTTCCTCAACTGCAGGAATCTCCTTGAGCTAGGGGAGGGGAATAAGTTGCACATTTGCAAAATTGCAATTTTAATATTCTTTAATTTAAAATTTTGACAATGTTGGGACTAGATATTTTAATGATTAAACCATGGCCGTATTTTGTTGTGTGAAGTGATAAAAGCATTCTTTTTATATTGAAGAGTGTCCAGAAAAGTCGGGGGCCTGCCTGAGTGTCCATTCAAGGCTAGGGGAAGTATGAGCTTCTAGAATGGATTTAAACTGCGGACAGAGCCTTCAGAAAGTTGGTTAATGTAGTGGCAGACGTGGGGACCATAGCTTGTGCGGAGGGGAGAAAATAGGTTGTTTTATAGTTTTCTCATTCCTTTTTTGGGAAGAAAGCTCAGCTAGCACAAAGGTTGATTTGAAAACTCAATGGGTATATTTGCATATTCAAGTCTAGGATATATCATGTAAGCACTGAATTATGGTATTCATTGTTTCAAATGACAAGCTGTTCTTTTTCTCTTTTTAATTTCACAAATTAATTTCCTTTGGAAGCTTTTGGTTTGGATTTTAAGATTTTAAGCTTTCATCAGAAAAAGATGACAGCATTGAAGATTAAAGTGTGTGGTTCTTCTCAAGATGTTCTTAGTTCTGCAAAGGATTCTATGCATATTTGGGAATCCTTCCATCTCATAACCTGTATTTCTTTTTATTCTTTTTATATCCTGTAAGATTTTTTTTTTAAAGAAAAAAATTCTTCTGTGGTTGACAGACATGTCAAAGAATAGAGGATATAGTTTTATATCAAAGGAAATTTCATGATATGACTTTAAAAGCTAATTTGACTTACAACATCTTTTCCTCATAGAAGTGCTAAATAAACCTGTACAATAAGGCTGGCAATCTTTCTGTAAAATACAATTTTTTTCTCTCCTGTCCTAAAGAAAGTATATATTTCAAAGTATGAATATTAGCAGTAAGAAAACAGGTTTTTATTTACTTCTTTTTCAAAGTTTTCAAAAACCTGTACCTAATCATGAATATTTTTTCTCTACACATTGTTTCTTCTTCTCCCTCCCAGAAACTTTGAAGTTTCTTTGCATGACGCAAGGACCAATGTCTTTTTTTAATTATGTAGAGATGAAAGAGGGGTGCTGTGTCCCCAATCAGACATATGAAATCCTGAAGCAGTATTTTCGACTTTGTTTAGCAAAGAGGCCCTTCTCTTTGGGTAAGGTAATTTGTTATTCATAGTTTCCTTGTCCTCATATTATCAAGGGAAAATTGTAGAACTTTTTAAAAAAAGCTCTAGGCAATGTTTTCATCCCTGAATCTTTGGGGAGTTAAAAAAATAAACAGATTACTGAACTTGCAAGAGAACCAATTGTGAAGTCATTACATTTTAGCATAAGCAAAATTTCCTCTTGGCTCATTAAGTTATAGAATAGAAAGATTGCATTTTGAGATTCAGATAAGGCTAGGTAACTTGTAAATCAAACAAGTAAAATTTTACAATTCAGGAATATTGACAACAGTTGAGTTTAATAGATATTGGCTTCCAAATCTAAAGCTTCCTTTGCTGTGCTAATAGAGGCACTGCCTCAGTAGGCTTTTAAGAAGAGTGGATAGTGGATCAACAATTTAAAACTATAATGTGTTTTCTATTCATCCCCTTTATTCACATAAAACTTTAAAATCATCACAAAAGGATTGAAAGAAGGAGGGGGCAGAAAATCACCCTTTTTCCCTCTCCCTATCTCCTTCAAATCTATGCCTTTTCCCCAGGCCCACGCCCCTACTTAGTGTACGGCCACAGTCCACAGAGGGAAGTCTGAGCAACTGGGTCCTGATCAAACCAAAGCCATTGCCTCTCCCACCTCCCCCCTCCAGCTTGTTCTCAGCCCTTGACTTTGTTTCTGTTCAAGTCCCAGGGCCTGATTTGGTTTATCAGGAGAGATGAGTGAGCTCTCCTTCCCTCCCTTTACTCTCATTCTCCTCTTCTAGCCTCTTGTGATGACTGGCGACAACTCCTTCAGAACCAGCTCCAAGCCCCAGATGTCTCTTCGGTTTCAGTCCGTGAGTCTGGGGTGTGAGCCTAGATCAGACAGAATCACGGCCATTTGCCAAGGATGTAGGTGAATTTCCTTCTAATCTTTTTCTGATACCCCTTTTCTTTCATAGGTACAACCATACACCCCCACACATATTTGAATATCCTGCTTTTTCTTTAAAATGACATGGTAAACATTCTGTATAGTCTCTGTAAGGGTCATGTGTAAGACAAGAAAATACTCTCCAATTGATAGATAATAATTCATTTGGCCATTCTGTCCCAGCAATGGACATCTGTCATTCTGCTGGCTCAGCAACTCTCTTTCCTTTAGGGCAATGCCACTTCCCCTTTGTGTGGGATCTGGGTGGGGCTGTTGATCACAGTGTTTTCACTCCCCGTTTTGCCTCACCAAGAGGTAAGCAGAGGACCCAAGCCAGGCCGGTTAGACATGATCTCCAGATAATGAGGATCTTGACCACAGTATCACTCCACTCAAGGTTTGGTGGGAGATGAGCAGAAGGTGACTGATGCTGGGTCACTCTAATACCTGTACTCCAAAGGAATACTGTCCATAAGGCCTTTGTACTGAGACTCTTGGAGGTTCCCTGGTTTCCATCCTTCCTGATGCCATTGATTTGAGGAATTACCCAATCTTTCCAATATTGTCTTTTGCTGAAGATAGTCAGAGTTGCTTTCTATTCTTTGCAACCAAGGAACTCTAAATGTTACACTTGTTGCTAGGCATTTTGGTTATTTTTATTATTTTGAATACTTTTGTGATAAACATCTTTGTGCACGCTTGCTTGTATGCACATGGCTTTTTTTTTTTTTTACATATTTTCACAATTTCTCAGAAGTGAAATTACTTAGTCAAAAGGTATGAACATTTTCCTGATTCTTAATATAAGTTGCCCCAGTGCCTTTTAAGAGGATTATGCCAATTTATATTATACATTATGTTTATAATAAGTACTACTGAATTTTTTTTTTTTTTTGAGACAGGGTCTCATTCTGTCACCCAGGCTGGAATGCAGTGTCATGATCATTGTTCACTGTAACCTTGAATTCCTGGGCTCAAGCAATCCTCCTGGTTCAGCCTCCTGAGTGGCTTGGACTATAGGAGCATAACTTCAGGCCTGGCTTTTTAAAAATTTTATTTTATTTTTTGTAGAGATGGAGTCTTGCTGTGTTGCCAGGCTAGACTTGAACTCCTGGCTTCAAGCAATCCTCCTGCCTTGGCCTCCTAAATTGCTGGGATTGTAGGCATCAGCCACTATGCCTGGCCCTACTGAAAAATATTACCAAAATTTGCCTGTCTGTTCAGGAAGACCTTGTAATAGATGATGTGTCTGAAGTATTTGAAATAGGAACACAGAGTGTTTTCAGTTTTACTTTGACATAATTTCATTGGATTATTTACGGGATCTTACCGAGTTATGGCCAAACAGGCATTTATAGGTTGATCTGTACCAAACCTAGCTTGGTAAACAGATTGCTTATTCAACTGACTTAGATTGATCATAAAAAGCTGACACTTATTGAATGTTTAATATATACTTTACTAGGGGCTTTGCATTATTCTATGAAACCCTCAAAATGACCCTACTATTAGCCCTGTTTTATAGGTAAGGAAAGGAAGACTTACAGAGCATGATTAACTTTCCCGAGGGCTGTAATGGAGCCAGAAGCCAAATCCACACGGCTCTTAAACCTGCATTATAAAACTGTATCTCAACCATCTGTTCTTGTAGAACGTGGGGTCAGAAAGCCAGATTGAAGTCCTGACTTTACCACTTAGTAACCAGACAACCTTGGGGAATTCATTCAACCTCTTTGAGTCTTCATTTTCTAACCTTTAAATCTAGGATAATAAGACCTGCTCTGCCTACCTCATAAGACTTTGTGAGGCACAAAAGATAACGTGAGAAAGAGCTGTACAGATTTAAAGTACTTGCATGATTACTTAGAGCAGTGAACACCATGGACAAATGTCTCTGACTGCTGTCAGAGGTCATAAAGAATACTGGGGACGTGGGATATTCATTCCTTTGTTTCTGCCCTGAGTTCTGAAGCATTTGAGATACACATACAAGTCCAATGGATGAGGAGGAAATGCCAGCTGGTGTGGGAAATGTGGGTTAAGTGTGTGGCTACAATGAGCTTCCTAACTCTTGCTGACAGGTTGAGGAGACAGACTTCCCCACCCGGCCACTGGCAGAGCTGGACACTTTGTGTCTCTCCCACAGGGCAACCTCCGACTGCATGGAGGTGGAGGAGACAGTCGGCCCAGAACAGGCTACTCCAAAAAGCAGAGCACAAAAGGTACCAGCTGGTCAGGTCCTCCTTCCTAAGTAAACAGTCACATATTTCATTCTGGACAAAGCCAGAGAGGTGGTGTGGCGTGAGAGGGCAACATTTCCTCTTAAGCTTTACCCGCCTGGAATTCTTTATGGGGACATGAGGTTTGGGGCACTAAGGCTTCCCTCTTAGCAGTGAAGAATCATTATCCCTATTAGTAATAGGAAATAGCTGACAAGGATCACAGGGAGTCTTTCCTCAACTTGCTCTGCCTCCTCCTTGGCTGGGTGGAAAGGAGCCATCTGTGATATTGTCAGCTTTGTAATTCCACTCCCACTCCTTAACGTCCCACCATGTGGTTGGTCATAAGACTCCCTTTAGAGTGTTCCTTTAAAAAATAAAATCTATTACCTCTTCTATAAAAGACAGCTCAATGTCAGAACCCTTGCATTGTATGCCCTTTGATGTAACCATTTCACAATGTTGGGGCGGCCCGCCCTCTCCAGCCCAGAGTGTGTGCCAGCCTCATCTGGGCAGCAGACGCCCTGTGGAAGGGCATTGGGAGACAAGAGCTAATTAATTGGAACTTTGTGATTAGCTGTCATGGATGCCTGGTCCTGTCAATAGCGCTCAATAAAGCCAGAAGGCCAAGTGTTCCCTTCTGCATACTGATTGCTGAGTCAGATTTCTCCTTGCAAAAGGGCTTTCTAGGCAGGCAATTTTAGAGTATCAGTCTTGGTTCTTATGTGGTAAAATCCCTGGCTGGTCTTTAATCTGAGTCTGGAGAATTCTTAGGATAACCAAGATTCTGCTGTTATATTTTTGCCCTCCATATGCACAAATCTCTCCCCTGTCTCTTAGATCCCTGAATCAGTTGTATAAAATCAACTGTCTCTTTCCAGTCTCCAAGAGTGATAAGTGCATATTCTGTCAGGTTTTGAGGGCAGGAGAGCTTTTAAATGCCTTTCTCCCTGCCCCCTTTCCTTCTCACTGCCTCCCACTAAGTCCAGCCCTTATTCTTCATGCTACACCCTTATCATGACCACTGAGGAGATCTTTGGGGCTACCCTGGTTCCTGTCCTCTTGAAGGTCTGTTGTTCAACTCTTTCTTCAGTCTTGTGATTTGCTTTTTCAATAAATTCCTATTTTATCTAAAGTTGGCTAGAGTCTCCTTGCAACTAAAGAACTAATCAAACACCAGCTTTGCAATGTTCTATGTTGCTTCCAAACTTACGCAGCATTTCCTGCCTAATCCACCTACTAGTCTTTAGTATTTGCTTCCTTTTATTGGGTAATTGTCTGTTTGTGTGCATGTCTCATCTCCCCAGATAGAATGTGGTCTTCCCAAGGGTGTTGGACCATGTTCTATCACAAAGGAAGTGCACAGCAGACATCGATGGATTGCTCCATCTTCTACTTCCTTATCCCCAGCACTTCCCAATCATTTCAAACATCTCCATGGGAGTACCCGAGAAAGCCTTTGCTTTACCTGCAGCCATGTTCCTATCCGCATAGCAGCCAAAGACGCCAGTTTAAATCCTGTCCTGGTATCAGGCCTTCTGATCCCCGTGGCTTGTGGGGGCTATTGCTTTGTCATCTCCTCCCTCACCTACCCTTCGTGCCCACTCTGGGCTCCTTATGATGACTAAGTCCCTACAGTGAAAGGGCCAGGTGAATAGAAAATCATTTTATTTAATCATAGCTATGTGAATACTGAGTATACTGGTGTGTGTTTATGATGAGCGCATCTTTATTTGGATGAGAGAAAAGAAAAAAGAGAGTGAAATATAGATCACCATGTATATTATTCAGAACTCTTAGATTGCAACTGACAGAAACTCAATTCAAACCAACCTAAGTCAAAACGAAAATATATTGGCTCATGTAACCTTTTCACAGAGAGGTCAGGGTGGAGGGGGCTTCAGGGACAAGGGAATGGGATATGAGGATTAATCCAGTGTGGGTTATGTGATAGCAGAGTCTTATCATAAGAAGGCATGTGTGTTAGGGTGGGGGTTGGGCTAAGCAGACAAGGGCCAGGGCCACCATACCATGTTAAAAATGGCTTCTTTTGATGTCTTCCTAAACTTTGCAAATGTTTCCAACACTCTAGCACACAGGAGAAAGAGCACAGGAACCATCCTAGTGGTGCTCCTATCTTGAGCCTGGTGTTTGCCTTTAACGGCTCACTCACTGCTTATACCTGAGGCTATAGGTGCCCTGTAAAAAGCTTCTCAAGGGTTGCTCCCAAGCTGGGCTCCTTATGTTGTTCTCTCCCTTTCCTGTAGCTTTGCACGAGTGATCTTCCTCCTCTCCTGACCTCTAGGATTGGTGGCTTGTTTGCATGAACTGCCTAGCTTTGCTTTTGTTTTGTTCTAGAGGACAACATCTTCAGATTATCCTAGACCAAATAAACTATAGCCATTAGGCCAGGCTCTCCCTCCTTCAACTGGACTATGTTCTCAGGGTTCTTTGTCTTAGTTTAGGTCAAGAACTCTTGGAAAAGGAAAGGTCGAGTTAACAATAGACATTGTATAGGAACGGATTGTTTCTGACCTGTTGTAAAATTCGGTCACATTTTGGAACTAAAGCATTCCCCTACAGGAGCCAACATCAACCCAGCTGCTCCTGGAATGTAGGGAGGCCTCCTAAATATGGGATGTTCCACAGAGCTGTATTTTGGGCACAAGATATTCTCCACTACTCAGGGCACAGCACTGAAATTGACACCACTGAGTCTGTCATGTCCGTGGAGTTAGTCTCATGCTGTGCAGCATGAAGTGGAACCGATCTCTTCTGTGTGTCCAGCCTTCCTTCCTTCAGATGGCAGCTATGTTTTCTGCTGACTCTTCCCGGGAACGTCACTGCCCAAATCCTCAAACCACCACCCGGAGTGGTATTCCTGACAGTTGCAGATGGCACCCACCACTGGAACTCCCAAGCCTGTGACAGATAATGAGAGAGAAAGGGAAAAGCAGAGCTCCTCAGGTAAACCTTGCTTTTTTACAAGCCCCCTAATTTTACTGCATAATTATTTTGAATTCACTGATAATTTATACAGTTTTCCTGTAAGTCATTCATTCACACACAATTCCCTGTCACACAACACTCGGCTTTGCTAATACATACCTGTTAATGAGAGCTGTGCTTCTTAAGTGTAAATGTTTTATATGCGTTGAGGCTCTTGGCTTACACATAAAGGGGAATTGAGCAATACGATACAGAAATCTTTTCTGCTCAGCTCTCGTATGTAAAGAATTCATTGGATTGGCTGAACTAGACTGATCTGTCCATTTTTGTGCTCACGTATAATGAGGAAGTCGTTAGCTAAGGGACAAAAAATACAATCCATACAGTAAGAAGAACAGGCTGGCTTTCCCTAAGATAAAAATAAGACAAAAGAAACTGTGTGAAAGACAAAGTGTTTCTTTAATAAGGACATTGAGAGTCTGTTAAAAAGGATTTTTTTCGTTATGATGAGAACTATCTTGACTCAGGTGGGCAGCGGTGAGCTCTCTGGCCTTGTGTACCTACATAATAAGGTGGCTTTGCCATAAAGTCTCACATGGCACAGGTGCTCACATCAGTGCCCAGGCTTGCTCTTAAAGGTACTCTGGATTGTGTGTTAGTCTTTCAGTGAGCTGAAGGGCATAAACAAATGCCTGTGAGAACACCTCCTCCATCCTTGGCAAAGTCTTCCTACCAGGGTTCTATCTCGTAGTTACCTATTCTCATTCGTTAAATGTTGTCCCAGGACCCAACACTGGTAATTTTTCTCTCATTCATCATTAGTTCAACTATAGAGAATTAAATTTTCAACTTTTTGCCTTCCAGGATATGATATAGTCAACCTATCACAAAGCTCTTCCAGGGAAGAAACTTAGATTTTTTGGAAGCGATTTCCTGCCCATTCCCAAACCCATTCAATTGTTAATTCTGTCCATAGACTATGGGGGCCGTGCAAGGGCAAAGTGTCTATACCCTGTTCCATTTGGGGGCAGAAGAAAAAGCATTTGTGGCATGTCTGACTTTACAAAGTCTTATCCATACTTGATGACTCTGAAGACCTTCTGTAGGTCATTTCTTTTAAGAAAAAATATATACATGCACACACACAGTATCACTGCAACACAACTGTGATGACAAGTTTGCATACTAAACCAGAATATTATATCTAGCATCCTCTCTAGACAGTGAATGCAGAAAACTTAGGTTGGAAAAGTGCATTAGCTTTTGATTAGCGATTGGATGAGGGCCAGTTAAATTTTTAAATCTGAATGAGCTTGCTGACTCAGGACCCTTAGCAGCATAATGGACAGACAGCCCTCAAAGATTTCATTAAAAGGGTTTCTGGTAACTGATGTCTAGAGAAATGAGTTGAAATACAATTCACTGAACTACTCAGCTTTCATCTAAAACAATATGTAATCTCAAAGAATTCAACCAGTCTCTTGAAATTTTCACGTGAAATTAAATTTAAAGAAGCTAGAGCTTAAATATTTTGCAGAAAGGAAGCCTCCAGTAGCTTTGTGACTATATCACTTAATCTTTTTGAATCCTGTACTTAATCATGTTTATTGCATTTTAAGTGTAGCTGGAGTCGCTGACTTGCTGACAACAGAAGTCTGGAATGGTTTGTGGGAGGTGCCCAGGATATATCAGAGACTAATTTGATTTGAATTTTATTTTTAACTTTAGTTCCTGTCTGAACTCTGCCTTCTCATATTTGTCTTTTTTTCTTAATACAGTCACATGTCTCTTAACAACAGGTATATATTCTGAGAAATGTGTTAGGCAATTTCATCATTGCAAAACTACAAACCTACACAGCATCTTACTGTACTGAACACTGTAGGCAATTGTAACACAATGGTAGGTATTTTTGTATCTAAACATATCTAAACACGGAAAAGGTACAGTAAAAATACAGTTTTATTTTGGGTGGCAGGAGGATCACTTGAGGCCAGGAGTTCAAGACCAGCCTGGGCAAAATAGTGAGACCCCATCTCTACAAAAATTTTTTAAAAATTAGCCAGGAATGGTGGCACGTGCCTAGAGTCCCAGCTACTCAGGAGGCTGAGGCAGGAGGATCCCTTGGGCCCAGGAGTTCAAGGCTGCAGTGAGCTGTGATCGGGCCACTGCACTCCAGCCTGGGCAACAGAGTGAGACTTGGTCTCTAATACTTATTTACTTACTTAATTAAAAAAATACAGTATTATAATCTTATGGGACCACCATTGCATATGTGGTTCATTGTTGACCAAAACATTATTATGTGGTATATGACTGTAACAGGGAATAAACTGTGCCTTTGTAGGAATCTCCCCAGAAAGCTGGGCTACAGAGAAGCCATTACCCTGATCTTAGAGACAGTTTTATAAATCAGGACCAATAACTGTAGCCTGAGATGTGTCTACTCTCCTTTTGCAATGACTCTAAAGGTACTTTCTCTTCTGTTTCTTATAAAGGAATGTAAATGATATGTTTTAGTTTCCTTTTCCAGTCTAGTATTAGCTTGTTAAATTTATGAGATTGTAGCAGTACCTACAAAAGGGGACAGCAACAAAGCCTACTTTGAAAATGGGTGAGTTCTTTGCAGCCAACTCTGAGTTGAATGTTTCTTGTGTGACTTGTCCCAATTAGGTTGTGAGCCTTTTGGAGGCAGCAGCAGTATCTCTTACTCCTCTCTGATCTCCTCAGCCGCTCCTCTGCCCCACAATGCCAACAATCAGCTACAAGCCATTTTAATTCTTTTTCTGCAATGTGTAGTAGACACCTCTTAAGGTGTCTGCCCAGTTCACAAAGACCACTATCCTCTCTTGAAATCAGTCCTAGCAGCCATATCTGTACTATGGATGCAGTAATTGATTGCAACAGTGATAGACAATTGCCACAGGCTAGGCCAATCAAATTCCTATTTTCTCTCTTTCTCTTTTGCACTCTGAAATTTAAAATTGAGATTCAGAAACAGTTCTTTAGTCTCTGCATGCGGCTAGAACTGTAACACATGTTACAGTTGGATTTTCTTTTTACATCTTTGGGAACAACTGCATTAAACATTTCATTAATCAGTATACCTGTCAAGATTAGGTGTTTGCTTTCTGAAGGAATGTTCAAGTGAGGTGATTGGAGAGGTTATTTTCTACCTAACTTGTATATGTCCCATACCTCTTGGGCATACTTTGTCTATAGAAAAATATTTTGACCTTTAGGTACATTTTGGGCTGGTAGTCAAATAGTCCTAGGGCGGATACAAAAGTCTTGGAATAAGGTTTGCCTTTTATACCTGTTTTGAAAGCCTTTACATTTTTGTCAGGTAATTTTTCCCAAGTCGTGGCTATAATCTATTCAAACATGTTTATGCTGTCCATTCTGTTTTTAAATTGAAAAAAATGTTAAAAGAGTTTATGAAGAAAAGTTTAAATAAAATATTTTTCATCTTAAAAAAAAAAAAAAAGAGCCTCAGAGCCTTAGGGGTGCAATATTCTACCAAGCAGAGAGAGAAGCAGAGGAAACCAGTCTGCACAGAGAGAAGCAGACATAGACTCAGAGAAGTCTGACACGTTTCTGGTTAAGTTCCAGTCAGTTCAGAGGCCTGGATACATTCCTGTCTGGGAGCATCATGATCTTCTATTGTAAATCTATAATAAATCCCTTGCCATCCCTTTTGCATGCTAGCTTAAGTTGTCTTTTGCTCTTAAAACCAGAAGATATAAAATGTCTGTTTTACAGAAAGTAGAATGATGGTTGCCAGGGGCTACAAGGAGTGGGAAATGAGAGTTGTTCTTTAATAGTTATAATTTCAGTTTTCCAAGAGGAAAAAGTTGTGGAGATTGGTTGTACAACAATGCAAATATACTTACCACTACTGAACCGTGTGCTTCAGTAGAGATTCAGATGTGGTTAAGATATTAAATTTTATGTTATATGCATTTTGCCATATTTTTAAAAAATAGTTAGAAAATTTCTGTTATAGTCAGCTTCCTTGTTTCCCTCACTACTACATCCCATTCAGGTCTCCATTGCCACACACACGGACAACTGTAGTCACCAAACTGGTCTCCCCACTTCCACCCCCTTGGAATTTGGTCTCTAGCAATCTACCTGCATGCATGAAGCAATTAATATTCCTAAAATGGCATGAAAACTGTGTCGTTCTCCAACACACAAACCTTTACCCATTGAATTCAGAATCAAGTTCACACTCTCCAGCCTATCATCCAGAACCCAACAGATCTTTCTAAGCCCTTCTTTATTTCTAATTTCATTCAACAAACATTATTAAGAGCCTACCAAGAATTACAACTATTATGTACCCATAATAATTAAAAATTAAAAATTTAAATAAATAAATTAAAAAAAAAGAGTCTACTAAGGACATAGTACCTAGGAAAAAGCAAAGATTATAAAACCCAGTGCCTATTATCAAGCAATTTATAAACTAACAAAGGAATAAGATAGATGCATAGAAAACTATGTGTGTAAATGCTAAGAAATGCAATTCAAATAACAAATGTCCCTGGAAGACAAGAGTGGTCAGCAATGTTTTATGGGATTGGTGGGGCTAGAGCTGGGCTTTGAAAGAGGGACGAGATGTGGTGAGGAGAAGGGAGGTACCAGGGTGGAAAAACAGCCTGTACTGTTTGGGGGATGAGGTAGACCAGGCTGGCTAGGGTTTGCTTTCTTTGAGGAATCAGTAGGTCAGAAGGTTGGAAAGTACTGGCTTGTTTCTTCAGGCCAAACACTTGCAGAGAAGTAAGTCATGGAAACATTTATCAAACACTTAGTATTTGCCAGGTACCATGTCATGTTTTTTACATGGATGATATGCCTCATTTAATCATCCCCAAAACCATATTAAATAGATATGATTATTTATCCTCATTTTACCAATGAGGAAATGCAGGCACTGTAGTTAAATAACTTACTCAATATCATATCAGTAGGAGGCAGAGTCATGATTCTGAACTGAATCTATTTGGCTCCTAAGCCTGTGCTCGTTTTACTGTATCACCACACATCGCACACTCTATTGTTATTGCTGGCTTTATTGCTCATTTTTCCTGTGAGTTATAACCTCTCCAAAGGCAGGAATCTTATCTTAGTATGGTACAGAGGCTCACTAAATATCTATTGAGGAAAGGAAGAAGGGAGGAAGAAAGAAGGGAGGAAGGGAGGGAGGGAAAGAGGGAGGGAGAGATACGAGAGAAGAAACTTGGGAGTGGAGCTTGTCTCACTACTAAGCTTGGCAAGGATCAGTCTTGCAAGGGGCTTGATGAAAGAACACTGGCTTATCTTTCTGAACCATATTCCCAATGTCATTGATCCCTTTTCTCTTGGGAGTAATTCAACCCTGTGTTCACTGTGTGGATGATAGTTGATGATGAATATTCTCTTGCCCCAGTCTCTTTTGGCCAGGGTTCCTTGGCTTCCAGCCTGCTCCTTGCTTGTTTTGAATGTATAGTATATGACCTTCCTTTCCTTCTGGCAAATGCTGAACTATGGCCTCTCTTAACCATCAAGTCTCCAGATAAAAAGCAAAATGTGAGGCTCCCTGACCAGCCCTGCCCCGCCAGCTGCCCTGACTGGTTATGTATGGAAAGCTATAGAATATGGGTGGTAACATAGGCTTAAGGATGGGTAAGAGGAGAACCCCTAGCTATAGTTCCTGAAATTATACTATTAGGGATTATTTCTTTGGGTTAAGAGTTCCCTCATCAGCACCACATGTCAGTTTCCTTTACTTATAAAATGGGAATATTAGGGTTGTTATAAGGATTAAATAAGTTAATGTATAGGTATTATTATCGTTATTATTGTTGTTAGTAGTAACAGCAGCAGTATAGTAGAAGTATTAAGATACACGATACCCTGGGAAAAGTAGTACATTAAGCCAGGATCAGTTATGAGTTATGTCAAGGGGATGAGTTTACTTGCCTTTTCATGCTGTTTCTCATAAATCTCATAAATTTAACAAGCTAAAAGGGTGGTTTATCAGTTGAGGAACATGTAGAGATGCTGCATTACAGATTTGGGGTCTGAAAATGAGGTGTGCTGTGTATCCAGGCTGTGTGTGAGAAGACAGGAGGGAACTGAAGCACGGCGCAGTTGTACCTAGTGAGAACTCTGGTTTCGAGGGACAGAAAGCTATATCAGACTAGTTTGAGCCATAAGAGATTTTGTTAGAAGGACTGTAGGTAACGGCAGGGGCTGGGAGCAGGGTCTCTTCTCTCATTCCCAGTTCTTCTGAATTCTGCATGGCTTTAATCTCTCTTTCTGCAAATAGACTTTCTCTCCATGAAGGTGATAATAACCAACAGCATCCCTTAAGTCTCACCTTTCCAGCTCTGTGACCAAAAATGGAAACTTCTTCTCCAGCTTCAAAATTTAAAAAGAATCTCAGGGCAGAACATTTATTGACTAGGAATGGGTTTCATGTCCAGGCCTGGAGAAATCACTTTTGCGCAGGGGGATTCAGAGCTAGGACTGGTGGCTCCTCAAGAGTCACAAAAATGGAGCAAAGTAGGAACTGGTCAAACAGAAAATAAGAGATCTCCGCTGACTTTATAGCATGTGGTTTTAGGAATCCAGACATTCTGACCCTAGATGGACCTGAAAATTTTCCTTTAGGCAGACGAAAATCCACATTCTTCAGCTGAAAATTTTCCATTCTCTTTGTGAGGAGTTTCCATGGAGAGACTAGCTTCGTGGGAGAGAGTAGGAAGAAAACAACTCATGTTGTTTCTCACGGGGGCACATTCTTACTGCTACTTTGGGCCAGTCCTGCCCACGGCCCACACGTTGTTTCTTACTCTTGAGGCTTCCGGGCTTTTTGTTTTTTCTTTGCATACTGCTCATATTCCCTTCCCTAAAAGCTACTCTATTAAGAGGGAGATTAGCCAAGTGGACTGGTTTGATTCCGTGCTGGTTTAACTTGTAATCACACATACCTGGAAAAGAAAATGTCAGACACACTTTAACAGCTCCCGATATAAAGTACGAAGAACTCTTCAGCAAACTGTAGGCTTGCTAGTCACCCACAGACAAATGGAACTATGATTCTACTGGAACAGGCGAGGGAAGAACACAGTGAAGGATAGCATTTAAGATCAACTGTGGCAATGTCCAATTTTGTCTGGCAAGACCATTGCAGTGGGGGATTCCAAGTGATGACATCAAGGCTTCAGAACAGTGTCTATATATTTAGGGTTAAGAGTTAAATAACGAGAGAAAACAAATGCAGTAAATTGCACTGGCTACCTGGTTAGGCCTAGTGTGAACTGTGTCTGTGATGGTGCTGTTAATTTGGAGACATTGGACAGTGTCCTTCCCTATGTGGTAAGGGCTTGATTCAGATGCAGAGACATAATTCTTTTACAGTTTACAAACCATTTTCCTATACGAAATATTATTTTAATCCTCCCAACTAGTGTGAGGGGCAGTAATGTTATTCCCATTTCACAGAGGAGGAAACTTGGGCTAGAGCCCAGGAACAACTTGGCTGGTGAGTTTGGAAAGCTGAACATGAATGCTTATTAATTTTAGTGCACACGAGCTCCTGGTGAACTTCCAAAATGTACATTTCTATCCTCTACTTCCAGAGGGTCTGATTAAGTCAGTTTGGGGATGGGCCCTGGAAAATGAATTTTTATCATGTACTCCAGTTGATTTTGAAGCATGGGGTTCACCGAGTATACTTATGAAACATTATCCTAGCTACAGTACTACCACAGCACTAGCTTAGATGGCTGTGTGAGAAACTGAAGCACGAAACTATGTGACCAAGTTATATAACCTTTCTGAGCCTCAGTTTCCTCATCTGAAAAATGGATGATGATAATAAAAAATAGCCCGGCTCCAAACCAAGTGATTTACATATTTAATCTCAGTTAATCCTCCCTATAACCCTAAGAGGTTGGTGCTATTGTTGTCCCTTTGTTATAGGACTCAAACCCACATCATTTCTACTCACCCTTTCTTTTATAATTGTTGGGGAGACTAGAAGTAACACATAGAAAGTATCCAGCACATATTTCTGATGTTGAATGAATGGCAGAAGCTGTTATAACTATTACTAAAATTGACAGTACAGCCACTGCTAAAATGCAAGGGTTGAATCAGATCATCTCTGAGGCCCCTTCCAGCTCCACCATGCCATGATTTCAGCATATCAAGTATAATATGTACTATTATATATTTAGGGGAGTTCCTAGAAAGAGTGTAGTAGTAACTGAACTCAGCTATACAAAAGAACCAATTCTTCCTTTAATTGGAGATTTATAGATTTTTTAAAAAGTGAGCATACAAAGACTAGACAGATCCAGAGAAAATGAGAAGAAGAATTATGCTTTGATAGTGGGGTTATGGGTGATATTTTAATTAAAAAAGTTTTCTTTAACATATATTAATATAGTTTCTATAATAAATACAAATTTGGAAGAGAGGCAAGATATCTGACTTAACTTGTGTTACCAATTTACAGTGTATTTCTTAAATGCATTTTTATTACAATGAGCAACTGAAAGTCCACTATAACAAATACACAAAAGAAAGGTATCAAAGCTAAAGGACTTCAGGGCTGATGTACCTAAGCCTGGTTTATATGCTCATTAGCCTTGGAACAAGCTGTAACATCATTGAAGCACTTCATTCAGTTTTTGGGCATTAAATTTAATCTTCTGTTCCTGCCTCGTATCGTTAAACACTACTTTCACCTACATTGCAGTCAACTATTGAGGCCTAACTCTGTACTTTTAATGTTGGCCATGAAGCATACACATTTACAGTTCTGAACCTAAGTTTTCGTTGCTTCAGAAATAAGAGTTGTTGATGAAAGAGGAAATCCTTTAGCCTCTTTAAACCTTACCTGCAAGTATAGAAATATAATCTGTGAGTGTTTTATTTATTATATTCTTCAGCAAAATCACAGTAAAGTTACTATCTTTATTTTCATTTGCTTTCTAATTATACTTTAGTTAACAGAGTGGCCTTGTAAATTTATATTTTGCATTTATAGAACATGGTCACTATAGCAATGAAGGAGATAGTTTGTGTCTCGAGGTCCTAGATTACAGAGGTGCTCACAAGAGAGCACGGGTTTGATGGTTAGGCAGCATAGCAGAGTGGGTAATAGCTTAGACCCTGGAGCCAGACTGCCTGATTTCAAACCCTGGCCCTGCCACTGCAGTCTGTGCAACCTAGGGTAAGTTACCTAGCCCCTGTGCACCTCTGATTCTGCATCTTCAAAATAGGGATAGCAACAATGCCTATTGTCATAGGCACAGAAACATTGTGAGCATTAAGCAACTTGATGTTTGTAGAAGAATATTAATGAGTTGGTTTATTAGAACAGTGTCTGGTACATATTAAGTGCTAAGTGTTTGTTAAATAAATAAGTTTTGCAAAGAGCACAATAGTCATCCTGCAAAGAGCAGTGATTGAACCAGGAAAAATGCCTGCCTTTATAAACTTACATTCTAAAGAGAGAAAGTAAGTAAAATAAATTATATAGTGTATATGTAAAATAATATTGCAGTTATAAATAGGGCCGTCTTTGAAGGCTTCATTGAAAAGGTGCCATTTGGGCTAAGTCTTCAAGGGGGTGTGGAAGTGAGCCCTTGTGGGTATCTGGGTGTAGGGGAGGAAAAACTTCCTTCTACCCTCTTAGGCTTGGTGGCTAACCTAAGAATTAAAATAACTTAGATTAACAGGAGAAACGCATACACATTTATTTAATGTTTTTATGTGTACACAGGAATCCTCAGAGGAAAATGAAGACCCAAAGAAGCCTTTATGCCCCAAAGCTTATATGATTTTTACACAAAGAATGATAAATTGTGGGGATGTGACAAGACAAAGGGGATTGGGCTAGGGGCGGTAGATTGTGGGACAGTCACTAGGAAATATATGAGGGAAACAAGTAGAAAATAAGAATTATTTTATTAGGTTTGTTTTTACAGGTCCATTTCAGTGACAACGCCCAGTCTCTGGTGACAGGAATATTCTCCTCTTCCTGATACAGGGAAGGCACCTTTCCCATGGGAAATTTTATGACCTGCTTTTAGATAGAAAGGGAAAGTCCCAGAGCCTGACCTGTATCTGTTTCTCAAATGCCTTCAGCTCAAAATAATCAACATGCCAGAGCAGCACATTTTGGGGTGGCACGTTCTGAACCCCTTCATGGGAGTAAGGACATTTCAGGCTGAGAGAATTGGGAGAGCAAAGGCCCTTAGAAAGGAGCATGCCTGGCAAACTCGAGGGACAGCCAGGAAACCAGAGTGATGAGAGCAGAGCATGAGGTGGAGGGTGACAGCTGGTGCAGGAGACACAGATTGGGTCGCGTGCTGTAGACCACTGGAAGGGTTTCAGCTCTCATTCTGAGTGACGTGGAAGGCCATCAAAGGTGTTTGAGTAGAGGAGTGACATAATTACTGTGTTTAGAATAGACTGCAGAGGGCTACGGGTGGAAGTGGGAAAATCAACAATCCAGCTGAGAAATCCTGTGGCTTACACCTGGCTGACAGCAGTAGAAGAGGAAAGAGATGGATTATGGGGATGTCTGGCTGATTCATTCATATCCCCTATGTCAAGGCATCATGCTTGGCACATAGTAGGGACTCAATGAATATTTGTTGAGTTAATGAATAAACGAGAGGTGAACTTGGGTAAGGTAACTTCTCTGAGGCTCTGTTTCCTCGCCTCTAAAATGAAGGTAAGGGGGATATTGATAGAATTTACCTCAAAGGGTTATTGTGCTGATAAAATGAGACAATTTCCATGGATTAGCACAGTAACTAAAACATAAGACAAGGCTAAGATGTGTACATGCACACAAATATAAAATATTTTTGGAAGAGTTTACCTTTGGAGAGATAGAGGAGAGTAGACCATCACGCTTCATTTTATAGACTAAAAATAAAGGAAAGAAAAAAGTATTTGAATTATGAGTCATGTTTAACTTCCTTTTTGTACTTTACACTACTTTTTGAAATTTTTCTACAATGAATATGTAATGGTGAAGACAAAAATGAAAGGATACGATCACTCAGAATTCCAGGTTTTTACAAAGCATCAGAAATGTAAGACTTTTTGTGCTTCTTCAGCATGGCCCATTTCTCTGACTCTTTGAATGTGGATATTATCCTTATCTTCCTCCCCTTCCCCTCTCTTTTTAGTTAAGAGTAAAGTGAGCTTTTGAAGCTCTTACAGAACAAGAATAACAACCTAGTTCATCCTCCTGGTTTGGAGCCTCTTACTCCTTCAAAAGAACAAACACATCTCTTTAGTGGTTAAGAGTCCCTTGAGCGGAAACCATTCATCACGGTAACCACATTTGATCTGTCTTAGGTATACGTTGTCACTAAGGACATGGGGCTCCTTGTTGGAATTTACAAATTGAATATTCAAAGAAGGATTCTGATGCTTTTTAAATAGGGGCATCAAGAGGTAAAGTAAGATGTGTGGTTGGGGGCAGAGGAAAGGGCAGAAGTCACCAGGAAACTTGCTTGTCAAGCCTGATGTTGGGGCCACATCAAGAAATAACTTACGCTAGGATTAGCCCTAAGATGCAGGCACTTTAGCATGGCTCTCCCTGGACAAAGGTGAGAGATCTTCCCACTAACTTCTTTTATTCTAACTTCTTTTATTCTCCTGGTCTTCAGCTCTTCCTTCCTGCTTGCCTTTCCTTGTGGTAGTGTGCTTGTTCCTAAGGTTTGCTCCCCACTGATTTTTAGCCGTCCTTGCTAAGATTCCTGGCAATATATTAGGAAACTCTAAAAAATTTTTTAAGATGGTGCCTGGGGCCTATCCAAGATGTGTTAAACTAGAATCTCCTCCTGGTGGATCCAGGGCATCGCTTTTTTATTTTTCCTTATGTTTTCCAGGTGATTCTAACATGCAGCCAGAATTGAGAGTCACACTGATAATGAAAACTCAAGGAGGGACCCCTTCCAGGGAGAGTTTGCTTTCTTGGGGATCTGGAAAACCAGAAAGCTGTTAACACCCAAAGAAATATAATAATATTAATAATCATCATACTAATATTAATATTAATAGCTAGCATTCATTGAGCTTTAAATGTGTTAGCTAATTTAACTCTCAACAGCTCTATGAAACAGTTACTATTATTATTCATATACCTCTTTTGCAGATGAGGAATCCAAGGCATCAAAAATTTACATAATTTGCCAAACAAGTAAGTGAATGTTCAAGCTGGGATTCAAACACAATCTAGCACCAGAGCCCACCCTCTTCACCACCACACTGTACTGCCCAACTGCAATGTTGAAATCACAGAGGGTAGTATGATATTGCAGACATAGTGCTTGCATTTTATCTCCTCCTTATTAGGCTAAGCCATTCATACTCCAGTGGCCTATACTTGAAATGCATGATATGGCTCATATATGTACCATCTCTGATGTAAACTAAGAGACTCCGTACTCTCTTTTTAAAAAAATGTATATTATTAACCAGCATTCTGTGATTTGTTTTGGAATCTCATTCATAAAATAAATCCATGGCATAAAGTAGTATCATAAGTTTTCTATAATTGCTCATCAATCAGTATGTGATATAAGATAAAGAAAGAGTTTCCCCCCCCCTAAAGAATGGTCTTTCTGTTTGTGACAAATTATTCCTGGCAATGTAATTAGCCAGTTGAATTATTGAAACAGATGGGAAATTGTTTCTTCCAAAATTTTGGAACTGAAATGATTCTTCTTCTGTCTGGTGATAAATGTCAATTAAAATAGTTCTCCCTTCACAGGAAAACTTAAAAAAAAAGTAGTTTAAGAAAATATCAATTCTGATTGCCAGGGGAAATTTGTTTCTGCAGTAAAATAAGCAAAACAAATCAAATCCATTAAAACTAGGAACAGTCTTCTGAAGTCAAGTTCACATCTGGAGATTTTTATAAACTGTATTGGAAAATTTCTGGTTATCCATATTTTTAGCATAACAAAAAGATTCTTCTTGTTTGTGGAATATGATCTAAAATGTTACTTTTAGCCAAGTCCCAACACAGCTCCTTCGTGGCTGGAAAATGTACTCTGTGTTGAGAGAGATGCAAAGATCTTAGATATTAAGGCCACCAATCTGCTGGACATGCTTAAATACTGTTTGTAAATTATGTCTAATGCCCATCACCACAGGCTTGACTAACAAGCAAAGAGCTGACAGTAGTAGCAAACTTTAAAAATCTCTGGTAGGCACATTGTATTTATTAATCCTCTTCAAACAGATGAACTTAAGTTGCATTTAAAGAATGCTACTTACACTAGGCATTTTTGTCAAAGATCTTTTAAGTGTAGTGTCAGAAGACAGAAATATTAAATAGAAAGCATTTAAAAGGACCTTGGCATAACTGAATGCTCACCTGTGTAAAAGTCAAAGTTCAGATCATTAAAATAGTCTTTCTAATCTCACGATATCTTTTGGTCATACAGGAGCTTCCATGCTAAATTTTAATTTTTAAAACTATTAATATGAGCAAAAATCTATTATTTCACAAGTAAACTACCTTTTTTTTTAAAAAAAAAAAAAAGGTAAAGGCAAGGAACTACTCAGGTCCCACCCCTTAAATCTAAGATTAATATATTGAAATTTTAACCCACATTGAAAACATTCACATTTTTTTCCATATACAAAAAACTTTTCTTCATTATTTCTTATTCTGGGCACATAGCAGGGTGTTTTTGTTTTTGTCTTTTAAAACAGAAAAAAATTAGACCAACATTGTCTTAAATTATTGTTGTTGTTTTTAAATCACGAATAGTAAAGATGGGACTAGGAGCACATTGGGGGACTAAAAGCTGTTATCAGGAGTGGTTAGACTTAGCAAACAGAGAAAGAGACTAAAGGGAGGACTCAGAATCCTGCCTGGGATATATATTTAAATTTTACGCTAAAGAGCAAATATGTCAGCTCTTGTTTGACAGAAAAATCTTTGCCACAGATCCTAGGTAATTACAACCTACCCAAGATGTTGGTATTTGTGGAACTTCAGGATAGGAGGTAGAGTCTCAGCAGGCTCAACTCTATGTGACCTCAAAACTGACTCTGAAATACAGATGTTCTGTGAGTTCACTGGGTGATGCAGTTATCCCATCTATCAAGTGACCACATTTGGGATGACCTGGTTAGGTCTAGTTAGGCCTTATCTCAGCATGCCACAGGAAGAGTGGCATTTAGGGCCCAATGTGGGGGCCCAGTAATCACCGCTGGGACACTGTCTTCTATATCAACTTAACTGACCTCCTTAGGCTGAGAAGCTGAGGCTGCTCAAATATGTCCTGTATTGCATCTGGGGCAGGGCTGAGACTACAGGTTGAGAGATGGGTGGGAAGATTGAGGGCTGGGGGCTACATAGCTGATGAGTGTATTTTATAAATGAGGGCCATCAGAATGGTTCTACATATAGGACATGTTGAGAAATCATATTAGAATATTTTGCTTTCTCCCTTTCTGGTGGCACATTGGGAATAAAAACTTGTACTGAGTGACTCTACAGAGCCACAGAAAATTAAACCAGGCCTGAAAATGGTGCAGTTAGTTCTGCAGCAAGGTTAGGCACCATGGTCAGGACCTCACTGCATTCTGCTTGCACAGAATTAAGACAGTTCAGGGTTAGGTGAGTTAACCTCAGAAGGCAGCAAGGTATCTCTCCTGGGAGCCAGCGTGGTAAGCACACCAGGAACGGCTGGCTGGAGCTGCGGGAGCCTGCCTTCCCTCTGCTGACTGCCAACGTCCACTCCATTATGGGCATCAATGGAGATTTTCCAAAGTGGTACCTCAGAACTTTCCTCAGATATATCTTTCTTCTATGATTCTTGCAACTCTTTTTCTAGATTTTGCTGCGTTCTTATGCAAAAGTAACTAGACATACACTGTCAGATAAGCCAGCAGATCTGCATATATCCACTTCCCTATGTTTCCTGTAATTTCTTCACCTGAGCCTCTGTCACTCTTTTCTTTCCCCGTTGACTCTGGTGTCTGACATTCAAGGCAGGTTGGGAATGGAGTTGGTGTCACAATAAAGGACTAACAGAATAGTCAGTCTTCTATTTATTAACAAGCCTTCCGTTTTATGTCTGGGTCAGTGTCTCTCTAACAGGAACTGCTGGCATGTTAAAGCAAAAGAACAAATGCTACTGATAGGCGTTCATACTAGTTTGATGATATTATGGCCTGGGGCCCAGGAATGCCAAAATTCTACCTCAACAGGGGCCTTCTACCCTGCCCCTTGAGGTAACCTGGGTAGGATAGGTGTATGTACAAGGACTAATGGAAAATAGGAAATCAAAGTACCACTTCGTTATTACTTGAGCTTGTGCCCTAAACTTTACTGCAGGATGTGTTGGTAAAATGGACTGGATTATAGGATTCAGAGACAAGGCCCAAGGGGCAGGATAGAAGATGAAGAGAGAAATCTCTCTCTCCTTCTAAACTTGAACCTTCATGGCAACTGAGATAAAAAATGATGAGAGAATCCAAGCACACGTGATCAGATAGGAACGACAGATGATGACCTTTCCCTCTTTCCTTCTCACCAGGAAGTGGCCCTCTTCATATGATCTGGCTACTTAATTGGAGAAGTGGTAGGGGGCAAGGGGGTGGGGGAGGACTGCCACCTCCATATATGCAGTTTTTTAAACATGCAGTGATCCTGAACACTAGTATAAATATCCAGTCAGTGTCCTGGATTCTGACTGATGAGGTTACAATTCCTGATTTTTAAAAGGAAGTTGGGAAATGCGTCAAACCCCCAGAAGTCTACACCTACTTGTGTTCAGGATTTCTATGATGTATATTTTATATCATCTTTGGACCTCTTCTCTGTCTTCACTCTTGAGTGATTTCATCCAGTGTCATCATTTAAAATACTTTAAATAAATCTATACATTGATAATTCTCAGATTGTTCTCCTCCTAACCTCCAGCCTCTAATATCCAACTGCCTATTCAATATCTTGACTTGGATTTCTAACAGCATCTCCAATGTGTCATGTCCAAAAGTGAAGTTCTAATCTTCCCTCCCAATTGCTCAGGCCAAAAATTTTGGAGTCGTCCTTGACTCCTCCCTTTCTCACACCCCATATCAGCATATTCTGATGCCTCTGTCTTCAAACTATATTCAGAATTTGGCCATTTTTCTTCACCTCTATAATTATGACTTTGGTCCAAACCACCATTATCTCTTACTTGGATTATTGCAATAGCTTCCTAACCTGTCTTCCTTCTTCCATCTTTGCTCCCCCCAACAGTATAATCTTAATGAAGCAGCCAGAATGGCACCTACAAACTTTTGAAATCCTAGGTGTCAATCTCCTCCCACCTTCTCCCTTTCTGACCTCATTCCCTCCTATGCTATCTCTCAACTCACTCCACTCTAGGCACTCTGGCCTTTTCCTCAAATAATGTCACACACACTCCCACCTCACAGTCTTAATATTTGCTGTTCTTTTCATCTTGGACCTTCTTCCTCCAACTCTCTGGTTCACATACCCCTTCCCTCCTTTAGATTTTTGCTTAAATGTCATTTTATTGGTGAGCAATTCCCTGACTACTCTATTTAAAAACCACAATTCCCTCTTGCTCCTGTCCCCCCTATTTCTCTTTCTTGATTTTTTTCTCTTTAGCACTTACAACCTTATGACACTCTTTATATCTTAAATGTTTATTATTTTCTCTCATTAGAGCAAGGAAGTAAGAGTGAAGAAAGTTGAAGTTCAGATTCAATAACTTGATCAAGTTTACATAGCTAGAAGAACCCAGATCTTCTAACCCCAAATTGTCCCAATTCACCATGCTTTTGGCTATAAGTACAGCAGTGTTCTTTGGCAAAACACTCTTGATAAGGTTTAAACATTGATATTTGTAGTAAATCTACAAAGCATACTAGCAAAGAGTACATTTCCTATGAAAGAATATGTTTTCTGCTTTCCAATGCTTTTTTTCCTTTTTTGGCGTTAAGGTATAACATACATATAGTATAGTGTTCACATCTTAAATATATAGCTCAATGAACTTTTACATTTGTGTACTTCTGTGTAACCACCACTCAGATGAAGTGATAGAACATTTCCAGCACTCCAGAGCTCCCTACTGGTAGCTATCCCACTCTGAGGTTACCGTGATTTTGACATCTATCTAAGTCAAGCACGTTCTAGTAACGGAGTTATTGTATAAATATGTATTTAGGATGGCACCTCAGGGGAACCCATGAATGGGAACCACAGAGACTGGAACTGAAACTCAATGGCCATTCTGAATCCAAGGCAGCTGTAGAATCCTCAGCTGTAGTGTGGGTCTTTACTCCATTGCTTAGCTAACAATATGATGCAACAACTCTCCACGTGTCTGCTTCTCTCTGTCTAATCACTGGTAGAGAGAAATTTCTTTATCTTCTACTCTATCATTTCTCTTATAGTGATACTAATCCATAATTTCTTCTTACTCATAATTTTGACCTTCTTATAATTTGAGTTACTCGTACCTTTTTTGCCCTTCCCCTCTCTAACGTTCTCTCTTGCACAAAATTTCAGCCTTAGTTGCACTTCTTAATTACTTAATTTGTTCACCAGTAAAACTGCTGGTGAGCCTAAGGATTGGCTGCCCCCAGGTTGGTGTTTGCCTCTGTTCTTATTAGTAGCTGAGAAGAGCAGAATCGTGTGCGCAAAACATGGCTGCTTAAGTGGGCTTTATCAGTAGATGGTATAGGCAGGATGGTTTTCCCTGGAAAGAGTTAAGGGCTTGTCTCCCATCATAATTATCTAGTGCAGATGGTAAGGAGTAGTGGATTGTTCAAAACCTATAATCATGGAAATCTGGGAAGCACCTAGACATTTTAATTAACTAAGTAGATGAACACACCGAAGATAGAAATGTGCCTTGAGGGTCTATGATTCTAATGCATCTCAGAAGGAAATAATGTAAACAATATCCTCATGGGTACTAGATTAATTGTAACCCTTCTGGAAAAGCATGTAGACACCATTATGGACAGTTCAAAGAATGCATCTTCTCAAAGAGCAGTGGTAATCAAATAAGTAAATAAGACATTATCCTGGTTAATAAGGGCTACACAAAATAATGTAATAAATTCATGTTAATTATTACAAAGTAAATATACTAATTTTGAATGGCCTGTTCTATTTTATCTACCTCATTTTAATAATGACTGAGCTAGACAGGAAATAATTTAAAGAAGGTCAGCTAAAATAATTATAATCTGTGGGGCAAGATAGAGCCCAGAGGTGAACGACTAGGACATTTTAGTTGGGAGAAAAAAAAAAAAAGCAGAAATCTGATAAGAGCTATAAAACAAATATTAAAGGGAAGAATAATTGGACACTTTTATTTACAGCTTCTAATAATAAAGGAATAAAAGGACACTTGATAAAATGAAAAAGCAGAACTTAAAATTAATAAAAGTCTTTTTAAAAACTTGACAATTAACTTTAGAAATTTAATCATGGGATAATTGCTATAGATAGTTTAGGGTGATTCAGAAAGATTAAGCATTCATGTGAATAAGGATCACGTTTGCAGCAACAGAGTTAGAATAAGAATAATGAGCACTAGAAAGTCCTAAGGCTTTAGGGCATGTACTGATCATAAGCCAGAGGAAATGCTCCCACCTGATATAATATTGTCACCCGGCTGGGACTGCTGGGCATCTACAAGGCTCTAAGCATGTGCTAGGGGAGTTGGCAGTGGCTTCTTTGGTGGTTTCCTTTGAGTCATTGCACCCTCAAAGGTCATCATACCAATACAGTATTTTGTTGCTCTGCTGTTTATTCATTCATATTTTTGGTTTCTGGCTAGCTCAGAATGCCTATATTTTTTCCCTGTTAATGAGGCTGACTTTTTTTATTTTGAGTGATCATTTCCAGTTTTACCCTCCCCAATCTTTCTCTAATAAGTATTTCGTTTTGACTAGTCTGCATGTTTAAAAGAAGATTGGTTGAGCCAAGAATCTGTCAGTACTGATATTATTATTTATGCAGAGAAGACCTGGGATAATCTTAGAGATTGACATTTCCTTAAGCATCCTCCCAGCCATTGAAAATAGTCAAGACTGTTGATGATATCTGCCAGACTTGAGACTGGGCAGAGTATTTCCCAGTGAAGACCTAACCTTTCATTTTAATTCTCCCCTTAGATTCATTTATTGTGTAGTCAGAGATGCCAACATTCTACTGCTAGTTTTGATCTCCACTTAGGAGAAGTAAGTAGCTACCTACCATAATTGACTTGAAGTACACATCAAATCTTTCATCCAGGAGCTACTCTGTCTAAAATCCCACCATTACTATTTAACTCTTTTGTATTTGTTCCCTCTTTTGGTATTCTTTTAACAAATATAAACATTCTTTCCATGGATGTGATGTTATACTAAAATCATTAAAGGGTATTGGTGATTTCTCAGATTCCTGTTCCCTTTAAGAGGCTGTGACAGTCAAAGAATGTTCACATTATGTGTGTGCTGGGGGCGGGGGACGCTGTTGGCAGTGGCAGTAGAGGTGATACATCTTTACATTTTTATTATATTCTTTATCAAAACTACTCTTAGGAATAGGTACAGTCATTCACGCTAAGATGTTAAAGACTGGTACAAACTAAATGTGTTAGTCCTTCAAAAGTATTTGCAATAGAATAAGTGCCCCAAAACCCTTAACCGAAAGGACAAAATCCCTGGCTGGCGTTCTAAGTTTTAGTGAGAGTCTAGAGGCAGTTTGTTTTTTCTCTGGGGCCTTTCGATGGTCGCTGCAGTTACCGTACACATGTGGTCACTTACCTTGCCTGGTATAAAGCAATGGACTGTGAAGTTGCTGCCCCGAGTGACAGGCAATGTGGGCTCTAGAGACAGAGGCATCATTGAGCTTGCTCTATGGTTCTCTAGTGTCACGTGGCCCCACTGGTCCTTGCACCGCATTCTCAAGGAAGGAATCAAAGCTGACAGTGAAACAGGACTTTGCAGTTTTTAAAACAACTTTGACATTTTATCCCATTTGGAATTTTGATTCTTCCAACAATGTTCAGGGAGGGCCAATATTTTTTGCTGTTTTACAAATGAAGAAACCGAGGCTGAATGAGGCATGTACTGTTTGGTCGTAGAGACGGGGTCTGCTGGCTTTGTGTCCAGTTCTCTTGGCACTACCTCCTGTTACCTTCATAAAGGATTGTGTCCAGTGATAAAGAACCTGGCCATAAAACATGTCCTAAAATATCTGCTACCAAGTAGTTGAGATAAATTAATAAATAAAACGTTCACACATGCTTCCTAGTTGTAGATACAGCATTTTCTATTTAACATGGAACCAGTTTTCCTAGAAAAGGATGTGTCCTCTTCACGTGCAGAAAGACTCTCAGACTACAT
Source organism: Lemur catta (assembly GCF_020740605.2). Taxonomy (NCBI): domain Eukaryota; kingdom Metazoa; phylum Chordata; class Mammalia; order Primates; family Lemuridae; genus Lemur; species Lemur catta. The sequence goes on along the minus strand of NC_059141.1, from coordinate 12,835,261 downwards.
TCCAATTAAAAAATGTAAAACTTAGGATGCTTGCTTAAAATCAGCAAGGTTCATGTTGACTTTTTTCCATTTAATTTAAAATTTCACATCAGCTTTGCAGAGGGATATGGGTGAGGGACTTAAAATAAGAAGACTCATAAGTCTGGTTTTAATTTACTTGTGTACATTTTCAAAATTACTGTGCCTGGAGTCTTCCAAGACTGATGTTTTTAATAAGTAGAATGTCGTGTTATCGGGATTTGTGGGGCCTGGCTATCATTTGTCAGATATTTTTCTTTTTTTATATATGTGTTGTTTTGTGGTTCCTCTTTGTCTCTGAGCTCTGTTCAAGAAAACCTTGCTGCATCCTGATAGCTTAGTCTCTCCTGATGAGAGGGTCCATAATTCTCTTTCATGCTCTTTTTCTTGGAAACATAAACATATTTTCCTGTGTCAGGACCCCAAGCAGCTTTCTAAAAGCTAGTATGTTATTGTTCTTATGAATTGTTTATTTTGCTTGGGAGCTTTTGTTTTTTAAGTACTTCCTGTTTTTCTTATTGTGACTGACTTTTTCTTGAAACAGAGGGAACATGAAACAAACCTTAACTAAGCTTTACAGAAATTTTTACCTGGTTTATCTACATGTCAGCAATGGCTTAAGATTTTGATTGTAGTAGTTGTTGGATTTTCTCACAACCAAAACAATCTATTTCTCCAAATCATGAGTACTTCTTTTTTTTTTTTTTTATGTTCAGTGACACTATTTTTCAGTGTATGACCCTTCTTAAAGTTGGTTTATTTAGATTTATGATGATACAACAACAGTGCAGTGATTCTTAGTAAGAGTCATCTTGAGAACTTAGAATTATCTATTAGGGAAAAATTATGACTTCTGAAAATAAAATAGTGAGATATTTCCCTTTTTGTTACTTGATTCCAAGTGAACTTATGTTCATTTTTATTGACAGAACTATATTTTACAAAAGGTTTTGTTCCCCCTTTTTATGACGGAGAGTGCCAGCAAATGATTTCCTGCATGGAATGGAGAAAAGGTCCCTGACCCTTTTATCTTCCCTATGCCCTCATTCTTTTCAACGTTATCCTAAGGAAGAGAGGATGAGGAAGCCTATTAGATGTTCTGCAATAGCTTGGAGAGTTCCAAATTTAGGCACTTCTTGACACATTTTGTCAGTCACTGGGCCGTGCCCTTTCTTCCTTTGTTTTCTTTCGTCTTTCTCACACTCTCTCCTGATTCAATATGTCAAATTTTTACATTTCCATTTTCAAGAGGAATATTCTTCGCAGACCCTGCTTGACTAATTGCTTTTTTGTTTTTTTAAGCATGCCTATTTTCTTTCTGGCTTTTCTTTCCATACTTATGCAGGAAGTGTAATCAGCCAGTTAATTGATATTAATTGATGATCTACTATGTCACAGACTCTGAGCTGGGCTTTCGATTTATGCCTTTAACTCTTCTGGTAAACTTTCACTTGGTTCTGAGTTTTTGGTTCAAGGTTCATTCTTTGTCCGTTTTCTTGTTTGGTTTAGTACTGCCTCTGCTATCACTTACTTGTTATGTGACCTTGGCCAAGACACAATTTTATTGAGCCTTGGAAATAAAAAGCTTGGACTAGATCCATCTTTAAAATTATCTGGTTTTCTTATAGCTCTACCTGTGTTTTTGTGTGTTTGTTTTTGTGTTGACCCAAATCCCTTTCAAGAATCCGTTACCTCATATGGGAATGGAATTAGTTCTGTTCCTAAGAATAATTTTTGGAGAACATTAAATATCAAAGTTTGTTTAGTGCTTTGCCATTTACTAGGTGCTTTCTTATATTATCCTGTTTGGACCCTCATCACAGCCCTGAAATAGACATTGATATATAGTTTGACTGCTCCCATTTTATATGTTGGGAAACAAAGGCATAGAGATTTAATGAATCACTCAAAGGTAACCGGCATATAGGTGGCAGAATTAGAAATCAAACCCAGGTTTTTATGAGTATTAGACTCCATGCCACTGTCTTTATTTTCTTATGAACTCACATATTTGTTTATTTGTTATTTTTGATTTAGACTTCATTTTTAAGTTTCAATCAATCTAGGAGTACTAAAAGCCTTATAATAAAATGCTGCTTTTTTTTTTTTTTTTTTTTTTTTTGAGACAGAGTCTTGCTCTGTTGTCCCAGCTAGAATGCAGTGGCGTCATTATAGCTCACTGCAACCTCAAACTCCTGGGCTTAAGCCATCCTCCTGCCTCAGTCTCCTGTGTAGTTGGGACTACAGGCGCAGGCCACCACACCAGGATAACTTTTCTATTTTTTGTAGAGACAAGGTCTCACTCTTGCTCAGGCTGGAAAATGCTGCATCTTCTGACCCTTTCCTATCCCCCAGGAGGCAGCTTTCAAATCTTTTCTTCAATGTGGTATGATTATACTGCTATTTCTTAATTTATCAATTTTGGACATGTAATCACTTCTTTTTTTTCCATATTTTCCCTCTTTTTAAAAAATTTTATTTTAATAGATTTAGGGGTTACAGATGGTTTTTTTTATTACATGGATGAATTACATAGTGGAGAAGTCTAGGCTTTTAGCATATCACTTAGCATTACAGTTTCCCTGCTTCCATCTTTTAAAAATAGATACGTTATAATTTTTGGTTAAATCAATGGTCAGTGTTTATCTTATTATGACTATGTAAGTAATTATTGGTTATTGCTAAGTCATCTTGTACAGGTTTTTATTTTTTCTTCTAGTCAACAATTGCATCATTTTGTTCATTTGCTTAGGTTTCTATGTGTTTATTCCATTTCTCCCCAAATACTCCAAGACATGCCACATATTGTTAATATTATTTTACAAAAGCTCAAATAGTCCTGAACACTCTTATCCATGATCTTCCTGAATACTTCCCTCCCTAGCTCTCTAATGCCAGGTTGGACTGGTTGTTCTGTCGGCCTGGAGCACAACGTGTCTGTCATCCTGGAACATCCCTTCACAATTCTCTTATGTTTAGTCTCTTTTTCCTTTATTACATTTTCCAGTAGTTTTCTAAAAAAGGTACACTGAGAGATAAATTTTATGTCTGAAAATGTTTTTATTCTCATACTTGATTGATACCTTGGCTGGATATAGAATTCTAGGTTGAAAATAATTTTCCCTTATATCTCTAGTTGCTTCTAGCAGTCAGGTTACTGTTAAGAATTTTAATACTATTCTTACTTCCAATCCATTGCATTTGCCTTTCTCCACCTCCATTTGTGAGTCTTTTTACTCAGTGTTTTAGGCTATGATTGGTCTTTCACCTAAAGGCTCAGTTTAGTTCTAGGAAATTTCTTTATGTTAATACTTTGATGAACTGATACAAACAAATTTTGTCCTATATATGTTGTGCATTAATGCACTATCATATTAATAGCTGTACTCATATGATAAATGCTTAATTTAAAATAGTAGTATCTATTATGCATAATCATTAATGAATCCTCTAATTTTCTTACTTTTTCCCTCCATGATAAAGAAGAACTTTCTTTACCTTTTCATTCTAATTTCTAGGAGATTTCCTAGACTTTATTTTTCCAACTTTTAGTGCTTGACTTTGTTTCATTTAATTTCCTTTTCTCTGTTTTGGTTTCTATCTTTTTTGTCTACTGGAACTTTACTGGCCTTATTTGAGGGGAAATCATGAAAAAAAAAAGATCAGATAAGGCTTACTGACAATCAGGCTTCACTATGGAGGCTGGCTTGGCTTCTGGTTGGGTAATTTCAAATGATGGCATCTTTTGTCTTGGAACTGATCAACTTCTGCCCATAAGTATCCTTCAGTTTTCCACCTGAGTGTTATTCAGTTGGTTATAGGTGTTCTGGGAATGGATGGGAAAAGAGGATGGGGTAATTTTACTATTCAATATGTAGATTTTCATTTAATCTCTCCATTTTCAGCTGTGTACTTCACTCCCTCCTTCTATTATGCCTGATGCCCCAAGTCTGGAGCTTCTGATTCAATTTCCCAAGTTGTTAAACCTCCTGTCCAAGTTTGGAGTAGTCGTCAGCCTTTTGGGTTGAGAAAGGGGACTCTGGGTCTTTATTCTGTCCTTAACCACTCCCCTTTTTTTCAGGCTCCACTTCTGCTTTCCATGGTAACTCTTACTTCTGAGTCCTGAGGCTTTCCTGAGCTCCTCAGCACAAACAGGTTACTCATTTCTCCCAGGTGTGTATGTCTTAGTTATCACTTCTCCATTCTCTTTTCTCCTTCCAAATGCATTGTCACCTCTCATCTACAAGTTGGTTCTTTTCTTCTTTTCTTTGTCATTGTGAGTTTATACCTTTAAAAAATATTTTAAAAAAATCTCCCGTCATGTTGGTAGAGTTTGTGAAGGGAGCAGACATAAATACACATACTTAATCCACTCTGTTTAACAGAAAGTCCTAGCCCATATTTTTATGGAATTAAATTTCACAAAAGACAAATTTCTGTAATTGACTATTGGCAATCAACTTTTTTGGGAAATAAGTCTGACTATTTAGGATGAAAAGTTTAAGGATGCTCATTTTATTTCCCAGTTTTAAAAAAATATATTAGCCCAGCATAGTGAATTTATAATCTTTGGATTTATTTCCTTGGATTTACTTATAACAATATGTTTTAAGTGTGTTATGTAGAAAAATTGGCACAAGAATCAGAGTGTATGTGTTTGCAAGTGAAACAGCAAGGGAAACTGATGGAAGAAAAGAATGAATCCAAGAGAAAGCAGATTGTTAGATTTTGGTTGTGGGTAAGGGTGGTTTTCAGATCATAGCCATATGAGCATTTTTAATATCATTAGTAATTTTTTAATGAGTATCTAAACTTGATGTTTTTTTCTTTACTGTCTAACCTTATAGACCATTAATGTTCTTTCAGTGTCTTATAAATGCTGTCCCAAGTGCACTATGGGTCCGTTTGAATGAATGCACTGCTAGCTCTTGATGCCAGGCTATCTTCAGCACTCACTATCTTGGCTGCTTTCGGAAGCCTCATAGGAGCCAAAGGGTGAACAATAGCCACAATAGAGAACATTCTTGAATTAAGCAACTGAGAAGGGTCTGCTCTCAGTTCATTAGTCCAAATAGCATCTTTTACTTTTTGAGTAGCAATTAAAAGATATTGGATCTATTGTTTCTCTTGTTCTTTTAAAAAAATTATTGGAATTTCCTTCAAACAATTCAGTGATGTGAAGTCTTAGCTTTTTGCCCATCATATTATGATACTATTGTTAAGTGGTGTGAACAGAAAATGAGACACATTCCTCAAAATATCTACAGGTCCTGATGTAAGGCTAAAGAAAACAAATATACATATCTTTCCTTTTGGAGAAATTTTAATAGATAATTCATAACAGTTTCATCCTACTGACTTTTCCCCCATTACCTCTTTGGAGTAAATTCTCACCTTTCTGCGAGATTTATGACTGCTATTACCAATGCTATGAATTATTTCAGTGTCGAATAGCACTCCTAGAATGCTGACTCTACTTCTTTAGGAAAAAAAGAAAACTTCATATTGGAGGCTTTAAAATTTCTTGATTATAGAAGATACTGAAACATAACTCAAGATTCTAGGCAAGCTTTGCCACTGACTTTTTATGTGACAATTTGAAATCATTTAAGTTTTCTGTGTATACATTTGTAAAATATATGACACTCAACTGCACAAAGATCTCACAGTCTAGTGAGCCTGATAGAAGATAAGCTTATCTACTGTTAGAAATCATGCTTTATTCATCTTTGTTTTCTCTTGGTTAATTTCATAACAGTTAGTAAGTGTTTACTAAAAGAGTTTGAAAGAGAAATATAGGGTAAGTGGAAATTCTGTGAAGTTCTTATGAGAATAATTTTATACAAATTAAATATATTCAGCTTGATCTAAAGGCAATGTTGAGAGGAGGCCTGTGGGGCCACATGTTCTTCAGTGTAACGGGAAGTATTAAGCTGATTATAGCGGCTACTCAATAAAAAGATATGTATTTTTAATGGGCAAACCCTTTGCTTAAATATAGGCTTCAGTCAGTATGTGGCTGAGCTGTGATCTCTCTCTCTCTTGTTAAAAGAACTCCAGTGCACCCTTTGAATTACCTTCACACTCACTGAGGGTTTTAAGAGCTTGGCCACTTTCCACATGTCTGAAAGCGACTCTACATTAGATGTGAGAAAGATGTGGCTGACTTTAAACTTTGGCTGGCAGAAGAAGAAACGAAAAGCAGCAGAGATTGTTCATGTGTGGCTGACACTAGAAAGAGTTCTTCTGGCTTTCATAGTCATGGAAATTAAAAGGTGTGATCTAGAACAACATCCTCCTTTTAACTGGTTTTTGCAGAATGTTCTCCTCTGCTTCTACCTCCATCTCAAGAAGTCTCTAATGGGCATCCCGATGTGGAAAAGCTGTGAAAGAAAAAGGGGCCATCTTAATTTTAGGTTTGATGATGACATTGCTGCTACTGATACTCAGTAGAAATTACGATTTTTTTGTTATACCAGTGAGAATCATCATTTTCTTTTTTACTTGCAAAGGAGCCACCTCTTTCTGGACCTTTGTTTTCCTCCTGAAGTCACTGCTGAGGTATTTGTAAACCAAGCCAACTCTTATTTTTATTTTAGTCACCAAAAGAAGAACAAAGCATCTGCTAACAGAAGCAGCCTGGTAAATAAATAGTGGAAAAAGCACAGAACTCAGAAGACTTGTGTTTAAAGCTCTTTCATTACTTACTCCTACCCTGCCATTGACCAATTATTTCAATCTTTCTGAGTCACTCTCTCCTCATCTGCAGAATGGGGTTAATGGAGGATTTCATCTACGAAGTGGGGATAATAGAGATTAAAAGAAATGACGCAAAATAAACATGAGTTGAAGGTTAACAATAATATTATGACTATGTGGTTACAACTAAAACTTTTTTTTTTTTTCCTGTCAGAAATGCCTTCGGTAGATTTCAAATTCTTTTTCTTACTGCCTGCTCTTTGGTGGGGTTCCAGCAACATTGCTGTAACTCGAGGATACATGGCTGCAATTTGTGTTTGGCTTCCTTTCTCAGGGGTTCAAATAAAAAGGCTGTTTAGAGAAGGCACAAAAGTACAAAGCAAAAATTTCAGCGTATGCCATCAAATCTTGGAAAGTCATCTAAAGGAAGAAAGATTGCCGCTGAGGAAGGAAAACGGCTCTTTTCTGGCCATCATTTCTGTTTTTCTGAAAAAAGCCCCGATGTTGCAATATTTTGCAAGGCAGAATACTGTCCCAGATGGAGGAGGAAACACTGACAAGCCGAAAAGGAGATACGTGGGGTTCCGAGGCAGCGTCTGGAAGGGGTGGCGCGCTCGGGGCTCCGATCCTCGATCCTCGCAGTTCTTTGTTGGGGGCGGGGAGTCATTATTTCCGAGGAAGAAATGGCTCCCCCTTGGAGGTCCCTCCGCGGAAACCGCTTCGCGACTTTCGCAGTCCCTAATCCCCGCCCCTCCCTCCCAGTCCTTGCAGACCCCACAACGTGGTCAGACTGCGGTGCCTTTAAGACTTTTGCCTGCTGCACATGCTCAGCCCTTTGTGTGTTGCTGGAGTTTCTTTTAGAAGAAAAAGAAGAAATAGGGGGAAAGATGGGGCTGAGGGAGGGGGAAGCGCTGGGGAAAAAGCGCTGCACTTTTGCAGCTGTAGACCGCGGACGGGAAGGGCTTCTTTTCTGCTGAAGCTGCGAAGCCCGTGGCGCTCTTTCGTTTGTGGCGCTCCGGCGGCGCGTGGCGCGGGTGGGGCCGGGTCCCCCGGCACGCGGAGGGAAGGGCACAGCGGGCACGCGGGCCACACCTGGGGGGCCAGTCTCCCCTCAGCGCGCGGGCCGGGCGGGGTGGGCTCGCGCGGGGGGAGTCCCCGGTCCCTGTCAGGGGCGGGGCGAAACCACGGCGCCGGGCCTGTGGGGGGGAGCGTGGGCACGCGCGAGGGTCGGGGGCGGCCCCACGCGCCGCGCGCTGCGGCCGCGGCCCCCGCAGCTGGCTAAGGGCTGAGCAGAGCGGAAGGCTGACGGCGGGCGGCCGGCCGCCTGGCGGGCGCGGCAGGGCTGACCGCCGTCTCCCCGTCGCCCCCCTTCCGCGTTGGGCGCGCCCACCTCGGGGCTCCCGCTCGGCCCCCGCCCTCCCGGGCGCGCGGCTCTCGGAGCCGAGGCAGTTGGCGCGGGCCGCGGGCGAGGCGGGGCCGCGCGCGGGGGCCCGTCCTCCTCCCGGTCAGGTCCCTTCACGAGAGCCGGGCGCAGCCTGCGCCGCCTGCTCCTTGCCGCTGGCCCGGCCCGGGTGCTGCGGCTGTGGGGTCGGCCCGCTAAGGACAAGGGCAGGAGACTGGGCGGCGATGCCGGAGTGCGACTGGAGGCAGCCGAGCGGAGGCGACAGTGGTTGGTCTCTGTCCCTCCTGACCGCGGAGCGGGACTGGGACAGGCGCCGGTGAGGAGGAGGAGAAGCGGCGGCGGCGGCGAGGTTTTCTCCGGCCAGAATTCCTCTCAGGAGCATCCCTGTCTGCGCCTGCGAGCGCAGCCCCGCCAGGCAGGGGCGCTGGGGAAGATGGAGCCGGGGGGCCGGGCCCGCACCGGTCCCCCGCAGCCGGCGGCCCGCGGGCTGTGGAGGGCTCGGCCGGCGGGCGGCGGCGGCGGCGGCGGGGGCGCCTCCTCCTGGCTGCTGGACGGGAACAGCTGGCTGCTGTGCTATGGCTTCCTCTACCTGGCGCTCTACGCGCAGGTGTCCCAGTCCAAGCCGTGCGAGAGGACGGGCTCCTGCTTCTCGGGCCGCTGTGTCAACTCCACCTGCCTCTGCGACCCGGGCTGGGTGGGGGACCAGTGCCAGCACTGCCAGGGCAGGTTCAAGTAAGTGCCTTCTCCGGACCCCGAACCTCAGCCCTGCCCCGCTCCCGTCGAGGCCTCCCCCGCTGCGGCCTCGGATCCCCTGGCCGGGAGCGGGGCCCGCTCTGCGCCCCTCCAGCCCCGGGCGTCCCGGGGACACCAGGGCCCGCTCGCAGCATTGACCGACGTGGAGCGAAGCCTTTCCTGAGCGTTCCTGGAGTCCGCAGCGACTTCTGATCCCCTGCTGAGCACGAACATTTTCATTATCAGTTACGATTACAAACACCATTTTGTTAGGACAATATTTTTAAATCAGAAATTATGCAAGAAACTCACGAAACACATGCGCATTGTGAAAAATTCAAATACAGAAGGGTAAAGGTTCGAAGTTATGGTCTACCGGTACCTCTGTCTTCCCCCATCCTACTCTTCTCTGTAGAGGTGACCCCTGCTAACATTTTAGTTTATTTAGTAATCATCATAGTGGTCATAAGAAGAGTTTATGATGGGCTCGCTATGTGCCAAACACTGTTCTAAGCGCCTTATGTCGATTATCTCATTTGTTCCTCACAACTCTGTGAGTTACTAGAAATGGATTTACGGAGAGAAATCGAGACAATGCCTTTAAGTAACTTGCCTAACATCACACGTTAGAAAGGGCCAAGTTGTGGTTCCAAATTAGCCAGCTTTACTCCGGAATGTGTACTTTTAGCGAATGTGCTGTGTTTATTTTGCTAGACAGTTTTGGATTGAGAAATACAAAGGTGACTTTAGGTTAGACAAAAGGATGAAATACCGGAACGTTTTTATGTGGTGGAGATAATGGGTTTTTCTAGCTGGTTAATTCACTATCAGCTATTATGTGGGAACACCACTTTGGCTTTTCTGAAGCTCAGGGCGCTTAAGGAGTTTGCTTTACTAAGGTAGAGATACTTTCCCCCTGTTGGTTGATGTTTATTACATTCCTGCCTGATATAAAGAGAAATGGGTGGGTGTAGGGGAAGTAAACAAATAAGTTAGTTAAAGCTATTAGGGTAGCCTTCTGATAACTTGCAGATAACAATCATTAAGAAAGCTTCTTAGTCTTCTAGAGACTACTGTGAAGTTTGCTGGATGGTTTGTGGCTCTGAAAATACACATTGTACATTACTAATATTTATTGTCAGGATAATAGCAAAATCTAGGTGAAATGTCTGTTGTGCTCTAAAGGCAAAGGTAAGAATATGGTTCACCTTATTTATGTATTCTAGGACAATTTCCTGGAGTTTTAAACACAGCATATTTTCCTTTTTTTTTTGTTTTTACTTTTACTATGAACTGATTTAAAACAATGCCCCTTAAAACTCAATATAAAAATGTATTTTTTTAAAATGGCACTTAAAAATTTTAGGTAGATTGTACTATTTAAATTAATTTGTTGCTGGTTTTTGAAAGTGAAATCTCGAAGTGAAATTTTATGAAATTTTTTTGTGATAATAGGTTGAAATATTTGTAGGGTTAATATTTTCATAAGTAAGCATAGTACCGTAGTTCTCTAAATACATATTTTTTTAATTTGGGAGAGGTGTTAATTAAAAGTTTAAAAAGTGTTTAAGAAGAGGAAAGAGATCTTACTGAATTGTGCTTGTTTTCAGCCTCTTTTACTCATGTGTTCTTAGACTTTTGCTGTGACAATAGCAACCAGTCTCTTTACCTAGCAGGAGAATTTTTGAACATATAAACTGGCAGCTAACAGTGAAAAAAGCCTTTTTTTTTTTTTACATAGGGAGATTGCTTGATTTGTATGTAATTTAGGGATATTGGCCTGTGTGTAGGTAGATTTGCTCCATTTGTCTAAAAATGACAAAAATTGCTGCAGTCCTGAAAATTTACATTTTAAAGTAGTGGAACTTGTTAATCAGCTGGATCAGCCTGTGACCTCACTAGCAGATGTTGTCCCACTTAGTAAGAAAGATCACAGATCAAGTTAAAACTAGATTAAGTAACATTGAGAGATGGTGTTCATAAACAAAATACATTAGTGAGTAAAAGAAGAATAGATATTTAATGTATAGTTAAATAACAATACATCCGGCATTAATCATTGAATATTCATAATTTCCTTGGAAGCTGTTATTTTCCATGATTCATTGTACTCTCTTGGTAAATGCTTTTGCATTTCTCTGTGGAATACAAGCTACTAATTAGAGTAAATATAAATGGTACAACTATCTGTGTTTTATTATGTACTCTTAGGGATAAAGAAAATGTTGGTATTTAATGTTAAAGAGAAGAATCATATTTAGAAGAAAAGAATTCTTTGTAAAGTACATGCTAAGCTATGAAAGGTTTATTTGAAGATAGTAGCTTGTTCTAGCTGGCATTTGAAGTAATAACACAGTGGGAAAGACTTTAACTAGAAATTCTCACTTCACTAATTATCTTGAAAGTCTTTTACTAAACTGGAGGATAGCAACCTTACAAACAGACATCAAAAATGATTGATCAATCTTGGTAAGCAGTTGTCAAAAGTAATTGGTTGGTTCCATGGTAACTTAGCTTTTTTTCTATTATAGGGGTTTTACTAGGGAATAAACTTATTCTTCAAATGCCTCTTTAGGGTGGAAGATTGATGGTTGGGGGGAAGAAATGCAGAAGCAAATACAGTATCAAAAGTGGTACTTCAATTCTCTTAGCATTGATTCCAGTCTTCTGTTTCCATTTGAAAAGAATAAAACACTCAGAATTACAAGCCATTCCTCATACAGGTAAAACAAAAGGAACAATGATTTTCAGCTAAAGCTAGACTAAAGGACTTAGGAATGAGAATAAGAAAATATGTTTGAGATATAATAATCAAGGGCATAGTAGACTCTAATTCAAATTGTATTTGAGTAGCTTAGTGTAGTGTTAGGCTAGAAAACATCATTAAAATTTTTTTGCATGAATGACATTCTCTTTGAGAAACTAGTTCTTTAGAATTATTTTTATAGAGTAGCTGAGATTTGTATTTATATAAATTTATATTTTGTGTTCAAACTTAGACATTTTCTTGCTAATGTGGCTTTGGAACCTATGACTTCTAATTTTTCTTAGGTAAACAAAATAACCTAAATCAATGCTTTGAGATTGGAAAATATATCACTATATCGTGAATTATTTGTAGATATAAATTTATTATTGTAAACGTATTTATTGAATGTTTTCCTAAAGTCATCTATTAAATCTTATTTAATGTATATAGATAATTTTTTTTAACTTCTTAGGTTAGTCAAACTTGGACACTGAATTTCACACATTTATAATGGAAGTATTCTATTTCTAGTGGCAGCAAAATGAAGATATGTTAGGAATTAGGTTGTTATAAACAAAAAGGGGCAGGATTAAATGTTTAAACATTTTCCCTAAGCTACTATTAAAAAAAATGCATGTATAAAGACAAATATATTTGGAATTCTTTTTATTAATTGTAGGGAAACTATCAGTAACTATGAAATTAAATTGAATGTTCCCAGGCCCCAAGTCTTCGTTTCAAAGTAAGATTATAATGGATAATTTATATCAATGGATTTTTCCTTACATTTTTAAAATATATAATCACACAATAGGAATTTAAAATAAATTGAGTGTTTCTAAGATCCTAATTTGATAAAGTAAGTTACTTGTGGTTTTCTAGAACTCATGTCTGTGAGATTTGGCTCCCTTGGCACATTAGACTCACCCCTCCTCTCCTCTGTGCTGACTGGTCTTTTAAAGTTCCTTGAAAGTGTCACATTCTTTTTGGCCTCAGTGCATTTTGCATACACTGTTACTTCTCTGAACTCTTTCCTGTCTGGTCTGTGCTTGGATAATTACTGATTATCCTTCTAATCTTAACTTAATACTGTTTTCTAAAGGAGGCTTTTCTGACTCCTCAGACTAAGTTACCCCTTATTATATACTACTCTTAATGGCACTATTTTTCCTTCTTAGTACTTTCAAAGTGAAGTATTTAATAATTCGATGTAATATTTTTTCTTTACATTAGTTTTAAAAGCTTTATTGAGGAATAATGAACATAAAATAAATCGTATAATGTAAAACATACAATTTATCTAAAATGTATAATTTGATAAGTTTTGTCGTATGTATTTACCTCTGAAACTATCATCACAATCAAAATCATAAAAATATCCATCACACTCAAAAGTTTCCATGTGTCCCTTTGAAATTCCTCCTTCTCTTTCCTGTTACCTCTGTCTGTCCTAGGGCAACTACTGATCTGCTTTCTCTCACTATAGATTTGTTAGTATTTTCTAGAATTTTATGTAAATGGAATCATACACACACACACCTTTTTGTCTGGCTTTTTTTCACATAGCCTATTTGTTTTGAGATTCATCAATGGTATATCAGTAGTTTATTGCTGAATAGTATTACAGTGTATGGATACACAACAATTATTTATCTTTTCACTGGCTGATGGGCATTTAGATTGTTTCCAGTTTTTGGCTATTCCTTATAAAGCTGCTATGAACTTTCATGTAGAAGTCTTTGGACATATGCTTTAATTTCTTTTGGGAATACCTCAGAGTGGAATGGCTGGATGTATGGTAGATTATGTTTAACTTTTTAAGAAACTGACAAATTGTTTTCCAAAGTAGTTGATCATTTATGTTCCCACCAGCAGTGAATGAATGTTGTAGTTAATCTTCACCAATACTTGGTATGTTTAATCTTTGTCTTTTCTTGATTTTTAAAAATTAAAAAAAAATTTTATTTGAAAATATAAGGGGAGGACAATTGTTTTTGTTACAAGAATGAATTGTATAATGCTGAATGGCTTTTAGTGTGGCTGTCACTAGCGTAGTGTACATTGTACCCAATAGGTAAGTTTTTATCCCTCACCTCCCTCCCCATCTTCCCCCTTTCTTAGTTCCAATGTCCTGTACCCCTGTGATCCCCAACCCCTGAGCCATGGACTGGTACCAGTCTGTGGCCTGTTAGGAACCAGGCCACACAGCAGGAGGTGAGCGAAGCTTCATCTGTGTTTACAGCCACTCCGAATCGCTTGCATTACCGCCTGAGCTCCACCTCCTGTCAAATCAGCGGCGTCATTAGATTCTCATAGGAGTGCGAACCCTACTGTAAACTGCATATGTGAGGAATCTAGTTTGCACACTCCTTATGTGAATCTGATGCATGATGATATGAGGTGGAGCTGAGGTGGTGATGCTAGTGTTGGGGAGCGCTTGCAAATACAGATTGTCATTAGCAGAGAGATTTGACTGCTCAGAGACCATAATCAATTGCAGACTCATATCAAAACCCTATCAGTGAGCGACAAGTGACAATGTAATAATAATAGACATAAAGCACAATAAGTGTAATGTGTTTGAATCATCCTGAAACCATTCCCCCTACGCCTCGTCCGTGGACAAATTGTCTTCCATGAAACTGGTCCCTGATGCCAAAAAGGTTGGGGACCACTGCTTTATACCACTATATGACCATGTATACCCATCATTTAGCTCCCACTTATTAATGAGAACATGCAATGTTTGTATTTCCATTGCTGAGGTACTTCACTTAGGATAATGTTCTCTAGATCCATCCAAGTTGGTGCAAAAGACATTTCATTCCTTTTTTATGGCTGAGTAGTATTGCATGGCATTATATATAGCACATTTTCTTTATCCATTCATCAGTTGATAGGCACTTAGATTCATATGGATCTTTGCAGTTGTGAATTATGCTATGATAAACATTCAAGTACAGGTGTCTTTTTAAATAAAATGACATCTTTTCCTTTGGGTTGAAATCCAGTAGTAAGATTGCTGGGTTGAATGGTAGGCCTACTTTTATAATAGTTCTTTGAGGAATCTCCATACTGTTTTCCACAGAAGAGGTACCAATTTACAGTACCACCAACAGTGTGTAAGCATTCATCTTTCACTGCATCCATGCCAACATCTATTGTTCTTTGACTTTTTAATAATGGCCATTATGATAGGGGTAAGGTGGTATGTCATTTTAATTTATATTTCCATGATGATTAGTGGTATTGAGCATTTTTTCATATGTTTGTTGGCTACTTGTCTATTCTTTTGACAAAAACTCTGTTCGTATCTTTTGTCCACTTTTTAATGTTTTTTTTTCTTGCTGATTTGTTTGAGTTCTTTGTAGATTCTGGATATTAATCCTTTGTCAGATGTATAGTTAGTGAATATTTTCTCCCATTCTGTAGGTTGTCTATGTAGTCTGTTGATTATTTCCCTTGCTCTGCAGAAACTTTTAAATTTAATTAAATCCCATCTGTTTATTTTTGTTGCTGCTGTATTTGTCTTTGGGGTCTTAGTCATAAATTCCTTGCCTAGGCCAATGACTAGAAGAGTTTTTCCTACTTTTTCTTCTAGAATTTTTATGGTTTCAGGTCTTAAATTTAAGTCTTTAATCCATCTTTAATTTTTATGTATGGCAAGAGAATAGGGATCCAGTTCCATTTTTCTGCACATGGCTATCCAGTTTTCCCAGCACCATTTATTAAATAGGTTGTCGTTTCTCTAGTGTATGTTTTTGTCTGCTTTGTTGAAAATTAGTTGGTCATAGCTACATGGTTTTATTTCTGGATTCTCTACTCTGTTCCATTGGTTTATGCCTCTACCTTTATACCAGTACCGTGCTGTTTTGGTTACTATAGCCTTGCAGTGTAATTTGAAGTCATGTAATGTGATGCCTCCAGATTTGTTATTTTTGCTTAAGATTGCTTTGGCTATTTGGACTCTTGATTCCATACAAAGTTTAGGATTAATTCTTCTAGACTCATGAAAAATGACATTGGTATTATGATGGGAATTGTGTTGAATCTGTAAATCACTTTGGGCAGTACAGACATTTTAACAATGTTTGTCAGCAAACAGGGATAGTTTGACCTCCTTTTTCCCAATTTTGATGGTTTTTATTTCTTTTCTCTTGCCTGATTGCTGTGGCAATGGCTTCTAGTACTATGTTGAATTGAAGTGGTGACACTGGGGGCACCCTTGTCTTGTTCTAATTCTTAGCAGAAAAGCTTTTAACTTTTCCCCATTCAGTATGATGTTGGCTGTGGGTTTGTCACATGTGGTTATTTTATTATTTTGAGGTATATTCTTTTTAGGCCTAGTTTCTTGAGGGTTTTTTATAATGAAAAGTACTGGATTTTATCTAATGCTTTTTTCTGCAGCTATTGAGATGATCATATGGTCTTTGTTTTTACTTCTGTTTATGTAGTGAATCACATTTATTGATTTGCATATATGAACCATCCTTGAATCTCTGGGATGAAACCCACTTGATCATGGTGAATTATCTTTTTGATGTGCTGTTGAATTCAGTTTGCCAGTATTTTGTTAAGGATTTTTGCATCTAAGTTCATAATGTAGATTGGTCTGTGTTTTCTTTTTTTGTTGTATCCTTTCCTAGCTTTTGTATCACTGTGATACTGGCTTTGTAGAATGAGTTAGGGAGGATTCCCTTCTTGATGTAATGGAACAGTTTTCATAGAATAGGTGCTGGTTCTTTGTAGGTCTGGTAGAATTCACTTGTGAATCTGTCTGGTCTGGGGCTTTTCTTGGAAAATCTTTTATTACTGTTTTAATCTTGCTACTCATAATTGGTCTGTTTAGGATTTCTGTTTCTTCCTTAGGAGGTTGCATGTTTCCAAAAATTTATCCATTTCCTCTAGGTTTTGAAGTTTGTGTGCATAGAGGTTTTCATAGTAGTCACGGATGATGTTTTGTATTCCTCTGGTATCAGTTGTAATGTCTTTTTTTTTTTTCATTTCTGATTGAGCTTTTTGAGTCATTTCTCTTCCCTTTCTGGTTAATCTAGTAGTGGTCCATAAATTTTGTTTATCTTGTAAAGAATTAAGTTTTTGTCTCATTGATACTTTGTATTTTTTTGTTTGTTTCCATTTCAGTTAGTTGTATTCTGAGCTTTGTTACTTCTTTTTTTCTGCTAGCTTTGGGTTTGGTTTGTTCTTTTTCCGCTTCCTTGAGGTACAACATGAGGTTGTTAATTTGTGATTTTTCTGTCTTTTTGATGTAAACATTTAAGGCTATGAACTTCACCCTCAGTGCTGCTTTTCTGTATCCCACAGATTTTTCAAAGCTTGTGTCCTCTGTCATTCAGTTCAAAATATCTTTTGATTTCCATCTTAATTTCATCATTGACCCAAGGATCATTTAGCAACAGGTTGTTTAATTTCCATGACTTTGTGTAGATTTGAGAGTTCCTCTTGGAATTGATTTCTAGATTTATTCCACTGTGGTCTGAGAAGACACATGGTATGATTTCATTTTTTCTGAATTTATTGAGACTTGTTTTGTGGCCCTAACATATGATCTGTCTTGGAAGATGTCCCATGTGCTGATGGGAAGAATTTATATTCTGTAGTTTTGGGGTAGAAAGTTCTGTAAATGTCTATTAGTTACGTTTGTTCTAGAGTCCTGTTTAAGTCCAGTGTTTCTTTGTTGATTTTCTGCCTTTATGATCTGTCTTGTACTGTCAGTGGAGTGTTGAAGTCCCTGGCTGTTATGATGCTGTTGTTTATTTCTTTGCTTAGATCTAGTAGAATTTGTTTTGTGAATCTTGGCACTCTTATGTTAGATGCATATATTAATATATTTAGGATTGTTGTATTTTCCTGCCAGTTGCTCTCTTTATCATTATATATGACTAGTTTTGTCTTTTTTAACTATGTTTGATTTACAGCCTATTTTATCTGATATGAGAGTAACTACTCCTGCACTTTTGGTTTCCATTTGTGTAGAATATTTTTTTTTCTGTCCCTTTACCTGGAGTGTATCAGAGTCATTGTGAGTTAGATAGGTTTCTTGGAGACTGCATATACTTAAGTTGTGTGTTTTTTTAAATCCATTCAGCCAATCTGTATCTTTTAAGTGGAACATTAAGGCTATTTACATTCAATGTTAGTATTGATATATGAGATACTGTTCTGTGCATCATGTTGAATACTACCTTGTTGTTTTGTTTTCCCCTTTGTGCTACTGTTTTATAAGAGCTGTGAAGATTAACTTTTGGGTTTTTTTTTTATACTGGTGGGTATTGATTGTTCTGTTCTATGTATAGAACACATTTGAGCATTTCCTGTAGGGCAGGTCTAGTGGTGACAAATTCCCTTAGTGCCTTCTTGTCTGGGAAAGACTTTATTTCTCCTTCACTTATGAAACTTAGTTTTGCAGTATACGAAACTCTTGACTGGTAGTTATTCTTTTTAAGAAGATTAAAAATAGGACCCCTATCCTTTCTGGCTTGTAAGGTCTCTGCTGAGAAGTCTGCTGTGAGTCTGATGGGTTTTCCTTTGTAAGTTACTTTACTTTGACCTTGCAGCTTGTAGGATTTTCTCCTTTATTTTGACTTTGGCCAGACTGATGAGTATGTGTTTTGGTGATGTCCTATTTGCTATGAGTCCTCCAGAGTGTTCAATGACCATCTTGTATATGGATATCTAAATCTCTGGTGATACTAGGGAAATTTTCCTTAATTATTCCCTCAAATGGGTTTTCCATGCTTTTTTGATATTTTTTTTCTTCTTCCTTAGGGATACCTATGATTCTTACATTAGCTAATTTTACGTAGTCACATATTTCTCTGAGTGATTGTTTATTCTTCCTTATTATTTTTTCTACATTTTTGACTGATGGAGTTAATTTGAAAGCCTTGTCTTCATGCTCTGAAATTCTTTCTTCTGCTTGGTCTAGTCTGTTGTTGAAGTTTTCTGCTGTATTTGTAATTCCCTAAATGACTCTTTGATTTCTTTAAGCTTTGTCATACCCTTTCTTATGTTGTCTCTCTCTTTAGTGAGTTTTCATATTTTTCATTCATGCATTCGTATGTTGATTTATTTTTTTGGTTTCTTTGTGTTGGCTTTCAACTTTTTCATCAACACCATTCATCTTATTTGCCATCCATATCTGATATTTCAACAATTTCCTTTAGGTGGAGTCCATTGCTGGAGATCTATTGTGATCCTTTGGGGTGTTAAAACAGTTTGTTTTTTCATGTTGCCAGGGTTTTTTTGCTGGTTCCTTCTCATCTGAAACCTCTTCTCTCAGCTCAAGACAGATTAAGTTTGCTGTACACCTGTTCTCCTCTGTTGGGAATTCTCCTCCTTAGTGAATAGAAGGGGAGTTCCCTAGATGGTGCACCTGTGTCCTGCTTAGGAGATTGACCTAGAGGATTCACTGAAAGCCTGTAATGCAGCTGTTCTCCTGCATCATCCCATTCTTCTGTGGTTTTCACAGTCCAAGCCAGTGTTGGGGGATGTTTGTTTAGAGTGGTAGATTGGTCCCCAGGCCATGGTTGGAAGCTCTGGCAGGGGTCTGGGTGAGTCCCTCTCCATGGAGGTGAGTGGTGTGGGAGTTTGCTCTATTCAGGTCATTCCTTTTGCATAAAAGTGAATCAACAAGCCCATAGCTAACATCATATTCATTGGTGAAAAGTTGAAGGCTTTTTCTCTAAGATCAGGAACAAGGCAGTGATGCCCAGTCTTGCCACTTCTGTTCAACTTAGTACTGGAATTCCTAGCCAGAGCAATTAGAATGAAAGAGAAATAAAAGGTATCCAAATAGGAAAGGAAGAAATAAAATTATCTCTGCAGCTGATGATACAATCTTACATATAGAAAACACTAAGAATTCCACCAAAAAAACTGTTGAACTGATAAACGAATTCACTAAAATTGCAGGTTACAAAATCAACATACAAAAATCGGTAGCAGGCCAGGCTTGGTGGCTCATGCTTGTAATCGTAGCACTTGGGAGGCTGAGGCGGGTGGATTGTTTCAGCTCAGGAGTTCGAGACCATCCTGAGCAAGAGCAAGACCCCGCCTCTACTAAAAAAAATAGAAGGAAATTAGCTGGGCAACTAAAAATATATAGAAAAAAATTAGCCGGGCATGGTGGCGCATGCCTGTAGTCCCATCTACTCGGGAGGCTGAGGCAGAAGGATTGCTTGAGCCCAGGAGTTTGAGGTTGCTGTGAGCTAGGCTAATGCCACAGCACTGTAGCCTGGGCAAAAGAGTGAGACTCTGTCTCAAAAAAAAAAAAAAAAAAATCAGTAGCATTTCTATACACTAACAATGAACTGTCTGAAAAAGAAATTAAGAAAACAATCCCATTTACAATAGGTTCAAAAAATACTTAGGGGTAAATTTAAGGAGGTGAGAGATCTGTATATTGAATACTATAAAACACTGATGAAAGAAATTGAAGATGACACACATAAATGGAAAGATATACTGTTATGGACTGGAAGAACTAATATTGCTAAAATGTCCATACTACCCAAAGTAATCTACAGAGTCAATACAATCCCTATCAGAATCCCAGTGTAATTCTTACAGAAATAGAAAAAAATTTTAAAATTTGCTTGAAACCACAAAAGACACCCCGGCCTCAATAGCCAAAGCAATCTTGAGCAAAAAAACAAAGCTGAAGGCATCAGACTACCTGTCTTGTCTTCAAAAAGTTCATAGAAAATGAGTATTATGAAAAAACTGCATGGATTTCAAATTTTTTTGTACCAAAATAAACTCATACTAACTTGTTATAACATGTATGAGCAGGATCTAATTTGAGGCACTAAGAAGGATAAGAAATCAGTTTGAACAGAGCCCCTGTCAGAGCAACATGAATTCTGCTAAAATTGATGCAAGAGCAAATGTCAAATTTATGGTGAAGCGTGGGTGGAAGAATGGTAAAATCATTGATGAAAAGTTTATGGGAAAATGCCCCAAAGTAATCAACAGTTTACAAATGAATAACTTGTTTTAAGAAGGGATTGAGACCCACATCAGCAGACCATCCCTGTCAATTTATGAGGAAAAAAATTCATCTTATCCATGCTGTAATTGAAGAAGATTGATGATTACCAGCACAAACAATGGCCAACACCATAGTCATCTCAGCTGGTTCAACTTACACAATTCTGACTGAAAAATTAAAGTTGAGCAAACTTTCCACTTGATGGGTACCAAAATTGTTGTGCTCAGGTCAGCCATGGACCAGAGCAGAGCTTTCAATGGAAATTTTAAATAAGTAGGATCAAGATCCTGAAACATTTTTTAGAAGACTTGTATTATAACTGGAGGTGAAACATGGCTTTACCAGTATGATCCTGAAGACAAAGCACAATCAGAGCAATGGTTCCCAAGAGGTAGAAGTGGTCCAGTCAAAGCAAAAGCAGACTGGTCAAGAGTGAAGGTCATTGCCACAGTTTTTAGGAATGCTCAAGACATTTTGCTTGTTCACTTTCTGGAGGGCTGAAGAGTAATAACATCTGTTTATTATGAGAGTGTTTTGAGAAAGTCAGGCAAAACTTCAGCAGAAAAATGCCCAGGAAAGCTTTACCAGAGAGTCCTTCTCCACCATGACAGTGCTCTTGCTCATTCTTTTCATCAAGGAAGTGCAATTTTTGGGAGAGTTTTGCTGGGAAATCATTAGGTTTTGACCTAAAAGTCCTGATTTGGCTCCTTCTGACTTTTTTGTTTCTTATTCTTAAAAAAAATCTTTAAAGGGTGCCAATTTTTCTTCAGTTAGTAACGTAAAAATGACTGCATTGACATGGTTAAATTCACAGGATCCTCAGTTTTTTAGGGATGCACTTAAGGGCTGATTTCATGACTTACAAAAGTGTCTTGACCTTGATAGAGCTTATGTTGAGAAATAAAGTATATATTTTTTATGTTTATATTTTAATTCTATTTTCCACAAACTTTTTGAAGTCCCTTCTTAATAATTAAAACAGCATAGTACTGGCATAAAAACAGACATGTTGACCAATGGAATAGGATAGAGTGCCCAGAAATAAACCCATGCATCTACAGTCCATTGATTTTTGACAAGGGTGCCAAAAACACACAACGGGGAAAGGACAATCTCTTCAATAAATGGTTCTGGAAAAATTGGATATCCACATGTAGAAGAATGAAATTGAGCCCTTATCTCACCCCTTATACAAGTATCAACTCAAAATAGATTAAAGACTTATGTGGAAGTAAACTGTAAAACTACTAGAAGGAAACTGCAAAACTGTAAAACTACTAGAAGGAAATGGAGAAAAACTCTATGACGTTGGTCTGGGCATGTAACCTCAAAAATGTAGTCACCAAAAACAAAAATAGACAAATGGGATTGAATCAAATTAAAGAGCTCAGTACAGCAAAGGAAACAACAGAGTGAAGAGACAACTCACAGATTAGGAGAAAGTATTTGTAAGTCATACATGAGTTAAGGGGCTCATACCCAAAATATATAAGGAAGTCAAACCACTCAATAATAAGAAAACAAATAACCCTATTAAAAAATGAGCAAAGGACCTGAGTAGACATTTCTCAAAAGAAAACATACAAAAGGCAAAAAAATATACGAAAAATGCTCAATATCACTAATCATCAGGGAAATGAAAATTAAAACCATAATGAGATATTACCTCATACTTGTTAAAATGACTCCTATCAAACAGATGAACAATAAGAAGTGTTGGCAAGGATGTGGAGAAAGGGGAAACTTTGTATACTGTTGGTGGGAATGTTAATTAGTACAGCCATTTTGGCAAACAATATGGAGGTTCCAAAAAAAAAAACTAAAAATAGAATTACCATATGATCCAGCAATCCCACTTTTGGGTATATATCCAAAGGAATTGAAATTAGTGTGTTGAAGAGCTGTCTGCACAATTATGTTCATTGTGGCGTTACTCAGCCAAGATTTGGAAACAACCTAAATGCCCATCAACAGATGAATGGATTAAAAAAAGTGGTATGTATACACAGTGGAATAGTATTCATTCTTAAAAAAGAACAAAATTCTGTCATTTGTGACAACATAGGTGAAGCTAAAGGACATTATGCTAGGTGAAATAAGTAAGCTAGGTATATAGAAAGGCAAATGTCACCTGATGTCACTTATATGTGGAATCTAAAAATCTGAACTCATACAAGTAGAGAGTAGAATTGTGGTTATAAGAGTCTGGGAGTAAAGGGGAGTGAGTGGATGGGGAAAGGGGAAATTTTGGTCAAATAGTAAAAAGTTTCAGTTAGGACAAGTAAGTTCTGGTGTTCTATGGCATAGCAAGAGGACTATTGTTAATAATAGTTTATATTTCATAAAATACATTGCTAAAAGAATGGATTTTAAATATTTTCACCAGAAAGAAATCGTAAGTATGTGAGCTGATGGACATGTTAATTAGCCTGATTTCTCAATCCACAATGTATACATATATCAATGCATCACATTTTACCCCATAAATATATACAATTATTTATCAATAAAAATAAAAGTAAAAATAAAAAGGAATTAATAAACTGTTAAATAGTATTTTAACTAGAAAATGTGTTTTAAATAAGACTTCATGTGAGGACAGCTTACAAAAGCTACACTGCACAAAGACTATCCTTGAGTGGATCTGACTATTCCTTGAAAAGTGGTTATGGCAGCACTAAATTCATACTCTGTGATAAACGGGACTTATTGTTTCAGAGACTTTGTAATATTAAAACAGTTGCATTTTTCTTATTTTTATAACATATTAAATAAATTTTATGTTTGTAACCAAGATAGAGAACAGCATCCAGTTGGTTTAATTTTATTTCTGTTTAATGTTTGTGCTCCTTTTTCTGCATTTAGTAGTGGGCACCCATTTGTTATAAACAGCCCAGCATGCTTATTTAATTAAGGACTCTGGATTGGGCAGTTTCAGCTAGAATGAGACATTGGCAAGGCATATAGGCATGTGGCAGGCATCTACACAAGGGATTGGCAAACTTTTTCTGTAAAGGGCCAGATAGAAGATATTTTAGGCTTTGCTGGCCAGATGGTCTCCATTGCTACTACTCAACTTTGTCCTTGTAGCATGTTAGCAATCTTAGATAATATTTAAACAAACAAGTGTAGCTGTATTCCAATAAAACTTCATTTACACAAACAGACAGTAGGCCAGTCGTTTATGGAATGCTGATCTAGATTAATATGTCAATGTGGCTCTCAATTCAAGAGGAGTGATACAACATTTAAAAAAAGTTGAAACAGAATACATTGTAGAAATGACATTAGAAATAGTTATGTAAGAAACCTATTTTACTTTTATAGGTAGTTGAATTATATCCTACTGGATTTCTGGAGAACTCTACACAATTGGTATACAAGGGTATTAGAAGTAAGAAGTGAATGAATAAATGTTGGTGTTTGTGGTCAAAGCATGGTCTTGAAGTGTAATACTTTTGAATTTTAGAGATTAATTCTAGATTGTGAAGAGGTTCAAAGTGTGTAATGGGAATGCTCTGCTCAAGTGGCATGAAGGTAAATGTTCTGGGAGTTTAAGAAGAGGTCAGGAAACAACAAAAGAATTGTTCTTTCTATATCATAAAATTGTCAGGAGCTTTCCCCTCTTATGCTCATCTTCTGGTGGTGATAAGGGATTTTCCATTACTTTTACCTTGGTTGGTTGCTTCCTCCCATGTTTCCAGTAGAATGGAAGGGGCAAGAAGGAAACCTGTCTGTAGTGAGTTGAGGGATGGTTGGGCTCTTGGTTGGATCTTTAGTGCTAGGGTTGAGGAATGAAGGTACGGAAGGAATTCAGGGATTGTCGTAAGTAGTTTCCTTTTAAGTCTGGATTATTGTGCCACTGTAGTTGAACGAATAGACAGGCTGTGTAATTTTCAGTACTCCTGTTGTTTAGCTTATGTGGGGAGGCATAACACTTCCTTCACATCACCCCTTTTTTTTTTTTTTTTTTGAGACAGAGTGTCACTTTGTTGCCCTAGCTAGAGTGAGTACCGTGGCATCAGCCTACCTCACAGCAACCTCAAACTCCTGGGCTCAAGCTATCCTACTGCCTCAGCCTCCCGAGTAGCTGGGACTAAGGGCATGCGCCGCCATGCCCGGCTAATTTTTTTTCTGTATATATTTTAGTTGGCCAGATAATTTCTTTCTATTTTTAGTAGAGATGGGGTCTTGCTCTTGCTCAGGCTGGTCTTGAACTCCTGACCTCGAGCGATCCACCTGCCTCGGCCTCCCAGAGTGCTAGGATTACAGGCATGAGCCACTGCGCCCGGCCCATATCACCTCTTGATAATTAATGTTTTTTTCTTTTTGTCTTGATCAGTTTTGCTAGGGGTTTATTAATTTTATGATTCTTCATAAAATCAACTTTTGGTTGTATTAACTTTCTTTATTGTATTACTGTTTTCTATTTCAGATATTTCTGTTCTTTATTATTTCCTTCCTCATACTTTGTTTTGGTTTAATTTGCTGTTCTTTTCTAGCTTTTCGAACTGTATCTTAGATAATTGATTTTTACTTTTTTAATATTAACATTTAGAGCTGTAGATTTTTCTAAGTATTGGTTTAGCTTCATCTCATAAATTTTGATATGTTGTGGTTTTAGTATTATTCAATATTTTATTTCCTAATTGTCTTTGTAACTTAGAAGTCTGTTGCTTAATTCCCAAACATTTGGGGATTTTTAATTTATATTTTTGTGTGGTCACTGTACATGGGGCTGCAACTAATTGCATGGCTGGAAGCATGATTACTGTAGCCAGTTGTCACTAATTGTTTAAATTGGTTTAAGTCAGTTCTGGTGTTACTTGTTGCTATGGCTAAAGACCAGGTAGTCATTTAAAAAGGGTTGGAATTCATTTTTCTCATTGTCAACCCTAGCTTTTGAAAGACATTTGCAGGCCCAGAGGGTTCCAAAAGATCTGAGGGTTTAAGGTTCTGAAGTACATCTAACCAGATGGTGCCCTCTGTGGTATGAAGATTCCACTTTCTTTTGGGGGCACTATCTTTAGCACTGGAGTTTTGCCAGAGCTGTGAATTAAACCTTTTCTGTTATTTTGCTCCTCTCGTGATCCTGGTGCTCAGCCTGTTTTTCAGCTTGACCTACCCTCTGGCTGTAGGAGATTAGTCTCTTTAAATGTTAGAGAAGCCTCTATCTTTCATGCTGTATCTAAAATTGGCTCAATTGAGTCTATAATTTTCTTCCTTCAGCACACCAATGGCTTTTAAGAGCAATCAACTAGTAATTCCATATCCTAATATTTACCCTTGCTACTATATTTCTCAAATATTAGGAGGGATATTGCATAAGCCTATCGTATTAAAGTGAGTGCATATCCTTTCACTGGTATCCCATCTCAATTTACTACAAAGTGAAAATCTTAGTAATTGTGATACTATAGCATGCCATAGGTTATTACCACACCATCCACCACCCTCAGTATGGCCCCTCTTGCCATCTGGCCTATAAATGATCCAACCCTGTAATCCCAAGCTGAAGATCTACTTCCTAATACTAACTGTCTAAGTTTGGTTACTCTTCCTTCCACTACCCAGAAGCAGATCCTGAAACAAGAATTGAGCACATGTAATATATTTGGGAGATGGAAGGACATTGACAGAAGAGTGGTATAGAGAAGAGAAGGAAGCCAGTAGATCTGTTATCAAGTCAGCTACCACAGTGGGTGATTAGAGCTTAATCCCACAGAAAGTGCTGGGGAAAATTCACTTCAGTATTATCCCAGCAACGAGGTCAGGAAGCTGAGGGTATTTATTAATACACTCCTTGAACCAAACCATTTATTGGTTAAGGGCTGTCCCTAGGAGGATATTGATTCACAGGCACTTTTCAGCCTACCATATGTACAAAGTAGGTTCTAGCAGTCAGAAAAGGGAACCCTTCAACAAAGATACAGGTGTATTTATTGGGGGGAAGGGATGGGTGTATACCTACTTGATGAGTGTGATGCGCACTGTCTGGGGAATGGACATGCTTGAAGTTCTGACTGGGGGGGCTAGGGGGGAGGGGATGGGTGCATACCTACATGATGAGTGTGATGAGCACTGTCTAGGGAATGGACACGCTTGAAGCTCTGACTCGGGGGGATTGGGGGGCATGGGCAATATATATAACCTGAACTTTTGTACCCCCATAATGAGCTGAAATAATAAAAAAAAAAGATACAGGTGTGGCCTTAGGAAGTCAGACTGGAATGTAATGGAAATGGTAAGGAGGTCTAAGAGGATATGGGTATAGCACCGATACCCTCCTCTACTACAAGTAGGCTATGTCTGTTTTTCGCTGATGCAGTGGCTCTTGTCTATAGTGCCTATAGTCCCAGATACTTGGGAGGCTGAGGCAAGCGGATCCCTTAAGGCCAGGAGTTCCAGGATTGCAGTGATCTGTGATCACATTGGGAATAGCTACTGCACTCTAGCTGGGCAACATAATGAGAAACAGTCTCTTAAAAAAAATTAGATATATTTATTTTCAACTATGTAAGATAATGCCAAATTATTTTCTAAAGTATAATAGTTGTACTGATTTATTCCTATGAGAATTCTTTTTCTCTATATCCTTGCCAATATTTGGTAATATTGATATTTTTAATTTTAGTCATTCTGTTGTGTGCAAAGTGGTTTATTACTTTGATTTTATTTTGCATATCCTTATTATTAGTGTATTGGTCTTCAATCAGGAAAGAGAATTGTAATTTTAACATGAAAAGTTTAACATAACGAAGTATTAACTATAACAGGGACTGGAGCAGTGAGAGATTGGCTAGTAAGAAATAAAGAGAACTCTGAAGAACACAGAAATAGTAGATATAATGAGCAGCGACTAGCACACTTAAGGCTGAAACAGAGCACCTAAATAAGAGCTGCCTCCTCCTCCTGGCCGGAGATCCAGACTTTGCTAGGAGGACATGGCTTTGGCTTAATAAATGGCAGAAAAGTTGCCTTTAGACTGCACTAGTAGAACTTGCTCAACAACTGCCCTCTCTGGAATTTACCATAAAACCACCTTATAGGATGTTGGGGAACGATGTGATGGGGAGGTGTCTCATTGTAGGCACTCTGATACAAAATTGCCTGAGGGGAAATGCTGGGGGAAGCTGTTGGTGGCTGAGAGCTGCTGGCCACCATGGACTATAGGAGTCTAGTGGTAGAGAAGCCACACAAGTTGCAGGAGCTTGTTGAGCACACTGGAACCAAGAAGCAAAAACCTTTTTTCCTGCAGCCTCTCCAGTGCACTCAACTGACAAAGCATGCCAGCTTAACATCTTGCCATCTGGCAAAAAAAAAAAAAAAAAAAAGTGAAAAACAAATTTAAAGGGCCCATATCCGTTTTCACAGAGTAGGGCAAATAGGGTGAATCTGGAGGTGAGAGGCAATAGATGGATAACTGGCACAGTCCACCCTTTGATGATTCAGCTTCTATAAGCATTCTTCTAAACATATTTGAGTTCCCCAACAACAGCCAAACAATGCTATATTTCTGCCTAAGAAGATAGATATCTTACAAGTGAAATTCTTACCTTTTCCCCAAAATGAGGAAACACACTCCCAAAAGTCATTGTATTTATCATTGGCAATGTTAATTACTCTTCATATTCAGTCATAGTCACATTGAATATTTAGTTATCTAAAGACTAAGTCATAAAGTTCACTTCTAGCAACTTGTTTTATTTTATAAAATAAAAATGTGAAAGAGACTATCTATCTATCTATCTATCTATCTATATATAAAACAAGAATATTGAAACTATGCAAAGCTATTGTGATCCTTATTTCTATAATTGGTTACAAGACCATAACTGACATCTGTGGTTTTGTTGTTCTACTACCCATATTTTCCCCTGCCCTCAGCTAGAATCTCAGCTAGCTAGAGTTTTACCCAGTGGAGTGACCTGACCCAAACACAAAGGGTTGATTCCTCAGTCATTCTGCTATTAGTATGGATATTTTCTACAGACCTATCTACTTGATCACTCATCCTTTTTTTCATATGTATTTAATGTGTTGTTAAACTTTTTCATTGAATTCTTACTTTTGATTATGGTAGTTTTCAGTACTAGATTTTCCATTTTTTTTTTTTCAAATTTGCAGTTACTTTTTATAGTTTTCATTTAACTGCCATAAATCTTGTCTTTTGTCTTCTTGAACTTAGTAATCGTATGCCTTTTATTGTGTGCATCTGATAATATCAATAATTGGAATATCTTTGAGTCTGTTCCTGTTGTTGCTTTTTATTTTGCTGTATTTTCGTATGCCTATTTATCTTTGATTATGCTAGACATTTTATTTAAAAATTATAGATAGAAATAATTTGAGGCCTTATGATAACATTAACTTTCTTTAGAGAATATCATATATCTTTTGTTTGGAAACTTGGCATACTAGCAGTTCTAGCATCACCATAAGCCAATTTTAAGTCTTACAGAGTTTTTTGCTGCCCAGATGACTCATAGCTAGGCTACAGTCTAGGTAAGAGCTGGTTTACTTCTGGTACATCCTTACCCTAATGGCAAGCATTGTGTCTCAAGTCAAAGTGCTGTGTTGTTTAATTGAGCCCCTACATTTTGAGGGCCATTGCCTCCAACTTTTGACCCTGTCCTTCCTTGAGGTTGCTGAATTGCACTCTCAGCCTTTTTGAAATCTCCTTTAAATAGGCAAATCTCTCCAGGGCAAAAGCAGTTCTGCATACCTTGCTCCTCTTAAAGAATTTGCAATTTCTGGATCTTGGCTTGGTAGATTTTGTCATTGTGTTACTTATAAGATGCTTTTAAGATTTTAAAATCTTTAGCTTTTTAAGTTGTGTTTTGCTAATTTGAAGTCTGTGTGATCTGATATGAGAATGGGTACCCCAGATTTCTTTTGGTTTCCATTTGCATGGAATATTATTTTCCATCCCTTCACCTTGAGTCTGAATGAGTCCTTGTGTGTTAGATGTGTTTCCTGAAGACAGCAGATACTTGGCTTGTATTTTTTTTATCCATTCAGCCAGCCTATGTCTCTTGAGTGGGGAGTTCAAGCCATTCACATTTATTGAAAGAATTGATAGATGGGGTGGATTTCTGTTCATCCTGTTGAGTAGAACTTTATTGCTCTGTTTTACCTGTTTAGCCATTGTGGTATCTGGGCTCTGACTTTTAACTTTTGGGTGATTTTACACTGGTGGGTGTCTATTGTTCTGATCCGTGGATAATGTAGTTCTGATTACTTCCTGCAGGCCAGGTCTGGTCTTGACAGATTCCCTCAGTGTTTACTTGTCTGAGAAAGTCTATATTTCTCCCTCATAAGAAACTTAGTTTTGCAGGATGCAAAATACTAGGCTGGCCATTACTCTGTTTGAGAAGACTAAGAATGGGGCCCCAGTCCCTTCTGGCTTGTAAGGTCTCAGTTGAGAAGTCTGCAGTTAGTCTGATGGGTTTTCTTTGTAAATTTCCTGATGCTTTGCTTTACAGCTGGTAGCTGTGCCTCTTTCATGTTTACTTTGGCCAGTCTGATGACTCTGTGTCATGGTGATTGCTTCCTCAGGATGACTCTCCCAGGAGTCCTTTGGGCTTCTTATACCTGGATATCTAGATTTTTAGCAAGGGCAGGGAAATTTTCTTCAATTATTCCCTCAAACAGGTT
Source organism: Lemur catta (assembly GCF_020740605.2). Lineage (NCBI taxonomy): Eukaryota > Metazoa > Chordata > Mammalia > Primates > Lemuridae > Lemur > Lemur catta. Next base: position 12,804,994 of record NC_059141.1, on the reverse strand, counting down.
TTCCAACTCTTGTGTATTTTCTTCTTTGCTCTCAGAGATACCTATGATTGTTATGTTAGGCCTCTTTACATAATCTCATATGTCTTGTAGGTTTTGTTTGTTCCTCTTATTTCTTAGTTCTTTCTCTTTGACTGACTTGTTTACCTCAATGGTATTGTCTTCAAGCTCTGAGATTTTTTCTTCTGGCTGATCTGGTGTATTCTTAAGGCTTTGCACTGTGTTTTGTATTTCTTTGAATGAGTTTTTAATTTCCAGTTCTGTTTTATTTTTTTTTAATAATTTGATTTCTTTAGTAAATTTTTCATTCATTTCCTGCATTGTTTTTGTGGTTTCCTTGTATTGGGTTTCTATTTTCTCTTGTATTTCACAGAACTTCCTTACAATCCATATTTGAAATTCATCATCTGTCATTTCAATCTTTTCATTTTGATTGGTATCCATTGGTAAGGAGTTATTTTTTTATTTTGGGGATATCTTTTCACTCTGATTTTTCATGTTTCCAGAGTTCTTTTTCTGATTCCTTCTCATCTGGCCTCTTGGTTGAGACCTGGGGATATGAGGCCTGGCTTATGAGCCTGTCTTTGAGTCCCTGAAGATCAATCCCCGAGCCTGCCAGAGAGAGGTGTGCTGGTCCTGACTTGCCTATGGGGAGTTCTTGCACATTAGGTATACCTCTTGGGTTACCTCTGACCTGCTGTCTTTACCTTTTCCAACATTGTGTAGTGAGTTAGGACCCCCAGCTTAATCTCAGTGATGATGGGTGGTACTTGTGAGTATGACTCAGCTGCTCCCTTTTTTCTTGAGTTGGTAGGCGCTATGTTTAGCTATGGGGTTGTTCTCCCTGTCATTGATTGATGGTTGTGTGGGAGAGTGAGCTGCTGAGATTGTCTTTTGTGCCCATGGTTAGCTCTGGTCCCCCAGGTGGGGCATATGAATGCTCCAAGCTTTAGAAGGGACCTTGTAGCTCCCAGAGGTTTGCTTGCTCTCTACTCCCTCTGAGGTGGAGGGAGGAGCAAGACAAATCATAGCTGGATTCCTGGAGCCAGAGAGGCTTTACAAAGCCTTGGTGGATCTCAGAGATTGCTTATCTGGCCACTGGGAGAGCTGCTGGTTTGAAGTGCAGGGCAATCTCTCCAAGCTGGGTAGGCTATTCCTAAGGGAGAGGCCTAATTGTCTGAGAGCTAAGGCTTTTGTCCAGGCTCTTCTCACTCTTGTCCACTAGCACAGTTTCTCTGTGGGGTGGGGTGGGCGCCCTCCCTATTTTCTCCCTGTATCTTCACAGCACTCTCCCATCAGATCAATATGTGTGAGTTCCCTTATTGCCCAAGACCGGCTCTTGAACTACCCCTCATTCCATGTATCTGACACACTAGCATGCATCTTGTGGGATGCTGGCAGGTGGGGGGATCCCCAATTGTGTATGCCTGTTCCACCACAAGACCCCAAGTGGAGAGAGGTAGGCTTATCTGTCTGCAGGGGCCTCTGCCAGGGGCACTCTCCTGCCTGGAAGTAGTGGCCACTCATGAGTTTCTTGGCTTAGGTGTGTATTAACGAACCCACAATTGTGGTTCACTGTTGCTTGCTGAACAGAAAGCCAATTACTGAGAAAATGAGTATTGCCCAGGAAAAAAGGATTTATTTCAGTGGACACATCTTTTGGGAGGTGGGTGTTATGGACTACCTCAAATCTGCCTCCTCGTCAGGGGTTTTTCTGGAGGTGAAATGAATAATGTATGAGGGGAGTGAGCATCATTACATGTTTGGGGTGGAGTGCAGGGCAGAAAGCACAGTGAGAAATCATGTTAGTGCATATGTCCTCTGATCAAAAAATGGTGGATAAGGCCCTCCCAGGGTGGGGATTAGGAGTTAATATTGGTCATTCTTTCAGCTTGTGTGCAGGCTCAGTAGGTCCTTGGGCACAATCTGTGGTGGAGTATCACTTATCTTTTCTTCAGATAAATAGGTGGGGTAAGGCTTTGTAGTTATCTCGTGACTGTAAGAAGGTTCTACTGTTTCTGAAAAAGAAACTCAAAAGAGAATGAATGCATCAATATAACAGAAAGTTACAAAGTGCTGGTCAGCAAATGTTACTGGCCTGGGACCTTGAAACATAAGCGAACTACAAGAAAAAAAAAAACTATAAAAAAATGTTTTCTTGCTTATGGAGGCAGTTACAGCGGCACTCCCTGTTGTAATGAGTAGGGGGAGGGGCCACTGCTCCTATTCAGGTGGCGCCCAAGTCTTTCAGTTGTCAGGGGAACCAGGGGCTATGCTAATTCACCCTGAGTGCACCCCTATCCAATATTGTGGTTCTCCAGCGGGCGTGGCGGATGGGCACTCTCACAGATCCCCCTTCCGCAGTGCCCCTCCACACTCTCCTGTTGGATGTGTCTGTGAGGGTTTCCTCACCACCCGTGTCCCAGACTGAGATCACTCTTCTGCATCTCCCTGCACTGGGCTCATATCTGGGGATTAGGGGTACCAGTTCTGGTCTGCCTGTCTAAGCCGCCAGTGTACCATCCTGAGACACACCTGCGGGCAGGAAACTTGCAAATTGTGGCGGCCCTGCTCTCAGTGGTGGGCTCAGCTGGAAATATGCGTCTGTTGTGGAGATGCAGCTGTTGGTGTGCTACTTGGTTGAGTGTTCTTGAGGTTGCAGTGTGTGTGGGGCGCATAGCTACCAGCTAAAATTACTCTCTCTAATGCCAAGATTGGAGGGGCTGCAGAGGAGGAAGTGTCTAGGTGTAAGATAACCAGCACTCCCATCTCTCATGGGACTCTCCTGAAAAGTGTCCCTTTTGAACACCCGAACTCCTGTGGATGGCTGGTTTACCCTATCATTCCTATTGAGCTGCTGTGCCTGGGCTCGTGGAAGGTAGAAGGCCTCCAAAATGTTTTATATCCCGATGCTCACTGAAGGCACCTATGTGGGAAAGGGGAAGACCCTCTTACCCTTTCACTGGGCTCCAGCCTCTCTGGGTTTGGCTTGCACCGCTGTCTTCTCTTCTCTAACTTCCTTCTTAGCTTCACAGTTTTTCTTGGTTGAGTCTCCAGACATCTCTGTTGTCTCTCCCTGTGATCCACACCTGAGGTGTGACTGCTCTCTGCTTTCCTCAGTCCAGTATTCTGTCTTCTCTCTGGGACAATCTGAAAAGCAATGTTGCTAGTTGGCCATCTTGGCTCCGCTCCTCTTCCAAAAGTTTTTTCAATCATGAATTAGTCCCTTTATTACCCAAAGTAATTTTCAAGGATTACGAACATGTTGCATATAACATTAACATTGACCTTTCCATCAACCCTGAATAGGTAAATGAAATATTTTTTCTCCGAATGTTTTTAAGGCTCTATACTATGAGGAAAATTTAATTTTATCTAAAAGTAGATAATGACCCTGATATCTATGAGTGTGTGTGTGTTTATGTGAATACATAAAGACCAATTGGCTGTGACGTATGTATGCATTTACAAATACAGTATATAAATGCTGAGTGGGAAGATATTTTAATTATTTAAAATATAGTCTTTTGTTGATAAAATAATTGCACTGGAGGTGAGAACAAAATGATGTAGAATTGAGATTTTTGTTTTAAATATTTTTAAATTCTGAAAATCTGAAGTTTTTCTAATTATCTTTTCCTTTTTTACGTATAAAATGGAAGATATAAAGCCTTTTGATTTACCCTATTTTAAAAATTGATTAAGTTCTTGGACTAGATGTAGAGTAGATAAGAGAAAATGGTAATAAATACAGGTAGCAGAACTCTGTAAAGTCTGGTGACAACTACCTTAGCAATCCTGGTGCATGCAAATCAAATATAGCTAGCAAGGTGACTCTCTAAAGTAGGACATTCATATACTGCTTCTCTGTTCCATAGATCTGCATCTTCCAAAGTGCATTTAATCTTCCTTCTTTTGCCTCAACCTAATTTTTGTGCAGATGATGTTTAACTTAATCTATTTTGCATCAACACTGAACCCATCAGTACAATGTTCAATCTTTCAGTGTCTGTTTCTACTGTGTAAATTGAAATGGTCATGAAATATCATGGTTTAAAGAAATCCAAAATAAATATCCTGTGAGATGTAGATAAAAATACAGCAATTTGAAATTTTCCTAAATTGTAAATAAATTCTCTTTTTGGCAGTTGCTATGTCCCATTACTTTTTCTTAATGATTTTTAAATTTTCTTATGCTACTATATTTCTTAAAGTTACTTTAAGGTAATTATTTTCATGATTTTGTTTTCTAGGTTAACAGAACCTTCTGGATATTTAACAGATGGTCCAATTAACTATAAGTATAAAACTAAATGTACATGGCTAATTGAAGGCTAGTAAGTATACACTTTGGGTTGAATTAATTTATTTTATTCTGAAATGGTAAAGGTGATCATATCAGTGTTAAAGCATTAAAGTATAATGACTTTATAGTTGTATAGTTTATTTAGTTGTTTATTGGAAAACATTATTTACATTTTTACATGGAATTTACAACTGTTAGACATCACATTTAATATAAATTACAGTACCCTTTTGCTTGTGATAATAGTTAATTTTTATATATTTTATTTTTGAGTTGTGTTACTGTGGTATTGAGTAGGCATTTTTTGCTTGTTTTACACATCTTGTTACGGAATTTGAAGATTCCACAGAAAGTATAAAAATATTTCATGCTGTGTTATGCTATTAATTCATACTATTCAACATTTTAATTCTAAGGGTATTTTTAAAAGAACATTTTGTAGAAGAGGGAGTTAATTATTCATTTAGAGGTAACTTTTAGTAAGTAGGGCTTGAAACCAAATTTATTTAAACATATTATAAGTGGATTGTAAATGAATCGATAGGAATTCTTTTTGAACCATTTTCTGATTTTTAAGGACTGTATTTGGAAACTTTTTTTGTTATTTTAAAACTTAAAAACTATTAATTCTCTGCTATGTACCTACAGTCTGTCTATTTTTTAATATTAATAGTATGACATATTAAGACCTTTTGATTAAAATTTAAAGAACTTAGTGCCTCTACTTAAGAGTTCTGTAGAAATGAGAATACTTGCTTCTTGAGTGTCGAATTTTAAAAATCAACTTTATTCAAGTAAAATTTATATACAACAAAATGTACCCATTTTGAGTGTAAAGTTCAATTAATGTTTCAGGGATGTATACTATCTATGTAAATTCTACCTTAAGACATGGAACATTTTCTGTTGACTAAATTTTAGAAAATAATGATACTTCCATATGACCTGTTAATAGATTTTGAAAATTTTATCTCCTTTATACAAATTAGATATAATGGTTTATCAATCTTTTACTCTGGTGATTTAAGGAGTTATAGCAAAATTATCTGTAAACATATTTTTAATGAAACACTTTACCTAAAATTTCTTCATACTGTGCTTTGTATATTATATATTAATTTAAAAAATATTTTAATATTTTTTCCAGTCCAAATGCAGTGTTAAGATTAAGATTCAATCATTTTGCTACAGAATGTAGCTGGGATCATATGTATGTTTATGACGGAGATTCAATATATGCACCTTTAATAGCTGTACTTAGGTGAGTAATTATGTTTAATCAGTTTTAGAACGGTAACTATGTATAATTTATTAATTTTAAATGTATTGATATGTACTCCAGAATAAATTTAGTGTAGATATTGATGGTTAAATTTCAAAAATGATTACAGTACTATGTTGTGTGCTTTGACTACCAATTTAAGTGTATATATCATTATGTAAATATTGATTTAGCAGAGGTAAGTACTATACTCTATTGGAAATATATATTTCTTTATAAACATTCTTTATTCTCACTGTATTTAGTTCATTCCTTTAAAGTGACTTGAAGTTGTTTTCAGAATGATCCATTTGGATAGATTAGGGTGAGTTCTAGATGACCACATATACACAAATGTATATTTTTAAATAGTTGTCTTTTCATTTAAGTGAAATGATGAAATTTTAAATTCTGCATAAAAGAGTTAAGTTGTATTTTGTGTAATGGCCAAAAAGATGGAATTTCTACCAATTCTCAAAATGTGGGAATTGTTTGCTTCAAAATATTTCATTGTTAGCAGTTAAGTAGTCAGACTATTACTAATTTTTGAAATTATAGCATTTTAAATATCAGCTTAAAAATCTATATATCTGTGTAACAGATTATTATAACAGTTTTATGAATAGGAGAAAATTCATTAGACATAGAAAAAATTATGTACATGTAGTATAGATTTTGTATACAATTTAACTAACATGATTGTTGACCAGTTACTTATTACATTATTCTTTACTTTTGCTATTTGCATGATATTTCTTATATGTTGTATCATGGTTGAAAATTTAAGTATAGATAAAAGCTTATTGTTCCCCTCAAAATTTTTTATTGCAGTTTTTCTTTTTACTATTCATGTTGCAAATATTCCATTTTATCAGGAATGTTAACTGTTTTGTTTTTGGACAAATGTGTAAGGAGTTGTATTTTTGAATGACTATTTCAAAGTGAATCCTTAGGATATTGCTATTGTTTAAAATGCTTTTAGAACTTCATTTTTGAGTTGTTTGAACATTATAAAAAAGTATAGCTACAGATAGCCCTTCATCTCAGGACGATAGATAGAAAATGGAGTGGAGCTTTGTGAATAATTATTTTGTAAGATAATTACAGCATTGTTACAATTAGATAAGATCCTTGGTTCAAACATTTATTTTTACACATGACTTTGCTATCTTTATTTTTATGACATTATTGACTGACCATCATTTAGATGTATGCCTTTTCATTTGTTTTTCCAGTAGCTCTAATGACTTAGTATTATAACAAATACTGATCTATTAACATTCTTACCAATCCTTTCCTGTTACTAAAGGAAGATAATTAGCAGGATGGGATTTAGTACATGGCTGTGAAGATGGAACTAGTGAATTTTCATTAGCAAGTGTTCCTGTTAGCAATCCTGAGGAAGACAGAAAACTCATGTTTATTGAATATCCGCTTGATGTTAGGCACTGTGCTAGACAATTTAAATGTTATCTAATCCTCACAAATATCTTGTGGGGGAAATACTATTATCCCCATTTTACAGTTGAGAAAATTGGGACTCAGAGAAACTATTTACTTTTAACAGATGGTAGAGCCAGGATTAAGGACTTGAACCTCAGTCTCCTAATTTAAAAGCCTATATACTTCACCTTGCTAAGAGTTCAGAATCTAAATGTATTTGAATTATTTCAGTTGTATAAGTATTTATTACTCAATAAACATTTGATAACTTACTCAGTTCCAGAGATTATCATAAACCTAGAGTAAAGATTGAGTGAGGAATGAGGCATAGGCCATTGCAGTGACTCCTGAATCATCTCTTTAGCTAAATGATCTAGTGGCCCACCATGAGTCACCTCATTGGCATAAATTCTCATGAATAACAAAGATATTCCTATCACTGGGGAAATTCCAAAGATTTATTGGTTACATTCTAAGAACTAGGGACAAAAGCCAGACAAATTTAGTACAAAGTAGTCATGCACTAGTGAGGACATGGACACAGATTTTTCATACAGCATAATAACTATTATGATTAGGTTTTGAAAGAGTGCTATGAAATTTTAAAAGAAATAACTTAATTCTTCATGGTAAATTTCATCATAAGTACAAGAATGGTAGACAAAGTATGGGGACCAGATAGGGCATTCTAGGTAGAGAAAAACATATGTGTAAAGGTATAGAAACACTAAAGAACATTATATTTTAGGACAACAGTAAGAAGTTTTGAGTAACTTGATCAGAGGAAATGTGAAGGGATACCTAGGAACCAAATTACCCAATAAATAGCAATCAGTAACATCTATTGCATGCTCATTTTGTGCCAGGCAACGTGCACAAGAGTTCTTTATATGCAGTAGTTCATTTCATCCTCACAATAATCCTTTAGGTACTATTATTGCCATTCTATAAATGGAGAATTGAGGCACAGAGAGATTCTGTGAGTGGCCCAAAGTCACCTAGCTGTTAAGTCAGAATATGAGTCCAGGTTATGTAATTTTAGACCCTAATAATCCCTTATTCACTATAATATTGCTTCCTTGTATACCACATTAAAGAAATTGGACTTTTATTCTGTAGGCAAGACTTTTTAGAATGTAGATAATAGATTCGAATGGAGAAGTATTATTTTTTTTGCTGTGTCTCAACAATTGTGTGCTGGACTTTGCATTTGGAGTATCATATGTAGTAGTACTTTGAGGCCTAGAATGATTTTATATTCCTGCAGAGAGCAGCAGTCTGTAGTCAGCTCAATCTAAACTCAGGTATTGAGGTGATTCATACATAAGCTTCAGTGCAGTCCTTTAGAGGGGCCTGACTTTCAGTAGTTCACTTTTATTTTTACTTGTTGGGATCCCAGTTCAAAGTGAGGGCCCTGGTTTCACTTTTTGTTTCTCTAGCTCTGGAAAACCCTTGAAAGTACCACTCAGTTTCTTAGCCCTTCAAATCTCACTTCCAACTCTGAAGTCAGCAAATGCCCAGATAGGAAATGGTATCAATGCCTGGGCACATCATCTTGTTAGCTCTCCAGGACCTTCAAGATGATTTTTTAAAAAATATAGTTTGTCATTTTACTAGTTGATGTCATTGGTATAAATTTCCTGGTGTTTTATATAATAAGTGGAAACTTTCTTTCATTTATTGCTTTTAAAATACTTATAACAAGCAAGCAAACAAATCTGTTCTTTTTATTGGTTTCAGAGCGATCTGAGGCTAGCTGTATCTATTACAAGAATTGGGACTAGTGGTGCCCAAACATAAGTTTAACTCTGTCTAAAGGAATGGACTATTTTGAGTTGCATAATTTGTTTATTAGCAGCTTTTCTTTTTCCTATTGCATGTTTTCACAGATTTATAGAGGGTAGAATAATATAACTAAATGAAGATAAGTAATTGTCTCCATGAACAAGTAGGCTTAAAAAGTACAAGTTAGTAAAAATTACTAACTTAGAATTCTTGCTTTTGAACATTTATATCACTCCTTTCCCCAAGGTAGTTTTCTCTTGTGTGCATATGGTCTTAAGTGAGCAATATTCTGTTTTGGAATAGTTATATATTAATGTAATATGCATAACTGTACAAAATTTTAAAGAAACATACAAGTTTATATTTTTAAATTACCCAAAACACGTAGATGAGTGTATTGGAAATGTACAACTTTAACTAGAATCTCATTGTAATCACTTAGCTGGTGGGGAATGTTGCTTTTGGCTTTGTCAGAATTTGCAACCAATGGGAAAAAGTAAAAGTATAAAATCACTTGTTAAGAGTAGCAAGGTGGCTTTAAGTGAAGTTTTACATACGAATTAAGTAAAAGACCATCCTGCAGTGTTATGATAGGATAGACAGCCGGACCAAAGAGAGGGATGGGACATTGCAGTCCGAATAGTGATACAAAAAACAAGGGGTGCAGTGTCATGAGAGTAGATGTTAGTGTATTGGTAGCAGTAGTAGAACTAATTGGGTGAGAAATGGATAGGAGCTTATTTTAGATTTATTCACCTTCTAGTCGCCCATTCTAATGTATATGAATTAATGATCCTGATAAGAATATTTTTGAGTAGATTTTATATGGTTAATAGTCATATGTATATTGATACACATAGTGTTTAATTTTGTTCTCTTTTAGTGGTTTGATAGTCCCTGAAATAAGGGGAAATGAAACCGTGCCTGAAGTTGTTACAACATCTGGCTATGCACTGTTACATTTTTTTAGCGATGCAGCATATAATCTAACTGGTTTCAACATTTTCTATTCGTAAGTATGTTTTAAAGGTTGTCTTTTAATGATTCTTATGGTTTGACTTAAAAGAGTTTATTCTTTATTTTTATAAATGTTTTATATACCAGGAGCAGGCTAGTGTGTTAAATTTCAAATTGGTGTATATGATCCCCTCTTAAGTGACATAAAATCTTAATATGCCACAAAATGCTATCAAGCCTAGGATAATCTCTGAGAACAATATGGTAGCAAATTAAGTTCGGTTGAAAATTAATTACAAAATTTAAAATTAGTTGTTGACAAATGATTAATTAAACAAGTACAAACTAGTGTAACTTTACTGGTAGCAACAGATATGTGGGATTGCAGGGAGTCCTAAACTGCCTTTCTGTGCTCTAAGGTATTTCACTTGTAATTTGAAGAGGGGTATGACAGCTAAGTTTTCATAGTCCTTCTCTATTGCAAAGACTATACTGGATGTTATATATACATTATGTCATTTAATTCCCTTTACAACCATTCTGTCAAGTGGGTTTTTCTCTCATTTACACTTGAGGAAATTGAAGCTTAAGAGATAAGTTAAATGGCTATACCACTGTCTTTTCTAAAATAAGAAAAACTATTCATTGGGAATTTATGATGTGTCTGACACTTTATATAAATTTTTATGTAGAAGTCCAAGGGTGAAGTGAAGTGGCCAGAGAGGCTTTCAGATTCTTTCACAGGAATGGCCAGAGAGGAACGGTATACATTAATATTTTTCTTTTCTTCATGAATGTAGAAATTGATAAACAGAGAGTTTTTCATCAAGAATAAGATATTCCAAATATCCTTGAATCAGCAATTTATTATAGGATTTATTTATATAAATAGATACACAAGCATGTATACAAAGGAGAATAAGTACACAGTAGAATGTAATCACTTAAAGAGTCTTAAAGCTAAATGTGATCAACATTCCTTTTCTAACGTAAGAATATATAGTGATAGCATACTCTTTAAATATTATACAACCAAGTTATATCTTGACTTCTCATATAGTTTGGTATTCATGAATTTAATTTATTTCTGTAAAATATATATTCAAAACATTTGAGTACTTAAGTCTGTACAAAGCATTTTGCTTGGAGCTGTATAGATCCTGCAAATGTTGAGTGTGTAGTCCTTGGATGTTTGGAGTCTTGGTAGCAAAGTAAATTCTCTGAATAAACTAAGACCAATTGCAAATAAATACTAACATAATTGCTTTAGAGTAAAAGGGTAAAAAAGAATAAAGAATTGAAATCACACTGTGAAATTGTGTTAAATTTATAAGCATATAAGATACAACATAAAAATTATAAAGTTTAAAAAATATCAACCAAAATTCTTTTTCAATTATCTTAAATTTGAATACATATGAATTATATTTTACAGAATCAATTCTTGTCCTAACAATTGCTCTGGTCATGGGAAGTGTACAACTAGTATCTCTGTTCCAAGTCAAGTATATTGTGAATGTGATAAATACTGGAAGGGTGAAGCTTGTGATATTCCTTACTGTAAAGCTAATTGCGGCAGTCCAGATCATGGTTACTGTGACCTGACAGGAGAAAAATTGTGTGTCTGCAATGATAGTTGGCAAGGTAAGCACATACGGTGTGATGGCTTTTGAAACATTGATTCATGTATCTAATAGATTAATACAAGTTATGTACTTATTTGTTTTGTTATAGTTTGTACACCCAAATCTCATATATTAGCTTTTATTTCTAGAATGTTCTGATTAACAATCAACTTCTTAATAATCTGCTTTCTCACAAATAGAATTGGTAAAGATTTTGCCTATGTGCTATTTCAGGGATTAAATTGTTTGTGAAACTCTTTGAATTGTAGGTATATGATCATTATGATCTTCTGTAATTCTTTGTTGAATTTGATGAATTTGATGAATTTGATGAAATCACTGAATTTAACATGTGATGCAGTCAAATTTGACTTATAAGGGTAACAAATGGTGTATTACAAAAAGAAATGCACAAGGTACTGCAGTATATTAACTTATTTCATAGGAAAGACTGACATCTTGTGGCTGTTTTAAAAAGAACATAGACTATTTTAAACATTTAAAAGATAGGGTATTTTAACTGCCCATTGCAAAAGTAAGATTCCTAGGAAAGAATTTCTAAAACAATTTCTAAACCTATTATCAAAGATTAACTTTAGACTACACTGAAGAGTTTTTCCTTACTGTTGTATCTGGGTATAAAATCATAACTTTTGTCATTGTGGAATTAAATTAAGAGATAGATCTAATTATCCATATACTTATCCACCCAGAACTTACTTTTTGGTGATTATATTTACATATTGAGAGCTTCCTTTGTGACAATATATTAATCCTGTTGATAGAGGGAACTTTGAATAATTGGGTAACTAAAGGTACATGATCATGTGTTATTATAATATAGTGTAGCAAATAGTAGCAATAGTTCCTATCAAACCTAAGACCAAAAAGAATGTGTTCTGCATGTAGGTGTATTTGTTATTCCTGAGATGAAATTTTTTAAAAAAGTTATTGAGTATGCTAAATGCTTATTTAGAAAAATTATTTTGTATAAATTATGCCTGTTATCTCATTAAAAATATTAGATATGCCGACTATACAAAATATCAGTGATTTCTCATTAAATTGAAATTTGATTACCTAGTATGATTATAACAGTACAAATTTCTAAATGTTACTTATTTTATAGGGACATTTTATGTGGCTATTTTAATCATTTGTGACTTTTCTTCCCCTCCAAAGTGCCTTGAGATACAATTTTAAAAATTTCTATCTTGAAACTAAAATAAATTCTTTTTCTATGGAGGGAATGGAACATTAATATTATATTTAAGTTAAGGCCTAAGAAGTAGAAGTATAGTTCACAGGCACAGTGTTTTTCAAACTAGCCTTCAGCTGCTATTAGTCTGCATCTCATTTCAATAGTCTTGAAAGCAAATGAGGAATGCATTTGTATAACATTCTCTGAACATCTGTGTTCCTTTCCTATTTTTTATTTAATTTTATTAGTCCTTCTTTGAAATGCTTTATTTTATGGGGTCTTATAATATAGATCTGGTTCAAAATATTATATTTTGTTTTTCTGGCCTTTTCACATTCTGTTCTTTTCATCAGTAATGCCCCATATCATAAAAATTCCTGAATCTAATATGTCTATAAGCAAATGGAAATAGAGAAGCAACTACTGGAACTATTTCACTGAAAAAGTGAAATATGTTCAGTTTTAAAGCATAGTGGTAATATGATTAGTCTAAGAAATATATATGTTATAAATATACACACATATTTGTATATATACATATATTTTAAATTGAGAATAATGTGAAAATACTTTATAAATCATAAAACTTATAGAAATCAGACAAATATTATACTATTAACAATTCTTAATAATTAGGGAATTGATCTCTGAATTGATCTGAGTATTTTGAGGGTAGAGGGCTTGGTAAATAAGAGAGTATGCTATTTTCAAGAGAAATGATGTGCAGTTTGCTTATTTTGTGCCTCAGACTTGATCCTGATTGTGTATTTAAGGAAGCATAGGCTAATGTAGGTGGGATTGTGATGAAAACCATTAGGGAGAAAATGATGTTTTTATTTCAGATATATGGAATGAGGAGAAATCAGTGGGATATAAAGAAGAGAAAGATTTGCTTCCAGGATGAATGGAACTGAAAGAACAAGAGATGTTTAAAAAAGAGGGCTGCAGAAGCAATCTTTATGAGCTTAAAAATCTGGCGTTTTTATACAATGTGTTATTTGGAACTGGATTCTTTCATTTAGAATAACAGATTGTTGTTACCACCATTATATTTTATCCTTTGATGTCGGTTGACTTTACTTATTCTGTTTGGCTCTACGCTAGTACATATTTTTAAAAAAATGAGCATCACCCTTTAAAAACTAGGATTTTATTAAGTAAACACAGAGGAAGAAGCTATCTTTATATTAAGTCTTGGGTTGCCTTCCTAACATTTCTCTCAGACTTGTCCCACCTGGTCTTTGTTTTCTTTAGTTTTTCTATAAAGTAACTCCAAGACTTCTGCTCAGCCATCACTTTGTTCTCTGGTGCTATCCACACCCCAACTTTCTTATCTTTTTCTTTCTTTCTTTTTCTCTCCTTTCTTCCCCTCCCCTTCCCTCCCCTCCCCTCTCCTCTCCTTTCCTCCCCTCCCCTCTCCCTTCTCTCCCTCCCTCCCTTCCTTATTTCCTTTCTTTCTTTTCTTTCACTTTGCTATGTTGCCCAGGCTAGACCTGAACTCCTGGGCTCAAGGGATCCTCCCACCTCAGCCTCCTCAGTAGCTGGGACTACAGACACACACCATAATTCTTTCTTAACCATCTGCTTTCACCTTTTTACTGTTTGAGACATTTTTCCAAATTTTGTAGGAGTATATGTTAAGGATAGATGGCACCATTAAAGCCAACTGTTCCTCGTTTCCTATAGAAAGCACTTACAAAACCCAAAGCTGAAATAGTAAAGAATGTAGAAAATGCTAGGTTCAGCATTTTGAGAAGCACACAAATTTATTGTAATGTTTAATTTTGTCGTAATGTATAGCTGTTAAAGATAATTAGATATTAAATAGATTACTAAAATATAGGGACCCATATGGACTCATCTGCTTCTATAACATTAAAAAAAATAGACTTCATTTTTTACAGCAATGTTAGGTTCATAGCAAAATTGAGTGGAAGGCATAGAGATTTCCCATATATCCCTTGTCCCAGTACATGCACAGCCACCCTCATTATCAACATCCCCCACCGGAGTGGTACATTGGTTACTATTGATGAGCCTACGTTGACACATTATTATCAACCAAAGTCATAGTTTACTTAGGGTTCACTCTTAGTGCTGGACATTCTGTGGGTTTGCACAAATTTATCATGACACGTATCCACTATTATAGTATCATATAGAATAGTTTCTCTAGACTAAAAATCCCCTGTGCTCTGCCTACTCATCCTTCCCACCCCTAACCCCTGGCTACACTGATCTTTTTACTGTCTCCACAGTTTTGTCTTTTCTCAAATGTCATACAGTTGGAATCATAAGGTATGTAGCTTTTTCTGACTGGCTTCTTTCACTTGGTAATATGCATTTAAGTTTCCTCCATGTCTTTTCATGGCTTCATAGCTAATTTATCTTTGGCACTGAAAAACATTCCATTGTATGGATGTACCAGAGTTTATCTATTCATCTACTGAAGGACATCTTGGTTGCTTCTGTGACATTTTTCACTTAATAAAATTTGTTTAAATTTTAATAAGCCACATGGGGGAAAAAGGCAGCTTGAGAAACATCGATCTCTTAAGGTAGCTTCCAAACATTGGGATAGGTGAAGAATTTTTAAAAGACATTAAAATCGAGACATGACAAATTGAATTTATGTTCATATGTAAAGACTACAAATATAACGGTAATTTTCACTGTTGACTCCAAGGTGTGGTATTCCCCCCACCAACTCCCTTAATCAGAGTGGTTCCAGGTTTCTCTCTTGTATATAACTTTAAACAATCTGAATGATGAGGGGTCTTTGGTTGAAAGCAACAGAAACAGTTGCTTGAGCAGAAAAAATAGTTATTGGAAAATATAGCAGATACTACTGTTTCCCAGCATTCATTCTTTCCTTTGTTTCTGTAATAGAACTCATTATTGAGTTTCAGTTCAGTATAAGTCCTTCCAACTACATACCACATTTCTTATCTTCCCTTGCAGCTAGTATGGCTATGTTACTAAGTTTTGGTCAGTAGGATGTGAGTGGAAGTGCTAAATTCATTGATTTTAATGTCTTTTAAAATTGAATGTGAGTGTAGATTTTTTGTTGAATTAATGTATCAGAAATATATTAGTTTGCTAGTATAGTGATATGTGGACATTCAATTATATTAATAGATGTTTTAGAAGAGTAGTACTCCAACAAATTATTTCATTTACTTGATATATAAAACATAAATCTAAATATTTAGAGAACCAATTTGAGCATTTTAAATATTTTATTCAAAGTTTGGTTCTTAGAACCTTAGTCTCATATTTTGTTTTAATCCTTTAGTTTTAGATTTTAACATTTGCCATTGGGTGGCAGTATTGACTACCAAAAAAATACACTTAAAACTCTATAGCATTATTGAAGTTTGTAAAAACTTCATAATTTTGTTTGATTTAGAAAAATGTAAAATCTTTCAACTAAAAATTGTATTTTACCTAAAGTATTTTTTTCTGGGTTAATCATATAACATTTTTCGGGCATAATTAGTGATATTAGGATAGTATATACATACACATGAGATGATGAGTTGCCTTGAAGAAATTCACAAAGTAGTTTACATTTTACTTTAGAAATTTGTTAATAACGAACACGTTCTGTCTATTTTATCTATTTTAACTTTGCGGAGAGACAAGTGTCAGATAATGCACTCCATTAAATTCTTCCTGCTTAGCAAAAACAGTAGATCTGATTTTTTGTAAGAGCCAGTAAAATTAGGAATTTTTATTCCTAACCTACTTGAAAAGTTAACTATTTAAAAAGAAAAGTAGTGTTGAGAATATATATGTTACAACCCTTTTTCATGAATTCATTTATCAGTATTTATTTTTGTTCATTCATTCATATAGCAATTTTTTTGAGCTTCTATGAAGTGCTAGGCACTGTTCTAGGTACTTGGGATAAATCATGGAACAAGAAAGACAAAGATCCTTGTGGAACTTACATTCAAGCTAGGATAAACAGACCATAAATGATAAACATAAATTATATAGTATGTTTGAAGGTGATAAGTATAATGGAAAAATAAAATAGAACAGAGACAGAAGGATAAATAGATCAAGGGATTCAATTTAAAATAGGATGACATGGTTAGGCCTTCTTGAGAAAGTAATATTTGAGCAAAGACTTAAAAGCAAATGAGGGAGTTCAGCCATATAGATATCTAGGAGAAGAACATTCCAAGCAGAGAAAACAGTCAGTGCACAGACCATAAGGCAGGAGGATGCTTTGTGTGCTTGAGGACCAGCAAAAAGGCCAGTGTGGCTGGAATTGAATTACTAAGCAGGCGATTACTCAGATATGAACTCAGAGAAGTTACAGAGCAAGGGAGATGGTTGGGAATTTGGAGTTCAGGGGGCATTGGGAGTGATGGAGATATGTGAAGGATGGAGCTAAATCAGCTAAGTCTTAGCTTAGTAGGCCATTGTATGGATTTTTTTTTTTTAACAATTTTGCCTTTACTATTATTAAGATTTAAATTTTCCAATAATCAGCCATTCCCCAAGAGAAAATCTTGCAATTTTCAGGGTTTTGTTTTTAGGGAACTTTGGAACCCACAGAGACTCAATACAAAGTATGTTTCTACAAATCAAAAAAATTAAAAAAAATATTTTTAGATTTAGATTTTAAAATTTAAAGTCTTCAAACCATTTTTTACTTATTTATTTTTCCATTTGTCATTTTTTATGTTTTTTTTTTAATTTCAGAACATTATGGGGGCACAAAAGTTTTTGTTATATGAATTACTTTTATACAGTTTGAATCAGAGTTATAAGTGTGTCTATCATTCAGATAGTGTGCATTGTACCCATTAGGTGTGAATTTACTCAACCCCTCCTCCCCCCCTCCCACCTGCTTGATTTCCGTTGAATTTTACTACCATATGTACACATGAGTGTTGATCATTCAGTTCTAATTTAATAGGGAGTACATGTGCTGTTTGTTTTTCCGTTCTTGTGATACTTCACTTAGGAGGGTGGTCTCCAGTTCCATCTAAGTTGTTACAAAAGGTATTGGTTCACCATTTTTTATGGGTGAGTAATATTCCATGGTATACATATACCACATTTTATTAATCCACTAAGGGTAAATACACAGTAGAGGGATTGCTGGATCAAATGGTAGGTATATTTTTAGATTTTTGAGGTAGCTCCATACTACTTTCCATAGAGGTTGAACTCGTTTGCAGTCCCACCAACAGTGTATAAGTGTTCGTTTCTCTCCATATCCACACCAGCATCGGTTGTTTTGGGATTTTTTGATAGAAGCCATTCTCGCTGGAGTTAGGTGATATCTCCTTTTGGTTTTGATTTGCATTTCCCTGATGATTTGAAATGTTGAGCATTTTTTCATATGTTTATTGGCCATTAGTCTATCTTCTTTTGAAAAGCTCTGTTCATGTCTTTTGCCCACTTTTTAATGGGGTTGTTTGATGTTTTCTTGCTGATTTGCTTGAGTTCTTTGTAGATCCTGGTTATTAGCCCTTTATTGGATGCATAGTATGTAAATATTTTTTCTCATTCTGTAGGTTGTCTGTTCGCTCTGTTGATTATTTCTTTCAATTTAATTAGGTCCCATTTATTTATTTTTTTTTGTTGCTGTGATTGCCTTTGTGGTCTTCTTTATAAATTCTTTGCCTAGGCTGATATCTATAAGAGTTTTTCCAACCTCTTCTTATAGAATTCTTATAGTTTCATGCCTTAGTTTTAAGTCTGTTATACATCATGAATTAATTTTTGTGAGAGGTGAGAGGTTCTGCATGTGGCTATCCACTTTTCCCAGCACCATTTATTGAATAGGGATTCTCTTCCCCAGTGTTTTTGTCTGCTTTTTCAAAGATCAGATGGCAGTGTGAGGATGGTTTTATATCTGAGTTCTCTGTTCTGATTCATTGGTCTATGTCTCTGTTCTTATGCCAGTACCATGCTGTTTTGGTTACTGTAGCCTTGTAATGTAGGTTGAAGTGTGGTAAAGTGATGCCTCCTGATTTGTTCTTTTTGCTTAAGATTGCTTTGGCTATCGGGGCTCTTTTCTGGTTTCAAAGGAAGCTTAGAATTATTTTTTCTAGATATCATTGTATAGATTTTGACATTTACCCTACATGAAATGGGGGAGGCATTGAAGGATTTTGAGCAAAAGATCAATATGATCTGGCTTAGTTTTTATAAGGTTCCTATTGAGAACAGACTGTGGGAGCAGTGTACCAGTTAAGAGACTACTACTATAATCTAGGTGAGAGACAATTGGAGTGTGGACAGGTTGGTAGCAGTGGAAGGTGGGGATAATTGCCTAAATACTGAATGTAATTTTAAAGTAGGGTTAATAAGAGTTGCTGATGGATTGAATGTGGGAGATGAGAGAAAGAAGAGTCAAAGATAACTTTAAGGCTTTTGGCTTGAGCAAATGGGAAGATGGAGTTGTTATCAACTGATATGAAGAAGATTTTTAGGAGAAAGATTAGTCTGGTTTTGGTATGTCAAGTTTGAGACGTCTGTGTTTTTTTTTTTTTTTTTTGAGACAGGATCTGGCTCTGCTGCCCAGAGTGCAGTGGCATCATCATAGCTCACTGCAGCCTACAACTCCTTGGGCTCAAGCAATTTTCCTGCCTCAGTCTCCTGATTAGCTGGGACTATAGGTATGCACCACCACTCCTGGCTAGTTTTTTACATTTTTTGTAGAGAGGGGATCTTGTTATTTCCAGGTTGGTCTTAAATTCCTGGGGTCAAGCCTCAGCCTCCGAAAGTGGTGGGATTACAGGTGTGAGCCACTGTACGTGGCTTGAGATGTCTTTTAGACATCCAAAAGGAGATATTGAGGAGGCAGTTGGATATATGGGTCTGGAGTTTGATGGAGAGAGGTCTGTATTATATGGGTGTGTGTGTGTGTGTGTGTGTGTGTGTGTGTGTGCGCATAGATATAGATACAGATATTTGGAGGTTGTTGGCTTAAAAATATTAAATTGGAATCCATTGATGGTACATAAAACCATGAGATTAGATTAATAAGAAAGTGAGCATAGAGAGAAAATAGAACCAAAGACTGAACTGTGGGCCACAACAAAATTCATAGAGTATTCTGTGCTAGGCATATATATTTCTTCCTCAGATAAGCTTGCCTGTCTAAAGTTGAGATATTTACAACCATTTGTTTTATTGCCTCTGACCAGACAATGTAAGACATTGCTCTTAATCTAGCTAATTCTATATTTATCATTTTCAACTGATCAGGATCAGTGTCTTAAATCTTTCTTAGGATTCTTTTTGTTTGTTTGTTTGCTTGTTTTGTTTTAAATAGTGTATGTTGCCTTTCCAATGCCCTTCACATAGTTTATAGATTTTCTTCAGAGCATACTTTCTTAATCAGCTTAGGCTGCTGTAACAAAATGCCAGACTGGGTCACTTGAACAACAGATAAAGTTATTTCTCACAGTTCTAGAGGCTGGAAGTCTGAGATCAGGGTGCCAGCATGGTTGGGTTCTGTTGAGGGCCATCTTCCTGGCTTGCAGACGACTATCTTTTTACTCTATCCTTACATGGCAGCGAGAGAGAGAGAGAGAGAGAGAGAGAGAGAGAGAGAGAGAGAGAGAGAGAGAGAGAGAGAGAGAATGCAAGCTGGAGAAAGCGAAGCCAGCTGGAGAGAGCAAGCAAGCCCTCTGGTGCCCTTTTCATAAGGGCACTAATCCCTTCAAGAGCACCCCCCCTAATTAGCTCATCTAAATCTAATTACTTCCCCAAAGCCCTACTACCTTTTACCATCACATTGGGAGTTAGGGCTTCAACATATGAATTTTGAGGGGACACAAACATTTAGTCCATATCACGTGGCAATTCTTAGAGTGGATATTTCTTAAAGTTATTCCAATTTATGGAGGTATGGAGGAACTCTTCCCTATTCACAATTAGAATTATCTTGGGCAAGTCAATTAACTTATCTGATAATCAGTTTCATTATTTGTACAGAGATATTACTTGCTCTTGTCTGAATCTTGGGATGACAACTAGATGAAAGTGATTTGTAATAATAAGTGCCTTGCTGTATATGCTTAAGGGACTGATACTACAGAAACAGTTTCCTTTTTAGTATGTAGACATTTTGTAATAGCTTTTGATTTAGTAATCACTTCTCTGTGCAATCAGGTTTAATGCATTTTGTTAATAAAAACTTAAATTTGTGAATATATTTAGATATTAGGTATACTATTTATATACTCTGAGTATTCTAGTATAATGATTACCACTTATACAATTCATTGTTTTATAAATTAACATATTGTCAGAATAGTTGTGGACGTTTAACATATGCTAAAATTGGCCTTTGGAAATTGGCCCTTGGAAATTGATATTATGGGTCTAGAACATGAGTAGAATACTTTGGATACTGTAACAAAATCAAATTTTTCTAATGATGGTAGAAGATAGAACTCTTGAAATGATTTTGTCTCATTTTGCATTTTATTGGAGAACTTCAGATTCAGTGCACCCATTAAATCATAGCACTATTTCCGGAATAATTACAGTAAGCTACATATGCCTCTCTTAAAATCTCCTTTCCCAGCATATTTTCCCCTTCCTATAAACAATCCAATTTCTTTTTGGGAAATTGCCTTTTGCTAATTGAGGGTAGTCTTGATGGGATGATAAATGCAGGTTTCTGTCTATTGTAAGCTTGATTTTTTTCCTCCCTGAAAAATTCTCTAAATTTCTACATACTTTTCCAATAAATTCCCAGTTTCCCATAAGCTATCCAAATTAGTTTCTGTGGCTTACAATCAAGAAACCTAACTGACATACTACACTAGAGATACTGTTAAGGGTATATTTTT
The DNA here is from genome assembly GCF_020740605.2 of Lemur catta. Lineage (NCBI taxonomy): Eukaryota > Metazoa > Chordata > Mammalia > Primates > Lemuridae > Lemur > Lemur catta. The sequence goes on along the minus strand of NC_059141.1, from coordinate 12,783,588 downwards.
TTCTGGTTATTGGATTTATTTAAAATACCAAAAGTGATATATATAGTATAGAGTTACTAAGAGGTGCAACTTAACAACCTGCATTTGATATAGTTCAAAGTTAGCAATATTTATTTAATGTTTTTAGTTGAGAACTGTAAAAAGAAAATAATTTGGCTCTTTAAATGTGTACTACCTTAATAGTAAAATAAATGCTTTCTTATGATAGTGTAGGTTAAATATAAGTTACAGGTCTGAGCCAAAACTATATCAAAAGGAAGGCTAAAATCCTGGAGTAAGATTAATTTTATCCCCTGAAAATCCCTTATTTGACTGGATTGCTTTTTGGTTTCTTTTCCTGCATTCTACTTTCATGAATGTTTTTACATTTCAGAAATAATTTAAAGAAACTTCACTCAGAATAATTCTTGTTTTTAGAAATTAAAAGGAATAATTCATCTGCCTAGTTGTTGGGAGAGAGAAAATTTTACTTCTAGGTTTTCCATTCTGTCTGTTTGTATGTATTAGTTTTAAAAACTAAACTTAAAACTAAAATTAAAAAACACTGTAACTGCTGCTAATCAGAGTATATATTCAGAGCTACTTGAATCTGTGTTCCTGGGTGGCCATCCTCAAGCTTTGGGCTCAGATAAACTCCATATTTAATATTTTCTGGGTATAGTTACTTAAGGTTGACATACTATCAAGGACAACAACTACCATGGCTTCCAGTGGTTTGATAAAACCTCTTATTCATGGCCTGCTGGCCAGGCATCTGTGATTTCATATTGTTGGAGCATTCACTGTATCCCTGGGGGTTGCAGCACTCTGTAAGTTTGCTGTGGCTGAACCAAGAAAGAAGGCATATGCAGATTTCTACAGAAGTTATGATTCCAGGAAAGATTTTGAAGAGATGAGGAAGGCTGGTATCTTTCAGAGTTCAAATCAGAGTGGTTTTCAAATATAAAGAATTTGTTTGGATTGAATTACATAGAAGTTTGTCACTGACCTGTGTTTCTGAGCTATGAAACATGAATATGTGGGCTAAAGAATAGTTTCTCTTGATCAATAAACAATTAACAAATGCTGTGGACAGTAAAAAAAAAAAAAAAAGCCCTAAAATTAAATAGTTTTTCTAGTCACATCAGAAATTAGTATATAAATCTGTTCATAAATTTGAGGGTCCTAGAGGGATTGCTGTCTCTGTCACCTGAAGACTTTAAATATTTATCCATTTTTATGGAAGCTAAGTTGTTTTATAAATTTCATTTGTGTAAGCAAATAAAATTTTTGTACTGATTTCCATTGTAAAATCAGGGATAGATTCCTTTAGAAAAAAATTTTCCTATGTAAAATAACTAGGATACTTTGGAAAGGAAGAAAGAATGTAAATCATTAGTTCTGGAACTGCTTTGGAAAAACTTTCAAAACTTTGTAGTACTTTATTCTATATTTATTCTTTGCAACTATTTCTCAATCAGATTTACCTGTGATTATAGAAGTTTTTTACTGTAATTTTACTTTTTTTTAGCTTGTATGTTATAATATCTAATAGCACTAAGCTTCGTTAATTTATTTTGTATGTTGACATAATTATACTTAATTTCCTTGTATATAAATGAGGGGGTGACTTAATAACAATTAGATGCTATTATGAAGCATTTATTATAATATTAAATATTAAATGGTTCATATAGGATCTCATTTTATCTTCATAAAATCCTATGTTCTAGATATAATCTCCAGAATTAAACTGAAGCTTACAGATGTTATTATAAATAACTTTGTCCAATGTTTCAGAGCTAGTAAGTAGGAAAGCTAGGTTTGACCCCATAGGTCATGCTTATACTCCTTTACAGCCCTAGGGTGCCTTTCATTCATCCATCTATTGATTGATTGATTGGTTCATTCATTCATTCATTCATTCAGTAAGTGTATACGGAGGCTAATTATGCAGTTGTTGTAGGCCATGTTAAGGATTTTTCATTTTACTTTAAGTGTGATGGGAAATCACTGAAGGATTTTAAGTAGGGGAGTGATAGGAATGGATTTATAATATATTTTTAATCATTCTGGTTGCATTGTGGAGAGTTGAATGTGATGAGAAAGGAACAAGAATGGAAATAAGAAAACCAGTTTGGAGACTCTTACAGTAGTACAGGTGGGAGTGGATGGTGGCTTGGACTTAGGATGATAGTTGCAGAGGAAGGGATCAGTGGTGGGGTCGTAGCATTTAAATATGTTTATAATTGGTGAGGCACAGACAGGACACCAGTCAAAATGGATGCTGACCTGAGGACTGGAGAAGATCCTGGATGAGCCATGTTGTGCCAGGCATTACCCTTTTAGTTATCTATTATAAGGAGTTCTGAATTATCTCTGGTGAGGAGTCAGGGGAACTGGGAAGGTAAGGTTGATACTTGGCTGAAACACATCTGCTTACCAACAATCATTGAAGCATTTCCGTATTTTAAGATGTGGAAAGTCTGTAATCTCTGCATAGCTAATTAGTGTTGGATTTGTTGGTGAATTGGATGTAGGGTGTGGGAGAAAGAACTTAAGAATGACACCAAGGCTTTCACCTTGAGCAACTGGGGGAGTGGAAGTACCATTTACTCAGATGGTAAAAATTGGTGAAGGAGCAGGTTTGGAAGGGAACAGTCATGGTTTTATTTTTGGATGTGTGAGATTATTAGATATCCAATGGAAATGTCAAGAAGTAGTTTGAATTTATGAGAGATTGTGGAGCTGGACATATAAGTTTGGGAGATATCAGAGTATAATTCTACCCTGTGTGATTATTTAATAGCTTTTTTCCCTCAAAAATCTGACTCTCAGCAGCCTGTCACTAATGCCTAAAGTTATAGCACTAGAAATTTATTTATGTTTTATGGTTTATTAAACTTTACATAACCTGTGGTGAAAGTAGCATATTAAATCTTTAAGAAGTCCTTTTGTTTATTACACCTTTTTAAAAATAGCTGAGACCTGCTACCTTGAGAAGATTCCCGTATTGATTGAGAGAAGTTATACAGGGACAGTTATGCAGAGATGTTGCATGAGATACCAGATTATGAAGTGGTAGAAGATTTTTTATGGAAATATTTTTATAATAAAGGGAATCTTGCAAATATCACATGTGCTCACTTACATGTGGGAGCTAAAATAATTGATCTCATAGAGGTAGAGGGTAGAATGATGGTTACCAGAGGCTGGGAAAGGTAGGGGGAAGATGAACAGAGATTGGTCAATGGATATAAAACTACAGTCAGATAGAAGGAATATGTTCTAATATTCAATAGCACAGTAGGGTGACTATAGTTAATAATAATCTTCTGTATATTTCATAGTTAGAAGATTTGGAATGTTCCCAACAAAAGAAATTATAAATGTTTGAGATGATAGATATTCTGTTTTGATCATTACACATCATATGCATGTATTAAAATATCATGTGCACCCCATAAATATATACAATTATTATGTATCATTAAAAAATATTGAAAAAAAGGGGAGTCTTGCTTGGATGGCCTTTAATATTAGATTTTTAATAGATGGGGAAGTCTTTGTATATATGGTACTCTTTATATTATTTGTGTTTTAAATTAATATTTGGTTTATTAATTTACATTTTTAATTATTTTGGTTATAGAATGCAGAAAGCTACAAATTAAGACATCTAATTTTCCTTCAGTCTTTAAATTATATTTATGAACCTTATTGTTCTATTTATAAACTTAATAAATCAGAGTAAAATAAAGACAATCTATAAATTTGGCTATAGACCATTCCTTGTAATAATTATTACAAGTTACATAAAATATATTAACAACAGAGATAGGAATAATTTTGATTGGTATTTCCTTTTGTGTAGAAAATTAGTTATTTTAGATTATAGAATAAAATTTTAAAAATATCTTTAGAGTCCTATTTTCTGTATTAAGTTTGTTTTCTGTATTTAAGTTTTCTGTATTAAGTTTGTTTTCTGTTTGTTTATTTTCTGTATTTAATTTTGTTTAAATTAAATTAATACATTAATTATTAGTATTAGTTTCTTACAGCTGGTGTAAAAAATTACCACAAATTTGGTATCTTAAAACAACATACATTTATTGATCTCTTACCATTCTGGAGGCCAGACGTCTGAAATCAATTTCCCTGGGTCAAAATAAAGGCCTTGGCAGGGTGGCTGCACCTCCTCTGGAGGCTATAGGAGAGAATTTATTTCCTTGATTTTTCCAGCTTCTGGCACTGCATTCCCTGCATTACTTGCCTTGTTCCTCTATCTTCAAATCTAGGAGTGCAGCATTTTCAGTGGTCACATTGCTTTCTTCTATAGTCAAATTTACCTCTCTTATAAGGACACCTGTGATTACATTTTAGAGCCCACTCAGATAATCTATGATAATACCCCAAATCTCAAAATCTTTAATTTAATTACATCTGCAAAATTCCTTTTGCCATCTGAGGTAAAATTCACAGGTTTAGGTGATTAGGATCTGGATATCTGTGGGGGCTATTATTCATCTTAGTGTAAACTTGCTCTGCAGTATTTTGCTTTAACGCAGATTTGATAAATATTATTAGTGACTTAAATATATCCTTGACTCTCAAGATTTTTTCATGCCATTGTTCTCTATCCAACTCTTTGCCAAGTCATACCCATATATTGTATTACTTGACTGCTTCCAACTCTGTGCCTTTGGGTGGTATTCTGTTTTTAATTTTTAATTATTTAAAAAGTTATATATTTTCAAAGTTATAGAAAAGTTATAAGAATAGGAATAGTACAAAGACTATTTGACTGCCCTCTACCTAGATTCACCTATTGTTAACATTTTACTCTGTTTACTTTGTTATACCTGACTTACTTGATTTAAAATAAATATACATTTCCTTTTAGTAAAATAAAATATAAAACTTCATACCAATAGATGTATTACTTGTATATAATGTCTATATGATCTTCAGTTAATTTAGAGGATGGCAAACTTTTCTGTAAAAGGCCAGACAGTACATATTTTTTACTTTTCAGGGTACATGGTCTCTGTTGCGGTTACTCAACTCTGCTAAAGCATCCATAGACAATACTTAACTGAATAAGCATGGCTGTGTTCTAATAAAACTTTATTTCAAAAGCACTGTGGGCTGGATTTGGAGTCAAGTGATTTCTAAATGATTTAGAATTGTAGTTATTCTTGTGATACTTCACTTCAAAGAATGGGCTCCAGCTCCATCCAGGATAATGCAAGAGGTATTAGTTCTGAAATAAAAATAAATAAATAAATAAATAAATAGAATTGTAGTTAAAAGGAATTTTTTAAAAAAAGAAATTCCTTTAATATCTCTAATTATCAAGGAATAGTTCACAGTCTTTTCACTTAGAAATAATAAAGTTTTCTATATTTGGTTTAAAAGATTATATCATTATCAAAGAGATAACCTAGGATACCTCCTAGTTTATCCATGAAAAATACAGACCCATATAATGTAAGCATTGAAAAGATATTGAAGATGAATGAATGACTACAGGGATGAGTGAACAGCTGAACAAAATGCAAACTATATGGGTCAATGCTTCTTAAATAAGAACAATCTGCTTGGAAGTTTTAAAATTCTGTGAACTTTTTGAAATAAGCAAATTTAAGATCAACTGCCTGATCTCATACCTGAGTAATGCTGCTTGATTGCAATGCCAGTGTTTGTGTTGGCTATTAAGTTGGGAATAAGTAGTATACTTGTAATTATTGCAGGCTAAAAAGAATGCAAGTGAAGTGTACTAATACTTTTGTGACACGTGAAGAACAGATGATGGTATGCTGTAATATATGAATTAAAAGGATTTGTAAATGGAGGGAAGGAAAATGGTGGGAGAATTATGTTGTCAAAATAATATAGGTATGCTAAAATTATGTAAAACAGGCACTCTAAGAATTAGTCCCATTTTCAACTTGGGATCAATTATTTACTTTGAACAAAACACTATTATACATCATATTAAGTAAATGTTAGTTTTATTAGTTTTATAAGGTTGCTTATAAATAATTTATAAATTTATGTTTGTTTTATACCATAAAAGAAATTTAAGCATGTGTTTATGTCTAGTATTTGAGCATATTTTAGTTTCATCAAAATTAAAATAATTTGTGTGCCCCAAGGTTTGACGAAAGTATATTCCCTTTAGGAACATTCCTTCCATTACTTAAGTCTGAGAAACACTGATCTAGGCTAGTCTCCTATATTTTACAGATGAAGAAACTAAGACTCATGAGTAACATCATGAATATGGATAGGAAAAGGCTGTGTTTTCAATTTTCTAGTATTTGAAATTTTTCTGCATTAATTGTTTTTATTATTCATAATAATTTTTTCTTTTTGAGGATATATAAAGCTCTCTACTAAAGCCAATTTTGGTTTTTCTTAATAACAATGCTAAGAAAAAATGTAATCTTTATTTTTATATTTTAGTAGTTTATAATTTACTAATGCTTTTACTTCCACTATTTTTTAACAATAAATATTTATAATAACCCTTGGGGGGTAGATTGTTATTTCCATTTTATAGATGGAGGCTTGATGATGCGAGAGGTAAACAGACTTGCCCAAAGTCACATTGCTAGTAAGTGACAGAACTGAGGTTTGAGTACATTGTTTTCCATTTTGACATTCTGGTAGCATACTAAAGTAAATCTGAAATTTTTATTATTTAAATCATTCTTTTAGATTGTGATATTTCTTTGAATGTATCCAAGTCTGATTTTTTCCCTTCTAGGCATTACATTTGCTGTTAGTATTTTTCTTATAAGCTATATTTTGGATCATTTATTATATCTGTTACATTTATTAATATGATAAGCATTGTATTCTTAAAGTCTCCTAATCCACATATTTACTTCTATAATCTAAAGTCTTTGTTTTATTCAGTGTGTTGTTTGATTTTTTTTTTTTTAATAGGTCCTGATTGTTCTTTGAATGTTCCTTCTACTGAGTCTTACTGGATTCTGCCAAATGTTAAACCCTTCAGTCCTTCTGTAGGTCGGGCTTCACACAAAGCAGTTTTACATGGAAAATTTATGTGGGTGATTGGTGGATATACTTTTAACTACAGTTCTTTTCAAATGGTCCTGAAGTAAGTATTTATTTTCACATTTTCACCATCTATTTTTTTAGGCTGAATTTTTATCCTAAATATTTTGTTTTATTGCTGTCCAACCACTTGTGGTTAGTTTTGTGATAGTATCTATTTATTAATGGGACTGATTTGGGAATGTATGAACTCAATATGTCTGTAGTTAATTATTTGTCATTGTACATATAGTTTGCTTTGTGTAGATATTTCATTCTCTCTCTGGAGTACTTTAAATAAATTCTGAATTTGAAAATGTTAACTTCAAATAAGGGCAGGCCATGCCTATATTGGGCATAATGTATTATGCCATCTTTTCATTTTTTCAAAATGAAGTGTAAGCACACATATAAAAGTACTTTGGTTTGTTTTGTAAATTTTAATTTACCTGAACTTTTGCTATGTATGTACTTTACAGACTTTTGTTGGGAGAACAGTGCCTGTATTGTAAAGTAGTTCATTCATTTACTGTTGTCTCAATAGAGATTGTTCTCTGCATAATTGGATAAAGGGAATGATGTGGATTTATCTGATTTCTTTTTCAGCTGATGATTATATTCTATAAACCGTTCTATAAGAGAATAAAAGAGGAAATAGGGAGAATCATTTGATTATCAATGTTGTTTTCAGGGATGATATTTGCGTACATAGTAACTGTTGCAACTTGGCCATCAACCAAGCAGAACTGGCCCTGGACAGTATACCATAATGGCATGCACCAAATAGAATTGTTAGATCCAGCAGATAAATATACAGGACATCCAGTTAGATGTGAATTTCAGATACACAACAAATAAATTTTTAGTATAAGAAGGCCTCTTAGAGTATATTTATTTTTGTTTTGCCCCAAACATTGCGTGGGTCATACTTTTAACTAAAAATTGTTTGTTGTTTATCTGAAATTCAGATTTAACTGAGTATCCAGGTTTTTATATGACAACTCTACCCACTGAATATATTAGCCTTATTAATTTTGAATATTTAAAACACTCTATAAGGGAAGATTGCTTTAAAAAAACATTGAATGTGACTAGAATTAAATTATAAAATAAAATAAGTTCTGGAAAGAGGGAGAGAGAGTTTCAGGTAAACATTTAAGGGAAAATTAGAATTCTGTAATATAATATATGAAAAATAAAATATAGTAGAAAGAATTAAAAGAGATTTGATGGGATTAAAATGAATCATTCAGATATGAAAAGAACCTGAAGAAATAATGAGATTTAAATGTGAAAATTAAAAGGAAATTAACTATGATTAAATAAAATGAAAAGCCTATGAAAGTAGAGTTGAATTTTGAATTAAAATGTGATATTTCCAAAGTTGAATTGTGAATAGAAAGAGCAAAATTGTAAAGGAAACATGGGAATTTTAAAAGTTGTATCTGTGCAAGTTTAATAGCATATTTAAAATTAAGTGATGAGTATTATTTGATATTCTCTTCCACTTGTATATTTTTCATTTGAACCAGATACTTTAACTATTTTTGTCTGAAACCTGATTTTTTTGGTTACAGTATTTATATAGATTTGTAATAAGCTATGAAGTATCAGATCAGAAGTAACTTTGTTGCTGTTCCCACAGGTTAGAGAATATTTTTCATAGTTCTGAATGTAGTTCAATTGTAGGTAAGGATATTTAAACAGCTTTTAGAAGTGATAGTGTCAGTCATAATTTGATTTATCTTCGCAGTGGAATTTAACTGGAGTGTAGATGTTAAATTTTAAGACAAAATCATTCAGTAAATAATATAAAAATTCTGTAGTAGTGTATACTAAATTAGAAAAAGACTGTTTTACAGAATATGTATACATTAGAATTAATGAAATTAACATGTATTCATGAGCATAGCAAACTGTTTTGAACACTTAACTATGTGCTTGGTGCGTGGGATATATCAGTGAACATAACAAATGCCCCTGTTTTTGTAAAGGTAGTGAGGAAAGACTGGCAATGAAAAACCAAACATAATTACCAAAGTAAATTATATATATTAACATATATACATATATAGAGATAGACGGATAGGTAGATAGATAGCAGTGGGTAAGCAAATCAGGAGTGCCAAAGAGGAAGGAGTTGCAATTAAAAATATAGTAGTCAAGGTAGACTTCATGAGAGAGGGGAGAACTAAGCAAAGACTTGAAGGAGATCAGAGCATTGTCAGTACAGTTATATGTAGACACCAAAAGAGCCAGATCAGGGGCTTAAGGTAGGAGCTCCTTGAAGTGTTTGAGGAGCAGAAACAAAGCCCATGTAATTTGCATGGAGTATATGAGAGGGAAGCATGGAATTAGAGGGATAATGGAGGAGGGAGACAGATCATGTAGGGTATTGTGGATGTTCTGGGAGTCATGGGAGGGTTTTGAGCTTGCTTTGAGTTTTACTTTTAAAAGAGTCACCATAGCCACTCTCCTGATAGTATACTGTGGATTGGGAGGAAGAGTAGAAACAGGGATTGAATTAGGATGACATTAGCAAGGGAATGAGTTCTAGATAGATAAGAAGACCAAGAAGTGAGCCTGAGGCACCATATCACTAAGAAGGTGGGAGGAAGAAGAGAAACCAGCAAAGGAGACTGAAAAGGAATGACCAGTGAGATAGGAAAAGCTAAAAAGTGCAGTGTCTTCCAAGGCAAGGGAAGACAGTGTATGAAGAGGAAGGAATGACTGGCAGTGTCAAATGCTGGTCATTAGCCAGGTTAAGAAGAGTGAAGACTGAAAAGTGGCCATGAAATTTAGCATGGGGAAGTTGACCTTAACAAAGGCAGTTTTCCTGGAGTAGTGGGGTTAAAAGCCTGACTGGAATTAGTTTAAGAGAGAATGGAAAGATTGGTGGGGCAGGGGCAATAAAGAAATGGAACAGTAAAGAAATAGGGTGGTATCTTGAAAGTAGGGAGTGAGGTCAAGAAAAGTTTTTCTTTTTTTATTAATGGGAAAAATAACACCATGTTTGTATGCTAATGGGAATGATCTGTTAAGACCAAAAAAAAAAAAAAAAAAAAAAAGTTGTAGGAAAGAGGTGGGAGAACTGCTGGAGTGTTGTGGAATCTAGAGCACAAGGAATGTGAAAACTCATTTTTAACAAAGATCATCAAATTACAGAGTAGGGGCCCAGGGCCTGGGAACTAAGAATGGTTTTTGCATTTTTAATGGCTATTATGTACCCATAATAATTAAAAATAAAAAATTAAAAAAATAAAATAAATTTGGGCTGTTTAAAAAATAAAGAAGAAACTATGAGACCAATGTGGCCCACAAAGGCTAAACCATTTACTATCTGTCCCTTTATGGAAATAGTTTGCCAAACCCTGAAAGGTAACTTGGTAGAAAGTAGTGTGTTGGCTGCAGGTACTAGTAGGTATGTAGATTTAGTGGTGCAAGTCTGTGAAAGTTATGTTCTGATTGATTATATTTCTTCATTTGTGTCATACACATGCATCTTACAACTCCAAGATTGAAAATGAGTTAAACAATGTTGAAAACAATTTTGGTAACCCTTACCTTTCTTGTGAAGGGGCACTTCCTTGTCTCTCCTGATGAATTGGAGGAAGAAAATGAAGTAGGATATAATAATTGATAATGAGCTTCTTAAGACAGGACCCTATTTCTTGGCTGGGTGCTTTCTCTTGTATGTTTTGGCAAACTAAAGAGATTTAAGTGTAGAATATGGTGATAGTCCAACTGGAATTCTGTTAGATAGGCATATGAGATCCATAGTTTGGAACTTCTGTTTTCATATATATTAGACCAATAGAAAAAAATATGAATTTTTTTTTTGTATCCCGTAATCCAGTAGTAACTTACTTTTATAGAAGCCTCTATACTACTGGATTCATTTTGCATAATCTTAAAAAATTATTAATAAAAAAGCTATATTTGTGCATAGGAAATATATAGTTCTTAGTTAATTTTTATAATACTAAGTGTGTATGGGCATGTAAAGTAGTACAGCTATTATAGAAAACAATATGGAAGTTCCTCAAAAAACTAAAAAAACTACTATATAATCCAACAATCCCACTACTAGGTAAATCCAAAAGAAAGGATATCAGTGTATCAAAAAGATATCTATACTCTATTTATTGCAGCACTATTCACAATAACCAAAATATGGAATCAATCTAAGTATCCATTAATGGATGAATAGATAATGTGGTATATATACACAATGGAATATTATTCAGACATAAAAAAGAATGAAATCCTGTCTTTTGCAGCAGCATGGATGGAAATGGAGGTCATTATGTTAAGTGAAATAAGCCAGGCATAGAAAGACAAATATTACCTGTCCTCACTCATATGTAGGAGCTAAGAAAGTGGATCTCATGGAGGTTGAGAGTAGATTGGTGGTTACCAGAGGCTGGAAAAGGAAGGGAGAAGTGGAAGATGGAGAGAAGTTGGTTAATGGGTACAAAATGCACTTAGATGGAAGGAATAAGTTCTAGTATTCAATGGTATAGTGAGGAAATTATAATTAACACTAATTTATTGTACATTTCAAAATAGGTAGAAAAGAAGAATTATAGTGTTCCCAATACAAAGAAAAGATAAATGTTTTAGGTAATGGATACCCCAGTTACCCTGATTTGAACATTACACATTGTAATGTATACATGTATCAAACTATCACGTGTACCTACAAAATATGTACAACTGTTATTCGTGTAGCAATCAAAATTAAAAAAAAGAATCATGACAACTATTAATAAAAAAAGAATAAAAAGGAATACCTAAAGTAAACAGAGAGAATTTCTATATATTTTCAAGAGTGAAAGGTGGCTTTAAAAAAACAATTTTAAAATACAGAATAGCTCACTGTCATTTAGATTAATCAATTAGTTGAAATTATTAAAGGCAATTAGACAATTAATTCCAGTAATAAATATCCTAGTCAAGTTAATGTATATTATACATTTAGGTGGTTGAATCCTAATTTAGAGTAGGTATATTTTGAATGAGTCTTTATTAAAAATTTCTAACATTGCATATGAAATTATGAGTTTATTAGTTATAATTCTTTTTGAATTTAATGAGTACTTGGATCCAAGTGAATAAAAGCATATGCAAATTAAAAAAACAAAAATGAATCTTAGCTTATGATTTTATGTTCTTTTCTTGCTTTTAGTTACAATTTAGAAAGCAGTATATGGAATGTAGGAACTCTATCAAGGGGACCTCTCCAGAGGTATGGACACTCTCTGGCTTTATATCAGGTATGGCTCCTGCTTGTAAAGTTTTGATCAGATAGTTTTAAGAGTTTACCTTAAAGGCAAAAATACTAAATCTCAGATGTATTTCGAACACCTAATGAGAACAATATATTATGTGGATCACAATAACTGGAGATATCATATACTCATAATATTTTAGTAAAAGAATATATTGTCCAATGCCCATTGGATGTGTAAAGAAATGAAGATTGAATTTTTGTCTATGGCTTTTCACATGTCATCAGGTCAATCCCTTTTTTTAAAAAAAATTGTGATAAAATACATGTAACATAAAATTTACTGTTTTAACTATTTTTAAGTATGGAGTTCAGTGGCATTAAGTACATCGATGTTGTATAATCATGGCCACCATTATCTTGCAAAAGTGAAGCAATAAGTCCCTATTCCCCTCTTCCCATAGCCCCTGAAAACCACCATCTACTTTCTGTCTCTGTGAATTTGACTATTCTAGGTACCTCATGTAAGTAGAGCAATATGGTATTTGCTCTTTTGTGACTGACTTGTTTCCCTTACAGCTGATATCTTCAAAGATCATCCATGTTCTATCACGTGTCAGAATGTCCTTCCTTTTTAAGGCCGAATAAATATTCCATTATATGCGTATACCACATTTTGTTTTCCATTCATCTGTTGATGGACACTTGGATTGTTTCCACTTTTTGGCCATTGTGAATAATGTTTCTATGAAAATGTGTGTACAACTATCTGTTTGAGTTTCTGCTTTCAATTTTTTGGGGTGTATACCCAGAAGTGGAATTGCTGGATCATAAAGTAATTCTATGTTTAATTTTTTGAAGGAAATGCCATATTGTTTTCCACTGTGGCTGCACCATTTTGCATTCCCATCAGCAGTGCATGAGGATTCCAGTTTTTACACAGCCTCACCAACACGTTATTTTCTATTTTTATTGTTTGATAATGTTCCTAATGAGTGTGAAGTAGTATCTCATTGTGATTTTGACTTACATTTCTCTCATGATTAGTTATGTTGAACATCTTTTCAAGTGCTTAGTGACCATTTGGATATCTTCTTTGAAGAAATGTCTATTAAAGTCTTTTGCTGTTTTTGAATTGGGTTGTTTGTTTTTTGTTGTTGAGTTGTATGAGTTCTCTACCTATTATAGTATGAACCGTTTATCAGATATATGATTTACAAGTATTTTCTCCCCATCTGTGGGCTGTCTTCTCACTCTGTTGACAGTGTGTTTGGTGCAAAAAAATTTTTAATTTTGATGTAGTCCAATTTATTTGTTTTTTCTTTTACCTGTGTTTTTGGTGTCATACATAAGAAATCATTGGCAAATCTAAAGTCATGAAGCTTTTCCTCTATATTTTAAAAGTTTTTAAGTTTTATCTCTTATGTTTAGGTCTTTGTTCCATTTTGAGTAATTTTTATGTAATGGTATAAGATAAGGGTCTAATTTCATTCCTTTGCATGAGGATAGCCAGTTTTCCCAGCATCATTTGTAGAAAAATGTGTCTTTTTCCCATTGGCTGGTCTTGGCACTCTAGTGGAAAATCATTTGACTGTATTTGTGAAGGTGTATTTCTGGACTCTATTCTATTTTATTGATCTATAGGTTTGTCTTTATGCTGGTACCACACTGTTTTGATTATTATAACCTGTAGCTTTGTAGTAAGTTTTGAAGTCAAGAAGTGTGAGATCTCCAACTTTTTTCTTTCAAGATTGTTTTGGTTATTCAGGGTCCCTTGAAATTCTATAGAAATTTTAGGATGGATTTTGCAAAATGTTTTGCAAAATTGTTGGGATTTTGATAGGAATTGCACTGGAATTAGTTATTTTTATGTATTTGTGGGATTCATAAATTTAGCATGATTAAAATGATAGCCATTTCTCGGGTTTTTTTTTTTTTTTTTGAATCAACAGAAATCCATGTATTTTGTGGTCTGTGGCTAAGTCTTTTAAATCCAAATTTATATATTTTCTGTGCTTATGTAAAAAAATTTGGAAAACAGAAGCAGTATGAAGAATAAAATACCACTCTTTTTTCTATGCATATATATATTAAAATTAAATAAAAATCTATGTATACATACATATACATGTTATTTTATCATCTTTTAGTTTTTTGGTTTACTTCTTTTTTCATAATAGCTTTTTTAAGATATAATTGATATACCATGTAGTTCACTCATTTAAAGTATACAATCCAATGGTTTTTAGTATTTTCAGAATTGTGCAACCATCATATACAGATTTGTATATGATCACAGAGTTGTGTAATTAATTTTAGGACATTTTTATCACTTCACAAAGAACCTTGTACCCTTTAACTATCACCCCAAACCTACTTATCCTCCTAACTTTAAGCAATCACAGATCTACTTTTTTGAATCTATATATTTGTCTATTCTGGACATTTCATATGAACAAAATCATATACTATGTGGCTTATGACTGGAATATTTCACTTAGCATAATGTTTTCAAGGTTTATCCATATTGTAGCCTATCGGTACTTCATTCCTTTTTATGGCTGAATAATATTCTACTTCATGGATATACAACATTTTGTTTATCTGTTCATCAGTTGATGGACATTTGAGCTGTTTCTCCTTTTGGCTGTTATGAATAATGTTGCTATGAATCTTAGTGTATAAGTTTTTGTATAGGCATATGTTTTCATTTCTTTTGAGTATATACATAGGAGTGGAATTGCTGGGTCAAATGGTAACTCTATGTTTAACTTTTTCAAGAATTACAGACCATTTTCCAAAGTGGTTGTACCATTTTACATTCCCACCAGCCATGTATGAAGGTTCCCATTTCTATACATCCTTGCTAACACTTGTTAGTATTTGTTTTTTTTTTTGATTATAGCCATCCTATTGGTGTGAATTGTTATCTTATTGTGGGTTTTTTTTGGAGACAGTGTCTTGCTCTGTTACCTGGGCTAGAGTGTTCTGGCGTCATCCTAGCTCACGGCAACCTCAAACTTCTGGGCTTAAGCAATCCTGCCTCAGCCTCCTGAGTAGCTGGGACTACAGGCATGCACCATCATGCCTGGATAATTTTTTCTATATATTTTTAGTTGTCTAGCTAATTTCTTTTTATTTTCAGTAGAGACGGGGTCTTGTTCTTGCTTAGGCTGGTCTCGAACTCCTGACCTCGAGTGATCCTCTAGCCTTGGCCTCCCAGATTGCTAGGATTGTAGGCATGAACCACCGCACCCGGCCACTCTCATTGTGGTTTTGATGGGTATTTTCTTGTTGACTAATGTTGTTGAGCATCTTTATATGCTTATTGGCCATTTGCATATTGTCTTTGGAGAAATATCTATTCAAGTCCTTTGCCTACTTTAAAATTAGATTATTTGTCTTTTAATTATTGAATTGTAATGGTTGTTTATATATTCTAGGTACAAGTCCCTTATCAGATATATAATTTGCAAGTATTTCCCTTTATTTTCTCTGCTGTTTCACTTTCTTGATGGTATTTTTTGAAAAGCATAATTTTGTTTTGTTTTGATAAAGTGCAATTTATTTTTGCTTTCCTTTTTTTGCTTGTGATTGTGGTGTCGTGTCTAAGAATTCATTGCCGAATCCTGGGTCATAAAGATTTACCCGATTTTTTTATTTTAAGAGTTTTATAATTTTGGCCCTTACATTTAGTTCTTTGACCCATTTTGAGTTAAGTTTTGTATATGGTATGCAGTAAGGGTTCAACTTCATTTTTTTGCATGTGACTATCCAGTGTTCCCAGCACCATTTGTTGAAGAGATTATTCTTTTCGCTTTGAATGGTTTGGACACTCTTGTCAAAAATCAGTTGGCCATAGATAGGTGGGATTATCTCTGGACTCTCAGTTCTATTCAATTGATTTATTCTAGCAGTACTCTGTCTTGATTACTTTTGCTTTGCAGTAAGTTTTTGAGAAGTGTGAGTCCTCTGATTTTGTTCTGTTACAAGATTGTTCTGATGTTCTGCAACCTTTTAATTCTGTATGAATTTTAGAATCAATTTGTTAATTTTTATGAAGAAGCCAGATGAGATTCTAATAGGGATTGTGTTGAATCTGTAGGTCAATTTGGAGAGTATTACCATCTAAATAATGGAGAGTCTTCTGACCCATAAACACGAGATGTCTTTCCATTCATTTAGATCATTTAAAATTTTCTTTCAACAATGTTTTATAATTTTCAGAGTATACATTTTGGACTTCTTTTGTTAAATTTATTCCTATTTTATTCTTTTTGATGCTTTTGTCAATGAAATTGTTTTCCTAATTTCATTTTTGGATTGTACATTGCAAGTGTTTAGAAATACAATTTACTTAGGTACATTGATCTTATATCCTGCAGTATTGCTGAAGTCACTTATTAGCTCTAAGTGTTTACTTTCATTTCTTAGGATTTTCTATATACAAGATCATGTTATCCATGAATAGAAATATTTTACTTCTTCCGTTCCAATCTGGATACCTTTATTTAGTTTTTGCTTATTTGACCTAGCTAGAACCTCCATTACAATGTTGAATAGAAGTGGCAAAAGTAGGCCTCCTTATGTTGTTCCTGACCTTAGGGGAATGCATCCACTCTTTCACCATGAAGTATAACGTTAGCTATGTGTTTTTTCCTTAGATATCCTTTATCATGTTGAAGAAGTTCCCTTCCATTTTTAGTTTGCTGAAATAGTGATGACATATCATTTATTTCCATTATATGGAATTGAAATTATTTGTGTAATTTTTAAGTACCATAAAGATTTACCAAAGGTGAACTGAAGGCAATGTAGCATGTTCCCATAGCCATGAGAAATGGTAATAAAAATGTACTCTACGTGATGCACAAATGTGGTCTACCTTTTGGTGAACAGCACTTGATGAAAACAATGAATAATTGAGAATACCAGAAAGAAGTACAAATAGATGGTAAAATTCAAATATAGCAACAAGGGATTCAAATCATTCAAATATTGAAAAGACTGTCTCTGAGTAATGTTAATCAGCAACTTAGTTTGTTACTTTTCTGTTGTATGAAAGGAGTAAATTATTGTTATAGAACTACCTTACTCTTTAAGTTCTTAATTAGCTTATTGCATTTTTTATTCTCCCAATAGTACTTTGGTATTCTCTTCCTATGTGATATTTAAGAATATACTTAATTGACTATATAGTATAATAGTTTTGAATAAAATATCTTAAAATAACTTTTTGAAAGCTTGAATATTTCCCCCCTTTGTGTATGTAAAAGTGTTACTCATGTGCTCCTGGGTGGCTTTTTACAAATAAGAACTATGCCTATCCATGTTGTGAGCAACTACTAAAATTTAATGTTTAAATTTAGTTTTTATTTTTAATTAATATATATTGCTAAGAAATAACTTTATTTTGTCTATTAATATATGTATTTTGATTTACAGGAAAACATCTTTATGTATGGAGGCAGAATTGAGACAAATGATGGCAATGTCACAGATGAATTATGGGTTTTTAACATACATAGTCAGTCATGGAGTACAAAAACTCCTACTGTTATTGGACATGGTCAGCAGTATGCTGTGGAGGGACATTCAGCACATATTATGGAGTTGGATAGTAGAGATGTTGTCATGATCATAATATTTGGATATTCTGCAATATATGGTTATACAAGCAGCATACAGGAATACCATATCTGTGAGTTACTTTAAAACATAATTTCTTTATTGGTTGAGAATATTTTCATCTTTAATAAAATCTTCATATGAGTTTAGTCAAAATGAGTTGAGATAGAAATTATAAGCTAGGAATTGTTAATATACATGTTTTGATTATGTTAGATTTTGTCTTTTAATATTTAAGCTTATCTTCTTGCCAAACTAGGAGAAATGTTACATACTAGTCTCATTTTCTAAGATTTAAGAATATTTTTAAATATGAAAAATTCCAATAGGTGGTGCTATTTCTTTGGATTTTACTTATGACCCAACAGCTGAATCTGACCCAATCTCTTTACTATGCATTACGTGATTTCAAGATTTTTCATTTTTCATCATTCTATACCCAATCTTATTGCTATATCTTTATGTACATATTACTCCTTTAAAATAAGCTTCCCAAGGATAGTCTGTTGGCTTCTATAAGAGATTCTTATCCGGTGTGTGAAGGTGACTAGGGCAATCTTCATATGGCTTTCTGTGCTATACTTTTATTCTTTTTTGTTTTTCTGGTATGTTATGTTTTTGAGTTCTTTATGAGATTTTCAAACAGTGGTAATGCTTTTATTGTTTTTAATTTGTCTTCAAATATATACCCTACAGTCACTATTCAGATTCAAGAACATACCCCATTTCTGGCTCTGGCCAGTATTAAGAACTCAAATTCTTTGTTCTTTTGTGTACAGACAGCTATATATACAACTATTTAGAGTCCCTGTGTAGTCTCAATGAGAAAACTCATTTGCAGACCACCATTAGCAACAAGAGAGTGCTTGTGTACTCAGAGGAAGACTCCGCTTCTAAATACTCCACTGTCTCCCCTGCAGTACTTTCATGTGATAGCTGCTTTTGTTTTCATATCCTCAGTCCAGCTGGGTTGAAAGTAGGATATGTATCCTCCTTACTTCTTATTGCCATTTCACTCTATTCTCAATCCCTTGTCCTTTAAATAACCTGGCTTTGAATCTTGTGTCATTAGGCTATGCTACCTATTTCTTTACTTTCTTGCACTCATCTTTTGCTCCTCAGATTGCTGTGTTTTATTTCTTGAAGAATTTAGTTTCTAGCTTACTGTCATTCTGTCTAGCATATAATAAAATATTTTGATGATTGAAATATCCATTTAAATACCTCTTCTAATACCTGGCCTGCCAATATCTTGATCTTCTCAGTAAAGATCTTGTTTTCCATCCTACTTAAACCACTCTCTCCCATTGTCCTATTCTTCACGTTGTCATTCCAGTACCTGCAATGAGTCCCAAAATTTCTGTTTCAAATATCTTACTGTTCAAGTACCGCTGATCTCTCAGCTTACTGATCCTACTACCCACACTCTGACTGTTCTTTGACCTTACCAGAGCCTTTAGTCCATTGAACCTTGTATCAGTCTTTCCAGTATCCTCACTCTCTCTTGTCCATATTTCTAACCCTACCCAGCTTTAATTTCATAATTACTGATACCAAGTTACTCTTTAATGACCTGTGGTACTTAACCAGATTTAAGTTTATAATTACCATTCTCAAGTTGGCCTTTAATGATGTCTTGAATTTCTGCCAGTCTAGCTTGGTCTCTTCCAGCTCTCCTGTATGACTATTTTATACATTTCCTCTCTCCTCAAACTTCCAACCGTTCCTCAAACTTCCAACCGTTCTCTTTCATTACTCTGAGCTGATGACCTCCCTTCTTATTTTACCAAGAAAATAGAAGTAATCAAAAGAGAACTACTGATGGGAATATGTTGGAGTGTAAAGATGGTAAGCAATGCTGCATTGAAGAAGCTTGCTTACATACATCACTGTCATAACAAACTCATGATAACATTGAAGCAAATGTGGCTGAGTTATTCTAATTTTTCAGATGGGCCCAGGGGTTGTTTAAGCAAGAATTACAAATTTTCTGTGTAGCAGGGCTCTTTTGTTTTCTGAATCTGTTATTAGTTTTTGGTTTTATTATAGTGTTCAGGAAATGTAGGTATTAGTTATACTTTTTTTATAATTTATTGAAATTTTCTTTGTGACCTAATTTACATAAATATTATGTAGGCACTTAAAAAAAGATAAATCCTTATATAATATCAAAGTATGGAGTTCAATATATGTATATTTATCAAATCTACTTTATTAATTATATTGTTTAAGCCTTCCATTAGCTACTTATTTTGTTTTGCACATGATCTATCTTGCTCTGAAAGTTGAATTAAAGTGTTAAAATTTTAGTCTATTTTTGCCTAGTTCTCCTTGTATATTCTAGAATTTTTGTTTTATGAAAGTTGCTAGTATAGATATTAATAAGTGTTACATGTTTATTGTGATTATATCCTTTAATGTTATAAAGTGATTTGCTTGTTAATGTTTTTGACCTGAATTCTACCTCATCTATTATTGTTAATAATATTATCGCCCTTGGTTTTTTTTTTCTTTTTTGTCAGTCTTTTCCTGGTATACCTTTACTCATTACTTTATCGTTATTGTTTAGTGTTTCAGAATCACTTTGTTTTAAATGTACTTCTTGAGGAGAGAGTTGGATTTTGCTTCGTTTGATTCCTGCCTGTTTTTTGTACATTTCCTGTATATGTTTTATATTTTTAAAAGTCATTCTGTTGTCTTTTTTTGTTGTTGTTGCTTTTAATTACAGCTCTTCTCATGTTTAGGCTCCCTCCCTCCCTTATTTTTCTTTTTCTGTGGGAATGAATGTGGTAATTTTTGAGATTAGCTACCATTAGTTTCCTCCATGCTCCTTGTTTCTCATCTTCCTTTCTGCATTGTCATGGCTTTCTCTGTCTGGCTGTCTGGGTTTCACTTGCTTTTTGAACATTCATATCTAATCTGGAGTTGGTGGGGATTTTTTTTTTTACCCTCCTCATTTCTCTGGAAATATAATTTTCTTTTTCTGTCACTTTACCCACCTCCCCCATATTTTCCTCTTGTTTTATGTTTCCCTGAATAGAATGGGAATAGTCAGAATTAAACTATCACAGCTATCACCGTGCTTGTACTTGAAACATAGGTTTTTTTTTTTTGAGACAAGGTCTCTGTTGCCTGGGCTACAGTGCAATGGTGTTATCACAGCTCGCTGCAACCTCAAACTCCTGGGCTCAAGTGATGTTCCTACCTCAGTCTTCCAAGTAGCTGGGACTACAGGTGCATGCCACCATGCCTGGCTAATTTGCAATCCTCCTGCTTTGGGCTCCCAAAGTGCTAGGATTACAGGTATGAGCCACCATCCCCCGCTGAAATATAGGTTTTGACTTTTGAAGTTTTAAAATGAATACTGAAGTTAGTGTAAAGTTAACCAATACTTTTTCTCTTTGATCAATTTATAGACTATTGTTTTCTACTGTCTTAATTTTGTTTTGTTTCAATCACAAATGACATTATTATCATTATTTAATACCAGGAGCCAGCAAAGTTTTCTATAAAGTGCCAGAGAGTAAATATTTTAGGCTTTGTGGGTCATATAGTCTCTGTCACAACTAATCAACTCTGCTGTTGTAGCGTAAAAGCAGCCATAGATAATACATAAATAAATGGGCATGGTTTTGTTCCAATAAAAATTTATTTACAAAACCAGGTGGTGGCTAGATTTAGCCCTTGGGCCTTACTTTGCTTATTCCTGCTCTTGGGAGAGAGAGTATGCTTCTGGGGCCCTAGCAACCCTGGTCCAATTTAAATTAAAATTTGGCATGCAGTTGTTTTGGACATTGTATGTAGGGAGATTGCATGCCCCAAAGTGGCATGGTATCTAGTCCATGGCCAAAAGTTCCCACGGGAACAGTTGTTTCCTCCATGTAGAGCCAAGGCTGAAACAGATGATTTCTGTCTGCCTCTGCAGAGCAGATTTTTTAAAATTCACTTTTTCATTGAGATTGTACCGTTTTAAGCATCTAACTTTATGTAGACATTCCCTGATCCAGTACCTACAAGGGTTCACATTCAAAATGGCCATTAAAACTGAATCTCCAAGCCACCTGATTAGTATGTACCTTCCCCCATAAATATAGCTCATGCTTCATAGTACAGAATAGATTTTACCCTTTTCATATTTCTCTTTATTAAATTATAGTCTCATTCAACCATGAGACAAAGTGGTGGTTGCAGTTTCCATGGATGTCCAGGAAAGTACAACAGATTTATTCTAATCGACTATGAATGGTAAATATTGATACAGGATGTTAAGTGATAAATTCATTGGCTGGTAGGTTTTTGTTTTCATTTTGGGATAATCTGATTATAGAATGTCAATTGTAGTTTCAGTGAATTTTAAAATATTTCTGTATTGAGTTTCCTTTCTACAATACTCTGTATTGAGTCTTATTCTACAACCAAAATACTATTTCTAAATAAATTTACCAACAGAGTATTTTTGCTTGATTTTTGTCTTACTAATTGCATTACTTTACAGGCATAGTTAGGAATGTAGCATACGATGGAAATGGGGAAATACATGATTTATGAGTTTTATAAGAATAACAGATGAATTTTGCGCAGTTGTATAATTCTGTGAATTATTTAAGTACAAAATAAAACCCATCAACTTTTCTGTAACATTATATCTTAATAGAAAAACTAATTTATACTTTATTTGTTATGCATTTTGAATTTTCTGCTTAAGTGTTGAAAGTATGTAGTGTCAAAAAAGTGATCTATCAGTACTTTCATTTTGAAAAGTACTTACAAAGAAAAGAATCCAAAATAATGGGTAAATATAGTTTAAAGATGCTGTCAGAATAATTAGGTTCACTATAAAAAAGTGCTACTTTAGGAAATGATATTATATGAAGTAGGGCTGCTTTGAATATAAGTAATCGGATAATTTATCATCTTAGTTATAAGGTAAATGCTTATTATCTCCACAGAGAGGTTTTTTGTTTTTTTCTGTTTTTAGTGAGAGCTACTATAACTGTGATGATATTTTAGGTTATTCTTCCTGACTGATTTTAATGGTATCAACTACCCAAGTATAGATTGGATTTACTTTGAATATCCTTACACATTTAAAGCTTCTAGAAAATTAAGAACATGAATGTTTTTGTATTAAAAAGAAGGTTATCTCTTTAGCATTGTGGGGAAGGTAACTGAAAAGAAAGCTGAAATTCTAGCAGGGTAATTCATGAAAACAGGGTATTTTACTAGATAAAAATTTACTCTGAAATATATTCTGGTTAAGATATTGTTCTCACCAGTATGTAGAAATTTTAGAAAGAGATGAACTTCCAGTTACCATATCCCAAAATGATCACTTATTCAACTTTTAATAATATTAAAAATAATTGTGAGGCATTACTGGTTCTGTGTCCTGTACTGTGAATCTTCTTTGAGATTTTTGTCGTAATCTGATTCAGAACAAGAAACCATCTGATTACATTATCTTTAATTATCTTAGTTTAAGGATTACACATTAATACTAAAAGAATCTAAGAGACTAGAGAATACTTTTTAACTTAGATTGTAGCTATCTCTAGCTGTTTATAGCTTTTAACATTACTGCCTTGAGTTTTAGAGTATCTACTGGGCTAAGGAGTACCTCCAAACGCTGGGTTGACTTACTAGCTTACAGAAGCACATTTTTGATTCCACTTGGTTCCAGATATGTGCAATAATGCATATCATGAAATTTTTCCTTACCTTTGTAGGTATTTTCCTTACTTTACGAGGCATTTTTCCTTACCTTCACAGGATGTATTTCTAGCACAGGGATATAGGTAATAAACATAATAAGTATGTATGTGATGTGTTAGAAGATAATAACTTTTTAAAAAATAGAGCAAGGTAAGGAGAGTGAAAATACTGAGGTTGGGAGGTAGTTATATTTTAAAACAGGAAGGCCAGGGTAGACATCAGTGAGAAAGTGAGGTTTGAGCAAAGAATTGAAGGAAAGGAAGAAGTTGGCTATGTGCTATCTAGGGGAGGAATGTTCCTTAGAAGAACAGGTAGAACCAAGGCCATAAGGTAAGAACATGTAGAGCATGTTCAAGGGATAGTAAGAAGTCTCGAGAAGAATGAGTACAGGAGAATAAAAATTAAGAGATGAGGTTAGAGAGGTAATAAAGAGCAAGATCTCCAGATATGTGTATGGCTTTTGTCTTTTATTTGAGTGAAATGAGAAGGCATTGCAAGATTTTGAACAGAGCAATGAGATAATTTTTATATGAATTATTCTGTCTGCTGTGCTGCAAATAAACCTTATGGAAGAAAGAGCAGAAAATAAGTGGCCAGTTAGGAAGAAGCTGTTACAGTAATCTGGGTAAAAAATGGTGGTGGTTTAGGTCAGGGTGGTAGCATTAGAGATGGTGAGGATTAGTTGATTTGTTTTATGTTTTTTTAAAACTAGAACCAATTAGTGTTTGCTGAGGATTTAGATATAGAGCTTGAGATAAGGGAGAGAAATCAAGGATGTTTCCAAGGTTTTGGGCCTAAGCAACAAGAAAAATGAAGTTGCCAGCAACTGACATGTAGAAGATTGTGGAGCAAGTTTGACGTGAAGGTGGTTTGAAGGTCAGGAATTCAGTTTGGCCATGTTGTATGTGAGATATCCACTAGACATCAAAGTGAAAATTCAAGTAGACAATTGTGTATATGGGTTTGGAGTTCTAGAGAGAGAGATTTGGGCTGGAGATGTAAATTTGGATATTCTTGGGATATACATGGCATTTAAAGTCATGAGACAGGATCACATCATTAAGGAAATGGGTGTAGATAAAAAGGAGAAGAAAAGGATTGAGCCCTAGGGTGCTCCAATGACAAGAGGTAGGGGAGAAAAAGAAGCAAGGGAGAGTATGGTGAACTATAAGCCAGGCGCAGAAAGAATACTAAGCAGGAGAGTAATCAGCTGTGCCAAATTCTGGTGATAGGTCAAGCAAAATGATTACTAAGGATTGGCCATTGATTTAGCACTGTGCAATCATTGGTTATCTTGACAGGAACAGTTTCTGTGTAGTGATGAGGTGAAAGCCTCACAGCATTGGATTTAACAGGGAATGAGAGGAGTGGAATTGGAAATGATGGGTAGAGCCAACTCTTTCAGGGACATTTGTTTGAAAAGCAAAGCACAAAGTGGGCACAAGATGGCAGGAAGTGTGAGATCCTTTCTTAGTTTGGGTTTTCACAGAAGCAGATATTGAGACAAGTATTCAAGTGAAAAATTTTACTTGGGAAAGTGTAGATAACACTACTAAGGGAGTTGAGAAGTAACGCAGGGATGAGCAGGCAGCCATTAAAGGGTCTGTTAATAAAGCCAACTACCACAGTGATGACAGAGCTTAATTACTCAGTCTTTAATTAACATACAATCTTTGAAATTTGCTTCTTTATTAAACTTGTTAGTTGATGAGTCTGGTGGACGATGTCTCCAAAATCCACCCAATCTTTAGTTGAAGATATATATCATTCAGTGTGGCTTGACTTACATGAAAGTATGTATAGATGTATTATGTAACAACAGAATACTTAAGAAAATAGCCTGTGTGAAGCACAAACCAATAGATCTGGAAGGGAAATTTTTCATGAGAGCACCCTAGAATACAACTTCTAAAAGTGATGCGTGGTTTTCAAGTGCTTAGGAGTAAAAGTGACCAATAAGCTTTATTTGCAAAATTATTGTTGGAAAAATCAGGAAAATGCCAAATGAAGAGATCAGTTTGCAGTAAAGGCTCTATATGCTTTTGTTTAAGTCACAAAGTGGAGGTGGCCTTCATAATCATATAATAATGAAAAGGCTGTTAATCCGTAGCTGTATTTATTGCCCTTTTCACTGAAGTAGTTCCATTTTATTCTAAATTCCTATATCTCTTTTTTTTATAACTGAATATGACATATGCTATGATTTCAATGTGTCTCCTCCAAAATTCATGTTGAAACTTAATCCCCATTGTGGTAGTATTAAGTGATGGGGCATTTGGGGAAGTGATCTAATCATAGTGGCTCTGCCCTCATGAATGGATTAGTGCCTTGTAAAAGTGCTAAAGGGAACTAGTCTAGGCCCCTTTTGCTTTCCATCCCTTCCACCACATGAGTGCACAGCATTCTTCCCCTCTGGAGGGCACAGCAAACAAGGCGCCATCTTGAAGCAGAGAGTGCAGCCCTCACCAGACACCAAACTGCCAACACCTTGATTTTGGACTTCTCAGTCTCCAGAACTGTGAGCAATAAATTTCTCTTGTATATAAATTACTCAGCCTGTGGTATTTTGTGTCATAGCATCACAAATGGACTAAGACAACATATATGCTGCTTTTTATAGGTACTCTTTTTGTACTTATATTTCTTTCCTAAGAAGTTAATTTTAGAGCAGGAATTCTGCAGTATACCTCTTTGTATGTATACTTCCTAGTAAAGTGCCATATATTAAATACTTCATAAATATTTGTGGTGAATAAATATGGTTTTCAGCACATATTCCTTAAAAGTGAATCTATATGTTTTTTGATTTAGTTTATAGTATATTAACCAAATTATTTAAATTGTCTACCATACATATTATTCTCTTTCTGGTGGTGACGCATAAAGTGCTGTGCTTGATATTTTCCATTTGTCTCTCCAGATCCACCTATCATGCTTTTCCATTCTGCTCCTATGACCTCTGGCTTCAGTTGAGATCAGCTGTGGTAGGCACCAACAGTAGACCTGAGGGTGGGAGATGAGTGAGGTTGAGGTATTTTATTCCTCCAACTCCTTCCCTACTGGATAACCTTAGGTTAGTTGGGTTGCTCTAGTGAAGGCTGAACTGTCAGATGTCTTTCTTCATGTAGCTACTCTTCATGAAATCTGGAAACCACTCCCCTCTCTTTGGTAAGCCCAAGGATTGGTAAAGACTTCCTGCTGTGATAGGTACCAGAATATTATCTTGTGCATACCTTTATAAATAGCTTTTTAAAATTAAATTCTTTACAGTTACTTATTTTGAGCATATTATTTGTTTCTTCTGAGCATCCTGGCTGATATAGCTACTATTGGCTTTTAAGAGATTTAAATATAACCTTTGACCAAAATGATCCTTCATGTGTACTTATCTTAGTTGTTGGGAGGAAAAGGTGTCTTGTGAGAATATGTGACATTTTATTAACGGAGAAAACTGTTGGCAGAAACATAAACCTTTTGGAATAGCACAGAGTTAGGTCCTTCAGTCCATTTGTACTATCCTTATTCTAGAGCTTTTTATTTTAGTACCATGTGGTCATCTTTAACATTGTATTTTCCTCTTAATGTTAAAGGCTGATACATTTGTTCATCATCTTTCAAGATTATTATCTATTCTGATTTTTTATAAGCAGCACTCATTTGCTTATGTATGTCTTTGTATTTATTAAAAACCATTTGTTGCACATTCTTTTAAGTTTCTTTTTATAATTATGCTAACTTAACTCTTTTTGGTTATTAGGCTGTCAACATAGAAGTAATCATGTCTTACTAGCAAAATATCCCCACAAGTGTATTTGATGGGAAAATATTTATCTGAAGAAACATAACCGTTTATTATTGTATTCTTTTAAGTTTACTCTTTAAATCATGTTCGTTAAAAAAAGTTGTTGGATTTTTTTAGTTTTCTACCTCTCCATTATTCTGAAATCCAGAATTTCTTATTATATATTTGTTTTTAAAAATAGCTTTATCACATATACATACTGTTTTGTGTACTTGTTTTTGACTTTTATAAAAAGGAAATCTTACTTTATGCCATTTTCTGAGGGTTTCTTTTATTTAATGCACCACTTTATTACCAAGATTCACTCATGTTGTTAGATATTGCTGCAGTTAACTCTTTTGCATTATTGCATTTTATTCATTGTATACTCTACCATAATTCATTTACCCATTTTTCTGGTTTTGGACTTTTGGGTTTGGCACCTGGTAAAATTCACCCACAGGAGCAATTTTGAGACATTTCTTGTCTCTAAGATACACTATGGAATCTAAGTGTAGCTTTTTAATGTTTTGAAGCACTTTGCTATTTTATCATTTTAGGAATTAATTCATTACTCATCAGTTATTCCCAACTATGTTAAAAAATTAATGAGAAAACAGAAGTTGCTTAGAAAGATGATGCCACAGTGAAATAAATTGTCATCCTTCAGTTTTCTTATTGTGGGGCGCGAAGTATTTTATCTCTTTTACAAAAGGCATAAAAGAAGCAAGATACTGCTTTTAGCTTTTGTTGAACACAGTTGAGAATTTAGAATTTTGTATGTTCTGCTCATAATGGTAAAGAGAAGAAATTGAGAGAAGATCTTTCACATTTATTAGACAATTAAGATGAATGCAAAGACACATACAGCAACACCCTAAACTCTAATGATAATGAAGTTGATCATTTAAATTAAATCTCAGACTGCGAATCTTCAGAAAACAATATCCTAAATGAATTTTTCAAACTCAAAGAACTGATGAGCAAACAATATATTTTTATTATGTTTATGCCCTAACATTTATTTGATACAAAGAGGTCTGCTATATTTAAATTCTTATCAGAATTTACAAAAAATAGTTTTTACTGGGAATTTTTTCTTATATAAATGTTGTTTATAACATTAATTGATAACATAAAGCAACTAAATGGACCCATTGAACCATGATAAATACTGATTACTATTGTTCCTGGTATATTGAGGATTAAACTGACAGAACAGATAATAAAGTTAAGTAAAAAAGAAGGGAATTGAGGGCACAATGAAAGGTATAAACACAGAGGAAAACACTAGAACAAAGGTATAAACCTCCTTAAATATCAAAATAAATAAAAGAGTACCTGATCATCACCTAAGTGCACATTTGGGAATAACACCAATTGGGTATCAGACTGAGGTGGGGGGTGGGGAGAGGGGATGGGTGTATAACTACAGGATGAGTGCATTGCGCACTGTC
The DNA here is from genome assembly GCF_020740605.2 of Lemur catta. NCBI lineage: Eukaryota > Metazoa > Chordata > Mammalia > Primates > Lemuridae > Lemur > Lemur catta. The sequence continues at coordinate 12,754,736 of NC_059141.1, read as the reverse complement.
TGGGGAATGGTCACACTTGAAGCTCTGACTTAGGGGGATGGGCGGGACATGGGAAGTGTATGTGGCCTGAACTTTTGTACCCCCATGATGATAAGCTGAAATAAAAATAAATAAATAAATAAATAAAAGAAAATCAAAGAAGACATATCAAATGGAAAAGAACTCAGAGAAATGCATCATAATACAGTAATTATAACATAAAATATTGTGACAGTTCGGATTCAACATAATATCAGTACATGTGAATAGAATTAACTTGCTTATTAAAAGAAAAATTTCAAATTGGTGCATAAAACAAAAGCTAACTCTATGTTGCATATAGGAAACATCAAAAACATATTGATTCAGAAAGGATAAAAATGAAAGGAAGGGAGAAAGATTTATTAGGAAAATAATTATGAAAATAATTATGGTAAGACAGCAGGGGTTGTGAACATGATACCAATGAAAGAATTGAGGCTATCTGAACATTTATGAGAAAAGAACACTTTATGATACTAAAAACCACAATTCACCATAAAGATATAGCATACATTAGAAGAATATCTATGCATCAGATAACCCAGCTACTACTTATATATAACAGAAACTGCAGGCAATGAAAAAAGAAGTAGATAGCATGACTGTCAGTACAAAACAGGTCAAGCATTGTCAATACATGACAAGACAAAAAATAAGAGTGATATAAAAAAGCTGAACAGTGGATCCAATAAAGTTGGTGATAAGAATATATGTATTGAACAATACAGCTTGATTATAGAGAATGTTATCCTCTCAAGTGCACAAGGAAAACTCATAAAAATTGATCATATATATATAAAGAATATATCAGTACTTTCCAAAAAATGGAAATATTAAAAATAAACACCTGAATATTAAAACCTTTATATTGGGTGAAGTACAAGCAAAAATGACAGAATTTCTGAAAAAGAGTGACAGTGAAAGCAACATATATAAGAATTTATGGGCTACATTTGAAACAGTTATCAGAAGAATATTTATAACACTAAACAACTGTATTAATATGAATGAAAATAAATGCACCACATTCTCAACTCAGAAAGCTAGAAAAAAAAATAACAAACTAAACTAACAAACAAAAAATACCAGGAGGTCTCAACATGGTATTTCTAGGGGAGAAAAAAGAAGGAAAATAAAGATAAAACTAAAATTAATGATATAAAAACAGAAAACAGTTGATCAATTTAATAGGTGACAATTCTGTTTTTTTTTTCCAAATTAACAAAATAGACAAACCACTACTAGCTCATTTAATTAAGACACAAGGGGGAGAAGCACAAATACACAAACCAAGTAATGACAAGGGAGGAACAATATTGATAGAGAGGATACTAAAAAATAGACTACTGTGTACATCTATGCAAATAAATTAAAAAATTTAGAAGAAATGCATTATTTCTTAGAAGATAACAACTTTCCAAAATTGAACCCAATATAGACAGAAATTTTATAAACAGCACTTTCCATAGCAAAAGTGGTGAAAGCACCAGGCCTAGATGATGTCACTGGTAAGTTTACAAAACATTAATAGCAAGACAATCTTAATGCTACATAAATTGTTTTAGAGAAAAAAAGGAGGAAATGATCCAAATTTATTTTATAAAGCAAGTATAGCATTACTGACTTAAACCCAATACACAGAAATAGGAAATTACAGATCTGTATAATTAAAAATGAATTAAATAAAACCATTTCCCATTAAATATAAGTACAAAATCATAAATAAAACAAACACTCAAACACACATTAAGAATACACCATGATCAAGTGGGATATATAACCAGGAATCCAAGGATGGTTATTACAAAATATATTGATTACTAGGTTAAAGGAGATGTTTATCTCCATCAGTGCTTAAAAAAATCACATTCTTAATAGAAACTCTTGAGAAAATAGGAATGGATGGCTACTTTGTGAACACAATAAATATATATATTTCAATCCCAAAGGTAGCATCTTGTACTTAATGGGGAAGCAAATGTTTCTTTTAAGTTCAAGATCAAAACAAGGATGCCCACTATCTTCAGTGCAAAATTATATATATGAATATGTATATTATATATAATATATATAAAATGTACTACTTTTGTGTAAGGAAAATAAAATATTCCTGCTTATTTGAGCAAAAATGAACACAGGAAAGAGAAACCAGAAGACAACAGTGTTGATTATTTACAAGGGTGGTGGAGAATGATGTGTAAAGGCTAGGATATGAAAGTTCATTTCCCTGAGTTTATTCTTTTTAAAAATAGTTTTGACTTTTGGTGGCATATTGATTTTTAGAAGCACATCAATCATTTACATATTAAACAATTAAATAAACAAGGAAAGGAAGAAAAAACCCTAAAACAATGCGAATGGAAACAAATGAACCCAACTGTGCTTCAAATGAATAACATAATCACTCTGAAAGGAGGAGAAAAGAACTAATCTAAATGACTTTTGAGCATAATATTTGACTGTATGCTCTTGGTCTATGTTTAGATGTGAAGAACAAATATAAACAATGTTTCAGGTCTTTTTTGAAGGTATTGGTGAAGCAATTCTGAGATTATCTTAGGTATTTTGTTAGACAGATAAATGAGTGAATGTGTTGATATTGTTGAGAACCAAAGTTGTCCTTGTGGAAGATGGGAGATACAAATATGAAATGGGGAAGGCAAGGAAGAATCCTGCCCTGAGTGTATTGAAATGAGAGGTGTCAGTGTGAGCTTATGGTTACATAGATAGATGTAGATATAGATGTAAATGTAGATTCTTCTGAAAGGGCCTAGAAACTAAGACCCTTCATAGTAGTGAGCACACCAAGCACCCATATTCCCATATCTGGTTTCTAATATTCTCCATGAAAAGGAAGCAGGGCTCCTTGGAGAAATTGTTGATTCTAGGGCTGTGACAGAGAAAGTAAAGATGAGCCTGGTACATCTTGTCATATCAAATTAAGTGAGTGCTCAAGAAAATGATGGGTCATGTCAAAAGAACAGAGGAGTCAGCTTGAAGGGGATCCCACTGGTAAAATCTGGGACAATTTGAGCATCAAAATAATTTAGGAACTGTTGAAACAATTGGAATTCATAAGCTTAAACTGATAATAGACAAACAGAGGAGAAGGGAAGCCTCTTTTTTTATGTAGAATGTTGGCTGGCATTGTTGGAGTTGAAAAATCATCATTTTGCAACAATTATAGTACAATTGGTGCGGGAAAGAATCATCAATGGATGTTAAATCTATGGTGGGGAGGAAATTTTGATGAGATTTGCATGGTATTATGAGTCTTCTCTACAGATTGCTTATAAGGTACAGGAGAAAAATCATAACTATGTAATAGAGAAACCTGTTATATTTTGTCTGGGCAATAAAAATTAACATCACAAATTATGGGGAACTGGACACTATATTCCTCTGGGTACAGAACCTATAGAAAGAAACCTACAGAAAGAAACATCACTTATAGCCGGGATCCATAAGCTTGTAAAGTTTCAGATAGTAAATATTTTAGGCTTTGTGGATTATATAGTGCTGTCTCATTTACTCAGTTCTGCCATTATGCTCGAAAGCAAGCCATTGCTAATATGTAAATGAATGAACATGCCCGTGTGTCAACAGAGTGAAGAGACAACCTACAGAAAGAGGGAAAATATTTACAAGACATATAGCTGATAAGGGGTTAATATTCAAAATATATAAGGAACTCAAGTTAATAGCAAGAAAACAAATAACCCACTTAAAAATGGGCAAAGGACCTCAATAGACATTTTTCAAAAGAAGTCATACAAAAGGCTAACAAACATATGAAAAAATAATCAATATCACTAATAATCAGGGAAATGCAAATTAAAACCAAAATGAGATATCACCTCATATCTGTTAGAAAGGCTAGTATCAAAAAGACAAAAGATAAAGTGTTGATGAAGATGTGGAGAAAAAGAAACATTTGTACACTGTTGGTGGGAATAATTTTTTTTTTTTTTTTTTTGCAAAAATGAGTAGCAGGGTAGATTTGGTCCACAGGACATATATTGCCAAGCCTTGACTTATAGTTTTCTGTGACTGGGAAATGCATAACCTGAATCTAATCATGAAGCTGTATCAAACTTCAAATGAGAACATTCTATTTCAAATGGGGGCGGGCTTTATTCTTCAAAAATGTCAAAGTAATGGTAGACAAAGAAAGGTTGAAAAATTGTTTTAGATTAAAGGAGGCTAAAGGGACATGACAACTGAATGTTGACATCTGATGCACAACATGGTGACAACAAATAAATGACAGCTGGTGATCCCAGACTGAATTCTATACTAGACGCAAAAAAATGCTGTGGAGGACATTCTTGACTCAATTCACAAAACTGAAACATGTATATATATTAAAGCATTGTATAAATATTAAATTTTCTAAAGTTTATTATTGTAATATGGTAATAGAAATAAGGTGCTTGTTCTTAAGAAATTCACACCAAAGTATTTAGGGGTAATGGGAATGATTATACAACGTGTGTGTGTGGGGGTGGGGAGAGAGAGAGAGAGAGAAAACTAATGGTAAAATGAATGAGCAAGTGTGTTGACACTTAGTGAATTTTAGTAACAGGTATATGGGAGTTCTTTGGGTATTCTTGCAAATAGAATGCTAAAATAGATTAGAGGAAGTTGATATATGTTTTCATATTTGGTTATATATAATATATATTTAACTGAAGATTATAAGAATTCCTATAACTTGTTGTAGCAGTAAAGGAAACATCAGTTTGTCCTTTTTTGCTGTAGTTAGAATAATGGCTTTTAGGGAATCTATAAGGCTCAGAGGGGAATTTTGTGGATGGTTTTACTAACTGGGACCATAAAGCTCTTCTGGGTTAGTCCTGAGGGAAATTTATTTCACTTTAGGTTAGCGATACCTCATAAACTTTCTAAGAATCTCAATGTGAGTCTCAAGGTGAGTTATAATATTAATGTTTTTCTTTAGTATTTTTCGTGCTTTTAGAATTTGGGAGGTATAGTTGGGAAGCCATTATTAATGTCATTTTATGTTTAAATTTTTTCTTTTTATTTAAAAATCATGAGATTTTTTTAGAAAGGTATTTTTTCTTTGTTAAATGTAATGATACTATGTGACTTTCTCTACTTCAGCTCTTAGTAGCACATTTTTCCAAATTTTGTGGTGAATTTTAAGTATAAATTTGACATTGATTTTCAGCAAATTAGATCTGTAAAACAGATGTATTCAGTGGTGGGAATTAGGAAATTTTAAAAGAAGAAAATCTCTAAAAATAATTCAATCCTAGGAACTATAAAAAGTAAAATTTTATTGTGTTTATATTAGGCTTGGACTTTGCGGTAGAGTTTTTATCTATGCAGAACTTTTCAGGACTAATTAGATAAAGTGAAACAGTTTCAGTATAACGAGTAAAACCAGTCATGCACCTCATAATATTTCAGTCAATGATGGACTGAATATACAGCGATAGTCCCATAAAATTAGGAGCTGAAGAATTCCTATCCTCAGTGATGTCGTAGCTGTCAGAATGTCATAGTACAATGCATTACTCACTTGTTTGTGGTGATGCTGGTGTAAACAAACCTACTACCCTGCCAGTTGTATGAAAGTATAGCCTGTAAATTTATGTACAGTACGTAACACTTGATACTGAAAATGAATATGTTACTGGTTTATATACTATACTTTTAGTTATTTTAGAGCACTCCTACGTATTAAAAAAAAAGTTAACTGTAAAACAGCCTCAGGCAAGTCCTTCCAGAGGTTTCCAGAAGATGGCATTGTTATCATAGGAGATGACAGTTCTGTGTTTGTTATTGCTCCTGAAGACCTTCTAGTGGGACAACATGTAGACGTGGAAGACAATGATATTGATGATCCTGACCCTGTTTAGGCCAAGGCTAATGTGTATGTTCGTGTCTTAGTTTTTAACAAAAAAGTTTAAAAAGTAAAACAAAAAAATAAAAACTAATAAAATACTTATGGAATAAGGATATAAAGGAAGGAAATATTTTTGTGCAGCTATGAAATGTGTCTATGTTTTAGGCTGAGTGTTATGAAAAGGTCAAAATTAAAAAAAATTTAGAAGTTCATAAAGTAAAAATTTACAGTAAGCTAAGATTATTATTGCAGGAAGAAATTTTTTTCCACAAATCTAGTGCAGCCTAAGTGTACAGCGTTTTTAAAGTCTACAGTAGTGTACAGCAATATCCTAGGCCTTCACATTTACTCACCACTCACCCGACTCACCCAGAGCAACTTCCAGACCTGTAAACTCCATTCGGTGTAAGTGTCCTATACATGTGTGCCATTTTTTATCTTTTATACCATAATTTTTACTGTACCTTTTCTATGTTTAGGTACACAAATACTTATCATTGAGTTACAGTTGCTTACAGTATTCAGTAGGGTAGTGTGCTGTATAGACTTATAGCCTAGGTGTATATTAGGCTATACCATCCAGGGCTGGGTAAATATACTCTATAATGTTTGCATAATGACAAAATCATTTAACAACACATTTCTCATAATGTAGGCTTGTTGAGTGATGCATGACTTTATCATTTTAATAAATTTCTTTGTGTATGTTACATAGGCTGTTGCTAAAATTGTATTTTATGCTTACTAAATGTTTCAGAAAATATCACAATAAAAGACTTCAGTTTTGGTTAAGTGAAACTATTAAACCATATGCTTTTAAAAGTGCTTATAAGCTACAAAATATTATACATATATTTGAAAATTTGCATTGGCTGTATTAAAATGTTTCAGTACACAAGCATTAAGGTTTCAGAAAATTCTGGTCTTTCTGTCTCTGCTTAATATTCTTTCATTAGTAGAGATATCGGTGCCTGGTAGAATTTGACTATGAATCCATCTGGTCCGGGGCTTCTTTTGGTTGGGAGGTTTTTAAATTACTGCTTTAATCTCGCTGCTCATTATTGGTCTGTTGAGGATTTCTATTTCTTCCTGATTAGGCTTGGGAGGTTATGTGTTTCCAGGAATTTATCTATTTCCTCTATGTTTTTTAGCTTGTGTGCATAGAGGTTTTTGTAGTATTCACAGATGATATTTTGTATTTCTGTGGTATCAGTTGTAATGTCTTCTTTTTCACTTCTGATTGAGCTTATTTGAGTCCTTTCTCTTCTACTTCTGGTTAACCTGGCTAGTGGTCTATCAATTTTATTTATCTTTCCAAGAACCAACTAAGGCAGCCATTCTATTATTTTATATATTTAAAATTTTTATTTATATTCAGAAATATGTACTCTTTACCAGCCTGGGCGATAGAGAGACTCTATCTCTACAAAAAATGAAAAAATTAGCTGGGTGTGGTGGCATGCCTTTAGTCCCAGCTATTTGTGAGGCTGAGTCAGGAGGATAGGTTGGGCCCAGGAGTTTGAGATTGCAGTGAGCTATGAAAATGCCACTGCACTCTAACCTTTAATAGAGCAAGACCCTATCTTAAAAAAAATGCACTTTTGTAATTTGTACTTCTTGGTTTTCATGACTGTGTAGATCTGTATCTGTTCAATTTAATCACTCTTCCAGAAATTGGCCCTTTAAGTATTTTGAGATATTTTATTACATGTCTTCTATTCTTTAGGCAAGACTCTTTAGTTCCCGAAGTCTTCACATACCAAGGTTTCTACTGCATACCTCTTTGTTCTCTGACTTGCATGATTTCTGATTAGAAGTAAACTGTCATTCTTATCTTTGTTCTCCTTTTTCTTTGTCTTCATCACTTTATGATATTCCTAGGTGTGGATTTCTTTATGTTTTCCTCCCCCTTTCTTTGTATTTCATTGAGCTTACTGGTTTTGTGGAATTATAGATTTCATTAAATTTGGGAAATTATTTCTTCAAACATTATTTCTGTTTACTGTACCACCACCACATATATCAAACTCTTATCCCACTAGATTAGACTCTTTGATATTGTCATAGAGGTCCCTGATACTCTGTTCATTGTTTTTCAGTTTTTTGTTTGTGTGCTTTTTTTTGAAGAGCTTTTATTTCCAGATCTTAAGTTCACTATTCTTTTCTCTTATAATGTCTAATCTTATGTTAATTCTATTCAGTGTATTTTTCATTTCAGATATTGTTTTCCATTTCTAGGCATTCCATTTTAGTCTTTTTAAAAATCTTTCATCACTCTTCATCATATTCATGTTTTCTTCAATATTATTGAACATATTTGAGCATATTTCCAATAGGCTTTTAAAACATTCTATTCTGCTAATTCTATCTTTTGTGTCATTTCGGGGTCCCTTTCTATTGATTGATTTTTCTTCCTGTTATGGATAATATTTTCTTTGCCTTCTGTACTTGTTAATTTTTAAATGCATTTCGGACCCTCACATTTTAAACTTGTTGATTATTGGATTTTGTTGGATTTCTTTAAGGAGTGTTGGACTTTGTACTGACATGCTGTTAAGTTACCTGTTACCAATTTGAATATTTTGGCAGTTTGCTCCTGAGGCTTGTTAGAGTGGATCCAGAGCAACTTTTAACTTATTGCTCATTTATTCCAGTATGATAGCCCTTCTCAGGACTCTACCTAACACCTCCTGTAGGTCTTTCTTCTGTTGTTTGGAGTACAAACTATTCCCAGCCCTGTATAAGATTCAATAATTGTTTAGCTTACTAGTTTTTTTGTTGATCCTTTTCATAGACTCAAGTAGTTTTCCCTTAGGCACATGCAGATCAGTACTTAGGTAAAGACTTAAGGGAACCTTTCTGTAGATTCCCTTAATTTTCTCTTTGTGTAGTTACCTCATCTCTGGTATTGTGTTTTGCAAATTCAAAGTGGTTTGGCTTCTTTAAAATCTAATATTTGTTCTCTCAACTCAGTAAGATCACCAGACTCTCTTTGTGATCCCCCATTGTGCCCTGTGGCTAGGGCATTGCCTCCAGGCAGTGTGCTCGCACAATCATAGAGCTTACCTTGTTTCTCTTTTCTTTATACTCACAGTCTTATGCTATCACAGGATCACAATCCTATGCTACTTGTTAACCAGTATGTATAAATCATTTTTCATATATTTTTTCTGGTTTTCGAATTGTTTATGGTAGGAAATTCAAGGCTCTCAACATTATTAATCATGGCCTAATCAAGAACTCTTGGTATATTTGAGGCATTTTTGCTTTTGAGTTTTACAGTATTATCCTGAGTTAGTTTATATATTCATGTATCTGTTCTCACCACTGTCTTTTCTCTTTACTGACCTACTTTTGAATCAGTTATTTACTTTTTTATAAATTGGGAATATGATAAAGCACACTACCAAATTATAAACAAAATTCATGCATATGGAAATAATAACATACAAATGATAAGAAAATATGCTTTTTCTGAGGTGACCTATATTTTGTTTCCTTGAATGTTTACCAAGTATATACACATTTCCAAATGGAAAAAAGAATAATAATATGAGAATGTGAATCATAATTAATCTTCCATTTCAAGTTTGTCTTCTGTTTATGAACAAAATTATTTGCTTAATTTTTCATTTGAAACTAGCATACCACTTGTGAATTTCTTGATTGAACTACCAGTGACTGAACCTGGAGATACCCGGAGATATTAATAGCATGTAAGGATGTACATTTTGGTGTTAGATCTGTGTCATGGCTCTTACACTTCTAAAAAAATTTTTTTCTTGCCAACTATTTGAGTAAAATATACTGTATTTTATGATAAATTGTCTTGATTACTATTAATAGTAAGTTGAACAAATACATTTTTAAAATAAACTTTTTGAAATAACTATAGATTCATTTACAGTTGTAAGAAATAGTAACAGAGTGATTCTGTGTACTCTTTTTTTTTTTTTCTTGAGACAGAGTCTTGCTCTGTTGCCCGGGCTAGAGTGCTGTGGTGTCAGCCTAGCTCACAGCAACCTCAAACTTCTGGGCTGAAGCAATCCTTCTGCCTCAGCCTCCCAAGTAGCTGGGACTACAGGCATGTGCCACTATGCCCGGCTAATTTTTTTCTATATATTTTTAGTTGTCAAGCTAATTTTTTTCTACTTTTTTAGTAGAGACAGGGGTCTCGCTCTTGCTCAGGCTGGTCTTGAACTTCTGAGCTCAAATGATCCACCCGCCTCGGCCTCCCAGAGTGCTAGGATTACAGGCGTGAGCCACCGCGCCTGGCCGACTCTGTGTACTCTTTTCATAGTTTTTTTTTTTTTTTTCAGTAATAACATCTTGCAAAATGTACAGAATCACAACCCTGGATATCAACATCAATCCTCTGATCTTATTCAAATTTTACCAGTTTTATATATGTGTATATATACACATATATATATATATATATATGCATGTGTTTGTGTGCGTTATTTAGTTATGGGCAGTTTTATGCATTTTTACATGTGTTCTTTCATGTGTCTTCCACCACAGTTAAGATACAGAATAGTTCCTTCACCCCACAGGTCCTTCATGTTGCCCTTTAAGACCCCACTCACCTGCCTTCTACCTTAACCCCTCTTGTACCTCAACCCAGGACAACCACCAGTTTGTTCTCCATTTCTATAATCTTGTGATTCCAAGAATGTTGTATAAATGGACCATTTACATTTAAGGTAATTTTGATATGCTAATGCCTAATTCTTATATTTTATTGGTTTTCTGTTTGTTTCCTGTTTCTTGCACCTCTGTTTCTTTTCACTTGCTTCCTGTGGTTATGTGAATAGTTTTTAGAATTTCATCTTGATTTACTTATAGTGTTCTTGAGAGTATTTCTTTGTATACTTTTCTTAGTGGTTTTTCTGGGTATTAAAATATACATATGTGACTTATCACAGCCTAGTGGCATCAACATTTTACCATCTCAAGTGAAGTGTGGAAACTTTGCTTTCATTTACATCACTTTACCTTCCCCACTTTTAAATATCATTGTATTAAGTATAAGATGGTGTTATAATTTTTGTTTTCATCATCAAATACAATTTATAAATCTCATTAGAAGCAGTCTATTTTGTGTACTTATATTCATGCTCTATTGTTCTTACTTCTTTCCTCCAAGATTTCCTTCGTTTCTCTTTGAAGAATTTCCATTAGCCATTATTTAAGGACAGACCAGCTAATGACAAATTTCTTTTAGTTTTTCAATATAAGAGTTTTTTTCTTTCTTAATCTCTGAAGGATAGTTACACTGGAGGTGTAATTCATACTTTACAGTTCTTTTTTTTCCCCCCCAGCACTTGAAAAATGTTGTGCTGCTTACTTTATGCCTCTCTGGTTTCAGATGAGAAATCCACTGCTATTAAAATTGGTGTTTTCCTAGAGGTCATGTGTCATTTTACTGTGGATACTTTCAAGACATTTTTTCTTTGTCTTTAGTTATTAGAAGTTTAATTATGGTGTGTATTGGCATGGATTTCTTTGGATTTAACCTGTTTGGGGTTTGCTTAGTTTCTTGAATCTGTAGGTTTATGTATTATACAAAATTTAGAAGTATTTGACTATCACTTCTTTAAATACTCTTTTAAATCCCACTCTCTTTTTCCTCTTATTCTGGGATTCTGATGATATGAATGTTGTTATGTTATTTGTTATTGTCCCAAATGTCCTTGAGACTCTGTTCACTTTTTTCCCAGTTTATTTTCTCTGATTTTCAGAATGGATAAGTTTTATTGATCTGTCTTTAAGTTCAGTGGTTCTTTTCTCTGTCATCTTCCCTCTGTTGTTGAGCCTATTTGTCAGTTTTTGTTATTATAGTTGTTTTCACTCTTTCCCTCCCGAGAATTTGTAATTGCTTATTGGAGTATTTTTATCATGACTATTAAAAATTCTTACTAGATAATTTCAGCATCTGATTTATCAGTCCATCTTTTCTCATTCAAATTGTGATTTTCCTATTCCTGGTATGCAGGTGGTTTTTGATTGTATCTTGATATTTTGGCTTTTATATTGGAAGTCTCTGGGTCTTATTTAAATCTTTTATTTTAGTAGGCAGTCATCTAGTTTGGGTTTAGCATTCAGGTCTTGTGGTGGGATCTCTCTTTCCAGTCTTAGGCCTTGTAGGAAAGGGAAGTGCTTTCCCTGTATGTTTATTATAAGTAGTGTTTGGTGGGTCCCTCTTGCTAGCGCTGCTAGGACCTCTTAGTGTTGTCCATGGGACTCCTTGGGAGCCTACGTGAGTCACGTTTTGTTGCCAGGTTGGGGGTAGGGAAATGCTGGGTCTGAGTAGCCCTCTTCTGTTTAGGGAGGAGGTGTCATGAAACAACCATCTTCTAGTACCTAGGGAGTTTGCCTTTCCTTTTACCCCTTTCAGAATTATTTGATTGTTTCTTGCACTATCTCTACAGTCTATGGGGAGGAGCAGGAGGAAATCAGTCTACACTACCTTGTCCCACATATTGACTTTTAAACTTTTGATATGTTACTTAATTTTCTAACTTTAAAATTTTCAATTTCCTTAGTTGTAATGAAGTGATAGCAATAATGTACCCCTGCAATGAGATGAGGTAGTTCCTGAGACATAGTATGTGCTCCATTAGATAATGATGCTGGTGATGTTTACAGAATAGTTCATCCATGGAAGAAGTTGTTACTCAGCTTCAATTCCAGCACCTAACCTGACACATATTTAATAAGTGTATGTTGATTAAAGGAATATTAGGTATAGTATATTTACTCATTAAAATTAATATTTTGATAGTTTTGGTGATATATGAGTTATATTTTAAAATACTACTTGGAGTTCATAATTTATTTTTTTTCTGTTACAGCATCAAATACTTGGCTTGTTCCAGACACTAAAGGAGCTATTGTACAAGGTGGATATGGCCACACCAGTGTGTATGACGAAATAACAAAGTCCATTTATGTTCACGGAGGCTACAAAGCATTACCAGGCAACAAATACGGATTGGTGGATGATCTTTATAAGTATGAAGTTAACACTAAGACTTGGTGAGTGTACAAAATAACACATTTTCTATGTTGCATCATTGTTGTAAATGATCAATTTTAAAATGCTTTCTGATCTCATAGAAATACTCATATGTATTATTTATCTTATAAGTACAGATATCATGTTCATTTCAGATGAGGAATTTTGTTTACCAGTATAACTTTGAGCTTTGATATCATCTGTCCTGGAATTTGTTCATTTTTGCACTCATATATTTATTGTTATTTGTAAATTTACAAAAGCGTTTCTTCAGTTTCATCATCTAACTTCCTGTGAACTACAAAGCTTATGATATTTAGGTAGATTTTCATTTTTTGTTATTATAAACAATGCAACATTGCACAACTTATACTGCTCTTCTCATGCACATGTGCAAGAGTCTCTCTGGGTGTATACTTAAAAGTGAAATTGCTGCTTCTGGGTGTATTCACATCCTCAACTTTATTACATGTTGCCAAACTGCTTTTCAAGTCACTATGGTAATATATACTTGTACCAGCAGGGTATGAGTGTCCCTGATTCTTCATGTTCTCACAAACACTTGATAATTGTGAGAATTTTTTCTTTTGCCAATGTGATGGGTGTGAATGATACCTTACTGATATTTTACTGTGCATTTTCCTGATTACTATTACAAATAAGCATTTTTTATGTGTTCATTTGCCACTGTTTCCTGTTAAGTGAATTACTTATTCATGTCTATATTCTCTTCGTATTTGAAATATTATTAATTTTTAATTTATTGATTTTCTGGGTAATATAAGTTTTGAAATAGAATTTTTATTGTACTCATTTCTCTTTGTAAAATCTGGGAAATAACTTTTTTTTTTTGTTTTAAGACACTATACATTCTTCTAAACTTCTAGCATGAAGTTACTTTTTGTGTTTAAAGGAACGACACGTTTCTATGAAATCATGATTTGCTCTACCCACTTCATTTTCAATTATATATGCTAATTTCTATTTTCTTTGATAAAAAAGATGAAATTATAAGACTTTTTTTCTTTTGGTGATTTTGTTAATTCTCATTTTAAAATTCTAATAAAATGCAGTTTTATTATTTGTATTTTTATAAATACTAAAACAGATGAATCAATTTTTTGTATAACTTATAAACTGCTTCTTATTTCCTATTTAATATTTCTAAATTTTTCTCTTTGACATTTTGTTATGTTAGCAAGAGGAATTGTGGTATAGTGATTAAGGTACTATCAGTCTGCTTCACATATTTTTCATATATTGTAAGTATTATATTATATAAAAAGGAAAGATAACTTCTGTATGAAGGAAGCAGCATAATTCACAGTAATAAAAATGGGTACAGCACATGGAGGAAGAATCTTAACAGGAGTGGATGGATAAGAGAACAGAACTGGGTATTATTTGAATAGAGTCAAAACAAGAGATTTAGTTGTTGCTCACCACTTGAATGAAATTTTCTCAGATATTACACGTTTTTCTACCTGAAAACTTTGTATAGTGAAAGTTTACATAGAAGAATATAATCATTCACTTTGGGAATTTTAATGTGTAAACAACTGACATTGGATATTTACATCATATGAAAATTTAATTAAATAATTTATAAATTATTTTGATCACCTCATTACAAATATGTTGTAGATACATATGATGATTTAATATTTTAATCGATCTTGAATTTTTTAAAAAACACTAACTTAAAAGTAAGCAGCACTACATTGATTTTTTTTCATTATCCTTAAAGTTTGTAGCATTCTTAAAGTTTTGATCATTTTTGTTACATTATTTGTCAGGTTTGCTATTCTGTATAGATTATACTGTGTTTATTTGTCAAATTTTATGCAATTTTAAAATGTCACTATTATGTGTCTATTGTATAGACTGATTTTTTTTAACCATTTCAGAACTGGTTTCATTTTTTAGTACCTATGATTACATAGATAGGCCACTTTGTTTAAATACTGGGAAATGTTTGTTTGGAGGAATTATTCTTTTTCAATGGTGAAATGAATGTCAAGGTATGTGAGACTGGTATTTCATGCAATTTTTATCCTCAAAACAGCTAGAAATCCTGAAAACTGCCTGAGAAACTGACCAGTACTTTTGTCAGTCACTATGGAGGAACAAAATTGAATTTCCAGGTGTGCCAAGGAAGAGGAAACTTGGTACATTCTTAAGGGTTGAGTCTGGTTCCTGAAGTCCTAAACCCTACTAACAAGGATTAGCCCACCTTTGAACTATCACAATCTTTTATTAGACTATAATGATCTGCCCATAGCCTAGCTAGATAGCAAAAGTAAAAGTAACTACCATTACAGAGCCTCAGATTATTTCTTCTATATATCATATGCAATATCTGTCATGAACTAAAGAATAATAAGGTTTAGAAAAAGATAAAATATGAAAAACAACCATTAGAAATACACATATAAAATAATGAAGTTTTTTAGACACAAAATTTAAAATAATTATGATTATATGTTCACAGAATCAAAATTTAAGATAAAGAATATTAGCAGGGAACTGCAAACTCTTACTAAAGAATCAAATAGAAATTCTAAAACTGAAAAATATGTTAAATGAATTAATAATTCTTTAGGTGGGTTTAACAGCAGATTAGACATAGCTGTAGAGGGAATCAGTGAAATGGAAGAGATGTTAGAAGGAAATATCCAGAATGAAGAAATGGAAGACAAAAGGATGAAAAATAAAAGAGAGAAAGAGGTACAAGGGAGATGTGGAAATTGTCTAACACACATGTAATTAATTGGAGTCCTGGAAGGAGAGGAGTGAGAGAATAATCTAGAGCACTATTTGAAATGGTTATGAGTGACAAATTTTAAAAAGTTACAAAAGACATCAAGGCACAGATAGAAGAATTTCCATGAGCACCCTGGGGCATAAGTACACATAAACTCACACTTAGAGATATGATAGTAAAACTTATGAAAACTAAAGCATGAAGAGAAAAAAATGTAAAGTAGCTAGAGAAAAAAAGACGTATTCCCTTTAAAGGAGCAGCACTAAAACTGGCGACTAATTTTTTAGTTGAAAAGTATAATCCAGAAAAAAATAAATGTTTTCAGAGAGCTTAAAGGCAATAATAATCAGCCTAAAATTCTACACCCAGTGAAATAGCCTTAAAAATGCAAGAAAAATGAGAATATTTTCAGAAAAACAGGAACTAAATTTAACAACAGCAACCTTTCAATTGAGGAAATACAATTAAATGCTTCTGAAGGAGAGGAAAAATGATCCCAGATCCTCTATGGAATGTAGAGAAATTAAAGGGATAAATCTAAATGATTATTATAAAAACTATGATAATAGTAGAGGATTGAACATACACAAAATTTAAATGCGTAGCAATAATGGCACATAAGTCAGGAATAGTGATAAATGGATGTTAAAAAGTACTAAAGTCTTTGTATCATGTGGGAATCGATTAAAAAATGTATTAATATTACACATTAATAATAAAGGATTTATGTTGTAATCGTTAGGTAACAACTAAAATAATAGTAAAGCACTGCATGTCTAAGAAGCTAATAGAAAAATAAGCATAGTAAATAAAATAGTAAATGGTACTTAATGGATTTGGAAGAAGATAAGAAGTGAATAGAAAAGGAACAAAGAATGATGTGACAAATAGAAAAGAAATAGTAGGTTGATGTATTTCACTCCAAATATATCAATAATTACACTTAATGTAAAGAAATAAATATTCCACTTATACTAAATGTAAGAGATTAAATATTACAATTAAAAGCCCCAGATTTTTGGATTGGATATAAAAATAAGACTTAGCTACCTGCTGCTTAGAAAAGTACGCAGTAATATTTAGAAAATTTGAAAGTACAATGATGGCAGGAAGATATATCATGTAATCACTAAACAAAAGAAGGTTGCTATAGTTATATACTAATACCAGACAGATAAGAATTTAAGTCAGGCATCTACCTGGGAAGATATAATGATTCTGAACTTATATATACCTTATAACACAATGTTAAAATAAAGAAAGAAAAAATTGAAGATTAAAAGAGGACAGATCATAGTAGTATATTTTTAACGCATTTCTCTAGGTACCTGATACCAGGAGACCAAAAGACCCAGTAAGGATGTAAAAGATTTGCACAGCACAATGAACAATTTTGTCTTATTTGATATTTGAGAACATAGTACCTTATAATTGAAGCATATACATCATTTCCAAGCATAAAGGAGCTTTTCCAGAATTTACCATATGCTGGGCTTCAATGCAAGTCTCACCAAATATTTCACTGAAATCATACAAATTAATTGACCACAATGAAATGAGTACAAAAGTAACTTTTTGGTGATTAACAAAAGTAGTTAAAACAGCCTTAATATAGGAATTAATAAACTCTTTAAAAATAATTGGTCAAAGAAATTATACTGAAAATTAGAAAATATTTTGTATTGAATGATGACACATCAAAATGTGTATGATGCAGCTAAGAGAGACATTTATAGCTTTAACTGCATTCATTAGAAAAGAAAGCCTGAAAATCAGTAGTCTAAGCATCTTCTCAAGAAGTTAGATAAAGCACAGCAGATTAATCCCAAGAAAAGACAAAGAAATAAAGATATGATAAATGAAAGTAATATTAGGTAAGAACACAAATTAGTGAAATAGAGACAAACATATAGAGATGATCCAAAAAGCCACCCAAAATCAATAAAGTTGGTTGTTTATAAAGTGTAATAAAATAAAGGCCATTCTTACTGGGGTTAGGTGATATCTCATTGTGGTTTTGATTTGCATTTCCCTAATGATTAGACATGTTGAGCATTTTTTATGTGTTTGCTGGCCATTATTCTGTCTTCTTTTGAAAAGTTTCTGTTCATGTTTTTTGCTGTGGATTAATAAAATATGGTATATGTATAAAATGGAATACTACTCAATTACAAAAAACAATGGTGGTCTAACACCTCTTATATTTTCCTGGATAAAGCTTGAGCCCATCCTTCGAAGTGAGGTATTGCAAGAATGGAAAAATAAGCACCACATGTACTTGCCATCAAATTGGCACTAACTGATCAACACTAAGGTGTTCACATGGTAGTAACATTCATTGGAGGTTGGGGATATGGGGGTGGGTAAACTTACAACTAATGGACGTGGTGAGCATTGTATGGGGGAAAGGGCATGCCTCCAATCCTGGCTTGGGTGAGGCAAAGTCATAGCATATAACCAAAATGTTTGTACCCCCATATTATACTGAAAAAAAAAATAAAAGCAGCAATAACATGTTAAAAAAATAAAGTGTAATAAAATAGATAAATCATCACCCAGACTAAAAGACAAAGATTATACTTAAATAACCCATATCTCAAATGAAAAGAAATATCACTATAGATTGTATGGACATTAAAAGTTAATAAGCATATGATAAGCAGCTATATGACAATAAATTTGAAAAATTAAATAAACCATAACAAATTTCTAGAAAAATAAAACTTACCAGAATTGACACATGAGAGAAAGTTGGAATAATCTTATGTCAAAGAAATAATTTGTAATTGAAATCCTCTTGACTTAAACAAACATATAAACAAATGAATAAATAAAAACAAAACAAAATAAGCTCCCCAATCCCAGATCACTTCACTGGTGAATTTTCCCATATGTTTAAGAAATAAGTATTTAAGGAAGAAATAACACTAATCTTTCACAAACTTTCAGAAAACAGAAATAATTACCTTGAGATTTATGAGACCAGTATAACCTTTATATAAAAACATGAAAATGATATTACAGGTAAGGAAAATTATAGTGTTATCTTTTTCATGAACACTGATGAAAAATATCAGGTAAGATTCTAGCAATTTATTAAAAGAGTAACAGATCATTTGGGTTCATTTTAAGAATATAAGGTTAAAAAATTATAAATCTGGGTAATTAAAACATGAAGATAATTGAAAACTAATGACCTGTAATCTTTTTAAAAGATGAAGAAAAAAGTTCAGATAAAATTTAAGCTATATTTATGAAAAAACTCTGGCGAACTAGGAATAGAAGCAAATTACTTATGTGGTAAAAGGAACAAAGAAACAAAAAACCTTTACTATAAACATTATGGTGAAATACTTTCTTTCTAAGGTTAGGAATGAGAGAAGAGTGCCCACTATTATTCAACATTATGTTGGAGTTTCCATCCAGTGCAATAAGGCAATTAACATATAATATAATATAATATAATATAGGCATATGGGCAGTAGTATGTTGTGGCATGTAAGGTCAGTATAAAAAAATCAATCAAATGTAATTCTGTGTACCAGGAATAATTGAAAAATGATAATTAAAGAGCAATATCTGTTACCATCAGAAATCAATAACCTAATGAATAAATCTGATAACATATGTGCAGGATCTTCACACAGAACACTATAAAATGTGAGAAATTAAAGAAGACCTAAATGAATATCAGACTATATTGTGATAATTGTTTGGAAAAACTCAATATTGTAGAAATCCTGATTCTGCCCCAGTTGATCTATAGACTTCATATAATCCCAAACAAAATTGTGGCAGGTATTTTGCATTTGGAAATTAACATGCTGATTCTAAAATGTATATGAAAATGCAAAGGCCAACCATAGCTAAAACAAATTTTAGAAGAACAAAGCTGGAGGATTTCTGTACCAGATCTCATGACTTATGAAGCTACAATAATTGTTGCAAAGATAGGGAAATAGACTACTGCAGCAAATAGGAAATTCGCAGACAGACCTACATGTTTATAGACACCTAATCTATATCTATGACAAAGTTGGCCCTAAGAGCAGTTTTTTCAATAAATTATTTTGGGCCAATTGGATGTATAATTGGAAAAAGTGAATATTGAGCCCTCCCTCACATCATCCACAAAAATCAGTTTCAAATCAGTGGTAGATCTAAATGTGAAAGATAAAATAGTAAGTTTTCTAATCTAGAAGATAACAGAGGCAGTATCTTCATATTCATAAGTAAAGAAGGATTTCTTAAATAATATTTTAGTAGTATTAATTTTAATAAAGGGAAAATGATAGACTGAACTATATTTACATGTCTACAAATGTCAGTAAGAAGGTGAAAGGCAAGCTACAATGTGTGAGATCTTTGCAATGCATAAAACCAACTATGTACTCTCCTCATGAAACTATAGAGTACTACCAATCAATAAGAAAATGTCAGAAAGTCAGTACAAAAATGGACAAGAGACTTGCACAGGTACTTCACAAAAAAAGATATTAAAATTGCCAAACTACACAGTAGAAGGTGCTCAACCTTATTGGTTACCAAGGCAATTTAAATTAAAATCGCATTTGTGAGGTACCACTACACATTCACTCAAATTGCTAAAGTTTAAAAGACTGCAAGACCAAGTGTATGTAAACTGGTAGAGGCACTCTGTAAAACCTTTTAACAGTATTTGATAAATTTGAATACACACACACATACAAAGGTAATGTATGTATCCTAGGAACTAGTAATTCTACTTCTAGTTATATAGCCAACAAATGCATATATGTGTGCAGTAAAATAGAAGAATATTCATGGCAGTGTTATTTGTAATAGTTAATAATTGGAAACAAATGAAATGTCCATTAACAGTTCCAATGGATAAATTAATTGTACATTCATACAGTGGAATGCTATCTCTTCATGAATCTGTGAGTTTATATCTCACCAAAATAACATTGACCACATAAGCTAGATATAAAGGAAAACATAGTATATGATTTTACTTATATAAAGGTCAGCACCAGAAAAAAACTAATCTATGGTCTTAGAAGTTATGATGGAGATTGCTTTGGCTAAGAATAATTGGGTAGTTATTTGGATGGGTAACAGGAAAGCTTTGGGCATGGTTATGTGTTCACTTTGTGATAATTCATTGAACTATGCACTTAAGATTTTTGTTCTTCTGGTGTATATGTCATACTTCATAAAAAATTTACCTAAAAATTGAAATCTGTGTTCGATTTGACTTCTCAGGTTTAATATTATATGCTAACATAGGATGATAATTTGACATACTAAAAGAAGGTCAATTTTTAATGTATAATTTGCAAAATACATTTTTATTGTCATTTTTATAAAAAGATTGAGACATAACAGTTTAGGATACACCCAAAGTCATTGCCGCTATCCCACTACTTCAGAAATGTTGGGTCTGGTTTCTTTTCATTTAATGAGTAAGAGAAAATAAATATCCTTAACTTATAGGAGTTTCCATTTCTCAGAAGTGATTCCTTTTATATTAGTATGTTTTATTGATTGATATTATTCTTTGCTAAGGGACTTTAATTTTCCTGTAATTAGTTTGGGTACGAAAGCCATTGTGATCTTGATTTCTTGTTAAATGAGATGTTAAATGAGACACCTCATAATATTTTTTGCATATACGCTTGTGCAATTTACGATAGGAACCTTCATTGTTCTTCTATGTCAAGGTTTCTCTGTGGACATTGAGGCCTCAGATGTTCTTAATCTATTGTTAAGTTTGTCTATTATTGTGTTTCTTTAGCCTGTGAAAAAGCGCAGTAAATTTTAAAACATTGGGAATATATTAAACATTATAATTTACAACTTACAGCTGTAATTATCAACTTGGTATTTTTTACCATTTTTTTCAAGTGAAAGAAAAAAGATTTCAATTATATTTCTAAAGATATTAAAAAGATAAGTAGTCAATCTAATAATAATGCTTTTGTGGTACTATGTTAATTTTGTACTTTAAAAAAGTCTTTGAAATCATATATATTTAAAAATATTTTCATAATGAGGCTACACTTGGTTGATTATATGAAATGGTTTCTAGTAGCTTCAATTTGATATAATGTGAGTTATTTTTTACAATAAAGTAGTCAAAACTATTTTATTAAATTATTGAGTTTTTGCGATTTCTCTAAAAAAATTGTTGTCAGAAGTTTTAGAAAATGATACAGGACAATTTTATACATATGTTAATAGTTAAGTCACATTTCAGTAAGTACTGATGGACATGCTATTTATCCTTACTTATTTCTCTGCATAATGAGTATCTGAAATCTTTTCAGTGAAAATTTTGTTGACTCTTTATCAAGTCCTTTGTTTGGAATAATCTTAAGTAATTCCCAGTAAGGGAAATCAATAATTTAAAATTTTATTGTACATATTTATGTGAGAAATACTAGAAGTACACATATATACACACACAAGCACATACGCATATAGTAAAGAAGTACTATAGCAGAGAGAGATTTATTAAAATGAATATAAAATGTTCATATTGGCTTAAAAGACTATTGTCTTTATAAACATCATGATACGTTATAGGATTTGGAATTTTGGAATGTCTGGTTAAAATTCCATATTGACAATTTAAATAAGTACTTATCTCTATAGCTTTACTTTTTAAGGTGATTTAAAAATGTATGGCACTTTTTTAGTTCTCTTTTGTAAATTGGGAAATATTATATATGGACAAAAGACTATATGAAAGCATACATGTATAGTTTCAGAACCATAGTAAAATGAACACCTTGTCCACCTGAGCCAAGAAGAGGACATTATAATACCTTAGAAGTCCTCATGTGTCCCTCCCTGGTGGTGCCTCCTTTTATTATCCACCAAACAGGTAACCATTATTCTTAATATTTTTTGTGCTAATTATTTCCTTGTTTTTCATTGTAGGTTTGTTACCTTCCATATATATATTTGAAAGCAAATAATTCATTTAGTTTTTCTGTTTTTGAATTTTACATGTATTGTTTAACATTACATGCTTTCTTCAAGGATCTTTTTAAAAGTCAACTTTATGTTTTTGAGATATATTTTAATGGGGAGAGGCAAACAATAAAAATGGAAATAAGTAAAATGTATTTTAAATGATAATAAGTTCTATGGAGGAAAAATAAAGCATGGAAAGAGAGTAGGGAGTTTCAGGTTGTTGCATTTAAAAAGAGTGGCCAGAGAAGACCTCACTGAGAAAAAATTTGAGTAAAACCTGAAGGAGGTAAGGCAGTGAGCTATGCAAATATCTGGGAAACAAGTATTCTAGGAAGAGGGACAGCTTGTGTAAAAGTCTTGGTATGGGAATAGCCTTGTCATTTGGAACAGTAAAGGGGCCAGGGTAGCTGAGTGTCTTGGAGTAGGGTGAGGGAAGTGGTAGGAAATGACCTTATAGGGGTAGTTGGGAACCGTATTATGTAGGGTCTTAGAGATCATTGTAAGGCTTTTACTTTGGTATGGGTGGCCACTGAGGATTTTGAGCAGAGGTATGACATGCTCTGACTTAGACTTTTACAGGAGCACTTTGGCTGCTGTGTTGTGATTATGATGCAAGAGCAAAAGCAGGAAGACAATTTAGGAGGCTGTTTTAATAATCTAATAAAGAGATGATGGTATCCAGGACCAAGGAGGCAATGTTGAGGTGGTGACAATTGGTTAGACTGTATTTTCAAGGTAGAACCAACAAGGATTGGATAAACTAAGGGGTTTGATATACAGTGAATGACAGAGAGAGAGAACAGTGAAGGATAAAGCAGGGTTTTGGCCTGAAGGCCTGAAAGCATTTGTTGGGGTAATGAATTTTGTGGGAGAAGTAGATTTGGTGTGGGGGAAGATTAGAAGCTTGGTTTTAGATACATTTAATTTGAGATGTGTATTACACATCCTAGTGGATATATTAAATAGGAAGTTGGATATAGGAGTTTCAGGATCTGAGCACTCTAATTTTCTGGTTAGAGAGATGAGGAGAAACAATTAGAAAAGGAGACTGAGAATAAACAGTTAATGAGTTAGGAGGAAAACCAGGATAGTGTGGCGTTCTGGAAGCTAAGAGCATATTTCAAAGGAGAGAGAAATTGTCAAAAGCTGCTAATAGGCAAAGTAATATGAGAATTAAGTAATGATCATGGAATCTGGAAATCTCATGTTTTTTGCCGACCTCGACAAGAGAAGTTTCAGCGAGGTGGTGGAGTGAAATTCTGATTGGCATGGGTTCAAATAAAGATGAGAGACGAGGAGTTAGAGTAAAGTACTGACAACTTTTCTGAGGAATTATAAGGGAAGGATAGAAACAGAAACAGGTAACAAGTATTAAGGGGTGTAGGACAAGAGAGGTTTTCTTTTTTTTAAGTTTGGAGAAATAATTATGCTTGTAGGATGACAGGAAAGATCAAGAATATGTAAAAAATGATGCAAGAAAGAAAGGGAAGAATTTGCTAGAGAAAAACAAGTAGCAATGGGATCTAGTGAACAAGTAGTGAGGAGGGCCTTTCTAGAAGGAGCATGAACATTTTATTCATAGGAACGGAGATGAAGGCAGATTAAATATGAATACAAATGAGGGTAAATGGGTAGAAGTGGAGCGAGTTCATGAAAATTCTGATTCTTTTTATTTTCTTGATGAAATAGGAAGTAAAGTCATCAGTTGAGATTGAGAATGGGGACATTGGAGGTTTGAGGTTTGGAAAGAGAAGATGAAGTATGAAATCATCATTTAGGAGGGAAAAAGAGTGAATGGGTTAGGGAAATGTGGTAGGATAATTGTCCAAATTGTTATTCCTCGTGAGAAACCCTTAATGTGCGCACGTAGATTTTTTTTATATTTTCTATTCTATTGTGGATGGATATTTGAATTGTTGCCAAGTTTTGTTATTATGAGCAATTATAAGACAAATGTTCTTATTTTGTCTTCTATTGTTTCATGTACAAATTTGTCTAAGCTATTTATTTAGTAGTATAAATGCTTGGTCACAGGGAGTATCATACTCAATCTTACTCAACTATATGCCAATGTCATTTTACTAATTCACACCTCTACCAGTGGTAAATGAGAGTTCCCATTTCTGTACAATCTCTCCAAGATTTGGTGTTATTTCATTTTTTAAAAATTTTTGCCAATATGAAAAGTATGAAATGATGTCCCATTTTGGTTTTAATTTGCATTTTCTTGATTACAAATGAGATAGAACATCTTTTCATGTTTATTGGCCTCCTCTTTGAAATTTTGCTCAGGTATTTCATGGATTTTGTCATATTTAGTTGTTTATGTACACTTCTTTTTGAAGTTCATCTTTTATTAGTTTTATATTTTGCAAACATTTTCTCTCCCAATTTGTGAATTGTCTTTCTGCTCCTTTGTAGGATGCTTGATGAACAGAACTTCTTAATTTTAATACAGTATAAGTGGTCAATTTTTTCTTTCATGGATTTAGCTTTGTGTCTTGCTTAAATAATACTTCTCCATCTCAGTGTTTTCTATATTGCCCTGAAAATGTTTTATAGTTTTGCCTTTCACATTTAATCTTTAATCCAACTTGATAAGGATCCTATTTTTTATTTTTAATGTGGACAATCAGTGCTTCTAGAACCATTTATTGAAAGTCCATTCCTTTAGTGGTCTGAAATTTTTTGTTAGAATTATTCCTAGGTGATTGGTATTTTGTATACTTTTCTAATTGAAATCTGTATTAGTTTCCTAAGGCTACCATAACAAACTACCACAAAATTGGTAGCTTAAAACAACAAAAATGTATCCTTTCACAGTTGGAGGCTTAAAAGTCTGAAATCAGGGTGTGAGTAGGGTCATGCTCTCTCCAAAGGCTCTAGGGAAGAATCCCTCCTTGCCGTTTCCAGCTTCTGATAGCTCCTGCGGGGCAATGCAGTTCTTTGGCTGTAGCTGCATCTTTCTAATCTCAGCCTGTGACTTCACATGGCCTTCTTCCTGTGTGTTTGTATATATTTTCATATGGCCTTCTGATAAAGACACCAGTCGTTGGATTTAGGGCCTATACTAATCTAGTGTTAGATCGATATGACCTCCTTTTAACTTAATTAAAATGTGACCTCATTTTAGTATTATTATTATTATTATTATTTTTTAATGTGACCTCATTTTAACTTAACTAATATCATTTGCAAAGACCCCATTTCCAACTAAGATCACATTTTCAAGTCCCAGGTAGACATGAATTTTGGGAAGACACTATTCATTCAACCAGTACAGTATCTTTTGATTGCTTTTTCTCCTTATGACTTGATAGACAGAAAGGAAATTGATTTTATATTACTTTTATGGCTAACAGTTTGTTGTATTTTCGTAATTTATGTGTAGGTATTTTTTAGTTTTTTTTTCATAATAGATGATAAGATTATGTGCAAATAATGACAGTTTTGTTCCTTCCTTTCTGAGTCTTACAGCTTTATATTTTTCTTATTTTTTCATTTCAGTTACAACTTTTAGTTCAATGTTGAATAGAAGTGGTAATAACAGCATCTTTATTCTTGAGCTTTAAAAAATTGTTTTCAGTGTTTCTTCAGTAAGAATCATGTTCACTGTGAGTTTTGTAGATATCATTATAAAGAAAGTTCCCTTTTTTTCTGGTTTACTAAGGGTTTATAGTATGAATCAATATTGGATTTTATCAAAGGTTGTTTGGGGAATGATTATTTGATTTTTCTTCTAAATAATTTATTGTGAAAAATTATATTAATTTGGGTTGTTCTTAGCCCAACTTCGATTAAATCAAACTTAGTCTTAATGTATTACTAATTTTTTGATTTGCTAATATTTTGATAAGGATTTTTACATTTTTGTTAATATGGGAGATTTACACATGGTTTTTTAAAATTATTGATGTCAGCTCTTTGGTATTAAGGTTATATTAGAATCATAAAATGAGTTGGGGAGTAATTCTTCTTTTTTTACTCTGGAACATATGCATAAGATTTAAATTATTTTTCCTATTTTATAATAATAGCCTTTGTCAACTAGGTCTCACCTTTTCTTTATATGTAGAATTTTAAGTACTGGATTGAATATGATGGTTATAAGAATATTCAGATGTTCTATTTGTTGTTGAGACAGTTTGATAAGATATTATTTTAAGGAATGTATCCATGAAATTGATCTCTTTGGTTAAATTGCTATATAAATGTTCAAAAAATTCTCTTAGAATGTTTTAATATCTGTAGCATCTGTAGTTATGTTCCTTTTAAATTAATTTTTAAATACTTTATTTATCTCTGTCATCCATCTATCTGTATATATATCTACCTACTCATCTATTTTTTTTTTTCCTGGACTAAGAGTGAGTTGCTGACAGAATGCCCTCTTAAGCCTAAATATTTTAAAATATATTTACTAAAAAACAAGGACATTCTCTTACAAAACTAAAAGTATCAAATTTAGAAAATAACATGGGTAGAATATTATAATCTAATCTACAGACCTTATTTAATTTTTCCAATTGTACTAATATATTTTATAAAAATATAGCCTTTTAAATTTGCTGGATTTGATCTTAATAAATTTTGCATCTATATGCACATGTGAGATTGCCCTGTGATTTTCCCTTTTTATACTGTCCTTCTCATATTTTTTCTTTTTTTATTTAATTTTTTTAATTCAACATATTATGGGTGTACAGATCTTTAGGTTATATATATTGCCCTTGCCCCACCCGATCAGAACTTCAAGCATGTCCATCCCCCAGACGGTATGCACTGCACCCATTATGTGTGTATATATACCCATCCCCTCCTGCCCTCTCCCATCTTCTCGACACCTCATGAATGTTATTACTATATATGCACTTAAGTGTTGATCAGTTAATATCAATTTGATGGTGAGTACATGTGGTGCTTGTTTTTCCATTCTTGGGATACTTTACTTAGTAGAATGGGTTCCAGCTCTATCCAGGATAACACAAGAGGTGCTATATCACCATTGTTTTTTGTGGCTGAGTAGAACTCCATGGTATTTATATATACCACATTTTATTAATCCACTCATGTATTGATGGGCACTTGGGTTGTTTCCACATCTTTGCAATTGTGAATTGTGCTGCTATAAACATTCGAGTGCAGATGTCTTTTTTATAGAATGTCTTTTGTTCTTTTGGGTAGATGCCCAGTAATGGGATTGCTGGATCAAATGATAGTTCTACTTGTATCTCTTTGAGGTATCTCCATATTGGTTTCCACATAGGTTGTACTAGTTTGCAGTCCCACCAGCAGTGTATGAGTGATCCTATCTCTCCGCATCCATACCAAAATTTATTGTTTTGGGACTTTTTTATAAAGGCCATTCTCACTGGGAATAAGTGATATCTCATTGGGGTTTTGATTTGCATTTCCCTGATGGTTAGAGATGTTGAGCATTTTTTCATGTTTGTTAGCCATTAGTCTGTCTTCTTTTGAAAAGTTTCTGTTCATGTCCTTGGCCCACTTTTTGATAGAGTTTGATTTTTTCTTGCTGATTTTCCTGAGTTCTGTGTAGATTCTAGTTATCAGCCCTTTATCGGATGTGTAACATGCAGATATTTTCTCCCATTCTGTAGGTTGTCTATCTGCTCTCATGATAGTCTCCTTGGCTGTGCAGAAACTTTTTAATTTGATCAGGTCCCATTTATTTTTGTTGTTGCTTTGATTGCCTTTGGGGTCTTCTTCATAAATTCTTTGCTTAGGCCAATGTCTTTAAGAGTTTTTTTCCTTGCCAACTTTGGGTATCATTTCCTGATCAAGGATCATATCCAGGATAATCCACACATTTAGTTGTCATATCATTTTAGTCTTCTTTAATTTGGAACAATCTAAATTTTTCATTTAAAGAATATACTCAGTGTAGGTTTGTTGGTCTGATGTTTCCTCATGATTAGATTCAAGTTTTGCATTTTTGGGAGGAATACTAAAATGTTATGTCTTTCTCCTATGACTGATGAAGTTAAATGTTTTTGAAAAAATTTTTTTATTGAGATAAAAATTCATATAACATATAATTCTCAATTTTAATGTTTTTAAAAAATTATAATCCACTGGATTTTAGTATATTTATAATGTTGTGTAACTATTGCCACTAATGCCAGAATATTTCCGTCATCCCCAAAAGAAAATTCATACCTCCTTAATCTCCCTCCATATCCTGCCAACTTCTAATTTACTTTCTGCCTTTCTGTGGATTTGTCTCATCTGGATATTTCACATACATGGAATTTTATGATAATGGTCTTTTGTGTGTGGCTGCTTTCACTTATAATATTTTCAGAGTTCATCCATGTTATGGCATATAACAGTACTTAATCATTTCTGTTATGGTTAAATAATATTTCTTTATTTCAATATACCACATTTTCTTTATCCATTCATCAGTTGATGGACATTTGGATTGTTTTCACTTTTGACTATTGAGAATGAGGCTGTGGCCCGGCGCGGTGGCTCACGCCTGTAATTCTAGCACTCTGGGAGGCCGAGGCGGGCGGATCGTTGGAGCTCAGGAGTTCGAGACCAGCCTGAGCAAGATCGAGACCCCGTCTCTACTAAAAATAGAAAGAAATTATATGGACAGCTAAAAATATATATAGAAAAAATTAGCCGAGCATGGTGGCACATGCCTGTAGTCCCAGCTACTTGGGAGGCTGAGGCAGAAGGATCGCTTGAGCCCAGGAGTTTGAGGTTGCTGTGAGCTAGGCTGATGCCACGGCACTCATTCTAGCTTGGGCAACAGAGTGAGACTCTGTCTCAAAAAAAAAAAAAATAATAATGAGGCTGCTATGAACATTAAAATAGAAGTTAACTTTTATATCTTGGTTGAAGTAGTGAATTCCATGTTTCTCTGTGGTAAAGATGCTATTTTTCTGGTTCCATACGAAGCATAGAATTATTTTTTCTAGATCTGCGAAAAATTGCATTGGTATTTTAATGAGGATTGCATTGAATCTGTAAATCATTTTTTAAAATTAATAAATACTTTGTAGGGAAATATTTTTAGATTATGCAAATGTTACATTTCTCATAAAACTTTTACCCAATAGTTTTAGCATCCATTGATGATTCTCACTAGAAACAATTATCTCTATGATGGTTACGAAATTGTGATATTCTAATTTCATTATTCCTTCTAAGTTTCCTCAACCTATATGTGCACTTGTATCAATGTAAATTCATGTATTTTTATTTTACGTAATGTTTGATAACCAATTGCTATTCTTCTTTATTTTGGTGCTCATACTATTGCAGATTTGGCCAGTGTGAGCTCCTTTCAATCAGGCTCCTGTATTCTGACCCCCTCATTCTCTGTGCACTCCTTCGCCTTCTGCCTGAAAATTCCATTCACATCTTGTACTTTCCCTGCCCCAGTGCTGCAATAAGTAATTTCCCCACAGAACCCAGGTTTCTTTTAGTGGAGAATGGTGTTTAAAAACTAAGATTAGACACTAGGCATGTTTGCTGCTTTTTTGATGCAATTGGTTCCAGGCCCCTTCATCAGATAGAGCCAGAAAATATACAAATACACATCTATCTATACCCATGTGTATAGATCTGGGTATATATATCTCTGTCTCTATATATCTGTCTGTGCCTAAAAGCTGTCTGTCTGAACTGCATAATGATGCAGTACAGCATTACAGGGTTCATTTTAGCCTTCCTCTCTTCCATATTTATAAATCCCTTCTGACAGTGAGAAACCTGTATTCCATTTTATACTTCATATATTTTTAAAAATATGCATACCAGGTACTAGGGGCAGGGATTATTTATTTCAGTAAAGGTGCCATATCTGGAAAAGCCCACTGGAATTTTAATCACCATCTTTTTTGTTTTGTTATGTTAGTATTAATAACAATAGACTACTTTTTAGAGCAGTTTTAGGTTTATGGAAAAATGAGAAGAAAGTACAGAGAGTTTCCAGATACACTCTCACCTCTCCCACCCTGACTTCTTCTATTGTAAATACCTTGCATGAATGTAGTACATTTGTTACAATTGACGAGTCAATATTGATACATTATTATTAACTAAAGTCCGTAGTTTCCATTAGGGTTCATTTTTGTATTGTAAATTATATGGGTTTTCACAAGTGTGTAATGACATATATCTAACATTACCATATCATAAAGAATATTTTTTGCCCTAAAAATTACCTGTGGTCCACTTATTCATTTCTCCCCTCCTCCCCCAGTTCCCTGGGCAATCATTGATATTTTTACTGTCTCCCTACTTCTGCCTTTTCTAGAATGCCATAAAGTTGGAATCATACAGTCTGTAGCCTTTTCTTTTTGGCTTCTTTTATTTAGCAGTATGCATTTAATATTCCTCCATGTTTTTTCATAGCTTAATAACCCATGGCTTTTATTGCTGAATTATTAATATATTCCATTGTATAGAAGCCACATTTTGTTTATCCATTCACCTACTTAAGAATGTCTTGGTTGCTTCCAAATTTTGACAGTTATTAACAAAACTGCTATAAATGTCCATGTGCAGGTTTTTGTGCGGGTGTGTTTTCAACTCATTTGGGTAAATACCAGGGAGCACAATTCCTGGATTGTTATGATAAGGTGATGTCTAGTTTTGTGTCCAAATTGTCTTCCAAAGTGTCTATACTAGTTTCCCTTCTCAGCAGCTATGAATGAGAGTTCTTCTTTATCTATATCCTTGCTATCTCTTGGTGGTGTCAGCATTTTGGATTTTAGCCATTGTGATAGATGTATAGTGGTATCTCATTATTATTTTAATTTGTATTTGTCCTAAGACATATAATGTGGAACATCTTTTAACATGCCTATTTGACATCTGTATGTCTTCTTTGGAAAGATGTGTGTTCAGATCTTTTGCCCATTTGTTAATTGGGTTATTTTCTTGTTGAGTTTTAAGGGTTCTTTTTATATTTTGGATACCAGTCTTTTTATAAGCTGTGTGTTGAAAATATTTTCTCCCAGTTTGTGTCTAGTTGTTTTATTCTGTGAACAGTATCTTTCACAGAGCAGAAGTTTTTGATTTTAATAAAGTCCAACTTATCAATTTTTTTCTTTTATGGTTTGTGCTTTTGGTGCTGTGTCTAAAAAGTCATCAAACCCAAGTTTCACCTAGATTTTCTCCTATGTTGTATTCTAGTTTTGTATTTTACATTTGTCTATGACCCATTCCAAGTTAATTTTTATAAAAGGCATAAGGTCTGGGTCTAGATTCTTCTTTTTTTGCATGTGATGCCTAGTTGTTCCACTAATGTTTGTTGAATAGAGTATCCTTTTGTTGTTGAATTGTTTTTGCTCCTTTGTCCAAGTGGGCTATATTTGTGAGGGTCTGTTTCTGGGCTCTCTATTTTGTTTCATTGGTTTATTTGCCTATTCTTTTGCAAGTACTGGCAACTGTCTTAATTACTGTAGCTTTATAATAAATCTTGAAGTTGGGTTATGTCAGTCCTCTGATTTTGTTCTTCAATATTGTGTTGACTTTAGGTTGACTCTAGGTCTTTTGCCTTTCCATATACATTTTAGAATCAGTTTGCTGATATTCACAAAATATCTTGCTGAAATTTTGATTGCAATACATTGAATCTATACATCAAGCTGGGAAGAACTGACTTCTCGATAGTATTAATTTTCCTATCCATGTATGTGTATTATCTCTCCATTTATTTATAGCTTTGATTTTTTTCATCAGAATTTTGTAGTTTACCTCATGCAAATCTTATGAATATTTTGTTAGATTTATACCTAAGATTTCTTTTTTGTGTGTGTTGCTAATATAAATGGTATTATGTTCCTAATTTAGAATTCTGTGTATTCATTGCTGGGGTATAAGAAGTCAATTGACTTTTATATTACTCTTACATCCTGCAACCCTGCTATACTAGCTTATTAATTCTAGGAGGTTTTTTTGTTATTCTTTGGGTTTTTCCACATATAAAATCATATTATTTATGAAAAAGAAAATTTTATTTATTCCTTCCTAATCTGTATATCTTTTATTTCCTTTTCTTATCTTATTGTAGTAGCTAGGACTGCCAGTATGATGTTGAATAGAAGTGGTGAGAGGGTACATCCTTGTTTTATTCCTGTTCTTAGAAGGAAAGTATCTTCTTTGTCACCATTAAGTATTATGTTTTTGTAGATGTTTATCAAGCTGAGGAAGTTCCCCTCTATTCCTAGCTTAAGAAAAGTTTTTATCATGAATTGCTGTTAGATTTTGTCAAATGCTTTTTTTTACATCTGTTGTTGTGATGTGATTTTCTTCCTTAGCCTATTAACATGATGGATTATACCAATTGACCAGTGAGTGTTGAACCAGCCTAGCATACTTGGAGTAAATATCACCTGGTTCTTCATTATGTTTAATTTGTCTTAGCTTATATACCTCTCTACTCATGGAATAGACAAGAGAAGAAATATGCATTTATACTTTGTTTCATACTTACATAGTTGCCTTTGCTAGCACTCTCAATTTGAACAACTGATTTGAGACTGAATACTTCCTTTACTGTCTTGTAAGGAAGATATACTAACCAACAAATTTATTACTTTTGTTGAACTGGAAATGTCTTTATTTTAACTTAATTTAAAAAAAATAATTTCTTGTGTATATAA
This sequence comes from Lemur catta, assembly GCF_020740605.2. NCBI lineage: Eukaryota > Metazoa > Chordata > Mammalia > Primates > Lemuridae > Lemur > Lemur catta. The sequence continues at coordinate 12,721,455 of NC_059141.1, read as the reverse complement.
TTCTTGGTTGACTTTTTTTTTCATTCATCCCTTTGAATCTGTCATCCTACTGCTTTAGAGTCTTTATTGTTTCTGATGAAAAGTCAGCTGTTAATCTTACTAGTGTTGTTCCCTTGTGTGCAAATAGCCATTTTTCTTTTGGTGCTCTCAAGATTTTCTTTATTTTTGGCTTTCAAATTTTTTAGTATTATGTGTGTGAGTGTGGAGTTTTCTGTTTTTTTTTTTTCCTGCTTGGAGTTCATTGAGATTCTTGGATGTGTAGATTAATATTGTTCATGAAGTTTGGAAAGTTGTGAGCCATCATTGTTTTGAAAAATTTTTTCAAACTATTTCTCTCTTCTATATTGGTATTCCCAATACATGTATGATGATGCACTTAATGGTGTTCCACATTTCTTCATTCATTTTCCTTTCTCTTCTTTAGATTGCATAACCTGTATTGATCTATCTTTAGGTTCACTGATTCTTTCTTCTGCCTGCTCAAATCTGCTGGTGATCATCTGTAATAAAATTTCTAATTTCAATTATACTTTTCAAGTCCAGATTTTTCATTTGTCTTTTAAAAAATAATTTCTATCTCTGTTGATATTTTATAAGACATTGTCATATTTTCCTTTACATCTTGAAACATTTCTTTAGATCTTTGAACCTGTTTATAATAGCTGCTTTGATGTCTTTTTTGCTACATCTGACATTTGGGCCCTCTCAAAGGTATTTTTTTATTGCCTGTTTTTTTTCCTGTGTATGGGTCACACTTTCCTATTGCATCTCATAACTTTTCCTGAAAACTAGACATTTTAGATAACATTGTAGCAACACTGGATACTGATTCCTTTTCTCTTTCCAGGGCTTGCTGTTATTTTTGTTGTTGTTGTTTAGAGACTTGGCAGGACTGTTCTAGTGAAGTCTATTTCCTCCTCCATGGGCATCCTATAATACGGCTTTTCAGAGATTGAAGCCTGGGATGAAGGCATTTAACCTGGGATGACAGTAGTTTTAGCAGGGCTCCTACTTTTTCTCTGAGCTCTTGTAAACAAACTATCTGTCCCTGTTATCACAGCCAGCTGTTAGCTTCCACTAATTGCTGACTGATTGCTCTATTGCTTTCAACAATGCTTTGGGACATAAATTGCTTCACTGAATTAAATTTGGGCCCCTTTTTAGAGGTAATCTTTGAAGGTTTGTTCTAACCCCAGGAGAGCTTTTATTGCTCTCCTTTTCCCTGGTCTGTCTGGTAAACTCCTAGCTGGTTTGTGGTTTAGCTTATTGTTTTCTTGGAGCTAATAACTATCTCTTAATTGTTTATAAGCCAAATCTCCATTGTTTTTGAGAGTTTCCTTAGGCTTGAACTTTTCCATTCTCTGTTCCAAATAGTTAGGTTTTTTTTTTCAGCTTTCTTTTTTATTAGCCTTCCTCGTCTCCTCCTGGGGAAAACTTTTGTGTCACTGCTTTGAAGTTATTGATGGGTGGGCTTAGTGGCATGTTCCTCTTGGAGTGACATCACTGCTTTATATGCAGGACACTGCATGGGTATGGTAGCCTCTGGTATTCTTAGCTTGCCTCTTCTGGAACAGAACACTCTGACTTATGAGTGAGGTGGGGTAAAGATTATTGGGTCCAGTGTTCTTCTCCTGCTGGGCTTAGAATATAGCTACCACTCTATGAGTGGGGGCTGGGTATATGAATACTACCCATACCTCTCATACTCTTTCCAAGAACAGAGCTTCTGTAACCCAGAGCTGGGGGGAATGAGCAGTGCTGGCAGCCTACCACGCCTAGTGAGATATCAGTGGCCTGGACTGGGATCTGAGAGATGCAGGAGCCTTGTGTTCTTGGCTTTACCCACTTGAGGTAGAACTTGTGTCATGGCAAACTGGTTGTGTGTAGCAGGGGAGAAAACAAGGGAAAGAGGGGAGTATGTAATGGATCTGATGCCATGGATTATGGCAGTTCTTACCAAAATTTAGTAGGTATTCTTGAGTAAGTAACTCTTTATTTGCTGTTGCTGTTAAGGAACTCCTCATATTACCATTCTAGAAGTCAGCCTCATATTCTTTAGGTATTAATTGGTAATATAATCCATGGTTTTGGAGATACTACATATACCATACTAACTATACTATACATATTATGTTTATATTCTTCATATATATTCGCTGAATATATACACATATATATTCAGGGATTTATTTAGAGTAGTTATAAAGTATTGATTCATATTTTTATGCACCTTTACTGTATATCCATTCTTTCAGATTAATTATAATTATGAGCATATATTTATAGTACTTTTTCTCAGTTATACTTTAATTAAAAGAACATCTGTATTAATTTTAATGTTTCTCAAAAATGTAATTTTTGAGTATACACAAAATATGGGTGTATATCAAAAACAACAGAGCAAAAGCATCTACACACAAATGAGTACAATCCGTGTGATTCCATATATGTCAAGTACAAAAACAGCAAAACGAATCTCTGGTGTTAGAATCAGAATAGTGGTAATTTTTTTTTTTAACCTGGGTGCTGCTTAGTTTTGTTCATCTTGTGAAAATTCATTGAGTTTTAGACTTCTGATATGTACATTTTTTATGCATGTTATATTATACCTAAATACAAAGCTTATTATGGGGTCCATATGAGTTATAAAGTTTTAACTAAATACAGTTCAGAGTAAATTTACTATATTTAACTTTTTACTTATTTTAGTATTCAAAAGTGATGATGTTTTGGTCCTCTAGTTTTAATACAGCTTGTTTCCTATCTTTATGAATAAAAAATTTATAATATAAATTATTATGATTACTAACAATTTTTTTGATATTCTGTTTTCTCAAAGCATTATAAGATGCTGTCTCAAATGTTTTTTTAAAAATATTGAAGTTTGGAGGTAATTTATAAGTTGTTAAAAAAATAAACATTTTTTTCCCACAATTCCAGGGAAAGTTCTATATGCAAACTAGACCCTTTATATAACATATATAAAATCAGAGAGGTCTTTTTATCCTTTGTAATACATTTTTAAATTTTATTCTGTAGGACTATTTTGAAAGAAAGTGGGTTTGCCAGATACCTTCATTCAGCTGTTCTTATCAATGGAGCTATGCTTATTTTTGGAGGAAATACCCATAATGACACTTCCTTGAGTAACGGTGCAAAATGTTTTTCTGCCGATTTCCTGGCATATGACATAGGTATGTATCTGTTAGGATTGTACAAAGTAGGAAATATCAGAAAATTTCTATATAGAGATTCTCAAATACCTTACTTGACAGCATGTGTATATGTCATTTTCTAGATAAATTCAGTGATAGATTATAAATGGACTTCTCTCTGATTTCAGCATAGTGGTAGTATAGAACCAGGAGAACAGAAGTACTGAAGTAAGTTAGTGGTGGAGACAGAGGAATAGAGAAAGCTAGGTTTGATGTCCTTTTTGAAGCCTTTTGTAAATTGTATCCCCATGTGAGCACTATATCAGTATATTGTGTTTGTTACCTTATTAGTTTTGATGATGGATAGATATGGAATACTGTCAAATTATGTAAATTATAAAGAGTAGGAATGTAAACATTTTATATTTATTAGGGATAAGAAAAAGTGTACTTATATTAAAAATTCCAGATAAACTTAGTATAGGAGTTAGACAGAAATAGAGAAAGGAGTAAAAAGAAAGTAGAGCTAAAGAAATAAGATTTTGAGACAAAATGGAAACCCAGAATGTACCTAGGAATGGAAACAACTAAATAAGCATCTTTTTCCAGAGAATCAAAAATAGAATACATTTATACAATTCACTTAATTTTAGTTATGCTATATAGTCCTGTCAGTTTCTGAATATTTAAGTGAATGTATTTATTGAAATATGAAATTTAGCTGTCCAGTAGACCATTGTAGTGAAAATATTGTTTCTCTATGTGTCTATATTTTAGATAAAGCTAGATGATATTTAAAATACACTTAGCATTACTTAAACCACTTTTTATTGATGATATAAATAAAAATTAATATACCACATTTTGAAAACATTAGGATATATTTTGATAAATAAAAATAAAAGAGATAAAAAATAACACATTCAATAGATGTCAGAAATATACTTTTGCTCTTAAACCTCATAAAGGCAGATAGTCTGCTGTTGTAAATTATTTCAAGTGGAAGCATATGAAGAAAATTATGACTATTAATAAGCACTTTGATCTTTATACTATGATAAGTTTGTTTGGAAGGAAATTCCTAATAATTAAGTTAAGCATGCTTTTTAACTCTAAGCTATGAGTGTCATTCTGTGATTAAGCATTAGATTAATTTTATTTAAATTAAATCTTTATCTTTTTGAAAAAATAATTTAAAGTTATGACTTATGATGAACAGGGGATTTTCTTAGCTTTTAGAAGGCTCATAAATCATTATCTGAGATCAGAAAAGTGGGTTGAATTGAAGTACTGAATCTAGGTTGGCAGGGATCTTATCTGTCAGGTTCAGCCTGTAAATACATTGTTTTGCCTATGGTGATGAGACAGTGGGCTTATTTTTCTCGAAGTAAATGAAAGTTTTGTTTGTTTGTTTTTCTTCTGGGGAAAAATTCTAGGAAAAATGTAGAATTTTGTTGTTCTTATTAAAAATCCATGAAGTGGGATTTTGAACTTTTGCGAAAGATTCTTCAAGGAGCTTCCTTCCACACGATGTCCGTACTTTGAAGAAGAATTGAAGATTGAGCTATTTTGTAGCTGACACATTGGGAATTTATTTTTGTTTCTTCCATATTGTCAAAGCTTATGATATTTCAAGTTTTAAGTGTCAAAAATGTTTACCGAAGTGAAAAACCATTAGAGGTTTTTGTTTCATGAAGAGAGAGAGGGAGAGAGAGGGAAAGAGGAAAAGGGAGAGAGAGAGAGAAAGAAAGATTATCCAGGATAATATAAGAGGTGCTAGTTCACCATTGTTTTTTATGGCAGAGTAGTATTCCATGGTATACATATACCACATTTTATTAATCCACTCATATATTGATGGGCACTTTGGTTGTTTCCAAGTCTTTGCAATTGTGAATTGTGCTGCCATAAACACTCGAGTGCAAATGTCTGTATTATAGAATGTCTTTTTTTCCTTTGGGCAAATGCCTAGTAGTGGTATTGCTGGATCAAATGATATTTCTATTTTTAGCTCTTCAAGATATCTCCAAATTGCTTTCCACAGGGGTTGTACTCATTTGCAGTCCCACCAGCAGTGTAAGAGTGTTCTAATCTCTCCACATCCACACCAGCATTTGTTGTTTGGGGACTTTTTGATAAAGGCCATTCTCACTGGAATTAGGTTATATCTCACTGTGGTTTTGATTTGCGTTTCCCTAATGATTAGATATGTTGAGCACTTTTTTATATGTTTGCTGGCCATTCTTCTGTCTTCTTTTGAAAAGTTTCTGTTCATGTCCTTTGCCCATTTATTGATGGGATTGTTTGATTTTTTCCCTTGTTAATTTTTTTAAGTTCTATATAGATTCTATATAGATTCTTCAGCCCTTTATTGGATGTGTGGCATGCAAATATTTTCTCCCATTCTGTAGTTTGTCTATTTGCTCTCATAGTTTCTTTGGCTGTGCAGAAGCTTTTTAATGTGATCAGGTCCCATTTATTTATTTTTATTGATGCTTTGATTGCTTTGAGGGTCTTCTTCATAAATTCTTCGCCTAGGATGAAGTCTATAAGCATTTTCCCAATATTTTCTTCTAGAATTCTTAAGGTTTCACACCTTAGATTTAAGTCTGTTATCCATTGTGAGTTGACTTTTGAGAGAGGTGAGAGGTAGGGATCCAGTTTCAATCTTCTGCATGTGTTTATCCAATTTTCCCAGAATCATTTATTGAGTAGAGATTGTTTTCTCCCATGTATATTTTTTTCTGCTTTGTCAAATATTAGATAACAACATGAGGATGGTTTTATATCTGCGTTCTCAGTACTGTTCCAAAGATCTATATCTCTGTTCTTATGCCAGTAGCATGCTGTTTTGCTTACTATAGCCCTATAATAAAGTTTGAAGGCTGGTAGACTGATGCCTCCCAATTTGTTCTTTTTGCTTAAGATTCCTTTGGCTATATGCGGTCTTCTCTGGTTCCATATGAAGCGTAGAATTATTTTTTCCAGATCTGTAAAGAATGATGATGGTATTTTGATAGGGATTGCATTAATTCTGTAGATCACTTTAGGTAGTATGGACATTTTAACAATATTGATTCTGACAATCCATGAGCATGGTAGGGTTTTCCATCTGTTTACATCTTCTACGATTTCTTTTTTCAGTGTTTTGTAGTTCTCCCTATATAGGTCTCTCACTTCCTTTGTTAAATATATTCCTAAATATTTAATTTTCTTTGATGATATTGTGAAAGATGTTGTGTCTTTGATTTGATCTTTGGCTTTACTCTTATTGGCATGTATGAATGCCACTGATTTGTGTGCATTGATTTTGTATCCTGATAATTTACTGAATTCATTTATCAATTCCAGGAGTGTCTTGGTTGAATCCTTGGGATTTTCTAGGTATAATATCATATCATCAGCAAAGAGTGAGAGTTTGACTTCTTCTGCCCCCATTTGGACAGAATTAATTCCCTTCTCTTGTCTGACTGCTCTGGCAAGGACTTCTAGCACTATGTTGAATAGAAGTGGAGATAATGGACAACCTTGTCTGGTTCTGGTTCTAAGTGGGAATGCTTTCAATCTTTCCGCATTCAGTATGATATTAGTTGTGGGTTTGTCATATATGGCTTTAATAATTTTAAGGTATTACCCATCTATGCCTATTTTGTTGAGAGTTTTTTATTATAAAAATGTGCTGGATTTTGTCAAATGCTTTTTCTACATCTATTGAGAGAATCATATAGTCTTCATTCTTGCTTTTATTTATATGGTATTCTTATATCAGATAATATAAACTTTAAAATAGCAAATGTAAAGAAAGACAAAGATGATCACTATATAATGGTGAAAGGAAAAATCTAACAAGAATATTAACAATTTTTAATATTTATGTACCCAACACAGGAATGCCCAGATACATAAAGCAAATACTGTTTGATCTAAATAACATGAAAAACAGTAATGCCATAGTAGCTGGGGATTTTAACACCCCACTTACTGAACTGGACAGATCCTCCAAGCAGAAAATAAGCAAAGAAACAATGGACTTAAACAGAGCTCTAGAATAAATGAGTCTAATAGACATCTACAGAACATTCCACCTAAATGAAGCCCAGTATACATTCTTCTCATCAGCTCACGGAGCTTTCTCTAAAATTGATCACATCCTAAGCCACAAATCAGATCTCAGCAAATTTAAAAAAATAGAAATTATACCATGTATCTTCTCAGACCACAGTGGTATAAAATTAGAAATCAATTCCAACAGAAATAGTTGCCACTTCACAAAGTAATGGAAATTAAATGATCTATTGCTTAATGACTATTGTGTCAAGGAAGACATCCAGATGGAAATCAAAAGATTCTTCGAACTAAATTATAACAGGGACACAAGTTATCAAAATCTGTGGGATACAGCAAAAGCATTCCTGAGAGGAAAACTAATAGCATTAAATGCCCACATCCAAAAGACAGAAAACTCACAAATTAACAAACTAATAAACTATCTGAAAAAGGAAAAGGAAGAGAAAATCAATCCTAATCCTAGCAGAAGAAAAGACACAACTGAGATCAGAGCAGAACTAAATGAAATCAAGAATAAAAGAACTATAAGAAGATTAATAAAACCAAAGTTGGTTTTTCAAAAAGGTAAATTGACAGCCCTCCTTCTAGATTGACAAGAACTAGAAAGGAAAGGACTCTAATAAACTCAATTAGAGATGAAAAAGGAGAGTTCACTACAGACATCAAAGAAATACAAAACATTATTTTTGAATACTATAAAAACCTATGTGCTACAAACCTACAAAACGTGGAGGAAATGGCAAATTCTTAGAAACACACAACCTTCCTCAGCTCAATCAGGATGAAATAGAATTCCTCAACAGACCAATAGCAAGAACAGAAATTGAAGCAGCAATTAAAAATCTTCCAACAACAAAAAAAGTCCCAGACCAGATGGGTTCACACCTGAATTGTACCAAATTTACGAAGAAGAACTCATACCTATGTTGCAGAAATTATTCCACAACATTGAGAAGGATGGTATCCTCTCCAACTCATTCTACGAAGCCAATATCACCTTGATACCAAAGCCAGGAAAGGACACAACAAAAAACAAAAACTACAGACTAATATTCCTCATGAATATAGATGTAAAAATCCTCAACAAAATCTTAGGAAACCAAATCCAGCACATCAAAAAAATAATTCATCTGAATAATTCATTCAAACTGAATCTAGCACATTAAAAAGATTATTGATCATGACCAGGTGGGCTTTATCCCAGATATGCAAATTTGGTTCAACATACACAAATCTATAAATGCAGTTCACCATATAAATTTCATCAGATTTTTAAGGTATATTTGCATTTTATTGTGGCCACCCCCTTCCCATGAACTGATCAAAAATAGTGACCTCTAAATAGAAAATCAAGGAGAAAGACAAGAGTAATGGGAATTGAATCTCTCTCTTTCTTAACAAGTCTACAGGCATTTTGAGAGATTGTTTTGAATATAAAAATTACTAAACAAAGATTCTTGAAAGAAAAGATACTTGGAGAAAAAAGTTTTTAAAGGCTTTAACAAAACCCCTGGGGGAAGAAGGCAGGGGAAGCAGTCATGATTATATAATAAAAAATTTTAAAGAAAATATTAGCAAATAGGATCCAATAATATTTGAAAAGTTTAATAAACCATGACCAAGTGGGATTTATTCTAGGAATCCAACTACGATTCATTATCAGGGAATGTATAAATATAATTTATTACATCAAGACTATTTACTAAAGCCAACAGGAAATATCATTGTTTGTTAAAACACTATAAAAGTCATTTCAGTTAAGACTGGGTATCAAATAGTGGTATCTGTTTTTCCTGGCAGAGAGTAAGAAACTAAATAAACATTTATTGAATGAATGCCAGGGGACAAAATCTTGAGTATGAATGAAATAACCTAGGGGAAACTGCACACATTTTAGAATATTAAAAGAAATTTTGAGCTAGTGGGGGAAAAACAAAACCCCAGGGAAGCACCATCACTTAAGGGGCTGGAGGAAAGGATTTTTGGCAACATCAAGAAATTTAGTGTTCTATTGCAAAAGCATTGAAATATTTAATATAAATTTTTCTTTACATCTGCCTTCTTTTGAGCCTTGTATATAGAACCTGTGTGTTCATGCTGTTATATTTCAAGTATGCAATTAAGACTGACTTATGAACTGGCATTTTAAGTGGAACATGAAAAGAATTTTTAAAGTGTTTTCAAAGTATTACAGATGTATATTTTTATTTGTGTATAATTGATAAAATAAATCTGTCTCTGAATTTCACCTTAATGTAATTATGTGGCCTCTCATGGGTGCATAGTTCTGATGGCACAGTATTGTTTGACAAAATTTGGATTTGAAGGAATAGTAACTCTAATTTTTTGATCTTATATGTATTGAGAGTATGGTTTGTAAATTAATATTTAGTACCTAGTAGCACAGGGTTTTAAAAAAATCTGTATTCCAGAGAGTATATTTTACTTTGGTTTTCATTCCTGTATGGCTTTTCAGGTAGTATGGAATTGTATTTATGTAATTTTATGATGTCAATAACTGTGGAATTTGCTTTAATTTGTGTAGCCTTGAACTATTTATGAAGTGATATTGACCTAAGTGCTCCAGAAATATATTTTCTTCTTGGCAAGAAATATAATTATAAATTGAAGTCAGAACGATTAATAATGTAAGAGACTCTTATAATGTAAGAATGGGAATGGACTATAGGTAAACAAATTATATTAATTTAGTATTGATCTTTAAGGCACTTGATTTGTGCCTGCATATCAAGCTGGAATATCTGCATTTTCTTCCTCCTGTTATCTAGGCATAGAGAATTCCCTGTTTGGCCATAACTGTAAGATATGGGTGGGTGTTTGTACAACAGTGGTGGATGACATGGCGATCTGAGCTGCTTGCTTATGCAGATTGTTTGTGCTCTGTTATCTTGCTCATGCATGATCTTGAGTACCACTTTCATCATATATTGTTAGAATTACTGATGACAGAACCAGCTCATGATAGAAAATTCTCAACATATGGTTACTTGATTACCCATGGTCAGGCATTCTATCTTTACCATAACCCAGTGGCATAGCAGAAGTAGAGGTGTATAATTTTCCACTGCAGATAGGTATGGCACTTGACGTGTATATGGAGTCTGCATTGTGATTCTTTCACGGTGGCTTGCCATAAATCCACATGCTACTTTTTCCAACAGTGATACCACCAATAACTATAGTGCCTACTGAGTCATATGGCCCTAGCTATAGGGCTGCTTGTGGTTTAGACTTGACCTACAGCAGAGTTACTTCCTGCCCCGACTGGAAAGAACTGGCAGCCTTTGATGTGTTCCAGAATATGGGCTCAAACAGTATTCCTAGAAGTGGAATACGCTGTCTTCAGAACACAAAGAAACGTAACAGATCATATGCTTTCTTCTTTGTAATGATATTTATAAGATGCAATACCTGGTCTTTTAATTCAGAAGATATCTCAGAATGTTCTTGACCACTGGACCCCCAACTTGTATGGAAGGTCTCTGAATATTTGTACATTTTATCTTCTACCCTTTGAACCATATTTGTCCTTTCTAGCCCTCCGTTGTATTAGTTATTCTTGCACATTTGGCCCCATTAGCATGATATTCTTAATGTAGTGGAACAGTGATGTAACACATGATATCCAACCAGATCAAATACATTTGGACTATGCTATGTCAAAAGAAGGGAGAGTTAATATCATTCTCAGGCACAAGTGGGAAGGTGTATTATTTTTCATTACATGTGAATGCAGACTGTTTTTGATCCTCTTTTCTGGTTAGCAAAGAACACAGTTGACAAATAAGTGGCCATGTTAATTTGCTCTAACAAAGATATACATCTTGCATGGTGGCTACAATTTGAGCTACTACTTGGTAGTAGGCGATTGCCATCCTTGAGGCTTTGTTTAATTTTCAGGGGCCAAACTGATGATTTAAATAGAGATTGGATGGGATCCATTATCCTGGCATTCTTTAGATTCATTAGGGTGATAGTTATTTCTGCCACTTACTCTCTCTGGAATGTAATAGTATTTTAAAATTTATTGTATTATCCAGAGGATAACAGTTCCAGAGGCTTCTATTATGATAATCAAGGACCAAATGTGGTAGGTGTTGTGCCATTTGCCAAGTGTGTTCATTCCAGTTATACATCCAGGGACTGAAGACATGATCACTGGATGGGTCTGTGACCCATGGACCCATTTTGATCTGGACCTTGTTCAGGATACCATTTATTTTCTCATCCCCAGAAAGGTGGAGCTTCAGGAGGGAGTTTTCAACAAGTAAATGAAACTGCTAGGTAACTTGATGTATTAGAAAGTATTGAGAAGAGATGTACACATCTGACAAAAAGTTGGGGATGAAATAGGAGATATACAGAAAATTAAGCAAAAAAAGTGAAAGATTGACCTGGGAAAATAAAAAGTTGTTTAAGAATGATAATATAATCATAGTTTGTATTTGCATGGGTTATCTGTGAATAATATCATATAATAAAAACTCAATATTAGCTGGATGCAGTGGCACCTGCCTGTTGCACCAGCTAATCAGGAGCCTGAGGTGGGAGGATTGCTTGAGCCCAGGAGTTTGAGGCTAGCCTAGGCAACATAGCAAGAGTCTGTCTCTAAAAAACAAACCAAACACTGAATATTGATCCAAACAAAATTATGATATAAACATACATGGAGGATGGAGGGAGTGGAAATATGTGTGTGTGTATGCCTATGAGCTAAATCTTCATCTAAAGAAGAAAGTCAGGCACATTTTCTGAACCTAAGAACTAAGCATGATAGTTAGAATAAGGAGGTAAATACAAAAAGAATATCTTTCTAACTATTTATTTAGAATTAAAAGTGCTTGCCTCTGTGATTCTGGAATAAACATTGGGAAGACAGGGAGCAGGGGATTTTTTTTGTGATAAGCCTTGTTAGATTATTTTTACTTTTGAGCTTTGCACATGTTTATATTAGTTAAAAATAAGAAAAAAGCCAAATTACAATAGTACAGAAATTAAATGATACACAAATTAGTGGGTCAGAGATAAATGTTAAAAAAATATCTAGGAAAACTGGTATGTGGGAATATACTTGGAAATGTCTGGAAAATATGGTATATGGGAAAAATTAAATTAGATGCCTAAAACATATGCAAAAATAAGTTCCAAACAGATTGAAGACCAAAATAGTAAAAGCTAAACTGTAAAATCTTTACAAGAAAATTAGATTGTCTTTAAAATCTTGAATTACAGAATAAAAGGCACAAATAATAAGGAAAACAATAAATTTGACCAGGTTGATGGACACACTTTCTGTAAAACAAGATTCCATAAAGCAAATGAAAAGAGAAGCCACAGCATGGGAGAAGGTATGGTGATGCATATAAAAAGCAAAGAATTAGTGTCCAGAATATTTAATCAAGAATTCTTTAAATTATTATGAAAAAGACAAAAAGCAAATATAGAAATGTACAAAGACTTGAACAGTGACTTCACAGAAGGGTAAAATAAATAACAGTAAATGTGAAAAGATGCTTGGACTCACCAGTAACTGGAAAAATGCAAAATAAAGCCATTCTTCAGATTGGTAAAAATTAAAAAAAGTCTAATAGAGCTACATTGCATGTGGCAGAGAGTGTGAAACAAGAGGAACTGTCACAGACAGCTGATATGAGTTTAAGTCAATACAACTTTTAATACTTTGGGGAACAAATTGGCAAAATCTAGTAAAATTGAAATTGTGCTTTTCTTAAAACTAGTAATTTTTCCCTTAGAAATCTACCTACGGAAACTCTCAAAATGTGCACAAGATGTGTATAACAGTGACTACACCAACATGACTTGTAATAGGAAAAATCTGAAAAAAGGCTAAGTGACCACTGACAGCTTAATGGATAAATATTTGGCATAGTTATAAAATGGAATGCTCTAGCATGGTAACACATAGTATCACATAAATCTATAAATTTAAATGAGTTGTTGAATTGACATTTTTCCAAATAAGATATACACATATCCAATAAGCACATGAAAAGATGCTCACCATCACTAATCATTAGGGAAATGTAAATCAAAACCATAATGAGAAATTACTTCATAACAATCACGATGGCTATTATCAAAAAACAAAAAATAACAGGTGTTGGCGAGGATGTGGAGAAATTGGAACCCTTGTGCATTGCTGGTAGAAATGTACAATGGTGCAGCCACTGTGGAAAACAGTACGACAGTTCCTCAAAAATTAAACATAGAATTACCATATGATTTAGCAATATCATTTCTGTGTATATACAAATGAATTGAAGGCAGAGACATGAATATTTGTGCAGCCCTGTTCATAGAAGCATTAATCAAAATAGTGAAAAGATAGAAGCAACCCAATTGTCTATAAACAGATGAATGTATAAACAAAATGTGGTATATATATACACACAATGGGATATTATTAGACTATGAAAAGGAAAGATATTATGACACATACTATAGCTTGAGTGAAACTTGTGAATCTTGAAGACATTATGCTAAGGGAGTAAGTCAGTCACAAAAGGACAAATATTGTATGCTTCCATTCATATGAGGTATTTAGAGTAGTCAAATTTATAGAGATAGAAGGTAGAGTGATGGTTGACGGGGGCTGGGAGAAGAGGAGAATGGGGAGTTATTGTTTAATGGGCACAGAATTTCAGTTTTGCAAGATAAGGAAAGTTCTATAGTTGGATGATGGTGATGGTTACACGGCAATGTGAATGTATTTAATGTCACTGAACTATGTACTTAAAAATCATTAAAATGATTAAAAAAGCCCAAAGCAAAAAACAAAAAAAATTGGTTGAACAAAATAAGCAAATTGCAGAAGGATCCATATGGTATGATACCATTTGTAATGGTATAAAGCTTCACAACTTATGAACAAAAACCTGTATATATATATCATAAGCAAAGAAACATTGAAAAGCAAATATGGGATAGTGGTTGTTTCCAGTGTTTCCAAAGAAGGAAGAAATAAAGAAACTTGAATTGGGGAGGGAGTACTCAGGAAATTTTAATCATATCTGTAAAGTTTTCTTTCTTTAAAAAATCTCTAGTAAGTATGGTAAAATACTGGGTTTGACAAATCTGGTAATAGTCCATAGGTGTTTGTAATGCTATCCTTTAGACTATTCTATGTGCTGAAAAAATTTCATCTGTCTTCAAAAAGAGAGTAGCTTATAAAATTAGAAGAAATCTTCAAAAAGCCCAATTTTTAGTTCATGCTTGTTTTTATTCTTTCAGTTCCTTTTCCTGACTCACTTCTTAAATGGTTGTTCTGAGTATTTTTTATAGTTCTCATCTTGAAAATCTGCCTTTCTTCCCTCCTTCTGCTTATTTGTGTTGGATGCTAGTCCAAATTATTTACCCTTTAGCCTCAGGTAGACTCAGGTTATTAGGTCATTGTCTTTTCTGGACTCCAGTGATCCCAAAATGATCTGGAAGATTCTTCCTCTTTCAATGTTGGCTTCTGGAAGTCCTACTCTTTCATCTAACTCTCTTTTCTGTTTAATCTCCTTGAAGCATATTTGGTTTTCTGTAATCCTGTTGTTAGAAAAACATAATCAATGGAAAATTTATTAATCAGTGGTCGTGTGTGTTGGGGAGTGTGTGTGTTGGGGTTGGGTGTAATGATTGAAATCTTCATCTGCCATAACTCATTAGCTATCTCTAACATTTCCATCTTTTTCCTTTTCAAAGCCTGTGCCCTTTATAGATCACCCCTCCTCCCCAAGTAGGAATAATCTTGCAGAATCCCACCAATATACTTTCATAATATCAAGAATTCATAATCCTAAATTATGGAAAAACAAAGGTAATCAAATGGATCTTACACAAATTGCTTAACTTCCTGTAGGTCTAATTTTTGGCTTCTAACATAAGGTAATACCTGCTCAATCAACTTCACTGGACTCTTATGAAGATCATTTTAAGTTAAGTAGACAAAAGCATTTTGGAAGTTTTATAGTACTACCCATATGTAATACATATTTCTTAAATTAACTCTAACACGTAAAATTGGCAGACTATTAATCTTCATGCATACACCTCTATAATAGTATTTCCTAAAATGTGATATTCAGAGCATTGACTCTTGGAATGTTCATATGTATTATGTAAAAAGTGCTTTTTTGGACAAAACATTGGGAAAACACTGGGTTAAATAAAGTTAAGTTAGGTTTCTGTACCTTTGTATTCTCTCTTTTTTGAAATTATTTAATAATAGACAAATATACATTGTGAACTAAAGAGAGAGATTATCCACACTAAGGAATACCTTTTTGGGGAGGGATTTGTGTTCCTTGGAATATACTTTGAGAAATACAAGTCAATATGTATTTTGTCATTCTCAGTTTTTCAGCTTCATTTTCTAAACTATGATTTTGGTTTTTATAATTCTTTTGATCTTTACTAGGAAGAATATTGAATTAAAACCAAATTTTTCTTATTATTAGTGTTATAGACATGATTACTTAAATAGGAAAACAATGATTCATTATAACTTCAACTTTTACAATTAACTTTATTTAAGATTATTTTCTTGTTCCATAAGGGCTTCTATACTACCTAAAATAATTGATTTGTTTTTAAAAATCTTGTTATACTTATGACCTTTTATTAAATACCAAGGCTTGCCTTTCGTTATGACATGTCCAAGAAGACAAAATCTGAAACAGTGTCCTGTGAGTGTCCCTAGTCACTTATTGCTGAATTATTTGAAATGTCAAAATACGTTAGTATTTATGTCAATTTTGAGGTTATATTGAAATGATACATATTTTTCCTGTTTTCCTTTCCATAGTTTTTATATAGCTCATGGATTGTTTTTCACTTTTTATGTAGGTTTTGTAATTGAAATCATTCCTCTCTACATAAAAAAGCTTTTCTTTTGAAATATCAAATAATTAATGTGATTTAAATGTTTTATTCTGATGATTCCATTTTCAGGCATTCTTTCAGTGAATAGTCTATATACCATTTACTTTTGTATGCATACATGTAACATTTGATTTAGTATCTAACTTTTCAATAGGTGTGCCCTATTTGACTTTCATGTGTTTTACTATTTGAACCTTGGTATGTTTAATAAAAAGATCTGTCATTGAAATTATCTTCCAATATAAAGTACACCTAATTTCATTCCTTTCTTTTCCTTTATTCTTATATACGTAAAATTATTTGTGAGAATTTTAAGCAAGAGTTATTTTTATTTAAGGAATAATGCTAGTTGAATAATGATGCTAAGTTATAGGTCATGGAAAATTTGAAAGGCATTTTTTTTGCCTCCTGATTTTAAGTATTATATCTTTAATTTGACCAATTATTATTTTATATTTTTTGTCTTAGTTTATTCATTTCATTTCATTTATTGTTTTTCTGTTTTCTTTTTTCTAGCTTGTGATGAATGGAAAATATTACCAAAACCAAATCTTCATAGAGATGTCAACAGATTTGGACACTCTGCAGTAGTCATTAATGGGTAAAAGAAGTACATTTCAAATTTTTAAAGGGTCAAGGATATCGATTATAATATCCTCATAGTCTGGTATTCTTTTTGAAAATTTTCATTGGTACTTAATGGCACTGGATTTTATATATCCATGCTGTGCCATGGAACACATTTTGGTTCATTAGTCATATTCTTCATTCTTTTTGTTTCATATATTTAAGAGGTAGGGTGTAGTCCAAGAAAATGTGCTGAGAGATAAAACTTCAGATACCCTTTTAAGCCATCCTGCCTTGTTTCCTTTTCCAGAATTAAGGATTGACTCTTCTTTTAAAAATATCAAGCTGAAATGATAGGCTAGCTCTGTATTTCTATCAAAGAGAACAAGGAAAGTGAGAAAAATTAGGTTCTCATTTTGGTTTTGTCATTAAAGGTGTGATTTTTGACAAGTCTCTTAACCTCTCTGGACTTTAATACTCTTATATCCATTGGGAAATTGGACTTGATCAGTAAGTTACCTACCCCCTTTAAGTTAATATAATTTTTCTATTTCTATAGTAAAAATTTAGCAATTTGGACACAAGTGACAGTAAACAATATGCTAGCTAATTCATTAGCTTAAAATTTGTAATTCAGAATGATCTTTTACCACCTTATCCTAATTATGTAAAAATTCTGTACTATTATCACAAAATGATTTAACCACAATGAAACTGTGTAACTCATGTCAATTGGCTGTTAAAACATAATAAATAAAATTCAGTGTGAAATATAAGACCTCTATTTGGTTGAGTTTCATTTTACTTTTTTACATGATAAAAGACACTCTTGAGGCATTTTTTTGACCTTTTCCACTTATTATATTAATAACATTTCTAGAAATAAAAATTATACTGTTTTGAGGGTGTCTCAAACTTCTTTGGCACTGGTTAGCATTAATTTAGTATTGTCTAGGCTTCTCTTTCCAAATTTGAAATTTTGAAAATCTTTTTGATTATTTTACTCTTGGTCTTATTCTTTTAAAAGAGTAAAATACTATAAGACTTCTATGTCTAATTTCTAAACTCTATGACTACATTCAAAAATTATAATTCTAGATAGCAGTTCTAAAGTGTATCTTAATTATCTATGTGTAGCTATTATCTATTTCTTAAAACATTGTTTCCTACCTTATTAAAACAGTAGTTATTTTTCTAATTAAAGGAATATTGTGTGTAATCCTTGTTCCTTTTCCTTTCTTACATTAACACTAAAATAGGGGTTTTAAAGACTTAATGTTTTCTTAATACATGAAGATTTAAAGAATATTTCACATTTTACCTGTAAAGTCTCCAAGAAATCTTATAACAATTTATTTGATGTTTTCACATCATATTGTATGTTAGAAATATGATTTTAAATAACAGTGCTCATATGTATTTAAAAATAATATAAAATATATACTTAAATTTACATTTATTTTTAAAATTAATTCATCACACAGAAACTTTTGATATTGTTTCTTCAGGATTCTTGTTTTGTTTTTCATAGGTCCATGTACATATTTGGGGGATTTTCTAGTGTTCTCCTTAATGATATACTTGTATACAAGCCTCCAAATTGCAAAGCTTTCAGAGATGAAGAACTTTGTAAAAATGCTGGTCCAGGGATAAAATGTGTTTGGAATAAAAATCACTGTGAATCTTGGGAATCAGGGAATACTAATAATATTCTTAGAGCAAAGTGCCCTCCTAAAATAGGTAAGGTTTTTTACTTTTCCATCCTTTGGGTGACAAAATTTCTGTATTACAGAAATAAAAATACATTCTGCTTATAAGAATTACCTTAGTAGCTTCAGAAATGAAAAATTTATAATACTGTAATTAGGAATTCTAATGTTTGAACTTATCAATGATTAAAAATTTAGTATCTTCATTAACTATTTTTAGTTTTATTTTTGAAATCTATATAGGTTTTATATATAAATATTTTATATGTAACTTGGTCATATAAATGAATTATTTTATAATTTAAAAATACTTTCAAATACATCCTTTCTAAGAAATATTGTATACTTCAAAGAAACAAAATGAGGTAATTTATTTTGCATTTGTTATTTTTTCTTCCTGAATTATTGCCAAGCCACACCATAAAGTTAAAAAATCTCCTATCATTTGATAACCAATGTTCTAATTTCATATTCTGTATAGAATGGTGAATAAATAAATCAAAACTATGAAAAATTACACTTAATATTTAATTAATTAATTAATTATTTGGATAAAAGTTATTCACTTTAAATGGGTGAGGATTTTCATACATTTTTGATGCTACAATTAATAAATGTATTTTCAAATTTTGTTTATCTATGTTAACCCAGATATCTCTAAATATCTTTATCAAGAATGATAAGCAATTAGCTCTGTGATGTTTTCTTTTGGATATAATACATTTTGCTCAGTAAAGTATGTATAAGTCCTTTCCTCATCTCCAAATGTATAAATTTAAAATGGCTATAGGATCTTTGTGGATTGAATAATTAAGACAGAGGTAAAATATAATCTAAAATCCTGTAAACACAATTAAACTACAAAGTCGACTTTATACTGGAGAACTTATTTTGATGTTGAAGGTCATTTTATTTTTTTGGTTAAAAAATTTCTTAGTGGTTCTTAAATAGATATTTATAAATGTGTGAATTAAGAAATGTAACATTTTTTAATCCTGGTATGTTCTGTCTCCCATTTGTATTATAGCTGCTGCTGATGACAGATGTTACAGATATGCAGATTGTGCCAGCTGTACTGCCAATACAAATGGGTGCCAATGGTGTGATGATAAGAAATGCATTTCGGCAAACAGTAACTGCAGTATGGTTAGTATTTATGGGTAAATGATGATATAGTTAGTGTTGCTGCTTTATAATCATTAGCTTACTATTTAACAGCACTGAATAAAAAAGCACTTTACACGTTAAGACATTCAGAAAATATGTAGGGAATCATTCACTTCTTGGTAAATTTTAATGTCAGACTGTAGCTTTTACTCAATTTTGTCAGTTTATATTCCATTTTGAATCCAGTAACTTTTACTTCTTATCATGAATGAGACTGGAAAAATTTTTCCAAAACGGATTTAAAAAAAGACTATAGGTATAAACATTGTCTCTGTGCTGATAGCAATAGGATTATATATATATATATATATATAGGTATTGGAATAATTTCCACTGGATTCCAGTCAGACATACATTAATGGTAGTATGGTCTAGTGTTTTATATACATACTTAGTATGTAAGTTTAACCTGAGGTTAGTAGTGGTTTCCATTTTAACTGTCTTTAGATTAGTGATTCTAAACTGGAGACACTTTTGTCCCATAGGGGACATTTGGCAATGTGTGGAGATATTTTTGTCTGTCACAACTATGGGGCTGCTGTTAGTATCCAGTTAGTAGAGTCCACGGATACTGCTAAACATTCTACAATGCATGGAACAGCCTTCCTACAACAAATAATTATCTGGTTCAAAATGTCAATAGTAAATAGTACTGAAGTTCTACTTTAGATGAAGAAGAACTGTTAAAAAAATGTTAAATTAATATTTATGGTAGGTGAAAATGAAATTAAGAGCATCAAAAATTAAGGTTTTAAATGAGTAGCATCAAGACATCCCATGTTTTTTAGATGCCAACAAATTTAAAGGAAAAATTTTAAAAGTAGTATTTAGTAGGATTCAAATTCTCTTATGGATACTGATAGAATCATTTTTATATGCTTAAAAATGGATAAAGTTATTTGTGATTAAAAACAAGCATTGGGTGATATTACCTTTCCAAAAATGTTTGAAAGCATCATATTATATGCACAATCATCCACATCTTATAAGTGGTTTATTAGGTGTATCTGATTCAGATATTTTACATATCTACTACTAGTTCATGCTGTGGACTATCAGTGCTCTCTTTCTCCTGGAAATAGAATCATTAGCCTCTTAAATATAATCAGATTAGTGAGCCCGTTCCAGAAACCCACTAGGGGTGGGAAACCTGCAGCTACCTTAAGTGTGGCCTTTTGACTGAATCCAAATTTTATAAAACAAATTGGTTATTAAAAGGGGTATAGCAGAGAATGATGAAGCTTTTCCTGCCTCCTTTGGTGCTTAGAAAAGAATAATACTGAAATCAGAAGGTTGCAGGTTCCTCACCCCTGTGTGGCACCAAAATCTGTATGTCAGGATTTTCCAGAGAAACAGAACTGGTAGGAAATCTGTCTACCTATCTATCTACCCACAATGAGATTTATTATAAGGAATTGGCTCACATAATCATGGAAGCTGCAAAGTCCCATGATCTGTTGTCTGCAAACTGGAGACCCAGGAAAGCCAGTGGTATAAATGCTAGTCCAAGTCTAAAGGTCTGAGAACCACAAGCATCCATGGAGTAAATTCTAGTCCAAGGGCAGAAGACTGATGTCTGAGCTTAGCAGTCAGGCAGAGAGAAAATTCTTTCCCCCTCCACCTTTTTACTCTATTCAGGCCCTCAAGGGATTAGATGATGCCTACCCATACTGGGGAGGACATTGTACTTCACTCAGTCTATCATCTTAAATGTTAATCTTATCCAGAAGCACCCTTACAAACATACCAAGATATATATAATAAATAGCCAAATATCTGAGCACCCTGTGTTCTAGTCAAATTGACACAAAATTAACCACAGAACCAAAACGGAGAATGTTCATTAAAAACTGCAATCAGATGTTATTTTAAGCTTTGTTAGATAAGCCTGAGTTAATTTGTGTTTAGACATTGTCTTAATCCTTTAAGGCTTTTATAACAAATGCCATAAACTAGGTGGCTTATAAACAACAGAAATTTCCTTCTGACAGTTCTGGAGGGTAGGAAGTCCAAGATCTAGGAGCTAGCAGATTTGGAGTCTGGTGAGGGCCTGCTTTCTGGTTCATTGGTATCTTCTCACTGATTCCTCACATGGCAGAAGGGGAGCTCTGGTTTCTTCAGCCCCTTATAAGAGCTCTAATCCCACAAATAAGGATTCTCTTATTATGACAAAATCACCTCCCAAAAGTCATACCTCCTAATACCAGCACATTGGGGGTTAGTTTTCAACATGAAATTTGGGAGACACAAACATTCAGTTCATAGCAGATACTTACATGTGTTAATACACATATATAAGTGAAATACGCATATCTCAAAAATTGCATTATGTAAATTGCTATCAAGTATTTGTTTTATAAAGTAGCCTTTTGCTTTATATTTTGTTTTTGATGATGATGTGTTAGCATGGAAAGCATTGGGTGAGACAGTACAAGTGAGCAGATGGTACTCATTTGTAATTTAGAATTTTATGTAATATGTCTTTTAGACAGTTTTATCAGTATGTCTGGTGATTAAACTAAACCAAATGCTAATAGATACAGAAAGGTCTATGGGATTTTAGTCTAAATTATGTGCATTGATACCTTATTTTATTTAGCTATATTTACTGCAAGTTGCATATTGAGTGCTCTAATAGGTTAAATAACCTGCTTCATTCTTACAGATTTGCATTTTAAATTTATATCTCAATATATTAGAATGAAGATCAGTAGAGCAGTGGTTACTCTTTATAGTTTATTTACTGATGTGTATCTGGTTCATTAGGCCAAAAATGCCCACTGTATTTCAGAATTAACAGTCAGCTTTCTTCTATCATTGATTAACTTGGCTTGGTGTGTTATTGAAATATAATTTCAACTATTGTACTTGTTCAGTATCAATAAATGACTGTATTATTCTTAATGCAGAGCAGTAGAGTTACTTGGATAGGGACTATAATGTTGCCATTCTTATTCTAAGACCAACATAAAGCTGTTATTGTTTCTCTTATTGCAACATGTGTAGCCATTTTCTTGTCATTTTTATAGGTTATTTTATTTATCTGATAATTCAAGTAAATTTATTTTTCAGTTAGCTGGCAAATGCTTGGAACTGTAATCATCATATAGGACAATGCTAAGATTTATATGCTATATGAAAACAAAAGGCTACGAATCAGAAAAATAATGATAAGAAAGTTTATATGTTCCTAATGAAAAATGTGGTAGTTGAAAAAGTCACAAAGTAATTTGAAATTTACAAAAATGTATCTTTTGTGATTTTTTAGGATGAATAAAGATAAAAATTTTATCTGGATATTTTTTATCTGTTACCTCATAGTAAATGTAATTTTTTCTAAAGAAATTAATGTCTTTGGAATGGAGGTGACTGCAGTGTATTTTATGAAGGAAAGCATAGTAGTTTATAAATAAATATTTGGTGGATGATATTCAAAGTATCTAAGCAGATAAAAATTGCTTCAGTAAATTTTATATGTGGGATAGTTATAACTTGATTTTAACTTTTAGTCTTATTGAGTGAAAATAAATATCAACTCCTTTACATTAGTAGGCCTGAGGTAAATATTTATACCTGGAGACAAAAAAGTAAAAAGATTGGAGTGGGGCTGAGGGTGCAGTGTTAAGCCCTTTGTATTTTTTTTCCTCCTAAAGTAGAGCCACAGGAAGAGGTGAGCCAAAAATTTTAATATCTGATTTTCATGAGGTAGATTTTTTCATAGGTATTGATAATATCATATGAACTATCTGAACCTGGAAATATGTGAAGAACTACCACAAAAGTTCCTATCTTCCCTAATTTTTTTTTCTTTCTTTACCTTTAACCTCTCAGTGCCAGAATTGGTTGAAATATGATTACATTATTTAGTGGGTTTGGAAAAAAGGTAACTTTTGGAGGTTCTTTGCAGCCTTGATGAAGGAAATGTGACAAATACATGCAAGAAAAATATCGGTTAACCAAAACCATTATTTAGTGTCCATGGAAGTAAAATTAGTTTGAGTTTTTGTGAAAATAATTTATCTTTTCAGATTGTATTGGATTTTCATAAAGTATCTTTTTAACTTTTATAATTTATCATTTTTGCTTCATTCCCAAGGGTTTGCATAATAGCATTATTAAGACTAAAATCATTTCTTGTCATCATTAAGGGCAATGACTTTGTACATTGACTTTATTTATTGAATTGGAAGCCTATTTTCAAATTCACTAGAAAAAGTTTTCATTGGGTGGTTTCAAATTCTGTAAGTGGCACCCTTTATTTTCAATAAGCTCTCATTCCAATTCCATGAACAATAATTTAACTTATTAAAAGAAAAACATTAGACAGATTAAATTTAGCAGAGTTTATTTTAAGAAACAATAATTCATGAATCAGGCAGCACCCTGAACCAATAGAAGTTCAGAGAGCTTCTCCCAGCAACACAGGCAGATAGTATTAATAGACAGAGAAAGGAAGGTATGTACAGAAACAGCTTTATTGGTTTCAGCTTGGCATTTGCCCTATTTGGGCATGGCGTGATGAGGTATTTGCCTTATATGTTCATGGTCTGATCAGTTGGCATCCTGTGATTGTCTGAGACTCAACTATTTGTTACAATAATATACTTGTAAGTTAGGTTGCAGTTTGCTTACATACTGAGTTAGGCCAAATTAATTCTCCCCTTTTGGTCAGCTCTCAATTTTGAGAGACTAACCGAAACCTTGGACACTGATGCTACTTTCTGTCACATTATAATGGACTTGTTTGGTCTCAGTATGGAATTTACAATTCACAACATCAAGTCAGTTGGGTGTTTCTTTACATTCTCTTTGTGTTTTTATTATTTTAACCACAGTGAGAACATTTGATATATGACAAATGGCTTCATATGAGCATTTAAGACTTTTGAGATAATATGGCATACTAGGGAGACTATTATTATGGCTATCAGGAGGATAATACTAAAAGTGTGAAGTGTACTCCTTAATAGGAGCCCCCATGAATTGAACCAATCAAAATCAAATATATCAACAATGAGCCAAAAGAGGCATCTACTTGTTTTAATCAAGTAGCTTGTTTGTTGATTTATGATAACTGTGTTTCTGCCCTATCAGACATACTATCCGTGTGCCACAGGAATTGCACATATTTCTCCCTCCTCAGTCAACAGATAGTCCAAAGCAATCATGTTCTCTGAAACAACTTTAGCAAGAGAACTTAGAGAATGGGCAACTATAGCCTTTGAAATAGATTCAGCTATAGTAGCTAATGTTTGAGACAGATTTCTTTTTTTAATTTTTATTATTTTCTTAAATTTCAGAATATTATGGGGGTACAGACGTTTCAGTTACTTACAATGCCTTAGCCTCGCCCAAGCCAGGGCTACAAGTGTGCCCTTCCCCCATACAATGAGCTCTGCATCCATTTGATGTTATAACCTCATTTACATTTATGCCAAGCCAAGGAAGGAGCATTCCACCAAAAGATGCCTATTTAGAGGTACTTACACCTGGTGGCAAATTTCTCTTTATTTCATAGTGTAATTTAAGAGGTATAGACCAATATTCAGTCTCCAATTTGTTGTAGAGTGACAACAGTACTGTTAGAATCTGTAATCCACATTAGCCCCTTATTTTCCACTTATTGAGACATGAAGTTGCCCACATATGTGGTTGGTTGTTAAATGCTGCACAGACAAAAATATATCCTAGAGGGACACAGCAGACTGTTCTCTGCCTGTGATTTAGAGATCACCAGTAGCGAAGCACTAGTAATATTTGTCTAAGGTTCCATTGTTAAATCCTTGCATGATTGAAGGTTTTCAACAATTAAGGGATCAGGGTCCACAAACTATTGAATTATCTTTCTTTTGGTTTTCTTATTTAATTTCTGGCATAATTTAACTAAAAAACCCTCATCATAGGTTTTTTTCTTCTATTAGATATAAACAAGGAATCTGAATATGTAAATCTAAAAGCCTAACCCTATATAAAAGACCAGATATTGCACTTGGAACATCAGAGAAATTTATTATAAGGTGAACCAGAGAATCTCTAAGATCATATAATGATTTACTTTAACATGACATATTCAACATTCACTTACATTCCCTGTGGAAGCTATCAATTATGAAATAATAGTTATTTCATTTTCTTGCCATGTATAAACAGAAAAGAGACACAGGGAAAAGAGAAAAGGGAGCAAAGGTTTCATGATGACAAAGGAGAAAAGTCTTGATCTGTGATCCTGGGAAAGCTTTTTGCATCTAGGATGTCATCCGCTTCTGAAGAGAAACCTCCCTGGTCAGTTTTACCTTGAGGTCTCCAAGAGTCTGGAGGGGCCCTTTTAAGTTGAGAGATGTGGATCCAAAGCTCAGGCTCAAGGCCCTGAAGTTTTGCTGCAGAGATGAACTTGGTATGGTCCCATCCAACAGAATTAAACGGTAGTCTTTCTCTGATGACTTTCACAAAGCCCCAGTCTCCAGGTGCTAGATCATGAAAAGTCTGGTTGTCATCAGTTGGTGGGTCACAAAGTACTTTTACCCAGTGAAAATATACTTTGTCATAATACATTAACATCTTGCAATATTGAGTTTATAAGAGCAAGAGATACATGAGTTTCTATTTTAGGGGCATAGGCCTTACAGCAACTATTTTATAAGGTGTCTATTTATGTTTTTCAGTGGAAGTGGATCTGATTGTCATTAATTAGTAGTACTTTTGACCAAGGCAATCCAGTCAGCTTTGCCTAGTGCCATTTTGTGTATAATATCTTTTTTTTTTTTTTTTGAGACAGAGTGTTTTTTTGTTGCCCTGGCTAGAGTGAGTGCTGTGGCGTCAGCCTAGCTCACAGCAACCTCAAACTCCTGGGCTTAAGCGATCCTACTGCCTCAGCCTCCCGAGTAGCTGGGACTACAGGCATAAGCCACCATGCCCGGCTAATTTTTCTCTATATATATTTTAGTTGGCTAGATAATTTCTTTCTATTTTCAGTAGAGACGGGGTCTCGCTCTTGCTCAGGCTGGTCTCAAACTCCCAACCTTGAGCGATCCACCCGCCTCGGCCTCCCAGAGTGCTAGGATTACAGGCGTGAGCCACAGCGCCCAGCCGAATAACTTATTTAACTATTTTATAACTTGTCCATTGAAATGAGTGTCTCTGCTGCTAGAGATTTCTCCAGGAATGCTTCATAAGAGAGTATTTCCTTTTCTCTCTCTCTCTCTCTCTTCCCCCGCCCCCAGTGATCCACTGTCATTCCCAAAGGGGAGCATTTTCTAATAACCTTTTAGCTACTATTTTTGTGTTAGCCACCCTGCATTGGAAAGCTTCATACAACTAGAAAATATGCATTGATGTTAGTAATTGAATTAAATCCATCTGTACATGTTCAAATGATCTAGCAGGTGCCTGAAATGTGTCTCCTGAGGTTTTTAATTGTCTTACCAGAATTATGGGTTTGACAAACCGAATATTGGTTATAAACTACTTTAGAAATTTTAGAACAGTCATCTCATCAACTTTTTAAATATTTTGTATTATTTTATCTACTCCATGATAAGTCACAGGGCACAAAGATTTTAATAATGGAAGCTTTTTAAGGACTCAGGAGTGACCAGGTAGCCATCCAGGCTCTCCATAGCCCATGCTTAATATTGGATTTACATACTCTGAAATACCAGTTTTTTTCTTAAATTCAGGTACATAGCACTGTTTATTAATTAGGTTATCACAAGTAATTTGACTTGGATACATCTATGGAATTCATTAAAATTGCATATCTTAATTATTTCAGTACTGGATGACTTAGCATGAAAATCTGTCAAAGCATTTCCTTGGTATTCAATTAACTCTTGTTCTGCTTGATGGTGGGTTTTGTATGGACATGGTCTGATTAGTTGGCAGCCTATGATTGGCTGAAGCTCAGCTACTATGATTGACTGAGATTTAGCTATCTGTTACAATAATACACTTGTAAGTTAGGTTGCAGTTTGTTTAAATACTAAGATAAATTGTAGTTCACTACATGTAGAGGCAGTTTTAGGCCAAATTTAATTTAATTTAATAAACTAATGAAATAAATGAGAGGATTCTGATTCAGTAGAATTGGATTTGGAGTTAGGAATTTGTATTTTAAATTTCACCAGGGGATTTAAAAATATACTAAAGTTTAAGAATCATTGCAGTACAAAGGAAAAATAACATACTTTATCTTTTTTTTTCTAGTCTGTCAAAAACTACACCAAATGTCATGTGAGAAATGAACAGATTTGTAACAAACTTACCAGTTGTAAAAGCTGTTCACTAAACTTGAATTGCCAGTGGGATCAGAGACAACAAGAATGCCAGGCTTTACCAGGTAAAGATTTCAAAATTTGGTAACTGAGTTTTATAGTCTACAGATGAATACTGTTACAGTAAAGTGCATTTAGTAAGAACATTACACTTTCTAAAATTAAAGCAATAGTGAATATCAAACTATAATGTAGTAATAATAACATTGTTACTACAAGAAAAGTTTTATAATTATATATTTGTTTCTAATTCTTTTAAGATGTTTATGTTTACTTTTTCATTTAAAAAAATCTTACAATTGTAGGAAATAATAAGTCCTCAGATTTAATATCCAGATTTAACAAATATCAACATTTTGTCATATTTGATTTGTTTTTAAGTGACCTTTATTGTTCAAATTCGGTGAATATTTTCTACTGTTTTTTATTATAAATTATAGCGTTTATTTATATATATGTATTTAAAATATTTGTCAATCACCTTTTTTTTGGTCTCATGGAAAAAAATGAGGAGACTGGCAAAAATAATCTAAATCTTTCCTTGATTCAGTGAGGTGAAAAAGAACATAATTTAACAAAACTTTTGCATGGTAAGGAAAAGTAGTGATTTGGTACTCTGGATTCAAGAAGACTGGGCAGACTGCTATGTGGCCTCAAAATGGAAACCGGGGCATCCTAAACAATCTTATTAAATGATAATTACAGTTTATTAAGGGATTACTATGATCCAAACTCTGCGATCTATTCATGGTACCCAATTTAATCGTTAGAACAGTAACCATCAAAGAACAGGAGTTCCCAATGTCTTTTCAGGGGGTCCGTGAAGTCAAGACTAATAATACTGAGATGTCATTTGCTTTTGTAATTCTCATTCTGTTATGGGTTTACCATGGAGTTTTCCAAAGGCTACCTGTTGTATGCTACCCCAATAGATTGAATGTAGAAGCTGATAGGAGAATACAGTTGTCATAAGCCCGATATTAAAGACATTTGTAAAAATGTAACACAATGACACTCAGCTCACTATTTTTTAAATTTGGAAACTATAATTTTTAAAAAAATAAAACATACTATTTAAGTTGTAATGTTTCTCCCCAAACATTTTATTACCAAAAATTTCAAACATGTAGAAAAATAGAATTGTAGAGAGGACATATATCCACACCCTCAATTCTACGGTTAACATTTTGCTCTATCTACCTATCCATGCCCTGTTCATTCATTAGTCTCTCTTAATTTTTTTTGATGCCAGAACCTAATTTGAACTGCCAGCTGCTTTCCCTTGGGAAGAGAATTTGAGGTTATATCTCTTTTGGGCCTGTTTATATAGCATAAAGGGGAAAGACATCCCAGCACCTGGAGGAGTGCACTTATAGTGAGGTTCTATATTATTATTTTATGTGCTGTTGAACTCGGTTTGCTAAGATTTTGTTGAGGATTTTTGCATCTATATTCATGAGGGATATTGGTCTGTAGTATTCTTTTTTTGTTGTGTCCTTTCCTGGCTTTGGTATCAAGGTGATATTGGCTTTTTAGAATGAGTTGGGAGGATACCATCCTTCTCAATGTTGTGGAATAAATTCTGTGGTGTAGGTGTGAGTTCTTTGTAAGTTTGGTACAATTCAGGTGTGAATCTATCTGGTCTGGGACTTTTTTTTGTTGGAAAGTTTTTAATTGCTGCTTCAATTTCTGTTCTTGATATTGGTCTGTTCAGGAATTCTATTTCTTCCTGATTGAGCCTAGGAAGGTTGTGTTCTTCTAAATGCTTGTCCATTTCATCCATGTTTTGTAGTTTTGGGGCACATAGATTTTTATAGTATTCAAAGATTTTGTATTTCTTTGATGTCTGTAGTGACTTTCCCTTTTTCATTTCCAATTGAGCTTATTAGAGTCTTTTCCTTTCTAGTTCTTGTCAATCTAGCAAGAGGGCTGTAAATTTTGTTTATCTTTTCAAAAAACCAACTTTTGGTTTTATTAATCTTCTGTATAGTTCTTTTATTCTTGATTTCATTTAATTCTGCTGGAATCTTAGTTTTTTCTTCTGCTTAGTTTAGGTTTTATTTTCTCTTCATTTCATAGTTCTTTGAGACTGTTTATTAGCTTGTTGATTTGTGAGCTTTCTGTCTTGTGGATGTGGGCATTTAATGCTATTAGTTTTCCTCTCAGGAATGCTTTTGCTATATCCCATAGATTTTGATAACTTATGTTCCATTATCATTTAGTTCGAAGAATATTTTGATTTCCATCTGGATCTTCTCCTTGACCCAATAGTCATTCAGCAATAGATTGTTTAATTTCCATGACTTTATGAAATGGTGAGTGTTTCTGTTGGAATTGATCTCTAATTTTATTCCACTGTGGTCTGAGAAGATACATGGTATAATTTCTATTTTTTTAAATTTGCTGAGATCTGATTTGTGGCTTAGGATGTGATCAATTTTAGAGAAAGTTCCATGAGCTGATGAGAAGAATGTATACTGGGCTTTATTTAGGTGGAATGTTCTGTAGATGTCTATTAGATCCATTTGTTCTAGAGCTCTGTTTAAGTCCATTGTTTCTTTGCTTATTTTCTGCTTGGAGGATCTGTCCAGTTTAGTCAGTGGGGTGTTAAAATCCCCAGCTACTATGGCATTACTGTTTATCATGTTATTTAGATCACACAGGGTTTGCTTTATGTATCTGGGTGCTTCTGTGTTGGGTGCATCCAGGTGGTCTTTATCCTAGAAATGTAAGGATGGTTCAACATACACAAACCTGTAAGTGCAATACACCACATAAATAAAAGCAAGAACAAAGACAGTATGATTCTCTCAATAGGTGCAGAGAAAGCATTTGACAAAATCCAGTACACTTTTATGATAAAAAACTCTTAGCAAAATAGGCATAGATGGGTAATACCTTAAAGTTATTAAAGCCATATATGATAAATCCGCATCCAATATCATACTGAATGTGGAAAAATTGAAAGAATTCCTGCTTATAACTGGAACCAGACAAGGTTGCCCACTATCTCCACTTCTATTCAACATAGTGCTAGAAGTCCTTGCCAGAGCAATCAGACAAGAGAGGGGAATTAATTCTGTCCAAATGGGGGCAGAAGTCAAACTCTCACTCTTTGCTGACAATATGATATTATACCTAGAAAATCCCAGGTATTCAACCAAGACACTCCTGGAATTGATAAATGAATTTAGTAAATTATCAGGGTACAAAATCAATGCACACAAATCAGTGGCATTCATATGCCCAATAATAGTCAAGCTGAAAATCAAACCAAAGATGCAATACCTTTCACAATATCATCAAAGAAAATTAAATATTGAGAAATATATTTAACAAAGGAGATGAGAGACCTATATAGGGAGAACTACAAAACACTGAGAAAAGAAATTATAGAAGATGTAAACAGATGGAAAACCCTACCATGCTCACGGCAGAATCAATATTGTTAAAATGTCCATACTACCTAAAGTGATCTACAGGATTAATTTGATCCCTATCAAAATACCATCATCATTCTTTACAGATCTAGAAAACCTAATTCTATGCTTCATATGGAACCAGAGAAGAACTTGTATAGCCAAAGCAATCTTAAGCAAAAAGAACAAATTAGGAGGCATCAGTCTACCAGACTTCAAGCATTATTACAAGGCTATACTAACCAAAACAGCATGGTACTGGCACAAGAACAGAGATATAGACCATTGTAACAGGACTGAGAAGGTAGATATAAAACTATCCTCATATCGTCATCTAATATTGACAAAGAAAACAAAAATAAATACTGGGGAAAAGAACCTGTATTCAATAAATGGTGCTGGGAAAACTGGATAGCCACAGGCAGAAGATTGAAACTGGATCCCTAACTCTCACCTCTCACAAAAATCAACTCAGGATGGATAACAGACTTAAACCTAAGGTGTGAAACCTTAAGAATTCTACAATGTTGGGAAAACTCTTATGGACATCGGCCTAGGGAAAGAATTTATGAAGAAGACCCCCAAAGCAATCAAACCAGCAACAAAAATAAATAAATGGGACCTGATGAAATTAAAAAGCTTCTGCACAGCCAAGGAAACTATCATTAGAGCGTATAGACAACCTATAGAATGGGAGAAAATATTTGCATGCCACACATCAAATAAAGGGCTGATAACAAGAATCTATATAGAACTTAAGAAAATTAACAAGAAAAAATCAAAGAACCCCATCAAAAAGTGGGCAAAGGATATAAACTGAAACTTTTCAAAAGAAGACAGGACAATGGCCAGCAAACCTATAAAAAAGTGCTCAACATCTTTAATTATTAGGGGAATGCAAATCAAAACCACAATGAGATATCTGTAACTCCAGTGATAATGGCTTTATCAAAAAGTCCCAAAATAACAAATGCTTGCAGGGATTTGAAGAGATAAGAACACTCTTACACTGCTGGTGGGACTGCAAATTAGTACAACCCCTGTAGAAAGTAATTTGGAGATATCTCAAAGAACTAAAAATAGACCTACTATTTGATCCAGTAATCCCACTACTAGGCATCTACCCAAAGGGAAAAAAAGACATTCTATAATACAGACATCTGCACTCAAATGTTTATGGCAGCACAATTCACAATTGCTAAGATGTGGAAACAACCCAAGTGCCCATCAATATATGAGTGGATTAATAAAATGTGGTATATGTATGCCATGGAATACTACTCTGCCATAAAACACAATGGTGATCTAGCACCTCTTATATTATCCTGGATAGATCTGGAGCCTATCCTTCGAAGTGAAGTATCACAAGAATGGAAAAACAAACACCACATATACTTGCCATCAAATTGATACTAACTGATCAACACTGAGATGCTCACATGGAAGTAATATATATCGGGTGCTGGTTAGGTGGGAGGGGGTGGTGGGGGTGCGTAAACTCACAACTAATGGGTGTGGAGCGCACTATGGGGGGAAGGGCACATAGTTCTGGCTTAGGCAATGCATAGTCATTGTATGTAACCAAAATGTGCTCCCATAACAGTCTGAAGTTTAAAAAAAATAAATTGTTAAAGAATATATTTTTAAAATTATTAGTTTTAATTTTAATATGGTCCAAATCAATATATATAACACACATAGAGAATAGTTCTGTGTGGCCCTCAATAATTTTTAAGATTTAAAGACCAAAAACTTGAGAACTACTGCTTTAGAACAATTTTATATGGGCTGCAGTAATGCATTTAAGACCTTTCATATAGAAGAGGCACTAATATATTTGATGGCATATAGAGACTAAATGTATTCTAAGTTTATAGATCAGTGTGTTAATGAAACATTGTATTGTTAATTAGTACACAGTAGAGATTAACTTTATTAATGTATTTATAAACCTGTATTTTAGAAAATAGGCAATGTTTAAAGTTTAATTTGCACTCTATGCATAAACTACTCTTACTAAATAGTATGTTTAACCTCCAGAAAGGCAGCTGAGTAGTTGTGTAAAAATAAACATTACAAAGCTAAGATTATAGTTTCTTTACTAAACATAAGTGAAATGAGATTTCTCTATCTATACTTACAATTAAAGAATCAAAGAAGCCAACTGATACCAAAACAACATATCTGAGCTATGGAAATTAGATTTGGAGGTTAGTTATTTCAAAGGAATAAATTTGAAATTGCTTTTGTTATTTGCTGGTTGTTTTTCTATTAAAGTGGCCTTGTCTTTTGTAAACTAGACCTTGAGACATCAATATAATAGTGGTTTTACTTATTGAGATTCCATATGACAATATAGTTGACTATACAGAAAACCTAGCAGTCAACACATTTTAACAGATGACTTAGAGCCATAGCTCATATTTAATAAGTAAAGAAAAATGAGGATCTTCTGTTTTCATTCTCCACCAAACTGTTGACAAATTTTGTTTGGAATATTATATTTAAAATATTTAAAATGTTTTATTTTTATAAATAATTTAAATACAGAAGTTATATTTTGAGTTGTGAAATAACTAGAAAGTACATTTGCTTTTTGGTAATCTAAAAATGAGTATAATTTTTTTTTTTACTAGCTCACCTTTGTGGAGAAGGATGGAATCATATTGGGGATGCTTGTCTTAGAATCAATTCCAGTAGAGAAAGCTATGACAATGCAAAACTTTATTGCTACAATCTTAGTGGAAATCTTGCTTCGCTAACAACCTCAAAAGAAGTAGAATTTGTTCTGGATGAAATACAGAAGTATACACAACAGGTAACGTCTATACTTATTTATACTATGGAAATATTCTATGATAATCTCATAATTCTTAGGAATGATTAATTATTTCTATTTTTTATTACATTACTCTTACTAATCTTGGAAATAAAAATGGAACCAATTTTGAAAGCAAATTGGCAGAGGAACTCATTCTGTATGTGTACTCGATAAAAACGTTTTATAAATTACTATATTGTGTTTTGCCCAGTAATTTACAGCATTACCTTACCAAGAAGTCATCTCATATAAATAAATATACTTAGAAACATGTGTATATAACCCTAACCCTAACCCTTTAGTTCTTTGATGTAGGCATTTATTGCTATAAGCTTGCCTCTTAATACTGCATTTGGTATGTCCCTTAGGTTTTGGTATGTTGTATTTCTATTTTCATTTGTTTCATGAAACTTTAAAATTTCATTCTTTTTTTTTTTTTTTTTGAGACAGAGTCTTGCTCTGTTGCTCGGGCTAGAGTGAGTGCCCTGGCATCAGCCTAGCTCACAGCAACCTCAAACTCCTGGGCTTAAGCAATCCTACTGCCTCAGCCTCCCGAGTAGCTGGGACTACAGGCATGCACCACCATGCCCGGCTAATTTTTTTCTATATATATTTTTAGTTGGCCAGATAATTTCTTTCTATTTTTAGTAGAGACGAGGTCTCGCTCTTGCTCAGGATGGTCTCGAACTCCTGACCTCCAAGGATCCACCCGCTTCGGCCTCCCAGAGTGCTAGGATTACAGACGTGAGCCACTGCGCCCGGCCCTAAAATTTCATTCTTAATTTCTTCTTTCACCCATTGCTACTTAAGGAATGTGTTGTTTCATTTTCATGTATTTGTATCACTTTGAATGTTTCCCTAGTTTTTGATGTCTAGTTTTATTCCATTGTGGTCAGATAACATAGTTGGTATCATTACTATTTTTGATAGTTTTTTGAGACTTGTTTTGTCTCCTAACATATCAAAAATTTTGGAGAATGTTTTTTGGGCTGATATCAAGAATGTTTATTTTGTAGCTGTTGGTTGAAATGTTCTGTAAGTGTCTGTTTGGTCCATTTCTTCTAAAGTTCAGTTAAAGTCCAGTGTTTCTGTGTTAATTTGCTTTCTAGATGTTCTGTCCAATTCTGAGAGTGTGGTGTTGAAACCCCCACCTATTAGTGTATCGGGCTCTATCTCTCCCTTTATACTAATATTTGCTTTACACATCTGGGTGCTCCAGTGTTAGGGGCATATATATTTACAATTGTAATATTCTGTCATTGAATTATTCCTTTATTATTATATAATGTCCTTCATTGTCCATTTTTAGATTTTTTTTTTTTTGAGACAAAGTCTCCCTCTGTTGCCCAGCTAGAGTGCAATGGCATCATCATAGCTCACTGCAGCCTCCAACTCCTGGGCTCAAGTAATTCTCCTGCCTCAGCCTCCTGAGTAGCTGGAACTACAGGCACATGCCACTACATTTGGCTAATTTTTTATTTTTTAATTTTTTTTATATAGTTGGGGTATTGCCATGTTGCCCAGGCTGGTTTCAAACTCCTGGCACATACCCACTCCACTGGCCTGGGGAAATATCAGTTGCTTGGAGGCTTTAGGATCTCTCCTGCTTAGGGGAGGCTATGTAATGGGTTGGCTGGTTCAATAGCAGGTTCACCCTCAGTAGGACTGCCGGACTGTTCCTCCAGCTGGAAGTACGGTGGCAGGGGTTGATTTCCTGCTATGTAGGACCAGAGTCACAGCCAATCCTGGGCCCAGGCTCTGTGCAGCTATGGTTGGGGCATTAGGCACTCATCATGGCTTGGTGGAATGAAGATGGAGCCCAGTGCTGGAGAGATATAGTGGCTACTGGCCCCCAGAGAAGGGTGCACTCTATAGCAGCTCATAGGGTGTGGGTGAAGTGTGGGAAGTGCATACTTTGTGCTTCTAATCCAGGGTCATCCAGGGCAATGCAGCTGTGTGAATTCCTGGAAGCTCTCCAAACTGGGCTCTGGGCTTTTGAGGACTATGGGGTTCTCCTGTAGTAAGGACTGTAGGTGTTTGTGGTGGCAATGAAGGCTGGTGGTGATCTTCTGCTTACTTTTGCCCCACGACAGAGAGTCCCCTCTAACTATAGACAGATTAGATCCAGATTAGTCATGGGGCTGCAGAGTCTGGTGCCTCCATTTTTCCCTCTTGGACTTCCAATCACCATGGGAGTATTTCCAAACCCCCACTGTAACCTAGTGTTCTCCCTTTGACACTGCACTCAAATCTTAGCTGTTTATTTGTTGCCTTGGTTGTTTCTTGTGAAAGGGATGAGTGTCAGGCATCTCTAGTCAGCCATATTGCTGGCATCACTGCTAAAATTTTTGTATGGACATTCAGTTCATTGTCATTGCCAACCCTAATTTTTGTGATGTAATGTATTAGTGTGTATATTTCTTTTTTTTTTTTTTTTGAGACAGAGTCTCACTCTGTTGCCCGGGCTAGAGTGAGTGCTGTGGCATCAGCCTAGCTCACAGCAACCTCAAACTCCTGGGCTTAAGCAATCCTACTTCCTCAGCCTCCCGAGTAGCTGGGACTACAGACATGCGCCACCATGCCCGGCTAATTTTTTTTCTATATATATATTTTAGTTGGCCAGATAATTTTTCTATTTTTTTTAGTAGAGATGGGATCTTGCTCTTGCTCAGGCTGATCTCGAACTCCTAACCTTGAGCGATCCACCTGCCTCGGCCTCCCAGAGTGCTAGGATTACAGGCATGAGCCACCGCGCCTGGCCGAGTGTGTAATTTCTCATGAGTATCAATAATGGATAATTCTAATTTCTAATTCCAGTTTCTGTCTGTAGAGCCAAATCCCTCTCCCCCATTAGTAAAATTGATGAATTAATTATATTCTCTGGCTTTTATAAATATTCAAATAATTTGAAGTGGATATCCCAACATGGTACTTGTTGACCTTATAACAGATTTCTTCTGTGCCTGGGATTAATTGACAGGGTAAAGAAAAAACTATAATTAAATTTGTATGAACAATTGATCTATAAAACCATTTTTTTCTGTGAACTGTAGGTATTTTTCTGTGAAGGATAGACCAGTATTTATTAATTTAGCACACATATATTGAGCGTGTACACATATATGTGAATACAGATATATTGAGCAAGGCAACCTACCGGTTATGAGAATACAAAGATCAAAAGATAATCACTGTTCTCAAAGAGGTTAGTGGAGGGAAAGACAAACCCAATTATACGGAAGTGTGATAATTGCAGTGATAGATGCTCACAGAGTGGAATATATGGATAGAAAATGGGCATCTAACCAGTAATGTTGACTTAAGGAGAGTTTCCTAGAGGGGTACCCTAGCTATATTTTGATGAACTTGGAGTTGGCCAGCACATGAAGATACTTGCAAGGAGGCTAGAGAAATGCCTACATTTTTTTCTCTTAACCTGTCTGTATGAGAGCTACCAGCTTGATGGCTAGAGGATAAGATATATGTGATGACATGGAGGAAAGACCTATTACTTTTACAATGTTTTAGAGAAATGTCACAAGGTATATGTGTAAGGTTTATTTTTAGCATATGGAACATACAGCATAAAATAAGATCTACTTATATTCTTGTGATGCCAGGAGCTTCATTTCTTTAACTACAAAAAATGTTCACCAATGAACATGTGAAAATTAGTTCTACTGAATACCTATCACTTATGAAGAGCTTATTATTGGCAGATCCAAATTCTCCTGAGTTTTAGAAGTACTAGTATTTGGCATTAGAGTTCTCTTGCTTTCTTCCTTGTTTAAAACCTACTATTTTTAATTCTTGCAATATAAACTTGACATGTACTATTTCAGAAGTTGCATATTTCAAGATTCTTTGTGTTGCTCATTTTTCTTGCACATTATTATTAAGATAAATAATAATGATTGTACTAACAATTATTTTGGTTGTGTTAAGAACTTAGACTTAATAGTTTGCTGACTAGCATACCCTATAAATGAAGAATGTTTTGTTTTATCAGAAGGCTGAGCTTTAGCAAGATTTCAAAGGTGGAAACTTCTATAAGGTGACATTCCATTAAGCATATCTTTATATAAAATGAATTATATCCTGAGTCACTGCAGTTGTATAAACTTAAGATAACCCTTCTTTGGAAAATAAAAATCGACAAATTCATGCACTTTAAAGAGATATCTTGGGTCAAATGATCATTTACTTATCGGAATGGCTAATGAAATGTTACAATGATTTATGGAGTGCTGTAGTAAATTTTTGTAATGTAGTAATTTATCTTTCATAAGATAATGAACTGCCTGTCCAGGTCATTTACTGAGTAATAGTTACTTTAAGTGTTTTATCAGCAGCTTCATTTTTCTGTTTTTCTCCTCTTCCTCTCAGATTTTTATCATGATGAATTAGGGAGTAATATTTCATTTTAAATGACTTGTCTTTACTATAGATAGTTCCAGAATATAGCAGAATTGCTGTAATGTGAAACACAATTGTTAACCTGAAATGCCTATGTTGCATTGCTTCCTACTGTTATTATCAAGACCTGTAAAAATATTATAGCTTTGTTGTTATAAAAATATTTTTCAGAATAATGTATGTAATATATAATGGTTACAATGTTAAGCAGCATGTGTATTTTTATAATTAGAAACACTATTATTAAGGACCATCTCTGTTTCAGGCTTTCTTCTGGATGGTGGAAAATAACCATCTTTAGTTCAATAAACTTTCTT
Organism: Lemur catta; assembly: GCF_020740605.2. Taxonomy (NCBI): domain Eukaryota; kingdom Metazoa; phylum Chordata; class Mammalia; order Primates; family Lemuridae; genus Lemur; species Lemur catta. The sequence goes on along the minus strand of NC_059141.1, from coordinate 12,682,639 downwards.
TAGCAAAATTTATTAATTGCCTGCTATGTGTACAGTACTCTACTTAATGAAAATTCATAAGATATTTTAATTTTATTCAAGAAATATTTGTTGAGTGCTTACTATGTTAAGTTCATTGTATTTATAAACTTTAGAAATTTCTAAGTATATGGCTATCTTTTTAAGCTCTGTGGGAACATTTGTACAACATTATTAGAGTAAATACTAGATGTAAATATCTTATTTCTGTGTTGTAAAAGACTAAGATGGAGAAATAATTTTCTCTACCTTGGCAGTCCATAACATAAAAGAAAGAATGATATGCAGTTTTGAAATCATTTTGCATTGTAATATAATATTGGTAGCTTAGCATCTTAGAAAATAAATATATTATCACATACATTAAAATAGAGGTGTTTATAATCTAATAGAATTTTGTAAAGATATTAACTTAGATCAAGAACATATTACTGTTTTTTGATATCATCAGGTAACATTAAAGTTGAGTAATGATTAAAATAAGGTATATCAATATGGAATAGATTTTGATTTCAAGCTAATTTTGAAACATTAATGAGAACATTAAGAATAGTTATGTGGCATTTGTCAACCTCTGTTAGTTAAATTTTAGGCACAAGAGTCAGATTTTATTAGCTTTCTTGATCTCTTTGTTATTGAAATTATGACATTAATTTTTCTAAAATTGCATAGAAGTCCAAATGTAGCAGTAGAGGTATGAACTAGAAGAGAGGCAGTTGTTATTCTCTCAGTGCTTTTGCAAAGTCCTGTTGTGAAGTCTTCACTCAGACTCTATATACTGTTGGCTGACTTTGTTTTATATTTTCACACAGTGCAGACAATGGCAATTTATCTTTAAATTCTTAACCTGATAACTGATTAGACTGATAATAGTAACAGTAATAGTAGCACCAGGAGCAATAGCAATATGTTAAGTTTTTTAGTGATCTTGCCTCATAAGGTAGGTATTTATATCCTGATATTCAGAAGAGAAAACTGAGGTTCACAAAGGCTAAATACATACCCCTAATCATGTAGCTAAAGACTAAACCTATGTTTTAAAAATAGTGTTATAGTCTACATCATTCTCTAAAACATGCTATAATTGGTAATTATCCTTGATACCAAATGTCATTAGAAAGTTAGTTTTATGTATTTTCAAATATAACTTTTAACGATAATGAACTATTTGCTAAGGAATATGATATAAAATACTTTTACATCTAACTTTCTTTAAATGCCCCTTTTCTGCTTGTTTACAGAAAGTATCACCTTGGGTAGGCTTGCGCAAGATCAATATATCCTATTGGGGATGGGAAGACATGTCTCCTTTTACAAACACAACACTACAGTGGCTTCCTGGTGAACCAAATGATTCTGGGTTCTGTGCATATCTAGAAAAGGCTACAGTGGCAGGCTTAAAAGCTAATCCTTGTACATCTATGGCAAACGGGCTTATCTGCGAAAAACCAGTTGGTAAGTAGTCTAGAAAATTAGCATTTCTTTAAAAATATGTTTCCAACCCCTCTTCTCACTACCTCTTTCTAGGGTATAGCCTGATATTTATGTAAATTTTATTGTTATCCACATTTCCCACTTACTATTAGTGAACTCAGCATTAACTTGTGAAAATAACAAATTTTTGTTGTTTTACATAATCTTTATTTTAGTTGAAATAGTGAGATTATGAACATATGATTGTAGTTACAGTATAGCAACAATCTTTTCTTAATTCGCTACTAACTTTTACTTTTATCATAATAGTGTTTGAGAGAAAGATTTGTCTTTAAGATTAATGATTGAGGCTGATTTTAATCTTTTAGATCTATTATTTGTCATGTAAAAAGAAAGATTTCTGCAAAAATCTTTTGAAATGGATTTTTGTTAGGTGAGAAAGGAATATTGAATTCTTTTCTCCTTGAATCTTGTATTTTTTATTGTGGTAAAATATGTATAACTTAAAGTTTACCGTGTTAAGTGTGTAGTTCAGTGCCATAAAGTACATTCACACTGTTGTGCAACCATCACCACCATCTATCTCTAGAGCTTTCTAAATTTTGCAAAATAAAAACTGTATATATTAAACAATAACACCTCATTCCCTTTCCCCCAGTTCCTGGCAGCTATCGTTATACTTTCTATCTCTATGAATTTGACTATTGTTTGTACCTTACATAGTAGAATCATATGTAGAATCATAGTATATGTCGTTTTGTGACTGGCTTATTCCCTTAGTGTAATGTATTCAAGGTTTATTCATGTTGTAGTATGTGTCAAAATTTCCTTCCTCTTTAAGGCTAAATAATATTCCATTGTATGTTTATGTCATATTTTATCTATTTATCCATCAGTGGACACTTGGGTTGCTTCTGTCTTTTGGCTGCTATGAATGTGGATATACAAATACCTGTTCAAATTCATGCTTTCACTTATTTGGGTTATATAGCCAGAAGTGGAATTGCTAAGTCATATGGTAATTCTATGTTTAATTTTTTGAGAAATCACAATACTGTTTTCCTCAGAGGCTCTACCATTTTACATTTCTACCAGCCATGCGCAAAGATTCCAATTTCTCCACATCGTTTTCAACATTGATTGTCTTTTATTTTTAAATAATAGCCATCGTAATGGGTGTGATAAATATTGTATTTCCTATAAATATTTTATGATAAATTATATTGCTTGTTTATATCAGAGAAACGTTCACTCATAGGACTTTGATAAGATGTGGAAGATCTGTGGAAAAAATTGTGGCTGGTAAAGTAAACAATGCTAGTGTACATAGTATTCAGCTAATGGATAGACAAACCAGGTCACAGATTATATTACTATTAATAATTTTTAAAATCATACAACTTTATATACTTTGTAAAGAATTAAAATTTCAAGGGAATTTAAAATTTTCAAATTTAATAACTAACTTTTAAAATTGTAACATGTCATCTTTATTTTCATTTACCTCATCATGTTATAATGCCACACTTGGCTTAATTGAAACATTACCTAAACAGCAAAACAAACAAACTCATACACTTGTGTTAAAATGAAGTTAACAAATGAAATAATTATATTTGTTGATTTATTCCAGTTAGTCCAAATCAAAATGCAAGGCCATGCAAAAAGCCATGCTCTCTAAGGACATCGTGTTCCAACTGTACAAGCAACGGCATGGAGTGTATGTGGTGCAGCAGTACAAAACGATGTGTTGACTCTAATGCTTATATAATCTCTTTTCCATATGGACAGTGTCTAGAGTGGCAAACTGCCACCTGCTCTCGTAAGTATTTATCTAGAGTGACTTTTCATTTAACAGCAACATGCATCACTTTTCTTGTAATGGAAAAAGGAATTAAACATTTGAGGAAGTTTCTAAAAGTGAAAAACCATATCGCTATAGCCATTTTTAAAACCCATAAGTACTATTAGCCCCTGATTTATATTATATCATCATTTTGAATTCCACTAGGTATCTTGCCCTAAATATTAACAAATTGCCAAATTTGTGCTCTCCCTCCCTTCCCCAAACACTGAGTGTATGTGCAGACAGCAGGACACTTCATGATAGTGTTCACTTCAAGGATCACATATTGCTTTTCTGGGTCTCTTTAGTGTCTTTTAATGCAGTATAGTTCTCATGTCTTTTTCTTGCATGACTTTGATATTTTTAAAGAATCTGTACCAGTTGTTCTGCAAGTATCTCCATTTGGATTTACCTGTTGTTCTGCAAGTATCTCCATTTGGATTTACCTGTTTCCTCATGATTAGATTCAAGTAATCATTTTTGGCAAGAATATCTTATTGTTGATATGTCTGCTACAAATGTAGGATGCAGTCTTGGCATCACCTGGAAAGTCATGTCAGCAGGGTGGTACTGGACTTGCCATGGATTGCATTTCAGGAGAAAGAGCTTGCCGCTTGCTGGTCTCATGTTTTATAAGGGCTGTAGGATGAAGATGCACCTAAATCTTTGATATTGTGTACTGTGTGGTTGTGAGAGTGCCCTTGCTTACAAAGACAACTTGCTTCAGAATGTAGCTGCCCAGGGAATTGCGTAATGCTACTGATAGCAGTTGGTGGCTGTGTAGGAAGTTGAGACCATCGAAGTTCCTTCTGCTTGGGAGAAGGAGAAGGTACTGGTCTCAGCTAGCCTCTCGTGAACAGAGAATATGGCTTATCTTTCCACATTCCATTCTCTAACACTGAGACTTGTCAAAAATACACCTTTTCATCAGGGACCTGAATTAATTGGTCTGTTTACATTTGGAAAAAGAGAGTACAATGTTATTTACTCCTGCTGCTCCCACCACCTGCTTCTAAATTCATTCATTCATGTCTCACTCATTGGGGGCTATCTCTCTTGTGATTGATCCAGAATGTCTGTTTTTTTGGAATAACATGCTTTTCAGGGGCTCAAAAGTTACCATTTCACCACCACAGTTAGCTGTAGAATCATCTGAGATAAAGTTGGTGTCCAAGTTTATGTCTACCCAGGATTCCTTGATTTGAATAAAACAAAATATCCATTCACTTGTTTAAGTCTGAACAGAAACAGGTAAAATGAGATGTTTTGTTCTCCTTAAATGCCTCACTTCTCAACACCTGAGCATCTGGGAAGTTGAACAGTGACCAGAAGTCCTTAGTTTTTTTATTTTTACTTTTTCTCCCAATACTGTAACCTGCAACAGGCAGGTTTTGAAATGAGTAAATCTGATTTACATGTCGGTGTGTTTGTGCCAGGCCCCAAAGGAACTGCCATTACAATTCAGTCAAAGGAGACAAAATAGCAACCACTTAGAGTCCAGCATCTGTTGTCATGCATGTATTGTAAGTAAAAGTTTATTCATTTCTCCGAGAAAGAAAGAGAGAGAGTGAAAGGGAGAGAGAGAGAGTGAATGGCCACAGCATATGAAGGGAGGTCTTCAGGACTTTCTTATTAGACCATTGGCTTTCTTGCATTCCCTCTATCGAAGCAGCCCTTGGCAACATGACTGTGATGAAGTACAAATAAGTATTCCAGCAGCAATGTGTGTTATCTGCCCATCCACCCCTCCTTCCCTCCTTCTCTTTAGCTTTCTTGTTTTTCCTCTGAGAGGCAAGCTGTTCCAGTTAGCAATCAGTAACTTCATAATTCTGAGATCTCTTCTGGTGGTGAATCTATTGTTTTGAGGCCTATAAGTGTCCTGCTTGCTCCTGGGATCCAGTGGCCCTCAGACAATGTGGTCACCCAGTTGCTATTATTCCTTCTTGCTCAGATGAGTGGCCTTCCCATTTAGAGGTAACCAGTTTCTTAAGGCAATGTAGGTGGAGACTCACTGGCTTTTCCAGGCATTTCATCATTCCTAGGGAGGATGTCTCCCACCCCTAGGAATCCAGTCAAACACATATTTGGTCCATAGTGGGCACCACTGTTGTTTGAAGAGCTGAGACAATGTGGCTAGAAGTTCCACCTGTAGCTATTGTGTGTATTTGTTCCTCTAGGCTCTTGGCAACAAGTGGAGATGTATGCCTGGCATGGGCATGGCTGGATATATTATGGATTGAGATCCCGGTTGCTGTCCCTTTTTAGGGATAAGGAATGGGAGTGTACCTGACCAAGTGTGCTGCAATGGGTGGTTGCGGGCATAAGTGGTCTTGTTAGCACAGCAAACATTTTATAACTGTGAGCCAGCTGCCAAGGAGAATTGATTACCAGAGGTAGAGACTTGTGTGGAGTTGAGACAGTGCTCAGCCTCTCCTGCCTCAATAGTCATGTTTGTCTCTACACAAACAATGTTCAGTGAAAGAAGCCAGACACAAAAGGTTACATACTGTTTGGCTCCACTTAGATAAAGTTTGAAAATAGGCAAAACTACACTATATTGTTTAGGAATGCATATTTAGGTGGTAAAGCTATAGAGTTATGGCAGAAAGTTATTCTCATAAATATCAGATAGTGGATACTGATGGGAAGTTCAGGGGTACTGGTTAGGAAACAGTACTGGGGGGCAATGCTTCACTTCTCAGCTGTATATAAGTAAGAGTGTTTATTTACAATAATTTATTAATCTCATATTTTTCTTTGTGTAATTCTCTGTATGTGTGCTATACTTCACAATAAAAAGGCTAAAAAGTAGTGAAAAAGGAATTTCTGAAAGTCTCCAAGCCCTTATACTCTTAAGAATGTTCTAAAAATTATTTACAATTAAATCTAAGTTGTCATCTCTGCTCACAGATCTTTCTTATGTCTAATTGCTTCCTTCTCATTGTTTTTTTTCCCTCTTTTTAAATTGTGGTAAACTACACATAGCATAAATTTTACGATCTTAACCATTGGGGAATAATCTTTAGTGATTGTTTCCAAATAAATTTGTGGCTTGTAAACTTTTGAGTCTTTGAATGTCTAAAAGTTTATTTTTCATTTTCACTTGAATGAATGGCTGAGTGTGGAGTTCCAAATAATTTTTTCCTTGGAACTTCTTTACCCTGCATTGTTGTGGATGAGAATTCTAATGCCAATCTAATTTTCATTTCTTTGTGGGACATTTTTGTTTCCCTTACTTTGAGAGCTTTTTAGATTTTTCTCTTTATTGTTGACATTATAACATTTTACAATTCGTTTTAAATTCAGTTTTCAGTTATTGATACAGATTTCTAAAATGAAAAGTGTTTTAGATTTCTTCATTGCAGAACAGGATTCTCATTGGCTCTGAACAGTAGTTTGTTTCTCTACCTGCTAAAAATGTTCTTTAATGTCTTATAAAATATGCTCTCTTCTCTTTACTCTTTTTTTTAATCTTAAAATGATTGTTGGAATTTCTAGATATATGCAAACTAGTGCAACCTCTGTGGAAAACGATATGGAGATACCTTAAACAGATACAAGTAGATCTACCATTTGATCCAGCAATCCCATTACTGGGCACCTACCCAAAAGAACAAAAGACATTCTATAAAAAAGACATCTGCACTCGAATGTTTATGTCTCAGTATCTCTTAACTTCACTTGTACTTTCCTTGTTGTTGTTTGCTAATATTCAGATACTTTTCCTTTTTATGATCCTTTAATTTGGGCTTTTTATTTATTTGAAGTGAGTGTTTTGAGAACAGTGTAATTACACTATAAAAGTTGTAACTGAATTTGTTGAGAAGATAAATGAAACATAAATAGCTATTTAAACGCAGGTATGAATTGCATTTTTACCACTGAGAAATCAAGTAATGATAACTAAATACCACTGGTGGGTTTGTCGATGAGGCATGCATAGATCAGTTCTTCAGTTCTGCTTTTGTGTCTCTTGTTTTTGATCTTTGGCTTCTTTTGTTTTCTTGATTGTTGTAGAGGCTTTACGGTCTACTTCTATAATTTTCCCTTGGACAGATAGTCTACTTTGCAATTTTTTCTTTTCCATAGGTCTTTTCTTTTTCTGTTCTGTCTGTTGTCATACTTGCCTTTCCTGTGGCTATATATAGATCATTTGTGTTGATGATGTCCAACACTATTATAACAGTTATTGTAGTTCCACAGCTTTTTTATTATATACCCTGTGCATCATTGTGGGGAAGAAGAGCATAGTACATTGCCTCAAGAAGACCTTGTTATTTTTGGAACTAGTAGGTACCTGACAGTGATCCACTGTTTGTGAGACACAAACTCCTTCTCCATTATGTTTAGTTTTTTTCCATGTTTTTAACCAGCAAACATTTATTGAGTGGTGAAGAAATGCCAGGAAATAAAACAGGGACTAGGGGTGAAGATGACATTCTTGCTCAAATCTAAATGTTAAAAGTAGCTAAGTGTTAATCTTTCAAAGGTGTCAGCTTCTTGGCAAAGGTTTTGCCATGCTGTTTGCCTTTAAATTTATATCTTTTTTGGATTAATTATATGTAATAGATTTACATTGTCAGTTGCTACTATATGTCTAGTTATTCGTTTAACATTTGACAGTAGTCTTTAAAAACATCTTGTAGTTTTATTGATAACTAAAAGACATTTTGTAATTATCAAAAAACTTTGTATTAGAAAAGGCCTAAGTTTTATGTTGCCTTTTGAACATTGTATCAATGATCATTTGAGGTTTACTGACAAATAGAAATTAAGGGAAACTTTTCTTTGGAAATGAGAAACAAATATGGATTTTGCAATATTCTCCAGTATTTTCCGGTTATAATGTTATGATATCAATGTTTAAAATTCACAAATTGAAGAGAAGAAATATATTTTAAGACAATTTTGCCTAATGGTTTCCAAGAAAGCTTTGTTAATAACTGGCATTATTAATAATTGATATATTTTAAGTAGTTAGATATCCTATTTGTGAAAATGAATTCCAAGGGCATTATTTAAAGCAATAATAGAAGATTTAGTTCTTAATATAAAAAGGTTCAAATGAAAATGCAGTTGATATAATAAAAATGGAAAAATAAGAAACTTGAGAATATGGCATCTCACAAATCTGTATTTATTTCATTATTTTATAGGTTTATTTATATACTCAATGTAAACACTGTTCTTTTCTTGGCAATGAAGGAAGCCAATAATTTTGAAAATTTGATGACTGTTTCTTACAGATTGATTTTTTTAAATTCATACACATTTCAAAAACTATATTGAATGTTCTACAACTTGATCTTTCTAAAAGCCAAAAATAAATAAAATAAAATAAAAAGAATTATTATAATTACCTATAGTTTATACATAGTCTCTATACCATTCAGAACATTAGGAACGATAGTACAACCTATATAAGCTTTCCTGTAATACAGTTTTCTGTAAGAAAAAGAAGAAAAATTAGAATCTATCAGTTTTTGAGTCACTATTAATTACTAAAGAATGAATTGTCTGTTACTATTTCAGCAATGCATGTTGTTTTCTACTCTTGAGCAAAAGAAAAGCCACCATTACCTTATTTAATAGTGGCCCCATATAGTTTTGAAGACAATTAGAATAATCTAGTCAAAAATACTGTGGGTTAACTACAATCATAGATAGGTGAGAAATATTTCAAACCAAGAAAACTAAGGAGGGTTATGGTAATGTAGGACATATTCAGTTATCCAAGGATCTTTTAAATGAAGTGTTATTTACCACTGTGTACTGTTAAAAAATGTAAATTTCCAAAGGAAAACTAGTCCATGTCAATGAATTATTTATGCCATTTTTGTTTGCAGTATTCTAAGGAACATTTCTGGTTCTAGTAGTATGAAAACACTGAGTGGGAGCTAAGTTATTAACACTGCACAATGAAATTGAGTCTGCCAGAAATCTACCATTTTTTACCTTTGTTTTTTTTTAAATCATGTGACTAGAAGACGTCCTCTGTGGTGCCTTGCATGTCTGTATCTTCTATGAATAAACAATTCCCAAGACAGAGTGTGCTATTCTTAGCAAAACATCAGTAAAAGTAATTATGGAAAGTCTCAGCCCAATGTAGGATGATCTGATTGTGAATTAAAAATTTAAAACATCATAAAGCAATGGCTATGGATATGACGTCTGGCTGTAATATTATAATATCTGTTCATCCTTGGCTGACATCACAGTATTCATAGGCTTTGTTGAGTCTCATAGGTTACAGCTCAATCAAAAAAAAAAAGAAAAAAGGAAAGAAAAAAAGGTTGAGCTTCAGCAAGTGAGTCTTGGAGCAATATTTTAAAGCCCTGAAAATAGCTGCTAGTGTCTGCCTGAAGCAGAGTATCAGGTTTTCATGTTCCCACTCGGCTTGGCTCTTTGGATGAAATTGAGTTTACTCCTCATATAATAGCCAAATACCAGTATCTTGGGCCCTCGGGAAGTGCATTGTCCATGACAGGCAGTCCAAATGCAGCCCAGCATCTCAGAGAATGGGCAGGTATCACTTACACTGGATGTCCATGTGCAGAGCACAGAGTTTTTCATTGATGGCCCTCACTAGGCATAAAAAGAATGGCTAACATGGTTCTGCATCACAAACTATGATAAAGGTGGTTTGTAGGTCCCTGGATAAGCTCCCCAGAAGTACTGGCAAAATTCTCAGGAGTATTTAAGTACTAACTTCGTTTTTCTTCGTGTCATGGTTACCACATCTTTTTTCACTGCTAAGTCAATTCATTTATCTCCTGTTTATTCATAATGTATGTTTGATTTGCTTTAAGTAACTGCTGTCTCTTAGATGTTAATTGCAAAAATGTTTACATTAACTATAGATGACCTTTTACTGTTTTTTTTCATGATCATATTTATTTTTCCATTAGCCTACAATTCTGTTTGGGTATAAGATCATATAATGTATTTGTTGTTCCTTTATGCAGCTCAAAATTGTTCTGGACTGAGAACCTGTGGACAGTGTTTAGAACAGCCTGGATGTGGCTGGTGCAATGATCCTAGTAATACTGGAAGAGGACACTGTATTGAAGGATCTTCACGGGGACCAATGAAGCTTGTTGGAATGCACAACAATGAAATGGTTCTTGACACCAATCTTTGCCCCAAAGAAAAGAGCTATGAGTGGTCCTTTATCCAGTGTCCAGGTAATAAAAATGTGATGAAAACAATTTCAGTTTTTGCTTCAGTGAACCAAGAATGATTTTTACTTTATTATAATAAAGACTTAGAAAAGAAAAACAGTGAAAATGATACTCACATGTCAAAGATAAAAACTATTCTTCTCAAGACTGTATCCATTTCTGTTGTACAAGTGGTATTCTGTTTAGAATCATTAAATAGGGTAAGCACATTCATGAAATATAATGATTAGAGTTGGTTTCCTGTGTACTGTTAAGAGGAAAAAATTTTGGCTCCATACCAATTTTCTACCCTGTAGCAAAGACCATAATTTTTTATTATTCATAAAATTATAATATCTCAGAATTCTCAACTAATTCATAGTATCCAGTCAAACTTCATGCTAAGTATGGGGATGTTCTATATGACATCTACGATGGATTCATCTGGCTTCATTTTGAAGCTGCCATTGATATTCATTATCATTCAATTTTGAATATCATTTAATTTTTCAGGGATTTTCTTCATAGGAAGTTTGTACTTCTGAATAAAATCAACCTTCTTGAAAAATTAATTTATTCAAATGTTTTCTTTTAGTGCCTAGTATGTACCAAGGAGTGTTTTGGGTGCTAGAGACACATGATTAACAAATTAGACTAAAATTACTTCATTCATGGAGCTTATATTCTAATTGAAATTAATAAATTAGTTACACACATATGTGAGGTTAGATGGTGATAAGTGCTATTAAATAAATAAAGGAAGAAAGAGGGATATGACTGCTTGCTATTTAAAATATGTAACAATTAATAAACACCTGACATAGATGAGGAAATGAATCATGGAGATATCTGGTAAAGAGTGTTCTAGAAGAAGTAACAGCCTGACACAAGGATTTGGGTAAGATATTAATAGTTTATTTGAGAGGTGATTCTAGGAGGCATAAATGAGGGAATCAAAAGAGTTTCAAAGAGAAAAATCAATAATATGTGGATTATTAAGCTAGTTATCATACTGGGAAATTTGGATTCAGACTCACTTGGAACCTATGAAGAACCATGTAGAATGTTCCTTAGGGTTATCCCACTGAGGGACTAGGAGGATGGGGCATTTATCCACTAACTCTCATTTCCCATTGGTTGAGTGATGCCCTTGGGGGTGTGAATTTCCTTGTGCTTATGATCTGTACCAGCAAGTCTGATCAATAGTTTTCCCTGGCACCAGTGAAAACCCCAAGGCAGAAAAGTAGAGAGATACTGCAGAACATACTTTAGATGAGATGTTGACAATGTGCAGCATGGAAACCAGATGAACTGAGGTAATGTGGCACAGGTGCAACAATACCTGCTACTAAACTATCAAATATATGAAAATCAATAAAAAGGAACAAACTATTAATTCATGCAACAAGATGCCTGAATCTTAAATGCACTTTGCGTAGTGGAAGAGCCAGAACCGAAGGCTAAATGTTGTGTTATTTCATGCACAAGACAATCTGAAACAGACAAAACTATGAGGATGGAAAAAAATCAGTTATTTGCCAAAAACAGGGGTACAGATTGAGTTCAAGGTGGCATCACAATGGAATTTTTGGAGTATGCAACTGTCTGTATGGTACTGAGTTAGTTGATACATAACTATGCATTTGTCAAAATCTACACTATGTATTACAAAGAATGAACTTTACTGTTTTAAAAATTTAAAAACCAGTCAACCAGGATGTTGGGGGAATCCCAGGATGAAATGCAAAATGTAACAAATGAATCTAACTGTATTACAAATGCCATAATCTCACCTAAATAAATAAAGAAATAGATTAAAAGAAAAATAAAAAAAGAGGAACCTGACCTAAGTAGCTTTGGAAAACAGTGTTTTGACTGGAATCTCTAAGGCTAAAGAAAAAAAAAAAAACTTGTAAATAAGCAGCTTATTCTGGTTGGTAAAATTTTCTGGGTACATTTTCATAATTCTAACAATATTTTATATGTATACTAGATCTAAACAAATAAGTAAGTAAGTTGTATTTAATGGGAGCCATGTTTCCCATTGTCAGAGAAAGAAGTTACAAATAAACAAGGGGTGAAGGCTACAATGAACCTTGTGGGGCTGAGTAAGAATCTGAGATAATAGCATGAATTTATTTTTATTTTAATACAGTTAGCCCTCCCTTTCCAGGGTTCTGCATCTGCAGATTCAACCAAACACGGATTGAAAATACAGTATTCGAGGGATGTGAAACACATGGATATGGAGGGCCAACTCTTTTGTATCTGGAGGTTCTGCAGATACAAGGACTTCAGGACTTGAGTATCCTTAGATTCTGATATCCATGGGGGCTCCTGGAACCAATCCCCTGTGGATACAGAGGAATGACTGTATATATACACAGAAGTAAATACAGGTACATGTATACATGGGTTAATATACACACATATTGTATTTCCTAGCTCTGCCAAGGAGGCCTAGAAGCCATGGCATCCCAATAGCAATGAACACATCCGATGCACAGATAGATCTTGGTTTCTAAATACTATTCTCCAATGAAAGGAACTCAGTCTCTCTGAAGAAATGACGGACTTCTAGGAAGGCCAGGGAGGATATAAGATGAGTCTGAAGTGTTTTGTAGTGCCAGAAAATAAGAGGTGTTTAAAGAAAATAAAGAAGGAGAGAGAGAGAGAGAAGGATGAAGTGGTTCCAAAGAGACATAGAGCCAAAACTGAAAGTGCCCTCAATGAATCAAATCTAGGCAACAAAATAAATAATGATTGTATTGATTATAACCCAAAGAAGAAAGACACATCTGCTTCTATACTGATTAAATGATTAAGTAAATAATAAATGGGTGAGAATGTATGAATCTTCCTTATCGAAAAATTCCAAATAAGAAATGTAAAGGGAATATGGGGAAAAAAATCTTCATTAGAACAGTACAGTAATAATTGCTATAGTAATAATTCTTTTAAGAATGCTAAACTAGTGGGTGAATTTTTGAGGAGAAACAGGACATTTGCATAGCTTAAACGTATCTTCTTCAAAAACATTCATTACTGTAGTTGTTTTAACATATGTATGCAAACTCTTTTTTTTCATTTCTTTCCTGAGTTTAGTCAATTCTCTTTTCATTTCTTCCTTTTTTGTTTCCATTTCTAGTCTTAATATTTAAATTTCTGATTTAAGGTGGTTTTTTTAAGCACCCAAATGCTGATTTGATTATATTTAATTCTCTTTAGAAAGCTGTTTTGCAATCTTCTACTTCATGATTGTATTTTCCAGGGGAATTTTTATTAATTAAGGTGTGTTGAATCTGGTTATCTGTTTTCATTGATACATAATATTTGTACATATTTATGGGGTCCATGTGATATTTTGTTACATTAATAGAATGTGTAATGATCAAGTCAGGTATTTGGGTATCCATCACCTTTCGTATTTATGATTTCTATGTGTTGGGAACATTTCAAGTCCCCTCTTCTATCTATTTTGAAATATACAATACATTGTTGTTAACTAAAGTCACTCTACTCCGCTATCGAACATTAGATTAAGTCTTTAATCCATCTTGTGTTGGTGTCAGGCTGTGTATCCATCTTCAAGTTCCCAGTGGTTGCACAGATACTAGTGGGGGTGGACTGGAAGGGGTGCTCCACATGCACCTGGGTGGCATGTTCAGACGCTGCATGGGTGGTTCCTGGGTGGCCTTACCTCAGTCTCCTGGGTGATGCACAGAGGTGCAGACTCTAATAGGCAGGACTTTGTGACCCAAGGCAGTGAGTTCAGAGAGGGTCTCCTTAGGGTTTGCACAAATGTGTAGTGGCTCTGCTGCTGGGAGGGCAGGGTTGCTGTCAGTGAGAGTGGCCCCAGGTGGGCGAGCAGCTTTCGGGTTCTGGGGAGTGTGCACTTTGGCCCTTGCCAGCAAGCAGCAGCCCTAGGCAGGCAGCTCTCAGACTCTGGCTAGGTTGTGCTTCTGTTTCTAGTGGCAGCGGTGGCTGCAGTGGTGTGTTGGAAAAGCCAAACCTCAGGGTGAATGCTATAGCACAAAGGCCTTGCTGCTGGCGTGGGTGTGTTTTCTGTCCACAGCCCCAGTCAGGTAGCTCTCAGGCTTTAGGGAAAGCACACGCTTTGTCTTCTGAAGGTAGCCGTGGCTGCAGCAGTATGTGGGAAGAGTCTGTCCTCAGGACTAGAGAACAGAGACCATGCTGCTATTTGGGGCTGGGATGCTATCAGCAGCCCCAGGCAGCCAGCTCTCAGGATTTGGGGAGCACATGCTTTGGCGCTCAGCCACAGTAGTGGCCACAGCAGTATGTGGGAAGAGCCTGTCCTTAGGGTGTGTGCTACAGAACAGAAACCTTGCTGCTGGTGGAGGCATTGTTGCTATAAGAAGCCCTAGGCAGGCCGCTCTCAGGCTCTGAGGAGCACACACTTTGGGTTCCTTCTGTCCCAAAGGCAGCCTCCTCCTGTCCTGCACTGCAGTACTCTGTGTGGCCTGCAGTGCTACAGACCCTTTTACACCGTTGGGTCCAGCCACTGTTGTGCTGCCGCAGCTCTCTGGGAGTTTGTGGGAGGATATCAGTGGGGGCTCCTGAGATGTGGAGATGCTAGAGTGTTGTGCCTAAGGGCAGGATGCAGTCTGGTGGAGGTTGGGCTCTGAAAATGGTGTTGTCCTAGGGCAGCTTACACGTACTCTGGAAGTGTGTGTCTGACCTGGTGTGAGCTCCCTCTCTGGAGCAATGCCTTGATGGGGTCTCTAGGCAGGTGTCTATGCTGGGCCCACATGGGTTGAGGGGCTCTCCGGTGGCTAGGATTGCTGGAGTCCTTGGTGGGAATGTGCACTGCTCTAGATTTCTCACTTACCCTGCCTCACTCTGGGGACCCTCTCCAGGCTCCCAGCTGATCCTGGCCAAGCCGACTGCCTCACTTCCCTCTCCTTTTTCACCTTAGGTGTTTCCTGTCACTTTGCTGAATTCCAGTATTCTTTTTTTATATGTTCTATTCCAGGAGTGATTATTTGTAATTTTAATTCTTCTTGGGGCTTTTTTTTTTTTTTTACTATATGGATAATGTAAATTTCAAATGAATACATCTACCCAGCTGCAGACTTTAAGTTCTCACCAGTGACTTTTTTCTTTCATATACATACCCCAGTTGACTTAAAGTTATTTTCTGCTTTTTGTGGGTCTTGTGATGTGTTTTAGTATCTTTTCACAGATGGGGGCTAAAGTTGAGACTTCACTTTGTGAACATGGTTACGTTTGTTTCCCTTCCTTGAGGATGCCCGCAATCATAACTTCTTGCCCTGCTGGATTTTGGAACCGATGCCATCTAGCTTTTGACTGTCCCATGTGTAGAGAAATTTTGTCACTAACTCAACCTTAGCTTTACCTTTCTTGTTTTGAATCTTTGCTTCATTTCTAGCATCTAATAGAATCCTTTTCTTTTAAAGTTGGCTATGTATTGAAAAATGTTTTTGGACAATATTTGCCTTGAATTTCTGTGTATGTATGTTTTAAATTTATTAAAAATATCAAGAAGATATTTTAAATGTTGCACATCTGTTAGGGAGCACGTATTTTTCAAAAGTATGTACTTTATTTGCATGTCAGATGCTGAATTTGTCATTATGCTTTATTTTGATTTTTTCTGTTTGTGTATTCATAAATGAAGAGACATTTGGACTGGATTTAAAATTTAGATAAAATAGAATGGATGGCTTCTCTTTAGTTTTATTCGTATCCACAGCAATGGTGATGTTTAGAACCTTTCAGGTAACAATGTGTCTTGGAAGAACTATTACATGCAAGCTTACATTACTTATTGATCCAACAGTTTGATGGTAATAGGGAATAAAACGTAATCATAGGATTACTAGTGTATCTTTTTCTTGTCTGCATTTGCTACAGTCATTATGCCTGGGTCACCCTTTCTGTAACATGCTTTCTCCTTTGCCATTGCTGCCATACTATGGCAGTGACTGGCAATGACCAGTCTTTTATTTTGTTGGATATTTTCCCTGCAGTTAAGTCTAAATTACACCAGCTTTCTATGTATCCACTACATTGGTCTTCCTTGCATCATTCTTTCTAGTTGCTGTGTGGAGGTGTATCAGTGATGTACTTGACTGCCCCATGGCCAAACCTTATTGTTAGAATTTTTCTAATTTAGGATGGGAGGGTTCAGTGGTGTTTTGTCAGGGGTCATCTTTTAATTTCAAGAGGTATTGTAGGTTACTACTTTCTAGTTTTGTTTATGTAGCTGTCACCACATCTAAATGCCTATTGTTGCTGTCAAATTTCCTTATTACTTCAGTGTTAATCTGTAAAGAAGATGTTAGACACAAGCACTAAATTTAACTATGTCATTCAGATAGTAAAGCATTTTTTTCTGATGATTCTTCCATGTGGCCAGAAATTTCATAAATTACTTATAGTAACCCATTTCTTATTTTAAATCTTTAGGTAATTCTTTATAGTAGTGGGCACAGAATACATTTTATTTTTACCTGAGTGAATTCATTAGTGGTGTCACATAGTAAATTTTCTGCGACACTGTAACTTAACATTTTAAGCATAATGTTAAAAATTAAGGGTCTTATTATAAAAGTTAATTATTGTTTCTTATTATAAAAGTAATATGAATTTATTTTAGAATATTGATGATGTAGAAAAATCTTATTAGACTAAGATACCCATCATTAACTTTTCCATGCAGATATTAATACATTTAATGTAAAATTATAATCATTCTTATCTTAAATTGATACGTAATTGTACATTTTTATGAGGTAATGTGATGTGTTGGTACACATATACATTGTGTAATGACCAAATTGTGGTAATTAACATAACCATCACCTTAATCATTTATCATTTCTTTGTGGTGAAAACATTCAAAATCCTCTCTTCTAGTTATTTGAAATATACAATGCATTCTTTATTAGCTGTACTCATCATACTATGCAAAAGAGTAGCAGAACTTATTCCTTCTATCTAACTGTAACATTGACTGATCTCTACCTATTTCCCCCTCTTCCTATTCTCCTCAGGTTTTGGTAACCTCTATTCTACTCTCAACTTCTATGAAATCAATTATTTTAGATTCCACATATGAGTGAGATCATGTAGTATGTCTTTCTGTGCCTGGATTATTTCACTTAACATAATATCTTCTAGGCTCATCCATGTTGTCCAGATTACAAGATTTTTTTTTTTATTATGGCTGAATAGCATTCCATTGTGTATATACACCATGTCTTCTTTTCCAATTATCCACTGATAAGCAAAATTTAGGTTGATTCCATATCTTGATTATTGTGAATACTGCCACAGTAAATATTATAGATTTTTTGAGAAACCTCCATACTGTTTTTCTCAATGGATGCACTAATTTACATTTTAAACAACAGGGTATAAGTATTCCCCTTTCTTCACATCTATACCAGGATTTGTTATTTTCTATCTTTTTGATAATTGCCTTTCTAACTGGGATGAAGTGCTATCTCATTGTGGTTTTGACTTGCGTTTTTCTGATGGTTAGTGATGCTGGGAATTTTTTCGTATAACTTTTGGCCATTTGTAGCTCATCCGTGGAGAAATGTCTATTCAGGACTTTTTCCCTTTTAAAAATCAGAGTTTTTTTTTTTTGCTATTGAGTTGTTTGAGTTCCTTATAATTTCTGGATATTAATCCCTTGTTGGATGTACAATTTGCAAATATTTTCTTTCATTCTGTAGATTGTCTCTTCATTCCATCAATTGTTTAATTTGCTGTGTATAAACTTTTTAGTTTGATGTAGTTCCATTTGTTTAATTTTGCCTTTGTTACTTGCGCTTTTTGGGTCTTGTCTGAAAAATCTTTGCTTGTGTAGCATTTCCCTTATGTACTCTTCTATTAGTTTTGTAGTTTGAGTCTTACATTTAAACCTTTAATTTATTCAGTTGATTTTTGTACATGGTGAGATATAGGCATCTAGTTGTATTATTTTACTTGTGGTATCCAGTTTCCCCAGCACCATTTATTGAAGAGACTGTCCTTTCCCCATTGTGTGTTCTTGACACTGTTGTTGAAAATAGTAGGCTGTAAATAAATGGATTTATTTCTGGGATTTCTATTGTCTTCCATTGGTCTGTGTGTTTGTTTTCATATCAATACCATATTGTTTTGGTTACAATAGCTTTGTTGTATATTTTGAAATCAGGTAGTGTGATAACCCCAGCTTTGTTCTTTTACTCAAGATTGCTTTGGCTATTTGGGGTCTTTTATGGTTCTCTATGAATTTTAGGATTGTTTTTCTAGGGTTCTCTATGAATTTTAGGATGTTTTTTCTATTCCTGTGAAGAATATAATTGGAATTTTGATAGAGATTGCATTTTTACTCCATAGATTGCTTTGGGTAGTACAGACATTGTAACAATATTAATTCTTTTAATCCAGGGACATGAGATACCTTTTCATCTATTTGTGTCCTTTTCAAATTCTTTCATCTATGTTTTATTGTTTTCATTGTAGCGATTTAAATAATACTTCCCCTATTTTTGTCCCTAGCTGGCCTCAGGTGGTTCACTACAATTGTACTTGCAGTGCTCCCTTTGGGCTGATACAAAAGCAAGTCTCCTGTGGAGGGAGGGACCCAGGATAGTAGGAAAGTTAAATGTCTTCCTCCAGCTTACTTTTTCCACTGTAGAAACCATGAGTCCAGGGGTACTTTCTGCATGAGGTAATATAATGGCTTTGGGGGAGGGGTATAACAGTGATGGGAAACCAGTCCCTTTGTCTTCTAACTACAGTTTTTCTTGTCCAGTGGGGCTTCACAACCTCGCTTGTGTGTTCTAGTTTCCTTAGCTCTTGTGAAGGCAATGTTTTTGTGTGAGTGGTTGCTCAAATTGATGTTTCTGCAGGGATATGATTACTGGAGAGACCTACTCCACTGTCTTGTTCCGCTTCTTTGAATCTAAAATTGTGATCATTATAAATAAATTATATTGTATTCTTATTTCACTTTATTATGAACAATTTTCCCTTGTTATTAAATTTTCTCCTAATTGTTTCATAATATAATGTAGAGTTTTAAAGCTATATATAATTTTTTTCAATTTCATAAAGAGGATGATTAGGAATATTTAACATTTTTCCATGATGAGTTCATGTTACTTCTATACTATTTTATGACAGAGTTATGCCTCTAAAATTTTCTGTAAAATATAGATATTTGGTTTTACTCTTTTTATGTCTTCACTCTTTGATGTTAATGCATGTTGATGACTCTATACTAGCCTCTTGGGAAATCTCTCTCCCTTTCAAATTTTATGTATACAATAGATACTTTTGCATGGAATTTAATATGTACTTCTTATTTTTATTCAGACTTTTTTATAATGTATTTGTTTCTGCCATTGATTAGCTGTGTGACTTTGGGTAGTTGCTTAACCCAGATTTCCTAATCTTAGAAATAGTACTAAACATAATAACTTCCATATAGTATTGCTTTGATGATTAAATGATATAATTCATGCGTGCCATTTGGTACACCATGGTGTAGTGTTTAATGTTTAAAAACTGATGCAATAATGCACTGACCAATAAGAATAGATACAGGCCACAAACAACTGGCATCAGCTGAACATTGGCTTTCCTGGATTAAGTGAGACAGAGCTCAGTTAAATGCTAATTGCTATCTTAGTTGTAATTATGATGAAATGTGAAGGCAAAAATGATGATGATGTTTGGGCAAGCAGTTAGCAAACTAAGTCGATGTTATGCCCCAAACAAGCACTAAGAACATTAGCTTTCATATATGAAGTTTATATATAATCTGAAATTTTTGGATTTTGCTGTAATATTAACATTAAAACAAAGTAAAAGTCTCACTTACAGAGACATAGAAAAGATCTCATGATTTAAATATGAATCTTTGAAACTTTTCTTGCCTAAAGAAGATACATGTTTATGCAAATTAATTTAAAAGTGATACTTTTGTTATTTTTACTTCTAATTTATTTTCTTGAAGTAAGGATATATTTCCACACAATTTTGTATATTTATTGATTCTTTTACTATGTATAACCATAATTAAGATGCATTTCAGCATGGCTTATTAAAGCTATATTATTCAGTCCTGTATTTGTATAATTTGTAACTTAATAGAAATACCATTCACATGAATTTTTAAAGGAATATGTTAAAAAGTATTCCCTCTTTAGCTATAACTTTTATGGTTGACTTTCTCTCTAACTTCTGCATTTTATAGAGGATAAGGTAAATATTAACAATAATTTATTGTAAATATTGTCTTACATTAATATTTTGAGCCACATGTTATTCATTCAAAAAACTTGGGAAATGCCATTTGGACTTTGCTATGATCCAAATTTTTAAAATAAATTCTTTGTTTCAATAGCTATTATACCTGATAAATTTCTATATTAGATATTTGTAATACTGTTTACTGTTTTCTTTAGCTTGCCAGTGTAATGGACATAGCACTTGCATCAATAATAATGTGTGTGAACAGTGTAAAAATCTCACCACAGGAAAGCAATGTCAAGACTGCATGCCAGGTTATTATGGAGATCCAACCAATGGAGGACAGTGTACAGGTAAATATTTTTTAAAATTTCAGTGTATTTTTTACTAAGGAAAATTAAATTGAGGAAGAGGTAACTCATTTGGAGAATATATATTATTAGATAACATTTTTTATTCAGTTTTAACATTTTTAGAAAACAATAGCTATTTGTTAGGAACTGTGAATATAAAATTTCTGTTATATGTTTGCTTTAAAAATATTACTTTTTCTTATTTTAAATGAATTCATATTTATTAATATTATAGGAGACTTATGAAATGCAAATAAATAAAAGGAAAAATTATCTATAATTTCACTATTTAAAATAATAACTGCTGATAGTTTGTTTATTAAATAGTAAGTTATTGTTTTGACTTTAGAAATAAAAATAATTAAAGGTTAATGGTATGTGTCTTGCATCAGGTAAGATTTTTTTTTTTTTGGACAGGGTGGTAGTACAGCATAATATGTAAGAGAATAAGTTTGGAATTCATTCTGGGCTGAAATCCCAACTCTGTCACTCTTCAAATGTATGACCTTGACTAATTAACCTCTCAGTGGTTCATTTTCCTTGTATGTAAAAGAGAGATGTTCATACTTCCTTGGATTGTTGTAAAGATGAAATGAGATAATATTTAATATAGGCCTTAGGAATGTTACTGAATAAAACTAGGTCTGTCCTTGGGCAACAGAAAGCCAAACACTGAAGCACCGCTTTTAGTAGAGTGAAAAGTTTATTGCAAGGCTGCCAAGCAAGGAGACAGGAGTTGGGCTCAACTCTCCCCAAGCTCTGTCTGGGGCATGTTTTATAGGCAGAGGGTAATGAGATGTGATCTGATTGGGTGTTGCAATGAGGCAATGTTGGAGATGTGATCTGACTGGATCCTGCCATGGGTGATTCCAGAGCTCCATCTGACTGGATCATAGATCATGTCATGTGGTGTCCGTTTTTTAATTTGGTCCCCATTCCTTGGTCCAAGGACTTTGATTCTGCTTGTGGTTTCCTGCTTAGTCTACCTGGGCATTTTTAGGTTATGTAACTTGCGATCTAGGGGTTTATGGCAACTGAAAAACAACTTTTATTCCACAAAGTTGAAACAGATTGGGCTGGTTCTGTGACTAAAAGAAGTGAAGCACATAATCACCACTTTTTTTTTGTTCACTAAACTCTGTTTTTCTATCTTCCTTCTGTTCTGTTGCTTTTTTCTCCTACTTTTTAAAGAATACTTGGCCTTTCTTTTAAATTTCTTTTTAAAATGGAATTTTTTAGTGATCCTTCTTTAATCTCTAGATTGGACCTGTCCTTTAAATTTTGTATCTACTTTCTCTAAGTAGAGATTACCTATATATCACCCAGAGAAAAACCTCAGTTTTTGGCTTGAAAAGGTGAGGAATCTTTAAAGAGGGAATGTATCCTGGCCCTGTTCCACATAAATTTTTTAACAGTAGCTGCATATTAGAACCATCTGGAGAGATTTAAAAAATATAGATGTCTGAACCATCCCCCAAAACAATTAAATCAGCACCTGGGTTGTGGTTGTAGGATGAATCTTGGACAATGATTTTTTTTTTTTTTAAGTTTCCCAAGTGAGTCTAATAGACACTGAGGGTTGAGACACATGGAGAATGATGAACTGAATACAACATTTAAGTCAACAAAATTTCTCAGGCAATACAGTTGTCCCTTGATATCTGTGGCAATTAGTTCCAGGACCCTCCATGGATACCAAAATCTGCAGATGCTCAAGTCCCTTATATAAAATGGTATAATATTCACATATAACCTATGCATATCCTCCTGTATACATCTTTAGGTTGTCTTTTCTCTTTTTTGATAGTATTCTTTATAAAACAAAAGTTTCAGTTTTGATGAAATCTAATTTATCTATTTTTTTGTTTCTTATACTTTTGGTGTTTTATCTAAGAATCCATTGACAAATACAGTATCACAGTGATTATTTTAGTTTTTTGTCAACACAAGCAAAAGGAACACTTAAATGATTCTCTATTAGCTACAAAATGTTTTAAATTAGTACAGTAGGTTTTATCATTCTGACAGGCAGAGTACTTTTAGAAATATATTCCTTTTGGGGGATGAGACTTCTCTGCTATTATTAAGACTAGTTTAGTTATTCTGTAGTACTTTTTGTTACTGACATCATACATCTGGCAAGCTGAGGCACAAGGCAATGGAAAATTAAATATAATGAAAGATGCATGCCTATCTTCACTGTTGCACGTTCTCTAGTAGTTTATTAAATTTTATTTTATTTAGTTATTGATTTTTTATCCTTTTTTTCATTTCAGCATATTATGGGGGTATAAAAGTTTAGGTTATGTATATTGCCCTTGCCTCCACCCCCTGGAATCAGAGCTTCAAGTGTGTCCATCCCCTAGGCAATGCACATTGCACTCATTATGTATGTATACACCCATCCCCTCTCCCCCGACATCTGCCCTACACCTGATTAATGTCATTCCTAAATGTGCTCTTAAGTGATGATCAGTGAAACCAATTTGATGGTGAGTACATGTGTGTGGTGCTTATTTTTCCATTCTTGGGATACTTTACTTAGTAGAATGGGTTCCAGTTCTATCCAGGAACATACAAGAGGTGCTGTATCACCATTGTTTCTTAGAGCTGAGTAGTACTCCATGGTATACATATACCACATTTTATTAATCCACTCATGTATTGATGGGCACTTGGGTTGTTTCCACATCTTTGCACTTGTGAATTGTGCTGCTATAAACATTCGAGTGCAGATGTCCTTTTTATAGAATGTCTTTTGTTCTTTTGGGTAGATGCCCAATAATGGAATTGCTGGATCAAATGGTAGGTCTACTTGTATCTGTTTAAGGTATCTCCATATTGCTTTCCACAGAGGTAGCACTAGTTTGCAGTCCCACCAGCAGTGTATGAGTGTTCCTGTCTCTCCGCATCCACGCCAACATTTATTGTTTTGGGACTTTTTGGTAAAGGCCATTCTCACTGGAGATAAGTGATATCTCATTGTGGTTTTGATTTGCATTTCCCTGATGATTAGAGATGTTGAGCATTTTTTCATATGTTTGTTGGCCATTCTTCTGTCTTCTTTTGAAAAGTTTCTATTCATGTCCTTTGCCCACTTTTTGATAGGGTTGTTTGATTTTTTCTTGCTGATTTTCCTGAGTTCTAAATAGATTCTAGTTATCAGCCCTTTATCGGATGTGTAGCATGCGAAAATATTTTCCCCTTCTGTAGGTTGTCTGTTTGCTCTCATGACAATTCCTTTGGCTGTGCAGAAGCTTTTTAATTTAATCAGGTCCCATTTATTTATTTTGTTGTTGCTGTGACTGCTTAAATTTTTTAAGACATGCTTTGTGTCCTAGGATATGGTCAATCTTAGAGAATGTCCCATGAGCTGATGAGAAGAATGTATATTCGGTGGATTTTGGATAGAATGTCCTGTAAATGTCAGTCAGGCCCATTTGTTCTAGCGTTCTGTTTAAGTCCATTGTTTATTTATTTATTTTCTGTTTGGAGGATCTGTCCTATGCTATCAGCAGGCTGTTGAAGTCTCCGGCTATTATGGTGTTGCTGTTTAACATTTGGTTTAGATCAAGTAGGGTTTGCTTTATGAATCTGGGTGCACCTAATTTGGGTGCATATATATTAAGTATAGTTATGTCTTCGTGTTGAACTGTACCCTTCACCAGTATATAGAGACCATCTTTGTCTTTCATTACTTTTGTTGATTTAAAAACTAAGTTATCTGAAATTAAAACCACCACACCAGCCTTCTTTTGGCTTCTGTTTACTTGAAATATTGATTTCCACCCCTTTAATTTCAGTCTAAATACATCCTTGCAGATTAGATGAGTTTCCTGGAGACAGGAGATACTTGGTTTATATTTTTTCATCTATTGGGCCAGCCTATGTCTCTTGAATGGGGAGTTCAAGCCATTCATATTTATTGAGAGAACTGATAGGTGGGGCAGATTTCTGTTCATCCTGTTGGGTAGAACTTCATTGCTATGTTTTCTCTCTTGAGCCATTGTGGTATCTGGCCTTTGATCTTTAGCTTTTAAGTAGTTTTACATTTGTGAGTGTTTATATTTTAATTAGAAGGCTTTAAATATACTACAGATTTATATTTTATTTTAAAAATTCAACCTACTAAAGCCAATCTAAGACTGTTGCCAATTAATATTATATTATAGCTAATCTATTATAATTAACTATTAAAATGTTTTATCATTAAAATTACTTTATTTCTCATTAATGACCGGGAAGATTCTATAATTAAAACTTTCCTCTGGAACTAATATATATATATAATATATAATATTACATGTGATATTATATACAATATTAAATAATGTTATATTTATGTATATGTAATCTTTGTAGGTATGGAAAAATATTAAAGTGTTAAGAGCTTGCGCTTTGGAATCATGCAACTTGGATCCATATACTGGCAATGCCACTGTTACCTTGGGTAAATGATTTAACTTTTTAGTGTCTCAGTTTTCCCGAGACACTAATTAAATATAGCTAATTTAATTTATAGTGTTATATTGAGTCTTAAATGTGGTACTTTATATATGAAATAATATGTGTTTCTAGGAAATGTTAACTTCTCATTGCTAGTTATTGGGTGCAGAATTCTGCCCTCTTCTGTTTCCACCGTGACAGGGCAGCACAGAGTTCCAATGCAATGTCCCATACCCACTTTGCACTCCCCCCCTCCCCAATCACAGAGATTCTCTCTCCAGGCTGCATTGCCTGGGGTTGGGGAAGCTGTGACATAGGCAATGTAAGACTGTCTTTCCTACCTTCTTCAATGCCTCTTTCCTTGTTATTATGCTGAAAGCAGGTACTTTGATCACTTTCCTGATATTTTGGTTCTCACGAAGGTGCATTCTTGCATGGATAGTTGTTTAGTTTTGTGCTCCTGCAAGGGGAAGATTGCTGGAGGGTTCTATTTAATCATGTTGCTCCATTTCCCTCAAGCCAATTCTCCCTGGGAAGACTTTATAGAGGAGTTAATTCAGTAGGCCTTGAGAATTGAGAACCATTTACAAGCTTCAATTTTATGTTATTGTTATTAGTCGCATGTTTTCCATTATAATTTACTCTAAATATAAAACAACTAAGCTATAATGTTATTAATAATAATTTTTTAATATCTTTTCATATACATATTTGTTTTATTCAACTATTTGTTAAAAAAAAGATGTAAGAAAAATACTTCTCCAAGTCATGAAATATATAGACATTTAAATTCCAATCTTGTATGGTTTAGAGTTTTCTTCATCTAGGTTTTCCTCTTTTGGGTAACATTTTTTACTAGATATTTAATGAGTTTTATTATTATTATGTATAATTTTTTTACTTTAATCTCACATTCACAATTTGGTTTAGCAATGTCTGCTTTTATATTTATTAATTTATGTATTTTAGTTCATTTTTGTTTTTTATAGGTTCTTGAATAGTATGCTTATCTGATTTTCTTAATTTCTCTGTCTATGTTTTACTTTTAATAGTGATAAACTCTTTCTCAGTTTATGGGGAAAGAGTTTTTTCAACAGAGTGACAGTTCTATTGTTACCTTTTTTTTTTCTTATTAGCAAAACTTATGAGTCTTTTACTGAAATACTATTAATATCTGCCTATAGCAGACTTTTACAGAAGTATTACTTTAATAAACACACTAGGATATGGCACAAATATTCTCTGAAACTTGAAGGTAGCAATAAGGAAGATGAATTAACTTTCTTTTCTCTACTAGGATGAAGAATTTTTTAATTCTAAACCCTTCTCACACATTGCAAGTTGTTCATAGAAGCATAAAATTTATTACCAAATGAACTTGAACATTTCTTGAAATAAATGTAGGAAGTTTAATTCTCTCAAACTAGGAGCATTGCCCTGAATAATTAAAACTGCAGATAAACGAAACTTGCTTGATATGGGAATTTTGGTTCTGTTTATTGTTTTGATACAACAGTGTTAAAAGTTTGTATTCTCTTAGTATACTTTACATTTTGTGTTGCAGAGTAGAGCCAACGTGATATTTTAAATATTCCAAAGAGAGGCCAATAGATGAATAATTATATGATTATATATAGATAATTACTATGTGATATAACCACGAAGTTAAACTTTGATTAAAGAATCTTCAGAATAACAGTTTTATATAAAGTCAGTCATATTAAGTAAACCAAGAAAGTTTTTTTAAAATCATACAAAACAGAGCTTTGTTTTCAACTGCATGATTAAAAAGATCTTCATTGTATGGTTTCTATAATGTTTTTAGCTAATTTGTTTTCTCACTAATTTTGTAACTCTTTGTTTTCCTTGGTAGAAGTGTTTCTCTAACTTCAGATTCTTAATAACTAGGTTTTTTTTTTTTAAATCTATCTTTTGAAGCTCTTTTCATTCCTTTTATTTCTGTAAAAGGAATTTCAAGGATGAGAAAATTGAGATATAAAAACTATTTGAGTTATAAAAACTATTTGAGTTATAAAAATTGAGATATAAAAACTACAATATTGTCAGGTATTTTAGAACGACTTCATTATGGGTTATTAGAAGATGCACTTTACTACTTTTTTCCATTGGATGCCTTTTAAAAGAAGTGTTTGTGGGCTGATTCCCACAAAACGGCTAGAGACAAGGTCACTGAACTTTTTAGGTGTGGGAGCTTTGCCGTGGCTTACTTTAATAAATTTATCAAAACTACTCTCATCCTTAAGACCTCTCTTCCTAATTTTTATTAGCACAAGTTTTGTTTTCCACATTTAAGTT
The DNA here is from genome assembly GCF_020740605.2 of Lemur catta. Lineage (NCBI taxonomy): Eukaryota > Metazoa > Chordata > Mammalia > Primates > Lemuridae > Lemur > Lemur catta. The sequence goes on along the minus strand of NC_059141.1, from coordinate 12,654,833 downwards.
TGACTAAACTTCTACTTAAACTTTTGGCATTTGAATAGTGGCTTTTAGACCCTTAGATCTGATGTTATGGAATATTTCCACCGCTGGTTTACAAGTTTTTGACAATAAAGTGTGCCACTTGCATGCTTTCTTTTCATGAACAAGTTTACAAGTATATCGCTTATGGAATTTTGAAAACAATTCTGTAGTTTTAGATCTATGAGCAGAATACTTATTTATTTGGGACCAGATATAAATCATTATTTTGTGTAAAGTTTCAATATTTCTCCTTAATTTCATTTGATGGAATGCTTAGTCTCCTTATCATGTATTGCTTGAGGTTTTATGTTACAAGGATAGGGTACAACTTAGTTCTTTAAAAAGTGGAGTAAGTTATTATGATATAACTTAACAACAAAAATGAGACTCATACTAACCTGAAAAAGTTGTAGAAATCTGGCTTGAAATGACAGGCCGCAGGTGAAAGAAAGATAAATTTAAAGTGGGGCATACTTCTCCTCAAAGTCTAATACATATAAAACATTTATTTAGTATATTACAGAAGAGGTTAACCTAAGAAACTTTAAGCATGAATTTGGTTTTATTTTGATATTTATAGATTTTTAAAAAGCAGAACCAAGCTAAATTTTGACACACCCTTTTACATTACTCAAATAGTGCACAAAAACTAATTAGTAATGGTGGAGAAGTTAATTATATATTAGAAATGCCTGGAGCAGATATAGGGAAGCATCAGCAGAATATTCTCTGTACATATTTCATAAGCATATGACAATACTGCTTAATATGTTATTTAAGAGAAATGCCTTTTTTCTCAAAGGTCCATTTTTATATACCATAGGACATGGATGCAAATATTTACTTTTTTCTTTGTCACATATAATTTTATCTCTACCTTTTATCATGATTTGTCTTTATAGGCCAATCTATTGATTTTATAATAATCATAATCTATATTTTTAGGCTTTAAAGGAAGTACATACACATTTAATTGTATATTTAGTGAACAGTATAGCCTATTGTATTAGGCAATTTGTATTTTCAACTTCCTGTTGAACATTTCTGTAGAAGGTCTACTACTATTCAAATTAATTAGTTACAAAACCAAATTTAGGTATATTATTATTTAAAAATATTCCCTATCCACCCTTATCTTAGATAATGGTACTGCCACCCTTTTAGACTCAATTTCAACGGTACCTTTGACTCCTTCTTTTTCCTCAGCCTCTATATTCTGTCCCAAGCTGATTTTGGCTCTGCACTGTCTATGAAATCTATTCCTTTTTTTGGAGTTCATTGCCCTTTTCAGTTTAGGCCTCCTTGATCCCTTTCTCTTCTGTTGTTGGATGTTACAGATTACCTGACATGGTATAGGTTCTCATTAAATATTTGCTGAATTAATACATGAATGCCCTTACTCTCTATATAATCTCTCCGTTTGTAATCCTTATTTCTACTTCTTTTATAGGAAGAAAAATACAAAGACATATTAATAATTTTCTTCCTAAAACAATTCAAGTGATTTCATTCCCGTTTCTAAAATATTTACTGCATGCAAATTGTCTACAAAATAAATTAAAAACTCCTTAACAAGACTTTCAAGGCCTTTTATGCTCTCACCCCACTTTTCTAGCTTCATATTTTACCATACATTTCATATTCTACCATATCTTTACTTTTTCTCTTTTTTTGTATTTCATATTTTAGTTGATAACATTAACATATCCCTTGTCAGCCAAGGAATATAAATAGTAGCTAAACATTTATATTAAATATATATTAAATATAAAATATGTTTATTTAAATATTTATATTTGCTAATATTTATAGGTAATTTATGCTAGGCACATTGCTAAGAGCTTTGTCTAAATGTTTTTCATTTAATCCTAAGCATTTAATAAAGTTTGTACTGTTATAATATGTATTTTACAGATGAATAAACCAAGGACATAGGCCTACATTTTCTTTATCCACTTGTGAATTGATGGGCACTCAGGTTGGTTCCACCTCTTTGCAGTTGTGAATTGTGCTGCAATACATTCAAGTGCAGGTGTCTTTTTGATAAAATGACTTCTTTTCCTGTGGGTAGATACCCACCAGTGGGACTGCTGGATCAAATGGTAGGTCTACATTTATTTCTTTGAGGACTCTCCATACTGTTTTCCACAGAGGCTGTACTAATTTGCAGTCCCACCAACAGTGTATAAGTGTTCCTTTCTCTCTGCATCTATGCTAGGATGTAATTTTTTGGCTTTTTAATAATGGCCATTCTGATAGGGGTAAGGTGGTATCTCATTGTAGTTTTAATTTGCATTTCCCGGATGATTAGTGATGTTGATTATTTGTTTCATATGTTTGTAGGCCATTTGTCTGTCTTCTTTTAAAAAACTTCTGTTGATGTCTTTTGCCCACTTTTTAATGGGGTTGTTTGTTTGTTTTTCTTGTTGATTTGTTTGAATTCTTTATATAAGTTCTTTGTCAGATGTATAGTTTGCTAATATTTCTCCCATTCTGTAGGTTGTCTATTCATTATGTTGATTATTTCCTTTGCTGTGCAAAAGCTTTTTAGTTTAATTAAGTCCCATTTATTTATTTTTATTACTTCTGTATTTGCCTTTGGGGTCTTAGTTATAAATTTTTTGCCTTAGCCAATGTCTGGAAGAGTTTTCCCCACATTTTCTTCTAGAAATGTTATGGTTTCATGTCCATTTAAGTTTAAAGTAATTATTGATTGGTAAGGGCTTACTCTTGTATTTTATTAATTGTCTACTGACTGTTTTATAGTTCTTTTGTTTCTTTTCTTCAATAACTATTTTCCCTTGTGATTTCTTATATTTTTGTAGTGCTATGCTTTGATTTCTTTCTCTTTATCTTTTATGCATCTACTAGAGGTTTTCATTTCATGGTTACCATTGAGCTTACATAAAATATCTTATAATATTCTAATTTGAGCTGAAAACACCTTGAGTTCAACTGCATACAAAAACTGTACACTTTTTATACCTTCCAGCTTTTATGCTATTTATGTCATACTTGCATCTTTTTATATTGTGTATTTTTAAACAAATTATTATAGATATGGTTTTTAATAATTTTGCTTTTTAACTTTATACTTGAGTTAAAATTTATTTACACACTACTGTTACTGCATTATAGTATTCTAAATGTGATTATGTATATACTTTAACCAGTGAGTATTATATTTTCATATTTTTTATGATGTTACTTTATCTTCCTTTCATTTCAACTTGAAGAACTGCCGTTATTATTCCTGTAAATCAAGTCTGCTGGTGATGAACTCTCTTAGCTTTTGTTTGTCTTGAAATATCTTTATCTCTACTTCATTTCTGAAGGACACCTTTGATGGTATAGAATTCTTGGTGAAATTTTTTTCCTTTTACCACTTTGAATATACCGTTCCTCTTTTTCCTGTCTTGTAAGGTTTCTGTTGGGATTTCCACAGATACCCTAATGGAGATTCCCTTATATATAATGATTCTCTTTTTTCTTGTTCTTTTGAAGATTCTGTCTTTGACTTTTTATGATTTGATTATAATGTGTCTCAGAGTATTCTTTTTTGGATTGATCTTGCTTGATATCCGTTGGGCTTCATGCATACAGATGTCTATAACCCTCCCAAGATTTGGGAAACTTTCAGCCAGTATTTCTGCAAGTAAGCTTTTTTACCCTTTCACTGTCAATTCTCCTTCTGGTGATCCTATAATTCACATATTATATGTTTGATGGTATCTCATAGGTCCCTTATGCTTTCTTCTTCTTTTTAAAATTTTTTTTTTCTTTTTTGTCCTTCTAACTGGCTAATTTCAAATGATCTATCTTTGAGTTCTTTAATTTTTTCTTCTGCATGATCGAGTCTGGTGTTGAAGCTCTCTCTTGTCTTTTCCAGCACTGTCATTGTATTCTTCAGCTCCTGGAGTCTGTCTTGTTCTTTTTTATGGTTTCTACTTCTTTTTTAAGCTTCTAATTTTCATCATGCATTGTTTTCCTAATTTTATTTAGTTGTCTATCATTGTTTTCTTGAATCTCATTCAGTATCTTTAATATAATTATTTTGAATTCTTTTTCAGGCAATTTGTATATCTTCATTTTGGGGGATTGGTTACTGGAGCTTTATTAGTTTCCCTTGCTGGTGTCACATTTTTTTGATTCTTTCTTATCTGTGTATCTGTGCACTGCTATCTGTGCATTTGAGGAGCAAACACCTCTTCCAACCATTACAGAGTGTTTTTAGCAGTCTGTACATCTGTATAAGCCATTCTCCTGTTGGGCTCCTGGAGTAATGGGATTGTCTCTGGGATCATGTTTGAATAGGGTTGCAGGTGGATTATGGGGCTGCTGCTGTGTTCACAGTGAGGTCTGTGGTTGGTGGCCCTATTACCAGGGGATCTAGCAAATTTGGATTCTCTCTGGTCCCTGGGTGGACTGGACTCTCTGTAAGGCCTTGGTTTATAGGGATGGTGCTGGGATGAGGGTTTGCTTTAGGGTTCACAAACATTATGTCCTTTACCATGTGTGTGGTCTAATGTGGCTTCCTCTGGGTTCCTGTGAGGGCTCCTTCTGGATCGCTGGGTGGGTCCTTGGGCAAACAATACTGCCCCAGTATGTGTCTGAGAGGGGCTGTAACTGACTCACAGGGCTGCTTTAGGGTCTAACCCTGAGATCAAAGTCTTTATATCTTTCTCTGGGGTTGCAGACATACATGTCTACTGGCAGGTTCTTAAGTGGGCAGACTTGCTCTCAGATTGCAGTTGAGAGGGGATGGAGCTGATTTATAGGGCTGTTTCAAGATCCACAGTGGAACCAATGCCAGCAAATCAGCCTGCAGGGGGCAGTAACAGACATGCCTATCTCCAGGTCCCTAGGAGGGCAGAACTACTCTGACTACAGCTGAGAATCTAGGGCTGAGATCCAGGGCCATTTCCGGATTCATTGTGGGACAAAGGTTGGGAAGCTTGTCCCAGGGACTCAAATGGGCTTGTTTTCCAGAAGGTTCATGGCTGGGAAGAACTGTTTTACAATGGTAGCTAAGAAGGGCTGGGACTAAGATCTAGGGCCTTCTCAGGATCTGCTGTGGGACAGAGTCTGGCAAGCTAACAAAGTGAGTCTCCCAGCAATTCCCTTTGTGGGCAGGATTGCTCCTAGACCACAGTAGAGAGAGACTTGAGCTGAGATTCAGGGCCTATATGGGATCTGCTATGGAACAAGACCAACAAGCCTGTCACAGTGGCAAATATAGGCAAGTTGCCCAGCATTTCAGAAGCACAGAATTTTAAATCATGTGGCTATTTGGACTTTTGTCTTTGTTAGAATTCTTATTATATTTGAAAACTAATCTATAACATATCTATTAAATTTCATTAAGTGTAATTATGCTGCATGAGTACAAAGGAAATTAAATTTACATGATCTCCTAACCCCCAGAAATTATTGTTATATGTATATGACAGGCAGCAATGATGTTGCAATGAAAGGATATAGGAACATAAACTGATTTTGAAATGAGTACTGCCAATGACTATGTTTTGGTTTCATGTTTCTAAAGTGTATTCTTTATAAATAACTTGTTTGAATAACCTTTGTAGTATCTTTTTTTAAACCTTATTGTTTAGTGTTGCTCATAAGTTGATATTGCAACTTTATATTAAAGGGGGCAGAAATATCATGTGACCACATTATGTTCCTCTAGTGTATATCTAGGCTTTAAAATCATCATCATATAAAATTTCCCAAACAAAAGGCCACTGTATAATGCTTTCGTAAATGCTTATTCAGCATAAAAAGATAGCCTTAAATGCTGACAACAGAATAATTTCAACACTGACATGAAGTATAAATTTTAAACAATTGAATTTAAAATGCATTTGTGCTATTTTACCCTGAAGTACAGTGCCATAAGGGAATTCTGTCAAAATGAGCTCACACAAAAGATATTTTAACACAATTTTTTTTTTGTCTAAGAAATCATTAAAGTTACTATACAATGATAATTCTTTTATGAAACTCTGTAAGCATAAATATTATCCAGTTTTTCCATACAGGAAAAATAAAAGGTTTATTTAAGTTTTTAAATATTAATATGCATCATTTTTAGTGAAGTTCTGAATGCAAGACATTATTACTATGAAACTGTGCAGATTAATATTAAAAGATGTCATGATGTACTGATTCATTATTTATAAAGTTACATATTACCAGTATATCACTGTGTGCCTTTATTGCTTGATGATAGTTTCCTTTATTGCTTGCAGTTCTGCACCTTGTCTTTCATTTCTGTAATTCTCACATTTTGTGTTGTTAATTCTACAAACCTAATGGAAAATATTCAGATTTACTTAAATACTCTTTATGAAGAAAATTCCACACCTTTATGCAGAAATTTCTTCTAGTAAAAAAAAAAAGGTTCTTAGAAATCTCCCTTGTTCTGAAACTTATTTTATGTGCCCAAGTGGTGATGTATGTATTTATTTATAGTAATCATCTATTTTTTTCAAAGGTGATAATTGTAAGGAATTAGCAAGAAGCTTAGTGTTCTATAATATTTTATATTATAGTCAACACTGATGATTTTTCAAACATCTTTATTAAAATATAATTCATATATCATAAAAATGTATCATTTTAAAGTATACAATTCAAAGGATTTTAGTGTCTTCACAGAATCATGTAGTCATAATTATAATCTCATTTTAAAACATTTTCATCACCCCCTTCCAATAAATCCATACTCATGAGAAGTCACTCCCCTTACTCGTTTCTCCCTCCCCTGCCCTTGAAAGCTCTGGGCAATAGATAATTTACTTTCTGTTTCTATAGATTTTATTATTTTGGAAATTCCATGAAAGTAAAATCATACAATATGTGATCGTTTGTGGCTAACTTTTATCATGTATAATAATATTTTGAAGGTTCATTCATGTCTTTTTTAATTTCAGCATATTACGGGGGTATAAATATTTAGGTTGCATATATTGCCTTTCACCGCCTGAGTGAGAGAAGATTATTGTTGAAGATTTCTGTGTACATATTCATACAAGGTATTGGGTGTACAGTTTTCTTTCTTTTTTTTTTTGAGACAGAGTCTCGCTCTGTTGCCTGGGCTAGAGTGAGTGCCGTGGCATCAGCCTAGCTCACAGCAACCTCAAACTCCTGGGCTTAAGCAATCCTACTGCCTCAGCCTCCCGAGTAGCTGGGACTACAGGCATGTGCCACCATGCCCGGCTAATCTTTTCTATATATATTTTTAGTTGGCCAGATAATTTCTTTCTATTTTTAGTAGAGACGAGGTCTCGCTCTTGCTCAGGCTGATCTCGAACTCCTGAGCTCCAGTGATCCACCCACCTCGGCCTCCCAGAGTGCTAGGATTACAGGCGGGATGTACAGTTTTCTTTCCTTGTGATGTCTTTGGTTTTGGTATCAGGATAATACTGGTTTTATAGAATGAATTTTGTAGTTTTCCCTTTTTTGGGGGAAACGAATTTGTGAAGATCTGCTATTACCTTTCTTTAAAAGCTTGATAACATTTACCAGTGATGCCATCTGGGCCCGGTTTTTTCTTGGTGGAGAGTTTTGAAATTGCTAATTTAATCTCTTTAATTGTTATGACTTTATTACATTTTTCTACTTTTTTCTTGGGTCTGTTTTAGTTGTTTATGTCTTTCTAGGAATTTCTCCATTTCACCTATCTTATTTGTTGATGTTCAGTTGTTCATAGTATTTCCTTATTATTTTTTTTTATTTCTGTAAAGTTGGTAGTGATGTCAATGAAAACTTTTAGGTTGTGCTATTGGCATAGGATTGATACCTTTTCAAATCAAGGATCACTTAAATAAAGAAAGGTACAGAATTCAGCATTGAATATATCACACTTGGTGCTACTTCTAAGAATATATCAATATTCAGAGATATATTTTAAATTAGATATGAGGAACCTGTTACCCAAATTTCTTATAGAAATTACGCTACTTCACAAATTAAGATAATAAATATTTGTTGACAAAATAAGTGAATTAAAGACAGCTGGAAGTATGTCCAAATACTGTAATATTCAGTCACCTTACCCAAACATAGATTCAGAAAAAATCCAATTTATTTATTTTGTGTAAGTTTTACTTTTGTTTGATGCCCTTTTAGTTATTGCATTTGACCTGAGTTTATATCAATTGAGAGTGGAGGAAAATATCAAAAAGTAGCATAATTTAAAATATACTATTTCACACTTATAAAAAGTCACAATCTAATAGTACAGGTGTTAAAATTAAAATTATTTAATTAGTGTTGTCTCTATTTCATATTTGAAAAAGCATGACTTTTATTATCAAAGGACTAAAAGATACACATCTATGGAAATAAATGAAAGATAAACGTATTAACTTTTCCCGCGTCTCTGACAAAAAACATCATGTAGTCATAACTATATTTCTTGATTTTCATAAAATTAAAGTTATGTACAGTGAATGTATGTAGTTTAAATGTGAAGTTAGATGACTTTTGACAAATTTTCTATGCCCAAGAAATCACCACCATGATCAAGATAAACATTTTCATTACTGGAAAAGTTTCATTTAGGGAGTATGATCTTCACTGTGGGCTTGTCATATATGGTCTTTATATGTTGAGGTACATTCCTTCTATATCTAATTTCTTGAGAGGTTTTTTTTTTTATCATGAAAGGACTTTGAATTTTGTCAGATGCTTTTTCTGCATCTACTGAGATGACTATATGGTTTTTGCCCTTCATTCTTTTAATATGGTATATCACATTTGTTGATTTGTGTAGGATGAATCATCTTTGATCCCTGGGATGAATTCTACTTGTTCACAGTGAATAATCCTTTTAATGTTCTATTGAATTTTGTTTGCTAATATTTTGTTGAGGGTTTTGGATCTATTTTCATAAGGGATATTTGCCTGTAATTTTCTTTTGTTATAGTGTCTTTCTCTGGCTTTGGTAACAGGGTAATGTTGGTCTCATAAAATGAGTTTGGAAGTATTCCCTCTTCTTCAATTTTTTTTTGAAGAGTTTGAGAAGGAATGATAGTAGTTCTTTTTAAAATGTTTGGTAGAATTCTGCCATGAAGCCATCTGGTTCTGGGATTTTATATTGTTGGGAGGTTTTTGAATACAGATTCAATCTTCTTATTTGTTATTGGTTTGTTTAGATTTTCTATTTCTTCTTGATTCAGTCTTGGTAAGTTGTATGTTTCTAGGAATTTATATATTCTTTCTAGGTTATCCAACTTGTACACATATAATTGTTCATTGTTGTCTCTTATCATCCTTTGTATTTCTGTTGGATTAGTCTTTCATTTCTGATTTTATTCATTGATCTTTTCTATTGTCTTTCTGGTCTCTATTTTATTTATTTACACTCTGACTCTTACTATTTTTTTTTCTTTATAGGTAAAGACTTACTTCTGTCATTTTGTTAATTTTTTTCTGTGTTTTAGTTTGATCTTTCTGTGGAGAGAAGAAAATTACCTGTGAGGGACAGTTGTCATCTGTGGTTGAGGTCCACTGTGAGAGAGATGCACAACTGCTGATCCATTCTCACATGGGTGTCTTTTGGGGTTTTTCTGAAGCTTGGCCTATCCAGGTGCAATTCTCTTGATAACAGTGACACATATTTCTTTTCCTATACTGGCAACTGTTTCTTCTGCTTTTCTCGTTGGAGTCCCCTGATGCTTCCACACAGTCCTCTTGGTCAGATTTTTAGCAGTTCCAGGTCAGCTAGAGGAAACATGTATTATTTTCTTTGACTTTAGTGTAAATGCTAATAGTTTCGAAAAGTGGCCCTTTGTATTTGTCCTGCCACCTCAGTTAAATAGCCACAGCTATTCACAGCTGAATATTTGTGTCACATCTAATATGCCACCTAGATTTTAGGGAACTTACCTCAAACTCTTCAAAAAGCTCATGTGACATCTCATTAGGTTTGAGTAAGAGGACAGGCTATAAGAAATAACGGTGATACGACATCTCTTTGGTTCTCCTGGAGAGAGTTGGAACCCATTATATTAAGTGATGTATCCAAAGAATGGAAAAACAAGCATCACATGTACTCACCAGAAAATTGGTTTCCCTGATCATCACCTAAATGCACATTGGGGAAGGGTACCAGTTGGATATCAGACTGAGACGGGGGGTGGGGGGAGGTGATGGGTGTATGCCTACATGACAAGTGCGTTGCGCACCGTCTGGGGAATGGTCATGCTTGAGGGTGCAGACTCGGGGAGGTGGGGGGTGGGGGGAGGGGATGGAGGTATGACTACATGGTGAGTGCCAGGCGCACTGTCTGGTGAATGGACACGCTTGAGGCTCTGACTTGGGGGGATGGGCGGGACATGGACAATGTATATAACCTGAACTTATGTACCCCCATGATGAGCTGGAATAAAAAAAATAAAAAAAAAAGAGGACAGGCAGAAATTCCCTTGGGAAGTAGAAGACTGGATTAATAACACTGAAACATTTTTTTTTTCTGATAATCCTCACCAAATCTTCTCAGCTTTCACTCTTTTTGATTCTTTTATTGACTCTATCTGGTTCAAAGATTTCTTTGAAAATGTTCATATTGGTCTTGTACTTCATTTTGGTATATAAAATCTATTTAATTTTGGAGAGTCAATAAAAATAGCAATATGATTATCTGGTTACATTTGTTTGCATTTGTTACTTCATTAGCATACATACTAGAATTACTATTGATATTTTAAGAGAAAATGAAAATAAAAAAGTTGACCATTGGAGAATTTTGACTCATTAGCTTGATTTTATGTGTATTTGAATCAGGAAAAGATCATATTATTTCATTTTTGTTAATAGAATGGTTTAACTAGCTGTTTGTGTGAAAGAACACCAATAGTTCTCACTAAAGTTTTTTGAAAGGGTTAGTGACACAATCAGCCTTGTCTTTTTAGAATATGTAACTTGATTAGAGAATGAATTATAACCTAGAAATACTGAAAGTAAAAAGATATCTGATCTGTAATTGTATCAGTGTCAGTAAGAGAAAATGGACTTCAAGATACCCGCAAAAACTTTATAGAATTTCACAAAATTTCAAATAAGTGAATTTATTTCCCTTCACTTAAAACTAAGCTTTTGGATGGCATGAGGAAATAAGAGGACATGAGCATAAGGTAATAATAATAATACCTTCCCTGAAATGTGATGTGTGTGTTTGTGATGCAGAATATTCAAGAGCATTTGGGTTTTGACTTACAGCTTGTACATGCAGTGGCCATGCAAATATTTGTCATCTGCACACAGGAAAATGTTTCTGTACAACTAAAGGAATAAAAGGTGATCAATGCCAATTGTAAGTAAAAATGATTTTTTAGAAATTTTATGAGTTGAATTTATGCTGTAGAATTAATTTTTATAGGTTTTGCTTTTTAAGTTTAGTGTTTTGCTAGTTAAGCATCCAATTTTACTCGTATCTTTTGAATTCTCTTCAAGAATTAAAGCTTTTAAAATGACAATTTTGTGGAAGCTTTAAAACACAGCCTGCAGAACATATTTTTCTTTTGTATTGCTGAAAAAGGGAAGCATTCTTATTTTTTTCTGGAAAGCACATCTTAATCTTATGTATCAAATCTGCATTGTTATCTTTACAATTTTCCTCTATATCATACCAAGTCTAGTGTCTCTATGCCCTTATTTCTTTTCAGTCTTTTATTATTAATTCTGATAACTGTAGTCCTTTAATCTTTTCAGCTGACTCCTTGTATTAATCTTCCTCTTTTTTCTGTTCTTTCAGTGTATGGAAACCTGCTATTGTTACTCTGCTCTCAGCCTTTTATGAGTGATTTTTGTCTTTTTATCATTTAGTTCTTAAAATTTATTTCCCTTCAAAAAATTAACTTTAAAAAGTAGTGTTTCTGGCTATTTAAATTTTTTTCCTTTTTCCTGTCCATGTACATCATATTATTAAAATCAAATTTGGTTGTTTTGATTATTATGTGCAAATACATGTTTACATTAGGTATATACATACTATATTTGGTATAAATCATAAATTCCAGCTATAATAATTACAGAATTATAGGAAAGATTTAATAAACAATTCTTCAAAACTATAACTACATAAAAATTTATATCTAAACAAGTCTGTTAAGCATAGAAAATGATCCTTTTATTTATTTTTATTTAAAACAAATATATTATTTGCTGTAGAATTATCCTAAACATTTCTGGTTATATTATCGTGTCTTTAGTCACCTAAGCAGTATAAGTTTTCAAGTTCAGAGAAGATGAGCACAACCAGTTTTCATTCCTTCCCCATATTCTCTGAAGTTAAAAATGAGTTCAAAGCATAAGCTTTTAGGAAAATTCCTATTAAGAAAAGCCATTTTGGTCTTAAAACCAATGTAATTAAATCAGAGTTTTATGCTCTAAGATAGAAGAATGCCTCTAATATTTGCAACACTTAAAGCTTGGTTGTCATAAGTAGGGCCAACTTCATGGGTGTGTAGCCCATGAATCTGCACAGGTTCCCATACTTAGAAGGGCATCATGCTTGGTTTTATGCTTTGCTGTGGCCATCTTTCAATTTCTTAATAATTTTTAACAGGAAATTTATGTCTTCATTTTGTACTACCCTTTCCCACTCCCTCAAATTATATAGCAGTTCCTGGTCATAAGCAACATTGTTTCTCTTGATTAACATATATGTTGGTTGGATAAAAGTATGCATCAATAAATATGTTTTCTATGGACCATAGTGCCATTATTACAGGAAAAAATAAAATATGGGATTCTATTATGATCATAAACATTGAGAATTTTTATTTTAGGTTTGCATAAATGATATAACCATATAACCATCTTTAATAATTATTTCTTATGTAATGCAGTATTTCAATAACAAGTTTTTGTTTATAGACAAGAGAAAGCAGTATTTTAATTTATTGAAATCATGAGTTCATAAACTTAAGTAATAACAGAGTTATAAGAGTTGGTGTATATTTGCAATATTAGAAAATAAATTATATAGTTTAGAATGATGAAAGTACATTTTACCATCATTCTTATTTATGTCTTTTTTATAAAAAGGGCAAAATGGAATAGTAATTTGTAAAGAGTATTTTGTAGATAGTATTTGTAGGTAGAATTCCAATCATATATAGGCTTTCTACAATTAATTATTTTGAAGACTCATTTTGGAAATTTAATTATATAGTTTTTAAGATGTGTTAATGTCGAGTATAAATACATTTTTTGCCTGAAGAAAAACGTGAGGCTTTTGAATTACATTGTTTAATATTAAATCAGTTTTTATGTTTCTACAGATGTGACTCTGAAAATCGCTATGTTGGTAATCCACTTAGAGGAACATGTTATTGTAAGTATTTGTATATTTTTCATTTTAAATAATTGGTTTATATTATTAGGTTCTTGTAATAAAAGTCATCTTGAATAACCAAAATTGTCATTACTATATTACAATTTCTATTTCTTAAATATTATAATGCAACTCCATATATATTGCTAAGAAAAGCAATGTCTTTTTGCTATATTCTTTTAATTGTATTTGGTATAATTTTTTCTACTCTGGAAATAAAATAGCAATAGATTTTATTCTGAACATGGAACAAAATATAGAAGTTAAGTAACCTCATGTGATTTTAATGTGATCTTTGTCATTATGATTAATTTTTAAACAAATAGAATTTTGTCATAGATTTTTTACAGGGGGAAATTTTGGCCATTATTAAAAAGCTGCACTGATTTTGTACTAACAGATACTTTCATTGGGTAATGATCATATGGTAGGTATATGTCTAGCTTTTTAAGAAACAGCCACTCTATTTCCCAAATGGTTATAACATTTTACAGTCCCACCAGCAGTGTATGGGACTTTCAGGTCTTCCACATTTTCAACCTTTTGTACAGTTAGTTAATCTTTTAAACTTTAGCCATGCTAAAAGGTGTGTAATGGTATCCAATTTTCATTTTAATTTGCATTTTCCTAATGACTAATGATGTTAAGCATCTTTTCATGTAATTGTGTACCATATGTATATTTTTTGGTTAAGTATCTGTTTAAATTGATTGCTTACTGTTTTATTGGATTGTTTATTTTTATATTAATGAGTTTTCAGGATATTTTATTCTATGTACAAGTCCTTTTATCAGATAAATAACTTGAAAATATTTTTCCTAGTTTGTGGCTGGTCTTTTTATCCTATTAACACTATTTTTTGAAGAGCAGTTTTTAATTTAGATAAAGTGCAACTTGTTAATTTGTTCTCTTAAGAAACCTTAGCCTAACAGAAGGTCACAAAGATTTTCCCCTATGTGTTTTTGAAGAATTTTATATTTTTTTGGTTTTCCATTTAAGTATACAATTCATTTTGAGTTCATATTTTTATATATATAGTAAGTGATAGATTGAAATTCTTTTTTTTTTCCATCTATGTATTTAAATGTTCAAGCAAAATTTGTTTAAGGACTATCTAACCAATGAATTTCTTATGCACCTTTGTGGAAAATCAGTTGCCTGTATATCTGTGGGTCTATTTCTGGACTTTCTGCTCTATTCCATTAATCTATTTGCTTATTTTTATGCCAATGTAACAATTTATAATTAATGTAATTTTATAAGTCTTAAAATCAGATAATATTTGTCCTCCAAGTTTGTTCTTCCTTTTCAAACTTAGTTTGGCTATTCCATTTCTTTCTCATTTAAACATGAATTTTAGAATCTGTCACTTTTTATAAAACATATGCTAGGATTTGTATTGGAATTTTGTTGAATTTATAGATAAATTTGGGGAGAACTGACATCTTAAGTATAATGAATCTTTTGACCCATAAACATAGCATATCTTTTAAATTTTTTTGTTAATTATTCTATATGTCAGTAATATCTTATAGTTCTAGCTGTAAAGGTTATTCACATTTTTGTCAGATTTATCCCTACCTATTTTATATTTTTTATGCTATTGTTAATGGTAGTTTATAGATATTTCATTTTTGACTGCTTCTCATATATATGATAATTGATTTTTATATTGATTTTGTGTCCTGTTGCTTTGCTAAATTCATATTTTTGTCCTAGTATCTTTTTTTGTAAATTGTTTCAGAATTTATACATAGATAATAAAGTTTTCTGCAAATAATGGCAGTTAGATTTTTTTGCTTTCCTATCTGGATGCCTTTTCTTTCTTTTTCTTGCATGGTTTCAATGGCTAGCATCTCCAATACTATGTTGAAAAGATGTGGTGAGCCTACAAATGTTTATTCTTTCATCCTGATCTTAGAGGGAAAGCATTCAGTATTTCATCATTAAGTATGATGACAGGTTTTTCCTAGTTTCCTATTTCACTGAGAATTTTTATTAGGAATAGGTGTTTGTTTATTTCTAATGCTTTTTCTGCATCAATTTATATAATCAAAAGGAGTTTTGATTTTACTTTGTTAATTTGGTGATTTTAGTTTTTAGATTTAATGAATGGTATAGCATTATATGAATATACTACTTTTTTTTTTGGTCCATTTACAAGTTGATGGACACTGAGATTGTTTCTAGGTTTTGGCTGTTAATAAAAATGCTACTTTGAACATTCATATGGTCTTTGTATAGTCATATGTTTTTATTTTCCCTGTATAGATTCTTAAGAGTGTAATTGGTGACCTACTTCATAAGCTTATGTTTATTTTTTTAAGAAGCTGCCAAATGGTTTTCCAACATGTTTATACCATTTCTTCATTCATACTAGCGATTTATGATTGTTTCAGTTCCTCCACATCCTTATCACACTTGGTATTATCTTTCTGCTTGATTATAGACATTCTAGTTTGTGTGGAGTGGTGTCTAATGGTTTTAATTTGTATTTTTTTAGTGACTCATAATGTTAAGCTTAATTTTCTGTGTCTATACCTTGAACATTTTTTTTTGGTGTGTAAAATATATCATATTTTCTAGTATTTTTCTTGATATTTTAAATTGCATTTAAAAATTATATTTCGTGTTCATGTTTGATATATAAAAATAAAATTTATTTTTGTATATTTGTTTTATATTCATCAACTTCAATGAATTCTTTTAATTTTGTTTATGGATTTGCTTGTATTTTTAAATGCAATTAATTGTATTTCATGCAAATAAGGACAGTTTTATTCCTTTTCCAATCTTTTTATCCCCTCACGTGGATGTTGGAATCTCTGTTTCAGTGCTAAATCACAGTAATGATAATAGACATCTTCATCAAGCAGGGTGTTACTTATAATTTATGGATATTCCTTGCATCAAATTAAACACATTTCTATCTTATTGTACTACAAGATTTTATCATGAATGCCTTTTTCCTTCACCTTGTTAAATGCTTAGTTGCATTAATAGATTTTCTCATGTTAAACATCTTTTCATTCTGGGCTAAACCAAACTTAGTTATGGCATATTATTATTTGTGACACTGCTAAATATTACTTGTTTATATTTTATTTAGAATTTTTTTTTATTGTGACTGAATGTGGTCTGTCTTTTTTGTACATTATTTTTTTCTAACTGAATTACCTTTGACTGCAGTTTTTTATATATTAATTTTTCTATCTACATATTGTGTAATTATCCTAATAGCTTTTAAAAATAAACTTGGAATGATACTATCTTCCTTTAAGACAGGAATAGTTAAAACTTGAAAGATGAGGTAATTAAACCAAAATTTCTGGGACCAGTGCTTTTTAATTGGTAGTTTTAAAATCTTTTTTTTTTTTTTTTTTTTTTTTTTTGAGACAGAGTCTCACTTTGTTGCCCGGGCTAGAGTGAGTGCCGTGGCATCAGCCTAGCTCACAGCAACCTCAGACTCCTGGGCTTAAGCGATCCTACTGCCTCAGCCTCCCGAGTAGCTGGGACTACAGGCATGAGCCACCATGCCCGGCTAATTTTTTTGTATATATATTTTTAGTTGGCCAGATAATTTCTTTCTATTTTAGTAGAGACGGGGTCTCACTCTTGCTCAGGCTGGTCTCGAACTCCTGACCTTGAGCGATCCACCCGCCTCGGCCTCCCAGAGCTAGGATTACAGGCGTGAGCCACTGCGCCCGGCCAAAATCTTTTTTATTGTTGTTTTTTTTTTTTGTTTTACTATTTCATAGCATAAGCTTTGAGTTTTATTCATCCTTTCCATTGATTATATTTTCATGTTCATCAATTTTAGGTTTTGTCTTTAGTAATTTCCTTCTCTTATGTACTTTTTGTTGTTGTTTTGCCTACATTTGGTATAAGATTTTCTGATTAGCATTATTTCTACAGAATTTATAAATTTAATTTTTATCTTCTTTATACATACATATGATTTTCTTAATTTCCCATTAAGTAGATGTTTCTTAACTATCTTTTAAATTTCTTCTAATACTCCTAAAATGTGCCATATAAAATCCCAAATCTTATTAAGGAATTATTGTCCTCTATGGGACATTGACAGTGTTTGGAAACATTTTTGTTCATCATAGCTGGGAAAGGGTCATGGTGTTGTGGGTATATTGTGGATAGTGGATAGGGATATTGCTAAACATCCTACAGTGAACAGGCAAGCCTCCTCAAAACAAAGACTTATTTGGCCCAATATATCAATATCAATATCAATATCAATAGTGTTGAGGTTGGGAAACTCTGATTTAGAGGATTTAGATTTGATTTGGAGAATAGATTTTATAGGTTGTTCTGTATTCTTTATCTAGAAGAGCCACGTATCTGCTAGTCTCTCTTTTTATGTTCTTAGCAGACACTGATGTTCCATATTTAGATTATAATTGATAAAGGTTGCAAAAATATCATGTTCCAACTTCTTGTTTATTTCTTCATTTGAATACTGCTGTAAAAATAAATTCCCTCCGATAAGCTGTTTGGGTACTCAGTGCTACAGTTCATGTAGGAAAGACATGATAAATCTTCTACTCTTTCCTTTTATTTTATTTTTATTTATTCGTTTTATTTATTTATGTATTTCCTTTTTAGTATTTATTTTTCTTGTTTTCTCAATGTCTTTCAAAGGTGACAACTAGTTTTTGTATTATTATGCACTTATAGAGTCATATGTATGTATTACTATTGTAATCCATATGCAATTATTATTCTTACTGATTCTCAGATCATCTAATTTCTATGTCACTTAAATTATATTTATTATCTAGATTTTCCACATTCTTTCTGTTTTTTTTTTCATTTAAAACATCCTGAATTTATTTTATGGCAATATGTTTTTTACCTGATTTTTTAAAATTAGAAATTCTGTTTTGACTTTTTTGTCTTTAGCTTTTACTAAGTGCCAAAGAATAACTAGTTACATTTATGAATGCATTATATAGCTTATATTCTATTTTTTATAAATATGAAATATATTAATGTTTAAGCCTTTTATGTTGAAGATTATCATAATTTTTTCTTCTAGATCAGTGGTGTCCAATACAAATGCAATGTGAGTCACATATGTCATTTCAATTTTTCTAGTAGCTACATTAAAAAAGTAAAAGGAAATAAATGAATTGATTTTGATAAAATATTTTATTTAACTCAGCCTATCAAAAATAATTTCATTTTAACGTGTAATCAGTATTAAAAAATCATCAAATCATTAATGAGATATGTTACATTGTTTTTTGTATTAGTGTTTGAAACACAGTTTATATTCTGTACTTATAGCACATCTCAATTCAAATCATTCACGTTTCAGTGACTCAATAGCCACATGTGACTAGTGGCTACCTTATTGGACAACTCATGTCTATAGGACCCCTACTCCCTTTTAGAAATGTCAAAGGAATAGTCATAAAGCACTAGATGGCAGTCTTGCCGTTTGTTATGGGACCTTTAAAGCTTAAGACAATATGAAAGGAAATAGTGTTAAAAAAAGAAAAGGACAGTAGTTCTTGTAATACTGTTAATGGAAACTATTCTAATTTTAAAGATTAAATTGAGATTTAAGATACAAGTTCACACTGTAAATCAAAGCGATTGACTGCCATGTTATGTTAACTTAATTGGAAGTAGTACATCAGCAGTTGTACCCTATACACAACCTTAGTAGTTTTTTAAAGTTCAGTTTAAAAACAAAAGCAAACTACATTAGAAAGCTGTCATACTTTACACGGAAAAAAAAAGATTTTAGCAATGACATCTAGTTTGATTGGCCCTTGTGAACATTGAATTAAGCAATTTATTCTTAGTGAATATAAAAAGTTGTATTCACAAAGTAATATAGTTTCTTTTTCCTTATATGCTTTCCATTAAATTATAATAACTGTTTTATCAAAGAAAATCTTAAACACAAAATTAAAGACTGGACTATGAAAATGTTATATAGATGATATATTTCAAAGAGTAGCATTAGAGTACATAAAGTCACTTTCTGCAATCATCTATTTCATGCCACTACTGCACTAACTCTTTAAGTACATGTAATGTAGAAGCTATTATACTAATTATAGTTTTTATTTTCAAGTAATCTAACATATTTTGATTTATTTTACCTTTTACTTTTTGAAAAATTACTGTGTTATATTGAATTTCTTTTATTGCAATTTAGAGTTCAGGGTAAAGTTTTGTGTTAATAATACGCTACCTATTTTGAGAGTAGGGAATTTAAATTAAAAAAAAATAAATGTCAATCTCAATTTAATTACTTAACATGATATATAAAAAAATGAAACCAATTAAAACTTAAATTAACTCTTATATTTAATGGAATTATTCTGTTTTTCATTCTAAAACTGAATAAAAGTATTTACCTGTTTTAAACTGTATGTGTTGTATTTTTTTAGTGAATGTTTTACATGACTTTTTAACCATTGAATATAAGTAGCTATTTAAATAGGACCTGGCTGGAGCATCTGCAGATGGGGCAGAGTGATCTTAATGAACACAGAGAATCTACATTCTTATATTTAACAGATTGAAGACACGATGGATGGAACATTATCTGACAAAACATAAATGAGTCACAGTTTTGGCATTTTAACCTTGTTCTTTGATTCTTCAGTGATTTTGTTAAATTTTCCGATGTTTATATCCCAGTATTTTTAGATTTTTAACTCAGAATTATTTAATATTTTAGGATAGTCTAAAATGAAGGATAATATGACACAATTATTAAAAAATTTAACATAGCTGAGAGAAAAAATGCTACTGAGCTAATGTAGAAGAGGGATGGAAAATTTATTTGATATATATGTTTTATAATAAAAGTATATTATTCTGGTTATGTAAATATTATAAACAGACTCACTGTAAAAATAATAAAAGAAAAGAAAAAAGTTTAAAGAAGAAAATAAAAATGTCTGAAAACCTCCCACCAGGTCTCTCAAGTTGAGTTGTGTAGTCTGTGCCCTGTGCAAGGGCACTCAGCTGGGAATAAGATTGTGAGGTAATATCCTGTATTAACTTTTCTCACTAAACCATGTACTCTAGTGTGGGGCTGTACTTGCCTTGTGCAAGAGGGTAATAGTTCCTTATTTGTTTTATATAAACTGCTGAAGGGGTTAATGAAGGCACTGCCTGACTTTCTAAGTAAATCTCAGTGTTATGTCCTGAGAATGCTTTTACATCATCGAGTTCATAGCATGCATAATATTATTATAGTTAAATTTTTTTACAGATATATAGCATATTATTTAGCATCATTTATTAAATAAAACACAATTTTTCTCCAAACTGAAAAATAGCTAACTGACTTTAAAATAATAATAATACTAGTTAGCATTTATTGAGCACTTACTATATCAGACTATTCTCAGGTTTTTATATATTCTAGCTTCCTTAATTCTGAAATGAGACGGGTATTCTTTTTTTCTTTTATTTCAGCATATTATGGGGGTACAAAAGTTTAGGTTATGTATATTGCCCTTGGCCCTCCTCCCCCCCGCCGCGAGTCAGAGCTTCAAGTGTGTCCATCCCCTAGATGGTGTGCTTTGCACTCATTATGTATGTATACACCCATCCCCTCCCCCCCTCACATCTGCCCAACACCCGATTAATGTTATTCCTAAATGTGCTCTTAGGTGATGATCAGTGAAACCAATTTGATGGTGAGTACATGTGGTGCTTATTTTTCCATTCTTGGGATACTTCATTTAGTAGAATGGGTTCTAGCTCTATCCAGGAAAATACAAGAGCTGTTATATCACCATTGTTTCTTATAGCTGAGTAGTACTCCATGGTATACATATACCACATTTTATTAATCCACTCATGTATTGATGGGCACTTGGGTTGTTTCCACATCTTTGCAATTGTGAATTGTGCTGCTATAAACATTCGAGTGCAGATATCTTTTTTATAGAATGTCTTTTGTTCTTTTGGATAGATGCCCAATAATGGAATTGCTGGATCAAATGGTAGGTCTACTTGTATCTGTTTAAGGTATCTCCATATTGCTTTCCACAGAGGTAGCACTAGTTTGCAGTCCCACCAGCAGTGTATGAGTGTTCCTGTCTCTCCGCGTCCACGCCAACATTTATTGTTTTGGGACTTTTTGGTAAAGGCCATTCTCACTGGAGATAAGTGATATCTCATTGTGGTTTTGATTTGCATTTCCCTGATGATTAGAGATGTTGAGCATTTTTTCATATGTTTGTTGGCCAAACTTCTGTCTTCTTTTGAAAAATTTCTATTCATGTCCTTTGCCCACTTTTTGATAGGGTTGTTTGATTTTTTCTTGCTGATTTTCCTGAGTTCTAAATAGATTCTAGTTATCAGCCCTTTATCGGATGTGTAGCATGCGAAAATATTTTCCCATTCTGTAGGTTGTCTGTTTGCTCTTGTGACGGTTCCTTTGGCTGTGCAGAAGCTTTTTAATTTAATCAGGTCCCATTTATTTATTTTTGTTGTTGCTGTGATTGCCTTTGGGTTCTTCTTCATAAATTCTTTGCCTAGGCCAATGTCTATACGAGTTTTTCCCACATTTTCTTCTAGAATTCTAATAGTTTCACACCTTGGGTTTAAGTCTGTTATCCACCATGATTTGATTTTTGTGAGAGGTGAAAGGTGTGGGTCTTGTTTCAGTCTCCTACATGTGGCTATCCAGTTTTCCCAGAACCATTTATTGAATAAGAAATCTTTTCCCCAGTATATGTTTTTGTCCGCTTTGTCAAAGATTAGATGGCTATGTGAGCATGGTTTTATATCTGGATTCTTGGTTCTGTTCCACTGGTCTGTGTCTCTGCTCTTGTGCCAATCCCAAGCTGATTTAATAATTATTCCTGATTTATATATAAGAAAACAGAGGCAGAGAAAATTTAATTAGTTTGTGTAATATCTCACAGCAAAGAAGTGGTAAAGCCAGGTTTTAACCCAGGTAGTCTGGACCTATAGTCCATACTCTTAACCACAGGTTATACAACTAGAGAAACAGAAATTAGCAATATATGTAACCAAAAAGTTTTTTTAAATGAATAAAATGAAAACATTATGCTGAAGGAAATAAAAAGGGGATCTAAACAATTAGAAAATCACACCATTTTCCCAAATGAGAAATCTTTTTGTTCTTGTTGTTTTTTGTTTTAAGAAAGAGTCTCACTCTGTTGCCCAGGCTAGAGTGCAGTGGTGTCATCACATCTCACTGCAACCTCAAACTCCTGGGCTTAAGTGATCCTCCTGCCTCAGCCTCCCAAGTAGCTGGGACTACTGGTGTGTGCCACCATCCTTGGCTAATTTTTCTTTTCTTTTTTTTTGTAGAGACAGGGTTTTGCTATGTTACCAGGCTGGTCTTGAATTCCTGGACTCAAGTGATCCTCTTGCCTGGGCCTCCCAAAGTGCTGGGATTATAGGCATGAGCCACTGCTCCCAGCCAGAAATGAGAAATCTTCATATGAAAAGATTATACTTCCCAAAATGATATTAAATTTTATGCAGTTTTAATTAGAATTTCATTTAGTTGAATTTTTCAAAGGGCATGCATTAAATCTAGAATAAATTACCTTAAAATTAATGTTATTAATATATAATACACTTTTAAAATATGCAGTAAAATTATGAACAGGAAGAATAGTGAGAAATACCCACCTTGATAGATATCCAAACATGCTCTAACTCTAACTGTATTGGCTCCCATACTGGTATTGGAATGTAATAATAAATCAATAAACAAGATGGATTACAGTATTAGAGTCCTGATCATTGGGAATTTATATGGTGCTATGGTTTCAATGTTTGTTGCCTCCAAAACTCGTATGGAAATTTAACTGCCATTGTAACAGTGTTAAGAGGTGGGACCCTTAAAAGGTAATTAGGCCATGAAGGCAGGATTGATGCTGTTATAGAAGAGCAAGTTTGGCCCACTCTTGTTCTCTCTTGCCCATTGGCCTACTGCCATGGGATGACACAGCAAGAAAGCCCTCACAAGATGCTGGCCCCTTGATCTTAGACTTTGAAGCCTCCATAACTGACACCCAATAAATTTATTTATTATAAATTACCTAGGCTGTGGTATTCTGTTATAGCAGCACAGAATGTTCTAAAACATAGGACTAAGTCATTTTATTTTTCTAAGTCTTTAATGACTTAATCTGCTTATTCTTAAATATCCCAAACTTTACTTTAGATTGTGGCTTTTGCATTTACTATTTTTCTCCCTGAAATACTCTATCCCCCACTAAAATTCCAGCCCTACCAAAAATGATTCCTCCAGTTATCGCAAACCTTTTATTTCCATCCTAACACTTATATAGTATGAAATTATCTCACTTGTTTATTTTTTTTACTTGAATTTGGGTTTTCAAGTTAAAGGAAATTTTACTGGAATGAAATTTTGTGAACTCAGGACCTTGTCTTATTGGATCCCCATACTTAGAAATGTGTGTGGCTCATCACAGACCTTCAGTAATATTTAATAGCAGTACACTCATAAATTATTAACAAATAAGTGAATGTGCATTCTTGTGGTTATATGTGCTTGCATTTTTATTGATGGGGTGCTTGACCAAAAATATTTGGAAATTATGTTATAGGTTATCAAGTAAAAGTTGTTTTAACTTTGTTACGGACATATTATTATATCATTGAACAACTTTAAGCATCAGCCATTCATTTAAAGAAAAATGAGTTTTGGGCTTTGTTTTTTTTTTTTAAACTTAGCCTATTGAACATTTATTTCAAATAAAATCAAAGCTGATTCCCATATGTCATTGAAGAATAAGTGAAAGTTTATCTATTTTGAGATACTATGAAGCAAAGGAAGGTGGCTTCTGAAAAGGTCATGGAATATTATTAAAAAAATCCTAAATTAGGATTATGTGTAGACATTGGTGATTATTGGCCATTCTCTTTTATTTATTGATGACAAAAGTAAGACCCAATGAGTTTAAGTGTATATCTTAGGTCACACAATCAGTGATTTTCAGAGTTTGAATCATAACTGTATGCTTTTGCTGTAATAGTATGTCTAGTAAATGTTGGATTTGTATAAGTTCTGTAACAGATTTTACCTCTGTAATTATTCTAAATGTCCCAATATCAATACAAATTTTTTCTTCAATTTTTTTGAGACAGGATCTTGCTCTGTTGCCCAGGCTAGAGTACAGTGGCATCATCACAGCTCCCTGCAATCTCAAACTCCTGGGCTCAACCGATCCTCTTGTCTCAGCCTCCCAAGTAGCTGGGACTACAGGCATGCACCACCATGCCCAGATAATTTTTCTATATTTTGTAGAGACAGGGTCTTGATGTGTTGCTCAGGCTGGTCTCAAACTCCTGGATTCAAGTGATCCTCCCACCTTGATTTCCCAAAGTGCTAGGATTAGTAGCATGAGCTAGCGTGCCTGGCCAGAATTCTTAATTAATTGTAAGCATGGATAGTACTGTTCAGCAAACAAGGAAAACTAGTATTTATTGAATATTTATATGCAAAACAATTTTATATTAATTATTTCATTTAATATTCCCAAGGGTGGCATATTTTTCCTCTTTAATTTATTTTTTGGAGAGTTAGGCTGTTAGAGCTTGGAGAGACTGTCAGTTGTTGGCATTTATTGACTTTTGTTTATTCATTCTACATGTATTTATTGACTAGCTACTTTGTTAGACTCTGGGGATATCACAGTGAACAAAATGGATCTGCTCAATTGAAGCTTATAACCTAGGGAAAATAGATATTAAACCAGTTATATAATTACCTAGGTATGATTTTTTGTAAGAATTCTGAACGAGAATTTTAGATGCTTTGGGAATATATTACAAGAGGGCCTGACCCAATTTATGGAATAGGAAGTGAGTGAGATAAGGGAATGATTGAGCTTTGATGTGAAGGATGACTTGGCAAGCAGTGATGATGATGTGAAGACAGAAGGGACTGTGTGTGTGAAGGTCTGTGGCCAGAAAGAACATGAAATGTTTGAGTTACTTAAAGAAAGCCAGGACTGAAGCACATAGAACAAGGCAGAAGCCAAGAGGTGAGACTTATGAGATCTTCAGGATCCAAATAACACAGTGCTTTACAGAACACATAAGATTTGGTCTTTATCATAAGAAAAATGGGAATCTGTCAAAGCGTATTAACAGGAGAGTCAAATGTTAAATTTTACTTTTGAAATAATCAGTCTGCTTACAGTGTGTAAAACAGCTTGGTGGGGGCAATAGAGCATGAAAGAGACCATTTTTAGTTCATTTTCTGAGGCATTTTCCTGGAGCTACATGTTAAATATTACCAGGACACATTGAGACTATTAATAAACTTGTATTTACGTTCACATAGCTTTATCATTTACTAAAGAATTGTCTAAGTCAGCAAACACTCATATTTATAAACATGCCATTGTTTAAAACATATTTGGACTCTTGATATTGTCAAAGTCAACATGTATCCTTTCAGACTCCTCAGGATGGCAGACTATATATGATCATGAACTTAAATACTTATAAACAAGCGTATAACTGTAAATAAATATACATAAAGAGAATCTGATTTGTGAAATATTTCAGAATTAATTTAGAAATAAATATAGTGAATAAGGAAGTGAAATGACATTTATTGAATGCCTTTATTTTATGAGACAGTCTTTGGTAAGCCAAATACACACACACAATTATGTTTAATCCACAGAGCAATCCTATGAGATAGGCAGGTTTATCCTTATTGTACCATTGAGTCTCACTGAGCTTAATTTCCTTGCATAAATAACTTATTTGGTATATATGTGGGAGATTACAACCAAGATCTCCTTAAATGCTGTAGATAATGCTAAATTAAAAGGGAAATACAATATTAACTGAAACATTAACATGGTGAAAAAACAAATTATTAAGTTGTAGTTTCTTTCTCAAAAATTCAAATGTAAAATTTCTCAATTTAAAATTTGTATATAAGAATTCTGGTTCCCAAATGAGCTGATATTTACGTGAACAGCACCATTGATATAGATGTACAAATCAAGATTATTTTTATTTGTGATCCTGACATTCCTACCTTATTGTATCTCAGATATATAGATATTTTTAATATATGCCTTGATGAATTTTTTTAATCACTAGTTACTGTTTTCTTAAACAATACATTATTTCATGTTGTCTTTGTTGAAAGACTAAACCAAGTATCAAATTTTGCTGTTCATCATTTCAAACATAAAATGTTCAGAAACTTTCTGTATAGTTTAAATTCTCTTCCAAAACGTCTTTACATATATAAATTTTTAGTCATCACTTTCCAACTAATCATTACTTTAGTGGAATATCTGATTTCTTTACATATTTTGTACATGTTAAAAGCCTTTTCTCTTTATATTTTATTTGCTTAAACTCCTGTTTCATGCAGTGTCTTTTATTCATCAGCTTAATTTTGTATATAATTTGTTCTTAATTCTTTGTACTAAGTAGCAACCCCTGTTTATTTTTACTCCATGGCTGCTAGTCCAGTACTGAATGGACAACCTTAAAAAAATCTACTGCTGTATGTTGAAATGTAACCTTGGGTATACTCTAGTCATGAAAGACTAGGGTGAAAGACTGATTATCTTGTATGTTTTTGCTAGCCTGTACCTAAGACCTATGTGAATTAGGAATGAGATATGCCATTTTTGGAAAGAAACATAACTACAGTTGATCCTTGAACAATTCAGAAGTAATATTAAATATATTTAATACATATTACAAGTATCCTCACACAGTCTGTGGCTGGGCTCTTAAACTTTGTTAAAAATAACATTTGTTACACAGAGATTTTAAATTTTATTAATCTTTTCCTTTATGACTTATGTCTTAAGAGCTTTCTTCAGGTCATAAAAGATGCTCTCATATATTTTTTAAAAGCTATAAAGTTTCACCTTTTAATATTCATGTCTTTAATTAGCTGAAAGTGATTTTTTATGTTTGATGTGAGCTATAAATATATATTTTAGTTTTCCTTTTGAGTAACTGCTTATCTCGGTGCCATTTATTGTAGTCTGTCCTTTCACCACTGATGTTTAAAACCATTTTATTGAGGTCTGATTGACACACAAAAACTGTACATAATAACTGTATAAAATTTAATGAATTGGGGTACAAGTACACATCCATGAAGCCATCACCACAATCAAGGCTATAAATATATCCATTTGTCTCTATAATTTGCCTCCTGTCCTATTTATTTGTTTATTTCCTTAACATTTAACATAAGATCTACCTTCTTAGCCAATAAGTGTACATTACTGTTAACTATAGGCACTATGCTGTACAATACATCACCAGGACTTAATCAACTTGCATAACTGAAGCTTTGTACCCTTTGACCAGCCCACTTTCTCATTTCCTCCCCCTACCACACCAGTGCCTGGTAACCACCATTTTACTTTGGTGTTTTGTTCTTCAATTGTTTGAGTTCCTTTTATATTTCGGACATTTACCCCTTGTCTGATATTTGATTTGCAAATATTTTCTCTCATTTCATAGTTTTTAAAATCTTGTTGATCATTGCCTTTTCTGTGCAAAAACTTTTAAGTTTGATGTAATCCCACTTGTCTATTTTTGCTTTTGTTGCCTGTGTTTTTGGAGTCATGTTCAAGAAATCATTGCCATGTACTATGTCAAGAAGTTTTTTTTTCTTGAGTTTTATGATTTCAGGTTTTACATTTAAGTCTTTAATCCATTTTATGTTAATTTTTGTGTGTGGTATAAGGGTCCAATTTGATTCTTTTCAATGTAGATATCCTATTTTGCCAACACCATTAATTGAAGAGACTGTGCTTTCCCCGTTGTATTTTAGGCATCTTTGTTGAAGATCAGTTGACTTTATATGCATGAGTTTGTATCTGGTTCTCCACTCTGTTACATTGATCTATATATCTGTTTTTATGCCAGCATCATACTGTTCTGATTACCATAGATTTGTAATATACTTTTGTCAGGATGGCAGTCTGTCTTTGGTTCTTGGTGTGATCTTGGCTGAAGAACGAAGACACACCAAAGTGTCAAGTTCTTGGTCCTCTGACTTGTTGCTTTGAAAAATCACCAACAGGGCCAATTAGACAGAATAAACTCAGGCAGGAAGGAGTTTCACACAAGCAGCTCTTTATTGTGGAATAAAATGGGTCTGTCTCCAGGAGTGAAGACAGACTTACTAACCAACTGACCAACTGACAGACTGACTGACTCACTCACTCACTCACTTACTAACTGCCTCATTGACTCACTCACTCACTGACTGCCTCACTGACTGACTCACTCACTCTCTCACCCACCCAATCTCTTGCTCTGAATTCTCAGATTGTTTCCTTTCATTAGCCCAGCTGGGGGAAGGTTCTCAGGAGGTTTGGGTTGTTATCAGATGATCGACAGGTGTCCTCAATATCCCACCTATGTATATATACGAGTTCCCTCTCTGAAAGCCCACCTGGGAGGGGGGTGAACCACAATGCAGATTTAAGCTAATAACGTAATAATTACCCTTAGGTTACTTCTAAATCCTAGTATGCCTGAGCTGGAGAATTCCCAATTGATAAAGCATGCCCTCCTTCCCCAGGTGTAGCAGTTGCTTGGGATAGGATTAAGGGTGGGGCAACACCAAATTGGAGTGCCCGCCCTTATCCTTCTTCCCAGATGGAGCAATTGCTCGAGACAGCACAGGAACGCTTGCCCAAAGAAGAGCCAGAGATCCTAACTAACATCTTGAAGTCAGGTAGTATGATACTGCCAGCTTTTTTCTTCTTGCTCAAAATTTTTTTTAACTAATTCAGGGTTTTTTGGTTCCATAAGAATTTTAGAGGCCGGGCGCGGTGGCTCAAGCCTGTAATCTTAGCACTTTGGGAGGCTGAGGCGGGTGGATTGCTCGAGGTCAGGAGTTCAAGACCAGCCTGAGCAAGAGCGAGACCCCGTCTCTACTAAAAATAGAAAGAAATGATCTGGCCAACTAAAATATATATAGAAAAAAAAATTAGCCGGGCATGGTTGCTCATGCCTGTAGTCCCAGCTACTCGGGAGGCTGAGGCAGTAGGATCGCTTAAGCCCGGGAGTTTGAGGTTGCTGTGAGCTAGGCTGACGCCACGGCACTCACTCTAGCCAGGGCAACAAAGTGACACTCTGTCTCAAAAAAAAAAGAATTTTAGAATTATTTTTCTATTTCTGTTAAAATGTCACTGGGATTTTGATAGGAATTGCATTGAATCTGTAGATCACTTTTGGTGTTACTGACATTTTAACAATATTAATTCTTCCAATCCATGAACACTAATGTCTTCATATTTATTTCTGCATATTTTAATTTCTTTTGCCAGTGCTTTATAGCTTTTATTGTTCAAGTGTTTTGAGTCCAACCATGAATATATGTCTTTATTTAGATGTGTTATATCTGTCAATAATATTGGTTAATAATATTCCTTAAAAAACTATTGATTTTTGCATGTTTTATCTTATGTTCAGAATTTTTCCAAGTTATAAAAGTTTACTGTAGATTTTCTTGCATTTGCCTTATAAACAGTCATATCATGTTTAAATAGGACAGCTTTGTTCTTTTTAAAATATATGCCTGCTTTTCTTTTTCTTTACCTGTGTTACCAGTATTGATTTTTAAAAAAGGGATGATAGGGATCATCTAAGTCTTGTTCCTAATTTTAATGGGATTATTTTAGAAGTTTCAACTTGAGGTAAGATATTGGACATAGGTATTTTCCAAATACCCTTTATCAGTTTAAGGGCATTCCGTTCTTATGATTATTGTTGTATTTTATTAAATGCTCTTTCTACATCTATTAAGGTGATAATATTTTTATTATCTTAATTTAGTCTTTTATATTAATAAGTTTTCTAAAAACAAACTCTTTTTTCCACCTGGATAAGCACTGTTTGCCGAAGATGAGTTATCATTGTTGTTTTTTCACTGTTGAATCAGTTTACTAGTATATATTAATAATTTTATGATTTTACCCCCATGTTTCTAAATTTAATGATACAGTGAGGGTAAAATAAATGAATCTACAGATTTAGCTGGATGTAATCAACATTTATGTAACACTTTTTCCAACATCACCAGACAATATGTGTTTTTCAAGTGTATTTGGAACATTCACTAATAATGGGTATTCTGCTGTTGTTGGTTAATGGTGTTGTTCATTTATTTTATATTCTTCCATATTTTCTGATAGTTCTAAGTAGTTTTAAAGAGAGAATGTGAAGTCCTCAAATATAATTGTTGATTTGTCTGTTTTTTCTTTAGTTCTGTCAGTTGCTTCATGTATTTTAAATCTCCATTTTTCAGTGCATGTACATTCAGGATTGTTATGTTTCTTGATGAACTGACCTTTTTATTATCATGTAATGTCCCTCTTTGTCCCTGGCAATTTGTCTGTTATTAATATAGCTAACTCTCTCATTGAGCAGGGGGAGGGGTACTGCTTCTTTGCTGAAGTTCACTTAGCCCAAGGCAACAATAGTGACTATGCTCCACTCACAATCTCTGTATCTTGTAGGGATGAGGAGAAACATTATTTATGGCGGCTTTAGAGCACGGCAGTGATAATCAAAACAGCTTCACCTATAGTTTCCTACTGCAGTATAGGCTTTACCTCTGCTCATGTTAGTACACGATGGGTATGGTCTGCAGGTCTCCATCTCACAGTCTCTCACAGCAGCAGGATTTTCTAAGGGCTTTTTATTACATCTGAGTTTGTTAGTGTTTCCAGGTTGCAGGTGCTCTAGCACTCAGGTGGGGATATACAGGCGTCAAAAACAAAGAAGCTGACAAAACCCGCTAAAACGAGGAAACTCACCACTGGGTTACCTGCTTGAGTCCCGTGGTCCCTAGCCAGTCCATCTTCTTTTCTCCACCATACAGAGTCTTCTGGTAGTTTGGTATATTTTATCCTGGAGTTTTAGTTGTGATTGGCAGGAATGATAGGGTGGAACACACTCACTCCATCTTATTCATCTAGAGCTGTAAGCCTCTCATTATCTTCACCTCCTGACTTCCCCTCACATATATCCTGTGTGCCAAAATGGAGCCATGTGGATTCCCCTAAATATAACATGTTCTTAATCTCCTTCATTTTTTTGGACATGTTTTTCCTTCTGCCTTGACTGTCTCTTTCACATATTTTTTGCTTAACTCCTGCTCAATTTTCAAAGCTCACCTTAAGTATTTCTTCTTCTGGTGAGCCTTCCATGTCCATCTAGGCTAACTTGTACTGTTTCCCATTCCTTTCCTCTTTTTGTACTTGGTGTTGTCCTAATTCTTATAATATATTTTATTGTTGATTTCAAAAAATTATTTGTTCTAATTACCTTTCTTATTAAACTGCTTGTTCTTTGAGAGTAGAAAATGTGCATTTTATCTTTTTTTTTTTTTTTTTTTTTTTTTACCAGTACTTACTTTTTGGTATGTATTTTATAGTTGGAACTCAGTCAATGTTTATTGAATAAACAACTGAATGTGATATTACTAAAATATATGTGACAATCACCTTAAAATATATGTGGGTGTGAAAGTGAGATGTAGAGATCTTAATTTGGAAGTGCCTATGCTCTGTTAAGAATACATTTTTGAACTAGTATTATAGATAATATTATCTTATGCATATATCCTCAAATCCTTGCCCTTCCTTTACTTCATCCTCTATACTTGACAATACTCTAATACAAGATAAATTGAATTCTCAGCTTGTTCTGAACACTCAGCTATAGAAAAATATCAAATTATGCTAACCAATCTCACTTCAGATTCATACTAACTTGTCTCATAACTATATTTCCCTAGTCTCTTTACTTTCCCTCTTTTCGATGACTGTTTTATGTCTTTCCTCTCTCCTCACATCCCCCCATTTTCATTTTCAGCTGATTGCCTTTCCAATTTTATTGAGAAAAATAGAAAAAATCAAGACAGCTCCTATATAATCCCCACCACCGCACTTCTAACCTACTCTACACATAATGTGATTTCCTGTCTGCACTCTTGAGTATACCTAATCTTTGTACTTTTTTGCACTAGATCTCATCACCATTTACCTACCTGAGGAGATAGCTCTAAAAGTTCTCCTTCCTCTCCTGTCTCATCAGTTTTTCTTTCCTACTAATATGTTTCCAATTAGCATAAAAACATGCTACTTCTGCAATCTAAATATGAAGCTCTCTTACCTGTCTTGATCATACTTATTCCTCCTTTTACTTTGTCATTTCTTTGTATTTATCAAATAAGTAAAAAAATTATTTGAATTGATTTATTGTCAATCATGACATCTCTTTATATTGTAATAGAGTGGTTCATTAATGCAGCATGAAAACTTACTTTCCAAATTATGTATATTTACATAAACTTTTGAGACATACTTTAAATTTTAATGTTTTATGTCCTATAGCCTACTTAGGAAGTTCAGAGCATATTTCAGCATTCAGTTACATGTTTTAAGTTGCCAGGTAATTATTCCTTTGTAATCCCTTAAGAATACACCAACATTATTTTTTAAATTCTGGGGAGAAATATATAATCTCCTGGTTAAGTGGAAAATTGTGTAGTTGGCTTCTAGAAGACTTTCATTCTAAACAACTTTAAAAGGAAATATTTTATGTAGAAGTCTAGATTTTCTTTCTTCAATTTGTAGTAATTCACATTCACTGAACTGTACTCTTATCACTTGAATTGAGCAATACTCCTGCTAATTTTGTTCTAGGATTCAGCCTTACATTTTTTAGCCCAGCTGACATTAGGATTGATTATTACCACACACAGGATACATTGTACTGGTCTGGTACTTTCAACTCCAGTAAATAAGAAAAAATAAGAAGAGAGAAGTCAAGCATGAATGCCTGGTCAAGGAGTTGGTGGGGGTTGTTTGTGGCAAAGGCTGGAGTCTATAAAGGCAGAAAAATGTCCCTAGATCTGGGGCATTGCAGTCTTTACTCAGGATTGCTCAGGTGTCCTAAGTCACCCAGTCCCTCCCTCCGAAAGGCCGTACACTCCTGACTTCTTAATGCTAAGTTTCAATCCTGAAAAAAATAAAGATACTTGTACAGACGAATTTGTGAAAATAGTTTTGAAGGGGTTGCTTTTCCTTACTGATATTTTTCCTTCATTCTAAGTAGATATTATCTTTTCTCAAGTTTGCAGCCCTTCTTCTGAAACTCTGCTAGCTGCATTTGACTATTACTGCTACTCTTTTAAACACAATATTTACATAACACTAAATTTTGGGTTCCTTCTTATGTCTGAGTTTGCCCCTTCCCAGTCTCCTTTGCTGTTTTTTCCTCAGGATGATCATTTAACATTGGTATACTTCAGGGTATACTTCAGGGTTTTCACCTATCTACAAAGGTGATTTCCTGCCTTCGTGGCTTTAAATCTCATTTAAATGCTCATGATTTACAAGTTGTTACCTACTACGCATGCTCCTGAGCTTGACTAAGCATCTAGTTATTTGATACGTTTCTCAAACTTAACATCTTTAAAACTAGGCTCCTAATTATTCCCCCAACTCCCACCACAATAAAACCGAATCTCCATCTCAGTAAATGACTTTCGCTTGGTCTTAGGACAAAAACAAACAAACAAACAAACAAAAAACCCCTTTGCTTTTCTTTCTTTCAAAGGCTACATCCATTTATATAGCTAATCCTGTTTTCTGTTACCTTCCAAATACATCGCCTGTATCTGACCATTTCTCAAGACCTTCACTGCTCTTACGCTAGCCTCCATCTCCTCTTGCCTGCACTGTTGCCAGGGCCTCTAGGAGAATCACAGTGAAACTTTGTTCTTGGCTTTGAGGTTTTTGTACTTGTTCTCTATGCCTAGAATACATTTTTCTCTTACTATCTTTGATCTTTAAATGTTCCTTCCAAAATTACAAGCATACTCCTACTCTGACAACAATTTCTCTCTTCTTTCACTGGGTTATTATTCTCCAGAAGACTTATCATCATCTGATATGCTATAAACTTAAATTATTAATTTCTTATGTCCATCCAATAGAATATAAGTTGCATGAGGACAGAGATTTTTATCTTTTATTGTTATATCCATCTCCAGTGGCTAGAATAAGACTAGCACATTGAATTTTTCTTTGCATTTTTGGTAGTCAGATGAAAATTGGAAATATGACCTCTTGCATAATTCTCACTGTCAGGGTGCCTATAAATTCTTAGAAAGAGAAAATGTTGCCTTACTAAATTATACAAAAATATATATAAGGAAGACCTTATAAAGTACACAAGTAAGCAACATGAATGATGCCTTGCTAGTTTTTACAATAAATCCAGTTATAGTAATCCCATCTTTACATTTTATATTAATAGTTTTTAATGGCTGAGGGCATAACATGAAAGGTATGTATCCAAAAGATAAAAGTCATCTCTATTTATTTAAAATAATTTAAAATATTTTTATAAAGGTAGCAGTTTAACATTATGAGCAATGTTTCACCCTCATGTATCATGCATAACCACTCATGAACTACAGCATTTAAATGTTTCATCTTAGTTTCAGCATTGTGTATAGATAAAATTAAAAATGAATTTCCTCTGAATTCCTTTTATTAATATCAATGTGAATAAAGGTCACATGTGTAGAATAATGTTTACCACAGAATTATTTTAAAATCACTAAAAGTATAAGTGCCCACAATAGAAAACAAAAAAGTAAATGCATTACAGTGTATGATGAAATATTTAGCCATTAAAGTTCATGTTTTCAAAGAATTTTGATTTATGAAAGTTACGAAGTTTTATGAAAATGTCTGTCTTTATATCTACAGAATTTTAACAGGAATAAAATACACTGAAATGTTAACAGTATTTCTCTCTAGTTATATGAACATGGATAACTAATATTTTATTCTCCTTTGTACAGTTTCCAGAATTTCCATTTTTTAGCATTTTTATAATAGCAGAATTAATAAATATCATTTTTAAAGAATTAGGACTTCTTCCATATATATGTTGTGCATTTTTTTGATGACAAATATTTATATTTTGCTAGTATTGAATAGGCCATTAGTATTTATTGATAATCATTTTCAATACTAACGTGCAATATATTTTCACCTAACTTTTGTTTTTCAGACAGTTTTTTAAAGTACGTATCAGGATTCTACTTTTTTTGTTCCCCACAGACAGCCTTTTGATTGACTATCAGTTTACCTTCAGCTTATTACAGGAAGATGATCGCCACCACACTGCCATAAACTTTATAGCAAACCCAGAACAGGTGAGGAGAGATCATTATCTTTTACGGTGTAATTATACTAGTTTCAATGGATACAACTTTTCTGTCATCTTTTATTGTGATTTTTCACTTCTCAGAATTGTTGTAGGGCTTTTGCAGAAAAGACAAATTTTATTAATTCTTTCTTTTCACAAAACTTAGGTATCCTTGTGACTCAGAGAATTTTTTAGTTTGATATGTCATATTTTGCAAAGTCCTATAATTTAGATTATACATAATTTCTCTGTATATATTCTTATAAAAGAATTTATGCTTATAATTACACATTTCAACTCAGAGTATGCTTATTTAAAAATAAAGCCCATGAATTCAACACATGCTAACTTGTGTCTATGATGGATAATGTAGTATCTTTCTGACTTACGGTATATATTTAAATTCTATGGGTTTATTTTTCTTTGATTACTTCAAATTCTCAGATGCTATCTCTGCAATATGAATGAGTACAACCCTGAAAAATATTTATGACAATCATTAAACCTTATTATAACAAATTTTATTTTCCATACGCTTTCAAGATTATCATTCTTCTTGAAATCATATTTGCTTTTAGGAAACTGTGAGGAGAATATCATTTGATGGATTTGGAACACTGTTAATAGTTCCTCATGGAGGCTAAGCTGTCCTCCATGTAGGGAAATCATTAAGAGCGTTGCGCACTGTCTGGGGGGTGGACAGGCTTGTAGCTCTGACTTGGGCGGAGGAAAGGCAATATATGTAACCTAACCATTTGTACCCCCGTGATATTCTGAAATTAAAAAAAAGAGTGGCTATTATTTGGAGGTATAAGATGGGGGCTTATTGTACATCATTCAAATGGGATGTACACTAAGCCTCAGTCACACATCATCCAGGAACCTTTGACTTTTTATGGTGCTCCTTTCTACTGCTATATAATCACAGAAGGGCCATATCCCTCAGTCACTTTCCCTCGTAGACTGTTATGTCAAAAATGGGGAATTTGATTGCTTGCATATTTTTCTCCTAAGAGCCACTCAGAATATTGGGGATATATTTTCTATTGGCTTACCTGCTTCATCATAATTAGAAAAAAATAGTAATACCAAGGAATTAATATTCCCTTCTCTCTCTTTCTCTCTGTTACTCAGTAGCCAGGTCTTGCTTAGCGGTATAGATTTTTCTACAGCTCTTTGTATATTTAAAACAAAGCAGAAACACTAAAGGTCTGAAGCTAGGTTTTTTCTTTTTTTTTTCTCCCCCACCCCTCCCGGTTTCTTCAATATGACTATCATTCTTTGCCTTTGCACATAGTTTTTAAATACAATCATTCCTACTTTCTGTTCCTCACCTCTTGGAGTAAGAAAATAACGAATAACATTTAACGAAATCTCCCAGACATTTGTTTCCCTGAAATAAAATGAAGTCTGTACTCTATTAATGAATGACAAAAAGCAGGTTTAATGACATCATATTAAATTCTTCAGTGTTCCTTTGTTTAGCTGTTTAAATAATGTGATTTGCTCTTTTCACCAGAGTAGGTTCATTGTTTTTCCCTGAAAGTTTTACTTTATGTATTTAAAGCATTTTTCCACTAGAAAATATGTTTGCACCTAACAAGAAGTCTTTCAATAAAACAATCTTATATTGCTATAAAATTATTTTGGACTAATCCAAACCCATATCATTTAAATATTAGTTACAAGTAACCAAAGAGAATAAAAATAAAAATATTAAATTACAGTAGCCTGTGGCTTATATGCAAAAGGCCAAATTAAAAAGAGAAGATAAATGAGAAATTTAAATCTACCTTTGAATTTATTGTACATTTTTTCATTAAAATGTAAGTATAAATGGCATGTACCTATAATTGAATATTTATAAAATATATAGATTAAGAAATATAATGTGGACATAAATAAGTAGACTAAATCATATCTATCTAGTGTAATTTGTATTTTTTAACTTTAATCTTTTCTTTCTTGGTAGTCGAACAAAAATTTGGATATATCAATTAATGCATCAAACAACTTTAATCTGAATATTACATGGTCAGTTGGTTCAACAGGTAAAAAAATTTTGATGTTATGTCTCTTTCACTTGTGTTCCTATCTGGAAGTTGTTCTAATATGACCTTTTGCTGTTAACTAAATAAATGAAATTTTAAAAATATCATATGCCATAATCTTGGTGCTGTTGATAAAAACAAAAAGCAGAAAAATGGATAAAACTTCATTACTTTGTTAACTTTCTCCTTTATTCAGTTAAAATTAGGTGGAGAACTAATATTATACACTAAATTTTTTAAAATGGCAGTGATATGAAATGCTGAGATGTTAATTAAGATAGATAACTTCTTTACTGACTAAAGAGACTGAGATTTTAATTACTTCATTCACTATTGAAGCTATAAGTTTAATTGTTAACCTTAATATTTATACAAAATAATAGAATTCTTCTGTGCATGCTGATAAAAGTAACAACTTATCTATTATTTTCAAACCTAGAAATATAGCCTTTCTTGTCAGCTTTAGTGCTAAGAGTGGCTAAAAATCCTGTACATAGTGTCTTCCATAATGTTAATAAATTGGAATTATTGACTTTTTAAAAATATAACTGAATTCAAATCTTTATGTTGAGTTATGGAAATGTATGATTTTTATACTTATGTCTTTGTAAAATCTATTGCTTTTCATTTTCTATATAAAATGTATACTCTCATGAATGTGCTAGATATTGTTTTGTTATATAGAAAATTTATGGATTTGTAAGTTTGTTTTATCTCTGAGAATTAAGTCATACTATTTTAATGTAGAATCATGGATACATAGAATTCAAGGATTAAGAGATCTTTTGCTATTCCAGAACCTCTATTACATGTGAAATATGAGAAGTTCAGGCAAATATACAGATATTTTGTAATATAGTACCAAACATATAATAAATTATTGGTGCTGTATCATTAATTAAAAAATCATGATAACTTGCCCTACTAATTTGAAATTTATTTGTGACCAATAAAAAACCCTACAAGAGTTTTAAAATGTATCTGCAAAAAATATACATTTCTATATAAAACATTTCTAATTACT
Organism: Lemur catta; assembly: GCF_020740605.2. NCBI lineage: Eukaryota > Metazoa > Chordata > Mammalia > Primates > Lemuridae > Lemur > Lemur catta. The sequence continues at coordinate 12,616,153 of NC_059141.1, read as the reverse complement.
TTTGAACAGTAATTTTAATACGCAAAAGATCACACACTTTTTCAAATTTTCAGAACCAAATCTCAGAAATTTTGATTTATCAGTTTGGGAGATAGGGTCATTGAATCTGCATTTAAAAAAAGCATATAAGATAATTTTGGAATAGGTGGTCACTAAAAAATTAATTCAGTTACTCAGTAAACTAATTCTTCTAAATTTTTAAATTTATTTTATTTTATTTTTTATATTTTATTTAAATTAATTTATAATATTTTAAGGTCAGATTCTTTTTTTAATATTCAGAACGTCTTTTTGTTTGTTTGTTTTGTTTTGTTTTGTTTTTTGTTTTTTGAGACAGAGTCTCATTCTGTTGCCCGGGCTAGAGTGCTGTGGTGTCAGCCTAGTTCACAGCAACCTCAACCTCCTGGGCTCAAGCAATCCTCCTGCCTCAGCCTCCTGAGTAGCTGGGACTACAGGTGCACACCACCACGCCTGACTAATTTTTTCTATTTTTAGTAGAGACTAGGTCTTACTCTTGCTCAGACTGTACTTGAACTCCTGACCTCAAGCTATCCTCTCTCCTCAGCCTTCCAGAGTGCTAGGTTTACAGGCATGAGCCACCCCTTCTGGCCTCAGTATACTAATTCTAATTATTTTTACTGTTTATTAAAGTGGAGGTCTTGGTAAGATTGTTGGAAATGCTTTTTTCCATTTGTTTAACTTCATTAAATATTTATTGTGTGCCCAATATGTGTTTAACTAATTGAGCATTTAGTTCATGTTTTAAATTATGACCTCCACCTGATTTATTTAAAGTAGTAATGGTTCAATTTGTGGTAAGACAAATAAATTGATTTCTTTTCCATCTTTTAATTGGATTGAGACACATGAAAATAAGATCTGATTTGTTTTTAGATGCTCTGTGAAGTAGCAAGTAGAAAGAAGAGCTCAGTTTCCAGGGCAATATGTACTTGAGTTCAAAGGAGTTTCTGCTTGGTAGCTAAAAACTTGGGGCAAATGCTTTAATCTTTCTGAGGCTCAGGTTCTAATTTGAAAAGTAGACATGGTAACTAACACCTCTGGGATAGAATTGTTATTATTATAGAAAAGAATATAAAGTCTCTAAGCCAGTGCCTAGTACACAGTAGTATTATTAAAAATAATTTTATGCTAATTCTATTTCCATTATATTGCAAACTTTTTCTTTATTTTTCATTTAAAATTGTAAATATAAGTATATTTTGATAATTACATTTTTATAAGAGCAATTATTAAAAAACTAAACTAAATGTAGTATTTTTAAGTTCATAAAGATATGTTTCTTAATATGAATTATTTAAATTTGTCATTATTTACATTTTAGCTGGAACAATATCTGGGGAGGAGATTCCTATAATTTCCAAGACTAATATAAAGGAATACAGAGATAGTTTTTCCTATGAAAAATTTAACTTCAGAAGCAATCCTAACATTACATTCTATGTGTATGTCAGCAACTTTTCCTGGCCTATTAAAATACAGGTAAGTGTAAAGAGTATTTACTCCTAATGACCATTGAGTATTTTCATTACAAAAAGAATCCTGTTTTTGTCCAAAGTGATGGTATATATGCATTTGTTGACTTGAATAATACATGTATTAACTCTTGATTAAAAAAGGTTATGAATGTCTGTGATAATGACTGTCTTTTCTTACAACTCCATTTGAAATTATTTGCTGTTTTAGTAATATTATTTTTGCTTTAGTATATATGAACATAATTAAATCTTTAATAATTTAGGATTAGTAAAATTTAAGTTACTTCTTTAAGTCCCACTACCTCTCATCATTGATTTCTAATCCTATCTTGTATATATGTTGTATGTTTCTTTTTTTATGGTTAATAATAGGCTGCTGAAGACTTCAGATTTTTTTAAGAAAGCAATTGAGTTCATTCTATCTTGAAGTAGTCAAGGTTTATGTTATTAATTTATGCTTTCATGAAAGAAAAGCCTATGTGTTGAGATGCTGGGATTTGCTCATTTATTTGTTTCTTTATGACTGATTGATTAGATTGAATTTACATGAGGTATTTGAATAGCATATATGTGCCAACCCCTGTTCAAGACTTTTATGTTTTAAAATTATAATTCGTAAATTATACCTTCCCCTTAAATTAATAAATTACAGCTTATGCTCTGTGACTAGAAGTGTTTGCAAGTTTTATTTATATTAATTGCTATATGATCATTTGTGGGAAGAGTGAGTGATTTTTAAAATCATTTTTACTGGAAACAATTTTTCTTCTTGTTTGTAAGGTTGATTTAACACCTAAATTAAAGTAATTACTTAACTGATTAAGAAGTATTAGTATAAATTACTACTCAGTAAACTTTGATATGGAAATTAATTTAAGACATTTATTTCTTCAGTGCAGTGTGATTGATTTAGATCCTGATACAGTCAGAAAAATGTCGGAAATATTTCCATATAGGATTTAAAAAGTTTGATATTGCAGATATATAATTTTATTTCCTAAGATCCATATAGAAATATTCATCAGATTGTACTTGTTTTATTCAAATTATGATTGAAGGAAAAATGGCCTCATCTATAGACCTTAGTAAATAGTAACTAAAATTGATATGATTCTTATATTTTTAATTGTTTTCTATCTTTTATTTCTTGGTTATCTAATTATATTTTATTTTTAAACCATTACATAGTTACTTTATAATGTTCATGAGTATTTAATGGTTAGAAATTAACTTTCTAAATTGTATTTCCTTTTGAGGACATATTAGTAATCTCTTCTGTAAGCCAAATCAAAATTTGTGTAATGAGGTTGAACTACTCCACTCCCCCAAAATAATACAATGTGGAAAATAATTGGTATAGTCAAGATATGTAGAGCCTAATTCTTATTCTTTATTAAAATCATTACATTTGTCTTAAGGAATATATTATATTAAAGCATATATGTATTTATAGGAATATAATAAATTTTCAATTATTATACTTGAAGTAGTAAAATTATTTTAATTGAGATTTTAAATCCTAAAAACCACTATTCTACTCTGTTTCAATAAGTTCAACTTTTTTAGATTACACATATAAATGATGTGTAGTATTTGTCTTTCTGTTACGGATTTATTTACTTACCATATGTCCTTCAGGTTTATCCATGTTGTCACAATGGCAAAATTTTCTTTTTTTAAGGTTGAAAAGTATTCCATTGTGTGTGTGTGTGTGTGTGTGTGTGTGAGAGAGTATCATAATTTTTAATGCATTCATCTATCCATGGACACTTAGCTTGTTTCCATATCTTAGCTATTGGGAATAATGCTGAAAAGAGCACAAGAGTATACATATCTCTGAGATACTGATTTCATTTCCTCCTAATATATACCTAGTAGTGAGATTGCTGGATCATTGGTAGTTTTATTTTTAATTTTTGGAGGAACCTCCACACTGTTTCCCATAATGACTCTAACAATTTACATTTTCACAGATGGTGTGCAAGGGTTCTCTTTGCTCCAAATCCATTCCAACAATTTTTATCTCTTATATTTTTGATAATAACTATCCTAACAGTTGTTAGGTGATATCTCTTTGTGGTTTTAATTTGCATTTCTTTGACAGTTAGTGATGCTGAGTACCATTTTATATGCCTGTTGGCCATTTGCATGTCTTTGGAGAAATGTCTATTTAGGTCCTTTGCAAATTTTTTAATTGGGTTGTTTTTTAGTTATTGAGTTCTATGATTTCCTTATATAGTTTGGATGTTAACCCCTTATTCAATAGGTAGTTTGCAAATATTTTCTTCCATGCTGTAGGTTGCATTTTCATTTTGTTGATTATTTCCTTTGCTGTGCAGAAGCTTTTTAGTTTGATGCAGTCCCATCTGTTCATTTTTGCTTTTCTTGCCTGTGCTTTGGTACTGTATCCAAAAAAATTATTGATAAGACCAATGTCAAGGAGCTTATTCCCTATATTTTCTCTAGTTTCAGTTCTTATATTTAAATAGTTAATCCATTTTGAGTTGATTTTTATATATGATATAAAACACAAATCCAGTTTTATCTTCTGCATGTGGATATCTGGTTTTCCAAATATATTTTATTGAATATACTATCTCTTCCTCATTGTTTATTCCTGGCATCTGAGTCAAAGATCAGTTGACCTTTATGTGTGGGTTTATTTCTGGGGTCTATATTCTGCTCCATTGATATCTATTTTTGTACCATCACTATACTGTTTTGATTATCACAGCTTTGTAATATAGTTTGATATCAGAAAGTATGATGCCTCCAGCATTGTTCCTTTTTCTCAAGATTCTTTTGGCTATTTGGTGTCTTTTGTGGTTTTATTTGAATTTTAGATTTTTTTTCCCTATTCTTGTGAAAAATATCATTGGAATTTTGATCTGAATTACATTGAATCTGTAGAACACTTTTGGTAGTATGGACATTTTAATAATACTAATTCTTCCAATCCATGAATATAGGATATCTTTCCATTTATTTTTGGCATCTTCAATTTCTTTCATCAATGTTTTATAGTTTTCCAGGTATAAATCTTCACTTCTTTGGTTAAATTTATTCTTTTAAGTATTTTTAATTGTAAATGTGATTGTTTACTTAATTTCTGTTTTGGATACTTCATTGTTAATGTGTGAATTGCAGTGCTTTTTGTATGTTGATTTTGTATCCTACAACTTGACTGAGTTTATTAGTTCTAACATTTTTCTGATGGTTTGTGATTTTAAACATTTTTATTATTATACTTGTTGGCAATTTGTATATCTTCTTTTGAGAAAAAGAAACAGCTGAAAACATCTTAGATCATATCACTCCATAGCTCAAAACCTTCCATAGGTTCCCGTTGCCCTTATAATATATTTCAAACCTTCTATCTTGTCTAAGGACCTAGGTGACTTGGTTTCTGCTTGCTAATCTGAATTTATTTTCAACTAGTCTGTCCCTTGCTCACAATACTCCAGCTCTGTGACTTCCCTCAAACATGTGTAGCCCAAGCATCATCTTTATACCTGGTAATCCTCTATCAGCAGAACTTTGTGTGATTTTAAGCTTCTTATTATTTGGATATCAGCTCATATTTCACCTCTATAGTGAGACCATCTATATCCACCTGATCCAAATTAGCCACAATTCTTCTATTTTATATCATCTCTTTGTTTTCCTGAAAACACTTATCACTGTAAAAATTATGATATACACTTATGCGTTTATTTGGTTATTTTCGCTCTCCTGCTATTAGACAGCAAACTCCAAAAGAACAGGAACTTTTTTTAAATTCACAATGGTGTCACCAGCAACTAGAACAGAACTTGATTAATCAATATTTCTTTGAGTATTTTTTCATGATTTAAATAACTGAATAGATATAAGTTCTGAAATAAATATGCTTATTAATAATTTCTTCCATAATTTTGCCATTATCAAATTCTTCTTGTATCTCCAGAAATTGTGATTTTACTTATTTGGACTATGTTTTTGGTGCATATAGGTTTATTATTGTAATATCTTCTTTGTCCCCATGTTTTATTTGACCAGGTTTTGACTCTGAATTTCACTGTGCTATTAATGTTATCCTATACACTTTGTTGTTGTTGTTGTAGTTTTTAAGTGGCTATGATATCATTTTACAATACTTTATATTTTCAGTAAAAATGTGTCATTGTTGTAGATGTGTTTTCTGTTAAAAACATAAAGCTGAATTATACCTTTTAATATACTGTAAACATATTTGTGTTTCAATTGTGATTGAGTCTGTTCACATTTAGTGCAATTGCTTATATACTTCATTTTATTTTTTTAGTTTTATGTTATATTTATTTGTGACTTCATCTGTTCTCTTTTCTACGTATTTGCTAATTTATTCAAGCCATTACATAGGCTCCTTTTACCCCCTTTTCATTTATATATTTATCAACACTGTGTAAGGGTAATTTCCTATTCCTATATTTCTTAATCAAACTAATTTTCTTTTTTATGACTTCAAAATAATTATCTTTTGAAGATTATCCTATTAGTTATTAATTGATGTATGAAGAATTCTCTCACCATGAATTTAAGTTCTTCTTGACAATTTTGTTTGATAAGCTCCATTTCTACCACTTTCTTATGGACAATCACCTGGAGAGAAAATTCATTCTTTTCCACATTAAAAGATGCTTTTAAAAAATCTTTTAAGATAATTTCACATATAACCAATCTCCCATACCAATTATCTTTCTTTAGTCTCTATATAAGTGCTTTATAATTCAATTGCTTATAAGCTTGCTGGAAATGAATGCTACTATATTTAAGCTTGCATGTATATGCCAAAAAGTAACCATCTTCTCAACTGGCTATAATTCATTATATTATATAAGAAATACTGATATTGCTTATTTTAAAATTTCATTTAAATCCCTTAGAGTTCTTTCCTTGCATTGAAAGCTGGGATAATTGTAAAACTCATTCCTTTGTCTTTTCTTTTCTTTTCTTTTCTTTTCTTTTCTTTTCTTTTCTTTTCTTTTCTTTTCTTTTCTTTTCTTTTCTTTTCTTTTCTTTTCTTTTCTTTTCTTTTCTTTTCTTTTCTTTTCTTTTCTTTTCTTTTCTTTTCTTTTCTTTCTCTCAAAATGTGTTAGATTTATTGTTAACATAAAATGTACTTAAGCCATCGCTTAAGGATTACTGTCCGCTGCCGCTTGTCCAATGTCTGAAATTAGTTGTTTCATACATTTTGTCCAGTTTTCTAGTTGTTTAAGGCAAGAGAGAACACTCATTCCTGTTAGTCCATTTTGACTAGAAGTGGGAATTCTGTTACGTATTTTTGGAAGATTTTCATAAAAGATTATTAAAAGAAAAAGACATCTAGATATTTTAATGGTTTAACTTCAGCTATATGGGAAAACTCACTTATGTTGATAATGTCATTTAAGCATGATACAAAAGTTTAATAATATTTATTGTTATGACTATTATATGCCAATGTTATGGTAAATATTAAATTTCTATTTAGTTAATTTTTTCTCTAACATCATGAGGTTAATGATTTTATTATTTCCATTCACATATGGGAAAACTGAAACAAATAGACTAGGTGATCAAAATATACAGGGTAAGTAAGTAATAAGCTGCATTTTAAAATCATTTATTTCCTATTTAGAGAGTATATTATTGACTAATACACTATAAAATACTTTCTCAAGAAGGTGTTACAGTATGATTTCTGTAATGTTAGCAGAAATTGGGAACAACTTTAACTTATTGGCTGGTTTTACTTTTCAAAACTAATTTCTCATTAACATGAAGTTTTAAATATAACATATTTTATCTTTGAATGATGTGTAACCAAATATTTGCATATATGCATGCAGTTTCCCTAGATGAGGATATATAGGGAAAAAATTCCCCAGTTTCTTTAATGGACTTGAAATTTATATTTTTGTTTTACAAGCAATTATCAATTGTATTAATCAAAAATATAATCATTAATAGATGAAGAAACTAATTGGCATGTTTTAGTTAGGCACATTTAATCTGTCACAGCATTTTACATGAAACTTTTAGCATACACTCTTGAAGTAATTTTTGAACAGTTTTTTAACCATGTGATTTCCTAGTCTCTACAAGACCACCATTAGTATTTGAATATTTTAGGTATTCTAGATAAAGTTTTAATTCCATCATATATTTGATTTTTAATATGGTGATCCAAATGTCTTTATGATGTAGAAATATTATATTTACAAATGCCATGAAGCATCACCTCACCTCAGGTTTTAGAGAAGAACATACATTCAGTAAGTTCAAACTTTTTTTATTTTGATTTTTCAGATTGCATTCTCACAACACAATACAATCATGGATCTTGTGCAGTTTTTTGTCACCTTCTTCAGGTAATTTACTTTTACCAACTTTGAATTTGTTAAGCCTATATTCTTATACATGTTCTTTCAATCTGTTAGATAATTTAGCAATTATTTCACCTTAAAATATCATATAGCATGTCTTGAATAGTTTTATGTGCTTCAATATAGACCACAGAGAGAAAGAACATATCTGAAATGTACTTGTATAAGATTATTTTACTGTTATACTATGTAATAGCTAATGAGTGCAGTGGAAAGAGCATAACTCTTTGTTTTCCTGCTACGTAAATAAGAAAAGTCTGCTTTAATGAATGAAATTAACAGTGCATGTACCTCATGGATTACTTACATCTACAAGAATTAAATCAATTCAATTCTTTCTTAGGTAATTATCATATGTGCTTAGCAACTTGCTAAAGTCTGTGTTAAATGATAAAAAGTATGTATTTTCTATCCTGAAGGAATTTGTGGTCTGGCAGTACTATATATGGTTTTGAATAAAGCATAATTTCCCAGAACATTAGTTATGTGAGATATTAATAATAGGTTCATATTAAAGGGTTCTATAATTAAACAACTTTTGAAAATGCTATCTATACTAAAGTTAAATATGGTTCGTTTGGTTGACTTTCGACAGACATTACTTCTTAAGAGTTTTTAACATGCTAATTTGCAATGTATCATTCTAAAAGAGAAGGTAGAGTTTATAGCATTTCTCAGAACATGAAAATGCTTTTTAGAGAACATTTATTTTCATTTACTTGGGATGTATAAAGAAACACTGGGTTAGGGATAAAAAAAAGCTGAGTTTCAGTGATAGAATATCTGTGTTGTGGAATCTGAGATCCTCTGGATTGAAAGAGATGTTTTCTTGTTAACATTGTTATGGATGTGTACAGCTTATGCTGGTCCTTTGGGTGCCTTTGAGCAAATTACACAAATGTGACTACTCCTTCTGGTAGGCATAGCCCCACATCATGGCACACAACTTTGAAAACAGAGCTCTGTATGAGTTTTGACCAATACTTACCCACTTGCCTTGGCAGACTTATACAATAAAGACCTGTACAACTCAACCCTTGATACAGATGATGTGTCAGGCACTTTCCTAGACACCAAGTAAACACTATCTTGTTGGTTGTCTTGTCCAGACACACACAGAATACTTGAACTCCCAAGACCTTCTCCATATTACTCTGTGAACATTTTCTGTTAAGGATCAGTTTTTAAATATTTCAGAACTTGTGGGCTCTATGGTTTTTGTTCCATCTTCACAGCTCTTCAGCTATGGTGCTAAAGCAACCAGAGCCAACATGGCAACAATTGGGAGTGACTGTGTTCCAATAAAACTTTATTATAAAAACATCTGGTGGGTTGTATTCAGCCTGTGGACATAATTTGCCCAACTCCTGATCTATTTTATGGCTGAATGCCTTCAATGACAGGACACTCACTAATTCCTAAGACAGGATTTTCTATCATCACATAACTAATTATTCTTTATCATTGAGCTTAAATCTGTCTCCCTGTGATATCTCTCCTAATTTATCCATATGGACCCATACATAACAATTCTAACCCCTCATTTCCATTTCCAGCCTTAAGATTTTTAAACTCTTTTCTCCAATTTACACCTTCCCTGTACATTTATCTACTTCTTTTGTCAAAGCCTTTGTCATATTCGTCACTTTGCTCTGAAAACAATCATGTTTGTCTATGTCTCTTAAAAATTATAATTTCTATAATTTAATGCTATAAATGTATTTATCATTGATATGTGTAGAAAGTATATTCATACTTTAAATTTGTTCCTTAAAAATAAAATTGGAGGAAATACCTTAAATACATCTAATGTTTTATGACTTTGTACTTCAGAATATAAATGAATTTTAAGGCTATTACCAAAGTTACAGTATGTTTTTAGAAAGTACTAGAAGTTACAACTGAACAAGCATTATTTAATGGATTAAAAATGAAACAATTTTTTGATGCAGAATCATGTGGACGGAAATTCACTGAAAAGTTCAATTATGTGTAAAAATTCACAAAGCTGAATATATATGTAAATTATTTAAATGTTTAGGGTGTATTTTAAGCTTTTGAATTTGTGTGCATATTTATATTCCATAGCGCTTTTATTAAGTAAAAGAAAGCTAGTATTAATATGTACCATATTTTAGCGATGATCCTATTTACTGGGTTGTCATCATGGGCAACGTGAAATAAAATATTCTCATCATTGTGTGAGATAAAATATATTTGATAGGTTTTTTGTCATTTAAATTTCTTCCAGTAGTGAAATGTAAATTAGATCATTTAAAAATCATCTCACTGTTAAAAAAACATGGATTGAATATTTTGAAGTTTATTAATTATTAATTTTTGTAAGGCCACTGCTAAATTATAAAAAATTTTTTAAATAGGTTAACACTTATGGATACCCTTCAATCAGGCCATTATTGCTGCTCTTGCTGTTTCTAATGAAGTCATTGGGGTAGCAGAGGTGAATGTGTCAGCTTTTCAGTTTAGCCATAGCTCTATGGAGGACAGTTCTCCAACTCTGTGTCAGTTTTTTAACTGTATATTGTGTATAGTTCTGGTCGTAAACATAATTGGGCCGGTACTAGGAAGATTGTTTATAGACATGGCTCTGATCTTAGCTTTTTGTGCCATCTTAAGTAAGTCACCGTCTTAGCCCATTTATGTTGCTATAAAGGAATACCTGAGTCTGGGTAATTTATAATGAAAAGAGGTTTATTTGGTTTACAGTTCTACAGGATGTTCAAGAAGCATGGTGCCAACATCTGCATTTTGTGAGGGCCTCAAGTTATTTCCACTCATGGCAGAAAGGGAAGGGAAGCTGGTATGTGCAGAGACCACATAACAAGAGAGAGGAGGCAAGAGAGAAGGGAGGGAGGTGCCAGACTCTTTTAAACAACTAGCTCTCTTGGTAACTAATAGAGAAAGAATTCACTAATTACAAGGAGGGCACCAAGCCATTGTTCAGGGATCTGTCCCTCTCTTCCTCCCAACCCCCCATGACCAAAACACCTCCCATTAGGCCCCACCTCCAACATTGGGGATCAAACTTCAACATGAAGTTTGGAGGGTCAAATATCCAAACAATTGCAATCACCTAGCTCCTCTAAATCTGTGTTTTTGTACATCTAATTTAAGGATTTTTGTTAGAGTGTATAAAATAACATAGTAAATGATTAGAAAACTGAAAGGAATTAATTTTTAAAGAAACTTTTCCTTTTTCTGTTGTACAAAATAGAAAATTAGGTGTGTCTCAGTTAGAAAAGTCTGAATTATTTATTTTAAAGAAATAAAGTAAATGAAGACAAGGTAGACTGCCCCTGTACCCTCTAGGTTTTTAATGGTTGTACTAATTTTCACTATACCACAGGGATGACATATTTTTTATTTACTACCTGTCTACATGGGGGCATTTTCAGAGGTTAACACTTGGTCTTTCCCACCGTGACTGATCCTACTCTATAAGCCAGGGGCACAATGTATGGGTTACTCCACCTATCTTGTACATCAATTTTAATTATAAACTCAGTGACTGGGGAAATGACCACTGGGTGGATCCATAGACACGGTTGGTGCACTGTGAGCCAGAATTTAATCAGAATTTGTTATCTGCCACACTGCCTACCCCACCTGCCAGACACCCCAACTCTAAAAAGGGACCCCATTGACATTTTGTGTCCTTGGGTATCTGTCACCTCTAACCTTATTTCCAATAGTACTCAGAATGTGCTTATTCCCCTTGCACTGTGTATGGTCCCATGTATATACCTGTATAAATACACATGCATATGGTGTAGGTCTCTTCAGGGATCATTTTATCTACTTTTCAAGATGTTTTAGGGTCCTCCCTTCTATGGACCCAGCCATGTCTTTAATCAGTGGGTTCTGGATTTGAAAATTAGCCCAAATCTGTGAACTGAGCAGAGGATCATGACTTTCTATTGAGGCAACTACCTTTAGCCTCCTGTTCCTCTATTCTTCCTTAAAATACCAAAATATTCTGCTCACCTATTTTGCCCTTCAGGTTACTATCCTTTATTGATCATCCCTACAGCTCTTTGTGGGTCAGCCCCTTGGCAGATTCTCCAATCTTGTTAATCTAATTATGGTAATTGTGGCTCCTAGGTTTTGCAGTTAAGCCCTGACACCTGTCCCCTATTACTTTGCCGCCCCGCCCCCCCGTCCCAATCACTTTATGGCTATTAACAAACCTAGCCTTGTGAGTGTCTCTCCTATTTGCAGCCCTGGGATGTAGTAGAAACCCAACTCTAAACTTTATAATGCCTGTGCCCCTCTGATCAGCATATTCCTAATGACCTCAGTGAATGGTGTGTTCTCTGGGCCCTCCCATGGAACATGACCTTCTGATAGTACTTTTGGCTTTATAAAATTTGAGCCACTCCAGCATATTCCCTTCTCTTGACTTTTTTATTCTTTTATCTTCAATATTCCAAAGCAACTCAGGCACTTCAATTTCACTTTGTATTGGCCATGGCATTTTTCAGGCTTCTATGCGTTACTCTAGCAACAGGTTTGCCCTGTTCCCTGGAGTCCTTAGTAGTGTATTAAATCTCCTGTGCTCCTCTAAACATGCACCAAAATCAATGAATTTTTTGTTTATTTAGTCTTATGTTTCATTCCCTTGATCAAATATCACAAAACTCCAAACCTGGTCATACTCCCATGGCTCCTGCCAGTAAATGCTAGCTAATTCTTGCAGCTGTTTCAAGTGTGCAATGTATTTTCTCTCTTATCAGGCTCAGTTGGGTTATACTGTGATTAAACTCAATTATCAGTCTGGCAACCAATGGAGGAAGTGGGACAGCTTGTGAGGAGAGCACCTGTTGCCTCAGAGAGAGGAGAGTTTTTCGGTGTCTTCCAGCCTGACAAAAGTGCTAGTTATTACTAGGGAAGGCAGCTGTAGAGCCAACATCCTCAGAAGCATCCATCCAGATATTCCTATCCCATATTTCAGTGTCCCAGGTCTTCCCTACTATGGTCCTTACTTTTGCATAACAACTGCTTTGACTGAGCATTTTGTCATCTTGGGAGCTCTGCAACAATTAGATCACCAGCCTGCTGCTCATCCGTGTTGGCTCTTCCACTGTCAGACATACGGGCCTCATTTAAAGCTATAAAAGAGATCCTCAGCTCTTATATTTTAGCCAGTAATATTTGTTAATGCCCTTTTGTCCTTCATTATCTCTCTGCAGGTATCAATACAGCATAATAATAATCACAACTCCACTCTCTTTTGAAGGTGTTTTCCTTATCTTTCTAATGCCAGAATTACTAAACCTACAAATATTTTCTCCATCAAGACATTTTCTCAGGTCACTACTATTGAAATCTTAGCAATTTGAACCTTTGCCGAGGACTATCAGTGCTCCACTTATCAACATGGATGCTGTCCTCTTACCCTGCCAATCAGTGAGTGAGTCAGTTCCAAATCCTCATCTTACCTCTTGTTTACTCAGACCACAAATTCTTGGAGAAGCAGACACCAAGATCAGATTAGACAAGCAATAAATGTATTAGGGGAAACTCCTGTGAGGGAAGAGTGGGAGGGAGCAGGGGAGATGGTGGGAGAGCTTTCAGACCACAATGCCTGTCTGCCTTTGTGAAGGGGAACCAGAAGAAAGGGAGGTTGAGTGAAAGAGCCTGAGAGTGCTGGACAGTTCTAAGAAAGTTTAACAAGACCAATGTGTTTCCTTGCACAAAAGTCACCCATCAGAAGAGTCTTGCACCTCCCAGGAACACACCTACCCTGGTTTCTCTGCCAGGCTCAGTCATTGACTGAGAACAGCCCTTGGGAAATGGGGCTCTGTGTTAATACAGAGATGGGTTTCAGAGTGCAGTGGCCAAGGCCACTGGCTAACAATGATCTCTACAGTCAGAGATCAGAGAGGTACATTTCCATGGTTGGTACAATAGTTATTTGTTAATTGACAGTGGGTAGAACTGGCCTGTAAAACCTGTGAAAAATGAATTTGGTAAGGTTTTTTATTTTTGTATAATTTGTATTTGGGGGGGTAGATTTTTAAATTTGATTAAATTTCAGTAATATTTATAAGTCTACTCAGGTTTTCTATGTTTTCTTGACCTAGTTGATAATTTATCTTTTTAAAGAAATTGTCTGCTTTATTTTACAAATTTATTGACATATTTCCAATATTAATATTCTAAAATTTTCTTTTATTAGAGTTATGCCTCCCCTTTCACTGAGAATTTTACCTATTTTTCCCATTTCATTTTTTTTATTGATAAGCCATGAAAGATCTTTGATAGTGTTAGTAATCTTGTCAAAAGATTTTAAGGCTCCTCACCGTTGTTTTACTGTTTTCTAATTCATTATTTTCTGCTCTTATTTTTCTACCTTTGGGGTTACTTTATTGTTTTTTTACTAATTTCTTCATTTGAAAGTGTAATCAACCTCATTGATTTCTAGCTGTATGGTGCTCATATATGCATTTATAGCTACCTATTTTTAATATTCTGCTTCAGCCACATTCCATGGCCTTCAATATGTAGTGTGCTGGCCTCACAGAATTATTTAGAAATTTTTCCCTCTTAAATTTTAGGGAAAGATTTGAGAAGGACTGATGTTAGCTCTTTTGAAATGTTTGGTAGCATTTATTAGGGAAGCCATCCAGTCCAGGCTTTTCTTTTGTTGGGATATCTTTGATTACTAATTCAATTTCCTTACTAGTTATAGGTCTATTTATTTTTTCTGTCTTTTCATGATTCAGTCTAAGTTTTGTGTTTCTAGGAATTTGTCTATTTCATCTAGGTTATCCAATTTGTTATTTTCTAATCGTTCATAGCACTCTCTTATAATTATCATTTTTATTTCTGTAGAATTAGCTGGAATGTCCCTGCTTTCATTTCTAATTTTAGTAATTTGGGTTTTCAATTTTTTTTCTTAGTCAGTCTTGCTAAAGTTTTGCCAATGTTGTTGGTCTTTTTGAAGAATCAACTTTTGGTATTGTTGACTTTCTCTATTTTCCTATTTTCTAGATTGTTTATATATGCTATAATATTTATTATTTCCTTCCTTCTGCTACCTTTGAATTTAGTTTGTTCTTCTTGTAGGAAAAGGAAAATTTTGTAATGACTATTTTGTAAATTAAGGTACATTTAGCTACAATTTCCCATTTTCCCTATATGTGGCAACTTTTGGGACACCCTGTATATTTCCCTAGCCAACACTAATTTAATCAACATCTCTTTTCTCCTCCTGAATCACATAGGAGCACTAGAAACTTTGAAACTTTCAGTTTTATATAACATTGTCTAATTTTTAAACATGTTTTCTAATTTTTAATTTAATTTGATTTTTAAACAGCTTTTTTGAGATATAATTCACATACAATACAATGTCCATTTAAAGGGCATAATTCAATGGTTCTACAATTACCATCACAATGAATTTTGGAACATTTTCATCACCCTCAGAAGAAACCATACACTCATTAGTAGTCACTCCCTATTCCTCCTGCATACCCCTAGTTCAAAACAATCACTAATCTATTTTATGTCTGTAGATTTCTGGACATTTTATATAAATTAAATCATATAACAGCTTTTCTTTTTTGACTGGCTCCTTTCATTTAGCACAGTGTTTTCAAGGTCTGTCTATGGTGTAATATGTATCAGTACTTCATTTCTTTTTTATTCCTGAATAATGTTTCATTTTCTAGATATAACAAATCTTATTTCTCCATTTATCAGTTGATTGGTATTTTTCCCCCCTTTTTGGCTGTTATGAATACACTATGAACATTTATGTATAAATTTTTATGCAGGGATTTGTTTTCAATTTCTCTTGAATATACAACTATGAGTAGAATTGCTGATCTAACGGTAACTCTAGGCTTAACATTGTGACTAACTGCCCAACTGTTTAGTAAAGAATATGCACCATTTTCAGTCTTACTGCCAAAGATCAGACCTCCAGTTTCTTTATACCCTCACTAACACTTGTCATTAACTTCCTTTCTTATGACCATCTCAGAGGGTACAGAGCAGCAAGAGAGATGATGATAATTTGGAGGAATTAAAAAGGAAAGGTTAGAGGAATATAAAGAATACAAATACAAAAGCAATAGTAGGAGTTAAGCAATCGAAGAATACAAACAATCAAAGATGACTCTGTGGAAGTAAGCGTGCCCATGGGAAGAATAATGCAAAGTTAACACAGTGATCAAGATTTTGGTGAAATAAGACATTTAATCATGTTGTATATAAGGACATTTCAAAAGACAAAAAAGAAGAAATGTAATTTCCTAGAGGAAAATAAATAAACCTAAATTATTAATAACATAATCCCTACATCAAAGTGGCACAACCCAGAAAGAGTATTTCGTATAAAGACTTTAAAAAATGGAGCAAGGACAAAGAACTCTGTGAAGTATGAAAAATAAACAGAAGTCCTCCTTTTTAAAAATGAGATCATGATGATGGATTTGTTAATGAAAATGAGGCCTGAAGATACATATTTAGCTAAATATTAATAGAAACAATAAATGATTTCTTATTATACTGGAGTTTTACTTACAAATTTTCTCCATGACTTTGTTTTAGAAGAAAATAGATATCTAGGTCCCAACTGTTCTTGTAAATGAAAATATTAATATTTAATGTGGTGTGGGTAAACTAGTGATGGTGCAGTTTATTGCAATTTAGTTAAACCAATGCTCCACGTCTAGTTTGTAATGCTGAGGTTTGGAGCACTAGTCACTGAGACAGACTAGTTCTCTAAGAGTCATGTCAGTAACTTCACACTTTCACCTAAATATTGTTTACACCTCAAACTAAACATATCCTAAATTGAACTTACTGTCTTGGCAAACTGCCTCTCTCTTCCAGGATTCTGTATCTCAGTTATGGGTGTCTCTATTTACCTAACTTCTATACCTGGGAATCAACTAAATACTCTTCTCTTTCCTTAATCCCCTACGTAAACCTCCATTTTCCCATTGTTATATCAATATATTATATTCAAGGCAGGCAAAGTGGTTTTTTTTAATAATTTAATCATAAGGGAAGAGTATAATACCATATTTTTACTATACCTTTTCTATGTTTAGGTATGTTTAGATACACAAATACCATGGTGTTATAATTGCCTTCAGTATTCAGTACAGTAACATGCTGTACTGGTAGCCTAGAAGCAGTAGGCTATACCACATAGCCTAGGTGTGTAGCAGGCTATACCATCTAGGTTTGTGTGAGTACACCCTATGATGTTAGCACGAGGACGAAATTGTCTAATGACATATTTCTCAGAACATATTCCCATCGTTAAGTGACACATGACTATATTATTATGTTATACATTTAGGTCTATGATCCATTTCAGTTATTTTTTGTTTATGATTGAGGTGAGGTGTAATATTAACAAGGTTCATTATTTTGCATTGGATGTCCAAGTGCTAAAGCGTGATTCGTTGTAAAGACTGATCTTCATTTTGAAATGCCTTTGCAACTTTGTTAAAAATCAATTCACCATAAGGTTTTAGTACCAGGTAAGATTGTGTAAACACACATATCTCTTTATCTCTCACTGAACTCAAGTATAAAACCTGGACCAAAAAAAAAAAAAAAATGCATGGGCAGCTATTTGCCATTTGCTATCAGCAGGCAGATCAGGGAAGAACATCAGAGTTCAAAGTACCACTGAATTGTCTGAAAGTTTTCCAATTTTTCCCCTTTAGTATTCCCTGACCTGAACTCAATGCAGTCTGAAACCTGAAAGTGACTACTATTGTCTAGACAGGGGAAAATCCTCTAGTTCTGGCTCATGGTGTAGAAGAGAGAACTCTTAAAGCTCAGAGAGAGTGGGGAGATTCCTTCTCATTTTTTCCTCTTTTTCCTCAATTCACTCACCCAAACTCCAGGCAGTCTGCAGCAGGAATGCTGGCAGCAGCAAAAATGGCTGAGAACGGGAAGCTGTGAGGGCAAAAATTCTAAGGGAGGGGAAATCTTCCTCTGTGTATGGCGGAACTGTTATTACAAAGGGCTGAGATAAACCCTATTTCTTTCCCTCTTCTCTGTCCTCCCAGCACAGAACTTGGTAAAATCATGAAAGTGGGTGGTTTCTGACCAAAGGATGGAAAAGTGGAGCCCAGGGAACCAGAAAGGACCCGGGAGATAACAGAGAGAGGAAAGCTGTTCCATAAATTGTCTAAAATTTCCTAGGATCACTCCTGAGGTACACATGTGAAGATCTGATCCTAATTATCATACCAAAGAATTTGAGACCTGAGCTAATGGGTTGCATCCTACTCTGGCCCCAGACTGAGCAGTGGTTGGCCCACCTGCTGGACAGACTCAAATAGCACTGCAAAAGCTTTGCTACATTGTGACCACAGCCCACAGATGGCTTTGAAAATTCTCTATAGAAGAATATCAACATTATCTATAGGATGTAAACAAGACCTCAATCCCTCTGGAAAGTCCATGTAGCACAAGCAAGATGGAATAAAGGGAAGAGTGGAGAGAGCTCTGATTGAAGTGGCCATTCTTAAGTTTCATTGCCAAACCAAGGACTGTCTAACAATGTTTATTACTTTAAGAAAACTTTTATCATGTACTGGGTCTATTAGCTAAGCATATAGGAAAAATTGACATTTGTACCCTGCCTCATGCTAAACATAAAATAAATTCCAGAAGGAAAGGAAAAACAATGAAGAGTCTAGAAGATAATGTAGGAATTCTTTTTTTTTTTTTTTAAGAGACAGGGTCTTGCTCTGTCACCTAGGCTAGAGTGCAGTGGCACAATCATAGCTCACTGTAACCTTGAACTCCTGGGCTCAAGTGATCCTCCTGGGCTTGAGTTATCCTTCTGCTTCAGTCTTCTGAGTAGCTGGTACTTACAGGTATGTGCCATCATGCTCAGCTATTTTTTAAATTTATTTTTTTTTTGTAGAGACAGGGTCTTGAACTATTAACACTGCTGGTACACTAGAAATTGGTGCAACAATTTTGAAAACAATTTGACATTATATTCTAAAGTTGAATGAACTCATACTCTAATGCTCAACAATTCTATTCCATCAAAAGCTATGCAACATAGATTTATAGAAGCATGTTTTATATAGCTCAAAACTGGGAATAAACAAACTACCCAAAAATAGAATGAAAAATATAATCATATAAAAAATAATGTGGAGCAATGGAAAAGAACAAACTAATGCTAATACTTACAATATCCCTTTTGCATAATGCATTAATGTTTGAGGAAAGTTTTAAAAAAAGCGCATATACTACTTTTGAAATATTAAGGGAATTTTGTAATTAAAACTTATATCCTAACTATATGGTTTCAAAAGTTATGCTTCAAAAAAATTGAATGTAGAAAGGAACACTGTGTACATTGACCTTTGTCACTGTATCTTGCAACTTTAAAGGAATAAAATATTATTCAGGTAGTTTATTTGTCATAGGAGTCATCCAGAAAGATTTTCCTTACTAGATATTTTTAGTCTCTCTAACATCCTGTCAGACGAGGCTTGAGAGTACTCTATTTTCAGTAAAGCATTTCAAGAAAGGATTGAAGAGTTATCAAAGATGCTGAGTAGATTCAAAAGCTGTTACAGAGTAGTTTGGGGGAGGTTAATTTAGATATTTTTCTGTGAATTTTGCATAAATGATATCTGTAGTGGATTTTATGGATTCTTTCCCAGCCTTCATTTAACTCCTTCCACATGGCTCTCTACCAAACTTTCGGTTTGAGTGGGATGGATCCCTCATCAGCTTCATGGGTGGTGGGCTAATGCCATTTAGTGCATCTTCAATGTTGGGCAAGGAGTAGGCATAATGTTTATTATGTAAAGCCTGGAACTGCTGCATTTACTTTTTTTCCTGAGAGGGAAACAGGCCTGGGAATAAAGCTGATGCACAGCACAGTGCATGTCCAGAGAATGAGAGGGTGATGTAACTAGGGCCCTGATCAGACCAAACCTGGAACTTACTCTTCCTTTGGACTTTGGGAAGTATGTTAGTTGGCTTGGACTGCCACAATAAAATACCACAAACTGAGTGCTTAAGCAATAGAAATTTAGTATCTCACAGTTCTGGAGGTTAGGAAGTCTAAGATCAAGGTGCCGGCATTATTGGTTTCTGGTGAAGGCTCTCTTCCTGGCTTTGCAAATGGCTGCCTTCACACTGTGTGCTCACATGGCCCTTCCAACATGCCTGTGAGAAGGGAGGGAAGGTGTGCCAGCTCTTTGGTGTCTTTTCTTAAAAGAACACAAATTCTATCCCATGATTATTGACTTCGTTTAAACTTAATTATTTCCTAAAGGACTTGTCTCCAAATACGCTGGGGGTTAGGGCTTCAACATATGAATTTGGGGGAAACACGATTTAGTCCCTAACTGGGAGTATAAAATTCATGTAGTTCCAATATTGTTAATACCAGTTTGAGTTAGGTTTTCTGTTACTTGCATTTGAAATCATCTTAACTGATAGTACATCCTAAGGTGTAGTAACTTGCTTAACCACCCCCAAAATTTTATACCAATTTATGCTAAGAGCATATTATTTCCAACTTTCATGTACTGGACTTTGTTGATTTTTCATGTTTGTAATCTGATGACTGAAACCTACACACAGCTTTTATTGCATTTTAAGTTAGTTTATTGTTAATATTTTAGTTGGTAACAAAAAGTTCTTTAAGAGTTATGAAAGTATAAAATCATTCAAAAATATTTTCTGGAGTAACAACTGGTGGCAAATTACTTTTAAAAATAATTAATTTCTGTATTTCAACACAGTTCCCTAGTTTCTAACATTTTTAAGCAAAATAAAAGAATAATATGCCCAAGCCATTCTTTAAAATATGTATTTAAGACTTCATGAGGTTTATGATCAATTAACCTCAAATTGCTATAAAATAGTGACAATATTATCTCTTTTTGCATTTGGCCAACTAGATTACCACCAGAGGGCATTTCTTTGTCACTAGAAACCTTCTTTACAATAGGACCTTTTACCAGGCTATGTTACTTCTATTGAATTCTTTTTAATTATCTCTAAATGACATTACATAATGAGTTCCATGGTGTCTTTTTTATATTAAGAATGCTTTCAAAAATGACCATTTTATGAAGGTTAAAATCAAATTATTGAAAAATCTCTCCCTAAGCTCCTATGCTTCCCTTTTCTTATTCTTGCAGCCCCTGTATGTACTTGCTTTTTTGTTTCTTTTCTTTCCTTTATGTTCTTTTTTGTTTTTCTATTTCTTTCAATTGGAAGGATTATACTGAGGAGTATTGAACCTTTCTGATACCATTAACATACAGCATAGTTTTTAAAAAAAGAAATCCCAATTACCCTTTCTCCCCAATATGTATACCAAGAAAGAATAAAAGCTTTTGTATAATATTAATATAATAGAAAAAGAAGACATGAAAGAAAGCAGTGAGAACTTATTTTTCTCTAAAAAACTTGCCATAACACCAAATTAAAAGATAGTAATGTTTGATGTTACCCATTAAGTCCTTTGATTTAAGTGATGGAGTAGGGAAAAGCTAACTGAAATAGATAAACCCAGAATTGTTTTCCATCACTTAATATCATAAAAGTTTATAGTATTTCTCTCTAATGTAAAGTCCAGTGGGCAGAATGGAGCTAATGGAAGGGATAGCATGGGATAGAGGTTATTGAAGAAATTCAGATGATGGACATTCTGTCATTCTTCAGGCTTTCAGGATTGTCAATAATGACTGAGATTTTCTAATAGTCACCAAGGGATGAATGTAAGTGTTCAACTGTACTAGATAAATTTGACAAGTGTTTTTTATTTGTTTGCTTGTTTGTTTTCCTTTTAATGCAGCAAGTGTTCTTAATAAACTGTTCTTTTGGTAGATCTTTTTAAAAGAAACTATAACTTTTATTTGCAATGTAAATTATTAGAAATCAAGAACATTTATAATGTATTACCTTGATATAAGGATAATAATGCCAAATAAGACATTTGATTTCAGAAAAAAGCTGTTACTCAAATCAATTAAAGAACCAATTCCATTCATTTAGCAAAAGTTTATTGACTACTATTATATGCCAGATAATAAGATATGTTTTAATGGGGTTTTTATGTGTCTTGGAGATTATTAGAATATCTTTAAGAAAAATATTTTCTTAAACAGTTTATTGATTTTATCAGCTAATTTGTTTATATCATCATGATAGCTCTTTTACTGCTAATCTAATAGGAATTAGTATTGAAAACATTTGATACAAACCCTTAAAGTATGGATGTCCTCTTCTTAAGAAAGTGAAAATTATAAAAACTGCATATTTTTATGCTGTCCTTTTGCATCATTTTAACAGTGATGCTCTTCACTGAGTCATAAAATTTAAACAAGAAAGAATTTAAGCTTCTCTTGGAGAAATTAAGTTAGACTTAACCATCTCAAACTGAATCTTTATCATGTAACTGTTTGGAGGTGGGATATTGTGAATTATGAGGTAATCAAAAATACATTTTGGCATTTAAATTGTGTTTAATTATTAAATATAACTGAATTTTTGCATATGTACTATTATTTACTACAATAGACATTCTGAAATAAACAGTTGACAAGATTTGGTGTCTCAGTTAAAGACAATAAAATTGAATGTGTTTCCACATTTTAGTTGGAAAGTAATGGTGAATCAAAAAAGTCAGAGGAAAGGGAAGAACTTGCAAATGAATGCTTTTGAAACTTAGGCAATTTACTAAACTCTCCATTACTCAGCTTTCTTATCCTTTACATGAACACATAACAGTATATGTGGTATATCTTGTGTGATTATAGTAATTAAAGATACAATTTCTATAAAATACTTAGCATAGTGCTTTGTACATATTACTCAATAGATGTTAGTTGCTTATATTGTTGTGAATGCTATTAGTGAGTTCAGTCTGGACATGGTAGGTTTTAGGTAATATTTGTACCTCCTATGTTAGCATTTGTAAGGTTATGATAGTCTGACTGAAATTTTAAAAGATGGATCCTCAGACTGTATCTAAAGTATCAGTTCCCAATACCATATTTTAAAAGTTACCTAGGTATAACAAGAGAAATGTAATCAATCAAACCAATTATTATGGTAATAATTCAGACTAGAAGAGGATTTCTCAACCTCAGCACTATTGGCATTTTGGGTTGGAAAGATCTTTGTTCTGGGAAGGGTGATCTGTATATTGTAGGAATTTTTTTTTTTTTTTTTTTTGAGACAGAGTCTCACTTTTTTGCCCGGGCTAGAGTGAGTGCTGTGGCGTCAGCCTAGCTCACAGCAACCTCAAACTCCTGGGCTTAAGTGATCCTACTGCCTCAGCCTCCCGAGTAGCTGGGACTACAGGCATGCACCACCATGCCCGGCTAATTTTTTCTATATATAATTTTAGTTGGCCAGATAATTTATTTCTATTTTTAGTAGAGACGGGGTCTCGCTCAGGCTGGTCTCGAACTCCTGACCTCGAGCGATCCACCCGCCTCGGCCTCCCAGAGGGCTAGGATTACAGGCGTGAGCCACCGCGCCCGGCCTGTATATTGCAGGAAATTTAAACAACCTCCCAAGAGAGACCTGACAAGTGATAAAAGTCAAAAATGTCTCCATACACTGTCAGATGTGCCCTGGAAGGCAAAAACATTTCTGGTGGAGAACCACTAGACTAGAGAAAATCATTTAGGCTTTTTCAAATATATAAAAAAGTTTTAGCATAGAGCAGACTGCTTCAGTTTAACCCTGAAGACAGAGGCCGCACTGATTGATAAAAGTTAGGGTACTTTCATAGTTTGAACTAACTAAAAATAGAATGTACTAACTTGTGAGTCAGCAACTTTCCAGCTACTATGAGTATTTAACTAGGTGCTGGGTCACTATCAGAGTTATTCTGGGAATTTCTTTCCTGGGAGAAAGTTTGAACTAAATAATCTCTTAGATCCCTTTTAATGATAAAATGCTCTCAATTTAGCAGGTCTAAAGACACAGATTTGGAAATCATTCCAGTTGAGGTCATAGTTGAAACAATGGGAATGAATAATTCTTGTTTTTGAGAGCAAGAGAAGAGCATACTTTTGTGAATTGAGTTTTAAGGAATATTCATAATTTAACACATTGGCTGCCACACAAAAACTTTTCTTTGGGGCCACACTGTTTTACTACAAAAATAGAATAAAAACTTCGAGTGTAATTTAAATGTAAACATAAATAGAAAAATGAAATGTATTGACTTCTATTTATTTAATCCACATTTTTAGAATTAAATTGTCAATTGTAACAATAAGAACAACAAGTAAGATTTTTATATATGTTTCAAACAGCACCAGGGTCAAAAGTAGAGTGAGTTAAATACAACTCTCATGGGAGTTAATGTGTTAAAAGAGGAAATCTGGAATATAACCTACATTCATTGTCTATATTTTGGATCAGGAAGGATGAAGGAAAAAAAAGAATATTCAGGAGAGAATTTTAAAGAATGAGTTGTTGATATTGTCAGGAGAAGTGAAAAATCTGTTGAAAGAGAAAAGACTAGTTTATGTAATTTCTAGAAAGTCATGATGACTTTCAGTTGAAAAAAAATTTTGAGGAAAGTGGCTTCTAAAATGTTGAATATTATATAAACATTAATTATTATTAATATTAACATTTTTATTAGTAGAAGAGGCAGATAGCAGATTACAAGGATTTGAGGCAAGGTTAATGAGGAAATTGATGTGGAAGTGGCTACATTGACCACTTGCTCAGTAAGCTAGAGAAAGCTACAGGGCCAATCAAGCAGATTATTGTTTTTTCTTTTTAGGATATATGGGACTTGTGTGCTTTTGAAAAAATTAATTAAATATGAGGTAGAAAGACTTAGGGAAAAGGGTTACCATGTTTTAAAAAAAAAAGGCACCTTAGTGGTTGGAAAGATTAGGATCACTGACTTTGTCTTTCATCCATTTCTTTTGATTCTAGAGAAAGGATTAGAGAGTGGATATAGAAGCAGAACTGTTGTGAGATAGTGGGCAACCTCAGATCTCCCATCAGATGGGAAGGAAAAAGTTTGGGACTTGAGTAGCTAGATTTGAATTTTGGTACCACCACTTACTCCCTGTATGACTATAAGCAATTAACTTCAAAATCTCTGAGGACTGGATTCTTCTTTTTTAAAATAAGGTTAATATATCCTATTGGAAACATTCTTGTGAAACTAAATTCAGTCATCATTTTGAAGTGTCTAACACAGTATCTGGGATGTGTTCAGCACTCGATGGTGCTAGAATTGTCATTATCCTTGTCATCATCCTTGTCATCATCAAAGGGCATTCTAAGGACTTCTGCTTCAAGTGAGGCAGAGGCAAAGAAAAAAAGCATATTGAAGACTTGACAAGAGTGTAAAGTGGCAAAAATTGCCACTGCTTATGACTGGATCAAGTGACAAATACACCAATTATTAATTAAGGATGAAGACTAGGTTTTTTTTGTAGTGGCCAGTGACCAGTCAATTAGTACTGTCCCATATCTGTTAACTTCTGGGTCTTTTCATAGCATAATCTATGATCACAGAGCATAAGAAGAGAAAATGCACACTGATGCAGAGTTGGAATTGAATAATCAGATTCACATAAATCTCTGTTATTTTGAGATTTGTCAGGCTCGAGTTACTGCTAACAAATTACCCTGTATTATTAGTTTATTGCATTTAGTAACTAATATATTGGACCACATATATGAAAATTGTAACTGAATTATTTCTTAATTTAAAAATTAGCATATGCCAGGGCTTCTGAATCCCAATACTATTGACATTTTGTACTGTGTGATTCTTTGTTTTGGGGGCAGTCCTGTGCCCTGTAGGATATCTTGCGGCATCCCTGGCTCTACCCATTAGATGCAAGTTGTACCCCCTTCCCCGTAGTGACAATCAAAAATGTCTCAAGACATAACCAAATGATCCTTAGGGGGAGGAAGCAAAATAACCTTTGGTTAGGAACCACTGGATGGTTAAGAACCACTGGATAGAATATGCTCATATCTACAATAGTTGGCAAAAAAAATAAAATGAATGAACATGTGACATTTGAATTTATAAAATTGCCATATTTTGTGGCTTATAATAGCAATTCTATTAAAAGATTTTGTTTGTGATTTCTGTTGCTTTATAAGACTAATGAAATTATAAATTTAACAGAAACTTTTCAAAAGAAGACAGACCAAAAAATATATGAAAAAATACTCAACATCTCTAATCATCAGGGAAATGGAAATCAAAACCACAACAAGATTATCACTTAACTCCAGTGAGAATGGCTTTTATCAAAAAGTCCCAAAACAAGAAATGCTGGCATGGATGCGGAGAAATAGAAATACTCAAACACTGCTGGTGGGACTGCAAACTAGTGCAACCTCTGTGGAAAGTAATATGGAGATACCTCTTTGAGCTAGGTAGAACTACCATTTGATCCAGCAATCCCATTACTGGGCATCCACCCAAAGGGAAAAAAAACATTCTGTAAAAAAGACATCTGCACTAGAATGTTTACAGCAGTGCAATTCACAATTGCAAAGATGTGGAAACAACCCAATTGCCCCTCAATACCTGAGTGGATTAATAAAATGTGGTATATGTATACCACGGAGTTCTACTGAGCCACAGAAAACAATGGTGGTTTAGTACCTCTTGTATTATCCTGGATAGAGCTGGAGCCCATTCTACTAAGTGAAGTATCACAAGAATGGAAAAACAAGCACCACATGTACTCACTATAAAATTGGCATTAACTGATCAACACTTATGTGCACATATAGTGGTAACATTCATTGGATGTCGGGCAGGTGGAAGGCGGGAGAAGGGGATGGGAATATTCACACCTAATAGG
The DNA here is from genome assembly GCF_020740605.2 of Lemur catta. Taxonomy (NCBI): domain Eukaryota; kingdom Metazoa; phylum Chordata; class Mammalia; order Primates; family Lemuridae; genus Lemur; species Lemur catta. The sequence goes on along the minus strand of NC_059141.1, from coordinate 12,589,417 downwards.
TACTGTGCGCACCGTCTGGGAGATGGACACACTTGAAGCTCTGACTTGGGTTGGGCAAAGGCAATATATGTAACCTAAACATTTGTATCCCCATAATATGCTGAAATTAAAAAAATAAATAAAAAATAAAGTAAAAAAAGTCAAAAAATAAATTTATATTCCTTTGACAGAAAATCCAAAAGATAAATCATAATGTATAACAAGTAATATAAATATTTTTCTACCCATACACTTTGATTTTACTTGTGAGAACATTTTAAACATAGCAGATTTACCCTTTTATGCGTGAATAATTTATCTAGACAAAATTATTATTTTGATATATTTTTAAGTCTTTCATATGTTCTTTTATTATTTCATTACATATTTCAAATACGTTTTGAGCAAAAATTATTTGTGTTTTATATTCCAGTTGTTTCTTATCCTTGTTACTGGTGGCTGCTGTGGTATGGAAGATCAAACAAACTTGCTGGGCTTCTCGACGGAGAGAGGTATCAGTAATACTATTTAATCTCTTGTATAAAGGTTTGTGCAAACATAAGGCTCTCTACTGTCTGTTAATTAACATTTTCTTTTGAATACAAATTTTCAAATCATTTTTACTTATTAATATTCAACAAATCAATGTAGTATTTTTCAGGCTTTAGAGCAAACTTTACCACTGTCATTTTAGCTCAGTATCTGTGGAAGCATTGGTTAGTTGCCAACAATTTTTTTAACATGTAGTTAAAATTTATAGTGAATACAAGTATTAATTGTTGGTTAAATAATTTGTATTATATTTAGCTTAGGTATATAGTTATACCATAAAAATAATTTATTTTTCATAAGTGTCTGTTGTAATTTAAAAGAAAATTTTGAATGATAAATTAATATTTTTGGTTTTAGAAAAAACTATTTCCTAGAAATTTATTACAATAATCTTTATTTTGTAATAACGTTGCATTTAATTTGCTACCTCCACTGAAATAGAAAATCTTTCTTTTTGAGAGGTCATGTCAAGCTACAACATTATATGTTAAAAAATATGTTGAGGCATTTTCTCAAACTTAATTTTACTAAATTCCTTTCAGTGCAAATTCCTAAGTGTCTTAGAAACCATTTATATATTGATGCTTAAAGTAAAGATGACACTGTCTTTGATGACTACCAGATATCTATTATTAGATAATAATTTTTATATTACAGTATTCTTTCATTATCCATGGTTTTATTATGGTTACCTGCTCAACTGCTGTCCGAAAATATTAAGATATTTTGTGGGGGGAAAAGGGAGAACACGACAGAGACAGAGAAATCGCATTCACACAACTTTTATTACAGTATATTGTTATAATTGTTATATTTCATTATTAGTTACTGTTGCTAATCTCTTACTGTGCCTAATTTATAAATTAAACTTTGTCATAGGTATGTATGTATAGGGAAAATCAAAGTATAGCTAGAGCTCAGTACGATCTGCACTTCAGGCATCCACTGAGGGTATTAGAATGTATTCCCTGTGGATAAGAGTGGAACTACTGTGTTAAAAGATTGTTTCTCATTTTAGTTTTATGAGCCACAGAGATTTTTTAAATACTAGTGGTAGTTTATGTGATAATTCCATTTATAGGCTTTATGTGATAGAGGTAAAAATGTGTTTTTATCTAATCCCCTCTTTATTCAGTTTTAACTATTAGATTAACTGTAATATTCCCAAAAGGAAAAGAGCCCAGTATTTTTTCTTTATGTGAATATGTTACTCGCTCTTCAAAACATTAAGAGATCAATTATTGCAAAGCTCAGAGGACACTGATGATTAGTATAATGACAATTTATTTGTAACAGTAAATGAAAATTATTTCAAAGATTCTTCTTAGACTTTCTGTTGTTTTGTTACAGCAGTTGTGCTAGTTGCTTTTCTAAATGTAAGAACTGTTTAAAATGAAAATAATCTTTGGAAATTTTTGAATATATTATATTAACTCAACTACCCATATTGCTTTTTAACTATTTGAAGCTTTGGTTTCTCATAAATACAGACATATACTTTTGTAGTATGCTTTTGATATCAGAGGCCCCTTATTAATGTTATGACTTTCGAATAACACCCCTGAGAATTCAGGGGTTCTTAAAAACAAAAAATGTGAAACTAAAAAAGACTTCAATTTTGATTTTATCCTATTATGTAGAAATTCAAACTCATTGCTATGGTAACCATATTAAGGAGATAAAAGCTTTCTTTTAGGATGTGCTAATGTATGTAAACAATAAGTAGATATTGATCAGTGGAAATATGATAGTATACTATTAATAGAAAGGTCAATTCACTTTTATAGCCTGTCTTTTTACAGAGGTATGGAAAACATTTAGTTTCAATGGCACGTTCAATTTTAGTTTATCATCACATTACGAAAATATTTGTTAGGAGCAGGTATATGTAAAAAGGAGTCTATTAGATATTTTTCATGTTTAATAATCTTCATTTTTAAACTGAAATTTAAATTTAAATAGGTATCATAAGGCATACAAAAATGAAGATATTATAATTATCCCTTGCAATGAAGGTATTTGATTATGTATATAACTAATGTGAGTGAAAATGTCATGCATATTGTAATAGTGACAAGAAGTTACATTTTTTCATTTGGAAACATTTATTCCCACATGTTTTGAATGGTTTTACTGTCATATGTTTCAGTGAGAATCTAAGTGCAAAATCCACAGAATAACAGATGAAGAGACAAAAGTAGGGTTATTTTTATATCACCTTAATATTACTATTAAGTCTGCGTATTTGAATGATCACTACATTTCCTGTGCCAGCAATTTTTCCTTCTTAATTCTCTTAAATTTATAATTCTTTAAAAGTTAAAAAAATTGAATGTAGAACCTTATCACAGTATTTTTTTTATCTTTTTAAATATATTATGCTTCTCTTATGCTTATAAGTCAATACAAAAAAATTACGTGTGATACCCAATGAATGTTTGAGCTTGTGTTCATGATGCTCTACTTCCCTTCACATTTCATAATAGTGAAACAAAACCTAGATTTGTATTCATTATTATCAAACTGAAGTTTGAGTTAAAAATAATAAGCTAAACCCCATAAGTAGAGTTCTAGTAGATTTTGAGTAACAAACTACTTTTCTAGAGGCAAATACACTATTTCTTTCCTTCTATACCTGTTTTATGGGCACAAAAACAGATAAGAAATAATAATAGTAAATTATACTTCCCTAATAACATTTTATGGGTAAAGTCAGCAATTAATCATAAAATATTCTCTGAAATGCTAAATTTTTGGTAAATGGGTTCTCATCTAATGTTTTTAATGCAATGCAGCAGTATTATATAAATTGTCTGCCTCCTTAGACATTCAACTTATTTACAGAGAGTGGATTGGGTGTAAAGTGACAAGAATGAGAAAATGTTATTTGACATAGAAAATTAAAATTAATTGATTAAGTACTTCATGCAACCTTTTATAGATTTTTTTCTTAGTACTTTAAAAATCTGAATTTTGTGTAATGTTTAATCATTTTAATATATAGATGAATTTTTCCATAAAACATGTGTTTTTAAACCATTGATAAATATTGTACACAAATTTGTAGTTAATGGCTTCAGTGTAAACTTAGTTTTGTTTATCATTTTGTGTTTACTGAATTACAAACTATAATGATTACTCTTATATTCATTTTTTCACTTAATCTTAAAGGCTAGAAATTACAGATGTTCAGCATGTCTGTTTATATCATCATAGTTTTAAAATTAATATACTACTTAAAAATAACTTGAATTGAGAAGTCAAATATATATGGAAGCAATAGAATTTGAAAATTAATTGATTGTGGCTGTGTAAATATGTTTCCAAAGATCTTATTGTAAATATAATGCTTTTGTTTTGCTCAGTTCAACTATTAAGTTCAACTATATTCCAGACAGATTTATAAATACTGAGGATATAACAAAAAAGACAGAGGTTCCATTTTTAGGGAATTAAGGGGAATTGAGTGAAATGCTCAAAACTTACAACTAGAAAATGGAGAAGCTATAATTTAAACAGGTCTGTCATATTCCAAAATTCAAACTCTCTGAACCATACAAAGAACTTTAAAGACACTTGAGTTTGAACAGGTTTGATTTCCTAATTGCCCACTTGTAATATAACCTATCCATCTGTTTGGTGTAGGGCCAACATATTGTATTTCATCTAATGCTATGATACAATCAATCATTATTTGATGTACCACATAAAAAGGAAAAACAATCCACAGTCAACTATGGGACAATGCTCTCTTACTGCTAAGAATATTTTATACTTATTGGAAGGTCTCTTACAGAATTATTTAGATATGGATTTTATATCTATCATTCATATTTATACATAGAATGGAAAATAGAAACAAATAAATTGGTTAAATTGCTAAAACTAGTTCACCTTCATAGTCCAAGTTTTCATAAATCACTTTTTGATGCAGGTGAAAATGTTTTCTATGTTTCATATAGATCATTGACTAGAATAATCAAGTTTGTGCAAGCAATGACAACTATATCACACCTGTCATCTGGCCAGCAGTGATTGTACAATGTCATTGATTGTACAATACATTAGATTTCAGACATATTAAAATGTGAAAAAAAATGTGTCTTAGAATCAATGAAATAAGGTAGATTGTACTTTATAAGATTTTTAGTACCGAGTCAGTTAATACATGCTAAGTGCTCACCTCACTGTTTTACTTACTAGACTTCAATAAATGTTAACAGTTACTATTGTTGTTGATATATAATATAAAGAATGATTAAAATTATATTATACATCAATATTACTAACAACTCTCTTATAGCTTTGGACTCCTCTCCTCCTCCATATGTACTCTAATACAGGGGTTCTCAATCTAGTAGTCCCTTTAGAATTACCTGTGGATCTTTAAAAATGTATACACATGTGTGTGTATATAACATCTATCTATATATCTATCGGCATGCCATTCTGTCCAACCCCCACCAGACCTATAGAATCAAAATTTCAGTGAAGCTCAGCCTGGTTTGTTTATTTTTAAAGCTCATAAATGATTCTAACATGTACATTGGCCTTGAAACTCTGCTTTAGCTTCTATTCTGAGAGATAGGAAATCATTGAAGGGTTTCCAACAGAGTTATTACAGAGTTGTTAGCATATTTGAGTTAAAATGATCTGATTTTAAATTGATCACTCTGCTGCTGAGTTTACTACAAGTAAAATTAGTTTAAGGATAGGAGTTCAATTTTTAATGTTAAGTTTGGGCCAACTACTAGACATTCAAGTGTCAAAGGAGGCAGGAGTTGAATCTGGCAAGAGGAAACACATCTTAGCAGAAGAGATAAATTTGGGAGTCTCAGCACATAGATGACATTCAAAACCATGGGACTAGATAAAATTACCAAAGAGGAGGATTAATCCCTTGGGCAGTCACATTTAAGAAGTCAGGGGAAGACAAGCAACCAGCAAGAATACTGGAAAGCAGCTACTGATGAAGTTGGAGAAAAACTGAGAGCTCCTGGAAGCTAAGGAGAAACATTGTATGAAAAAGTTGTATCGATTATCTCAAAGGCTGCTGGTGGATCAAATAAAGTAATAACTGAAAATTGCCCATTGGATTTAGCCACCGAGAAATAATTGGTGACTCTGACAGTAGCAATTTTAATGGACTGATGGAGGCAAAAGCTTGATTGAAGTGTGGTAAGAGAATAGGACAAGATGAATTCTAGAATGACAGCAAGAGGAGCTCCTCAGACCTACTGACCAGGCAAACAACCACAACTGGTGAAGGGTATTTAAAAACAAATCAACAACCATTTTAAATCTTTGGAAGTTGTCCCAGTACATACAGCAATTGAAGAAACATTTATTCAAGAAAATCTACTAAATATTGTTAAGAACAGCAAATCTATTAGTATTAGAGTTACAACCTGCTCCCTTTCTGCTCTCTCAGCTCACTATAACCAGCATTTCTTATCCCCAATCTCTGTACTGCAGAGGCTCTATGCCAGGGAAAAGCTGCCAAAGTCTGAGGCACTCTTCCTCTAGTGAGCCCCATCTGTAGAGCAAGAAGCTCTTCCTGAGATGCAGCAGTCCGAGAAAACCAGAGCCTCAGTCTTCTTCACTCCTCCTTGGTCATAGGGTGGAGATTTCATGCTTGGGGAAATAGTGTGAGAATACAGAAATCTACCAACCCCTGCCCACCGCTCATGAAGCAGGTGAATCAAATCACTCAGAGTTGCAGCCCACTGTCCCCCACCATCAGCTCTGGAGTTAGCAAAAACTACCAAAACTGGTTCAAGAAGAGATGTATAATCAAAATATACCTTTAGCAGGCAAAGAGATTGTATTTGTAATTTTTAAATTTCCCACTGGACACATCAACATTCCATTTGCAACAAGCACATCTAGTGCCCAGATCTTCCTTTATGTTATTAGAGAGCTCTTTTCAGTGGCTCCTGTTTCCTTCTGACATACATACTCCTCCATTCGTGTGTGTGTGTGAGCACTTCCTTACATTTTAATAGTACAAGAAACTCCAGGCTCAGCCTATATATTTCTTGCCCCAATCCTAGAATCCACCATTTCTCCAAGGAGCCCTGGTTCCTTTTATTGGAGCATACATATTTCCCAGATTTTGGCTTTTAAATACCATTGTTAATAAAAGGAGCTTGGACATAAACCACCAAGAATCTCAGCAGATGCAGAAAAAGCATTTGACAAAATCCAACAATGTTTCATTATAATAACACCTAACAAACTATGAATGAAAAGGAACTCCTCAACTTGATAAAAGGCATCTACCAAGATCCCATAGCTAGCATCATATTTAAAAAACTTTTTACAACTAAGATCATGAGCAAGTCAAGTATGTCTACTCTCTCCATTTCTATTCAACATTTTACTGAATATTCTAGCCAGGGCAATTAAGCAAGGAAATGAGGTAAAAGCATCCAGTTTGGAAAGAAAGAAATAAAATGATCTCTATTTTAGGTGATATATTTCATATGTGAAAATCATCAGGAATTCACTAAAAACTTATTAGAACTAATAAACAATTTCAGCAAGGTTGCAGGATGCAAGGGCAATATAACAAATCAATTGAGGGGCTCTGCATGGTGGCTCATGCCTGTAATCCTAGCACTTTGGGAGGTGGAGGTGGGAGGATAGCTTGAGGCCAGGAGTTTGAGACCAGCCTAAGCATCATATCAAGACCTTGTCTCTATAAAAAATGCAAAAATTAGCTGGGCATGGAGACATATGCCTGCCATCTCACCTACTCAGGAGGCTGAGGCATGAGGACCACTTGAGCTCAGGAATTTGAAGTTGCAGTGATGATGAGCTATGATGATGCCACTGTACTCTAGCCTGAGGAACAAAGCAATTTTAATAGACTGATATACACTGAAGAGAAATGAAAACATTGGTCTACATGAAAACTTGTGCATTAATGTTCATAGCACCATTATTCAAAATAGCTTTACAGTGAAAACATCCCAAATGCCAGTGTAATATTGTTCTGCATTTAAAGAGGAATTTGAAGTTCTAACATGTGTTATGACAATGGAAGAACCTTAAAAACAGTAGGCAAATTGATAGAGAAAGTACATTCATGGTTGCCTTGGGTTGTGGGTGGGTGTTGAGAGGGAGGAGTAGAGTGTCGGTTGGGGAGTGAATGGTAATGGGTACAGGGTATCATTTTGGGATGATGAAAATGTTCTAAAATTAGATTGTGGTGATTGTTGCACAGCTTTATGAATAAATTAAATGTCATTGAATTCTATACCCCAATGGGTGAATTGTATAGTACATGTCTTAGTCCTTTTGTGTTGCTATAAAGGAATACCTGAGGCTGGGTAATTTATAAAGAAAAGAGGTTTATTTGGCTTATAGCTCTGCAGGATGTACAAGAAGCATGATGCCAGCATCTGCTTCTGGCAAGGGCCTAAAGCTACTTCCTGTCATGGCAGAAGGGGAGGGGCAACTGGTTTCTGCAGAGATTACATGGAGAGAGAGAAAGCAGGAGAGAGGGGAGAGGGGTGCCAGCCTCTTTTAAACAACCACCTCTTCCAGGAACTAACAGTGAGTGAGAACTCACTCACCCCCCTCCCACCCCTCTCCCCTTTCCCAGGGCATTAATCTATTCATGAGAGATCTGGCCCCATGACCCAAATACCTCCTACTAGGTCCCCTCCTTTAATATTGGGGATCAAATTTTAATATGAGGTTTGGAGTTTCACATATCTAAACTATAGCAGTATGTGAATCAAATCTCAATAAACCCTTTAAAAAAGGAGATAAAGCAAGATAGAGGGTCAGAGAGAGAAAGAAACAGAGCAGTAGGAGGAGGAGGAGAAGAGAACTTAAAACAACAAATGTAGAGAATTCTTTAAAGGATATTTGCTTGCTTCAGTGGGGCCACTGTACTTATAGAGCAAGAAGTATCCATACAGTTTATATTCATGCCTTTTGTTGCAGAGCAACTATTTCTGTCAATGCTTCAAACCATAACCAATCCTTCCACTTGTGCTCTAGATTATCGTTGATTGAATCATGTAGATAGGGCAACCATATAGTTAATTGAACTTAGAATAAAAAAATCACACATTTTAACCAATTATTTAGTTTTGGTGTTTTGTAATGTAAATGGAGTCTTAATTAATATGATATAGCAAGGCAAGTCAATTACATCTTATCTTTGATGTCTGACCATAGCAGCTTTTCATTGACACTCATTTATGTGGGAAAACATAGAAAATAGAGGTTTAAAAGGAAAAGCCATTTTTGTTTTATTTAACTCTATTAGATGACTAGCAACTAATTTGTTCTGGATTATAGATCAAAATACTTGGTTAGTAAAAGAAGAAATTTTTGTTTATCTGACTTTGCATTGTTTTTGCTAAAATAATACATTTGTTAAAGCAATAGCATATGATTCTTTGTATTGCATAAAGTATTGTGAAATGATAGCAATAGAATTTCTCTGAATTTTGTTGATAGGATTTGACATATTAAAAATTGAGTGTGTAGGTGATAATGCTACCAACATTCCATATTAACCATTTATCATTGTGTCAATTGTTGCTTAAAATACAGAATTGTCCCCATTTAAAGAATTTTGCCATAATTTTCACATCCGTGTTGAGCATTTCTCCTACCACTACCACCCACCTCCCCTTACAGGGGAATTTGTTTGCTAGCTATATAGCGTTAACACTTAGGCATTCAAATACATATTTAAACTGAATATGGAATTGAGCAGTATGTATTATTTTATGAGCTAAAATTTCTTCTTATTCTAAGCTTTTGAAATATATTATACTGATTCTAATTTGAGAAAAAATGCTTCCAACAAAATCATTTTCTTATGACTTGAACATAGTTATTATAATGTCTTATTAACAGTCCAAAAATAACTTTAGTCATCGACTAGTATACAGTTATCTTAGTCACTTATATTGTATTTTTATCTCAGAATAAAAATGCTTTTACAATAATATCTGCATCTTGAAGAACTGGTTTTCATAATAATTCAGCCATACTATAAAGAACATGAAAATAGGTAATATGTTGAATGATCCAGATATTGTGCGTACTCCATCACTAGCAGTGGTTCACTATAACAGTGATTCTCAACCAAAGAGGACATTTCAAAATAGTATAATTTGAGAACGCCTATTCCAGTTAATTGTCTTATCCCTATTAAAGAAATAATTCTACTTTCTTCCTCATTTCCAAGAGTCACATCTGTACTGGAATTAAGCTAAATTTGCATTTTCATGTACTGTCCTTAATCTAGAAATTACCTAGACTACTAGGTATATTTATACAGTATATTATATTTATTTTTATTTTTAAATTCTTTTGATGCCAGTGTAATTAAGGCCTAATTTACTTTATTGTCATTCACTGAAATAATTCATGTACTTTAATTGTGATATTTAGATAAACCATTATTAGAGTGTATTGAATGAACATGGTACTAGATTCACGTGAATCTAATGCAAAAACTACTAACTATTATAGTATATTAATTATTTTGAGTCTGAAATTCACTGTTATATTGTAATTGATACTTTTTTCCCTCTGTTTGCAGACAATATAATTTTTAAACCTTTTTTTATTTTGATACATTTAAGTACACGTGGTTTGTGGTTACATGGATGAATTGTATAGTGATGATATCTGGGTTTTTAGTGTAACTATCACATGAATAGTGTACATTACACCCAACAGGTAGTTTTTCTTTCCTCACTCCCCTACCTTCCTCCCTTCTGAGTCTCTGAATGTTCATTGTACCACTCTATGTGCCCCTGTGTACCCATAGCTTAGCTCCCACTTATAAGTGATAACATGTGGTATTTCATTTTCTACTCCAGAGCATAACCAATACTTTGAACAAGGGCAATCAATTAAAGCTTGATTCTTTATTCCTACAGACCATTCAAATTCATTTTGTGTGGCCAATTTATTCTTGTTCCTTGAGTAGCTAGGGATGAGGATGATTTCTTTTTTATATCTTTTTCCAGACATATGTTTTCCATTTCTTTGGCAATTTGGTAACATAAAATTTTATTCTAGTAATGGAAGAGATTTTTGGAAGTCATCTCTTCTTTATCGGAAGTAAACATGTGCAGTTTGATATCGAATCAAGCATCATTTTTATTCCTTTACTTGTTTTTATATATATTTTGATAGGTGATATATCTATATATTTCAGAAATCAAAATTATCACTCCTGTTGCCCAACCATTCAATTCTCTCCCTTCTATAGCCAACCAGTATTATCAATTTTTTTTGTGTGTAGTCTTCTGAAGTTATTTTATAAATACAGAAGCAATGCGAACATGCGTTTTTTTCTACATTATTTACACTAAAGGTAACATGCTCTATATAACGCAGTTTTGAATATTTTAGAATTTAACTGTAAAATTCTAATAAATTATCATAACTCTAAATTATTTAGAAACTTAAAAATAATATTTAACATTTATTGATGAGGAGTCAAAATGCATAACTAGTATCTTCATGATACCTCACATTTTGACCATTTTATATCATCATTTCTGTTTACTATTTACTTCTACCATGGAGTAATACACTTAGAATATTCTTTTAGAGAGATATTTTTAAGAATTCCAGAATACCAATCCAGGTATGTAATTCTGAGAAATAATTATAGAACCACAACTCCAGTAGAGTACTTCACAAAAACTACATCACTCTTACTCAAATTTATAATAGTAATATAAGGAAAATGACTGAAGATTTTAGTAAGAAATTTAAGACACAGCAAGCTGAATTATAATCTTAGAGAGTTAAAATAAAATGTTGGCAAACTGCTTTAGACCATGTTGCAAAGTGTTTGAAATATGATAATAAATGGAAAATAATAAAATTTGGTTTCTGCTACTTTTTACTTCATTTAAATAGAAAAAAAATTACATATGTTTATAAATACTTTTTATATTGGTGTAGAAAGACTATATAACAGTATTGTCATTATATAATATTATACAAGTATAAATTTGTACCATATTGTGTTAAGGAATGGTACTAACTTTGGCATTCAAGTGCTGGCCTACCACCTAGGGCATTTAGAACAGTTAGTATTTACTACTTTGACACTAATTTGGAAACTGACTTGCAATAACTTAGAAGCACAAATTCTCCAACTACTAAAAGTTTAAAGATTGTAAAATATCATCCAACTTTAAAATCTACACATGGTCATTATTTTGAAGCAAAATATATATGAGATTATAATTAAAAAACTAAAAAAATCATCAAACATCTTGGAAATTTCCCTTTTGATTATCTTTATTTTTAATTATTACCCTATTACACTTTTCTATTTATATTAATATAAAACATATTTTTTTCTTAAATATGCCAAGTTATCTTTGTAAGAGAACATTAATTTCCATAAACATACAGGTTAGAAAGATTCTATTTGGACTATTTCTTTAAAACTGCCTCAGTAAAAATATTAACTTTTTTTTTAAAATTCATGCTAACGTACTGACATTGTGGACTCTAGTGAAGTCCATAATTGGAACATTATCTTTGACTTTGAAAATCTGTACATAATTGTTTAAACAATTCTATATAAGACCCATAGTTTTCTAATCAAAATGAGAGAAATTCATTATTCTTAGAAGCTGTTTTTTTTTATTATATCATTTAATATGAAACATTTATGTCAAGTAGATGTGGACAATTTATTATTACTTTCAGAATAGATATTTGCCTAACAGATGAGCTAACATAAATTAAGCAGTAAATCAGTTTTGCTTCCTTTAGATAATTAATAATTTACATATAACCTTTGGCTATTCTTTTATCTGAGGGTATTGATATAAGTTGCATAAAATTGATTTCTATATAAAAAGTGCTTTGAAATGCAAAATCTAATTAAAATACACTATTTTAGGACAGTTGTGTTGCTAAATGATAATATTGAGACTATTATGAATATTTGAGGAGTCTGAATGGAGTATGTAAGAAAGCTAAATTATAACCTCTATGGACTACTTTATATTATTTTATCAACCAGTTGAAACAAGTGAAACTGGGGAAGTTGTTAGAGTACTGCATTTTTTTCTTACATATGCTGTATTTAGAAATAATGCTATTATTACTGTATTACACAACCTAGTCTATTTTGTATTAAGGTAACCATTATTAATAAAAGAATGTTTGCAAGATACACTAAGGTTAGTGGGTTAGGCTGATTGTGGTTATTGGATTCTGCCTAGAGGCTTTGACACACATCCCAGGAGGCTGCTCGAGAACTCTGGGCATCAATACATTTATAACCAATTAATGGCACACTTGTGGGTGAATCATATTCCAGTTACTGACAACTAAAATCCAGTGTTGGAGAAGACATGGTAAATGGTATACCTGTTTGTTCAGTCAGATCATACAAAAAATATTTGTAAAGAACCTCCTATTTGTTTAATACTCATTGTTTAGCAGTTACCCAATATTGGATAAATAATTCTATTGCATTTGGTTTTAGACTGAAAATTTCATAGTTTTATAAGAGAGATTTAGTGTACATTTCTGTGGTGGCTGGAAGTGTGTGACTGAATAGATACCTATCAAAATATTAATATCTTGGATCATCGCTTAGTAATCTTAATATTATACAAATTAGCATTAATGCTTTTTTGGACTACTCTCTTTTTTTCCCCTTTAATATGTGTGGCAAAATAGACTACTGTGTTTTAATTACTCTTTGAGGTGTATTAGGGTAATTATTTCCAGATGAAAACATATCTCATTTTATTCTAAAGGTTAATTCAAAATTATAATTTACCTAATTAAATATGTTTTCCATTTAATTTTGTGGGATCTATTTTATCAAGAAAAATTTATATTAACTAAAAGTACATATCAGATAATGTGGTTGGGGATGCCATTCATGCCAACTGCATATTAAAAGATGAAGAGTTGTTAAGATTCATTTCACTTTTGCTGTCTTTGTTGATAGTTTTAGTTTACTTTTAATATAAAACTTTAATCATTTACTGATTCAACTTCTATATTAAGGTATTATTTTATATCAGTGCAGGAACGTATTTTTCCTTATTTTGTTAAAACTTATTTTTTATGTTTTCTAATTAGCAAATGACCTGCTCATTAGTGAACAATGAGGATGTATTTTAATAACACTTGGCTTTATTAGGATGGTGAATATCAAATAAATTTTCCAGAAAATACTGGCAAGCAGAATGATGAATAATAAGTAACAATCATAATGTCTGTGATCCTATGATCCCTTTTTGTTTAACCTTTATAATATCTGTATAGTCTTGCTACCTGATGAGTAAAATATTTGGTGGCAGCTTGAGTACTATCATCCTTTATCAAATTACGGTACTTAATATGCCTCATTATTGTGCTTAGAATTACCTTTTATTTTTTTTAAGATAAGTGTTTGTTGGATTTCACATGAAGGTGACTTTGATGCTGAAAGCTGGCAGTTAATGATAACAGTGGAATAACTTTTTATGAATGTGGATACATAGAATCACATCTGGCAGAGGTTATTGCCACACATAGTAAATAGCCAGCACACTCTTGTGTAGGCTATTAAATCGTGGTGATGTATGTTATTTCAGCTGGAGGAAAAAGAGGGTATTATACAACCTTTCTCAATATTGAAGTTCACAAGAAACAGAATAAATTCTAATTGGCTTCATCTTTTTTTTAAATTTTAAAGTTTTAATATTGAAAGTAAACTTAATAATCTGAATAGGAGTGCTAAACAAAATAAAATATATCCATTGAAGATAGGATGTTCTGTTACTAAAGCCATGTTTTAGCTCTTTGTTTTATTAAATATTTTAAATGCCACCAACATCTCTTTGGTAGTAATATTTTCAGTTAATATTGATCATAAAGCATGCACATTTATGTCTACATGAGCTGGATGTTATCATAGATATTTTTGTCACAATTTAGATTTTAAATATTAAGCTCTCAGTAAGTTCTTAATGCTTGGACAAAACTCAGCTTTTGTCTTAGCAAGAATATTAGGTAATGCATAAAAAGCAAATGTGGACTCTTTTGAATAAGATTTTTAAAAAATAAATTTGATTTTGGAGTGGTGGATCTTATTTTAATTAAATTGAATTTTAAAATAGTACACTCACATAATTCAAAGTTAGAGCAAAATAAAAAGCTATAAATTGAAAAGTTTCACATCTATCCATAACCTCATCCACCTTTTTACCCCCTGCTCTCATAAACACTTGTTTCATATCTATCTTTCCAGGTTTCTTTTATGCAAATATCAGCACAGGCAAATATATTCCTCATTTATTATGGAATAAAATATATTTCCATATTTCATCAAACCTGAGACATCATACAGTATAATGCACAAGATTTTTATGTACCACCAAGAAAGAAAAAATGTTGGCAATTAAATGGTAATATAACATTAATTATAAAGTGCATAGCAATGCTAGAAATATTAAAATATTAAAAAATCATGTTAGAGTTGAAGAAATATGGTATGTACTCTCTAGTACATATTACCTTTGTCACTTAGCATTATAACTTATATATCTTTCCATTGCAGACCTTCTTTATTCCTTTTTTTAACAAGTACATAGTATTTCATAGTATGATTGTACCCTAATTTATTTAGTCCTTGTAAACAGACATTGGCTCTTTTTCTTTTTTAGTGTTTGAAATTTTGTACATTGCTCTTTTTGATTGTGTACAGGTATAATTATAAGATGAATTCCAAATGTGATTGCTGGCTTATTGGTAATAATATTTGTAAATTTTGTAGCTATTACCAGATTGCCCTCCATAGGGTTTTACCAGTTTATTTTCCCACCAACTGCATGAAGAGTATATTTTGTCAAACTTTGGGTTTTTCCTAGCTTATAAGTGAGAAATGATGTTTTAAAATGATTCTAGTTTGCACATCTTGAATAAGAGTAAGGCCAAGAATATTTTCCAACGTTGAAAGGCCATTTGTTTTTCTTTTTCTGCAAGCTGTTCACACCCTTTACCCATTTTTCTATTAGATTGTTGATCTTTTCATTTTTTATTTCTAGGAACTCTTTATAATTAGGTAGATTAGCCTTTTATCTCTGGTTTGAGTTGTAAATATTTTTCCCAGCTTGCCATTTAATTCTTCTTCTACTTTTTTTTTTTTTAAACAATATCTTAGTCTGTTCAGTCTGTTGTAAAAAATACCATGAACTGGGTAACTCATAAACAACAAAAATTTATTTCACACAGTTCTGGATGCTGGGAAGTCTAAGATCAAGGCACCAGCAGATTTTGGCGTCTGGTAATGATGTGTTTCCTGGTTCATAGATGGCACCTTATAGCTGTATCCTCACATGGTGGAAGGAACTAATTAGGTCTCTGCCATCTCTTATATAAGGGAACTAATTTCAGTAAAGAGAGCTCTGACCTCTTGATCCTCTTGATCTAAATACCTCCCAAAGGCCTCCTCTCCCAACACCATCACTCTGGGGGTTATGATTTCAGCATGTGAATTTTGAGGCAGAACAAACATTCAGACCATAGCAAACATGAAAATATTATTTATGTGTAATATAGTCAAATTTCTCAAAGTTCTCTTTTATGACTTCTGGATTTTGAGTCATAGTTAGAAAGACTATACCTACTTCAAGATTACAAAGGAATTCACCCATGTTTTCATTTAGAAATGTTATGGCTACGTTTTTTCCATTTTGTGTACATTGTTGCTTTGATGACCCCCAATGATCTGAATATCTACATATTCATGCCCTTGTGTGCTCCCTATATTGATTCTAGACTGGGGCTCTATCAAATGTGGTTGGAGTCAAGTTTTATCAGTTTGGGGCTTAGCCCAAAGGACTTCACTGGCAGTTCTCATCCGTCTCTCTTGGGAGCTTACTAATGAGATACTCCTTATTGGATGTGAGTCACCATGCATTAATGCAGACCCAGTGGAGAGGCCTGTATCAGGAGAAACAACACTGCTAGACAGTGGCCTTAACTGAGCTCCCAGTCAGGCCTCCAGGTGACACAGGGCATCCAGGTATGCTGGACCTTCTAGCCTAGGTGAGTTCTCACTGGAGCTTCTAGTTGATTGCAGCCATACCAACCTACCCAAGAAGACACCAAATTTGGCAGAACTTCTCAGTTAAAATACAGAATTTTGAGAGATAATATACTGTTTCTTCAAGCCACTAAATTATTTCACACCATCCCAAAGCTTAGTGGCTTAAAACAATAAAAATAATTTGTTTACTCAGAATTTGGGCAGGACTCAGCAGGGATAGTTCGTCTCTCCTCCACATGGCATCAGCTGGAGAAGCTTCACTGGGCCTGGAGAATCTTCTACAAAGATGCCTCACTTATGGGCTGGCCATTGGCTAAGAACTCAGCTGGGGCTGTTGGCTGAGGACCACAGTTTTCTTCCATGTGGGCTTATCCATGTGCCTAGTAGTTTTCTTATATTATAGAAAGTGAGTTTTAGGAGGAGAGAAGTGGGAGCTGCTAGTCCTCTTAACGGCTAGGACTGTAATTTCCACAGTGTCACCTCCACTGTATTATGTTGGCAAAAGTAGTATAGTACTCACTCGGATTCAAAGCTGTGGAGAAACAGATTGTCCCACCTCTTCATGGAAAAAGTGATGAAGAATTTTTGACTGTTCTTGATCCATCACACATTTAAATATTTGATTCAACTTTATCTTTTTCCAGATGGCTATGGGGTTACTACAACACCATTTTTCAGTAAGTTCTTTACCCACCCCCAAATATTTTGAGATTCTCTTATTACCACAGAAAAGTCAATACTTATATTTATATTTATTAATTTAATATGTTTTCAGTATGTTAATTTCAATATCCTGCTGTACTGAATTCTTTTATTGTTTGTAATAGTTTTTCAGTTCATTCTTATGGGCTTTCCAGTTGTACAATCTTATCAATTTACAATAGGTTTCCCTCTTGCTTTCTCATATTATACTTTAGATTTCTTTTTTTTTTTTTGGTCTAATTTTACTGCACAGTATCCATAGTATGATGTTAAATGGTAGTGATTATGGTGGACATCCAGCTCTTGTTCCTGACTTTTGTGTAAATGTCTCCAATGATTTGCCATTAAGTAAGATGCTTTGGGGCTTTTGGATTGATTGAGTAATCTATTTATCTATGACTCACGCCTGTAATCCTAGCACTCTGGGAGACTGAGATGGGAGAATGCTTGAGCTCCAGAGTTCAAGACCAGACTGAGCAAGAGCAAGACCCTGTCTCTACTAAAAATAGAAAAATTAGCTGGGAACTGTTGTAGGGGTCGCCTGTAGTCCCAGCTACTCAGGAGGCTGATGCAGGATTATTGCTTGAGCCCAGGAGTTTGCAGCTGCAGTGAGCTACGATGATGCCACTGCACTCTACCCAGGGCAACAGAGTGAGACTCTGTCTCAAAAAAAAAAAAAAAAATTAAATTATATTGCCATTTTATTGAGTGTTTTTATTAATTATTTTGAATTTGATCAAATGCCTTTTCAATATTTGTACTAATGTATTATTCATCTTTTTAAATCAAGTAATATGGTATATTATAATAACATTTTCTAATATTTAATCATTCCTATAATCTTGTGATAAATCTCCAAGATCCTGATAAGTTACAACTCAGGGTTTTGCCTTCAACAACTAGGTGCGTGGTGGTACCTTAACGGGAAATGATAAGAACTAGGAGAGGAAAAAAATGTGAGGAGGGGGGCTAGGCAGCAATCAAGAACACTATTTCAGCTTATTAATCTTGAAATGTCTAAAAGATATTCAAGGGGAGAAGGTTCTTGTAAGCAGTTAGACATAAAGACAGTTGGATGTACAAATCTAAGTTTCCAGAGAGAGGTCTGGGAAAAATATATAAGTTCACAAATTATTGCCATAAAATTGATATTTAAAGCCTAGGCCGGGATAAATGTTAAATGCTGTTTTCCAGGTATTGTTCTCAAAAGAGAAGTCACAATGTCCATTGGGAGCTTACAACTCAGTGAGCAAGATAAGTGGGTACACAAAAACTGCTAAATTCCATCACCAGGTGGAGACAGGTGGTTTGAAAAGCCTTTCTACCAGATAGGTACTGTTTGAGCTATCAAGAATGTGTAGCCCTTTGCTTGATGGAGAAATTGGTTAGGATGTATTAAATGTCAATAAGAGTACAGGGAATGCCACTGGAAAATAATAGCAGATATGACAGTACCCATTGTTTTCAAAACACTGAATAATCAAATATGGGTGTGTGATTAAGAAAGAATTGAAAAATAAAGCTGAAAACATACTTCTGTGTCTGATTGTAGGAGAACTTGTGACAGGCAGGAAAGAAATGGGAAACCTAGAATTATATAAACCATTTAAGGCAGTAAATTCTTTAGAAAATGGTTATCTCAATTATTCCTTATAAAATCATGATCCCATTTCTATTACTTTTGATAAGAAGCAAAATATACTAACTATAGCAAAGTATCTACGTATACATGAAGCATGCATATACTGTGCTTATTGATATTTTCAAGAAAATATCTATAATTGCTAACAATATTTTGCTGAAACAAGTTCATCAGACTTACTTTACCTGTTTTTATGAACTTCTATCAAAGACATTAACTAATGTATCATTAACTATCAAGAGTATTTAATATCAAACCTACCATCTCAATCTTTTATGTTTTTTCTGTAGTCTATGCTGAATATTTAGCTAAAATTTCTTGCTAAATGTGTTACCATTTTCTTTAATCTCAATCACATTTAAATCCTATGTTACTTGGGCACCAGATGCTCCTTAGTTATTTCAGTAGCCCCAGAAATTCTCTGGCCATTACTGGAATCAAAGCCAGTTAAAGTTTCCTCAACTCCATTATTGCGAGCAAATTTCCTACACATAGGATAAAACTTTCTGTCTCTCTGCCCTCTTGCTTATCCATCTTAGACATAGCCCATTCTCTTTGTAATTAATTAGTAACATCTCTTGATTAAATAAGATTGCAAATAGGCAGATGTAAATCGTTTTGAAATGGCTATAACTTGTGGAAATTTGTTGAGATAATTTCTAAAAACAGCATATTGCATTTTAGATCTGACTCAATGTTAGTGAGAATAATATGGCATAACTTATAAATATCATTTAAAATAGAATTATAATAACCTAATGATTTTTCCTTGAACCTGTTAAATTCATTGCTTTAATAGGTGTTTAAATACTCTTTATCTCAATTATTTATCAAATATACTATTTAAAAACATCAGATTTTAGAAAGTGATTTAGGCGGTGCATATATTACGTATTCATCTTTTACCAGTTAATGTTGGGTTTTAGAAAATATGTGTTGTTAATGGACCATCCACTTTCAAGTCATTTTGTTTACTAGGCTAGAACTGAGATTTAAGCAATTATGTGTGTAGTAAAACCTTTAAAACAGAATGCATTGCATTAAAGAATGTTCATGTTCATTTGCTGTGAAGCAGAGAATAGTGTCAGAATTCTGCCCTAACGAGGATTAAGTTGAGAAGCAAACTCTGTGTACATTGCTGCATTTATTATTATCTGAATGTCTTAAGTTTTAGTGTTGTTGACATCTGGAGTGTTTTTCAACCTGTTTTATAATGTGTTTTACTCTCTTTTCATTGTTCATCAGAGGCATTTGCTATTCCTGTTAGTGTTTTCTAAATGTTAGAAAACTTTTTCTTTCTGAATGCTAATGACACCTACTTGCTACAATGACATTTTGCAAACATCCTTTTTCATTTTATATATATTTTCCATTTTTAAGTTTTACTGTATATATTTAAGGTGTACTACGTGATGTTTTGATATACGTCTATATAGTTAAATGACTACTATACTTAAGCAAATTAACCTTTAAAACCTTCTATAGTTACCTCTTTTTTTTTTTTTTTTTTGAGACAGAGTCTCACTTTGTTGCCCAGGCTAGAGTGAGTGCCGTGGCATCAGCCTAGCTCACAGCAACCTCAGACTCCTCGGCTTAAGCGATTCTACCGCCTCAGCCTCCCTAGTAGCTGGGACTACAGGCATGCGCCACTATGCCCGGCTAATTTTTTCTATATAGATTTTTTTTAGTTGGCCATATAATTTCTTTCTATTTTTAGTAGAGATGGGGTCTCGTTCTTGCTCAGGCTGGTCTCGAACTCCTGACCTCGAGCAATCCACTCACCTCAGCCTCCCCGAGTGCTAGGATTACAGGCATGAGCCACCGTGCCCGACCTAGTTACCTCTTTTTTGTGGTAATAGTACCTAAAATCTACTCCCTTGGCAAATTTTCTATGTATAATGCAATATCATTAACTATAGTCCTCTGCCTTATATTAGATCTCTAGACATTCACTCCTACATAACTTCAAGTTTGTACCCTTTGACCTAAATCTCCCCATTTTCTCCCCTTCCCTGCCCCTGGTAACCACCATTCTATGTCTTACTTCTCTGTACTTGATTTTTTTTTCAGATTCCACACACAGGTGAGATCATGTCATACTTTTCTTTCTGTACCTGCTTTATTTCACTTAGCCTAATGTCCTCCTGACTCATCCATGTTGCTAATGGCAGTGTCTCCTTTTCCAAGATTGAATAATATTTCATGGTATATATACCATGGTATCTTTATCTGTTCATCTGTTGATGGACACAGGTTGTTTCCATATCTTGGCTATTGTGAATAATGCTGCAAGGGGCATGGGAGCACACATATCTATATGAGGAGCTGATTTCATTTCCATACATATACACAAACATAATATGAAAATGACTTCATTTCCATACATACATAAACACACACACACACACACACACACACCAAGCGGAGAGAATCCTGGGTCATATGTTCTATTTTTAATTTTTTGAGAAATCTCCGTACTGTTTTCCATAGTAGCGATACAATTTGACATTCCTGCTAATAGTGTAAAAGGGTTTCCTTTTCTCACCATCCTCTCCAACGCTTGTAATCTCTTGTTTTTATTGTAGTAGCTGTTGTAACAGATGTGAGGTAATATCTCATTATGGTTTTGTTTTGCATTTCTTTGATAATTAGTGATATTGAGTAAGTTTTTCTATACCTGTTAGCCATTTTTTGTCTTCTTTGGAGAAATGTCTATTTAGGTCCTTTGCCCATTTTTAAATCAGGTTATCTGATATTTTACTATTGAGTTGTATGAGTTCCTTATAGAACTTGGATATTAACCCCTTAGAGATAAATGGTTTACAAATATTCCCAATCTGTAGGCTGCTTTTTCATTTCTTAATTGCTTGCTTTGCTGTATAGAAGCTTTTTACTCTGATGTAATCCCACTTGTTTATATTTGCTTTTGTTGCCTGAGCTTTGATCCAAAAAAATCATTGTCAATGCCAATGTCAGAGAGCTTTCCTCACATTTTCTTCCTGGAGTTTTTCAGTTTCAGGTCTTATGTTTAGGTCTTTAATCCATTTTGAGTTGATTTTTGTGAATGATGTAAAATAGTGGTCCAATTTTGTTATTTTGCATGTCAATATCCATTTTTCCCAGCACAATTTGTTGAAGAGACTATCCTTCCCCCATTGTGTATTCTTGGTGGCCCAGTTGCAAATTAATTCATCATATATACTTTGGTTTATTTCTGGGTTCTCTGTTATGTTCCACTGGTCTATGTGTCTGTTTTAATGCCAGTAACATACTGCTTAATTACTATTGTTTTGTAATATAATTTGAAATCAGGAAGTGTGATGGCTCCAACTTTGTTTTTCTTTCTCCAGATTATTTGGCTATTTGGGGTCATTCGTGGTTCCATATGAATTTTAATATTATTTTTCTATTTCTGTGAAAAATGCCATTGGAATTTTGATAGAGATTGTATTGAACCTGTAGATCTCTTTGGGTAGTATGGACAGATTAACAATGTTAATTCTTCAATCTATTAACACTGGATATCTATCCATTATTGTGTCTTTTTTAGTTTCTTTCATTAACATTTTGTAGTTTTTATCATACAGATCTTTCACTTTCCTAATTAAATTTCCCTAAGTGATTCTCTTTGATGCTAATATAAATCGGATCATTTTCTTAATTTGTTTTTCTGATAGATTGGTATTAGTATAAAGAATGAACTGATTTTAAGTGTTGATTTTTTTTATCCTACTACTTTACCGAATTCACTTATTAGTTCTAACATTTTTTTTGTATGAGATATTTAGGAGTTTTTACATATGAGGTCATTCCATCCGTAAAGAGGTATAATTTTATTTCTTCCTTTTGTATTTAGATAGTGTTCATTTCTTTTTCTTGTCTGATTGCTCCTGCTAGTACTGCCAGTACTATGATGAATAGAAACAGTAAGAGTGGGAATCTATGCCATGTACAATATCTTGGAGAAAAAGTTTTCAGTTTTTTTTTTTTTTGAGACAGAGTCTCGCTCTATTGCCTGGGCTAGAGTGAGTGCTGTGGTGTCAGCCTAGCTCACAGCAACCTCAAACTCCTGGGCTTAAGCGATCCTACCACCTCAGCCTCCCGAGTAGCTGGGACTACAGGCATGCGCCACCATGCCCGGCTAATTTTTTCTATATATATTTTTAGCTGTCCATATAATTTCTTTCTATTTTTAGTAGAGACGGGGTCTCACTCTTGCTCAGGCTGGTCTCGAACTCCTGAGCTCAAACAATCCACCCGCCTCGGCCTCCCAGAGTCCTAGGATTACAGGCGTGAGCCACTGTGCCCGGCCAAAAGTTTTCAGTTTTTATCTGTTGATTATGATATTAGCTTTGGGCTTTTCATAAATGGCCTTTATCATGTTGATGAAATTTCCTTCTTTGAGAGTTTTTTAAAGCATGAAATGTTGAACTTTGTCAAATGCTTTTTCTGTATCTATTGAGATGATTATGTGATTTTATCTTTTATTCTGTTAATGTGATATATCACTTTATTTATGTGTGTTAAAACTTGCATTCTCAGCATATGCCACTTGGTCATGGTGTATAATCTTTTATATGTGTTATTGGATTCAGTTTACTAGTATTCCTGTTGAGAATTTTTGCATGTGTGTTCATCAGTGATATTGGCCTTTAGTTTTCTTCTTTTGTGGTATCTTCCTTGGCTTTGATGTCAGGGTGATGCTGGCCTCATAAAACATGCTTGGAATTATTCCTTCTATTTCTAGTAATATTTTTGGGAAGCATTCAAGAATTACTGGTATTAATCTTTCTTTGGATATTTGGCAGAATTCTGCTGTGAAACCATCTGGTCCTAGGCTTCTTTTTGTTAGGAGGTTTTTCATTACTACATCAATCTCATTGTTAGTTTTTGGTCTGTTTAAGCTTTCTATTTCTTCTTCATTCAGTTTTGTTTCTGAGGCATCTGTTGTATTGTCTCCTTTTCATTTCTGTTTTTATTTACTTTAGTCTTCTTTCTTTTTGTTTTTAGTCTATCTCAGGGTTTGTTGATTTTGTTAATATTTTTAAAACAAACAACTTTTAGTAGTGTTAATTCTTTTCTATACCTTTTCTCTTCTCTGTTTGATTTATTTCTGCTCTGATCTTTATTAGTTCCTTCATTCTGCTAACACTGTGTTTAATTTGTTCTTTTTCTAGTCCTTGAGTTGTAAAGTTAGGTTGTTTATTTGAAATCTTTGTTCTTTTTTAATGCAGACATTTATCACTTTATCGTTCCTCTAGAATTGATTTTGCTGAATTCCATAAGTTTTGGTGTGTTTTGTTTCCGTTTTCATTTGTCTCAAGATACTTTTAAAATTTTTTTACTTTATTTTTTCCTTGAGCCAGTTGTTCAGGAGTGTGTTGTTTAATATCCACATATTTCAGAATTTTCCAGTTTTCTACTGTTATTGATTTCTATTTTCCTATTATTATGGTCAGAAATGATTGATATGATTTTGATCTTCTTAAATTTGTTAAGAATATTTTGTGGCCTAACATATTATCTATCCTAGAGAATGTTTTTTGTTAAAGTTTTCCACTGTATTTTATAAATCGTTTAATGAATTTTTCATTTCCAGAAGTTCTTTTTGTTTTTATCATAATATCTATCTCTTTAGTAAATTTTTCATTCATATCCTGAATTGTTTTTCTGATTTCTTTATGTTAGTTTTCAAATTTCTCTTGGATCTCATTGAGCTTCTTTAAAATCAATATTTTGAATTCTTTATCTGATATTACAAAGATTTGATTTTGCTTTGGATCCATTGCTGGAAAGTTACAGTGATTTTTTGCAGGTATTTTAAAACTCTATTTTTTTTCATATTACCAGAATGTTTCTCTGGTTCCTTCTTGTCTAGATAGACTACTACCTCTTCTTATTTTTGTATTTGCTGTCCTTTGGATGGGATATTGTTTCCTTTTGAGAATGTGACTATAAAGTATGTAGTTTATGGTCACCTGGCTTTGGTTCTGCTGCTTTCGGGGGCAAAGACTCTCTCTGAGTTTCCTGGTTACAAATAGCCTGTGTGTGCTGACTTCCTCAGATTCTGGTTGTAGTAGCGATGTACTGGGCATGTGAGCAGGCTCATTGCCTCCTGCAGGGCTGAGATAGTGGAAGTTTCAGGAAGCTTAGCTTGTTTCCCAGTGCTGTGCACTTCTATTCTATCAGCAAATTTTGCACTGGGCTTTGCAGTTCAGCGTGCTGGCCGGTAGTTGGCATTCCTAGGTAAGAC
The DNA here is from genome assembly GCF_020740605.2 of Lemur catta. Lineage (NCBI taxonomy): Eukaryota > Metazoa > Chordata > Mammalia > Primates > Lemuridae > Lemur > Lemur catta. The sequence goes on along the minus strand of NC_059141.1, from coordinate 12,564,226 downwards.
AGGGCTATGGAAGAAGCAGATTGGGTGTATGTGATACCCCAATGGTGGGCACAAACACCAGCCCTGACAAGAGGGGTGGGAGCTCCCAGTGAAATACAGTGAGGTCTCTGTTGTGGGTGGGGGGCACCTTGCATCCACAGGCCCAGCCAGCAGGAACATGATCTGCTCCCACATCACACCCTGTCAAGGTGCTCGGGATATTCATGTATCTCTATTTCATTAATGACAGTTTTTAGAGATTTATATTGTCATTTTATTTAAAACATATTGTCTTATTTCTTCATTTTTTGACTCCCTGTGTTGGTTTCTGCACATTAGATAAGCCAACTGTCTCTCCCAGTGTTGTCAGACTAACCTCTTGTAGGAGATGGACCCCATCAATCAGCCCAGCTAGAGGTACCTCCTAAATCTTTGTGCTTATCCAAACCTCTGTGTGTTTTCTTAGTGGTCCCAAAGAGAGTACTGTGTACCAAATTCTGTATGTGCCTCAAGACAGGTAAGATCGAAGCCAGTCCATTGAGATGCATCTGGAAAAGTTGGCATGTTAGATGTGTATTCCAGCTTCTTCTATTCTCAGGGAGAAGCCGAGAGTGAGAGTTTATTTCTCATTCACTCTACACTAAGCCAGGGAAAAGATCTGTATTAAATGGCTACACTCTCATTCATACTGAAAATTCTGCCCCTTGGGGATAGTTGTTGGAAGTACAATTCAAAAACCACTGGTTTGTTCTCTGTGGTCTAGGGAGACTTACAAATGCGAAGTCCATTCTGCTTCAAAAGTTCAGGAATTTGAAGGCTAAACCCTTCATCTGAGAGATCAATCTTTCTTTGTCAAAGAACTGCATTATTGGTATACTAAAATCAATAATGAGCAAGAAAAAACAATGCTGGAGGCATTGCTAAATTTATTGTTATCTGTTTATCCTTTCAGTTCTATCAGTTTTGCTTCATGTATTTTGAAGCTCTGTTATTGGATGCGCATAGTTTTTAGGACTGGTATGAATTCTTTATTAATTGACACCCAATCATGAATATACTTTTTCATTCCAATGCCAGCTTTCTCAGGCTTAAATTTTGTGAAATATATCATTTTCCTTTTAACTTACTTGTTTCTTTAAAAGTGAGTTCTTGTAGACAGCATATAGTTTTATCTTTTTGTCAATCCAACATGATAATCTCTTTCTGCATTTCTAACTGCAGTCTTTATACTACATTTCTTTAATGTAATTATCAATACCGTTGTGTCTCCCATCTGGATATTTAAAAAAAAAAATTCTGTCTTTTTTCACTTCTTCCTCATTTGTCTTCTTATTTTGGACTAATTGATTACCTTTGGGATTCATTTTATCTGTACGGTTGTCTTATTAGCTCTACTTTTCTTTTTCATGGTGGCTGTAGAGTTGACAATATGCATTTTCAACTTATGACAGTTAAAGGAGAAATGTTTCTCTAATTACAGCACTTCTGACACTAAATGTGTGTTTTTCTTTTTCTTTTTTCCCTTACACTAACCAATTCTTCAACTATCTGAACACCAAATGGCTGTCCTATACATTAATTCAATTCTGACACTAAGTACCCAGTTTTAAGGGCTCGGTCCTGCAAGTGCACCCCCTACTTTAGATGTCAATTGCAAAACTGGGCCAGAAAGGCTATAAATTGAGGCTTCCCATGATCTCTTCTGTTCTGACAATTTGTTGGAACATCTCACATAACTCAGGGATACACTTTACTTACATTTACTGCTTTATTATAAAGAATAATATAACAGATAGGCATGAACGGCCAGATGAAAAATACATAGGGCAGTGTCTGGAAGGTTCCTGAGTACAGGAGGTTCTGCCTCCATGGGGTTGGAGTGCACCACCCTCTCAGCACATGGATGTGTTTACCAAACCAGATGCTCTCCAAACTCTATAGTTTTTTCAGCTAGTGTCATTTTCCTTACTTTTGAACAATGTTCTTTAATGTTTCCTTTAGTACAGGTCTGCTGGCAACAAATTCTTTCCACTTTATCTGGAAAAATCTTTACTTTGCCTTAAGTTCTCAAATATATTTTTTACTGTATATAGAATTCTAGGTTGACCTCTTTTAGCTCTTTAGAAATATCTTTCTGTTTTCTTCTTTGCCTAGTTTCTAATAGAAATGTCTGCTGTTTTATCTCCATTCATCTGCATATGATGTCATTCTTTAGATGTCATTTCTGGGTCTGTGCTCTTTACTGATTTATTTGTCCCTCACTACAGTCAGTTGCTTGCTTCTTGACATGTCTATTATATTTTTATTTGGTTCAAGACATTCTGTATTTTGCATTATTTTAATTTTACATTGTTGAGTGTCTGAATTTTATTTCATTTTTAGTAATTGTTGAGTTTTGTTCTGGTAGACAGTTAAATTACTTGTGGTTAGGTTTAATTCTTTTGAGGTTTATTTTAGAGCTGTATTAGAACTGTCTAGACTAGGCTTTTTTCCTAGCATTCAGCTTACTATTAAGGTACAGGCTTTTTGTATTCTCTGCTGAGTACCTTGAATAAGCAGCAAAGACTCTCCACTCTGGTTCGAGCTCAAATGCCTTCCACATCTTTGTGAGCTCAGAAACTGCGCACTTCACCATTCTTTGGTCACTCTTTGCCAGGCCTTGTGCTTTATGGTACTCAGTAAAAATTCAAAGAGCTATTATATTTAGGACTCTTTTGCAGCATATATTCCTTCTCTCCTGATTGGAGCCGTACAGCTTAGCCTCTCTGAACTTAGATCTTTTACTCCTTCAGTCAGTTCTCATTTAGGATACCCTTTCCTGCACCACAGCCTGTAATATGCTACCAGACAGAAAACCAGGACAATTGGTAGCTCATTTTATTTATTTCACTTCTCTCAGGAATTACCATGCTGTTCTGCCTATTGTCCAATACCTGGAAGCAATTTTTTTTTGATATATTCTGTTCACTTTTCTAGTTGTTTATGGCAGGAGGTTAAATCATGGCCAGATGTAGAAATCTTATTTTTCTTAATTTTTGTATTTGCAATTTTCTTTGGAAAATGGGTATTTGAAATATATATTACCGAAATAGGTTTCTCCTTAATTGTGAGCTTTGTACAGAAAGATTCTAAGTAATAGAGAATTTTAACATTCTGTAGTATTTCAAATGTTAACATTTTTACATAAAATAACATGAATATATTCATATTAGGATATGGCTGAGTAAGCATGACAGCTATTTACCAAATATGAGATGTACAGTTAGTATCATTTTTATACTATTTTATAACCATAAAACAATTTAAATGTTTATGTGCTACAGTTATTATCTCCTTATAATACTTTGGCTCACAGAGTTTTTCTAGGTCTAATGTTGCTACCATGTTTTGTTCACCAGGAACAATCAACTCTGATCCCTGGAAATTGAGCAGGATTATTGATTTTCCTTTACATTTGATGGTAGTAATTTGCCTTACTTACTTATGAATAATATACTAAATCTTGATAATGGATTAGGCTTCTTGAGGAATGTGCAAACATGACAACTAATAATAGGAATGCTCTGTAATTAAGGTTAGCATATATATTATATTTTAATGATACACCTTTACATAGGTGTATACAGGTGATCCCTGATTTATAGTGGTTTGACTCAGAATTTTTTGACTTTACAATGGATTTCTAGGGGTATTAAATGTATTGTGGGAGCTGGATGTGTTGGCTCATGCCTGTAATGCCAATGATTTTGGAGGCTGGAGGAGGATCTCTTAAAGCCAGGAGTTTGAGACCAGCTTGGGCAACATAGCGAGACCCATCTCAAAAAATATGAAAAAATTAGCCAATTGTGGTGGCATACACACCTGTAGTCCCAGCTATTCAGGAAGCTGAGGGGAAGGATCATTTGAGGCTGCCATGAGCTATGATCATGCCACTGCCCTTCAGCCTGGGCAACCAATCGAGACCCTGTCTCAAGGAAAAAAATGCATTTTTGACTTATGATATTTTCAATTAACAATGGATTTATTAGGATGTAACCCCATTGTAAGTTGAGGAGCATCTGTATTTCAACATATTATATTCTGGAACAGTGAATAATTAAGTAGACATGTGCCTTTCAGTATGTATGTACAGAAATCCATAGGCAAAATATCAGTGGATATCATTCATCAAAATATTTAATCTTTTTATCCTATGCTAAATATTTTCAACTTATTTTTAATCTTAATTCCTGAAGAGTTACTATATAACTTATTTTTATAAATAAAAATTGAAATATCATCATGTTTACTACACTAGCAAGAAAGTTGCATCCATAATGAACAAAAAGAAGAAGGGAGAAAAAGAAGAAAACTAAGGATATTTTAATTTGAGTTTATCATACCCTTATGTGTTAAAAGCCAGACATTCATTTTCTGACATTGACTGTTCTGGAATAAATTGAAATGTATTAGGGATGATTTGGATCATAATTTTGCCAATGAATAATATTGTATTTTTCATAAATATTTTTCACATAGACCCTTTAATTGAGAGCCGAAAGCTCAGATAGCAATTATAGAGATTAGGCTTTGAGTATTTGATTCTAGGACAGTACATTTTCAGCATGGCACTCATAGATTCAAATACACAGCTGCCAAAAGTGTTAATGGGAACTGCATGCTTGATTTATTGTTACACTGAAAACATATCCCTTCCTGCTCGATATATTCAATCAAAAATGTTCATTAAGAAGTATCTTATCTGCTTTTCTTTTTAAAGGTACAGCAAGAGAATGTTACATTACATTAAAAGGGAATGTTTAAGTAACAAATTTCAGAAATAAAATGTTGAGTTTTTGAAGTGCTTTTCAGGAAAATTTAATTTATGAAAAAGTAAACTCTTGGAATATGGTTGCAGCATTTCAATCTTCTGTGCTTGCAATTATTATGCAAATATTATTGCTACTGCAAAAGACCTTTGTCATGAATTGCTTTGTAATGGAGCAAGGTTATTGAACACTACTTTTTAAATAGATGCTTCTATGACAGTATTATGTATAAGACCTGAAGATAAATTGCTGGTGGTAAAAGACTTAACAAATACACCCACCATTTTTGTTTCTATAGTGCCAGAATTAAAGATGTTTATCCAAATGCTTTAAATCAATTTTTTTTATATTTTCTAGCCATGCGTGTTCTAGTAAGTATGAAAAAATGATGGTACTCAGTTTTCCTTCAGCTGTCACTAAGATGGTGTCATAATGTTTAGAGATATGCTCCCTGTCAGCATTTGTCACAGTTCAGTGATGCGTGTTAAAGTGTGAGGGACATTGTCTTCCTGCACTGTTAAATGTATTAATGCAGTGATGATATTTCCCAGTGACTTCTTACTCAAGGTCAAAATAATGAGATCCATCTGTATTTTTCAACAATTTGTATATTAATCAATATATTTTCCATCTTAGCTCGTTTGTTCAAGTTTATTAGGTTCTTTCTAAATTTTGAGGCAAAAATATATTAAAGTTTAAAGAAGACTCTGTCATTTTTTAACCTTTAATTGCATTTTTAAATGATCAACTATGACTTTTCAATTCATCATTTAAAATAAATAAAACAGTCTTTTTGTTGCTACCTATGAAAATATAACTTGAGATAGTACTCTAGATTTCTCTGATCTATTTGAATTTTCTTTCTGTTTATCATATGAATAGGAAAATCATTTCAAAAAATAATAATCATATGATAACCAATCATTCATGCTATTTATTCAGTGATCATCTCTTATTCATACAACTTGCTTTCACAAGTAATATTTATTTTTATCCTGATAACTATTCTATGTGGTAGAAACTTTAGGAAATATTACCTCCATTTTACAGATGAGGAAATTGAGCTCAGTGATGTTAGTATCCTAGATCCACACAGATTGAATTTAAATCTAGGCTTTTCGAATCCAATATCTTTTCTTCTATTCCATTCTTATTTGTTCATATTTATTGATAATCTGCAGATTATATATTACTGGTATAAATATTACAATGTGATGTTATAGAATAACATAATGATAAGTTACTGATACTATACGTAAGCATTCGTTGCTTCTGGATTAGTCTTTCCAAATCACCACTCCAGTGATGTCACTTTATTGTTCACAAAACTTCGTGGTTCATTGCCAAACCTATTCCTCCTTCATATATGCAAATTACCATCTTTTTCCATGAGAAATATTTACTCAGATAAGAGAAACCATTATTCATAGATTTTCATTTACTGTAGTTGATGCAATATCACTGAGTATAGTATATATTGATTATAAATGTTTGCATGGGATAATTTCTTTTTTTTGGTTTAGTAGGAACCAATATATGCTATTGGTTTTGTAGCAACTACCTTTCCAATGGTCTTTAATCTTTCTCTTTAGCATTTTTAGACTTTTTATAGACTTCGTAATTTGCATTGAAAGTTACATTACCCAATGGTATTTTTCAAGCAGACTTTGCAAATCTTTAAAATTCTGCATTATTAGCAGTATTATATGCATCAATGAAGAGTCTCAAAGAGTAAAATGTACTCTGAACTCTCGTGTTCAAAAATCCTCAAAATCAGTAGAAGTAGCAGAAAACAATGAAGGGTCTCAAAGATGAAAATGTACAATTCAGAAATCTGAACTCTAGTATGCAAAAATTTTCAAGATCAGTAAAAGCAGTAACATTTGAAAAACAGATCTAAATTGTAAAGTTCTGTGTCAAAATTTTGATATTGAAATATCCCTGTAGGTCAAATAACAAGAATCAAGAACACTGTATACTTACTTAGATACTTTTGGACAAAAGTTTATTATAATCATACATTGCAGTAGTCCAATTATGTCACAGTGGATTCACAGTTATTACTAAAAACATGCAGTCATATTTTCAGCCATTTTAATTATAGTACATGGACAATAACTATATTTTAATTATAGTACATGGACAATAACTATATTGGTTAAAGATCTGTAAAGTAAAATGCATGATATATGAAGAATATACATTACTGTCACTAAATAGAAGAATTTTAATTGTCTGAAGTTTTAGTTATTTTACTAATGTGAAAACTTTAAGTTCTTAAAAAGGTTAGGTTCAGCAAGATGCCTTTGAATTAAAGCTGCACAACTTGGTTTTTCTCAGCTTTCACTTTCAAGAGAATATGCTTTGAACTTTTATTTGGAAGGAATGAATTCTTCAGTAGTTAAAAATCCCAGTATACATATTAGAAAAAAAAATCACTGCAAGCTTTTGTTTGATTTATTGTATTAAAATGGTAATAGTTACTGGGGATTACTTTTAAATTTTCAATTGTTTAGACAGCATGAGCTTACTGATTATGTAAGTCTAAGTACTTTTATGTGTACTTTTAATATACTGTGTAGCTGATAAATATCTTTAAAGAAAACATAGAATTTAACATGAAATATTTATATATTTTAATCTTATTAAAATGGGATAACACTAATTTCATGGTTATGATTGGTGAAAATTCTGAAATTTTTTCAAAAGGTATTGTGAATAATTATAATTATATATTATTCAATTAATTATTATTCAAATAATTAATAGGCCTATAGAGGCTTCCCTCTTCCAAAATTATATAGCTTTCTCCACGAGCATCACAACGTCTTTAGTTCCACTGCTCACTGACATGATGTGGAGCACAGAGTATCTGACAGTGGAGTAGACAGGGTATGTGCAGTAGAGAGCTCTGCTGGGGACCACAGTGAAATCCAAGGCAAGACACTTTTCTCTGACTTGCCAGGAGTGGCATCCACAGGGAAGTTTACCCTAACTTCTCAGTCAAGATAACATAGACTATATTATAAATTAAGAGTATTTAATATAGAGTTTTTAATATATTTGTGTATCTTTCTGAACATAGAAAAATAATTTTTTCTCTTTTAAAAGTGAGTTCTTAAAGGACTGACAGAACTTTGATGATTATTACAAAACAGTGATTCAGTTTTTCTATGTTCAGAAAGATACACAAATATATTTTACTACAGCTATAACACAAGCAGGGTTGCCTAGCCTGCTTTATCCTGTTATCGTTTGACGTAGTGCCTGCAAAGAAGGAAGTGAGCAGTGTGGGGTGGTAGAAAGCAAGGGCTAAAGTCTCAAATTTTGGCACTATCAATATAAGGCAGAAAGGAATAAATATGATAGTCAAACACTTGGTTAGACTTAGCAGCAGACATAAAGAGTGAAAGATACGGGGTCTATAATGCCCTCAAAAGAGGTGGATGGGTTGGGTGTGGTGACTTATATGCCTGTAATTCCAGCACATGGAAGGCTGAGGTGGGAGGATTGCTTGACGCCAGATGTTCAAGACCAGCCTGGGCAACACAGTGAGACCCCTGTTTCTGGCGGGAAAAAAAAAAGGTGGAAGGAGGATAGACTTTTCTTAAGAGATCCATGGCTCACTCTGTACTTTTGGGACAGGAGAGCATACGTATGCTGATCTTGTTAGATGTTAGGAGTCTAATCAGGTGGACAGAAGATAATTAACAATAAAAATAAAATTGTTTACCTTTTATTATGTTATATTTTATGCTAAGTGGTTTCTCAAATGAACTTTCACTTTTCTGCATCACTTGTTAGATAGATAAAATTGTTATCCATATTTTATTAACATAAATGAAGGTAGTAAAAGTTTGTAACTACCCAAGATGACAAAGCTAATAACAAAGAAACAAGAATGCAGACCCAAGGTGTCATTATTTCAGAAACTATGCTCTTAACTGCTATTTTCTGGTATGCTCCATGCCCTTTCTATAATTGCAATAAAACCAAATTAGAGTAGCAAATAGAATAAATTTAATAAATGAAAGTCATTATTTCTATGAATAGTTCTATATTGTAGAATCTGTATAACTACTAAAGACCTTTATTTTCTCTTGGTAGCTTGATTTCTATAGAAATGATCAACCAAATCAAAACCTTGTCAAGAATTTTTCTTTTTTTTCCCTAGAGACTCCCCATAACGATAGCTGTAACTATTTCTAATTTTATTTTTACAAGTAAGATGATTTTGATTATAATTAACCTTTAATAGAATTAAAATAGCATGATGGCTTAGAGACAGTTTGTGTGAATTCAGATCTCAGTCATGTTATTAAAATTCTTTGTGTACAGTTTCCTCATCTATGAATTAGGGAAAATAATGGTACCTAAATTATAAAGTTGTGTGAACAATAAATAAATTGGTATATGTAGAGGTCGTAAAACAGTGCTCTTACCCTGTCTAAGCATGCAGTAGATGTTACCTAATTAAAAATTATTGTTAAAAAGGAATATACATTAATGTATGGAAAGCAAGATTAATTTTATTTTTAACAAAGTTCAACTAAATAGCAATTTGAGTTATATACTGAAGCAGACTTCAAAATAACAAAATGAAGACGATATTTTGGTAACATTTTGGATTAGTAAAGATTGCCATGAAAAGAAAATAACATATAAACATTAACCTTTACTTTAAATTTTTAAATATGTACATGATACATTACACAATTTAGAGTTTCAAAATATAAATCCTCTCCAACCAACACAGAAATTTTCAAAGGACTTTTTTTTTCTATGTACCATTTGATACAATGAAATAGTGAAAGAAGAGTTTAATAAAGTGGAACTGATTGTATTGGACATTTGTACACCTCTGTGGGTATTATTTCATTATCCATGAGATTGAGTTGTTAAATAAGCAGATTAATATAACTAACATAAAAAAGAGAAATAATAACAACATTGGAAAATCATTTATTTCTAATGTGCAATTCTTAATTATAGACAATATTCTGGGGCTTTAAAAATATATACATTTCATTTGGAAAGAAATTTTATTTCACTTATTTCAGGTTGTTTAGATTCTATTTCATATGCCATTGGTTGGACATTGTCAAAATATAGCATTTAAAGTTAAACAGAGATAGATATGTTAGAAAGTTTAAATTGATAGAATGGATGTTGTATGTCCCTTTAGGATTATATAATTCTGTAGGGTTAGCATATGTCTTAATCAAATTAAGTGCACTGATAGATTATTTATTACCTACTATCTTGCAGATGTTTATCTGTATTCTATTATAAAGATTTTTGTAATGAGGGAAAGGAGTATCATATTTATAACATTCATTTTTAATTAATTTTGAAAAGCTATTTTTAACTAGCTAAACACTGTTATATATTCCATTAAATTTCATTGGTTGTAATCTAATGTATGTAGACATAAAGAATTTATTAATGTTAAGGTTATTAATATCCTTTGAAGTATAATTTGTACTTTAGGATAATGTTTTATCCAAAAATATCAATGCCAGTAATGTAGGAACTTTTATTGATGGGATAGGTTAATCAGAGAGCAACCTTTCCACTAGATTTTAAAATACTGGATGCAATTTTTGAAAATTTCTTAGTAGCATCAAAGAGCTAAATTGACAAGTAATTACATGACCAAAAAAAAAAACAAACAAAAAAACAAAACAAAACAAAAAAAAAACTCAGGGGAAAGGAAAATTGGAAAGTAAGAAGATCGCAGAGGAAGTTCTTGTTGACTTTTGTCTATAAGGGAAAATGACATTTAGTCTTCTGATCTCAGAGTGTAAAGGGAAACACAAGCCCTATTTATTGGAGAGAATCTAATAGAAAATATTCTTCATACTAAGGTAGAACCTCAAGGCATGCACATTCATGATAAGGGTATATTGAGAGTCAACCAGCAACCGTGTCATCCTTTTGTAGCCACAAATTATTCTTTATTACCTACGTGATCCCCCAAAAATCTTGAACCATGAATTTAGTTTAAAGTGGCTAGTGGCAAAAGAAAAAGGACATCCTGTATGAAGGAATACATCTTTATCCAAGCTTCAGAGAAACTCTCAATATGCTTTTTTCAAGGAAAATAAGCAAACACAGTTCAAAATTACCAAGCATATTGTAAATCAAGTACTATGAGAAAGAACCAGATAAATAAAATAGACCTGAAGATTTCATATATTGGAATGATATAGGAGACATATTATAAAACCACCATGCTTGTATGTTGAAAGAGATAACAGAAAGTTTGAAAAAATCTGCAAATAACAGAAAAGTATAAAGAGTAATATAACAGATTTGATATACAACCAAATAGAATTTGTAGAATTGAAAAACACATTAATTTAAAAAATTAATATATTGAAAATATCTTTCAAGAATGAAGGCAAAATAGACATGTTCAAAGACGGAGAGTGTTACACTAATACATTTAGTAAGTGAAATTTTAAAAGTTGCATATTTTAGGGAAATAGAAATTGACAAAAGAGAGAAGGCCTTATACACATGAAACAAATGTAGTATGTGGGTCTCTTTGACTAGTTATTAAATACATGCAACATAAGTTTATCATATGACCCAGCAATCTCACTCCTATGTATTTACCATAGAGAAATGAAAACTTGGATTCATACAAAAACCTGCACAGGGATATTTCTAGCAGTTATATTCATAATCTCCAAAAACTGTAAAAAATGTAAATGTCTATTAGCAAATGAATAGATATGGAAGGTTAAATGTGCATAAATATTAAAATAGTGGTTACACAAAGGAGGAGGAAATGGAAAGATGTAAGTCACAGGACACACAATAGCAGACATGTACAATGAACGTTTAGAGATCTAATGTATGACATAAAGGCTATAGTGAATAATATTGTATAGTATTTAGGATTTTTGTTAAATAAATAGATTGTAGTTGCTCTTGTCATACACAAAAAAAGTAACTATGTGAGATGATAGATATGTTAATTTGCTTCACCATAGGAACCATTTTATTTAATATCTATATGTATTCCCATAAAATCATTTGATGATTCAAGTGCATTACATTTATTGTGCACTTTATTTCTATTATTATTACATTGTCACTTGCCACTCACTGATAGGGCTTTGACATGAGCCTGCAAGCAATTGATTTATTATCAATTGGTTTGTTATCAATTGCAATCAACTGTGCAGTCAAACCTCTCTGCTAATAATAATCTGTATTTGTAGCTGCTCTCCAGCACTAGCATCACTGCCTCAGCTCCACCTCAGGTCATCAGGTGTTAGATTCTCAGAAGGAGCGTGCAACCTAGATCCCTCACATGTGCAGTTTATAGTAGGGTTCATGCTCCTACGAGAATCTAATGCCTCCACTGATCTGACAGGAGGCAGAGCACAGGCAGTGATATGAGTGATGGGGAGCGACTGTAAATACAGATGAAGCTTCCCTCACTCACCCACTGCTCACCTCCTGCTGTGTGGCCTGGTTTAGAGTTTCTAAAGAATCTACTTAGTATAGGACATGAACTGTCTTTCTCTTTCTAATTTCACTTAAATATGTAATGATATTCTTTATATTCTTTCAGAGTTTTCACAAACTAGTAATGTAAAGAGAATATGCTCCATTATTTATTTGTTATTTGTCATACTGGAAAATCTTAGTAGACAGAGACTACTGAGATTATCACACACACAATTTTTTCATAAGCCACAAGACTGCATAATATAAAACTAAATTTTTAAATCATTAGTCAATATTATAAATACAAATTCTAGGCCCTAAAGCTAAAATTTTAGGAGATAGTTTTCTTGCCCTTATTCATTACAAAAAATGCACTTATTTATAATGGGAAAACCACATCTATCATGAAATCAAGATGTGTTAGTCTCAGTTCTGTCTATACTAATATAAGTATTTTTATCACTGCAGGTTTGTAGATTTGGTTGTTTTGGGACTCATCTTGGACAGTTTCTTACTGCACATTTGAATTTGGTCTATATATTTACACTATAAAGAAACGAGCTTATTTTCTTCTATAAGAATTTATAGTCATTTCAATAAGTTATGAGCTGAAATGTTTTGATAGCAGACCGTATAGCCATGGGTTCTGATTCAAAAGAAAGTCCAGTCAGTAATACTAACAAGCAGTTACTTGCATTTGTTGTTAATTGTTTCCAAGATAAATAAAATACATGGTAATTTATTAGCATTGATTCCCAAGCCATCCTATTTGGATGTGTGACACATGCATTTTAAAAGTTGCAGATACTGAAAGCAAGAGCTAGCTAATATGGAATTTTTTTTTTCTCATTAACACTTTCAGCTATATGACAAGTCTTTTACAAATAAATTATTTCTAGAAATAAACATAAAGATCTTAAAGTACTTTGACAATAATGATTCCTTAGAAATTCAGTTATTTCATATATCCCTTAGTACACATGTGAGGAGGGCCATACTTGATAGTAGCTGTAGTTAAAATGTTTTTATTATAAAATAAATTTATTTTTGTTATCTATATTATTTTTAATTTCCTCAAAACTGTTGTCAGTTCTATAATAGGGAAAAGAGCGTTTTTGAGTCTGACAATTTTGGCATTCTGTTTCCCGTTAGGAAAACAAAAGCAAGTGTTATATCTAAATATGTTGGCAATGAAATATTAATGATAGCAATATCTGAAAATTAAAATTAACATCTATGGAAAAAGTGAGCCAAATTAAAAAAAATCTGAAATCAACTTTTGATATATGCAACATGCCATGATTATTATGTACTTTTATATCTTTGCCAAATTATCCTTACCATTTTCTAAATCACTATAATGAAACAGATTTTCCATTTCATGCTACACAGTAGCAATTCATTAGTGTCTATAATGACATTTGAATTCAATCAGCCATATTAAGCACTGACCTATTTAAAGGATGGTTCAAAGAATACTGATACATATATTTGGATATTGATAGTTTTAGATTCTGGTAAATGGTAACATATTTTATGGCTGATAAAATTAATACTGGAACAATGAATTTAATTGAGTACTAGACAGTAAGCAAATAAAATGTCAAAAATCCATATAATTTAGTAGTCCATTAAGCCTAATGGAGTTACATCCTACATAAGCCAAAGTATTTGAGTAAAATTGTATTTTGGGTAATCATCATCATCCTTTACTATTTAAATATAATTTAGAAAAATGCTTAGTCTAAATAGTTTAAACTATTTTTACTATATAAAATTAAACATGCCCAAGAGTTCAAAACATAGATGCATTTGATCACTTCTGAAGAAGTATAAATCTAAATGTAAAATATCTAAAAGAAAGCATAGGAGAAACTCTTTGTGACCTAGTCTAGGCAAAGACTTTTTAGATATAATATAAAAACTATGATCCATGTAAGAAAAAATTGATAAATTGGACTTATTAGGTTCATATGAAAAAAATGAACCATAGCCTGGGATAAAATATTTGCAGACCACGCATCTGATGAACAACTTGAATCTAAAAGATACAAACAGTTCTCAAAACTCAAGTAAACAAATGATGCAACTTTTTAAAATGGGCAAAAGATCTGAAGAGATACTTCAACAAAGAAGATATATGGATGCCCAATAAGCATATGATGCCCAATAAGCATATGATGATACTTGATAGTGTTAGTCTTAGAGAAATGGAAATTCAAATCACGTTTTACTATTTATTATTACTACTACTGCTCCTCCTCCTCTTCCTCTCTCTCTCTCTCTGTCACGCACACACTTTAAAGAAAAAAAAAAGTAAAATACTAGGTGATAATGCAGAACTACTAGAATTCCGATACGTTGCTCTTGGGAATACAAAATGGTAAAGTCACTTTGAAAAAACACGAGGTTTTTAAGTATAGTTAAACATATACATACCAATCACATATTCCCATTCCTTCATATTTACCCAAAAGAAATAAGAACTTATGTGCACATAACAGCTGTTATGTGAACATTTATAGTGGTTTTATTCATAAACACCAAAACCTGGACACAATCCAAATGTTCATCACCTGGTGGATATGTAAACAAAGTGTGGTACATCCACACAATGGAAGGCTGCTTGGCACTAAAAAGAAATAAAACTATTCATACAACAATATGGGTGAATGTCAGATGCGTTATGCGAAGCAAAAGAAGCAAAACTCAAAACTCAAAATTTTCCATTTGATTCTATTTATATGAAATTCTGGAAAAGAAAACTTATAGGAACAGGAATAGATTGGTGATTCCCAAGGGCTCATTACAGGGAGACAAATTAACTTAAAGGGCCATGAGAGAGAGAATATTCTGATGTGATGAAACTGTTCTATTTCTTGATCATGGTTGTTATTACACAATTGTATGCATTTATCAAAATTCATAAAACTCTAAAGAGTGAATCTTACAATGTATAAGTTATAGCTCAAAAAAACCTAATTCCAAATTTAAAACAAAATAACAAATTAACACTGACCCAATGCCTTCTGTTTAATAAAAATTAAAATGAAATACACAAATAAATAAAATGCTCTCCCTTTTGCAAATACATATTTGTGTGCATCTGGATTTTCTTCATCTAATTCAATGAAAACAACATGTGACAATGCATTTAAAGTAAAAGCAGTCACCCTGTATTAAGCTAGACATAAAAGAGAAAAATACCTTATCATTGTTATTCTAACTGAATTAATATTTTCAAATGCTCAGTTTTTATTTCTTTTTTATTTCAACTTTTATTTTTAGTTGACTAGTAATTGTTTATGCTTACAAATATTATTGTAAATAATACAATGTGTGCTATCTTGATATGTGTATACATTGTGGAATTATATCAAGCTGTGATAATAACCCACCCTTAAAAAAAAAAAAAGCTCTTTGGAGCCTCCATATATTTTTAAGAATAAAACATGGTCCCGAGACCAAACAAAGTTTGAGAATTGTTGCTCAAGGAAGTGAAAAAGCAAGAACTTGTAAGGAAACTGGAGTCCTGAATGGACACAAGTTGCAGAACTGCTCCAGCAGGCTGAACCAATCACATTGAGATTGTTTGGTATTGCAGTAAAAAAATTTCTTTGCTCTTTAGTCAATCTATTCTTGGAGTCCTCTCCTGTAACAGCCAACTGTATCTTAACTAATATAACAACCAAAAGCCACTCACTATGTATCTCAAACACTGCTACACTCTCCCATTGAATTCTCACAATATTGTGTGTAGGTGTTTTAAACTTGTTTTCACAGATGAGAACGGGTCACAAGGAGTTAAAGTAACTTGCTCAAGTTCACACAGCTAAAAAGTTTCATATTCAGGCTTTGGGCATACTTTTGGCATACACAGCCTTGTGAATCAGACCGACGTGGATTCAAATTCTTGTTTAGCCATTTACTACTAAGATTTGGTAGCTGTTAAATGGAAATTTAGATAGTGCCTGTTTCACAGTGCCGTGAGAATTAAAAGAATGAATGGATGTAAAATCTGGCCCAAAGTAAACACTAAAAAAAGTTAACTGTTATTACACCTTGATACCTCTCCTCATCTGTATCTAGTAGAGGTTTTGCGGTGATTAGACAACTATGTATAAGGTGCCTAGAAGCAATGTATCTGGCATGTTGTTAGCTTTAATTATTATTCTTATATTTGTTGTACATGATTATTTCAGAAAACTTCCTTGGTCCCAGTAAGCTCACTGTTAATATATGCTGTGCATTTCATCTAAAATCTCTGGTGAAACAGCCACAGCTCTGAACTAGTCACTTGCAAGACAGAGTCAGATATCGTCACTTCTGACATTGTTTCTCTGTTGAATTTAAAGAATATATCGTCAGGATGTTATCTGAGATATCAAGATTTTGCTTTATCACTCAAGCCTAATGGACAAGCTGAAATAGTTTATTTTTCTAAGAGGTTCTGAAGCACATTTAATAAGATTTTCATTGTTTACTGCACGTTTCCATGTGCAAAAACAGGAGAGTATTTATCAAGCTTGTCCAGTTCATTCGCTTACATGAGATTTTTACAATATAAATGAGAAAGCATATAGGATACTTCTCTGTTTAACCCTATAACTCATTCATTTAAAAAATGTTATTTTCTCAATTTAAATTCAGTCCTTGAAAAAAAGTTTTCAAAAAAGTAATGTAGCGAAAATTTTCCTTCCTTCCTTGTTTGGCATCTATGTAGCTCCTACCCCACTCCCAATGGGTTTCCACTATTATTAGTTTCCTCTCTAGATATGTATCCTTCCAGAGATTTCTCCTCTTTTAATGCATATACAAGCACCACAGGATTTGCTAAGAATGTTCTCGTTTCACCAAACTCGGTTCTTGATACAAACACTGAGATGAAAAGATCTGTCATTCCATGTGGATCCCTAGTACTCCTGCTGAGAGGCTTGACAACAGACATTAGAAACATGCTCTGAATGTTTATCTACTAGTTTTGTTTCTTCTGTTTCTGGCAGTGATTCAGGGTGGGGTTAGCCTGGATTTGTTATTGAACTGTTCTTGAAGTCCCACTCATTTCCTGCCACACCATTCTAGTTGTGTTTGAAGTAGAAAGCAGAAGAGTGAAGATGGTGAAGATGAACTAAGAATGTTTTAGTACTTGGCATCTCAAGGCAAAATTGGTACTTAACACCAGATCTCTGCCTTTGGATCCCATATTCTTTCACCTGCGCTATGCTGTAACCCATTCCATCCTCTTTTGTAGGTTTTTCCATATTTTTAAAACTTGCATTATATATGCACTTAATCCAAGAAAATACCAGAAGTTATGGATGATTTGTACATTAATAAAAGAGATGATCTTTATTGAAAGAGCCTTAAAGTTATACTGACATTTTACAAATGAGGAATAACTTTATTCTAATATTCCTTTAAAACTATACATTGATATCATTTTATAATAATGACTGTTGTAGTGTAAAAATTAGTGTCCATCATGTCTGCTTTGGATTTTTTATTAGATAAGATGGCAGTACTGAATTTAATAACCAAAGGAATTTCTTTCTTTCTTATGGACCAGCTTAATGTGGATGGGCTTGCCAATAAGATATTTTCTTCCGTATAGTGAGTCAAAGACCCTTTTTCCTTCCATCTATGATGGCTCCCTCATTTTCAAGGCCTTATAGCTAGCAGAATGCTAAAGAGACAGTGGAGAAGCCATCTGTTTCTTGTAAGGTCTGGCCTTGAAATGATACATTTCTAGATCTGCTGCATTTCAGCAGCAAGAAAGAGTAATCACATGGTCATACTGCAAGGGGGCTGAGGTACGTAGTCCTTTTCTGGGTAGATACTTCCTGACTCCTCCCTAAGGAAAGGGAACCATTGGTAGATAGCTAGTTATCTCTGGCACAAACCCTCTTTGAGGTAGTTTATTATTTTGGGTATTTTCTCATTGTGTGGCCCTGCAAAAATATTAGCAGGTTTTTTGAAATTTTGTTTCCATTCAGTAAAGTGGCAAAATAACAACCAACACACTTTGTGGTGTGACATTTATGTGCTATTTTGTGCTAGAACATTTGCATATAGATTCTTGTTATCAATGCAGAGTATTTCTAGAATGAGGATCAGGTCTGTGTTCACCTTTGGTCTCTACCACTCTCTAGGTGTGGGACCTGGGAAAAATCATTTAATGTCCCTGCATTTCCTCATCCCTAAACTGAGAAGCTTAGATAAGATGTTATGCTCTCCAAAGGTCTGTTCAATGTTAAAATTTTATGATCTTTTGAGTTGTGTAAATTTTAAAAGTTTGTAGTGACATTTTTGTTTCACTTAGTTATTTGTTGCTTTAATTTAATTTTCATGCTTAAGAAATACGTTTTTATCATTTCAAGTCAATAGTCCTCACTGAAAGAGTAAAAATTGGATATTTGTATTTATTCATGCCTACTTAAATTTAACAGCAACATGAACTAAATGATTACCTGTTTTGGATATAATTTCATAATAAGGCCTCTGAAGGTCGTTTGAAATACTGCACTAATTAATGTTTTATTTCCAGCCTTCCTTAATTATTCTAGCCAGATGGTCCTTTATTTATGTTATTGCTAGAGGTTTCCAGCTGAGGTTGTTTGATTGTTGAAGAAAAATATGTGATGGCACCATAAGATAACTGTAATTGAATTGTTAGGTATGTTAAAGCATTTGAGCCTTCTGTCCCTGTTCTATCCACATCTGGGAAATAAGTTTGTTAACAAAGCACTTTGACACCTCATCTGACGCTTGAGTGAGATTCTGAATTGTGTAGATGAAATTCAAATGGGAAAATGATTCTGCATTTTATTATAAAACAAGCCACTTTGCAAATATCTTTCTGTGCAAAATTCATTTTATGAATGAAAAAAACTTTAAGTACACTTTTAAGGACATGATCTGTTTTCCCAATGTCCTAATAACTTCAGGAATAAGCTGTTGAATTAAGGTCAAATTTAAAATTTGTGCAGATTAACCATCGTTTAGGAAGCAGTTAAATGGAGTTTTTATGGCATGGAACTTCGAAAGTCTAAATGAATTATCAGCTGAATAGATAGTCCAATAAAAGAAACAGACTTAAAGTGGAAGATAAAAGTGATAAAGTGACAGTAAATTAGAGAATAGAACTAAAAGCTCTATTGTTATGAAGAACAACAATAGACCTGAATTATCTATGTTTCTTTAGAAAGTATCTCTTCTTTCTTCACTTGTGAGTTTTACAATTACTAAATAAATTAATAGTATTTAATCTGAAAGCTTCTATCATCCAAGTTAGGTAGAAAGCCTTATTAACATGGCCATTGGCAACTTAACTCTGGACAATTTTCTTCCAAGAGAACGTGATTTCATTATTATAGTACTTAAGCTGTGCACTTGCAGAATAAATCAGTTCAATGACCTTCTTCCCAATATGTTCAAAGACTTTGAAACCTCAGTGTATGCAGAGCTGACACAATTGGACATGATTTTCCAAACATCTTAGTAATTCAGTCTATGTGCTATTTGTTCATGTCATGGAGGCTCTGTTTGTCTTATCTTTCTTTATCATGATTTATGTACAAATAAAATGTTAATTGGTCAGAAGACTGTTTCTTAAGTTACTGGTTGAGTGTAATGCACTTATTAGATATTTGTTGTTAATGATTATAGAGGTATAAAATCGGGATGATAATTTGATACTTAATGAAGTGGGTAAAACAAAACAAGTAAGTAACTCCCAATGGAATGTATATACAGGAACAGACATACATTTATTTGTATAGGAAGACTGATCATGTGGATTTAAAAAGATTTTCAAAAAACTAGAGAGGAAAGGAATTAGATTTGTTGTTTGTCTTCTTCTTTTTTTTGTTTCTTCTGTCATCTTGCTTTCCTTTGCTAATAAAAATTAAATGGTATACCTAAGTCAACCATCTTAAAAACACTGAATGCTGCTTAATAAGAGGAAGAATTTAATAGAGTGTTATTTTTTTCCTTATTGACTTATCTCCATTTCCATCTTTTGGTTAGTTGATTATTCCCACCTGAATAATTTCTCTCTGCAGTAGGCTTTTTGAACCAATCACTGAAGTAAGTCTCCTAATTTATTATAAGCCTGGACATATTTTTAATCTGACCTTGTGGAATATGTGCTAAGAAAATTCATCTGTGCTTTAATAACATATCCTTAGTATTTAGAGTCAACTCGAATGTTCTCTTGGCTTGCAATGGAAGAACACTTCACCACAAGCCCTTACTTCAGCTATTGGCTATCACCTGGTTTATAAGGAGAAGGTCAATGTTCCCAGAGTCAGCATTAATTAAAAGAAATTATGTGTTTGAAAAGATGATCCAACCATTCATGAAATTAATACAGATTTTGAGAAATTAGAGAGTTGCACCTTTATGTAAGCATCTTGCTAGCAGTTATTAAATGTGTTTCTCTTTGGATGCATAAGAAGATGAAATGGTACCTTTGGCCAATTTGCCTTAGTTATTTATTCTGAAGTTGACTTTTCTACTCTTCTTGTCATTTACGAATGGTTAGTGATGAATTTATCACCCTTCCTTATAGCAACAGTATGTAAATACTATATGTAGAATTTGTAATTGACCAAACAAATGACACTAGCAGGAAATGTATGCTAGGATGAACTATTTAGTTATCTATTATTGTGATCATGGAGACAACTATGGTTTTCTTGTTTAAAGAATTTATAAAATAGATTATAGGACTTTTTTTTGTTCTATATATTAAGGGACCATCTTTTTCACAGATTTGTTTTGGATTTTAATACATTTATGCTGCAAAGCAGAATCCTAAATAATTGTTAGGAAAGATTTACTGTGTGTGGTTTTAGTTTTTTTACATAATTTTGCATATTTTCATAGCTGTAAAGACGATTGTTAGCATTTCTCTCCAAACATAATTTCTAGAAATTGTTTGTTTTTACCCTTATATTACTACTAATGCAGTCTAAGGGCAGTTACAGCATTTTCTACTTTTATCTTTCTCATCATATATTTGAGATGGTAAAATCATTCATCACTCTCAATTACTAGAAAGCAATTCACTGAATCCTATGTGAACTGAAAGCCAGATGCTTAGAAAATTCCTGCACTGACCAACAATTAGAGGTTCTGGGTCTTGATGCATATTTTTTCTGCAGTATATCACTAACATACCTGTTTTCCATTGAATTATTAGTGAGGTATACCTAATGAGTACAAGTGAACGTGGAGGCATGGCTTGCAGAATGGAAAACATATTTAGGAGAACCAGAAAAATGGAAACATGTATATAACCTTTCTTACTAATATATAAAAAAATGTCATTTATTTTTTTTTAGGGCAAAACCTTAAATAAACAGTATACATTTGAGGTGTCATATATTCTGAAAGCATCAGAATGAGAGCATATCATCCTACATACATTTTATTTTTAAGAGATCATTCTGTGTTATTAAGCCTAAAAACCATTAGATAAGAAATATTTGCTAGTTATTTAAATTTTACTTTGATAATTTAAATATAGAATTTTTCTGAGGTTATATTATATTCTAAATTATTATTTGTCATTTATTATAAATGAATTATGAGAAGTTTATAGTACATGTAGATTTTCCTTCAATTTAGTAAAAAGGAAAGTCTATTACCAATTTAAAGGTAATAGTTATGTAGTTTCTCGTTGAAAACTACAAGAGAAGCTTTTTATTTAGTCACTTTTAAAATAATAATTTTTACTTGTCACTGCATAAAATAATTGTAACACTAAAACTGTAAACTAAATCAATATGTAATCTAATAAATGCAAGCAATTAAAAAAACACATTTGGCTCATAAATAAAACCCTTCAGATTTATGACATTAAATTTAAAAGCTTCCACATGCTTTTATTTTTAAGGTTTGATGTGTGACTTTTCAAAAGTGTTAAATTGGCTAGTTACAAATATGCTTTTATATATCTGGCTATGCACGTGTTAAGTATTCATCAGAAATTATCATACACATTTATTTTGGCCATGAGTGCCTCCTCGTGGTTTTCAGTATGAAGTCCATACTCATTAGCATCTAATACAAGGCACTAAGATATGTGATCACAGTTATTTCCCCAGGCCTATGGCTCAATGTGTCTCTCTGACTCAAATTTTCCCTTCACTCTATACTGGCTGTGCCTTGAACCCACCATGATTTCTCTTTTCTGTGTCTATTCACAATCTTTGTTCCTGTGGAATGCTTACTAACTCCTCTGTTACCCAAAACTTGCCTCTGTTTTCAAACAACAATAAAAATATTCTTCTAATGGACCTTTAGCTTTCAGGTTATCGCTGTCTTCTGGAGGGTCTTCC
Organism: Lemur catta; assembly: GCF_020740605.2. Taxonomy (NCBI): domain Eukaryota; kingdom Metazoa; phylum Chordata; class Mammalia; order Primates; family Lemuridae; genus Lemur; species Lemur catta. The sequence goes on along the minus strand of NC_059141.1, from coordinate 12,541,632 downwards.
CAGGCATATCAGCCCTCAGTCTGGGCAAAGTATTTTCATCATGTCCTTCTAGCAGCCTGTGTTTACCACTGTGATGGGACTGGTCATGCTGTTTGGAATTTTCTGTTTACTCATCTCTCTCTCCAACACTGTAAGCTCCTTGTTTGCAAAGATTATGTCTTATTTATCTTTGTACCTCCAAAACAATGCAGCACAATACCCTGGCACATAGCAGACACTCAATAAATATTTGTTTCATTAGTGTTTAGCAAACAAAATCACTCATGAGTTTCACATACAAATGCAATCTTAAATGTGCTTATGATCACATCTTTTCATATATATAATTTCTGGGATTAGACAATATATCATGAATACTAATATTAAATATGATTATCTCTGGTTTCTTCTGTGAGGCATATTTGTTTCTACCATATTTATCTCTGAAAATGCTTTATCCTCAGAATTGAATACAATATATGCAGTCTGAAACCTTCATTATTGATATTTTCTCAAAACTGGAAATGTTTTCCAGTTATTTGCACATGGGAGAGATTGGCATTGCTGTTGTAGAGAGAATGAAAGTCTGTGCATTTCTAATATGTCTGTTTATCACTCACATCATTCTCCTTTTCTCATTGACTAATTGAAAATATTCCCTGGAAGACTGGTTCATTAACTATTAATAGATGCATTTTTCATTTTTTGAGTGAAAATTTTAATTACTTGAAGAAAGGGACTGTGTTTTATATAGCTCTTGGCTTTATGTGTGTAGTTGGTGTTCATGTTTTACTGAGTAATGAAAATTACTGGTAGGAATAGAGCCATTTTCATTATTGCTGCAAACAAGATGTAGTGGATTTAATATGATCATGAAGAAAAGTGATGTTTATGGGACATAAACATCCCCTTGAATCTGGGTGGGCTCTATGAAGGCTTTGTACAATTGCATACAGTAGAAGCGATGCTGTACCAATTTCCCAGCTCAGACCTCAAGAGATTAACAACTTCCACTTCTTGTGTCTTAGAACATTTGCTCTCAGAATATTTATGCTGGGTAAGTCAGCTACAATGTAGGGAAACCTATCTTCTCTGAGAGAGAGAGTGAGAAAGAGAGGCCAAGGAACACCAAGATACCAGATTAGTGAATGAAGAACGTGAATCCATCTTGGAAGTGGATTTTCCAGTCCCAGTTTCTCCAGCTACTGCAGCATGAATCAGAGATGAACCACCTATTCAAGTGGTTCCAAAATTCCTGATTCACAGTTGTGATTTAAGTATCAGTATAGTGTGTTAAGCAACAGATAACTGAGGGGTGATCACTTTATATAAGACATGGAAGTTTAGCAAGTTTGATCTCCAATTCATGAATAGTAAATGGAAAGAGTGGATCGTGAATTAAATCTTTAGCATTCTTGGTGACAGACATATGTTGCCAAAAGTTTCTTTTCATATTCCTTGTTAATTAGCAAATTCTTCAAATTATGCCTTGTTCTTCATAGATTGACATGAAAAAAGTTTGAAGGAGCCCCAAGGAATAAAATTTTAGTGGATAATGTGGAATCCATGATGACCTTCTCTTTCTTTGATAGCTACCTCTTTAGAATTTTGTAAACTCTTTTTTTGATTTGCATGGGTTTTTTAGGCTTACTTTTATACCCTTTGGGCAAGACCATCCCGCTTAGGTAGCAGGGAGAACAAAGCAATTAAGGCAACAAACTACTACAAATTGTCAGTGATCCAAATCAATGTGTGTTCTTTCCATATATTGATGATTAAATCTTAAAATGATGAGACAATGTGAATTAATGAAAACTCAGTTGATTAAAATGATCATGTCAGTAGGAGAAACCAGAACATTTTGAGCTGTTGGGCTTAATTCATTTTCTTTAATTTATACCTAAGTTCTTTGCCTTGTGATTTTATCCATTGTCTACTGCAAAAATTCCTCCCCAAACTCCTCCTTAGACCATGCACTAAATGGGAAAATAAGCCTGACCATATGTACTGCTGCCCCTAAGTACTCTTTATTTGCACATGAGTTTTCTCATTACAGTATTATTAGCGTAAGTCAGGAACTCCGCAGCCAGGAAAACTGGGAGCAGCATCTCTACTGTTTGGTGTTAGCCAGGCCTTCTGCTATACTTAATTGACCTGTCACAGTAATATTGGCCCATATCCCTCCCGTGCCTCCATGAATTTAAACCTGTGATTCTCAACTCCATGCCATTAAAACATGTATTTTGTATTGTCTTCTTTATCAGTATAAAATGAAACTTATCACCATAATAACATACATATACAACAGGTCTTCGAATAACTTCCTTTCATTCAATGTTGTTTTGTTATAATGTTAATGTGGAAAAAAAAATTCTTCCTGGCTGGGGCTACTCTCTGGGTGGAGTTTTCATGTTTTCCTCTTGTCTGCATGGGTTTTTCCAGCTACTCATGTTTCCTCCCACATCCCAAAGATGTGCATGTTATGTTAATTGGCCTGACTAAATGGTCCCAGGCTGAGTGAGTGTGGATACGTGTGTGAGTGCACCCTACAATGGGATGGAATCCTGTCAAGGGTGGATACCAGCCTTGCTTCCCTGAGCTGCAGAGATAATCTCCAACTACCCACAATCCTGAACTGAAACAAGCAGGTTGGAAAATGAATGAATGAATGAATACTAATGATTGTAAAAGTCATAAACTATACAGTAGTCATACAAATGCATGACAATGAACGATGAGGTAGGAAAGTGTTCACCAAGCCCATCCCATTTGTGATTATTTTTTATTGAACTGCCTGGTTGTAGGAGGTGCTCCTTACAATTTTCACTCTGCAAACATTTATTCCTTGGTTTAACCTACCACCACTACAACCACTGTCACTCACTGATTCACCAAAAATTGGGTAAATCATTATCTTACTTGTTTTTACTACTCTTTAAGTGTATGTCTAGTTCACATTTATTTCAATGTTGAATATTAGAAATGTTTTGGGTCTTTATTTAGAAGTTTTATGATGTTATATGACCAGAAGTATGCCATAGGAACTTAACCCTTTTTTATATCAACTAGCTAATGGTAAAATTGGTTTTGTTATATGGCATTTCTCTTAAAGTCACAGTCTTCAAGAACCTATCAATGATGTTATGTGAATACTTACTGTACAGGAATTAAAAAAAAATGCCCTAATGTAAATGAGATATCAAGTGAAAGTAATTTATAATAAATCAATATATATTTAATAGCTAAATGCTTATGTGACTGTGCTATAGGCATAATGATATAAAGTCAAATACATGCATCTATTCACAGAATTAACACAAATATGTGTAATCCTATGACCGCAGATGTTTGTTGTACCGGTGACTCATCCACCAAGGGCAGCATTGCAATACAGTGATGTAATTTTCTGAAAGTGTAAACGGCTCATGATAAAGTTAGGAACAAAGTGAAGGGCAGTCTTCTGTTAAAATACATGGTAGTTGCATTCCTGAAAAATTAAATGTTAATAACAACTGTACAAAATATACCTAGTGCTTATAGAAAAATGTTGTTAGATGTTGGATTTGGATGATTATAAATGGGTGACTACTTGGCAAGACATTTGAATGTCATGCAGGAATCAGGAGAGTTCATGGTGGGGGAGTAACTTGGACATTGCCGGACCTCTGGAGTGCCTGGCTTCTGTCCATGCAACGCCAGCCCAGCTATTTCCGCATTCATTATGACAATTCTCACACCGACACAACCGACAAATTTCCGTAGCATCCCTACGGGATGGCACTTCCACCAAAAAGAGACTCTGCTTTATACACTTTCCCTTTTCTTTTTTATCTTTTGTGTTTCTACACCAGTATCTTACTGACAGTACATGCTTCCTGAATTCCCTGGATTAACACATATAATTTATCCTAACTAAACATAACACAAAATGTTACCAAACTTATGTAATGCCATAATTATAACTTTTCCTTTATAAAATCTCTTACCAAATATATTCTGTATACATAAATCATGACATAAAAATGTTATACTATACTTCTTAAATACTATACCTTTTAACTAATATTACTCATCATATTTTATACCTCCCAATTTATATTCTTAGTAGTTTTTTCCTTTTATATCTACATATGAATCTACTCTTTGGCAATAATATGAAGCCCCATAAGGGCAACAGCAAATTTTTGTATTTAGAGGTCTCTTTCCCAGAATAGATATAGTCATATAGTATTTGTCATGTTTGTTGAATGGATGCATGAAAAATAGACTATGCTATTATTATCCTTCTTCCATGGGTAAATGTGACTTTTTAAGTGACAGGAATAATTTGATGCACTCTTAATCAGTTTGTTTCAAATTAGCAGCATTGCCTACCAAAGGAGAGAGAATACTAGTGGGTGTGATGTCCTCCCTACCTGGTTGGGAGGACATCCATTCAGGTACCGGCTTGGACTATGAAGCACACTTACTAGTGAGGTAAAGAAATTTATTCTCCCAACCGCTTCCCTGTGAGGTTGCCTGGCCATGTCTTTTGCCATAAGGTCAAAGTTTCTCTCCAGGTAGCCGTCTGTACACAACTTTCTTCTCTTGGTTTCCAATAGCCACTTCTTCCTCTCTCTTTGGGCCTTGAAGGGTACTAAGCAACCCAGTGTGGTTTCCCTACACTTTGCCCACAACTTCATAAATACTACTTTTATGAACCTTCCTGAAATTACCCTAATTTCAGTATGTCATCTCTTTCCTCTTAGAACACTGAGTGATACACTCCCCAGGCACAGTTAATTCTCTCATTGGTTTTCCTATGACATCGTGCACATGGCTTGTCTATTCATTTATTTGTTACCTAATTCATCATTTATTTATGGTGTATCCACTAAGTGCCAGCCAGTTTCCTGGGCCCATATGAAACATCCATTTAAGTTGTGCCAGTTTTAGTTAGGCAGTTATATACTATGAGATAGGAAGTTATTATTTAATTTAATGAGTCTTAAACATAGAAAAGTTTATAGTGCTATGGAAGCTCATAAAAAAGGCTAGCTTACACACATAAGCATTGGAGAAGTTGTATGAAACAATGAAATCTAAGCTGAGACCAGAAAGGCAAGTGGGAATTAGACCAGCAGAGGGAGGTGACAGTGAGAAAAGCATGTTCCAGGCCAAGAAAAACACATTTACGAAACCAAAATTGAAGACATGGCATACCTGAGTAATAAAAGGAACAGATGAAGTGTTTAGGATGAGTGAGAATGTGTCAATAAATTGGTCTGGAGAATAATTCTGAGTCAGATTATGGACATTATAAGCTGTGCTAAGAAGTTTACCTTTATTCTAAAGGGGATTCAATGAAACAAGTAGAATGAACAGGTTGTAACTTTGAAAATATTCTGATTAAGTTATAGAGAGGAGAACAAGAATGGAGGAAGGGAGACTGGATGTAGGCCATGATGGTGAGCTAAACCAATGTATATGTACACATTGGGGAAGAAGAAAAGTGATCAGATTCCAGAGATATTTTATAAATAGCACCTACAGAATATGGTGATTTACTAGAATTGGGGGAGAGAGTAGGAGACTTCCAGGATAAACCTCTAAGTTTATGACCAGGCAAACCAGTTGGCTAGCAGTGACAGTCAGTAAAATAGAGAAGGTGGACTATGAGTAGGTTTTAGAGGAAAAACTATGAATGCTGTACTAGGTAAATCTAAGTGGAGATATCTAATATTTATATAGATATGTGGGCTTGAGTTTTATGAAAGAGATGAAGATTGATAGTATGGTTTTAGATGTCCTCAACATAAGGTGACCTTTGAAACAAAGGAGATTAAGGTAGAACACCTTGGGAGGTAAATCAGAAGAATATGATTGTATCACATGCCAAGAAAAGGCCATTTTAAGAAGGCTTCAAGATAACAAATAAACAAGAGAAAGAAATGAATAAGTTGACAAAGAAACTTTGACTAAGATAGTTTCCATGGTGAGGTGGGGATGGAAGTCTAGATTAGAGAAGTAAGAGGTGGGAAAGTAGAGAGAGTAATAATAGATGACTCAAGTATTTTTTTTTTTCTCTGAAAGAGAGAAGATAGGGTTGTAGTTTGGGTAGATACGGTGATGGCTCAGGGACATGGACTCTATGTGTGCATGTTTTTACAGATGTAAGTGCACGTATAAACATGTATACATGTGTATGTTAATTGGGGTATCTTGAGGTTTACATGCTGATGAAAACAGGCAGTAGGGAGTAGATTAAGGTACAGGGAAAGGAGAATAATCAATAGATTTAGATTCATGGGAATGTAGGATAGGAGCAATATCATTATTATCAGTTTACATTGTTCTTTCTTACTAGCTTGAGCCCTAAAAAGGCAGAGACTATACATTTCTTTGTATCCTCAGCACCTAAGATATTACCTAGGGAACAGTTAGGGTCTTCTGTACTTTAGTTTAGGAAAAAGGAGCAGTAGCCTGCTAAGAATTAATTTACCTTAATACTCTTCCCAGATCCTCATCCAATATTTGCATTATATCCCACCTTCAAAAAACTGTCAAGCATATGTTCTTCATGTATTTTATCTATAAAAATGTTTTTGAATTTTCCGTTTTGGACATTACATAACAGTTTTAATAATTTTGAATTAGTACTAAGTGTATCATTTCAGTGTTCTGATATGTACTAAGTGAAAAAAGAAAGTGATAAGTGTGAGAAATGAGTTAGACCAATATGGCTAAATTTAATAAAATACAAATTGAAGAATCTACATTATTTCTACAGTGATATCACTATGATATGTGATAATAACTCCCTCAATTTACAGGTTCTGCTTGTAAGGGTAAGATGATTTTGTGCAGAAAGCTTTTGTTTTCCTGGCCCTGAATCTCACCTGTTCTTTTTTATCCATTGATTCTATTTCAAGAGACTCAAGTCTGTTTACATTAGATTAGACTATATACCAGCCACATGGTTTTCTGTCATACTAAAATTTAAAATGTAATGATCTGAAGTAATCTAGATTCTATAACAAAAAGTCATGATATAAGCTATGGGGCTTGGCTATGATGACTTGATTACAATTAAATTTATCTATTATGGTAGTGGTAGTGGGATGTGTATTCTTTGTCCAGTCTCATGCAGCCTACTTGTCATACTTTCTTTCTGAAGCTTAATGAATGATCACATTTTCTTAAAAATATTTTATCTTTTGAGAATTTTTGATAAAATACTTAGCTGGGAATAGCATCTGGTTTACAAATTTAGATGATAACCCTCATAATAGAATTTCAAAGTAGATTAAAAATAGTTATTTTTTAAATGATAGGGGAAGAAAATTCTAACTACCTAATCATTCCAAAGGCATAATTATTAACTTTATGGTAAATTGATTTATATATATTATAAAAAGTGATGCTCTAAATAAAAATTTTACTTAAAATCCTATTAATTTTGCCATTGATCTTACACAAATCTTAAAATTCATATATTCAAAGTACTTAAAGGAAAAGGAAATGGTTGACATATCCTTGACATCTGCTAATAAAAATTAAATTACTTTGTATTAGTATTTAAAGTAAATAATGTTAAACATGGAAACTGTAAAGTGAAGAAATATATAGTGTTATCTCTTCTGAAGAGTGATTCAAATTTTAATTATAATATAAATTAAAATTTAGTATAATTTTTTTAACTGGTTATCTCTTTGTAACATGGTAAATATATGCCAGGGTCTTGCTAAGTGCATTATATACATTATTTCATTAAATCTACACAATACTATGAATTATTGTTATTTTCATTTCACCAATGAGTAAAGAGAAGTTCATAGAGTTTAGATAATATGATACATTCACAAGCTAGTAACTACAGATTCAAACCAGGGTATGTCTGACTTGGAAGCCCATGCCCTTTACCCTTATTATATATATTATAATCTTGGCAATTTGCAACATTTTGACTTATACTTTAAGTGTAATATTTGTACATGCAAAATATAATTGGCTATATTTATATCTTTTAAATGCATTAAAATAATATGTAGTATTTATCATTATGCTTAGAATAGCTCTAGGTATTATGGGTTACAAACATGTATAACATGCTATCTTCTGTCAAGAAATGTTCAATCTAACTGAAAAAGGATGACCTATATGAATAAAATAATTAGTGAATTGTGTAGTCAAAATTGTCTGATGTATATTATCATATAATTGTATAATATGCAAAAATGATTGTTAGAGGCAGCAAATCCTATAGGAGCTTAAAAAAAGAGTTCCATGTAGGCATATGTCATCAAGGAGAGCTTCTTAGGGGAGATGAAGATTAAGCATTGAGGGATACAAAATATTTGAATTGATTTGGATACACAAAATGGGCTTGCTGAGATCCATCTGCTTTAGGATTAAGGTTCCTCTAAAACAGAATAGGGCTATGAGTTTTCTGGTTCTGAAAGTACTTTTAGCACCGTGGCCCCATGAATCTGTATGGTCTGTCACTGTTTTGTATTACCCCAGTGAAGCAGTTTGCTTGGAATCCTAGCAGCTACCTTGGCTCACTGGCAAATCTCTTTGCTTGGTCTGTACCATTTCCCAATAGCTCCTGCTTATCTGGGTTTCATCGTGAAGGGTCTGTCCTACCGTATTTTCATCTAAAGGCAGCCTTCCTATGATAGCATCCTTCCCTGGTTCTCTTTAAGCTTACCTTCCTGGTCCCTTTACTGGTGTTGCCTGCTAAAGAGATGTTCCCCCACAGCTTCTGTGGCTAGCTGTCCTAGCACTTGCTGGCTCTCGGTACTAATCTATAGGAAGTCTTACCATCAGTGTTACATTTTGGTCTCCGTGACAGAGCCAGCATTCTGAATTTGTGTTTTAAGAGCAGGAACAGCTTCATCACAGCAAAAGCATGGCAAAAAAAAAAAAAAAAAGCAGTAAATCATGACACCATTATAAATCCCAAATGTCATTTTTTCTTGCTGTGTTATTGGATACGAACAATTATAGTTTATGAGGATAATATGTAGGTTTTCAATAATTTCTATTTCTGGTTTGCTATGAGTAATGCATATATGGAAAGAAAACATTTTTGTTCAAGATAGTGAGTCAGTATTTTGCTTATAAACTTTATGTCCTGTCCCTGTATATAAAGAAGCATACCATTTTGAAACAATTTAATGTTTTGCAGTAAAATAAAATTCAGACTTAAAATAGTTGTACATTTTTCAAGTTAGTCTATTTTTCTCATCAAATTTTACAATCACTTTCTGGTATATGAAAATTATCATATAAATAATTTGATATAAAAGTCTGCTCTCTTCACATTTCAAGGTTTATTTTTTAGATGTAGAAAATCAATCAGATTTTTTTTCTCTTTTCCAATCCTAGAATTAGAATTCAAACCACTTGCAGGTATTTTCTCTTACTTTTTAATTTATCCAACTATAATTTTATCCAGTAGTGAAGTATACAGGATCAAGGTCACCTTGCCCTATGTCAAGCTATTCCACTTCTTAAGTGTTTCTGTATTTTAAAAATCTGTGTCATTAGATATTAAATTCTGAATTTACATTTATTTAATTTTAAATCCACAGATAAATTGGTTCAGCTTAGGAATATTATCCCAGAAATGTTGTTACTACTTGGTCATTTGGCTACTGAAACCGAAGACCAGATGGGAAAACATCTAATGGTTTCTCATTAATCCAGAGAATGCAGCTCTATAGAAGAGGCAATATATTTGTTGTTGTGGCCAGTATTAAAATAAAAATCATCAAGAAAATAAAGCCTGCTGATGTAGGGTGGGGAACAGGAGATGGGGAGAAGGATTGAGCCACTATTTTTAACGAAAATGTATTTTGTAGAGTCATTGATTATGTGAACATATTAAATATCTCTAGTACAACCTCTTCACTTTCCTAGAGGAAACTCTAGGAAGGTAAGTGACCTACCCACCATAATCCGACCAATTAATAATCAACCAAGACGAGAACTCTTGTCTCATGACCATCATCCAGTATTCTTTTGGCCTTTAAAAATAACATAAACACATATAGGTGTTCATATTCACCAATATTCAGGGAAATAATCCAAGGAGGAGGAGCAGGAGGAGGGGAAAAGAACTGCTGAGAGTCAGTGAAAACTTCTAATAACCAATGGACACCAGTTTATATCTACTGCAATCTGGGAATTCTCTTTTCTCACTATACATATTTAAGAATTACTGAGTAAATGTTAGAAATAAAGCAAAAAATCAAAAGTTCTGACTCCTCTTGAATGATAGTTTGGCCTTGTCTTAGGGTAAGCCATGAAGATGAGTCATAATCTCAAAAGATTCACCTGAATAAGCAGAATTTGGACCAGGGCAGTCCCACTGTATGAATAGGGTGTAATTTCTGTAAGTTGTCATTCCCCATATATTTTTGTTCAGAAAGTGGTACCTGCTCCTCACTGGTCTATCAAACTCATCACAAGTTAAGGATTTTTAAATGGATTGTAATTTTGTGGCATCATCTGTTTTGTGCTTTTGGTTTTGTTTGTTTGCTTGGGTTTCACAGTGAAAAGATGAAAATAATATTGGTATAGTAATTTGATTGTAATACATGGAAATCAAGGTTTGATGTTCTATGCCATAATGAAATTGAAGATACTTACAAGAAAGTAGAAAGATAGATGTAAAAACTCTTACTGACACAAATAAAAATTCTTAAGCCTCATCTTCATAATTTCTGATCTAGAAATCTATAATTTTAAAAGAAACTTCCAGAGAATTTTAAAGTACATCCAAAGGTTTGGAAACTATTGACATACACTGTTTAAATATTGGATGTTATGATTAACTTGGTTTATATTCAATTCATTTTTTACAATATTTTGACTAGTTTTTGCTTTTATGTTTTTATTTCTGTATTTGCTGTGTATTTAGATTATTCATAGCTTCTTTAACCCCATTACCATGGTTTGTTGAGAGTTAGTTTGGTTGCTTTAGAAAGCTATATTTCTATAATTCTACAACTCTGTAGTTCTGTAGTTAAAGCAAAGCTCAAACTTACTATTTGGAAGAACCTTCACAGATAATTGGCAAAATACAAAAAGAAACTACTTTATAGCTATGCCTCATATTTTTTCCCTGAAAAAATATCTAGATCTGAGATGTCTAATACAGTAGCCACTAATCACAAACAAATATCTAATTTTAATTAAAAAAATTAAATATAATTTAAAATCTAGTTCCTCAGTCAAGCCAAGCCTCATGTCAAGTGCTCAATTGCATAGTAGTTACTTGGTATTAAACAGCATGAAGATACAGCAATTCCATCATCGCAGAAAGTTCTATTGGGCACCATTCACCTAGATTGACCATCTATCTTACTCATAAGACTTGTCTCTAGAACTTTTAACTATTTGCAATATTCACACCCATTTTCAAAGTGTAAAATAATTTGCTAGCACTAATGATATTCAAAGAATTTTGCCATAGGCTCTAAAGGAAATTTCAGCATTCAAAAGTATGTTGATAAATATCTCATATATATACAGTTTAGGGACTATTGGTGACTATAGATAAATAGTACAACTTTTATTTGAATGTATACATTGTACAACTTTTATTTGAATGTATGCATTTTGTAGGTATGCTGGATATATTTCATGTGTCCCTCCAGGTGCACTCATCGCCCCTGTCCACCTTGCTCTCTACCCTAGGAGCTGACCTGTAGGTAGTATGCCAATGGACTCTGTTGCCCTCTTTCTTCCAGTAGGTTTGGCATGGAGTATGATATCAGGATATTATGCCTCTCCAGTTCCCTTCTCCCTAATTCCAAAAGGCTAACTATGTCTCACAACCCAAGGTATATCACTTATCTATTGTGATACAGCAAAGCATCCCAAAATTTAGTGGCTTAAAACAATTTATTCTTTCCTACAATTCTGTGCACTTGGGGTTTCTCTCTGGGAAGTTCCTCTTTTCCATGTTGTGTTGGCTGGGCTCACTTATGTGATTGCATTGAGTTGGGAGGTCAGCTGGAGTCAGAATGTGTCTGGCACCTAAGTTGGAATGGCTAGAGCACCTGTGGGTGGCTGATCTTTTTTCTCTCTATTAAGGTAGTTGAATGACTTTACATGATGGCTAGGGGTTTAGGAGGGGGAAACAAGACTTTTTTTTCTAGACCTCCTAAGTCCTATTCTTGGAACTGGTCCAGTGCTACATCTGCAGCATTACATCCATTGCATTTTATCAGTCAATGCAAGTCATGAAATAAGCACAGTTTCAAGGGATGGAGATAAGACTCTTGATGGGAGAAGCTGTGTACACATGCAAAGATAGGAGGAATTGCTGGTGGCCATATCCACCGCACAAAATCACAGATTCTGTCAAGGGACCCTTTATACATGGCTCTCTTTGCTTTCAATGTCATGATAACCATTGGTTCACCTTGCCCTTTCAAGCTCAGGGATGGTGTGACACCCCAGTTATTACTAATCCCAAGGCCCTGAATTATACCTTGTGAATTTCTTACACCTGTCCACCCCTTGGTCAATAGTCCTTTCATTAAACTTCAGAGTACCCGAATGGGGAATTCTGTCTTTTCCTGCTTGATCCTATTTCAACAAATTCAACAAAAATTATTTATACTGTTTTATCCTATCATCTTATACCTGAATTTTTTATAATATTCTATTAATAATTTTATTTTTTAGCAACAGTAAGTATTTAGGAATTTCCTCTGCCTAGTTATCTTTATATTGAGTTTATATGATTTCTTATATCAAGATTTAGAAATACATATGAATCAATTTAACTAATATGTCCACGAACCATTTTTTCAAATCAAATCTCGTGATTTTGGTAACATCTGCAACCTTCTGTTACAGTACTGACAATCTCTAATTAAATGAATCAGTTCTATGTTTGGTTTCAATGTCAATAGTATATTAAAATATCCACTTTTTTTAGTATTACATAGTCTTTTACTTTTCTGTCTTAAGCAATTCACAAAACATTTCACTTTACCTTTTCTATATTGTCCACATTCAACAGAATTCATTCCTTTTCACTATTCTCATTGATGCTTTTCTTGTTTCTCTTTTGACTTACTGATTTTTGTTTGAACAATTGAGATGTAAACCAGATGGTCATATGATCACTCAGTTTTTTTAGGATATAGGATTTTCAAAACTAAATTTCAGGCCGGGCGCAGTGGCTCACGCCTGTAATCCTAGCCCTCTGGGAGGCCAAGGCGGGTGGATCGCTCGAGGTCAGGAGTTTGAGACTAGCCTGAGCGAGACCCTGTCTCTACTAAAAATAGAAATAAAAAAATTATCTGGACAACTAAAAATATGTATAGAAAAAATTAGCCAGGCATGATGGCGCATGCCTGTAGTCCCAGCTACTCGGGAGGCTGAGGCAGTAGGATCGCTTAAGCGTAAGCCCAGGAGTTTGAGGTTGCTGTGAGCTAGGCTGATGCCACGGCACTCACTCTAGCCCTGGCAACAAAGTGAGACTCTGTCTCAAAAAAACAAACAAACAAACAAACAAAAAACTAAATTTCAATGTTTTCCCTCAGACATACTGATTTCTTGGTATCAAATTTATTTAGGGTTCATAGAACTAGATCCAGAAAAAAACAAATCTTGCTATTCAAAAATAAAGAGGGCTTTCCCCCTTTTACATAAAAACTGATTTTTAAATGCCTATTTTTTATTTATAAATATCTGCTGTCATATCATACTCCTTTAACATTTCTTTTTTATTCTAATTAAAGGCAGAAAAAAGCCTTTAGCAACCTTACTTAAAGTGGACCACTACCCTGAGACTTAAGGAAACATTTGCACTAAACAAATGTAACAATATTTATTTCACATCATTGAAATCCTGAATTTTTGTTTAGTACTCATTTTTCTGGTGCAATTTGATAGTTGTCTGCAGGATATATAATATTTATAAGTGAGAATATAGCAGATACAGCCTGAAAATATACACACTACAACTGGAGTGTATCTAGATATAGAAATACTAGATTTCTAATGTTGAGATCATGTGACTATGATATTTCACTGCAGCTGTAATAACTTTGTATAACTTATCATAAGGTAAATGCTAACTTCACGACATGTGTCACTTTTTGTTACTGACATTCTATGTTCAGGTTCATTGTGCTCCTGACATATTCCCATCATTTCCTTTCATGAGAGAATGTCTTCCTTGTGAACTACAGTGACTTTTTTATTGACATAATACAAGTGCAGAAGCTTTTTGGCAAAGCATTGCTTTGTAACAATAGGCCAGGGACATTCTGTCAAGCAATAAATCATCTATATATTCACTGGAGCACAAAAATATTTCAGTTATATACCCAGTAAAATTGATATTCTGGTAGGGAGATTTTGATTAAATGCTGTTTCTTCTACAACTTCAGTAAAATTTCAGGTATTTAGTTCCCATATATAATGATGTTTCTAAACTTCATATATACATTGTTATGTTTTTCACCTGAATTCCCAGCTGAATATAAAAACTGAGAACAAGAAGAGGTGTTATTACTTAGAGGTGTTTTTAACAGCTCTCCAATTTCATAACTTGTCATTTCCCTTTTCTTTGATTTAGAAATGTGTTGTACTCCTGGAAGCTTTCACATTTGATATATGTAAAAAACAGAATAATTTGAAAGGAATTATACTAGTATAGTGGTTAAGAGCTCAGATTCTGCAGCCAGACAGCTTGGGTTTTTAGTTTCAGCTCTGTCCCTTCCTTGCTTCTAACTTTGTGGAAGTTATTTTCTCAATGTCTCAGTTTCTTCATCTGCAAAATGGAAATGATATCCATATACATAGGAGTAATAGTAATAGGGTTGTGGTATTAAAAGTTAGTATACATAAAGTGCTTAAAATAGTGACTATTACATAGTAACTATGTGGTTGTTATCATTATTGCTATTGAAAGAAAACAAAAGTTAATATGCTCATTTAATTAGTTCCAATCATTGTCATTAATTTATTTCATTTCAATTTTCCTGCAGCAAAAATGAAGGCAATGGATTTCTTTGCCATTATTGATATTTTAAGTTACATTTTATGTTTATTTGTAAAGTATCCCACAATGTTTCACAATATATTAAATATCAGGAATTAAATAATAATTTGTGAGTAATGTCTCCATTCCCAGAGATTCTAACTTCATCCTAACTAAGCAAAGCGAATTACTCTCTTAAATGCTAAGCAAGTAGTTGTTTTAAAATCAGCCCATTTTTTGGGTGCCATATACCTGTTACTTTTTAAGCATATAATAGTTGATATTTTACTTTCTCACCTTGATTAGAGACTAAGACCTTGTTTTGACTATAAAAAATATATTTCCTTAAGAAGGAGAGAATGCCTTTGTGTTTCAAAGTGAACAATGGAGTAGAAGGTGGAATACCTGAGTTCCGGTCTGGGCTCTGCCATTTACTTGCTGGATTGATCTCTTACTTTTGTGATTCACAGTTTAGCTTAGGGCTAACTCTGTGATTAATGTAAAAGTCAATGTGATAAATAATGCAAAAACATGTTAGGTACTGAAAATATTATACAAATAGAAAGCAATGTTATTGAAGCAACTGTATACGTTTACCTTGCTGAAGAAGTTAGGAATTAAACTGGCTTTAGATATGCATTGTGTAGAAGTAGGGTTGGGGTACTGTAACAGAAGAAGCTGATGTTCGTGCTTAGGGAGAGGGACAATGATGATTTCCAGAAAATTCTTAGAGTGGGAACACTACTCTCAGAAGCACTGCGTGGTGGTGAAACATAGGCTATATTTGGCAGAAGTGGCTCAAGCTAGAGGTCAGATCAATGGTGTCCATAAAATGATTCAGAAGTCTTATTTTTGTCCAAAACATTTTAAAAAATCTGCTATCAAACATTTTTCTAAAGATTGTTAATGAATGACAAAATTAACAGATTCCACATGCACATATAGGAGTAACGTTAATCAGGTGTCGGGCAGATGGGAGAGAGGGGATGAATGTATACATACATAATGAGTACGATGCGCACCGTCTGGGGGATGGACACACTTGAAGCTCTGACTCAGGGTGGGGGGTCAAGGGCAATATACGTAACCTAAACTTTTGTACCCCCATAATATGCTGAAATAAATAAAAAAATTAACAGATTCCCATTGTATCTCCTTTCCATCCTTACTGCTCCTGGTAGAGATACTAATAGCTCTAGAATATAGCCTAAAGGAAAGAGAAGGAAAGAAAAAATAATGCACATAGTAGATGTTCATAATATATAAAAAGTTTGTCAATTAGCTAAGTGCTATATTAGAAAAAGAAAAAAATTATTGTCATTTTTAACAAATATTTATTGTACTACCCATTCTGGTAGCATTACAAAGATGATTATCCATGCCTTGTCTTTGAGATTCTTCCAGTCTAGTTGAGGAAAGACTTGTACAAACATCCTTCCTACCCAAACTACATAAAAGAGATCCATTGTTTTCCTAATCTGGATGTTAGGTCAAGACAAGGAGGGAGCATGGGTAATTGAACTTGAAGGAAGGGAGAGGACAGCCAGACCACTGACTCAACAGGGAGTGAGGGAGCAATTGAGGCAGCTTCACCAGAAGTGGAACTTTGAGGCAATAGATTTAAAGAAGACTGTTTATGAAGTTTGTTTGTAAGTAGTGTAACTCTCTCTTATCCCAAAGAACCATCACTGAACTTCCATATTTCATTTCAATGCAGTTGAGTTGGATTTGTGAGTATATGGAATTATTTTTAGATATGATGTTATGCTGACAGTGGTCATAAGGTGAGAGAAGGAGATGGCTCAATAAATTTTACGTAAAGATTTATAAAGAAATAAACCAAATACAGGGACAATGCCACCAGATTTTTATATAATATTTACTTTAAATAAAATTTTAATGGTAACATTATTAGCCACAACCTCTAAACAAATCAATAATTGAGAGATGTAAAAACAAATAATAGAATTGTATCTAATATATTGTGCTACTGATAATAAAAACAATTACTACTTCCATTTATGAGTGTCCAGCCAGAAATTATTCTAGTTGCCTTTATACTATCTAATTCTAACAATAACTTAAAACATGGCAAATGTTGATAGCCTCATTTTAAAGAGAAGAAAACGGAGGCCCAGTAGTTAGGAGACATGCGCTAGATTATATGGCCTAGAAAGTTGCAGAGCTGGAATTTCAATTGAGGTTGACTCCAAAGCCTATTCTTTTCCAACTTATTATGTTCCTCTAGAAAGAATCCAACTTATTTTAAGAATTACTCATAGAACCATCTTCTATTAATTCTATATTTATAGTCTCATAAATTGAATCTTAAATTATACTATCTTAGAATATAGTATATTAAAACATGGAACATATTTGGACTGGTGCAAAGAAGTTGATTAAATGTTAGCTAATATTGTATTTGCTATTTTTTTGTCCCCAGTCCATTATATATTTCTCTTCCCATCTCACTTTCTGTGTCTGTTAATCTTTTTTCCATCATGGTGCCCTACAATGAGTGTTATTATAGTTGTCATGGCTGAAGTATGGATGCAAACTGAGGAGAACAGCAACACAATGTCACACAGAACAGGTAGCAGCTCAAACTTAAATAAGAGGCATCCAACTTCAGATTTTCTGGCTATTTTGGCTATAAGGAATTTCTAAGACCTATCCATATCACTCAGGACGTCTAATGTACCAGTTTATAGCATGTCAAATGTACTTTTTACAAGAAAGGTGAAGAAAAGTCAACCTTAGGTCAGGGGAAAAGAAGCATATAGAGGAGGAGCAAAGAATTAAAATAAAGGGTACCAATAGATAAAGAGGGGAGCAGAGAAAGGGCAAATAAGTAGAGCAGATGTCATATTACATATAGCACCTGCTGAATGGAAGGACTCACAAGGGAACATCCACGTCAGATGTGTTTCAACACTGAACTTATTTCTGGGTTCCTGTTTTTTCTACTCTGCCCTCAACCAATATCTCAGTTAAAGAAAGTAGAGACAAAAGATAGATGAACTGTTATAGTTCCTGCTACGTATCTTTTATTTACAATACTTACTCCATGGCTATAATTACTTTTTTTTTTGTATCTGTCTACCTTAATAGAATAATATATAAACCTTCAAGAGAATTGATCATGTTCTATTTATCATTTTCTCAGTAACCAGCAAAGTGTCATACATACAGTAAGCATTTGGTTAATATCTGTTGAATAGATGCATGCCTGAATGAATGAATAAAAGAAAACAAGTCAAAGAGGGTCATTGATATGCTTATCTCATCTCATGGGATGAATGCTGTGAATGCAAGTCTAAGGGTTCCAGGAATTTCCCGGCTGGTCAAGAAAAATGCTCTGACCACAAGGTGGCAGTAGAACACATAAACTTTATTTGGGTAACACTTTGACAGGGTTGTATGCAGCACAGTTCCCTCACAGCATGGAACTGTGCAGAAGCTGCCACATGGGAGCCACCATGCGGAAGGGGAGGAGGGCAGGGAAACTCCCAGAGGAGAAAGGGTAAAGGAAGGGGAATTCCCTGTCTAGATGATGTCCCTCAGAAGCACAACAGTGAGTCTCTGGACCAGAGAGTTGTGAAGGACATCAGTAGCTTGGTGTATTAATAGCCTGGGGCTCATCTATAGCCCGAGGTAGACAGATATTAGGCACAGTTTTGTGGGGTGTGCAAAGAAGGCAGGCTCTAACTAGCTGAAAATCTGCTTATTTAGGCTATGTTGAAAACAATTCAATGTGTAAAAATTTGAGTTTTGTGCTGGCAGGCTTTTGAGGAACAAGGACTGAGCCTGCTGTGAAGATGTAAACAACATAGGGACCAATATACAGGAGCCATCTTTGGCTTATTTATATAACAATAAGTAAATATGATATAAAAGATCATAATTCAAGAAAGAGAGGAAGTTTATTGGCTTTAACAAGCATTATTTCATATACCTAATTTCTTCAGGTATTATATACTAAGAAACAGGTTTACACCACTGTACACATACACAAATTAAGGATAATTTCTATGATTTGAGTTTGAATAAAAGCACAATTGAACAATAAGTACCAATCTCTATAGATTAAGAAATAATCTATGAATCCTTTTATAAAATTGATTATGAAATAAACTCTCCCACTTTTGTTAATATCAGAAAAGAATATTATGTGGAGTAGTTAAATGAATTAAACTCTCTGAAGAAAAATAAATCATAATTATATTTCCTTTATTGCCACTGTGCTCATTAAGAAAACTCAGTTGTAGTTTCTCTTTTAGGAAACAGTTTGTAATTGTTTTTAATATCATTTGAGTACCTATAATTATTCTCATACACATAGTATAATAATAAATATTAATATTAAAGACAAAAGTTCACATTTGTATTATCTGTCTCTTCCCATAAGGAACTTGCATCTTAAGTCAAATGCTGTGAGTGCATGTAATTTATGTAATTTCTATCGCTAAGGGTGTCATATGTCATAGATGCCAGCAAGGGAAAACAACCCGGAAGTCCTATCCAATTGCTGTTATCTACCTCAAGTCTAGCTAACTGGTGATATGTTGTAGTTTCTGCATAATGTTCTGACTTGTTTTTCTTGGTCCTGAGACCTATGAACTAAAAAAAGAATGCATCTGCTCATTCCATACCTGATAGACAATGGTAGAAGAGGGACTGGATAAACAGAGTAAACCGCTCCCCCCCTCCCCACATTCAAAAATGGGAGGAATAGCAGGCACCAGTAGGCACTGCTCTGTAAGTACTCTGAAAATGCACTGTGCAGTCGTTGTGAGGGTAAGGAATCCTGAGTGTCTGGTCCCTAGATATATTCTCAGGAAGGGACTTCCTTCCCATTTATCCTCCTTGGCCATCTCTTAAGTAGATGTTGTGGAAAATGTCTTATTTGGGGGCTTCAGAGAAGCTTTTTCTTCCCACTTTCTGGTTAAAGAAAGTTGGTAGCCCAAGTGTAATTTTAAACTTGAACAGTATTTTTCTTTTTAATTTCAAGTTTGTGGTTCCTTTATCAGTACAACCCTCTCTGAAACTCATTGGGCTTCTTATCTCTTTGAGTACAGTGAGTTCCATGTGCCGGTAACCCTGCCCACAGCTTTTTTAGAGACATAATTCCCAGATCTGCTGTATTGCTTTGCTATATCTCCCCATACCTGACTCTCTAGACTTAATAAGGGCTACATGTAGACTATCTGACTTCTATAGGAAAGTCAAGCTTTTATTCTGATCTTTATCCTGAGTCATTTTATCCAGTTGAAATATTTTGGGGTTGACTCACCCCTAATTTGATACTTGTCCTGAGGCACAATAAGGAGCTCAACAATTTTAACAACAGGCATGAAGGCTACACCTTTAATGTTATCTTTGACACAGATTAAATTTTAATGAGACTTTGCCACTCTAAGTCTTCCTCAGCTAGGCTCTGTAGCAATTAGTTTTTCCAATATTGCAAGGCCTCAGATTTTTGGGCTGACTCTCTTCCATTCCACATATCTTTGCAAACTATTTTCTGATTAAAGGTCTTGTCAAAAGTAGTCAACATACTCTACTGATACTCTGTTTTCCAGTATCTTCCCCTAGCTAGAGCTTAAATTTACAAGGTACATGATCTTACAATTTATCAAAGACAACATTTAACCAAATGTTTTTGTGCTGTATAATGTGGAAGCTAACTGTCCAGCTTCCAATATCAATTTTCTCATAACCTGCCTGCAAGTCAGTGCCACATTAGGTTTTTGTGTTATCAGCGCCCTACTCCTGATATCAATTTCTAGATTAGTTAAGATAGGCTTTGTCATGCTGCAGTGGCATATTAACCTTGAAATCTCAACGGCTTTAATTAACAAGGTTTATTTCTCTCCTGTATTGCATATGTAAGGCAGCTCAGCAAAGGATCTCTCTTCCACATAGTCAGAGACCTAATCTAACAGAAGATCCACATCTAGATTCTCACTGGTCACCAAGGCAGATGTAGACAGTACGTAGAGAATTCAGATCTTCTCTGCTTTAGCCCAGAAGTAATAGATATTCTTTCCGGTAATAGTTCAATAGATAAAATTAGACACATGGCCCTGTTTAATTTCAGGGTGCTTAGTAAATATAGGAGATCATATGAAATATTTGGTGAAAATTGCAGTCTCTCCTACAGAGAAAACTATTAAAGTATATAAACCTATGAAAAAATATATATATAAATTAAAGGCTGAATATATTTGCTAAATCTATATTTTCAGAGATAGTAGGAATCTGTCTATGTAGTCTTGGAAGATTAGTTTTCAGATAAATAAAACTAATTCTACTTTCAGTGGGTTAATAAATATACCTATTAAATACTTTAGGGAATGATATGGACAAAACTTATAAAGTAAGTTCAAGAAAGAGTTATATTCAAAACAATAGCTCTGTATAAGCACATGGATTATAGGAAACAAGTGGTGCTTAAAGTGTATCCTTGAGCTTTGGAAAGATAATCATGTGAATATCATACTCTCCAACAGGCAAATCCTTGGGGCATCTGTTGGACTGAATGCTGAACCAGAGAGAATGCTTGTCTGACCTGGTATAGAACTTTTTTGTGTTTCAGGAGAAATGATTTACACCAGTAATATATCCAGATTTGAAGTCAAACGTGGTTCTGCTTCAGTGGCAGTCTATAAATGATGTGCCTTTGTAAATTATCAAAATTTACATTACACACCTCTTTCTAGACATGTATATTGAGATTCTAAAATTATTAAGAAAAGGATTATGATGAATATACCTTTCTCACATCAAAATTGAAGAACTAAAATATAGTTTTGAGTCTTAATTAATAGGATTATTTAAAATAGATTTCTTTGGTCCTTTTATGTGCTAATTATAGGCTAAGACCGTGACAAGTTAATAGATCAATACAAAATAAATATTGAACAGATTAAGTAGCTATAATAAGAATGTTACTCATTGAGATACCATCTAAGGACTTTTACATGCATTATCTCATTTGTGTCTCATAATCTATGAGGTATTTACAATGACAAAACTGATAGCAATAGATTCAGCAACTGACTCACTGTCATGTAACAGGTGGCAGGTCTGGTATTCAAACCTAAGCAGACTGACTCCAAAAGGCCACCATTCTTAATGCCTACTGTTTGCTGGTCTCTCTTTCGTATGATCAAAGGTTGTGTTTGTTTTGGATCATTAAATTGAACCATCTTGAGAGTGTGTTTGTGTTTGAGAGTGCAAGTCAGTAGTTATCATGCCATACTCAACTAAGGAGAATTTGTCAGCTTACATTGATCTTTTTCCTACTCTTCTCCCCTACCTCACTGTCACTCATTCCCACATGTTTACCTAGGAGACTGTATCTCTAAAAAAGAACTTTCATGTTTCTTTAATACACCTCCCCACCACCTCTTTTGAGAACCACTGCTCTTGTTTGTATTGGTAACTATTTTTGCTGTGTAAGGGGAAAGGTGACACGTAAAAGAAATGTAGGTATGTTTGATCTCAGACAGATTCATCATAAATTGGTCCTGAAATGTAATGCAATGGTTAAGAATAAAGGATTCATGATCAAATGAGGTGTGCAGCCTTTCATTGTTGTAATGATAATTTTTGGACTGTCTAAGACTATGTCTAACACTGGTTCATACTCTAGTTGTGAGAATAAGTCTCTTGGGTTTTCCTTTCTGTTCTCTTTGATTAGCTAGATGGATAAACTAAATACAGGGCTCACATCCAAGCTGTACAACTTAATCACTGTGTAAACGTAGGCAAGTTACTTTATGATTCTGTGCCTTGCTTTCCTAATCTGTTAAATAGAAAAAAAAGAATATGTATTTCATATGTTGTAAGAACAAAATAATAACTATTTATAAACTGCTAGAAATGTGCCTGTTATATAGTAAGCACTCAATATAGAATAATCATATGCTGAAGATCATTATGTGAGAGGAGCTATTAATAGCTAGTTCCCTACTTTTATGTTCTTGTGACTCCATCAGTGGAAATCTCACCCTGACAGAACAAAACAGTTGGAAGCTAATAGTTCCTAGAAGCTTTAGACCTCTAAGTCACAGTTTCTTAAAAGGAACTATATTTTTCTTTAAATATCATAACAGAAGCAGTGTTAGAAAAGAGATTAAAAGCACAGAATCTGGAATGATATTACTTGAATTTGAATCCTGGCTCTGCCTTTTACTAGCTATGCAACTTTAGACAAGTTACTTATTCTCTCAGAGAATCAAGTTCCTCTTATGTAAAAAGGGGACAGGAGAACAATCATAATACCTTTTATCATAAGGTTATTATTAGGTACATATGAGCATTACTAAAGTCTTTGTAAAATAAATGGACAAATTTTTAAACATACTGTATCAACACATATATTATTCCATATTGTAATATCTTTTCTGTTATTTCATGGAATTCTGGACCAACAGAGGTACAAATACTAAACTTTAGATTTGATTCTGAGCTTCCTAGAAGACAAAGCAAAAAGAAAGACACTGTCAATTATATAATTTTTATTATGATACAGAAGCTTTTCCCAGCATTGAATTTATTGTCACTTAACCTCTCTTATGTTAATTTCGATATTTGTAAGGAAGTTATCATTTCTGCCCTCTGTATCTACAGAATTTTTGTGAAGTTCCTCTTAGATAATGAATATGAATATGCTTCCTGTGTTGATAGGAACCATACAAGGAAGAAAGGTGTAGAGGGAGAACAGAACATGTTTTTGCATGATTAATATATTACATTGAACACCTTTTAATGTGTTCACTCATTTAACCTCACAAAACCCCACCGACTAAGTAAATTACCAATAAAAATATTTGACTAGGATGTGTAACAAATAAATTGTTGTGGTGCAAAATTCAAACCAAACTTACCTCCTAAGCCAGAGAGTGTAAATAATTAAAATTTAGATGAATCATAGAGAATTGTAGAACATAGTAACCAAATTTGTAAGCTGAAATTATTATAAGCATCAGTATTTTAAAAATATTTACTATAAATTACATAAATATTAATGAGGCATATAAACATAGACATAGAATATAAATAAGTCTTGCCTAAGAAAATTTTCATTGGTCACTATATGTCCTAGCTCAATTAGATTTCAAGGCAGTAATCTAGATACTCTAGGATTAATATAGTATATTGTTCATGATAATTATTTCCATATCCACATATTATTGTTATTCTATATCAATTATTACATACTATTTAATTGAAAGAAAAGTTGTTTTAGAAACCTGGTAATTTTTATAAAATTTGTATGTTTTCATTAGCTAAAATTTTTTAATTTAAACTTCCTACTTGGCGATATGATGTTTCTTTAGTATATACCTCCCTAGTATGCTGAAATAAAAAAATTAATTTTTCTAAGAAAATAATTTATCTGGGGACCTCCAAAATCAGTGCACTTTAAAGGTATGTTACAACTTGAATATGAAAGGTAACAGGGAATATTTTTCTGTATTTTTCTAATGACCCACCATGAGGATTTAGTGTTGCCTATTTGTGTGTGTAATATTATTGCAAGTATTTTTTTTTAATTTGCAGCTTCCTTTTTTTTTGTTTTTCCCCCCAAAAATTTTATCACTAAGTTTTTTAAAGTCTTTTTGTCTTAATATTTATATTAAGAAACAATATTACTGTTCATATACTATTACAATAGTAATAATATTATTATTCAATCAGATCTATCATTCAAATAGACCTGATTATTGTTTATAATATAGTATAGTTTAAATTAAAATATGAGCTTTTAAGTAAAACTTCCCTGAGACAAATGCACTATGTCAATGAACTTGAGTTAATTACCTAACCTCCCTGAATCATAGTTTTCTTATCTATAAAAACTGAAATGACAGTATGCTCATTAGAGAGTTGTTGGGTAAATTGAACCAGATATTGTATGTCTCAGTGGCTAGTGTGTTATGGCACTTAATAAATGTTCATCTTCCTATTCATTTTTTTCTGTTAATTTAGTCGTTTTTGGCTGTCATAATAGAATATGGTATATTCTAAAATAATTTTTTACAATAATTTTCAACATATGAGAAATGAGTAGCTATCAACAGATAGAACTAGTTACTTGGAATACATCAGCAATTTCCAATCAGGAATCCATGGATGGGTACTGGTCTGTGACTACATTTTCACTATACAATTAGAAAAATAAGGATAATTAGGTTTTTCATAAAGCTAAAGTAATTCCCATTAATTATTGTATTCTTTCTAATTGTGTTGTTATTCAGATGTCTTCTATGAAATGATAGTGAAAATAATGATGTTTATTTTTTTAATATTCTTTTGTAGCAAAATGAAACTGGAACTGTTCTGTCAATTACCCAAATGTATTTTTAAATTTATTTTAAATATCAACTCCACCATTTACTACATATGTAACTTAGGGAAAGTTATTTAACCTCTTAATGATATCATTTTCTTATCTGTACAATGGAGATACCAATAGTGACTACCTCATGGGTTGTTATTAAGATAAAATTAAATAATACATCTAAGACTCGTGGAACAGTTCTGGCACATAATAGCCATTCCATAAAGAGCTAAAATTACTATTATATCACTAGTCTGTGAAATATAAAATATGGGAATCGCCCATTTAGATAATTCATCTTATGCCAAAATTACTTTTAAAGTAAGGAAAGACCATATTTATAGATATTATATCAGATTTAGAGAGAGTCTTTGTAGAGATACAATATTGCTATTGAATGTGAAGGTATTTTATAAAATATTCCTATTTGCTGCAATAGGTTTAATATTGTCATTGAGCATCATTCCTATTTTATTTGGTGATTTTAAAAGGCTTGTGCTTATTTTTATATTAGACTATTCTTTTGGTGCTTTTGTGAAGCCCAAGAATACAGGAGATGCCCATGTCATATTTTGCATTTAATTACTAAAATTATCCTTAATTTTCTTAGCATTTCTTAAAGCAAAACTTTTTTTTTTTTTTTTTTTTGTTGAGACAGAGTGTCACTTTGTTGCCCGGGCTAGAATGAGTGCCGTGGCGTCAGCCTCGCTCACAGCAACCTCAAACTCCTGGGCTTAAGCGATCCTACTGCCTCAGCCTCCCGAGTAGCTGGGACTACAGGCATGTGCCACCATGCCCGGCTAATTTTTTCTATATATATTTTTAGTTGTCCAGATAGTTTATTTCTATTTTTTTAGTGGAGACGGGGGTCTCACTCAGGCTGGTCTCGAACTCCTGACCTCAAGCGATCCACCCGCCTCGGCCTCCCAGAGGGCTAGGATTACAGGCGTGAGCCACCGCGCCCGGCCTAAAGCAAAACTTTTTCATATACCAACTTCACAGTGATGAGGGGGTCCATATAGTTTTATTGCAAATGAAAAGATTACCAAATATGAGGTATTTAAAAAAAATTGTCTACTTTTAGTTATAACAGTTGATATCTAGAAGTTTTGAAAAATTAGACTGGTATTTCTAATTTACTATTTCTGCTATTCTTGTAAGGCACTGCAAGGAGAAAAACATTAATTAGATAACTTTTTAATAAATAGTTTAGCTTTTCCTTTAATTTGAATAGCAATTTGTTCTATTTTTTCAGGAGGAAATGCTAGTCTTGTATTATTTCTAAATTATTAATGCCACATTGTGAGGGAAAAATACTACATCCACATGTTTGAATGGTTGAAAACAAAGCGTTGCCTTTGAGGAAGAAAACAATATAATACTACAAATTGTTTCCTTATAGCAAAAGGCACTGCTTCTTTACAGACTTAGTTCTAAAGAACTCTATTCTGACCATTTCTTGAGCTATGCCCATTTAGAAACCTGAGTCTGATTTTTCCTAAGTATGAAATCTTTGCCCTTTTTCCTCATGAGAAAATGAGAGGGTTTGGCAGGAGCTGTCATTAATCTGTATTTTTGCAGCAAGAACAACATTTCATTCCTAGAATATAAAATCTAAGTGGCAGGTACTCTCTTATCTTTTCTAGTACCTAGTATGATGCTTGGCACATTAGTAGGTGCTCAGTGAACATTTGTAAAATGAATATATTTCAAGTCAACTGAGCAAACCAGCACATATCAAATATGTGATTAACTTTAAAGAGTCACTTTTAAATGAGTAATTTAATTCAAGTTTCACACTCATGGGCTTGATACTCAAATTATCTTCTCTCATTTTCACTATACCTATTACAGAATTGATATAAACCTTGACTACTGCATTTGGAGCAGAAGTTGGTAAGCCCCTTATTGAGTAGTGAATGTAAAGTTTTGCTAAACCACTTCACTGAAGTATGATTGATACTCAGAAAGCTGAACATGTTTAATGTATACACTTGATGAGTTTGGAAATAAGTATACAGCCATGAAACCATCACCACAATCTATACCATAAACCTGAACACTTAACATAAGATCTACTATCTTAGCAAATTTTAAGTGTACAGTACATTATTGTTAATTATAGGCATTATGCTATAATTATACATATAATTATACTTCATAGTAGGCCTTTAAGACTTTTTCACTGAAACTTTGTACTCTTTGACTTCCCATTTCCTTTTCCCCTATCCTCTGGCAACCACCATTCTAAATCAGTTTCCATGAGTTTGACCATTTTACGTTCTTTATATGACTGGTATCATGTAGAATTTGTCTTTTTGTGTCTGGCTTATTTTACCTAGCATAATGACCTCTGGGTACACCCATATTGTTGCAAATGGCAAGATTCCTTCTTTTTTAAGGCTAAGTAATATTCCATTGTATGTATATGCCACATTTTCCTTATCCACTCATCTCTTGATGAACATTTAGGTTGCTTTCATGTCTTCACTATTGTGAATAATGCTGAAATGAACATAGGAATATAGATATCTCTTTGAGATACTGATTTTCCTTCCTTTGGATGTATACCCAGAAATGAGATTGCTGGATCAAATGGTAGTTCTATCTTTCATCTTTTGAGGAACTCCCTTATTGTTTTCCATAGTACCTGCACCAATTTACATTACCACCAACAAGGTACAAGGGTTCCTTTTTCTCCACATCCTGACCAACATTTATTAACTTTAGTTTTGTTCTTTGTTTGTTTGTTTGATAATTGACATCCTGACAGGTGTAAGGTGGTGTTTCATTGTGATTTTGATTTGTATTTCTCTGATGATTAGTAATGTTGAACACCTTATCATGTACCTATTGGCCATTTGTATATCTTCTTTGAAGAAATATCTATTCAGTTCCTTTGCTCGTTTTTTAATTGAGTTGTTTGAGTTGTAGGGTTTCTTTATATGTTTAGATATTAACCCTTTATCAGGCACATGGTTTGAAATACTTTCTCCCATTCCACAGGTTGCCTTTTCATTTTGTTGATTGTTTCCTTTGCTGTGCAGAAGCTTTGTAGTTTGATATAATCCCATTTGTCTATTTTCACTTTTGTTGCCTGTGCTTTTGGTGTCATATCCAAGAAATCATTGTCAAAGTCAAATATAAAATTCTGAACTTTAGCAACGATGCATTTTTTTTACTTCATCAGGTTCCAAGACTCTTCCCTAGAGTAGAATAAAATAATACAACTTAAATTCCCAATTCCTGAACAAATTAAAGAAAACATCATTTTCCTCAACTACATTAAAGCAAAGTTTTGGCTGTTACTAAGCAGCTGATAATGTGTGAATCTGGTAGGTGGCTGCTGGGACCTTATTGCTTTAAGGATCTTGTTCCAACCAGAACTGCTCTTTCACTACTGGACTAGTGAAGCAGGAGTTTGGGGGTAATTGTCAGCAAGTAAGACCATGCAGGAACTTGCAGAATAAATTGCCATATGTCACTGGCAGTGTACAAAGTTTCAGTCAGGAGCCCTGAACCCCAAGCACATATTGTAGTAGATATATTACAGGTAAAGGCCACTCTCTTACATTTATGAGCCAATGTGCCCTGGAAAGTTTAACTGGAAAACAGATGTTACATTGTTACAGCACTCCAAAAATAGTACCATAAGAAATTCAAAGAATGTATTTTTAAAACATTTTATTCATTCATTTATTTATTTAGAATGTATTTTTTAACCTACTGAGATTCAATGTAAATAATATGTAGAAAATAGTTATAAAATCAAATAGTAGTTGTAGAAAAGGTTGATCTTTTAGGACAGAGTATTTTAAGCTTATTGTTCAGTATATGTGGGATGATGCTTAAACCATTATCATTTGGCCATAGATATAATGTATGAGTAAGGCAGAGTCCTTGTTTTTCTATAGCCTCTTTTAAATGCAATGTCCCTCTTTATATATAGCCATTCTTGCTTCCAAGTTGCTGTATTTTTAAAAAGGCACTTAGCAAAATCATTGAAATTTGATATATTTATGTTATTGAGGAGCATTTCTGTGGAAAATTCCTCCCTAGATTAGTTGGATTTTTTATATGTAATAGAGCAAAAAGGGAAGATTTTATTCAAATAAGGGCATTTCACCAATCTTTTTTTGATGATATATAGTAACAATTTTGTGACTATTTAAATGGCTGAGAAGTAACTACTTATTTCAAACTGTTTTTACATATATTTCTGTTTTAATATTCTATTATGGGCAGAAGTGAAATGGGACTTAAATTCAGGTTGTTACTAATACTCTAATAGCTCTCGATGCATCACTGTTTCATGTAAGCAACCCTTTGCAGAGGTTTTAGCAAAGCTATTGGACCAGACAAGTCTATTTATCCAATAGCTGTTTTACATTTTTTTCTATAGAATACTGTTTTTCACACTTTGTATTAACTTCAGTACCCTTTGTCCAAACCAAATTACTCACAAGCCCAAATGTAAAACAAGTACAAAAAAATTCCATACAGCCATGCATTGCTTAACTTTGGGGATATATTCTTAGAAATATCATTAGGCAATTTCATCATTGTAGGAATACCATGGAGTATACTTACACAAACTTAGATGGTATAGCCTACTGCATACCTAGGCTATATGGTATGGCCTATTTCTCTTTGGCTACAGATCTGTACAGCATGTTACTATACTGAATACTGTAGATACCTGTAATATAATGGTAAGTATTTGTGCATCCAAAATATCTAAACATAGAAAAGGTACAGTAAAAATATGTTATATCAGATGAAAATGAGTATGCCTGTATAAGGTAGCTCCATTATAATTTTATGGGACCACAGTCATATATGCAGTACATCGTTGACTGAAATGTTGTTAGGTGGTGCATGACTGTATTTGCAGGGTGGGTGGGCATTAGGGGCCAGATCTCTGACAGCTTTTATCCTCCTATTTTCCCATCCCCATATCTCTACCACTAAAGCACATTTTGAAAAAAGAATACCTGAATGGAAAATATATAAATCAAATGACTATTCATACAGTATGTAGTTATAGTACCAAATGAGTATTCATATGGTAACCTAATTATAATCCCTAAACCATAGTATTGGTTTCTGATCTATGCCTAGTTCAATTTGCCACTTTCCTTTCCTAGATATCACTTTCCTATTTCTCACTTCCACTGTGCCATCACCCCACCCTCACAGTCTACAGAGACACACAGACACACATGCACACACTACCAACTTTTTTTTTTATTTCAGCACCTTACGGGGGTACAAATGTTTAGGTTGCATATATTGCCTTTGCCCCACCTGAGTCAGAGCTTCAAGCATGTCCATCCCCCAGACGGTGTGCACCGTACCAATCAGGTGTGAATATACCCATCCCCTCCTCCCAGGTCCCACCTGCCCAACACCCGATGAATGTTACTACTATATATACACATAAGTGTTGATCATTTAATACCAGTTTGATGGTGAGTACATGTGGTGCTTGTTTTTCCATTCTTGGGATACTTATCTTAGTAGAATGGGTTACAGCTCTATCCAGGATAATACAAGAAGTGTTAGATCACCATTATTTTTTGTGGCTGAGTACTACCAACATCTTAAACACATTCTATGTTGGACAAAGACCAGATGAAATGTAAATTTTAAGGTAGATTAAGAAGATGCTTATTCCATTACTATCCTTTCTTCTGCTGGTAATCTACTCTCCCCAACTGAACTTGGCCATTACTTCTTTTCTGGATGCACCCATATGCTTCACTTTCTCAACTGTTTGTTCTCTGTCAATGTCAATCTACCCTAGGCTAGGGCTCATCATTTTTTAAAAGGCCTGATAAATGACATACATCCATTAAACAGATAGCTAATTTGTTAATAGTAATGTAACGAATTAATTTAGGGTCTTCTCCCTTATAATATTTACATCCCAATAGTAATATTCAGTTGCATAATATGAAGAAGTAAGTTCTGTTGAACTCTAGTTATAGGACTGGTTAAATAAATATTTTTATGACTACCATACTGGTGGGTGACCACTTATTAATGATAATATCTTATATGTGTTTAGTGCCTTCTTATCCAAGTTCTTTAAATATATTACTTTAGTATTTCCCAAAATATGGGAACCAGACTACTACTGATATGGGATATGATTTTAGGTGGTGGCCAAGGCAGTCTTAGGTGATATATAAATAACACTGAATTGTATGTAATTATTTTGAAACCTCAGGGAGAAAGCCTCATTTTGGTGTTAGTTTTATTCTGAAATAAATTTACTTATGTAAAAATGAGTAGATTTAAATTGAGATTAAGTAAATGTATTATATGTATCAAAATATTACTCTGCCCCATAAATATATGCAATTATTATGTATCAATTAAAAATAAAAATTTAAAAATATTAGGTAAATAATAGGGAATGGCAAAATTTATAAAGACAGTGCTGGAATTACTTAAATTTAGGAAATGACATTAACTCATTTGTTCTTCATAAAAATGCTTTGATGGGTGGTATCATTATTCTACCTCCATTTTTTAGCCAATGAAACCAACACTGAAAGGTTTAATGATTTGTCATGTCTGAGCAGCAAATATGAATCATCTCTTCTGATAGTGTCAAATGTGTCTTCTATATCAAGGAATAAAACCAGGCTTGTCTCATGATTGGTTGTGTTTTTAAGCATGTTCATATTTATAGTAATAAATTACTAATGTACACATCTATGAATTCAGAAAAAATTAAAATGCTTAATATATAAAAGTATGTTCTGAATATATACAATTTCAATTATGGATAGACTTTGCATGTTCTAGCATTGTAGAACTAATGTGAATAAATTCTTAAGGAAGTAAATACTAGACATGTATCTTGCTTAAAGTAAAATTCAGGTAACAGTGTTAAAACTGGATACATTTTATAATGTAAACAGTTGTTCAGAAGGATGACTTTATAACTTTTGAATTTATATATAAAATGCATTTTCAAAGGAATTGATACTTTTATATCTATTTTCAGTGAATGCCATTTAAGATATTCTTTTAAATTCTTGATAATAAATTAATGGTATTTTGGGTAGTACTAAAGATTGTTTAAACATGATTTGCTTTTCAACACAACTAACAAAGCCATGAGTGGAACACAAAGATACTACGTAGACTGGCTGCATTTGGAAAAGAATTGCCCAGATAGGAATAAGGCATTTGCTACAAGTAGTCTAAATAATAGATTCACTTTTCCTTCCTTTATTTTGGGAGGGTGGAGGCTGGCAGAAATGCAGTTTCAAGTGAATGAGTGCATTCTATTTTTCTAATTTTTTAAAATGTTATAAAATGCCACACACATACACACACACACATATACACAGTAAATTTTTATCCATTATGACTCCTTAAAGGGCTTGTGAAACATGGTTTGGATTTCACTAATATTTCCAAAATATCAAAAGGACACAGATATTGATGAAATAAAAGTGGCGATGCTTTCAAAACTATGGTTTTAGAAAGATCAACTAACTGAAAAACATTTTTTTTAAATAAAAAGCAAAAAGGAAAAAAAAATCCAAACTCTTTCTTAGTTTAGAAAAGGACAGTTGTCAGCAGCTTGACATCTACCAAATTCAACTTTCGCAATACAGTACACGTCTGAAGGAGGATTTTCTATACTCATCAGTCAGGTCCAAAGTCTAGGGACTGTTGTCAAAGTAATAGTTTAAACAGCAGCTAGAATTCAATAATGTGATAATACAGATTATTTTTATAACATTTTTATACTGAAAAGTGTGAAGTATCTGTAAATAACATTTCAACATTCTTTTTTAAAAAGGATGGAAGGTGAAGTAGGTAGCAGGTAAGTGATTATTTGAATCCTCCCAGTATTCAGTCCAAGCTCTCAATATTTTAAACCTAATATGTCATTCTAAAATTCATGAAAAGTAAATGAGATTTATATTTTAACCTACACTCAGTATGGAGTATATATTAATGGTGTTGATAACCCTATATGTGTATTTAAACTATATCATCATTTTCTATAATATAAACAAAGAAAATGCCTATGACATCAAATTGAATAAAAATAAAGAACATTTACATCTTAAAGCTTAGGTAATGAGAAAGATTAAAAAAATAAGAAATTAGTTGGCTAAATATTTCCAACCATCTAATAGTAACATTACAATAGTTGAAAAATGAATGCCACAACATATTTCTTCAAAATTTTCATGTTTTATAAGTTTATATTTAAAATTCATAGTTCAGGTCAGTTTGTGAGGTTTACCCTAAATAAAGAAATTACTTTCTACATCTTGAGTATTACTCCTCTGAACAGTCATTAAGTTGAGTGAAGGAAGTGTATTAGAAAAAGTAAGTAACACGAACAGTTTTAGTAAATTAATTCCACAGTCCAAGGTGGGTCAGCAGTAGAAGCATCCACCTAGTAAAATTAGGAACACATGATTCTTCCATTCAGTGCCCAATAGTCCCAGAGATTCTCTGAGTCTTCCACTTCATCCCATACTTCCCACTGGCCAAGGAGCAAAGAGAGAGGCTCAGTGGAGGCCTTGAAGTGATTTCTGTCACTTCCACCCACATTTTATTGTGCATAAGTGGTCACATGACCCCACTTAGATGCCAAGGGGGCTGGCAAATATAGTCTAGGATTGTACTAAAGAAGGAGAAGTGCACACAATCTCCCTGTGTCCAATGATTTGAAATTTAGGATTAGTATTTTTGTATTGATTGTGGTGAGCAAAGATAGGTTAAGGTATCTGTAAGGTATTCATGGAGAATGTGAATGCTAAGTTATACTAAGAGGAAAATCAGACACCTACCAAGAAAATAAGGCTTTTAGAGCTAAAGAATGAGATTTAGGGGATGGCCACAATATGACATATATAAGTTTTCTATAAAGATTGATAATTATTCTATAGGTTTAGAAGAACAGAAATAGGATGAATATTTTATCATACTATCTAAAAAAGTAAAGTATCTTTCTGTGAAAAAACTATTGTGGAAAACCAGGAGAGAACCCAACTGTGAATAAATTTAACCAATTTAATACCAGTTGTATTAATATATACATTTGGGTTTATAAGTGAAAGTCCTGAATCACAATTATGTAGAAAATAAATGTTTCAGTCCTTAAAAATTATATTACTGCAAAAAAATAAAATATTTTCATTTAGAAGGATTGTATAAGGAATAAATAGAATTTTTTATAATATTAAACATTATCATGCAAAGGAACATTTATTAAATATTTTTAATCAATGTATTCTCATAAACAATAATTTCTCTATTGACATTGTTTGCTAAACTTCTAATTATTCTGGTATAGTATGGAGCTCTAGTTTGGGACTTGACTTTCTTATCATGCATATGACATTGTACTCTAATTATGTGTATTCTTGTCTAGTTTATGAGTTTCTACAGCATGTAGCATAGTACCAGCGTGCTAATAGGATGTTCAACTAATGTTTGTTAAATCAATATAGTGCTTTTAAATATGCAAAGGCTTACTATGTTATAATCTTTCTAGGTTTGTACCTATCTTCTCCATAAATGTTCTTGTTTTCTGATAAGTAAAGCATAAATGTACATCTTACTATATAAAGTATTCTGTTTCTTTGTCTCTGGGAACTGTCAGTTAACATGATCATCTATTCCCCCTGTATCGGCCCTTATTATTTAACTTCAAAGCCAAGAACTCCATGACAAATCAGCTCAACCAGTCTTGGCTATTAATTACATTTGCCTTGCTTCCTATTAATTAAACTAGAAATGTTTTAGTCTTCCTATTTAATGTCATGATTAGGCTGATACCCTATCAATAATGTTTGTAAGATATTGTTTCTATTAAATAAGAAATATACATGTATATATCTAAAGGAATAGAATGATGAATAATGTGAAGAACTGGATGTGTTCTTTCATATTAACAGAGTATTACAGTTGGGATTTGTATGTTATAATGCAAGCACATCGTGTATTTTTTAAATTAACTAAAATTTTAGTGTGCTAGATATAGAATTCTATTATAATTGACTTTTATGAATAGAAATATTATGGAGATATATGCTATTCTGAAACTTTATTTGAATTAGAGGTCTGAATCTTAATGTCATTAATGCTACAAAAGCAAAGCATTTTTTATAACTAAGATGATAGAGCCTCCTTTTGACTGTGTCTTTGTTACTGCCCTGTACTTGGCTGTCCTTTCTGTTGGAAATTAAAATAGATGAAGGCTGTTGAGCCAAGTCAATGATGGAGGCTAATTTAATGTGATATAATTGATGAACTCTAAATTGTCTCTCTTTCCCCTTTTGAAACACACCGAGTAGAGCTTAAAATGCCAGAGTATTTTGATTTATGCTCTTTGTCAACATTAATCTTGAAAAACTTATTATAATCATAGATAAATAGAATTACTCTTTATGGATACTTTCATAGTTTCTGTGTATTTGGTTGTACAACAGTGGACCCAGCTTACTACCAGGTCTACTACTAGAATAACCATTAAAGAAAAAGAAGAAGAAATGTAATGGGGGAGTGGAGACTTGCCAATTTAATGCTAGCACAATTAGTTAAATGATATGAAAACAAACAGCTCTAAAAGAGACAAAAATAAAGTAAACCTCAAGTAAAATACTGGACTTGTATCACCATGATTTTTATGAATTTTGATGAATCTGAATGCCCTTGAATCCGAATACATGTCAGAATTTACAAAAAATCATGTAGGCATTTCAGAATGATGAACTTTCTTAGCATATGGCACACTGATAGAGTTCATTTGAACTTGAAAGATGCTACAGTTGTTAGTAGTATCAAGAAGAAATGTGAGAAGGCAAAAAAGAGCAGCTATCCAGAAATTGCCAGTATTAACAATATTCTCTACAGTGCTTTTTACATTAGGTTATTTCAAAAAGACTGTCAATACTGTTAACACTGTGCATGCACAAAATTGTGCTATCTGCTCACATGATCTTTGCAGGATAGCTAACACAGAAGAACAGAAAAAAATAAAGACTTTTTCAAACCATATTCTCATGGCTTTTACTATTTGGCAGAAGTGTTAGAAGTTACACTAATGCTGCCAATTATTAAATTTGGCAGTTCACACACACTGAATTGAGATACTGTGTAATCATATGATCAGTCAGTAGCATTCCCATGACACAAATAGGATGAAGTACATTCAGTAATTGGCAAGTCATAAAAATAAAATTTTAACCAAAAAGCCAAAAACATTACATAGCTACCCAATGTGAATAGAACTGCAAAATCCAAACCAGTCTCATTTGTGCAGTAGCTGCTTTCTTTTTTGTTGCTGTTTGCTTGGTTGTGTTTTGGTTTTGTTTTTAATGAGGACTTATAATGGTATTAGATCACATGGACAACAAGAAGAATCCTAGAGAGTAAGAGCTATAGAGTGCTATTGATGGGCTCAGAAGTGCATCTTGTGATCAGTAGTCAGCCACAACCTTCTGAAGTTTTCATTTCCTGTCTGTGAAAAATCATTAGGAAAAGAAAGCCAAGGCCTTCCTATTAAACTTCTAAGTTATAAGGGATACAAAACAGTTCTGGGCCAAGAAAACTAAAGCAAATTATGGAGTAAAGTAAGTCTTTAAGAAATGGAAACCTGTGCCAAACTAAGTTCAAATACAGGAGTGCATGATCTCAGTAAAGCAGATGCATTAAAAAAAAAAAAAGTGTTGCTATGCCAGGTAAGAACAATATGAAGAGGAATAAGAAGCACTATGATTGAGTCACACAAGCTGTTAAATGTCAGAGACAAAAATCAAGAGGAGGATATGTCTGCCACATTTAAACACTCAATGTTCAAAGCTCTCTCTTCCTTTACCTTCTGTAACTTCATGCTGTTTTGGTTCTTTAGTAATACCTTTATGGTTATTCCTTCTGATTATTTATCCACTCCCCAACTTCTGAATCTTGATGTTTATAGAAGAATCATCTAATAATCTCAATAGATGTATAAAATTCAACATCATTTATGATTTTTAAAAATAATCTTAGGAAACTAGAAATACAACGGAATTTCCTTTAATCGGCAAAAAGTATGTATAGTATAAAGTCTTACATTCAGCAAACTTGGAATTCAGTAGAGAAATGTACAAAGCACACCTTTTAACATCACAAATAAGGTAAAAATACCCTGTATCCACACTTCTATTCAAAATTGTACTGGTGCCTTTAGCCAGTGCAGTAAGTCAAGAAAATAATTAGAAGTTATAGAGATCACAAACAAATAAACAAACCTTTCATTATTTACAGGTTATAAAATTTTCTACATAGAAAGCCTATATAAATCTATGAAAAATTATTAGAAATATTTAAAAATTATCAAAGTAGCCAGATAAACTAAATACGCTAAAGGAAATTTCATATTTATATACATAGCAACAAGCAGTAAATGTGATTTTTTAAAAAAAATTTATAGTAGCAACATAAATAACTATTTAGGAATAATTTTAAAATATGCTCAAGATTTTTACTTAGAAAATAATAAAGTAATAAAATTATAAAGTTTTATTGAGAAGCATTAATGATGACCCAAGTAAATGGAGAGAAATGGTATCTTCATGGATAGGAAGATTCAATATAGTGAAGTTATCAATTCTACTCAAATTAATCTATAGATTTAATGAAATTCCCGTTGCAACAGATTTTTATAGAACATGAAAGATAATTCTGAAATTTATATAGAAGAGCAAGGTATCAAGAAAATCCAAGACACTCTTGACAAAAAAGTATAAGGTTAGATGCCTTTCAAGATACCAAGTCTTCTTGTAAAACTAGAGTAATTAGGGAAACATCATATTTTTGCACAGGGATAGACAATTAGATCAAGAGAACAAAGAGGTCAATAGCAAACTTACACAGAATTGGAAACTTGATACATGTCAGTGTAAATCACTGAGGATAAAATGAATAAATTATAGCTTCACACAACATCATGGATGGATGTTAGAAACATAATTATATGAAAAAAGCAAGTTGTTAAGGACTATTTACAGTCAGAGAATATTGTTATAAATATCAAAAAGAGCACAAACTAAGCTCCAAGCAGTTCTCTGTTTCCTCTGGATGCTGAAAACCAAAAGAACAATCTGTATGCTTCTGGTTTTCAAACACAAGTACACAGTATGGGGATTCAAATATTAAAAGACATTTTTAGCATTACATGTAAAAATTTTCTTTTTCACTTCCCAGAAAAGAGGATTGGTTAAAATCGTAGTGATATTGATGAAAAGAAGAAAAGGAGAGAATATGCTGCATATTACTTCTCAGTCCAGTGGTGTTTCTTCGTTTTGTTATACTTACTAAATTTTATCTCAAACTCTTTTGACTCTAAATCTGCCCTCTATCACAGGCTAGCCCCGTGCTTTGCTTAATAGTTAACTTTTTAAAATATATTACATTGGTTAGTCAAATATGCACATCCTATAAGATTAATGTCATGCTTTAAGGAAAAGCCCCCAAACACTTATAGAGTAAAATACTTTCACCATTCTGTTCTTCTAAATTACCTGGTCAGATCACAGGGATTCTGTTTGTGTGCATTCAGTTTGGCTTCTTTCTGAACATACTTGATGAATTTTTTTAGGCTTGAAGAAAAGATTAGTTTGAGTACTAATGCATTGTTTATTGACTGACATGGTCATATTTAGGATCTAATCAGTGGATAGAGTTTATTTTTTCACACCTCTTCTTATGTTTTCTTATATCATTCTAGCCTAAGGCCCTCTTCCACTTAGCTGTTGTATCATTAGTTCCCTATGGCTACTGTGACACAATTACCATAAACTCAGTGGCTTAAAATAATTTATCCCTTTATAGTTCTGGATGTCAAAAGTCTGAAATTAGTTTCACTGTGCTGATATCTAGGTGTTTGTAGGGCACACCTTCACCAGAGGCTGTAGGAGAGAATCCATGTCCTTGTCTTTTCCAGCTTCTAAAGCTACATTCCTTGCATCCCTTGGCTGCTGGACCCTTTCTTCATCTTCAGAGCCAGTAGTGTGGCATCTTTAATGATGATATTGCCTTTGCCTCCTTCTTCTGTAGTCAAATCTCCCCCGGTATCCATTTTATAAAGACACTGTGATTACATTTAGAGCCCATCTGGATAATCTAGGAAAATCTCCCCATCTCAAGACCCTTAATTTAATCACATCTTTTTCCATACAAAGTGACTTTCATGGGTTCCAGGGATAGGACCTGGATATCTTTGGGGGGCATTCTTCAGCCTACCACAGCTGCTACCTGACCAAATCATACAATACACTTTTCTCTGCCATGGCTTTAATTTTATGCGTGAATTTATCTATTATCTATATTGTCTTCACATTTTCAGACCCAGTTCAAAATTCTGACATAGAAACATATGTAAGTGAAGACCTCCGATTTATATCACATTGACCACCAGATGGCAAACTTTATCACTGTATTTGTCCTAATCTAAATTAATCTGACAGCCTAAGTAGTTAAATATGCCAGTTTAAAGTCCATTATAGTGCCATGTAGTTTGGATCAACTGAACCGTTATCATACTAGATCATTTCTGATGATAACAACTACACACAATCAGATTTTAAGAATTGTCCTCTGTAATGGCCTCTGAAACAGGTAACTACTTTATCTAGCTCTAGCATGTATAATTAAGCAAGTTTCTAGTTCACTGAAGATTCCTCCAATGCTGTATTCTCTCATGTTTCCAGTAACTTCTTATAAGTTTCCCAAATTTTATTATGGTCAATTATTTAACTCAATTTTAATTACTTATATATAGGTATCTCCTAGAACTTGTTTCCTTAATGCTTTTATCTCAGATAAGTACTAATACTATAGTATCATGTAATATATAATATAAATAATAGGTACAGATATGACAGCTTTCCAAAATAGCAAAAGTTAGTAATGTTACTCTATTGTTTTTGTTTTTCAAAATCATGCATTCTTAGGATAACAGTATAAACAATTCAGAGGTATCATAATAACATTTCCAATTAAATGTTTTAAGTCACCAGTATTCAGTAAATTATCATAAACGTCATTGTAAGTTCAAGCTGGAATGTTAGCAAGAGAATTGCTAAAAGGTAGCATTTAAACTCTTATTGACTCTGTGTATCTGGTCATATCTGCGATAAATATTACTTAGACTGATGAGCTTACAATAGCTTCTAACTTAAATTGAAATATGGTTTTGGTCAATTTTCTTAACATCAAGACAACATTTAAATTAAAGTAAAATATTCTGGTTAGTCATCCCACTTTTTCTTGAAACAAATAGGCCATGAACTGGCAAAATAAATTATAATTGTTCAGGAAATACATGTGTGTGCTTTGTTGACAACTATGGCATTCAGTAGATTAACTAATACTTTATGCTATATTTACTTCTTTTATTTCTAATGGAGATAAGAGCTGGTTGTAAGGTAGCAGAGACAAGTTAAATTTTCAGGTCTATTTTAATAGTATTTATAAAAAATTCATTCATTTCCCAATAATTTATATATTTCTTTGAATTTTGACCTAGTGACCTTTAAATTGCCAGTGAATATAAGGTGGTTTCTTGATTAAGAAAGCCTAAAACAGCCACTAGAGTGGTAGCATTCAAATAGTATTTGTTGGCATGTCACAAAATCAGATGCTTTGCATATCCAACTACTATAAATTGCAGTGTTTGGTGAGCAAAGTTTATGTCATATAAATGATTAATGCAAATGTAGTTATGTTTTTCAAATTCTGGTATCACAGGCTTGTTCCAATGTATATGAAGGGTGAAAACTTCATATGGTTGCTAAAATTAAAAGAGAATAGAAGAGGAAGGGTGGGAAAAGATTTATGGGATTCAGAGATGAGAAAATTTGAGATATTCAAAGAGAAAGAAGGTAGGAAAGAAAAGCAATAGAGTTTGACAAATGAGAAGGAATAATGTATAGGCATTTGTAGCATGAAAAAGAAGGATAAAGGGCTGTATTTATTCTCAACAAACTTAAGAGAATTGTGAAATAAAAGAATTATTCTGACCCAAATTATCATTTAATTATCATAATGTGGTTTTTTAAATCCTACACATCCTTTAAGTGTCATCTTTGTCTTACAGAATTCTTAGGCCCTTAAGACCAGTCCAGACCATGGTGATATCATTTTCTGAAATCACAGGACTTGTTTATGCTACTTACTTGAGAACAGATTACACATTTGCATTTCTGACTTGTTCTGTCATTAAAATCTCTATTGTAAGTTAACATTTCATGCTTTACATCTCAATCTTCTAAGTAGAATATAAATCTGGAAGACAAGTACTCTGTCCTGTTTCTCGCAATTCTCTATGGCCTTAGCAAATCATCTTGCATTGTGGCGGAATCTCAATTGTCTAATGATTGATTATAGCATATAGCATTTTTCACCAAAGGAAGTCACTCATCCTATATTAAAAGATAATGGTAAAATAGCACTGAAAACATAGAGAGACTTGGGTGAAATTTAGAAGTTTTGACACTTGTATTTCATCAGTAAGTTATTTATTTTGGTCATGTGACAGTCCTGACATGGAGGATCAGTGCTTATGAGCCAAGATAGTATAATAAATGGAAAAGAGGTACATGGATCAGATTACTTACATTTTAGAGATGGTGGTTCTAATGAGTAGTGCACTTGAATCAATTCCAAAAGATCTCCTTTGAGCTGAAAGTATGTGTAGTCATAATTGCATGACCTGTGGTAAATTGTCTTTGTCCCAATGACAGGTTACAAAAATGGCACTGAGTCAAGACAGAGTAATTGTAGGGAAATAGAAACTGTCTGGACATCCACTGAAGATGAGATCTATTCTTGTTCTTATTTCTTTTTTTTTTTTTTTTGAGACAAGGTCTCACTCTGTTGCCTGGGAGTAGAGTATGATAGCATCATTAGAGCCCACGGCAACCTCAAAATCCTGCGCTCAAATGATCCTCCTGCCTCAGCTTCCCATGTAGCTGGGACTACAGGCATGCGCTACCACACCCAACTAATTTTTCTATTTTGTAGAGGCAGGGTCTTGCTCTTGCTCAGGCTGGTCTCGAACTCCTGGCCTAAAGCAGTCCTCCTGCCTCAGCCTCCCAGAATGCTAGTATTATAAGCACGAGCCACTACACCCGGCCAATGAGATACATTTTTGATTTGCTTTGTTGACAGCTCCAACTTTCAGAATACAGAGAGTATAGTGATAGAAATGACCAACCAGGTTGGGGATGCAGAAGTCCTAGAAGATGGAAAATTGATACTGCTGTTTTAAAGTATACCAAGACTGTCTGGAAAGTATATAGCCATTATTAATATAAAGAGAACTGGCTGAGTGCAATGGCTTACACCTGTAATCCTAGCACGCTGGGAGGCCAAAGTGGGAGGATTGCTTAAGGTCAGGTGTTTGAGACCAACCTGAACAAGAGCAAGACCTTTCTCTACTAAAAATAGAAAAAAATAGCCAGGTGTGGCGGCACAAGCCTGTAGTCCTAGCTACTCGGGAGGCTGAGGCGGGATTGCTTGAGCCCAGGAGTTTGAGGTTGCAATGAGCTCTGATGATGCCACCACACTCTAGCCTGGGTGACAGAGTGAAGCCTGTCTCCAAAAAAAAAAAAAAATATATATATATATATATGTATATTTTTATATATACGTATGTAAAACGAGACTGATTACACGGCTAGATATTTTCCAGACAGCCCTTTTATAATAGTAAGGAAAAGGAAAAGAAGAGGGAGGCATATACATACCCCAGATATTAGTAAGATTTATTTCAAAATGTTTACAGAAAGGCTACATTTGATTCCTGGGCAAGAGATGACAAAATAAAGTTAAGGATTCTAATTAATTATTCATTCATTTTTTCATTAAAAGTCCAAAGCTCCAAGTGAGTTAAGGTTTCAAAACTGAAATTCTTTTCTTTTTTGTTAGGATAGCTT
The DNA here is from genome assembly GCF_020740605.2 of Lemur catta. Lineage (NCBI taxonomy): Eukaryota > Metazoa > Chordata > Mammalia > Primates > Lemuridae > Lemur > Lemur catta. The sequence goes on along the minus strand of NC_059141.1, from coordinate 12,498,344 downwards.
GACTGATACATCAAGAATATGCTGCAGATATGATGCATATTGACTTTTTCATGGCATTTAAGAATATCTGATGTTCTCTTGAAATAGATAGAAAAATGGAAACTGGATAAGAGTATAGTTATCAGTGGTGGTTTCTGAGGGGACCAATAATTAGCATTCTCTTCTCTGTCTGGGTTGTAAACAATTTACTGGCAAATACTAGTCGTTATATCATCTTTGTTACTGATGAAGGTCATGGTGAAGGACGTGACTTTGGGTCCATAAACCAAATGATCTTGCTAATTCTGAACTCCAGAATAAGGCAGATTTAGTCACCTATCATGGATAATGCTAGACTAAGGCATGGTGTCCCCTGTGGGTGATCTTCCCAGATAAGAATTTATGAGAGGGTGGATCCAAGTACAATTCACATTATCTGCATGCAGATTTGGTTCTAAGAGGCAGAGAGACAGACCTGAGTTGAACACACCCCAATTCATTTATAGAATTAATCACTCCACGTCCTGGGAACAGAATGAGCAAAGAGCAGGAGAGAATCTAAGAGAGTGGTTATGAAAAATATCTCCCCATGGAAATTAGGAGTAGTAAAATGTTTTCCTTCCTAAGTTTGCTCTGCTTTTTGTTCTCTTGGCCCACTAAGTTTAACTACTGAGCCTATGGTCAACCATGGGAGTGGTTGTACATCTAAGGGAATAGATCAGCCATTTATTAAGGCAGCTCTGATATATTGCATTAGAATAAAGAGAATTTATAGGTTGAGAGTTAAGTAAAGAGAATAAATTTGGTGAGAAGTCAAAATGCATTTGGTAAAGGGAAAATAACTATATTAGTTATGTTTTGTTAGTAGGAATATATCAGATATGAATAAATTAAGGAAAACGTGTCAGTTGATAGGTGAAGCAGACAAGACAGGGAGGAAGAGGCTGCCAAGTTACTGGGAGCATCCTTGCACCATGAGGTTGAATGAGGCAAGAAAGTTGTCTAGTAATATGTAAAGTTGCTGAGGGCCTGGCTAAGACTGAAATACACAGGAACCTCTCTCAGTTGCCCCCAGTTGGGGACCTATTCCTCAGACTATTATATATGAATACAAAGTACAAAAATTAGAATTCAATAATATATGATCCAAAAAATTGTACTTCAAGGCAGGATCTAAGGAGGATAAGTCTTGGATAAGTTTTTGCAATGGACAAAGGATGATTTTACAAAGGTTTGAAAATAAAGGAAAGTGTGCCTAGTCTGCTAGCTAGGGGGACTTCTTAGGTATCATAGACCTCTTGTCTCCCAGAGTGGACATAGTCTGTGAAAATAAACTGAAAATTTCTAAATCCATATACATTATCTATTCTGTCTTTTGATAATATGTGAAGGGATCCCTAGAATATGAAAAGCAAAAGTCATTCCTGTGGTAGCTTTTATGATTTGCCTTGAATTACTAGCACATTTGGCAGCTCACTGTCTTGATTGTTCTCTTTGACACCAAAGGGCATTTACCTGGTCAAGGGAATGGAATAGGGGTCAAGATGAATGACAACATGGAGAGAGATAACTAATACATTAGAAGTTCAAAGGTTCAAAGAGAATCCTGCATTTAAGAAAAAATAGGTCAAAAACAATAACAATAATAAAACATGAAGAAAAATAAATACCAATGTGAAATTCTGAATTTAGTTTTAAAAATTCACTCATAGAAGTGCTAAGTAGGGAAGACCTGTCTTGATCAAAGTTCCTGTCAGAAAGACCTTGAATAGGTACAACAATGTAGAGTGGTTCTCAGTAGCATTCCTATACACCAGCAGTCGAGCTGAGAATCAAATCAAAGACTCAATACCTTCCACAATAGCTACAAAGAAAATTAAATACGTAGGAATATATTTAACCAAGGAGGTGAAAGATCTCTACAAAGACAATTGTGAATCACTGAGGAAGGAAATTGCAGATGATGTACACAAATGGAAAAACATATCATGCTCATGGACCTGCAGAATTAGCATTGTTAAAATGTCCATACTACCAAAAGTGACTTACAGAATCAATGCAATTACTATCAAAATATCAATGTCATTTTTCACAGACCTAGAAAAAAATAATTCTACGCTCCGTTTGGAACCAGAAAAAAGTGCAAATAGTTAAAACAGCCTTAAGCAAAAGGAACAAATCTGAAGGCATCACTTTACTACACTTTAAACTGCAAGGTTATAGTAACCAAAACAGTATGGTATTGGCACAAAAACAGAGCCATAGACGAGTGGAACAGAACAGAGAACCCAGATATAAAACCATCCACATACAGCCATCTTAACTTTGACATAGTACACAGCAATATACACTGGGGAAAGAATCCCTATTCAATAAATGGTGCTGGGAAAATTAGCCACATGGAGAAGATTGAATCAGGATCCGCATCTCTCACTACTCACAAAAATTAATTCAAGATGGATCACAGACTTAAATCTAAGACATGAAACCATAAGAATTTTAGAAGAAAATGTTGGAGAAACTCTCCTATATACCACCCCAGACAAAGAATTTATGAAGAAGACTCCAAGGGCAATCACAGCAACAACAAAAATAAATAAATGAAACTTGATTAAATTTAAAAGCTTCTGTACAGCCAAAGAGACAATCAACAGAGCAAATAGACAACGTACAGAATGGAAGAAAGTATTTGCATGCTGTATATCCTACAAAGGGCTAATAACTAGAATCTACAAGGAACTCAAGCAAATCAGCAAAAATAAAAATAAAATAACCCCATTAAAAAGTGAGCAAAAGGCATGAACAGAAGCTTTTCAAAAGAAGATAGACAAATGCCCAATAAACATGTGAAAAAATGCTCAGTGTTACTAATCATCAGAGAAATACAAATCAAAATCGCAATGAGATATCAGCTAACCCCAGTGCAAATGGCTTTTATCAAAATGTCCCTAAACAGCAGATGCCAGCATGGATGCAGAGAAAAAGGAACACTTATGCACTGTTAGTGGAACTACAAACTATTCAATAGTGCAAACTCTATGGAAAATAGTATGGAGATTCCTCAAAGAACTAAAAGTAGACCTACCATTTGATCCAGCAGTCCCACTACTGGGTATTTACCCAAAGGAAAAAAAAGTCATTTTATGAAAAAGACATTTGCACTAGAATGTTCATTGTGGCACAATTTAAAATCACAAAGATGTGGAATAAACCCAAGTGCCCATCAATTCATGAGTGGATTAATAAAATGTGGTATATGTATACCATAGAGTACTACTCTGCTATAAAAAATGAATTAATACCTTTCACAACAATCTAGATGGAACTGGAGACCATTCTCCTAAGTGAAGTATCCCAAGAATGGAAAAACAAACGCCACATGTACTCACTATTAAATTGGAACTAACTGATCAGCACTCATGTGCACAAATGGAAGGAAAACTCAACAGAAGTCAAGCAGGTGGGAGGAGGAAGAGAGGATGGGTGAAATCATACCTAATGGGTATAGTGTATGGTAGGTAGCTGGGTGATGAGCACACTTATAACTTTGACTCAAGCCGTACAAAAGCAATCCATGTAACTGGAACATTTGGACTCCCGTAATATTCTGAAATAAAGAAGGAAAAAATAAAATAAAATAAAAATAAACAAAAAACTATTTTAAAAAGAAAAAATGCAAGTTAATATAGAATACATTGAGAGAAATAGTTATATCATATTCTACACTTGTCATATCACATCTAGAATAGTGTGTTAATTTTAAATTTTAAGAAGAACATTGAAAAACTAAATGCTGAAAACCATATTACATGAGAAACCATTCTGTACTACTCATGAGACTATGAATAAACTCCTTGAGGGCAGGACTGTATTTCTTATCTCTTAAGTGCCAGTGCCTGGCCCTCTTCTGAGAACATTGGAGTATTCTGTAAATGTTTGTTACATAAATAGTGAATGAAACATTTAAGATATTGGCACTGTTTAATGTGAAGACATGAGAAAAGTTTCAAATATTTAATATATATTATAAGGAATTTTAGTAAATGAGATTAGAAGTATCCTACCTCACTTTAATGGTCCAAAAAGAGCCCAAGAATGTAAGTTTTGTTCAGTAAAATGAATTTTCTAATGGTAGTACAGATTTGTAAAACAGTGGTTGTTTTGCCAGATGCATTTGAGGGTACTAGATGGCTATTTGTCAGGAAAGTCATAGCACTTTTGACCCTGCTTTAGTGGGAACACTGGACTAGCTAACCCCTAGAATTTCTTCCCAATCTGAGAATGAGTTATTCCAATGAATCTGGTATGACCACTGGCTTTCTTACATTCTGAGTTTTGTGGTTTAACACACTGTTCCAAGTACATAAGAAAGCCAGTTATAACAGTTATAAGTAATCTATGCTATGTCAAACTGCCCTTCACATTTAAAAAATTCAAACAATTGAAATTAGTTTTCAAAATATATTTATATCATATCTCCTTTCACAAAATATTGAAAACAAGTAAGACTGGATATTCATCTATCACACTGATTAGTCAATGAACACCTTAGATATTTCCAATGGAGACTTAAAAATTATAATTAACAGATGTCTTACTTCACAAAGGAACATTTTATAAAAGAACCATTTTTAGAGTTTCTTGATATTGAACTGAATATGACTCCATTAGCTAATAGCAAAATAATCACATTTTCCTTAAAGGAAAAAAATATTTTTAGTATGTGTATTGATTAAGAGAAAAATGCCAGTTATGTATCTAGGAAAATTTAAGTACCTCTTGAAGAACTTCAAAATTATACTCACAAGCTGCTTAAATGTTAAACATGAACACCTTATACACTAAATGAAAAAGCTAACCAGATTATGTTGCATGGAGAATTTCTTACCTAGAAGCTGGCATGTTGTGGTTCAGAATGGAATTGTGAGCTTTGTATTAATTCCCAGAATCAGGGGGAAAAATCTTTCTTTAGTAAATTAATTTTGGGGGTGGGGGGATGAGACTACGAAAAGATGGATTTGAGCTTTATTTTAACAAGAGCCTCCAATCATAAATTACTGGCACACAAGCAGGAGTCGATGTGTCGTTTCTATTGTAATTAGCTGCTTTTATATTTCCATTCATCAAGGTTGAGTTGATCATATCGTGCACCAACTGGGTGTCAAAGACACAGCATTCGTGTGTTCTCTTTGGGAGCAAGACAAGTGTTTCTCATATAACTTAGACCTCTCAGTTGGGGAAGTATTATATTCCACAGTGTGACTGTGAGGGTATTTTATGTGTGAAATTTTTTCTCAAGTATGAGTTTCAAAATTTGAAATTATCCAGATTCTCATTTTTTCTCTTTGAGGAGCAATATGTATTAAAATCCATTCTGGGGATCTAGCTTTTAAATGACCTTTTCAGTGCTCATCCTTTTGCTCATTTTGATTTGCTCAGATAAATTACAACCACCTGGCCTTTTGTATTAAAGAAGGTTACATATAAAATTGACCTTTTGATACTTATTGGGAGAACTGGGTTCATTGTATTTGAGATTAACTGCTGTTGCTGTTTCTGAATTGTGTGTTAAATAACTTTATTTGAGGATGGTAAAGCCTATTTCTTCTGGTTTTTTTGTCCAAAGCTACTTATAACACCATAGGAATGGACTGACTGGGCAATAAAAAGAGAAATTATGTTTTAAAAAATAATGAACCTGATTTATTTAGATCATATGTGCCTGATGATTTACAGATATTACTTCAATTCCTCTAAACCTTGATAAAGCCAATATTATCTTTTGGCCAGTCTGTTCCTCACCATCTTGCTTGTTAAGATTCAGCAGCCTTTGTTCTGTTTCTTGAGTACTGTAAGTGGAAGCTAGCCGCAGAACTTTGCGCTTGCCATTCACTCTGCCTGGTATGTTCTGCCCTAGCTTCCATTGTTCCATTCACCTAGTATTCCATGTACTGTCCTACATGTTCTGGGCTCTGTGTAATTAGCTTGGGTTGTGTGACTATTTCTGATGATATGTGTCACTTCTGGGCAGTAGCATTGAAAAGTCCATGCAGGATTCACTAGTCTCTTTTCTGCCATGACAGTGGAGGAAGTCGGTTTGAGATGGACAGTGACAAGATTAAAGCAGTCTATATTGCAAAATAACCAGATAGAGTGTCACCTAGACCCTCAGAGGATTTTGTGTGAGCAAGAAATAAACTTCTGTGTTAAACTACTGAGCTTTTGGGGATGCATTACTATTCTTATTGACTATTAAATGTTTCAGGGAATATGCCGTTTCTTATTAGACGTTTTATAACAGCCCTATCCAAAGCATTACTGCCTCTTTCCCATGACCATTTTATGTTTTCCATAGCAATTTTTTTCTCTAACGTTTTCATTTATTTGTTTATATAAGTTGATGCTGAACAAACAAGACTTCTATATGCTATTAATTATGATTTTTAAGTGCCTAGGGTAGTCTTTAAAATTGGCAATAAGCATTTCATTTTTTGACTTTTTTGTTTTAATGTCACAAGTACAAAAACAAAAAACTGTCTTGCAAAGGTCTGTTGCATTTCCTATCACTCACCAGAAAGGATAGCCTGTATCAAGCAATAGCAGAGTTTTTAAGACTCTTCTAGATAAATCCGTATTGCATGATTTCTTTTACCCTAAAGTGAGATCATCTTTGGAAAAGTCTATATCAGTGATGCCATCTATGTCAAAAAAAAAAAGATTAAGAATCCATATTTTAATTTTAAAATTGCCTGAAGTAACCTTCAAAAAATTCTGCAATATTTTTGCATATATTTAGGTTTTTGCCCACTAAGGAATAGTTTTGTTGCTTTCAACTCTAGGCTACATAAATACTTCCTCCAATGTCAGACAATACTGTCTGCTAGTTGTCTGCCTCCAGTCTCTTGGTACATGGCTCAGAAGAGTCTCTGATATTTTTTTGATAGCATGGAAAAAGCTTGCTGAATAGGATCAAAAGAGTCACCTCATACATCAGTTCCTAGAACAGTGGCACACAGTAGGAGATCAGTAAAAATTTGTTCAATTAATGAATGATTACAAGCAAATTTATTCACCCAATAAATCCAGATATGAACTATCAAATTGTTCTAAGAATAGACTTTCATTTTTAAAAAAGAATGAAAGAAAAGAAAAAGGAAAGAAGATAATTTTCCCCAGAATTTTATTCTACAGCTCTTCAAGATCATCCTTTGGAATGCAGAGTAAAAAAGATCATCATAATCTGCTTCCAGTACCTAATGAAATTTCTTGACGAGGCAGTTAGATTTTACTGAGAATTATTTTCGTATTGCTAATGCATGAATAGATGTGCCACATGGCATACAGAGCTTTTCTTATTGGTGAATAAGTATAAGACAAAAACAAGTTTACACAGGTATATCATCTGCATAATCAAAATTTTATATGCAATATTAACTCTTCATTATTATGAAGATACAAGTGATTTTCTTTTGAAAAGTGTCTATGTTCACAAGTTGGAATTCTTTGATAATGAAGTCAGCAGGCACATGGTTGAGTAAAACCAGGAACTGACTAAGCTAGGACATGTTAATGTTTCATTTAGACTAAAGAGAAATGATGAAGCTCCCAATTCTTTCCTAATTTACTTCAAAATGCTAAAAGAAATGTTAGCAAATATTAGCAATTTCTAAAGTGGCTGTGATAGTTAGGGGTATTGTTTTACTTTGTTTGCTCATACTGTAGACCAGCTTGATCTTTGCAAATAAAATGGTTTCACCAAGGGCTGTCAATGTCATAAATCTTAACTGATTTGAAAAGCAACCTCATAGTATGCTTCAAGATACAGCTTTTATATTAAGAAAAATTCAAGTTTTAGTAAAATTATATACCTTTTAAATTAAACTTATTTTCTATGAAGACTTATTAGTGATATATCAATGGACAGATGTCTGGTGCTGTTTTCATTTTCCTGGCTTCAAACTTCAACTGGGATGAACTGTCTATGTAAGAAGTATGACTGTGGCTCCCATGATGTTTAACTAAGAATGTATAAGCATGAATATGTGAAGATAAGATCTGTCACACTTTATTTTCTTTGAAATTTCCCAAATTAACCTACACAAAGATAACTCACATTTAAATGACCATACTTATAGAAGTAAGGAATATTATATTTAATTCCTATCAGTAGAAAGTTTTTATTACATAGCAATGATGGTAATGCTATTCGGCCAAATAGTTTACGCCATCCTCTTTTTGTTAATATTGACAATTTCCAGAATTCCATGAAACTAATTTTATATGGAATTATGATCTAAAATCAGTAAGACTGTTTTCTTGTAAAGACAAGATCATTTAGTATAGAGTATAAGTGGTATTGCACATACACCAAAATTTGCATACAAAACAAAGTTTAAAAATCACTGAGCTAGATGAAAGAGAGAAAGAAAAGGAAATTTTCAAATTAGATATTTGAGCTTTGAATCCATTCTGCTTTTAAGATAATTTTTAAGTTCTTATCTAGCAAGTAGGGATATGCCAGGAATTCTAAAGTAGTCTTGCTTGCTTTTAGAATTTACTCCCTTTTGTTTTATTTTTAAGCATTAATATATATTGATTGATTTGTTTTTTTAAAGAATTTAAGGAGATAGTAGAGGTACATTTTGGTTCTGGATGAGAGGCAGTTAGCTTCTGAAGACAGCAGTACATTAAGTGATTGAATCCATTGAAATTATAGAAAAAACATTTTAAGGAAATGTATCCTCTATTAGTGTCAAGTTCATGGACTTTCCTAGGGCTCATGTATTCACCCTTTAGAGGTCTATGATCTGCAGAGTGAAGAATCTCTGGCCTAGGGGATCTGTGAGGTCCCTTTCAGGTCTAAAAATCTATGAAGACTGTATCTTGGTCATATCAATTGTGTGATCAGTGTTATCCAAATGATAACAAAGACCCTCATTTGCTGACATTATTTAATCCTTACCTTGGCCTTATATGTATTTTAGTTTTAATTTGAGTTCGAGTGATAATGTATTTACTTTGAGTGATAATATGTATAATTTATATGCATATTCATGCTTATATTTTCACATATACTTTGACATGCATGTGCAATATATGTATGTGTGTGTATAAGTATGTGAGAAAGTAAATAATCCAAACTTAAAATAATTCAAACTTAAAGCTGTTGGACCTTTAAATTATTCTGAGACTTGACAGGAATCTGGCTATTCAGCGTGAGTCACTATCAAATAGGAACTTGAAACTGCAACTTCTGCCTTTTTTTTTTCTGTAAATAATTAAGGACAAAGGGCACCAGAGATAAGATCCTCTCAGATCACTACCCCTCCTCATGGAGTTATAAAATAATCTTCCTTGAAAAGTAGCAATCCATAACCAATCAAATTCCTGTGGCATATGCACTGGTTTTGTATGGAAAATGTAATCCTGACAAAATTTTGCTATCTCTGCCTATGTGTAAGTGAAACCTTAACTTCGCCACTTTGGAACACTGACCCCATTTGTTTGGAGTTGGTATTTCTGGTTGGTCATCCTTAAGCTTTGCACTCAAATAAACTCTATACTTAATCATATTTTCTGAATCTCATTTTTTTTTTAAGGTTTATACACACACACACACACAGAGACATACGAGGTCTGTACAGAAAGTATCCAGCCATTGTTAATATAGCAAGAACATATAATATGGCTGGATATTTTCCAGACAGCCCTCGTATAGATATATACGTATATTAATATAATATATATACTGATATAAGCTGTTAGCACCTTGGAGGATATATTGAAATTTATGTCTTAATCAAAGATCTGTGAACATTTTCCATTTTTTCTTTGTTCTTCCTCTGTCTGGTAGCAAGCTTGATGGTAGTAAAAAGTAGATTTTGTTTTTGGCACATTACTGCTCAAACAGCAACCCTGCATTCCTGAGCAACCTACTACCTGGGAAATCTGCTATGGCCATTTGACAACATTTTGCTTTCGCATAATAAAGAAAATATGAGTAACCTTAGAGTTTAGTGGAATGTTTTCAATGATTAAAGCATTTCTGGACAGTTACTGAAGTTTATTTTGCATGTTAATACAAATATCACAAAAATGCCAATTAGCAGAGAAATTTCAAAAATTATTGGAAATGAATATTTTTCAGCAAACTCAGTAAATACCTGTTAGGAAGCTACTAGAAAACATTCATTTTTAAATTAACAGCACTGTTTCAGAAGTAGCATATTGCCAGTAGGTCAAAGACTATAGAGACCTAGAAAAAGTAATTGAAGTAAACTGAAATAAAGATATTTTCCCAAGCCACTCCCATAATGTACTAACATCACTATCTAGGAAAACCACCTTCAGACTATAAGACTGGAAACATAATATGCCCCATATTCTGAATAAGAGTTTGAGCCTTGTGCCTTGCAGATTTAGTTATATAAAAGGACTGAATATCACACTTTCCTAATTCAATGATAGTAAAAGATATTGACACTTCTCTTTACTTCTTCACACTATGCTAACACCAGAAGAACAAAATTGATTGTTTACTTATATTATTCTGTGTTAAATGTGTTTGTGTTAATAACAGAAATATTCTATTTCATGGATGATTGCTTAATTTTTAATTCAGATGCTTTGTTCATTTTAGTATGTAAGCTCAAGAGTAATGAAAAAAAAATCATTTTGATTGTTCCTTTTATACCTTTCCAAAATCTTTGCAATATAATTGCTGTTAGATACATTAATGCATTATGATGACTTTATGGCATTTTTTCCCATAATCTTTGCAGTTTTGCAATAAGCTAAATGAGGAGCAGTATGAAACCTGATGTTGATTTGAAATACATATTCACAAAACTGCCTCATTCTAAAAAAATAAATCACTATTTTGGAGATAAGATATAAATTCTAGAATTCAAAGGACATATCATAGTTTTAAAAGTTTACTCATACTTAAAAGCAGTTTTCTCATAACTTGCCTCTACCCACATTTGGATGAAACAGATTTTTATGTTATACTTTATTCACACATTCATCGTTCATTCATCAAATATTATTTACTACCAACTACATGCTGAAGGGAATGAAAAACAACTAAAAATAAAATTTTCCTTAAGGAAGATTCCAGGAAAGCATGGAGATGTAAAGATGTAAGGCCTTATTAATATAATAAATAATTCATAGGAGAGGTTATTTCAAACTTGGGATGGAATAGAAGGACATTTGGAGGGGATAGATATCATTGGAGAGGATAGATAAGGAACCTACACATAGCAGTCATGCAGTAGGAGATAGGAACGCAGTTGAGGGCAGAGTTAGTTATTGTTTTGTTTTGTGCATGTGTGTTTTTAAGGATTATTGTTGTAAAATCTGTCGTAAGGATTTTTAAGGATTGTTGTCATAAAATCTATCTGAGAGTTGGATGCCTTGCAGTAGGTGGCTAGTATGAACTTTGAGGAATGGTAGAATATTTGAAGTAGTAGTATTAATTGGATGAATTATCTGTATTCATATATACATTTGATAGAATCAATGACTATACCTGGTTGTCAAATTTAAGCATGGATTTTCATATTATTTTTAATTCCATGATTTGTAAGAGATTTTAAATAGTAAAACAGTTATTATGGACAATAAATATGAAACTAACATCTGTTTAATTATTAAATGTTCTTCACAACAATGTTTATGGCAGCATGAATGTAATCTATTGTATTGTGATCAATTTATTCTTTTGGCTTTATTGTTCTGCTGAATAATTGGCAATAGCAGATTAGTTATAAAACAGATACATCTGTTATATGGCTTCTTATCATGTACAAAATGTTAAGCTTCATTTTATATAAAAACACAATCACAGAAAATAGATTAATTTTCACATTTTCTTAAGAAAGTACTGTGTACTATTTCCTAATTCTCAGGTTGAGTTTTTATCATTCTTAGCCACAAATGGCAAAAAGCAGTTCCAAATCTAAATTCCGTTTACCACAATAATGACATTTTCCAACTGTCTCATAAATTTGTAACATTTGCTAAAAGGGAGACTAGTAGAGCAAAATGTGTCACTAGTGCTGAAGAAAATGGGCTTATGGTAATTAGTGTGCCATCTTCAGAGACAAAAATAGTGCTTGAAATTTAACATAATAATTGTACCAATTAACGGTTATTGAGTGCTCACAATGTGCCAGCCTCTGTGCTGAGCAGTCCAAGTATGTCATCTCCTCAGTCCCAGCCTTACGATTTAGAGATATTATTGTTATTCCCATTTTATAGAGAGAAAGAATGAGTATTCGAAAGGTCTAAGTAATTTGATTATGGTTTAATAGCTAGTAAGTGGAGAAGCTGGAATTTAAAACAGATTCTTTGAGGTATAGGTGTAGATACAATCATTACCCCTACTTTACAGATGAGAAAAAATGGAGGCTAAGAGGTAAGTTCAAATAGCTAAAAACCAGAGAAACTGGTATTCAAAAGCAGGTCTCACTCCAGTATCTGGCTATATTGCATCTCATTATCTGTGTAAATTTTGACAATTTAAATTATAAGCATGTTGTTTGCATCATCTTTGTTCTGACATAGAGAGGGCAAAATTCAGGAAGTAATGCATCCAGATATTAATTGACAAGACAGGATAATTGTTAAGGATACCACACCAAAAATGAGTAACAAAGATAATCACAGTTTATTCCATTTTATCACAGTTTATTCCACAGTATTATTCCATTTTAGGGCCATCATACCAAAGCAAGAGTGTTTCAGGAGAAAGTTTACCCTTCCTAAGTTTCACAGTAAGAACATTTTCATAAGTTTCCTAAAGTCAGAAACTCAGCTACGTCAGCAAGAGTCATCTAGTCTTCTTCCAAGTGGCACAGAATAAATTCATTTATCTAATTTCCTATTTGTACCCTTTGCTGATGTACTATATTGAGCCCTAATCATTTATATTTTACTATGTCTTGCTTTATGAACTATAGTGTTAAGGTCCTGAGCAAAAACAATATTTTTCTTCTACCTTGCAAAAAATAATTTTAAAAGACATTCAATTCTTAACAAGTGATAGAAACTCAAAACTCAGAAGACAAATGAATGCTTAAAAATACTTTTGCATTCTACAAATAAACTGAAAAAATTGAACAAAAGTATCAGTCACTGATTTTTCTTAATTTTAAGTGTTGAGGGTCACAATTTTAATACATTATATTCCAGGGAACTCTATTCTTTGTCAAAGATAGTGAATTTGAAATATTTATTGATTTACATTATAATTTGTGATGCTGAGTATTCATTAATTATGTTTTGTAGAACTTTTAGGTATAAGGAAAAGGCAAGGTGAGGAAACAGAAGCTGTTCATTTGTTTAAAAAATCAATCACACGAGATACCATTCATAAGCCAAGAAGAACTAATACAAATAGAGAAAATTATTAATACAAATATTAGAAAATTGTTTTCAAACACAAACTGGAATTGACAATTTTATCAAGGCTATTTGTATATTACTATAGGAAAGATAGATTGTATATTTGTATGTATACAAGTGTGTGTATGTCTTGGCGTGTTGATGTGTATGCTTTTGCCAAAGACAAAGACCATGGTGTCTTCTACATTTACTTTGATATTTGAAATAACATTATGTTTGCATTTTGCACAGACACACTATTCAGATCAATTAGACACTCCTATTGAGAGAGGCATAAACTAGATTCTATTTGTGAGCACCTGTATTTTTAATAATATAATTTTGAGTTTATGTTAAAGTGAATAATTTGGCAATTTAGATAACATTTCCTTATTACTTTGAATATATATTTTTAGTTCAAATCCACTACTTCTAAAGAATGTATAATGTAAGAACTTACACTATTATTCATTAATAGTTGCATTTTTTCTATCTCATATTATCATGTGAATGTTCTCTTTTCAATAATAAAAACCAAGAATTTAAACAAAAATGTTAAATAATAAGCTGCTGGTCAAGTATTAGCATGTCTCCATTCATCATCTACAAGAGAATTTTGTGAATGCTACATCACAATGCTATATCCATTTGCATTCAAAGACCGGTAGTTAATGTTTTAAGTTAATGTCAGTGAATCTTTAAAAATCTCTATAAATAATAAAGCTATTCATTGTGTTCAAGGATTTTGCCATTCTTCAATGATAGGATTTTCTTCTCATTTTAGAGTATTTAATTGCATCACTCATCCTGTTTTAATATTTAATAATAATTTTATTAGCTGTATAGAATAAGAGGGGCAAGAATTACAGTATCTAGTGCAGGTCATCAATTTTTTCTTATCATGACTTAATGAATATTATAATTACAATGAGAGGCAGAAATATAAATTAGATTGTTAGTTGGTTGGGACTTGCTAGTTTATTGGTTTTAGCTTGGACAAAGCCCAGAATAGGCAAAAGGAGAAAGAAAAGTATCTGGGGGTGCCTTAGAAGTCCTGGCACAACATTTCTGCAACTTAATAATCATTTCTCATTTTAAATAATGAACACAGAGGCTTTAAATAAAGTTATAAACACTGCCAATAACAATTCCTGCTGGTTCCATAGTAATTGACAGGGAATCTTGACTTACAAAACTTAATCTGGGTGGGTATGTGTTCCTTTAATCTCTATTAATGCACTGTGACAGCTTTTCATTATTTTTTCTTAAACATTTTTACTGTTTTTTTTTTCAGCTAAGGCAAAAACATGAGTTATTTTGAGTGGGAAAACTTGGCATAGTCATCATGGTAATAGCACTTTTTACTTAAGTAGTACCTCTCACCTGAGGTTTTCAAAGTGCTTTTGAGTACATTTTATTAGGCCTGTGGGATGGAGGTCAGGAGAAAAGTTATTTGTAGGCACCATACATGTAATGCCTGTATAGAAGGGTAACCTAGGCCATGGGAAGAAAGTAATTTTTATCTTTAGTGCTCTAGATATGGATACGTGTATGAAGTGATTCCTAAATTTTCAGTGCCATTTGTTAAAAAATGGAACCAGATAATACTGAATTTAACGTGCTTTTAAACCTGTTTTAAACCAAGTCATTTTTAACCCCCTCCAGCAACTGCTTCGAGAACGACAGCAGATGGCCAGCCGTCCTTTTGCTTCTGTTGATGTAGCACTGGAAGTAGGAGCTGAACAAACAGACTTTCTGCGAGGGCCATTAGAGGTAGGAACAGTGGTGCTGAAAGGGGACCACTGTGATTTGCATATTTATATTGCTTCTCTAATCTGCATCTGCTTGTGAAGCCAAACAGAGTCTGATTATTGAGAGTTGACAAGATTCAGCTACATATGTTATGCCATTTTCAAGGCACATAGTTTTAATCCTGTGACATGAGCTGTAACAAAAGTCACTGGAGAATCTATTATCCTAGGCAAGAGTGACAGACTGCTCACCTGGAAGCCTTTCCGGGACAGATAGGAGCTGAAGGAATTTAAGATATAGATATGACAGAAGAAACAAAGTGCCTATATTTAGTCCTTGGAGTACCCAGTGCCTCCTAGTTAACAATTCACATCTATCTTTATTAACAGTTTACTATAAAAGGTTGGTGGAGATGAGTTGCATTTTAATTACATAGTTTCATTTTTGAATGTTGAAAGGGTAAAATATAATGAATATTTTTATTTGTGGTTAATGCCTATATTATTATATTCCTTTATTGCAAAGGCAGAAATAGAGTACTGTGAAACAGAAATCATTATGTGCAAGTAAATGTGGTATTAGAATTGTAAAATAGTGCACGAAATGGTTTTTGAAAATAATAACTTCAAAAGAAAAATTCACAGATTCTGTTTAATGACTAATCAAAGTATTTTGAGGCATACTAATTTAATTGCATGTTTATTATATTTATTTACATTTTTATATGATAAGATATTTAAGTAGAAAAATTAAGAAACTCCGTAGAATTGAAACATTTTATTCTCTTTTTAAAAAATGGTCTTATTTGACTAATTTTATGTTGCTATTTTCAAATATTTCTTTATGTCAAGGAAAGTAGGAATATAAAAATAGAATCCACCAGAAACATAGGTACAAATATAATTGCTGCTGTCTATAGCATTTTGGTTATTCTTAAAAAATAAAAATAAATCATGCCTCATGGATGCTGTACAAAGGACCGGTTTTTGGAAGGAATAAAATATTTTTGTGTGTGTTTCCCTGTGATTTTTAAAAATATTTTATGTACTTGATTTTTTAGTACTCTAGATCGCAGGTTGCCATGGAAGCTTAGAACATTAGGAAATTTATGTGTATCTCTTCCATTACTTGTGGGAAATTACAAAAGAGAAGGAATGATTAAATGAAAGTTACAGCAAGTGTTCTAATTTAATTTTGACTCCTTGTTTCTAATAACTTTAGTAAAAAACCTTTCACAAACAGAAAACCTGGGCTATTTGAATCTAAATTCTTTTTTTTCTGCCCCTCTCAGTTTTAAAACATTCTGAAGCACTGCTAAAAATTTAGTAACAAGAAAAAAATAAATGTAAGTAATGTATACATAGGCCAAGGAGGAAAAGAAAGAATCAAAGAACTAGAAAACTCGCAAGCTTAAGGGACAAATGTAACACACGTATATGTCATCAGAGTTTGTCAATCGCACCTTAATAGTGTTCAAAAAGGTATTATTAGCTGCACATGTTCATAATTTCTGTAATTTCTCGTTTTATTTTTTTCCAAATTTTATTTCATTCTTTATCATTGTGATGCTTTCCACCTTAAGTTCCATTTTGTAGAGTTTAAATATGTCTACCTCTGCTTTCTTTTAGTCCATATTTGCCTGGTAGTCCTTTATTTCCAAGGTTTCTATATCCCTCTGTTTTATACATTTCCCTTGTGGAAAAGACTGTTAATTTTTTATTTTCCCATTCACTGTGAGTCTTTTTGATTGATATTTACATTGACAGTAATTACTGTTCTACCAAGGCTTATTTCAGCTACCCCATTGTGTGTGTGTGTGTGTGTGTGTGTGTGTGTGTGTTGTTACTAGCCTTGTTTCTTTTTGGTTCTTTTTCCCAATTTCTTCTAATAAATTGATTTTTGTCTACTAAACTAAGTAGAACATATTCTGTTTTTGTGTTTCTCATAGTTACCTCTTACTTATTAAGATTCATAGTAAGTTTTCCCTAGCAATGGCTAAAGCTTATTAAAACATATTGTTCCCCTTCCCATCTCAAACAAAATCAATACTTTTAGCATGCTCTCAACTTCCTTGGTTTCTACCATCATATGTTGATACTACCTGGAATTTTTGATCCAGATATTATGGACGTACTTCTTTCTTCATTGTGGCCTATTCAAATAACAATGACCTTTCTTTACTCTCATTTACTTTTTATATCTAATTGTTTCTTCATGCACTTCTTTCATTTTTCACTAAAGTAAATCATCCAAAAGATTCTTTTCAAAGAAAAATTTTATATGGCATTTTCTTTAAGAGCTTAAATGCTTACCAATATGTTCAATTTTTCTCACACATAAATAGCAGTTTAATTGGATATAAAATTCTGGGTTCAAAGTTTTCTTCTCCAAAATTTTAAACTTTCTCTGAAGTCTGATGTCAATTTGAATCTTTGTTCTTTGTAAATGATTGCCATTTTCTCCTTAGAATTTTTCAGAATTTTCTCTGTTTCTCAGTGTTCTTAAACTTTTCTCCAATGTGTCCAAATACATACATTCTAATTTCTCCTGAGGTAATGGAAGACATACACATAAACTGATGTAATTACGAGGTCAGCAGTTGAGGTGGAGAGAAGTGAATGTTTAGGAATCTTCCTATTATCTGCATATGAGGCTAAGAGATTCCTAACCCAAGCTGAGCCCTGGAGTTCCCTGTCATTAGTCTGCAGCCTTGGGCTGGCACTGGACTGGTTCTGCTCTCTCCTGTCCCACAACAGGTAAAGTAGGTGGACAATGTGGACTAGGCCCTCCCCTAATACAGGCTACCACTTCCTCCTACAAGAGGCCTAGCCACTTTCTATCTTCCCAAGTGTTTCTTAAAAATTTTGTATGAATTACTGAGTATGTCTTTGAGATTCATCAACCTTCCTATCCCTAGTATGTTGTCTTCACATTTAAAGTCAGGTGAGGGGACAAGCAACTCATTCTGGTTTGCTATTTTGTTGGCTGCAGGACCATTTGTGCAAGCACTTTAAGTACCATAAAGCATTATGCTAATGTTGGAATTCTTGCTACTTTTATTTTTACTCAGTTCTCTGAATAAATGACATGCCTCTATTTCTTTTGTACCACTTTTTTTCAGAAACTTAAATTGAAGTGTCAAATGAAAACAATAATTACATGCAAACTCTCATTTAGGAAAGCCCTTTTTATCTGGGAGTTAAGATCTAGTTATTAATGTATAGTATTATTGTGTTTATGGAAACAGCTTTTTTGAAATATAATTCATATACCATATAGTTCACAAATTTAACATATGGAATTCAGTGGTTTTTGGTATATACACAGAATTATGTAACCATCATCACCAAAATCAATTTTAGCACGTTATCATCTCTGAAAGAAACCTTATACCCTTAAGCAGTCACTCCCCCATTTTTCTTCAGCCCTCTCCTCCCCGCCTCTCAGCATTAATCTACTGTCTTTATAGATTTTCCTATTTTGGATGTTTCACAGGAAAATATGGTCTGTTGTGACTAGCTTCTTTCACTTAGCATAATGTTTTTGAAGTTCATCGATGTTATATAGCATGTAATCACTGCTTTGTTCACTTTTATTGCTGAATCATATTCCATTGTATGAGTACAGCAAATTTTGTTTACACATTAACCTGTTGATGGACATTTTGGTCGTTTTTACTTTTTGGGTATTCTGATTAATGCTACTCTGAACATTTGTGTAAAAGATTTTGTGTGGACATACGTTTATGTTTGGATATATACCTAAGAATAGAATTGCTGGATCATATGGTAACTTTTGGCTGCTTGTTTATTAATGCTTTCTTTCTCCATTGACTAGTCTAGGGACCATTGTTGAAAATCAATTGACCATAAATGTAAGGATTTATGTCTGGACTCTTAACACTGTTCTTACCGATCTATATGTCTATCCTTATGACAGTACCACACTGTCTTGATTACTATAGCTTTCTAGTAAGTTTTGGAACCAGAAAGTGTGAGTCATCCAACTTTGTTCTTAAAGATTGTTTTGGAGCTTGAATTTGAACTTCCTAGGTCATGGGAACAATTGGAATGCTTAAATTGAGTTTAAGACACTGTTTTTCAAAATTACTTTACATACAATATCTCGATCTCATTTGAGCCCTAGGCCAATCTTATAAAATAAGCAGAGCAGAATTTGTTTTTTCTATTTACTGTTGATGAAACTTAGGCTTTGAGAGCTTAAGACCTTTGTTCAAGATCACAAATTTAATCACCGTAGAAGCTAGAATCAGGATTTAAGTCTCAAATTGGCCTAAGTGCTTCTTTCCCATACCACATTTTATACCTGCTGATTTTAGTTCAAATGGAGAATACATCTTAGGCCCCAATATATCTATAGAATTTTTTTTGTAAAGCTATTTATAAGCAGAGAGTTACTTAAATTTCATGTAGTATTCTTTAATTCCAGGTGCTGAAATAGTCATGGATAATTGTGGATCTTAAGGAAGAATTTTGAAGTAGAAAGTTAGAGGGTGTCTTAGTATATTAGAGAATTCCAGCAGTTATCAATTGTAATCTGAATTGCTATAAAGAAATCAGGGTGATTTATTAAATTGCAATAAATTCAGCACATGACCTTTGTGTTATTTTTATATTAGAAGTTTCTTATAAAAAGAACTTTTGTAGATTTTCTATGCTAGTAAAGCATAAGAGTTCTATAACTTGCTTTAGAAACAAAGTAATTTAAGATGGGTTTATTTGGTAATTATAGTCAAGTAGGCTAATTGGTAATTTTAAAGACAGTGTATACAGCATGATTAATTTTGACCAAACAAATAAATTTATTAGTATTCTCTATATATATTTTATCCATTTTATACTAAAATTTTCATTTTACATATTGTAGCTTCGGAGTGCTATAGAGTATTTAAAAAGACATTGGACACATGAGAAGCATGCAAGAATTCAATCCCCGCTAAACTAGAAAAAATAATCTAATCTGGACTCTATTAATACTTTCTGTTGGTAGTCCTAGCAGTGCTAATTTTGATATTGCATTGAAATCAGTTCTCTGTTTATTGGGACAGTTCAGCATAGTACATTATGTAAGAAACCTCTCTCCCAAGGTGCCAAACACATTGTTCAAGTCTAAGCCAGACAAGTAAAATGCCTCTCACGTTAAGAGCATTTTGGGCTTCGTTCCCAGAGCATGATGAGCCAGTCCTTTGCTCTTGGGCACAGCCAATGGCCACTCTGGCTCTTCATTCCTGGCTGCCATTTTTATGGACAGTAGTTCCAGTGACTGGCCTAAGTAGCTTATTCACTTTTCCCCAGGTTTCTTATTTTTTTAGTTGTTTTGTGATATTTGATATTTTTAATTAATTTATTACCATTTACTATTAATATTCTGATTATATAAATAATACATCTTTATTGCAGAAATAGTACAAATTGAAATCTTTAATAATCCGATCACCCACAAATATCCATTGCCAGAACTGTTGTCTTTCTGATAGCATTTTTATTTTGCATATACCTATTTTTACAAAATTAAGAGTATAATACATATGTCATTTTGCATTCTATTTTTCTTTTTTAGTATTATAGAAAGAACATTTTTCACTTCTAAGTTTGATTCAAAAATGTCATTTAAATTATTCTGTAGTGTGCCATCATTTATTTGCCTATTTTATTTTCAATTAACTTTATTCTAATTTCATACTATTATAAATGACTAATTTTTCTATATAAGTTTTGATCCTAAATTATGAAAGAAAAACTGCTGGATCAAAAGTTACTAACTTTTATGGCTCTTAATGTATATTTCTCATTTACTTTCTAGAAATGGCCCTGAATGAGTGATAGTCAACATGTAATTGTGTACATATCACTGAAAACCAAAGGTGTAGAATTTACAGAATTTAAATAAGTGACTAAATATAGGGATAGACTTTGGGGGCAAAGAGAGGGAGGGGTCAGAATGTTGGCAGTTCTTCATATTATACTTGAAGTCATGGGAATGAGAAGAAAAAAGGAAATTTAAGGTGGAATTTAGGAAAATTGCTCCAATGAGCTGTTGGAGGCATATCAAAGGAAAGAAAGACTGAAATGACAGGCAGAGAAACAATACAGAAATAAGCAGACTGGAGAGTTGCAGGACCATTAGAATTAAGAAAAAGAGGACATGCCAAGAAGGATGAAGTGTTAAGAGATTTCATGCATTTCATAGAGTCAATGAAGATGAGCACTAAGGAGAGGAGATGGAGTTTGCTAATTATGCAGTCATTGGTGGCTTTTGAGGAAGTACTCTTTTGTTGAATGGCAGAAGCAAGATGGCAAGGGCTGGCTTGAAGATGAGAAAGTGGATGCAACAGGGTAGATTACTATTTTGAAATTGATAATGCAGAAAGGAGGGAAGTAAATGAGATGGTAATTTAAGAAATTGGTAGGTTCAAGACAAAATTTTTTTGGAGAAGAAATATTAAAGGGGGGAAATGTGCATTAGGATGGAGGGGAAAGCAGAGAGGGGATCAAAGAAACAGGAATAAGGATTAATTTTGGGAAGATGAGTAAGGGTAATAAAATTATGGGTAATGATTAAAGGAAATTTTGAGTACTTCCATGTGATAGGAGTTTACCTTTGATAATCTTATAATTTTATGGTAATATTAGAAGAAAAAAAAAAGAAGTAAAGCACCTGCAGAGTGGGAGCTTGAGTGTATAGGTTGAGGCTTAAGAATAATAGAAGAAATGTAGAACACTTGTTGTAAAGGCTAAGACAGGAAATGAAGTTATTCAAGATCTCTCCTTCTACTCTATCCTCCATTTTTATTGGTCATTGAGCCCTGTCTATTCTACAATCTACATATATCTTAAATGCATCACTTCATCCTCACTACTATTCCTGTATTTCAAGCATTCATGATCTTTTTCTTGAACTATTATAATATCCTCCTTACTATTGTCCCTGCCTTCACTCTTCCAGGCAATTTTCCACATTGCTACCAAAGGGATCTTTCTAACATGCAAATCTGCTCATATCACCCTGCTCAGAATTCCCCAATGGCTCCCTGTCTCTTATAGTACAAAATAAATCCCCTCTGCGTAATGTACCACACCTGAAAAGGTACCTTTCTTCCTATCCAGCCATTTCTTGGCATTTCACCGCAATAACCTGACCCCACCCAGCACCCTTGCACTTGCCTCTATCTTTACCTCTATTGTTTCCTTGTCCTAGAAGAACTTGCCTACGTAGTAGAAGTAAACTAATTCTTGAAGTCTGAAACAAAAGAAGTAGAGAATGAATTAAGGAAAAAATGAATAAGAAACATCTATAGGTGACAAAAAGGATTGCTGAGCAACAGTGAAAACCCAAAGGAGCCTAAAGAGTAGGAGCTTTAGTAGGGACAATTACTTTGTCTTGTAATAACCTTCACACTAAAATCAAAAGTGAAGAAATCAGACAATGGGGCTTTCCCATGGTTAGATATTGGCAAGATGAAGAAGGATAGAGAATGAAGCTAATGAGAGATTCTGTGATACTAATCTGAGTATCTCTTTTAAATTGCGTGAGAGGATTGATAGTGAAGGTAAATGTCTGTGGCTGATAAAATGGAGAGTTCAAGAAACAGAGAGTTCAAATTAATTAATTAGTTAATTCATTATTCACTTACTAATCCAACATTTACTGTGTACCTCCTATAGGCCAAGTATTGAGGATACCGAAATTAATATGGGAGCACAGTCCCTAGTTGTGAATAACAATACAATTAAAAGTGAGGGGGGAATTCAGTGTTTAAGATCTTAAATAGATTTGAGTTATGAAGTAATTAGAACTGCCTGATTTTGTGTTATTTATTGGTTATTCTCAATTCAGTAGATCTATGTTCTAATCACTCAATTTTATAACTTTCTTATTTTACTTTTATGCATTAAGATATACTCATAATGTCCCAGACTTAAAAAAAATTAAAAAGAATAGCAAACAACAACTTTGTTTAATAAAGATGGTAATTTTAAGTCAACAGGCAAAATATTTTGGTAATAACTAACATTGAAAAACATTGTTCAGTCAGTATATTTACACATGCACATGTCTTTATTCTAGAGGAAAATTAAGTGTAATGAATATCATAAATACATACTCAACATGAGTAAACATGAGTAAATCCTGAGTATTACTAAGCCATATAAGTTTTTTGCTTATAGTGTCTTATTAGAAGAATCAATCTTTCCAAATGTTTTTTATTTCAGAATAATTTTGAAGTATGTATTATATATGTGGCCTCTTCAATGTCTCTTTGAAATGAGGCACTATGACATTTGTGTGTTTGGGGAAGTTTTGGGAATTTTTTAAATAGTACATTCACAAAATAGAATAATTTTGCTTATATAAATTAAATGTCAAGCAGTTCAAAATAACATTTTATTAAAAGTATATTAAATTTTGATGACTCCATTTATTTGGAAAAAAATTAACAAAAAAAAATGTGTAGTGCACTATACTAGGCATTCCAGACAGCAGAAAGATGTTTATGATACAGGTTTTACTCTAAAATATCTTAGAATCTGCTGTTAACAATTACCTCACCCCTTGAATTATCCTCTAATTCTTCTGCTACTATTTTTTCTTTCTTTTTCTTTAAGGCTTGTTCTGTTACTATATACTTTCTCATGCAAGATCCCAGAATACTATTGATTCATCAGAGAAAGTTTAAATTTGGCATAATTATTAATGGTAATAAAGATAACAAATGTACCCTCTTTCCACCATAATATTTGATTAACTAAATATCTCTACTCAGTGTCTCACTGTATCGAATGTGGTATGAGTGCATGCATACATAAATGCACACAGAAATGCATATATACAGTTTTCATCAAGCACTGAGAGAAAATGTGATTGACACACTAATTATTTTCCTATATATTCCTGAAATGTCAAGGCAATATAGTTGTCATAACATCAGTTATCAATTTTAAATAATGTTAATTTCTTCCTCTGATCAGAAAATTAATATATTCTAATTATAGAAACTTTGTAAAATACAGAATAATATATTATAACAATAAAAAACCTTATCCATACTGCCTCATATAGTGACCACCCCAATCTAGATATAGAATGTGTTCATCACAGTAGAAATTTCCCTCATGCCCCTTTGCAGTGAAGCCCATCCCTCTGTCCCAAGCCCCTGCCAACCACTTATCTGATTTATGTTCTTATAGTTTTGCCTTTTCTAGAAAATCATATAAATTGAGCCATGTAGTATATAGCCTTTTGTGTTTGGCTTCTTTCATTTAGCATAATGCGTTAAATGAGGTCCATGTCATTGCATGTATCAGTAGTTTATTGCCAAGTTTATTCCATTGCATAGATGCACCACAGTTTATTCATCCAATCAGCAGGTAAGGGACATTTGTATTATTTCCAGTCTGGAGTAATTGTAAATAAGGCTGTCATTAACGTTTGCATACTGGTGTTTCTAAGGAAGACCAGTAAATGGTCTTCTCTTTGGTAAAAACCTGTCAGTAGGATTTCTGGGTCATATGGTAAAAATATGTTTAACTCTAACAATTTTCCGAAGTGGGTATGCCATTTTGTATTCCTATCAGCAACATATGAGAGTTTCAATTGTTTCACATCCTCATCAGCACTAGATATTGTTGAGTTTTTTTATTTTGTTTTGGCATTCTAATAGCTATATATATTGGGTTTTGAGGAGATCTAAATAACTTTCTAACATAGGTGGGGCCTGGCTACCCATTTATAGGTATGAATATCTTCAAATATTAAATTTTTCCGTAGACATTCATGGTCATATATGCATATACATTAGATGAGGGATACTTTAAAATAAAAGGCAGGGTTCAGAAGATATCTAATATCTGCTTATAAAATAAAAATCTAAAAATGTAACTTTGGAAAATATCTTCCTAAAATAAACAGTTGTATTTTTCCAGCTTCCTATGAGGCCTTCTTTAGTGAAACAACTCCATTAAATTAGAAATAAAATATTAATATCATAGATTAATTATTAACATTATGATAAAAAAATTAAGCACATATAGAAATAGAGAAATGAATCATATTACTCAACTTCAGCAATTGTTGACTCATAGCCAGTCTTGTTTCATCTTTATTTCCTCTTGCCCCCAACTCCACCAGTGATTATTTTGAATCAAATCCCAGACATCAAAGATTAAATTTCAATTGAATCCCAGAGTTCTTGATTTATTACATTAGTATTGAAAATAATTATCTTAAAATGTTTAAAAGTTTAAATTTCTAGTATTAATCTCTAAGGTTTAGTAGTTTTTGGTTTGACCTATTTACATGTGAAGTATTTGCTAGGTATATTACTCTAGGCATTTATCCAATAAGCAATGGGAAATCATTACACCTGAATGAGAATAAAAGCTCATTAAGTGAGATTGTTTTACTTTATTAGTATACTGTGAACATAGTTTCTTTAATAGCACTGTACAGACATTAACTTATAAGAACTGTAGGTTTTGCTTAATGGAAGGTGCCATTTAAATTAACAATATAGGCCATTTGATATATGTTTTTATTTACTATATTACATTTTCTTAAATTACACATTGACTACAATCCTAAGAGTACTTTCTTAATTCTTATTACAATACTGATCTAATTTTTCTCACTGGGAAGTTCAACTGAAGTGCATAACCAGTTTTAATTAAGAATGAAAAAAGAAAAAGAAAAAGAAAAACTTCACATCATTAGGAATTCTGATTTTTGCCACTCTAATAAAAAAGACCATGAGCAATATGAAATTAGTCAGATATGAGAAATGATAACCAATCATGTTATGGGTTGCCTATAACAAACTACAATAATTGGGAAAGCAACCTTGACATATTTCAGTTCAAGTATGAGTATCTATAGTTTATTATGTTCCAGGCAGTATCCATTACCAAAGATGTAGGGCCAAATTAACTTTAATGTTGCACTCTTCAAAGACATTCCATAGCTAGCAATAACATTAAGATAATGCTGTTAAAATAAGAATTTCAATTATAAGGCAGATGAGACTGTGAAAAACATGACAGCCTTAATGAGCAGTAGGAGTTGGTACTCACTTTGATAGGAGCACAGTTACCATAGATAGAAAGGAAACAAAATAGCCTGCAGCCTTTTCCTGTTCTGTCATGTCACCCTCTATTGATAACAGCTTTGGGTTCAAATTCATTTCTGTTTACTCTCCCAGCCTGGTGATATGATGATGATCCTGTTATCTTTCACTTGCAGCTAGAACACTTTCAATTTCTGTAGTGCTTTATTTTTCCAAATGACTGACAGCATATTATCTTATTTGCTCTCATCACATCTTGATTAAAAAAGAAAAGGAATCAAGATGTTGGCCCCATCTTGCAGGTGGAAAAACTGGATCAGCAACTCAGTGGTAACACTGGGAGTAGATTCAAATTACTTGAAAGATCACCAAGTGTTTATTCAGGGGACTGATTTTAACCAAGGCAGGTGTAATGAATATGACCCAAATGTGTGGCATTCCTTCTGGTTGTATTAGACACATTCTTGTTTTCAGCTTGAGAGTGGTAGGGAGCGAGGGAACTAGTGAAGATCACTGGTGGTAATAAATAAGATCAGAGGAAAGAAAGGCTATTATCAAGAGGTGTGTTAGTCTGTTCAGGCTGCTGCAACAAAAATATCATAAACCAGCTGACTTACAAGCAACATAAACTTATTTCTCACAGTTGTGGAGCCCAGGAAGTCCAAGATCAAGGACCAGAACATTTGGTGTCTGGTGAGGGCTCCACTTTCTAGTTCATAGAAAGTTCACAGCACCTTCTGGCTGTGTCCTCATGTGGTAGAAGGGGCAAACATGCTCCCTCAGGCCTCTTTCATAAGAACACTTACTGCAGTCTTGAGGGGTCTGCCCTCATAACCTCACATCCCAAAGGCCCCACCTCTTAATACCAGCACTTTGTGGACTAGGTTTCAACATATGAATTTTAGGGGGATACAAATATTCAGACCATAGGAAGAGCTATATATTCTTTGTAGCCCCACTCCTACGGTGGGTGTATGTACTGGCCTTTTTGGTGAAGCCCGTAAGTCATATACAATGTAGTGTTATTGTTTTCCTGGTAAGGCTTAGCAAAGAAACCTACTCCCAGGGCAGCCAGCAATATTGAAAACACTTTTACTTGTCCTGAAGCTTCAAGGCTGCTTTATACAATTAAGGAAGGCTAAGAGTCCATCCTGCTCATCTGATCTATAATTCATTTGATTACTGTTAATGATATGCTGCGTCTTGTTTTCTTCTTCTTTTCTTTATGTAAATAAACCTATGTGATCATTTTGGTTACTTTTAAAGATCTAGAACTCTGTTCTTCCTCTGGAAAGCCCTGTAGACTATTAGGTTTTAATCACCTTATACTGTATATGAGTATTTACTCACTACTTATATAATTAATATAAACATTTTTCCTCAATTTCTTCATAAATACATTTCTCATAAAACATTTTCATCCATATTGCTTGCTCTAAAGTGTGACCAATTTTCATAGTCTTTACTACAATATGCTGTAGAATACCTGTAATGTTTGTGCTGTCTACTCTTATATTTACTTAATCTATCATCAAAGGGAGCATGACTTATGCCTTTAAGTGAACCAATCGATTATGCTGCATTATGTTTAGCTTTCACAGCAGCAATTTTATTTTCTCCCGTAGGAACCTTAATTCTGGAAATGAGCATTTCATCTAGATTCAGAATCTTTATTTATTAAATGCAAATGTATTTAGCTTATATAATACATATAGAAACAATAGATCCATATATTAACAACAAAATGTATAAGACATTTTATTAGAGTCTATGGTGATTTTAAATATAATCAATGAAATTAATTTAAATTACAAATATTACAGTAAATCTTCCAAGATGAACCACAGAGCTCAAATGCAAAATTGATATTCTTAAATTAATTAGTATGTTACTGAACAATTTAAAATATAATACTATATTATCAGAGCAACTTTGTTAAACAGATCTTTGCTTTTTAAAGGTAAGAACATAGTGGATTTTAACAATCTTGTTGCAATAATTTCATATGTTTTTTCTTATACCTATTTTATTTTCTCTCCTTTATAACTAGAAACAATAAACCAATAATTTCAAAACAAGGAAAACTCACTATTTTTCTTCTTGTTCATTCCTTTTTGTTCTGTTAATTGTAGTTAGAAACATAGTATTTCTAATTTCTGGGATTCTCCTGTGTAGAGCCTTGTACTGGTATCTGAACATAAAAGTTTACATATGATCATCATCATCTATTAATTAAAAAATAAGTGAAATAGAAAAATAAGTAAAAGAAATATGTACAGTAAAAATGTTGAACAAAAACCTCACTATGTGTTTCTATTATCTGATACCACTTTATAACATGTAATTAATATTATAATCCTCATAATAATGTTTAAACTGATCTTTTATAAATGTTATTTCATCTCCTATGCATTCCTTTTGGTGAAGAATAATTGACTTATCTCATTATTAATCAGATTTAGACCTTAGTAACATATACATCTCTAGGATGAAAGTTATTTTGAAATTCAAAGAGAGATACCTAAAGAGGAATGAAATCAAGGCCAAAAATGTAATCATCTTACCTCTAATGCAAAGAGCATTAAATTTGAAGTCAGAATTCCAGTTCCAGTTCTACTTTTAACTTTGTGAGCTTGAGAAAGTAACTTAGGCATTGCTGAGCTTCAAAATTCTCATTTATAAAGTGAAGGTAAGAGATACTTTCTATGCCTAGCACTCAAAGTTCTTGTTGGATCAAATGAGATTTGCTACATTTAGATGGCAAACCCAACATTGCTATCTAAATGTAAAGTATTCTAGTAGAGATTTACTATCTACCATTTGCATTTATATATTTTTAATATTGATTTATTGATTATTGTCAATGTTCAAGGAACACAGCTAGACATTGGAGGATAAAAGACAGTAAGATAGTACCCAAACACCTTAAATTCTAGTGGGAAGGATATATGAACACATAATAAAATAATTTAATTTCAGTCACTGGTTTTAATTGACAAGTTGGTTGAATGTTTGCCAAGTCTAATTAATCATTTTATAATAAGAGATATTATAATAGTTTAAAAGAAAATTTACAATTAAAAAACTAGATATAGATCAAATTTATAGGAAAATTTAGTAAATGAAAAAATTGGCATATCAATTAATAGGAAAAAGATGTGTAACTCAGTAAGTGGTATTGAGATAGCAGAAGAGCTATATGGAAAAAGAGAACACTGAATCTGTTCCAATATAACAGAAGCAAATTCTAAAAAGATCCAAAATTTAAATGTAGAAACCAGTATGTTACTAGAAGGAAACAAAGGTGAATTACTCTACACCTCTGAATGGCCACAAGTTTCTTAACTGTGATTCAAAATCCAGAAGCAATAAGGGAAAAGATTAATAAAGCTTACTCTATAAAAATTTTAAAGAAAATTCCCGTGGTCAAAAAAAAGTAAAATGACAAATGGAAAGTGTGGAAAAGATTTCCAATTTTTGTCTGGACAAAGGGGTTGATATCCCCAAAATATAAAGAGCTTTTAAAATTAAAAAATACCAACAACCCTATAAAAATGAGCAAGAGCTATAAATAGACAGGTCACAGAAACAGAAAGGCAAAGGGCCTTAAGCATAGGAAAATATGTTCAAATTCACTAATAAAAATGCTAATTAAAATTAACTGAGATTAAATTGTTAATAAGATTGTAAAAAATCCAAAATATTGACAACATATTTGTGGTAATCAGAAAAATGGCTCCCAAAGATGTTCACATCCTACTTCAGAACTTCACATGGCAAAAGGGACTTTTAACAGATGATTAATGAAGGATTATAAGAATTATGAAATGTGGAGATTATTCTGAATTACTTGGATGGGCCCAAAGTAATCACAAAGGGCCTTATCAGTGAAAGAGGAGTGAGGAGCATTAGTCAGAGGAGAAGATATATGCAATAATGGAAGCAGAGGTCAGAGTGATGTGATTGCTGGCTCTGGGGATGGAAGGGGCCATGAGCCAAGGAATTCACGTGGGCAGCCACTAAAAGCTAGAAGAAACAAAGAAGTGGATTTTCTCCTAGAGCCTCTGAAAGTAGTACAGAGCTACTATAACCCAGTGAGACCCACTTTGGACTTCTGATTTCCAGAATTATAAGATAATAAATTTGTGTTGTTTTAATCTACTACATTTGTGGTAATTTGTTACTATAGCCATAGACAATTAGTACAATTCTCTAAGAGGAAGATTGTGAGAAAACAGGCACTTTCATATATTGTTGTGCAGCCTCTGTGGAGGAGATTTTACCATATTTACATATACACTTACCCTTAGATCCCACAAACTTGTCTCTGTCACTGTCGAAAATATGAGAAGATATGCATAAGACTATTGCAACACTATTTGTAATGGCAAAAAAGACTGGGAACAACCCAAATATCTATCTATCAATAGATATTGGTCAAGTGAAGTAAGGTATAATGTTGTACTATGTAACTATAAAAAAACAAAATGTACATATTTTATTGTGGAATGATCTCAGGCAATATAGTTAAGTGAAAGTGGTAGGTAGAGAAAACTATGTAGTATGTATACGATGTTACTATTAGATGACAAACGGGGAGAATATACATACACAGATACATATGCATACATATTTGCTTTTTAAAAGATGAAAGGATAAACTAAAAATGGGTTTTTGGTTTTTGGGTGTTTTTTAGTGGTTATTCATAGGGCTGAAAGAACAGCATTAGGGGAAGAGGGATGGAAGTTAAACCTCTCTAAGTCTACTTTATTTTGTAGATCTGAGCCTAGAACCATATGACTGTACTATAATTAGAAAGTTTTACTGATTCAGAAAGTCCAAAATTAAATAAGTGAAAGTTAGAATTAATATATGAATGAGTATAAATATGAATGATTTAATCTTATGAGAATTTTCTAATTAATAGAAAGGACTTCTCAAAACTGATAAAGGGTGGAATTCTTTAAGAAATATTTGCTCAGACCCATCAGGGCCTCATAATCAAATAGGGAAATCACATGATATGGAAGTACACTTCAAGGTAGATAGTGAAACATCCAAAAGAGGAATGTAATGAGATTTCAGAGAAAGGGGAACATACTTTCACATAGGAGACTAGGAAAGACTGTATTTATCATTCAGTCTTATATTCAGTGAACATTTACTAAGCACTTATTATGAGATGAACTGTGTGGTAGGCACTAAACAGCAATTTTTAAAACAGTCCAAAACTCCTTAGCCTTCACAGAGCTTACATTCTGGTGGGAATGAGGGTAACAGACAGTAAATTTAAAAAAACTGAGAATTAGACCAGTAAATTTAGTATGGTGGAGATCACTGTTGACCATGGCAAGAGCATATACATTCCTATCACCAAAACACTCAGAGTCACCACAGATGGAGACCAGCATTTACATAACCAAGTGCTCTGTAGTGTGATATATCCTACCTACTTTTAAAGATGCCTCCATAGAGCTTGCATTATATTGTGCACTTAATGGACACCAAGTACTCAATGAATGTTTTTTCCATAAATAGACAAGAAAATGATATATTTATGCAAATTAATGTTAGCAATTATTTTATACTCAGTGATATATCCAGCTTCTGAAATGTTCCTGTCTAGTATTATTATTATCTGGTAGCACTAACTGAAGGTAGACAAATATTATTTGACAGACATAACCAGTAGATAAGGGAACATTTACAGAGATGATTCAGACATTCCAACTTGTCTACTTCTCAAAGAACACCTCTACATCTTATAACCTTAAAAATAATTTCAATCATAGATCTTATAACCTTAAAATAATTCACAAATTTTAAATGTATTAATAACATTTAATTATGTAAGTGATATGTGTGAATAATTAGTCAGTCATGTTTACCATTCAGTCTTACAACTCAAGATTTTACTGTAAGGGAAAAAAATCATTTTTTTTCTCCTCAAGAGATTCTTTAACTGTATTAGTAGTGATACTTTATTAATGATAATATGATAATTAAAGGGAAAAGTAAAGATATTGAGCTAAAATACAACTGTCAAAGGCTAGGATAAAATTATCAACACTTTAAAAAGTGAATTTGCCTTTTAATTATCCCAATATAAGGACATACATTTGAAAAACAATAATACATATGTAAGCAATATGTATTATTTGTTTAATCTATAGGTAATGGTTGATGTATAAAAGAATTCCTAGACTCCTCCTCATAACTCTATAATCCCCCCATCCCGGGTGGCCTTGTCTTATAGATTACAGATTATAGATTTACTGGCAACAGAGCTGTCTTTTCAACAAAATGTAGTAAGATCACTCTTTTAATTTGATTTGCTTTACCAATGAAATTCCATAGAAAGAAAATATTTCCAACACTTGGATAAATTCAACTGTCCTGTTTTGCATGAGGACTATTCTACATGAGAACAAACTTAGGAGACTCTCTTCTACCACTTAATAGTGGTACGACGCAAGGTGCATTAGTTTACCTACAGCTCAATTTCTTCATCTAGAAGATAGAGATAATATCTACAATCATTGATGCTGTGAACATGAAATGAGATGCACAGATGGTAGTTTTTTATGTTATTAGTAGCATATTATCAATAATAAAAAATAACTATAAGCCCTTTTATATTTCAACTCATATGCTTTTACATAAATGTTAAAACACATTAGGTCGTTTTCAGACCTTACTGAATAGAGTGTATGTAAAAGAATCAGTTCTGTTTTTTATGAGAATCTTTTTATTATTTTAATAGTATCAATAACAAAGTATTTGTATTACAGTTTTAAAATGCTGCATTCAACCTGCACAGCAGCCCAATAATAGAAGCATTTATACTATCCTCATCTCATAGATGGATAAAATGAGTTAAGACATACCATTTTGAAAATTAGTACCCATTGTATTTTATTGTTTGTGCAGACGCAGGAAGTCTGGTTTAAACTGAATGAGTTCTGTCTTGAGAAAATTAGCATCTTTAAATAAATTTCTTATTTTATTTACATTTATCTTTAAACCAGGGTTTCTCAGCTTGGCACTATTGACATTTTGGGGTGGTGATTCATTGAAGGGTGGGGGGCTTTTCTGTGAACTGTAGGATATTTAGCAGCATCCCTAGCCTCTACCCCCTAGATGCCAGTAGTAGCCCCACTCCAGTTGTCACAACAAAAAATGTCTCCTCCAAACATTGTCAAATGTCCCCTAAGGAAGTAACCAGGGGACATTTATGAGAACAAATGAGTGAGAAAAAGTGAGAACTAGTGAGCACCAGTGTTTTAAACTATAGTACAGCAAAGTTTCAATTAGTTAGGTTGTGATTAACTTTTTTAATTAAAAAGTAAAGATAATTTTAAGGTAGTTTATGATATAATCACAGAATATTTTAGTAAATAGGATTTTCTAATTGTGAACATATAAAATGGGTCTGATAAAATTTCTAGAAATAAAAATGTGAACTTTAGTTAAAATAAAGAAAGCTATATAGATATGTGTTCCATATAGCTCATTACATATAATTTGCTCAGTT
This sequence comes from Lemur catta, assembly GCF_020740605.2. NCBI lineage: Eukaryota > Metazoa > Chordata > Mammalia > Primates > Lemuridae > Lemur > Lemur catta. The sequence continues at coordinate 12,464,610 of NC_059141.1, read as the reverse complement.
GATACTTCTTACCAAACACTGTTTATTATTCTACTCTTCTTACCAAAAAAATGACTATGCTTGTACTAAATATCTTTGTGGTTTTGGTTTTTATTCTTTTTGGTTTTGTTTTTACAAATACTGATTACATTTTAGCAGGGATGAAATTTATCTTTATTTTTTGCTCTAGTGCATGTATCATCCTATAGATTTTTTCCCTGTAATGACATGACATTTTCCTCCTTCAAAAAACAAACAATATATGAATGAAAAATATGTTTATTTTTTCATATTTTTCATTGGTACTGAATTTTAAATAAAAATAACTTGTAACTAATTTTAAATATCTCAAAGTAGCACGTCTACAAGATTTTTACAGATTGAATAAAACATTTGTTGTTTAATTATATCACTTATTGTGGCATATCTTTTCCTATTATCCTATTATCCTGGATTGAAAGAAAGATAAATATAAAGGTTGGGTTATCATTAGTGTAATTAAGCCACTAAAACTTAAACACATTTCTTCTGAAATAACACATGCATTTAGTATATATACATGTGTATGTATATGTGTGTGTATGTATATATACATATGTGTAAAAAACTAGAACAGTCTCATATTAGCTATGAATAAAAGAAATACATTTATATATGTACTGGATATCAGATAACAAAAACAGAAGATAGTGGCCAAATTTTTGTTCTACTTGTCTGAAAGGTTATCAAGTAGTAAATAATGCCAGCAGAGCATGAAAATGACCAGTAATTTAAGAGTAAATCAGACAAGGTATAGTTTGTTGTATTTTTAACTACAGAAGGCTGGTCAATAGCTGCGCTCAATTTACTGTTATTTCCCCATGGAAAGCTCAGTTTGTTAGCTTTAGGATAGGCTCAGTCAATGGATTCTTTTTTACTTAGAGAAATGATCCATGGGAGGTCCCCCGAGGAGTAAAGCCATGAGAAAACACAGGCAGCCTTTCATGCTGTACAATACAACTAGGGAAGTAAGACTCTGACCTATTTGAGGTAGAGTTTCAAACACTGCACCGTTGGAGCTCTTTTTTAAAAAATCAATTCAGGTTATCAAAAGAAAGCTGAAAATGATAGCAAAAGGCTGGCTTTATTAGAAACACTTTTCTTCTATTATAATAATACATTATGTGGAGTGCTTGGAATTGGCCTGGGATAATATTAAAACACATGTTAAAGAAGACAGTAATTATACTTTGTAAGTGTACCTGTTTGTAGGTACCCTTTGTCACCTTTGGTAGGACAATGTGAGAGGTGGGAAAGACACATAGACTTTGGGTGAGATAAGCACTAAATTAGAACTGTAGTCCCCAACTCCCAGGCAGCAGACTGGTACCAGTCCACAGCCTGTTAGGAACTGGGCTGCACGGCAGGAAGTGAGTGCTGGGTGAGCAAGTAAAGCTTCATCTGTTTTTCCAGCTGCTCCCTGTTGCTTGCATCACTGCCTGAGCTCTGACTTCTGTTAGATCAGCAGGGGGATTAGATTCTCATAGGAGCGTGAACCCTACTGTAAACTGTAGATACAAGAGATCTAGGTTGCACTCTCCTTATGAGGATCTAATGCCTGATGATCTGAGGTGGAGCTGAGGCAGTGATGCTAGCACTGGGGAGTGGCTACAAATCTAATACATGTAATGTGCTTGAATCATCCTGAAACCATCCCTTCCCCACCCCACCCCGGTCCATGGAACAATTGTCTTCCGTGAAACCAGTCCCTGGTGCCAAATAGATTGGGGACCACTGAGTTAGAACACGCATTCTACTGCTCTGTGACCTGATTGCACCACCTAGTCATACAGATATGTTTGTTGATGAGGCACAAAACCATAAATAATTTCCCCTGTTAAATATTGCTGCAATAAAATTAAATTCTCCTTTTGAACAAATAGGATTGCAGAGAGATGTCCTTATTAACTGCATTAGGATTTTTTTCATTATTATTGTATTCTTGCCTGCTTCCAAAAAAGAATTGAGTTAACTTACAATGAAAAGGGCCAGACAAAATAAAAGCACATTTTGTTTCTGTTATTGTTGGTCGTGGTGATTTTGGTTTGTTTGTTTGTTTTAAGGAAAGAACGGTACACTAGAATAAAGTTTGGAGTCAAATCAGCTTGGATTAAAAATTCTAGTTTTTTCTCTTATAAGATGTTTGACTTGGTTAATTCAGTTCTTTGAATTTTATTTCCTTAAATAAAAGCAGGTACATGACTACTTTAGGATTGTTGTAAGGATTAAATGAGCTAAAATAGGTAGAATACCTAGCATAATACCTGGAACAAAGTAGGAAATCAACAATAAACATTACTTTCCCTCTGCTTTTTCCTCCCCTAAGAAAACTAGAGTTTCAAGGAAGCTTGCCCAGAAGGGCTCTTTTCTCCTTCTTCTATGAAATCATTGTCCTTTATGTATCTAAGACCACAGTAATGAAACAGTCTCCAAATCATGTATGAAAGAAATTAGCCATTGTCAGCATTCATTTATTCACCAAAGCCTCTTTCTACATCTACTCTGTGTGGGACACCATACACATGAACTGTGGGAATATGAGAATTAGTTGGCATGTCCCAGCCGTAGCAGAAAGACTTTTGCTGCTTGGAAAAAGGAATTTTAAAAAACTAAGTTTCCTTCTTTCTTCTGTTTTGAAAACTATCAGTAGATATGTCAGTAAGCCTGGAAGTTTTATTCCTTCTGGCTCAGACTGCACTAATGACTTCTTCAAAAAGCCTACCTAGTCTTTTGGCAGATTTGCTAGGATTTGTATGAATTCATCCATAATGGTTGAGAGTATATAGAGGAGAGAGATTAATTGAATGCAAATAATCTAGTACTTCTTCGATACTAATGGAAAGTTCAAGATTAAATATTGATAGAATAATGTGAGAAGAAACAACACAGTGATATAGAACTCAATATCTAAAAAAATCAGGAGTTATGAATTCTTATTTTAAGGATAAACTTAATGGACTGAAACTTACCATTACTAACCATTTAATTTCTCTTGATTATAACATGATTTGGGAAGAAATGGTGCATTTACATCCCACTTAAAACTAAGCCTCTTAAAAAACACTGTAAAACATTATATAAATTATAAGAGTAAACATTTACTCCATACTTTAGAAAGTGACTATCAATATTTTATATTGACAGATTCTAACTACAGAAAAATTTTATTTTATTATTATTTTTTTAACTTGTAGAATCCTGAGAGGAGTATACAGAAAAATTTAAAATGTGACCAGTTAATCATTAATCATTCTCCAACAACTATAACTTCAAAATTTCTTCAGTAGTTTAGAAAATGAAAGCATATAATTTTTCCAATGTGTTGAAATATCTTTATCCACTTCTGTTTAAATTATTGAAATATTCTTTCTCAACTTAAATAGAAATTAGATCTTTAGAAGCACTAATATTTAAAATATAAGGGTATATTAAAAATATACTCTTCTTTTTATGGCATTTGTATAATATTGAATAAAATTTCAGGTGGATTGTGAAGATTTAAATAATTCATATAGGTTATAAAAATATCATGCAACAAATATATTATACTCAAATTCTTATCAGTGAGTTTTATTTTTTTGTTTTGCATATATATTTTTTAATCCTATTACTATATGCAGTTTATATCAAAGCCTAGGATTCATCCATGGATTAATATATTTATTCATCATTCAAAATTAGTTATAGAACAACTATCTTAGATCCAGCCCTATGCTAAGTCTGGATATGCAAAGATGAATAAAATTCAGGCCTTGCCCCTGAGACATTTGTGGTTTACTGAGGGAGAGATACAGGCACTTGACCATGTGACATATTAATAAAAAGTGCACCTTTTCTCTATGAACGGAAAGAAAAGAGGAACTAAGTATGCTCAGAGGAGAAGTGGAGTGATTATTTAAGTGAAGGCAATATTTGAGCAAGATCTTGAATAAGAAAAAGGTAAAGGTTCCTGTAGTGAGTGGATGGCATTCCATTCAAGAGGGAACATGGTATGTTTGGCCCAGCTGTGACACGGGGTCGAAGAACAATAGTGAGAGGTGAGAAAGGGAAGTAGAGGATGGACCCATAGATTCTGAATCCTGTAGATAGTGGGGAACTGAAGAAGATTCTTAAGCACAATCGATTTCTGTTTTATATAAAATTCTCTGGTGATGTTACAGGTAATACATTGGAAGAAAAAGACCAAAGGCAGAGAAAGATATTAGGAGGCTATTAGTTAAGTCAGAGAAGAAATAGGAGTAAATGAAGACTATTTATTCATTCATTTGTTCTTTATTTCAACAAATATTTGATTGCCAACCACGTGTCAGGCACTGTCATAGGCATTAGAGATTAAAAAAGCCGACAAAATTCTTGTGCTCATGGATTTCATATCCTAGGCATGAAAGGCTTTAGGAACTCTTCCCCCACCTCCGCCTCAGTAGTTTATTCAGGGTAAGGGTTATTTGTAGGTAAACCTTTGTTGTCATGTTTTATTTTTAATAAATTAAGAAAATATGCATGTGTCTATGTATTTAGATAGATATGTTTATATATACATATCCATTAATGTATGGATGTACACGTACATGTAAGTATATCATTTGTAAAACTTCTATAGCATGAAGATACTTTTAGAAAAATTACTGAATTGTTTTAATAGATATTAAATGCCTACTACATAACATTCATGTTCAAAATTCAAAAGATACAGAAGAGGATACAGTGAAAATGAAAATTAAGTCATTTTCTCACCTTCATCCACTAGCCACATACTTGCCTTTCTAGAAGTAACCCCTATTTTCAGGGTTTTTTTGTGTTTCTTTTCAGAGATATTTTGTACAGGTGCTAGTATATGTGTCCCTTTCTTTATAGATGCAGTGCTTTTCCCTTTGCTAAATAATCCCATATCAACAATTATGGGACTATCTCATTTTTTTAAATAAAATCCTTTGGTTTTTTTGGAGCAGTTTTAGAGTCACAGCCATATTGAGAGGAAAGTGCAGAGATTTCCTCTATACCTCTTGTCCTCACACATGCACAGCCTCCCCCATTATCAACATCCCTCACCAGAGTGACACACTTGTTACAATTAATGAACCTACACTGAGACCTCACAATCACCCAAAGTCCATAGATTACAATAGAGTTCACTCTTTGGGTTTTACATTCTATGGGTTTGGACAAATGTATCATGATATGTATCCACCATATCATAGAGTATTTTCACTGCCCTAAGAAGCCTCTGTGCTCTGCCTATACACCCCACCCAACCCCTGGCAACCACTGATCTCTTTACTGTCTCCATAGTTTTGCCTTTTCCAAAATATGTAGTTGGAATCATATATTAGTATGATTACTGTGAAAGCATGTAGCCTTTTCAGACTGACTTCTTTCACATAGTAATATGCATTTAAGTTTCATCTGTGTCTTTTCATGTCTTAATTGCTCATTTCTCTTTAGTGATAAATAATATTTCATTGTCTGGATGTGCCACTGTTTACCCATTTACCTACTGAAGGGCATCTTGGTTACTTTCAAATTTTGGCAATTATGAATTATGCCATAAATATCCGTGTTTTGGGTTTTGTGTGGACAAAAATTTTCATCTCCTATGGGTAGATTCCAAGGAACATGTTTGCTAGATCATATGGTAAGAGTAGTTTAGTTTTGTAAGAAACTACCAAACTATCTTCCAAAGTGGCTATACCATTCTGCGTTCCCACCAGCAAAGAAGAGAGTTGTTCCTCATCCTTACCAGTATTTGGTGTTGTCAGTACTTTGGATTTTGGCCATTATAATAGATGTGTAGTGGCATCTCATTGTTGTTTTAATTTGCATTTCCCTGGTAACATACGACGTGGAACATTTTTTCATATGCTTCTTTGCCATCTGTGTATCTTCTTTGCCAAGGTGTCTATTAAGGTCTTTGACTCACTGTTTTGTTACTGTTGAGTTTTAAGAGTTCTTCATATGTTTTGGGTAACAATCCTTTATCAGATGTGTTTTGCAAATATTTTCTCCCAGTCTGTAGCTTGTCTTCTCATTCTCTTGACATTGCCTTTCACAGAGCAGAAGCTTTTGATCTAATGGAACTCAGTTTATCAATCATTTCATTCATAGATCACGCCTTTGGTGGTTTTTCTAAAAAGTCATCACCATACCCAAGGTCATCTGCGTTTTCTCCTGTGTTATCTTCTAGGAGTTGTGTAGTTTTGCATTTTACATTTAGGACCACAATTCATTTTGAATTAATTTTTGTGGAGGGTACTATCTCATTTTTTAACATATGCAGTATTCCATAGTACTATATTTAACTACTCCTCCAATGATATACAATTAGACATTTTCCAATCTTTAGCCATTGCAAACATTGCCAAAGTAAATATTCTTGTCCCACTCTTCTAATTAACATTCCTTTCCCCCTTCTCTCTAAAAGTCTTATTATCATCTAATATAGTATGTATCTTCCTTATTTGTTTCATTATCAAATAAGGTACTCCTACCCTGTTCTAGCATGTTAGCTCCGAAAGGCAGAGATTTTTCTTTGATTTGTGCCCTGCTGTAAACCTAGCTCCTAGAATAAATGTTCAATGAAAATTTATTGAATGAATGAGTTTTGCACAGGTATAACTGTATCAAGGAAAAAAATCACAGAAGTAGAATTGCTAGTTCTAGAGGGATATGTATTTGTAATTTTGACAGATGTCGCCAAATTGATCTTTATAGTGGAGACTATCCCAACCTTCACACTGCTGACATTTTGAGCCTAGTAATTCTTTGTTGTGGAGGGATGTGCTGTAGGCTGTTTAACAGCATCCTGGCCTCTCACCACTAGATTCTACTAATACCACCCAGTTGTGACAACCAAAAACACTTCCAGACATTATTAAATGTCCCATTAAGAACCCCTGCTCTAGATGTTACACTACCTTAGACTCCTACCAACAGTTATGACAGTAACTGTCTCCCCGCAGCTGTTTTTTGAAATCTGATGGTAAAAAGTAGTATCGCATAGTTTTAATTTGCATGTGAATTTGCATTTTGATAGAACTTCACTATAACAAATGCCCAGCACTATCCATTGTAATGATGAAAGTTTTGGTTTTCCATTGTAGAGAGAAATGGATAGAGTGAAGATTTGAAATCCACAATCAACTGGGAAAAAATGCTTTTTGTTCTTATTTTTATTTGCTAAAATATTCAAGTTTTATAAATCCTTCCTTCAGACTAATATGCATTCATGGGTGCATCTTCTCTAGAATTATGTAAATTGGCCTTGATTAATGAACAAAATTTGGAGTTAAAAGACATGGATTTGAGTGCAGTCTCTCCTAATTACTGGTTGTGTTACCTTGGGGAAGTCACATAAACTCTGAGCTGCAATTTACTCTTCTGAAAATTGTGGATAATAACATTTGCTCTTTCTACATCACTGAGTTATTGTAAGAATTATTTTTTTTAGACTGAAAAGCCTTTCACAGTTGCAAGGGCTTATGATAATTATTATGAAGGTTTTATGACCCACTGCTTTATCTCATGGCTCACAGTGTCCCGAGAGTTTATCTCTTCTTAATGCTCCTGCAATCACCTCAAACTGTTCTCACTCTTCTATTAAACACAGGCGTTTTGAACCCTTACTGTATCTTCAACTCTATAGCCTAAATCATTACAGTACAATTCTCCTCCTAACTGATTAAGTCCCAGATTGGCTCATCATTCATTCATTCATTCATTCAATGTACATTGAATAAGTACCATTATCTTTCCCGACTGCCTTTTCCTCCCAACAGCCCCACTTTTTTCAGTGTCATCATTAATATAGTCTTGAGGTTAGGAACTTCACCGTCATCTGTCTTGCTTGTGCTCCCTGTCCCATGGATCCTGCGTACCACAGCCTGACTTATTACAGTAGACCACCACCTTCTTCAGTTCCTGTCCTCTGATTATAAACTGAGAGTCCCCTGTTGGCTGCTGCATCAAATCCAAATTATTTTTCACTAGCGCACTAGCACTCCTTGTTATCTTCACCAATTCATTCTCCTAACTACTTTTCCTTTCTTTGCTCCAGGCTCATTCTTGTTCCTGTACTTCTGTTCATCATGCTTTCCTCCCTAGAATTTTCTTCATCTGTTCTGTTACCTAACAACTAGCACCATCTTTGTATCATCCCTGTTACTCCAGGTTTTCCTTTTCTTGGTATCTTACTCTGAAGTCTTTATTGCTTAACTTTTATTGTTCTTGGCCAGTCTCACTTAACGCGTCATAGAGGATCTCAATCTTGGCTGCATGTCAGAATCGCCTGAGGAGGGTTTTGTTATCTTAATATTACAATCCCAGGACCCTACCACTGGGGATTCTAATTCTAGATGAAGCTTGGTCATTATAATTTTGACACTGAGTGGTTTAAACATTCTCATGGATATTTTCAGTACTTCATTTTTCTCTTCCTAACCAAGGATTTATAAATTTCTTGGTGGTAAGAGTGTTAAAGATACACACTCAATAATTGATTGACTGGTCGCCTGAATATCAAAATTTTTGTTATTCATTTTCTGCAAAGCCTATGATTTATGTCCTACCTCTTCCAGTTTCTGGGTCTGTGGCTTTGTATAAATTACTAAATCTCTTTTAGACTCATGTTTCTCCATATGTAAAATGGGAATAATAACATATATGTTGCTAAGAGTTATGATAAGTAGAGCTAATATACTCAAATTATCTATCATAGCTAAATAGTAGCCATTTTTATTATTATTAATATTAGATATTCTCTTTGCTGTTTTGGAAATGCTAGAAACCCCTTTTGCTTCCTTGCTTTAGGATTTGCTATTTTATGACTTAATATATTAATTATTTACATTACTATTAGAAATAAGAAAACAGGATATCAAGGCCTTATCAAATCCCACTGTACAATTTTTATGCTTTTTAAATCTAATTAAATTTTCTTATTTTGAGGAGCAAATGAGTGTTCCATTTTTTGACTATCCTTCCACTGACTAGTCCCTTGGTTGTAATAGAATATGCACCATTACAGTTTTTCTTGTCAGCAGCAACTCTAAGCTGAATATTCTAAAATTATGTACCTTATTCACTTTACCAGACACTGTCAAGCGACTGTTTCATCCTCCTAACTGCACTTTAAAGGAAGATTTTTATTTTCAGTTTAGTTCATTTTTATTTTATAGCTTATTATTCTATTTAATTTTAAAATTAATGGAATTATAACATTCTATTTAATTTAGACTCATAATATTTATTGTGCTCTTGTGAGAATTAGCAAAAAAAATTTGTTTCCACAGAAGACAGTTGCTATATAAATTATTTTTATTATTAAGTTCTATATGTTTAAATGAGTCATTTTTATCTTTTTCTTTTCTTACTAATGAAAATTTTAAAATTATATATATATATTTTTTTATTTCAGCTCTTCATGGGGGTACAAAAGCTCAGGTTATATACATTGTCCGTGTCCTGCCCATCCCCCTGAGTCAGAGCCTCAAACGTGTCCATTCTCCAGACAGTGCGCCTGGCACTCACCATGTAGTCATACCTCCATCCCCCCCCCCAACCTCCCCGAGGATGGGTGTATGCCTACATGATGAGTGCGTTGCGCACCGTCTGGGGAATGGTCATGCTTAAAATTGTATTTTTTGAAGAAAAAATACAGACATATGACAAAACAAGTATTGGTTAATGACTTACTGCCATTAAATTAGTTAAAAACAATAACAATGAAATTAACCAAAGTGGCACATTGTCAACCATAAGACAGGAGAAAATTTCCAGAGGAATTAAATGAAAGAAATCATTTTGTCATCCATGGACATTTACATTGTTTTTTCAGCTTCAAAGTTATAAAAATAATATATATAGGCCATCCTCTTTTGTGCTACAACTAGAAACTGTACAAGTTTCTTTGGAATGACTGTTAATCATTCAAGTTGTTCCATAAATTAGTCAAACCTAAAGAAACAGTTTTGCTAAATAGTGCACATTTTAACTTCCCAAAATATTTACACTGAAATTTATACAGATGTCAACAGTACTGTGGGCTCAGAGTTAAAATGAAAGTGTGTGAGACCTTTTATGAGTTACCTTTTTTACAGTAAATTTATGAGGTCAAACAGACATATGTTAGATTCTCATCTCATCTGTGACATGAGTATATTGACACTCAATTCACCATGTTGGTGGAAGTATTCAATGCATTTACCATGGGGCCTAGCACAGACTTGGTGCTTAGTACATTGTGGTAATAATGGGCCATGCTGTTTTGCAAAGATGGTATGGGGAGGGGATATCACTGACTTTGGAGTGATTCAGTTATTATCTTCTATTCTAGATCTATCATCTGATAGCTGGCTGATTTGTGCCAAATTACTTAACTTCTTTGAACTCAGCTGTGTTTTTTTTTTTTTTTTTTTTGGTTAGTAAACTAAAGATAAATAACAGCAACCTCATAGGGTGGTTCTGAGGATTTAACGAGATCATACGTATCTGGGGCTTTCCAATTCCTGTTACATGTCATAAGCATTCAATAAGTAGTAGCTGTTATTACTCTTATTTTTACTGCTAATTACTGTGTCTTAGGCTTCAAATTTCTTTGTATACATGTCTTTGAACAATGTGGAAGAGTCAAACAACCACTGCCCAGTAGTAGATTGACTTTGAAGCTAATGAAGCTTAAAACTAAAGCCCTCCTCATTTGCACAGGCCCCTTCCACTGGTTCTTAATACTGTTTTCTTAATTTTATATTCTTTTTCTTAAAGTGGGCCTCCAAAGCTCCAACAGTTTCAGGCTCCACAAATTAGGATATAGGTTGTACTATTGGGAAAGTTTCATTGTTTTTCTTTTTTAACTAAAAAATTCAAGGGAAAGTCTATAAGGAAGAACAAAAATTTATGCCATAAATGAACAACATATTGAGAGCAATATTTGTATTAAATTGCTATTTTAAGCCTACACCCCATAAGTTCTACATTGTATGTTCAACTTCAAAATGATGCTGCAAGTAAAACTGGCATATTAAGCAATGAAAATTAGAGATAACTTGAGTATAGCAGTAAAACTCAAAGGAAATGTAATCAATGATATAGAATTGTCTAATTTTGCATACTCAATATTTTCTAAGCTATTTTTCAAAAGAAAGGAAAACATTTTTAACAGATCAGTGAGAAAGTTAACTGATTAAACTCATTCAAAATAAATATCAGTCCTCTTCAAGTCAGAGTGTGTCAAAAACATTGAGGCATAGATCTTTCAACCAATTATAAATTAAATGTGTATTATTCACACATGCAATAATTGAAGCTGAGAAAATTACATATTTGAAATCAATAAAACAAACTCTGGTATTACATAAATAAGCTGTAATCCACAGAAAATATATTCATATTTTAAATAACTAAGCTTCAAAACTTTGAGAAAAAATACTTTGGTAACATCAATTGGTAAATTTGAATAAAACTTTAATAAAACCACTAAAAATACCTTATAATTTACATTGTTCATCTTAGTCTTCAAAAGAATTTATTGATGGATTTTCTCATTATATGTTCAGAGGTACAAAATACTAAAAATATTATACAAAGCCGTTCAGAAAAATATCCTTGATTTGCAAGTCAAGTGTTTTAAAATGTGCTCTCCTCTTTAAAAGTATATATCAACTTCAAAATAAATATAAGTGTATTAAAATGTTTCATCTAAAAAAAACAAAATTATAATCTTATAAAACAGAATATATTAACTTTTAGGAAGCCAGATCTTATAGAAATTGGAGCACACATTTAGTAATAAAGATTTAATACTATTTATCAATTATTTTACCTTGGCATTGTGATAAGGAACATCATTCCCATTTTACAGACAAAGAAATACCAGGGCAACCAGGGTTAAATAATTTTCCCAAGGTTATCGATGAACCAAGACTAACATTTATAAGATTCTTGCTTCTTATCTGCCTCTTGATCTTGTTAGGTCACAATCTCTCAGCATTTTTAGAAAATGCCCTTTTTATTATGTTTTCAGCACATTGTGAATCTAATATACCAACTTTTCTCTTTTCTATGCCTTCCTTCCTTGAGAATACTTTCAGTACAGAAATCAGTTACGGTTTTCTGTCTCTTCCAAATGGTTAAAAACATAAAAGATCATAGATGTAGTAAATCAGTTTAGAAGCTCAATGACTTGATTGGGATGCTCAATTTTACTATAACAGCCTAGTCTGAAATGTTATCTAAAATGCTTACTCCTTAACAATTCTTTTCTGCATCACAGAAATTGTTCATAACAAGAACAATCTTGGGGAAAAAAATAAGATGAGATATTTCAGACAGCTTAATGGGGCTGCCACCGTCCTAGATAACCATTGTTTAGAGCAGTCTTGGATTAGCTGAAGGCTAGTGTAGACTGAACATATTGAACAGTGTCTTAAGTTGTACTTTAAAAGTCAGGATAGACAGTCCTCATAAGAAATGAAAGCTCCTTTGACTATTACAGGTGTTCTGTGCCTAGAGATAAAGTATCATACTAACAGAACAAAGCTTGCAATTTGCGGAATTGAATTCCAAGGTGAAAAAGAAGGTTAACAATTTTTTATAAAATCCTTCTTTCCTAAGAACAGAAATTCCAAAATTATTGATTACAATATTCACAATGGCATTTCACACTGTGCCTGGTGCTTATAAGTAGGAGTTAGAGAAAAGATCACTATGCTCCATATTTTGGCAACCAATTATAAAATTCTCCCTAACCCAGTCTAACTGAATTGTTCCTTTATATAAATTTGAACCTTATTAGGTATCTAAGTCATTGACATGGTCCATTTGAAGAAGTAATTTATTAGTCTAATGGTTAACACCTGTTAGATGAAGCTCAGAAATGAAAAGATTTTAATTAAAAGCAAATGCAGTAAATACTCTTTTTTTCTGGTTTCATAAAAGATTGAATATATATACAATATATATTCTGTATATGTACATACTGTGTGGATATATATAACTTTGAGAAAAATATATTTTATATATATATACACACATATATAAATAATCTCTTTTTCCCTGGAAAATTTTAGTACATTTCCCTATGAGCTAACAGCCATAAGTATCCCCATGGATTTTTTTTTTTTTTTTTTGCAAGCAAAATTGCCTTTCATTTGGCAAAACTAAACCTGTGATTCATAGCAGCTTAGAGCACTCAAGGCCAAAGAGTACATCTTGCTTGCTTTGACTGACATTTTTGCAGGCTAAATCAGAGCTGCATGATTCAGCTGTATTGAGATTCGTAATGTTATGAGTGGACAGATTTGGGGGTGGCATAAAAGCGCATAGAGGAAAATTGTCTCGGAAATTGTGACTACTGCCTGAGGTAAAAATTAACCACAGCCAATAGGTGATTTCATTTGGTATTTGACTGGGGAGACAACGTTTTCTTGCCACCCCCTGTGTACAAAAATCATTAGAGAAAATTTAGTAAAGAAAACTATTTTAGGGAAGCAGAAAAAAAGGGACTTTGCTGTGAGAAATAAAATTAAAGTAGGGAGCAAGAACAGGGAGAATAGCTTCTTTTAACAGTTCTTAGCTCAGGCATTAAAAGTAAGACAAGTACACATTATATATAATATGAAAAGTGGAGAAAAATCCATTCCCCAAAAATTTCCCCTCAATGCCCGTTATTAGAAATTCATTCCTTTTAGATTTCTTTGTCAGGTTTGTTCATCAGTTACCTTTAAACTTCACATGCCCGGGGGCATTAAATTTTTCCTACAGCAGGTTATTTCCTACCTAGACTTAATGCAACAGGAACACAATAAAACTGTTTTGGGAAGATCAAGCATCAGAAAAATCAGGTGTAAAAAAAATTACTGTATGGATTGACCTAGCCAACAGACCATTTCCCTTAATATTTACTTTATTTTCTCTCACTATTAATTTGTAGGATATAACTCAGTCAAAATGGATTTCATTCAGATCTGGCTATATAATCTATGGTACAAAATGTAAATATGGTCCCTTATTAAAAAAATTATTAAGAATTTCAAGAATTTCGGCAGAGCATTCAGCCAAGCTTGGAGCCCTTCTAAGACCCTGTGCAGTTGCCCAGATCACATGCCCTTAAAGCCAGCCCTCATTTCATAATAGTGGAAATGGTAAATTCTAACCACATTTCATTAAAGATTACCTAAATAATTTGACTTACGGATTCTCAACACTAATAACAAAAATTCAAACCCAAATTCTTTTTAGGTGAATTTGGGGCTTTAGAAATCACTAAATTTAACATTTTTTTTCCATCTACTTCTCTAGTTGCCTGACTTTCTGTGGGAATATATTGTATTCAAGACTTTGCACCTTATGTCAGGTTTGGACCCCATCTCCTGTCTCCTCACTCTTAAACCTGAGATTCAAAAGCCTAATCCTCATTTACTGTTCCTAACTCATGAGCCACTTAAGTTGCAAATAGCCAAGGACTGTTCCTCCCCAAACCAGCACTCATGCTAGAGCAACTTGTCTTTTTCCCAGCCCCAGGTTTGGAGTCAGATGAGTGTGGATGATATCTGGTTACACCAGCTCCTAAAAATATATTAATGAAAACTAGGGGTGGCTTGGGGCAAGTTGCTCTAAGGACCCAGGTAATAGAAAAATTGAGCCTACAAGAATCTTGGTCACCTAAACTATAAAAAGCACTTCTAGGTAGAAGAAGTTTCACATTCCAGTTCACATTTGTGTATGCTACTGTGTAAACCAATATTCATTTCCTTTCTAGCATCTGTTTCAAGTTTAGTCCATGTCCAACAGTAGGATGCTTTATGATTCCTCTATTAAATTTTCCCTCTTCATCTTTGGTTGGCACAACACTATAGTGTATAACCTTAACCCCACCACTGACAGAATGCCCCAGGATCTTTTTCTTTCTCTTATTTTTTTCTCAAGATCAGATATTACTAATAACTCTTCTTGCTACGCTTATACTTGATTGTGTTTGGAATAATTGTGGTCATTTTTTATGTGACTGTCTTTTTTTCCTCCCACCCCAACCCCACAGTCATCAATAGAAGTTAAATGAAAGAATGACATTTTTATGATGTTGACTAATAGTCATAAGACATTAGCTGAGAAATGAATAGCATTGAGGTTTTGAATGATCAGCTGTTAATTTTTAATATTACATTTTAGAAAATAATGATAAATCCTGCTTTTTATCAGGATTGTCCATTAAAAACTCCTTTTTAAAGTAATATATATTGAATAACTACATTATGGCTAGTACAATTCTAAGTGCATACTTCTGAAATGTTTACCTACAAATGTTCCCTTATAAAACATACACCCTTAGCTTGTCAGCTTACTAGGATATGAATTCAAATAGTTTAGTTAAAATATGTTGAATCAACTTTGCAATACTTGGCTGGATTTTAAAAAATAGTATTTTTAAAATCTTTTTTTAAAGAAAATACGTAAATAAAATAGTACTCTTTTAAAATTCAATTTTATATACAAAGTCTTTCATTCTCAACTTTGACTTTAGAAAACAGTAGTCTCTTTTCAATCAGAAAATGTTTATCTAGTAACTACATTTTATGGTGTTGGATTATTCTTCTGAATTGGATATTTTAAAGATTTTATAGCCCTCCAATTATTATCTAATATAACAAAATAAACATGAAAGCAAACCCCTACCACAAAATATAAGAAGTTATAGTGTTTGCATTTAAAAAGACAAGTACCCTATACAAACTTCAAAATATATAAGAAATCTAAGGGAGTAAGTACAATAATTTGTTTAAGGCAAAGTATTTAAGAAGGAGCAAGTGAATCTATACAAAAGTCAAATACTCTTTTATTGAAGGAGCTCCAGTATGCTAGAGGTTACATTTAAGCAGTGTTATAGGCTATCTGCTTTCTTAATGACATAGCCAATTAGTTTGGGATCTAGTCAATTATCGAGCTTAATCATGAATGCAAGATAATACATCTTTAAAATAAATGAGATAGTTCAAGAGAAAGTAGTATATTATCTAGCAAGTAAATTCAGTACGAAAATCAGTCTCTAAGTTCTTACTCCAAAGTAGACCTTTGTTTCCAATTATATAAAGCATATGTTAATCCCAACATGAAGTATCTATAGCTAGATATTATATGCTACCACACAAGTGCCATTTGGCCTCCCTGGAAGAATGTGACCTGGTGAAGGATAAAGAAGCTTTTAATGTACAATTGCTATATAATCTTATCTTTTTGATAGATTAAACATGGCTTCAAATTCTTTGACACTTCTTCTGTTGAGAGTTGGGGTCTAGGTTTCCTCCTCCTGAATCTCGATAGGATCTGTGATTGTGTGACTAACAGAATACAGTGGAAGTGAAGCTTGCCAGTTTGGGGGTCCAGGCTTTAAGAGAATGGAAACTTCCCCCACTGTCTTTTGGAATATTCAATCTTGAAACCAAGCTGCATGCTGTAAGGAAGTTCATACATCTCACTGTATGAATGAAGGCACCCATGTGGAAAGGAACCAAGGCCCCTGCTGACAGTCCTTGATGAACTGTCAGCCAGTGCTGCTAAGTGTATGAATGAGTTATCTTGGAAGCTATCTTCAGAGATAAGCCACCCCTCCAAGCCCTGCCCAAATTACAGATTCAATTGCATCAGGGAATTATGGAATTAGTTGCTGCCATTTGCAGCAGTGATTACCGTCAGATGAATGCATGGAAGGTAAGGAGCCAAGATATAAAAGAATAGAGGATTTGAGAAGACAGTACATCCATGGCCTTCAACTTTTGCTTAGACTTCTCAGTATCTCTTTTAATAGGAAACAGGATAATATCCCTTTTTGCAAAGGCGGGATGATTGTGACATCCTTGGCCCTGAGAATGGTAAATCTGTGCACGTGCATTGCACTAAGTGTTCAAAACCTGAACCCGTAATTGGTAGGTAATAAATACATGCTGAATTGGAGTGAGTGTACTAATGGATAGTTAGAATAATTAAGGTACTTTTGTGTTGTTCTAGGTAGAGCAACTTCTCTAAATAAAGGTTTCTTTCTTATAGTTACATCTTCCTAAAGATATAAAATGACATTTTGATCATGCTGTTCAATCATCCCTTTAATCCAGGCCTCTAAAAGTGCTCACCAGAACCTACTAAAGTTCAAATTCCTTAGCCTGGCATTTAAATGGCTCTGAAGCACCATTTACACTTTTCAAACTGATCACCATCTGCAAATCTAGGCCACATCTCTATTCTTAATTATATTAAACCTGGATGTGCCTTTCACTATGCTCTTGTTAATCTCTCAATCTTAAATATTTCCTTATTCTCCTAAAGTCCTACTTAATATCAAAGACAGAGTTCACATGTTTGTGGAACCATCCCTAATCATCACAGTGGGTATAACTTTCACCATCTCCCATACTTCTCTATACCACTCATAGAATGCATGGACTTTCTTATTTTATATTTCTTTCCATCCACATCTCACCTCTCTAAATAGACCATAATGTTATGAATGGCTGGCCAAAAATCTTACATTTCTCTGCAATTGTCCATGGAGTCTAGCAGTGTATTGAACAGAGTAGATATTCAATAACTTTTTCATTGATTGAACATTCACTTTTAAAGAAGGTGCCAGAGTAGATTGTTTCCATTACAGATGAGAAAGGATTACATCACCCCTTTGCTTTTATCAGACAGAAATTAAGATTCTAATCCTTTTCATCTCAGAAAGGTTCATTGAAACTTCTCAGCCACCTACCAAAAAAAAAAAAAAAATTAAACAGTATAACACAAAAAACTATCCAGGAATTTTATAAAAATTAAGTAGATTTGAAAATGTGGTGTTTTTCTCCAATGAATGAATTCGAAGTACTTTTAAAGTATGGAAAGAAAATTTACCAAATAGTATTAGGGCCAATTTCTATAAACTGGAAAATTTACTAAAAAAAAACAAAATTTAAACATTTCCAAATAGCTTAGCTATCGTGTATATTTTATTCAAATGAGACTTGACTGGCAAGTCATTGTTAGTAATATTTTATTACATTATAACTGGGATTTGCCTTTAAGTTTTTTCTCTCTTGAAGCAGCCTGTTGCTTTTCTAAATCTTTGGCTCTGAAATTTTGATGTGCATCAAAATTACCAGGGAAATGCTTATTAAAATGAAGATTCTGGGGCCCAGCCCTCTTTGAGATTTTAACTTAGCTGATCCTCAGTGGGGTCCCAAATTCTGCATTTTGATAACCATTCTTTTTGAGTCTGATAGAGGCCTTCTAATTACTGAGAACTGATATTCTAAGTCAGACTTGTTTTCTGTAATTTTTGCTGAAATGGCAAGAGTATAGAAGAGAAAGCTTGGGAGTGGAGAATGAATGAGACTCAGGAAGCTGTTATCTGAGCTACTCAGCTACCACTGATGCAACTGCCCTCTATGGCCCATTCTATACTTTATGGAAAAAGTATTGAAATTAAGGATATGCCCACTGGAACCCTTAAGTGAACGTAACAGCCGAGAAATGTCTGATCTTAGCAGGTATTAGGGCTAGAGCAGGAACCCCAAGGCAGATCAGTTATCTGGGAATCCTGATGATTAAAACTAACAGCAATGTTTTAGAAATATATGTCTCTCATAGTTACTTCCACAATTCCCATTACAATTATGATATGCACTACCAAAAACCCAGTTCCTGTTAGGAATCAGCACTGAGGAGGAACCTTATGAATTTATGGATCACTTTTGTTATGTCAACATTATCACAAAATTCCAAGACAATTCTCTGGAGACCTTAGGAAGCCAGTGGTAGCTTAAATAGGACATCACTGGCAAATCAGACCGAGCAAGTTACTACCGTATGGTGTAGTGTGTATAAGGGGTAATGTGCATATGTGCATAATTGTTAGAAAAACTTTAGAACATCCTGATTGTTTTATTATTTGGGTTCTTGAATAACTGTCTCAGGAGACATCATGACATCACTGACTTTTTCTGCCTATATATGAGTATCTGTATGTGTTTATCAAAGAAAGTGAACAAAAAAAACATAAAGAGGCAATAATTTCCAGGCTTGGGCTGGCCAGCTTAAAACTGGCACAGCTAGCAGAATACTTGCCTCATTTAAAAATGAGAACCAGCATGTTCACATCATACTCCGTATCACATGGATATATATTTTTGAAAGATATGGTAAAGCAAGTTTACAGGTTTATTATCATAATGAAAAAATGTGTTTTAAAAAATTTTTTTTGATAGACTTAGGGAGTACAAATGTTTTTGGTTACATGACGAATTGTATAGTGATGAGGGCAGGGCTTTTAGTGTACCCATCACCCCGATAGTGTATGTTATAGCCAATAGGTAATTTCTGATCCCTCTTCTTCCCACCCTTCCCACTTCTTAGTTTCCAATGTCCATTATACCACTTTGTATGACTATGTATACCCATCATTAAGTTCTTACTTATAAGTGACAACATCTGTTATTTGTTTTTCCATTCCTGAGATACTTCACTTAGGATAATGGTTTCTAGTTCTAACCAAGTTGCTGCAAAAGACATTATTTCATTCCTTTTTGTAGCTGAATAGTGCTCCATGGTATATTTTCTTTACTCATTCATCAGCTGATGGGCACTTAGGTTAATTCATATCTATGCAATTGTGAATTGTGCTGCAGTAAGCCTTCAAGTGCAATAAGTATTTAAGTGTCTTTTTGATATAATGATTTCTTTTCCTATGGGTAACTACCCAGTAGTGGGATTGTGGGATCAAATGGTAAGACCACTTTTAGTTCTTTGAGGAATCGCCATACTGTTTTCCATAGAGGTTGTACTAATTTACATTGCCACCAACAGTGTATAAGTGTTCCGTTTTATTCCCTTTCACCACATCTGCAGCAGCATCTATTGTTCTTTGACTTTTTAATAATGACCATTTTCCACAGATGACTCAAACAAAAGGAAAAGCGTTCCATGCTCATGGATCAGAAGAATCAATATTGTTAAAATGTCCATACAGCCCAAAGTGATTTACAAATTCAGTATAATCCCCATCAAAATGCCAGTGTCATTTTTTACAGAATTAGAAAAAACAATCCTAAATTTCATATGAAAAAATGTTTTTAAAGAATTTTTGAAAGTCTACATACTCAAGAAAAGTACCTCCTGGTCAAATTAAAATTCTCCTCAGGACAGATAAGCATGAACATTAATTAGTAAAACATACTGAAAATTTTGGAGATGAAATGTTCTGATGTCTGTAACTTACTTTGAAATGTCTCAAAAAAGATGGACTGATCAATGAACAAATGGATATATCCGTGATAAAGTTATGGTAAAGCAAATATAGCAAAATGTTAAGGATTGTGGAATTGAGGTCACAAGTATATGGTGAGTACTATACAATTCTAGTTTTTTTTGCACGTTTGAACATTTTCATAATGAAATGTTGCTGAGAAAAACATTTATCCATAGAAAAGGGAGCAGCCCTTTTTCTGGTTGGGAAGGTACAGTATTTGTAATCAGACTGAAACTGTATCCCTGTTTTTCCACATGCCATCTGTGTGACCCTGGCCATGTTAATTTAAATCACTAAGCTCTCACTTTTTCCCACAAAAGGCATGTAACAATGCCCACCATATAGTGTAGATGTAAGAATTAAACAAGATATGTGAGGTGTTTGACACCAACATTCATAAAGTACAAGTTATTTTTTTGTAACTAGTTTTTATGTTTACTAGTAACTGAATAAAATAAAATAACTTATACATCTTCATTTCCTTTGAAAATTACTCTAAATTAATATTAATTTCAGTATAGGAATTGCTACTTTAATTACTATATCAATAAATTTAAAGTTCTTGCTTTGCAAATAGTTTATTTCCTATAATAGATGCCCAAATTCAGTAACAAGTCTGTGGCACTAAGGAAAATTAGTTGACACAAATTTCATGGTATTTGATGTATTTTAAGATTAGTTTTACCAAATTTAAATTTAATTCTAGTTCACTACAAGAAAAGGAGATATCCAGTATAAAATTCTAGCTGAATATGTCATTTTCAACAAAACAGTTCATTCAACAAAAACTAGCCCTGTGCTGGAGGCTGTGGGAGAGAAAATGGAACTTAACACAAGGCCCTTACCCACAAAAGAATTTCACTGTAGTTAGGAAGAAATATCCAACCCTTGGGGGGAAAAAAGAACAATGCATGAGTTAAAAATATAAAGCATGTAACAAAGAAGTAAATGATTAAGAATCACATGAATAATATAGATAATAGGAGCTGGGAGTCCAGAAGTGGAAAAAGATCATTGTGGCCTTGAAGTGAAAATTTAGGGGGTTTCTATGCCTATGTAAGTCATTTGGAACATGAAAGAAATCTATTGGGAACATGCGGTTTTGGTGGAAGACAAAACATAATTGAATAGAGAGTAATGTTTAGGGACAGAACTTTCTTCAAGAATTGGGGTCAGGAGGGAAAAATAAGAACAGAAGTTTTAGGCTCATTCAGCTAGAAATTGTAGCTGAATATTATAACCATCCTTCATTTCGAGAGGTGTTTATTTAGAGTCTGGTTCATATAAAGCATTGAGATAGGTGCTGAGGGCTAATATGAATGAGACTTGGCCCTAACTCAAGGAGCTTATGAGTGACAATAACAAGAGATGTCTACAGATGCCAAGTGTGTACCAGGCTAATTGAAGCTTGTAGTCCACTAGAAGAGGTAAGAAAAAAAAGCCTGTAATATACAAGGTATAAAATGGCAAAACCTTAAAAGAAAAAGACCAGAAAAAATGTTAGGTGAATTCAGAGTTTTCTTATAGTTGTATAAAGGAGGATAAGTATACCTGCAGGAGGTAATACTGAGTTGGTCTTTAAAGGGAGCAATGAGTAGAATGTGAGCAGAGATACAGCAAAAGAGTAAGGAAAAGGATAAGAATGAACCAGAGAACAAAGGAAAAGCATATGCATGAAATAGAGTATGTGGTTTTTTCTTGCTGTAGTGCAGACCATATGGAGACAAGGGTGGTTAAAGGGAGATTGGGCCAGACCACCAAGGCCTGAATACCAAACCAAGTGCCTTAAACTTTATTCTGCTGGCAGTAGGAAGCCATTGAAGGATCATGAGCTGAGGAATAAAATATTCAGATCTTTTTTGTTGTTTGTTTTTAAGCCGGTAGCCTGTGTAGGAGGAATTAGAGAAAGAAAGGTCTAGAGGCAAAATGACCACAAGGCAATGAGGGCCTAAGCCACGGACATTGACAGAGCTATTTCAGAGAATAAAAAGACATAACCTTATAACTAATTCAATGTTAAGAGCAATAGGAGAGCAGAATGTACCAAAGTGGGGTGCAGTAAGAGACTGACATTACATAGAATTGGCAACATGTGGTAATAATACAAAGCAGAGCAGTTTTTAGTCTGTTTTTTGACTGTTCTTAAATTCCCTATAAATATTGCCCCCTTCATTGCCTGAGCTCAGGGCAGATTGCTCCCACCATCCCTCTCCTTGGTTGGCTGCTGCATGGGAGCAGAAGCAATTAAAAAAGTCTCTCAGATTCAAGCTTATCACCTAGAGTTTTGAGGATGCTTTTAATAGAAATAGCAATCACAAAGATAAAAGAGCAGATTTGGGAATGAGATCAGTTTTTTACACATTAAATGTGAGTTATCGGTGGGCTGGCCAAGTGATACTGCCCCACATTGGAAATGTGAGAATGGATGTAGCTCAGCTGAGAAGTTAGGGTAGAGTTACCTGCTTAGAGGTGGCAACTAAGGCTAGTTAAATGCCTCTATCTCTGTAGAAGTTAATACTTATAATTGAATATCTACAATAGCACCACATACCTGGTCTCTAAAACACATGGATCTTATGGATCTTAAGCCAAACAGTACTCAAAATATGTACTATCAGGGGCACCTATCAAAAATCTCCATCTTGAATTGCCTTCCTTTCCCCTCCTGTCAGAAGTACAGTTGAGATCATTGGTACTTGAAAGCTAAAGATTAAGAGGATTGTGAATGTATTCGTTTTTATTTTTTTCCTAAATTCTATCACTACAATTTAATTAATTAACTAATTTGTATCTAAATAACTTTAAATATCAGAAAATTGACTACATTAGAACTTAGCTTTCTAAAGAAATACTCTCATTGATTTATGGGGTAATATTCTGCCTTAACCTTCCTCCAAGGTTGGTACAAAAACATGTAGAAAATGTCAACTTAGTCTGTAAAACTACCATTAAACACATTGTCTTATACACACATGATATGCCCTGGAAAAAGGTTATCTTTTCTGAAGAAATGTTATGCTTTTTAGTGTGTGTGGCAGTGAGGAGCCCTCTTAATCTTGGCTGCTAGGAATTTCAGAGATACATGTAATGATCAAGTGCATTAATCATCTTACCTTAAACTCTTGATAAAATGATCTCCCCACTTCATCTACATGGGTATGGACTTTTTTTTCAGGCTTTATTTTGAATTTCCCTGACACACACACACACACACACACACACACACACACACACACACATATATGAGTTTTATTGTTAGCTATTTCAACCCCCTTCAAATTTTACGGAAGCAGTCAAGGTATAAATTATATGTAATAATAAAAAACAGTTGAAAGAGTGATGTTAAATGATAATTTTTAAAAATATGGCCAGGTGTGGTGGCTCATGCCTGTAATCTCAGTGCTTTGGGAGGCCAAGGTGGGAGGATCACTTGAGGCCAGGAGTTCAAGACCAGTCTGAGCAACATAGTGAGACCCCATTTCCACAAAAAAAAATTTTAAAAATTAGCTGAGTGTGATGGCACATGGCTGTGGTCCTAGCTGCGTGGGAGGCTGAGGCAGAAGGATCACTTGAGCCCAAGAGTTCAAGATTGAAGTGAGCTGTGATTGTACCACTTCACCCCAGCCTGGGCAACAGAGATCCTGTCTCTAAGAAAAAAAATGTATATGTGTGTGTGTGTGTGTGTGTGTGTGTGTATGTGTGTGTGTGTGTGTGTGTGTGTATGATTGAGGAGGTAGCCACAAAGGAAGAATCAGAATAAATAGCACAGTATATTAGAAAAAAGTACTGTCTGTAGAATCTGAATGGTAATAGTAATGACAACAATTGCCATTTATTGCACATATATAATGTTAGGTACTTTCCATAATTATGCCTAGTAGCCACAATATTCTCATATTACAGATGAGAAAATTAAGGCTCAGAGAGCCAGCGACTTATTCTAGTGGTAAAGCTTGAGAGTGAACAAATATCTCACTAACTCTCAGAGCATGTGTTTTCATCGGCCCATCCAGGGCTTTATCCTTAGAACAGATAACCAAAATCTGTTTCTGCCACTTGTTAGATATTTTTTCTGGGCCTGTAAAGGACTTTTGAAGTCTAATCTGCTGTGATTTTAGGATGAAAATCACATGGAGACAACCAACACAATATAAAATTGAAACATTTTGCCATTCATTATAATATCAAAACCATCAAATACCTAGGAATAAATATAGCACAAAAAGTTTGGAAAGCCTCTACAGTGAAAACTGAAAACATTATTAAGAGAACCAAATATGTCCTAATAAATGGAGTGATATACCATGTTCAAGAATCAGACTTGATATTATAACAATGGTGTCAGTTTTCCCCAAATTAAAAATAGTTTTGATGTAATCCAAATCAAAATCTTATAAGTACTTGTTATGGAAATTGACAAACTGATTCTGAAATATTTATAAAAATGTAAAAGGCCAGGAATATCCAAAGAAGAAAGCTGCATAATACCTGATATCAAATCCCATTATAATATAAAGGTATATTAAGACAGTGTGGAATTGTTGCAAAGATAGCCAAATTAGACAATGGATAGTGTAATCTGATATATGACAGAGGTGACATTGCATTGCAGTAGAGAAAAAATGGTCTTTTCAATAAATGGTGGTGGGTCAATTGAATATCCATAAAGGAAAAATAATTATTGTGACCCCCCGTCTCACACCACACACAAAAATCAAATCCAGATAGATTGCAGATCTAAAGTGTGAAAAACACAGCAATAAAATTTTAAAGGAAAACATAGGAGGATATCTTTATGACCTGGGAATAGTTAATGATTTCTTTAAAATGACACAAAAGTAATAGCCATAATGGAAAATCTGATATATTAAACTATATTAAGGCTAAGAACTTTTTCATTAAAACATACCATTGTGGATGAGAATGTAACCTATGGATTGGGACGAGATATTTACTACATAAATGTCTAACAAAGGATTGATGCTTCATTATACATATACACACATTCATATATATATATATATATATATATATATATGAACTCTTTCAAATTAATTAAAAAAAAGACACAGCCAACTCAATAGAAAAATGAGCAAAACACTTTAGGAGGCACTTTACAAGAGAATATAAGTATGGCCAATAAACACATAAAAAGGTGCTCAACTTCATTAGTTATCAGGGGAAAACAAAACCACAATGAGACACCATTACATATCCACAGGAATGGCTAAAAGGCTAAGATTAAAGATAGGTGTCACCAAATAGTGGCAAGGATATGAAACAACCATAACTCTCATACATTTCTTTTGTGAGTGTAAACTGATAGCAACCATTTTGAGAAACTGGCCATATATTCTAAAGCTAAACATATACATAATCTATGACAAAGCAATTCTCCTCCTAATTATAAACCAAACAGAAATGAGTACAAGTGCTCACCAAAAAACATGTATAAGATTGTTCATGGCAGTGGTATGTATGATAGCCAAAAGTCAATCAAGATCAGAATAAATTATAGTATATTCACATAATGGAATACCAGAGTGAACAAATCACAGCTACATGCAATATGGATGAATATCACAAACATAATGTTGAACAAATGAAGCCAGACACTAAAAGAGTATCCCACTTATATCAAGTTCAGTCAGAAGCAAAACTAATATATGATAGTATAAATCAGTGTAATGGTTACCTGGGGAGGGGAGAGTGCTTGGAAGAGGGAATAAAGCGAGTTTCTGGGATGATGGAAATGTTTTATTTTTTTCTCCCTTAATATGGGTGATGGTTAACATAGGTCTGTTCATTTCATAAAAATTCATCAAGCTACACATTTAAGACTTTTTGTAGTCTTCTGTATATGTGCTATATTTCAATAACAACTCCCCTATCAAAAAAAAAAAGGAATACTCTTTCTCCACTGGCTCACATCTTCCAGATTGGGTAGTTATGTCAGCTAGTATCAACTCTTATCCTCCGTGTTTTTCATTCTGTTCTCTTTCTGCCCCAAACGATAATTCCTGTAGCTCCAGGGACATATTTAGGCAATTTAGGATATTTATTCCACACAATGAACCATGAACTCAAGAAAGAGTTAAGATCGTTTTGCTTTTGAAAATGAAAGGGCTGCCAATGTCTTGGTTTAAGTGTCTTTATAGTAATGTAACACATATAAAGTAATATGTAAGGAGTTCATATGCCACTAGCCTGGATGTCCTTGAACCAGTAAACATTCCTCAATGAGATCTATAGCAGATCTTACCTGCTTTAAACCCTAACCACCTCAACTTCATGGTTTATTTAGCCAAGATCCTTAGAGACTTACAGCAGGCCTATCAAAGTAAGTTTTTAAAGTGCCCATATTAAATTTTGACCCAAAGGAATAAATGGGAAATGATCACTCATTTAGGTTCAATTAACATTATTTTATTCCTAATGTTGACTGTTATTCCAATTAAATAATTATGGTGAAAAGAAGAAATGTTGATGTAATCACAGTTTGACCTTGTGGTAATCATTAAAGTCACCTCCTCACATCATCTAATTCTATTCACCTGGTTATTAGGTGACTTATTCCATTCACCTGGCCATAGAAGGCCAACTGTAAAATGACTGTACTTATCCTATAGCATGACTCTTTGGGGCTTGGAAAAGAAAAAGTGGCTGAGAAGTTGAAATTGGGAGACTATCATATGCCTGGTTCTATTGCTCACACTCTTAGGCCTTTTAGGAAAATCATTTTACCTCCCTGACCTTCAAATTTTCAATCTGTGAGTTAATAATAACCCTTAGTAGTGAAATGTCTTGAATGGTGACTTTTAACATAGCAGCAGTCATAAAAATATAAGATTATAACTATATAAAAGAGTTTCTAGGAGCTTACTCTTGGGACAAATCTTTTTGCCACACATAATTTTTTAAATGGACAGGATAGTGATAAAAGATTCTGGAGAGTGTTGGCATATTAATTGACCAAATATATTTGATAGAGGACTTTTTGTTAATCAGTATACATGATTTGTCCTCTTATAACCAAAGTCTCCAAATCTTAGATATTCCATTTAAGAATATGAAAAGTTCTTGGTGATTTGATTGATATTATTCAGCATGGATTTATTTTGTCCTAAAAGCAGACCAGACAATAAATATAATTCATTGTGCCCATCCAAAGTCTAATGGCTCTATAGAAGTGATGGGGAATGGTTAGCCCTTCTCAATAGTTTATGAACAGGATGAAAAATCAGACTATGGATTCATATTGCCTGTATGATACTAAGCACATACATGGGCACATAATAAAGAGAAAAAATAAATGCTTTTAAAGTTCAAAATTATACTGATAAAGATCCATAGGTATATGGAGCTTAGTTGTGATCCAGTAAAAAGAGTTCAGATTTGGAGAAGGAGGTAGAGGTTCAAGTTCCTTAGACTTACTAGCTCAATAACCATGAATATATTATTTAACTTGAATTCACCTCAGGAGGCTAATTTTGAAAAATAGAGAAATAAATTCCTAAGAGTTTGTTGTAATTATTAAGTATGATAATAAATGTTAAAATATGTATAAACTGCAAAATACCTGCCAATGTAAGATATTATTGGGTTTTAGCATTCAATTTTATTTAGGTTCATAAAGCAGTTACTCTTTACCTGATCCTTGTAAGCAAATTACTTACAGGTGGTAAACAGGTATTCTTTAGCTCAGATAATAGTGAGAAAGAAGTATAAAGTGATTTGGAATCAGCACTGTGTTAACAATCTAGCTTTGTGCTTACTTGTTTTGTGAAATAAAATTAACTTTTCTCAAAATTAGTTTCCTTTTCTGTAAAATTGAAATAATACACCTTATGTGTTGTTATAAAACTTAAAGACTATCCATATAATCACTACACACAAGGCCTATTAACTCTTAAGATTGTTAAGATTTTTTTGTGTGCCAGGCATAGTCCTAGAAACTGTGGATTCAAATGACAAAAGACTTGAGTTCTGCCTTCAAATCCATAGACTATTGTTGGGGAAATAACACATAAAGAGATAATGTAAATACAGAATAATAAGTCCCGTGATAGAGGTATGCCCAGCGTGCATGGAGTGGTGGAATCATAGAAGACTTCTCTCTTAGAGCAGATGGTTCTAAACTGAGAGTTGACAAATGAGTGAGATATGTGTCAGTTGCAAGATGGGTTCTGTATTAGTTTCCTAGAGCTGCTGTAACAAATTATCACAAACTTGGTGACTTTATGCAATAGAAATTTATCCTTTTCAAATTCTAGAAGCCAGAAGTCCAAAATTAGGATATCAACAGGGTTGGTTTCTTTTGGAGGTTCTGAGAGAGAAACCATTCCATGCCTCTCTCCTAGCTTCTGGTGGTTGCTGGCAATCTTTGGCATGCCTTAGCTTATAGTTGTGTCACTCTAAGTTCTGCCTTGGTTGTCACATGGCCTTCTTATAAAGGCTCTAGTCATTAGATTTAGTAAGACCCACCCTAACCCAGTATGACCTCATTTAAACTAATTATATCCGCAGATGACCTCTTTCCAAGTAAGGTCACATTCTGAAGTTTTAGGGAGACACTATTCAACCCAGTACAGGTGCCTTCCAGTCCCCCCAAATTTATATCTATTCTGTGTGCAAAATGCATTTGCCTCATCTTAACATCTCCTAAAGTCTTAAGCCATTCCAGCATTACTTCTAAATCCAAATTCTCATCTAAAAGCTCAAAGGTTCTGAATCCCATCACCCAACTCAGGTATAAGTGAGACTGTGGGTGTGATCCATCCTGGGGCAAAATTGCTCTCCATCCGTGGATCTGTGAAACTAAAAAACAGGTTATTTGCTTCCAAAATACAATGGTGAGACAGGCATAGGATAGGCATTCCCATTCCAAAAGGAAGAAAATGGAAGGGATAAAGGGATTACTGGTTGAAAGCAAGTCTAAAACCCAGCAAAGCAAGTTCCATTAGATTTCAAGGCCTGGAAATAATGCCCTTTGTCTTGATGTTCTGTCTTGTGGCATCCCCACCCTCTCTGGTCTCTTCATCCAAGGTGTCACTCTTGGAGTCATTCTTCATTCATTTCATCTCATCTCTGTCCCTTTCAGCCTAAGCTAGCAGTGTTTCTATTGGTATAAAATTCTAAAAAACCTTGTTGATCTCTCCTCCAATTCATGTGAGTCTATGCCATCATACAAGAAGAATCTCCATAAATCTTTCCAAGATAACTCATGACGATTGCTGGCTTCTGCCAAGATTGGTTGATTGAATTCATGAGTCATTCACCTAATCTATTCCACAAAATGTCCAGCTACAACATTTATGTTCTCTCCAGAGCATGCTTTTTCATCTTTTGCTATCCAGATAGGCTGGGAATCTCCCAAATCTTTGAGTTCTGGTTCCTTTTTGCTTAACAGTTTATGCCTCAATTTATCTCTTTCCTCTTTCATTTTACTATAAGTAGCAAGAAAAAAACAGGCCACAGGTTTCATACTTTGCTTGAAAATCTCCTCAGCTAATTATTCCAGTTCATGTTCCACCTTTCACCCAACACAATGGAGTTGTATAAAATTTAGTTAAATTTCCTGCCACTTTATAAAAAGCACTGCCTTTCCTTCAGTTTCCAAAAACGTGTTTTTTCATTTTCACAGGGAACTTCATTATAGGCACCTTTAATGTTCATATTTCTAGCAATATTCTCTTCGTGACAATAATGTATTCTTTAAGATGATATAAACTTTCTCTATAGCTTTCCTCTCTCCTTTCTGAACTCTCACCAGAATCACCTTTAACATAGATATTTCTGCCTATAGTCATTTCAAGTCAGCTAGGCTTTTTCTATCATGTGCCTCAAAACTTTTACAGCTTCTACCCATTACCCAATTCCAAAGCCATTTGCAGATTTTTAGGTATTTGCTATAGCAACACTCCTTTCTTGGCACCAAAACCTTTATCAATCTCCTAGGGCTGCCATAGCCAATTGCCATAGACTATGTGGCTTAAAACAACAGAAATGTATGCTCTCACAGTTCTGAAAGCCAGAAATCTAAAATCGAGGTGTCAACTATGCTCCATCTAAAGACTCTAGGGAAGAATCATTGCCTCTTTCTACTTTATGGTGGCTCCTGGCAATCCTCAGCATTCCTTAGCTTGTAGGTGCATCACTCCCATCTCTGCCTGCATAACCACATGCTCTTCCTTGTGTGTCTTCATGTGGCCTCCGTGGAAGGATACAAGTCATTGGATTTAAGGCTTATCTTAATATAGTATAACCTCATCTTAACTAATTATATCTGCAAAGATGCTATTTCCCAGTAAGGTCACATTCTGAGGTTCTAGATGGACCTGAATTTTGGGCGGGACACTATTCAACATAGAATGAGTTCTTATAGACCTCTGATTTTTCCTCATCCTGTCTTTTATTTGACAACATTAATACTAGGTTGCTATGGTGATAGTTTATTTATTTGACCTACTGTCTGCATTATAATACCCTATTTCTCTTCAAACTGCATTTCTTAAATGTTAAACCCTTAAACTGACAGACTGATGACAACATCTTCAGAAATCTGAACATTATGTTTATCTGGGGATGGGAATTTTGCCAAGATGAGATCAGAAACAGTAAAACATTGCTTTTAGTTCATTGGATTAATATGTCTGCCTGCTACTGACTGTGGTTAAACAATAATCTTTGTTTTTGTTCATACTTAATTACTTGCTCAAGTTGAAAATATCAAGGGTTCTTTAACTGATTTTGTGAATTGATATTTAATACTTGGTCTGCCATGGTTACCCAGCCCGGGATTTGTACTTTAACATATCAATCAATGGCAAAGTCAATGTGGAAGCTGCTAGTGATTTTGGAAGTGTCTTTGTATTCAATAGTCTTGTACCTTGTTTGTAATTGAAGGTCATTGTTTAAGAAAAGAATGATACCTAAGACTGTAAATTCATTGCACTTTCTAAGCTCTTGAGAGTGGAGATTTGCAACATCAATATATAGCTGAGCTTTACCCATTCAGGTTACTAAGACTGATGGTCGTAGTTTTAATTATTTTCACTTGATGAAGCTAATTTTAGGAATATTATTCTTTACTTGCTTGGATCTTAGAAAATGTCTGTTTTATCATTCAAAACCTATAAAACAATACCCTTTTTTGTTTTAGTGCAGTCCTTCTCTCATCAATATGAGATTTTACTTGTTTTATTTTCATAGTGATCCACCTACTAGGAATATTTTATTTAGAAATTCTATCTCCTACTAGTTATAAGTTGTATTGGAGTGTTATTTCTTGAGATTCTTAATGAAAACTTGCTCAAGATTCTATTTCATTTGGGTTTTGTTGTCCACCCTCATCCCCCCAAAACATATCATTTCCTAATCCTGGGGACTTGTGAATGAGACCCTAAATGTGATCACCAGTGTCATTATAAGAGAGAGGTAGGGGAAGATTTGACAATAGACAGAGGAGAAAAAGGCAATGTGACTATGGAGGCAGAGACTGGAGCAATGCAGACGCAAGCCAAAGAATTCCGGCAGCTGGAAGACGCAAGGAACAGATTCTCCCCTAGTCTCTACAGGGAGTGCAGCCTTGCCAACACCTTGATTTCAGCCATTTCAGACCAGTGAAACTGATTTCAAATATCTGCCCTCCAGAATTGTGTGAGAATAAATTTCTATTGTTTTAAGCCACCAAGTTTCAGGAATTTGTTACAGCAGCCTCAGGAAACTAATACAGGTGTATAATGTTTTCCCTTGGAAGATAAGAGATACACCATACTCCTAACAAAAATATAATAACTTGCTTGATTATATATAATGGTTATGTTGCTCAGTAGTTCTATGTAGTAAGCTCATCCTCTGAGTTGATACTGAGTTTTTGTTTTGAGTAACATACATCTCATTTGTCCTTAAGTGTAATACCTAACCTATGAAATTAACTCTGAACTTCCCTACACAATTAATTTTTATAGTGGGAGACTATTTCAATGATGTCTTCTAAAAAGAGGTACATCTTTCCCTACCTGAATAATGCATTTCAGATTTCCTCCCTCTGTAAACATTCATATTTCTTTATAAAGCCTCAAGTTGTGTTCAGTTTTCATTTCACATTATAAATTACAGATTAAACCAAAGCTTCCTTCCTTTATGGGTGTAAAATTGATGGTACAACTAATTGTTCTCTCAAATGGCTAATTATATTTCTAGTTGCCTACTTGAAGGTCTAATTAGCCAATTGCATGTGCTTTTGTGGGGGCAAGGAGATAATTGGCATTCTCAAGCAGGTAATTAGAAAAGCAATTAGTAGTGCCCACAACTAATTACAAGAATGAAAATTGTACCCACCAAAATGGTACCAGTGTCTACTGGGCAGAAAACCAGTCTCTGGAAAGTGACAGGAGACTTAATGCATCTGGCAATATTAGAACGACAGGCAGTAAAACAAATCATGAACTAGACCTACCTAAGTCTGTAAGCAACCTTCTATGCGAGGGCTGTCGGAAGCCTTTCTAACTGTGGCAAAGGGCTGCGATGGGGGCAGTTTCTCTATTGCCAGTAATAACCTGCTAAGAAAACACACATGAACTTACATCCACATTAGGAGCACTATGATCGTCAAAGTTCTTTGATCCCTGGAAATAACACATTATGATCTCCATTCTGGAGTGGTGATTTTTGATGATGTTATCAGTATCCATTTTTCACATGTTGAAAATAAAGGGTTTTACGGGAGTATCACTTGTTTTTGGTTGCTTTTAAACTGCACCTGACCAATTCTTCGAGTAACAGAACTTCAGTTAAATGTTTCAGCAAATTCACCATTAGCAGAAAGCCTCCCGTGGTTAGCAGGTTTTGTTGTTGAAATTCTTGCAGGTTTGATGCCAGATTAAGCTTCTGATTGTGCTCTCTGTTCCTTATTACACAACTAGTTATTCCATGCAAATGAGAAGGGGTAGAAATAGGAAAATATATTTTATCTGACAGCAAGTCAAACAGTTTAGCTCGCCAGTAACAAGAAAATAAAATAAAACTTGAGAAAGTTGATACCTTAAATACCTAAAAATATTAAATCTGCTGTCAAGAAAAATGAAAAAGCCTGAATCACTGCATCTCCTGACACATTTCAAAATGGGTATACACAGCACAAATTATAGCGTGCTTGATGGTGCTGGCAATAATAGCACCCAGCGCTCCTCCCACAGCACCAGGTACCACTGCTAAAAGGGTTCAGCTGTGTGGGTTGTGCATGGGCTGTTGCCTGAGAGAGCTAAGGACTGTAAGGTCAAAGTTTCCAAAAATAGAGCAAGTATGCTGGAAGAATTAATGATTTAACTGGGAAAATTGTCATTTTTTCCTATTTTTAAATTTCTTTGCCCTAGCTTATATTTTCTCATCATTCCTCCTGTCCAGTCTTAGTCATTTACTTTGATCAGGACCCCCTGCCTAGTAAGCCAGGGCAAAAGTCTAGGACTATGGGAAAAATTACCTTGAAGTAAAAGTCAAAACAAATGCAAATCTGCTATTATGGTTGAGCAGTTTAAATGCTACAGCACAATTGAGGATTAAATTCTGGAAAAGGGTATCCAACATAAATACACAACCAAGAGGTTATTTTTTAAATTAGCAATGATTGAAGGATAATTCAGCAGAAGGATTAAAGGCATTAATTACACAACAGACAAAGAATAAACAGAACTTGCTCAAAACGTAGTATAAAAGAGTCTTGTTAGCAAGAGAAAAGAGGTGTTTTTATTCCATTAAACAGTTTGTGTGCCTTCATTTTTTCAAAACACATTTTATTGTGTGTTTGTTTGTTTTTATGTGTTTCCCAAATCAATTTGGAGACCACAGAATATACGATCTAAGATGTCATTTACTGGGTCTATCTCTCCAGAGCAGGACAATCTGACAAGTGGTCACCCAGCCTCTACCTACCTGTGAACCCAGTGGCCCAAGAGAAGGAGCCTTGTTAGCTTAAAAAAAAAAAAAATACCTTTTTGTTTGAAAGAGCCTCCTAACTTTGAATTGACTCACTCATCATAACTTCCACCCACTGTTTCTGTTCCCCAGAGTTGCCACATGGAGGATCTGACCCTGATACAATGGCAGCCTCTCAGCTATCAAAAGGTTTATGTACTAAATCTTTTCTCCAAATTTCCAAGGCCTCTGCAGGCCTTTTTCCTATGCTTGAATTTTAGCTAATTTAATATCTGTTTTAAACAGTGACCAAGCAATAGTTCAGTTAAGCTTATATCCAACCAGAAGTATATTATTCAAATTTCGGTGGGGGTAGAGAGAGGGAGGGAAAATGAAACACTTTGCCTCATTTATTTGTAAAAACTTGTAACTTGACTTTTTTTTTCTTTTTAACTGAATATATTGGTGTCAGAAAGAGCTAGCCCAATTATTAATATGTTTTTAGAAACTCCATGCTTAAGGTCATATTTCATTTGCTTTTCTAGCTTTATTGTCTTTCTCCTATTTTCTATTTATTTTTATAAGCTTAAAGTAGAAAAAATTAAAGAACACCTATTTGCTTTACTCCCAGTTTCTCACCTCACACATACTTCATACTTTATGTAAAAATTTCATTAGTGTCAAAGAAAGGAATATTAGGAGGTTTTGAAGTGGTCACGTTTTCTCTAACTCTATCATGTACAAAACTAATGCAGTTCCTATCCAATTTACATGAAACAACTCAGAGAAGTCAAAGACATCAACGAAAGCTGAGAATCTGTAAATGGTCATTAGAATCTGTTTAATGGCAATGGTAATGTTAAGAAAAATATATGAGGACACGTTCCCGTCTCAGGGCCTTTCAATATCCTGCTCCCTTTTGCTGGAAATCTTTGTCCCAGAGATCACACAGCTTACTCCCTTGCCTATTTCAAGTCTTTACTTAGACGTCACCTTTTCAGCGAGGCCTTGCAGATCACACCGCTTAAAATTGTACTTCCCCCTTCCTTATGCCCACATACTCCTAACCACCAGCCTTCCCTTCCTTATTTTTCCCCGTAACACCCACAATCATCTTACATATGCTTTTTCTCATTCTTATTTGTGGAATATATCATGCATGTAGAGAGTGTACAAAATATGTATGTACAGTTTAGAGCAAACACCTGGATAAGCAAACATCTGTCTAAGTACCACCCAGGTTAAGAAATAAAAAGTTCCCTATGTGTTCCTCTCAAAAGTAACTACTATTCCAACTTTTTTGATAATCATTCCCTTACATTTCTTTATTGTTTTATTATTGTGTATACATATGCTAATAATGATACATAATTTAGTTATTTATTATAGTTAAAACAACAGAGCAAGATATCTGGCATTCTTTGTACAAATGAATTTCTACACCTATTCCAGACTACCTCAAAACTTATTCTTATCCCAACCAACTTGCCTCTTCCTTCACCAGCTATCTTAGCTCTACCTACTTCACCTACAATCTCCCATCCCCTCTTAGCTTTTTACCCTAGCTTAGATTCCCTTACTAGATTTTTAGATTCTTCCCCAATTCCCTTACCAGGACAGTCTTCACTTTTTGACTTAAGTCAGAATCAACTGACCAAGGTAATCTAATATTTCTGAAAATAATTAACCCCTCAGAATCCAAAATAACTATTGGGCAAATTTGCAGATAATTTTTTTTATTCATGAAACAAACTTAAGTGGTTATAGAATTTCTGATATTTGTTACCCATCCTAGAAACAGGAAAACTCAGGTTTGCCCTGATAGCCAAACTGTCTTTCTTCTCTGGTCCAAACCTCAGAGTGACTTTGCTTTACTTAGGGTTATTACATGTACAAGCCACAATTTCCGTTTTTGATAATGTGCCCAATCATTTCACATACAATCAAAATGAGTAATCAGAGGTTATGCAAATGAAACTTCATCATCGGAACCATTGCCTATTTGCAAGTGTCCTTAATCCTCATCTAGCTGAAGTTAGTTATTATTCTCTTCTACAGAGTTTTCAGTGGAACAATGTCCACCTTTCTTTTGTACACTATAGAGTCCAGAGAACTGCACTCATTTTCTTTTTATGTTGTTAGAATTAGATGTATCATTCAGCTCTAATCTGAGTTCTACAATAGCTGTAATCACTGTGTCACTAGCCCCTGAAATGAATTCTTGGATTCCACAATCACCACACTATCAACATATATTAGATGTAGCATCTAAATGTTCTGTTGAGAATATTGCCATTTTACCTATCTAAAGCAGTGTGCACTAAGTGTCACAGTACATACCTAAATTAATTTCCCTTGCAGCATTTTATCGGAGTTCTGCCTTCTTTCTACATTGGCTGTACTTGACTAGAAACAAAAGTTGTGGAGCAATTGATTATCCTTATATAGTCTAAGAGCATTTTGACAAATAAGAAATATTGAAAGTTTTATAAGAAAAGAAATATAATTTTTGGCTTAATTTTCTTGTTTATTAGCTTCAGTTTCTCTCTTCCTTTAAACAACAAGTTTTTAAGTGATAGCTGAGATTTTTATATTCTCTGTGTAATAAATAGACAAAAACACAAAAAACCCTACTTCAAAAATATAATTGAAGTATCTATTTTCAGTTTGAGAAAAAAAGTTCTTTCTAAAGATAGTAGCTGTTTTCAGTGGCAGATTGATCCAGTTCTTTGATAAACTTATCGCCAAACATTTAGAATAAGGAGTATTTGAAAGAAAATTGTATAAATGATTATATCCATCTAACTAGTAAAATTTTAAGAAGATACTTTAAAGAGGAAGCTTAAATATTTTTCATTACCACAAAATAATAATTTGACCATTTTCAAGGGTTCTGCAGCAAATTGATCATGAAAAGAAGGTCTCGATGCAAGTCTTCAATGAAAATAAAATCCAGTTTTTTAAAAAATAATTGAATGGTTATTCATAATCTGTGCTCCTACTGCATTTTTCAATAAGGTTATTTTTGAAGAAATATCTTCTTTTATATATATTTATTTTTAACTCAATTTTGTAATAAAGTTATCCTGTATTTGAAAAATTTTGTTTATTATCTCATCATAGAAATTGATGGTAGATTGCCAATGTGGCAAAGGGTGTAAGTTCAAGTATGCTGATTATTATTATCTGTATTAAAGTGACTTCAACATTTTCCAAAATATATTGATATAGTAGTAGCTCATCATCCCTATTCTATTAAGCCACAATAAAGATAATACTACTACCATGGATTTTATAAAATAACTTTCAAGAATCTGAAAGCTTAATTTAGTTTATAACAAGATGCTGGAAGACTACTTTGTCTTTAATAAAAATATGAAAAGTCGCAGATGGAAACAACCATAAAGATGCCAGTCAAATAGCTGTAATACCAGTCAGTTGACAATTGATTTATTCATCAAATATTTATTGACTACCACTATATTTATGTACCACACATCCTATACTAGTAGAAAATTAAATAAGTTTTAAAACAAAAATTAATAAGGGCAAAATAAGCAATGGCTGCTAATGAGTATGGGATTTTTTTGGGGGGGTGATGAAAATGTTCTGTAATTAGATTGTAATCATGGTTGCACAACTCTGTGATTGTACTAAAAACCAATGAACTATACACGTGCACTTTAAATAGGTGCATTTTATGGTATGTGAGTTAAACCACAGTAAAGCTATTTAGAAAAACAAAACTGTATTGATGGAAGACAATATCATAATGATATTGATTATAATATTATTGGCCAAGCCAAGTGTTCATCAAACAGTTCTGAGGCAGCCCTAAAAAAGTTGAACCTCTTAGATTTGGGGTTAGCATTTACTCTCCTCTGGACAAGCAAGAAAGCTCAGGCCTTGTGACATATTATGCTTTTTTAAAAATAACTATCACAAATTTACAGAAAATTGATTATAAAAATAACTTTTGTCCCTCGTACCATTTGAGAGTAATTTGCCACCTGAGACCTCCCCCTACCTTTATCTCCCAATAATTACTTCAGTATAGTTTCCTAAAAACAAGAGCATTTTCCTGGATAATCACAATATAGCCATCAAATTGGAGAAATTAATGTTAATATATTACTAGCATCTAATCCTCAGACCCCATTAACTTTCACCAATGGTCCCAATCATTTACAGCAAAAGTATAGCAAAAATAATCCAGTTTAGAATCATACATTGGATTTAGTTTTCCTCAGTCTGGAGCAGTTTCTCAGTCTTTCCTTGAAGAATTATTTTATAATGGATCTTAGATTGTCCTTCAATTTGGATTTGTCTTATGTTTCCTCATGATTGGATTCAGGTAGTCTGTAGCAGCAGTATTCACTTCAGCAAAATTGATCCTATGTGCTCATTGCATGCTATCAGGATGTGCACAATTTCACATTGTCCATTACTGATGTTCACTTTAATAATTTGAGTAAGGCAGTATCTTCTCCAATATAAAATTACTTTTTTTCTTTCTATGATTAGTGAGTATTTTATGGAAGGTACTTAGAAACTATGTAAATTTCCCATTCTTCATCAAACTTTCAATTTATTATTTCCTTATATGACATGGTTTCTTATTTTATTCACTGAACAATTATCTGTTACTATTATTATTTTGATGGTCACATTGTCACAGATCTGAGCACTAGAGGCCCCTTTAAGATGGTTTCTGTGTACTTTTGACAAGTTTCCATATTCTTTGAGCACTTCCTTGCTTTCTGGCATAAGATGTTCCAGTTTCATCTTGTTCTTTCTCTGTCCTAATGATTTCTCCAAGAAATCTTGATTCCTTTTAATGGAGAGTGGTATTTAGGAGCCAAGATCTGGCATTAGGCATGCTCATTGCTGTTGAGGTATTGCTGCTCCCAGCTCAGTGGGCCGAGCTAGAAAACATTTGTATGTGTATATACATGTATATTTATTTCTCTCTGTATTGAACACCATATGTTTATACTAATAGCTATAATTTCAAGCCAGAATCCAGGGTTCATTTATCTGTATTCATAATTATAACTACTTTCTCTAACTAGGTGATGAACCTGGTTCCCACTGCTCTTAATATATTTACATTAAAAAAGCTCCCTTTTATGTGACTAGTCTCCCATCTCAGCTGTCCTCCCCTCCCCAGTACAGATTCCATTCTTCCCCCCTTCCCCACCCTGATCTCCGATACCCCATGCTGGGCTGGCCTCTTCCGCATCAGGATCCCCTCATCCTGCTAATGCTCTCATGCTATGGGCCAGACCACTCCCACATCCGGCCTCCTTCCTCCCTCTGCCTGGGCACCTGGGCCCTAATCCCTGAGTGGAGTGGCACACACTTCTCACTCCACTCAGGCTCTGGATCCCCACATGGGCCATACCCTCCCTCACCCTGCAGGGACTCTGATACCCCATGCCAGGCTGCCTCTCTGTGGAGATGCCTTTGTCACCTCTCTTGGAACAGCTTTATACCAAGCCACTCCCGCACAGGGAAGGCCTGCTCACCCTCTCGGTTCTGATGCCACATCTGCCCTCCTTCACGGACACTTCCTTACCCCTCCTGCGTGCGCATGCCCTCTTCACCCCTCTGGGGCTCTGACGTCCTGTTCTGGCACACTGTGAATTCCCTTTTCCCCCTGCTATGGATGTCTGCCTTGCTCTGTTTCACCCAATGGCTTTAGGAATAAATTGTTGAAGAAGGTAAATGAAGGGAAGCAAAGGGAAGAGGAAGGGGAAAAGCTCATATTATATTTTACCTTGACATGTCTTTCTCACATATTAGAATGAAGTCCGTGGAAGAAGGAACCACAATTTTTACATCTTTTTATTCTCAGCTCTTAACAAAATATCTGACACACAGAAGTAGGTAGGAACTCAATAAATGCTTGTTAAATTAACCTCATCCAAGTGGAAAGCTGAAAATTTAAGTAATTTCAGGCTTTAGCTCTTAGTAATCTCAGGAAAATCTTTTAGGCATTATTAGAGAGAGGAAAATGAATCATAAGCAGTTTGACCAGTTGTCCTCCAAAGAGGATATTTCTGAAAGAGTACAACAAAATGAAGTTTTTTCGTGGGGGCTGAACCTTCTATATGCGATTTGCTGATAATATGAACCAAATATATTGAATTATTTAGAAATCATAAATTTAAGAACAGCAATGTTAGATGCACAGCTTTTATTCTTAATAGCAAAAATCATAAGTGATCAGAATTATGCCTTATTTCTTCTAGTTTCATAATACAGGTAAGTGAATTAGCTTCTGTAATAAATATGTTCAATCTTACAACCAATCCAAAAAATATAATAAATTGAAAGAGAATTAAAAGAAATGATGGTTGTAATGAAGCATTACATAGGAATAACAAACACAGAGGTTTGTTCTGAAATATATGGGGCCTTCATTTTTAGTTTCTGTTGTTGGCAGTAATAAGCATTTGTTTGTATCCTTCCTGGGAAATTTGTTCATTCATTGAAATTGTAATTATTACACAACTCAGGGCCAGCTACATAATTGATGGGGTCTAGTGCAAAATGAAAATGCAGGGCCTCGTATTCAAAAAGTAAGAAAGAGGTACCTCTAAAATATAATGCTTTTTCCTTTCTTCCATGGTCTCTCTCGTGACCTGAAAGGTGTTTTTTATTTGCTATTTAATTTTGTACTTCCTCAGACATTGGGATACTCACCAGGCAAGTATGAATCTTTACAAGGACCTAGAGGCTCACTAGGGTCAGCAGTGGGGGTAAGGTGCAGGCGCCCAGGTCCCACCCCGTGCAGGGTTTCTCCTCCCACCCATCGCCGGACTGACACTGGGGATATGAAGTGAACACAGCAGAAAAAGAGTCCCTGCGTCATGGAATGTAACATTCCAGCAGAAGAATCAATTTAAAACTGTGGGTGTGAGTGCACTTGTAGTATTAGTTAGGTAGTGATAAGTCCTATGACAATAAATGAACCAAGTAGGAAAGTAGGGTACTGGAGTACTCAGTGTAGTGGGTAGGGTAATTTAAAATAGGAGGTGGGAAAGGCTTCACTAAGAAGATGACATTCAAGCAAAGATCTGAGAGAAATGAGGGAGCCAGCCATGTGGATATTTGGGGCAAGAATGTTGCAGGCAGAGGGACACATCACTAATCTGGTTTGTGGAATCTGTTCCATCTTTTCCTTTCCCAATTTACTTAGGCCAGGTGAGATTCCTGCCATAGCTCATCATTACAAGAGGCTCCTAAGTTCCTGCTTCAAATCTCTCTGCCCCTCTGGCTGCTACCCATGGCCCTTACCACTGCTGGAGCATGTCTCAAGCACAGATGACTGTGCCTTCTCACTCAGAATAACCATCGTGGGGCTTTCACACAACATAAGAAAATATGGACGCGTAGGATCATATAGTTCAAAGGCCATAGGAAGATCTGCCCTATATGCTGACCGAACTAGTGTGTCCTGTTATGAAGCATCACCGGCCCATCTGCACCTGTGTGCCTTCACACATCCCGGAGGATATTCCTTCAGTCTCACAACTATTGAAAACTTACCCTTAATTCAAATCGCAGCTCCCATGGCATCTTTGCTCTGAAGTGTTTCTTGATCTCTCCAATTGGAATGAACTACTTACCTGGTTTTAGCTTTACTTAAATACTTCTCTGCCCACTAGATAATAAGCTTTCTTTAAGTCAGGTATCCTGTCTTGTTTATCTTTACATTTATAATACCTGTTTGCTTTGCACATAATATGTACTTAATACATATTTGTTGAATTTAGTATTTTAATATAGTTAATATTATGTGTAATAGTAAATCTCATAATAATGTACCTGGAAATAATGCAAATTAGAATAACTTGAATTCAAACATAGAATGAATGGTTAGCAAGCATCTCTTGTCTCTACCTGATCCCCTTTCTCAGAATTCCTCAGGAAGGAGAGGGAGGCATGGAGGCCAGGGAGATAGGACAGGGAATAATCAGCCCATCCTCTTTCAGGAAGCAGGGAGGTGGGGGAAGGTCCCTGTTATTTCTTTCAGCTCATTCTCTCAGGATCAGGCCAATAAGATGTTCATTAACTAACCAGGAGATTCCTGGAATCACTGCTGCTGTCCCGTAAATCCTAGCCAGGTCCCAGAATTGTCCCCATCAATTTTTAAGCTAGGGCAGTCACCACTGGGTGGCGCCAAACCTCAGCCCAGGGTAGATGGAATTTGGATCAAATGGCCACTCTCAGAACTCCCAGATGTCCAGTTGCACAGGCTCACCTTGGTCATTTAGTTAATCACGTGACATCACAGCCCTACATTTCACACAGCTGAATTTTGGGGCACTACTTAGAAAATGATATAAGAAAACTTTGCCATAATGCACTAAGATTTTATTATATATACCAGATACTGTGCCAGCCAGTTTACATGCTTTATATTTAATGCTTACAGTAACATGTAAGATAATATATACTGACATTTTTCTTCTGGTGGTAAAGAATCTGAGGCTAAGAGAAGAAAAGTCTCTTGCTCAACATTGTATAACTAAATAAGTGGCTGACGTAAGAACTGAATTCAAGCCTGTCTGACTCTAATGCCCATACTTCTTTCATAATTCCACTCTACTTCTATTAGGTCTTTAAATATGAAATGTCCAATTTTGAATCAAAAGTGTAGTTTATTGTATCTCAAACAAGAAGCAGTACTATTAATCAAAGTATGCACCTTAACTATTGACCCAATTTTGCCATCGTAATGTTAACTGGTTTATTTCAGCAGCAAAGAAGCCTGGAGAGCAAGTGGTGATAAAATCACAAAAGGCATTTTCCCTGGCTTGTTGAGAATTGAATATTTTTACATGCAAGAAGTGGTCCAAAGTCTGGAAGAAGTGGTAGTCATTTGGTGCAAGGTCTAGTGAA
The DNA here is from genome assembly GCF_020740605.2 of Lemur catta. Classification (NCBI taxonomy): domain Eukaryota; kingdom Metazoa; phylum Chordata; class Mammalia; order Primates; family Lemuridae; genus Lemur; species Lemur catta. Next base: position 12,421,502 of record NC_059141.1, on the reverse strand, counting down.
TATGGTACATGACAGAGGGTTTCCAAGTCCAGCTGGTGTAGTTTGAGCAGTGTTGTTTGTGCGACATGTGGTCAAGCATTGTCTTGCAAGAGGATTGGCCTGTCTCTATTGACCCATTTTGGCTGCTTAATTGCAAGCATCCTCACCACTTCATCCAGCTGGTTGCAGTAGACATCTGCTGTAATCAGTTGACCAGGTTTCATGAAGCTGTAGTGGATAATACCAGTGCTGGACCACCAGAAAGACACCATTAGCTTTTTTTGATGAATATTCGGTTTTGGACTGTGTTTCAGCACTTCATCTTTATCCAACCATTGTGCTGAATGCTTGCAATTGTAAAAAAGAATCCATTTTTCATCACACTTAAAATAATGGTTCGTCTTTGTGTCATGACAGCAAAGAAAGGCAAGCTTAAAGATGATTTCTCTTCTGATGCTCATTTAATTCATGAAGAACACATCTATCCAGTTTCTTTACCTTGCTGATTTGTTTCAAATGGTCCAATATTGTGGGAATAGTAACATTAAACCTTGCTGCTAATGCATACATAGGTTGAGATGGATTCACTTCCACTACAGCCTTCAGTTCATCATTATCCACCTTGGTCTCAGGTTGCCCATGTGGCTTATTTTCAAGATTAAAATCACCAGAATGGAACTTCTCAAACCATTGAAGTACTGTGTATTCATTAGCCATATCCTTCTTAAACACTTTGTTGATATTACAAGCTACCTGTGCTGCATGCTTTGGTTCCACAACCAGTGCAGACATGGAACTCATATTTGAAAATAACATGAATTTTTGACTTATCCATGGTTTCACAAAAATTGTATAAAATTTTTTTGAAAGATAATCACAAGCCAAAACATGCGTATGAAAGACAGAGGATGTACCTTCACAATAAAAATAAAACAAGAAGCGTCAGAGTGAAATGTCAGTGATATCAACTATCAAACAGGACTTAAAGAAATTGGACATCTTATACTTAAAAACCTATAATTTAATGATTAAATAAAGGAAAGAAAGAGAGCAGAGGAGAGGAGTGGGGAAAAAAACATAAAGAAAAGGGGAGAAAGATGTGTTTGAAACAGAAGAGAAAAATAAATTAAGTACGTTGCCATCTGTTTTCTCACCCCCAGAGGTCTGATTCTGCCCAGGAAAGAGATGTTTCTAGCTTTGTCCTTCATCTCAGCTCCTTCCCTGCTAATCCCTCACACCAGAGACTCCCACCATGACCATTATGGACTGAATGTGGCCCTCCAGAATTCATATGTTGAAGCCCTAACCTCCAATGTGATGGTATTAAGAAGTGGGCCCTTGGGAGGTAATTAGGTTTAGATGAGGTCAGGAGGGTGAGGTTCCTCTCTCTGTCTGCCACGTGAGGACACAGCAAGAATGCAGCCATACACAAGCCAAGAAGAGGACCTTTACCAGAACCCAACCACGCAGGCACCCTGATCTCAGACTTCCCAGCCTCCAGAGCTGTGAGACATAACTGCCTGTTGTTTAAGCCACCCAGTGTATGACATTTTATCATAGCAGCTCATGCGGAATAAGACTGTGACTTTTTATTCTCCATGAATAAATAAGTGAAAGGTCTTTTGTTCAGCCTGACTTCAGAGGCAGGTTCACATCCCCATTTGCCAGTTCTTGGCCCACATGGTGGAGTTGTCTTCTTGGTCATTGTCTGCACCTCAACACAAAGCTTGCCCTTTGGTAGTCCTACTCCGGTCTTTTATCTCTGGTAAGGGTAGCCCTTCCTCTCTTGCTTTAATACCCTGTATTTTCCATTAGTTAGTGGCTCAGACCTCTGATAATGGTAGGATAGTTAACCTCCTGTCTTGTCTGACTTTAAATGATTGCCTGTTTTGACCTTGAAGAAATATGAGTCCTCTAGGAACTACAGTCTTTATGGTCACTTGAAAAACCTTAAGGTGGGGTAGGGTGCCTTGCTATGGAGGAAATAAATAAGAAGAGAAAGAAAGTAAAAATCAGTAAGAGGAAGGGAGAAATAAAACTTTAATAGTGCCCGAGGCTCTGAAATTTCAGCGAATTATTGTTTCCAATTGTGTTTAATAAACCATTCTGCCCTTTAATTGCAATAAAAATATTGAGGTATTACTATCTTTGAAACGAAGATTATGTGGTTAGCCATTGTTCATTTTCTAAACTCTTTAATTATTTAACTTGTGGATGGGGGATATTATTCCTGGTCTATATTGGTTAAGAGCCAAAATGATCTACACCCACACAACTTAGTGTCTATGTTAATATAGCTTTACTTTTTAGCTGTCTTTATTAACATAACTTTACTGTTCCACTGTCCTCATCAACATGATTTTACCATTCTAAGAAACTCTTGCCCAGGAAGATAAAAATTGCAAATAATTTTCTTGTCCCTTTCAGGAACTTTTTGAAAATTCACTTAAAGGAATATTAAACAATTCAGCTTTCAACAGATAGCATCAGATGACTGTTTATTCTCCAGGATTCACTTTGAAACCCTCACCTTGTATTCCCACCAATCCTAAATTATTTTATGGTTCCTTAACCAATCCCATCCAACCCTCCCCTATTTAAAGACCTTCTTTAAACCAGAATCCCTATACAGCCCCCAACCCAAATTCTCTTAAACATCCCACCTTTGCCTTCCATCTTCCCAGAGACTACTAAGACCATGTCAAAGAAGCTGTCTGCCTTGTGGTGGTTAACAATGAACTCAGCTTTGTCTTATGAATAGGCTATAAAAAGCTGATTTTGCTGATATTTGGGGGGAGCCACCATTCAACATGCAAGTGATTGAAGCCATTTCCTCTCAAGCTTGTAAAACTAAACTAAAGGTCTGATTCTGCCTTAGAAAGAGAAGCTTTTCAGCTTTATCTTATAGAATCTGTAAGTTCATCATATTTTACTTTGAAAAGAAGGTATACTAACTGTCAAACGCTTACAATAGAAAGCACAGAAATGGAAAAAAGAACTAATCATTTTTTTGTCAGAGAGAACTTAGTGGAAAAAAATTACAAAATCATTATAAATACAATTAATTTGAAGTTATATTTTGAGATAACATTATTTTTCTCTGGCATTTAGACATCTAAAATTCACTTTAAAATATGTTGGTGAACAATTCTCATTCTCCAGAAGTACTTTTTAAAAACAGCAATATTTCATAATAACAGTATAAAGTAAAAATAATTGACTGTCTCTTGCCTTCTGGGACTTGGCTTTTAATCTCAGCAGATATGAAACATAACGACATTCATCTATATGAGACGTTTGTTAACTTAAGAGAAATTAAGTCACAGCCTATAAGTCTAGTTCAGAAGTCAGCAAATCAGATAAATTAGCAAAACTTTTCCAGAACACTGTCCAGGGACTCCTTACTCCTTTGCAATTTGTTACCTGTTTTATATGTTCTTTTAGGAAGAGTTCATCTCCCATTGAATGTTTGGCAAAAGGAATATATAAAATTAAAATTTACAACAGCTTACAACATTTATGCCATTTTTGATTTAACAATTTCAGAAGACTTGTTCAAAAATTACTCCTCATTTTCATTTTCTTTGTAGTTTTCTAAAATGCCGCTGCTATAAGGATATAATAAAAGCCATACAGCCAGTGGTAGAAATGCTGTCCCATTAAGACCATACTAAAAGGCAAAATGCTGCAGCTGAAAGTATTTTTAATGACTTGAAATTGCTTGGAATGCTTTTTACAAGTAAAAGGGTGCTGATTTATTTACCTAGTATACTTACCTAAATTAATTTGGCAAGATTACTTTGGTCCTAATCCTCATACAATAAAATTTATATGCTAATATTTTTAAATGGTACATCATTTTTTCCTGAAGGATATAATATATTGCAATAACATAAATCTACCAACAATCATTAAAGAAAGAGGTGAGCTAACCCATTTCTGAAATATGAATAAGGACTACATTTCTACATAAACTACATTTATGATTTTATTGACCTTTCAGATATAACATCACTATGTAAACTGTTAATGAGAACAAATAGATTTTTAGTTTTTCCTGATGTATAGTTTCTACTAGAAGTATGGAGGAAGTTTTATTCTGGCATAATTTTTGTCTTAGTGGTTTTTTTAGTATTTTAAACAAGTGGGATTTTTGCATATCTTTCTGATTAGGTATATTATTTACTATAGATTGAATCCTAATGAAATTCTCACTATAGACGATTTTTCCATGTCTGTTTTCTTTTATGGAAATCTTAACCATAATTACTAACATATAAATAGACTCTTTTTTAACTGCAAAGTCAGAACAAGTATACCTTGTTATGTACATATTCACTTATTCCAGTTTTATGTCATGTTTTTCGAATTATGGACATCTTGATACTTAGGGCCATGGCCTGGCCAATAAGCATAAAGATCATGAAATGTCTATGAACTAGGAAATATTAATACTTTTTTGATAATTAATAAGTGACGTACATTTTGAAAGTTTCTGGCTCATGTAGCTGGCATATAATTAGTTTTTGCTATGATTCAGGTGTGGTGGTGAGCATGTCACATAATTATCTTCTTTAATTCTTACAGGAACTGTTGTTATCATTGCTTCAGACAGGAACATAACTATATTTAGAGAGGTTAAATAGCTAGTCCAAGATATAGGGCAAATAAAAGGTATCCAGAACTTAAATCCAGATTTGTCTACTACTCCGTAACTAGGGCTATTAACCACTTTGATGCACTGACTTTGAAACTTACTTGTCTTGATTGTCCACTTGACTAACATCTCCCTAGGACATTCAAAATACTTGAATCCATGCTATCATGGCCTGAATATGTGTGTCCCCCTAAAATTTATATGTCGAAATCCTAACCCACAATGTGATAGTATTAGTAACTGGGGCCTCTGGGAGGTGATTAGGTCACACAGGTGAAGCCATAAATGGGATTAGTGCCCTTATTAGAAGAGACACAGAGCTTGCTATCACTCTCTGCTCTGTGCCATATGAGGCTACAGTGAGAAGGCAGCCATCCACAAACCAAGAAGAATGCCCTCATCAGACAGAATCTGCTGGTGCCTTGATCTTAGATTTCTCAGCCTCCCCAACTGTGAGAAATAAATGTTTGTAGTTTAAGCCATGAAGTTTATGGTAACTTGTCATGGCAGCCTGAACTGACTGAGAAACATGCATACCACAAAAAACAAAGCCTCAAATGACCTTAAAGTAGAAGCCAGGACGTTTGAGTGGGTTGTGATATTATGTAGCCAAAGTAGGTTTCCTCTCTCCTACACCTGCCCTAAGTGGGAAACATATTAAGCTGACAGGAGAGTCAACTTGAAAATATTATTCAATATGCAAAGAATTTATTCTCTACAACTTTTTGGGAACGTATCTCAATTTATTTTAAAGAAGATCAGCCTAACTATAGGTTATAATTTGGTCTATAATTTAGGTTATAGGTTAGTCTATAAACATATAGGTCAAGTCTAAGGAATTATTTGCAAACTGTGTATATGTGTTATATGCCTGTGTTGGGTGGGTAAAGAGAGTTTAATGCAGTATACCTCCTAAGAAAATATCTAAATCTAGGAGTTATTTTTCAAAGGGTACACATTTCACACCCAAACATTCCCCATCTCCCTCGTAATGGTAGAAAAAGATACCCCTTTGTTATTTAGCCCAACAATCCAATATGTCCTTATTTACAATCCTATTAGTCCATTCTATTCCTTGACTACGGGAAGCTTTGCCAATCTCAAAAGAGGACATTCTGTGGTTGTTCTTGGATGATTCACTCACCTGTGAAAGCAAATTATGTTGGTTTCAAGATGCTGTATTTTCTTTTAACAATGCCATGACTCTTTTTTCTTTTTATGTCTTGGAGTTATCTACTTCCATAGGTCCATTCTCTCTCTATTCACTATTTATAATTTTCTAAGGTAAGTTTTCATAAATACATAAAACAATGGGAAGATAAATTAGAACTTTCTACCACTTATGTCTTAGCTATATTCAATCAACATGTATTACTCACCATTTCTTTCCATTTGTTTCATTCCATTACATTCCAACATCACCTACTAAACACTGTTATGCTTAGAGTTTGGGGAGAGAGTATCAGGGAGCTTGGTTTTATGTAATATGACAGAACCAAAAAGCAGCTTTAGCGTGACAGGGTCCTGGTTTCTTTGGCAGTTGGCAGGGCAGGGAATGATATAAGTACACATAGGCAGCCTGTGTGGCTTGAAGACATATAAGGCATGTTTGTCAGTTAGGGACTTTTATAGAACTACATTCTAAAAATCATCCCAATAATAACCTTAAATCATGGAAGAAAACTCTACAATGGAATAGATTTTTACATTCAGAAATTATGTGCATTTTCCCAGCATGGTATCCACTTACCTAACACTTTATGCCACATAAAACGATAAATTATCCAGTGTGATCTAAAGCCATCAGAAACATTTAAAAGTTTTATAGTACAGTATTTTAAAGTTTACTAACCATTATATAAAATTAATAAGATAGTTTATATAGTTTCTTGCTTTATTGATTGTGGGTAATAACCTGTAGACGGGAATATAGTAGAATGATGTGGCTAACTGCCTTTAAAAGAAACTTATTTAAACCTCAGTAGTTTATTTCATTGTTTCTTGGATTCCTTTTACTTCTGAAATCTTAGTGAGGAACGGTCAGATATTGAGTTGCTTTATTCACTAAATATTTTGTGGAGAATTTCTTTAAGGGAAGATGTGGATTTTAATGCATAATTTCTTAGACAGACTATTGAAGGTGAAATTTCATTTCAAGAGTCAGTCAGCTTTGTTTAACTCTATATTTTTAGTATCCAAAGTTACTGAACCAGACTTTGCTTTAATTAATAACTATAGGATGTGAAGCAGTTCCAGTGCTGCTTTTTCTATTAACTTGCAATTTCCTGTAGGAAATTAATAAAATGAAAGAGAGGGGTGGATGGCAAGAATAAATACATGCTACAGTTGCAAGTCACTAAAATTCATCAGAATAAATTAAGCTGCACAGTTTGTTTGTTTTTTAATTCTATGAAATTTCTCAATTCTTAAGGCAAATTTGACAAACAAATAGGACCGTTGAAAAGAGGTCAACTTTAATATGATATACGAGACATTACTGAATTAATTGATTAGCATATAAAATTTTTCTGATCAGTGCTGTTTAATGGTTAAAAAAGTACATTGTAGAAACAGACTGCCTGAGTTTGAATTCTGGCTCCGCCATTACTAATGCTGGGACTTTGGATAATTTACTTAGCCTTGTGGATCTTTTTATGTTTAAAATCATATTATAATAACACCTAACCCAGGGCTGGCGTGAGGATTAAATGAGTTATATGCATAGTACCTGGTATATAGGTATTGTCTGCAATTACCATTTGTTTATCTTCAATATCAACACTTAAGAAAAAAAAACATCTCTTAATTTAGCTATCTCTTTCTACAACCTCTGGAGTAAAATCCTTAGATGACAAATTTAAGTTTTTAAAATATTCCCAAATTTTGCTTTGTTTCTCTGAGACTTTCAACATTAATTTGCCTACTTTTAAGTGATTTACTTGGAACTCCAACGGATACACTGAGTTGTGCTCATGTACCTTTAAGTGAATATCATGGGTACCAAATTCCAAGTGTCTGATAATTTTCTTAAGTGAGTAAAAGGATTTCTCTTGCTGAGGTGTCAGTAATTCCTGAGAAAATATTTGGAAGAATATTAGCGATTGACCAGGATACACAAAGAAACAGAAGTGACCAGTGTTAAGATGTGTCCCTCAGCCACATTGATGGAGTGGCAGGCTTTTCAGAGTTCTATTGCCTTTTCATTGTCACACTTATGCTCTTTCTACAATCAATATGTATTACAATTTAAATAAAGACATAATAAAATACATAATTAAGGCCTACAGCTTTGACTCTATTGTTTATCTAGCTAATAGCATTAACAAATTTTAGTTCTGGCTTCTTTTGAACTGCATGTAAATGCTGCCTAGTCAATGACATACCTGAAATAGCTTCTTGTTCTTTATTATTATGTGTTTATGTGCTCATCTGAGCGTGTCTTGTTACTAGGATTGCCTTATAAAAGTCATTTTTAATTTACCAAGTTAATTAAAGGTTTCTCTAACATTTATAGGCTCCCTAGTTTTGAGAGGGTGTGTGTGTGTGTGTGTGTGTAAGTGTGTTAGGGGAGCATTGCAGTTGGAAGAGTAGCACCAAGTACCTTTTCTCATTCCATCTTATATGATTTGTTTGATTCACAACATTGGTGAAATGTCTGTTAATTTTGATGCTGTTCAATTTATAGAGTGTTACTTTTTTTTCCTTGTATGGATCATTCTTTGATCTCAAGTTTAACAAATTTTAGCCTAATTTAAGGTCACAAGGATTTTCTTATGTTTCCTTCTAGAAATTTCACTGCTTTCCCTTTCTATATTTAGGTCTATATTCTATTTCAAGGTTTTTTTTTATTTTTTATTTTGGTCTGTTTTTATTAATACGCCTTATTTCACATCTTAGGGGGAAACATTCAGTCTTTTACCATTAAGTGTGATGTTAACTTTATGTTTTTGTCAGATGCTCTTTATCAGGTTTGGGAAATTTCCTATTCTTAGTTTGCTGAGAATTTTTGTCAGGAATGGATATTGACTTTTGGCAATATTGTTCTGCATTTTTTGAGATAATTTCATGGTTTTGCTTTTTTAGTTTATTTGAATTATTGATTTTCCATTGGAAGATTGACTTTCCTTTTTTAGGATTAACCTCACTTAATCATGACATATCTTGTTTTTGTACATGACTGAATTCAATTTGCCAATTTTTTAAAGTATTTTTTGCTTATGTTCATAAAATATTAGTCTGTAATTTTCATTACCTGTCATTTTTTTTGTGCAACTTTGGTATTGGAGTAATGCTGGAAATGAGTAGGAACATGTTCCATCCTGATCTATTTTCTGGAGAGTTTGTATAGAATTGGTATTATATCATCCTCAAATGTTTGCTAGAAATTGTCCACTGAAGGCATCTAGTCCTTGGGGTATTTTGCGGGATTGTTTTAACTACAAATTCTTTTTTTTTCCAGAAAAGAACTTGATTGCTTTTATATCACATATTGACCTTCAGCCAGGATAATATTTTTAGTGCTTACAAGACAATAAAGTATAGGTTACAGTAGTAATTGTTTTTGATTAAAAATATCTTTCACATAAAAAATGAATACCTGTTAATTCTTGGTATTAAACACACATAGATATAGATATACATGTATATGTCTATACTAATTCTTTAATAAATTCTATTTGTTTAAGAGATATGTGGCTGTTCAGGTTATATAGCTTTTGAGTGAGTTTTGGTAGCTTGTGTTTTTCTATAAATGTATCGTTTTATATAAGTTGTCAAATTTATTGGCATTCTCTTTTTAATATTCCTTTATTATTATTATTAATATCTGCATGATCTATAGTGATGTCTTCTCTTTCAATCCTAATGTGTATTGTCTTTTTCTTTATCTGTCTAGCTAGAGGTTTATCAAATTTATTGATATTTTCCAAAAAACAATTTTGGTTTTATGGATTTTGTTTTTGTTTTTCTATTTTGTATGTCATTGACATTGATATCTTTACTATTTCCTTCTCTCTGTTTAGGTTTAATTTGCTATTTATTTGTTAATGTCTTAGAAGGGAAGTATGGATCATTGGTCAGAGACTTTCTTCTTTCTTAGTATAAGCATTGGTGCTATAAATTTTCCTCTAAGCACCCTTTAGCAGCATTACACAAAATTTGATTTGTTATATTTTCATTTTTATTCAATTCAAAACATTTTCTAGTTTTCCTTGTGACCTCTTCTTTGATCCTTGTCTTATTTAGAAATATGTTGTTTAATTTCTAAATATTTGACTATTTCCCAGATATTTTTCTGTTATTTCTAGTTCATTTTTATTATATTCAGAGAATATTCTTGTATGGTTTCCATTCTTTTAAATGTGTTGAGATTTGTTTTATTGCCGAGAATGTGGTCTGTATTGGTAAATGATTCATGTAGATTTAAATAGAATGTATATTCTGCTCTTGTATGGAGTTCTAGAGTTGTCAATTAGGTCAGTTTGATTGGTAATGTTACTTAAGTTTTCTACATCCTTAGTTCTATATTCCTCCTGGTTGTTACTGAGAGAAAAGTGTTAAAACCTCCAAGTATAATTGTGGTCTTGTCTGTTTCTCCTTTATATTCTATCAGTTTTTGCTTCATGTATTTTGAAGCTCTATTATTAAGCATGTACACAGCTAGGATAGTTACATCTTCTCAATGAATTGCCTTCTTTATCATTATGTAATGTCTCTTTCTTTTCCTTATACTGTTCCTTGATCTAAAGTCTTCTCTTTGTACTTTTAATATAGCTACTCCAGCTTTCTGTTTGTTTTAATTTTTTAATTTCTTTTTGATTATACAAGGAACAAAAATTCAATTATAGAAAATATGTAATAATCAGAAAATACAGATAATCAAAAATAGAAAGATAAAATCAGCTATAAACTCACGTCCCAGAAATAATCACTGTTAACATCTCAATGTGTACACTTTAAAACATATATATATTATTTATTTCAGTGTGGTAAAATACACATATCATAAAATTTACCATCTTAACCATTTTTTAAGTGTATAGTTCAGTGGTATTAAATACAGTCATAATATTGTACATACATCACACCAGCTTTCATTTAATTAGTGTTTGCGTGGAATTTCTTTCTTATATTTTAATTGTTAACCTATCTGAATATTTATATTTAAAATGGGCTTCTTGTAGATAGTTTTAATTGGCTCTTGCCTTTTCTATCCAATATGACAATCCCTACCTTTTAAGTAATATATTTAGACCATTTACCTTTAATGTAATTATCAATATGGTTGGGTTAAAATCTATTATATTATTATTTGTTTACAGGTTCTTATTTGAGTCTTATTTTACCTCTAGAGTCTCATATGTATTTCACATTTTTTTTTCCACTCCACATGTAGCTTTTATAAGCTTATTCTAATTTCTTCAATTGGCCACATTTTCATAGCCTCCTGATATTTTCACAAGCTATTTTCTCTACCTACTTAAATCTTTCCCAGTTTTCCCTTGTTCCTCAGCCACACTTAACTAATTCTTGCTCATTCTTCAGATCTCAATATAGAGATCTTAGTGTTCCTCTAAGAAGCTTTTCCGATATTTCAAGTCTAGGGTAGGTGTCTTTCCATACTCTGGCTTTACCTACCCTAGAGGTTGAAATGTTAGTAGTGATTATTTAATTTAAACTCTGTATATAAAGGAGTATGCTTGAGAGTGAATGAGGATATCTTCCTCTTCAAAAGGAGAAACCCTTAGCCAGACTGCCACGACAGTGGGCCAGTCTGTCACACTGTTAGAATCTCATTTTGAAGTGCCTCCATGAGGTTCTTTTGCCCAGCTTGCCTGGCATCATCTCAATTAATCTTATGAGAGAGGTCCCTGATATCCCTGTAGGGATGTGTTTTTGTTTGTTTGTTTGTTTTACATATAGTCTATTCAATTATAATGTTGTCCTGTTTTTGAGAGAATGAGGCCCAAAGAAAGGTTTTCTTTTAGAACATTTCTGTATTTATCAAATTTAAAAAGCATATGTATAAGTTTAGAAAACTAAAGCTGAGCTGGTGAAAATTCTGTGCTGTTGTTTTTCACTAATAGTGGCCTGATTATATCACTGGCAGAGTATCAAAACCTGATTTTATGCTATTGCAATAAGATAGGTGCTGGTTATACTTGGTATCCTTATGAAACAACATTCTTTTTGCATTAGATTATCACAGAATATTTAAATAACCTTTTCGAACTTAATTTTTAAAATGCCCACAACAAAGTTTATCACCATTAATACATCATTAGAAGCAATTATAAAATGGCACTAAATAATACATAGATGTCTAAAGAACAATATGCAGTTTAAAAAATACTTATAAGACAAATTTTGGTAAGTATTGAGCTAAAAATGTGGTTTGTCTGTTTATAGAAAACATAATTATGACAAACATTTTAAAGTATTTTTTCCTTTCTCCCTTAATCAACTTTATTCAGACATTCATAGAACGTTTTGTACTTATAAGAATATATTCTTTGACAACAAAGTATACTCTGAAAAGGAGAACCTTACAAGATGTTATTTTTTTTCATTTGACCAGTACAGTGAATCTCATTTTTATTATGTTGGTGCTAGGAAGCTACCATTATGTTTTGTTTTATGGGAAGAGGATAAAATTATATCTTGTTTAAAAAAATGAAAAACTTAGGTCAAAACCCAGCTCATTCCCTGACATGGCATAAATGTAAGACTAAGTAACTAAATAATCTAATGATCAGCCTTTTAAATATTCCTATACTTCAATTTAGATAGCAAATATGAAAGTACAATTAGTGAATCAGTTAATAATTTTTGAAAATCCTATTTGAGTCATCATGATATCCATACTGGAGAAAATATGATGTTAATGTGGCCAGCAATGGCAACTTCCCTCCTCCCCAAAATATTTTTAATTAAAAAAAATTATTTCCATAGAGATTTTTCAGAACTTATCACTGGCTAAGGATCATAATGTTGCAGTGGTTCCTTTAATAATGAGAATTTTATATGCTCATTTTAATCTACCCAATAGGTTTGATTACAATCAAACTGTAGAGTTTAATTTTGGAAGTGCAAGAAGCATTCCATGTTTATGGACATGTGTGAGAGTGAGCCACCAATCACATAGAGATCCAAGTTTTAAGAAGAGAAACTTGCTAACTGAACTAGACTGATGAAGGTTTGCTTCCTAAGGGTTTTCTCTTAACCCTTAGGTCTCAGGGAGGGGTTTAGTCAAAAGAGTAAGGCAGAACAAAGAGGAGGAGCCAGCACTGGTGTGATCATTGTCGATAGCACTTTCCTTTTCACGCTGCTTGTGTTACTGTCCAGCTTAGTCAGAAAATACATAGGAGTTATTTGTGGGACCTGAATTTGAGTCCCAGCTTTTATACCTACTAGTTCTAAAATCCGAGGCAAGTTATCAAGCCACTCTGGGTCTTGTTTTCTTCATCTATTAAAAAGTTATTGTAATATCTGCTTTCCAGGATTATTATGCTACCTAAATTCCATAACTGTGAAAAAACCTTTTTCAAATGGCAAAGCATGGCATGTATATTAGTTACAGCTCACACACATGATTAGGTTAAAAGAAAATCTGAGGAGTACATTTCCAATAGCCTGCCTATTACATAATTCTTATAATAATAGTCAGTGCCCATTAAACAAACAAATAAATAGACACCTGAAAATCAGTCCCTAGGTGATAATAGTATGAAATTCAGAGTCTATTCCTATATTCATTTCAGGCTTCTCGTATTCTCACTTCTAATTGAATATAATAAAGACTCAGGAGCTGAGAATGGGGGCAGAGAACCTCTTCCCAAATTGTGAGAACTCTGCACTGTAGAAAAGTAGAGTTTTATTATTTGAAAATCATAGAACTACTCTGTTCATGTATTTGAATTTTTTAATTACCTAAAAATGAAGTTGCTATTGAATTGCATCACCACAGATATAGACATTAGTGTGAGTGTGTGTGTGTGTGTGTGTGTGTGTGCATTCCAATATAGATTGTGCTAAATTTGTAAATGTTATTGTGTTTCTTCAATACTTTTCTTAAATCACAAATTATGTGAAGCTTGACAGATATCCAGTAAGACTTACCAACCTAGCTAAGAAATAGCCTACCATCTTTGGGTCAATGTTAGTAGACTATCTTCAAGTGGAGATTGACTTCAGAACAGAGATTTCTTTTTCTTTAACCTATCTTTTCTCTTTGGTCCCTTATCAGAAAGAATGTAACAAAATAAAAGTATGTGTATACATAAATAGAAGTGTGTGCCAAGAATAAGTGGCAGCAGTGGGAAGAAATCTCTAGATGTACATCTATTTCAGAAAGGCTGGAAATGAGAAAGTAAGTGGATGCCTGAATAGATGCTGTACATTTTATCTGCTCAGTGATTTCCTGCCTTATAATTCTTTTAAAAATCACATTTCAGCCTGAAATTGCTGGGTAAGAAGAGAATATATAGGAAACCAAGCTGATTCCATGAACCTTTGGTATCTTCCCACATAAGCATGCATTGTGGGACTAATTATGTTCTTTGTGAACAATGGCCAGGAACAGGTTCAGTGAATTACAGTCTTGGGGCTAACAAAGAAAATTTTAAGCAAAAAGCAACCCCTTTCCAATGTGACAGTAAAAAATAAAAAACATCTATGTTATTACTAGAATTCAGCGAACACAGACTTTAATCACTTTACATCTAGCTCTACCTGCCAAAAGGGGTGGATTCTTTGTGCATGTGATCATATAACATGATCTGCCAACTGCAGTTTCTCATAGTCTGTCACTTTGTTCTTCAAGGGAAGCCTGACAACATTGTATCACTAAGTTCTTTTGGCTCTGCATGCGTGATGCTAAACAATGAGAAATTCAGTCAAACATTCCATTGGCTTAAGAATCAGATATATTATAAATCATTCATTCATTAATTTTACAAATACTTTGTGAGCACCTACTGTGTGCCAAATACTGGGGCACACATAGGATTTGTATAAATTTAACATCATTAGTAATGTATATATAATTAACAGGTGAGGATATATATACATATTTTTATAAATTCAATTTTTTATATTTCTTCATATATATATGTGTGTGTATATATACATATGAAGAAAACAGCTTCACTTATTAAGTTTCAATCCTATACTAGACATTTTAAATATTCTCCTATTTAATTAGCAGAACCACCTTGTAAGTTCTTTCTGGATGTAATGTGTGTTCTCTGTCATCAATATCATATGCTTTTATCACTATGGGAAGTGGGGGGAAGAAAATGAGTAACTCTGATCCATAATATGCCTCCCAATTATTTTATCAACAATTAAAATAGAATCATGTCTAGAGTTGATTGTAGGTTAGAGCAGGTATTTACCAAACCTTATTTTCCTATTACATCAAATAGAAATTCTACTTTTTTACCTATTGCATTGCTAGATAATTTGCAAGGAAATTGGTTCTCTAAACACAAATCCCAGGCCAGGTTGGAAATAAAAACTTCATAGATCATTATTCGGTGCTGTGTATCAGCCTGCTACCCCTTCAGAATCTCCATGCTTCCATCTGCAGATTAACTTATACAAATTTGGCCCTAGACCCAATGGAACATAGGGACACAAAGATACCTTTAAAGCTAAGACTTTAAGTTCCATTTCCTGGTCTAATGTAAATACTCAAGAACATAAGGTTTTTCTTTGACTTTTTGAAATGGGGAGCAATATGATTATCCTAGACTACTATTAGTAAAAAAAAATTCAGAAGAAAATCATAAAATTATTTATGAGGTTATAATAAACATGATTTAGATTCCCAGTGTGTATTTCATGAGACTAAATTATCTAAGCATTTCAAGCACAGCACCTGAAAGATCGTAATTTCTTTATTTAACCAATATTTATTGAGCACTAAGTATAAAATATGATACTAGAGCTCAGGCAAAAATGAAGGAAATCCAGTCTGACCTGAAAGTTATTTATAATCAAATAAAGACAGACATGAGCATATATGATAGAAAGACTTGAAAAAAGTGAGCCATCTGTGTGGACCCACTGATAAACCCTTAAGAGTGACTGTGTTGACATAAACCTTAGTAATCTTAGTTCTCCTTCTTCTACCTTTTTTCTTTAATTAGGAAAATTAAATCACCTCTTATATAAGAAGGAAAAGAAAGAAAAAAGAAAAACTGTCAAGATGTTTCATGAGCTGAATTAACACTTAGCATTAAATGTCTAAGCTAAATGGCCCATAAAAAGTAGTTTTTTGTTTTGTTTTGCTTTGGTTTTTTATTGAGAGATACTTTAATTGAGCCTGTGACATAGGCTACTTCCCAAAATACAAGATTTTAACATATGGCTTTGATTTTATGTTGTATTGTTTTCTGTCTTAATGTTCAGTCACACAAACTTGAAGTTATCATGGCTGCAGCAGAAAATTCTAGATGTCATTAGCCAATGTTTTATCATCAGGGAGAGACTATTTCACAACAAAATTCCAAAACAAAACTTTTCTTCCATTACACAGTACTCATTCTCCACTCCCTCCTCTTTTAGCTGCTCCATTAGTCTGAGCAAATTGCCTTTCATTTTATTGCTTTCCAGGGCTTGTAAGTGCTTGTTTAGAAACAAATTTTCTTAAGTCCAAGCTAGAGTCCAGGATTTATTTGATGCAATTTTTTTTTTGACAATCAGCCAATCCTTTATTCACTAGTTTCAGTTTCTGTGAATAAGGACCAGAAACATGGAGCTGCTGAAGCTTTGTAGAGTAGATTTCTATTTGGTCCATGAAGCTACGCTGCAAGCAAGTCTTGCCAGTGCTGCTCCTAAACTACTTTAAGGTTAGGCAACAATTGGAGCTTATTTCCTTTATTGTATTAATCAGAATTTTAAAATGACTTGGCATTATATTGATGGCTAAATGCCCTGTTTTTTAAATTTTATAATACTTTTTATTATGTCATAACTATTTTATTCTGCATTTTCTTATCAGTTTAGCAATCAGCAAGTAGTTAATATAATGTGACTCCATTGTAGTTAAAGAGGCTTTTGTCAGAAAAAGGTTATTTTCTAGAAATTATGTTTGCTATGCTCTTCCTAACAGTTCTTTACATTTCTAATATTTTAAAAGCTGGAAATACTAATGTTTCTTCCCTTTCAGCCACTTAAATTTCATTTTCCGCACACTATCAGGAATTGCCTAATTGGCAAATCCAGTGGATACTTTCTAGTCCTTATCTTACATGACTTGGCTGTAGCATTTTTACTGCCAGATAGTCCTTCATTAAGTCATTCAAAAATATATATTAAGTACTGCCCTTGTGCCAGATGTCATACTAGTCATTGTAAAGACAAGAAGAACAAGAGAGTCATGGTCATTGCCCACACAGACTTTATTGTCCAATAGCTGATTCAAAGAAAACAGGCAATTACAGAAAACAAAACTCTCTTCCCTTTCATTTCATAATTTATTCAATCCAGATTTTATCTACTTTATCAGACCTCTGCATCACGTCATCTTTTGCTGGCTGTTCGTCTTTTACATGAAATATTACTGTTGCTCAAGCTTTCTTCTTAGGCCTTCTTTTTACTTTACTTGTTCCCCGTAGATTATCTCTGCTACTCATCAGATTTCAACTACTGTCCACATGCCTGTGAAGCCAGTTCTCTGGATCTGCAAATCCATTACCCATAGCTTGCTAGAAGTCTCCACCCCAGGGTTCCTTTGGTACCTCAAACCCAGCATGTTCAAAATTGAACTCCTGAGCTTTAATATCTGTTCTCCAGACTATTTTTCCCTTCCCCCCCATACTTAAGCAATTTTTCCTGGCTAATATCTACCTAGAATATTTTCACTATTGAGTTTTATGAGGGTGGAGAACTTTTCTGAACAGGTCTGTATCTCTACATCTTAATAAATTTAGGGTTTCAAAATACCTGTTGAGTAAATTAAGAGGTTTTCTTGACTCTTTCCCTCACCACTAATATAATTTGCTCAGTGATCCTCTAGTCCTGAAAATTATACCATCAAAATCTCTAGAATTCATCCCTTTCTCATTATCACAACATTCTACCTAATTCAAACCCTTTCTTTTATACTTTTAAGATACTGTTTTTGTCTCTATCTGTGTCTGTCTCTGTCTCTCTCAGTAGCTCCCCACAACCATATGCTTTACATGTCAAATGCAGTTTTATTTTATAAAATACCTAGTACAGATGAAACTATTAATACTTGATATATGCAGTCTGTCATGTCCTTCCACCCCAAGTCCCCAGGCCTTGCCACTAAACACTAAACTAAACATGAACCATGGCCTCATTTCATAAGTGGCTCTTTTTCTCCTCATCCTAGTCTTTAATTTGTAAAGCAGAATTCTATTTCCAAGAAATAAGTTTTAAAAAATCCTAACATCTGTTTATAGTAGAGGAAAGGGGGAGGAGGCAGTGAAGTTGTTTGCCAGAAGATGAAACCAGAAAATGCTCTAACACTGCTCTGTGACTACGGCCCCAAATCCACATGTGGACATGGCCTCTCTTTTCATCATTGATGTAAATCCCCTCTCAAAGCATGAGTGGGACACAGCTCTTTCTCTGAGCCTCACTCTGAAGATTACTGTGATTTTAAAGTTGACAGGAATTCCGTAAATTATTGGAACATGATATTCATTTTCCCTGTCATCATTCCATTCTGTCACACATAAATAAATGTCATCTTCATGCCCATCGAATTCACTCCAGTACTTACTAGTAAGTTTTTGTTACAATGGAATATGTTGTTCTCCGGCTGTGCATGTCTCCAGCTTTATACAGTGTTTATGGCAGGGAGCTCCATTACCTGTGTGGCCCAGAACTGTAGCAATATTTCAAGTGGCTCCTTCATCAGGACCAGAAAGGAGATAGAGCCATCTTGTGTGGGACATCGCTAAGTGCTTTTTGCCGTGCATGCCAAGACCTTCGATATTCATGAGTTAACGACTGACTTCTGACAGTTTGTTTTTGTCTAACAAAGGCAAGTTGGCCTGAGCTATATCCCATCCAGTTTCTGCAGTCTGTCAGAAGCAAAGGCCCCTGGTTCCACTGTTTTCTCTATTCAGTCCATTTCTTATAGTCTCTAGAGCTCTCTTTCAGATCTTCTTCTGAGAGGCAATACAGTCTTGGTCAGGAGTATGTGCTCTGCAGTCAGACTGTCCTGGCTCCATCGCAGACTAGCTTTGTCACTGCTGTCTCACCTCACTGTGCCTCCAATTTCCTCATTTTTTACTGGTGAGATAAAAGTACCTACCTCATAAATTGTCATAAAGATTAAATATGTTTATTCATGTAATGTTCTGAGAAAAGTATCTAGTGTATAGTAAGATTTCTATATATGGTAGACATTATTACATGGTGTACCCACACTTAAAATTGTCCTCACTCCCCACTTTGCCTCACTGTGGCTTCCCATTACCTTAAAGATACAAATCCTTGGTCTACAAATGGCACAGAAATCCCTTTGAGATCCATCCACACTCTGCCTTTCTAGTCGTGTCTCTCAGTTTTTTCCTATTAGTCATCCATATGTTTTAACCATGTCAAGCTGCATGCCAAGGTCTCTCTGGACCTCCCAAACATTAGTAAGTACTAGGCATTTAAGATCCAGCTCTTGGGCCAAATGCTGTCTTCTCTGGGAAGATTCTTGGCTCTAGCAGTTAGGCAGCTTTGTACAGTTAGCCAAGCTGTGCAAGTTTGCACAGCCCACGTTTTGTTGCATCATGACCCTTTGTTTCCTTAGGTGTCTCTCCCACTTGAACTATTCCACTTGTTAAGCTCAGTGCCTAGCACAATGCTGCCTTGCTGAGTGAATGAATGCTATAAACAGCAATTAGTATATATGGACATGAGATTTTTAACTTTAATTGATTTAGCTTTTTGTCATTTATTGTTATATATCATAAAGCATTTTGCAAGGTTGAACTAACATGAAATATACACATCTGATAAAATCTAGCTCCTTGGAGCTGTTTCCTGGGATGGTCATGCTAGCTATGGCTGTATCTCCAATCCATTTTCAGAAATGGATCAAATAATATACTATCCCATTTTTTCAGGTCTGTTTGCCTCTGAATTTCTCTTGGGTTGTTGGACACAGGCACCCTCTATTCAAGTATCATACATCAAGGAGCTACACTTTGTCAAAGTGAATTTCCCCGTAGACATTCCTGTGCACAACTTGGCAGAGGGTGGGAGGGGGGAGCATCATGGCTGCCCTTCTTGTGCTGTGTGGTAGGACATTAATCAGCCCAATGTCAGCGCTCTAGAAAATAGTGTCCCTGCCATAGAAGGACCCTCAAAACCTGAAAATCTGATATCATAACTCTAACTCATTGCTTTATGAAAAGTATAAATAACTAAACCCAGAGGCAAGAGACTAAGTATTATAGCTCAGTCTTCCAATTGTATAGGCCACACTCCTGCAAACTGTTTCTGGATAGAAAGTCATAACATTGGCCTGTGCTCTGGTATTTCACAGTTTAAAATATGCATGATTAATGCCTACAATTAATGTGTTATCTAAGGATATACATACCAGTTTAGCAGAGAATGTTGGCAGGACTTAAGCTGTCTCAGAAATTGTATTTCCCATGTTTTATTGCATCAGTCTGAAGTCCTTTGAGGTCAGAGGCAGGGTATTGTCGATGTTAATGTTGATGATTATCCAAAGGAATGACCACATCATGAACATATTGCATAATGTGGTGTGGGTTTCACTCTTCTTATGGACAAAAGAATTCTAACAACATCCAAACAGCTGTACCAAACTGCTGCCTGGGATAGATATTAAATCTGCAGAAGGGATGAGAGCTGCCTTGTCAATGGAATGTCTCCATGTGCCACATGTTGGCATAGGTAAGAGATGACATAAGAACAAAGACAGTTGTCAGATACTGACATAAGGGAGCTAGCCTGGATTCAGTGAGCATGAAACCCAAACTAGCCTTAAGCAGTGGTCACAATGAAATCATGGTTAAAGAATGTTCCCAGGGGGCTGCCTCTGAAGACAGTACCCAGAGCTGTTTCTTGCTCAGCACCCAAGAGAAGTGGGCCACAGAGAACTGCAGCAGCCCAAATGGAGTGGAGGGCAAGGACATTAGCAAAAGCCCCAACTCAGACAGAATGGGATGAATGCTTCAAGAAACACCAGGCCTGGTGCGAGGGTTGGAACAGCAGACTGCCTGCAGCTGTTAAGGCTGTGTGGAAAGGCACTGTGGAAAATGGAAATCAAGGAAATAAAGCAGAGATTCTTCATGGCTTGTCAATTATTTTGCTCTAAAGGATATTTCAATTGCAGTGAAAGGTTTGAATGGACTGGTAGCTACGGTTACAATGTTTGCTTCTCACTCTGTTTCACAGCATGGTGGCAGCTGTCTACCTGTTTTTGTTGTTGTTTTCTAATTTCTCAGGGCTTTATTAAGGTTTTACATTCATGTATTCTTTAGACAAGTTTAAATTATAGTCATTATATTTACCTCTCTAAATTTTATTACTATTTCAGCAGTCTGGGGGGAGTTGTTTGCACATCTAACCTTCACAATAGTCTATTAAATGATTGCCAATTTTCACCTCAATCTAACCTGTGCAAATAGTGAAATATGTATGGATTCATCAGCATGTGCAGCACACATCTAAGAGTTTTATAATACATTTAAAAGAGCATTACTAAATTCCTTTTTAAACAAATATAATGTCACATTATTAGCCCTCTCCAAATCCTTGATGTCATTAGAAATCTCAAGATGCTTATTACAAGTTGACAGTATTTTTAGGGGAGAGGATCTTGGATTGAAGATAAAGAGTCCTAACTTCTGCAGATGGGCATTATTTTATAATCATCCTTTTCTTCAATTTTCCTCTCTGTAGAATTTCCCTCCATAAATATCATATGAGGACGAGAAGCTATAGGTGATGAGTTATAAAATATTTTGATCATGAGAGTGACAGGCCACATAGCATTTGAGGGGAAAAAAATGCATGGAATAACCAGATCTATAGCAAAATGATCCTTTATCCCTACAAACTTCCCTTACTCTAGAAAAGGAAAATTTATGGCAGATAGGAGGTAAGAGCAGCAGAGGTGTCAGGAAGAGGACTAGTGGAGCAGAACGTGGGAGGAAACCAGCCCTGGCCTGAGTTAGAGTTTTCATAGAGAGAGAGCAAAGTGAGATTTTAGCAGGTGAGACATATAGGTCCATAAAAAAGACTTCTAGGAAGGTTAATTCTGTATTATATGATAAAGTTTATGTTGGTTTTCACTGTGAAGTCTCTTCAGGAAATTTCAGTAGGCTTTCTTTTAAAAGTTTTTTCAAAAAAAAATTGAGAAAGTAAACTATTGCTTGTTTGGAACTGAGCAGCACAGTGCTTCTTGGTGTATATCCTCATCTCCCCTCCTGAGCTACCATGATCTTTCTAGCAAAAAAAGGTAGATACTTTTCCAAGACCCTCTCTGTAGTATGCCACCAAGGAGTTCTACTTCAATAATCGAGGGATCAAGGATTTTCTTTACCTCTATGGTTTTAGAGACTCCCCAAGAGCTAAAGCAGAAAAAAGCCAACACTAGATGGCTCTAGAAGATGTACTCTTAATGGTTCAGCCTCTTGCCAAACTGCCCTGAGAATAGTTGCCTAGGCATTTACAAACACAGCAATATCACTTAAGTCTCACTTTTTATGGATTTTACATGACTAATGCTCCATAATTTTATTTTTTTAATTTTTTATTTTTAATTAGTATAGGTACGTAATAGATATAGATATTTATGAGGTACATGTGATGTTTTGATACATGCATGTGATGTGCAATGATCAAATCAGGGTGATTGGCGTATCCATCACCTCAAGCATTTACCACTTCTTTATGTTAGGAACATTATAATTCTAGACTTTTAGTAATTTTAAAATAGACAATAAATTATTATTGACTGTAGTCACCCTATTGTGCTATCAAATACTAGATCTTATTCATTCTATCTAACTATATCTTTGCACCCATTAACCATTCCCACTTAATCCCCCCTACCTCCCCACTACCCTTCCCAGCCTCGTTCTATTCTCTATCTCCATGAGTTTAATTGTTTCAATTTTTAGCTCCCACATATGAGTGAGAATATGTGAAATTTTTCTCTCTGTGCTTGGCTTATTTCACCTAACATGTTCTCCAGTTCTATCCATTTTGTTGCAAATGATAGAATTTCATACTTTTTATGGCTGAATAATATTCCGTTGTGTATATGTACCACATTTTCTTTATCTATTCACCTGTTGACAGACACTAAGGTTGATTCCATATTTTGGCTATTGTGAACAGTGCTACAATATTAATAAATATAGGAGTGCAGATACCTCTTCATTACGCAGATTTTCTTTCTTTTGGATGTATACCTAGCAGTAGGATTGATGGATCACATGGTAGTTCTATTTTTAGTTTTTTCAGGAATCTCCATGCTGTTCTCCATAGCAGCTTCATGAATTAACATTGCCACCAACAGTGTACAAGTGTTCCCCTTTCCCCATATCCTTGCCAGCATTTGTTATTGCCTGTCTTTTAGATAAAAGCCATTTTAACTAGAGTGAGATGATATCTCATTATAGTTTTTGATTTGCATTTCTCTGATGATTAGTAATGTTGATCACTTTTTAATATACCTGTTGGCCATTTGTATGTTTTCTTTTGAGAAATGTCTATTCAGATCTTTTGTCCATTTTTAATTGGATTACTTGATTTTTTTGTCCTATGGAATTATTTGAACTCCTTATTGGGTTTTTTGGGGTTTTTTTGTTTGTTTGTTTGTTTGTTTGATACAGAGTCTCACTCTGTTGCCTGGGCTACAGTGCCGTGGCATCAGTCTAACTCACAGCAACCTCAAACTCCAGGGCTCAAGCAATCCTTCTGCCTCAGCCTCTCCAGTAGCTGAGACTATAGGCATGCGCCACCATGCCTAGCTAATGTTTTCTATGTATATTTTTAATTGTCCAGCTAATTTCTTTCTATTTTTAGTAGAGACGAGGTCTCGCTCTTGCTCAGGCTGGTGTCGAACTCCTGACCTCGAGCGATCCTCCCACCTCAGCCTTCCAGAGTGCTAGGATTACAGGCGTGAGCCACCACACCCGGCCTATATATTCTAATTATTAATCCCTTGTTAGAAAGGTAGTTTGCAAATATTTTCTCCCATTCTGCAGGTTGTCTCTTCACTTTGCTGACTGTTTTCTTTGCTGTGCAGAAGCTTTTTAGCTTGGTGTGATTCCATTTGTCAATTTTTGCTTTGATTTCCTGTGCTTTTGAGATATTACTAAAGAAATCTTTGCCCTGACCAAAGTCCTGGAGCAGTGGTCCCCAACATTTTTGGCATTAGGGACTGGTTTCATAGAAGACAATTTTCCCACAGATGGAGGGGTGGCAGGGCTCAAGCAGTGATGCATGCGATGGGGAGCAGCTGTAAATACAGATTAAGCTTCATTTGTTTACCTGCCACTCACCTCCTGCTGTGCAGCTCCCTCCTTCCTAAGGTTTCACGGAAGACGATTTTTCCACAGACCTGGGCATGGGGGTGCAGCGGCAGAGCTCTGCGGCCTGATCCCTAACAGGCCACTGATTGGTACCAATCCGTGGCCCAGGAGTTGGGGACCACAGCCCTGGAGAGTTTCCCCAATGTTTTCTTTTAGTAGTTTCATAGTTTCAGGTCTTAGATTTAAGTCTTTAATCCATTTTTATTTGATTTTTGTATATGGCAAGGGAAAGGGGGCTAGTTTCATTCTTCTGTATATGGATATCCAGTTTTCCCAGCACCATTTATTGAAAAGACTGTCCTTTCCCCAATATATGTTCTCGGTACCTCTGTGAAAAATGAGTTCACTGCAGATACATGGATTTATTTCTGGGTTCTCTATTCTGTTCCATTGGTCTATGTGTCTGTTTTTTTATGCCAGTACCATGCTGTTTTGGTTACTATAGCTCTATAGTACAATTTGAAGTCAGATAATGTGATTTCTCCAGTTTTGTTCTTTTTTGCTCAGAATGGCTTTGGCTATTCTGGATCTTTTATGGTTGCATATAAATTTTAGAATTATTTTTTCTATTTCTGTGAAGAATGTCATTGGTATCCATAATTTTAATTACATAATAGGAAATCATCCTCACCTTGGTCTATGCAGTGTAAAACACTTAATGTAGGGGCTGACTCGATTCTAAAGTAAGTTCAGTAAGTGTTAGCTACTCTTACTTAATCAGCCAACCTGCAATAAGATAGTCCTTTGTTACTGTGAAATTCTTCTTTCCTAATACTGCCTAAAGCCCACAGCTCTAGGTGCATATGTGCAGTGCCTAATTATTTGGTTTGTGATGTACAAATGAGCAAAGTGTTTTTTAACAAAGATGAATTCATCTGGCCAAATGACCTAAAATATGTACAAAAAGTTACAACCAGAATAAATTCTTATTTGCTCCTCACAGACAAATCATTGGCATCCCATTGAGGTAAGATTTGAGACATTTCTTCATTAGAAATTCAGCAAGATCAACCTCCTCATTACATGGAGCAGCACACTGAGTAATAGGAAATCTGGCATGGCTACAGTATCTTGCACATAGGCCATGCTCAATAAACATTTATTGAATGACTGTCTTGTTACCAAGATTTTGCAGCAATAAGCCTTAGGGTCTTAGCCTGACCATCTGCTTGAGTGGGATGAGTTGTGATGATGATAGTTCACATTGGGTTTGTGTTCACCCACCAATTGCTAAAATTCAAGTGATATAGATATAGAGCCTCTGTCAGAAAATATAGCATTATCTGAAAATCTATCACTTTTCAAATAAAAGATGCAGAGATGTGACCATTTTTGCACTGATGGTTTTAGATGGGACCAGGAGCGCTTGGAAACATTGAAGAAGCTGTCACAATTCCCTTGGGGAATGCCGACCAAAGTTTAGTGGTCATTTCCCATGGAAAACTATATGCCGTTGGCCAGTTTTGCTAAGATAGCTTCTTGGCAGCCCTTCTGATGTCAGCTAATTTCTTTCCATCAGTCCTCACTGCCTGAGTGACTTTTCTCTAATTCATATGAAAATACGCAGATGGAAAGCTGTACAGCACAGTTCAGGAGTTGCTTTCTTATTCCATAGCTGTGTGCACTACCTAGCACTTAGCCACATACACTCTCCTGCATTCTGCTCTTGTCCCCTTGCCACATTCTTCACAGATTTTCCACATTTTGTGAAAAATAAAATCAAGAAAAGCAATTTCCTTGAATAAATACTCCCACCTCCCCTTGTTCACCCAGAAACACACCTAGATTGGTTTATTTGTCTGTGTTTGCTTGTTTGTTTCCATTTTCTTGCTGTGGTTCAGTAGCCACTGAAAGGCTTCCCTGAGTGCACTGCTATTTGCTCCTGGGAGAGAAAGAGCATGTGAAAGACAAAGGACACTAGTCTGTGGTCCTCTCCCTTCTTAGCACCTCTTGCCCTCCTCCTCCTTCATATGTGTCTCCCTTCGATCTTTCGATATTGCATCTTTCATACTTGCAGTAGTGGACATAACTATTGGAGGAGAGAGAACTGGAGATCTAGAATTTTTTCAACAGATTATATTTGTCATTCTTCTTTAATAAATATAAATTAGCATCTCATAGATGAGTACATATAGATGAGCATGATACAGACCAGAACCCATGTGAGCTCATAAGAAAATTCCTCTCACAGAAAGGAAATTGGAGGGTGGAGTGGGGTGTGGAAAACAAACCCGTTGGAAAGGTGTATGTCTGTATTATGAAGAGCCCAGGAGTTCACATCTTGTACCTACCAACATCACATAGCCACTTTGTGTCTTGAAACAAGTCTCTTAACTCTCAGATCTCCAGTTTTGTCATTTGTAGTTTGGATAGTAAATCTGCTCTAAGCACCTCACATAGTAGCTATAAGAAGCAAGTGAGATTTTTTTTTTTTTCCAAGTGAGATTTTAAAGACCTTTGTCAATAGTTAGATGCTAAAAAAAAAGTCAATACAGATTGTTATCATTGAAAGAGACACTAAAATTGCTATAGCTACTTGTTGTTAAGTAAAGGCATTAAGAAACTTTACAACCAACACCAAGAAAAATAATATGATTAAATTCTCTAACAAATAGTAATTTCATCCTATTCAAATCTCCTTCTTCTGAGGTGATCTCAGAAAATATGGAACTATTTGCAGAGATTAATATGTCCTAACTTCCCTTTTATGAGGTAAATAAAGGGGAATAAAAGCTAAGGTCATGGAAAATTTGAGGGCTTGTGTTTGTTAGAATTGGAAAATTTAGTGAATAGGAAAGAATACGGATCTGCTCACCACCAGCTGGTGCTGATGGCTGCTGTACTGTGGGCTCATCTTGGTCAGGAGCTGCCAGTCACCTCTTCTCACTGGAAGGGCCTCTACCAAGCCAGGTGGGAAGATTGACTCCTGTCACCAAGAACCAGAGGACAATGCTGAAGTAAGGACGGAAAACCCTTTCTGTTTTGAGGTTTCTTCTATATTTGCTTGTAATTTGATATTCTTTTTGCTCTTGCATCATTCCTTCAAATCTCATAAATCTCTGGATTCTGAGCCTCAAACTTCGAACTACTATGTGTCTGGCTGTCTCTTGTGGCATCTCATTACTTCTACTACAGAACAGGGAGAAAGAGTTAGGCATTAGAACCATGACAGGCCTGGGTTCTAGTCCTAACTGATTCACTTTCCTTACACAGGAAAAGGAAACATTAGGTACTCAAAAAATGTCCATTACTATGATATGTGTCACTTCTAAACCCACAGCTGACTTTATCCATTGTCTAACTCTCTTGACTTTTGCTGTCTTTGTGTGCTTGCTTCAAAGACACCCCTACTTGATGCTGCGTCTCTGTCATAGTCTCTCTTCTGACACTGACCCCCGAGTCCCTGCTCCAGCTCTGACAATATCATGGATTAAAATTTCAGTGTACAAAGATCTATGGTGGGGAGATGCAGTTGAGTAGCAATGTAATTCTCTTCTAAATGGAAAATGAAATGACCACCACAGGTATTTTTATGTCCCAGTATTTCTTTTTAGTGAGATTTTTAAAAATTCCTTCAGGACATGTAAGAAATGAGAAAAAAGGAAACTGAAATAGAAAACTAAGAATTTATGCTGTTCATTTGTAATAAGCAGGCAAATTAAAATATCTCTAATTAAGGAGGCAAAAGAGGCTAAATAATAATCTAGCTGCCATTTATTGAATGCCTACTCTATGCAACAGAATACACCAGGTGCTTTACACAAGTTATCTAGTTTAGTCACTGCAAAAACCCTATGAGTTATTAGCACTATTATTCTCTTTTTATAGCTGAAGAGACTTGGACCTAGAAAGATTAATCTAGTTGCCTAAAGTCACGTGATCTATAAGTGGTAGAGCCAGGATTCGAAATCAGTGTTGGTTGTCATAGTACTGTGCTGAATCTAGAACCTGTCTGCAAGAGTTTCTTCAAAGTCTGTGTCACATCAGAGTCACATATAAGCCCCTGGGCTACTCCATCATAAATCAGAAGATTTAGGCTCAGTTACAAGAATAAGTTATTCTTACAGTAAAAATGTATGGTAAATTAAACAGACCATTAAAAATGACAAAATGAAATAATAATAGCTAACACTTATTGAACGCTTGCCTTATTCAAGGAAGCATCCTAAATGCTTTATAAGTATCAACTTATTTTATCCTCACAACAATCCAAAGAAGTAGATATATTAATAATTACTGCTATTTTACAGATGAGGAAACTGAGCACAGAGAGTTAAGAAACATGACCAAGTTCACACAGTTACGTGGCAGAGTTAGGAATTGAATCTAGGTAATATTGTACCGGAGCCCACATTTTTGCCCTCTGTTCTATACAAACTGCCTATGTACTTTATGCCTGTGTTTTAATTTCTTGGAATCTTAACATAAAATACATTATCTTTTAAAGCTCTAGTGGAAAGGCCTGCCTCCTAAGCAGCAGGGACCTGCCATTCGCCATCTGTGTTCACGATCTGGACGATTCCCCGTTAGGGATGCTTTGGAGCAGGTATTTCCTGTGGAATGCTTCTCCATGGTTATGCTCTGCCCAGGGCCAGAGCACTTCACTCCTGCACCATAATGGACTGCCTGCGACAGACCCTCTTTCTGTCTGTGGTTAAGTCGCTTGCTGTTTCTGTGCTCTCAGGATCCAGCTGTCTGCCGCATCCCTGTGTTCCCCACATCCTTGATCCTCTCCAAGAACTTGCTCCCCTCAGCAGGCCTATTGGGTCTGAGATTGTGTACTCTGGCTTACCCCACTGCCATCCTATTAGAAACTACTTTCTGCAGCCACGGTATTTCTTCTTTATCCTTTTTATTATATTTTAGATAACATTTTAAAGCTTCCTGTCCTTTGAGCCATATTATTTTAGGTCCTCTAGTGATGGGATTATACCCATATTTTTCTGAACTTTTTGAAATCCACTTCCCTAAGTTCTAGTGTGTATATCCAAACCCATAATGCTCAACATCCCTCCTTTTCTCACCTAATTGTCTACTTCTTCCTTGTCCCTCAAGTCTTTCCACTCTGCTTTCAGAAACTCACAGTCTGTGGTCATTAGCCAAATGCCTTTATTTTCAGCCTCTTCAACCAGTTGGAATGTGGCCTTTACCATTTTGCTCTAATTGAAACCTGGCTGTTCCCAAAGGAACCCACTTCCCCAGCAGTTCTCCCAAGCGGTAGTCCTGCAGCCTTCAGACCATTCATTAGACCTGCAAGCGGTCTGTTCTTCCCTCACTCCTTTGAGGCCTATGCCGTCACTGCCTCCAAATACTTGATTTCATACATCCTGTTTTCCGACTCCTGTCCTCTGTATTTCCAGCTTTACTAACCTCTACTCCAAAATAATTTGATCTCAGTCAAAACCTCCACTCCATAGACTCTGCCACTTTTTCAATGGTGATCACTTCCCTCATAATCTTTTCTCTTTCACATATTTCTATTTGCTTGTCTACACCTGGAATAATCTTGCCTCTCTCTCTTGCTCCTTTCACTTTTCATAATTACTATATCCTTGGTTAAACCCAACCTGTCCAATTCTCTGTCTACGCCAGTCTTGCTCCCAAGTAGCAAAATGAGGTTGGAGAAACTCTCTCTCTCTCCCCACCCACCTCTGCCCTCCACTGTGTTTTAACTTTATGACTACAACTTTGACAGATCCCACATTTCCCAAGTCAAGTCTTTGTTCTTGCTGGTGCTTGAATGCACCATTTGCAATCCTCGCCTGGTGCCTCTGCCTTTACTGCCACTTCTCCTTGGCTTCTGTGTTTGCCTCACTTCACTCAAATCATACCCAAACTTCACTTCTGAAAGGCCTTTCTGGATCATCCTCTCTAGTACAGCACTCCCTGTCACTCTTGGTCCTCCTCAACCTGCTCTAGTAAACTGCTTATCATTTCTTCTTCCATGATATTATGTCACATATCTATTTGTTTTGTAATCATTCTTTTCCTTTCTGTAAAGGGGAAAATCCTATCTGTCCTGTTCGTTGCTGTATGCACAGGGCCCGGAATAGTTCTGCCCAAAGTTTGTGCTTAAAAAGTATCTGTAGGATGAATGAATTACTTTTGTCTAGCATTATAAATTCTAAAAGAGAGTAGTCACTCTCCTGAAGGTTCTTATAACATTACTGTTCAGTTCTTTGCTGGTCAGAACCAGACCAGAATATCTGCTTCTTTATTCTTTTATCCTGAGAAATTAAACTCTTGGTTAGCTAAGTTAGGTAATAACATCAGTTTCTCATTGCTTTTAACAGAATGAGATTACCAATAGACATGTAGCTATTTCCAGATTTGGAATCTGTATTAGGAAAGCATCATCCTTGTTTTTCCTCTAGTGGTATGTCTACATGTAAGACTACAGTATTGTCACCTCATACCTCTCCCTAGTACCTTCTACTATGTATCCATGCTTTAGGTTATTAATTCTACTCTGGTGTTTATCTTCTTGCCTTATTGTGATAGGAACCAATATTTATTTTAATAGTATTGATGTAAATGTTTCACTCAAAGGGTTGTTTGCTTTGTGGTAGTAGTTTTTATAACCAATATGACTTAATCATGTTCTGGATTCAGAAATTCTTGTAATCTTGCTAATACTTGAAGCATGTATTAATCTTTAGCATAGTGTCCAAAAACTGCTTTTTAGTTCATCTCCTTCCTCCCAGGGGAGTGCTCAATACATAATCAATGATCAATGAATAATAGTTGCAATTACTGTTATTAGAGAAAAGGCATATAAAGTTGAAGTTTCCTGAAAAAGAATATGACTTAGCAGGCAAACAGAAGAAATTGGCACCTTCTCTGCCATCCCTTTTGACACCTTATAGAACCTCCGTGAAATTAACTAATTATCTCATCTTCCACTGTACCTGCATGCAAAATAAGGATAACCTCTTCCTCTGGAAGCCTCATGACTTAGCAAAAAGTAAGATACATTGAATCATTTGAATACCAAGTGTGAAGAATAAAATATTGAGTAATGCTTACTCAGTTCTTTAGACTATTGACCTAGCCATGGAGTTAGCACTGAGATCATAATTTTTGCCCTTTTTTGAAAAGAAAAATTACCATCAGGATTGCTAGCCAAGGTAGGTAAATGAAAGAAGTAATTTATGGTCCTGAAGAGCAGGCACTCTTAGGGAAGGATTAGTAACAGCAATAATATAGCAGCCTCACAAAACCCCGTGAGAAACGAAAGTATAAATGTCCAATAACCTTGTCTATATCACAGCATAGTATATTGGGTCTGACCAAAGTCACTGTCTTAGCTAATAAGGAATTTTTTTTTTTTTTTTAGAATTATGAATACTGTAGTGGGGCTGGGGTGTGCTTCCCAGATCTCTGCTTCAGGACTGAGTCTGTCGTTTTCACAGCTCTGAGCTGAGTCCCCCAGGAATCACCCTCTGCTGAAAGAAGCCCCCTCTCCCAATGTAATGCCCCCTTGTTGGAGACAGCCTCCATCCATGCTCAGGTTCAAAGGCCTGGCCCGTTGTCTCAATTTGATTCGACTCTAAAGGACTACCCCACTCAGGCAGAGGTGCTGCATCACAGGTGAACCTCTCCCTCTGTCACGCTCTGCCTCTGTCACCCCACACAGATGCTGTTCCTGAGGCAACTTCCCAGTAAACCTTCTGCACACGTGTCTCAGAGTCTCAGAGTCTATATCCTAGGGAACCCAGCAAACAACATAAACAATGTCTGCATTCTAAAGAGCAGTTATAACTATTCCCAATTTTATTAATATCATCACAATGATCACAAAATTCCCATAACTAAGTGAATTTTCCCATTGACCTTTGTTTGGGCTACATTTGCCATGTTGTGTGATATGTAGCTTATTTCTCAAATGCAAGTGGCTTGAATGACCCCCAAACAGGAGAACTAGTCTAAAGTATTGGGATTGGTCACAGTTGCAGTATTACACTTCATGATCATTTCCAAAACAACGGAAAAAGATGGCAAGCAATCAATATTCCCCAGCCATTCTATTGGAGGTTGATTTGTGACTAGGGAGACTGTATTAGTTCCCAAGGGCTGCTGCAACAAATTGCCACAATTTGGTGGCTTAAAACAATAATAGTCTGGAGGCCAGAAGTCTGGAATGAAGGTGTTGGTAGGGTTGATTCCTTCTAAGGCCCTGAGCAAGAGTTTGTTCCTTGCCTCTCACCTATTAATAGTTTCTGGTGGTTGCTTCCCTGCTGATACCTGTATTTGTGGTGTAAATCTTTTAATTAATTGCCATCCTTTTTAAAGACAACACAATGAGTCAGATGTTTGCAGTGGGGACCACCCAATGACAGAAGGCTCCTCAAAGGCTTATTCAATTAGATAATTAGTAGGACCAAGAGGGAGTTGGTAAAGCAGCATAAGAAAAACCAGAGGAAGGATCATTACAATAGACTCTGACCATTAATTTTTAGTCATACTGAAAAAGGAGCTTTGGGAAAAAAAAAAACAGATTTGGAGAGAAATTTTATTCATTCTCACATACTTCATTTTCTAAAACAAGTTCTGAGGAGGTAGTTGTGTTCACACAATCAAATCATTTAAGGAAAAGACCAAAGGGAATGCTACGCGATATACTTAGTTTGACCATACCAAGGAGTCCATATACCTCAGGTCATAGGCAGAGGTAGCAAGTCCTGTCTTCTGGGTTCCAGAGGGCTTAGGAATGACCTGGATACCTGTGGGAGGATGCCACGGTCCTGGTAAAAGCATCCTCTGCTGACTACCCTCTTTCTTCTTATTTTTTCCCTCCTATTCCACTTGATTATAAAAGTAACAAAATTTTAATTTGGCAAATAATGGGGAGAGAGCTATTAGGAAAAGAGGATTCCCAAGCCACACAGAAACACATAAGAACACACTTAGGAGTCATTTCTAAGTACATCTATTCATAAAATATTTTTCTCTTTGCTGTGTATGCAGAAAGGTTGCAAGAGAATGTGTTTTTTTAAATGGATTTTGCCTTTGAACTTTGTAACACTTGCATTGATCAATTATTGTTCTTCTTTATGATAGGCTAATGTCTGAACTTGGAACTCGTTGCAACTTTAATGCGCAGACTCTAGAATACTGGTCTCATACTTTGGGACCAAGTCTGAGAGAATGAAATCACCCAGGAGAGAAAGATAAGAAAAGATCTTGACATAAACCTCCCTTCCCCACCATGGAGTGCCAAAACAAAGTTGGAGAAAGGGAGAGGGTAACTATTAGTTTTGAACCGTATAAGATTGCTGATATCCAATTGCTTCTAAGGAAAAAATGCATTTTCAAATGATTTGACTTAATATAAAATTTTAAGCAACTACTTTTTGCCAGGAATTATGCTGAGTGCCTTATTCATGTATTATTCTTTATAAACCTCAGTGTAACCTTGCAAGATTAGTATTATAATCTTTATTTTGCATATGGGGAAGCTTTGGCCCAGAAAAGTTCAATAATTTGTTGAAGATTCCATAATATTTGAACCTAAGTCTTCTTCATGTCCAGTGAAGTCATTTGGGTCTGATGAAGTATTTCTAGATGTTATAGTAAGATTATTTCCAAACTCTATTGTCAAAATTCTTGAAATCGGAAAGGCTACTCTGCCCACAAACTTCAAGGGACATAGGAGGATCATTATACACTGTCAAGAAGAAGTCTGTGGTCCATGTGATTGGAAATGTAGAAATTAGGCAATACTTTGAATGATGCTGACGGGTCACAGCACACCAACAGCAACAGGGAAGAAGACAATGAGGAAAAGAAGAAAAACTCTTGAGAAGTTCACTTCAGGCTTTGCATCATCAATGGGTTTTTCAGAAAAGCAGCCATTTTACCCACTGGCAGCTGCATAATTTTTAGATTACATTTATATAAAGAAACAAATAAGCAACAAGCAAGCTGGCATTGGTTGCTTCTGAAACAGTGGGGAAAGGAGGGAAGAAAGGAAATCCCTAGGGCTATAGCTGTAGGTACATGTGCAACTTATATGTACATGTGCAACTCCATGTATTGTTAACATACTGTGAAAACTGATATTCATAATGTTAATCCTGGAACATCAAGACAATATTACATTATGTTTAACATATTATAGTCTGGAAAAATATATTTCAGTGATTTCACACTTAAATACCCTAAATAGCAAAGTCTTAGTTTTCATAGGGTTAATGTTCAGCTTTCTGGGAAAACTCTGTAATTCAGATTGATTCATTCTCTCAGAAATCCAGGTAGGTTTTACTATATGATTATTACATACATGTTTTTGTAACAAGTCAAATGTGTCTTTCATTCAGAGTTTTGTCCATGTTTTTTTCTTTTACTTAGAATAGGTTACAATTGGTATAATAATCATAGCAGAAAGTCATTTATTATGCTGGATCTATTAACATTTGATTCCTCATTACGAATATTGCCAAATCTGCACTTTCATTCTTTCTGCTGACAGTTACCTTTCACAGTGCTTCTTGATTTACTTTTATGATAGAAGTTTTAGAAATAAATGTTTTAGTCTAATGTCCTCTCAGTATAACAGGTTTGACCAATAGTCTAATAAAAGAACACTATGACCTCCTAAAAAAGAAAATTTTCCTAGTATTCATTTGGGATGGCAGGCACCATGTCTTGGTGAAGGAGACCCACTGTGTGCTGCACTTACGAGGTTCCATCTGAGCATGTCAGCATGACATTTTAAGCAGATAGTGATAATCCCTGTCATGGCTGGGAAGTGTGCAGTTGTGATGAGGGACCTGGATTTTTTGGAGTGAAGCAGTCTTCCTCTCTGGCCCCTTCTCATTCCTCTCTACTGAACACTTCCTAGGTTCTATCCTCAATGAACTGCTAGCAATTTCCCAAACAAACCATATGCCTTTACTCCTCTGCCTTCATGCTCTTCCTTCTGCCAAAAATCATCCTTCCTCATTCACCTGGGGGACTCCTAGTCATCTTCAACATGGTAAAGTCCTTCCCCAGAACATCTCATACCCTCTACCACTTCCCCCCAACACCTCCAGGGCTCTGTGTGTAACTCTGCCAGAGCAAATGAGTCAGAGTTGCAGTCAGCTTGGAAGAATGCTCTACTGGAGGGGGAGCTGTGCTTTATGTAGTACTCTACCACCAGAAGTTAGCACATTTACCTTTTAAATAGAATTGATCTATCAGCTGTGTTCTTTTGGTGACATTTTGCATTAATGACATAATGTGTTTTGGAATGGACCAGCGTGGGAAGTAATACCAGGATCTCGATTTTTTTTTTAACTTTGCTGCTGGTTTACATCTATCTGTTGTAGACTGAGGTGCTGTTTATAACTTTCTGAGATTTACCTTGTACACAATTTGGAAAAGAAAAAACAAATACCCATTTATTCATTAAATATTTATTGAACACTTCAGCCTTAGGTGCTAGGAAAAGTCTATTCTTTGCAGCATATAATGTTCACAGTCAGATCAGACTCCTTCGTAAAAGCAGGGAACAAAACTGGCAAAAATAGGCAGATACTCATGGCAGCATTGATGTGACAAGTGTGGGAAGTATGACATTGGGATCAGGTTTTCCGCATCCTATAAGCCTTCAATAAAATTCTCTCCTGGAGTCTGAATTTCTTAATTAATTTATTTCAAGCCATTAACAGAGATTTTAAATATGTTCTCTGCCCTTAAATGGCTTACTTTTGAGTTGAGCATGTTCTTCAGATGGAACAGGGAGCAATTACAAAGCAAAGTGAAAACTGGGCAGAATGGCATAATAATAGCTGTTACCACAAGTACTTACTGTGACTATACTTCATATGCATATTAACTCCTTTAATCTTCATATCAACACTATGAGTAAGTTATTTTTAGCTCCATTTTATAAATGAGGAACTTGAGGCACAGAAAGGTTAAGTGATTTGACCGGAGCTCATAGTTGGATGAGAGAGCAGGGCCTTGAACCCAGGCAGCTAAGTGCTAAAGTTTCTTCTTTTAACCACTACATTATATTTCCTCTCAATGGTTACAAAAAGAAAAATGATTTCCTCCTAATTACTGAGATAGAGTAGAGCAAAGAGATCTTATAGTGGCCTAGGATGACCTGGTATGGCTTTTTGCAGAATCTGGCATGAATGGTAGATGTTGGCACGTAGTCTAGGTGGATGGAAGGGCCTGGACAAAAACTCAAAAGCTCAAGTCTGGGCAGGAGCAAGATGGGAAATCAATTGATTTGGTGATCTGTCTCTGAGACCAGTCTGTACTTTTCAAGGCTGGAAAGATGCTCTCAATTCGGAAATTCATACATGAAGTATAGGGGTCAGGTTGCTTTCCACACTGAGCTATGAAGAAAAGTACAGGTTGTTAAAAGTCTAATTAAGGCGATTATTTAATATATAATCTATTTCAAATCTTTGGAAAATGCTATTAGGACTCAGTTTTTAAGGATAATCTGTTCAAATTCATATTCTATTAACATTCATTATCTATTAACAAACTCAGGGCAAAGCGTGATTATATAATATCTCAAAAAGATCTAATGTTGTCCCATTTTACTTTCTGGGACCTAGACACCTGGGGATAAATAGGAAGTAAAACTGCTGCTATCGCAATCCAGCCTGTTCACTCCCCAAGTCATTTCCACACAATTAAAATAACAACAAAACTCAATTAAACTAGGTGTTCCACTATAGATATAAACCTTAATGGGTGCATATGAGTGTGTGTTTGTGTGCACGTGCATGTGTGTAGTGAGAAATTTTGAACAGTGATTGAACATGGAGGCATTTCAATTGAGGAAAATATATTTAGTACAATATGAAAATGAAGTTTACAATTGGAATACCTTTGAAAACTCAGGAGCAGCATACTGATTGTGTGAATATTATGTTTTATTCCTTTACCTATTCCCATACTTCATTCTCTTTGAATTGACTTCTAATGCAGTATAACCCTGCTTTTGAGGGTGTCCATCAGCTTAATTTCTTTTATTAACATGAATTCTTCTCCTTCCTGCTGAGTAAAGCCAGCTAATGTGTTTTTCCCTTTTGTCATTTCATGCAAAGCAAAAAGTAAATAAGAAAAGAATGTGATTTTTCACTTTCATTTTTACCCACGTCTAAACAATGAAATCAGAGAATCTGCTTTTGAGATCTGGAATTCTGATATTTGGTGATCCTATGGAATCAACACACTTGATTAGCTGTGAGCCAAGCCACCAGGCTTATTTAATTCAATGCTCAGTAAATTAATTCTATTTTACTAATGTGACTAAAAACTAAATTTCATATCAATATAAACATTCATAAACTGCAAATACCAAGTTGTGCAAGCTGTTGAAAAAGACTCATTTTTATTTATAGATGGATTCTGATAAGAATAGCATTAAAAGTATTTTAGTAGGGAAATGTTGGAGTGATTAATGTGCAGTTGTTTGCATTTTTAATATTTCACTCATATATCAGACTAGTATTTGTGCATACTGTCAGACTTTATTCTGTTCCTGTCAAAACACTTATTACTGCTGACAGGTATAACATATCCACATTAATCCTTAATTCCTTGATTCAATTTTCTAATTGCTTTTTTGGCATGCGATGGTGGCCATTTAGTCTTATGTGATGTATTCATCATATGGTATAATAATGTACTTTAAAAATTAGATGTGTCATTTAAAGTAACTGAGCAGGAAAAAAAATTACTAAGGATTGGAAATTTTACATTTCACCATACTTAGACAAAGTGTTAGATATTGTTATGTCACAGGATCTGGAGATTATCCATAAATCATAGTCACAGAATATTAAAGAGGATAGGGACCCTAAAAGTCATCCAAGCTACCTGTTCATTTTCCAGTTGGGGAAACTGACTTAGTAACATGCCGAGGATCACACAGCTAGATAGTGGTAGAGCTAGTCCTAGGACACATGTGTTCTGAAGACTGATCAGAAATGGTGCAGGTATATGTGTATAATTGTTATAACTGATAATCCTAAACTGATTTCTGCTATCAATAGCTGAGCTGAGAGAATGAGAGATTCCTTAACTTCTTAAGCTATATTTTTAGTAATATTGTATTGTGGTTAAGAACCTAGATTCTAGAATCACATCTGAGTTCCAGTCTAGGATCCTTCCCTCACTAGGTGTGTTACCCTGAGAATATCATCTAACTTCTCAGAATTTCAATTTATTCATCTTTATAAAATGGAAAATAGCAGTATCCTACTAATAGGGTTACTGTATAGATTATATACAATAGTGCATGTAAAATGCTTAGCAAGGCACTTGGCACCTAATAAGTACTCAATAAATGTTAACTATTATTTTTTTGGTGTTTTATTATCCGTTTAATATCCATGATTTGAATGGAAACTGAGTCATGCCTTACAACTTATCTCACCATGTGACCTCTGTGACAATTTCATTTATTCATTCATTCACTCTTAAACTTATCACTACCATGTGTAGTACACAAGACAAAGAAGAATCTATCATGACACTTGCCTTGGAGGAGCAGAGACATACAACATGTACATCAATATCTGTAACAAAAGATTGGTAGACATAAGTCCCAAAAAGGTGGCACAGGCACCATACTTGGACATTTCTAGAGAGAAAATAAGTACAGAGTCTATAGCGATGACTAAGAAACTGGATCTGCTTTTAAGGAGCTTGATCCAACTGGGAGACAGGACATTTACCCAACTGTCATTCAAGGTAAAAAATAAAGAGGGCCAGAAAAGGTGAGATTAAAGAACTAAAGAGGGAGAGACTAAATACCTCAGATGAGGGAAGACTTCCTGGATACAGTGACATTTGAGTTGTCTTTGAGGGACACATAAGATCAGGAACATTAGAGACCTGTGGGAAGGATCTCCTAGACAGTAGGAAGATTATGAGTGAAGAAGGCCAGATTCCGGAAACCCTGGGCACAGGTTGTTGAACAGTAAGCACTTACATTGATTAAAACATGGAATTTGTGCTGAATAAAAGATGAGATTAGGTGACTGGGTAAACACAACAGCCTGGCTGGTGAACCTGGAATGCCATTTTGTACTCCAGTACACAGAAATCACAAAGTAGCATCCCTCAAGCCGATTTTGACCCATGAAAATGTCCTTTTGGTCAGCAAACATTTTAAGAGTTAAAGAAGTCATGTACTTTCTAGTTAGTGCTCACCTATTCTAAAAGGTAAGTCAATCTTCTTAACTATTATAAGCGGTATAGCATAGTGTTAAGCATACAAGCTCAGAAGATAGACCACACTGGTCCCAATCCTGTTTTTGCCATCTATTAGGTCTGCAACTTTAGTTCTATTACCTAAACTCTTTAAGCTTGAGTTTCATCATCTATAAAATGGAAATGGTCTCTACCTCATGGGGTAGGATTAAACCATGTAAGCATTTAGCATAGTACCAGGCATATGTAAGCACTTAATAAACGTTAGTTATTAAGTCACCCACGTGGGCCTTGAAGAAATTTGAATTTGCAATCCTTACTTTGGAACTGCTAAAAAGTTTTTGAGAAAAGATGTAACCTTTTTTTTTTTAATCTTTTGAGTTCTTGAGTGTTAAACTAAACCCCACTTGTACTGACTAGTTCAAGAACATCCAATGATTCTGTTATATCCTCAGCTGCTGGGGATAGGGAATCCAGTGTTGGGCCTCAGTGTGATTCCTAGAAGGAAATCACTCACTCACTCTCCCTTGGAGAGGGCCAGCGGAGAAAAACAAGTAGCCGGCTTTACCCACTAATGTTTTCCAAACACTCAACAATTCATGTAGCAGCAGTTTCCCAGGATACATACTGGACTGAAATGGTGGTCTCCTTTCAGAACACGTTATTATGAATTTTAAGAACTGTAATTTTAAGAATCCTTATGATTCCAGAAGCTTCTCTGGTAACTTGTTTGTCTTTAATAGCTGAAAAATGAAAAGGGTTTAACGTACAATTTCTGCCCCTAAAACAACAACATGAAAATAAGAGTACACTAGTTTGGAAAACATTAGAGTGAACAAAATGAGTCAGTTGTAAAAGTGCTGTGTGCTTAATGCACAAGGACTGCTAATTAAATAGCTGTCAGTGATGTTTTCTGGCACAGTCTAACACCAGCTTCTTGCAGTACAACAAATATGAAAATGCCTAGAAGTAAATAACAGTTGCTGGGTGCTGTGGGCAAACAAACCCATGCCTTATCTCTTTCAAAGGCAGCCATGGAAAACGCATGATAAATTGCATAGCTCAGTGAACATGTTACGTCACTGTGAAATGATTTTGATTCATGGTTTTGTATTTATCACTAAACAATTGACAGACTTCAAGGTATCAGAAATATTATCATTTGTGGGGTTTTTGCTATTTTCTGTTGTAAAATTCAAGTGCTATAAAGTGGAGTATTTTTGCATTTAAAAGTGCGTATTGAAAGTGATATTTGCCACAGACTCTTTGGAAATAATTTTTAAATTACCTGATTCCTTCCAGAAGTATCAAAGAACTGTGCTAGAAACTAATATTTTAAATATAATGAATAATTCATATTTTACTAATATCCTCTTATGAAAATTCTTATAGCTAAAAATAGACTAAGTTGTAATCCAATTTGATTTTAAAATAGAATTATAATCTCCTTTTATATAGCTTATCAATATACAGAAATTTCAGAATATTTTCTTTACAATAGCAGTAGAATTAAGAGTGAGAGAATTATTTTAAGGAAGATTTTACATAGGTAGCTTTTCTGCAGGCATAATTCATTTTCCATGATCAAGGTATTATTCTATTACACTGTCCTTATCTGTTGCTGAGTCTTTAAAGTGTTAAAATAGTTAGGTCTTATTCCACCTGAAATTTAGTTATTTTTTACTAGTTTTTCTCTCTATTGATGCTCATGATGTTTCAACACCAGCATTTAATGTATAAAATATTTTCTGTTAGTGTTAAAAGCAGCAGAAAGGTAGCCAGGCAAAATGATCAACTGATAAACTACTGAATCCCCTAAACCAAGAATCACTATTTCTCAACTATTTTTTGTAATTATAAAATTCTGCTTTTCTAATTTTTGCAATCAAGTTTTTTTTAAAGTGCCTTTGAATATCCTGAATAGTGCCAGGTATTGCATAGGAAGCTTAAAAATAAAACAACAACAACAACAACAACAACAAAAAAAACCCTCGCCGGTTGAGAGAAATGATCAATTATTTCTTAGGTATAGTGAAAGGGATTTTGGTATTTCCAATACATCACCATCATTTAAACCTTAAATTCATTTTATGTTCTCTTAGTATATTTTAACCAATTGACCTTTACATATAGTTTGCATTTATTAAATTAAAATAAATTTTAGTAGCCTAGAAATATGGTTTGAAACATTCATAGTATTTTTCTTTTAGCCTTGGAATATGACAAGCCTATTCTCCAAATATTTACATCACTGGAAAATGTCTATGTACTTATGCTGATTTTGACTTAACATTTTCAAAAATAATTCTGTTAAATTAAATGTAAGCTTTAAAGTGTAAAACCATAGATCATGTAACTTGATACAAGTATTGCAACATGGCTTACAGCATTTTCTGAGAACATTTTTATGCCCTTTGCTTCTACCACTATGGCCACTTTCACCTTTATATTGAATGCTCCCAAAATGTATCTATATAAGGATAATTTTAAAACATGAGATTTATGTCGCTATAAAGGAGAAATCCTTTATAACCACATAAAACCGTTGTCACCAGAAATTTCAGTTGAAGTTTTACATGAAAGAGGACATATTTTATCTTTAATGCCTCGTTAAACTTTCTGGAAACGACAATATTCTGGAATATTCTAAGTGAATGACTACATATGTCTATATTTCTTCTGAAAAGTTTAAATATCATCAGTGAAAAGAAAACTGAACAAACCATTTGTTCTAATAATTAAAGCCATAGTACTTTTACTTCTATTTAATTTTACCTTTATGCAGAGATGTTGCTTTGATATATCAACCATGTCTCATCTGTAGTTCTTTCAATGATATAGCCAAAAGCAACATTCCTAGGCTAAAATGATAGCCTCATTGTTTCAAAGGTCACATTGTCTTTAAGCTCAAATTCTATGTGTGTGTTTGTGTGATCATATGTGTGTGTGCATGGGTTGTGAGTGTGCACATATGTGTGTTTGTGCAAGTGTTTATATATGCCTGTGTGGAGGTGCATGTTTGTGCACATATCATAAGCTGCATTGTGTGGTTAGGAACATGGACCCAGGAGACAGCCTGCCTGAGTTTAAATGCCAGCCCTGCTACATCTTCCTAGCTATATGAACTTGAGCAAGCTTTATTAACCTCTTGCTTCAGCGTTCTCATCTTACAGGGTTATTGTAAAATTTAAATAAGTTAATATATGTAAAGCACTCCAAATACCTAAAATATGAGCAATTACTATCACTATTACTATTATTATTACATATTCATTTACTCTATTTTATTCCTAAAGTGATATTATTTATAGAAGTGCATTGGTGGATGATTATTAAACATGTATTTCACTATAGTGATATTTAAGATATGCCAATATGATCTCACTTATACGCATGGATTCTAAAAAAAAATTGAATACATAGAAATAGTAGACTGGTGGTCACCACAGTTGGGAAGGGGGAGGAAATGGAGAGATGTAGGTCAAAGGGTACAAACTTGCAGTTA
The DNA here is from genome assembly GCF_020740605.2 of Lemur catta. Taxonomy (NCBI): domain Eukaryota; kingdom Metazoa; phylum Chordata; class Mammalia; order Primates; family Lemuridae; genus Lemur; species Lemur catta. Next base: position 12,378,643 of record NC_059141.1, on the reverse strand, counting down.
TGTTGGATGATTGACGCTAGAGAGCTTATGTATAGCATAAAGACTATAGTTAATAATATTGTATTATATACTGAAAATTTGCAAAAACAGTAGATTCTAAGTGTTTTTACCACAACAAAGAAAGATAACTATATCAGGTGTTGGATATATTAATCTGCTTGACTGTAGTAATCATTTTACTATATACGTATATCAAAACATCATGTACACTTTAAATATAAATGATAAAAAATAAATTTAAAAAATTTAAAAATAAAGATATGCCAACAATATTTTGAATTGCACTCACTTAGGTGAAGCATGTTATGTAGTACATCATTGGTGAGAAGAAACAATTGGTAAAAAGCAACAAAAGTTGCATAACTTTGTGGCTCACAAGCTGCTCATCAAATATAGTAAAATTCATTTGTTTATTTAAATGTAGGCTGGTTGTACATCTATATTGTGCCAGGAGTTAGTGTTAAAATGACACATGGTGTGTTTCCAATAGCTAGGAATGTAGTCTTGCTGACTGAGGATAGATAAGGTGAATAGTAAAATAGCAATGTCATGTGAATTATGCAAACTTAAAATGAGTTTTATTTTTCAGGGGGCGCCCAAACCAATAGCCATCGAACCATGTGCTGGGAACAGAGCTGCTGTTCTGACGGTGTTTCTTTGTCTACCACGAGGATCATCAGGTGCCCCTCCCCCTGGGCAGTCAGGTATGATCAATGAGGAGCTGTCAGCAGTTAAGTAAAACTTTTAGACTGAAAAGAAAAAATACCATCAAATAGCACAGGAGGGCCTTTTATAAGATTCTAATTTAGAGCATGGGAAAATTTTATGAGAATACAAACTTCTACCCAAATATATAGATATCTGCATTGCTGTAAATTCACATTTGCTAGTATGTCTCTGATAAACACATGCTGAATGTGTGTGTATTCACATATAATATACACATGTATGTATAGTCACATACACACACCAATTTGTTGTTGCAATTACAATGAGAGATCTCACTAGCAGGGCAACCATGTTCTTGACCTGCTGGGCAGCTGCCTTTCTCCCAGTAGGTGTGTCATATAGGAAGCCAGGTTATAACTATGATTACAAGTTTGCTTTGTGAATATGGAACCAAACTAGAGGACTTACTTGGGTGTTTCGAATGTTAAATGGCATCAGAAGATGGTCACCTGAGGCAACCATCTCAGTAGGTTTAAGATATGTCCTTGCCACCAGCACCAGACAGGTGCAGTTCATGGGTTGAGGAACTCTCTGTCTTAGATGGGCTCAACCAGCCTTTCTTCTAATTCTCCTTTTCCTATGTGAAAAGCATGTTTTGGATTTGGGAGTAATTATGTTTCCTCTTAGAGGTCTTCTCATTGCTGTGATGTTGTCCACATTCTAAATATTTTCAATGTTGAGCATAACTTTTACTTAAATCACAAACCACATTTATTTCTTTCTTTTTATATATCCTATTCAATCTATTTACAATTTCAATTTTTCTGTCTCCTGATTGTTCTCTCTATCCAACCTTTAGTAGAAAGGTTGCTTTTTGAGGACAAGGGTGATATCAAGTCTGTCTTTCTCTTCAATTCCTTTTAAGTATAAACCGCCAGAGATCTGACAAGTTCTCAATAACAGTAATTGATGATGAACTTGCTTACCTGCTTATTTTGTATTTTCTTGCTTCCCTAGTTGGCTTTGAATTTGCTCCTCACTTTCTTGATTTGTGTCCCACCAGACACAAAAAATGGAAAATACACGACCTCATACCTTGTAAGCATTAGATATTCATGTAACAGAATTTTTCCCCTATATGGGAGTTTCTGTTGCCTTCAGAGTCATCATTCATGGTACTTGATGATATCTTGTTGCAGGAATTTTTATTCAAAGTTCACTGCAATGTTTATTCAAAGAAATAAACATTCTCTATACCTTCTTATACATTGAGTGAAAGTCTCACTCTTCTTTCAGCATCACCGAGGCAAATGGGAGGCAGTAAGTAGAATAGTTTGGCACTAGTCAGATAAGATGGATAATTATAGGTACTGTGCTCAGCTAATGGAAGTATTGTTTTAAAGCTGGGATGATGTCCAAAACATACACTTCACTAATGAAAACAAGTCTATGTGATATACACCAAGGTTCTTGTCAATCCTTGACAAGATGATGTACTGATGGGCAGAATGAAGGCAACTGCCAATACTCTGTCCCTTTAACCTTTGAAATCCTTTCTGGCTGATTTGAAAGAGCCAAGTAGCAGTGTGGAGCATTACCTGGGCTGTTTGCTCACAGCTGCATTGTGATCACTAATGCTAATGCTGTCTTAGATATGCACAGTGCCCCACTCTTTATAAAGTGTTCCCCTATTTCTCACATTTGATCCTCAGACAAGGTTGTGAGATAGGTATTATAAAACTCACTTTATGAATGAGGAGAGTGAGGCATAAAAAGCACTGTATTTCTACACTCAAGGAATAACTGGGGAGGAGGACGGCAAAAGAACAAAAAATATGTATCACTAGCATTCCAGGTAAGTTTTCCTGATGATCTGTAGCAGAGAGCTTATTTCTTTATAACCAACAGCACATGTCTTCACAAAGCCAAGCATTTGGATGAGTACTAAAAATGTCTACAGGGTTGATATAGGTAGACGAAACATTGAAATAGCTTACCATACATTTTACAGAGCCTGAAGATTAAACTATGATGAGTATCTGTGTGCATCATTCAAGATGAGCTTGTTCTTTGTTTTCAAAAAAATCTATTAATTTTTTCCAGCTATTCTTACAGGAGTAAAAAGACTGTTTGATTCTACTCCTTCAATATACAGTATTATCTGCTACCTGCATGTACTTTGAAATGTATCAAGGGCATATGATATGTTGATGGAAGGATAGTAAGATGGGTAGATGGACAGATAATGTCATAAAGCAAGTAAAGTAAAATATTAATGGTACAATCTAGGTGGTGAAAATACTGGTGTTCATTATGAAATTCTTTGAACTTTGCTATGTTTAAATTTTTAATAATAAAATGTTGGGAAACAATAAAATGAAAAGCTCTTGACTTCACTGCAAAAAAGAAAAAAAAGCAGTATCAATAGAGAGAAATTTTCTAATGTTATCATCTAGGTTTTCCCTGAACAAGGCAAATACTGATACCACTATACAAATAAAATTACTATTTTTTCATTCTTCATCAAAACATTTGGTGTGTACACAGCCAATTAAAATTTAACATAGTATCCTCCAGTATTTGAGAGGAAATACATTCCAATGATTATTTGGGAACCAGTCATTCCCTTGGGAGGGAAATATTGACATTGGTTGTATCATTGCTAGAGTTTGGCTTACCTTTACAAAAACTCCGTATATATACTTATGCTTATCACAGTGCTCTGCAAATAGAAAGAAGTTCATAAATGCTTTTGGCGATATTGATGATGATGGATAGGAGACCTGGGAAATATGACCTAGAACAGCTACTTCCATCTTTGAGCCTCAGTTAACTTCAATACAATGAGCGAATGGACTAGAATTCATTCATTGTTTCCCAGATTCCTCTCCTAGGAGCCCCATGTTCCATGGAGCCTCCTCTAGTATTTGGTGCAGGGTGGGAGGTTGGGGCAGTTGAGGAGCATTTGGAGGAGGAGCTTCATGGGCAGACTCCTGAGCTCACCTCCACCGTGTGAATGACAAGGCACCCCGAGTCTTCTCTTGGCTCTTGGGCTATTTATGGCTCCAAATGTTAATGTATCTGTGCAGTGATTAAACTAGCATTTATTACTAGATTAAAAGTCCTCTTACAATACTTTGTGCAATATCAAATTTTTTTTTATCAGGCTCTTTTTAGAAATGTAGCTTCCTGAATGTCAGTGTCATCTGCACCCTTCACTGGCATGAATAAAGCATTTAGGAAAAGGATGAGTTTGGGGATGTGGGGACGGCAGAAGCATCTTATGAGCATGGTGGTTTTCTCTCAGAAACTGAATGTCAGCACTAAAAAATGATTCAGAAATGTGCAGGTGCTAGTTTGGCTATCTCTTTTCAGTGGCAGCTAGTGATTTTTTTTTTTTTTAACTTAAGAAATGGCATTGTCTTTGGACTTTATTCTCTTTCTACCAGCAACTGCTTCAGTAATATTTAGCAAGAAATGATTACACCTGGCTCTTTCAGTATCTGTCTGAAATGTGTGAACTCCTTTCCTTATGGCTCTCTTCTTATCGGAGGTCGTAAGAAAAACTGCAGATTCATCCCTTAGATTACCCGTGCACTAACCTTTTTTGTTTTTTAATATAACGACCTTAAGTGTTTGTGGCAATTCTCCCTTTAGGTGGCTTAGAATAATAAGGCAAAAGATATTAAATGGCATTTTAGCATTCCTAGAACTGGACTAATTAGGGTTTTCTGCTCCCCCACCCGGTAAACCTGCTGCCTCACTGCTGTATTTTCTGTAAGCAACCACTGCCAACCATGCCACACTTTCTTGGGTTAATGTGGGATTTATGCTGTTGTTTATGCATATGTTCACTGTGCAGCCTCTTTCTCTTCTGACCTCAAAGTGGTTGAAAGATTGACATCCCCATGAAAGCAGGACACATTAAGTAACTCTGCTGAATGACACTAAACAACCAAGCATGTCTCCAATCACCCCGTACAGCAGGGTCCCCAAGTGTTTTAGAGTCACATTAAGATGAAATGTGGACAAAGTAAACAGAGCTCTTCAAAAGCATAAATTGAAAATGATAATGATTGCTGTCACTTTATGATGGAAGATTATGGATTTCATAGTTTATGGATTCTTCCTAATGAGAAGCAGATTAACTTTTCTCACTGGATTAAAAAATCCCAGTGGCCCAAATATCCACTGCTGAAAAGAAGCTGTGTGCTTCAACTAAAAGTAGAATTTTGCCATGATCCTGCCTCATATATGATTGACTCTAACATAATCAAAATAATACTACTGGAAAGTCAGAGATTTTTAAATTTTCTGAGTTAGCATTAGAAGTTTTGGCAGGATGATCAGATTATTTTGAATAATCTAGAAATACTATACAATGTTTAAAATAATAGTTTCCCCGCAGTGTTATGGATGCCTTTCTTGTTTATAATGACAAAAAGAGAACTTTGCATCAATTAAATGAGAGGAAAGGGAAAGAAAAACAGGAATCCTGGGCATTGTATTAGGTGTTTTATATGTATTCACTGGTTTAGCCCTCTTAACAACTCTGTGAAGATGATTATCCCACTCTTACTGATTAGAAAACTGCAACTCTAGAGAGATTAAATGACTTTTCCAAGACCAATGCACTGAATGCATTGAGTGAATCAGATTCGCGCCCAGGGCCACTGGATCCTTAGCCTATGTGACTCTCCCTCATCACAGTGCTTCTGTGGATCCCAGTTAGCTCTTATTCCTAAAAAAGCTTTAAATCCAGGGTCAAAGAGAGTCTCTGCTAAGTACCGGCTTAAGAGGGCAAGGAGAATCTTGTTAATATCTTTCCTGGTAACTTAACTTCAGAAATTTGGTAAAATGCAAATGTAATGACAGCATGACTCAGTGTATGTAATAGGAACAAGGGGCATGCAGTCATAGGGAAAGAACGTAAGCTGTTATGTGTGAGCTATGGACTTGGAGTCACAAGCTCTGAGATCTAGACTCAGCTCTGCCACTAACTGGCTGTGTGACCATGGAAAGTGTTTTAGTCTCTGGGTCCTATTTCCTCATATAAAAATGATTGGATTGGGTTCGATTTCTGGGACGAATTTCACTTTAATCCCACTATACAGTTCTACTACAAATTATGCTAAATCATACCAGTTTGTGGTGGGGAGAGCTAGTAACTTGCTACTAACTGGTACATGAACTTATCTTTCCAGCTTCTCAGGATCATCTGGCAAATTTTATTTTCATATGTATTGCTTGTTAGTGACTAAAAAATAATTAGCATCACTCCTTAAATTTAAAAAAAATTCTTAATAATTGTGATAATGAAACCCAATTTCCAATCTTCTTAGCATGTTTGAAAGATGTAGATGGTTCATAGTGCCCCTATGTTAGAAATGAGTAAAAGGAATCTCATACAACCAGTGAGAGGTAGAACATTTCTCAGGCTCTCAGAGATGGTTGGGAACAGACTCCACATCTGCTGGCTCACAGTGCAGTACTTTTTCCTCTGAAGCCAATTTTTTTTAAAGGAAATGTCCATTTTCCAGAAGCCTCTGGAGTTTCCATCCCTACAGACTCTTGGGTTTTCCTTTCATAACTCTACCACTGTATCTTCACACTTTTAGAAACATATCTGGTGATACAATCTTAGCACTTTCTTTGTAAGAAGTGGCTGGAATAAGAACTATAACTACTGAATTGTATCAAAACTTCATTATAAAAATCTGGTGTGTTTTAGGTACCCTTTAATCTCAAATCCAAATATTGCTTACAGCAGTATATGTGTCTTCATAAAGAAGAAAGAAAAAGTGGGCACTTCATGGTAAAATAAACTACAAAATTAGGCAGAGAGCCCAAGAAACAACAGAGATCAAAACAAATGTCTGAGATTATTTTTAATAAATATGACTGTGTCAAAAAATACCTGACATTAAAAAATCCTAAAATCAACAATAGGAAATAATTTTGTCTTTCATCCAAAATACAGTTATTGTGAATCCTCATTTGCTACCTTTATTCAGTTAAGAAATATTTAAGTGTCTGCTACCTGCCAGCGCTGGATATATGGGAGTGAACAAAACAGAGATCCTCATAGAGGTTACACCCTATGTGGAGATAAACACGAAGCAAATAATCATACAATAAACCCATAATTACAAACTGTGGTTAAGTGCTATGAACAAAGAACAGAGAGGTGAAATAAAACAGAGGTATAATTGCTAAGCTTAATATTTTTCTACAGTAGTGATAAAGTGACAAACACAGTCTTTAAAATGCCCTTTCTTCAGTTCTCACTTGCCTTCATGTCGTTGTAGTGTTTGGCTGTTGCATATTCCCCACTTCACCTCCCATCTTCTGGAGACTTTCCCTCCCCTGGTGTTTTGTGCCTCGATCCCTCTCAGGTACTGCTTAGGATGTAGAGGCCGTGGCTGGGGAGCACCTCCCCTCTGCGCATGGTGGGCTGCATCTGCCCCTTGGATGAAAGCAGACATTCCCCCAGGTCTAAACCTTACCAGCCTCTCATACCCTCCCCACTCACTTAGGGAAGCTTCTCTGCAGCTGACTCCCAGTCCCGTGGGTCTTCACACGAGGCCACCCACCTGCTGAAGGGCAGCATCTCAGTCTGGGTTTCCTACCGGTCAGGTGTAAAGTCACCTTTCCTTCCCTGTCTCCCGTCACCTCCCACTGTTCCCCAGACCAGCTTGTCTCCCCTGTTTTTGGAAAGTCCGCTTCGGAGTGGCTCAAGTTTGAAACCTTCAAGTTAGCTTTTCTTATTCTCTCTTTCTTCCCTTTTACCTCCCAATAATCATGTAGCCCCTTACATTTTACCCCTGGAGCAGACAGAGCAGACATCCTTTTTCCATTCTTACTCCCCTCATGCTCTGTGCAGGCACCGGTTGCCTCTTGCCTGGATTGCTGCCAAAGGAAAGCAGGACTCTAAGCATATCACTTCCTTCCTCATAAACCCTTGTGGACTTTTTGTTGCCTGTTGAAATAAGTGCAGACATTTATTCTGGGATGTAAGGCCCTCCTTGACGTCTCCTCAACCTCCCTTCCAGGCTTAACACCCCTACAGTCCCTGCCTATGCCTACCTGCACAGCCACTGGGCAATTATTAATACTTTAACCTCTCAGACCCTCAGTTTCCTCATCTATAAAATAAGGAAGATGACTAAATAGAATGTCTTTGTGATTGCTGCTAGGCCTGTAATTCCCTATGTGTTTTCCTTCCTGTGATTCTGTGCGTGTATTTGTGTGTGTGGTCTGTCGTACCCACTATTGTTTCCTGTACATGAAATGCCCTCTCCTTCTTAGCTACCTGTTTTCAAAGCCCAGTTCAAATGCCATTTCCTCTTCCATGAGGCCTTTTCTGTGCCCCCCACACAAATGTGACTTCACTGTCTTTGAAATTCCATACGATATGCTGGCTCCATTCTTTTTTTTTTTTTTCAGCTTATCATCATGGGGGTACAAAAGTTCAGGCCACATACACTGCCCATGTCCCGCCCATTCCCCCCCCCCCCCAGTCCATTCTTTACTGCCTTCTAACACAACACAGCCCCTGCTCATTTTCCTTAACTTTCTTCCCAGGTGGTAAGTTCCCTGAGGGCAGTAGCTGTCTTAGTTTTTTCTTTGGATCCCCAGCTGCTAACAAGTTTCTGTTACTTAGTAGTTGCTTGATAAATATTTAACTGATGAACAAAATTGATTATCTTTAAGTTATAGAACTTATTCACCAAAAATGATATAGAAAATATATATACTATACAAATGTAAACTTTACAAAGTAAAATTTCACTTCAAGCTCAAAATCTTGTAAAAATATAAAATCTTTGATTTTATAGTTTTATGATTCATGTAGGATTCAAGCTACATGTTTTGAGGACTGAAATCAAGCCCAGAACTGTACCTTTGATGGAATATCCCTATTAAAACTTAGTTGTTTAGATTTAAGGTTCAATGAACATGAGAATATTAGTGAAAGATGACACAGAACAATAAAGCAATTTTTATTTCTAGTGTAGAATGTATGAAACCTATCATAAAGTTATTCTATTTTCATAATTTGAACTTTGATTTCTTCCTTGGATAATAATTTAAAAAAACATTTTATTTAAGTTTGAAAGAGCACAAATCAGTTCCACCCTTTATGACCAAAAAATAAATTACCTTGAATTTTATGAAATGAATGTCCACATATTAGTTATACTCAGGACAGATAACCTCACAAAATGTATCTGACAAATAAAAAGTATCAGTTGTTGTTATAGTCATTATCATTAATACATACCATTTGTTATGAATCTGTTCTATGCCCCATACTGTTTGTTGAATTGTCATAACCCTATAAGGCATGTTCATTTGGCACCTGAACAACACAGGTTTGAACTGTGCAGGTTCACTTATACATGGCTTTTCTTCTGCCTCTGCCACCGCTGAGGTAGGAAGACCAACCCCTCCCCTCCCTCTTCCTCCTCGGCCTACTCAATATGTAGACGACAAGGATAAAGACCTTTATGATACTCCACCTCTACTTAATGAATAGTAAATATATTTTTCTTCCTTATGATTTTTATTAACTTTTTTCTCCAGCTTACTGTATTGTAAGAATACTGTGTATAATAATACATATAATATATAGAAGGTACTAATCAACTGTTTGTATTATCAGTAAGGTTTCTGGTCAACAGTATGCTATTAGTAATTAAGTTTTGGGGGAGTCAAATGTTACACATTTTTTTTTTTTTTTTTTTTGAGACAGAGTCTCGCTCTGTTGCCCGGGCTAGAGTGAGTGCCGTGGTGTCAGCCTAGCTCACAGCAACCTCAAACTCCTGGGCTTAAGTGATCCTACTGCCTCAGCCTCCTGAGTAGCTGGGGTTACAGGCATGCGCCACCATGCCCGGCTAATTTTTTCTATATATATTTTTAGTTGGCCAGATAATTTCTTTCTATTTTTAGTAGAGATGGGGTCTCGCTCTTGCTGAGGCTGGTCTCAAACTCCTGACCTTGAGCGATCCACCCGCCTCGGCCTCCCAGAGTGCTAGGATTACAGGCATGAGCCACCACGCCCGGCCATATGTTACACATATTTTTGACAACACAGGGGTCAGTGCCCCTAACCCCCTTGTTCAAGGGTAAACCGTGTTATCACTTTTCTTTCACATGAGAAAAAATGAATCATGGACATTAAGTAACTTCCCTACAGCCACATAGTAAATAATTATGGAGCTAGAATTTAAAATGAGAAAAGTCTTACATCAAAGTGTTCTAAGTTTTTTTGTTTGTTTGTTTGTTTTCATATAGGTAAAGACCATGAGCCATTTGTTTTGGGGGACAGCACAAGCTTTTTCTTTCACTGGCCAGTGTGACTGTGAAGTGACATGGCCGTGGTCTTCCCATTGCAGATTTTTAAATGTATCTTTGTGCCATGTTAATTGGGAGAAATATATTAATGTGTAAAGAAAGCAAAGAATATAAAGAAGAGAAACTTGAAGAGTAGTGAATATAGCTAATTAAACCTACTGCAGAATTGAGTTAACCATAAATGCTAACTCAAATACTTTCAAGACTGAGCAGTTAGGAACAAACTCACATAAGAATTCAGAATTTATGGACATGAAAAATGAGACCACCAGCACTGAAACATGGCCAACATATTCTTTTCTCCTCCCTCTCTCCTACCACCCTTTTCTGATAGTATTTCTAGAAGTGACTGGTAAATAATTACTGTGGTCAAAGAGAAAAACAGGAAAAAAGTAGAACTCGACAAATCAACTTACAAAGCTAAAGGGGAAAATCGAGGTTTGTTACAATAAACAACTTGCATTTGAAGCAAGAAAACAACAAAATAATAATTTTGGGAGTATGAATAAAATGTTAAGGGTAAATCAGCCCTCCAATATTTCTTATGATAGCTAACACCATGGTCTATATAAAACTGCCAATTAGTAACAATTTTTACTTTTATTAATATTAATAATTGGTCATGTATTAAATAGTCCTACTTTGTGTAGGTTTGGGGGAATTTAACAGAAGGCTGCTATCTTAGTAAATAGTTTAGCCTATAGACATTTATTTCTCACAGTTCTAGAGGCTGGGAAGTGCAAGATCAATGTGTCTGGCAGATCTGATATCTGGTGAGGGTCCTCTTCCTGTTTTGCAGCTGATCACCTTCTTGCTGTATCTTCACACGGCAGAGAGAGAAAGGGCTCTGACCTCTTCTTCTTATAAGGGCATTAATCTCACCATGAAGTCCCACCCTCATGACCTTATTTAAACCTAATTACACTTTCCCGAAGATCCCACCTCCAAATATCATTACATTAGGGATCAGAGCTTCAACATATGAATTTGGTGGGGATGGAGCATATGCATTGAGGACACAGCAGCCTCCTTTTGCATTTAACAAGGATGGATTGATAATCCTGAGTATCAGAGAATTTTGGAATTTTTGGAGCTTGGGAAATGCCTTAGAAATCATCTAGTTCTACCCATGGTTTGCAAAAAGAAACACCCGTAGAACTAGAGATGGAGAGAGACTTGTCTAGGGTCAAGGAGTTTGTAGCTGAGCAGGAACTAGAACCAAGGTCTCTGGATCTCTCTTGTGGTGAGGGACTTTACTCCTCCATCATGTTTATTATACCATGTTGCAAAATCTAAGCAGGAAAAGGAAATAATAATAATTCATCTCTTACCAGCAGGCACTACTGCACAACTTCTACCACACAGAGCCCAGCAAAGGCAGACAGAAGGAAACTCCCTAGATCCAAAAAGGAAAATTAAGTAGCTTGAGAAAATGTCTCCTTGCCAGCAAACTGGTAAAATGCTAAGAAAATGTGAGTAAGTGTCTCTGGGAATTCCTTCTTTCCATATAAACATTTTTCTGGGGATCAACTCATGGGGCCGGTAGTCTCTTAGCAAATCCTGAGGAAGTATATTCAAGTTTTGATAAAGACTCCATGTTATACTGATAGTTGGTTTAATCTCAGGTCCTGCCATACACTGTAAAATGGTGCCATAGCACCTACCAAAGGTATTTTTGAGTGTGAATATCCCCTCGTTCTTAATGAAATTCCCCGTGGAGGAGAAAGCACCAGCAGTAGAAATGTAATTCTATAAAAAGTAAACGTTGATTATAATTACATTAACTTCTTAAGGCTGTAATGATCTTTCTATAAGGGCTTGTAGGGGAAAATTAATGGCCCTCTGAAAAATGAGTAATTTATCTCCTTTTATCCACTTTATAATTTGCTAATGAGCATAGCTCATGCAAATTGAGCAGACCTCCCTAACTGATGGGCAGCATGTCCAGAGCTGTCACACAGGTAAAAGCAGTGGCAAAACTTAAGAGAGAGCTCATCTTCTTCCTTAAGAGCTGGGACTTAAATTGGTCCACAGGACTCCAGGGAGGTAGTCTGAGGAGTCCTGCATGGTCCCTGGGATCATCATTTAGAAGCCTTGGGGGAATAAATGGATTCTTGTTCCCTGAACCTACTGTCTGATATAATTTGAATTGAACCTTGAAGCCCCTAAAAGTCTGGATGCAGTGACCATACATTCAGTTCCATTTGTCCCACAAACCAGGCAAGGATCATCAAATCAATAACATGACTGTGCCATCCGCCTTCCCCTTGCTCACCATCCTAATGAAAAATGACTCCTTAAGTGTTTTGCAAGGCAATTAGCTCTGAAGGCAGAGCTGTACTGGGGAGAGGCCGAGTTACATTTGTATTCAAAACTTTACTGGTAAAATGGAAAGGAAGCTGTTGTCCATATTAATAGATACATAAAATGTATAAATGGGGTAATTTGGTATTACTATATTTATGCATAATATTATACAACTGCAGAAACACAGAACTAGGAAGGGCACTGAAATGACATCTGGCTCCTCCAACTGCCTGCAGCCACAGCTGGTGACCCTGTCCGGAATCATCTTGGACAGATAGACTGTTTCTAAAGACTTTCGCAACAGGCATGCTTATGACTTCCGGGAGTAATTCATTCCCTTATTTAACAGTCTTCATTGCAATTTGATCCCATTTTCTTTTGTTCTTTTGCTTCTTATTCTCATCTCTCCAGAAATAGAGAGCAGCTGATTGTGCTCCCTGTAATAATCCATCACGTGGCAGAAGGCAGTTCTGACGTCACCTCCCAGTTTTCAGTTCAGGTTCGATACAGTACTCTCAGCCCTTCCATCTGGTCCTTCAAGAGCCTGGCTTCCAGCTAGGTCATCTCGTGACTGAAAATGCTCTTCAGCCTTCCCAAATGTTATTGACTCAAGAGATATGGAATATAAAGGGACTCTATCCTTTTGTTTGACAGAGGAGGAAACTGAGGCTCACTTGAAGAGACATCCTCAGAGTCCACCATCTACTGTGTGGCAGAACCAGCCCCAGGGCCCTCTCGGGCTGTCCTCTTATTGTTTGTTTGTCACTGCCTGACCTCTCTTTTACACCAACTGCCTTGCCATGATGGCTACTTTCCCACTCGCACTTCAGTAGTACCCCTTTGCCCCTTCCTGACTTTTTCTGCTATTCTGCATTTTGTATTTATGTCTATTATTTTTTTGCATAAGAAAGTGAAACAGTTTAAGTTAGTGTCTCTGATGCTTCAAGGTCCTTTTTGAAGTCTAATCCTATCCTTCTAAATAAATGCCTTCCTCATACCCTGTGACCCATCCAATGTTATCTGCAAATATGATAATTTTAGGGAGATGTTAGATGCTTGCAGTGCTGGATTCCAAAGGGACTTTTAAAACCCCGCTCATTATGAATGCACCAGACCTCTGTCCCTTTCCATGTACCAGTCCCTCTGCCTGAACTGTCCTACTCACCAGCCCCCCCTACACACACATCTCCTTTTTGCACCAGGAGAATTTCTAATTCAAGGGTCACCTCCGCTGTGAAACTTATCCCCATGTCTACCCATCCTCAGTCCACTACTTTCTTTTTAATTTACTGCTATGAAATTTTATTACACTGTCTCTATCCCACCCAGGCAAGCTAAGGACAGGGATTTTCCCCTTATTATATCCCTAGGTATTAAAAGGTGCCTACAGCATGATAGGAGGCCAATATGTTTCCTTAATTATGTTCTTCCTTCCTTTCTCTTACTCACCACCGGTGCCTGTTGGTGCTAACTTCCCAGAGTCTGGCTCTTAAGCTAGCTGTGAATTCATACTTTCCACTGCCTTTTGTCATGTTCTTGGTCTATGGACCTTGCTTAATTCTAGATGCTTCACGAGTTTTATAAAAGGAAAAAACTCCTTAATCTCTGGCATAAAATTTGGCTTATGAAATAGAATTGAAAACTTTATTGTGATTCAACTGATTCCTCACTACTAACCAGGGCTGTTATTTCAGCTGCATCCTGTTTATCGCAAGTCTTATTAGCCATGTTGCAATATGTGATTTTTTTTCTATGTTCATCATGTTTCTTTGGATCTTTTGTTATTTTTTTCCATATATAAAAATATCATTTTGATAGTCTGGTTATTCGTAAGTTCATTACTTGATCATTTCTAACACCATCCTTTTCCCTTTTATTAAAAATGAATGTTTTATAGGCTCTTGTTCATCTCAGTGCTTTAAGCATGATCAGAGCCCCTACCACTTTCTTTAGTGGCCTGGGTGTGAGTCACCAGACTCTGCTTCTGCTGCTTGGACCAACCATTTACAGTGTCTGTTGATTTTTGTTAGGCTGCTTGGCTCCTATCTGCTTTGTTGTGGGTTTTTTGTTGTTGTTTAGTTTTGTTTTTGACTGAGTTTCATCGCTCTGTTGCCCAGGGTAGAGTGCCATGGCATCAGCCTAACTCACAGCAACCTCAAACTCCTGGGCTCAAGCAATCCTCCTGCCTCAGCCTCCCGAGTAGCTGGAACTACAGGCATGTGCCACCATGCCTGGGTAATTTTTCTATTTATAACAGAGATGGGGTCTCACTCTTGCTCAGGCTGATCTCAAACTCCTGAGTACAAGTGATCTTCCCGCCTCAGCCTCCCAGAGTGGTAGGATTATAGGTGTGAACCACCATGCCCAGCCTGTTGCAAGTTTTTAGATCACAATCATTCCTTAAGACTGAGATTTTTCAAACACTTTGAAAGTCTCTCTATTTTAAGCATTATTTGTTTTTAGCCTTTTCTCTTACATGTAAAAACAAGTCAATCTTTTGAAACTTATCTCATGCCTAGTGCAGTCCAGATTATGTTCTATTTCCCTTTATGTCTGTAGTGGATCACTTTAGTTCTTGCTTTTTATTGCTTTTCACTTTCCCTGATACTTCCGAATTATCATCTTTTGCTAGGCTTGTTAGGTGACTTACAATCTTGTTAGGACCCTCCTAAATTCTATTTTAGCACTTTGTTTAGCTCTTTCCTATGTATCTGAGCTTCCCCTCAACCTCCTTTTTCCATCTGCATTCAAAGTACTTCTCATATATGCAAATTAAAACACTACTGAGATACCATTTTTCACCTCTTATGTTTATGAAAATTAGAAAGTATGGCAACATATTGCTGGTAAGAATGCAAACTAATACAGCCCTGCTGGAGAGGAATTTGGCAATACCTCACAAAACTACACATGACCCAACAATCCCACTTCTAGGAATCTACTCTAAAATACACCTGAAGGAATATGAAAATACATCTGCAGGAATATGAAAATACATATGCATGAGTTATTTATTTTAGCATTTTTTAAAATCACGAAATAGTGAAAACAACCTAAATGACCATACACGGGAAAGTAGTAAAATGAAATATGGTACATCCTCAAATGGAATACAATGTATCTGTAAGAAAGAAGGAGAAAGAACTCTATGAACTAATATGAAATTATTTCCAGAATGTATTAAGTGAGAAATGCAAGGTACATAGGAGTATCTAGAGTATCCTTTCCTTAATGTAAGAAGCAGAATGTGAGAAAATCTACAAATATCTACTCATATTTGAAAAAGATATCTAAGAAAGATAAACTGGAAACAAGAAGACTGGTAACCTACATAAAGTAGAGTGGAAATGGAGTGTGAAAATTGAGGCAATATAACAGAGAAGAGGAGGGATGAGGAGGGAGTGACACTTCTTTGAGTATACCTTTGAGTATAACTCTGACTCTTAGAAACGCTGGATATTTCACATACCCAAGCAATCAGGATGTAGGGGAACCCAAAATGAAATACAAACTGTAAAACATGAACCTAAATGTATTACAAATGGATAAATAACTACACTGAGGGGGTAGGGAAGAAAAGAGCAACCTAAATAACTTTAGAAAATGATTATTTTGATTGTATGCTGTAAGGCTAAAGGCAATCAAAAAAACTATATGCAAATGTCCTATAGTTAGTATGTTAGTGTCTTCTACAATTAGGGGTGTGAGCTAGCAATTATGACACTACTTTATATCAATGCTAGAACTGAAAAAAGTAAATATATTGTGGATAATGAGAGCTAGGGTTCTCATTGTCAGAGAAAAAAGATATTAATACATACAAGGAAAGTGAGAAGATGAGAATGAACCCTCTGGTGTTGGACTGGAATTAGAGGGATCAGTATGAACTCATTCATATGCAGGTAGATACATATAGAAATACAGATGTGTGTATGTGTGTTAGTAGTGTCAGTATACACACATACATTTCTTAACTCTGCCCACAGAGAGGGCCTGGAAGTGGTGATACCTCAGCAGCAATAAATGTACTTAGCATTCATACCTTGGTTTCCTGACACCATTCTCCAACAAAAGGAACCAGAAATTGGGGGTAAATGGTTGATTCCAGGACAAAGAAGAGAAAATGCAAGTTGAGCTTGGAACATCTTATGCTTCCAGAAAATAAGTAAGTGCTCAGAAAATTATGAAGATATGTTGAAAGGACACAGGAACCAACCTGAAGAAGCAGCTAATGGCCAAAGCTAGAATGACTTGAACAAAATAAGTAAGTGAAGTATTGAATCATAACTCAATAAATAAAATATCCATGAGTCCGTGAAAACAGATATACAATTGAATAAATAAAGAAGCGGGGGAGAAGGGTCAGCACTTCCTTAGAGTAGAATTCTAGTTAATGAATGTAGAAAGAATAAAAGAAATAGAAAAATCACATTAGACAAAAACCATAGTAGTCATTGTTTAAGGCAAGAACCATTGCTGGAAGCTAAAGTTAGTAGACCAAAATATGATATAAAACAACACATTTGCACAGAGTGTCTTCCTACAAGACATTTTTATAATAATTACAAAGAGAAAAATAATAAATTTGTAATAAAGAAACCTAGCAGACATGACCTTATTCAAATTATTGAGGTTAAAATAACTACTTATAGAACATGTAGAAATCATATACCCCCTGACATGTTGCACTGAGAAGAGCAAAACTTCACCTCTGTGGTATTGTTAAATGCAGAACACCAAAGCAATCACAAGAAAAGATAAGACAAACCCAAGTTGAGGGACAGCTTACAAAACAAAATGACCAGAACTCTTCAAAAGTGTGAAGAACATAAAAGACAAAGAAAGACTGAGGCGTCTAATGACATCTACATGCAGTAAGACCCTGAATTAAATCCTGGACCAGAAATAAAACATTAGTGAGAAAACTGGTGAAATTCAAATAAAGTCTGTAGATTACTCAATGATATCATATCAATGTTCATTTTTCTGGTTTTGATCACCGTACTCTAACAATGTAAGTGTTATTAAGGGAAGCTGGGTAAAGGGAAATGAGATCTCTGCACTCTTTTGTGACTTTTCTGTATGTCTAAAATTATCTCAAAGTAAAAAGCTAATAAAAGTATTTTCTCAGGACTCTTTTACAAATTGGTCATATTCCAAATCTATAGATTCTAATCTATAGATTATAAGGTATATTTTCTCTTAGAGATCATATTTATTTGGTTATACAGCTCTATGACCAGCCTTCAAAAGCTTACTTAACCTAGAATTTTGATATGTATGTGTATCTCTATTAACTAGTCTCATTGTATTCTTGTTCCGCTTTAGCCTCCCAAAGTGTTGGGATTAGGGGCATGAGCCACCACACTCAGCCTTCATTGTATTCTTGAACATAAACAATATACTATGCTTGTGTTCCCATGGGGGGAAATTACCCCGTTTACAGCTAAAGAAATGAAGTTTCAGAGAGGTTGCTTTACTTGCCCTCAATTTTTTATTTTAAGATTTTAGAGCAAGCAAGTTGCAGAGCTGATTTAGGAGCCAGGTCTGTGTGACGCCATGTGCTAAGCTGCCCCATTGCTGGAGCCTGTGAGGCTTCATCTGCTAGGCCATTCACCCGTGTATTCCACACCGAAAACGAGCAAATCATCTGGATGCTTCCGTGCTGTCCTCTTCAGTCTTTCCCTTGACTCTTGAACCACATGTTCACCTTTATTTTGTTCATGAGAATGCCTTATTCCTAAAATATTAACTTTTAAATAGCATGAGCATTTTTTTCTCTAATTCTGTCTTCCATCTTTAAATCATATTTGATAGATAAATCAAAAAGTATAGAATTCCTAATGCAACATTAGGAGCAAAGTTAATAAAAGACTAATACAAGATGATATTAATATATGTTTGCTGAACTGTATTGTACTTATGATGTGTTACCATATATTTTGTCAAAATTTTTAAAAATGTTTTAAATAGTGGCTCACGCCTGTAATCCTAGCCGTCTGGGAGGCCAAGGCGGGTGGATCGCTCGAGGTCAGGAGTTCGAGACCAGCCTGAGCGAGACCCCGTCTCTACTAAAAATAGAAATAAACTATCTGGACAACTAAAAATATATATAGAAAAAATTAGCCGGGCATGGTGGCACATGCCTGTAGTCCCAGCTACTCGGGAGGCTGAGGCAGTAGGATTGCTTAAGCCCAGGAGTTTGAGGTTGCCGTGAGCGAGGATGATGCCACGGCACTCACTCTAGCCCGGGCAACAAAGTGACACTCTGTCTCAAAAAAAAAAAAATGTTTTAAATAATTAAGCATCTCATGACCATTCTATGAGACGAAGAAGCTCTTTCCTATTAAAAACATCCATAAATGATGTTGACCTGGACATAGTGTACAGAACCTAATGTAGATGTCATTTCTACTGTGACTCTTTCTGAATTTAGACAATATATTTAAGTAGTCTGTTTAACCGCTCATATGAGCAGACACACACAAAAAAAAACCAAAACAAACAAACAAAAAACACCACTTATCAGATATTTACTATGAATCCATCACTGTAATAAGTATTTTCTGATATTTGCTCACTTAATCTCACTTAATCTTTCCTGACTTTTCCTTCCTCAAGTCAGGAAAATAGAGGTTCAAAAACTTATCTGTAGTTATAGAGCTTATCACTGACAGAACCAGGATTTGAACCCAGTTGTTTTTTTTTCTTACCCTGAAGTCTACACCTTGAATTCTGAGCAATGTTTTCCTGACAGGGAAGTATTAAATACAGCATAGAAAACTAAGAAGGAAAAAAGGCACTAACATTAAATATGTTAGGCTTACATTTATTCTGCTCTATTTTATGATTTTAAAAAAGGGCAAAAAAGAGCTACCAGGGATTTTAAAGAGTAATTCAGAGATCAAACATTATTTTCTCTTTTGTCCCAGAGCACTTCAGATTCAAACCCCAGGATTCACTGCTGCTGATGCACATCCGCCTCGGAGTCTTGTAATTGGTAAATTTACATCATGTGCATCACTAGCAGCTTCAGAAAGTCACAGATGTCAATTTTAGGAAATCCTGGGACTTTCAGGCTTGCTGGGACTAAATTGCTCCAATCAATAAAATGCTAATGAGAAAATAAATCCAAACCTGTGCCATAATAACTCAGAATTCTGACCACAAAGATTAATTCCTATATTTTCAGAGCAAAAAAAAACAAATTTCCTTTCTTTTAAAAAACAATGCCTTTAGAAAGCTGTTAGTGTTAAACTGAAAATAAAAGTAAAAATTACCTAGAAATTTTACTTGAAAATGTTAGCTGGTTTATACAATTAATTTCAATTGCTACATTTTTTAGAACAATAGAATTCCATGCTGTCACTTTGTTGGCTTTAATGTCATCTTGACAACACATCTAAGAATATAAAGCAACTAACTGCTTAAGCATTAATGTTTCTTTCATGTAATATAATCAGAGGAAGCTTCCATTTATTTACACCATCTTTAGTAACGAAAGAGTGGTACCAGACAAGGTCAAAGCCTCCTTACTGGAAGCAGCAGCCTGGCAGGCTGTTTAGGGTTCCTTGTTTGCTGTTTTTCTTCTTCTGCTGGCCCTCTTTCCCCTCTTCCAATCTCAGTATCATTAGCATAACAAGATCAGACAACTAGAGTTCATCTTGTTCAACCCCCTATCCCGGGCAGCTTCAGTCTCATATTTTTAACATATCCACAGATTGAGGCTACACAGGTTCTCATAGTAATAATTTCCAGATCTTAATTTCCCTTTAGTATTTGGAATGTGGCCACCGTGTGATTGATTTTTATACAAACATACTAGAGCTTATACAACGAATTTGTTGCTGCCCCTTTCAAGGCTGTTACCTTGGAAGGTTAAATATAACTTATTCAAGTGACATAAATCTTAATATTTTGGATAGAGAGAAGACTCTGAGACTCACAACTCACTCTGGCTCCTGCACCTTCTCTTTCATCTTCTTCCCAAAGTTCTTCTATTAGTGTGTGTTATCACCATCCTCATTTATTCCCCCCCACCTGCTGTAATCTGACTTTAGCACTCACCTCTCTATTAAAACTCTCACTGCTGAGGTCACCCATGATCTACATATCTTTTAATGAGGACAGTTTGGTGAACTCTTATTCTCCCCAGCCCACTCATTACACTTACAGGTTTTTTTCTTTAAATTTCTTTGCCTCCCTAACTAAACTGGGAGCAACATGGAAGCAAGGGCCATTTGCTTTATCACAGTGTCCTCTCTGTCAGGCACATGCCTGACACAACAGACCCTCGGTACTTAGCTGAATGAGTGAATGAATGAATGCATTCCTATATTCTGTCCCTCTTATTTTAGACATACAGAAAAAGAAGGTCTAAAGAAGATGTGCAATTTGCCCAAGGTCATACAGCTGATCGTTGGCAGAATCAGCACATGACCCCAGGTCTCCTAACTCCCAAGCCAATTGGTTTCATACCATATTGATGTGGCTTAAAAGAGGTTTTGGCTGCTTCTTTGGAACTGCTTCCAAAGCCTACAATATCTTCTTTTGAATATATTTGGTGGCAAACCTTTACTCTTTGATTAGTGGCTTTGGTATTTGGAATCATCCCAAAGCTACCAGGAGCCTCTGTGATCTGGCCCCAAACCACCTTTCTGCACTCTTACCACCACCTGCATAGCCTTCACTCCACAGGAACAGGATGCTCAGTCTCTCAGGGAGAGGCTAATGTTCCCAGCCTTTACATATAACATTCCCTCTGCCTGGCATGCCCTTCCTCTTTACTCCCCAAATGCCCAGTCCTCCTTGCCTCAGACTGTATTCTTTCCAAAACAAAGATTTGACCTGTAATGACAGAAGAAGGAAGGAAATGAGCATTGATGGAGCTAGTGTTTTCACATATCTTGTATCATTTTATCTTACCAAATGGGAGCTAGAAGATGCTCAGCAACTTGGTGTTCAATAAAAAATAAAAATAAATTTAAAAAAAGAAGAGGAAATACCTATAATGTATTTCATAATATGCAAAGATATATGTAAAAGTCTAGTTTTAACCTGAAGGTATTTAAGGCCCCATAATGGGAGCATTATAAACCAGAGGAATTTGCATAAAAATATACAATGAAATGACTGGACTTTGTTGCCATCTGTAGTAGCTAGAAATTCCCAACTTTTGTGGGAAAGAGCTGGGTGACATTGGCAGTCAGATGTTTGTGTGTGTGGCCATTGTGAGTGCAGACCCTCATGCATAGGTGCTGAGGACTGGGAAGGTGAAAGAGGGGACAAGGGAATGGGGATATTCCTTCTGGAAAAGGAGGCCTTATGTCTCTTCTGCTGTTCACTTCTACCCACCTCCCACCACCACACCCAAACATCTGCCAGTTCTTCTCCCTGTAGCTCACAGGTATTTATGTTTTATTGGTTGGTTTTCTGATTATAAAATTAATGTCTTCATTTTCAAAAATTTGGAAAAGAAACACAAAAATCTTATAACCCAGTGATAACCAACAAAAAGCATATTTTACTTCAGGACTTTAGACATATTTAGATTTCTTTTTATATAAGTAGCATCATTTTTTAATGAATTTCTGTATTCTGCTTTTTCACTGAATGTTATATAATGAGTATTTCTCCGTGTCATTAAAAATTCTTCAGAAACATAATTTTAATGACTGCATAATATTGCATTTTATGACTGTATCATAAACTTAATTATTCTTCTCTTATTGGCTATTTATGTTGTTCCCAGGCCTTTTTTTTTGATATTATAAATAATGCTATGATAAAGATTCCCATGTAAAACTTTTGTCCACATCTCTGATTATTTCCTTAGGATACGTTATTAGTTCTGAAACTGGTAGGTATGAACCATTTTTAGTTTTTTTCAATACATATTGCCACATTGCTCTTCAGGAAAATTTTACCAATTTATTCAGCCAACTGAGGCATTTGAATGTCATGAAAACAGCTATAGTAAATTATGACCACATTCCCCTCTTTAATGAAAATGCCAGTGGGATATAGGGAGACAGTTTCTGCAATTTAGAGGGTTGATCACAGTTGAATAGCTACTGGTTCCTGCATTCAACACACCAGAAGCCTAGTAGAACTGAAGTCATCTGAAATTATGACAAGGCCACTTTTTAGCATACGAAGGACCTGGTAGCAAAGTTTACCAATATATACCCAGTGCTTTTGCAATATGCAGTTTATTAATTATTTAACACATATCTGCATCCTAAAAGCATTTGAGGTGAGAACTGGTTATCCGGGAGCAAACTATTCCTGAAGGACTGTCCCCTGAGCTCCCAAGCCTGTATAACTAAGTAACCAGTAAGCAGAGATTGTTGCCCCCATGTTCAGTGTGACCTAACCGTTCCATCCCAACTTGATTTCTGATAATATCATGGATATCTTTATGCATCAGCCAAGCTTTTATGAAAGGCAGTAAAATACTAAAATGGTTAAGAGCATAGACCCTGGAGCCAGATTGTCTGAGGTTTAATTCCTAACTCTACAATTTAATAGCTGTGTGATCTTAGGCAAGTTACTTAATCTATCTGTGCCTTAGTTTTCTCATTTATAAATTGAGGATAATAGTCCTTTCCTTTAGAGTTGTCATGAAGAATGAGGTAAAATATGCGAAGTACTAGGAATAATATCAGGCCCAAAGTAAGTGCTATATACAAATCTATTGTTATTATTTCAAGTTACTAAGAATTAACTTCAAAAGAGGAACTAACATTAGGTAATAAAAATATTTTAAAGTGATTGCTTGAGCTTTGGGAATAGAAGGAAAACTTTTCTTCAGCTAGGTTCCCGAGGATATTTTGCTTCTGTCCTTGAAAAGTTGTTTTTTTTTTTTTATATGACAGCTGTGCTTAGTAACTATACTTAGTAAATTTTGAATCTCTCAGAAATATTTGAAAACAGTATCTTATACTGGAGACAAGGACCATTAGTATCACCACCCATCTGGTACCCCATACTAAGAAAAGTGATACAATTTATTGTCAGGTGTTAAAGAAAAATCTAGCCCTATATTCTGTCTAAGGTAAGGAATTTCCTAAATTAACACTTAAAAACCACAGAATTTTCCCATAATCTTGCAACCTAGATATAACCATGGCAATAACAACAGAAGGCATATTTCTTTTTAAAACTTTTTTTTAGCCTTAGTCTTTCTCCTAGATCCATCTGGACAAATTCCATGGATAGGTGGAGGTTATCAGTGTGTGTCTAGAATTTGACAGTACTAGCCCTGGAAAGGCTTGCTCAGATTCTTCATACATATATTGTGCTTTTGACAATGAACCATTTGAAATCTAATTCCACTGAACGATCTTGATGAACAAGTAAGCTAAATGAATAGCATCCAAGTAAAGGAACTGTTCAAAGAATCAGGAACTGCTTGACCAGCAGAAATTGGGCCATGGACTTAAGGGTCTATAAACTCTGGCTCATACTGGGTAATTGAAAGTCATAATCTTCCAAAGGGCTTTAATTGAATATTTGGAAATCTGTATGAAAATAAACTGAGTCAACTAAATAAGAATAAACATAACTAAACTAAACAGTATAAATCTTCAAAAGAAGAACCCTAATTAAAAAGATATATTGCACTTCCTGGACTTTGCCATGTAGTTGTTTTCAATATTACGCCCCTGGGAAAATACAACTGTTTCTAATCAAATAATTTAAACTCCCATGCTGGGGCTTAAGTGTGGGCCCTCCCATTTTTCTGCTGCTACTTGTTTTGGGGATAAAGCAGTGCAAATTATTCAGACACCAATCAGATTCATCATCCTGTGCCTTTTGATGACATCCATCTGTTTATCTAAAAAGCCATTAAAGACTTATTGAGTTACAGTGCTATGGAGAAAATTGGATTATCATCTGTGGTTAAATCCAATTCTTGCATCTGCCATCTTTTCAGCTTATGTGGTATATTCTGAAATTACCCTGACTTGCAGACCTGCACTACCAGAATACATTTGCTTCCTAGCCTTTCTATGTCATTTCTAGAGAATTTCTAATGCAGGAGCAATTTGTGGTTCAGGAAACTGTTGACAGAAAGATGTCAGTGCTTTCTCTTGTTAAAAGTTCAAAAGCCTAATGGGGACTGTGCCAGCTGAAAAGTCTTATTCCGAAAGTAGGTACTATCTAATTCCTAGGTTTGTATTTAGACAAGCCTATTCAAAGAAAAATTTGACTCTAGGTCACAGAGGTAGAATTGTGTTAATCAGAAGATAAAGATAAATTAATATCAAGTCAAAATTCAAACAGCCAAAAAAAAGTGAGAGCTCATTCCAAACGGCGTTAAATAAATACCAGCAGGTAAACTGATAAGACACAAAGGATCCAATCTTGCTAGGGAATGACTAGGTAGGAGTCCAGTGCTTATCTCACAAGTCAAGCAGCTTAAGCAAGGCGAAAAGTCATGTTTTCGGAGCTGGCTGAAGAGGCAGTGGACTGTGTGGAGAAAACTAATTGAAATAAAGTGAATATTTGCAGTTTCCTGGAGATACTATTATATCCTGACTGCAGGAGCCCCAGAGAAAGAGCAACTGTAAATCAGGCAGATGCTTTAGTTTGCCAATTTTTTCTAGCATTTGTCAAAGAAATAATGAAGAACCCACGAGTAAAACATTTCCTTGATTTGTTTATGTAAATCAGCCCAGAATTCTGGGAAGTCTTGATTTTCTGGGAATCTTCAACAATTACAGCACAGTTGCTCTTCCTTAAATTCTAGCCGTACACACTATTTATTGGCCATTTAAAAAGATCTTTCCGATCATATTTCACAGTGTCCTTTCATTGTTTTCCTCTTTGTAAGATAAGTACCCTGAGATGGGAGACAATAGCCATGCAACAGCTGAGTGTAATCAATTGAGACTGACATGCTAGATATGGGTGGTTTCAGAAAGATATTCTTTTGTCTGTCTACCTGTTTGCTTGTCTGTGACCTTCATATAACTTCTGCCTGCACTGTCAGCAGAGATGCTGTTTTTGTAAGTCACTGGTGATGCCACAATGAAAGAAAGCTATTGCCAAGGCAAGGATGATGAGGAACCAGGACCTAGACCTCAAAGTAGCAAATATGAGGTAGAAGAGTCTACTGGGACTTTTTCATACCCTACCAAATTCATCCAACAAGTAAATTTCAGTGGGCTTGAAAAATAGCCAAGCTCTTGTTCAGAGTGAGAAGTCATACACTTTATGATTTTAAGTGCTGAACCTTTCTCTCTTCATCACCTTAGTCAACCCATAATATTCTTCTCCTAATTTGCTCAGGGATGCAATTTTATGATTAAAAATGAATTTATTTAGCTTAAGCTTTCTTGATATTTTAACCTATAGGTATGTACACTTTATCAGACCCCTTCCTTAAGGTAGTTTCTGGTTGGGGAAAGGGAAGAGTGAGGGCCTTTTGGGCCAGAAGAAGGAGGCATCTTGTTGCTCCAAAGCTTTTGTCTGTAATCTACCCTATTGACTGTCTAACAGATAAGCATTTGATTTTCAATCAAGATGTCAGAGGAAAATACTGCCAACTTTTCAGTCATTTATTCAAAGACCAATTATAGAACTTCTATGGACTATTTCCTAATATTTTATTTAATGACTTTATTTTTATATTCAGGTAGGAGAAATGATATTGAGAATTTTCTAAGAAGATTTTCAGTAATTCAATTGATCAGTTAAAGGTGTTAACCCAGATGCAAATAACTGCTGGAATGGCTAAAGGCAGGGTTCTGAAGATATACTGGGAATTACTGGAGACGATAGGTCTGAGAATCAAAATGGCGCTCAGAGGTGGCACCACCACTCTTCTGTCTCTCCTCTTTCCCAGCCCCAGGTCTCCTCCACAGTTCCCCATGCTTCTCAACTTGGGGTCATAAATGGTTGCTGTCCTCTGACAGCCTGCTGGAGAAAATCTGTTGCCTTTTCTAGCTGTCAGTGACATCTTCTCCCATACTTGACTTTACCCCATGGCTTTCTTAGAAAGCAGAGTCCGTAGCTGGAGGAGCTCTTGTGCTTGCTGGTCTGAGTCCTTCCGGATTGAAGCTTACCTCTCTGATCATGCTGCTTCTCCTTTGCAGTTTCCATTCCCACACTGAGCAGTACTGATTGAAGGAAATAGTTTCACCTACTGGTAATCAGGTCCCTGCCTTATCTTAGGTTGCCATCCAGTACTGATTTGGGAAATGGTGAAGACGTTTTTCTTTACAGGTGTTTCATGAGAGCTCCTTTCTAAAGTACTAGGCACTATCAAAGTAAGAGATGAATATTAATTGCATGTAAACTTTAGGAATACAAAAGAACATTTAGATAATAACGTGTCTGAAGGAAACTACAACCTACTGAGGCAGATAATAAATAATATGTGAAACTTCCATTTCTACAAAAGATAAAAATGTAGGTGCAAGAGCAAGAACACTTACTGATAGAGTCAGCAGAACTGAGATTTTCAAGTGATGGGCAGAAGTTGGACAAGTAGCATAGAAGGGGAAGGACAATCTAAGCAGAGAGTCACTAGAGCAAAGAAAACTCAGAAATCAAAGTTCTTTGGAAGTGAAAGGTTACTAAAAAAGACAGAAGATGGTAGGGAGGCCCTTTCTTCCAAGATGAGTTTGAATTTGATTTGGTGGGTATTGGAAACTATTAGGAATTTTTGAGCAGGAATCCAAGCTTAAAATGCTGAGTTTTAAGAAAACTAACTTTGATGCAGTGTGTTATACAACCTCAGGTGTAAAAGAGTAGGACAAGAAGCTAAATATCATTTAGGAAATATTACAACTATCCAAGCAGGTAAAGGCCCAGATAGTGTTTGGAAAGGAGAGGATCTGATAGATTCAAAAATTATTGCAAAGTAGAAATTGATAGGACTTGGTGACAAAATTGAATTAAATTGGCTAATAAATCATTTATTCTTTTGTGCATCTCAGCATTCTACATCTCTACCAGTGAACTCATTAAAGAGATTTTTATGTTAATAACAAAGTTCTTAATATAAGTTGATTTGAGAGCTCTTTTCTGGTTGAATAAAGTTAGCAAGCTGTTTGAATTACTCTAAAGATCTTAGTACACAAGGCCACACTTATGTGGCATCATTAAAAATTAGGTAAGATATAAATAAAATATTTACACAACTGAAACTTGTTGTCATTATCCATTTTGTGGAGACAGAGGGACTGGCCATGTAAGGTAGCACTTTGGGGTTAGGTTATCCTGAGGGACAAATGGAGCAACAAGTTCAGGGTCAATTTTTTTTAAGAACAGTCAGGAAAGAAATTCATCCAAACCAAAACATCAGTCCCTGAGACAAAATGGAATGTGGAATGTGGGTAAAGATTCAAGGACCTAAGTAGTTCATTCATTCATGAAATAATAATATTACTAATGTGCATTGAGCACCTACTTGGTGCTGAGGCCTCTGCATTGGTTGTTTGTTTCATTTATGTGTATTGAGCGTTTACTAGGTATTTGCTGAGCAGTGAACAAAACAGGCACATTCTCTGCCCTCATAGAGCTTATGGTGTGGCATGGGAAATAGGCATCAAACAAATAAGCACATAAATGCATGCTTAATTACAAATTGTGATCACTGCAGTGAAAGATAATACAGAGTGGTCTACGAGTATAATAAGGGTTCCCCATTTGGATTTGACAGTCAGAGATGGCATCCATGAATAAATGATGTTCTAGCAAAAACCTTGAAGGATGACCAGGAATTAGGCAGGCAAAAGCTAGAAGAAGAGATTCGGGACAGGGGTGAGGCCAAAGATTTGCAGGGGACCAGAGGGCTGGCTGCTGGCATTCCAGAGACATGGCAGTGTGGGCTAGAATCTAGTCATCCAGGGCCTTGAGTTCCCTGGCAGAGAGCTAACCCCTGCACCAGCATCTACACAGAGCCACCTGTAAAGACTGAGGGCTTGGGTAGGGCAAGATTTAGTGACAGGGACACTGAAAGGCAAAGTAGGAAATCAAATATGGGGAATCTTAGAGTAGGAATTGGAAATTTGTCTTAAGCTTTGGGACAAAGGGACACTAGAACAGATGTAAATATAAGTTGTCTCATATTACCCAACACAGAACCTGCAGACACAGGCTAAATGGACAAGGCAGTGTGTGGTTAGTGGTCAGAACATTGGTTAGATTTGCAATCAGATGAATGTGGACCACTTCCTAGGTGTTTTATCCTGGGAATACACTTAGCCTCTTTCAGCTTTAATTTTTCAATCTGTAAAATGGGAATAATACTACTTATCTCTTAGAAATTGTGAAAGGCTCCAATGAGATGTTTATAATGTGCTTAATTCAGTACCTGACAGACAATACATGGTCTGCCTTCACATGTCACCAATGCTTTTGCTATTCCATTTGGTTCAGATTTATTTGGATAATAATATGAACATATCTACACACCTAGAAAAATGTAGGAACTTTATAGCAGGCATTTTCTTTGCTGCTCAGAAGCTTGTCTGAGTCTTTTCCAACTATTCCCTGATTTGTAATTGTGTTTCATATT
The DNA here is from genome assembly GCF_020740605.2 of Lemur catta. NCBI lineage: Eukaryota > Metazoa > Chordata > Mammalia > Primates > Lemuridae > Lemur > Lemur catta. The sequence continues at coordinate 12,349,779 of NC_059141.1, read as the reverse complement.
TTCAAGGCTCTCTGAAGTGAAATCTTCATATTGGGAAAGGGTAGAGGGATTAGTATGTAAATTTGCTCACTTAGATGTCAAATTCGGTGTGTGTTCAATTAAGATTGGATAAATGAATGATTACTGTATAATTATAGAGGTTTGACAGTGATAAGCATAGTTAATTAATTGCTAAGATACTGTACATTAAAAAAATAATTTTAAAGCATTTGTTTTGGTAATTTGTGTTTCTAAGTGGTTAGTAAACTGTAATGTAACCTTTTGGTCTCTGAATATTCTTTTAGCTATATAATTCTACCATGTTTTAATCAGAAAAATGTTCTGACAGTTCCGGGAAAGGAAACATTTTTCTGTTTAAAACATTTCTAGCATTTCAGCTAAATAATTTATCTAGAATGAGTTTCCCTTTAAAAGGAATAGTAGACAATTAGAAGCATAGTACAGTAAATTTTCTGCCTTATGGATCCAAGCCAAGAACCATACAACTTTTGTGCTTTATAAGCAACTGCAAACTAAAATGAGTAACTGGTATATTGTAATAGACTCTGCTTTGAGCTGCTATTACCATAGAATACTTTTCTGGCTTTCTTAGAAGCAAGAGAACAAAATTGAGAAGAAGGCATTTATCTGATTGAAGCTAGGATGCTACTTGCATTGTACTTCACTTTAGGTAGAATGTTAGTCGTTTTATTTGCTATTAATGTGAATAGACACATCACTTCTTTTTAGAATGTAGCTTGCAAGAAAGATCAGTAGCCAATACGCATGGCTAGAAATGAAGCTGCCTGTATAGCCTTAGACATCACAGAATCTGATCACATCCTTGCTCACTATTCTGGAAATCACAGTGGTTGTGTATGAGTTATTGAAACTTTCCCTTAGTACTCCCTCCAGGATATGGGAGTACAGGGACACCCAATCTAGCAAGTCCCTACATATACCTACATAAAACCTACACTTACTTGCATAAACAGGTAGTTTAGGAATGGGTTAGCGACAAGAAGTTTGTAAAGTACACTGGTGTTCAAATATTTCCCCTATAATTTCAAATCTAATTGGATGAGATTATTTTATTTTGACTTTGGGAACAAAGGCATTGTTTGAAATATTTAAATCCCAATAAATATAAACAGTAAGCAAAATTTATACAATTAACTTTAAATAACCACATAACTATATAAATGCTATGTTAGTTTAACCTCTCTAGAGACTTGGCAATATTTTTCCCTTAACAGGTAGATTTCATATGTATTTTATTCATTTATTCAAAAATATTCACTGAATACAAGCAAATTCCTAAGCACTGTGCTAGGCGCTAAGTATACAGCACTGAATAGACACTTGCAGTCTTGTGCAGAAGACAGAAAGGAATCAAATAGTGCCACAGTACCCTTTCTGCAGTATCCTTCCCTCTTAGGAGGAATCGCAGCAGATCAAAAAAGAGTAGCTCTGGTGGGGGTAGCAGAGGGCTAGCAGACCTGCCATTCTCCTTCTCACCACCCTCTCAGCACTCCCCTGTAGGGCTCTGCACATCAGGTTTCAAAATAACTTTACATGTGGTTCTGATGTGCAGGAAAATGGAAGAACCTTTGTTCTGCAGGACACCATTCTGGCTAAATCTATTTCAGATCTTGCTGGCCAGCCTCACCATACTGGTCACACACCAAAAACACAGACCTTCATTCCTACTGAAGCCACACAATTTGCTCATTACAATGAAAGACACGATTTATTTACTGATGTGGTTTAGGCAGGAGAGAATGCCAGTAAGAAGACTCTTCTTCTAGGAAGTAGGTAACCATAAGAACTATAACTAGGCCAGGTGCAGTGGCTCACACCTATAATCCTAGCACTCTGGTAGGCCAAGGTGGGAAGATTGCTTGAGGCCAGGAGTTAGAAACCAGCCCTGAGCAAGAGCAAGACCCCATCTCTGCAAAAAATAGAAAAATTAGCCGGGCATGGTGGCACGTGACTATGGTCCCAGCTACTTGGGAGGCTGAGGCAGGAGGATCACTGAGGCAGGAGGATCACTGGAGCCCAGGAGTTTGAGGTTGCAGTGAGCTATGATGATGCCACTGCACTCTAGCCCAGGAGACAGAACAAGACCCTGTCTCAAAACAAACAAACAAAAATATAGAAACAAATCAAGTGAAGAAATTTCAATATACCTACCTACATATGTGCACACATACACCTACACATATGCACACACTCATGTCAGCCAAATACTTTGAATATGCCAAAGGGTTCTAAATTTGCAGAGTATCAGATAATTAGACAGATCAGTGTATCTCTAGTCTGGGTAGACTAATCTGCAGAAGAGACATATTTTCTCTGTTTTTTGTTGCCATAGGCAGTTTTCTTTGCTTTTTCTCTATCCAAGAGGTCTGTGCAGAACAGGGACCGGGGGATCTGCTTCACTTATAATGAGAGTAAGAAAGTCCTACTTGACATTGTATTGAGCCTTATAGTTTCAAGATTCTCTGCTGCACAATGAATGCATTTTGTTAATACCATTAATACCATTTAATTCTAATGCCCCTGATACTGTGTATACATGAGGCTTACAAGTAGCTTCTCAGCCCAGCAGCCTGTACTTGTCGGAAAATGTACCTCCTAACCCCTCAAATATTAATTGTTTGATTGGAGAATTGAAAGATTCCAGTGGCAGGAAGGAGAAAAGATGTGGGGCTTTAGGCGTAAAAATAGTATAAGGAAGAGAAAAATTATAACAGCATAACACATATATTACATATTCTATGCCAGGTACTACTGAAAATGTATATGTGCATGCATTCACATACTCATTTAAATATTACGGCATCCTCATGGGGTAAGCATATTTATTATTGAAATTTTTAGGTGGGGAAGCCAAGGTAAAGCACCTTGCCCAAGATCACACACCTAAGTGACAGCCAGGATTTGAACCCAGACAGTCCTGTTGTCAAGTCAATGCTTAAAAGCTCATATGATGTTATCCAGCCATAGAAGAGCCCTATGTGTAGGGAGAGGGCAGATTTCTTTATAAACCAAAAGGTACGTATAGACTCAGTGAGGTTGTATCAAAGCACAGAGGGAATTGTAAGGTAGGAAATTAGGAACTTTGAAAGGAATAGAGGGCAAGGTTAACAGGGAAAGACCTGGACTACAATGATTAAAATTGAAAATAAAAGTAATAGTTACTGAGCTGCTTTAAAGCCTTTTTTAGAAATATATGGTGGATAAATTATAAATAAATAATAATCGCTATGATATTTTTGGAAAGGAATACTAGAGATTCTGGCCAAACTGTGGTTCAAGCGGCTGCAAAGAAAGCATTTTCAACCTGCAGTGACGCCACACTCACTCATAGGCACCAGGAAATCATGGAGCCTGGAGGAGGCTGTGGATGATGAATGGGAACAAGTTGAAAGAACGGTATGTCGCAGCCTGGGGTCAGGGTGGAGCTGTAAAAGCTGAGTTCAGGAGCCAGGAAATTTTTCAGAAGCTAGAAATCAAAATTCACCAGATGGTAAAAGCCAACACAGCAGCGATGATGCCAGAAACATCTGGAAACAAGGCAAAGACTGCCTCAGATAGGAAGCAGTTTATGTGCTGGACTAGAAACCAGAGTTATTCCCCAGGGTAAAGTCATCTTGCTGAAGCCTTCGAGTAGAGTGCTTCACCTAGACTGGCGGGTGCTGTCCGCCAAGGAGGTAGATCTGTAGCTCTGACTGAAAAGCCTGCATGTCCAAGGACCCAGAGATCTGAGACAGTGGGGTCACCCTGAGCCTGGCCATGGGAGAGGGTGAACAAAGGAGAAAAGCAAGGGAGTCCCAGGCCCTGGCTAGAGAAGACCTCTGATAAATAAATAGAAAAGGAATGGAACTGGACAGGCCTGGAGGAATGTGATGGATGTTGGAGAACATCTAGGCCAACTGTTCCCCTGTCATTTGCCTAATTGGTTGGTATTGGATTTTTATCCTGAGTCTTTTGTGCACAGAAGTGTAGTTGAACCCTTTGCATGCCTAAGTTGTTACCTTGCTGCAATGTGTGGTAGTGGGTGAAGGTGAAAGGACTGCCTTGGAAGAGAAAGAGGGAAGTAGCGAATCATTAAGGGTTTTTTTCCTTGGGAAATCAAAAATAATAAGCTTCGGATGGGTAGTTGGGAGGCCCCTTCCCGCTTTGACATTCTGTTTCTCGGAATCTCCTGATCGTCCCAGGGTGAAAGTTACTCAGAGAGGCAGGCGCCATCTACCTGTGTATTTGTGGAGCTGCACTGGGGGTTGTGCCCTCACTGCCTGGCCTATCTTTTCAGTCGTACTTTCCTGCAGGTGCCCTGTGTTTCCAAACTTCCATTCCTTTACCCATGCTATCCCTTCAGCCTGGAAGGCTTTTTGTCACCAGGAAAATCCTACCACTCTCCAGGGTCACACACCATTGTCACCTCCGCTGTGAAGCCTTCCAGACTCCTAGGCAGTGTTAAAATTTTCCTCTATGGTTTTGTAAGAGAAAGGGAGAGAACATTCTGGCAAGGGAGAGGTCTGAGCTGGAGAGTGAGAAGCAGGGGAATGGAGTGGCATCTGTTTCCCAGGGGCTCTTGGCTCATTCTGTTGTGATGGAGTTAACCATTTTGTATGGTGACTGGTTTTATAAAGTAGATCGATATCTGCAGGTGCCTCAACCTCTGCCAGACAGCACCCTGTAGTGCTCCCTGCCTCCCAAGGGGCTGCTAGTTACTTCTGGAAGTCTCAAAGGAATGAACCACAGTTACCATGTAACTTCAGCTGCTTGAACTCTGGCTCCCACTGTCCCTTGTCTGTGTCCCCTGCCCATAAAGCCATTATAGATGCCTAACTACTGCCACAGTCTCTCAGGGGGGAAGATGCCAGGAGCTATCCAAGGCTGCAGCCTCTTGACAGTCCCAAACTCCTGTTCTCTAAGGCAGGGCTGGGCTGTGCTTTGAGCGGGTGGTAGGAGTGCACCCTCTGGATCCCGGACAGCTCTCTCCAAGAAAAACACCCATGCAAGAACCTCTTTCCTCCTGCTATGCGGGGGATTCATATCCAGGTCTGCAAGACTCAATGGGAGCTAGATGCCATTTCTTTCCCTACCATGCTTCTCACTCTGTCTCACACCCATCCTTAATAAAACTCTCTTCTCTGCTGTTAGGGTGGAAAAAAATCTTTCATGCATTTGCATGCGAGAGACAAAGTTCTCATGCACATGTGTGAGGGATTTACAGCTATTACGACTCAGCAGGACAATTCTATCTTTAGCTATACACCCCACAGAAATGGGTATGTATGTAGGGACTTGTACAGGAATGTTCATAGCAGTATAATTTATAACAGCTAGAAACTAAAAACAATCCAAACAGCGATCAGTAATAGCATGGATAAAGTATCATATATTCATACACAGGAATAGTATACAGCAATAGAATAAACTATTGCAACATGCAACAAAGCAGATGAATTTCACACACATCAGGTTGAGCAAAAGAAGCCAGACACATAAGAGTATGTACTGTATGATTCCATTAAACTTTGTAAAAAGGACAACTAGTCAGCAGTGTAGGAGTCAGTTTAGTAGTTACATTTGGGGAGGACAGAGTAGAGGTGAGTTTCTAGGGTTTTGGTGTAGAAGGAATTATAACTTCTGGGAGCAAATATTCTAAGGCTTGGCCCTTCTGCCTGGCCAAGGCTCTCTGACCCGTTCAGAAGTGGGCTGCATCCATAAGATGCAGACGCAGTCTTTGTGAATTGTCTACTCACAGCCTGTGGTGGGGCATTGGAAGTGGACGTGAAGATTGACATTTTGAATAGCTTGGTGTCCACTCTGCTCATAGGAAGGAACCTAGTGGTTGATTGAGTAAATAAAATTGCAGGAAAACAGTCCGTATGCATTTAGCTATGGGCTCTGGTGGCAGCAGTGCTAGAGCTGAGGACAGAGGGAACCAGCTGTCATAAACAGGAAAAGAAAATAGCAGTTTCCATCTGGACCTTACCTTTACATGGCTGTTTTAGCTATTATTGTTCCAAAATGAATTTGAAATTGTATTTTACCTCATTTCTCTTTATATCTGGCCCAATATTTCTTTTGGTAATCCATGCTTATGAAGCACATATAAACAGAATCCTGGCCTATTTTCAAGGATAGGAGATATGACACACCAATTAACTCCAGAAAGGTTTGAATTTAGGGTGGTTTTATTTCACCATGCAGCATGTTGAAGCCATATCTCAACATAGCCAGCTACTGCAAATTCCAATACCAGAATCACATTACTCCCATAGTGGATCATCCGGCTGTCAGGAGAGTCTCAGCAAACAACAACAACAACAAAAAGCATTAAGCCGCTTCTTCCTAATTATGTCTCTCTCTAAATATCTAATTATCATTGAGAACAAATTGCATGTTACAGAGATAATATTATGGGGAATCGTTAATCTGTTGGGCTTCTGCTTTTGAATTCCTGAGTCAGTGCTGCAGCTGCTGGAGCAAAAAATTTTGCCACCTGGACACTTCATTATGATTTCATATTTAAATGCAAAACTGCTGAAGAGAGATTCTATTTGATGGCCTTGGCTTCTTCAGGCATTTTGTACTTAGATATGCATCACATGTACGGGTTTTCCAAATATCCTAGGTACCTGGGGATATTGAATAATTGAGCATTTAGAGGGACAGAATTACAAGGGAACAATGGGAATATTCTAATACCAATAAGGTGACAGTGGAATTAATTCCTCTAATTATTCTTTCTTCTTACCCATGCACAAAGGTCTGAAGCTCTTTTTATCACATTCCTCAATGACTGCATGGGATTTCCTTAATAAATGCTGATCCAAAAAGTACACATTCCCAAAGATTACCTGATAATTGCACCCACCGTAATATGCTTAAAGATAATTAACATTCAGTCTTCACTTTGGAGAATAGAAATTACCAGGTACTTATCCCATAATTACATCTTTGTGCACTCACTATTGTAATCCGTGGCATTAGCTATATAATTAAATGATGAACAGTGACTGTGTAAGTAGACAGTACTTATGTAAAATTTGTGTCTTATCCAAAAAAATAAATAAATAAACAGATTCAAAGAATCAGGTCTCATTTGAAATTCCATTGTTCTCAGGGAGATTGTATGGCATGTCAAGAACTGATAATAATACTCTTAGCTCCTTGGAGGTGGGAAGATGGGAGTACTACCCTCTGTCAGGAAGATGCTATTGTGGTTCATCTCACCACCAGGGATGAGTGGCACCAAGCAAATCTCACAGTTTTTTCTGGGTGTGTATCAAATACCAGGTACTTAGATGGTAGCTTACTAAATATGACCTGTCTCTAAGCTATTAAGTCCAGTAGTTCTGTGTCAGATACTTTACGTAAGAAAAAATAATGCTTTCATCTGATCACAATGCTAATATATACTCATTGTAGAAAATTCATAAAATGTTGATAAACATACAGAAGAAAATAGAAATGACTTATAATCCCCTATCAATATTAACTTGTAGTTGTGTACGCATTTAGTCTTTTTTATAGATGAATCTCACTATGTGCATACATATATATATATCTTGCAACCTGCATTTTAAAAGTAGTATATTATTAACATTCTAATAAAGTGTTATTTTTATCATATTTCTCATGATTCTGTTATATACTGTAATATTGATAGTCCATAAATTATTTAACCATTTTTAATGGACATTTGGGCTATTTCTAGTTTTTCACCATTAATCACTATAATTTTACTATAGAGTTCTCTAGAATAATTTTTAAATGTGTTTTCATGAAAGCATATTAAAGATCATCCATCGTAAATAATTACCTTGTGACAATTTCAGTGCCTCAGTTTGCATCTGTATTCACAGTGTGATTGAGCCATGATGTGTCACTTTCATCAAAGTAAATTAATGAGAAAGGACAGAGGTCTACTTAATAAGTAAATGATCATATATTTACTTGGTTCCACCAAGTAAAACCAAAAGACATATGGAAGTTCAAATAGAGAGAAGTGATGACAGTATTGAGTTCTCACATCATGGGGGTAGCAGAGATACATCAATACATCATACTCAAAGAAAAGACCCAAGAAGTTGACTTGGTATTATATTCACATAGCAGACAACAATCAAGGTTCACATAAATATCATCAGTCTCCCTAAATTAATGTTATTGATTTGAATGTTATTTGTTTTGTAAATATTACATTTAATTTGTAGATTTGTTTTATGTTTGTTTGCATTGCATATTGTATACAAACCATAATCATGAAGAGATACCATGTAATTTCATATTTTCACACATCTAAGTAGCAGTAAAAATAACTTAAGTCAAGATTAAAGGTTCTGTAAGAAGTTTTCCTTTTAAAACAGATCCATACATTTTCTCAATTTGGGTTACAATGTCCTCATATCCTCATAGCTACATCATTATGCATATCCTTAGAATAAATTATTTCCTTAGGGAAATTTTTTAGACATAAAACTACTGTCAAATGTTATAAACATTCTAAAGCTTTTGATGTTTCTGTCAAATTTGAGTACAGATTCTTCAAGTTACTTTTTCTCCCTTCAGTTTAGCCTGCATTTTTAATACTTTCTCTAGTAGTTCATTCATTCAAGATTCCCGAGTATTAGTTGAGTGCTTACCATGTGTAGGCATCATGCATTGGCATCGCCTGTGAGCGTGTGGACCCAACCGCAGACCTACTGAATCAGGATCTGCATTTTAAGAAGATCCCACGTTATTCGAGTTCGTATTCAAGTTTGAGATACATTATTCTAAAAACTAGACCCAGAGCACGACTACCTCCCTGGCACTTCCTCTTGGCTATCTCAAAGGCACCCCAAATAGCATATTTGTCTTAGTTTGTTTGGGCTGCTATAACAAAATACCATAAACTGTGTAACTTATAAACAGCAAACTTTTATTTCTCACAGTTCTGGACACTGGGAAGTCTAAGATCAAGGCACAGGCAGATGCGGTGTCTGGTGAGGGCCAGCTTCCTTCAGACAGCTGTCCTCTCACTGTAAGCTCATGTGATGGTGGAAGGAACAAGGCAGCCATCTGGGCTCTCTTTTATAAGGGTGCTAATGCCATTCATGAGGGCTCTGCCTCCTCCTGATACCATCACATTGATGATTAGGTTTCAACATATGAATTTGAGGAGGGGACACAAGCATTCAGACCATAACAATGTTCAAAATAGAACAAAATAACGATGTTCAAAATAGAACTCATTTTTTTTACCATACCTAATTCTTTTTCCAGTTTTTCATATCTCAGTGAGTAACATATCCATCCACTCTCTCACGCAGAACAGAAACCTTCTCTACTTAATCTCCTATATCTAATTTATCACCAAGTTCACAATCTCTCACATCCCCCTGTTCTCCCCCTCCCCCTCTCCCTCTCCACTGCTGCCATCCTTGTCTAAGCCACCATTATCTATAACCTGGGCATTTTGCATTGTCTTCCTAACTGGTACCCTAGCTACTATTCTTGCCCCACTCCAATTTATTTTCCACAATAAGTTGTGGGAAAGAGTAATCCTTTGGCTATGCATATTAGATCTTCTTGCCATCTTGCTTAAAACATTCCTTGGACTTTCCATTGCTCTCATGATAAAGATGGAAATTTGCAAGGTGGTCCTGTGACCTGGAGCCCCTGGCGGCCTCTCCAGACTTTTCCTGTGCCGTGTTCCCTAAGGTAGCCCTCCTCTCACACTTACCTCTCTCATCACTTCAGTTTACCTAGTAAACTCCTGTTCTTCCTCAGGCCCTAGCTCAATCACTTCTTCCTCAAGGAAGCTTCCATGACCTCCCTGACTAGATCTATTCCTCTTATCCTGTGATCTCATATTACACCACTTATTCTCCTACATATTTGTCACAGTTGTAATTCAAAATTCATTTTTTTAATGATTCTTTGATTAATATCTAACTCCCCCAAGAGACTTCAAGCTCACTGGGGCAGGGACCACATCTGTTCTTTCCCACTGTTACAGCTACCCTATGTAGCTCAGGGCCTGCAGGATGCCAGGTGATGTCTTCAAGGTTGTTAAACTCTCCAGCTCTGTTCATGAGTGGTTTTTCCATGCAGAATGCCCTTCTTCCCTGTTGTCACATAGCTAAATAATATCTGTCTTTCAAGATTGAAATAAAATGACAACTCATTTATGTGGTCTTCCCAGTTGAAGTCCTCTCCAAATCCTCTTATGTGGTACTTAATACCTTCTACAATAATTACCATGCATTTTTCTCTCTCCACATTAATCAATGTAAGTAACCATTAGTTGCTGCAAAAGATAAACAAAAGTTAAATTTTACTCACACCCAGTTCAATGTGGGCTAACTGAAGATTTAGGCTCCTTTCAGCTTATCATGCCGTTCTCCTGGCATGTGGCTTACAAGGATAATATAGCATAGAGACACCTCCTGGTCTCTCATATAACCTGGCCCAGAAATGGCATGTCATTTCTGCTGTCATTTCTTTGGCTGGAACTAGCAGTCTGACCCCTCCTAAATGAATAGGACAATGGCTTCCTACATGCCTGGGAAGGTGCATAGAACCTGATACGAGCGAAAACTAGTCATCTCTACCAAGCTGTAAACTTTTGAAAGGGGATAAGCTCTAAGTCTGAGTCACCTTTAGAACACTGAAGTATTCAGTCTTCCATATGTTTCCCAATTAATACAAATTACTTGTTCAATAAATATTGGACAGTTTCAGAATATAAAAACAAAGAGGGAGACAAAACCAGAAAGAAGCAGAAAAGCAAACACAGAACAGCACTAGCAGATACCCTCTCCTTCGCAGCCCATTGCTGTCTGTTTCCCCCACTGACACACATCCGGGCAGTGCTAACTGATCAACAGCCTGCACACCCCGCCCACCTCCTAAAGTCAGTTGCTGTAGAATATTTTGGCTCCCTATGCTGTGATGTCATTGAAAAACTTTGGAATAATGTCTAGGTGCTGAACAGTGTGCAAGGTATTTTATATATACTTTTAGACAGTAATTCTTTCAATAATTCTGCAATTTATGCATTCTTATCTGAGAGCTCACATGACTTGATCTGGACCACACAGCTCACGACTTTCTGCCTTAGGATGTGTGTCCAGATTTGTCTGTCCTAAAACCTATGTACTTAACCATGACACCACATTGAAGTTCAGTAAGCACCTGAATATTTATCAACCCTGAGAATGAGTACATATAAGTAATTAATCTACCCATTATAATCCTAGCCTTGAAAAATAGACTTAAAGGGAACACTTGTAGAATTTTGTCAAGACTATAGCCAAATTCCAAAGAATATATGTGTATTCAACTAAGTTACATATTCTAAAGCTAAGGTGGCATTCTCACAGTTGGTCAATGTTACTTTGCGTAATGTGTTTTTGGTGTACATGTGGTGGGAGGGGGAGGTTTCTAGCTGAGACAGTGGCCACAAAGTATTTTGTCATTTTTTTCCTTTGATATATACACTCACTTATGTTTGTGCAAATAAGACTAGTTTTGGGCTTTATGTTTAGCTTTATGCATAGTCAAAACATTAAATCATGAAGGTGTTCATCACAGGAAAGCCAGAGAAGCCCTAGTAAGCCCTTTTATCATTGTGCACCCAGATCACTATGGCTGGTGGACCATCGAAGCACGTGGGAGAGTGGCATTCTGTGTTATGTTAAGAATATGGAAGCTGATAAATACAGAACAAGAAGTTGAAGGACCCCATTCTTTACCGGCTCTAATATGTTTAATTTTTAAAGCCATTTATTAATCACAAAGCCATTTGAGCACTTGATAGAATGAATCTTTCTCTACCATTCTCATTCATCACCTATTCTCATTGAATCTTTGTTAAAATGTGCAGTAATGGTACTATATAAAGGGCCTTTATGTGACTCACAATGCCTCTAAGATTTTTTTTCCCTCAGATCATCTTTTGAAAATTGCTTCTGCTTGTTATTTCACATTTTTTCCAAGTGCATTAAGTTTACCTGCTACAGGAAAAGACTATTTAGAGAAATGTACACTTTCTACTTCCTTTAATACCTTGTGTTATGATATGTTTGATAGTTCATGAAGGACACTGTCAGGTTTACAGAATGAGCCAATAAACTTTAGGTACTAAGAAATATAGCACCATAATGATGCCTACTCATATACAGAGATATTTTATCAGCTTAATGGTACCTTTTAGTGTCTGACACCTTTGGTTTACAGGTTTGCTCAATGGCCTGTTGGTCTCTGTGTCAAATTAGTGTTGAGGGAGGTTTCTGATGAGAGGAATATTCGTCTTGGATATTAGAGTTATGGTCGTCAAGTTGGAGGCAGTCAGTCTGGTTTATCTCAGATGGTACCTTTTACTGCTGATGCCAACTGGGGACTCATGAAATGCCCAAGAAACTCTTGTTTGGCTTTATGGGTGCAAATCAAGGTGTGTGGGCAGTAAGAGCACCTCCTGCCTACAGCATTAACAAACATTTTGTCTTATAAAATGTGATCTATCTTCCCCAGGTAAAAAATTTTTTTAAAAATCATATGCTCGTCTTATGTTAAACATATTCTTTTTGTCCCAAATGAAAACTTGCAATCTGTAAAGTAGCATCCATCATACTCAAAGACAAGGAAGAAAACTGAGAGTGCAGAGAACGTCAGGCCAGAAAGCAGCGAATGCAAAGAATAGTGTTCTGGAAAAAGAGAGAGGGTCAGTTGTTATCTCTGAACTGCCCAAGCCTGTGAACTTCATCCAAGAATAGAACATCCAAGAACTGGGCACACTAGCTTTGTCTTCCCCTTTGGAAATGCAGAGTCTGGCAAATAAATAAGGGGATACTTAATTATTTCCATGAAAAAAATTATGTGAACAACATAGCACATTAAATTGTGTATAGAATTGTGCCATATTTGGATCAGATGACCGAGTTGCCAGGTAGAATCATCATGGATCTCCTACCAGTCACTGCTCTGTCTTGGATCCATTCATCAGAACTTTACATTTCAATTTTTTCTGTTTTGAAAATGGCTGTTCTCCAAATACTGGAAGATTTCTTAGTTCTGTTTTGTAGAAAATTTGTCTCCTCAAAATTGATAGGAACTTTCAAATATCACAAGAAGAGTAGCTTTAGTTTTCTTTTGTTCTGGCAATCAGATTAGCTGGTTGAGGTTCATTTAACTTAGTCATGTAAACTAGTAAAAGTTTGTTTTTCTTTAATGAGACTGATAGTGTTTTGTTGCATTGATCAAATAATCTTGAATGTTCTGCGCTTTAAATAGGACATTATTAATTCATTACAAATGTGCGGTGCAGATGCTCACACATTTACTGATTGAATGATAGATGCGAAGTAAGAAAAGCAAAAGCAACTCATGGTATCTATGAATCAAGAGTCATATTAATGTGAATAGAGATAAGACTCTACTGAGTCTGCAGAAACCGTATCACATGGCCTGGGGTTTTCTTTCTGCTACATTACCCTGTTTATTCTAAAATCAAGCACATGGTGCTTTTTTTTCCTCTCAGAAGGATATTTCTGGTATTTCACGACATTGCAACGGTGGTTTCCATTAAAGCAAAATTTGATGGCTTTTGTCCGAGAGACTTGCAAGACAGTGCAGATGTAGTCAGTTACTATTTCCTGTTGAAGGAGTAGGGTACATTTTTGTGTAAGAAATTCTTTACACAGCCAGGCACATTGGCTCACACCTGCAATCCTAGCACTCCGGGAGGCTGAGGCAGAGGGATCTCTGAGATCAGGAGTTCCAGACACACCTGAGCAAGAGTGAGACCCACCCCGCCTCCCTCTACTAAAAGTAGAAAAATTAGCCCAGGCATCATGGTGTGCACCTGTAGGCCCAGCTATTCAGGAGGCTGAGGCAGGAGGATCACTTGAGCTCAGGAGTTTGAGGTTGCAGTGAGCTATGATGATGCCACTGCACTCTACCCAGGGTGACAGAGTGAGACCCTGTCTCAAAAAAAAAAAAAAGAGAGAGAGAAAAGAAAAGAAACTCTTTACCCATTTAGGGGGGGTGGGGGGAGATTTATAGTTTCCAAAAATGTATTGTAAAAAGTCTTTGATTTCTCCTTGTAATTTTTACAGCTGGTAATACACTTTCTGTCCTGTGTAGCTACCAGTAATTTCAATATATATAGTAACTCTTAAAAACTTTTATATGATATTTCTTTTCTTGTTGCCTTATAATAAGAAGAGTAGACTCTAGGCTAGCAACATTTCATGCTGATAATACATGTCTTGTCAGACTATGAACTTTTTAAAAGCAAGCATAGCAAGCACATCATTTAAATTATACTGTATGTATATTTGGGGAGGAGATTACAGAGGATCTAAGCTCCCTCAAACCACCCCTATTAATAAGTCATACCAGTGCATACTACACAATGGATATGAATTCTGATTGAAATCATTCATGATCAGGGAATATTTACTCTATGAAGAGAAAATTCAGACAACTGGGAAAAGAAAAGGGATTGAGTTTTTTAACAAGCCTGTTTATGCCCTTGTGTTTGTAATTGTAACTCTAATTATATTTGTACTGTATTATAGTGAAGTGATTTAATTAAATATTCCATAAACTGATAAGATGTGTTAGCTCAAAAGTTGTTTCTGTTAAAATTATATTAATGCTTTAGAAACACTTAATCAAGACAAGTTTCTTTCAAAGATTGCTGTTGAATTCTTTGTGAACATGTATGTCATGGAAACCTAGGGAGGGGAGGGTTTCAGCAAAGAGTATGCTCAGTTGTGTGTCTCTGCTTCAAGAATAAGAGCAGGATACAGAACATGAAAAGACGGTGGACTTGGCAACTCAGGGCTCACTGCTGACTGTGCAGATTAAAGTTTCATTACATGGATGAGAGCAAAAGCTGGATTTCAAAATATTAAGCATGAGATAGAGGGAGATGGTTGTAGGACATGGAGATCATGATTGTGTGGGTCATTCAGCAGCCAGGTGAAGTGGAGAAGAAGGAGTCACAGAGACTCCTGTGCTGCAAAAGACTGTAAAAGACTATGAGACAAAAAAATTTTAAAAGAGTAAGAGATTTTTAATGGGCATGGTGCAGAGGAAAGAGCAAACTGTGTCTTTTAGCAATGTATTTAAACCCTTGAGCAGCCATCTTTTCTTCTATAAAACTGTAAAAATGATACATGACTCAAAAGATTGTTGGGTGAATAAAATTAAAAATAGGTTATATAGCATAATTGTTTTCTTCTTTAGATCTTACCTTTTTTCAAAGGATGTTGAATCCTGTTCAATTGGAAGATTTTGTGTTCTGCTGAGCACATTGATAGATTCACATAAGCACTTTGGGAGCAGGCCTGAGGAAAGATGAGTTGCCCTGCATTTTAGAGCACAGAGATGCAGCCACTTTCACGGGCGTTTCAGGAGGGTGGAGCTGGACAGCAGAAAGGGCAATGGGTAGTGGAGGGCCAGCAACTGAGGCAGATGGCTGGCATGGTATGTAATGTGACTCCTTCCATAGGAAATCCCCTCCAGAAGTAATTTTTGTAATGTGTATTGAACTCACAAATGTGTGGCATGGATATAGGATGAACCAAATAAGGACCTTTGTTTCATGTCAGTTTCAATGAGGCAATGAAAAGTTTCTCAAGGAAGCCAGAATTCAAGAAAATTTAAAAGACCATCAGCACCTGATCTTCAAGAATGGACAATAATCTTTGGAAGGACTTAGTACTTCTACAGGATAAGAAAAGAGGCAAGGGGAATAGAGGAGAATTTCAACAAGATCTCAGGGAGTAAAGAAGCCCTGAGCTGACTCCTGGACCACATGTGAAGTCTAGTGCCTTGAACATAATTGACATTGAATCAGTGATGCTAATTAGCCTAACCATTGATTGAAGATGCACAAGAGGAGATTGTTGATGGTCCACTGTCCACAACATGGTTGGAGGAATGGGACTGAGATGATGGTTAGACGTTTTTGCTTTATAGGCCATACAATTAACGACTGGAGCAGAACCTTGGCATTGTGTTGCTTTTCCCTAATTCTGCTGTTCTTTGAAAAGTCATGTTGAGCTTTGTTCAGGAACTTTCTGGTCTTGTCACAATTTATGCAGTAAGCAATGCTTTCACCTCCACAAAAATCTAAGAGCTTTGATATTGGCTACAGACAGGTGCAATATATGTTAGGTGGGTAGCACCCAAGAGAATTTTTATTCCTCCTCTAAAAATACAAAGACATTTACCAGACCTCTGAAAAATCCTGGAGTTGTAATATAAATGTGCTTGTAATCTCCAAAAAAATTTCAAGGAAAATACTTTTTGAAGTTGCTACCAAGACATTGACCACTGTTGCATTGTTATGATTGAGAATATGTTCCCATAAAAGACGTTTTTATCTTATTTGTTTAAGTTAGCAGCAAAATTGTATGGTATCTGTTATGCTACCACAATAACACTCCTGAACAGTGAGAATGGCAATATTATTTCTTTTAAAATCCACCGCAAATATCTGTCTCCTTCTCTTTATACAAAGGCAACCATAATGGCTTTTGCTTCTGGCAGACTGAAATAGCATGTGGGGTCTGTGTAGAAACACTTGGAGTCTACAAAATGAGCTTTTAGTTTATCCCCTGGTAGTTAATTACTATACCTCTAGGTCAATTAGATGGCTCCTAATCGCTCAGTTGTAACTGTGGTTTCACTCACAAACTGTGTGTGGTAATTCTAGTTTACTTGTTTTCTTAAGTAAAACTCAAATTGCCGTGTGCATGGGATCGAGAATAATGATCAAAACTGAAGTATGCCAAAGTGGGCTATGTAATTAAAACAATTTCATCAAAAGCTTCTTATTTTAAATTGCTGTTATATTGTTAATGTTCTCTTGGCTCCTCCAAAGACCATTTCTAAAAATAAAAATAAAATGAAAAAAGCATTTTACCTTCTTAGCTTTAGCACAAATGATCAGAGATTTGCATGATCAGAAATTAAACAAGAGGCACACAGTCCATGGTGGTTGTGTGTATTGAAGGAACAAACACTACACTGGCCCACAGGGGATACAGCTGAATAACCTGGAGGCATTTGTTGTAATTCTGTATTCTCTAGTGCGATACATTTGCAACTGCCAAAAGGTTAGTCATCTAGCAGCATGTTACACACGGACTGTGCTCATCCTGCTGTTCTAATGTGAATGCATTATTTCCAGCTCTGTGGAAGTTCCAGCAAGAGTTTATAATCACTTCCTGCTTCCTCTCACCTATGGCTCCTCCATCTGAGAAATCCCCAGTGAAATATCTTCTGCCTACCTCTATCCCCCCTGCCCCCAAGAAAGCCCCAGCTCCTGCTCTGGGCATTCAATGCGCACTTGCTGAACATCTACTATCCATTAGACACTGCTAAATTCCAGGGAGGTAAAGGGGAATAAGACCCAAACCCTGCCTTCAAACATGTTAATGTCCTGTGAAGAAGACAGACATTTAGACAAGTAATTACCATAAAGTGTAAGAACTCTAACTGAAGAAGAGGGAACACCTAATTATATCCAAGAGTGACGTGCAGCAGAGGAATCAAAGAGGCCTTCCTAGAGGAGCTGATGCTTGAACTGGGTCTGGACAGACCCAAGGAATTTGTCAGATGGATCGAATGGGGAGTGGAGACATCACCAGAGAGAGGAAAGAACACGTGTGGATGCAGAGAGGATGAGGGCCATAATCCAAAAAGAAGGAATATAAAAGGAGAAAAGGAGATGCATATAAGGAGGCCAGTTAGTTTTTTCTATATTGTCACTGTCTTTGTCATCACCATCATCAGCAAACCTTGTTTGTAAAATTCCCCTAATGCCTTTAGCAGACTGATACTTTTAAAAGGACCGTAAACCATATTGCCCCCTTCACATAGATCCAGTGGTGTGTTGTCTTCCTAATACATAACGTGTATTTTTTTATTATGGTTCTGCCTGTACTATACTTTTAAATTATAAGCATAAAGTAATAAGTGACTCACAAGTTAGAAAGCTTAAATTGACCAATAATTGCAAAATAATTTTAGAAAGCCATTTGAAAAATACCACCTAAAAAGTGCTAGGTCCATATGGTTTTATAGACAAATTATCTTAAACCTTTAAGAAATAGTAATTCCACTGCTAATTAATTTTCAGAGCATAAAGAAGTCAACTTTTCCTGAAGCCAGTATACCCTTACAATATGCAAAACCTGACAAAGATAGCACAGTAAAAGGATACCTCAAAAAATTGGTTACAGTTTATTTCAAACAATAAAGGTATGAAAATATCTAGTAAAAGTCTGGAAAAATAATAATTAAAGGAATAATGGATTAAGAATAATTATTTTAGATATTAAAACATAAACTATAGAGAGTAAAACAATGTGGAGCTCAGACTAACTACACAAATTAGTGAAATAAAGAATACAAAAATGGGTACAAACATGTATGGTAATTTGGCACAAAAATTAATAATAATATAAAATAAATGAAGGAAAAATGGCTTTTCAATAGTAGTGTGGGGACAGTTGGTTAGATGCTGTTCAAACAATATATAAATTCAAACATCACCCCTTACATTAATTTAAGTTCCAGATGGATAAAAGTATAATTATAAAAGACATACATAAATATATTAGATAAAAAATGAATGAATATTTTTATAAACTTTTAATAAGGAAGACACACAAAGAAAATGACTAATGGCTGGTGACTGCAATATTGACATATAAATAATATAGCCAAAACTACAGTGAAAGACTAAACTAAACCAAACTGTAAGCCATTTACATTTAAAACAGAGTGAATATCCCTAATATAAAGAGTCCTGATTAATTAATTTTAAAAAATAAATGTGCCAATGGGAAACTAGGCAAAGGAAGTGAATAAGCAATTTACATACATACATATGTAACAAAGAAAGAAATAAGAATGGCCTACATGAACATGAAAATATATTCAACATTGCTAATAATTAAAGAAATGCAAGTTATGACTATAATGAATGATCATTTATGACCTACTTGATAAACAAAGGAGAATTAAATTTATAATATCCAATGATGTCAGTGTTCAAAAAAATGGGAATGCTCACACATTGTTGGAGGGACAGTTTGACGATTTTTTATCAAAATTTGGAATGTACTTATTATCAATCCCTCTTAGAAATTAAAGATATTTAAATAAGTATTCAAGGCTGTTGACTTCAGCTTTTTATACAATAATGAAAAATTAGAAGTAACCTAAATGTTACTCACAAGGAGATACAGTTTATCTATGCAGATATCAAAAGGTTAAATGTCTCAGTGGATCATAGAGCTAATAAGGTGAGGAAAGTGGCCCATGTGTGAGACAATAGGGAGTGCTGGGGACTTCAGAGAGTGGGAGAGCATCTTCACAAGGGGACAGTACTCTCAGCTCCAGCTATTTGTCACCATGAGAGAATGCCATTCCAGGCTGCCAGCCTTCCTATTTTTCTGAAAGAGAAGCTGGAAATTGAAATTTGAGGATGCAGCTCCCAAATTTTTTAACTTAACTATAAAAGAAGACACTATGTGGGTCATATATATGCATAACCAACACTTTTGCCAACACTGGAAATCATTTGATTATCCTTTGTTTATCTAACAGGTCATAAATAGCCATTCATTTTAGTCATAACTTGCATTTGTTTAAATATTAACAGCATTGAATATATTTACATATTCCTACTAGTCATTCCTATTCCTTTCTTTGGTATGTATGTGTGTATGTGAATTGCCTATTCACTTCCTTTGCCTAGTTTGCTACTGGCACATTTTTTTAAATTAATCAATCAAGCACAAAATTTGACTTACAAAACAATCAGTTTGCACCATGTGATTTATACAGTGAAAGACTTCAGAGCCATCGCTGTGGTAGACTATGCTGCTGTCCCTACACTTGCTTTGCTGTCTCTGAGAGAGAATTTTCAGGTCTCGCATCCTGCTATGTGCCTGGCAATGCTGCTATGGAAGCAGGTCGCCACCCTACCCCATTCATGTCAGGCTTAGCATGTGTCTCCCTTTGGCCAAACAAATGTGACTAGAGGTGACACACACCTTGTCCAAGAACTTGTAAGAACCACTACCTGTCTCCACTCCACTTTTCCCTCTGCCTCTGTCTAGAATGAGGACTGCCTGAATACTGGAATGAGACACCACATGAGGCAGAACCACAGTAGATGGCCAACCCCTGACATGTCACGTAAACAAGAAATCAATATTTGTAGTTATCAGCCACTGAGCTGTTGGGTTTATTATTGCAGCAAAACTGACTAACAAAAAAACTGTTAAAAAATATGGAAAATTCACTGACATGAAAAGATCTCTACAGTGTGTTGTTGAGTGGGGGAAAAAAGCAGCAAAACAGAATGCATAATATGAAACACTTTATGTAAAAATCTATACATTAATATACCTCCATATAGATATGTATAGTAAAAGTCTGAAACATATGTAAAAATTGTCAATAATGACTGTCTTGAACTGCTGGACTTGGGACAGTTTTTGCTCTTGTTTTTCCACTTTCCTGTATTCCTGATTTTCTGTAGCAAGTTATCTTTGTAAAAGAGAATAATATTTTTACATTATCAGTTGAAACAAATCTCAAGAAGAACATTATAAAATTATCCTATTAGAAGGTTTTTGACTCTCAAAAAAGTAAATCTCTGTCTTCTCATAAAAATGTGATTATAGAGCCAAGACTAGCTAAGGCACTCCCCAAAATGAAGATCAAAGTGCAGAAATTTGCTTATCAAGATTTCAAGAATTATTATAAAGCTATACTAATTAAGACAATGTGGTATTGGCATAATACAGATATATGAACCAATTTTAAAAAGTGGAGAGTCTACACATATCCAGAAACTTGATTCATGACAAAGTTGGCATTATAGATAAGTGGGAAAGGAATGGGCTTTCCAATAAATGAAGCTGGAAAAATTGGTTGTCCATATGGAAAAATGAAAGTTGGCCCCATCTCTCACATCATCACTCAAAAATTAATGCCATGACTTAGAAATTTTAATATGTAAGGTAATATCATAAAACATTTAGAAGACAGTCTACAAAAGATCTTAATGGAGGAAGGGAAAGTTTTTTTAATATATATCTCAAACCGTGTAAAAACATTATTAATTAAACTACATTAAAGTTGAGAACTTCTGTTCATGGAAAGGCTTTATTAAGAAATTGAAAAGATAAACTACAAAATGGTAAATAATATTTTAAAAATTTGTAACAGGCAAATAATAGCATTTAGTAATTTTTGAGTGCTCACTGTGTGCCAGATAGATATTATACTGCACACTTTACATATATTAATGCATTTAATTTCACAACAACCCTGTGAGACAACTAGTATTGTCATCCGCATATTATATTATAGATAGCACCGAGGCACAGGGAGGTTAGGAAACTTGCTCAAGTCCACACACCTAGTCAATGGTAGAGCTGGGATTTGAACCTAGGTAGACTGACTCCATAGTCTTTTTAATTACTTTAGCATTACATTATACTGAATCAGCTATGTTAAAGAAAGGATGATAATTCCAAATTGATAAAGAACACCTGTAAATCAATAATAAGACCAGCAATGCAATGAAAAAATGACAAAAGATTTAACAGTCATTTTATGGAAGAAGAAATACCAACGGCCAGTAATATACAAATAGCAGTCAGTTTCACCAGTAACCAAAGAAGTGCCAGTTAGAGCTACACAGAGCCACAATTGTACATCCATCTGATTGACAACTATCAGGAAGTTTGCCAGTATAAAATCATGACAAGAGTATGGATTCCTCTACACTGCTGGAGGGAGTGTGGATTGACAAGTATATTAATGTTATCATTCTCATAAGAGCTAATTAATTGAGATTTTGGTCCTACTATCTGCAATGTTTATGGAAAAAATTCTATCTCTTTAGGTCACGTTTTTCTTTATTTGACACAACATTTTATATCACACGGACACATGAAATAGTTCCATTAAAAATGGAAGCAAATATGTTTCAATTCATAAAATATGCATATGGAGTTTATTAAATGGCTTGTAAAATATAAAATTAATCTTTAAAAATTGAAGGAAAAATTGAGCCTCATTCAAATCTACTTTGATTAAAAAAGTACATATCTGAGTCAAAAAATTATTTAACTCATTCTTAATGTCCTATTTAAGAAGGATTTTTATGCCAACTTGGAGGGGTTAAAAAAGCAATATATTAACTGTCAATTTATGTTAAGTTTTTAGGCTGTGTTTTTTCCATCATTTAATCTGGTGCCCTTTTCCTCATTTCTCGCTGTTCCTTGTATGATATTTATCTTAAAATATTGAATCAGCAAAGGAAGTGTCAGAAGATTATAGCTCAGTTCATTGCAAATCACAGCATATCTTTACATTGACCTGCAGTACAATCTCAGGTGATGTTATTTTTAAAAGACCAGAGAGGAAAACAACTGGGGGAAAAACAAAAACAAAAGCCTTCCTGTTCTGTCCTAGCATCAGTGCTAAAAACCGTCATGCTTTGAACTATCATTTTTGACTAGGTGGTAGGGATAGAGAGAGAACTACCCCCATCCCCTCAGTCCAGCCCTGCAGAATTAAGTCCTGGAGATGGCTCCTGTTCAGTTTGTTTGAGAGGTTGATCTGTGAAAGGTCTCAATGCTACCAGCACCTTATGTAGCCCAAAGTGTAATAATAGGGTAAATTATGTTTTCTTTTCTACATGTGCACGCTGAGATTGTTTTGGAGATCTTTTAACTTAACTCATTATAATCAAGTTGTACCAGCCTTTGTTTTAATAAGATTCTAATCCTGAGGTCTATCCTTCGCATCAATGACTTTACACTGTTAATTGCTTTCTTGTCCTCCATTAAATTGCGGTTGCAATTGCTTCATTTTAAAAGGCGCTTTGTGCTTTGTATTCTGCCTCTTCCTCTGCAGACACAGTTAGTAACATCATCTTCCTAAAGAACAAAATTACCTATTATCCCTTTAATCTTGATGTACTTTTTTATGTGTTTGGTTCCTAGCTAGTGTCCAACCAGGAAGCTACATATTATCTTCTTTTAAAGAAAATGTTTTCTTTAAAAGCAGCATAGTATGGATGGCCAAAATTTATTTCTCAGTAGAACTCACATAGTGCATTCATTTATTGTTTTATAGGACCAATTAAAAAGACAAAGGGGTCTATTCTCCCCTTGATACACCAGAGTGACTTCCATTAACATTAATGGAAGAGAAACACTTGCACGGAGATGAGCCATCATATTAGAAAGTGAAAACAGCAGAATCTGGGATGAATGTGTCCACGTTTTTCACGAGAGAAGCTTCACAAAAAGCAAAGAGCTCTATTCACAAATGTGTTTTCCTCCTATGCTTTCTGCTGGTTTGTATATTAAAGAAAATCGGTGAATAATCTGGAGACAGTTCCTACCTTCAAAAATCAATTGGATGTGAATTTGTTATTTTAACGCGAATGACACAACTTACAGAAGGAATTAAGGAGTGAAAAGAAACCCGGGGATTTGACAGGTTTTTGCTGAAGTGGAGCCCTGTGAGACCCGCTTCTGGAGGCAGAGGTGAGAGCAGAAATTGGATACCTGAAGAACTCTGAACACAGAAGCTTAATTTTCAAGGGAGACCAGCTGTCAGTGTCAGGCTGATCTTTTGACACATCTTCCCAGAAATCTTTCAAAATCTGGAAACTGCTTCTGACTTTTCAGTGTAGCCTCTGCATCGGTGACCCTCTTGGCCCTCTTGTGTACCTTATGAAAGTTTTAAATTTTAGACTAACATAATCTGACCCAAATTGGGAAAGTTTCTGTTTTATCATTTCATTCTTAGGTTTATTACTAGGGAGTTAATTAAAGTGGGACTAGCTCCCCATGCATTCTCTCTCTCTCTCTCTAAAAAAAAAAAAAATATATATATATATATACACACACACACATATATATAAAATATTGACACATTCATTTGGCACCTGGTGGATGTTAAATTCAAATTGGGTTTTAACTTTTGAAAATGTACTTCCAAGTATAAGCAGTCTTCTGAATAACAACCCTCCCTTGGTATCTTTCCATTGTCCTCTATTTCGTTGGCTTGGACTTTCATTTAGCTTCATAAACCAGGCTCAGTAGCATTATTTTCTGCCTCCAATCTCTCCCTCCCCATGACTGCTGGTTAGCACTATCTCTGGAATGTTGTTACTATTCATACTGACCTGGAAAATGCTTATGAGATATTTTCTTATTTTAATTGTTTCCTTTCTTAACTATGACAAACCCTCTGGTTCAGAGTATTACCTGCAACTTTCTTTGGAGCCAAAAGAGATTCAAATCTTTCAGCCAGGGTTCCCTTTTTTAGCTTAAAATGTAGCTGTGTCCCTTTCTTTTATTTATCACCTTTTGTATCCACTCTTGTCTTGGGTTGCACTTCAATCTTGATCTGCTCCTGTCAGAATTCCATAAAGAATCATCTTTATTTTTATTTTCACAATAAAACCACATTTTTTTCCATGCTTTGTATTGTGAAGTAGTTTGCAAAATGTATCCAAAGGCACCTGGGAAGAGGGAAGTGGTGAGAAAGAGGCCCCATAAGCATTTCATTTTAACTTTGCATTTTTAAAATCCTTTTATCCCACTAACATTCCTCAGTGTGTTAGTCCAGGTCCTCTGAGAAGCTGACACCAAGGTGAGGTTCCATGTGCAAGAGCTTTATTGGAGGATATGCCTGTGAAGGACACAGGGAGGCAGCTTGAATAAGTGAGGGGAGCCTCAGACCAGGAGGTAGGTCTGGTACCTGTGAGGGGAGAGGGGGAAGGAAGAATGCTTGGGTAAGCATCGTGCAGAGTTAAGGAAGTTTGGGCCAGGCCAATGGGAGGTCCTCAAGCCAATCACCTGCTAGAAAAGTCCCACAACAGGCAGGAATAGGCCTGTAGTAGTACTCACACCAAGCTCAGCCTTGGCTGGGACCAGCCTGGGAGAACTTGGCAGCAAGGAGTATGGTGGTAGATCCATAGGGGTGGCAGTTGGGATTGTCAGTCAACAGTGTTCCCCTTACCAGGAGATTTGACTAGCACCTTTTTGGGACACCACCCCCAGATACTTGTTCTTCCACCTGCAGTGTGGCTATTAATCTCAGGGGAAGAGATCAGCAATCTACCAGGACAGTCTTGCTCTCCCAGCACCAGCTACTGCCCCTGTGGGAATCACTGTGGGAGTGCTGTGAGCAGTATAGATTTCCCCCAAAAGCTCTGAAATTAGTGGCAACTGTACATCAATTAAATTAGCTCCAAGGTTATGCTGTAGCCAAGGCTGAAAATCTGTTTCCTGTTTCCCATTCCAAATTATGCACAGTCATATTTCTAGTAGAGTACATGACAGGCTGTAGAGATCAAACAACATTAAGATACTTTAATGATAGACTGCCAACATGAAGGTGCCCTAAGTCTGAATACAAGCCCCCTATCATTTTCAAATTCCTGGAGAGAAATCTAAAAACTAAAGTCTAACCAGATTCTCTTGTCCTAGTGAACTAAATTTATACACACACACACACACACACACACACAGGCACACAAAATGTATTCTCTTTCTTTCTTTCTTTTTTTTTTTTTTTTTGAGACAGAGTGTCACTTTGTTGCCCTGGCTAGAGTGAGTGCTGTGGCATCAGCCTAGCTCACAGCAACCTCAAACTCCTGGGCTTAAGCGATCCTACTGCCTCAGCCTCCCGAGTAGCTGGGACTACAGGCATGCGCCACCATGCCCGGCTAATTTTTTCTATGTATATTTTAGTTGGCCAGATAATTTCTTTCTATTTTTAGTAGAGATGGGGTCTCGCTCTTGCTCAGGCTGGTCTCGAACTCCTGACCTCGAGCAATCCACCCGCCTCGGCCTCCCAGAGTGCTAGGATTACAGGCGTGAGCCACCGCGCCCGGCCTTCTCTTTCATTTTTTATATTGCTCAGTGTCAGCTAGTGGGGTTCTAGATACCTATGGGAACTAGGATTTCCATAGCAGCTTCAGCCTGCAGATTCCATCACTAGAATGGACGTAGTTCCTTCAGTGCTTCATAAATTACAGCCTAATTTTGAAAGAGTCCAAAAAGTCTTTAAGAATCTCAAGAGTATTACAACCCTGGCCTCACACTTACCCAAACTAGAAAATGAGCTAGTCCCCAGCTCCTACCCAGGGTTACCAAAACCGCAGGAGAGATTCAGCGGTAAGTGAATGAAAGAGGGTAGATGGAGAAAATCTCAGTTTTAGTCTTCCAAAGTCTGCCAGTCAGTCTATGCTTGATGCCCAGAATCTATGGCCTGTGAGTGTACCTTCAACTGAGAAGCATCTCTCCATAAGAGGTTAATTGAACCCTACATGTTTATACCTTTGGGGAAAAATCCATCGTGTAAATGTTCTACTCCAGGAAAGGTTCCTGACTCAGTATTTCCCCTTTCAAAGCACTGATCATGAGGCCAAGACCCATGTCTGTCATGAGCACCATGGAATCCCTGGTGTTCAGCTTGTGCCTAATATATGTAGGGGCTTGATAAATAATTATTGTAATAAAATAGAATTTAATAGAATTTAATTCCTACTCATGTCATTCAAGTTTCTATAACAGCTTGGCTGAAGAATAGCCTGCTTTACTGGGTAACCTATTAAAAATATGTTATGATTTACAACTATGTGATGCAGGGCTGTAGTAATACTATGCAACAATAACAAAAAGATAAATAAATCAGGCTCTGTGGCTATCATCCATAACCCCTGATTTCCAATTTTTATGTTAATCACTATAGCCTTATTATTCTCATTGATTGACTTTATGATAAATAAATGTTTACTGTTATAACTGTGTTTTAAAAAGTTATAAACATAATTTATATTTATACTAATAAAATCATGCATGAATGCTTTTATTTTAAAGCTAGTTTTCTGCTAATAAAGTTGGAAAATCACTGGCTTGTCAAAAGTAAAATTGACTTTGAGCCTGAGAGTTTTATCTGGATTCAAATTGCTCTCTGCCTTAACATATTTGAGACTCAGGTAACTGTTTTGTAAAATAGGAATTATTATACATACCTCAAAGTTTGTTGAGAGATTGAGAGAGTTAAATAAGAAAATCTTAAAAGCCTCTAGCATTGAGCAGCCTCTCTATGTTGTTTTCCTCCTCTCTTAATAAACGCCTTTATACCGAGCAATCACAGTAGACTGCACTGGCCTGCAACCCAAATAGGCATTTAATATATGTCTTGATTAATTTTATTTTTCAGTATTTGGACTTTTTTAATTATTTTAAGCAATTTTAACTATAACTGGGTAAAATAGTTTTTATTATTAGAATTAACTACTTTCCTCAAGTTTTCATATTACTTTGTTCATAATTTAGTTCCAACACATGCCTCCCATTAGAATTTCAGAGCCTTGGAGGACAGGGATTATATCCTAGTCTTTGTCTTCACAATGAAGGACATATAGTTGAACTCAGTAATTCTGAACAAATACTTTCTTTAAAAATTCAGGAAACATGTATATAAAACTTACTATATACCAGTGTCTTTTGTAAATGCTTTGTAAATATTAACTCACTTAATCCTCTGAAGTAGGTATAGCTTGAATATTCCATATCCAGAAATGCAAAATCTGAAAAGGTCCAATGAGCATTTTGTTCGAGCATTACCTTGGAGAGTCCAAGTCAGTGCTCAAAAAGTTTCAGATTTTGAAGCATTTTGGATTTGAGATTTTCAGACTAGGGATGCTCAATTTGTACTATTATTATTCCCTTTTCAAGATGAGGAATTTGAGGCATAAAGAGTTCGAGTGACCTGGCCAAAGTCATACAACTCTTAAGTAGTAGAGCCAAGCTTGAAGCCCATCCTTGACTGACTGCAATGTCCATTCTCTTGATCCTTGCACTATGCTGCCTCCCATTAATGACAATGATCATCGTCACCAAAAAGGAAGTTAGAGTAGCAAGCTGATTGAATGGATAGTAATTCAGCTCTAGAATTTTTATGTTATGGTTTCCATAGTAACCATAACTCTTCCTTCTTGGTATGTGTACACTATAGAAGAAGAATTCATATATTAATAGTTGAGCTCAGTTAGTTGTTGGTGTTGCTTTGCTGTTTTACTCATTAGGACCATTTTATCCATCAGGCAATATGAGCAAAGGGCTTTGGGTCTATGAAAATGGTTGAGAACTGAAAAATAAAAATTTACTCCAAAATAAGAAAACTGCAAAAACTGAAATTAAGAAATATCTATAAAATGTGATATAATGCCAACTTTATTAAATTTAGTATTCATAAACATTCAATACTCTTGCAAACAATGGGGAGGTTTAAGTTGCTCACTTCATTAGAATTCCCAGGTAAGCAGGATCATTACTGAATAATCATAACCAATCATATGTTATATAAGATACTTATGGTAAATATTCATAAATAAAATTATTTTAAAATTTTCAAATATTTTATAATCAAATATCATATCTAATGTGAGTACATCTTAGTATGTTTGATATGACATGGAGAGGGCCCTGTGACAGTCTTAAAGTAGCCTTTTGGGACTCACTTCATTTCAATCCCTGACAAACTACCCAGCAAGCTGCCTACTTAGTTCCCTGTGCACAGTAGCTATACAGATTGAGGCAAAGGAGAAGGCGTACACTGTCTTATTTATGAGTTTCATAAGTAACCTATTTTTTAAAAATTAATAGCTAGTTTCCAATGCATTACCATGCAAATACCTGAACTATTTCTCCTTCTCCATTTTCTGACTCGGTAATTTTAAGAAATATTTCCTCTGAGAAACAATAGAGAAAGGAAAACATGGGTTCTGTTGAACACATAAAGCCAGAGCCCTTAGCCTGTTAGCTCTATTTTCAATGTCCCGCGTTTCCTTCTCCACATCTAGTACAGTTCTGAGCATGTAGGAGGCTGTGTTAGTTCCCAGTGCTGCTGTAGCAAATGACCACAACCCAGGTAGCTTAAAACACAGCACAAATGTATTGTCTTACAGCTCTGGAGGTCCAAAGTCTAAAATGGATCTACAAAGGTTCATTCCTTCTGGAGGCTCTGGGGAAGAATCTGTTTGTTCCCTTGCCTCTTCCAGGCTCTAGAGGCCACCTGCATTCCTTGGTTCATGGCCTCCTTCCTTCATCTCCAAAGCTAGCAATGTCAAGTCTTTCTCACATTGCATCATTCTGACCTACACTTCTGGCTCCCTCTTCTGTTTTTAAGGACCCTTGTGAATACATTGGCCCACCCAGTTAATCCAGGATAATCTCCCATCGCAAGTTCCTTGATTCAATCACATCTGTATAGTCTCTTTTGCCATGTAAGATAAATTGCAGGGATTCGTACATGGGCATCGGGGGGCGGGGGCATTATTCTGCCTACCACAGCGGCACTGGGCAAACTCTGGATGAACAGATTCCTCTGGGCCCCTGAGCAACTGCCCAGTACACGCTGGGCGTGATTCTCAGAGGCACGTCTGGTTCATCTCACTCTCTGCCTATTACAGCTTCCCTATCGCACCTTTCATTCTGCCTCTTAGGTTGCCGCTGCCTCTCTTCCTACTCAATACTTTTTTCTTAAACCTAATAATGGGGAAGTCGTATGATTCACTATCTCCCTTTTATTCTCTTGGTAATAATACCCCATGAGACAGGCCCTTGGTAGGCGGAACAGTGTATGGAGGTGCACACGCGCAGGCATGTCTGTGTACTCACACTATTTTTTTTTTCTGTTCTTTATCTCTGGGTTTTAATTACATTTTTATTCAGAAAATATATTTTTCTTTTAGAAAATTGCCATATGCAAGGAATTCTTTCAAGACTTTGTGTAAATTAATAATGTACATGGCTAACAGTGAACTTGTTTTCTCTCTCTCCCTGTGCTCGATCCCACTCCCCTTCCTGCTTACTCCCTGTCAGCTGAAGGCATCGCAGGCTGCAGTGGGTAGAACTGCCAGTCAGGTCTGCCACTCAGTAGCTGTGATAGCCTCAGCAGATTCCTTAATCTCCATATGCCTCAGTCTCTTTATAAATAAAATGCGAATAGCAGTAGCTTTTCCACTTCATACCATACTCAGGAATCAGTATTTCATTTGATTTCTACAACAGCCATCAAGGGTGCCTAAGACCAAGTCCTGTAAGATAAAGGCCAAACTGCTCAGCATCGATACGAGGCTTTTCAAAATCTGATCCCATCCTGGCTTTCCAGCTTCACCTTCCATTGCTTCAGTGTATACAGCCCTCCAAAAACCAGATCTGCTTGCTAGACAGACATGCTAATGAGAGGAGACTTCAAGTTCTCTCTGTGGGTTAATTTTTTAATTATGATAAAAAATTTTTTTAAAAAAAGGTGAGGGGATAAGTGTCAACCAGCATTAGAGAGGGATTTTCTAGAATTCCCAAGAAGAATTATCTTGCCTTGGGAAAGGAGAAGAAATTTAAACACTAATGTGTTTAACATAAAATGTATGTTTTGCTTAGAACATAGAGTTTATCAGAGATAACTTTGCAGTGGTCAGTGACAGCTGGCCTGAAGAATGTTTTAGGCATTAATAAATCTTATCTTTCCTAAATAAAGTGGATGGGACAGCCAAGAATAACTGAGTCCCATGTCACTCAATGGGCATTAAAAGTGAGTAATAAATGGAAAGTCGGCTTCTACCTGGGATGTTGCAGCCGATTAGGGAGCCGTGGGGGAGAAGGCCGTGAGAAGGCCATGAGAAGTCTCACCTCTGGGCAGGGCTTGGCACTCTGGAAGGGCACGTCTTTTTATGTACCTGATGCCTTGGCACCAATACCTGGTGGAAAAGCATCCAAAGACAGCCTGAGAAGGGCCATTGCCATTACATCCTCCCCAGGTTACTTCCATATGGAGGAAGAATGCCCAAACCACGGGAACATTCTGCCAGGGGAATCAGGGCTGTGAGAACAGAGGAAAGAGGTTTCTGTTCCTAGATTCTCAGCTTCATTCTTTCTCTTTATACCCTCTATGTGAACCTCCTTTACTTTTTAAGAGTTGTGTCAAGGGTGCTCAATTTGATTATTCTGGGTGGATGGAATTTTGATAGGTGGTTTTCGCCAACATCTATCTCCCACTCTCAGGGAAGCTTTCCCGGACCAGGCCGTGCCCTTTCACACTCCAGACCCCTGTCCGTGCTGTTCCAGGAGCTGAAACACCCTCAAACCCTCCCCACTTGCACACAGGCAATTCCTGCCCATCATCATTACTCAGCATCACATCTGTGAAGCTCTTCCTAATAACCACCACACCCCAACACACAGAGCGAGGAAAGACCATTAATTAATATTTTATGCTAACTTTTAATATACTATACAGGATATATTTGCATGTGTAACAGAAGTTTCGTGCAGAATTTTCATGAAAACATTTTGTTTGGTGGGCTGTGCAAGCCAACATAGAATTCATGTTAAATGACTACAGTGCCTGCCTTTTAGGGGCATTTGAATGTATATCCTAGAGTGGGGTGGCAGGAAAAAGAAACCAGAGTAACCGTCTGAGAAAAGTCCTAACTTCTCATCCTGCCTGCCAACGAATTTTTCTTTTAAGGTACTAAGTAACTACAGCAAAACTTCTACTAAAATGCAAGACTTACATTTCCTTTTTTGCTTTATGGTTTAGAAGTTATTTCCATATTCATTATCTCATTGGATCTTGGCATCAACCCAGTCTAATATCCATTTTACAAATGATGAAATTGAAGCTCAGTTTCATCAATTGATGCAATTGACTTGTCTAAAGCTACAGAGCCAGTAGGTGTGGCAGACAGGAGAGAAGAGTAAGGTCATCCAAGTACTCATCCTCCGTCAAGCCCTTAGCTGACAGAGGCCATGTGCTGGGTGCCAATGACAGCACGAGAGAAAAGCTGATACCTGAGCTCTAGTTTGTACCCTTGAGGAGCTGCTGCCTTCTTTTTCCCATGCACCCTTTTGTGTTTCTCTCTCTTCCTCCTTATTTGGGCTGCCTGTGATTTCAGTAGCTCATTCCATAATCATAAGTTTGAAGCCTGGAAAGTCATTTATGATTCATTTCCTACGTCTGCATACCTTAATAGAGCCCCATATGGTGTGCTTCCTTTATGTACTATTTTTCTCACCACCACACCATGTGCTAACATGAGACTATTAATAATTTACTCTTGGGCTTCTGACTTAAAGAGCTTCCCACCCATTGGGGCAACAGGAGGCATTTGGCTGGAAGAACTACAGGAGACAGTGCAGCCTAGTTCTAGAAGTCATCACTGATAACACAGACATCAAAAGGAAGCTAAAGCAAGGGGGAGATCAGGGAAATATTACAAACACATACAATAAAACATTGATTGTTTTATTATAGGAAAAGTCACAAAAATCAATAGGGAAAACTTAACATATCAATATAGAAAGGGACAAAACACACAAAGAAGCAATTGATAATAGACCAATGGCTAATAAAAAATATAAAAAGACTATAGTCTAACTGGTAGTCAATAAAATATATATTAAAACAATCTTCACGTGTCAAATTAGTGAAAAATTCAATATATTATATATATATTGAGGGGACATGTGATGAAGTGAGCATGTTTTAAACACTGCCTGTAGAGGTACAGTGTAATAAGTTTTCCATAAAATAAATTGGAACTATGTATCAAAGCTTCGAAACAGTTCATACTCTTGAGTTCAGTAATTTCATTTTTAGGAAGCTACCTTGAGGAAGCAATCAGAAATTTAGTCAAATACTCAAAAAAAAGTAGAGATGGTCAGCACATTATTTATAATGGTGGAAATTGGAAGCTTAGATAAACAAGAGTAAGAAAAATGTATGTGAATTATCACATAGCTATGTAGTATGTCATAATAATGCAAAGAATATTTAAGAACATGGGAAAATGTCAAACCATAAATCATTTCACCTAAAGTCTTGGAAGAATGAAATTTCTCTTCATATGGTAGCAAAGGGGAGGTGACAAGGTATCTTCTCCACACCTGGGAGGGCACAGGAGGCAGGCAGGTAGCACAGGGCTAAGGACCAGACCTGGCTGCTGCCACTCTCTGAACATGTGGCTGTGGCAAAGTCACTAGACTGTCCAGAGCTCCCAGTTCCCCCCAGTATCTGCTACACCTACCCTAGCAGAAGAAGTGTGAGATAATGTGCATTAACACTGGGCGTGGTGAAGGAGCCAAGATAGCCACTGCTGGCAGCACAGAGTGTGGGCACCGGAGAGAGAACGCTATTAGTGGGATGGATGAGTACTTTATAAGCTAAGTACTTTACTAGTGAAGATACTTTATAAGCTAAATTGTAGTATACGTATAATATTTTAACTGGTTCCTAATTGTCATTCCTTTCCACATACAGAACATTCATATCCCCAGCTGTCCTCAGTACCTTAAGCCCAGTTCCAATTGCCTGATTATGCAGATGCCCTCCACCAACACAGTCCTGAGTCCTTTGATCACCCTCACCCCCACCAGCTTCCAAAGATGGCTCCAGAACCACTCAGATCCTTGCAGGGTAGCCCTGCGGTAAAGCACTAGCTCTGGGGTCAGGATACCTGGTTCAAATCCCAGTTTTGTCACATATCGATTGCAAATCCCTAGCCAAGGTACTAAACTGCTATAAAGCCACAGTTCCCTCGACTATAAAATGGGGATTGTAACTTTTACTCCATAGAGGCAGTGGGAGGATTAAATGAAATAAGCCAGATAAAGGGCTCAAGTAGTGCAATACCTGGCGTGGAGTACACAAGGAATGATAGGTTTTCTTATTACTACTGCCTCTAACACATAGATGGCTTTGAGCTTCCAGTTACAGAATCTTGTGCCCCCCAGCACTCCACACATGCTCTAGTTAAGGAGGACAGAGCAGCATCCAGAGTGCAGGACAGGGCTAGCCAGCACAGAAAGCATAGCTGAGTCACAGTGCACAGTTTGGGGGTACCCATGAGCAGTATGGACATCCATAAAGACTGCTCATGGGTACCCCCAAACTGTGATTCCAAAACTGCAGACCTCTACCCTGATATCCCTACCCTGATGTAGGTTTTGAACGTGAAGTGCAAATTGGGATTGTGGTTAGCATTTGAAACTCTTGATGAAGAGGTCAGGAGGGGTGGTATGTCAGGAAAAACAGAAAACGCTGGGGAAGGACATGGGTAGAGAGGAGGAAATCTGATACAGCCCATTAAACGAGTGGTGGAATTCTGAGGTCATGTTGACCAAAGAGCAGGGATTTGGAGGTTTGGAATAGGTCACCAAATGAGTCAAAGCAGATGGAGACATGTTTATGCCACATGTATACCCAGCGTGCGTGGTCCTGCTGTCAGCAGTGAGCAAGCTGCCAGCCAGGCCTTCCAGGTGCCCCCTGGATTTCTGCTGGAGAGCCGGTCCTGGAACTCTCCCTTCTTGTCACTTTATTCCCTTTCAGTTTGTCTGGACACCTACTCTGTAGTTCCCCATACTGATGGCCACGTCGTAATCGTCATTTTCTTTACTGTTAACTGGTCGAGACCTTTCTGTTTTAGAAATATGTTCCATTTTCCTATTTTTTTCACATGTTAAGCGGTGAGATAAAAGGATGGGCTTTGAAATCAGAAGAGGAGTCAAACCTCATCTCTGCTACTTCTTAGTTCTATGTCCTTAGCAAAATGCTTTGATTTCTGTAAGCCTCCATTTCTAAACTATATGTAATAAAAATATAAAAGTACAACACCCCACGCCACTGTTATGAAAATTCACTGAGAAAGAAGTATTCAGTGAGAAACCAGCATATAGTAGATGGTTAGAAAATGATAATGTCTTTCCCTTCAGTAGAGAAAATAAGGCTTAAAGGGAAACATTGAAATATTGTTCTTGTGGCCTTATAAACATCTAGTCAAATATACTTGCAAATATGTTGATGATTAAAAATGTTTGATGATTACAATGAAGCCAAGGTCAAGTGCTGAGGATGTGATGGTAAATAAGACAAAGTTCTTGCCAGTTGGAGTTTTCATTCTAGTTGGGAAAGACAACAGATAAAATTAACATATATAGGTAGGATGCGTAAAATATTTTTACAGAAAAATAAGATATTCATATGTACTAAAAGTTGTGCATGACTTTTAAATGGAGATTTTGCCTCTTGATTGATTGATGATCTTAGCTGGTGATAACAACATGTGAATGAATTCCCAGACTCCAAGGTATTAGATTCTAAAGAGATTAGAGTGAGGAGGTAGATTTTGAGCTGAGAAGGATCACGTGTGAATGTCTAAGAAAATGCGTGCTATAAATTGTGACACTTCTGCAAGGGAAGTCAGCTGGCTTTCCTAGGCCAGCAAATTGCTGGTGACCCTGGAGAATTGTACGAGGCCACAATTTAATTGCACAAGCTTTAAGAGATCTGCAGTCCTTTATCCCATTAATTCAACCTGCAACTTTGTTCTCTGGTCCCTTTTGAATATGCAATTCTCACGGATTTCAATGGGAGTTACAGACACAGAGAGGGAAGAATTGGGCCAATTATCTGTTCAAAGCACAGCATCATTTAAAGTACAGTTTTAAAGTGTTTGCAGGCACATTAGTGAGTCAGCTTCTTCTCACAAGTTTGTCTAGAAGGCTTTCCATTTTGAATGGACCGTTTTAAAGGGCAATCTCCTTTCCTAAAATCTCAGTATCATACTCATGCACCAGTAATTTGATTATAACTGCTAAGAGGCAGTGACCCCACATTTTAGTCTCAACCGTATTGCTGAATTGCTTCAGATTTAAGCTATAGCCTAATCATAATTACCAACCCCAAATAACATTATAAATTCCTACAGTGCCTGTTGGGCTCTGACTGCTATTCCACATAGCAAGTCAAGTCGACATAGCCCTGGCCCTCAGAAACCTTTTGTTTGAAATAGTCTTGGTCTGTTGGTCATGCACCAACACAGAGCAAAGAGTCAAAATGGCTGTAAATGTAACATTTAAGGCAAGTGAACCCGCACAGACAGGGAAGGTGGTGCTGTGATGTCAGCTCTCCCTTGCTTTATGGATTCTATGTTACAGCACTTGGCTGCACAGTAAATTTCTATAAAGTAAATCCTATTTTTGTACTGATTTCCGTTCTGTAATTCCACGTGCATTAGAATTCGTGAAAGTCTTATTTGAAAACTTCTTTGGGGGAGAGATCCTGATGATGTAGACTTCCAGACACTCCAGCTCCCCAATTCCTCTGTGTCTGCCTGGGACTTCTCAGGGCTGATACAAGTTACAGCCCTGGGAGCTCAGGATCTTCTCTTTGCTGGGAGCTGTTTCTCTGACCAAGAGAAGGTTATTTGTCCCACACTTTGAGATACCCTGACCTCATACTTCTAACAGCAATCCTTTTCCTTCTGTCTGGGTATTTAAAATGCTTAGGAAGACCAGGCTCAGGATTGGCCTCTATCAGTAATTGTCTCTAAATGTGACACAAAAATTAAGTTCCAAGGTTTAACTTTTGCAAAACAAATAAAGACAGCTGCTGCTTACAGCCATTCAGATTGCATAGTCCACCCCATACATAGCAATGCTGCAAATGCTGTCACTCTGTGGGGCTTTGGAACAGATTCTAATTCCGACTTCAAGTTTGGTATTAATAGCTGTGAGACCTGGGGCAATCTCTGGGATTCTGAGTTTCTTTCTCTGAAAGATGGGGCCACAATATTCACCTTTCAGAGTGCTTGTATGGACTACATTCATATTACAAAGTATGCAAAAAGTCTGCTCGATATGTAGTGGCTTTTGTGGCTTTTTTCTGTTTCGTTTCATTTTCAATGAGGGAGGTTATTTAAACGTATTACACACTTTCCATGGAGTAAAAAGTCCATATGTGATTAATATTTTAAAGGAAAAACTCTTGTTTATATTTCTCAAATGTCATTTCATAAGGAACAAAGACCCTGTGAAATACCTCACCAGATAGTTATGCAGGTTATTTTGCTCATAATAATGCTTGAATGAAAATTTTCTACAGGGCTTGATTCTTTCAGGTCTGCTCAGCACTACTCATCTGGTATTCTCCGTGTAAATAAGTAACAAAACAAGTGGGGGCAACAAAAATCACTGCTAGTATAATTACTAACAAGTATTCTTTGATTGATTGACTTTTCTTATGTCAAATCCTATTCTAATAATTGTTAAAATAGTAAATAAGAGGACCCAGAAATAATTATTAATATCGTGTTTAAACTCCTTTTCAAAATGTTTTCTTGTCTTGCTATAAAATACAGAATTTAAGACTTGGGTGATATATGTTCTACCTTCAGAAATTTATTTCTAGTGTCTTCTTTCTATCGTCTAATTAGTTACACAGATCAACAAGTAATGCTAGCTCCATTCCTCATGGAATATGAGGTTAGGAAATTCTTGGGAAGAAATTAAATAATTTCAAGGCAATTATTTCAGTAACTTTTAAGAAATAATCAGATTTTTTAAATTAACAATGAGTATTTACTTATATGGTAGAGGTGTAGTAGGGTTAGGGATTCTAGGATGACACGGAGGCATAAAACATACAGCCAGATCCTCTTTAGTCTTAGCTGATAAAACAACAGTAAACAATAAAACCACCAGGGGTCAAATTAGTACGTAGGACAGGCTTCAGGTGCTAAAGAAGTTCAGCAAGAGGGAAATTTTAGTGAAGTCTGTGATAATCAGAAAAGCTTACTGGAGAAGTCGGGTCTTGAGCGGAGTCTGGAGGGACGAACAGAATGTGGATAGGCAGAAGAGACATGTTCCTTAAGTGTTTTATACCTCTGATTTTCAGTGGGACTC
This sequence comes from Lemur catta, assembly GCF_020740605.2. Lineage (NCBI taxonomy): Eukaryota > Metazoa > Chordata > Mammalia > Primates > Lemuridae > Lemur > Lemur catta. The sequence continues at coordinate 12,311,974 of NC_059141.1, read as the reverse complement.
TGTGAATCTTTTCACTTTATAAATGTATAAAATATTTCCCGATAATTAGCAAAGCTAAAAGCTTGACTGTGAATGGCTAAAATGATTGGCCCTTACTCAGCAGTAAAACTTCACAGACAGATCCCCATGGGAAGAAGGAATTTTTCCACTGAGGCCCACTTTCCAGTTGGCATTAGACATTGCCCTGAGTTTATACATGCAGATCTGCAACAGATAAGGGGTCAACAGATTGTGATTATGCAAATGAGGTGTTCAGATTCTACTTGGGAGCACAAGTAAATAACAAGAGAACCTGAAAGTTAGCTAAATTGGAAAGCTAGCTGAAATGCTAAATGGAACATATTTGGTAAGAAATGATGGTTTCACTCAGCCCGGAGGAAGTGTAGCAGAATGGAGAATGTTTTCTAATACAGTTCTACTCATTATGATCTCAGTTCAAAGTTCTCCAGTGATAGGTACAGAAGGCATATTGGGAACTTTCCACATGTCTAATTATTTCATACTAAGTCTACCATCAAAGAGTGTAAACATTTAAAAATCACGGTGAATGTTATCTGTTTTTCTGCACATAAAATGATGATGAAGGTATTGAAGTTCTGTGCTATAGATGCCATACTGAATGTGTATGTGTATATGTTATTATTAATATTATATATATATACATATGTACATATATACATACATATACATATAGGTAGATATAGTTTTGGTCCATTCAAACTGCTATAACAAAAATACCACTGGGTGGCTTAAACAACAAACATTTATTTCTCACAATTCTGGAGGCTAAGGAGTCCAAGATTAAGGTTCTTGGCAGATCTGCTGCCGGGTGAGGCCCGCTTCCTGGTTCATAGATGCCATCTTCTCTCTTCTCACCGTGAGTCTCATGTGATAGAAAGGAGTGAGAAACTTCTCTGGGGTCTCTCTTATAAAGGCAGTAACCTCATTCATGGGGGCTCTACCCTCATGACCTAATCACTTCCACTTGGCCCCACCTACTAATACCATCAGATTAGAGATTAGGATTTCAACATATCAATTTGGGGTACACAAACATTTAGCCCATAACCCTATAAAATGAAATTTACAGTTGCCTTAAGAGTCTGCTCACCTGCCCTCTGTATCCTCTTTTCCTCTCGGTCCCATCCCATCCTTCCCAACTCAAGTCAAAACCGAGATTCATTGACAGCCATTCTTCTCACATTATTTCCCATCACTCCATGCCATGTTATATTAGATTTGTGATAATCCTATTGATCATTTAGATCTTCCTTTTTCCAAGCAGGGACAACATGTCCTTGACTTTGATGACTGTGATGTTGTTAAAATATGTCCACAAATCTTTGATACTCCTCCCTTCAAAAGGCAGGGCCTAATTCCCCACCCCTTGAGAGTGGGCTGGACTTAGTGAATTACTTCTAATAACTAGAATAAAAACGGAGTTATAGTATGCAACTTCTCCTTATTTTTTCTCTTGGGGAAAGCAGGATGCTATGTCATGAGGACATTCACCTGTGGAGAGGCCCCTCTGGTGAGAAACTGAGCCCTTCTACAAAGAGTAAGATAAGAATTCCTCATTTTTTCATAGGCTATGCAAAGGAGAGTAAGCCTTGGCCCACCACTGCTCTTTTTCATATCTTAGCCAAAGGAACACACTTACAATAATGATTATTGATGGGAGAAATACTGACCCCCTCAAATTTTTTCAGAAATTTGCAAGACATTCTAGATTTTCATAATGACAGGGGTCCCTATAAAGGCATTTAGTAGGCTGGTGGCAGAGATTTTACATGGCCTGTGGCACATGGAACGGTACCACATAGTGAAGAATCGACCTATGTCCCTTACCCGTTTAGAGTGCCCTGCTAGACATTCATAAGGTAAAGGCAAAAAGTGTTCAAAATTGTTTGAACTCAGAACTTCTGTTTTACACCTGAACTCAATTTTTATGGTTTTAATATATGATGAATTTTCTAGAAATAGAACCACTGTATAAATCATTGGAAGATTATACTTTTTAATGTTTGTGTAGAACCTTTCTAGAGTTATTCAAAACCACATGAATGGCAACAGAGTCACCAACAAAAGATACCTGTAACATCTGAATTTATAACTGAAGAATTCCTAGTGATTCTACAAATAGATAAAAGTATCTCACTACTTTCTAATAAAGCTCTATGCAAGCATTGCCCTTTGAAATACGCGCTAGTTTATTTTAAGGTACTTGCCATTTATTTCCCCTGTATATTACAGTTAGAGCACTATATTATTTTAATGAAAATTGTTTAAATAGATACGTTATATGTTCTGTAAATTTCTTTTCAGAGAATAAGGAGACACTACAAAATATGTTTCAAAGGGGGGTGCAGGGTCTCCTAGTGTTGAGAACCATTGCTCTAGATTGTTGCAGATGTGTTGAGGGGCAATGTGGCAGAGTGGAATGACAGACCGACCTGGATTCAAATCATGGTTCCTCATTCAAATCATTTGCTATGATTTAGCAATCTGTTACCTCTTTCAGGATTAAGTTTTCTCATCTGAAAAATAAGGTCATGACAACTACCTTACAGATTTTGTGAAGGATTAGAGATAATACATTTAAGTGTTCAGGACAGGCCTGGCCCATTGTGGGTACATGATAATGATACATGTTATTGTAAGTCATATTAATGGTACATGTTCTCATCCATTCTCTAATGGGCAAATCAATGTGTTCATTCTTCCCAGGTGTGATGGGTGGGATGCCAGCTTGAATCTGAAAACTAACAAGAGTCATGCTTAAAAATGACAATAGAGAAATACCATGAGATATAAGAGATTATTTAGCCTAAAAGGTAAAGAGATGGAGCCTCATTCAATTGTGAAGGAGCACATTAAAATTATTAGCAAGATAAGGTATCTCCATTTTTTTCCTTATAGAATACCATTTTCAGCCATTTTTCTGCTACAGAAAGTAACTGTCATCCATGCCATACAAAATGTTATACAAAAGTTATAAGGACGTCAATGATGTTGGGTTCAATGTTTCTCCTATAGTCGCCATAGACCTCACTGTCCACATCCGTCCTGTCCGTGAGAAGACAACTGTGTGGCTGTCAGTGTTGAGAGCTGGTGTGTTCTGGTGCATGCTGTCTTCTGTGATGACTGGTGGACAGAACCTCATTCTGATCCTACCAGGCACGTGGAGTTGTGCTAAAAGGTCTGTCCTCACCTCAGTCACTATTGCTACTACTCACACAACTCAGTCAGTGGCAAAGTTAGCACAAGTACCTCCAAAGAAATGGCAAAATACGAGCTGTGGGCAAGAGGAAATAATATTGACTATAATTCTGAGACACTCGACTATCTTCTGCAGGAGAATAATATACGTTTTTACCTGCATTAAAGATACCCAGAATCTAAGAGGGGCAGAAGAACCTATCTAGCCAGATTTGGCATGAGACTCATTTGCTAAAGGCCCCCAGGGGAACTCTTAGAAGGGGAAGAGCAGTCCCAAAGTGCATGGAATAGATTTAAGCTGTCCTTTAAAGTAACCTTGCATGGTTAACCAAAACCTGGATTCATTTCTATTGTGCTTTTTAAAACAATCACCTTCACAGCATTAGACGGAAACATTAATAGAAGAGGGAGCTCTTCTAGTCAGTACACATAAAAAGAAGTCATTTAAACCCAATATTATATAGATATTAGTATTAAAATTGCAAAAACCAGTTTTTAAGAGATAAAAGATGTTAAGAAGTTTCAAAATAGCAGTACTTATTCCTATAACTGATGTATATATAGAAGATATTTAAATGTAAATTATCTGTGAACTAAAATGAGAAGTTAGGAATAGTACAATAACAGAAATGGTTATTGAAACCATCTGAAATTTCCTAAGTTCCACAGTATCAAATAATATGACAGTCTAAGTTGCTCACAGAATAAGATAGCATTAGAGAGATTTTAGAAGATATTTTTGTAGTTTCACAAAAGAAGTTCCCTGAAGAATAGAAGATGGTTTAGATAATGCTATTATTTAATCAAAGATGTCAAATACCAGCCATCACACCACCTGCTTATTAAAGTAAAGGAAGCTAGGAACTAAAGGGGGTCGTTTAAAAAGAGACAGAGAAAGAATAAATGACAAAAAGAAGAGAAAAAAATAATTATAGATAGTCTAAAGGAGACGAGTGTAGGGTGTAGTTATGCAGTATTTGTTGCCTCAAAAGTTTATATATGAACTAAAATGTTTTTAAGGATAAAAAAGAAATATGTACAGCTTTTTGTATGTCAATCATGTCTCAATAAAGCAGTTTTTTTTAAAAAAAAGATAAAAAAGAAAACTCTAGAAATTAGCACCTTTTTTTCCTTTAAGGATGAGAAGGAAGTTACAATAACTTTTAACATTAAGGTTCTCATATTCCTTTATACCTCCTACCTCCATGGTTCCAGTTTTTACTGCACTGAGGTTTGTTAATGCAGTCCTCATTTACCTTCCAGCTGCAGCTGTTCTTCATTGTTAGGGTTTGCTGCAAAAGGAGATTGCTCAGGTGTTGAGAACAAGTGGCAGGTGCCACCTAAGTATACCCAGTGTCAATCCCAGAAGCAACACAATGTTAGTGAACTTCACTTCATGCAGTAGTTGGTTTCCTAAAAAGTTGTGTCAGTGTAAGACATTGGCAAATACCCTGGTTTTTAAATGGGATTATCCCAAATTTAATAACCTTTTTATAACTCTACATTCTCAAATATTGTAAAATAAAAACAGATTAACTAAATGTTGTGGATAATTCAGGTTAAGTAAAAATTCTTATGTTTCAAAGCTGAGTGAAAATGTTTCTTAAACATTGGTCCGCTCCCTTGCCTTAGGGGTTGCTGATTCACCTCGACTGGCAGGTGGGGGTTCGCTCAGTGCCAGCCTCAGTACCCAGGGCTGTGGGTCAGGGTGCCAGACCAGGACCTAAACTCTGAACCCCAACCCCCTCGCTCACCAAGTTCTTAGCACTAAGATTTGCTTGAAATGAAGAAATTCTGAAGATATACAGAGATAGTTTGACACTGAGTTTGGGAAGATATTTTTTATATTAATCCTTATATTCTTGAAAAACACCATAATTTTGGGATTTCTATGTTGCAATAAAGAAAACAGATGCAGGGTGGTTTATATATAATGACTTAGCTAAAATTTAATACCATTAAAATTTTCTGAAGATAAATAACCCAGCAAAATTCAATATACTTTAAAATAAAATAATGCAATCTTTTTACATACATAAATAAAGCAACCAGGATGGTTCTCTTTCTCAGAAGCCAGTAAAGATTATCTTTAGTAAAAATACTCCATCAATACTGACTTTTTCAAGCTGACATATGTGGTAGTATAAGAACAGATTTTGAAATTTTAAAACTGATAAGAAAGTAAGAGGTAAGGTAAGTTCTTCCATATAAAAACAGTTAAGAGGAGAACAAATTAAATTTATTCCTACAAAGACCCAATGGGACAAAAAGAATTTAGAATTTTTAGCACAAGGAAAATATTCATGCATAGTGAGAGAGCACATGGGTTATTCTCTTCCTATCCCTAAGATATTAGTGTTTCTTTACCCCACAGTAAAAGCTGAATGTGAATAATTTCCATGAATCCAACATAATGAGTGAATTGCAAAGTTTTTCAATTTTTCAAGATCAGTCACTTACAGTATTTTCTTGTCCAAGCCTTTACTTAAGGATTGAAGTGTTTCTAATGATAGCACAGTGGTTCTAATGAATTGGTCCCCTAATTTAAAATTACTATATCAATATCTTCATGTAATCCAGTAGTAAATATATATGGATATATACATACATACATACTTATAATATGCATACATGTATATAGATCCAAAATTAGAATTATATTTCATTCAAAAATGATTAATGAAGTTTGAACATTTCCCAAGAATATTGTGATTACAGTTGCTTTCTGCAACTTCTTTTGTATTTTCTTAATAACACCAAAAAAATTAAGGCAACAAAAAATAATAGAAGATAGCATAGGAGAATCTTGCTATCGTCTAAGGATATGGAAGGCTTTTTCAAGCAGCATGTAAACATATAGATGATCTTGAAGTATCTATAAAAGCAAAAGTTTGGTGCTAATAAGAGTAAAATAACAAAAATTAAGAGAAATATTTGCAGTATAATATATTGTTGAATGTTTCTTTATCTAAACCTTTTCACAGTGATACAAACTTATAAATGTGTTTGACAATATTTCATTGACTTGTCAAAAGAATCAGTGCACAGTGTAGGTGTTGGGAACAATTTTAGTGCTGTTTTCATGCTATTTTTTAAAAATCTAAATTCCACAGTAAGTTTTCCATGTTATGATTTGGCATCCTCTCTGACTGTACTCTTAAAACTTTAGGGACAAGAAGCAGCATGGTTCGGGGGGACCAGAGTAATTTAAAAGGTACAGTTTGTCAGTACTTGAATAATTCTGACTTTTTTTGGTGGTTTCCAATGGGAAAAAAATGCAAATAATCCCTATTCGCTAGTTGGTACTAAGGACTGTTTGGGAGACTGAATTGTTCTTTCCCTATTTGTTAAACCAGAGAATTTCTAAGGTCCCTTCCAGCTCTACAATTCCCTGATTCTATGAATATCCCCATTATTATCATTACATCTCGTTTTGCTTAAAGAATGCTAAATCAGTAGTCTCTTATCTTGCATCTATCTTTGTGAGAAAGAGTAAAGAAAACTGAATTCAGTTTCTTCATGATTAATGTATTTGTCAAATTCTTTCCAAGTAGCAAATTAATTTATTGTGTTTTTTCATGAATGCAAATTAAAGCTGTGCAAACTATTGTGGTAAAACTTAGCAGCCCTTTTTCATAAATTAAAGCTAACTGATTTAATGTTAATGAAAGGAACTATATTCAAATACAAATTTTAATAACTTGGGTAGAAAGAAAATCTTAGACTTCATAAGCTTTTCCTTACATAAAATTCATGTAACTTGAACAGAAAGTCATTAAAATGTAATTTTCTATAGTGAAGCCTGTATTAATTACCTTGTCTGAAAATTTCCTTAGTAAATGCCTGCTCCTATGCATCTCTGGAAAGGAGAATTGTCTATTGATTAGTTAATTATCACAAACCAAGGGTCCCAGGTTCAGTTTTTGATAATCACTGTCTTATCTTTTTTCTTGTTTGAATATTCTGATCAAAACCAGAAGTAAAACAGATTTTTTAAAAATAGGGAAGTATTTTGCTTCTGTTCATATTGATGATACAAAGAGCATACAGTATAAGTTTAATAAAATATTTTGCAACGTGTTAATTCACAGGACTTAATCTAATATTCAGTGTATGTGTGTGTGTGTGTTTATGTGTATGGAAAATATCTTTGTTAGTAGGATAATGTTTTAAAAATGATTTTAGAAACATATCCTGTGAGCTTGTTCTCTCAAACTTTCAAGATTATTTAAATTTACTTCAGTAGGATTGTACAAAACAAAGATATTTGCAAACCCACTGATACCTGTGTCCTTCTTTGGTGTAACTGTCGACACACCCCATTTGGAATACTGGTCCTGCAGAACATGAGAGAATCAAAACCAGAATTTTCTTTTGATTTTTATATCCTAATTGTATTTGTGCTTGGTTTTTACTCATTTCAACAAAGGGAAATTTCAACTATTTATATTGACTAAATAAACATAAACTCTAGTGGCTAATTTATGCTCACATTTTTAAAAAGAAAAACTTGTAAATGCTACATCTGATTACATTTATTTTTTACTGAGATTTAGAAATTTTTGTATAATAATAAATAGTCCTGGTTTTTCAATATTAAAATTTACAACATTCACTAAATTCAAAAGCTAATACCTGATTGGATTTAATATTCACTTAATTCTGGGGCTAATCATTTTAATTGAGAAAGAAATCTAAAGCATAAATCTTTTGACTCATCCTGTTATATCCTATTTTTATGTCATGCTAAAAGTCATAAAAATGGCCAAAACAATGAAATTAAAACTGAAATATATCCAAAGCCTTTTTGGCTCATCTACCTATGGGCCTGAGAAGTGCCGGGGGTAAAGGAGTCCGTGGCTTGAGTAGGACAGAGGCTCCACTTAGTTTATCCTGCCTCCTGTCGTGGTCAGTGCTGGGTTTTACTTTAAGAAAAAATAAACTCATGGAGGAGCTTTAGAGGCTTTTTTGATGAACATGTGTAATATTTTTGCACCCGCTTTTTAGTTTTTATCTTGGCTGTCTTAACATCTTCTTTCAAAATGTCATCAGTGATTAGGCTACATTATGGGATAATTAATATGAACTTTTATCTCAAAGCTAATTTTGAGTAATACTGGAACAAAACATATGTCAATATGTTAAAGATGGAAAGTTGAACAGATTGCTTTTGTATGTAAAAAATATATTTTCTCTCTTTTCATTTCACCTTACTTTTTAAATACCAATCTAAGAGAAATGTTTGAGGAAGGTTGAATAACCTGGAAGGAAGCACCATCTGAAATTAGATGGTATGGTTCCCAAAATCCTTCCATAGAATGTGGTATAAACTCTTACATATTAAAATATTGGTCATTTTAGGAAGTTTAGGAAATATTTCCTCTGAACCTGAACTCTGAGGTTGTGCCTATGGTTGATTAGCTATGCCTAGTTCACACTGTAATGCCAATGCGCCATACTTGAACACTATCTCCATGTAACATTGTATGCCTCGTTTCCTTCTTCTAGGCAGGCCTTTTCCCAAATTAATTAAAATTACTAAACAACCTGTTTCATCCCACAGTAATTCTAGAGATTTCTTAAGCTTTTCCCTTCCCCAGAAGTTGCCTCTGCCATGTTTAATTGCACATCTCCATAAAGTCCATGCTTGGAATTGGAGTGTAACAGCTCTTCAGGTTGGATCACGAGCTTCAGAGAATGGTCTGGTCACATATACCATAAAAGGCACCATAACTGGATACTTAACTGAATAGTTCAGTCAAACAGCCAGGTGATTCAGCCACCTACAATCCAATCATTGGTTTTGTTTGAATTAAAATTAAAATTTGAGTGTTCCTGTCTCTCCGCATCCACACCAACATGTATTGTTTTGGGACTTTTTGATAAAGGCCATTCTCGCTGGAGTTAAGTGATATCTCATTGTGGTTTTGATTTGCATTTCCCTGATGATTAGAGCTGCTGGTGGGACTGTAAACTAGTGCAACCCCTATGGAGAACAATATGGAGATACCTTAAACAGATTCAAGTAGACCTACCACTCGATCTAGCAATCCCATTATTGGGCATCTACCCAGAAGAACAAAAGTCATTCTATAAAAAAGACACCTGCACCCGAATGTTTATAGCAGCACAATTCACAATTGCAAAGATGTGGAAACAACCCAATTGCCCATCAATTCATGAATGGCTTAGCAAAATGTGGTATATGTATACCATGGAATATTACTCAGCTATAAGAAATAACGGTGATATGGCATCTCTTTGGTTCTCCTGGAGAGAGTTGGAACCCATTCTATTAAGTGAAGTATCCCAAAAATGGAAAAATAAGCACCACATGTACTCATCAGCAAACTGGTTTCCCTGATCATCACCAAAGTGCACATTTGGGAATAACACCAATTGGGTATCGGACAGAGGTAGGGGCTGGGGGGAAGGGATGGGTGTATACCTACTTGATGAATGCGATGCGCACTGTCTAGGGAATGGACACGCTTGAAGCTCAGACTCAGGGGGATGGGGGGCATGGGCAATATATATAACCTGAACTTTTGTACCTCCATAATGAGCTGAAATTTAAAAAAATTAAATTAAATTAAATTTTGGAAATAATTGGTCTAGCTAATATATTCAGCTGGGTCAAGTTATGATCATACAAGTAGTTCTACACAAAGATAAAGGCACATTTTGTCTCAGGCAGATTGCTCAATATTTTTTAAAAAATAACATTTCTTATAATTCCCTACAAAGAATGCTCTAAGTATATAACTAAGAGTCATACTGATGGATGGGAGATGTCTATGCATGTGCGTTAGGGCCTGCTTATATGTACACTGATTTTCCATCTTTACAGATTATTCTAGCTCTCTAGAAATAATGGGCAGCCCTTTGTCATCTTGAATTCCTGACTCAGGATCATTATTTCTACTTCTCCATCCTCTTCTCTCAATTAGCACTTGACCAAAGAAATAAAAACAACTGGTCTGCTATTTCCAACTCCAGAAATGAAATAGAACAAAATATAATTTAAGCATGCATTTGTTCATAGAAGACTTGCTGGTGTTCTGATTATTATGATCCCAACTTGGCAAAATGCTTCAAAAACATAGTCTTTTACCCAAAAAAGGCAGGATGAGGGAAGACTGCAAGTTCCAGTTGATTTTAAATAAGCTATTTATTTGTCAAGATCTCCTTTTACATTGTTTCACCTTTGCAAATAAAAATTATAATCTGCATTTCTCCAACTTTGATAAGTGAAAGTTGAGATTAAAAAAATATGAAATCAAATGTGATGAAATTATAGTTTTTAAAACCTGATAATATCACACTTCTGCTATACTTCACTTTCTTAGATTTAATGACTCTAAAATGTAATGATATTATTAATATACGTTTCTTTATTTTTTTTAAACATTTCCTCTAATTATGGGAACTCATGGACCACTGGGCTGAAAGTCAGAGGCAGCTGGGTGGTGAACTGGCCTCTTGCCCAGACTTCAGAGCAAGACTAATTTGAAAACCCTTTACAGAACACAGCCCAGAGCCTACTGCTCAGAATATCTTGCTCTAATCAACCATTGATCATAAGAGATTTCCTTTATTGACCCGAAAGCAAGTTTTTTCATCTTCCTGCCAGCCAAAGCACTTACTGAAAGTAGGTAGATGGCATCCAAAGTGAATATGCCCAGTAAAGAGGACAAAGTTTTTCATCTTTGACATTTTGGTTCTCTCTCTGTGGGACACGTGCTAATAAGTGTCTCCTTTTGCCCATCTCTTCCTGGACCCATTTCATTGCCAACCTATGAGGAACCTTAGCAAGAGGCCTTTTTTGCAGATACACGTGGCAAATCACTCAGGAAACATGTTGGCAGAAAGCTAACGTGTTTGGAACCCATGTATGTGTCTGGAGACACCTTGGAATGCAAGCAGGGCCATGTTTACCCCCCTGGATATGACATCTGAGAGCTCCGGATCACTCTGAAGTCCGATCCCTCTATGATTTACCTGCCTGTGGAGTTTGAAAGGTCCCCACTAGTGCTGACACTTTGTGACACTTCTCAATCTATAGTAGCTCAGAGGCCACTTTGATTGCTCCCAAAGGCAAAGTGGGGCAAAATGATACTTTTTTCACTCAGAAGGGTCAGCATTTATGGGATTCTCAGTCAGATTCTCAAAATTGCTTCAGAGAATGACAGTTTCTTTCATACCATTCTCCCTTAGATTAAAGGAGGTCATTTAATCAAACTACTTCCAAAAAGTCCCTATTTTGAATTACTAGAGAGAATGTGTACTGTCAGGGTCCTGGATCGCTTAACAAACATCAGGGGACAGGTTTCAAGTCTGTTCTGAGGAATATGCTGTCCAACTCTACTGCCTTTTCCTTCAGCAAAGGATATTTATCAAGGATCAATTTGGCTACAGACATATCTGTTTTTGTTAAAATGCCTTTGGCCATTATGTTATCGGTAATAACTTTTGGTAAGGGCTAAGCAATTTATAATAATATTAATGGGAAAATCATGATTCTCTGTAGCATTTTCCCTTCTATTTTATCTAGACTGAGGATTTGCATAATTTTACCTAGGTTTTTTTCCTCCCATTTTTCCCGTTTGTTTTATATAGAAGTCATAAATTGCTTTACCAACAGAGTTTGTTAAAATAATATTTTGACTTTGCAGAGATAGTTACGTGTTTTCTATTTATTTTAATGTAGCACTTCAGAAAATATGACTGCTATGAACTTAGGGGAGCAGAAACATCACCTTGAAAAAAACTAAAATTAATTTTCTTAGTTGATAGCTTGTCTTTTAATATTCACTGTGGTATATCTGTGCTATGTGATATTATAAGCTTTGTATCTGTCTCCTATGCTGTCTCACACTCTCACGTAGATGCTGTGGAAAATAATCATGCACATCACCACCCAATACTGTTTCACCTTGATTTAAAATTGTAATCTAATTTCTTGTAAATAGGTATCTGAGCTTTGAAAAAACCGCACTCATACATTTGTGTTGGGCTAGAATTTTGCACCAAGTGCCTAGAGAGATCAGAACATGAAAGACAAACTGATTTTTCCCTTTTGATTCCTTCAGGAACTGAGGGAAGTTTATGGTGGGACTTGAGAAGTTTATTTAAAATAGTAAAAGCTTCTCCAAAGATTATTTGGGAAGAGTTGCTAGTGCTTTGACGTCAAGCCAATGTGGCAGCTGTTTCAATTTTTCATCAATCTTGTACACACAGCCACAGATATTAAAACCTATTTAGAGTCAGTGTTGACCAAGACAACTGAGCCAGATGGTCACTAGTGCAGCTCTCACTCTCTGGGCATAAGCATGCCCAGTCCTTAGGAAGGGGCATTAACACTTTGGGAACACAGTGGCACTATGCCAAATCATCTCCCCGGGTCACCTTCGTGGACAATAGATTAACTATAGGCACATTGATGCTATGGTCTTCCCTCTCCTGACCTGCATTACCCTCACCCTGTCCTCAGTAACCTCTCTGCAACTAAGTGTAAGGATTAGAGAAACAGAAAGAGGTAGCCTTATACCTTTAGCATAAAACAAAACTGAGACTTTCATCAGAATTCACTTCCTTAGCTTCACCTAGTTCCATGATACATTATTTCATTCTTATTCAAGTACTATTTATGGAAAATCTGTCTTAAACTGAGCATTGGTATACAGAAGTGAATAAAAACACAGTCCCTACTTTAAAGGTGTTCCCAGTTGAGAGGAGTGGACAGAGTTATAAAGACAAAATTGTATTATAATATAAAGAATTAGAAAACTAAATTGAAAAAGAAAAACTATCAGGTTGTTCAGAGACTCCTAGACATAAGATCAAGCCCCAGGCTGGTCTTTGACACCGCCCAGCCTGTTGACTCCTCTGATGTGAGACTTACAGCCATCCTGACCAATGTTATTGGCATCCTAGAAATCACCTAACAATATGGACAAACCATACCCAATATTACCAGTGTGGGTCTCACTCTTGAGATGTATGTCTAGTCCTTCCCAAGTCATTGACTAGCAAGACCAAAAGCACTTTCCTAGTAAGAAAGTGCTTGAAGCCATCCAGTGCCCTGGTTTCACAGTGGTGCTGTGGTCACTCTGCTGACCCCTGAGAGCAAATGTGGTGGGGAGGCCATCCGTGACATCTGGCTCCTTGCCCACGGCCTGCTGAAGAAAGGCAGCTGCAGTCATAAATTTGTAGAGCCAGGAGTGACCTTATCAGCCACCTACTCCAACTTCTGTCCAAGAGAAATTTCTCAAGGGACATTCTGCATTTCAAGTCAAGAAAAGTTTGGAAGCCACACACTCAGCTGCCTTACAGTTGTCATGGAATTTTAGGACTATTTGCTGCAAACAGAAACAGGATCTACAGCTTATGACTAGCTACTGACTAGTCTTCTTCCAGTCTGTGGACAGTCTCAGTCCTGGTTCCTGCTACCTCTCTGGGTGTTCCTGTCCTCTGTACTCTCAGCCTTCTCCTTGGTCTTCTCTCCTTTTTTATTCTTTCTACCAAGGTGGCCTCATTCATGCTAATGGCAGAGACTAGAGACTGCTAGTTCTCCACCTAAGATTTGCACACACACCCTCTCCCAAACCAAACCCAGCCGTGGAGAGTTCTTGCCAGGAGGCGGTACTTGTCATGGAACAGAGTGCTGTGAACTTTTCTGGCCCAAAGCAGTTTAGAAGGCGGTATACCCTTTCCACCCTCGCATCTCCTCTCTGCCACCTATGCTAATGCTCAAGGCAGCTGTGGAAGCCCTGGCTTAAAGATAGCAGAAGTGTCATCAGTCTGAGTCCCCGGGTGACTACAAAGTCCAGAGCTGCTTTCCCTCTTCATCCTGTCCACACACCCTGACACCAATCAAGAACACTTTACATCCTGAGAAATAAAATTCTATTTTGTTAAGCCACTGAGATTTCAGGCTTTAACTGTGGCAACAGCTAGCATTACCCACCTATTTAACAACAAAGTCTTCAGAGTGCCTCTGTGCAGATAACTCCCAATTCTATATCTCTGGGCTAGACGTTATTCCTGAGCTTCACACCTGCACATCCAGCTAGACAGCTCCACTAAGATGTCCCGCAGTTCACCAAACTCAGTATGTCTAAATCCAAACAAACAATCCACTGCCTTCCCACACACCCTGGCTGCTCCTGTTCCACCATATGCTGGTGCATAGCGTTTGTATGCACCCAGGCACCCAAGCCAGAAAACTGGGAGTCGTTTTAGACTCAGCCCTATTTTTATCTCCCATGGTAATCTCTCCTAAATATCTACCCTATCCATCCCTTTTCTCTCTCCTTATTGCTGCTTTCTTATCCAGTTTTAATGATAGTAGCCTCACCCCCTGCTCCAGTCTGTCCTCCAATCTACCACTAGGGGTGTCTCTTTGAAATAAAAATCTGATTATCCCTCTCCACTCATTAAAATCATTCCCTGGCTCTTTCTGGCTTACAGATTAAAAATCAGTGTCCTAGTTTGGCACCTAGGGTTGTTTTATGGACTCTTTGCTGCCTACCTATGTCTTCTCTCTCATCATTCTCCCATTGTTCTTTCTATAAGAAATGTCCTGAAGTTTCCCAAATATTCTTTCTCTCCATGGCATTGAATTTATGGTTCCCAGTTTCCAAAACACACCACCCCCCTCATCCCAGTGTTCTTCTTCTCATCGTTCAAACCTCAGCTCAGAGATCGTCTCTGTGGGAATCTTTGAATTCCACCCCCACCTTAAAGATCTCTGCCCAATCTTTCTTTTTGTCATGGCTTGTGCCTGCTTGGTAGAATTTGTCTCTGTGCAATTGTTAGCAAATCTAGGACTTCTTGCCTCTTTGCCCTAGTTTGGTGCTCTTTGAGAACAATCAACTACAACAACATTGCCTGAAATATGCCCTAAATACTGTTTATAGATTTAACCTGTATTGTCATCCATTCCTATCTGCACATATTGATGAATTGATGCCCATATAGTGCTGAGGGCAATGCCTGGCTTATAGTAAGCATTCAGTTGATATTAAAAGAATCATTGTTTTTGTATTATTATTACTATTGTTTTTATTACCATTGGCATTAATTAATGCCTTTGACCATAGCTGACTTCACATCTTTCCCAATTTCTGCTTTTCTTTTTCTTTTGTCTCACAATCATGTGGTAGACATTTGTGCCAAAGCAGCAGTTTCCTCCTTATGGCTGCAAATGGGCAGAGTGCAAGTCAAGGGGTCGGGAATCGTGGGTTCAGGTGCTACCACCACCAGGTGTGTGAGCCTGAACCAGTCATTTACTCTCTCTGTGCCTCATTTTGGTCATCTGTGAAATGAGGATAAAAATAGCTTCCTGACACTCTTCAACAGAATAGTTTTTATAAACACCCTATATTATAATGTAAAAGCATTTTTAATCTGAAAAAATGGATATAAGTTAATTATTAGTAGTATTTCCACTAACATAAGCAATATTAATATAAACAATGCTTTCTCCATTGAATGTTGTCATTCCTCTATTTTGTCATTATCACTTTCAGTTGTTTTCACATTCTCTAATGAATGGACAATACACATAAGTCATGTATATCTTCAGGAGCAAGTTTTCAATTTTATGAACCCAGGCATCAAAATCTGCCTTGAGGACTGAACACAGTATCACCTCACTGATGATGTTGCCCTAAATTGATGCTATTTGTGAGTCTTTTGAGTCCATCTTTCTATCAATTTTTCCCTTATTTGGCATTTCAACCCATAGTAGGCATGCTGGGTTTTGAATGAATGAATGAATGCTACTATAGGGTAGAGGCAAAATCTTTGAGTTCCCAGTGTTTTGTCTATAGCTTCCTATTTGACTTCAAGCTTCACACTTGTTATTGATGACAATGATGATGATGATGATGATGATGATTGACATTTTTGAACTCTTATGTGCCACATACTTTGCTAGGCCCTTTATATTTAATCCTCACAATAACTTGATCTAAAGAATACATAAGCTTAATCCACTATAATGTAAGCTCCATGAGGTATAGAACCTTTCATTTCTTGGCTGTTTTGTTCACTGTTAAATCCCTAGGGACTAGAGCAGTGCCTGGCAGATAGTAGGCACACAAGAAACAATTTTTGAATGAAGTTATTTGCTCTTCAAACAATTATTTAATCCTTAGGACTTTGGAGTTTATTGGGGATTTGTAATTTGATTGTGATTTCTTATTATTACTAGTAACTGTTTTATTGTTGAAATTATTAACTAAATTTGTATAATACTTTATAGTTTATAAAATACTTTGACATATATAACCTTATTTAAGGTAACCAATGACATTTTTTCACTAGAAACATTAAAACACAATGTCTCTACCAAATGAAAAATAAAATATGGCCATTGGCCAGGCACGGTGGCTCACACCTATAATCCTAGCACTCTGGGAGGCTGAGGCGGGAGGATCGCTCGAGGTCAGGAGTTCAAGACCAGCCTGAGCAAGAGCAAGACCCCGTCTCTACTAAAAATAGAAAGAAATATGCTGGACAACTAAAAGTATATAGAAAAAAATAGCCGGGCATGATGGCACATGCCTGTAGTCCCAACTACTCAGGAGGCTGAGGCAGTAGGATTGCTTCAGCCAGGAGTTTGAAGTTGCTGTGAGCTAGGCTGATGCCACGGCACTCTAGCCAGGGCAAAAGAGTGAGACTCTGTCTCAAAAATAAATAAATAAATAAACAAAATAAAATAAAATATGGCCATTATTATAATACCTCCATAGTTTGATTTCTTCAATGAGCAGTAAGCATTTACAAGCTTAAAATAAGGGATTATTCTATATCAGGATTGTTGCAGTTTTTTAGTTCAAGGAAGAAAATACTTTCCCTAGTTGGCTTAGAAAGAGGGAATTGCCAATTGATTACCAAATTTACTTGAAAATGTGGCAAAACTGATTCTGGTAAATATCTGTGGCTCCAAAAACAATGGCAAAATATTTTAAATGAACTAAGTAAAATTTTCTAGGATGTAATTAAAATGAGAACTGATGACATCTCAAAGAAGCCTTTCGCTTGCTAAGAACCATGAGGATTTGCACTGAACAATGGTTTGAGACAGTAATGGCCGTGATTTACTCAGCATATTCTGACCAATAAGAGAACAATTCATATCAAATTTAGGGAGTGCTCAGCACTGTTATAGAAGTGTTGGATAAGGCATCTGTGGTGCTAGAGTAGGATTACATTTTCTATAACTTGAACAGTGTGTGTTTAAATAAACTGTAAAATATTACAATGTGTTAAAGGCCAAGCAAAATTTCATAACCAGAATACAATTGTCATTTGTATTTAAACATCGGCACCTGTAGTTGTCATTGGTTTTTATTAGGTAAGGAGAAACATCTCTTCAAATTTGGACAGATATGACTAGTCCATTTGTCATTCCAGTGTCTTCAGCATTTGAAGTATTTCAATTTTTGTTCAACAATGTAACCTTTGGAGTTTTGCCTAATAATGACTTCAGTTGTGCTGGCCTTCCAACAGATAAATTAAAATGGAAATGCATATTTTCTAATTATTCATCCAGCCTTGCTGCATATTGGCAAGGGTGGCCACACTGAATGTTAAATTGAGTCTGCACAATAGCTAGAGTCTGTGTAATATCAAAGTTTCCCAAAGTCACTTTCTTAATCATGTGAAGGATAGCCGAGACTCTGATCAGTAGTATGTAGCTATATACAGTTTGAGGGAAAACATTTAAACATCCCAGCATGGTATTTCCATTTAAATCTGATTA
Organism: Lemur catta; assembly: GCF_020740605.2. Lineage (NCBI taxonomy): Eukaryota > Metazoa > Chordata > Mammalia > Primates > Lemuridae > Lemur > Lemur catta. The sequence goes on along the minus strand of NC_059141.1, from coordinate 12,293,982 downwards.
CAGTGAAATAAAACTGTAGCCATTAAAGGTTTAGAAGAACTACAAATACAAGCAGTAAAAGAAGACAGATAGTAAATGAGGTAGTAAAACATTTCAGCAGGGCAAACAGTTTACAGCGCTCATTCAGTCTTCCTGAAGCAGACTGTGCAATTCAATACAGACCCGCACCGTTCCCTGAACTCCACTTAAACCTGCAATTAACCTTTCACGCCTAATGAAGCTGTTTTCCTGGAAAATTAAAATATATAGTGGTGCCTGCTTGTACACAGACTTCGGAGGAAAGCATTTCAAAATGAATGACTTTTCTGAGGCTTTTGTTCAAATGTAAAATGGAAGGTCTATGTTTGTATATAAAGCAGGAATGTTTTCCAAGGCAATTTCATTTGATGTGCAGTATTTTATTACTGTACTTATTAATTGTTCTGCATAATTGTAAAAAAACACACATCAGTAATTTTATGATTAGATTGTTACTGCTGATGTCTAATATTACCATTTCACTTCCATTAGGGAAAACTAGAGTTTTACTAACAATAACTAAATTCGTGATGTTTCTCCTTGGCAGTTTTTGTTGTAAATTTAGTGGTTTAAAAACACATATTTACCATTTAAATACTTAGCTATTATTCATTTACATTACTTTCTCTTTAGGGCATGTTGGCGCATGTTTAAAGAGAAACAAAGTTCTTACATTTCATGAAGCAAATATTGTTTTTTCTAAGGTTGTGGGTGAAGGTCTGAATATGAAGCATGTTCTGTTTATTTACAAAATAGCTGTGGTGCACTCCCATGTTCATTTCAGCATGATTCATAGTAGCCAAGATATGGACACTTAAGTGTCCATCAACAGATAAATGGACAGATGGATAAAGAAAATGTAGCATATATACGCAGTGGAATACTATACGGCTTTCAAAAGGAAATTCTGTCCTTCACAACAACATGAATGGAACTGGAGGACATTATGTTAAGGGAAATAAGGCAGGCACAGAAAGGCAAATAGTGTACGATTTCACTTGTACGTGGAATCCAAAAAAGTTTTGGTCTCATAGAAACAGAGAGTAGAAGGGTGGTTACCAGAGGCTGGGGGAGGGGAGAGATGGAGAAAGAGAAGCTGTTGACCAAAGGGTACAAAGTTTTAATTGGGAGGAATTAGTTTTAGTGATCTATTGCACTGCTTGGTGACCACAGTTAATAATAATAATACATTATATATTTCAAAACTACTAAAAGAAAAGATTTTTGCTGTCTTCACTACAAAAAAATGATAAGTTGGTGAGGTGTTAGCTTGATAGAATATAGATAGATAGATCAAAATATCACATTGTACTGCATAAGTATACACAATTATTATTTGTCAATTAAAAATAAATTTTAAAAAAATAGCTGCTGTAACTCTTGGCATGCAACCCAGGCACTGGTGAATTTTGCCCATTTTCTGAAGTAAGTTCCAGAGGCCCCAAAGGAGTGCACTTGCTCCACAGCGTGGCCTGGCCCGGGTGGCCCAGAGCAGCCCCTGTGATGTTCCATGTCAGCAAGCACCAGTTTGAAAGCCTGAGAAGCCATAGAAAATGGAAAAGGACACAGAAGATGATACTTTCTTAAATGGTTTATACTTCATATTTAAATAATCTAAATATCATAGTATCTGGTATTTAAGAACTAAAAGTACAAAAAGGTAAAACTTATAATAAATATTTAATCCCCAGCATTTTTATTGAATCCACTGGTATATTTTGATGTAAATTCTGCTAGCCTGCGGCGTCTGTGCATCATCTTGATATGGTAAATGAAATTCCTTTAGACCACCAGTCTAAAATAATGAATTGTTCCCCCAGTTAATTGTATTGCTTTGATAACAAGGAACTATGCTAGGCCTAGAGAACACAATAAGTGGATTTCATCAGATGATTTGTGTGACGTTTTGAAAAATGATCTTCTGGAGTGACCTGATTTTAATGGAACTCAAACGGTATACAGCACGCGCCACCGCACAGCACCGACTGGGAGGAAGCACTTCCTCCTACGGCACAAGGAGTGCAGGATCCTCCCCAGAAAACCTCCCACTAGGAGGAATTCCAGGCAAGTCTAAAGCAGGAGAAAGCGTGTGCCGCAAAGCGCAACACAAAGATCCTATTTCTAGGTTGCTTTTATTTTATCGATATATATATCTTTTTTTAAATACAGAAAAGATCTCAAGCTATTCTTACCTCTTCATCACCAGAGTGGAAATAAACCGAGACCAACAAAAGGAAAACAAACAAAAGCTATTTATTCTGAGTTTGCTATAGCAAGGGAGTCAGCCGCCGTCCCTTGCATTTTGGTAGAGACTCAAAGGCAGGCCGAAGGGTGAGAAAACTTTATAGTGGAAAAAAAAAAAGGAAGCCTCAGGTGTGCCCCGATTAGGGGCTGGTGGCGTGGGGGTGTTGCCGGTGGGCTAACCAGACACGGGGCATCTTAGGGGAGTGGTAGGGGTGCATATTTGTCTTTGTCTGGTTGGTCCTAAGTGGGAAGTGGGGACAAAAATTAGAGAAGCCATCAGTTATTAATCAAGTCCTGGCCATTTGGGGCTGACTGTTACAGAGGCTATTGTTTGTCTTCACGGATTGTTACTAGAGAAAGCAGTCTGACTTCCTGTAAGTCTGACTTGTAGCAGTCTGGCTTCCTGGGCTGGTTGTTACAGAAAATAGGTTGGTTTACTAAGCAGTTTGCTGCAGGTTGTGAGTCAGAGTTCTATTTTGATAGGTGGTCTGGCCGTTATCTGTTTATTTGATCTCTCACCAGCATATAAATGTTACATTTAGGGGATGGAGGGAGGTAATACTGTCCTTTTTCAAGAGCTGCTGACTTTTCTTTTTATCAATTAAGAAAATCAGATTTCCTGCAATAACAAAGTGTGCTGAAGGGCCATGATGGGCATGACTTTATCTCTCTTTCTTTTTTTTAATGAGTCTTCCACACACTATTCAATTCAGGAAGATAAGGACTTTGTCTTTCTTGTTCATTCTTTTATATCCAGGTCTTCTTGTAGGTTGAAAGAGGACCTAGGAACTTCTGAGTTGTTTGGGTTTTCTCTTTTTCTTTTTTTTAAGTTCACCATATATTAAACATGAAGAAATGCAAAAGTAGTAATAAAAATCTTATACTTAACTTGGCGTTTATGGTACACGCACACACAAATGTAGTTATTAGGATCATTGTGCTTTTTGTAATTAAATTACAAGATTTATAAAGAATAACTCATGGTGGGCCACAAGCTGTGTGGTCTAGTAAAGGACCCAAGCTTAAATCTGAATGAAAACACCATTTGGCTCATCAAGAAGGTAAGACTTTGGGCAAGTAGCCCTGAGCGTCCTCGATGAGTGTACACATGGTGGACACTCAAGTACCACTGCCTGGAGGAATGCAAGGTTCCCTATATACACATTGCCAAATGTGTTTTGTAAATGTGTTTGAGTGTTGCATTTTCACAGGAAATGATAAAAAGCTGTCAAATTAAAAATAAGCATGATTTGCAATTTTATTGGTAAATTAAAACTGAAATATTATTCATGATATATGATTTTCAACTGAATGTGTTTCCAAGCTTCCGAATCATTAGGAAACCCAAGATATGTTGTGAGAGATACTACTTTATTTAGGCTTTGGACTTCATATACCCTGAGAAACAAAGATACAGTGACAGTTTTGAATTAACATAGAATTTCCTGTTTTGGCGATTTGAACTGTTTACTTCTCTTCTGGTGCTATATCTTCTGTAAGGAAAACAACATTTGCAGCCACATGTAAATGGAAAAGTATTATTTTTCAGACCTTCTTTGGGCTAGGTCATGCAGTGATTTAATGAATAACATGATTTCATATTTGGATGTTGTGATCATTGAAATTAGTATAAGTGGTCTCTTAAAAAAGACATATATTATTTGTTGTAATTGGCCATCTGTGGGTAATATGGTGCCAGGAATGAAATAGCAGGAAGTTGTAAATTATGACGGAGATATGCCAGGAGATCTGTGGAAACTTAAGATCTGCCTGAACTTTGAGTTAACACAACCAAATTCTGTGATTCAAAAAAATGATAATAATGTCCTTCAGCTCGATCAGTTAAAGAAATATAAAAATAATTATTTACTACAGCAGAATAAGTGGTTAAAATATCTATGTTGGACACTTTAGAAGTTCACATGTGCTTTTCAAAGGTCAAGAAAACAATTTCTATTTATCTTCAGGTACAGAAATGACTCAAACAAAGATCACCAAATCTTCCTTGAGGAAATCTAGTGGCCTTTGCTACAGGGCTTACCCTGCTGGCCGGTTTGGTACTTTTTACAGACTCCTTGATCCTGGCCCTCCCTTGACTTCCACGACACTGCACTTGGCCAGTTTACGTTCCTTGTGCAGTGCCCATGTCCCTTCATTGGCATTTCTTTCTGTTCATAAATCTCTGGAGTTCTGTTTATTGCCAGGTCATGTTTGAAGCTTACCTAGAATAAACTGACCCACAGGAATAAAATAATACAATGCCAGCTTACATAGGATAAGATCCAAAAGTGATGCCTTCCTCTAAGAGCAACATACGGAGGAGATGCCTGTGAAGGCTCAGGGATTGGGTGAGCTCGATTCAAAGTCCAGTCTCCAAGGCCATGGAGAAAGGAAAATGAAGCAGAAGTCCTTTGGCGACCTCTTCTTAAACAAGGCCAAACAGTCTGGCCTCTTAGTTTAGTATGGTGATTTGACACATTTTGTTTTACGCAAGAATTATATGGGACACAACAGAAATTAAAATGACTCATGTATAGCTATGAAAAGCCAGAGTATTTGGTTGAGCCATTCCTTGTATAAATTTAATATTAATAATATCTTTACTATCCCTGAGCATCTTACCAAATGTTCCTGCCAATCAATGCATAAACAATGTAACAAAACAAATTAATGTAACAAACAAAATCCTTTTGGTTACTTATGATACCTAGAGGTCCACTTTTGTGGTCATATTCTGCCAGGAGTACTTCAAGTCCTTTTATAATATTTAAGACATTTATCAGCTAAATTTCAACAAGTTGTCTTTCTTCCATGTCCATTTATGCATAACACATCTCTAACCCTGGAGTGCTTTCTTACTTCTTGAAAACTGTTTGAGAGAATAAAAAAATGAGTCAGAGACTGGGAGAAAATATTTGCAAAACAAATACCTGATAAAAGGCTGGTATCCAAAATCTTCAAAGATTTCTTAAAACTCAACAATAAGAAAACAAACAACCATTTAGGGGACGGACACGCTTGAAGCTCTGACTCAGGTGGGGCAAAAACAATATATGTAACCTAAACATTTGTACCCCCGCAATATGCTGCAATAAAAAATTTAAAAAAAAGAAAGAAAACAAGAATCCCAATTAAAAACAGGCAAAAGATCTAAACAGACACCTGACTAAAGAAGATATACAGGTAGAAAATAAATATATCAAAAGGTGATCAGCATGATATGTCACTAAGGAATTGCAAATTAAAGCAACCATGAGATACAACTATACACCCATTAGAATTGCTAAAATCCAATACACTGACAACACCAAATGCTGGCAAGGATGTGAAGCAACAAGAACTCTGAATCATTGCTGGTGGGAATACAAGATGGTACAGCTACTTTGAAATATAATGTGGCAGTTTCTTACAAAGCTAAAACATAAGCTTACCATATTATCCAGAAATTATGCTCCTAGGTAATTGTGAGTTGAGAACTGAAGTCTATGCAAAAACATGCACACTGATGTTTATAATGGCTTTATTCACAATTGCCAAAAACTGGAAGGAAGAGCAATCAGGATATCTTTCTGTAGGGGAATGTATGAACAAACCCTGGTATACCCATACAATGGAATATTATTCAGCAATAAAAAAAAATGAGTTATCAAGCCAAAGGAAAAAAAAAAAAGACATGGAAGTATGTTAAATGCATATTTCCAAGTCAAAGAAGGCAGTCTGAAAGGCTACATACTGTATAATTCCAACTATATGACATTCTGGAAAAGGCAAAACTACAGAAACATTAATAAAAAGATCAGTGGTTGCCAGAGGCTTGGGGAATGAGAAGGATAAATGGATGAAACCCAGGAGATTTTCAGGGCAGTGAAACTATTCTGTATGATACTGTAATGGTGGATACTTGACATACATTTGTCAAAACCCACAGAACTGTACAACACAAAGAGTAAACCCTAATATGAACTCTGGACTTTAGTTGATAATCTTATATCAATACTGGTTCAGTTTTTCTGTAAACCTAACACTGCTATAAATTTTTTAAAAAAATCTTGATATGATGAGATTTTTTTTTCCTAAAAAGCAAAACAAAACAAAATAGTAACCTTGAGAATTCCTAGTACATCCAGAGCAAACTTGTGTTTAGACACAGATGCTAAAGTATGGAGTCATATTCACAACTAAAGGTGATGTTTCGTCAAACGCTGAATTTGGTTGTCCAAAGTGAGAGTCAGTTAACTTTCTTCCATACTTGTTCTTCTTCATGTGTGAAGTTCATGGTCCAAGTTAAGCAACGTTTTAGACAAAGGGCAAACTACTTGATAACTTCCAATAAACAGCTAAACCTTTGATGACTAAACGTAAAGCAATAGAAAACAGGGCACTAAGCCACCATTGTCGCCATGGCAGAAATATCTAAGCAAGCATTTAAATGCCTTCCTCTCTTTCTTCCAGGCCTTGCAATTGCCAGTGCCCTAATAGACATTTCACAACAGAAGCCTTCAGATAGTAAAGACAAGACTTCCGGAGTCCGAAATCGAAAACACCTCTCAACACGTCAAGGAACTTGTGTCTGAGAAATGGAAACCGCTCCTGTATATTCTGTAATGTTCTATTTTGTAAATGGCTTCTGTTAAAAGCTGTTCTATGGCCTCAGATTTTATGGAGGTAAATCTCTGCATCATCCAGGACTCAAGTACAGTTTCCTCCAAATGGGCAATCTCCCAAGTGGCCAAAGAATGTTCTTGAGTTTTATAAAAGTAACAATAGAGATGGTCACAGGTGATAAAGTCAGTTTTTACAACTATGTTAGGCTTATTATAGCTACCATTAAATAACTCTGGAAAAAGATGTATATTGTTTCTTAATGCAGATGAAAAATATGTAATTCGTATAAATCAACTGTTTATATCCAAGACTTTAAAGAAAGACATTTTATAATGCCTGACTGATAAGAACTGTACAGTTTTTGCCTCATAAGCAATCTTAAATCACCTGTTTATGAACAGGAAATGGACAAATTGCAATGGCTTTAAATGCTGTTTTATCTTATTGTAAATGTGAAAGCAAGATTTTGATTTAGTAGGATGTAGATAATGTATTTAAATATTTCACATGACCATATCATGTCCAAACTCGGTTTGAAAACGTGACAGTCTTCCACCTAACTGGAATGCAGACCAGACTGAGTCCATTTGGATGGATGGTCGGAACAACTTCACAGGAAGTTTATTAGAATTCTGAGTGTGGAGGACATTCCTGTCGCCCATGCCAACTGCCTAATTCATTATCAGAACTGATAGAGCATGGAGAAGCCTGTCCAGCAATCAATTTTTCCTCTCCTTCCAAAACACAGCCTCCAACACCACAACGTGAAGAGGGCTGCGACAGTTACGTTTCAGTGTGCAAGCTTCTGCTCCAATGTGGTAGTGGTTCTAATTGCCTCGGAATCACTGGATCAGACCTAAATGATCCATCTGCATTTTTGTCAGAACAAATAATTTTCTTTTGGCCTTCCCCTCCTAACTGCTAGATTTTATCTAGCTTTTACAAATGTTATGAAATGTATTTTAGAGGTGACCCCTCTCAAGTTATGATAGGACCCAACTTCCTTCCTGCCAGCTATTTCCCGCAGAGTACAAGCAGAGGATCGCACTCGCTGGCGGACAGCAAAAAGCATTCCTGCTTCTAACGTGAACGCGTTGGTGTCTAAAATCTACATTTTAGAAAATATTTTCATTATTGCCCACATTCAGCTTATCCTTAATGACTCAAAACTCTGAAGTATGGCAGAAAGGAAAAATACAGTAAAACTGCCTTCACACTGGAACGTAGAATCATTTGTGTCTAATACTGACCACGGTTCACTAAAACTCAGTAGCATTAACAGAATCAGTTTAGAATTGCGTTTCCTAACTTTAGGGTGACTACAGGATATATGTGAGAACTGTGAGGGAGATTTCCAAAGCTGCTGTATACGATATAGTTTGGTTCGGTATGAAAGTAATTTAAATATAATTGATGTTTAGTACTATATATGTACTTTTCACGTTCTTTGGATTTCTGGAAGGTAATGACACTTTACTGTTTACAGCTAATGCATAGTTACTTGCATGCCATGGTTGTACAGTAGCAAAATAAGACTCTATTGTGATATTAAATGTTTATTTCATAAGGCCATTTATACATAGCTTAATTTGATGAGGATTGAATGTAATATATAACAGGAATGATCATACAATACGTAGTTGCATCTTATATAAGATTGCTAGGTTGCATCTAACCATGACTATGTCATTATTTTGATAATTAGGCATTTATGAATTATAGTATATATTCCTTATGCTGGCATGATAATTTTGCTATTTTCCATGCATTAAAAATAAGACAAATTCTTACAGTAATTTTATTAATTTTATCTATAGCCTGTGGGGGTTTTTTGGAGGGGGAGGGCACTGGTTGTTTCTACTTCTCTATGATATTTTCTCTCTCAAAGAAACAGGGAGCTAAGTTTGTAAATGTCTCCTAAAAACGATCAGGTAATTTTATCAGCTTCTTTTTGGACTCTTTAAATGTTGATTTTTCTCATGGAAAAACAAATTGACAAAACTAGTGATTACAAAGATGTAATCATTGAAAAATAAAGCAATTGGCCGATTTGTTTAATTCTCTAACATTTGTCATGGGAGAAAGCTTATATAACAAAAATACAAAAACATACAGACTTGTGTGTCAAATCTGTATCCGCTATGTTTTTAGAGAGGCTCCACAACTATTAATAGTATAACTGTGAAAGAATTGTCAGGTTTTATCCACCTCAAATCCCACTGGGTTCTTCAAACTTGAAAATTCAAATTTTGGAGAATTTGGGGACATAATGCAATCTTCAGTTAAAGTCATACTACACCTTTCTGGGTCAAATATTTCTTACTCCATGGCTAATTATGCAATATATTCTCAACTTATCAAAGCTTTTTGCCCTCAGGTGAAGTAGATTGAAAAGACATAAAGGATCAAGAATAATCACTATGAATCTGTGTCTTGTTTTTTCCCCCTACATCCCAAATACTTTAAATTTGGATGCTTTCATTTTTTTAATAATCAAGTCACACAAATATGGAGATACTTTCCTAGAAGTTAGAAGTTAAATGACTGATTCTCTTGAAAACTTACCTTTATGGAATTCTGAACATTTCAATTTAGAATGACTTTGAAATATTCTTTAGATTTTACAATTTTTTATTTTGCCAAGCATGAAAAAATTTTGGTTACATAGAATGGAGTTGTAAAAATTAACTTGGGGACACTATTTGTACAGCTAGGAAGTTCTTGTTAGAAAAGAATTTGCACATGCTTCCAAATTGATTTAATAAATTTTAAGTGAATTAAGATGCTCATAATTGTTTTAAATGAATATTTATTTTAGTGATACACAGAGAAGGAAAATAGACGCCATATCTAGATAGATGTCAGATAACACTAATAGAAACTTCAAATAGGGCATATTCAAATATGCAATTGATACTTGCTGTACTCACCAATATCCCGTTTTCTTTTGGTTAGGGTAAGATAGAGGTGACTGACTGCTGTTCATGCCTTAGGGTCATTTAGAGTGAGACTGGCACACAGGCTGCAGGACAGACGTGGGACCCAGCTTTGAAGTGTGTGGTGCTAGGCAAGTTTTACCTTTTGGAGCCTCAGCCTTTCCACCTGCAAAGGGAGGTCACGTGCCTACTTTGCAGAGCTGGTGTGATGCTAGAAGGTAACAAACATAACGTTCCCCCTACAGCAGGGCCCTTGACGCAGTATAGCTGGGGCCACCAGGCCAACTCTTTTCTACCAATTGTTTTATGAATCCATCTATTAATTTTCGTCCATCTTTTCACCATAGGCAAAAGTCAGATAGGTTTGTGCAAAAAGACTTCCTGAATATCTTAAGTTCCTGTATTTCTAGGATATAGGGATTTCTAAAAAACTACTTTGATATTTGGGTCTATAGAGGCTTTGAATCCTTTTAAGTCTATACGGTTTTAGTAGAGTATTTTTAAAACTACTGACATTTAGATGAGAACATCAATTGTTGCCTTTTGCATACAAATTAGGCAAGAAGGGGTCAGTGCTTACATTTTGTTGTCGTACATGATACATATTTTTTCAGTGAACATAAACCTATGATTTGAAATGTGATTTATAGTTTTAAAAGATTTAAAAATGAAAACTCATCAAATATACTAATTCTCCCCACCTACACTTTAAAAATAATTAACTTCCAAAACCATTTGCCATTTACCAGGGTGAGCTTGGAACTCACTTGATCATAAGAATTCCTTGGGTTAGTGGAGATTCCCACCTTCGCCTCTAGAGATTCAGATTCAGAAGGACTGGGACGGCCCTGGAGAGCAATGTTCTTACTAAGGCCTCGCTTATTCTTACCATTAGGCAGATTACGAAACACTGCACTGGGCCAAAGTGCGGCCTTTGTCTATGGTTAGAGGGAGTTCTTTCAATAAACAAGTTGCCATTCTAATTCAAAATGCTTTAAATAATTTTCCAAAGAATACAAGCCATCTGGTTGGTGTGACAGCAGTGTTTTCATTATAGTGTACATTTAACATTTTAGTTTTATCAAATTTTTTAAATTAAGAATTTGAACTATAATTATTATCTGTATGTATACAGGTGTACATGCCAGTATTAAAAACAGATTGTGTAAAAGTTCAAACCTGCTTTAAAAAGCCAACATTTTATGGCATAATGTGCTATTAATCAGTACTTTAATTATTGAAATAAAAACATTGGCTCTTCAAACCCCCACTGCCAGATGCAGTTTTGTTATTTTTTTTTTTTACCCTTCCAAGATCACACAGGGTAAGGAACTCACAACTTGAAAAAGCACATCTCTATCTAAGACTTGGTTGTAAAATTTGTGTTATTGAATTTCTACATTCCAAATGCATTTTTCACTCTTTTTCTCTTCCCCTGATTTTCACGGACCTGTCCTATATGTCCTCTTTGAAAAACCTGCTGATCATTTTGAATGTTCCTGAGAATGGAAGGCAAAACTCACAAGAGTCTGAGTGGCCAGGACTCCGGTTATAACCGAGGGTCTGTCCCCCTCTGGCCACGTGTTCTGTGTTTATAGAAATTGTTCTTTCTTACAATAAAAGGCAGCCCTCTGAGAGCGGCACAGCCCTGGTGTAGCCGAGGAGTTTTCTGGAGAAGACTTCACATTCTCTGGCCAGCTGTGGGTTGGCACTGCTGTCTGCCAGGTCCCCATCAGGGGTTGCTGGGAAGGAGCAAACCAGGGAAGATCTAAATACCTCTCTTCTCTCCAATCCTCCACAGAATGACCAAGCACCTGGGACACCTCTGGGGCTCAGGGCCTGGAATAGACCCTCTGCCAGGACCCTGACCTAGGCCTAACCCTGAGGCTGGCCCTGCCTGTGCTTTGGAGAAGGTCTCCTCCTCCCAGCAGCCCTCCATCACTCCTCCTGGAGGTCAGGCCAGGGCAGGGGCTGGGATCAAGAAGTTCACCCAAGCCTGAGATGTGTGCCCAGCCTGGCTGGCATCTCCCAGGAGCTTCAGAAAAGAGAGGAAAGCTTTCAGAGGGTCCCTGCTGCAGATGTGCCTGAAGGGTGAATGCTGGAGCCCCTTTCTCTGGCAACAAAGAGCAGCAATAGCTCTGCGAATGCCCAGGCCTTGCACACTCTCCTCTTCAGCTTTTGATGGTGGATCGGTCAGTGGCCACGAGGAGATTTGGAGAGTTTAACTCAAAACTGATTTTTCTTTAAAGGCCTAAATGGATTTTCTTACAGAAATCACTAGTGAGTGTCTGACATGCATGACATGCATGACAGACGTTCTTTTAGCTACAGCCCAAAGCCCTTTTGATAAAAATGAAATTCCCTCTCCAAATTCTATGTGCTTCCTCAATTCGTGTAGAATCAGAGTACCTGACATAGACACGGCAGCCGAGATATTGTTGGGCCTTACTTTCCCAGCTCTGCTATGAAAACAGCAAGTATTATTTTGTTTTCCAAATATGAAACTACAGTATAATATTGAATGAACTTCTGTGAACTACACTCCCCTAACACACCCTCCATTCTAACCTACTGCCTCCCGTGGCATCCACCTTTTGCTGAGGAAATGATTCTTCCTCATTCAAAGATTGGGTGTGGAGCGGTTCTAATTGAACAAGAAATCCACCCCCTGAAAGACCATTGCAGAAACACTGTATTCTGCTCACCATCAAAGCTTTAACCAATGTTATTTTTGGCAGAAGTGGCATTTTCACTCAGGCAAGATAGCTGTTTAAGCATAAGCTTCTTTAAACTGGCCATGTGCATGGTCAGATAGGAGATCCTGCTCTAGAAAATCCGCCTAGGAAAAGAGCATTAATGAGCAAATTCTCGTAACAGTCCTTTGTGCTTCTACAACCCATGTTGCCCAAAGATAATGTTAAATTTTGGGCTTTCCTGTGATGTATAAGTTATCTTAGAACAGGTCCCATGTGGTAGGGACACACTCAAATTTTAACTCAAATGCCAACTCATTTTAAAACGCTATGGGCCAGTTGTCTTAACCATTTCTAAGTAGACTAGGATAGAAACGCTCACTACCTCATGTAGGTTTTGTGACGGGTTTTTGTTATTATTGTTGAAAGGGAAAGTAGATCATAGTTAAATGTTTTCTTCTTTTTACTATGAAAAGATCCAAGTTTAAATTCAATGAATCATGAGCATTGATTTGTCCCTTGAATTTTTATTTTTTTGGTGGGGTAACACTAGAGTGCATATATGTGCCAAAGTTCCCAAATAACTAATTTGCAATCGAAACCAATGGTATGTGTTGCCTGGTGATTTATAATTGTGCTTTTCAGGATTCTTACAATGTCTTTTACATATTTTAAGTATTATCTTCCTCAACTTTAGGTGGCAGTTTTGCAGCAAATATTAACAACTTGGGCTAGATTTTCTTGTCTGTCATCACACATCTCTCCTTCCATCGACTAGCCAGCTCATTCCCCCAGCAGACCAGCACTCTTACACCTCTACCAGCGCTTTAAAATAAGTAAAAAAACATAAAATAAGTCTTGCACATCTTCGTTCCCTTGTTACAATGCACATTGGCAGCAGTAATCTTTTCCTTTAGATCAGCTTGTTTGAAATATGATGGCACTTAAAAGGGAAGGCCGGCTGGAAGGACACCAATAAAAACACTAGCTCAGCTTAAAACAATTTGATTTCAACCTGAAATGAATTACCTTGCAACACAAATAGATAATGGCAAACGGGATATGCTACTTATCAAGACTATTCCCTGCTGGGAGTCAAAACTCTAGGTTCATTTGAAGCTCATTGCCCTGTCAGGATAAAAGAATACAGCCTCCCCAAACATTTTTGTGCAGGGGAGCTAGTTGGAAGAGGGAACAAATTCTAAGGATCCAATATCCACTCCTTGCTGATTTCTAAAGTGACAGCTCCAATTTAACCTTCCAATGCAAAAAGTTAACCAGCCTGGGCTGTTGAAGGAAGAACCTTTTCCATAAGGGATAACTACCAAATAGCATCGTTTTGTTTCTCAAAAGGCTCTGTCTATGGTGACATATAAGGATGTCTTGGCTGTGTTTTTATACATAAGCAATTTTTTAGTGAAATGATTTTCCTTTTCTGAATGATGTCCAAAAGACGGTTCTGTCACTTTTTATCAATAATTAGTATAAGTAATATCTGAACCATTTTGGTTTTGCCTAAAACCAAAATGAGAATTTTGAGAATTATTGTGAAATAGCCAAAACAACACATACATTCATGGGAACCCCTTGGGAAAAAAAATTTCCAGTGTTCCAAAATACTACAACCATGCTCATAGTCCTCCATACTGCATTAATACAGTTCATAATAACATTCTCTTTTTTGGTGCAAATTACTTTGTGCACATATTCCCGATGGAGTCTTGATAATTGCCCTTACAACATGGGCGCTAACAGACTATTTGCAAAGATAGTGGAAATGTCAAGTTTATCATCTTGGTGGGATGCAAGACAAAGAATAATGGTTAATAACTTCTACAAAGCTTGGAATCTACTAAGACTGTTGGTATAAAGTATAATTCAACTTGTAAAACATGTCACTTCATGCCACTAAAAATTAAATGCACATACCCCAAATCAGTTCTTAATCACATTAACATCAGATCTTATATGGCAGCACAGTTTGGGAGTTTTGTGCTTTATTTGATCTGAAGCAGTTTACAAACTATACAGTGAACCAAAAATATCCAAAATTAAATACATAAATAAAGATAGTTGAATCAATTCTGTCAATTTTTTCAGGGACTATTGAGGAAGCATGAACCAGTGATTAAAATGGAAACCCTGGAAAACTAGACTAAAACCAAAATACTATCCTCAGCTGAATAACTCAGCTTCACCATGCTTCATTCACTGTGTGTAGAAAAATGAGAACACCGCTTTCTTCCAGAGTGACTATGAGGAATGTGCTTCTAGAGTCTTCAGAACCTCACATCCAACCTCACTCCACTGTTGTCTTCAGAGGGCTCTCCATGCGGCACTGTGTGTGAGCATTTGGTAACATTCTTTACGTTGTCATACATATAACAATTTGGTTTTCTAACGACACTCTTACGGGTTATTATTAAATGTTTTCCAAATTTTGAAGGTGGTAGGATGCGTCGTAACTCGCTACCCTAGAGAAGCTGTCATAATTACTGTGTTGGTATATAAAGGAAGGAATGACTAAGGTGCCCTGTCACAATTTGAATTTCCTTCTGTATGTAGCTGGATTTTGTGAAGTTTAACACTTTGGTGCTTTCTGTTCCCCTGTTAAATGATAAAGTTACTTATCTGTACATAAGCATCTGAAATCTTATTAGGTAATTACATAAATAAAATGTTCCACAAACCATTAAAATTTGTATCAGAAAGAACAACTCACATTATTTTCTCAATCAATATTGGCATAGGTAAAACACTTTTAAAGCTCTCAACAAAACAATACACTAAAACATTTTCCTCTCTTCCGGTTAGTCATTATCTAGATATTTTTCTTTTAGATAAACAATCTACAGCGTGTTTACTGAAGCTTGCATTGATATTCCCCAATAGTGTTTGCAACTTGAGTTTTATTCCAGCAGCTTCTCGAAATGAGCCCACAGTGCAGAGCAGGCAGGCCCCTCTGGAACCTGAGATTATTTGTTCTCTCACTGTTCTAAAGGTAATTAAGGAGCATCGCATGTTTCTCAATTAATGATTTCTCATTCAACAGGGGATCTTTGATGCTAATTTGTTTTAATCAGGGCAGAGGCTGCTCAAAAACTCCAAAGAATTCAATGAAGAGGAACTAGGAATTTTTAATCAAGTGGAAGAGATTTAAATGCTATAAGGGACGCATCCATCATGCGCTTTCAATTGCCGTTCATTTAACTGTGTTCTTTTGAGTTTTATAAACCAATGCAAGAATTATTAAACAGAGTCTATTGTGTTACATAGTACACGTTTTCCTTATGTATTTGTGCATGTGTGTATATATAATGGATGTCAATTTCTCCCATTTAATGCTTATTTCCATTCAACCTTCATTTCTTTCTATAGGTAGACTATATTTATACATACATCTATTACCCTTAATTGTTATAGCATGCTACTAAAAGTAGGAAATGTATATGTAAGAATGTGCATGTGTGTGTGTTTGGTGTGTATATACATATATAGCAAAAGAATGATGGAAGATACATTATGAATGAGCATTAAATTTAAAACATTCTTTTCATCCCTTGGATAACTGTCAGTGAGTGGCTATTCATAATTTGGGCAGCGAAAATCAAATCGCATTATGTACAAAGAAATATTTATAAGCTATGCGGTAGTTGCACCTTGAAGAGGCATTACAGCATGATTAGATCCCAGTTTGTGTGAAAAATGACTTCACCAGGTGACTTTGTCTTATGAAAGTAAATACTCAATGTGGTGAAATTAGAATAGCTGCCTTTCTTTCTTTTAAATGATCAGGTTTAGTCTCATTCTGATGTTTTCAAATCAAAGCTACTTTATAAAATGTCAATCATGTGAAAACGAAGTTTGTTTTTCTTTTTTTCCTTCCTCTAATTGAATATAGAAGAATCTCAACAAATGCTTGAGAGGCCTGACTAGTTGAAAACTTATTGGTTCACTGTATTGAAATAAGTGGGGAAATGAGCTGGGTTTTGTTTGTTTGTTTGTTTTTTAACCACTGGCTCTCGAACTTTAGAGCACGTCAGAACCACCTGGAGGGTTTGTTGACACATATTGCTGGGGCCCAATCTCAGAGTTTCTGATTCAACAGGCTTGGGGTGGGACCCAGGAATTTTCAGTTCTAACAAGTTTTCAGGTAATGTTGGGGCTCAGGGATCCGAGTTTCAGAACTCCTGTTAGGAACAAATCAGGAATGAGGTAGCCAAGATCTGAATCCAGCACTAGCAAAGAATCTGCATTCCTCGTGCATTCCGGTGTATTTTTCACAGGTTCTCTGCCAGAAAGTAGGCAGGCCTCCTGTGTCTCTGAAGTGGCTTCCAGGGTGAATTTCTGGCCCTAGTTGGGCAGAGGCCAAGTGGTGGACTTGGGTAAGAGGGATGACATTAGTGTCTGTATTTTAATTCATGGAGATCCCCTTGGAGAGCTTTGCTGGAATTGCGAACATTTGAAAATGAACTTTTAAATGGAAATGATGACCTGATATACCTGTGCAAATGGGCAATGCCTGAGCCAAACCGGCTTATGAGAAACTAGACCAGAGTGACATTTCCCAGCTCTGCTGTTAATAAG
Source organism: Lemur catta (assembly GCF_020740605.2). Classification (NCBI taxonomy): domain Eukaryota; kingdom Metazoa; phylum Chordata; class Mammalia; order Primates; family Lemuridae; genus Lemur; species Lemur catta. Next base: position 12,276,899 of record NC_059141.1, on the reverse strand, counting down.
AATGATCTGGGGCTCTGCTGGGTACCTGTGTTTTTAATAAGGGCCCCGATTAATTCTCAACAGACAAGTTTGGGGAACTCTATTAAAGACCCAATTCTTTTTCCTTAGAACTCGGTCTGGGGCAGGTACCCCACTCACTGCACAGGCTGACCCTCACTCGGGCTTTCCCTGACGGTGGCATAATTGCCTTGGTGGACATGAACTGGCCCAGTGTGTGTCTTGGCTGTGTGCTCAACACACACAGTGTGATGAGTTCAATTATGATTTGATTTTGTTCTGTAAATGCTGTGTTTTTTTTTTTTCCTGACTCCCGTATCATAAGGCAGTTTGGTGATGTGGGGTGTATAGGTTTGAGATGGCATTTACATATGCCCTTAAAATTAACTAGTGGATATGAAATTAATTAGTGGGCATGCAATCAAATCAAAAGATGACCTCATAATGATATGTATCTTCTGAAAGTTTAAATATTTAAGCCTGCTATGGGCCAAGCACTATGCCATAATTTTTAATTCTCCTACAGCCAGTAAGAGAAGAGCATTAGAATCCTCATTTTACTGAGGTTTACAGCATGAACCTGCCTAAACAGACATGGCTAGCACGTGCAGAAATGGAAAGAGTCTACCACAATATGCTGCCGCCCCGATACTGCTATGATTAGTTAACACACAACCTTCATGCAATGTCAGAAAAAAATGATGTCAGAAGCTCTGACCAACATTCCCTTATCATACTTTATAATTACAGAAATATTTTTAATCAAAGGGCTATTTTCCCTTTTCGAATGGGCAATCATATCTTTTGGAGTTGTCCTCGTTCTCCCATGTAAAGAAAATGAGCTCTCACTTGCCTCAGCTCCAGGCAGCCTCAGACTTTCAGATGCCCGTGACCCCACGGAGCCCGCGAGCTGGCCTGGCTAATCACACAATCATTGCACACGTTTCTGGGCTGACTTCAGACCTAATCGTATCATTTCACTGGGTCACAAAAGTGCTGGTGATCTAATTGAAAGTGACTTTTGCAATTACGAGTTACATCTTGATGTCATCATGTTGTCAGTATTCCACTTTGCTGGGATTCACAAACCTCTAGGTGGCAGTTGCAATGGTTGTCTCAGCCCAATGCAAAAAGTCATGGGCACAGTGGTCAGGCCGGTCCAGTGACTCACTTGTTCGCTGTTACTACTTAACTCGGATAGTGTCTCTAGTCTGCTGACCTACCGAGAAGTGGACTGTGTCTTGCGCCGTCGCTACCCAGCTCTTCCCCTGACTCTCAGCTTTGGAGAAATAAAGCACAGGTTATCATGGGTGCTCTAGGCTGTGTTCGTATCAGGTTAAGTCACATTACTAGTTGCCATGAAAGCATTCAAATTCTTCCCTAGAACTCTGGCATTGCTATCATAAATGCTATCTAAGCATAGAAGTCTTGTCTTTACACAGATTCCACACTAACAGGAATTGACAGTTAAACTGTCAGTTTTCAGTTAAACTGTGTTCACGGGAATGGGCAGGTTGGCAGGTTACTTCTTTTTTTTTTTTCCGCCATCCTCAGTTTCCTCATCTGTCTAAGGAAGGCCCTTTTCAGGACATACTGGCTGATTCTGTCTGAGTCCTTACCTGGTGACAATGCTATCATGCTTTCCTGGATTGCCATGTTTTAGAATTTTATGAAATCAGCTGTGAGAAGACTGCATCAGGTTAGCTCAGCTTCTCAAATACATGTTCTTAGAATGGTATGCAAATCTTCATATAAGAGACATGTTTAAGGTCAAAAGGTTTCATTCTGTAATTTTAGACTACTTGGGTTATGTTTAGATTGGCCTCACAGCATATTGAAAGAAAATGGGTACTGCAGACTTCTCACATATTTTCTTTACCTTTTTTAACAAAGTCCTTTGCATCATACATACTTTAAATATTCCTTATTCACCACCACCAAAGTATTAAATTCTTATTTCTCAATGAAGTTTAATTTCTACCCAAAGGACAGCATATTGCAAATTCATTGTCTCAGCTATGTGTTGAAACTTCATTACCTCTAAAGGGACTTTATGAAATACATTCTTTCTACTCGGAAGATAAAATGAGATGTGGAGAAGTCATAAATTATTTGGGCATCAAACGGCTCTGTGTAAAGAACTGCTAGTTAACAGAAACGGGATTGTTAATGCCCTTTAGCAACAGTCTTCTAGAAAGATCACTGGAAATATTTTGTGGTGGCCAACTTTGAGGGAAAACACTACAATTTCTTTATGGTTAAATTGAAGGGAAACAACCATTTTTCCATTTGGGGCCAAAATAATGGGTCATTCTCCATTGAGCATGGCCCTAACAGTTTAGAAACATGCAGATACTAGATAACTAGCTGGGGTGTTTGTATGCAACATGCAGATAGATGTCTGACCTAGATACATCTCTAAAATTAATTTAACGGCACTGCACTGGGCCTGGCTAATCCTCTAACAAGTTTTTTTTTCTTTAATGATGAGCGTAAGTCCTGAGGGCATCGTGTTTGATAGAAGTGACAGCCCTGCAAGATGCAGGCTCCTCTGCAAGCCAGTGTGCTGACTCAGAAATGGAAGGAAAGAGCCGGATGATCGGGGAGTTGTCAGATAAATTAGTAACCTTCTGGATAAAAGTTATGTAGCTAATCAATGTTACAGGCATACTTTAACCATGTCGCAAAGGAGGTGGTGATTTCTTTAAGATTTATTTCTTAAAAGAAAAATCAGTATGGAACCTAGAATCTGCATTATGAAATGAGCCTGTGTCTTCCTCCTTAGATTACTTGCCATACTTTGAATTCCATACCAGTCAAATAAGGGCATTTGTTTTTTTCTTCTTTCTTTCTTTTTTTCCCCCCCTCAACCTCAATAAGATCCATCACGTTCCTGAAACCACACAGGACATTGAAATCTTTGTCTTTCAAATATACTCCGAAATAAAATCGCAGATGTTTGTGTATTTCAGAGATATTGCATGATTATGTCTGATATCAATGAGGGAATTAAAAACAAACCAATTCAGCAAGAAAAATAGGTATTTTATGTCTGTTTGCCTGGGATTTTCTTTATAGTAGCTTAAGTTGCACTCGGGATTAATTAACCGTGTGGCTGATTGCTGTGACGTGTGGAGCCGAGGGAGCGTCCCTCTGGTTTGGACAGTGCGTGCAGGGGGTGCGCAATAGGCTACCAAAAAGGACACACGTGGATATCTTTGCAGAGGGCCGGGGACGTGAGACTTACATAGTTCAGCAGTTCAGTGGGAGCATCAGCATGCTAATTCTTATAGGTAGGATCTGCCTAACTCAGGTATCATGGTACCTGAAGGGAATTTTGAGTTTGTGACTTAGGAAGATGAGTTAAGGATTCTTGAGATTCTGTCACAAACTCAGGACGAGAACTGAGAGCTCCAGGCACGTTCCGCGTAGTCGCTCTGCATACAGATGCACCTTAATGAGGCGCCAGGCAGTGGGGTTCAGGTGGCAATTTAAAGTTGCTCCTCACCGTGCAGAATCGGCGGGACTTTAGTATCCTTCTGTGCCTTGTCCCTGTTCAGTTGGCACCTTCTGAGGACCTTGTGTTTGTTTGATCAGTGAGGGAGTGTTGAGCTGCAAGCAGCAGACAGTCTGAGTAGCACTGGAGCAAACCATAAGGACCTTATAGTCCACTTACCAAGGAAATCTAGCAATAAGCAGCCCCAGGGTTGTTTTGACGTCTCAAAGCTGCTCCCCTGCACCTCTCGCCCTGCGTCGATTGGCTCCTACCTGGAGTGTGTCCATCCCGGCCACAGGACGGCCACCATGGCTCTGGGCCTCATGTCCTCACATGGCTTTGAGCAAAGCAGGAAGCAGGGAAGGGGCAATATTGCTTTCTCTTTAAAATCCTCTTTTCTTTCATGAGGAAGAAAAATCTTTCTGCGGGGCCCACCTTGCCTTTCAGCATAGATTCTCTTAGCTCACGTTGGCTGAGACAGAGTCACGTGCTTGCCTTGGACCAGTCCTTTGAAAGGGGGAGTGTGATGGGCTTAGACCCTCTCTATGCAAAGTGTGATCCAAGGGGTTTATCTCCTGGGGCTGGGGATGTTGCAACTTGGGGAAAACAGGATGAAGTTAGCAAGAAAGGTGGGAATGACTTTAGGGTTGCCAACTGCCAGAGTCTGCTGCAATCTTCTCATCCCTCATTACTCACACCGGCATTGTCATTGTCACTTGTTTTGACGACTACCACGTTCTCTCCAAGAGGCTCTGCAAAATACTGGCAGCTCATGTCACCTGCTAACCCGGGGGAGGGTTTTGGTCCACTTGCCTGGTCCTGCAGCTCTCTCCCCTGCCTGCTGGCACTGTGACACATCAGTGTCCTCCCTGAGTGCTAAGACGAAGGGCACATGTGCCATCCACTCCTTCTGGCAGGAAGGATCATTTTCTGAGTAGGGTCCAAGCTGAACCTGCCCCCCCCACCATTGTGATGGGCTGAATAATGGCCCTCACATATCCATGTCCTGACGCCTGGACCCTGTGCCTGCCACCTGCCATGGCAAAAGAGACTTGGCAGATATGGTCAAGGTATGGATTTGGGGATGGGAAGTTTACTCTAGATTACCCTAAATGTAATCACAAGTGTCCTTATGAGTGAAGCAGAGTGAGGTTTGCCTGCAGGAAAGGAGGAGACAATGTGACAACAGAAGCAAAGACTGGAGCGAGGCTACCAGAAGCCAAGGAATGTCAACAGCCACCAGAAGCTGGAAGAATCGAGGAATGGATTATATTCTAGAGTTTCCAGAAGGAACCACACCTGAGAACAACTTGATTTTAGCCCCATAAGACTCATTTTGGACTTCTGGCCTCCAGGGCTGTAAAATAATACATTTCCATTGTTTTTAAGCCACTGGGTTTGTGATAAGTAGTTACAGCAGCCACAAGAAGCTAACAAGCCCATCTTGCAGCCCCTGACATTCCTGTGTCACAACTTTAAACCCAGCGGTGTTACCTTTTAATTATTTCAATGTAAATACAGATGGAATTTTTACAAGACATTCAAATTCTGTTAAAATAGAATCCTGCTTGGGTTAGGATAAGAACTAGATCCTAGGAAGCCTAAAGAGGCAATTTCCCTGCCCATCTTCGTTGCACGTCATTGGTCACCATCACCATCTTGTCCCAGCGGCAAAAAGGGCACGTGGTGATGGCAGGGAGGGGCTCAGATTAGCAACCCCTCCCCCCCAACACACAGTTTGCCATGACTTCCACTGCTCACAGCACAGAAAGGGGCACGGCTAGAAAACCAACTTTACATATGCCTTCCTGCTTCCCTGTGACACTGAGCCGGCTAAATGGCACTTTTCTCCACCAAAACCATTTGACAGGACAATAAAGACTGAGAAAGGTCAAAGCGGCAGCTCTGAGAAGACTAAACATGCCGCGGGAGTGAATAAAGGCTGGTCATTAGCAGCCTTGAAGAGACACGAGATGACTCTGGTAAAGACTTGGAGGGGACGGGAAGGTCTCGTGCACAGCAGCGACCGCGGCCCGAGTGGGCAGAGGCCACCGCTCAGGCCGGCCCGGGGGAGCCCGTCACTCTGCAGACAGGAGGCCTGACCTCCAGCGAGGAGAGGGAGCCATTGCTGGCGCTGGCACGTTTGTGCTGATGGAGGCTTTTAAAGAAGCTCTTTGGACAGTGTTCATCTCAGGCCATTTGGATAGAGATGGATGAGGGTCTGAACTGCGGGAGACTAATGTGAAGAATAATTGTTTTCACTGCTGGGAAGGAGGGGGAAGAAGCTGTCACAATCTTGCAAGCACAGCTTCTTCTCAGAAATGTGCTCTCAGACCTGGAGTCTGCTCCCAAGCCCCACGCTCCTCTAAATGGTGCTAATGACGCGCGGCGCACCCTTGCCGCGCTCCACTGCTGGTGAGTCACGATGCTCCAGAACCTTCTTTTCCGCCTCCAGTTCTGCAGGGCACAGAGCTTGGTCCCCTGGTCCTTGAGTCCTTTGTTTGGAAAGAGCCAGTTTACCTTTCAGAGCTCGGCACATCTGAGCCTTGTGGGGCAACCTTTTGCCAATGGAGAAGACTGACATTAGAAGTTTATAGGGTGTTTGTGTGAATGTACATTTGATTGTTGTCCTTTGTTTACATCATCTTGGTGCTGCACGTCTCCAAAGAAAACACATCCTCAAGAAAACCACAGCTTGGCTCCATATGCCAAGGGAAAGAAGGCCCAAGTTAAAATACAAAAAGAAATAAGACACAGTAATGTTCAATTCTGGAATTTGAGATTACTAAGGTCCAAGTCCTCGCACAAGCAGTAGGTTGGACGGAATATTTATCCAACAGCCCCTGAAAGAGGTGATGGTGGCTGGCTGGGTGGGAGACAGGGAGAATCTGTGGAAGAGAGAGCCCCACAGGCATTGAGGCCCTGCCTCCTGCCCTCTTCCCCCTCTCCTTGGACCAAGACCAAAGGGGATACACATGTGTGTGTGCATGACCATGGTGTGTGCACACACACGCATGTTGGGAGTTCTTAAGGTCTTGGCTGTTGGAAGCAGCCTGTAGCTTGTGCAAGCCCAAGGCCAGTGGAGGATGCAGCTGTCTCGGCAGATACCAGTGGGGACAGAAGTTCATGGTCAGAGCAAAACACTGTCATGGCCATCACCAGAGGTGCCACCATGGACAAAAGGCAGTGGGGACGGGTAGCATCGTTCTCACTGACATGGAGGCACAACCCCGTCTCTCCCATCACCCTGCCCCACAAGAATGTAGACGTGGGTTGAGGAAAAAGATGGGCTGAAATGACAGGAAACCCTGAGACAAACCTGCAAGTGGCTGAGTTTCCCTGACTTGCTGAAAATTCTGCCACAATTGGAATGGAAGCTTGGGAAAACAATAGGTTCAATTAGGGGAGAATGTTTTCTCATTTAGATATGTGGCTTGTGAAATGTTATGGCCAATATGCCGACTTTATTCAGCCTGTCATGAACTAAAAATATACCTTCAGCTCTGGATTTCAGCTCACTGTTTGCAGAGGTTTTGCTTGGACATCACATTCACTTACACTTCTCGGTCCTTCCCAGCAGAGCTGATCTGAACAGATGATGCTATGAATAGTCTCATTCATCCTGCAAACTCATTGAATGAGGTTGACACAGGACTGAAAATATTTATGATACAAATAAATGGCCATCCAAAGGGAACTAATACTTATTAAATACTACGGTGCCATTGTCCTAGGATATTATCAAGGGGATCCCCACCAGCCACGTGGGATGTGGCTGCCATTATTCTCCACTTAACAGAGCAGGAAACAGATTTGGTGGCCTGCCCAGGGATGCACTCCTTGCATGGAACTGCCTTGCCGAATAAACAAAGACATACACTGAATGCAAGATCTACAGGAGACCTAAGAGTTAGAAGGCAAGAAATGCCGGCTTTGAACAGATTTAACTTTTCAACCACCATTTTCCCTCTGCCTCAGTTTCCTCCTCTGAAACACAGCTGTAAGTTTGCTGTCAGGTGGAGAGTTTCTGATGAAGGGGCATGTGGACAACAGGCCCTGGAGGGTGCAGGGACCGCAGCAGTCTATCCTGGACCACTGTTCTTTCTGAAGAAAAGAGTGTCCATGTGGTTTGCTCCCTGGCATTGACATCCTTGGCAGTCCCCAGATGGCACAGAAGCCCAGAGCGCTGTGCTGACGCTGCTGACGTGCCCAATCTAGGTCACTTAACCTGTGCCCTTCGGGGCACTGGGAGGCAGCGTAGCACAGTGGCTGCACGCATGGCCTCCAGCTCCAGGTAGCCGCGGTTCACTTCCACCTGGACTGACCCCGGGCAAGTCATGAAACTTCTCTGTGCCTCAGTTTCTTCATCTGCAAAACACAGATAATGGTGGTAACTACAGAGACATCGTGGAGATGAGCAAGCGAGTAACATGCATGAGGTATGTAGGATGGGCCGGGCAGACGTCAGTGCTGTGAAGACATTGGCTACGACTGTCACCCAGTGACAGTGTTCGCCGGCTCACACGCGGGGAAAGTTTCCCTACGGGTCCAGTTCAGAGTCCAGCTCAGAAGTAGTTTCCGTGTTACCCTATAATGTCTCGTAGTGTAAGAAGGTCTCTTGAGTAAAACAGGACCACTAATGCATCCTTGTTCCGCATGTTTGGGAATTGAGTCTGGCAAGGCCTCGTTTGCTCTGACACAGCCCGTGAGATAATTACTCAAGAGGCTTTGGAGAACTGAGGCATTTCCTGGGCGATCAGTCGGCTTCCAGGCGGACGGGGTCAGGGCTGGTGCCTGGCCTCACCTACTTCAGCGAGGAAGGCAGGCAGCGACGCGGGGGAGCGCCTACTGCCTGCCAGGCACCATTCTCGCCTCCCTGACGCTCTGTGCACAGTGTCATTGCCCTCCTTTGCATAAACAAGGACACAGAAACCTCAAAGGAGGTGAGTGACTCCCCGAAGCCACGTGCTAGGCAGGGGAGCGGATTCACAGCCAGGTCTGCCCAGGGGCAAAGCCCCCAGCAGTCTTGCTCCCATTGTGTCGGGGGGCTGCGCCCCAGCCACGCTGCGCTTCTCGGCCTGCCCCTCTGCCCGGCCCTCTTCCTCCTTCGTTGCTCAGGACGGTCACTTGTTTCTGTTTGGTGGTATTTCAGCCCCTGCTGTCAGCCGGCTTCTCATCTTCTCACTCCTCAGAGAGCTGCTTTGAAAAAGCTAATAGTCACCCACAACGTGTAGGCAAGTGGGTAAAATATTAGACTCCCCAGGGACATTCGAAATGCCTCCACCCAGGGGACTGCCTCTCCAGGGGCCTGGACTGAGTCTGGTAGAGGGCTGTCAAGAAAATGATTTTCAATGAGGCATAATCGGTAAATAGCAGTTTCCAGGATGCTGAATAGTCTGATTAACTGGGTGTCACACGGCAAATCACAGGCCCACAGACGGTCAAAGGATAAGCTGCGTGGTAGAAACCAGTATAACCACAGCCTCCAGCACAGAGCTAGAAATCCCGCAGAGGTGATGGCTGCACGTAAAAGAGCCAGGCATGGCCTGAGAGCCACTGACTGCTGACCCACCTAACTGCAGCCTGGAGAGACGGGAGGGTCATCACCTCTCGGATGACCTTTCCGTCCCCCTGGAAGCCATCGTCTGCGCACACACAGGCCGGCCCTGGTGTGGTGCCAGCAGCCGACTGTGTGATCGTGAACCAGTTACTTCTGAGCAGTAGCTGGGTGATCGGGATCGGACACCTCTCGTGTCTCCCTCTGCAAGATGACAGTCTCTGGGAGGGCTGGGGCCACTCTTAGCTCCAGTTCACCATGACTCTCCAGTTACAGTAAAGGGGGTGTAACCCCGACAAGGAGAAGATTATGACGTCGCCCTTGAGTAAACGCCATCAGTCTACAGTGTTCATCCGGGCCGGGCCTACGTGGGAGGCACACTCCGTTTCTATGTTATTTCTACCAATTCCTAAGCACCCTAAGATGCTACCTGGGCGTCTTAAGAGGGAAGACTGATGTGTATTGAACACTTTGCATGTGCCAAATGCTTTTCATGCCCATTATCGTAGTTTCAGAGAGTGAGAGTTTGATAATGTTATCCACACCGTGGGGTGGGTGTCAGAAAGAGCTCCTCGAGTTGTTTTTACTTGAGGTTGTCCCATTTGCGTCCTGTTTGCTCAGATTCTGTCCCCCTCGATGCCACACCCAGTTCTCCGCCCTGTCCACTAAAATGTGCCGGTCTTGCAGGAGGCTGCCCTCGAAGGCCCCAGGATGCATTTCCTGGCGACAGCCCCATGATCAGCGCTGTGGTTCTTTGGCTGTGCCCACTCGATTTGGTTTAAACATATCCCACTGCCCTCCTGCCCCAGTTACCTCTAGCTGAGGTCTCAGCCCTCACTGGAGAACGCAGGGAATCTTGGCTGGGTGCAGGCTGGAGCCCAGCAGCTGGTTCAAACCCCTGTTCCACCACTTCCTGGCCCTGAGACAGCGGGCAAGTCACTTAACATCAGGAAACTTCTTTGTAGAATTCGGATGTAAAATTGGGAGACAGTAGTCTCCTGTGATGGTTTGGTGACGATGTTATGAGATGACGCCAGTCATGCCTAAGCCCTAACAATTCTCAGGCATCAGCGTCTTTCCCCACGGTGCCACTGAGCCTGGGGTCTCGTGCCCAGCACGGCCTAGCAAACAGTAGGCACGCCAGTATTGTTTTGTGTGAATGAAGGAGGGAACTGGAACAATAAATCAGAACTCTAGGAGATGAAATCAGGGCACATTCAGGGAAATATACCTGTCCCCTTTCTTGAGTCCTGACCTGACTCTAAACTTGGCTTGAAGAATTCCCACAACCCAGTTTTGTTGACCAGGATGTCACCCACTTTACTAGTTTGCTTCACAGCATATTGAATTCAAAGTCAGTTCCATATATTCATTAATTAATCCCTTCATCCACGCACACTTGGAATACTTAACACTTACTAAGTTCTACTATGTGCCAAGCCCTTTTCTAGGCACTAAGGACATAAGTAAGCAGTGAACAAAATGGGCGAAAATGCCTTCACTGGCAGTGTTTACACTCCAATGGAAGGAGACAGACAGTAAATATGAGTAAGGAGGTAACACAGTGTAATAATAGGCGGCAGACGCTATAGAGAGAAAAAGCAGAGGAGGGTGGAGAGGCCCCGTGGTCAGAAATGGACACACTGAGATGCTGATATTTAAGCAAAAATCAAAGGAAGTAAGGAAGCAAGGCCTGCCTTGACGGAGAGGAAGAAGGTTCCGGAGGCAGGGCAGCCAGTGCAAAGGCCCTGAGGCAGCATGCCTCACTGGCTGGAGGCCACCACGTCTGAAGCCCAGTGAATAAGGGGAGACTAAGGAAGCTCAGATCAGGCAGCACTTTGTGGGCTCTGGTGACACTTTGCATGTTGGCTTTCACTCTGAGTGAGGCGGGGGCCACTGGAAGGTTTTGGACACAGCAGTGACACGATCAGATCTGCTCTCCACTGTTATCTGTGATATTTGGGATAAAAGTATCAAGAACGTGGTCTTACTCTCCTCTCAATCAATTCTTATAAAACAGCCTCGAAAACTTCCATTAAAAATATTACGTTCAACACAAACACCAAAAACATTCCGTGCAAAGAATTGTGTAGAGATCATAACATCAGCACCAATTTTCTTTTATAACCCCAAACTGCTCCAATTTAAGAGCGTTTATTTCATATCACGGATCCGAAGTACTGAAAACGTGCACCAAATAGTTTATGCCCATAGCATACAAAACAGAAGTTTTTGTGATCTTCATTACTATTTTAAAAATCTTACTCTGTGTGATCGTCTGAAAGGTTTCATACTTTATTGAAGGATAGCACACACGTACAGAAAGCATGCAAGCCGCAAGTGCACGGCTCGGGGAGTGTCTGAGAGCGAGCACGCCTCCAGCCAGAACCAGGTCAGGCCTCACAGCCCTCCAGCATCCCCGGGGCGCCCTTTGTTGCTTCCTCCTCTTGCTCCTCGGCCCCCCACCGGAGAGTAATTACGCTCTTGACTTCCATCTCCGTAGCCTAGTTTTAAACTTCAGATAGAGGGATGATGAGCTGTATTCTCTTTCGTGTCTGCCTTCTTTGGCTCAACATTATGTTCCGAGATCTGTCCGTGCTGTGGTGGGCTGTTATAGACGGTTTGCTCTGCCTGCTGCGTCACTGCGTGGAGGGACCATGTGTGGTCATCCATTCTGTTGTTAGTGGGCTCTTCGGGGCTCCCCTGAATAGTGCCGCCGTGTCCTCACGCAGATGTGGGGACGTGCACACGCATTTCCTAGTGGCGTCGTGAGGTCAGCTGTTCAGCTTTAGCTCTGCCATATGTCTTAAGAGAACCACTCTGGCTCACCAAGTTGAGTACAGACTCAAAGAGTGGACACAAGGACATGAGTGAGGAGGCTTAAGGGACAATCTGGGGGAGACAAGGGTTGGTTGGACCAGGATGGACGCAGTCTGGGTGGTGAAGGGGGTTTGGATCTGGGTGGATTTTGAAAGTCCCCTGGTGATTGCTGGGGCTGTGCTGGTGGTGGTCAGTCACCCAGCACTTGGCTTTGACTCCAGGACTGAGGACTCCAGTGACGAAGGAGCACGGACCCTGGCAGGAGGGCAGAGAAAAGCATTCTGAGGCACCGCCGTGACGGGGCTCTGCCGTGTGTGAGGCCCCCTCCTCAACATGGCAGCCACGGTGACCACGGCTGCCACCAGGGAGTCTGAAGGCTCCTTGAAGGCTCCTGACAGACTGTGGTGGAATATGGAGCAGGAATTGGAAAGTAGCTTTTTAAACGGTTTTCTTCCGAGAGAGCCTGCCTCTCACGTGCTGTGACTGCCATTTGAGGTCACACTCTTTGCTCGTGTCTGAGAGGCACTGAGTAACTTTGCCCACGTGTAGCTCTTTGTCCTAAAGTTTTGTAAGCGACCAGAAATCCACTGTTTCTAAAATGCCTGACTCTGTAAGGCTCCCTGATTCTCCTCAAGCCCGCCCCCCCTCACACACACTAACATTTCGCTCTACCTGAGTATTAAACGCCATCTTTCTGGTTCAGTCTCTGACTCCCACCCCACGTTCCTGGCAAGGATTCATGTCTGCAGGCATCAAACGAGGAAAACGGGGACCATCCTCTCTCGGGCTCCACCGCCAGCCCTGCCCCTGAGCACTGGGTTCGTCCCTCTCCACTGCTGAGTTTTATGAGGATGTATCTCTGCTCTTAACAGACCGTCGTTATGACATAAGTTTCTGGGTTCTTCTGAATTTACTGGGAGCTCAAACAGCGCTTGATTTTGTTATTCTACACCAGCCACTTTCTTTCTAATTTATGTCAACAACACTCTTCTTAACCCATACACAGTTTCTTTTTCAGTGAATACAAGACTCTTTTTCTTCCCAGTAAACAGGGTTACATACACCTGCTCAATGAGATCAATAAACAAATGGATTATCAAGTATCCTTCAAATAAATAGCCTATACCACTTGACTGCCAATGCCAGTGACACCTTTGAACTGAATCTAATAGAGAAAGACTGGAATAACCAATTCCTGTTGGGGGTTTTTGCCCCTGAGATAAGATGAAGTTGGAGTCTTCAGACAACCCTGTCATTGATTTTTAGTCTTTTATCCTCCATGAAAGAAACCCCCTTGTTCCCGCTTTAGCAAAACAGCAAACAGCTTTTGCTTCTATTTAAAGTGTGGTGTACTCTCTTTCTCTTTTTCTCTCTTCTTTTAGATACAGGGGTTTGTGTGGTCCGTGGTGATTGGGACAGTCAAGAAATTGGTCTCTGAACTAGTCATATCCACTGGGCACCTGACAGCCCATCAGGACACAGGAAAATAATTATATATTTTCATTTTTTGATATAACCTACATATAGTAAAATTTACTGTTTTTAATATACAACTATCTGAATGTTGACAAGAATATGCAACCTGGTAACCACAACAGTCAAGATAGAGAACATTTCCATTACCTGAAAGATGCACTTGGGCCCCTTTGGAGTCAACCCCTCTCCCTACCCCTTCCTTAACAACCACTGATCTTTTTTCCATCCTTATGCCTTTGCCTTTTTCCAGAATGCCCTATAAATGGAATCATATAGTGTGTGGTATTCTGAGTTTATCTTCTTTCACTTGGAATAATGCATTTGGGATTCATTCACGTTGTTGGGTGTCAGTCGCTCATTCCTTTTCGCTGCTGCATAGTACTCCATATGGGTATAAGTATATTGCAGTTGGCTTATTCAGCCTCTATTGAAGATGCTTGGGTTGTTTCTAGATTTGGTAAATACGAATAAAGCTCCCATAACCACTTGTGACCAAGGTTGTGTGTACACGTAGGATCTCATTTCTCTTTGGTATATACGTAGGAGTAGGATTGTTGGGTTCTGGCTAACTCTTTCCTAGAATGGCTGTAACATTTTACATTTCCATCTGCAATAGATGAGAGTTGTGGTGCCTGCATCCTCATTAGCACTTGATGTCAGCTTTGTTTTTGTTTTTTGTTTAGCCATTGTAATCTGTATGTAGTTGTATCTCATCATGGTCTCATCATTAGATACAAATTCATGAGAGACTGGATGTACAAATGGACAATGGCCAGACCCTATGTGGCAATACAACTCTGACCCACAGCCTCTGCAGCAACCCGCCCAGGTTGGTCAGGATGTGGTCTGTGAGTGCCAACTTCCAACTCAGGACCCACGAGAGAAAGCCCCGTGTGCACCCCTAACCAATCACACATGATGCCTCCAGTTCCTCCAATCAAAGCATGCCTGATGCTTCTCTTTTCTCTACGCTGAAGCTTCCCCACTCCTCTGCCTGCCCTTGGGTCTCTGCCAGACACAAGTGACAGTGGTTGACTCCACCTCTGCTTGTTCTTGTTCGGGTGATCTTCATTTATTTCCTAAGTATGTGTATTCACTGTCTTCTTCCTTCAGGATGGGGTCTCTGTTTCCCCTCATAGCCCCAATGCCTAAAAAGGTCCCTGGCATGCTAGTGGGTGCTCCAAAAATGCTTGTTGACTGACTGCAGGAGACTCCAGTTCTTGACCAATTCCCTTTAGCCCGGGGGAGTTGCCTGGGCAGTGGGAGGCCTGGGGGTCTGGCAGGTCTATGGGCTCCAGGCTTCCGCCGGGGGGCTGAGCGCTTGTTCCTCTTCAGACTGATCCTTGCCACCTCCTGGGTCCCTGGGTCCCTGCACCATCTGAGCAGCCTCCCTCTGCACTCTGGGGAAGGCTCTGAGGGCTGGGGGCCAACTCAGGGGGTGCGTAGTGAAGGCTTTCCAGCTCTTTCTAAGGATCCTGTCTGCTGTGGAGGAACATGGAGCCCAGCGTTGAGGGTGGGAGGGAGAGAAAGCCCACAGGAGGCCTTTCTGGAGGCAGCCAGAATCTTCCCCACTTTTGGAAACAGCCTCGTGAGAAGGGAGGCCTGTCAGACTAAACATTGCGCCATCCCAAATTGCACCAATTCTGGAAACGCTCCTCAGGCTGCGCCTCTCGCTGGGAAAAGGGATTTGTAAAGCCTCAGTCTGAAGCGGCTCTGAGTGCATCTCAGCTGAAGGGCTTTCAAAGGCCCTTCTGGAAACCAACTTTAAGAAACTGGACCTGCAGTAGCAAAAGAAGCCAATTCCCTGGGCCTGGGCAGGCTTAGGGCACAGGCCTGGCCTCCCTGGGGTTCGAGCCGCAGGAAGGCTGGTGGGGACTGGTGCTTCAGGGAGACGCCGGAGCTCCGCAGACACCCACATAGGCTGCTTGCTGTCTGGGAAATCAAACATTAAAAGCAAACAAACAACAGAACACAATTTCCACTGTCTACATCTCTGTGTGAGGAGTCTTTTGTCACTATGGTGTCAGATTTATTTTCTTCAAAATGTCTGATTGTTGCTTAATCAGCAGTTGTTTAAAACATCTCCAGTTCACCCCAGATTAAGTATTTAATGATCTGCAAAGATTTGAAGATGTTGCTTTTACCGGGCTCTGATCCTTTTGTAATGTGATCAATTTCACCCTCTATCTGTTGGAAAACCAGCTGTTTGGTGCTGTTGTTGAGGATGTGTTCAGCAGGCACTGCTGGGAGAGAGAAAGGGGTGCACCCCCACTTTCAGTCTCGTCCTGATAAGATGCCTCAGCTCAGGCAGACCTGCGTGTTCCCGGCCCCCTGTGGGACAGGATGTGAATCTTGGCTGCCGACCACTTCCTGGCGGTGGGTGGAGCAGCAAATCTTCACATTTTCCTGGTTCTGTTTTCCCTTCGGTAACAGGAGGGCAACTTACATACAGGTTTGGGACCTCGTCGCTCGAGCAGCACTCTACAAACAGGAGCACTTAGCATTCTTATTACACACCAACATATCTATTTCAGAGACACAAAAAAGACAGGTTGAAGTCAGAAGGGAACTAGGCAGAGAGGCGAAGTTTGAGGCAACTGCGCCTAATGCCTGAGACTTTCGGTTGTGTTTTGGGAGGAAGGGTTGTGTGTAACATTTGGTTTATTGCTGTTCAGCTGATTTTGCTATTCAACCTTTTTATTTGGCGACTGTATGTGTAGGACACCCTCCAGGGTTCTATGGGGAAATAACAGTGGTTAAGTTATTGATAAGGAATGAATGAATGAATTGATGGACCCTGAGTTCCGGGAATGCACAGGCGTTGGGCCAAGGGCTTTCAGATTTTCTTTCATGTGCCCAGGGTAGGTCCCTTGTAAGGAACCATAACAGATGAGGAAACAGACTTACAGAGCTGAAGGGCTCTCTCAGGGTTGCTCAGTGTGTGGCGAAGATGAAGTCTGATCCCAGCTGAGGCTCTTGGGGACGATGACTTGGGGGGAGCGAGCGACTTTCCCACGGACTCCAGTGGCATGCGCCTCCCGCGTGCTGCCCATCTGGGGGAGAAGCCCCTGCGCAGCTGGGGGGCTGAGCTCATCCGCTGCAGGAAAGCGGGGACGAGGCGCGTGCAGTGAAGGGACCGCGCCGCCTCTCCTCTGAGACTCCCCCGGGCTTCCCAAATGAGATTCGCAGCCCAGACACCTTCCGCCTCCTGCCCGGGTAATGACCGGCTCCCGGCCGCGCGGCTGCTTCTCCGGATTATTTCCCTGATCCAGCACTTTTTCCTCGGTGCGTTATTTTCCTCCCGCTTTTCAAATTCCCTGTGGATGATAATCAGATACTGAGCACACTTGGCAAATTTTGAGTTTTGATAAAAAAAAAAAGTTTATTCCTGTAAAGACCTTTTTTTTTCCTTTCCTTATGAATTCTCCTAACACATGCAGTTCTCACTTGACTCTGGGCTTTTTCTCGAATTTGGTTTCTGAATGCTGACCCTGTGTCCCCAGGTGCCTTCTGCTCTCATGGGCTTGGAGCCTGCGGCTTGGCTCCGGCTTGGACAGTCCGGATCGTGGGGAAGATTTGCCTCATCTCTTGTCTGGTTTTCAGGCTTAGGAGTCCCAGTGTGTCCTGTGCAGTTTAAAACATTGACGGTAAATGGAAAAAAGAAAACAGAAGTGATCCCTGCCTGCACAGGGCTGCCCCAGCCCAAGCTCTGTGTACAGGTACTCTACTGTCACAAGCAACAGCACGATGATACGAAGTCATGCTGCAGTCAAGAGCTGAGGGCCAGCAGGCCAGCTGACTGTCTAAGGTCCCCAGTTCTGTCCTGGGTCCACCTTGGCAGGGGCCACTCCCTGTTGCTGTGACACAGAGGAGTGGTAATCCCCTAAAACCCGGTCCTTCCTCCCCTGCAAGTCTTGGCAAGTAGCTGAACAAGATCTTCTTCCTCTCAGCATTGGGGGTGTCAATGAGGTAGTCAAAAGCGTGATGATCAAGATGTAGCAAGAAGAGGTAAAGCCCTTGGCTTGCCTGCCTGTGGGCTGAGAATTCACTGTGTGGGGTGACGGATGCCACTTGGAGAAAGGCCCGTAATCTGATCATCTTTGTCGTGATTTGGAGCATGGATAGAGAAAGCAGAAACCCTGTGGGATGGGAGCGCTGGGCCAGACTGAAATCCTAGGGTCAGCTTTGGGTCAGACCTGAGTTCAAATTCCAGTTCTACTCTCACCAGTCAGTGACCACAGGACGTTTCTTAACCTCTCTGGGCCTCGTTCCGCCTGTGTACACGGGGGACCGCACCTACTGCTCAACTTTGTTCTGAAGATGGCGTGAAATAACACAGGCGTGTTTAGCTAGAGCCTGGCGAAGGGCGACTCTGGGCAGGTGCTGGCTGCTTTATTTTTGACTATTGTCCATTTCGGTGGAGGAGGGCTAGAGGTCACCGAGACAGCAGAGACGGCTGAGATGGCTGTGTGTCCTGGGACAGGTGATCGAACTCTCCAGGCCTTGATTTCCTGTTCTGTAAAATGGGGCTATCCATAACTTACTGCAAGGACTGCAGCAAAGATGACATGGGGCGATACCATGCATGCTTGCAGTTGGGCCCACACACAGCAAAGGCCCGTGAATGTTAGTGCTTAGGGTAGCTCTTTAATGACCACTACAGGGTCCAAGGCAAGAGGCAGCCTTAGAATTATGAAGACAGGTGCACGTGAACACTGGAGATGCCCTGAGTGCACACGGTGGGGGGGAGGGGCCCTCTTTGCTTGAGTAGAGGGGGGCATGGAAGGACTTTCAAGAGGGACCTGAACAGCCACCCCAGGTTCCCAAGGGCCACTGTGTGTAGCACTCAGCGTCAGAGCTGGAAGTCATGGGGCACAGATGTACATTTGGACTGAACATGAGAAAGAACTTGTTAAAATCTTTTAATTTTTTGGAGAAGGTACCATAATCATATGGTTCAGAAATCAAAAGGATGGAAGGAGGCGCACACAGAGGACTTCTGCTCACGCCCTACTGTCTGCCAGCACCTCATCTGCCACATCCACACTCACTTTCAGTAATTTATTGAGAATTCTCACAGCAGTTCCTCATGCAACCACAAGCAAATACAAATATGTATTATTTTCCTCCTTTTTATGCAAAATATAACATATTTTATGCACTGTTTCACACATTGTGTGGTTTTTCTTCTTAAAATATATCCTGGAGATCTCTCCATGTCAGTACAGATTCCTGATTTTTTGTTAGCAATGTGGTATATTCACTAGATTCACTGTGCAAATGTGCCATGATTTAATTATTCTCTATTGCTGGATTCTTTAGGCATTTCCAGGCTTTTAAGACTACAAACAGTACTTCACTGACCAGCACTGACTTGCCATGGACCCCTTGCACTGACTGTGTTTGTGTGATTGTGTATGGGTGGGGGTATCAGTACATACAGAGCCAGAAGTGGGACTGCTGCATCATAAGTTAAACAAATTGGTAATTTTTATAGCTGTTGCCAGATCACGTTGGCATGCACGGTGCCATTTTGCACTCCCATAAAAAATGCCCTCTGATGCCCATTTTGCCACGGGTTCCCCAACTGTTTGCAGGGTTTGGGATTCTTGCTGGCCTATCAGATAAGAAGTGCTCTCTCCAGAATGATTTCAATCTTTCTCTTATGCATGAGTGTACTGGTCATTTGTATTTCTGTTTTCTGTGATCATAAATTTTATCTATTTTCCAGTTGAGTGTTCTTTTTGTTCTTGATTTCCAGAAGGTGTTTTTGTGTTGAGAAGACTATTTCTCTGTAATCAGAGCAGGAGGGAGGGAGAGAGCTGCCCGTCAGCAGAGGTGTTTACAGGGTTGTGGTGGGGGGATGCAGACAGAGCTGGGGGCTGGACAGGCAGGTGTTGTTGGTAATGACAACGTTGTCATAAGCACTGCCCATGTGTCACGGCCCAGCTCAGGCCCTATCTCTGCCAAGAGGCGTTCCCAGATCTGTCTATCAGCAGGACCCACCTCTGCAGGAGTTGCCATCTGCCTGGTGTCGGCTGAGTGGCCAGAAGGCGTAGGAGAAAGAGCACTGGTGGGGCTGCCCTTTCCCAGTCTGGGCCTCAGTTTCTCATCTGTACGATGGAAGATGCTAGATCAGCATCCAGCAGGGTCACCTGGGGGGCTTCTTTATAACACTCTGGCCTGGTGACAGCCTCAGTTTTGTAGGCACAAAGGGAGGGGCAGCCTGTGCATTTGGATGTGCACCCCTCAGTGGAGCAGTGACAACTGTCAGGATCCCGCTTGATCCAGACCCTTGGTCACTGTGTGTCCCCCGCCCAACAGGCAGACTCCCAGGAGCCGTGTCTTCCAGGGGTGGACATATTCCCCACCAACCTGTCGCAGGCACTCAGGAAGCATTCCTGCAGCCCCATAGGTGAAGTTGCCTTCCTAGTAAGTCTGGTTTTCTTGTTTCTGCTGCTTATGAAAAGACATGGCGTGGAATGAATAATTTTTTAACCTTTAAACTTCATGGATTTGATCCGTTTATAACACAAAGTTAATCTAGCCCAAGTTAATCAACCTGAAGCTGTTAGCCACTTGGAATCTCTCCCCAGTGGGCCGAGAGGTCATGCATTTACAGCGTGTGGACTTATGAATAACTGTTTCTTCTTTGGTGCTGAGCTTGTGTTTTCTTGATGAAAAATCCATGATTTTGTTCCCCACCTGATTTGAGGCTGTGATTCCCACTGGAGGACTTCTCAGACCTTGCTTTAATAACTCTGGGTTCTCTGACCTTTCATCTCTGCTCCCCTATTTATGACCCCAGATTTGATAGAAAAGTCTAGAGCGTATGTCCAGCAAATGGCTTCGGGGACGAGGGGTGGAGTAGGCTTGTGAGCTCACTGACTTGCCTTTTCTAGCGCTTGCACTTTTTAAATGCTCCTAAACAAGCAGCCGGCACCACTGGTCATTAGGGAAGCCTTTGACGGGCAGCGGGTGCAGCAGCCCAATTACTGGGGCACGTCCAGCAGGCTTTGCACTGCGGGTTGGAGCCCGCAGCACTTCAAGTGTAATCGGTGCTCTGGCAGCCTAAGAATTTGTTTTAGGCTTAATTGGCCTGAGGATTGGTACATGGTCCCCAGCTTTGTTCCCTAAAGCGATGCATGCGGCAGTTCAGTCCAGGAGTGGATGGGCTGCTTCAGCGAGGCCCCTGTACATTAGGAACAAAGCCAGGACGTTCCCCACATCAAAGGCGCACGGAGCCACCCGCCTGTCCCACACCTCGGGCTTGCTAGGTAGTGTGGCAGCCGGAGTACCTGAAATGACAAAAAGCACATTTCTTTTTAATTCTCAGCTCTAACCAATTGCTTTCCCATGCTGTTTTACTCTCATGAATCAGCCTCCGGAATAAAGCATGTGTACACAAGCATGTCTTCCCAGTCAGCTTTCGTTTACTACTTTGTTGTAAACTAAATGACAGTGGTGCCCTGGCTCTGATCCCAGTGCACCACGTGACCTCGGGGTTGACATTTAACCTCTTCCAGCCTCAGTTTATGCAAGAGGAACATGAGGATGATACTACCTCCCCTGCCTACCTCACCGGGTTGTTACAGAAATTGAGTGAAAGCGTCTCTGAGAAGTGCACAATTATCCAAATTCAGTGTCATTAATTTCACTGCTTGAACTGGGTGGGATTTTTCCCCCTTCGGATCTCACGTCATAAGCGATTTTCCACCCACTACAGAAAGTTTCTCCAGAGCTGGCGTATCTGTCAACAGAAGCACAGCTCACCTTCCTTACCTGTCACCATTTGCCACATTTTCTGAAGAAGATCTCCGCAGATCACGTGCCAATTTGTCGGGGGCAGCTCTCCATCAAGGCGGAAGCTGCAGCATTCATCCTCAGACCTGGCAGCTGCTGCGGACACCAAGCAGACACTGCCCTGAGGGCTAAGAAAGGACAGAAACAGCCCCTCTGAGAGGGAGCCACAGTACCCAGTGACTTGGCTGCGTGTGTTCGGGAAAGAAATTACAAAGACAGAAGGCACATTTGAAAATATTGCAAACTTTCACCTCTGTTCTGTGTATTTCTGCTCAAGTCTAAGGCCCAAGAAGGGAGGAACAGTCTCAAGAGACTCTGGTCCCAATCCCAGGTATCTTTAATATTGACGTTATAATTCATATTCAGGTCACAGAATTTACGGAAAGCTCAGGTGAGGCTCTGTATGACCACTCAAAGTTTGGGGACTTGCACATCGTTTGTGCAGCGAGTATCTGAGTGTGTGCTCCACGCTGGGAGTGCAGTGGGGAACAAGCCAGACACGGCCTTTGTCCTAGGGATTGGAGGATCTGGGGGGAGAGGACAGATGGAGGTAACAGGCAATCACTGCATAATGTGACAAGGAGACCTACGGGGGCTTTCGGACCACCTAGAGGAGGCAACTAACCTGGATGTGGAGAATGAGGAAAGTTGATGAAGTGCTAACCAGTGCGAGGTGGCCGTCAGGGTAGAGGAGGGCTCAAGGCAGAAGAAGAGCAGGTGTAGGACCCAAAGTGGAGGCTGAGCTTGCTGCAGGAGAATGGTGTTTCTCAAAGTGGGGGTTCCCAGAGCAGCGCCAAGAGCATCCCCTGGGAACTTGTTAGAAGTGCAAATTGGACTTACTGAAGCAGAAGCTCGGAGGGTGGAGCTCAGCCATCTGTTTTAATAAGCCCTCCAGCGATTCTGATGCACACTCTAGTCTGGGAATCACTGTATCAGAGCCTCTAGCCCTGAGGTCTTTCCTTCTAGAAGAGACATTTCCTCCATCCTTGACACTGTGAGGGGCCCCTTGCATTCCCATATTTTCTCAAGCTGCTGCCCTTCACTACCGGTCAACTGTGATGCTTTGTTCTCAGCTCCTAGCAGGGCAGCACTCGCCTCCTGACCTCCACACTCCCCCAACTCCAAAGAACTGCTAATAGAAATAGACAAAGGTATAGTCAGAAATTTTATCAATACTCTCTCGATAATTTCTAGAAGGAAAAAAAAAACCCACAAAATCAGTAAACATATAAGAGATTTAAATAACAATATTACCTACCTTGACCTAGTTGGCGAAACAGAAAAATACAATTTATTTTCAAATATGCGTGGAACATTTACCAAGATATATTATGTTCTGTGTTACAAAATAAGTCTCAATAAATACAGAAGGATTCAAGTCACACAAAATGTTTCTCTGACCATAGTAGAATTAAATTAGTAGTCAATTACACAAAGATATTTGGAAAATCCCCAAATATTTGGAAACTAAATAATATACTTCTAAATATCATATGGATCAAAGAAGAAATCAAAAGGAAAGTTAGAAAATACTTTGAACAGAATGAAAATGAAAATACAAGCTTTGGGGAATGCAGTTTAAGCAGTATTTAGAGGGACAGCATTACACTGCTCTACAGGAAAAGGAAAAAAGTCTAAAACAAATAACTGTAGTTACCACCTTAAAAAACTAGAAAAATAAAAGCAAATTAAACCAAAAATAAGTAGAAAAAATGAAATAATAAAGATCAGAGTGGAAATTAATAAAATAGGAAGCAGATAAATAATGTCAATAAAACCAAAATCTAGTTTTTGAGAACATCAATAAAATTAATAATCCTCTAGCCAGACTAACTAGGGTAAATGAGAAAGAGAGAAATAGAGAAGACAAAAATTGCCAATATCAGGAATGAGAGAGGTGATATTACCACAGATTCTATGAGATATTATAAAGATAATAAGATTATATTATGAACAAATTTATACCAACAAATGTAACTCCTGGGATAAACAGAAAAATTTTTTGAAAGACACAAACTACCAGGGCTCACTCAAGAAAGAAAAAGTAGATAATCTGAATAGTCCTATAGCTATTAAATAAATTAAATTTTTAGTTTAAAAATTTCTCATAAAAAATAAACAAGCAAGCAAACAAAAACATTTCAGGCCCAGATGGCTTCACTGGTGAATTATAACCAAACATTTAAGGAATAAACAATATTAATTCTATACAAATTCTTCCAGGTAATGGAAGAGGAGGAAATATTTCCCAAATCATTCTGTGAGACTACCATCACCCTGATACCAAAACTAGACAAAGACATTGCAAGAAAACTATAGCCAAATATCCAAATATCCCTTGTGAACACATATGTAAAAATTCTTGACAAAATTTAACAAATAGAATTAAACAATGCATCAAAATACATCATAACAAGTGGGATTTATATTAGCAATATAAGATATTTTAACATTTGAAAATCAATTTAATTTATCAGATTAACAGACCAAATAAGAAAACTATATAATCCTCTCAATAATGCAAAAAAGAGGCATTTATCAAAGTCTAGTATTTCTTCCTACCAAAAGATGTTAGTGTCAAGATAGACAGACAGATCAGTGAAACAGAAAAGGGAGTCCAGAAAAAGACCCACACATATATGGCCAAAACATTGGGCCAAAGTTTTGTAGTTATTCTAAAGGCAATAGGTTGTCTTTTCATGTTTCTGAACAGGGGGCAGAGGCAGCTAGATCCGTGCCTTAGAAACTGTGTGGCATCCACGTGGTAGATCAATTCAGAGGGAAGAGAGTGCACGAGGCTGCTCAAATCTGGAGTTGTTATAATTATCCTCATTATAGGTAAGCAGGCAGATCCCCCAGGCAGGGGCAGGTCCATGACCGAATATGAGGAAGGGCAGTGGCTGGACGTGGCAGAGTAAAGGAAAGGAGGAAGGCAGAGGAAGCCTGAGGTTGGCAGCCTGCGCTACAGGAGGAACCGTGATAACTTTAGCGAACAGAGACAGCAGACAGAAGGAGCCCCTAATTGCTTCGGGGCTGGGGGCTCAGAAGGTGGGAGTCAAATTTGGTTGTCAAAATTGAATCCTACCCAGCATGGAACAACCCAATAAGTCAACAGTTTCAGAGAGGTGAGGGAACCACAGTTCTCTCTCGGGCCACTGCATTGAGATTCCTATGGGCAGCCGGGTACAGGGGCCTGGAGCTCAGGAGAGAAAGTGGGAATGAAAATGTGGGTTTAAGGGGGATCTCTTGGCTCACCAGGGTGGGGACTTGGCTGCTTCTGACAATTGCAGGGAAGAGACTGCTTCTTCCTAAGGCTTTCTCTTCCGCTCAAGCTTTGTTGCCTCTAATTAGGCCACAAACTTCTCCTTGAACCAGTCACTAGCAGGGGGAATGAATTAGCATGACTGTCTCGGACCGATCATCTGGAGGGGGATTGGTGGGTAAAATAAATGTCTGGAAGTCAATCGATCCACCCAGAGCGTGCATGTGCCGTTGGGGCTTTTGGACCAAGAGAAGGCACAGAGTTCTCCACTCTGATTTGAATACACGACAGATTTTGTGCACTTAGGTTGAGGCAGTGTCTCAGTCCATTCGGGTTGCTATAACAAAATACCTCGGACTGAATAATTCATAAATTATTCAGCAGACATTTATTGCTCACAGTTCTGGAGGCTGAAAATTCTAAGCTCAAGGCACCAGCAGATTTGGTGTCTGATGAGGGCTGGGCCTCTCTGCTCCAAGGATGGCAACTTCTCACATGGTGGAAGGGGCAAGGGTGCTCCCTGAAACCCCTTTTCTAAGGGCATTAACCTCATTATGCGGCTGGAGTCCTCATGACTTAATCACTTCCCAAAAAGACCCCATTTCTTACCACAGAGGGGATTAGGCAGGAATTGTGGAGGGACACTTCCAGACCACAGCAGGCAGGCTGTCCTACCCAGGCAGCAGTAACAGAGTCTTCAGATAAAGACTGAGATGGAATGGCCGGTGATACAGAACAACAGGTACCCAGGACATCCGGCATGTCATGCCCAGAGGAGTTTTAAGGAGGTGAATGCTTTCTCTAAAGAGTCTGTTTTAACCTTCATCCAAAAGGTAATTTGCACGTGTTGGCCTGGAGTAATGAACCTCCACATTTTGAAAATCTCTCTCTTCCTTCCCTCCCTTCCACCTCTGCCCCATCTGTTCTGCTTTTAACAAGTTCCACAAGCCAAGAGATTCCACTCAGAGCATCATATAGGAGACCAGCACTGGTGACCCAGGGCAGCAAGTGTGTCCCAGCCACGGAGGACTGTGTTCTGGAGTAGGACTGTGCTCCTGCACTTCCCACCGCAGATGTAATTCTCTCGCAGAATCGGAGAGAGCAGAAACTGCCAACAAGAAAGTTAACGGCCAAGCTCGGTGCGATTCCCGCCCCCCACAGAGGATGCCAGAACTCAGCAAAGTTCACAGATGGAGCCCACTTAGGGAAAATGGCACCTCCTAAAAACCAGTATGGCATCCACGCTAATTGCCAATCAGGAGGGAAAAACAGAGAGGCCATTACACGCAGAAGGGAGCCTCGATCGCCTGCTCTGGATGAAGGCTGCTCCCTGTCCTGTTGCACTCAGCTGCAGACACACGCCGAGGAGGAAAGTGCTCCCTGGAGCAGGCATTAGGCAGCAAGTCCTCAGGTCCGAATCACCCCATCCATTGCTTACTGACCCTGTGTCCTCCCTGGGGCCGCACCAAGTGGCCCAGTTGCAGCCCACAGGCTCATTTGTTTGCTCACCCAGCTGTCTGGTTTTAGAAACCTGAAGAGTTAATGATAGAAAAATGAACTCCATGCACGCACCCCAAATAGGTGTGGTGTCTGCTGCCTGCAGATACATAGACTGCATTGTTGCTAGCTGGGTTTTTCTCCCGACGAGACAGAGATTAATTACAGGAGGTAAGAGAAGAATCCCATTCACGAATTTGGGACCATACAGTGGTGAAGACAGAGACAAATTAAAAATGCCTCCACCCGTGCTGCCTGTCAGAGGAGGACTCCAACAGATGGGCTTTAAATGCATGCACTTCAGAGGATTGTTTCTTCCTCCACGGCAGGAAAAGCAAATCCACCGGGCTTTCCAAGGAGACTATCTGGATGCAGAACAATAATGTCCGCCATCTGCATTTCAAAGTCACTGTAGTCATGGCTCAGGGATTGAAAGAAAAGTTTGAATAAATACCTCGTGAAGTCACTTCTCCTCATTGCTCTTGGAGGCTGGCTCATCAATCAAAGCAACAACTGTCACTGACATGCAGCATTCATAAATTTGGTAGTAAAGTGCAGCCAGGAGACCCCTATCCCTTTGAACTCATGTCAGCCCACCAAGGTACTCCCAGTGAGTGGGAACTGGTGACCTTGAGAAGGGAAAATGATGAGGCTAATAAAAGAGCTGTACTGACCTCCTGAAAGGTGGGACGTTGAGGCACTAAGGTGGGAGGGTCTTGCTAGAAAACTCTCCTCCCTGCTGGATGGATGTGCACTGATGAAGCCCTATTCCTTTCCAAGGCGTTTGTCTCTGAAAATTCCTGGGAATTTGGAGTTTGAGGTTCTTGTTCTCCCCGGTGCCCACAGTGAGATGAAGGAGGGGCTAACGGGCTGAGTGCACCCTCTGCTCCCTCTCCGTGACGCCGTCTTAGCTACAGTGGGACACACAGCCACGTCCAGCCCTCTGGTCCTTGGAAAGGCAGACCCAGCTGTTAGGCAGGAGGATCCCACAGTAGGAGCAGGTGGGGTGAGGGGTGGGGTAAGGCTGAGTGGCAGGGAAGGGGTGAGTGAGAAAGGGAAGACCAGCCAGGGTTTCATATGCCTTCTCCCCATTCAGTTTTCTGTTCTGCATCTGGTTTGTTTGTCACTGTTTCCCCAGCACCCAGAACCGAGACTGGCGCGTAGTAAGTTGTTACCTGAGTTTTCTTTCATCTCTCTCCGGAATCTTTCTGTAGAGTAGTAGTTCTTAAACCTCAGTGCTCATTACTGCCCTTACCGCAGATTTATCTGAGGGTGGGTTGCAAGGGGACTACCGTCTTCATTTTCAGAGCCCCACGGGCTGGTCTGCAGACTTCACTTCTAGAAACATTATATAAGGTCTTAAGATGGGCTTTGTTTCTGGAATGCAAGTGTAATGAGACACCCAAGAGCCAGGACCTGCACAGAGTCCTGTGAAGCAGCGCATCTTGTTCTTGGTTTTGATCTGTCTCATCTGTAAGCCAGTCAGTCATTATTTACTCATCAAAACAGACAGTTGGAAGGAAGGGAGGCATTAGGCTGTCTTTCTGTCTTGTACTATGAACAAGCTCGTGTATATTCTATTTTTGACAGTGAAATAGAAATTAATCAAAGACAAAATGTCTTATTTGATTATAGGAGCCTTCTTTGAATGAGAGCCCTCGCATGAAATGTTAACTCAAGCAGTGTTGCGCTTGGGCAGCTCACACTGGCTGATGGTGTGCATCTCTTCCCCGCTCCCTGCTCAGTGAAGCCTCCTTGGTAGCTTGAAATTAACCATGGTGGAAATATTTATACTGCAGCAATTGGCAAGTGCTCCAAATCCTGGCTTATGTTAATCCTCTACTGGCTTTGGGCTGACCAGTCACATCTGCTCTGAAGGTACAAAATCTTACCTGGAAGTTCAAGGGAGTGTAAGAGAGGAAAGCCACCAGAACAAGGCCATCACTGGGGCCAGGGCCAAGTGCACAACCAGATGGTCCCTGCAGGGTGCTGTACTGGGAGGGCCAATATGACCTCTGTGCTACACTGCACAGCCTTCTGGGAGCTCCAGGGCTCCTTTCTGCCTACAGTGTCCCTTCCCTCTGACCTCACTTACACTTATCCTTTTATTGGTCTTGTTGACTGGCCAACAAGCATTTCCTGAGCACTTATGCGCCTGTGGAGAAAATAGAGCTAAAACCTGTGAACATATTCATGAACAATGAAGGGAAAACTGGCAGCAGCCTGATGTTTAGGGACTGCAGAAAGGCCCCTGTCCTCTGTGATCCTGCAGATGTCTGTCCCCTCCCTCCACTCTGCCTGTAACCTCAGTGTATTCTAACCTCCTTTTCACGCCTGTGTCTCCCCCATGCCTCCACGGGACAGGACTGTGGTCTAATTGTCCTTAAAGCCCCACTGTACATCACAGCTTCCAGCAGATGTCGGACACCCTGCAAGCAGTGGTGGATGGAGGGGTGAGTGGGTGGATGGATGACTCGAGCCTGAAAAATGGGCAGGACTCCAAAGTCAAGAAAAAAAATGGGAAACCAGGCCAGGGAACAGCATAAACAAAACACCTGAAAAAGACTTCATACTGAGCTGGACATGCACAACGCACATTGGAGGAGCAAAAGGGAGGTGGAAGGAAAGAGTAAAATGCAGAGACACTCGGACCTGGCTGAGTAGGTCAGAGATTTTCTAATTATGTTCTTCCAAAGAAGCCCAGGGCACCGCAGAGGCACTTCAGGAGTCCTGTAAATAATTTAAATTTAATTTTCCAAATTACATATTTTGAACAGTAATACAATTACATGGGCACACACAAATTTGGTTTACACTAAATTTTAACACATTGTCGACCCCCAGTGGGTTAACTCGTGCTACCAGATCCATTATCTGAATAAAACTCTGGTGGTATCTGTTTAATGGAAGACTATTCTGAGATTGCAAGATATGCTATTAAGCTGTAAATGGTATCAGTTTTGCTGGTGTGAAGCAAGATTTTTTCCATTTTGTACAACTTAAATCAAATACAGAAAGAAATTTCATGCTGAGGCTGATATAAGATTGCCATTTTCTTCCATAAACCCAGATTTCAGGTTTTTATGTTCATCAAGACAGTCTCATTATTCTCCTTGACTGACTTCACTATTTTCACAAATGTTTAATCATTTGAACTTATGAAATAAATTTATATTAATGTTGCAAAATACCTAAGCAGAAACACAGACCTTAAGATTTTTGAAATCTAATTGGGGTAAAGCTAAAAAAGCAACTGAGAAAGCCCAACTTCCCTTTAAAAAGCCCAAACTGACCATGTTGTAGGAGGTGGTGATGTCAAAACTCATTTAGGGTAAACGGTTTCTTTGTTTTGGGAAAAACACCCAACTGGGAACTTTAATTATAGAAATGTGAAGATAAGACCCTTTTCTGAATGGAGATGTTTGAGATTCAAGCTGTAGCTTTAAGAAGCTTAAAAACTGCCTTTATAGTGGGAGCTAGCTGGGGTGGGGGCACAAAAAGATGCTTCTGGGCAGGCGTTATGGATTGAATCATATTCCCCCAAAAAGGTATGTTGGATTTCTAACCTCCAGTGCCTCCAAATGTGACTTAATTTGGAGACAGAGTCTTCACGGAGGTGATCAACTTAAGATGAGGTTATTGGGGGGGGCGGTAATCCAGTGTGACTGGTGTCCATATGAAAAGGGGAAATGTGGACACAGAGACAAGATATGAGCACAGGGGACACCATGTGAGGACTGCAGTTATGGTGCCACAAGCCAAGGAACTATCAGAAACTAGGAGGAGAGTGGCCTGGGACAGATGGTTTCCTAGAGCCTTCAGAGAGAGCATCACCTGCCTGACAGCTCAGTTTCAGGCTTCCGGCCTCCAGAACTGTGAGACAACACATTGCTGTTGCGTAAGCTACTCAGTTTGTGGCACTTATTACAGCAGCCTCTGGACACAAGAGAGTAGTCCAGGGCTGCTTTTGTAGAAGCTGATGGAAGTGTCAGGGTATCTGTTGCCCCCCTGCTCCCCCAGATAGGATCCAAGCCCCTGCAGCTAGAGGAAGAGAGTCAGCCCCCTAGGGGAAGTTTCAAGGGACTTTTGAGCACAAGGCTGGTGATTCAAGGTCCAAATCCATCATCTATTGGGATTCTATAGGAAGTTGTTTAAAAAGAGAATTCTGATATTTAAAAGAACTCTTGTGGTAGAACATAGGGGAATTTTGAGCTTCAGGGCAGCAAAACAAAAGAAGTATTTTAGGAAATCCATTTGTTGGCATTATGCCATGTAATTTGGCTTGAGAAGAGATGGAGGCAGAGATGAGCTCAGAAGCTGAGGGGATGGCTGGGCACAGTGGCTTGTGCCTGTAACCCTAGCAATTTGGGAGGCCAAGGTGGGAGGATCACTCGAGACCAGGAATTGAGACTAGCCTGGGCAACACAATGAGACTCCATCTCTACAAAAAATAGAAAAATTAGGTGGGTATGGTGGCACATAAGTGTAGTCCCAGCTACTCAGGAGGCTGAGGCAGGAGGATTGCTTGAACTCAGGAGTTTGAAGTTGTAGTGAGCTATGATGAAATCACTGCACTCCAGCTTGGATGACAGAGTGAGAACCTGTCTCAAGGAAAAAAAGAAAAAAAAAAAAGAAAAAGAAAAAGAAACTGAGGGGACCCAGTCTTGAGCACTACATGGTCAGTGCCCAATAAGTACACTTGGGTTGAACAATAAATGTATGGGAAGAGTCAGGAAGGGTGAGAGGGTCTGAATTTCTCAGTTGTTTAGGAGCTGCAGGGCACCCCAGCACATGGGGAGACATGCCAGGCAGCTCAAGTCACCCAACCCAGGCCCAGGTAGTTGTACTTTGGGGCTTGCCCTTGCTCAGAGCTCAAAATTGCCTAGAAAAGTGATTTGACCTCCAAGCAGGGAACTCTTGGGAGTCCTGAGTTATCATCCAGAGTCCAGGCTGCACCTTGCTGCTGAGCTCTTGAGGCCACTGTGCACCCTCCAGTGAGGTAAGGTGAGGTGGGGACTGGACAGTGCTTCTGCTCAGGGCTCCTCAGGCTTTTCTATTGAAGCTCTTGACCTTGTCAAAGGAATACCTCATTGATCTGAGTGCCCTGTTCCTGACTTAGTCTCTTCCCTTTAATCTACAAATAGCAAAGGGAAGAGGAGAGCAGAGCAGCAGAGCAGGGCAGGCCTGGAGATCTGGTCCGAAGGGGTAGTTGCTCTGATGGCCCCTTGAAGACTCCTTCCCAAGGATCCAGGTCCCCCTGATCCTCTGGAAATTGTTACCTTGACTGGGGATCAGGAGGACCACCTTTTAGTAACTTCACCTATCCCCAGATATGAGGCCACCTGGCACCCAATCAATGCTGTGCTGATGAGTCTCGGCAGAGGATAGTTAAGTGCCCCCTGGCACTGGTCTTACAGTCTGGCTATTATAGGAAAGTCGGGATTTTAGGTCATACTTCTTTTCAATAAAACTCCTTATATGCATAATTTAATATGATTTCATGTTTTTACTTTGTAGGGCTTTGAGTGAAAATTCATACGCAAACATTGTTTGTCATATCTGGTTGATATTTGACTCACAGCCAGAGGACTGGAAGTCAGAGCCAGAAGGCATGAATGGATAATAAAGGTCCTCATAATACCTGTTCCATTATCAGAGAGGGTGTGTGTGAGGCTCAAACAAAACCCTTTGCAATTTTCAAAGTACTGTACTCTAAGTATACAATAGACACTGGATTTCAAAGGCTTGAAATTCAGCTACTATTTTGGCTCTATTTGGATAGATAAAACATGGTTTAATTTCACCTGTTTTCTTTTTACCTTTTAAAATGTTGTTACTAGAGCATTTACAATTATATACATGATTTGCATTTGTGGCTTTCAGTATATTTCTGGTGGTTGGCAGTGCTGCAGCTCAACAGTCACAGGTGACTGTTGGCATTTTCTTTGCACAGGTACAATCAGGCTCAGAGAGGTTAATAAGTGACTCAAGGTGACCTGACCAGTGATGCAGAAACTGGCATTTAGCCGCAGGTCTGTCTGGCTCTAGACACCATACATGACCACTGCGTTTTACTGTCTCTCAAATTTATGACCCACTAAGTGTACTTGGATTCTAAACAAGAGAGTAGAGCCCACCTAGGGACTGATGGAGGAGGGGGTGTTTATGTGTTTTATATAACAGCATCTTGTTTCATAAACCATGAGACCATCACTCCTGGGACCATCCTGAGCCTGGAGCCCTTGGTGGTCAAGGCCAACCCCTGGGCCCAGCCTGCATGCAGGAAATTGGCTGGCTCTTGGTGTCTTCTCCTCGGGGCTCGGCAGACCGTCGTTACTCCATACCAGTGTGTTGATTGATAAAGGAGTGAGCAGAGTGGATTTTGCTCTGATATATTCTTGAGGTCAGACAGAGGTCGGAACGACGACCATCGTGGGCACACAGAATGACTGGGGCCAGGGACACACTCAGACTTGTGAATTCCATCAAGGTCTTCCAACCTGTCACTCCGATTTATCAGCCTTTAATAAAAGGCATTTCCCTCTCCCTGGCGGCTGGAAGAGCAATATTATATATCTCTGGTTTGTGATCTGACGGGAAATTAGTAATTTACCCAGGGAGGTTGGGCAGGGGGAGGAAAGAGAGAACAGAATTGTCACCTGGAATTTGGGAACATTTTCTAGACATGTTTCCAAGAGTACCTTTATTTCCAGAAATGGCAAGAACAACCCAGTCTTTGAAGACAGAGCTTTTATTGCTTATTTCAAAAATATCCAAACACAGTGGGGTTGTACAAGTGTCACAATAGAAATTAGGTTTCTCTTTTTCACTGCAAGAACAAATGTTTACAAGTGTGTCACTGGCTAGGTCTCATGGTGAGGAACATAAATAAACGATTTTGCTTTGCTTTCCACCCAGAGCAAAAATGAGTGAAAACTGCAGATGTGTATGTTTTGGGGGTTGGGAACTAGAGGCTGGAAGTAGCTTACAGGAGAACATTAAAGAAAAAAAAGCAACTCCCTTTTCCCCTTTTGTCTGCTTGGCTAAAAAACCAATTAAAACTTTCCTGCCCTTTTGTGGGGCTGCTGACAACAGGTTCCGTGTCACTGAACTTTGGCTGCCGTCCTGCTCCCAGAATAACAATGCAGGACTTCTAAACTGGCCTCCATGTTAATCAGCGCCCCGGGGGACGGAGCAGTACAGATTGCTGGGGGCTCTGGTCCAGCGTGTTCATTCATTTATCTTGCTTTTCGCCGACATGTTTGCTGACAGCTGCAGACTAAATACTGAGGCGCTCTGAGGTGGTTAACTTCTGCTGAAGCTGAGAAAATAGCTTTTGGAGCCCCTTATCACCAAATCAATCTATCTGGTAAACCCCTGAAACTAGAATAATATGTTCTCACAAATTCTCTTCTGCTGTTTGACAGCCCAGAGAAGTTATTTTTTTTCAATTTAGTTTAATTTGTCTCTCTCTCTTTTTTTTTCTTAGTTTTGAAAATTGAGTTTTTATTTCCCTTGTTCATTATTCAAAACTCCTTTGGAGGCAAAGTTTGTTAGAGCCTCATGTGGATTTTTCTGGATTTAAACCAGACACTGTCCTGCCCCGGGCTCCCCTTTGGTTCTGGGTGCTGAGAAAATGGCTTCCAGGGGAGTCTAAGCCAAGTGGACCTGGAGGCTGCCCCGTAACTCCTGGGGCCCTGGGCAGTCTGTGCTCTTGAGCCCTCAGGGGCGGGGTTGGGCTGCGACAACTAAATCAAATCTTCAAACACTCACCTGGCAGGGACTGGGCGCCAGGACTGAGTAGGGGGTTAGGTGAGGTGCCAAGGCCAAAGGCAGAGCTATCCAGTTGCAGATGATTGTGAACCAAAATGAAATTACAATTTTTTTCATAGCTACATGAGAAAAGCAAAAAGAAATGTGTTATTAATTTAATAATATATTTTATGTAACAATATATTCAAAATATTATTCCAACATGGAATAAATTTAAACAAATTATTAATGAGATTTTTTTTTCCACGTTAAGCCTGAGAAATCCAGCGTATTGAATACTTACAGCACGTCTCAGTTCAGCCTGGCCCACTGCAAGTGCTCATAGCCACGCTGGCCTCGGTACCACCCCGGGCAGATGCATCTACGTTAGCGGGCCCCGCCCCCTCGGTACCTATTGACTGGTTGAGAGCAGCCAGGATGGGTTAAGGACCTCGGTGAGCATGGGATGGAAACAGCGTGTCCCCATGTTGAATTACTAGGGAGAAACGAATAGGTGAGCAAGGGTTGGAGACTGGAGTTGCCAAGAAAGATTTCCAGAAAAGGCACAGAAGATGCCATGATTTAACCAAGGACAGTGGACAGAGGGAACTTATTATAGCTGTGCTGGAGAAACTGAGGCATGACTCCCTCCCCCCACCACACACCCCCAACCCCAAGTCAACTTTCCTGCAGCCCAAGGAAGGCCTCGGGCACATGGCACGTGATCAGCAGCAGTCTACCCAACTAGGGCAGCTGACGGGATTAAGGGGAATCCTTGGCCCAGGGTCTGATCCCCCCACATGGTAACTCTTCTGTATTGTTCAGAACCGTGAAAAGATGTCAAGTGCTGGTTTCTGTTGTAGGCAGCATCTGCAGGTACAATGTGTGCTTCTGGCCACGGGTCACATGTTTTCAGGTCCTGAGTGCCGTGAGAGGAGAGGCAGCAGGCCAGGCTGCAGGGGCCGTGTGGCCCGCTCAGCTGATGCATGGCTTTCCTCCTTCCAGACGCGTACGTTTTACACCTATGCCACATTTCTGGTCACCTCAGGTCTAATCAGGCCCTCCCTTTGTCATACTGCCACCTTCAAAAATCGATAACCAAGCTAGAGAAATGTATTGACTGCATTTCTTCCTTATGAAAGGGAAAAGGGGGGTTGGGAATGATCATTCTGGCATAATCACCGTGTCTGTGTGTGTTTATGTCTCTAATACAGAAGCCACCTCTGAGGGGTTGTGATATTTTCCAAGACACCTGTGTTTCTTCTGTATTTCCTTGAATTTAGTTTTCCACTGGCTGTGTGGGCTGTAACTGCAATCATGTCATACGCTTGATGCAGACTCCGCATCTCCACCTACGGTAGCACCGACACGCAGCCCCTGGTGGGAGGAGGATTGGGGCAGGACTCCCCCCCACTCTTTCCTGCAGCTTGGCAGCTGCCCCCAGAACGTGAGGCAGGCCTGACAAAGCCCCTCCGAGCCAAGAAAGCTGGCCCACGTCTCCGGGGTCACAGGCCACGAAAGCCCTGACCACTCCTTTGCCAAGTCTCTGTAACCTTCACTGTCATTATCATTTCCACCATTTATTAAGCTTTCGCCATGTGCCACGCAGTTACTTACATTGTCTCTAATCTTCATAACAGTTGCACAGGGTGGTTATTGTTGTGCCGTTACACAGGTCTCTGACTACAGGGCTGATCCGTTCTATTCTGGGGCCACTTGCTTCTAAGCCTGAGTTACACGTATCCAGAGAGAAGTCAGCTTGGTTAAGACACAACTCTGGAGGGGAATTGACTGCTTCGCTGCGTTTATCTGCTCTGGGCACTATAATTTTGACTGCAAAGTCAGGCAGGGCCTGCTCAGTTCAGATACTTATCTGTAGCAGCAAGTAGAAATGTTCTTTCCCTGGCGGTTTTTTAAAGACAGCCCAACAAATTAGTTGAGAGCAACTGAAACTACAGTGTGGAGGAAAAACTATATACATTTTATCATAGTCAATTATGGTATTTACTACAACTACCATTGTTAATGTTTCTTCCCCTCTTTCCTTCTCCTCTTCGTCTTCCTTCTTCAACCTCTTCTTCCTTCCCCTTCTCTTTATTATTATGATTACCATTACTAGCAGTAGTGTTTAGTGAGAGTCTAATTGCTAGTTCTTTTTTTACTAAAGAAGTAGTAAATTTTTCAACAAAAATGGCCAAAAAGAGAAGAGACTTCATGGTCAAAGACTGGTGCATCTT
This sequence comes from Lemur catta, assembly GCF_020740605.2. Lineage (NCBI taxonomy): Eukaryota > Metazoa > Chordata > Mammalia > Primates > Lemuridae > Lemur > Lemur catta. The sequence goes on along the minus strand of NC_059141.1, from coordinate 12,241,002 downwards.
TCAGGCTTTGTCCAAGTTCCCAGCTTCACTCTATGTGCACTAATTTGTTTTCAGGTTTTCCCATCTGGCACTCAGATCTTACCTCGTCATACTGAGCAGCTTCATCTCAGCCTCTGCTTTTGAACTTGCTCAAACTGAAGCACAGAGTTATCAATTCCATTGCAGAAGAAACTGTGTTTTTGTCCAAAACACCCCACCAACATGCCACCGCCTGTTTTTCTCACTACGCCATTAATGGCTCCTCACTCTCTTGGCTTGATGCACATATGACTCTACCTAAGTCCCCTTGAGTTGCATTTGCTCCCTTTACATACTGCCCAACGCCATGATTAGTGGGACATGTTAAACAACTTTTGGGGTTTAGACTGAAAGGGAAATAGTCCATTGAACAAAAGTATGAAGACCACGGTTGACACTATTAAACACTTTTCTTCCTAGATATAGAAGCTCAAGGGAGTTTTCTGATGTTAACGTTTCATGCTCATTTGCACATCACAGTGGTCAGCGTGAATGCAGGGGTGAGCATATGGTCTCACTGCTGTCATCTTTTCCCTTTGCTGCTGTCCTGTAACCATGTCTGATTATGGGTAAGGCACGGGATGAGCTGGTGGTGGAGGAAAGGGAATGGTATGAAGTGTTCTTGATCAAGGGCTCACTGTCTAGAGAGGGGATCTAGATAAACCCAGACGACACTTCTTGAAGACCAGAGTTTCACTGAGCACTACAGATGGAGTCCTCTGGAAACGGAGCACAGGAAAGCACTGGTGACTACAGTGAAGCTTCTGGGAGATGGTGGAGTAAGGATTAGACACGGAGTCAGGGGTAGTCTTTGACAGGTGGAGCAGAGCAGGAAGGGTCATGAGAGGGAAAGAGTAAGCAAAGAACGAAGGTCTTCGTTGACATAACCCATTCCAAAGAGAGAGAAGAGACCAGCCTGGCTGGAAAAGAGGGTTTATGCTGGAGACAAGAAGGAGAAAAGGTTGCAAGACCAGTGTCCATCAGATTATCTAGGATTGTGCTGTTCATTATGGGAGCTAGTACCCACACGTGGCTATTTAAATTTACATCTAATTAATTTAAATTAAATAAATTAAAAACTTCAGTTCCTTGGTTGCACTAGTTATATTGTAAGTACTCAATGGCCACATGTGTCTAGTGGCTACCCTGTTGGGCAGTGCAGTTATAGAGCATTTCTATTATTGCACGAAGTTCTAATGGACATTCTGGGATGTCAAATGCCAAACTCATGAGGTTATTGGGGAACCATGTTTGGTATTTAAGCAGGTTGCATGAGGGTAAAGTAGGTTAATTTTTTTTTAATGAACACGTGTTCAAGATTTTATTTAACTCATTAAATAATGAGGGAACCAGTAAGATGTTACAATGGTTCAGTAATTGAGGTTTTTGTAGTTGAAGTGAAATACACATAACATAGAGTTAACCATTTAAGTAAGTAGCTTAAGTTTTATTTGTGGCTGAGGAAGAATCTTTAAAATAGGAACCAGTTGGCTGTGTGAAGGATGGTGGGGCAGGAGACAAACAGGAGGCACTGCTGTGGGGCACTAGGTTAGAGGAGCTAATCTTGTACCAGGAAGGCCATGGTGGGGAGGTGGGGGAGGAAGGTGCAGCAACGTTTCTAGGAAGAGCCAGTCAGATTCATCAACTGCAGAGAGGAGTAGGTGAGAATTAACAATCACAAATTCCCAAACAGTAAAGAGGTGACTGTTTGGAGCAACAGACAAGTTTGGACAAGCTCTTAACTCTCGATTGGCGGTTAGCCATCTGAGGAATGGTTTCTATACAGCACTTGAGGTGGGAGTTGGAGAGGCAGCAACATTTGGGACTGGTGTATCAATGGCTATATGGGGACAAGGTTTACAGCTGTATGGGGCAAGGTGTACGGCTGTATGTGACAAGCATATGGCTGTGCTGACAGGGAAAAGGACAGAAAGGCAAAACATGAGCATTGAGGAACATCCACAGTTAGGGGGAAAGAGAAGAGTCTGCAGAAAAACGGGAATAATTTAACAAGTGGGACGGGGAGGAGGCTTTGGTTCACTCAGTAAATATTTACTGAGCCCCTGCCACGTGCCAGGTGTCATGCGTTATGGAGGACATGGTGGTGCTGATCAAAACCCAAGCAGCTTTCAGGCTTATGGTGCCCATGGTCCAAGGAAGGAAGGAGACAGAATTCAGGGACAGGGAGGGGTCAGCATTACCAAATGCTACCAGAAGTCAGTGAGGAAAAGCAGCACTACAAAAAGCTCTGGGCTAGGCAAGAAGGCAGCAGGTGCCATGCTTGGAGTGACAACAGTCGGGGAGAGCGAGAGGGCAGACGCCAGACTGCAGAAGACGGAGGAGTGTTTGGCAGGCGGGGAAGCAGAGCCAGCCGGCAGCAGCACCATTTCAGGCGGCTGATCAGGAAGAGAAGATCTCTAGAGGAGGGAACAGATCTGGGGAGAGGCTTTGGAGTGAAGAGATCTGGGTCAATTATTGAGGAGGGAGGAGCTAAATCTGGGAGTCACATTCCCCAGAAGCTGCAGAAAGATGAAATCTAGTGTACAGGTAACTAGTTTTTAATTAACCTTTTTTAAATGCAAAAACCATGCCCATGCATGCTCATGGTAAAAATTCAGATAATAGAAAGTGTCGCTCTCACCCTTCCCAGAAGCAACTGGTGATTCTGTTCTTTATATATCCTTCCAGAAACACTCTACGCATATGCAACTATGTGTGCGTCTGGGCATGTGTGCATAATCCCAGCACCACGCCCCACCCCTTTTATTTACACAGTTGGAAGCACACACCGATCTTCTGGGTCTGGCTTATTTTTATTTTACAAATAAGTTTTGGGGATCATTTCCTGTCAGCATATAGACAACTATCTAATTATTTTTAATGGCTACATTTTTTAAGTTGCTATAATTTTTGCACCACCCCCAAATCCACAGGTCCTTAGGTTGTTTCTGGTCTTTTTCTATTACACACAACATTACAGGGAATATCTTATACTAATAGCTTTTTCCTTTTTTTGTTGTGGTAAAATACACAGGCATATCTCCTTTTATTTTGCTTTGCTCTATTGCACCTCACAGATACTGTTTTTTAAAAATTGAAAGTTTGTGGCAACCCTACACTGAGCAAGTCTGTCGGTGCCAGTTTTCCAACAGCAAGTGTTCACTTCATGTCTCTGTGTCACATTTCAGTAATCCTTACAATATTTAAAACTTTTTCATTATTATTATATCTGTTATGGTGATTTGTGATCAGTGATCTTTGATGTTTCTATTATAATTGTTTTGGGGAGCCACAAACCATGCCCATAAAAGATGATGAACTTAATTGATAAATGCTGGGGTGTGTGTTCTGACTGCTCTACTGACTGGCTATTCCCCTGTCTCTCTCCCTCTCCCCGGGCCTCTCTGTTCCCTGAGACCCAACAATATTGAAATTAGGCCAGTTAATAACCCTACAATGGCCTCTAAGTGTACACATGAAAGGATGCACCCCACATCTCTCTCTTTAAATCAAAAGCTAGAAATGATTAAGCTTAGTGAGGAAGGCATGTTGAAAGCTGAGATAGGCCAAAAGCTGGGCCTCTTGTGGCAAACAGTTAGCCAAGCTGTGAATGCAAAGGAAAAGTTCTTGAAGGAAATTAAAAATGCTACTGCAGTGATTGCATGAATGATAAGAAAGGGAAACAGCCTTATTACAGATATGGAGAAAGTTTTCGTGGTCTGGATAGAAGATAAAAGCAGCCACAACATTCCCTTAAGTGAAAGACTAATTCAGAGTAAGATCCCAACTCTGTTTAAATCTATGAAGGCTGAGAAAGGTGAGGAAGCTGCAGAAGAAAAGTATGAAGCTAGCAGAGGTTGGTTCATGAGGCGTAAGGAAAGAAGCCATCTCCATTACATAAAAGTGCAAGGTGAAACAGCAAGCGCTGACAGAGAAACTGTAGAGTTATCCAGAAGATCTAGCTAAGATCCTTGATAAAGGTGGCTACACTAGTCAACTGATTTTCAATGTAGATGAAACAGCCTTCTGTGACAAGACAATGCCATCTAGGACTTTTGGAGCCTGAGAGGAGAAGTCAATGCCTGGCTTTAAAGCTTCAAAGGACAACCTGACTCTTGTTAGGAGCTAATGCAGCTGGTGACATTAAGTTGAAGCCAGTACTCATTTATCATTCTGAAAATCCTAGGGTCCTTAAGAACTATGCTACATCTACTCTACCTGTTCTCTCTAAATTGAACAACAAAGCCTGGATAACAGCACATCTGTTTACAGCATGGTTTACTGAATATTTTAAGCCCATTGTTGAGACCTACTGCTCAGAGGAAAGATTCCTTTTAAAATATTACTGCTCATTGACAATGCACCTGGTCACCCAGAGCTCTGGTGGAGATGTACAAGGAAATTAATATTGTTTTGAATGCCTACTAACACAACATCCATTCTGCAGCCCATGGATCAAGGATTAATTTTGGCTTTCAGGACTTATTATATAAGAAACACATTTCATAAGGCTATAGCTGCCATAGAGAGTGATTCTTTTGATGGATTTGGGCAAAGCTCAATTAAAAACCTCCTTCTTCTGAAGGACTTGTGTGCCTTAGATTTAACTACAGTCTCAGTGGGGAGACTTACAACCTCTGGTCTCAGGTCTTACCCTTACCTGTTAGAGGAATGTCCATAGCAACAGCTTCAGATCTAGACACGGAGTTCCAGCTCAACATTCCAAACTAGTGCTCATATCACCCGATATTCTAAATGGAGTGCCGGTTTGCTACGAACCCCGGACAGTGATTAGTTTGCATAGCTCCTTTTTTTTTTGCCCATACCATCACTTTTAGAACTCCCATTATTTGGAACCAACTTCTTTCTTTCTCTTTTGACCTTTAATCTGGCTCATGAACTTCACTTGAATCTGGAATAGTTCTCATTTTTGCCAAAAATCATCTTCTTTTTCTTGACTAATGCTTGCTTCTTAAATCCTAATGTGATTTGAATAGTTGGCCAATCAATTAAAAGACAACAGAAACAAAGTGGTAAATATAGGTCTTCTAGGATTGGAAAGGTCTTGGGAAAAGTCCTTCCCTAGCTCTTTGCCAAATCTTAATCCAGGGAAAAACAAAACCCCAATGAAAACCTCAGTGAGTTTTTCTCTAACACCATGATCACCAAGAGAGCAGGGGTAAAAGCCATGAAGTTCTCTTTTCATTGCATCTCCCACCACAGGCATTTAAGAACTTGAGACCTGCTTGTCAGAGCTGATGTTAAACAGCGGCTTGACAGCCTCCAGGAGTTTTGATTCTTTGGTTTCATTTCCTCCTCGCTGCCCCTACAGATCACAGCTCCCTTAGACCTGGATGTTATGATGGTCTGACCCGCTGCCTTTCGCTCCGAGGTCACCAGAAGTTCAACCGAACAGACTAGAAAATCACACATTTCCAAGTTTTAGATTCCACAGAAGATACACTGATGAAGAGCTGGACTCTCCGAGTTGTATTTCTCTACCTGGAATTTCTGACTTCATACGTCAGCTATGAAAGTGCATGTTTATTTTCCATTAGGAGGAAACAAGAAATCTGCTGGTTCACATGGACAGATTTACACACCATCATTCAAGCTCTCTTCCCTGGAGAGCACATGATGAATAAACTAGCCTTCTATAAATATACGTTGCAAGCACTCTTGTACCATTCAGAGTCATTATTATAATTCATCAAAGCCAGTATATAAATGGGACAACTGCATCAAGGAGGGAAGAATTGGGAGCCTACCACATGGGGTAGGCTCTTGCCTTCCCTTTGGTGCCCTGACTGCTTGGATTTTACCTGTGTCCTTGGTAAACACAGCAGCTCCTTCCTGGCCACCTTCCCACTTTCTTCACCTTTCTGCCTGGGATACAACACATTGCATATGTTGTCTGATATTTTCTGCCAGATAATGCTTTGGGCTATTTTTTAAACCGAGCACTTAAGCTGATAAGAGTCATATTTTTCCCATCTGTATTTCCAACATATTGCCAGAGGTTCTGGGCAACAGATAGGTTTTTGAGTAAATAGAATACTAAATCGAGGCAATGGATCATAAGTTTAAGGCAATGAGGCTCTTTCCTCACCATCCAATAAAAAAGGTCACTAGACTATGAGAAAGAAATGGAACAGTGGGAGATAGAAAGTTTTAAGAATGCATTCATCAGAAAGATCAGTCAAGCTTTTCTTCCTCCTCCTGGACCCGAGAAGATAAAGTCCTCATCAGAGCACAGGAAATATGCCCATTTCCATCCCAAACGATGCGCATTTCTGGGGGATCGATCACAGCAGCCTGTGCTCTCATCTCCTGAAAATCCATCAAACGTGTCTCTCCCAGGTTCGGGGCTTGAGTCATTGCCCTGACGAGGTACAGAGAGGCTCCCACTGATTGGCCTTTTAGGCACATTTAAAAAAATAGGAGCTGCTTAACCTTTCCCAGGCAGGCCAAGCTTCCTGCCAGCCATGGAATCTTCACATCCAGGTGCCCCTGTGCCTTTGATGGAGGCCGCGGTGCAGGGCAGGGTGTGAGAAGTGCCCGTACCTGGACCGACAGCCTAGGGAAGGGTGTGTAGGAGGAAAGCAAGAGACCAGAAAACCTTCTCAGCTCATTCCATCTGAACCCATGCCATGGCCCTGGGGATGGGCTGCATTTGGGCTGCCAGGACAGGCCTGGGTTAGGCAAACTCCTGAGCAGGAGAAGCCAGTGGGTTTAGAGCTAGTGTTCTACCTTCCCTGCTTTTTTTTTCCTTTGAGCTGCTATTATCCCTCCACCTCACAGGCTTGAAATTCTGAACCCTGGCCTTGTTTTCTCAGAGAAAGTTGACAAAAGTTGATTTTTTTAAAAAAATTTTTTAATAAATTCAGCAACAGTGCCAAGCTATGTTGATTGTGAATTACCTCTCACGGCGCAGATGCTGCTGTTAGAGAGTTCTGTTGATCAAATAAACAAATCACTTTTTCCTATAATAGTTCCTAGCTCTACAGTGGCTTAATTCCGCTTGTTGTTTATGCATTCATTTTTAGAAGCAAGAGGCTATAATACAGTGTCTTGGGAAGTGAGCTTCTGTCTTGGGTTTAACTGGCATCTGTGACTCTGCTAAATTTTTTCAAACTTTTTTTCCCCTCTATCCTACTGCTTCTGAGCTTTATATGATGTTTTATTTAATATGGCATGCAAGACATTGGTCTTCAGTCCAAATTGCGATTTTACATCAAAACCGATTCTCCTGACAGTTGGATGTGGATGGTCCATTTTTGAAGTTTACATGCTTCCCTGGTTCTTGGGGGAAAAATAGAACAGCTCACCTACCTGAGACTTTTCCCACAATAACAAAAACGAAATTTTCCCAACCGATGTGATGTAATTTACTAGTCTCCTTCAAGTGTTTTGGTGCAATAAGAGTGTATTAAAATACTACAGACATTTCCTAACAATTCAAGCCCACCAGAACTCTAAATCTACACTGACCTGCATCTCTAACATGAGCAAGGATCTGGGGTTACTGAAGCAATTATCTATGAATTTTTGAGTTTCTTGTTCAGGAGATCTAGGCTCCTCCCGGCCTTCCATCTTTTTGTGAAAATGCAACTTGATCACAAGCTTTTACAGACCAGTCTTATTAATGACAGCTGGGGCAAAGCCAGGGAAAGAAAAATTTAAACTGATGTATGAAACATCTTTTTAGCTCTAGCAGCCTATATAATGTATTCCAAAATGGTTGATTGTGAAAAATATGATTGCGATTTACATAGTACATTAATAATTGTTCTTAAGGTCAAAATGAACAGAAATACCGTAATTCTCTATGGCATGCTGTAGGGGGATATTCAGCTCTCTCTAAGGTATGATCTCAATTAGTCTTCCAGTTTTGCCTCCTACTGCTTCCCTCTTCATTGATTAATTTATTGTCTGTTCAGCCAGTGTTCATGGAGAGTCTCCTATGTGCCAGGCACTATGCTATGTGCTAAGCAAACCTGCTCCCTTTTTCTCTACCTATTAGATTCCTGCCAACTTGAAGGCTAAGGAACATTGTCACTTCTTACACCTTCCCAGATGCTCCCAGGCTGTGAGGATCTCTCCTGACCTGTCCACATTCCCCTTATAGCTCATTTTGCACTTATTCTCTCTTGTTCCCCAAGTAATTCTTCCAGATTTCTGTTTCCTGAGTTGCCAGTGGGATTACTCCCTCCTTGACAGCTGGATTGCTTCTCTGTGTTTCTCCCGGGCCCTGCAGCTGAGAGCAGGTGCTCAGTGTGTGTTTGAGTGAGTGAGTGGTCCTCAGAATCCTACTACCCCACCTCCCCTGTCCCCAACCATCCTTCCTGGTGCTCCTCCAAGCACTCTCCTGCTCAGAGCCTTTGTGCCACTTTGTCGCTGTCTGGAATACTCCGCTCCTGGTCATCTGCATGACTCCTGCCCTTGCTTCTGTCACATCTCTACTCAGTTCCCTCACCAGAGAGGACTTCTCTGAACAGTTTATAAGAAATAACACTCCCCCCCCCCGCCACTGCTTTGCATTCTTCTTTAACATTTACTGCTGAACTTATTATTTGTTCATTGGTATGTCTGTCACTCCTCATTAGAATATAAGCTGCTTGGCTTAACAGTTTGCCTCTTCCTTTCACTGCTGTATTGGGCTGTCCAGAACAGGGCCTGTTTCATGGGAGGTGCTCGTATACTTGCAAGGTTAATGAATGAAGAAGCATGCTTTTCAGGGCAGCGTTGCCCTTAGTATGAGTCTCTCCTGGAGGACTTGTACAGCACAGTGGGGGTAAGTCACCACCGACATCAGGTGCCCAGCTTCAGCTGGACTTGAACTAGCCAGGATTGATAGAATGAGCTCTGGAGTCTATGGCTCTGCCCGAGTGCCAGGCATAGTCTTCCTATGTGTCTTTTGACAAGGTGACCTTTCCCAGCCTCAGTTTCCTCACCTGCAGGATGAGAGTCTTTGCTGTTGGAAAGAAGAAATAAGATAATGTAGCAAAGTTGCCAGCACAGTGCCTGGTACACAGTAGGTGTTCAATGCTGGTCATTACTCAAGTGGACGGGATGGCTCTGGTAAGCCCTCACTGTGCGTTAGCCACCAGAAAGGCAGTAACAATGAGGTTAGTGCTGGCTCTTTGAATGTTCTAGTTCAGGAATTGAAAAATGTGGATTTCAACGGTTGCTATTGTCCTGAAACTCCAACCTGAATGGGATGGGAGTTTTTAATGACAGGTCTATAGGGTGACAGTCAGCCGCCCTAATAAGAATCATCAGAGCCATGAACTTGGCTATGCCCTTCACTCAGGCCCATCATTCTTGCTGCCCCTCAAATCCCAGGTTTTGGGGTGGGGTGTGGGGGTTCTGAGTTTGCCATTGGTGGGTGCAGGTCTGACATGGAGATAATAGAAGAAAAGGATAAAGAAAATGGGAGAAAATGCCAATGACAAAAACTGCTTAGTTGAATTTTTGAGTGACTTGCTTTTGGGAAATCTCTGTTAAGCTGTTTTAACAACGCAGTTTGATTTTTTTTTTTTTTTCCAAGTGTTAAGTGTTCTTTTCATGCCTTTGTTCAGACCAGGGGAAAGAGCTAGGCACTTCTCATGTTTCCTTGTGAAGGTTTTCCACCTTGTTCCCACGGTAAGCACAAGCGTGTTTCCTGCAACCTAACGTAACAGAGTTTATGGTAACCTGAAACCACACCCCGGGCCCTTGACCTAGCAGCCTCCTCACATGTGTGTCTGGAACTTGGCATTAAGCGGCTTCAGTGCCAGAGCAGAACTAACTCAGAGCCCACGTGCCCACCCACCGCCAATAGTGTGTGTCACACAGTGTATATTTTTCTCATTTTCTGAGTTTAGCGTTTGATTAATTCTCATAATAACTCTAAAAAGGGATTGGAGTTCTTTTACTATTGCCTATCATTATGATGTCTAAAGTAATTTTCCTTTAGTGATCCCAAATATTCTTCAAAGATTAATCTGACCTTGAGAAGAGGAGTCATTCTCATAGGCACTTTGACAGTAGATTTGAAAAATCACCCCTGTGCATCCTAACAGGCGCTCTCTTTGGGAAAAGCCAAGGAAAGCTGAGAAATGATGTGTAGACTCTCTTCAATCATGTTTCCTCAAAAGGCATATCTGATCTTGAAGTGATGGAGCCTGGGGGAGAAGATCAAGTTTGAAAAAAGAAAAGGCTAAAGGTGTTTCATTTCCTTGATCAAGTTGAGACATATGGTCAGACTTTTTTCTACCATGCTACCACCCAACATTAAATTGCTTTCTTACCAGAAATTTAAATAAAAATGCAAGAAAACAATGATCGATCTGTTTCTTGCAAGCATCTCTCTTTTTTTATTGACAACACCCTTACTCTTTTCTTGAAAATGGCTGACCAGCCCTCTGTACGGGGCACGCTATGGGTTGCAGAGATGACGCATCAGCAGCCTCCATGTTTCTGGCTCAGTCTGTCTGGACTTGGGCTTCATTGTGAATTTCCACAGTTCAGACCATTTGAAGACAGGAGAGCAATGAGTGATAGAAAGTTCAAGGCAATACGATATTTGTAAGGGTTAAGAGATCAGCCTCTAGACCTGGCTCCAAATCTGGGCTCTTGTGCTAGCTGTTAGTTCTTTGTGTCTCAGTTTCTTCATATTTAAAATGGGGATAATAATCCCTCCTCCAGGAGTGTTAAAGACTGGAATGAGATAACTTGGGTCAAGGACTTGGAGCAGGGACTGGCCCGCTACAGTTCAGATGGTGTTGCTATAGTAGATCCCAGTGGTTTCTATAATTCAAGTCTTTGGATCTGAGCAAGCAAGATTCCTGGATCAGGGCTTAGGAGACAAAGGTCATAGAACTCAAAGACCCACACATTGTTTAGCTTCTGCTTTTCCTATTTCTATGCCAACGTTGAAATCTGGATTGTAATGTTGAGGACCACATGTTGAGGACCACATGTTGACAACCCTGGGAACGATAACTCATGTTGTTTTTAAGCCCACTGGAGACTGTTGACATGTCTGAACTCAACCTGAGTGCTGGACACATGCAATCGAAACCCACTCCCCACATTCTGGCCCCCTCTCCTGGTGACAATAGTTGGGGCTTCTGTCCTATCTGTCTGGGAAGAGACAAAAGTTCACAGCCTGGTTTCCAAACTTCAGTCATTTCTAAACCATCTTCATGTCAGGGCTTACCTTTACTATAACTTACTTATTGTTATTCTTTACATATACCTGAATACACTGACTTCCATTCTTTTGCTTCATTCTACATAATCCAGTTTCTGAAATTACACCTGGATGTGCTAATTGTAGTTTTAATAATACACAAGAAAGCAACGACAGAGTAATTAAAATAAAATCCACATCTGTCTTACCTAAAATGATCTTGCCTGCCACCTTTGGAACACAAAGCACCCTTTGGGGGGACACAACCGTAAGAGTCTGTTGAAAGTGTGAGTTTCTAAGGATGGATCATTCTATTTGAGGCAGAACCATAACCAAAGACCCCTGCAAAACCATGGCCCTGGGCTCTTTGGTTTTGCTCTGCTGTCAGCCTAGAGCTGAGGACTCTAGAACAGCAGACTCAGAGGGGCCGTTTTCCATCAGTGATAAGAGAGTGTCTCAGACAGCTGTCACTGAACAATTAATCTTCTAACTGAGAGCTCAATTACCAAACATGTGTTCTCATGCACAGGGCCCTATTCTCATCATCCAGAGCTTCTATTAGACACAAATAATATATACTTTTTCCATTCATAATTATCTCCTCTTAATGCAGTCTCTATGATTATGATGTATGCTGTAACTGTTGACTCTTCACAGTTGGAATTGTTAACATATTGTGAAAATATGCACAAAATCATTCTTTCCAAGCCGACTTTTGCTGTTAAAATTAGAAAGACCAATATGAGTTTGAACAGCATGAATAGGAAAAGTAGATGATCAATTCTTATGCTTGGAAATGCAATTGCCTCTCTGGAACCAAGATTTCTTATTTTCACATCTTATATCTTCTTGTGCTTATTATAATAAAGACAATAAAGCAGAATGAAAGAGGGTTGAGGCTGAGAGGACATAATGGAATATTTTAGGATAAAATGCTTTGATTTTAATATTTTTCTATTTGTATTAATAGATGGATTTAGTTATTAGAAACTTGACACAAATAAAATGGTTTTTTGAGGGGTTTTGAGGTTAATTTTTGATTCTAATATCTGTTGATTTGCTGTTCATCCAGAAGACAGAAAAATGATTGAAAACTAAAAGGAAAATCTAAATGGTATACATATTTTTAAAAATTTTGTCACTAAAATTAAACACATATCTATTGCACTGACAAAGACCAAACATTTGTTCAGATCTGCAACTTGGCATTGGTGACTTTCAAGAGACCAATGAATCCTTTGATTTTTAATAACAATTATTAATAGTATTTATGTTTTAACAATCGTAACTGGATGAAAAAATACTTTTTTTGCACCATATAGGAAAATAACCAGTTTTCATTCTTTCTCCCAGCTCCTTTGAGAATCTCAATGGTTTCTGGCCCAGGATTGGTTTTCTTCCTGCCACTGCTCCGTGGGCATTTTGTTCCCATGTGGCCATTAGGAGACTGGAACAGTCATTCACAGAAACTGTAGTCAAGTGTGTTTCCAGCTCTTCATTCGGTGAACATTTTGTGACCCACAAGTCTCAGAACTGAGGTTCAAAAGCCACTCCCCTCCTTCTCCCCTGCCACCATGATGGCTCATGTCGTTTCTCCACGACCGTAAAAAGACCTTCCCTAGCAAGGATGCCATCTTCCCTGCTGGGGCTCCACCGTTTGTAGGGGGGTACCTTGTCCTGAGACCATTGGGCCTGACATATGGAAATCAGAAGTCTGCCTTGGTGAACCCCAAAACTTGCTTCCAAATGTTCACACTTTTCTTGTTTTCACTGTTTATCAGAGATTTATTACAGACGAACAAAGAGCCGTCTGTCCCACCTGCCTCAAAGAGATATTTTAAAACTTGAGTATTTTGCTCATATGCAGCACTAATGAGAACTGAAAGATCATAGGAAGAGAGGACATTCCCATATGTACATTTTACGAAAAATTAATATCAGACCACCGGACAGAAATGTGCCTCATGTACTAAATGAGGGGTGGAAGAGACACTTCTAATTAAAGTTTCAGTCCTCTATCCGGATCTGTGTGAAAGCATTGAGAATTTCTTTTAACACTTGGTTTTGCCAGGGGTATTTTGTAAAGATAATGTGAGGTTTTGCTTAACAGCAGGATCTCCTTTAATATTTATTTCCACAGAGTCTGGGTTCAGGGCCTGGAAGTTTTTGTGGGAAAAGAGCTCCAAAAAAATCCCAGCTACAATCATTCTCTTAGGATGACTTTTTAAATGGTACACAAGAGTATATTATTTAAAATCACATGCAGTGTCTTAAGGAAACATGCTTTCCAAGTTAGGATAACCTGGTAATAAACATCTGTAAAATTACACAAAATGTTTTTTTAAAAACATGCTTTCAAAGTTAGAATAACCTGATCACAAACATTTGTTTCTGTGTTTCATCAGAAATGTCTGGGGGTCAGGATTTTAGGGAGTTATAGAAGTGAACATCTGGAACGTTCTCCAGCGAGCCCCGCTCAGGTTTGCTCTGAGGCCGGAGTGCAAGTCGTCTTTGCTTAAGCACTGCCCTGGGTGGGCTATTGATCAGAAGCTGCGTACGTGGTTTTACTTGACGTCCTGACTGTCCCAGTGAATTAAATGTATTTCAAATAGATAAGCTAGAAGATGGGTTTTTAAATATGCAGAACAACAGAGCAGGAAGTCCATATGGCAGAGAATAAAGACATACACACTTCTGAAAACTTAAAAGGCTGTCATCCGCTCAGCCTGCCCGTAATAGCCGCTCTCAAAGATAATTGCCACCCGTGTGTCCGTGATGAAAAGTGCATCACGCTGCCCAGGAAATTGGCTTAAACTACAACAAGAAAGATTTAGATTAGCTGAGGCAGAACTTCCTGGCTGCGCAACTCTGGGTGATGAGAGTGAGGGCCTGGGCGGCGCTGTGAGCTGGGCCCGTGTGTCTTTGGAATTGCATTCCTTCTCCTTCTCTTTGGGCCTGGAACCTCTCCCCGAGCTGTAGAGCAGAGGGGTTGTTACTGTCTCCAGCAACCTGGGGGAAAATGCATTTTAAGAAACGTGGCTTGTTTCCTCACTTTCCATTCATGTAACTGCGATGGATTCTGAGCGAGTCAACACACAGTGACTGAGACCTGCTCGATGACGCTGGGCACTGTTCTGGGGTCTGGGTGCCCACCCTCGGCATCTGGTGGGGGAGGCAAGCCGTGGGCAGCACAGCAACCTCGCCCCCCAGGGAGAGCTGCGGGGAAGTTCAGAAAGTTCAGAGAGATTTCACCCACCGAATAGAACACCTTCAAAGGCCGGGTGGGCAGGGAATGGGAGAGAGGCTGGGGCGATGGGATGGGGGGATGAATAGCCAGCCTCCAGTTCAGAAGTTCCCAGGCCGTGTTTGCAGGACGGGGGGCAGGAGCCAGGAAAAGTCAAAGAGGGAAGCAGCCCAGGGGGGAGCACTGGGATCGGGAGCACGCGGGTGGGCGTGCAGCCAGTGTGCAGGCCCCGCCAGACTGAGATTGCCCGGGAAACCAGCAATGTGCGTTTGTAGGTAAAAACGTTTGATTCTTAAGTGTTTTCTCAAATCACATATGGGCAGACAGAGCAAGTGCTGGTGGCTTTTCCTGATGCCTCAGAGTTCTTGTTGATGGGCTGGCTTCGGACCCAAGAGCACGTTCATCTGACCCTCGAGCACTGCCACAGGCTCCAGCAGCTCATGGGGGACTGAGGGGGCACCTGGGGGAAGGAGGGGAGTCCTGCACCCCTACTTAGAGGCCTAGAGCCGTCACAGAGGCCCGTGCTCCTCTCATGAGCCACACTGGCTGCTCATGCTGGACATTCCTTGGTGCCTGCCCACGGGGCACCGATGCCTTTGCTCCTCCCTGCCCGGCAGTGAGTGCAGCTGGAGCCTGGCCAGCCTCCCGCCAGGCGGGCAGCAGGATTCCCCCCACCTCGCCTCCCTCCGCCTGTGCGTGGGGCCCTGGTGCCATTTGGGCAACCCTGGAAAATGCCCTTGAGCTGCTTCATTTGTACTCGTGCTTCAGAGGCTGGGGGATTAGAGAGAATGATAAGCACTCCTTTCTGTGGATTCTGGGTTATTTTGCCTATTTGGGGTAATAATTCTCATTATGCTTTGTGGTCCTTTTTAATAAAAATGACATTCCCCTTATCTTTAAAGGTTGAAATAGCAGCCTAATGTATGACCCACACTATCCTTAGAGAGTTATAAAAATTAGATTATATAACCTCACATTTCCCGCTAATGAACATGGTGATGCTTCGGCCCAATGAGAGGGAGACAAGCGATGGGGATTTATGCTTTAATAATCCTGCTTAGATTGGTGTGTGTGGCCGCAGGCAGCGGGCCTCCGACGGGTACAGCAGGCACTGCGGCTTCCCTGGCCAGCAGGGCAGTATTTTTTATGGCAGTAAATCTCTCTCGGGTGAGGGATTCTTACACTGCACCAGGGGATGGCTGTGGCAGTGGCTTAGCGTAGGAAATTGCTCTGAAAATAAGACTATTCTTGTCATCTAGAGAAATGCCACCTGGTACCGACGTTCTTTGGATCTTAATGTGTGGGTGCTGCTCCGGGCACCTGCTGATGCCAGGTATAATGCCGGTTGCTGCATGCATTTTTTTTCCATTTATTTCTCATGATCTTCCTGTGAGGGAGGCACTGTGAGTGTCCCCATTTTATTCTGTGACCTTCCTCAGGGAAGGGACTATGTCTTCATTTCAGCATCACCAGTGCCTGGGGCAGTTCATAGTAAGTGGTTAGTCCTTGCTGCTCCGTAATGAATGAGAGACCCATAATAGTTAATTTTATGTGTCAATTTGGCTGGGCCACAGCACCCAGATGTTTGGTCAAATATTAATCTAGATGTTTCTGTGAAGGTGTTATTTGGATGGGATTAATATTTAAATTGGTGGACTTTGAGTAAAGCAGATTACACTCCATAATGTAGGTGGGCCTCGTCCAATCAGCTGAAGGCCTTCATAGCAAAACCTGACTTCCCCAAACAAGAAGAAATTCTGCTAGCAGATGGCCTTTGCACTGGAACTGCATCTCTTTCCTGGGTCGCCGGCCTGCTGGTCTACCCTGAAGATTTTGAACTTGCAAAGCTATATATATATAGAAACAACACAAATGTCAATCAACTTATGAACAGATAAATATTAATGAAATGTGGTATATCCATACAATGGACTGTTATTTGGCAATAAAAAGGAATGTAGTATTGATATGTGCTACAACATGGATGGGCCCTTGAAAACATTATGCTAAGTGAAAAAAAAAGCAAGACAGAAAAGACACAGATTATATGATTCGTTTATATGAAATGTCCAGAAGAGGAAAATCTGTACAGACAAAAAGTAGATTAGTAGTCACCCAGGGCTGAAAGAAAATTAGAGGGAAATGTTTGAACAAATACAATAGTGTCTTTCTGGAGTGATGAAAATGTTCTAAAGTAAATTATGGTAATGGTTGTACAACACTGTGAATATACTAAAAACCATTGAATCCTATACCTTAAAAGGATGAATTATACAGTATGTGAGTTATGCCTCAATATAGCTGTTAAAAAAATGTTCCCCAGGTGGTTCTCTTGTGGCCCAGATTTGAGAAACACTTGCTGCTCAAAGTGTAGTCCACAGAGCAGCAGCACTGGCCTCATGCAGGAGCCTGTTAGAAAGGCAGATTTTCAGGCCTGGCCCCCGATCTACGGGACCAGAGTCTGCATTTTAATGAGAGCTCTGGGGGATGTCTTGGGCTGATAGTTTATGTTATTGATTTGAAGTCTTTCTCCTTTTTTAAATATAGGCATTACAGCTATAAATTTTCCTCTAAGCACTAAGTTAGCTGCATCCCATAAATTTTGGTATGTTGTGTTTCCATTTTTATTCATGTCAAAGTATTTTTGAATTTCTTTGTGATTTCATTCTTTGACCCACTGGTTATTTAGGAGTGCATTGTTTGATTTCTGCATACTTATGAATTTCTCAAATTTATTTTTGTTATTGTTTTTAATTTCATTCCATTATGTCAGAGGGCATACTTTGTGTGATTTCAATCTTTTTAAATTAATTGAGGTTTGTTTTATATCAGAGCATATGTTCCATGTGCATTTGAGAAGAATGTATGTTCTGCTACTGTTAGGTAGAGTATTTTATAGATGTCTTTTATGTCTAGGGGGTTTGTAGTGTTCAAGTCTTCTATTTCCTTGTTAATATTCTGCCTAGCTGTTTTATTGATTATTGAAAATGGGGTATTGAAGTCTCCAGTGATTATTGTTGAATTGTCTGTTCTCCCTTCATTATTATCAGTTTTTGTTTCATGTATTTTGGGGCTCTGTCATTAAGTGCATATATGTTTATAATTATTATATCTTCCTGATAGATTGATTTTTCTATATTATAAAATGCCCCTCTTTATCATTAGTACATTTTTTGTTTTAAAGTCTGCTTTATCTGCTATTAGTTTAGGTTGCTGTTCTCCCATCATTTTAATTTCAATCTTTTTGTGTCTTTGAACCTAAAATGTGTCTTTTGTAGACAGACAGCAAATAGTTGAATCTTGTTTGTTTTATACAGTCTGACAACCTCTGCCTTTTCATTATACTGTTTGTTCTATTTTAATTTAATGTTAGTATCGATATAGTTGTGTGTGTGTATAAAATACATATAATACATATCCAACCATGTAATATGAAAAATAGAGACTTTTATTGAAGAAGATAAAGGTACAAGAAACATTGTACATAGCACGACGCCTCATTCCCCTTCAAAGTAGGCACCTTGGGAACTCACACTGTTCTCCCAGAGTCTCTTAACCTAACCCATACATGTTCAACATTCTCAGATGTTCTGCTTGTTGCAGACCTTCCAGAACTTGGACCACTTTCAGCAGATTCTCTACCATCTTTGAAGCATTTGTGCAATACTTTTAGTTGCACTGCAATCATTGCATCATCCTCAAAAGGCTTCTGAATCATGCCAGTAGTTTCCATGGAGGAATGTTCAAGCTTAAGGCCAAATTTGATGCAGAGTTTTTGCTCTACTCACTCATTTTGAATGCAATGGCCACACAGGACACATGCTCACTCAACAGCATCTAGGCCCCACTAACTAGTACAGTGAGGTCATCATTGTTCACACATTCACATCGCACTCTCCTCAGCTGCCAGGTTACACTGACATTGTGCAAACTGTTCTCATTATATTAACAACTCCTGGATACTTTCTGGACAGCCCTCGTATATATGCTACTTACCTTTTTGTTTTCTATGTATTTCATACCGTTTTTACTCCTGTGTTCCTCCTTTCCTGCTTTTTTTGCATTAAGTGAATATTTTCTAGTATATCATTTTAATTCCTTTAATGATTTTTTTACTATATTTTTAAGTTATTTTATTAGTGTTTGTTCTAGATCTTACAATATGCACCTTATTATAATCTATATATCATAATTATATTAACTTAATTCCAATGGGATGCAGAAATGTTGCTCCTGTATAGCTTTCTTCCTTATTCTGCATTTTTGTACCATTATTGTTATGAGTATTATATCTATATATGTTACAAACCCAGCAGTACATTGTTATTATTTTATATAATTTTATGTCTTTAAAAAGATGAGAGAAGAATGGAGCAAAAGTACATATTTATAGAGTTGGCTATATTAACCTTCTTATTGACCATTTCTGGTTCTCTTTATTTGTTCCTTTTGATTTGACTCATTGGTGTCATTTTCTCACTCTAATTCAGCTTTGTTTCCACCCACCTTTTTTGAACTGTCGTTGTCAAATATATTTCTCTGTGTTGTAGACCCAACAATACAACTATATACATGTTTTATACAATTGCATTTTAAATTAGTCAAGAGTAGAAAGGAGAAAATGTTTGCAATTATACTGTCTTTTATAATTACATACATAATTACCTTTATTGGTACTCCTTATTTTTTTTCACACAGAGTCTAATTACCATCTGGGGTCACTTGCTTTCAGCCTAAAGAACTAACTTTAGCATCTCTTGTAAAGCAATTCTGCTAGCAACAAATTATTTGTTTTTGTTTATCTGGGAATGCCTTTTTTGTCTTATTTTTGCAAGTTAATTTTGCTAGACAAAAAATCCTTGGTTGACAGTTTTTTGAACCGTTTCAGCCCTTTGAATGTGATATCTCACAGACTTCTGACCTCCAGCGGTTCTGATGAGACAGCTGTTAATCTTATCAGAGTTCCTTTGTACATAAGGAGTCACTTTTCCCTTTCTCCTTTTAAGACTTTTCTTTGCATTTGTATTTTAACATTTTATCTATGACATGTCTGTGGATCTCTTTGCATTTATCATACTTGGAGTAAACAAGCTTCTTGATGTATAGACTAATGTTTTCATCAAATTTGGAAATATTTCTGCTGCTAATTCCTTGAATATTTTTTCTCCTTCTCTCTCTCTCTAGTGTTCCTTCTGGTATTCCTATGATTTGTATGTTGGTGAACTTAATGGTTTCCCACATTCCCCTGAGGCTCTGTTCATTTTTCCTTATCCTTTCTTCTCTGTGTTCTGCAGGTTTGGTTGCATAATTTTATCCATCTATCTTCAAGTTTGCTTATTTTTTCTTCTGCCAATTTAAATCTTCTGAGCCCTTCTAATGAATTTTTAATTTTGGTTATTATACATTCCAACACCAGGATTTCCATTTGGTCCTTTTTTAGTAATTGCTATTTCTTTATTGCTCTTCTCTATTTGATGTGACATTGTCATTATACTTTCCTTACCTTCTTTAAGCATGTTTTCCTTTAGTTCTGTGAACACATTTATATTGGCTACTTTGAAGTCCTTTTTTGTTGTACACACGTAGACACTCTCATGGGCAGGTGCTGTTGCCTGCTTTTCCACCCAGTGTAACTGGCCATTCTTTCCTGTTTCTTTGCATGTCTCGTAATTTTCTGTTGGAAACTGGACATTTTAGATAATATTTTGTAGCCACTGTGGGTACTGATCTCTCTGTGGGGCTTGTAATTTGCTTCGTTACTTGTTTAGGAACTGGGTAGATTATTTTAGTAACTCTGTCCATCCCTTTCCTCCCCTTTCCCCACAGTGTGATGTTGTTTGTCAGGGGCAGAGTCTTGAGTATGTCCCCAATCACCCTGGGTTGACAGTGTTTTTTTCAGAGCTCTTTTTGACTAACTATCTCCTTGATCATACCCAGCTGTTAAACTCCACTAATTGCCATTTTATGACAATATTGTTTATGGTAATGCCCTGGGGACATACATTTATGCACAGACTAATCCAATCAAACCCACACACCTTTGAAGGGATAGTTCCTAAGGTCAGTCTCTCAGATTTGCTCTGACTCTAGGAGGTCTCCTTCCAGCAATCTCTTTCCCTGGTTCTTTCCGCAAACTAGCCAGCCTACAGTTTAGTCTTTATCTCCATGAATCTACTAATCTCCTCCCAATTGCCTTTTACCACAGCTTCTACTGTTTTTGAGGGTGCACTTGGCTTGAACTCCTCCACAATTCCTTGTAAATGAAGTCAGTTCCTATGGGAAGAGAGTAGGAACTTTCTGCTTTATGGCCTTCCTCACCCTCCAGGCAAAATCTCTGAATTTCTATGAACTGCAGCTATGGAGCTGGGAGTGAGGACAATGGCATGATTTTATTCTGAGTGACAATCTCACTTCTAAGAGCTGAGCACTTGGTGAAAGGGTGTGGAAAACAGTAGATTTAGGTCTTCTCAGCTTGCCCCTTCTGCCAGGGAACCACGACCTCACAAACAAGGATGGTTAGGACCTCAGTATTCTTATTGCTACTTTGACTCATGTAGAGCCACTGTCCCTTGAATTAAGGCTGGGTGGAAGGAGGGAGCCCCCACCTTTTAGCTGCACTAGTTACTGATTTTTAAGTTAATTATATTATGGAGAGAACAGACTTTTTATAATAATAGTTATTTGAAATTTGTTGAGACCTGCCTTATGGCTAGAATGATCATATAATTTGATGTGCAAACAGGGACAATTTTCTCTGGGTTAAATGCTAAACTTAATAGATGTTAAGGCAAGAGGTGTAAACCAATAGTGTCCTAAAAACTAGAATTTATCTTAACCTATTTATGGCTGAATATGCCATCAAATTTTTAAATATTTCATGTGTATTTGAAAAGAATAAGTATGCATTGTCTGATGCAGTATTTTATACACCACCTGTCTTCAAGAAAAAAATTTGATTAGAATTTAACCTTCAGGGCATTATTATTACCATCATTTGGGACAATCAATGAGTAGATTTAAACACATTCTTTCCTCTATTTCTTCTCGGGCCTCAGGTTTTCCATATGGAGTCCCTTCCCTTCTTCCTTAAAGTGCAACTTTCAGGATTTCCTTTATTGAAGGTCTATAGTTGAAAACCTCAATTTTTGTTTGTGTGAAAGTGCCTTTTCCTCACTCTTGAAATATATTTTAACTAGGTATAAAATTCTAGTTGACAGTAATGTTTCTTGGAGCACTTTTAAGATAGAATTCTGTTGTCTTTTAGTTTCCATTTTTGCTGCTGCAGTTAGCTATCAGTTTTTTGAAGGTGGTCTGTCTACTTTCTCTGGCTGGTCTTTTCGTTAATTTTTAACTTCATATGGTGGAAAACTTGGAAGAATACAGAATAGTACAATGAACCCTAGTGTACTCTGGCTTTTAAAATGTTTAGTTTTTCCCTTTGGTGTATTAAAGTTTCATATGTGTGCATTTCTTTAAATATCTTCCTTGGGGGGATTCATGGGGTTGATTTCTTTTGGATATTACTTTCTGTCCCCATTTCAACTACACTCTAATTCTAGAACTTATATAGACCAAGATTTCTCAACTTCAGCCCTACTGACCTATTCATGCTTGTGCAGGGCTGTCCAAAACATTGTAGGCTGCGTGGCAGCATCCCTGGCCTCTGCCCACTAGATACTGGAAGCACATGCCCACCACACTGCCAGTTGTGACAACCAAAAATGTCTCCAAACGTTGCCAGATGTTTGGTAAAATTGCCCATGGTTGAGACTCATTAATTTAGATACATCTTAAACTTTTAAATTCACATTTCCTGTTTCTTAATGTTTCATGCATATATTCTAAATCTTCATTATCTCTGAACTGCAATTTGGATAACTTTTTCACTACTTCTTTCTTCGGTTATATCTTAGTCATTTTTATAAGTTTCCTTGTCTCTGCTTGTATTCAAGTTTATCTTTTATTTGTATAAACATAATCATTTTATGTTCTGTCTCTGATAATTTTAGGATCTGAAGTCAGTTACCGATTTTTTCCTTGTGTGCTCAGGAGTTGTTCATCTTTCCAACTTTGTATGTGGGAATCCTTTATCTGTGGGATAAAGGTGGGGTTTTGTTTGTTTGTTTTTGTTTTTAGAAAAGATTTAATTTAGCTTCTGCTGCATGCCTGGGATCTTTACCAGTTTAGGAACACTCAAATTGTTGGTTTGAGGATTTTCAGACTCTGAGGTCATAAGAATTCTGCCTGCAAACCTAAGTGAGGGCCAGCTTGTGGGTAGCAATTCTCAGGGACTATTTTGTTCCTTTTTTTTTTTGAGACAGGGTCTCACTCTGTTGCCCAGACTACAGTGCAGTGGCATCACCACAGCTCATTGCAACTTTAAACTCCTGGGCTTAAGCAATCTTCCCACCTTGTCCTCCCAAAGTGCAACCAGCCCTGTTTTGTTCTTTTTCCTCTGTTCCAAGGTTCAAGAGTGGTAATATTTCTGGTAGTACCATTGGTGGTAAGAAGGTAGTGGAGTTATTTCTAATTCACCATACACTGAAAATCTAGCTCAAGAGATCCTGGTTTTATTAGTTAAGGTAACTTATTTGACTCCCTCCTCCCAGGTGGACCTTGTACTTTGTCTCTGGTGCCTTGTGAGGCTGTGAAAATCTAAGCTCCATACACCTGGTTCTGCAAATGCCCCCAGGGTGAAAGCTATTCCATTTTCTGCCTGATTCTTGGGTTCACACCTTCATTTCATTTTTCACCATAGTTTTCCTTATTTTCTTGCTAGCTCATCAATGTACTTTAGAAGGTATTTACAATGGTTTTTTTTTTTTTGTGGCCAGTATTTTTAGCTATTTTTGGTGGGAAAATTGGTCAAGGTACTTAGTTTGTAATTTTGCTGGCAATGGATATTAGGTTACTTTTTTTCCTTTTCCCAGTTACAAACAGATTATTTTACTGGGCATGCCATTTAAGACTCTCTCTGCTTTATCCTCAACACACATCTAGCCTGAATTTCTCAGGCGAGTGTTTTACAGGAGTTGCAGATGGAGAAATAAACCAGAAGCACTATGAGATTGCTGTTTTCACAGACCTTTCCTTCGCCTTTGACTCTCTGGCTGGAACCAATTATAGGCCAACGTGTGTGAACCTGATGTAGTCCCCCAGTCGTTGCGGCTTGCACTGTAAACACCTGAATAAATCACTGTCTCAGCACAAATGGTTGCTGGGCTCATCAGTTCATAATTTCCAGTATTGAGGAAACGATTTCTGGCATTCACGTCTTTTTTAACTTGTTCCTCAGTGAGAGCATGATGGTTTTGAATGAGCTTGGACTGTGCCTACCTGCAAATGATGAATAGAAAAACATGCCAGGGAGATAGTTTGCTGTTACTAGCTGGGAATGACCAGTAACAACAACAATAATCATAATGAGCATGATGATGATGATGATGATAGTGCTGTTTGTGTACTCTGTACCATTCACCATGCTCAGGACTTACCTGGAGTAATCAATGCAGATGATCTCATCTAATGAATCTCATAAATATTTAGCCCTGATATTTAATTATTGCCAGAATCAAAACTCATTATTAACTTCTTTATAGCTAATAAGCCACTTTAGCAACTCACCTCATTCAATCCTTCTGGCATTAATTTTGGCAACTAGCTCATGTGGGCGGGACCATCAACCTTGTACTCTATGGACCTTTCAATGGTCTATTTTTATGGATGAAGTGGGTGTTTAGTTTTCTTACTGCAAAAACATTCTAAGATAACATTGTTGCAGTTATGCCGTATGTAGTGAAACCTTTAGGCACCGATCCCTATTTGTCTATAAGAGATGTTTTGGGGTATGCTCTTAAGAAAATCTTGACTCTGCAGTATGTCTTGGGGTCACCTCCAAAGTGGAGATGGAGTGGCCCCCTCTTGCTATGTGCTACATTAGTGATTTTCAAACATTTTGTGAAACGATCTTAAACCTAAAAAAGTTTGGCAAACTCATTTTTTTTGGTCCTGAAGAGTTGAGAATGAGTTGCTGCTGTGAATACTCCATCACTCCAGAATATTCTTTCTGTGCATTTCCTACACATGACATTCTTCCTCATTACTGCAATACAACCAACAGAATCAGGAAGTTGAGGTTGCTGTATTATTGCTGTCGAATCCTCAGACCTTATGCAACATTCCTGAATTGTCCTCATAATAAAAGATCCAGTTCAGGATCACATGTTGCATTTTGTTTCCTGTCTTTTTAGTGTCTTTTTCTTAGTCTTTCCTAAATGTTTATGATCATGATGGTTCTGAAAATAACAGGTCAGAAAATTTGTAGAGTGCGTCTCCATTTGAGTTTGTCTGGTATTTCCTAATGATTAGATTTAGGTTATGCACTTTGAGCAGGAATGTTACAGAAGTGACTAGGTTTCCCCAAGCTTCCTATCAGGCGGCACACAATGTTGATTGGTCCCATTTATGATGATGTTAACTTTAAGCACTAGATGAAGATGTCTGTCAAGCTTCTCTGCTATAAAAGGTTACTTTCCTGCCCCTTGCCTTGCAATTAAAAAGTGTTAATTTATGGGAACATTCTTTGAGACTATGTAAACACTCTGCTCCTCATCAAACTTTCAATTTATTCCTTTAGTTATATCAATATTGGCCCATGGTTTCATATTTTATTCCATGCTATGTATTTTGAGATCCAAATTTTCCCAGATGCAACCAGTGGCTGCCCTTTCATTTCCACGTCCTTATAATTCTTTGAGTATTTCGTTACTTTTGACACAACAAAATATTCCAGGCTCATCTTGTTTCCTGTCCTAGAATTAAATCAACTCTTTATCCAAAGAACTTTTGCCTCTTTTAGTGGGAAATGCTATTTCGAAA
Organism: Lemur catta; assembly: GCF_020740605.2. Classification (NCBI taxonomy): domain Eukaryota; kingdom Metazoa; phylum Chordata; class Mammalia; order Primates; family Lemuridae; genus Lemur; species Lemur catta. The sequence continues at coordinate 12,215,686 of NC_059141.1, read as the reverse complement.
CTACAATCTGGCCAGTAGGTATGTTCACCTCTATTAGGACATTGCTATTCCTAGGCCTTCTCACGGACAGAGCAAGGGATTTTATGTATGCATAATATAGGTATGTACATTTACATTTCTGTCCAGAAACTTGACTCCTATTATCCTTAATATATCAACTTATTTGACCAGTAACCTGTCACTGCTGCCTACTGAACACCCCCACCCTGAATATGACCTCCCCATCACCCCCAAGCTTTGGTACCCTCACCATGGTGCCCTGACACATGAAAGTCCGCTAGTAGGGTTGCCTTGCTAGCCCCATGCAGGCTCTGCCTCCTAGTGAGGACTTCCACAGGGGAGCTCTCCTCACTCTGCTCGGACTCTGCTTCCCACACTAGGCTGCACCCATCCTGCCTCCCTGCACGAACACCTTCCTCACCTCTCCCGAGCACTGACTCCCTATGCCCGCCACCTCTGCACATGGAGCCTCCTTGGTGTGCCCAAGTGCTGACGTTCTGTGCTCGGTGGCCCTTCTTCCCCACTTGGATCCTATGCGGTGCACAAGGCACTCCTCTGTGTAGACCTCCTCCTTACTCTGGGTGGTGTCTGACACCCTGCCCATGTCCCTGACCACTGCACACCAGCCTTGCTCAGTTCCCTCTAATGTATTTAGGACTAAATTATTGGTAAAGGAGAAGGACAACTTAAAACTTTTATAGCCATAGAACTGTTCCTTCAGATGAAATCTTACATGGATCATCAATATATAAAACAGGTTCACGTGGCATTTTTATACTATGTAATCATTTTGTTAACTTAGATATAGAACATGCTTTTATAAAGCTAATATACGAACAGTGAGATTGTTAAAAAATTGTTATCCCATTTTATTTTGAACTAATTTTAGATTTGCAGAAGAGTTGCAAAGATAGTATAGAGAGAAGTGTATGCTTTACCCGAGGTTGACATCTTATATAACTGGTACATTTTCAAAACTATGAAATAAATATTATTACAATACAGTTAGCTGAACTGCAGACTTTCTTTAGACTTTACCAGTTTTCTAACAGTGTTCTGTTAGAAACTCCAGGATACAGGAACCACATTGCATTTAGTCATCATGTCTTCCCAGTTCAAGAGGTTGTTTTAATGACTCCAAAACTGAAATCGGGAGTTTTGGGGGACAGCTGCAGTCTGACATCCACTTCCCATCTAATTTGTGACTATATTAGGTTCGTTCATGCGGGTTTAGGAGTGTCCTGATTCAGACAGATAAGAAGCTACAATTGGAAATGATTATTTCTTCACCAGCTTCCCTGGCCATCCCAGAAGATTTTTCAATTAAACCAGTACAGCAAGGGTTTCACTGTCAGGACTACAAAAGAACACATCAACCCAGAAGCATGATTCACTAATTTGGTAGTTTCCAAAATGTTAGAATTTGTTGCATAACACACTTTAGTGGAAGTGATTTGATGATATATTTATGATATTTAAAATATATTAAAAGCACATTTTTAAAAAGACATCTGCAGAACCCCTGAGGCACCCCTTTAGGAACTTAGAGTTTGACCATCTCTGCTCGAAATACCTTAAAATCTGCATGCATTCAGGCCAGTAGTGAGTAAGCATCCTGGATCCAGTTGCATGGCCCATTAGAACTGGCTTTCCTGGACAGTGTGCTGGGGTGATGTCTTTGCTCCCTGTCTGCAGGAGACTCTCCACGACAGGCTGATTTACAGTAGGGATGTTGTTGAGGACGTTGATCACCGTTACATCACTGAGGGTCATCTTTGTGAGGCACTCTGGGGCACATTCTTTCCTGTCTTAGTCTCAGGAATTGCCATGCCCCTTCCAAGAAGCTGGCTTCTCTTGCTCTCAGGAGCGCCATCAGTCAGTGCGCCTGCAAAAACTCACGCTCCTCTTTCTTTCCTGCCGTGGGCTGCAGCCAGCTTGACGGCCCAGCTGCGTGTGGCCAGGGTTTGTATGGCACAAGGGCTGGGTTCCCGTGCTTGTCTCATTTTGCAGCTTCTTTCTCACCTCCTTGAAGTTTTTAATCTCACTAAATTAATTGCATGGAAGCAGCCAATATCCTTTTTGGAACCAAGCAAGCAATAAACAAACAAACAAAGAAATAAATAAGACAATAGATTGGTAGGTGGAATAGGAAAGTAGCTGGAAGAGAACTCAGCAACTCCTGAGTGCGTGTTCCCAGCTGTGCTGGTTTTCTTAGGGTCTTTTTCTTAACAGTTGTTGAGCGATTCATGTTGGCAGCAAAGCCTTACTCTCCTTGGTTGTCCTTATTACAGCCAACAAGTTAATAGATTGGCATATTTTTTTAAGTAGAGTTTGATGTTCATTGTATAAATTAATTCTTCAACATTGAACATTTAAAATTTATAGAAAAGTAGAGAGAAATCACTCACAGTCCTGCCACCTGGAAAGAACCACTGTTAACATTGTGTCACTCGTGGGGACTTCCAGAGCTGGCAAATCCAGCAGAGACCGTGCAGTTGAGAGCTGTGCAGAGTCTTCTCATGCTGAGAAACATGGATCTACCTGGCCTTGCTGGTGGCCCTGCCTCAGAGATGTGCCTGCCAGCACCTAGCAGAGTTCTTAGCACACAGTCAGAGCTCAACAAAAATTAGATACTAATTCTTGTCGTCACCATTTAAAGTGAAGCCAGTGGCCACTCTAGCATAATCCTCAGGTGGTGAATTCTTACTTGAACCAAACTTTCATCAACTCTGACTTCAGCCAGGGCGGGGTCATCCTCACCGTGCAGGCAGTTCCAGCCTGGACTCCGGACAATGGGCCATCTCAGCCTCTCTCTCTTTGGAAACATGTTCCCCTGGAGCTATTTGCAGATTCCTGCCTCCTTATTTTTGTTTCCCCATTGGCCCTACCTTGTCTTCAAGTCACTCACCAATTTTGCCTCCTTCCTGGGTAAAGGTGGAGAAAAACTTAGTGGAGTAAAGGCCAGGTGACACCAATGTCCCTACGTGTGAAGAACACAGACAGCGGCACTTGCCATGGCAGCTCGGCTCTCACGCTGGCCTTGGCAAACCCGGACAAGCCTTCAGATGGGCACCTCGGGGGCAGGGATACTGTGGTCCTCTTTGTGAGGTCTGAGACTCCTTAGTGTGGAGCTTGACAGAAAACTCTCGAAAGACTCGTGGCTTCCTGTTGACATATGCAATGGTTTAGGGGAAAGAAATCCTTCCTGGGTAAGTTACCCAGTGTAGTAAGGTATTTGGTGGGAAATAGGAAATGCCTCGTCCATTTTCTGCTGCATTTTGTATCTTTTGCCTCTTACTTTGGCCATCTTGGGTAGGACTTCTTCTTCTTTGACCCTTTTCATCTATTCTTGTATTTAGACAAACTGCCTCTCCTTGCAGGAGGGCTGAGTCTGCGCTGGAGCAGGCTTTGAAAAGTGTTTGAAAGGCCCAGCTGTGATGTTGTAAATTAGCATACTGGCAGGTCCCATCTGTCCAGGTCACATTGTGTGACTGAAGCTGCTCTGTCTTTTGTTGTTGGAATTCTTAAGCTGGATTCTGGTCTTATCAATGTCATTATCAATAGAGAGGCCAGAATGTGAGCTTTGGAATCTCACCTCCCAGCGTGCTCACTTAGAGGTGAGATGCATCTATGAGCCTCATCTATAAAATGGGGAAAATAAGTCTTCCCACGGGCTGGCCTGAGCAGTGAACGAGATGATGTTTAAAGTGCCTGGACACGTGGTCGGAGCTCAGCGAGTGTAGCTGCGATGGTGACAGCGCTGCCTGCACTCAGGGAGCCTTCCCTGCCAAGTGGGCACAGCAGCAGTCAGGCCCTCCTGGGGCCGGAGACAGGTGTTTACCGTCCCTGGCATAGCACTCGGCACAGGGCAGGCGCTCTGGTCCTTCTCAGCATCATACAGGAACTGGTTGGCTGCGATGCCTTCTAGAAGAATGTTACCTGGTTATAGAGGACTCCAGCATAAATATCGAATCTTCCACCCCCAAGTCCAACTTGTCTCCTGACCTCCAAATGCACTTTCTCACCAAACACTCTGCCAGCGGTTGAACACCCTGGGCCCGGCGTCCAGCTCAGTCTCACTGCCCCCTGGATCCCATTCCGCAAGCAGCTCCGATACTGCTCTTCCACCTCCTGCTCCTGTCCTTGCTTGCCCCGAGCCAGGGATCTTCACATTTTGTCATATGACAACCACATATATATGGCTGGTATATAAATAAGAATGAGCGGTGTGGAGTGAGATGAAATAGGATAAGGAACCCTACCTAATCCCTATCTCAGCATTGACCGAGGGACACACCCCAAAGCCTCCAGGGCTCTAGGGAGCCGTTTGAAAGCCACTGCTCTGGACACCTGAAATTGCCTCCTAAAAGGCTCACCTGACTCCCCACCAACCCCACAGCTCAGCACTGTCTCTGGAGAAATTCCCAAGCCCTCTGGTTATGTTCTTCCCCTACCTAAACACATTCAGCCACTGCCTACTGCCTGAATAATAGACCCCGCTTCTTAGCTTGGCATCATTGCTTGCTGGCTGTATGAGCTTGGGAAAGTTACTTAATCTCTCTGTGACTCAGTTTCCACATCTGTAAAAAGGGATTGTGGTGAGGTCAAATTCAGTTGTGCATATAAAATACTCAGCTCTGTACCTGGCATATTATAAGTAAGGGAGTCTTAGATGATGATATAATGTTGTTTATATACATATCATACCTTTCTTGCTCTATTGTAAACTTAGTGTAGAAAATTTACAATCTTGTACTTAATATGGGGCCTCACATATAAGCATTTGCTCAGTGAGAACTTTGACAACTATATAGTTTTGCAGAATTGTGCTTTAGAGCGTCTAGATTATCATTTCTCAAAGCATGGGCCAGGGACCACCTGTATCAGAGTAATCCTGAGTGTGTGGGTGCAGAGGCCCTCTTCCAGGCCGACTGCGCTAAGTTTCTAGGGGCAGTGCCTAGGAACCTGCATTCTAACATAATCCTTAGGGATTCTTCCTGTCCTGCAGAGAACTCCTGATCGGGCTGTAAAACCTTCCTGCCTCTGGTTCTATTCTGGCTCACACAACCTCTCTGTGCCTTGGGACTGAGAGAGGTGTCATTCCCATCAGCCCATCAGCATCAACATTTAATTTTATTTCAAAATCCTCCTCCTGCCCCATACTGTCATACCATCAGCCCCATGCCAGAAAAAACTGACATTGACCCAAAAAATTCTTGCAGTTATTTTTCCTCTGGCTTAAGTCAAAATGTCATTTTTGAGAGATCAGGCCTTTTTGAGTGCCGAGGTCTCACTGTGTAACAGCTCACTGCAAAACAAAAGGCTCTTCATTTTTCATTCATTTACTTTCATGGTGAGGGCTTATTTTGGTTCCACGGCAGCAACTAATTAATTATTTGTGGTTCTTTTGTATTTTTACCAACACTAGGCCAAATTTACATCGTGGAACAAGCCATCCATACAGTATGTGTCATAATTACTGTTTTGCAATTTCACACCAGCAAAAAATTTATTAAAACTTCACGACTCATTAATAGTAAGTGATCATAATCGCTTAATAGAAAAGGAAACTGTGCTAATGACGCTGGCTTTGATTAACGTATTTGACCTTAAGTCATGAAGTCAAGTGAAATTAATATCGCTGAGTGTCGAACATAAGGTTATTTACAATGCACATCATTTCAATCATCATAAAAGGCAAAGAAACTAGTTTTGAGTTTGACCAGATTTGAAAGCCTTTTAACGCTTCACAACGAATTAAGGGGATGTTAATGAACTCCTACACAATGACAATTAAGTGACAGGATGTGAGTAGATGCAGAAATGGCTCTTTTCTGCCGAATTCTGGAGCGATGTCATTCAGCTGGCAGGGTAAACACTCGGAGGTGTCACTAGGATAGAAGCCTGGCTGGAAAGAATTTAGTGTATGATAGCAGGGACTTGGCGATCTTCCGATGACTTCAGCCTCTCCTAACAAAATAAAGGGATGAGGGGATAGAGGCATTGTAACCCAGAAGAATCTTAATCCCATAAGATTATTGTTATATAAGAACCAGCTGTCCCTTTGGACGCCACAGGCTCTGTTGTACGTCCCAGATGCAGACTTGTTGGAGAGAGAGGCAATCCCCATTCCCCGAGAAATCCGAATTTTTCAAGCCTGGACAGAGAGAAAAGAAAGAAAAGTATATAAACATCACGAGGGCAGGGATTGTATCTCTTTGTTTCCCCAAGGTATTATAGTGTCTGTCACATGGTGGGCCTCCGGTGCGCGTGTGAATGGAGAGGGAACGCGCTGGGGGAACCCAGTTCACTGTTCTTCCAGGAACGCGTCAGCGAGCGCTCAGACTCCTGCCGAGTGCCCAGCCCGGGTCCCAGAATCACCTCCAGTTTTTATTATTAGTGTCCCCATCAGTTTTTGTTGTCACCCTCTTTATAGCAACAGCTGTCACCAACATAGAAACCTCACGGCAAACCCCTGAGGTAGGCTCTATCATTCGCCCCATTTGACAGCTGGGGAAACTGAGGCTCAGAGAGGTCAAGCAACTTTACCTCCAGAGTCTGAACCTTCTCAGTCTGTGTATCGGGGATACTCGGAGGAGACTGTCCTCTCTTTCGGGAGGTGTTTCCAGCCTCGCTGGGGAAGGGCCCATGCTCAAGGAAGAACTAAGTGGCAACACCAGGCCACCCAGGAGCACCGCTCACAGGAGTGAGTGAGGGGCCGTGAGAGCTGCAGGTGTCCCCCAGATGGGAGCTCACTGTAAATCCGAGGGACTCGGAAGGCTTCCCAGAGGGGAGCGGCAGACGGGTGGGTGAACTTGGGAAAAGGGCGGACAGGGCAGTTTAGAAGGCAGAGACTAGACCTGCTTATTGGGTGCAAAGGGAAAGTAGGGGAAAATGTACAGGGGAGCTTGGAGCGCTCCTGTCATTTTTGTGTAAGCTCCATGAGAAGACAGACTTGTTCTCTTTCATCCTCCACTGCGTCCCGGTACCCGAAGGATGCTCCGCACAGGGTGGGCATTGACGCCTGTTAGAAAGCCGGCGTGGGGGGCAGGGGAGGTGGAGGGAACAGTGTCTGTAGTGGGCAGGCCGGTTTGAGAGGACTGGTTCTTCTTGGGGAGGCAGGAAACGCTGGAAGTGAGGTCACAGGGAAGGCAGCCCCCAGTCTTGGGCCTTGGGTGCAAGGGAAGCTGGGAGCTGAGGAATGAGCGAGCTGAAACGGGACAGCAGGAGCGGAGCAGAGGCCCAGGGGCTGCGCCTTCCTGCGCAGCGGGGCTGGGTGTGAAGACACACAGCAAATCTGGAGCCAGACTCATTGAAATGTCGCCAATGAAATGAACACCCAAATGACAGGGTAGTCCTGTCTCACTCTCGGTAAATCCATAATTAAGAAAAATTCAAACATACACAAGGGTTATTCATAGTGCCCGAGGATTAGCAGCTTAACACCTCAGGTTTCCTTGAAGATCTTATCCCTTCATGGCTTTGAAAGACTCTGTGATCTGCAGGCAGCTCTTCTGGTGCCAGCTGCTGCGGGACAACCCAGAGGCTGCAAAGCAGATAATCTAATCAGGCTGCCTGGGTTCGAATCCCAGCGTCCCCTCTCACTCATGGGATTTTCCCAAGTCACTTAACCTCTGAGTCTATTTCCCCATGAGCACAGTTGAGGCAGCAGCACCTGCCTCCCAGGGCTGGATCCAGTATGACCCTCAGTGGCACTTAGAAGAGTCAGCAACCGGTGCGGGAAGGAGCCCTGGGGAAACTTGTCTTTGTGTTCAGTTCTGAAGAAATAGAGACCAAGCAGGGACCCAAATAGGAAAAGACTCGATGGTGGGGAGCTGTGGGGGCCCCAGACTGTGCCTGAGCAGTCTGGGCTTTGCTGGCTCCATGCTTGTTCTGCGGGTGAAGTGAAGCTGAATGTCGGGGCTCCCTGCTTACCCGGCACCTGGTGGTAACTGGGTGCACCAGGGGCAGACTGGAACCCCCCCCCCCTCCACTGCCTTGGCCCCTGCATCTTGGTTTGCAACCTTGGGCTACTTTAGTGTCCAGCGAGGAAGCCACCACCCCAGCCTCTGCTCCACTGGGGGACCCACCGGGGCTGGGCCTTTGAGCAGGCGAGCAGCCGGAGTGCCATCTCTGGCAGCCCCGGGCTGTGCACCCGAGGTGGGCTGCCCGCTGAATTACAGCAGGGGGTGTTGGAAGGACATTTAATACCCTGTAAAAATTGCCTTGAAAAACTCAGTAAAATAGAAAAGTAGAGTATACTGTACAGGTATACTTTACAAAAGCTGACAGCAAATTAAAATAATTTGTAATTCCCAAGGGAGGGGGAAGATGGTAGAAAAGGGGACAGGGAGCTGACAGGGAGGGCACATCGTGGGGGCTGGGGTAAGCCTTACAATGGGGTGACCAACTAGCTCCCTAACCGGTGGGAGCAGCTAGGGGCAACCTGGGTGTGAAGGTGCTCTCCAAGCTGTAAGGCGTCCCCAAGCTAAGGAGATGCCATCTGAGTACCCATCTGAGTATCCAGCCACAAAAATGTTTTGGGAGCAAGAGAACAAGCCGCTTGCATCAGAGCGTGGCTGCTCTCCTGTTCTGAGAGGGATGGGGCCAGAGATTCGCTCTCAATTGCCTGGAAGGGAAACAAACTCAGGTGACAACAATGTATTGCTAGCACAGGAGCCACATTTTAATTATTGCCTGGTTTGTATTTTCTTCCCAGGTTGGGTAATTAATTGTTGAAGACCCTTTCCTGAAGCTGGATTCCTGGATCTGCTCACTTCGGAGGTAGACGTCCTCTCCTGAGGTGACAAGGGGAAGGGAATGACTCTCGCTGTTGGGTGGGAGTTCTCGAGGTGAGGACGGCTAAGCCACAGTGCTCTCTTCCCCCGAATTGTCAGGTGTGGGCAGGAGTGGGGAGGCCGAGATCTAGGGCAGGCAGGGATTAGGGACCCCAAGATACTTCTGAGCCAGCCACCTTGCCAGGGGTCAGCAATACACACCCTGCCCCCACCACCTCCCTTGTCTGCTGTCACTAGGAAAAGGCACAGGGGGTGACACCTGAAGGGGGATCGGAGGAGGGTGGCGGGGCACCCCCAGAGTCAGTGCTGGGTCAAGTGCTTCCTAAGTTGTACAATACCAGGCCAGCCAGGTTTCTCTGGGCACAGCCCGAGGGTAAATTAGATCTTTTAAACACTTAGGCAGGCTTTTGTCACTTGGTGTTAACTGTGTACGTTGCAACTACTTTAATTGGTTTCAAGTCTGGAATGAGGGACTGAAATGGAAGTGTGACTCTCAGGGGAGCAGTCCTGGCACTCAGATGGCTTGTCATATTTCTTTTTTAATCTGCTGTTCTTTTCCTTGGGCAAGGGAGGTAATCTAATTATCTCTTGAAGACAAACGCCGACTTGGGCTGCTCTCAGAATGTGGCCCCAAGCGTGGGTGAGGAGCAATGTGGCAGGGATGTGGGGGTGTGGCATGTCCCTGGGAGCCTTCCTGCTCAGAAGCCAGGAGACTTTCTCCCCACAAGGCCCCGAGCAGGAGAATAGTTTAAATGGGAACTGGCATCAGAAAATGGGATTTGAGTCCCACCCTGGCTGTGTGACTTTGCGTCAGTCACTTGCCCTCTCTGAGCCTCAATCGCCTCAGTTGCTAATTCTATCTTGGAGTTGCTGTGAGGGTGGAATGAGACCATGTGCACAGAGCCCATGAATCCCTGGGCTGGGTGTGTGGTGAGCACTCAATTCCGCACGGCTGTTGTTATCACGAGCCCTCTGAGGACACTATCTGCAGGGTGGGGTTGATCCTTTGATGAGTTGACCCAGCCTCCCCTTGGGTGGGGAAGGTCCTGTGTGGTGATGACTCACCCTGTGTCACCAACCACAGGGAGAGGAATTATTTTAAAGCCCTTCTATGCACACAGTGCACAGCAGGTGCCCGTAAGGTGCCTCTTCCCCAAATGGCAGCGATTAATCTTACAGGAGGTGCTGGGGGGCAGCTGCTCACTGCTTCTCGGGCTGTGCGGGGTTTGCTGGCTGCAGCGGGGAACTCTGGCCCTGGGGGGGCTCTGAGCCAGGGCTGCGGCAGCCTCTTTCCTCTCAAGAGCAGGGGTCAGAGTCTGAGCTGGGTTCTAGAAGTTGCACAGCTTGCCCTTTCTTCGTTTTTTATTCTCTAAAAAGTAATTAGTAAAAATAATATATGGACACAGTAAAAACTGTATATCCAGGGAATATTTATCTATCTACCATCTATATCTTCATCTGTTTATTACCTGTTATTTATCTGCATCTATTTATCATCTGTCTGTATCTATGATCTACCTACCATTTATTGATCTATCTGTAACTATCTATACCTATCTAGCATCTATCATTTATCTGTACCTTCACCTACTTATATGTATTGATCTGTCTTTCCATAGCTATATCTAGTTGTCACCTATTTATCATCTATCAATCATCCTCTGGGCCGGGCGCGGTGGCTCACGCCTGTAATCCTAGCACTCTGGGAGGCCGAGGCGGGTGGATCGCTCGAGGTCAGGAGTTCGAGACCAGCCTGAGCAAGAGTGAGACCCCGTCTCTACCAAAAATAGAAAGAAATGATTTGGACAGCTAAAAATCTATATAGAAAAAATTAGCCGGGCATGGTGGCACATGCCTGTAGTCCCAGCTACTCGGGAGGCTGAGGCAGTAGGATCGCTTAAGCCCAGGAGTTTGAGGTTGCTGTGAGCTAGGCTGATGCCACGGCACTCACTCTAGCCTGGGCGACAAAGCGAGACTCTGTCTCAAAAAAAAAAAAAAAAAAAAAAAATCATCCTCTGTATCTGTCTATACCTGTATATCTACTGTATCTATTTAGCATCTATTGTCTCTCTGTACCTAACATCTACCTACCATCTATCTCTGTCTCTATCTATCTATCATCATCTATCTTTCTAAACTGTATACAAGTAGGATCCTGTTTTCAATTGTCCTGTACCTTACCTTTTCACTTAATACACTATAGGCCACTTTCAGTTTCAGCAGCTAGACATCTACATTTTTTTAATAGTTGCATAATATCCCCGCGTCTAGGTGCACTGTAAGCTCTTTAACCAGGTCATGGTTGCTGGACACTCGGGCTATTTGGAGTAGTTTGCATCACAAGTGACCCCGCTGTGTAGGCGACCCGGGTAAGAGTGCAGGGTAAATGCCTCGCAGTGCAATTGCTGCTCAAAGGGGATGTGGATTTTAAATTCTGAAATAGACTGTCAAACAGTGTTCTAAAAAGATTGTTCGTGTTTATACAATCATTCAAATTATTCCCAGGCCTAACACCCACCTTGTCTTTTAAGCCCAGTGACATCTTTGTCTCCTGGCCTGGATGGGGAAACCTTCTTGAGGCGGAAACCCATAAGGGCATCAGCGCTGTCAGTTTATGCGACTTTTACGGCTGCGCCGGCTCCTATCTTCCACATCGCTGTTTCTGGTGGATGCTTATTTATGTCACCAGACACAAGCAGTCTTGTATCTTGTTTCTGTCACAGTTTTTATTCACTTTCTTGGCATTCCTCTCAGGGTTTTATTAGTCGTTTCTTGTTCCGGCTCCTAAATTTTCTATCACCTGCATGCTGGGGATTGGCTTGTATCCAGAAGATGATTAGAATACGAACTGGTGGTGGCCGGAGGACCTTCAAGGTCCCCAACTCCCGCCCCCTTTCTGTCTGATGATTCTGAGGGTGTCCTAGTCATGCCCTGCCCCTCCTGGGCTGACAGCAGGGGTTCATTTTTCTCTGAATGAACTTGGGGATTTCTGCAAAGGCTTCCGGGAGAAGCCCAGAGCCAGGAGAGCTGCTGGGATCTGGGCTTTTGTTGCACCTGGAAAACACCAGGCCCACTTCCAAAGGCTCACAAACTTTTTATCCAAACCAACTAGGGGATTCTTTGGAGTCTGACCGAAATCCTTCTAAACTCGGTCATTGGAAAGCAGGCCCAGGAAGCAAGGCAGTAGGAAAGCCCCGTTGAATGAAAAACCATAAAGAAAACAAAATCATGTCCTGCAGAATCGCAAGTGAAATACAGGCTTCTGCCTTGCACAGAGCAAGGCCTTGCCGCTTCATGGACTGTTGTGTATTGAAACAAACAATAGTGCTGCAATTCACTACTATGTTTTGTGCTTCAATATTTTACCTTAAAAAGTCCTGGTGGTGATAAGGACACCAGAAATGGTAACTTACTGGGAGAAATGGGTAAAGTGGTGTCATATTTTGAGCAGCCACCCTCATGATCCTAATTCAGAAAGATACAATCTGGTCTCGTGTGACACTAAGTGATTCTTCTTGGCCAGGCACTAACCTAGGTACTGGAAGTAAAAAAAAAAAAAGACCCCATTCTAGTCTTTATCTTTTATCAAAATACTTATTATCTGTAAGTCTATACAAATCATTCAGTACAAATATGGTGGTAACTAGAGAACCTACCAACCCTACCCTCTAATTTTAAAATTGCATTTTGAGGACATAAAGTAAACATCAGATGTGGCCCCTCCTCTACAACCTGGTTCCTTTTGCTACTCCTTAGTGAGCTGTTAGGTTGGATCTTAAATAGTAGCTCTCAATCAGGGGTGCTTTTTCCCCTGCTCAGGGGGCACTTGGCAATGTCTAGAGATACTTTTGGTCGCATCTGAGGACACGGGGCTACCGAGGGGTGCTGCTTCACACCAACAATGTACAGACCTGACAGGCTCGTCCCCCCAACAAGTAATTATCTGGCCTGAACGCCAATAGTACCAAGGCTGAGAAACCAGGATCTGAAAGCGTATGTGGTAGCCACACTCAGTCCTTTTGATCTGTTGTCAAAAAACCCCAGTATCTTGACACCGGGGATTTCTGTGTATTCGTAGATTTCGAGATTGTTTTCCAATGCATCAGGATAAAAGAAAAAGACACCACAATAATATATTTTTTTAAAAAAGGAAAACAATGTTTATTAGGATATTCTGGGGTGGGGAATGGCCAGAGGGACTATGTACATTCCGTAGTGCTTGCGCAATAGGCTAACAGAAAATTCAAACATCACAAAACCACTTCCAAAGTCCAAAGAGCAAAACTTGTACTTCTACATGTAGATGTTCTTCCACAGGTGTCGGCAATAAAGCCTGCTGCAAAACAGCCGTGTGAGGAAGCCATGTGGGAATGACCCCAGGCCGATGTACAGGTGTCCTCGGGAAAGCACACACACGAGACAATGAGGGAAATACATCATCTCCTACGAGTGGAAAACGCAGTAAACACACCGTATAACATGGAGACCCGAAGGAAAACTGCCCATCTGTAGCCTCCCTGACTGGAGGCTTCTCAACAAAGCTCACTCAGCCCTCACCCCAGTTCGGAGGAGACTGGGTATCTGAACCCCTCGCTCAGGACAGAATTCTAAAAATATCCTAAAATGCAGAAGCCTTCTTCTATTCCACACGTATGTAAACCTGCATGAAACAGAACGAACATAAGCTGAGACGTACCCTCGGGTTAAGAGTAAAAAATGCAACAACATCCAAAAGAATACAAGAAAAACATCCCACAACCTAAATCTCACACAGCTTCTCAGCAGGGGTTGGATTAAACAGAGAAAATAATTTCAATATCAAGGGATAATGCACACGAGATGGGAAAACTCTTTAAAGCAAACTCCGCGGTGAAGCGTGTTTCCCCCGCTCCCTTGGGGGAGGGAAGGGAGAAGAAGAGAAAGATAGATAATTAGGAGAACTATAAGGCCCTGGATTTGAGGTTTCTGAAACCATTTTTTTTTTCAGCTCTCTGAGGACAATCAGCTATTTCTGAATCCAGAAAAGCACATCAGAAATGTTTGATGACAGCAAGACCACAGCCAAATAAGGCCGGGCAATCTGCGATTTGGTTCTGCGGTTTCCATTTTCTTTTTTATTCCCCACACTTCAGAAATGCCTTCAGCTAAAGCTAAAAAACATAAAACCAAATTCCAGATCAAGCACACTTTGCACGCCAGGAAGATAATGCCGGATCATACAGCCCCGCAGCAGTTGTAACAGAGAGAGAGAGAGAAGAGAGAGAGAGAAGAGAGAGAGGAGAGAGAGAGAAGAGAGAGAAGAGAGAGAGAGAAGAGAGAAGAGAGAGAGGAGAGAGAGAGAAGAGAGAGCGAGAGAGAGAGCACACGTGCACTTTATCAGTGGATAAACCAGCGTTTTCTAAGTACCAATGATGGGTCGTGCCTTCTGCCAGGGAAGGCTGGGTGAGCAGGAAGAGATGTCAAAACTATGGAAGAAGCTAAAGCGCTGGCCAGTCTTCTGGCACTCTCCACAAAACAAAAATGGGGATCGGTAAGAAAGCCCGGCCCAAGACGCAGAGAAGAAAATCAGAGCAAACCTTCTCTTGATGCTGGTGCTGGGCTTGGCAGCTGCCCTTGAGCAAAAATAAACTCCCCATGGCAGTGGGACAAGATGCTGATATTGGCACCTGCCAGAGGCAGACAGCCGAAGTCGCAGCTGCGTTGGTCAAATGAGCTTGGAGACCTTAGGGGGCTGAGGCCTCGATGACAATTAGCAGGCTGCGGTTCTCTGCAGGCAGTTTATTGAAACAGGGTTTGTGTGCCTTCCCCACCCCTCTGGGCTGGGTCTCAGAACAATCAGACGTGCAGGTGGTGTATCCCACCGAATAAGCATGCTGCCTTGTCTCTGGGAGGCAAGAGAAGCTCATCAGAGAACGAGGGAGCAGCAAAAGGATTCCTGGTGAGGCTAAAACAATCCTAGAGCTAAGAAGAGGAGCTCAGAAGAGGCTTGGGTCACCTTCAGATGGCCTGGCTCCTAAGAGAGGCTTCTCTGTCTTAAAAGCAACAAGAAGAAGAACGGCCGTCTGATAGCACAAGAATTAATTTGAGTAGAACTAAATATAGAGCGATTAGGATGAAGAATTGTTGGACAAGGACCCTGTTTAATACTTAGGCAATAAAGAATAAGGTGGAGCTCGAGGCATCGATAATCAACACAGAAGAGAATGGAATCAGCCAATGTCTTAAGACAACTGCCCTTGTGAAATGAAATGCCCTACAGAATACACCCCGGGATGGAGGCAGTGGCAAAAACCACAGATTTAGGGCCTCTGCAGTGAGATTATTTTTCAGAGGTACAGTCCTCAGGAAGAATTCTAGACAATAGACTTAAAACAAATGGTCAGTTGAGAAGCAAAGCTGCGTCAAAATCAAGAGGTGTCAGATAAACACATGAGATGTCTATCACAGGGATGAGAGAAAAACGTAGCTTTTAAGGGCATCCAACCAAATCCCCAGCTGTTTTATTTTAGAATTTCAAAGAATAGAAATGTCTTCCTCTGTCATCCAGATATTAGCTCTGCCTTCCTTCCTGTGAAGGAACTGTTGCCTAATTTAGGGAACTCTGGCTGTTTTGCTGGAGGTTCCTATTCTGACCAGCAAGGAACATCAGCAAGGAACAGGACATGTGGCCTTGGGTGCACCTCGATGCACCTTGATTTTACCTCATTTCTCCAAACTCTCCCAGCTCAGAAGGGCCTTACTGCTGTCACTGTGCCCAGGGCAGTGGTAATTCATTTTTGGTTGTTGCTTTTAGGTCTTTCTTGGGAAGATGGGTCTCACATAGTCTCATTTGCTTTATCAAAGAGCGGAGGCAAGAGCAGCAAAGATCACAGAGCATGAATCCAGGAGATCAAGAACAGCCTCGAAAGAGAATTAGAAAATGTGAATCCAGTCAAGCAGCCCTCTTCTGGCCCACGGTTTATTGATTCAAATAAGTCGTGCATGTCTAACTACATGAATGAAAACTTATTTTCCAAAAGACAGCTCCTCTGAGGGCACTGTTTTGTAAATAATAACAACAGAAATGCATTTATGCTGGATTCTAAGAAAAGAATTTGCTAATTATATAAACTCCCACTGCTCTTACATCTCTTTTTCCCGGGCACTTTACACTGACTCAGAAATGCTTTCGCTCTCCCGCTTCCCCAGTGCAGCAGATGGAGTGCTTGGGAGTGTCTGATTTGGAGGCGAGGAGGCATGTGGGAATGGGAGGCAGATGGAAGTGGCCCCTTCTCGAAGCACGAATGCAAGATAGGAACATTCTCAACACAGACCACAGCCAAGGCTATGGCAGCTCTGGAGAAGCCCCGTCCTGTACTTGACGAACTCAAAAGACACAGCTTCTAAGACATCACTTTTTACTACAGGATAAAGAATTGTTAAAAAAAAAAAAATTAAATGGAAACCACACTCTTATCACATTCTGGATACAGTCTGCTATACTTCATGAAAAATAATCTATGTAATTCTCAACTTATACTTTTTCTGTTAGAGGTTTGAAACAAATCAGGTATGGAAAAATATTCAGTCGGCATTCTGAATTCCCTCTCTATATTGTGCACTTCTTCCTTCATGTGCTCTATTAAAAAGATACTCAAACATACATTAGTCAAAGATATTCAACATCAAAGTGGAATGATGTGCTTCTAATCAGTCTGGCAGTAATGCCTTTTTTTTCTTTCTCTCTAAAATAAGTAGGGCATGGCTAGACTTGCTTGATCTGGGAGTCACGGTCTGTATGGACGTCAGTTATGGTTTTTTTTTAGTTATGGTTTTTTTTTGTCAAAATCAACTATAGTGAGCTACTTCCTACAAGAGGCCCAAACCTCAGCAGACAGCCCCTCTACCCAGTGGCACCCGAAATGTCCCGATAAAGGACAGGAAGTAGTAAACCATTTTTGCTTTTAAGCACTCCAAGAGGAAGTGAGAGGGGTAAAAGATTTCAGTCATTTGCCTGCGCCAGTCCTGGGGCAAATGCTGGTGTTTCGGGGTCACTGTGTTAAACAGAGATCACACTGAATGGCAGAAATCTTGCTCGGCTTGCTTTTGTAAGAATCTCTCTAACTGCATGTCCTCGAACAAGATGCTTCCTCTTGTTTATTTAGTCAGCAACGTATT
Organism: Lemur catta; assembly: GCF_020740605.2. Taxonomy (NCBI): domain Eukaryota; kingdom Metazoa; phylum Chordata; class Mammalia; order Primates; family Lemuridae; genus Lemur; species Lemur catta. The sequence goes on along the minus strand of NC_059141.1, from coordinate 12,198,731 downwards.
TTCAAATTGAGGATTTGGTAACTGAAATATGCTTTTATCGCTAAAGAAAAATGAGATCTTTGTTGGTGATAGATGAGGCTTTTCAGAATTTAATTTACGTGTTGCATGTCCATGCCTCCTTCAGTGAAGGCTGCCCTTGTTAGCACTAAAAACTCTGATTTCCTCTTTGGTCATCTGAAGCTAATTAGAGCTGCTGTTTACTGCGGACGTAATCAATAGCTTTCTACAGTGGATCACATAGAATCAGACCCACACGCAATTAGTCAGGTGGAGATACACAGAGATACCTTAATTAAAACAAAATTTGCTCTGTAAGAGCTATGCTCTCATAGATGACTGGCATTCCAAATATTTTGACACACTTAATGTGTTTATTCAAAGTTAAAAGTCTTTATGGAACTTTTCACTAATGAGATATACTTGGGTGCTTGGTGAATTTCCCTTGAAAACATTTCGAAGTGAGAAAAGTTGGTACTGAGGATTGTACATTTGTGTTTATAACATTTGGATATAAACATACTTCAAACACCAACAGAGCTAAAAGACTACGCCTTTATCTTGGATTTCATAGATTTCCCCTCCCCGCCCAGGAATCTGATTACTCTTACATGGCAGACGTCAGTGGGCAAAGAGATCAGTATGAAACGTGCACCACGGGTTTCCTACGACACGCCCGTCCCCGTGTGGGAAGAAAGCTAATGCTCCCCATACTGTCTTAAGGTAGAATCTCCTCCTTTTTCTTCAGTTTTGGAGAAGCATGGCCACTCGTACGTGATCACTGTAGATTCTGAATCCCACCATCTAAAGCAAACTTCAAAAGTGCACTTTCGGGTCTATATTCGCTTAAGGAAGAGCACAATGGAAGATGACGTGCAGTTACACAGCCAGATGCCGCACGGAGCGCGTCCTGTCCTGTTTCTCTGTGCCACCCAACTCACTCACCAGACCTAATGTTGATCCTCTTGATTCAAAAACCTTTCTTTTTTCACATAGTCAGTCGCAGTCTGTCACAGAGGACACAGAACAAGATGCAAGCAGATTCCTGACGACCTTCGGACCAAACTGTTCTAAGCAGCGACCAAGACATCACAGTCAGGTGTAAAGAAAACCCCTAGGAAAAGAACTGTGTTCCCTGGCATGGATCTGCTTCGAAAAAGAAGGTAACACACCCCTGCCCCATCCCTGTCTAAGCTGCCTTTGTCACATAACCTGAAAACCCAGGTGCTAGATGGTGTCAATGGCAAGGGTGCCATTAGACGGCACAGAACATTTGTTTACAAGTGGCTGCTGGTCTCCGCACAGGTACGCATGCTCGCATTTCAAGAAATGATAAAAGACAATGCTTGGCTGTTCTGTTTCCTCCAGCCTGTCCGCAGTAACGTGATGCAGAGCTTTCTGCTTAAGCACAAGGCTCCTCAGAGTCTGCTTTTGAAGAGCTGTGCTTGTGAAGTTAATATTGGAGCTTACACTACTTGGGAGAGAAAAACAAGCTCCATGTATTTTGTATTAAACCATCAGTAAAAAATGAAAACGGTATCATTACTTTCAAAATATAGAAAGCCAATAGTTGAAATCATTTAGTAGTAAAATTGTTTTTCTACATATAATCTCAGGTAAGGAGTATTAGAGTGACACTTCAGCTATATTTGACTCTTGTTAATTTAAGCGCTTCACACTCAGGTAAGGCCTAGGAGAGTGTCGTCCAATGATCCAGGTACTGTGAAGTTGCAAACTCATTGTCCCTCTCTAGTTGACTAAAAGATAGATACTATATTTGGATGTGACAGGTGTTTTTTGTTTTGTAGGAGAGTGTAGAACTGTTTACAGTATATAAACATTAGCACGGAAAATGCTAGTACATATAGAAAGGTGAACATCGGTACAAGTTTGTATCCACAAAGTCTACTCTTGATGAGAACTTTTGCTTCGTGGCAAAAAAGTCTTGGCATCTATGTCAGGCTACAGTTTATGTCATCAGAAATCAAAGCCATTACATGAGATATGGAAGATTCTTTAGAAATACTAAATCCTTCTCTAGCCAGTAAAGGCTAGAATGAAACTGTTACAATCATCATCATCATCATTGTCACCATCATCATCATGAAAAACGTGGCCCCAGTCTGTTTTACAGGCAAATTTACAAACTGTCCCTTTAAAATACAGCATGCCCCAAAGCCTTGAGTCTGGAATGTAGCACTGCATCAGGTTTTCCACAGAAGCCCCTAAGGATCACAAGAAGCTTTCTTAAAAACAAAAAAAGTTCCAGTTGGATGGAACTGTTTCTCAACCGAGCTCCTAAAACTGGAATTTCAGATATACAAGAGGACAGCAAACAGATAACTTGGTTTTTGTCTTTTTACATGTCCATATTTTTTTTTCTTAAATGCAGCTACGATGTTTCTGTCAAAGATAAAGAGAACAGGGTGGACAGAGTGGTTACCACCAGACCCAGCAGTGGGCTCAGACCGCAGCTTGGAGGAGCAGCCATCGATTTTGTGGTTATGTGGCTGGAAGGACCAGGGAGACCATTCTTTTCAAACTCATGCTGCAAGAAAGAATATTTTCATTATCACCCACCACACATATTCATTCCCCCACAGCATATTTAACTGCACTCCTCTCTCCCACTTCCCGCTCACTGACCCAGGATTTTACCACTGAGACTTCAATTCTCTGATTTGTAGTCTTATGGAAAGGAACCATGAACCTGGGTGAGAACCAGATACTTTTGACAAACTGGCCAAGGCTTACTACTCACTCCTCCATTATGGATTAATAAAATCCACTTGCTGGGGGTGAGATATTTGAGCTCAGGAATCTCTCCCATTCTTCATCTCTCTCTCGAGGCCCCCCAGTAACTGTGAAACCTGGATCCCTTCTCCTGGGTACCACCAACTGTGTAGGAATGTTTGCTGTCTCTCCATGCCATGGAAGAAGGGCAGGAAGAACCACCTCAGGAAACTTGCCCAGTCAGGTGACAGTTCATGAACAGATGGGTCACAAACACCATCAGAGACAGGCAGAGAAGGCAGCAGTCCTTCCCTCCACCAGCCAGTTCAATTCTAAATTTTCTAGATGAGTAGTCAGAGAGAGCAAGGAGCTGCCATGGTCATCGGTGGGAGAGCCCAAACCAGAACCCAGGCTTCCGGAGCCCCAGCCAGCACAGCTTCCTTCCTCAGGATCGACTCCTCCATCCCCAACAGCAGCGCCTGCTCAGTCCCATAATGCCTCATCCCACTCAAGGAAGTAGGATCTGCACACAGCAGAGTTTTCTCCTCACCTGCAAAGTGTGGACAGTAAAGCAGCTGCCCTATCTATCTACCCTGTGCTCTGGAGGTCAGAGGAACTGTAGACAGAGAACATCTGGTGAGCAGTGACAGTTTTTATGAATCTGCTCTGAGCCAGATGACTTTACATGACTGTGGCCGCAGAGAGTCTCATGGCGCTGGAACACGGTATTGGTGCAGGGGCCGGGTTCTGAGCTGAAGATCCCAGGTTCCACGCTTACTGCTAGCTTTGTGAACTGGGATCCGAAGTCTGCACCTCGCTCAAAGGGCAGACAGACAGGAAGGGTGGCTTCTCTTTTTTCTGGACATGAAACCTTATTTTCTTTGAATCCTTTATATCACACCCTGCCCCAGGGGCCCAAAAGCTATGTCTCTACAAATGCAGGGAGCCCCCACAACTGCCATAACTTACATCAGAAATGCAGAGGTGTGTGCTGCCCGACACGTTGGATTTCAGCTTCTGTGCCTGCGGAGACACAAGAAGAAAAAAGCTCAAACATAACATGGAAGAGTAATGACTGAGGATCCATTAATCAGCTGTCAGGGAAGTGCTATCCGATAAACATGTGAGCCGCAACTGGGAGCCCGTACATAATTTAAAACTTTCTAGTGGCCACATGATAAAAAGATAATAGGTGAAGTTAATTTTAATACTATATTTAACCCAATATATTACCATTTCAACATGTAACCAATATAAAAAATATTAATGAGCTATTTTACATCCTTTTTTTTAATACTAAGTCTGCAATATCGGTGTGTTTGACGTGGCACATCTCGATTCAGACTTGCCCCATTTCCAAGGCTGGTGGCTACCGTCGGGGCAGCACAGGATGAGTTTACTACAGAAAAATGTTTGAAGTGCTCACTTATTGCCAGGTCTGAGTGTTAATTTTGAGGAAGTACTTCCTTCTAGGTAAAAATAGTACAATAAAAATCTCCATTTATTAGTAATATAGAGAGAGGTCTCCCTGAACTTGTTTGTTAATTTGTTTATTTGGCGCTCCAGTCAACAAACACTCACTGAGCACCTACTGTGCTCCAGGGCTGGACATGTGGTGGTGAGCAAAAAGGATGTGTGCCATGGGCTTAGGGGATCCCCTTCTAGTGACTGGGGACTTCGGTGTCTAGGGACTAAGGCAAGGGCAGGGACCCTTCCGGATGGGTACCCGCAAGGGATTGTGCAGGGCATTACAGATCCCCAAGCCAGCCGTTTTGGGACTGCTTCCAGGGCAGGTGCCAGGGGGTTGAGCTATGAAGGCACGGAGCTCCCTACGTCCCCCCGGCTGGAACAACTCTCCACCGGGCTTCTGCCTGAGAATTTCGTTGAAAGAAAGATTATATTGCTCATCTGCAAACCGGATGACTGCTGGTTAAGTGTCACACCTGAATCCGGGAGTACCTGGGAAGCCAGCTCTGTGTGGACAGCACTGGCAGGCTGCCTGTTGCAAGACTTTTGCAACTCGTTGAAGACACGCTAGGCTGAAATGAGAGCATATTCACCCAAGGAGTAATTTATGGACCGTAATGCTACTTGGGAGGCATCATAATCTTTACTTATATTTGCATATGCCAGCTGTGAATATGAAATAGAAACCTTTAAACAGGCCTCAGGAATAAGACACTGCGAAGCATCCCCGGGCTGTTCAAAGGTCACTAAATGTTATGTATAAGAAGATCAGAGGAGAAATTGGAAGTGGCATTGAACCTGACTCAAAAGCCTACTTTTAATCTATATTAATGGCAAATCTGGTCCACTGCATTGTTACCTATAGAGAATAATGTGTAGAACTTTACATGTTTTATTTCTGTTCAAGTTTGGAATTGAGCCCAGAAGCCAAAATCACCCTAAAACATCACATTCTGCCTTTTCTAGGCCATAATCTACAAAAGACATGAACCCTTTCTAAGAGCCTTTGCATAACTAATAAGTTTACCAAATTGCACAGGGAAGGCAGCATGACTTCTAGACTGGGACACATTATGCCCTCGAATTGTTTCTGAGCTTTTGGTCACAGCTAAGCTGCACCTTAGTGTCCTAGACCACAGCAGCCTCTAAGAATTCTAAAGGCTGGGCAGGCCTCCTTCCTACTTTGTTCTGTATGATTAGCACCAGCAGGCAGTGTTTTATTCATCGTACACACAATCCGTGGCACTGGCTCACTCCACTGCAGGCACCTGTTGAAGCATTAGTATAATTCCCCCCATTATTAAATGACTGTAAAGGGGCTTTCATCAGTGGGCTAGAAAAGGCCTCCATGTTAACAGGTTTTTCTTAAGTGGACTCTATCTGCATATTAGGTAGGGTAGATTTCTGACCTTCATTAGTCACTGAGGGTTTCACACTGCATAGCAGATTTATAAGCCTTCAACCCAGCAGATATGCACTGGTCTAAGTTCACCAGCTCTTGCTCTCCATCTGAGAATGGCTAGGATAACGTTTCCATTACATAGGAAAATACACTTAGGCCAGCTCCAAGGCTGTGAAGTCTCCGGGCTCTTGTTCCCCCAAAGTGGGTATCCCCTTGGCCTGTATATAAAGGAAATGGTCAAATTCTAGCCTTGTAGACCCAAGGGCTGGACTAAACTGGACGCAGCAGCCCCCAAGCTCATCTTGCCTGGAGGACCATTCTGGTTGGTTTAAATGGATGAACTGCTGAGTCCAAGTAAGAGTGTGTAGTCAGGCCCCTGCAGAGGCTCTGGGACATACCTTCTCTCCTGCTAGCCACCTGTCCAACCCACAGAACCACTCAGCCCTCCAAGGCTAGCAGTCCACATGTGGGCCTCGAAATTCTCTGTTTACACGGCACGTTTCCTAACGAGCGGTCTGGGTACCTGGGGAGGCCACGAGGACTGCAGAAACAGAACAGAGAAGCCCTGGAGTTCCACCTGAGCCTAGCACAGGCCACTGTAAACCTGTGAGTCTGATGAGAAGGTGAAGGGCAAATGTCACCTGTTACTGGAATGGCAGGTGGTAACAGAATCAAAGGATTGTACAGAGATGTGAGATCTTTTTAAATCTCTCACCAAACCAGATGCGGGCCAGAGTGGGTCTGCTGCCTAGACTGGTTGTAGTCAACAACGGACGAGTCCTTCTCACAGTGTGCGGGCTGCAGACGGAGGGCAGGGCCTGGGAGACGGAGAGCAGACCACGTGTGTCCTGCTGGCTGCATGCTTAGGAGTCCTGCAGGCAGTGTGAACCCCCACGGCCCACCGAGGGTCAGAAACCTACCTACGCGGATCCACAGTCCACTTAAGAAAATCTGGGTCTTAAAACCCACTTTAGAAGCCTGAGAAACCTGTTATTTCTACATTTTAAAGGCTTTTATCCTGAGCATTTTTGAAAACATCATCAAGCTATCACTGTCTTGCTAGTCAGGTATGATAAATGCAAATAGATAAAATTACAGGGCGTCCCCTGCTTTCAACTATTGCAAAGAGTACTTATACACTTTAAAACGCTGTCTCAGTTGCTGAAAATTGGGACAGTCCCAGGAGAATTAAAAGGAAGAAAAAGAAACAACTTCTGAGACTTTGTAAGGTTTAAGGAAAGCTAGAAACTAGAAGAGCACCTTTTATCCCTGAGTTATAAATCGGTAAAACCAAGGGTATTATAATGGAAGCGTTGGCATGGTGCTCCTGCGTGAGCCCTGCAGCCCTGCTAATTATGGGATATGCAGGGACCCAACACAGAGCTTAGCCAGCCGGTACCTACCTAGACACCAAACCTTGCAGTTCATGGTTTTAAAATATGATATGTCTTTTAAAAAGAGATAAAGAAGAGGATATATTTTATTTTTCTAAAAGTCAATTAGAACCATTGCTATGTTATATTGAAAAATGAATTATTTAATCTCTTTTATGAAAGAGTGTTTCCTAACATCTAATTTATAGTCATAGAGTTTAGGGAAAACTGCCTGACGCTGAGTTGGGGGAAACACTGCCACCAAAACTTCGCACCTTGAGGTTTTTATCTTGAGAATGAGACGATGAAAAGCATACTAGAGAAGCCTATCCCCAAACTGGGAGCCTTCCCCACATTCTAGAAAACCAGGGAAACTTGTTCTTTATGCACTTCATAAGCCTTGTCCCTCCAGCAGCTGTTGCTCTGCTGTTATAAAATTGTCACTGGCTATAATCCTCAAGTCCAGGCACGTTTCATGAAAGAATTTCCAGGGCACTGTAATTGTGAGGCCAGACCTCGCCTGTCCCTGGCACCAGAGGGTTAATAACTGCATTAGATGCTGTTAACCTCTGTTACCTGGAGTCAGAGTGGTGGCTCTCCTGCTTTTTACCCCAGTGATTAGCATTTGGAAAGCCTGCTTTGGTGCCAACAGCCTTCCTGTGCAGGACACAGATGCACACATCATTTACAGCTCTCAGTCGAGTCCCCACACGGAATCTGCCCACAGTAGGCTCTCCCCGAACTTCTGGGGCAGGTCAGGCTTGCGAGCAGCATGCTCGCTCTGATTATGGAAGTGGGGACTTAAAAGTGTACCCACTTGGAGGCTGGCCTTTGCTGCCCCAGGACTCCATTTCTGTAGAGAAGCCACTGTTTAATGTCGGGTTTTTAGGCAGCTGTCAGCCAGCAGGGCATGGAACATTTCTCTGCTCTCCTCCGTGCATAAGAAAAGCCAGTTTCTGGGCGCCTGCGACCGGCGGACGCGTGGTCGCCATCTCGGTTCCCACAGCTAAGCGGAAAGGTCCTTGGACTCTGGTGGGTCTCCGCGGTGCCGGTGCCCTATCTCTTAAAGGGACAGACGCGGACCTGCACCGAGGCGAGGGGCCGCGAGCGTGAAATATTAAAGCGGGATTTTTTTTTTTATCTCCTTCCTTCCTTCCTTCCTTCCTTCCTTCCCTCCCTCCCTCCCTCCCTCCCTCCCTCCTCTTTTCTTTCTTGTTTTCTCTTTCTTCTTCTTGTTATTCATATTGTTTCTCTCTCATTTTTTTTTTCTTTTCTTTTCTTTTTTTCCTTTCTTTTTCTTTTCTCCTTTCCGGTGTCCCTCCAGCCCAGGAGCTACTGTATACTCCTGAGTGCTCCAGACCCCCAGCTCTGATTCCTATCGGACCCTGAAAATTGCCCCCCAGTGCCAGTGATCTGCGGGTGGGCAGCAGCAATTGTGCGGGCCAAGGTCTAACTACTGCAGAGCCATAGGGTGCCAGGCGGCTCCCCAGGAGGCTCCATCCCCTGATCCATAGACCCTCTCCAGGTCCCCTTCCCAGGTGTGAACACTGAGTGCTTCCCCAGACGCAAGAGTGTGGAGCCCGGACCTTGGGAACACTGGCACAGTGTAGACCTTTGCCCGTGGGAGCTGCAGCAGCTGGGGCACTAAGTGAGTGAGGGCACCGCCTCCTCCGCCTATCCAGTGTCTTTCCTGCAGAAAGAGACAGAAACCACACATCCAGAGGAAGAACCAAAAGTCAGGGGGGAAAAAAAAAAAAAAAAAAAAGAAAAAGAGAGGGAGAAGAGGCTTTCTGCTTGCAAATAGTGTGAATCCTGCCTACTAACTGAAAGTCGACAACACAGTGATTTAACTTGCCAAACTGGTCTTAGGTCAAGCCAACCCTCTGGGGGTGGACCCATCAGAAGCAGCCCCCCAACTGAGATAGAAAAATCTCTAAACAACACACAACAGTCTCCCCTTCTAGATAAAGGAAGCAACATACCTAGACTGTTTCACAGCCTAAGAACAGAGTACAAGACGTGCTGTTAACTAGACTAAAGCTGTGAGAAAAGATCTAGCAATAGAGCCAGATGGGAAGGGCTCAGCGGAAAAATATGGGGAGCACAAAAAACCAAACGGAAACCTCGCTCCCAAAGAGAAATGCCAACTCTCCTCCAATTGGCACAAGCCAGTTTCAGAATACCAACATGTTACTAGAAGAATTTCAGTCTTGGGTTATAAATAAGCTGAATGATATACAAGAAAAAATTGATATCCAACGCAAAGAAACTGCAAAAAAATTCCAGGATTTGGAAGAAAAATTCACTAAAGAAATAGACATATTGAAGAAAAACCAAACTGAACTCCTACAAATGAGGGATTTATTCAGGGAGCTACAAAACACAGTGGAAAGTCTCAAGAACAGGGTAGATCAAATAGAAGACAGAATCTCAGAGATCGAAGATAACTCTTTCCAATTAAATAAGACAGTCACAGAGATAGAGCAAAGAAATAAGAAAAAAGATCAGAGTCTTCAAGAAATGTGGGATTATGTGAAGAAACCTAACGTGAGAGTTATAGGCATCCCTGAAGGTGAAGAAGATAATAAGCAAGGGCTGGATAAACTATTTGAAGACATAATAGAAGAAAATTTCCCAGGCCTTGCTAAAACTTTAGATATACAGGTTCAAGAAGCTCAAAGAACCCCTGGTAGATTCATAGCAAATAGGAAAACACCACGCCACGTAGTCGTCAGACTGACCAAAATATCCACTAAAGAGACCCTTCTTCGAGCTGTAAGGAGAAAGAAACAAGTAACATACAAAGGGAGACCCATCAGAATTACGCCAGATTTCTCAACTGAAACTTTACAAGCAAGAAGAAGTTGGGGCCCCATTCTCACTCTTCTGAAACAGAATAATGCCCAGCCTAGAATCTTGTACCCAGCTAAGCTAAGCTTTCTATATGAAGGAGAAATTAAGACATTCTCAGATAAACAAAGACTGAGGGAATTCACCAAGACAAGACCACCCCTCCAAGAAGTACTCAAAAGAGAGTTACACACGGATCATCACAACAAAGACCCACGAATGTAAAACCACCCAAGAGCTAAAGATCAAATTCTAGCCACCACAATGGCTCAAGAGAGAAAACATAGCAATGAAGTTCTACCCAATAAGATAAACAGAAATCTATCCCAATTGTCAGTTCTCTCACTAAATGTCAATGGCCTGAATTCCCCACTCAAGAGACATAGACTGGGCCAATGGATAAAAAAACACAAACCAAGTATCTGCTGCCTTCAGGAAACTCACTTAACCGGCAAAGATGCATTTAGACTGAAAATAAAAGGATGGAACTTGATATTTCAAGCAAATGGTAGCCAAAAGAAAGCTGGTGTGGCAGTTTTAATTTCCAATAACTTAGTCTTTAAACCAACAAAAGTAATAAAAGACAAAGACGGTTACTACATACTGGTGAAAGGCACAATTCAACAGGAAGACATAACCATACTTAATATATATGCACCCAATCTAGGCGCACCCAGATTCATAAAGCAAATCCTACTTGATCTAAACCAAATGATAGACAACAACACTTTAATAGTTGGAGACTTTAACACCCCACTGGCAGCACAGGACAGATCCTCCAAGCAGAAAATAAGCAAAGACATAGTAGACTTAAACAGAATGCTAGAACAAATGGGCCTGACTGACATCTACAGGACATTCTACCCGAAATCCACTGAATATACATTCTTCTCATCAGCTCACGGGACATTCTCTAAGATTGACCATATCCTAGGTCATAAAGCAAGTCTTAAAAAAATTAAAAAAATAGAAATCATACCCTGCATCTTCTCAGATCACAATGGAATAAAAATAATAATGAACCCTAACAGGAACTCTCATTCCTACTCAAAGTCATGGAAGCTAAACAACCTTCTCCTGAATAACAATTTTGTAAAGGAAGAAATTAAGTCAGAAATCAATCAAAACATTCTTTGAATTAAATGACAAAGGTGACACAACTTATCAAAATCTATGGGATGCAGCTAAAGCAGTCCTGAGAGGAAAATTCATTTCCATAAATGCCTATTTCAAAAAGACAGACAACTTACAAATAGACAACTTAATGAATAGACTCCAAGAGCTGGAGAAAGAAGAACAGACTGACCCCAAACCCAGCAGAAGGCGAGAAATTATTAAGATCAAATCAGAATTAAATGAAAAAGACAACAAAAATACTATAAGGGAAATTAATAAAACAAAAAGTTGGTTCTTTGAAAAGATAAATAAAATAGACACACCACTGGCTAGACTAACCAAGAGCAGAAAAGAAAAATCTTTAATAACTTCCATCAGGAACATGAAAGGAGAAATCACAACCGAAGCCACAGAGATACATGACATTATCTATGAATATTACAAAAATCTTTATGCACACAAATTGGAAAATGAGGAGGAAATGGACAAATTTTTAGAAACACACAGCCTTCCCAAGCTCAATCAGGAAGAAATAGAATTCCTGAATAGACCAATATCAAGAACTGAAATTGAAACAGCAATAAAAAAACCTTCCCAAAAAGAAAAGCCCTGGTCCAGATGGGTTCACACCTGAATTTTACCATACATACAAAGATGAACTGGTGCCCATCCTACATAAACTATTCTTCAATATTGAGAAGGATGGAATTCTCCCCAACACATTCTACCAAGCCAATATAACATTGATACCAAAACCAGGAAAGGATGCAACAAAAAAAGAAAACTACAGACCAATTTCTCTCATGAACGTAGATGCAAAAATTCTCAGTAAAATCCTAGCAAATCGTATCCGAGTACTGATTAAAAAAATAATTCATCACGATCAAGTAGGCTTCATCCCAGAGATGCAGGGGTGGTTCAACATACGAAAATCTATAAATGTAATTAACCACGTAAATAGAAGCAAAAATAAAGACCATATGATCCTCTCAATAGATGCAGAAAAAGCATTTGACAAAATTCAACACCCTTTTATGATAAAAACACTTAACAACATAGGCATAAATGGGACCTACCTAAAAATAATACAAGCCATATATGACAAACCCACAGCCAACATCATACTGAATGGGGAAAAATTGAAAGCATTCCCACTCAGAACTGGAACCAGACAAGGCTGCCCACTGTCCCCATTACTTTTCAACATAGTATTGGAAGTCCTTGCGAGAGCTATCAGACAAGAGAGCAGAATCAAAGGTGTCCAAATAGGGACAGAAGAGATCAAACTCTCACTCCTCGCTGATGACATGATGTTGTATCTGGAAAACCCCAAGGACTCAACCAAGAGACTCCTGGAATTAATTAACGAATTCAGTAATGTCTCAGGTTACAAAGTCAATACACACAAATCAGAGGCATTCATATATGCCAATACCATTCAATCGGAGAACCAAATTAAGGACTCAATACCTTTCAAAATAGCAACAAAGAAAATAAAATATCTAGGAATATATTTAACTAAAGAGGTAAAAGACCTCTATAAAGAGAACTATGAAACGCTAAGGAAGGAAATTGCAGAACACGTAAATAAGTGGAAATCCATACCATGCTCATGGATTGGAAGAATTAACATCGTTAAAATGTCTATACTACCCAAAGTAATCTATAGATTCAATGCAATTCCTATTAAATTACCAACATCATTTTTCACAGATTTAGAAAAAATAATTATACCCTTTGTATGGAATCAGAGAAGACCCCGTAGAGCAAAAGCAATCTTAAGCAATAAAAATAAAATGGGAGGTATTGATTTGCCAGACTTCAAACTATACTACAAAGCTGTGGTGCTTAAAACTGCTTGGTATTGGCACAAGGGCAGGGACACAGACCAGTGGAACAGAACAGAAAACCCAAATATAAAACCATCCTCATATAACCATCTAATCTTTGACAAAATAGACAAAAACATACTCTGGGGACAAGAGTCCCTATTCAATAAATGGTGCTGGGAAAACTGAATAGCCACATGTAGAAGACTGAAACAGGACCCACAGATTTCACCTCTCACAAAAATCAAATCACGGTGGATAACAGATTTAAACCTTAAATGGGAAACGATTAGAATTCTAGAAGAAAATGTAGGAAAGACTCTTACAGACATTGGTCTAGGCAAAGAATTTATGAAGAAAACCCCTAAGGCAATTGCAGCAACAACAAAAATAAACGAATGGGACCTGATTAAATTAAAAAGCTTCTGCACAGCCAAAGAAACAGTCATGAAAATAAACAGACAACCTACAGGATGGGAAAAAATTTTCGCATACTACACATCAGATAAAAGACTGATAAGAAGAATCTATTTAGAACTCAGGAAAATCAGCAAGAAAAAATCAAACAATCCTATCAAAAAATGGGCAAAGGACATGAATAGAAATTTTTCAAAAGAAGACATAAGAATGGCCAAAAAACGTATCAAAAAATGCTCAACATCCCTAATCATCAGGGAAATGCAAATCAAAACCACAATGAGATACCACTTAACTCCGGTGAGAATGGCCTTTATCAAAAAATCCCAAAACAACACATGTTGGCGTGGATGTGAAGAGACAGGAACACTCATACACTGCTGGTGGGAATGCAAACTAGTGCAACCCCTATGGAAAGCAATATGGAGATACCTTAAACAGATTCAAGTAGACCTACCATTTGATCCAGCAATCCCATTATTGGGCATATACCCAGAAGAACAAAAGTCATTCTTTAACAAAGACACCTGTACCCGAATGTTTATAGCAGCACAATTCACAATCGCAAAGATGTGGAAACAACCCAAGTGCCCATCAATCCACGAATGGATTAGTAAACTGTGGTATATGTATACCATGGAGTACTACTCAGCTATAAGAAATAACGATGATACGACATCTCTTTGGTTCTCCTGGAGAGAGCTGGAACCCATTATACTAAGTGAAGTATCCAAAGAATGGAAAAACAAGCATCACATGTACTCACCAGAAAACTGGTTTCCCTGATCATCACCTAAATGTACATCGGGGAAGGATACCAATTGGATGTCAGACTGGGATGGGGGGTGGGGGGAGGGGAGGCGTGTATGCCTACATGACGAGTGCGTTGCACACCCTCTGGGGAATGGTCATGCTTGAAGGTGCAGACCCAGGGAGGTGGGGGGGGGGGAGGGGATGGAGGTATGACTACATGATGAGTGCCAGGCGCACTGTCTGGAGAATGAGAACGGACGCGCTTGGGACTCTGACTCGGGGGGATGGGCGGGACATGGACAATGTATATGACCTGAACTTATGTACCCCCATGATGAGCTGAAATAAAAAAAAAAAAGAAAGAAAAGCCAGTTTCTGCTCTACCTCCAGAAAATAAAACCAGAGGAAGTTGCCCAATCCAATAGCAACAGACTGTCCAGGCTGCAGCCAAATAGTCATAATTAATGATGCTCTGGTTCTTTTCTCCCTTGCTTTACTGATTAGAGAGATTTGCTATATTAGGAACCTGTTTGCTTAATGACAGAATACAAGCAATAAACAGAGAAATACACAGACTGTAAAATGCAATCAACTTTGCTCTCCAGCACTAAGTACCTATCTGCATCTATCACACTTGTCAATAGCCGTTTATTAGCATATGAGTCTCTTCTGCAGCATAAACTGGAACTTTGCTAGGGAAAACCATTGCATGACTTCTTCCCAGAATAGTCCAGAAGCAAAAGAACTCAAAGTCTTTTCTCAATTTAAATCTATATAGCTTACGTTTCTTTGGAGGACGAAACATAAGAAGAAGGATGTGCACCTAATCCCGAAAGACAACTGAGCAGAGGAACATACTCCACAGTGTACGTTTTTCACATTGTATTATTAATCAAACAGACTCACCTGATTATAGACTTTCACGGGTAGCACTTACTATATAACAATTCTATTGTGTACTTAATCCATATTTGCCCAAATTAATTTCTGCACATAAAAAGAAGACAGCACAAAGCAGCTCCTTGGCAGTGAATCCAAGCTAAGTAATGGTCTTTCCAGGGATTTGCTGCCTTATATTCTTTTTCAGCTTTTCAGATTTTGCCCACTAGCTTTTGGGGGAGCTGGGAGAGGTTTTATTGCTGGTCTGGTCACAAGCAGTTGGCCAGCTGTTCTAAAATCCCTGCCACTGTCTATTTTGAAATTTACCCTCCTGGAGACTTGCTTTTCCTGCAAAGTTGGTAGCAACCACTTGCAACCCCTGGTCTGCACAATGTGCAGTTAAGTCGGCTTCATAAAGCAGATGGACACAAATAAGGCTTGTCCTGAGCCTTTGGGCTTGGGTGTTTGCCTTTCAGAGTCCGTGCTCAGCAGGGAAGGGTCCATTTCCTCCTTGCTGAATTCTGCAGAGCCCTGTGGACACTGGCCTGGGCCGAGGAGGAAGCAGGGGACTGTAACAGAGTGAGGGTGAGCTGGGCAAGCGTCCTTCTGAGAAGGGGCTGGCTGCAGTCCTGGGTGGCTTTCCCACCCTAAGCCTGGGACTGTCTGGTCTCCTCTACCTACCCCTCCTTCCCAAAGACACTTTGTCTCCGTGTTGCCTGAACTTCAGCCAAAAGGCTTTCATTACATTAAGCTCTAAGAAGACCTTGTAAAGATACTTCACTCAGCACAAGTTTCAGGAAGGCCAAGGGTGCCAAGTTCAGTTAGTCTGGGCAGGCTGAGCCTGGTCACAGGATGGGGAGCCTGCAGTGCTTCCTTACCCCGAGGGAGGAAGTCTGGCTCAGACAAGGGTTGGCCTATGGGCCTCCAACAGCGGATGCTCATTGAACTGAAATGGAGCCAGATTGGGTGTGGGTGTGTTTGGGTGTGGGAAGCATAGCCTTGAAGGTGACGTGGAGACAATCTAGCAGGTCTTAGATTCCTGGCATCCATGGGGCAGTCAGAGTTTAACTGTGCAATGTAGTTTGAGCTTAGTGCCAAGCCTCGACCAGAAACCCTCTTCCTTGACCTGACTGGGGACTGGACCCATCGGTGGTCAATTGAGAAATGAAGTGAAAGGGCAGTCATTTAAAAATGGCACATTTGTATGAAACCTTAATTTAAAATCTAAATGCCATTCCTTTACTGATTTTTTGGAGACATGACAAAGGCCACCTTTTTTTTTTTTTTTTTTCCTTTTTAAAAAATATCTACTGATTGGAGTTCCCTGGCTTATGTTTTGCATAAGCTAGGCCTGCAATTCCTGGTCTACAATTTCCAGTTTCAGTTTCTTTAAAACAGGAGTGACATTTGTTTGACACCCCACAGAGAAATCTCAGTGCAGAATCTTTCTGCATTTTTTATCATTTATCTCAGTCTTTTACAGTTGTCTCGCCCACACCTAATCCAAAGGCATTTTATTTTTTCAGGAATTGGCCTTTTCAGATGTATTCAACTTAGTTTTCATTGAAGCAATTAAGCTTTTCTTTGTGTTCCCATTTTAGTCATTCACGTAGTATTTAATAAATGGTGTAAGCAAAATACCAAATACAACCGGCACAAAAAGGTTTGAGAACAAACATACTTGACACTTGTTAAGGCTGCATCTCAACTGGAGGGAGCAAGGGACAGACGTGGGCAGACGAGACGCTTGTGTTCAGTGGGCCTGGGGCACTAGCCAGCATGTTTGCGGGGGAACAGGCAGGTTGGCTTCTGTGGGAGCTGATGAAAGGAGGGTCAATGAAGACAGCTTCTACTATAACTTAGAACTTGCTCCTCATACTGGCTTGATTGATAGGGTATGGTAGAAAGAGCACAGGTTACCAAAGTCCTAGTTCTGGCTTTTCAACCATGAGCTATGACTCGAATAATCCCTGCCCTACTTCCTAAATCTTAGGGTTGTTGTGCGAATCCAGTGTGACACTCTAGATGGAAGTCCTTTTAAAATTCAAGTTGCTGTTGACACTCTCTCAGTCTCTCTGTGGTCCCTGGTCATTCTTAGATCGGGGCAATGGTGGGAAAAATGCAAAACCTCAGGCCAATTTGGCTTGTGAACATAATATTGGAGAGAACCAGCTCATGATCTTCTGTGATTCCTTGGATTTAAAAATGAATGCAATGAAAGAGACACAGTCCAGTAAGATATATCAACAGTCCTCCATTAGCTAAGCAGTCCCTCGGGCTTCCCTGTCAGTCGCGGGCGCACCATAAAAGGATGCCTGCAGCCCTGCACTTGTAATTTAACACTAATGGCAGGACAGCAAGAAGCACCATGTGCAGACCCTGTCTACCGCGTGGAGCTTAACAGGGCACCCTAGCTGGGCTTTCTTCTTTTCCTAACTTCGCAGGATCATCTTATGTCTTTCTGGCTTTTCCCCCAATTGGGGCAAACACAGGTTACACAATACATTAGAGAACTGTTTGTTTTCGTTCATGGTTAACTTGCTTGATTAGTAAAATATTCAGACAAGAAGCAATTATGAGCTGTATTTTAGAAAATTATGCCCAATTAACAATAAGAGGATGCTAAACAATGTGTGAAAGACGTTCTGGTTCGGGGTGGCAGGAGGGGGTGTTCTGTATAGCGAACATTCAGCCTTAACGGCATAAAGGCAAGCAGGAGGGAGGGCCCTAAAACGAAACATTTGTTTTTTCACAATGTGCAGTTGGAAATGCAAATGTGCAAGAGCCACAGAAAAGATTCATTGTTGTCCCTGATGAGAAGCGCATGAAGCCTATCTCATCAGACACGCATCCTCATCACCATCAGATAATATTTATTAAGCTTCTCATTCTCCTGTGCATTTATGTGCAGCTGAGTGCAGCCCCGTAATGGCTCTGTGACTTATGGTGGTAACTAAGGTTTGATGTAAAACACCACAGTCTGGAGACATCACGGACCAAGGGCTTTTGTTTGCTCTCTGGTTCATTAGATGGAGCACTCTTGGTGCTGAAAAAAGCAAGGGAAAAGCAAAAAAAAAAAAAAAAATAACAATAATGTTTAAAAATATGTGCTTTTTGTAGATAGGGAAAAATATCCTGGAAAATATGGGAAAACCAAGTAGACTAATAGTGATGGTGACTATGACCATGACCTTCACTAACAGCCTCCACTAACAGTGATCCCATCTGCATTTTACCAAACACTCCCAACAACTCAAGCAACTTTCTGAGGGGGCACCCCCCTTTCGTACAGATCGGGAACAAGCGTTCAGAGAGGTTGTGACTTGCTCAAGTCTCCACAGCGTGGAGAGGCTGCACTGAGATTTGAACCGAACCTCTCTGACTCTAAAACTCACACATACGCACTCTGTGCCAGACGCTCTACCCATCGTCTCACATGATCCTAACATCAACCCTCAGAAATAGCTTTTGTCATCCTGCTGACAGCTAAGAAAGGTTCAGAGAGGTGCAGCAATAAGCCCAGGCTCACACAGCCAGCGTGGACTGAGCCAGCTCAGGCAGCCTAGAATCAATGTAGCGTCTGACGAGGGGGACAGAACACAAGGGAGTCCTCCCAAGCCCCACCCCAGAAACCAGGAGCAATTTCTGCAGGTGCAGCTTCTGTTGGGAATCAGAGGTCAAGCCTGGCCGGGTGGTGTCTGCTCCCCCAAGAGCCCCGAAGGTGAGTGCCTCTCTAAAGTTCCTGCAGCCAAGGGACAGGAAGGGGACAGCCACTCTGGGGAAAACTCCCCAAATGTCTATGCAATGCCCACCATCGCACGTGTCCTCTGTAGACATTCTCTCTCATCTAAGATGAGGCTCCCCTTGGGCCTGAAATATAAGGGGCGAAGAGGAGGGAAGCTCTTGGTAGAATTTTACCCCCCAGAGAACCACAGCTGTCTTCCTCCACAGAAGTGAGTTCCATGGTCCAAGAACCAGACAGAGCCTATTACTCAGGGGCGGCACGGTCGTTAGAAGTCCTAAGGATAAAAGGTCAGTAGGGGATACAGAAACTGGATTTATTTATAGTATGTGATCTAAGTGTGCTCAGAGGTATTCTCATAGGTTACCCAGAACAAGAGGGCATATTTATAGTCAAGATGGTGCAGATGTTCTATTCCTTTTTATTAAGCATGTTTATTACCCAGCAATTGGGTTAAGCAATTGCCCAATGGCTGAATTACTGTCGGTCTGATGGGCTGGCCTCACTGCCCTCTGGACCACAGGTGCAGGTGGCCTGATGGCTCTTCCCAGAATGCACTGAGGGGAGCCTAGTCTTCCCGTTCCCTCCTTAAGTTGTTCTTATTTTTGGAGAAAAGTGGTTAAAAAAAAGATTCGTAGGAGAAGACATCATCAGTGGGCAATCATGAGCAGTTGGCCAAATTCTGCAAGGTAGCACACACCCTGTACGATGACCAAGTTCATCTCTCAGATGAATTTTGGGGTAAAGGTGCCCATTTTATGGTCAGCAAAGACCACCCAGGAGGATAAAATGATGATAAAAATAGTTACTGTGCTGGAAGATTTTAATTTGTTTAATGATTACAACCCTCCTAGGCAGTAGCACTCATCACTCATACTGCAAATGATGAATCCCAGGGTCAAAGAGTTAAATTACTCTCCATCTTAGTCCACGGGAGATTTTTATTGTAGCAAGCAGCCCAGCACCTCCAGCATTTTCTTGTCACAAGCACAACAGCCTCCTTTTCTTAGAAAAGCAACCTTGAGCACCAACCATCCCACTGTTGGCCTACTGTTTGCACGATCGCTTGTCAAGCATCGGTGCAATCAATGCAGTGTTTTGCTTGAGCTACATTATCTTAAAGTGAGCATCACACTGGAGTAAAACGAAGGATACCGTGGCCTCTGCTCTCCACAGGCCCACTGCGTCACTAAGTGCTACCTGTTATAACATGGTACCACGGCGTACGGCATGGAGAGTAAGAGGAAACGACAGAACAGTTGAAGCCCAGGGCAAATGCCTGACCCTGGACAGCAAGAATACCTTCCAGCTGTGGCATCTTTGCTTAGCTGACTGTGACCGGCCAAAAGATACCCAAATGGCAGGCACAGACAGCCTCAAGTTGTTCCCGGGCAACACCAGACTTCAACAGAAATACTCTGGAGCCGAGCTGACAAAGATGGGCGAGGCAGCTAGAGAAGGGAATGAGAGGCAGAGAAAAGGAAGCCCGTGTCATCCCAGGGAGACGGAGAAAGGGGTTCCAGCCACTGCAGGTGACATCTCCCCAGCACACTTACCAGGAGGGGAGTTTAGAGTCAGCTTGCCACTGTTCACATCCAAGGTACCACTAGTTATAACAGAGTGGTAACAGGCTGTGAACCCCGGGTCCCCACACTGCAACCCAGAGAGGAGACAGCCCAGCCACACGGGGCTTCCTCTGACTATTGTCATTTCTGTGCAGCTGAAACAGGGCTCCGAGCCAGAGCTGGTCTGCCCAAGAGTCATAGTGCACTCCAGTGTCCTGGGACTGAATTCCCCATGGTGTGCTCCAAGGGCTATGTGATAACTGAGTTTGTGTACCTGGCCCAGGGCCACCTCTTTTATTGACTTTTGTCGTCCAACAACGTACCCCTGGCAAATTCTAGAAATATAATAATATGAACTATCATTCCAATGACAAGGTGAGATCGTACCTTCTCCCCGATGCTAATACTAACAATTTTATCACTTGCAATGATCGCACATAAGTAAATTATGATGGAGGGCCCCCTTTTTGCCATTCACTTCACAGAATAGTACAGCGTGAGTTATTTGGAAGCTTTAATAAGAGACTTTTAAGAGTTAGGACCAGGGATTGGGGAGGTGTGATCAAGGGGCCATATATAAAATGAAAAAATTTCTCAAGAAAGAACCAATTTATCGCCTGTTCGAGTTGAAGTTCTCCTGGCCTAGCTGGTGTTCGCCTCGTGCTTGGCAAATAGGCTTAGTCTAGCTATGGGAGATTAGGGAAAAAAGAGTATTGAAAAGAGAGAGAGAAATCACAATGTAGAGATACTGCACTGTGTGTTCTTATTGGAGGGTATCTGGCTACATTGTTGTTGAGAAAAATAGATCCCACGACCTGCCTTTGTTGAAAAGGTGGCATCTGGGTTCATTAAAGGTGTGCAATAGATTTTGATAAAAGCTATTTTTCTAAGTCATTAAATTGGTTTTTAGGAACTTTACACTTTCCTTCATTTGAACAATTATTAAACTATAAAATAGAATTGCACAATTGCTAAAACTGTAATCTGAAATTTTACAGCCAGCTATAAAACGCTATATTATTAAACTATCCTGAAGATGCTCCAGCCCATTACAACTTTTTAAATGAATTATAAAACCCTTTACTGCTGATAAAATAATCTTAAATTATATTATTATGTATTCTCACAATATGTTGAACCAAAGTTTGTTACAATGCAAACATGCCAATCATAAAGAAATCATTATTTGAATTAAGTCTGCAGAAGCCCGAAATCTGATAACAGCTGCTCCGGCAAGGCAGCCCAGCCCGCGATGTCTGCAGGCTGGGTGGGGCAGCTTGTCCTCCACGTCCCTTCAACCACAGGACTATCCAACAGTCAGAGCCTCCTGGGTTTAAAGGCTGCACAAGGGACACTTAGTAGGACCCTAGGGATTAAGAAAAGGCTGTGCTAACAGCATTTTTTCCCCCTTAACATCTCTCCTTGAATGAGATTTTAAGAATGTGAAATGTTTATTAGTTGCTGAGTAGCTGCCACCTACATGTCTGATATCTATGATATGGGGTGACACACGTAAGTATCTGTCATGAGGTCTGGCCCCCAAGATTAAATTCCTGTTTTTTTGGTACCAGTTATACCCTGCATGCTTCCATGTCCAATCAAGTGGAATATGCAGCTGAAAATGCATTTCAGTGTGCTGGACTGTACTGCAGCCTTAACAGAGCAATACTCAACCTTGAGCTCTGATTCACGCACTTTCCTGGGTAAAGGGCTTTGAAAATGCTCTATAAGCAGTTATTTCAAAAGGTGTTTTTACAACAGCCTCTTGCCTCCCAGGGCTGATGTGGGTGGATTCTGGGATGCAGCTTCCCTCTGAGCTCATCTGCTGGCACCTGGAACTGGGAAGATGAAGTCGGGGAGGCCACTGGCAGCCTGGCCGTGCTGGAGCAGCCGGGCCCACCACACAGGGCCCCGGAGCTGCTTGGCAGCCCGGTCCAGGCTTTCGCCATGAGGCTTCCAGGAGGGCCCAGAAGTAGGCTGCGTGGGGGGCCCTGTGGCTTAATCCTTCTAAGGGAAGATCCCCCCACTGCTCATTTCTCCAGAGTGAAGAAATAAACTAACTCAGAGCAGGAGACCATTACGCAAAGGAAACTCTAGGTGTAGCAAAGATTTGAATTTTTTTATGTGACAAGAACAACCATGGGTGCTAGAAAACACTCTATGTTACACAGAAACGGTGGAAACTTCACAAAGACCATAAACCAAATAACACGCAGCCTCAAGGCCATTCTCTTAGACAAATGGCCCAGGCAAGGGTATCCCTGTTGCCACGGTCATTTAGATTCATCGTGTGTGCTGAGGGCTCACTGATGACACGTGTGACTCCGCCTTTTAAATCCCACTCAATCCCACCCTCCCAGAGCTCCCCCATCCTCAAATCCACGTGTGAGGAACCAAACTGTGGTTTGGTATAAACACTTCTATCCACTGAGCTTTTCGCAAAAGTCTCCCTGGAGATGTCCCCTGCAGGACACTTCTCCAGGTGCTGGATGAGTAAAAACATCACCCACTGGGAGACGGTGATGGTGTGAGGAAGGCTCACACCTGGAAGGCTGCGGGCTCCGGCAGGCCCCTCAGTGATGAGAACCAGCTCAGGAGCCTAAGTTGACACCCCCTGTGACACTCTCCACAGGTACCGCTCCGAGGGGAAACTGAAATCTCCCAAAGTGGGTGTTTAGTGGATGCTTGTGTCTGAACTCCAGTTCACATGTTGAAGCCCTAATCCCCAGTGTGACAGAATTAGGAAGTGGGGTCTTAGGACATGATTAGATGAGGCCTTGAGGGTGGAGCCCCCATGATGGAATTAGTGCCTTTATAGGAAGAATAGATACCAGAGCTCCCTCTCTCTCCATGCGACAGTACAGCAAAAAGGTGGCCATTTGCATACTATAAGAGGGCCTCCACCAGAAACCCAATCTGCCGGCACCTTGATCCTGGACTTCCCAGCCTCCGGAACTATGAGAAATACATTTCTGTTGCTTAAGCCACCCACTCAGTCTACGGTATTTTGTTATGACAGCCCAAATGGACTAAGACAAGTAGTGACCACAGCCCCCTTTTATTGTTCTTGCCTGCACCACCTAGCAAGGTTTGGTCCAATGCACCAGCTTGCTCTTACATCTCCCCATGCTCCTTACGATATAGGGAGAAGGAAACATGGGTGGATGCAAAGGGTCCTGATGGCCACGACTCAACCTGGCCCCGCAGGGCACGCACTCCTCTGTTCCTGAAGGTGGAGCAAGGGGGGGCAGGGTCCAAGTGCTGAAAGCCCCTTGAAACTTACAACCAACAAAAACTTGCACAGCGCGTCTCTGAGCCAGGCACCACTCTGAGCATGCTCTACATGCAGGAACATGTTTGACCTCCATAACACACCAGGACGCTCTTCTATTATCATCTCCACTTTACAGATGAGGAAACTGAGGCACAGAAGGTGAGTAATTTGCCCAAAGTTTCATGGGTAGTAAGTGGTGGAGTGCAAAATTTCAACTCCAATTTCCTTATGAGATGTTTCACAGGGTGTCTCTAGAAATAAAATTACATTTTAAAACAGCCAACTCTGATAAGGCATTGTTGTATAATCAAGAATTGGATTGGCTTTTGTTCCTGATTCCTGAGTGATAACCTCACAAATTCCTTGGACTTTCTTGAGTGATGGGAGAGTCTTTGTTTTTTCATGAGCGCTTTGGATCCCACCTGAGTGCACAGTAATGAGATTATTCAGGAGTAGGCCTGGTCACCAGAAAGACCAACCGTGGGTCCCAGGGCTGGGGCTTTGAACTACATTCTGTCCTCCAGGGTGTGGAGAGGAGGAATGAAGGCTACAGTCAGTCATGTGGTCCATGGTTCAGTCAGTCATGCCTCCATGATGAAACCCTAACAAAAACTCCAGACGCTGAGCTCAGTGGAGCTTCCTAGCCAGTAAACACCACGATATGCCAAGAGGGTGACATGCTCTAATTTCATGGGCAGAGGGCAGAGAAGCTCTCCAATTGAGAACTCTCTCCAGACCTTGCCCTGTGCAAGTCTTCATTTGGCTGGTCCTTATTGGTACCCTTTATGATAAAGCTGTATTCGCAGGTACGGCGCTTTCCTGCGTTCTGTTGAGTTGTTCTAGTGAAACTGAATTTGAGGAGGTCGTGGGAACTGCTGGATTTGTAACCAGTTGGTCAGAAGTGCAGGTGGCCTGGGAACCCCCGAAGTGTGGCAGCATCTGAAGTGAGCGCAGTCTGCTTGGGGACCGCGCTCTTCACCTGTGGAGCCTGACGCTAGCTCTGCGCAGCCAGCGTCAGAACTGAGTTGTGCTGTGGGACACCAGCCGGTGTCACACTGGGCATCCTTACTTTATGCTAGCTTGTGAACCAGCCTGACATTTCGATCTGCTAGATGTTCGACCAGAATTTAGGGACTGATTTAATCTATAGTGATGAATAATGTTATCCAGAAACAAAAATGCTTAGTGTTCTGATTTGGGTAATACAGTGTAGCCATTTAAAATGCATGGGGATAGAGGAAATGCTACTTTGCTACTTCTTTCTTCTCTCTTGATCGAGCCTCTCTGTGCCTCAGGTCTCTTGTCTGAAAAATGGGAATGATAATAGTACTGACCCCATGAGGCTGCGGTGAGGATTTCTCATGGGAAGTGCTGTATGTGCATTTCTGTATGAATACCAAGCCATAAAAAGCTGAGGTGACGAAGGTGATCAAAGCAAATTGTTCCAGGAACTGTCACAGGATTAGATTGTTTATGATGCTTCCCAAAAGGGGGTTTGGGGACCACTGGTAGTATATGACATTATTTTAGGTAGCATACAAACTTTTTCTGTTTTAATTTTAATATTTATATGTTGATTTTAATATCGAGAAAGCCAGCACACTGAACCCAGGATTTCATATTGTAACAGCTTCAGATGAGTCTAACAGGCAGTAGTGTATATATAAATAAGTATAGCGTGTAACTGAGTTTAAAGGCAAAGATTAAGCCAACAGTAGGATCTGTGGGGTGCAGACATGGAAAAGACTGCGAAGTCCTGGGCTCTGAGGCTAAGAGGCAGGACTAGCTCTCAAACACCGTCTTTTCTGCAACTAAGAATGTTTCCTGTTAAATCACCTCTTCCCAATGTCAGCGTTGGTTAACGAGATGTGGCAAGGCCCTGGCAGACAGTCCACTCTGGTACCCAGGCTGGACCAAGGTCTGACTAGAGTGGCAGCTCCACGTCACAGCTCCAAGAAGCAGATTGTTAGGATGAAGCTCTTGGGACTGTGGTTCCCAACCCCCGGGTGGTCCCTGGCCTGTTAGGGACCAGAGCGCAGAGCTCTGCCACCTCACACACCCTCTCATCTATAGAAAAATTGTCTTCCATGAAACCAGTCCCTGGTGCCAAAAAGGTTGGGGACCACTGTCTTAGGAGACCCCTTCTGGGCACAAGAGATGGAATTTGGAGCAGTTCTAATCCCTCAAGACCTGGTCCTTCTCTATTGCCTTTGGTTTCCCTTCCTTCTTGGCCTGGTGTCCAAAAAATACTCTGCTCCTTCCCCTCCTTCCTTGTGACTTTCTACAATGACCACATATTAGAACTGGCAGGATTCAGTTCAAACCCTTCTTACAAATTAATAAGGCAAAATCTGAAGAGCTCTGTCTTCTTCCTCCATTGCCTTCCAGCCCCAGGGAACAGCTATCCTGTACAGCCCCAGCGTCCAGAGTTAAATCTCCAAGGCATCTCACCAATCATCGTAATGGTGGAGGCCACTTCCCCAGTGCCAAGGGCTGGCCAGTCCTTGTGTTGGGCCCTTTGTGTACTTGCATTGTTCTTTAATCCTCGCAAGAAACCCAAGAGCTTGGTAGTGTTTTACAGCAGAGATCCGGGGTAAGAAACATACTCCAGGTCACAGAGCAACAGGAGATGAGCCAGAGTCCAACTAACTCCAAAGCTCATGCTCTTCCCAGTAAACCAACTCTTGGCTGTCAACCACAGGTGAAAAGGAAGGTGCTTAGGGAGTGCTTTCAAGGTACTCCACCCTACCGGGAGGGGTGGCATAACCAGAGGGGATGAACTTCCTTCCCCATGCGGGGTTCTGGTGTGGAAATAAGCACCTCGTCCTCTCTGCTTCCATCCTCCCAGGCCTGTTCTGCTTCCCGTAGTCCTGTGCAAAACCCCACCACCTCGGACTGGCTCTCAAGCGCCTCTTCTCTGGTGGAAGATTAACGGGCCGCCAAAGCACCCCATTGCTCTGCTAGCATAAATTGCAAGAAAAACATTTAGAATATTGATTAAGTGCTCCATGCTAGAAGATTGAAATTTACCTCCTGTATTTCCAGGATTAGCTGACATAATGGGGTCAGTCTGCTGGCACAAATGATTTACAGAACACCCATTGGCAGCTTTCCTTTTAAAACTCAACACTTAAAATTTTCACTTGGTCACAGCCAGTGGAGTCCTGGGTATTTAGCGGGTTTGGATAATGGCCTTCCTGCCACATCTAGACTTTTGGGGTTTGGTCCCCCCGCAGGAAGAGTTTTGAAATAATTTCAGGTCTGGCCTGGCCCTATCTGGAACAATGGACTCTGTTTGGGTCTAAGGAGGTCCTGGACTGGTTGGGGGAGGGGGCCCTCTAAACACAGATTATTTTCAATATTCTAATGCACAATGTGTAGGCGTTAAACGGATTATGTCTGCCCTCCAGCTCTTCTACCAATCTGCAAACACCGGGCTGCATGCTACCAGCGCCCAGCCCATCTCTCTAGGTTTGACATGACGCTGGAAAGGGAAGGGGATGTGACGTGCTGTGACCTGGCTGGGAGGCTGGAAGGTGCGGACCCAGACTGCAGTCCAGTGAACGTCACCCTGGCCGGGGCAGAGGCAGTGGAACCTTCTCAGGGGTCCTGACCGGGTCCATATTACTCTGCTCGACCACGGAAATCAGAGGACTGTAAACACATTGAGAGGTCTTCACCGTAAGCCGCCAGAGTTAAGCAGTGTACAACGATGCAAAACAGAAATTTTTCCAACATGGACTTACATCTCCAACGATATTTTCTTTAAATAGGCGACAAGTACAGTCCATTTGGTTTAAATATACTGAGCTTTTTCCAGCTACCGGACCGCTCAACTGCACAGAAGATGAAGTAATTGGTAGGATTATTAATGTTTCTTTATTTTTCATGTGACCACTTTGTATGAGTCAAAGGAAGATGCCAACAATAGCACAGCCTGCCTCATGCTTGTTACTAATACGACCGCCAATTAATCCTGACACGGAGCTTGGTGGGTTACCCCAAACCCGGTATTTTATCACCTCAGGGGGTTAGCACTTGGACATTTCAATGACATTTTATACTAATCAATCAACTTTCCTTTTTTAAAGCAGAGCCTTTTGCAGGAACCGCAGACGAGTCCTGTATTCACCACATCCATGGCCACCTCTTTCCCCAAACAGAATTGTGTTTGGTTTGTTGATAATTACACTTCGAAGCAGACTTGTGAAAATGTTTATTCGTATTTCTTCCCTTCCAAGGGGGAAATCTATCTCAAATGTTAAGGCAGAAACTCAAGTCCCTGAGAGTTTTCTCATATTATTGTATATTTTAAAATATTACAAGAGGGCCCTTCTCAAGGGAGGTGAACTTTAGAGCTGCCAAAGATAGTTGACTTTCTCTGAATCTGTTACCAATGGATCCTGAGCTGGTTTAAGTCAGTTCTATTCTGAGTGATGACACATGGGGCTGGGACAAACGCCATTCAGAGATATTTCTAGGACCCCCCAGCAAATGGTAATTCATCTGGAGACAGGCAGACAGGCAACGGAGGGACATATGGGGAGAATGAGTCTCCTGGGAGCCCTGCAGCCAGCCAAGAGTCCTAAATCAGCCGAGGGGCCGTGTTCTCAGGATGAAGGCCTTCCCTCATCACGCTCGCGGCCCCCCGAACCTGATCCTCTGGCCTCAAATGATCTTTTCAAGCATTCTGCATCTTAGAGGTCACCGCAAAAAATCACCAAGCTGGCAAACTTTCAGCTCTGCCCCTACACTGTCTCCTGGAATTGAGGCACAGAGAAACTCAGTACAAAGGATGAGCTTTGTGTCTGTCCCCTTCATTCACGCTGCTGACCCTCAGGAAGCACTAGGACACACGGCTGCCTCCAAACCAGCATCTCTCCTCCTTCTTTTCCATTCTTTCCTCCTCCTCACTGTCTATTCCTAATGCAGAAAAAGTACCCTAGCCTTGGAGTTAGAAATCCCAGCCTGTCAGATAATTACAGATAATTACTCTGGTCACATCACTAGCCTCTCCCTCCCTCAGTTGCCTCACTTTGTGAAAGGGAAGGACTCAAGGGGCTGCTGTGAGAAGTAACGGGGGAAAAAGCATGCAAAATGTCTCAAAAAATAAAATATACAACCCACCCGTTAGTGCTAACTCTCACCAATGTTGCCTGGCACAGCCTCGAGCCGACACCCCATCCCACTATCCATCTGTCATAAAGGGACCAAGTGGCCACCTGATCCAGGAAGAGACATTGCACGTGACATTTGTAAAGCACCATTCTGGAGCGTTCACTCCACCCCATTTAATCCTCTCGACTCTAGCAGCGGGGCCACACTTGCAATCCGTAGATGAGGAAGCCGAGGCTGGGAGAGGTTTGCATGCTAGTGGGAGCCACAGTGCTGGTCGGACAAGAGCAGGGTCTGACCCAGGCTTGGCTGCAAAGCCCGTGCCCTTATCCCCTGCCTCCCGTGCACAAACGGGCTCAAGCAGGAAGTCGTCTCAGGAGTCCCAGCAAGGTGCTGTGCAGCCCTCAAGAGCTCCCTGGGAGCACAACGCTATTTAGCTCCAAGTTGTGCCGCCGCTGTGTGTAGCACAGGGAAGAGAGGTGTGGCCACCCCTTGTTCCTTTCCAGTTCTGCACCTCCATGTCACCCTCTGCTGAGAAGTTAAATGGCGCCCCTGAGGTAAACATCACACTTTGATTTTACTTCTGCCCCTCTGTTTAGGAAGCAGAGTTCCTATCACTAACACAGGGAAAGGAAGGGCTCAGTTTCTTGGGAATACAGTGCCTGTGTTTCCTGATGTTGCCAGGGCAACCCTGAGGCAGCACAGATCCTCCTGGCAGGGGGGTGGTCGGGCAGATCTGTGCTGGAGGCAAAGCGGTGGTTTCCTGTGTGGCCAAGCCGTCCGTGCCCTGCGCAGCAGGAGCCTGGGGCAGCGGCTATGATCTGGGGGGAGGCAGGGGACACCTCCCGTGGCTGACGGACTCCTCTCCTACTCTTGGAAGAAACGCCGATTTCACAGATAACTATTTTGAGATGTCACCTATTAACTTAGTCTGACCTTCCAAAAATGTGGCAAAGCTTCATCTTGCCCACTAAGTTCCCAGGGAGAGAATTTCTGTTTTTATTTTTGAATGCCTGTCTCCACAAAATTTCCAAAACACAGAAGGGATTTAACAAACAGGCTGCGTGCTGCCCCACAGTCATTCTCTGTGCAGCCAGGGCTTGCCTTTCCTCCCCAGAAACCAGCCAGGCCCACCCTTACCACTTGGTGACAACAGGATCCTGCCCCTCCTCTGGCCACTTGTCTTATCTGAGTGGGCCCCAAGAGCAGGGAGGGCTGATCTGGGGGGATGCAGGGCACTGACCACTGGCTAGAGATGAAGAAGAGACCCTGGTCCCTGCCTGGCTGTAGATCAGCTTCCCACTCCCTGGGGGACTTTGCACAAGTCACTTCCCCGCTCTGAAACTCGGGGCCCTGCTGCAGGATGGAGCAGTTCCATGCCCTGGCATCCCCAAGGTGCCTCCTGGTTCCGGCATTCTCTGCACGGTGCTTTGGAGAAGGTAAGTGCTCAGGAAAAGCTTTAGCAGTATGCAGAGCATCTGGCTGGCCGCGGGCTGTGCGGTTTCCTGTCTGCCTCTCCTTGCTGTTTTGGGGTACGTGAGAGTGTGCTGGGGAGGAGACTCAGGAGGACAGAGGACAGAGACCCAAGTTCAGATGAATGGCATGCGGGACACCCAAGAAAAGAGGGGAGACGTTGGGGGTGAGGAGATATCCAGCAAATCAGAAGTGGAAAAGCCACCCCAGCACTTTCTAGGGAAGAAAGTAGGTTCTTGGTCAAGGCAGTATTTGGCAAAAGAAGGCATCAGGGTGAGAATTCCAGTGAGGATGAACCTTGGTGAGGGGTGGGGGGGGGAGCAAAGGATGTGCTCCAGTGACAAGTGTGAGGTGACAGCATGGTGCTTGGCACACAGGCCACCAAACGTCCCATTCCCAGCAGAGCAGGAGACAGAAGTCACCATGTGGTCACCACTATCCCAAAAAAATACAGGCAAAACCATGGTGAGAATGAGGCTCCTGGGCTCCCAGTGCTGGTTCTGTGACCCACGAGCTTGGCAGACTTCAGCAAAAGGGTCACCCCCCTGAGCCCCCGTGTCCGCAAATGAAAGAACAAGGCCACAATACTCTAGTGACAGCATCTCCCCTGCAGGCGCCAGGAGGGGACGTCCAAAGAGGTGAAGTATGTGAGGATACTTTGTGAACGTACGCATAAGCAATGTCTTGCCAAATAGCTGAATATTCATTACTATGAAAAATCAATAAAAAGGCAGGATAAACACTCTGCTTTTGACTAAAGGCAGGAAATCACCGTTTGTGTCTTGTTGTGGTTCTGCCCCCACAGAGCTGAAATAACCCTGGAGAATTTCCGTGACCATTCTCACTGGACTCCATTCACGTGCCGGGTTTTGCAGGGAGGTTCGTGGCCCCTCACTGCTCCTCCTACTGCCAAAGAGCACTTGCTTTTGCTCTCTGAAAAATGGTCCCTTCCAGGACTCTACACAAGAGTTAACACTACACTGGCAACACTGGCTCTGGTTTACCTTTGGAGACAGTGAAATGCTCCATGTTATGTGATGGTGACAAACCAAAGAGCTCCTTTCTTTTCAATAGGCTGCTGCTTTGTAGAGAACACGGAATCAGCAAAATAAACAAACAGCCAACCCAATGAATGCTTGCACCCCACACATACACACTTTAGGGATGCATCTGCCTAGACCCCTCATTTTATATAGGACCAGATGCCAATGCACACCCCTAGTAACCGGCAGAGTCAGTTCCATGGTCTGTCTTTCTCTTCACTATATGACATACCACAATCTTCATTCATTATGTTTAAAATGCAATTTTAAGATTCAAACCTGAGCAGCATCCGCTCTCTCTCTCTAAAAGCATTTCAGAAACATAAGTCTGTGTTCTCCCAGAAGTGAGCTCCAACAGGGGATCTGGACCCAGTTCTCACCTGTAAATTTGCACACGGTGGTAAAACATGAGTGGGGATTTCATTCTCAGACGCTGCCGGCCCCGGGGGCTGGTTCTTGACCCGGAAGGCTGTGGTGGTGGCAGTGGTGGTCTGTACCGGGAGGGCCGGCTGCCACACGGTCACATCGGAGCCATTGCCAAAGGCTTGAATTGCATTTTCTGCAGTAAAACAGGAGGAAATCCAATTTCAAAGTCAAGCAGCAAATGTAACAGACAGGATATACACAGCCGGAGAGGCACACTAGAAATTCTGATTATAGCATTGGACTTCTCTGAACAAAACCCATCCATCCATTCGCCCTACATGTGCTGAGAGCCAGTCTTTGGGGTCGGGTGCTCAAAAATCAATTCAGTGATTAAACAGTAAGCTGGACACTTAGCTATGCTCCAAATGCAACAAATATTTATTGTGTTCCCATTTCTGTGCCAGGTGTCGACAAAGATCCTTGCCCTGAAATACTCATCAGTCAAGCCCTTTGAAACCCAGCCTCAGACCTGTTACTTGGGAACATTTTTTTCCAAGAAAATCCTTGTGCTTTGTCAATAGTCTATAATAAAAGCAAACTAATTAGGGCTTTAAAAAAAAAAAAAAGTACATCCCTAACTATGAGACTAAGGCAACTCAGCGGCATTCACACTGATTTGGCAGGCAAAATGCAACCAGTTTCTTTAAAAAAAAAAAAAAAAAATCTACCCCAATGCTCATCAATATCTGGTGAAAATTTAAGTAAGATTGTTTTTTCCCTTTCTGGTCCCAGTCTTCCTAACAAAATGTGCACAATTAGGTAGAAGCAGCCCTGTTCAAATGAAAAGTTTAAAATGTAAAACTTTAAAAGCTTATTACAATTTCATGGGATTAGATTGTTTTTATGGCAAGAGTAAATTGGCTGTGTGTTGTTCCCCTCCCCAAAATGAATAAAAAACAGTTTTTAATCAGGTCTTCAGGGATTTGGGCTGGATTTAGGAATTTTGTATTTCATATTCATTGTATAAAAAATCAAACTCCTCCATTTGGGACCTGAATGTGCAAATTGTTAATATACGACTCTTAGTTGGCATTTTTCGATATACAAAACAGAATAATTTAAGCCTAATCTTCCTCTTAGAAGTGACATTTTGTTCTAAAATTGTTATCCTTTAAGTTCAGCAAATTGGAAGCTTGTTTTCTACAACTTCACATTTTGGGGGCTGTAAGAAACAGCTTCAGATTAATATAAATTCTTTTTATCCTCCCAGCCTTGTTCTGTAGCTTAACTGGTGGGTGGAAGCAGAGAAAGAGGTACACAGGGACCAGTTCCCTTAAATGACTCCAGAACAGCAACAACAACCCTTCCTTTTTCTTAAGACATGTAGATTCAAGACAGCCTTGCCATTTCTTGCAAAACCGTACTGTCCCCAGTGTGTCTCCCTTGCTACCTCGGGAGTTCAGTTGTTCACTGCTCATTCATTCCTTCATTCATTCACATGTTAATGGAATATCTGCTAAGGGCCAGGCACTACTCTATGCACTGGCTGGGCATACCATAGTGAAAAAGGACAGCAACAAAAGTCCCTGCATCCCTACCCCATGGAGGTCACATCCAGGTGGGGCAGGCAAATATGTAAAATGTATCATTAGGCAGTGAGGAATGCTTGGGGGCTGGAACTTAGGTCAAGTGGTCCAGGTGGTGAAGGTGGCATCTGAATAAGGACTTGAGTGAAGGCAGCTGGTATCTCCCCTCATCTCCATCCCATTCTTCTCTCTTCCCCCTACATCTGCATGCACTTGGGTTAAAAGTAACAGTTTCCTCCCCCCAAACCAGAAGTAAACAACTGGTTAGAGTTGCATTCATAACAGGGGAATCTGGGAGAGGTTTGGCTTAATCCAAAGGGAGCAGAATTAGGTTTTGACATTTGAGCCGGAATCTACAAATGACATGTCCTTCTCCTTGCAAGAGACTGAATTTATAGCCCTGCATTTCTGGAGCCCTATGTTCCATCTAGTCAGGCTGGAAATGGAATGACTGTGGAAAATTCTGGCTGCCTTTGGACCCTGTTGCAGACCAAGTGCATTTATTTTTATTGAAAAGTCATTAGGAATAAGATACCAGACAATTCTCCCCTTCTCCAAAATGTTATTAAGCAGGAACAATGTTAATTTCTCTGGGAGGAAGATGTTTTCCAGTCAGCATGAGTAAAATCTTTTCTTACACTGACCTCCATTGTCATTGCTTTATCTTCCTTAAAACTTGCATTCTGCCAGAGAGTGCAGGATGTGAAAAAGAGGGAATATATATAATTTTTCTAAGTCAAGACCAAACAAGAGGTCCAAGTTGCAATTCTTTGGTATGCCCAGTGTCTCAGTAAATTCCTCCATACTTGAGACTAGTTTTATAGGTTCAAATTTCAGTTAAGAACACAAAACCTTGTTTTATTTTTAAGAGGACCAAAGCAATTGACTACAGTCCCATTACTCGAAGTACCTAGTAAGCAAATGATTTAGATTTTTCTTTTCAACAAAGGAAATTTTAAAGCAACACTCAAAACCTTTTTTTGTATGTGCATAGCAAATTGTCAGTTAATTCTTTAGAAATCAGTCACCATACAGCCACGCATCATGGAGAAATTATCACCCAAGGACGGGGCTCTCGGAGGGGTGGCTGAACCTTGATTCCTAGAAACTTGGCCTGCCACTCCCACCAGGAAGTCAGACCTGGTCCCAATGTTCAAGCCTATGTTCTTGTCAACATCAGGCACGAACAAAGCTCTCAGGAGACAGGTGGCTACAAAAGGAACCCGGGCTTTGGACCCTAATCCTGGCACGGTGGCCTATGTGAACACCAGCCTTCACTGAGCTGCACGGTGGAACTAATCATACCTACGTCTCCTAGGGCTCTCGTGCAGACTACAAGAAATGAGATAATGTACGGATTACACTCCCTATAGAGTGAGTTTGAACACACGGAAGATACCCAGGAAACAGCGACTGCCACAAAAGTGAGTGAAATGTTAAAGCATCCCAGCTGGATCATCACCTAGAGCGTGTACATCTTGGTGGGTGGGAGGGAAATCTGGCACTGTGCTTTTGGAGTTTGATGAATGCCCATTGTTCACACCCGTACATTTCTCTCTATCCCTGTCCCTTTGGGAAGCATGTTTCCAAACTGCCTAAAGGACACTGCGATAACAACCGATTCTGTTTCCAAGCAGGAGTCCCCTCCTCCCCCTCCCACCCGTGCTTATCTCGTCTCCAGAGATAACCAACATCCTGCGTCTCCTGCAAGCATCGCCAGTTTATCCCACTCAAGAATCATTGCTTCTCCTCCGAGCCAACCCTGAGCATCCAAGGGGCTATTGATGTTAACATTCTAATTTTTCTCAGACAGTCCTTGGAGGCCTATCCCCATCTAATTTGTCTGAGCTTCTCACATTGTATATTCTGCCCAGGTTTCAAGAACCTTTGGAACAGACTCTCCGCTGCCTGCCAAGATCAAAATTTGATCTGCGGGTAGAAGTGTTCTTTGCCACATAATGTACCCTCAGTTATTTGAATCTCTTGCCCTCCCAGGCCTTTGGAGCCGCAGTCTTGCCAGCACCCAGTTCATCACTTGCTGGGTTCCCCGCTGCGCTGCACAGCGTGGCCAAAAGGAGCTGGATTTACCATCCGTGACCAGAAAGAAAGGGACAGCGAGAGACAGAGGAAGCAGACACAGGGAATGAGAACGTGCAGCTGGAGCTCAGAGAGAAAAACATGTTCATTTGTTTGTTTCTTATTTTTTTTCTTTTTTCAAAACTCACTAAGACACGTATTGTCCTTGAAGAAATTCAAAAATTTCAAGCACTCTTCCAGGTCGTTCCCGCTGTTGCTGCAGTCGCACCACGGGGCCACGCTGAGACTACTAGAGTCTATGTAGTTGGGGGTCATGACTGTGCCTAAAAAAATAAAAGCAAAGCATTTTATGCTTGTGTGACGGTACTTTTCCATAACCTAAAATGAAACAAATGTTCCTCCGACAGAGGATGCACCGTGGATAATTACAAACATTGTGTTTGCTGAGTGGGAAATTATGTTAAGCAGTGCATTTTCTCGGCAATTTATCTTGAGCACATAAAATAATTTACACATTTACTTTAAAAATTATAACAGAGCTCCTGAGCTGAACTTAGGGTATTTTTTTTTTCCTGCTCCAATGGTATGGATGTCATGGAGTAGGAGAGAATTAACTTAGAATGCATGAGTTGACAAATCCCTTGCATTTTCTTGAAAATGTCATTAATCTTCATAAACAGATAGAACTGGGTTTACATATCTTAAAAATCCTTTTAGGACTTTGAATCTATTTCCCTCAGAAGCAAAGGATTTCTTCAGAGTAACACAGGGACACTTAGAAGCTTCCTATGGGTTACCCCACACCCTGAATGTATATAACAAGGCTCCTGCCCGCTAGCCCCTCAACTGATTTAAATAAAGTCTTCCAAGTTGTGAAGGAATTGGAAACAAACAGTGGCAATTCTCTAAGCCAATGGCTCCTAGAGTATTGTCTGTGGACTCTCAATAGTCCTCAAAGAAATGCTGGGTGGTCCTTCCTGCCTACATTCATGGTTTTTCTGATGAGTTCTCTCCTGGCACAAACATCCAATGTATTCATACTTAATACAACCCAAATGTCCTCTCCTGGGTGGCTCACACCAGGCAAAGCCCGTTGATGCCAAGAAGCCTTCTGTTTTTACATACGAAGTAATAGGTGGTCACTAATCCACAGGATGTATTTGGTTCACAAACAGAAAAACATTTTTTTTCTAAGCTCCTCTGAGTCAAGGGCATGTTGTCTTCACCCTAGATTCCCTACTGACTTGAACTAAATAATATCCTATTATATCTTGGGATGAGAATTTTAACCTACAGCATAGGAGGGGCTCCTAACTTTGGTCGAGAAAGGACCGGGCCCCCCAAACACTGAGTGAGGAGGTTAAGGACATTGCACACCCGACAGCATAGTAGATCCTTGACATGCGGAAGAAGTAGGAACAAGCTTTGTCCAGAAAGGAAGTTAGGATCCAAGGACCCAGGAGCCAGTGCAGAGGGAGAAACCCAGACCCGAGAGAGAAATAAATTTTGGTCTGTAAAATGCAATGTTCCAAGTTGTTCCTTCCATTCATCATCCTCAGGCACATAAGGGTTTGTCAAGTCTAAGAATGACCTCATAGAAATTCCGGCAGGACCTGGCCTTGGCCGATCCTGGGGGAATTAAGGAGCATGTACACCTGGAAGGGCACAGACCAGTGTTAACTGGGATTACACCTGAGAGTCGAGGGGGAGATACTTAACATTTTCTTCTACGGACTTCTCTGTTGATATTGTTTTAAATTTTTACACAAATTTTTCATTTTTAAAAATTTTTTACAATGACTATGCCTTAATTACTTTTGTTATTTCTATAACTCCAAAGTTGGTAGGTAATCCTTAGTAGAGGCTACCTTATTTAAGAAGACA
Source organism: Lemur catta (assembly GCF_020740605.2). Lineage (NCBI taxonomy): Eukaryota > Metazoa > Chordata > Mammalia > Primates > Lemuridae > Lemur > Lemur catta. The sequence goes on along the minus strand of NC_059141.1, from coordinate 12,161,830 downwards.
GCAAATGCAAATGTGGAGTATTGACTTAAGGAAGGTACACTTATTAGCCCGATCAATAAAAATGGAAAATAACTGGGGAACCAGGGAGAGGTATTGCCCAAGGGAGCCCAGGTATCCTTTTTAAAAAGTTAGAAGTAAAGAGTATGCCAGGAACCTGCAATATCCCTGCATTAAGTACTGTTGTTGATTTTCCCAAAGCCTCGGGCAGAAGACACTCTGGTGAGAAAGAATTTAGTTTGTGCTGCTGTCATTCTTGGGGGAGGTTCTTCCTGCCAGTGACGCCGTGTGACCCTGACACAGACACCTGGCAGGGACACACACCCTGCCTGAGCCATCGTGCTTCTGACAATTGTGACAACTGTGACTTCCCTCACCCTTCCACAGGCTTCACTGCATGCTCCCTCTCAAATGCCAATTGCCATGAGGCGTGGCACCAAGCTTCTGCTGTCCCTGGTACCTGGGACACCTGCCTCCCTCCTGCCGGCCCTGCTCATCCAGGGGCACAGGTTTGCCTCACTCCTGGCTGTCTTCCGACTCGAGGGTGCCTTGTTTAATTGCACCGCTCTGAATGCTGAGAACACGGTTCTTATAAAGCCTCAGGTCTCAAACATACTGTTTCTGCTGTGTCTGTTTTCAGGAAAAAAAAAAAAAAAATTTAGCCTAAATCACTCCCTGCACACTGCGAGCTGAATTACCAAGAACATTAATGTCAAGCAGGACCCCCGTATTTAGGGTTTTTATTTCCAAAGGGCCATTTCTGGGAAAGAGCCTTTTTGATTTCCCCAGACTGAATGACTTCCCTTTCTCTAAAGTTCCCTAATTCAATTAACTTTGTTTGACTTGTGCTCTTCTTCCACACCCAGGCTTTTCCCCTACTTCTGTTCTGCGTGGTCAGTTCCCCAACCGAGGCGCCACCCCCATCTTCGCGCTTGCAGGCTCCCTGCTCCTTAACAAGCCCTGCTTCCCTCTGCTGCATCTTCACGCAGCCCTTATCCTCTTGTTTTTGCTTTCGTACAGGCAAGTCCTGAAGGACCTAACATCAAAACCCCAGCACGGAGGGTTACTGGGAGATTTTCACTTCTGCAGACATCAGCAGGCTGCAATGGAAAGAGTGAGGACATTTGTAAACCAGACCCTTCTTCCATCCCACTTCTTCCGGATCTTACCAATAAGCCCCGAGTAGGCAAGCAGGCAGTCGGCGTAGTTTTCTTTGAGACAGCTGCTGACAGACCTTGACTCTGGTTGGCAGTTGGTAAAAAAATCTGCAAGGCGAGATCTACAACAGGAAGAAAGGGGGAGGGGAATGTGCTTTAAAATGTCCTAAGCCTCTGGACAAACATAACTTTATTCCTTTACTGATATGTCCCCTTTGTGTGCATGCACGCACACACACACACACACACACACACACACACACACACACACACACACACACACTATATATATGCATGGAAAACGTGAACTATTGAAATGTCGGCATCCTTTCCTATACACCCCCCCACCTGCTCCTCCTCCAGCCCTCGCCCACCGCCGTGTGTCTGCATTTTTTTAGAGAAGTCTCCAGGGCCTATAACTGGAGAAATCTAGAGGCTTTGAAGTTTCCATTCAATATTTATTTCTGACTAGACTTATTTGCATCTTTAGGAAATGTGCTTCTCCACACACTCACCGGAGAGCCACACTGGGAAAATATTTACTTTGTACAGAAACATGTCCCTGGCATCAAAATAGGATCCTACAGCCCATCTGCTCCCGTAATTCCTACTGGCTTTAAGAATGTATGTATCCGTCTTGTAAGTCATCTCTCATCCACCAGCCCGGGGGGGAGCGATTTACTCCAGCCCAGTGACACTTAGGAGGAACTTGCCTTTTGTAAACTGAAGGGGCAGGCAAGAGGGACGGGGGACAGGTGAGGCTCGCTCTGGGCGCAGAAGGCCTGTGGTCAGAGACTGTGCCTGGAGCGTCCACTGATCAAAGTGTGGCATCTGTCTGCTCTTTGGGAACTCTCGAGGGGCCGTGCAGTCCACCCAGGATGGCAGGGAAGCTGCAGAGACCCAGAAGTGCACAGGAGCCGCAGACATGCGGGGCTGGGGAGAAAGAGGGCTTTTTGTGGCCAACTGGCTGTTTTTCAGTCTGAAGAGGATATTGTTGGAGAAATCCTGAATGAGAGCTGGGCAACCTCTGAGGTCATCTCAGCAGACAACTGTTCCGTTTCTAGGGAAGAACACAAGGGACTTCTCAAGAATTTAAATTATCCGGCAATTACGGGAGACAATGGGAGGTCTTCTCGGTTTTCTTCTGTCTTTAGCTCACCCCAGAGTTGGCTGCTGACAAACGCAGAGCTGTTTTTACTTCTTTCCACCCAAGCAACTGCATTTACTTAGCATACTTGACGGTATAAACGAGCCGGGGATGGAGAGACCAAGCAGGGTTAGGTGTGCAGGGCTCGCAAAGGTTTGGAGAAGGCCCCTAGGAAGCACATTATGTGTCCCTCTCCAACAGTTGTAACTAGAAGGGGCATTAAAAGGCCTGATGAAATTATCTGAGTCCACAGGACGCTGCCCCTTCTGCCAAGGCTGCCAGTGTTCGCACGGGGCTGGTTCTCTCCTTGAACCCTTGTAAACAGGCTTGCCCGCGCCTCCCTATCCGTGCCCATCTGGTGCGCTCTGTATGTTCTGCGTGCCTGGCTCCATCACAGCGAACCCCAGGGGCAGATGCTGGAGGTCTGCTTTATTTTCTTTGCACAGCACCTGACACTCCTCAGAGAGGCCCTTTATAAGGCTTCCCGAGCAGGGCCATGTGCTGGAGCTAAGTGCCTTGGCAAAATCCGCCAAATGAGGCTGGTGCGCACTCGGTTGTGCGTGTGCTTGGATCTCAAGCACCGCCCATGCCTCGCTGGCGTTTGCTGACTTTAATTGAACACACTGAAAAATATAAAACCCGGCTATGTTCTGTAGCCTGGTTAAAGGATTTAATTTTTGGAGGAAATCCCTAAAGGTGGCTCGGGCTTACTCAACTGGCTCCAATGGCATACAGCTTGGATTGAGTGTTAATTTCAGAAGAATTTTCCCGGTCATGAAAGTTAATGATCTAGCGGCACCAGGTTTCTAACTTCGCAAAGGCCAACTGCGGTCCAGGCAGCTGAGGCTCCAGCCCTGCACACAACCTGGCCGCTGAACAGCTCTCTGACCTGGCAGCCCCACGCTCCCGGCCTGTCCCCCCCCCCGAGATGGATGAAAGGTCGCTCTGTCTCTGGGTCTCTGGTTTCTCCTAGTCTCTCCAGCAGACTATTAACTGAACAACACTGTGATGAGGATTACTGTCCTTCAGCACGAGGCTAATGCCACCAGACTCATTTTGCTTAACAACCTCAGAATTGACTCACAATTGGACTCTGGAATGAAAGGCTAATTGAGTCAGTCTGCTGCAGAAAGCATAGCCCCGATCGGGAGGATAAAACGAAATATACTGCTCTGAGCAGAGCTCTGGACAGGCTGCTTTTTGAGAGAAGATTGTTGGCCCCATGTCAGACACAGCCAGTGGACAGGAAGAGAGTTTCAAGAGTGAGCGCAGGCAGCGTTGTTCAAACATTAACATTTCCATGCTTCCATCACATTTGACCCACTTCCCTCTGACATTTAGACTTGGAGACAGGATGCTCAACGTTATAGGATTCACATTTTACAGATGCAAAAACTAAAGTTAGAAGTTTATACAGTGTTGTGCCAGGGCCAGCTCATTACTGGGTGATTAGTACAATTTTAGGCATTTTGCGCGTTGGTTAACATCATGGTGGTAGCTTGAAAGTGGCCGTGGTGGGAGTATTTACACCACAGTAATCAGTAAACACTAGAAATCAAGGCTTTGTGTTGTTCTTAGAGAACTGGTTATTAAATATTTACCAGCACAATTCTATTGGAGAACCAGTATGGTGTGGTGAATCCCATTGATAAAGCGTGTGTCATGTCTCTGAAGTTCAGTCCCAGCCCTTCTGGGTCAGGCCTCCTCTCCCACCCTCTATTCTAGCCTTTGTGCCAAATGAAATGGTGCAGAACCAATAACCTCCGGTCTCCAGTACTTCCCACAGAAGGACAACAGTCCCCCTGACCCCCACCACCAAAACGTTCTTCCTTCCCAACATCTTCTCTTATCATCACAGTCCTCTAAAATTTCTTAAAGTAATGTGCAAAAGTGTTTGCACACATTGACAAAGCAATGAAATTCCTGTCTGTCCCATTGACTGAATGAAGGGTCAGGTGCTATGATACAATGCTGAAAAAGACTCTGTCCTTCAACTTAAATAATCTGCCATCTAGATGCCAAGAAAAACAAGTAAAAAGATTATATTAATAAGAATATAGTAATTTGTTCTTGATAAAAGATAAGAATGAATGGCTGCTAACAAAAATAATGGCTAACATGAATGAAGCATTTAGTATATGCTAGGTATATTTTTTACACACTTTATATTATTTCCTGACAACACTAAGGAGGTAGGTACTATTATTTTATTATCCTAGTTTTACAGACAAGGAAGCCAAGGTTTAGTAAGGTTAGACTTGAGGAAAATAGTGAGTAGCAGAACCAGGATTTAAAACCACACATTCTAACTCCCGTAATTTAGGTTTTTAACACTACAACACGCCATAGCTAAAGAAGCTGGTTTCAGAGAGGCTGTGATATTGGGCCTGAGACTTGAAAAATGGTTAGGATTTGTCAGGTCAGGTGGAGGAGGGTATTCCAGGCAGAAGGAAGCAGTATGCGATATACTGATCACACTCAGAATAACCTCAGAATGGTAAGTGTGGAATGCTTGCTTGTATGTGCCTGGCACTGACTTTACCACTTGACATGTGTTCACACACTGAGTCCTCACAAGGCAATACTATCAGGCCCATTTTATCAATGAGGAAACTGAGGCACAGAGAGCTCTCCAGGTTGTAGAGCTCTGTGGTGGAGCGGGAACGTGACCACATTCAATCTGACTGCAGAGCTGGAGATCATTCTCAACCTCTACACTTAACAAGTGTATCACGCAGAACACTGCTAGTCGCTTACCCAGGGTGGCTGGGTCACAGGATGCAAACAGGAAGTGATGGGAGATGGTGCTGACGAGGTCTTAAAAAACGTTGTGCTACCTAAGAGTTTGGATTTTATCCCAACAGCAGTGGGAGCCACTGAAGGATTTTATTTTTATGATTTTTTGAGATAGAGTCTCACTCTATTGCCCTGAGTAGAGTGCCATGGCATCACCCTAGCTCACAGCAACCTCAAACTCCTGGGCTCAAGCGATCCTTCTGCCTCAGCCTCCTGAGTAGCTGGGACTACAGGTGCATGCCACAATGCCCGGCTAATTTTTCTGTTTTTAATAGAGACAGGGTCTCGCTTTTCTCAGGCTGGTCTTGAACTCCTGAGCTCAAAGGATCCTCCTGCTTCAGCCTCTCGGATAACTTGGATTACAGACGTGAGCCACCGCACCCGGCCTCACTGAAGGATTTTAAACAGAGAAGTAACATGATCAGATTTGTGTATGAGGAAGACTCTGGTCTCTCAGCTGTTCAGCAAAGGTTTGCTTAACACCTACTCTGTGCCCTCACTGTTCCAGCCGCAATGGGGAGAGCAGGAAACTGGCCAGAGGTGGGAAGGATGGTTCCCTAGGAGACTGCAGCTGTGAACCAGAGAGGAGGACTAAAGGGGGGAAGAAGGAACTGGTGGAAACACAGGTCCGATAAATGGAAGTCAAGACTTCAGAAAGGAAGGGTAGAATCAGGATGCGGACAGCTCAGCAGACAGTGGGGCTCTGGCAGGAAAGACAGGGGAGGCCTGGTTTGCAAGGAAGAGAGTGAGATCAGTCACGGCCACGTTGAGCGCACGGTACGGTGAGGAGCTAAGAGTCTAGGCAGTTGTTAGAGCTCTGGTTCCTCCATCTGTCCAGTCCCCAACTACTGCCTGAGCACCGACTGTATGCACGGCTCCAGCGTCCCAGGACAGCCCCTTCCGCACACACTTCCCCCGCCCACCTGTGTGATGGACGGTGCTGCAGTCAGTGTCAACGTCTTCCCTTGCCCCAGCTGCTGTGACCCAAACAAGGAAGCCTAAATGTCCAGTATGGGATTAACAAAGAAACCCCACAACTGGATTTCTTCTGGAGACGTGAAATCTCCATGACTACAGCAATGATGAGCTCTGATTGTTTTTCTCTGAGAAAATGAAAAGGAAATGAATAGGCACTAATGTAGAAATGTATCACCCTCAGTAAGAGAAAATCTCCCACCCTTGAAGAGGAGGAAAAGGCAGGCAAATACCAAGACGGCCCGAGGAGCACTACAAAAACTGGTTTATGCAGCAAGTATCATACTCAAGGAAGCACGCTGCTAAGTGGAAATAGAAAAATGATTATAATGATAATATCTAGGAGAGTTGTCTCAAACAGCAGATGGTCTTCTGACAGTAGGGGGGCGAATTATTGACCTACTTCTTCTGTAACAGTTTTAGGAATGTAGTGTTATGCAGAACAGGTAAAAACACACCAGTAATGCCTAATTTAACTCATCCTGGATTATCGTAATCCTTTGAATGTTTTTCCAGGGCAGGTCTTATACTTGGACGCAAGCCATGTGGTTGGTGCAACTGAGCCCTGGACTAAGAACTGTGAGATCTTAAATGGGATCCAGGCTCTGGCACTAATTGGCCAGAGTTCCTGAGTATTTCGCTTAACTTCTTAGCTCCTGGATTTCCCTTCCACCTCAGAAATATAGTCTATGGGACACTCAAAGCTTCCTCAAAAAAACCAAAACAAAACACTTGTTTTCAAAGCATTATTACTCTCACCCGTATTTCATTCAGCCATTGCCCATGATGTCAATGTCAAGGCACTTGGTTTCCTTTGAGCCTAGAGGATCTGACTTTTCTAGTGCATCCCCTCATCTCACACACAGGACAGTCGACAGCAAAAGAGGTTAAGCCTCTGCTCCGAGTCATATGGTGGGTGGCCGCAGACGGGGTTCACGGGAAGAGACACTGCCTGTGACAGCCCTCGAGGGGAGGAGCGTGGGGGCTGTTTGACTTTCATTTCTCTGGGACTTTATTACATTATTAAGGGTATACTTGCCCTCCCCTGCCACCATGGACTAGATTGTTCTTTGGAGACATCTCCCTAATGTTCCGCTGGCTTTCGAGATCCAGTGGGCACCTCGAATGGAATGCAGGAGCGTGGCAGAGGCCAGGGGATGCAGGTGGACAAACACCTGCACACAAGCATGGTACATCTATCAGTGCATTAGGCTCCCCTTCATGAGGGGTCTTCTGGACCCCACCAGTACTGTACAGGACTATAGGACTTGCCCGCCCAGTAGGAACCCAGAACTTTGGGACAGGATCCCTTGATTGCCCTACCTGTGCAAGAAATCACTGTTTTGTTTTGTTTTGTTTTGTTTTCCCTGAACCCAATGCAGACATTAGGGCTTCAAAGTCTTGGTTTTCAGTTCAAGCCATTTAGTTTTGGGAGGCTTCTCAGTGGGCCGTCAGCGGAAACAAAGTATGAGGGACAAGAAGGTTCACAGGCTTGGAAGAGACATGCACCTGTTTCCAATCCCAGCTCCACCTTTTATGCTCTGACACCTTAGCCAGTTATTTAACTTCTTCAAGCCTCGGTTTCTTCACTTGGAAAATGGGCCCAGTGCTACATACAGTCACTTTAAATGGTTTCTATGAGAGTTAAATGACAATTCTATAAAGCTCCTCACCTAGAACCCAGAATACACCAGTTGCCCAATAAAATTTACTTCCATCCCTTCATCTTTTCTCCGCAATTCCTGGCCCATTCTAATAATGTTAAGCCCTTGCCGCAAAGCACACAGAAAGCTCCACATAGAGAAACATGCACTGTATCTTAGTCTATCTTCCAGTGGCCCTTATGTTACATACTCAGAACAGGCTACATCTGCATAACTAAAGACATCAACTTTGAGCAAAACAAATTTGAGAAATCCAAACCAGGAACCCTGTGGTGTTACTTAAAAATCTCAGTTATATGAACTCATAGAGTAAAAGCACTTTTGAAAAAGCTACTTTTCTCCAGGGGCTTAGAGGAAACAGATATATTTTTTAAATGACTAAATATCAGTAAGTTTGTGAATACTGCTAATATCTCATGCAGAACAAAAACAATTGGAAAAACATGCTGCTAATGTTAGACTGGGGATGACAAAGCTAGAACACTGGAATGGCAATCGTCTGGCATAGTGACACAAAACAGATTTTTCCTCTTTCTGTTTTTAGAAAATTACCTTAGCCCTTCTATTCCAGCAGTCTACTGAAGCACACATCTGGAAAGCATCCTTCAGGAAATCAGAGTCTATATTAAATACATTTCGCAGGGAGCGTTATTCTGTGTGCCTAGTCCTCACTGTGTACTGTGCACGCTGGCTTCCTGGAGCAAAGGAAGACCTAGCATTTGCCGGGAAGCAGCCTGGGGAGCTGGGCAGCCAGACCCAGGCCCCTCCCCTGCCTGGGGACTGTGGAGACGCAAAGGCCCTGGGGAAGATCCACACGTCCCAGGCGCAGATGCACAAAGCGCTGCACATTTGTGTTCAGCCCCTTGATATGGGTTTCCACTCAGGGTGGGATTTTATTTTTTTTTTCATGGTGGGAATATTAAAGCCTGGACAACTGATGCACTTGTGGTAACTCAGCCAGACCATGGCTACGTTGTTAGGAAAGAGCCTGCAAGGTCCAAGAAGCCTTTGAGACTTTCCTAACACCTTTGTTTCCTGGGACAGGGAGGCCCCTATGGCCAAGTAGAGATTAATGCCTATTCCCCTAAATCCCTGCTCAGGGACCATGAGGCTCCCTCCTGATATTCAGGGCATCCCTTGACCACTGTTGCTCCTCTAGCTTTTGGCAGCTCTTGGGCCGCAGCAGGCTGCCGTCACTGTGCTCTGAGCCTGATCCACTGAGGCTCTGACGAAGCCTCACCCACTGAGGAAGGAGTTCCAGCAATGCAGGGGAGTCCCGCATTGTTCCTGGCCATGAATCCTGCTTGGGGCATCTCTCCAGGTGGAGGGGTCAGCCAAAGCAGGCTGTAGGGTAGAGAGGCCATGCTTCCTTAGCCTTCCTGAACACACCAGACTGCAGCAGTCCCCTGAGGAGAGGGTGGGTCGGTATCCAATCAATTTTGGCATCCCTCCCGAAGCCACCTTGCATGAACACTGACAGCCGTCACTCAGCATCGACAGAGTGGCTGACAGAGCTTGACAGCTACTCACTACCTGGCAAATTTGAAAAGCAAGTCATGGTAGTTGGCAAGGGAATACATTCCAACCGAGCAAGGGCTTCCAGCAGCCCCTCATCAGCTGCCCTTTGGCCGGGACTCCACCACCCTCAACCAATTTCTCCCAATGCACAAACTGATGGTCATGGTATAAGCAAACCGCAGGCAGCAAAGGGAGCACAGAAAGATCCCGAACAGCCCTCGGCTGCATCACCAAGTCAAAAAAAGTTGTTTTGTATTACCCATGCTATGCTACAGCCATCAGCGCAGAAAATCTAGCTTTAGCTTTGGTGGTACTTGTTTTTAAGGGAAGAAATTGAAGAAGAAAAGAAATCACAAGTTGTCTGGTTGAGAAACAGATCACAAAGCTCTCGGATATGCAATAATTGTCTGCTAGGATAACTGCGGGTGACAAATACATTAAAATGTTTTAAGAGTAAATCTTATCCAATAAGTCTTTTATATTCCTACAGGCAAACTTTAGAAATCAGTTTTATGATTTTGAACCACAAGGAGAAATAGAAATCTCCATGTTCAACCAATCTTTCACCAGCAGAACCACACCTTAAAACTCCAGACCAGCACGGCGCAAGTTTACTTCATGTGGAAATCTGCAGACACCTCCGTCTTCAGGAGTGTGTTACAGAAGTTGCCTTGGGTTAATTCTGGAATTCTAAGAGGCTCCACATCAACTGCTCAGGAACCCTGGGCAGCAAAGGTCACCCACCATGGTTTCATTTAATTATTTACGCACACCCCTGGGCTTCAGAAAGAATTTTGAAATGCATTCAGATACAGCTGCGATGCAACAGAATAAATGTAAAAGTTAGTGAGGGAATTGGGAGCCATAGAAATAGAAGCCGGAGGTAGTGCTACAGCTGGTACAAAATGCACATCTGCCCCTGGCTGGATGAAAGCTACACATTTGGCTCTGAGCGTTCTAGCAACCACTGGGAAGAGGGGTAAAATGACTAGTTCCACAACTAGTTCACGATATCACAAACATTAAAAACAAGATAGATGCTCAGAAGAAAAACTAGTTGTCATAGGCAGAATACTTACCTTTGGGGCATCTTTGCCCCCCCAAAGATATCTATACTCTAATCCCCAGCACCTGAGAATGTGTTACCTTACATGGCAAAATGGACTTTGCAGATGAGATCATGGTTATAGATCTTGAGGTGGGGAGAGTGTCCTGCACTATCCAGACGGGCCCAGTGTCATCACAAGGGTCCTTAAAAACGGAAGAGGGAGGCAGATGAGAGAGTCAGAGTGATATGATATGAGAAAAACTCACTGGCCTTTGCTGGTTTTGAAGACGGAGGAAGGGGCCATGAGGGGGTTGAAAGACAAGGAAATGGACTCCCTTCTGGGCCTCCAGGAGGACCTCAGCCCGGCCAAGCCCTTGATTCCAGCCCAGTGAGACCCGTGTGGGACTTCCGACCTGCAGGTCTGTATGCGAATGAACTCATGTTGTTTGAAACCACCACGTTTGTGGTCATTTGTCACAGCAGCAATGAAAACTAAAACACCATGAGAAAACAGTGTACAATAGGGGTTTTTAATACACAATTTGAAGATGAATTCGGACTTAAATTTCAATTCAACTACTTAACTAACCATAACATTTTGGGCAAGTTATCTTAACTTCTCTGAAGTTTAATTTACTCAGGTTGAATGACTGATAGTCCCTCAAAATGTTCCTGGGAGGGTCAGGTGTGCCTGGCGCCTAGCACTGGATAACAGCCACCACTGATTCTTGGCTGAGGACAGCACCTCGTCATAACTGCTGTCTTCTGTTCTGCTCTGGACCAGCCCAGGACGTCAACTCTGCCCTTGAGACCTATGAAGTCCTAGGGTAGAGACGACCAGGCTGGTATTTTTCTTAGACTTCATCTGCCAATACCTTGGCGTGAGAAATGCTTTGTCCTGAGGGCACTGATCTACGTGTTCAAAGTCTGAAAGTGTTCAATAAAGTCATGATTAATATCAGGCTTATTCTTACCATTAAGACCAAAGAGAGATTTCTCTGGTGAGTCCTCAACATCTTTTAAGTAGAGCAAGGCCTTTTATTCACGCCGCTGAAACAGGGTGAGGCAATTCTATAGGTCACTACGCGTGGTCCCCATAATCTCCCCTCTACTGGTCTGGCAGTTGTAGCAGGAGGGCTGTGTTCATTTAAGGAGGTGCTGTCTGTACCCTCAGAAGGTAGGCAACTTAGCATCTTGCCGTTGATAGTCAGAGGAACTGAACTCTAATTAGTTTAGAAAAACACAGGTAAATTCTAAAAATTATCCCTAACACTGCCTGGCCTTCTTCAGTCAAACCTTCTTTGGGGGTTCCCAGAAAGTGAAAAATTAAAATGGCACAAGCTCTCTTGACTTTAATAATTTGCAAAACCCCTCCGCTTTCCCCTACCCTCAAAAGACAAGCACTAAATGCCTCTGTGCAATCTCTGTTGAGCAGAATGTTAATTTACCTTCCGTACCTTAAAGAAGCCTAGTTTCAGAGTGGGCTCAGTGGGGAGGGGTTAGGGAAAGGGAAAGGCAAACAGATTTCTGAATGGCTAACAACCTACACTTGCACAAACTAACTTTAAACAGAAACATGAAAATAAGATTCCCTATTAATCTTTAATAGGCTTGCACACTTCCTAAGAAAAATTATATTCAATAGTAAATATACACTAGGTCATTTTTCTGCCAGGCAAGTTGTTTTAAGGTCAACAGAGACTTTGAGCTTAGCAAACAACTTGTCCCTAATATCTTCCTTTGTGGATAGGGTGTTAAGAATATCACTATTGCTCAGGAGACAGGGAATTGCGGCGTTATACATCAAAAGAATAAATCACTCCATTGCCAACGGATGATAATTCCCCCCTTTTGGGAAAATCCATAACTCTTCTTAGTAACCCATTCTCATGCTTAACATCCTCTCGCCAACAGCACCCCACCCCTGGCACCGTCTTCCACATTTTACCTAATGCTCTCACAGCTGCATTTAAAACTGCATTTCTCGCTTTTTTTCTTTAGGGCAAAGGAGCTGACTTCCAGGGTCCACATAAGCCATTTTCTAATAAACTGGCCCCTCAACCTCTCTTCCCAACCTGGGGATCCCAAGGCTTGTTTTGACCCATTCACAGTGATCTCAGGGGTCTCCTCTGAGCCCCTCACTGGCTCTAATCCCCGAGCAGGGTGCCAGCTTCGGCCTTGCTGCCACACGTCCCCTCCATCACTTCCTGCTTTATGTCTTCACTTCGTTGACAGTCTTGCCTACCCCAGGCCGGGGAGGTGAGCACCCAGAATTATGCCAGGCTCAGGGGACATGTTTGATAAATAACTGCTGAATGAATGAGTTAATGAATGTATGAATGAATCTGAGTATAACACACTGTGGCTCCGGTCACCCACAGATCAATACTCATCACAGACACCCTGGTGCTCTAGGTTTGGCAACGTGACAGGCAGAGAAGAGGAGAAACAGCAGCCCAAGCCTGATCGCTGCAGACGCTGTACTTAAAGCACCTGCACTGACAAAGAACCTGTCACCGGGCCCAGTGCTTTCAGGCCTGTGTCATGTCACGCGGTAACCGCTCTAGCCGTACTAGTTGAGGACACAGGGGCCTGGAAAGATCTAAAACTGGCCCAAAGTCGTGGAGCAGGTAAGAGTCAGAGCCAGGTTTTGGAAAGAAGCCACAGATTCTCAAGCTCATACTCACCCTCATAGCACCGAAAGAGGAATTAATGTTCCATCTTTTTATTTTTGTTCTTGGACTTTCGCTGCCATTTTGATGAGAATTGTGTGCTCCAAAAGCCCAAATCAGATTCAGGTGGATGTAAGTATTCTTTACTAGGCTCAATAAAGTGAGGACAGACTTAGTGGGCGTTCTTTGTGTTGAAGAGTGCTTGTAGTTTACACACATAAAAAAATACTATCTGTAAAATACTATCTGTTGCTACTACTCAGCAGGGCTCAGCTGCAATCCTGTGACACACTGCGTGGCGGGAGCACAGGGTTCAGTGTTCAGTGAAGTGCTGGATAGGAAAGTTGCTGTTGCCACTTTCAAGGTGCTTTCCACGCCAGCTCTACCTCCCCAGCCACAGCCCTGAGATGCAGGTGTGGAGGTGTCGCTCCTCCTTCACACAAGGGGACAGGTGCAGAGGAATCAGGTAGATCCCAGGATGCCCTCCCCCCCACACCCCCCCACACACCCCCACCAGGGAGGCCGACCTGGCATGGGAAGGAGACTTAGGCTGGCTTCCAGGAGCACCTAAGGCAGCACCCCCTGCCACCCATGTGGACAGGAAACACTTAGCCGGGCTCCCTCAGAGGGCGCTCTTCTGCATGGGTGGGTAATAGAATCCCATGCACAGGCAGTATTTGGTGGCACCTCTTGTACACCCAGAGCACACCCCTTCCCGCTTTCTCTGAGACTGGGAGCCCTCAGTCTGAGGCTTCCAGGATGGAATGGGACAGGCACCTCAGCATCCAGGCACCCTGGACAGAGACCACTCATCTTCAGATTCATAGCCCAGCCCCTAGTGCAGTGCCCAGTACCGACTGCCCAGGGTCCAAGAAAGGCAACCAACCTTTCAATTACCATAGTTACTAAGCACCTACAATGCAAGGAACAAAGATGGAGGAGGTACAGTCCCTTTGGGATATGGAGCCCAACCTCCCACCACCTGTATCCACCACCTGCCCTGTCCTATGGCCCCTCAGCGAGCAGAGAGGTACTTGTGCACGGCGACCTTGGCTCATGGAATCAGAGTGCTTTTAAATCTCAAACACACGTGTGTGTTTGCCTGAGGAATCTGCATTGTAGCTCTGCTGTAGGTAGTGATTCTAGACCCTGCCCACCCCACATTCCCTCCTGACAACCAAAGATGCTTCCAGCCGTAAAAAGTGACAAGAAGACCAGAGTAAATGTCAGCTTCCTTATTTGAACAGCCCAGGTCAAATTTTACTCCAACGGTCATTTTGGAAGGATAATTTCTTTTCATTTAATTGCCTAAAACCCTCTGTTTCACTGCGTATTTTCGGGCACGACCCAGCCACGTGGATTCCAATCTCAGACCAAGGTCAGGCTACAGACAACAGACTGCGTACTTCCTCCAGTGCAGTGAGGGCAAGGTCCCGGCTTGCAGTGGGGCCGCCCAGGCAGTAACTAAACAGACACACAGTCACCACGTTTCGGGACCCTTTGTGTCTGAGGAGCTATCACCAGGCAACAGAGCCCTTCACAGAGGTCCCCAGAGCCTTCCAGGTAGAGCCCAACCTTAGAGCAGGAGGGCAACTTTCCATGTGCTGTCCCTACCCGCGGCTCTGACTTTCCAGGCTACTCTGCCCTCCCTGTCCCCAGCTCCCACCCGGCTGCCAGCCCACGCCGCAGCCACATGTGCTACTGTCTCCCGTGTCCTCTCCTAAGTCTCCATGCCCAGCAAGGCTGACCTGGTGCCTACGCCTTGTCATTCTCAGTGTGGCAGATCCCTTTGACAGCAGGGTGCAGCCATCAGCCCAGGTCACCTGGTCAACATTCCCTGAGGCAGTAGGTCTCCAAATCTGAACCCCAAGACCAGTGGCAGTAGCACTGCGAATGCTGTAAAAATGCAAATTCTCAGGCCCCACCCCAGAACTCACTAATCAGAAACTAATCCCAACAGAGGCTAAAGCTGGAGAACCACTGCCCTAGAGCAACAGAACCTCTGAGAAGTCCCTGTGCCCACCGGTCTGTCCTAGGGTGTGCCGGCATAGCACTGATGACCGTCCCTGCACGGACGACGCTCTGTGCTAAGCACCTGGCACTCCAGTCCTGCTGAACCTGTGAACAAACCAACCACCAGCAACGACCAAGCAGCAGCCAGTACAACAGGCACAAAGGCAGAAAGCAGATGTTCTCAAACCGTACACCGTATTTGTAGCTAAAACATGTTTCAGCCTGAATTTCTGAATATGAAGGAGCTGTGTCCCCGTATGGTTCTCTGTCTTGTTTCCACAGAACGGTTTTCTGGCACAGTGTCAAGCCCCTTTGCCGCAGCGAACATCCTTGGGGAGATGTCATTTCCCCTCCCCAGCGCCCATTCTAAGAAGTTGCCAGCTGTGAGACGGAGCCAGCTAATTCTCCAACAGGAATCCCACCTGCTGGGTGCTCAGAGGAATCGCACTTCCAATTGTAAGGGTTAGCCCAGGGCCAGTGGCACCGCAATCCTTTCGTTCTCCCCACGGCAAACGACTACAGGGCAGAAAGGGCAGAGCGGGGCCGCCCCTGAGATGGCCGCGTCAGGGCACACCACCCAGGACGGGGGGCTGACCTACGGCCCTGGCTCCAGACCCCTCCCTAAGGAAGGGAAAGGCTCCACCGAGTCCTTCTGCACACAAAGGGTTTCTTCGCATCAGCCAGGGTTCTGCCCGACCAAGCCGACGGTGGTGGTGAGACCCTTCGGTGCGCTAGGAAAGAGAAGAGCTGTCTGCGAAGGAGCTGTCAGGAGGGCATCTCTCAGCGCATGTGACAGGCAGCCGGAGCGACTGCACAGCTGACGGGAGTCGCTCGGTGGTTCTCTAATTACTCTACCCATTTCCACCTGGAAGGGCTCCCACCCCCGGCTCCGACAGACACCCCACAGCCGCGGCGTCCCCGCCAGCTGCGGCTGAACGGCCTGGGCGCAGGGCGGGCAGCCCCCACTGTCGTGGTTCAAGGGGACCTGGGGAACGCCGGTGCACACGCAAGTCTTCCAACCCAAGATTATTCTGGCTCGTCTAGCACAGCGGTTCTCAAACTGAGGTCCAGGGATCCCAGCAGTCTCAGAGAGCCTTTTCGGGGTTCAGTGAGGCCAAAACTATTCTCCTCGTCAAACTAAGACCTTACTGACCCTGACCACTCTCATCTCTCACAAGGGCACTGGGGAATTTTTCCAGAGGCCACATGACATGACGTGACATAACGTGACACACCACAACAGACTGAACGCAGAAGCTGATAAAAGAACCCAGCGTCTTCCAGCCGGACACTAGATTTATAGAAGTATAAAACAATGCCATGCTTCTCCCTAAATTGTTTGGTTTGGGAAAATATGGTGATTTTTAATCAAAATATGTTCTGTTATTTATGGTAACATGTAATGAGCTTCCTGATGTTATTTTTAAATGAAGTGATAAACATGTAAACATCTCTTCAGCTTCCATCCAATATGGTATCTATAGATTTAACACATAAACAAAAGCTCTTTGAGATCCTCAGTAATTTTTAAGAGTGTAAAGCAGTTCAGAAACCAAGAAGTTTGAAAATCTCTGTTTCAATGATAAATTAAATATGTTTGGTGAGGGGCGCTCAAGCCCTATCTTGGCAAGATCCAAAGGTATTTTAAAATAAATTAAAAGTAAAAACAAAATCTCCCCCAGTATCAATTCTACTCACCCTGAGTGTCTCTGGAAATCATGTGGGTGGTTTACAAGACACACACACTGTATACAAAAGTGGGCAGAGCAGAGCATTCGAGAACATTCTACAGCCTAACAGACCCTCCGGGTTCGTGTTCCAACTGTACCACCTGGGTGACGTGGAAGTTGCTCAAGATCTCGCGTCCTCATCTATGCAATTGGGAGGGTAATGACAGCCCCCACTTCTGGGATCGATGTCAAGCACTCAGCACAGCTCCTGGCACACAGTAAATGTCAAATAAATGCTGCTGTCCTCGTCATCACCCTCACCACCATCACTGTCACCCACTCTCACTCCAGCAATGATGTCCCTGCTTCTGCAGATTCTGAGCTCCTGAGTCCTGCATGATGAACCAGTGTGTCCTGGTTGTGGCTTGCTTCCTAAAGGGATGACAGGCTGATTCACATCATAGAACCAGCCAGAGAGGGATGGGGGTGTCCGATTCAGGACCACTGAGTCAGTGACTGGGCTTTGCTGGATCCCTCATGTCACTGACTCAGACACAAGCACCTCTAAGAGCCCCTATTCATGGTTACTCGGGGTCACTGAAGCAGCATGTGCCCACGGGACAGCCAGTGGGTCCCACCGCCTATTCAGTCCAGACAATAGTGAATCTCCCCACTCCATTGCCCAGTGGTCTCGTGGCCAGCTTGGCTCACATCTTACTGTGTATCTTTGTATGCCAATAATTGTACATTCCGGACAGAAATGCTCTTGAGATGACACATGCTTCAGACACCTCTGGCCTTTGTCCACCCCCGCCCTCATGCCCCAGTTTTCTCCAGTGGTACAAAGGCTGAGAAGAGGGTGATGTATAAAGCTTAGCAACACGGCCTCACAGAATGGCCTTGGCATTTCCACGCGCTGCTTAATACTGTGGGTGCATAAAAGTAGAAAGCAGTAAGAATCTGCCCTCCTGCCCCCCCAATCCTTTAATTTTTATTATTTATTTATATTTTAGAGATGGGGTCTCTCTCTGTTGCCCAGGCTGGACTCAAACTCCTGGGCTCAAGCGATCCTCCCATCTCAGCCTCCCAAGTGGCTGAGGCTACAGGGCCATGCCACTGCACCCAGCTCACAAATCCTTCTTTAAAGATCTCTATCTATTATTGGGGTAGGGAGATGTTACATTTGGAATCTTAAGACTTCTTTGTCCTTTTTGATAAAAAAATTTATGGAAAAAGTGCAGGAGAAAGAGGGACATATTTATGGAGAGTTTTCTGTGTTAGGTGGCAGGCACATGACAATGCACTGGTACAGACGTATTTCCTTTAACTCACAGCAGCCCTGTGAAGATGGAGCCAGTACTTCCATTTATAAATGGGAAACTGAGGCCTTAAGCTACCCGTACCATAGAACTAGCAGCACCATGATGCAAGCCCAGGTCTCTGCCTCCCCCAAAACACTTACATTGACAGCAACTGGGGAAGGGAGAAAAAAAAAAAAAACACAACTCCTGAGACCCCAGCATGATGTGGTACTTTTTCACATTGATGGTTCTTTTAAATTCCTGTTTTTCTTGGATGCAAAATTTTCTGCATAATTAATTGCCTTTGGAAATTACAGAGCAATTTCCCATTCACTGAGTTGGAAATGCCCCGTAGAAATGTAAATGCCAACGTGACTGCTGGATCCCTAGCTTAGGGTAATGGTAGGGGTGGGGGTGGGGGAGGCTGGGGTCTCCTTGGGTGCAGGACTCTAAGCCTGGCTGTGAGATGCAGGCCCACCCTGGCATGGAAGGTGGGGAAGAAGTCACTCCCCACTCCCACTCCCAGTGGCACTGAGGAAGGCTCAGGCAGGTGTGGAGGGCCAGACCCCAGGGTGAGAGCAGCTTGTGCACGGGAGGAGTGTGGGAGGAGGTGCTCTGGTGTCACAGTGCCCAGCCCAGCCCTGCCTTCCACGGGTACCTCCATAAGTCAAGGGATGCTAATTAAATACAGGACACACTCTTCTCCTTGGATATAGGACAGCCACCCTGTAACTAGGGAGGCAGATTTCTGTGCACAAAAATGAGAATGTTCTGGGTCACAAGCTATAGGTGATTATGTCAACTACAAAGTGGGCATGACCAAAAGAGGAAGTCCTGTCCACTGTGGGGGCCAGCGCAAGAAGGATCATTCCCAGAAGTGCTGAAGAAGGGGCAGGCAGGGGACTTGAAGGGGGTCTCTGGGTCCCTCGACTTGAGATCACTTGTCCAAGACTGCAGGCAGCTGAGGGAGTCCTGTACTGATCCCACTGCTGCTGCACACAGCTCAGTCCTCTTCCAGGGGGACCCTTCTGCTCTGCCCCCCACCTTCTCAGGTACATGCAACCACGAAGTTCACAGGCACAGTACACTAGCTCCACGCACCCCCAACCCCAGCCCAGACCTAAACCCAAGGGAACATATTTCACGATCCTTTCTTTGTGGTCATTGGTTCTAATTTCAAGCGAAGGGGGTGTTTTCATTTCATACAGCTTTTTTTCCAAAGGTGTTTCATCCACCAAGCAAGGAATAGAGTGCAAAAGAATGGGGAAAAGGGACAGCTCAGCAAATCGAGGTCTCTTTCAGCTGCCCACAGTCTTAGACAAGGTGGTCTGAAGTCCAGGGACCTGGGGACTCCCTTCAGGCCCCCGCCCATCCCCTCTTCTGCACCTTCAGCAATGCTCCCGAGGTCCTGCATCCACACACCTGTCACCAGCACTTGACTCAGGGACAATCCACAAAACGGAGGGTTTCCTAATGATTAATGTAACGACCACAGGGCAGGGAGAAGGCAGGAAGGCAAAACACATGGATGACCCCAACCTGGTGACATACCCATGGATAATTTAGAGCTGGTTGTCATTCTGTGACAGCAAAGAATTCATCTATCTGTGAGATACATGGCCAGGTCCTGCATATCCACCTCCTTCAGGTAGGTGAGGGTTGAGGACTCTGAACCCAAATGACAGTTCAGCACGGAGTGAAGGAATCCAAACCAGGTGAGCGTGTGTGCCCGGGGGAGGGGCAGGCGACTTACACACCTAGAACTCTCACCATCCAGGAGACCGTGCTCAATAAACATGCCCAGAGTAAATAACTGAGTTGATAGTAATAATGATAATAAGGCCAGTGGTCTGGGAGGATATTTTTTTCTTCTTTGTAGAAACAACTCTTTCAAAATCAGTAAGCTGTCACAGGGAAACCACTCTATATTAAGCAATGAGTGCTCAAAGGAAATTAGATAAAGAACTTAATGAGCTTGTATTACCTGAGCAGCGTTCCTTTTTTTTATTTTGTAAGTGATGCTAAGAGGCTCTGATGGACATTATGTTCTAACTCTCCGTTAAAACTGTCTTTAAAACCGACGCTGCCTTAGTTACTGAGCCATAAAGAACGTCTGGATTCAGAGGCTAGCCAGGACTGTCATTCCGGCTGTCTGGAACTGAAGGTGGGAACATTGCATTCCTGTCACGAGAGACAGTCATTTGGAAGGCATGACAGAAGCCAGGTTTCAGGGTTAGCAAGGCTGGGTCCATTCCCAGTTCCTCCGCGGGGGAGCTGGGTGACCCCTGGGCTGGCCATTCACTGGTTGTCCCCTTGCAGAGTGGCTGGGCTGATGAGAAGTGACATTTGTGAGATGTGTGGCCCGCCCAGTTCTGCCCTTCATCAGCACCCAGTCATGGGTGGTGGTTTTACCTCCTGTGTCCTCCCCAAACCCATGGCCCTGGGCCTCTGTCCTGTGACTCTAGTCCTTGCCACTCATCCAGCCAGCCCAGCTCAGATGGTAGCTTCTCCAGGAAGACTTGCCCGGGCCAGGCTGAGCTGTTCCCCCCTCTGCTCTCCTTCCTGCCGGGGACGGCCATGCCCTGCCGCAGAGACTGTGTGTGCGCCTGCGCTCCTTCTGCACTGTTCGGGAGACAAGAGGTCTTCATCCCGGCACAGTAAGTGCAGGCCGGCTGGCTGGCTGGATGTGTGCAGGTGCGGATGGATGGGGAGGGACAGGCTGATGGAGGGAGGGACAAACAGATGAATGGACACATGAATGGATAAATGCAAGGAGAGACAGAGGGACAGATGGATATTGCTTCCTATGTGCTGAATCCCGTGTCCCTCTGAGTTCTCCTCTGCCCTCTGAGTGATTGACACCAACGACCACACCCCTTTTCTTCTTTAAGATTCTGTTCCCCTTCCGCTTTGCTGAGGTCTTTGCTTGATTCTGACTCTCCAACTTCCTACCTTTCTAAGGCCTCTTCAGACGCTTTCGCCATAAACCTGGTGCCCCCAAGATTCAGTCTTTGGCCTATTTCCCTTCTCACCCACTTTTTTTCTGGGGAACAAACCCTACCAAACAACTTCGACGACAACCTCTGGGTGGATGATTCTAAAATCTACTCCTATATCCTAAGCCCCTTTTCTGAGATCTATTCATGTTTTAAATTTATTCATTCATTTATTCATTCAGCAAATATTTAGTAAACACCCTTCATGGCATCTATCATGTTCTCAAATTCCTGCCCTGTTCTCAGTGGTCACTGCACTGGTCCCTTTTCATTGTTGGTCCCTGTGAGAGCCTCCTAATGGCCTCCCAGCCGCCATCCTCCCCCACTCTGATCCTCCCCCCAACGTTGCTCCCCCAAACCCTCAGCAGATAAATCCAACACTGCAGCCTGGCACTGGGGGCCCCAATGTCTTACCTTTATATCACACTGAGTTTTCTCCCTCTGCCTCCAGGACAGTCCCCAGCCCCCCCCCCACCGTATCCCCCTAAAGCTGAGTTTCCCTCCTTCTGCTTCACTTCTTGGGCCCCAAGGTGTGACCCCAATGTCTTTCAAGACCCTCCACTATGACAGCCTTCCCCCAGAGAAATACAGGCTCCCTGTTTGGGCTTCCTGGGCAGATTCAATCCCATTCCTTTCCATCCACTTTCACACTCAAAGACGTAAAAGACAGTTTTAGTGCCAAGACCCCATCTGTCCACATGGATCCAATAATCAACACAATATGCAAATGCAATGAAAATGAGTCCCCAATTCTTTCTGTCTCTGGGCCAAGAGTGGCAAAAGTGACTTTGGGAGGATGTGGGCAGGGAAGGAGGAAGGGGTGAGGGAAAGGAGGCTGAGATCCTGAGCTTGGGCGGGCGCAGGGAGGGGGGCAGCCGGAGGGAGGGAGGACCGGAGTGAAACTAGACAGGAGCTTTTTAGTGACAGGCTCCAGCAGGAGCAGACAAATGGTTTCACACTCGCCGCTGCCAACGGAGAGATAAGGAAAGCGATACAAGGCGACAAGATGGGGCAGGTTGTAGCTGGCTCCCGCCTGAATCACAGCTCAGGTTACCCAGCGAGGCCGAGTGGATGTCACTCTCACACTGGGAGCCGAGGCCGGGACAGCCAGCAAGAGGATGCCCCTCCCTGCCTGACGAGTCAAAGAAGACCAGGGCGGGCGTCAGCAGATGTCAGGGGATATCCTTGCTCCTTTCTCAGGGTCTTGATGAATCAACTGCAGGCACATAGAAGCCCAGCGACCTCCAGGGCAGACAGGGTGGCAGGCAGCTCATACAGGTGGGGTGCATTAAAAACGAGCCATTCTGCACACTCTGAATGCCTTGCTAAAGATACTCATGTAATCATCTGAAATGAAAACTGCTCAAATGAACTGGAAAATGTTTTACTTGTATTTTCTCATATTCCCGAACCTTTCTTTCCATGGTTCAAAAGTTTGCATTGTCTAATTGCTGATTTCCATTTGTGAATGAATCGGCGTAAAATAAAATTAAGTGCCAAATTAATCTACCCATCTAGTTTTAGGCATTAATTATCCTCTGAGCCGTTTTCCCCTGCACTTGCTGCATGTCAAGGCACGCCTGGATATAGTGATATAGAATCCAGTTTTCAACTCAGGAATTTAAGCTCAAGCAGTAGAGGATGTCCTTGATCTCTAAGATCCACAGTTTATTGCACAAAAGGGGTCCAATTCCAGGCAAATGAAACACATTTCTCACCTTTTAAAGGTGCACTAATACTGTCAGACCAAATAAGCTCCTGGAGCACAGATTTGCTGCATGGTTTTGTCACATATTTCCCCAATTGCCACAATCAACAAGTTAACACTACATTTCCTCTCTGTATAACGGGGTCACCCCCAGTGTGGCAAATGGGGGGCTGGCTTTTTGGAAATTTCATGTGCTGTTCTGAGCTGTGCCAAGGGAGACAACCTGGGTTCCGCTAAAAATCTCCCAGGCCTACAGGACACAATTACAGTATCCTTAGTCCTTGGGTAATGATAGAACCATATGTGTGGTGACTTGATCAAAGCCACCATTCTTGGAGACTATGGGGACAGACAGCGGGACACAAGGAGAAGCAAGTGTATCTCCAGCAGAGCCAAAGGAGCCTTGGAAACAGAACCCCCACCCGTTCCCTTTATGTATGCATATATTTCAAAATACGAAGGTGGTCCAAATGTATTTGTTACGTGGATGAATTGTGTAATGCTGAAGTCAGGGCATTTCATGTGCCCATGGCCAGAGTACACTGAACCCGAAAGGTAAGTTTTTATGCCTCATGCCCCTCCCATTCCCTTTTGAGGGTCAGCATTATCAGAATCTTTCTAAAAGGAGTGAGATAACCTTGACCCAGCACTGGTGGCCAGAAAGAATGCAAATGCAACATTCGATTCCACCTAGGAACACCCTGGCAGGAAAGGGAGAGCTTGGCTGCTGGAGTTCAAGGTGGAGGGCTGGCTCTGGCTGGAACCCCTGAGGATGCAGCCCCCTAGGGCAAAATGCCATGCTTTGGGAAACAACGGCTGCATATGTAAGTAGGAACTAGGGGTTGTTCCTCTGGCGTCCAAGGATGCAGCCTTCTCTTGCACGTGCAGAATGGCCAAGGAGGGCAAGGCCACCAAACCACCAAGCATGCCCTGGACTGCTCTCAACAGCAACACCATGTGGCAGCAGGTAAAGCCACAAGGCCAGTGGGCTTTTCAGCATGGCTCTGTGATCCTTAGATGAAAACTGGAGGTGCATGCTGGGGTCAAGGAAGGTGCTGGACCTCCCAGTAATGAAGAATAGCTGAGGCAGATGAGAGATAAATTACAAAAACAAGAGAGATATTTGCGGCACCCTGAGCCTATGCTCAAGTGCTGAGCTTATTCTGAATGTCAGAGTTTGGGAGAAAGGAGGAAAGGTGTAAGTTTAAATTATGCATATATATAACAATTTGCACCAGGACTAAAGGGATTTGCTTCCATTCAGCCAAAGCCAGTCCCGACATCCTTCCAGGCCCTAAGAAAAGCAACCAGAGGAAAAGTGGCAGGGGAGACACTGCTTCAGCGGAGGAATGTGGGCCTTTTAAATTTCATCACACCCTTCTAATAATACCTCTGTGTTTGCTTTTCTGTAGACAAGCTTGGAGGCCCAGTCAAGCTCTGACTCTCCCCAACCACCCCAAGAGGAAAGGAACCTGTCAGCTTCCCTAAAAGGGAAAAGGAAAAAGGAAAAAAACGTCAAGGAAAAGCTCTGGTTCCTTCTCATCTGAAGGCGGAAGAGAGACAGGTTTTGGGCAGAGGCACCTTTGGACCCTGGGGAAGGAAAGCTGTGAGGCCTGAATTGGCAAACATTAAATTCAAGGAAATTTTAATGAGCTTGAGCAGCTCTTTGATAGTCGCTGATGTTACAATGGAAATGGAGCATTTAAAGGTGTGAGTTTTCGAAGAATATGGTTTTTAGGAAGCAATTTTCCCTCTTGCCATCCCCTCCCTTGGTGGCTATTCAAATGAGGCTGTAAGTCACCACATCAGCGGTGGGGTGAGGGTTAGAGCAACTGTGACATGAGCCCCGCAGAACCCCCAGGTCCAGCTAGTACCAGCTGCTGCTCCGGGCAGTGACAACACGGCCTCACCGAGATGCACTGAGAAGGGATGGGGGGAAGAGGCATAACATTAAAGACAAGATTAATAAAATCTCATGAAAGAAAACACCGCTAGCCAACCTAGCAGCTCAAATTACATTTACCGCATCTGACAGGGAGGGGTAATCATGAGTAATAAGTCCAGGCTCTGGAAAGAAATTATGGGCTAAATAACTTAACAACGGGCAACACCAGGGGAAGTCACTGATTCACCTTCCCAGGAAAGACTCAAGACAGGGTACAAAACCCATCAATCACACTGAGACAAATTTCACTTGGTAGGGCCCCAGGACAGCCTAGATTTGATTCCCAAGCAACCTCTGGGTTCCCCCCAGAGCCAGAAACGTGACAGCAGCACAAACACTGCTTCCAGGCCCACCTTCCAGCCCAGGGAGCCTTCAGCCCATTGCACGGTGGCTGCCGTCCACCCCACCTGACCTTGCTGTGGTTGGGCACAGTCAGGGATTGGCCAAGGGCTGTCCGCCGCCCATTTACCTTTCTGCCGCATCAGCTGAGGCCACTCCCTGCCATCAAGGATGTCTCAAAGTTCCTGGAAGCTGTCCTTCCTACCAGGGAGGCCTCAGTCTGAGGCACCGGATTGTACCCAAACCATCTCGTTCCTCCTGTCACCTGCCCGAGAGCCCTCCAACTTCCTGAGTCCCAGCTAGTCTCCTACAGCTTAGCAGGAAAGCCACCTGGTCTAAGGAATTCACACCAGCCCTCCAAGGAGTCTCTCTTTTTAGAAGAGCAGGTCAGGGAATGCAAGTTATCTGCTTAACACGGGCTTTCCATCTGTGTAAGAGGGGTCCCAGACCCTCTCTGGCCCTCGTGTGTGACATAAACCTAGGAGAAGAGAAGCAAAAGGCTTGGTCGCCACCACCACTACCTCTCCCACCTCCCAGCCGCTGTTCCACAGACAGAGGGCTCCTCCTCCACTCGTCTGTGTCCCGTACAGATCCCCATCTTAAAGCAGGACCAACAGCCGTCAGTGAACAGCATGACATCTTATTGTAGAGACACAGAGGAGCCATCTGGCTTTAAGGCAAGGAAGACCCTAGAAACCCAGTCCTGCTCTTGGGAGGGGGATCCCTTCTGCTCAATGGCTAACAGGGCCCAGGAATTTGGGTTTCAGATTCAATCTCTGTGAAGGCATCTTCACAATCTCTGTTCTCTCCCATCTGAGCACCCTGAGCAAAGCTCCCAAGCATCTTCTCCCTGTCCTGCTCCTCAGCCATGTCCACCTCATCCTTCTCAGGGGGTGCTGTGATCTCTGACCGATTGGCTTCCCCAGGTTACTGGCTCGAGGGCCTGCCTCTCCCACAGGACCTTCCAGCACACACAGATCTGCTCCTAGCCCACAGCTAAGAGGGTCGCAATGCACCAGGGCTTGGCAGTGAGGAAGAGTCCCTGGAGTTGCACTGTTGGAACACCCGCCTCCTCCCAAGATGCAAACTCTGTTCACGTGATGCTTGGTCACCTGAGTCCTTCCCATATAACAGGTCACCTGCTTCCTACTTGGAAAAAGATGGCGGAGGGACATTACTCCCAGAAAATCAGAAAGTCTTCTATGTGAGAGTGTTATACTGATAACAAGGACTTTCACTTCTCTTTGGTTATTATTAGAGATGGTTTAAGGAAATAATGGGACTCCTGTCTACTAGAATAAAAGCTAAATTGACCAGAAACTCAGCTAACCAGAATCTTCAACATCTTGGACATATTTTCCTGCTCTGAACTTTAGAAATGGGAAGCCTATAAGAAAACAAGCACATAGTCACTCACTCATCTACTTGTCCACCTGTTTAACATATACTGATGGTACAGGCTTTTGTTAAAGGTGGCACTGAAGGCTTCTGGCCGCCCCTGGGTCCAAAGCACAGGTGTTGTCCAGTACGATGCCCCATCTGAATCCCCAGCCCGGGAGCCAGCCCTACTCTTCTGAAGGAGGCCCCAGCACAGCCTCAGTCCGCAAAGACTCTAGTCTCTGCTTATCCAAGTCTACTTGCTTCCATCAGCAACTGAATTCAACCCTAAGTTCTAGAAGGACACAGGTCAAATTGTTAACAGTGATCACTTGAGGCTTGGGGGCAAGTTGGAGCAGAGTGAAGGGCTACTTCCTCTTTTCACTCTAACTAATCTGAATTCTATATTGCTTTTTTTTTCCTTACACAGATAATGTGTCCACGGACTCCTTCAGAAATTACAATAAATCCAGAAATGGCCCAAAACAGAAAGGAAGTGAATGCTTTCAACAACGCTGTCCTGGCTTGGCAGGGTTTCTGATGGCGGCTGAGGTTTGGGAAAAGAGCTGAGTGGGAAGCTGCCCGCTCTTCACAGCCACAGAATGGCCCAGAATGGCCCCAGGCCTTCTCACAGTTCTCCTCACCAGGGCTGGGCACTGCTGATCCCTCTCACTGGTCTTGTCCAGTTTTTGGCCCCTGAAAGTGAAGAGCCTCCGTATCTCCAGCCAACTCCACTCCTGACTTAGCCCCTGGCAACCTCCGGTAGCCAATCAGGACTTGAGATCTGGGTCTCAGGTCACCTCGCCCCAGGTGACCCTCTCACCTGAGAGGTGCCTGGGACATGCAGTAGTGTTTTACCTCCTTCCAGCACCCCCGGAGTATTACCTGGATTAAAGACAAGAACCTTCCCCAGTGTGAGAGCCTAAAACAGCTTCTGAAGAACCGTGTGTCAGGTACAGAGGTAAGATTTTTCCCAACTCACTCACACGAACTGGCCTCCCCTCCCTCCCCTACCCTGGTAGAAACACGGAAAACAGGAGCCTGGCAGATGCAGCAGCCACCAAGGCCCTCCCTGCCGCCTCATCAATCACGCGGCTGCGGCGCGCTTACCTGCAGATGTAATTCGTCTTGCAGGAGTCCTGCAAGTTCAGACAGTTGGGCTTCTCCCTCTCTTCATAGGAGCACACGGGCACGATGGTCTGCCGCCTCCGCTCCGTACACGCGATGTCCCGGCAGGAGCAGAAGAGCATGCCGTAGCTGTGCTTGGCCGGGACCTTGTCGAAGAACTGCCGCAGGGCCTTGTGGCACTTGCGGCGGTTGCAGACTTCGTTGGACATGCTGGTGGTACAGGGCGTGATGTACGCCGACCTGTACTTCTTACAGGTGTCGTCGAGGTTGCAGGCCTTGGCCGCGTCCAGGCAGTTGTTCCCCTTGGGAATGTGCTCCACTGCAAAAGCAGAGAAAGACAGGCATGGTCACAGTGCTCGGCTCCGGGTCTGCTCATGACGACTCTGTTTTAACTGAGATCTTGCCATTGACCTGGCAACAACGCGGGCAGCTCTAGAACTTAATGAGTTTTGCAGCTAATAACTTAATGACTTCATGACAAGGAGAAAGCGTTAGGAGTGCAAATGCTGGGAGTCCACTGCGGCACACAAGCCCCCTCGTACTCCCTTAGATGTCTAATTAGGAGGTACTGCGTGAGGCCAAAGGAGGGCAGGCACCTGCCCGGCTACATGCAAACAAGGCAACAGGAGAGTCAGCTTCTAACCCCTGGTTGGTAAACTGAAATTAGGATAAAAGAAAAAAAGCAACAAATTATATACTTGTTCATGATACAGTATATAAAATGATATGTTGAATGCAAGTATAATTGCCATACGATCCTCCAGGAATACAATTATGTAATAAATGCATATAGTACATGCTAATTACTATATGATTATAGAGTAATTACATGGTTATTTGAGCCCAGAAGACAAAATATTATGCCAGTCTCTCTAAACAGGAAGAGGCAACTACAACGAAGCTGTGTTTAAGTTTTAGCTCACAGGCCATTGGAAGAAAACCAGAATAAATCACATAAAAATCTGCAAACCTCAATTACCACTTAACTCACCACACACAACATGTGGGCTCTATGAGTTTCGGATTAGAAAAAATTCAGCTCGTATTTTGGATAGAATTCCAATGGGTTTCCAAACCCTGGGCTTCAGGAACCTCAGAAAGCATATGCTGCCTTCTGCCTCTGTGCTCGTGATGCCAGAGAGACCAGTGCTATCGTGCCGGGTGGCTCCTGTGCTGTCCAGAGCAAAAGCACGGTGAGGTGGAGTCTACCGGGTGCTGGACAGACAGGCCACGGCCAAGCCCAATAAGCAAGGTTAGACGACGAATGAACAAGTGGGGGTTAAGCCTGATCCTCATTCCAGAGATGTTTCTGCAGGGAGAAGGAAGTACTGGAAAAACCTCCCTGAACCGACTTACAAGGTGGCCTCTGGAATATTGATAATTAGATATAGCAGTGACCCTCTGGACAGGCCAGGGAGGTGGCAGACAAGCACCATACAGCTGTGGGATTAGACGCCCAGCAACTTTCTCCTCAGGCCTCAGCTGCTCCAGACTTCTGAGACTCCTTTTCATTTTGTCTGTGTGCCCCCAGTCAGTGGGGGCTGGGAAGGCGTGTGGGGGACTATAAGAGGCCAGAGAACCGATAAGACAGAAGGTGCAGTTGGGCTGGGTGAGACTGAAAGACAGGCCAGCGCATTTACTGCGTGTCTAAAGGGCACAGGGTATGTTGTTCAACCCTAACAAAGAAGAAAATCCTGTAATCCGTGACAACATGGATAAACCTTGAGGACATCATGCTAAGTGAAATAAGCTAGTCACAGAAGGACAAATACTGCATGATCCCACTCACAGGAGGAATCTAAAATAGTCAAATTCACAGAAGCAGGGTGGAATGATGGCTGTCAGGGGCGAGGGGAGAGGAAAACGGGAAGTTGCTATTTAGAGGGAATGAAGTTTCAGTAATGCAAGATGAGTAAGTTGTGGACGTCTGCGCTACAATACCACGCCTATTGTTATCAACACTGTGTTGCACACTCACAGATTTGCTAAGAGGGCAGATCACATGTGAAATGTTCTTACTACAATTGGAACAATTTTTAAATAAATGAATAAAGGGCACAAAACAAGTCCGACATTTCAGGGAAAGAAAAACTCCCTGTTCTACTGAAAATGTGCCTTGCTTTAAGAAAACCCAATATGCAAACATCTGAAATCACAACATTATACTCTGGCACCATGAGCCACGTTTTACTGTTCCCTAGGTTCGTGTTTCTGCCTATGGCGTCTGAGTCCAACACATTTACTGCGGAAGGCAATGAACAAGACATTCAGCCCTTCTTGGGTGAGCGCTGGAAGAAGTTAGCAGCTGCACATCCATCCCTGCTGTTTTAATAAGCACACCTGGTACTGTTTCTCCATCATGCTCTTCCCAAGCCTGCTTCTCTCTGGCTCTTCTGTTCCCACACTCAGGCTCCTCAGGACTGAAGGAGTGAAATATTCACTATGTGCCCTGACATGGCCAACAGGGCCTCTGGGCCTTGGTGACACTTCTAGTCTTTTCCTCTTTTGAGACTTTTAATAATGTGCTGTTGGGCCCAAGGGCAGTAATTTATATTCTTGAAGCCCTACAGTTCTCTAGATTTCTAAATTATGCATTTTTGATGATAATCTAAAATAAATTAATATGACCATATTCTCGATCATCTGTATTAGGCTCTTAAGGCTGGATACTGGTACACAATTTCTGCATTCACTATCTACATTCACATTTGCACTGGTGTCAAATGACTTTATGACCTCTAGCTAAAATGAAAAGATGCACAGAGGTGGATTAATATTTATACGATATGGCCAATGATATGTGAGTAAATAGATCATGTAAGTTTAAACGGAGAAAAATGGCTGAAGAATTAAGTCATCACGTGGCATCCAGTAACACAGGCTGCCAAACTCAAAAGATCCCATGCTGCAACTTGCATTCAGATTGTAAGCACCAATTCAGTTTCAGCAAAACACCACCATCCCTTACACTAAATTGTTATTGGCTTGCATTTCTTTGTTTACAAAGCTTTCTTCATAATTTGTGCATGTGTGTTGCTTTTATAGTTGTATAAAAGCAAAGAATAAGAGCTTATGGTTCTGTGTATAAATTCCAAATAACATTATAATAAAAATAATAAAAGTCAACACATGACATCCAGGAAATTTCTTTTTCTCAGAAAGTAGTCTATGAGCTTATCCACAAGCTTTAAGAAATTGGCCTAGTGTATACCTTCTTTGTTATAATAATATTAGCTGTCCCTTTAAAGTTGTTAAAACTATATAAGCTATTATTTAAATTTTTCATGTTATGAAAAAAGAAAAGCAATATTTTAAAGGAAAAGCCTTGTACAATACTTTACCATGAAATATGATTGTAGGATCAGAGTGAACCATTTTATGTCTAAACCAATTGCTCAAAGTTTACTTCATTTAGCAATCAGCATGACTTAGTCTCACTTTCTGCCGATTCTGTTTTCATAGATAGATAACCCTTGCCAGAGCACATTCTCCTTGCCATTATTTCAGAGCCTGTGACAAAATCCAGAATGGACAACCTGGAATATTCAGAGGGGCAAAAACTACTAATTCATTTCCAGCTTACAGGTCAACATGTGATTTCTTTTTTGTTTCTGACTGTCATTCACATAAAACACTTTCATGGCCCTTCCCAACTTGATAGACAAGACCAGTATTACTCAAATAACAGAATAAAATAATAGACAAACACAGATGCAAAAATCTTTCCAAAATTTGAGTAAATTGCATTTAACAATATGTTAAAAGAATAATGCATCATGACCAACTAGGGTTCATCCCAAGAATGAAAGGTTGGTTTCACGTTTAAAAAATAATGTAATTCATCACATTTAACAGCATACAGGAGGAAAACCATAAGATTATTTCAGTAGACAAAGAAAAAGCACTCAACAAATTTTAACACTCATTCATGATACAAACTGTTCCACAAACTATTAATAAACATAGAAAAGAATCCCCTAAATCTGATAAAGAGCAGCTATGAAAAACCTAGAGCTAAAATCATACTTCATGGTAAAATATTGACTATTTCCACCTAAGATCAGGAACAAAACATTCCCATTTTTACGACTTATAGTCATATTGTATTAAAGGTCCTAACCATTGCAGTAAAGCAATGGAAAGAAATAAAAGAAAAGAAGACATCTCTATTTGCAGATGACCTGGAAAATTCTTAAGAATCTATAGAACAACTACTATAACTAATAAGTGAATTTTAGCAAAGTCAATGCAAACAAAGTCAATATACAAAAATCACTTGTACTTTTTTTTTTTTTTTTTTTGAGACAGAGTCTCACTTTGTTGCCCGGGCTAGAGTGAGTGCCGTGGCATCAGCCTAGCTCACAGCAACCTCAGACTCCTGGGCTTAAGCGATCCTACTGCCTCAGCCTCCCGAGTAGCTGGGACTACAGGCATGAGCCACCATGCCCGGCTAATTTTTTTGTATATATATTTTTTAGTTGGCCAGATAATTTCTTTCTATTTTTAGTAGAGACGGGGTCTCACTCTTGCTCAGGCTGGTCTCGAACTCCTGACCTCGAGCGATCCACCCGCCTCGGCCTCCCAGAGCTAGGATTACAGGCGTGAGCCACCGCGCCCGGCCACTTGTACTTTTTAAAAATTTTATTTTTGTTGATATATAATGTTTGTACATATTTATGGAGTACGCATGGTATCTTGATGCATGCATAAAATGTGTCATGATCAAATCAGAGTATTTAGAATTTTTTGAGTTTACAAGTTTTGTTTATTTTGTTTTATTTGTGAGGCAAAATGTGATGCTTTGATGAATGTTTGGCATTATGAGATGATTAAATCAAGCTAATTATAACCAGCAATTCCATATGTTAGCTGCCAAAAATTAGAAAATGAAATTTTAAAACAGTTTTATTTACAATAGTACCAAAAAATAAATAAATAAAAAGTGCTTAAGAATAAATTTAACAAAAGATACATAAGATGTCTACAGTAAAAACTAAAAAACGTTGCTGATAAAAATTAAAGGTGACCTGACAAATGGAAATATATACCATGTTCATGGATCAAAAGACTCAATATTATTAAGATTGTAAAGACTAGATATTATTAAAACTTAATTAGTAGCTTATATAGGTTTAACAACTTTAAAAAGTCAACTAACATTATTATAACAAGGTATACACTAGGACAATTTTTTAAACCTTGTGTATAAGCTTGTGAACAATCTCCAAACAATAAAACAATTAAAATAGGCAAGTAGATTCTAAAAGTTATATGGAAATACAAAGGACACAGAATAGGTAAAGCAATTTGAATAAGAACAACAAAGCTGAAGGATTTACACTAACTGTTCTCAAAGTTCCATAAAGCTACAGGTATTAAGACAGTGTGGTATGGTATAGGCATAGACAAATCAAACAATAGAAGACAAAACTCAGAAATATAGCCATACATCTACAGTCATTTGATTTTTGACAACACCACTGAAGAAATCCCAATGGGGAAAGAAAGCCTTTTCAACAAATGGTACTAGAATAACTGGATACTCATGTAAAAAACAAAAACAAACACAAAAATCCTTAACCCCCTATTTCACACCATACACAAAAATTAATAAAGGATAGATCACAGACTTAAACATAAAAGATAACATCATAAACCTTTTAGAAGAAACCTAAGATATTCTTGGAGGCAGCAAATCTTTCTGAGATAGAACCACAGAAAGCAATAACCATAAAAGAAAAAAAATTGGTAAGTTAGAGTTCATCAAAATTAAAAACTTCTAGTCATAAAAAGACACTGTTAAGAAAATGAATAGATAAACCACAGACTAGGAGAAAATATTCACAAAACATATATCTGACAAAGGACTGGTATCTAAAATATATTAAGAATGCCTAAAACTCAATAACATAAAAGAAAGCATCCTAATTTAAAAATGGGCCAAATATTTAAACAGACACTTCACAAAAGAAGATATATGAACGGCCAATAAACACATGAAAAGTGTTTGATATCATTAGTTATCAGGGAAATGCAAAATAAAACGACAATGAGATATACTATATACCACCACAATGGTTAAAATTTAAGACTGACAACACCAGATGCTGTAAAAAAAAAAAAAGTGGCACTCCTAGAATTCTCTCATACATTGTTGGTGCAAGTGGAAAATGGTACAATCACTTTGGAAAAATGTTGGGCAGTTTTGTTATAAAACTAAACATACACCTACCCTCTGACCTAGAAATTCTACTTCTAGGTATTTATCCAAGAGAAATGAGACCCTATGTCCATAAAAAGACTTGTGCAAGAATATCATACCAGTATTATAATAACAACCCCAAACTGGGAACAGCCCATGTATCCATCAATAGATAAATAGCTTAAACTGTAGTCTAGCCATTTGATGGAATACTACTCAGAAATAAGAACAGGGGAACCATTCTTATTTGTGAAGTACACATTTGCATGGATGAATCTCAAAAACACTATGTTGAGTGGAAAAAAAAAAGCCTTACACAATGTGTAAGAACCAATTTATGGTGAAAAAAAATCAGAGTGGTTGTTTCTACGGGATTGGCTAGGAAGGAGCAAGAGAGAACTTTCCGGGGTGATAGTAATGTTCTCTACCTTGATAGAAGTTTGGGTCTCACAGTTTGGGTCAAAACTCGGAGAATTGTACACTTAAGGTTTGTGCATACGTAAACTTCACTTCCAAAGGAGAAAAAACGAAACCAGTGTTGAACACTGGCTAGTGATATGTACGCTGAAGCATTTAGGGGAAAGGCATTGATAAAGGCATTTTAAAAACTTAAGAGGGATGGAAGATGGACATCCATAAAGCAACCACATGAAAGTGTTAAGGTAGGATCTAGGTGCTAGGTATGTGTTAACCATAAAAAATTTTTTCTACTTTTCTATATGTTTGAAAATGTTCCTAATAAAATATAGAAAAAAATAGATTTATATATATACCTTATTATTTCTCTTTTCGAGCAAGTTTCATATGGGCAATTAGGCACATGGAAAATCACTCTTGCCCCTCCTCTCCTTTTGGCCTTTCTTAGTCCCAACTCTCTCTGAGGCCCTAACACTGCATATCCATCCTACTGCAATGAAGTTCAAATTAAACATTGCTGAAATCACAGGACATATAAATTAGAGTTGAGTTTTCACCTGGTAAGAAGATTGATCCTCTATATCTATTAAATGGATCCCCTAGTGCACAAAAATGCTACCTCCGTGACTGGAGAGCAACAGGAGGAGAGGGGAGAAGGATTCAATTTACACCGCTGGAGTCAGAGCCAGCCCTCCACCAAGTCACACCCGCACGGAGGAGCAGGGGCTCGCCTGCATTTTACGGTCCGGGCACAAGCGCCTTCCCGCCTGCGTGGGAGGCTTCTGAACAGCTTTACCATAACTCTCAGTGCCACCCCCTCCACAGCTCATTTTAGAGCTCAGCATTAAAATGTTGCTTCTCCCCCGCCCCTCTCCATCTAATCTCTCCCTCCATCTGCTGTTATTCATTCTTTAACTTGGTAGAATGTCTGTGATGCTGTCTGAATGGGAAGTATTCTCAGAATGAAGGCTGTTTACTAGAAATCCTTTTTTTCTTGGGAAAGTGCATACGCAAGTGGGTTGTGCTCAGCTAGTGTGTTTAGCCAGATTTTCATTTCAAATTCGACACAACCATGTTGTTACTTTGCAGGTTACATATTGCTGTCTCTAGCATCACTCTAAGCCTCTCTGGCTGCGATCACATCTGATTGTGACTGGTTTCTTGTTTTCTTGGCCATGGAGGGTATAACATTGATCACAAGCGGAAGACCACATCCCAAAACATGGAATAACAAAGGCTGGGAGCTGCCAAAGGAACACTGGATTAGGAGTCAGGGGGATTCGGGTTTTAAATGTGGTTCAATCATCTGAGTGCTTTTGTACAAGTCAGCTTTCCCCCTGTGGGCCTCAGTTTCCCCATTTTTGAGATGATATATGTAAGGTCCCTTCAAGCCTTAAGGTTCTTTTATTTGATGGTTATAACATAATTTGCCTTTTCTGATTATAACTTCAAATATATAGAATAAAATGTGATGGTCAAGGACAGAATGCAAAACCCCAGCCTCATGGGCAGAGGTTCCATGCACATGAAGATACTGGCCTCTTAGCTGTTTGCTGCTCGGAAGAGTGCATGGACCAATGGTTTCAACCCTGACCTGCACACAGAGCAAATGTAAAAGTTCCTCCAACACAGTGAGATGTGGAAGTGTCCGGGATGAATTAGGCACTGGGAGAAGCTTTCATATTCTAAATTCCTCTGGATCACCGAACTGCCTTTATCCCAGATACAATCCTCACACTGTCCCAAATCAGAGGCTATCACTGCGGCTGGCGGCCCCTCATTATTTACACTTAGAAAATGTCACTGTTATTGGCAAACGCCAGGGCCAGCTAACCAGTTGAAATGATTCAGGATGAAACACAGATGCAAGCAACTAGAAACCCATTTCTATAGATTATGAGGTGGAATAAAACAGTAAATATATTAAAATCTGCAAGGCCTGCATGTGGGGTGATTTATTAAGCAAAAAATTCACAAGACACCATGAGAGAACGTTGTTTACAAATGCTTGCCAACTTCCGGGTATCTTTCTGCCTTTCTTTTTAGGGCTGCAGAATTGAATTCACAACTTATTTCCCCTTTCTTTCTAATTTGATTAATTACCACGTTAACATAACTACTGTTCTTTTTCTAATCAGCTCCCTCTAATGTGTTATCCCAGAAAATAAAAAATGGGCACATGACGCCAAAATCCGCACAGGGTAGGCAAGCTTTGCTGGAAGCTCACACTGACAGTCTGGTCTTCTGATACCCACATGGATCATGTGGCAAATCTGATCACACAGGTTGTGACCCTTGTAATCCATCCTTCAAAAGCCTGGCCTTTTCCAGCTGGGGTGCTAAAAATTACATTTAAAACGCACATGTTGGATGTTTGGAGCCCATTTTGTCCTTCGTACACGGTTTCAGACATATTGTATTACACTATGATGAATTTCCTCCTAGTTCTGTTTTTTCATACCTTACACAACTACATTAAGCCTCAAGCCATACCCAAGCTCCTCTGGGACTCACAGTGGCTGAGTTATTTTGAATACTTGTGAATTTGGAAATAATTCTTCTGTCTAGTGAACAAAGTTCCCAATGTCGTGGGCCAGCCTCATCCATTAGAGCTCCCATTTCCTTAATGCATATACTGACACCTGCCTGCACCCTCCGCTGTGCATACCTTAAAAAATTAGATGTCTCCTGTAAGTGGTGTGCAAGTCACATGCTTGCTGCTGCACAATGATTAATAGTGCTGTCCCAACAAATGGGATCATTACATTTTTAATTAACCTTTCCAACCTCCTCCACCTTTTCCTTTTGTTATACATTGGATCTCTGAAGTTTTCTACTTGTTTATGTTCAACTAGGTTTGAAATAAAGGCACGAAAAATGATTGCAGGTGATGTAGGAGTCAGTGCTTCAGGTGAGATGCCTGGTAAAAGGTGCAGTGCCTCACTGTATATCAGATGTGGGGACAGGCGCTTAGAACTTGGTGGCTGGGTTCCCACCTAATTTTTGTTTTGGCAGCTTAGCGTTATTTAATGGCCTTGGCTACCAGGAAACTGGCTTTTTAAAATCTCTTTCAACCTAATTATAATTACGGTGTATAAATCATACAATGATCAATTATAAAAATCTTGGGTTCATAAATATTTAACTTAGCATTTAAATCCACACTGCAGGAGTGCATGAAATTTCTGAGCCCATCTCTTTGCAAACAACTGCTTTATTACAGTTCCATTGCCAATTGCTGAAAACT
The DNA here is from genome assembly GCF_020740605.2 of Lemur catta. Lineage (NCBI taxonomy): Eukaryota > Metazoa > Chordata > Mammalia > Primates > Lemuridae > Lemur > Lemur catta. Next base: position 12,124,513 of record NC_059141.1, on the reverse strand, counting down.
GAACCAAGTTTGTCTTGCAGCTCACTCAGGCACATATTTAAGCATAATGCCTTTCTGTGTATTAAGATGGCACAATTTAGTTATTTCTAAAATTATGAATGCCTCCCATTAAAAAGATATTTTGCAAAGACTTCTATTGCCATCTTTTAATTCCTCAAGTATGGAGAGGCACAATTGTAATATTAGACATAAAAACACTCATTAAAATATATTTTATCTAATGTAAGATTGATTTCGAGATAATTGAGGTCAGATTTGTTTGGAAAATGTATTGTGACATGTGCAAATGGTGATGTGAAGAGGAAATGATCTTCAAGGAGGACTCAGGCAAAACAGCTAAACATTTTTCAGCAAAATCATAAACCATAATTGGATTTCAATTTAGTAACAGTCGGCCTAAGACAGGCCATTTTTAATAATCTAATTATGAGTTCAGGGCCTACCCCAGAACTTAAGACGGCTACAGAACTATTAATTGTACGCAATCCTGTTGCATCTTCAACCATGAAATTTGCTATTACATGTAGGATTGGCTCTCAGTTATGGATATTTTTTTCCAATCTCAGATCATCTTTGTAACATCCAAAAATGCCTATTCCTTTAATTTGCTAAAAGTGAAATCTTCTAATGACTTTTCTCTGGACCAGAAAAATAGCTCAGATTTGCGATCTTTCTGCAGACAAAATTCACAATGAAATTTACATTTTCCCTATTTGATGAAGGCACAGAAAGCAGTCCTTGCTTTGGTCTGATTTTCATTAATTAAAGGTATTTAATTGCTAACATCTCATTAGCAGTAAAATTAATGAGTACTTCAACTACAGGAAAAGATCTGCATGATAATATAAACCTAATTCATTTTACTAATATTTAGCCTGTGTAAGCTCCACTGATATTTAGCCATTTCAACAATAAAAGGCTAAATATGTCTTCAAAATTGATGGGGCTTCTCCCCAGAAAAAACAACAAATCTGGGACAGACAAATAACAAAGAATCCAGGTCCCCTCTCACTTTCCACCAACATATTCCAGGACTAACTGGAACAGAAATATGGAGTGGTTTGTTTTTAATAATTTTCTAAGTTACTATTAAATAAAAACAGTATCCTTAAGATAATGTGTCTGCACTTTCAGACTAGCATCCCAAATTTCAGAATATCTAAGTATGTGCCATGCTGGGAAGCTGAACATTTGTCCCAAGAGGCCGCCAGCACTTGAGACATCTCATGGAACTCCATCCTGGGAGCCTGAGACATGTTCTTTGGAATACCCTGAGCAACAGTGAGTCTCTGCATCAGGGACTTTAAAAGCCAAATGTCATTTAGCACTAGGTACGATGAATAAAGCAGACCATGATGTTGCACAATGGTTAGGAGTAGAAAATGAGGGACAAATAAATATAAGGATTTTTTTCATATGGGTGGCTTATAAGTCAGCTGTGAAAAAAAATCACTGAAGTGACTTTCCTGAAAAGGTATTGAGCCAAAGATAGTCTTGCAATAAGTGTTACCCTTCTCAAGCTGCCTACTTGGAAGGAGAGTAATCATTTGGATGGATACATTCTTGGTAGGCTCCACAGTCACACTGCACAGTTGTTTTGTTCTCCAACCAGCTAGAAGGCAAAAGATGCCACCAGAAGGCAGGCCACAGGTCCAAAGTCATTTCTACAACAGCAGTCTACAAACATTGTTCTGGTCTCTGATACAGAGAGAGAGAAGTAAAAGCATGCATCCCAAAGCCAAAGAATCAGCTGAAACAATGAAAAATGAAGAGCCTGAAGATCTTATTAAGTATCCTAGAAGATGCTGAGATAATAATGAATCATTGATGATGCTGGTAGTTGTCAGGGTCCTCACAGTGCGAATTTCAGGAAAGATAAGCTAAATATTAGGTCTTTATTTTTAGTTAAAGAGCATAAAATTCAATGCCTCTCCTCCCATGAGCCTATTTACATACCTGCTGTGCTACCTATTTGCCTTCACCTGCCTCCCAATTAATACCCCATTAAGCCACTCCACCTGTGGTGGCTTTGCCCTTGGACACAGCCCTGCAACCATCACTCATCTGCTACAGCTCAATTGTTTCTTCTGGAAAGATAAACAAAAGCTGCATGAATAACAATGGCAGCGCTTTGCATTTACAGGTTTCTTAAAAGACAGTAGCCAGAAGCTTGGCCAGTTTGGGGGAGTGAGAGGCACTGGCTGGGCAGAAAGTCTAGAGCAAGTGTGGCTGCGCTCCTGAAAACTGGGGAGAAAGGATGTCCATCTTAATTAGATACGTGAATTCTTGATTCTATACATATATTTTTAATGATGTTTTGCCTCATTGCACAAAAGTGCTTCCTGTCCAGTTGGGTTACTACAATTTTGTTTGGTTAAGGGCTTTTAGGTCACCCATGTTAATCAAAATTAGCGCATTATTTCTCTTTTATGTGACCAGGTTTTAAGTGTTGCGTAAGTTGATTCCTTCAAGCAGGGACCAAATCTGGCAGCGCCTCCGAGATTCTGTATTTTTACACAGCTCCCAGGTACTTCTGATGATCAGACTTGGAATTCATGGATCCTCAGTAGGTCACACATTGCTTTTTTACTACTCACCTGCACCCCTGCTTATTTTCTCAGTAAATCTTGGCTTTCTAGCTGGTTTTCAGGAACTTGGTCCTTAAGAGATGCCTCCTGGTGCATAGTTTATCCAGTCTTCATTCCATGAAGATCTTGTTAACAAGAGGGTTTACTTTGCCCATGTTTCAAGTGTAACTTCATAATTAAGGCAAGACTAGATTTACCAGGTGGCCCTAGCACATAAACTCCCAAGGTGGGCTAAGACAAAGCAAGATAGTAGGACCTCCCACCTATCCCCCACTAAGCCCCCATGGCCTCCCATGAGCTTCAGAGGAAGCAGACAGCAGCACGGGCAGCCTATTTGCATGCCTCAGTGAGCCTCTGTGTTTTATTTTAATGGGGTGTTGGCAAGTCTTCCTGCTCATTTTGTTTTGAGCTTTAAATTGGTTCCAAATGTATTCACACATTTACCCTTCTCAGCCCTGGTATAACTCTTGTTAGATCCCCATTTGAAGGAATGCACCAGTTAGTTCAAGGATTAAGCTTAAATCCCAGAATTTTTACATTAAAATTCCTTAGTCAGGACCTTCATTGCATCTCTGCAACTTAATCTGCTGCTCTGTCTCCCACAGGTATTGCAGAGTAAATACAGCTATATCCTCATGATGTTGGGCACCAAGCCACCTCTGCACCGGGGGTGCTCTCCCACCTGGCTCCTGTCCACTGGATGCTGCTAAGAGTTTACTGAAGCAGGTGGAGGCTGGTGAGTAATCCAGCACTCTCAGGCTGCTTCTAGAACGTGGCTTTCCTCAGCTTCTCACACAAGCATGTCAGCCATGGGGTTGCTGTGTCCCTGATTGCATGGGCACTGCATAAACTAAGAACCCAGGGCCAACTGAGAATAATACCACCACCCAGAACCTGATATTTCCACCTAGTTATTTGCTCAGCAAAAAGCAGGTTTATAGTTTAGGCAAAATGCATGTGTTCTACCAAAAACTCCTTCAAACTTCAAAGTGTGCCTTTTCTAATAGAGATTTGGACTTGCACATTAGCTGGTTTTCATGAGAAATGCCCACTTGAATAGTTACATTTATGCCTCGGTGAGGCTGAAGCTCAATGTGGGTGTTGAGGTCAAGATGATTCCATCAGCTTTATGCCTGGAGAGATCAGAATGACATTCAGCACAAATGTCTGGGTTCAGGCCAGCTGCTAATGCTGCATGTAGCACCCCAGGACATGCCAGAGGGACAGGGTCACCCTTCAGCTAGGGCATTCAGGGACAAGAGAAGTTAGGCCAGCAGACCTCAGAATGGCCAGGCATGCTGTGCTTCGGTGGGGAAGGGATGGAGGGCTGAGGGCAGCAGGGGGTTCCTTCCTGTCCTGGAGGAGGATGTCTGGGTCCCGGCACCAAGGGACAAGGCTCTATATTGCAGGAAATCCTGTTTTAAGACACAAGAAGAATCACAAGGAGCCAAATCTCTGATTCAGCATTCTTACCACGATATTGCCAAACACAGGTATTAATTAGCCATCTACCCTTTAGCCTTAAAAAATGAATAATGAACAACTCCTAAGACTTTCCCCTGGTGTGTCTAAAGCTGCCTCCACTTCCAGGAAAGATCAGACAGTCTCCTCCCTGTGGTATCAGCTAATGAACTGACCCAAGAGAACTGAGAAAGTTCCTAAGGCAGGAAATATCGTAGAATATGGTTCCTAAGGTAGGAACATAAAGGGGGCAGTGGGAAACGGTTTTACTCAGGAAGGAAACCAGCATTTGCCTTCCAAGAATTTCTTGAATTAAAAACAAAATGGAAGTCCAATGGCTTTTTGGCAGGAAACAAGGCTTTCTCAAAGTTTCTATTTGATCCACTGTGTGAAACAGATGCTCTTCAATGCCAGATTTAAGAGCTATTAGTTTTAACTGAATGGAAATCCATCCCTTCTGGAAGCCTTTCAGGGGCTTCACATGAGCAGCTCTATTCGATATTCTATGTGGGACAATATTTAGTGATGTTTGGGGATGGGCATGGTGGTTGGGGTTTACGTAGTTCAAAGATTTGTCTTAGGAATACATTTGTGAAAAATTGAAAATTAAATGTGACTCTAGTAAAGATAGGTGAACTAGTGTAATAACAGAGAGCCAAAGTTTTAGAAATCTAACACATACCCTGAAATTGGTAATTTATTTCTCATATGGTGTCTTTCTTTACAAAGGAATTTTTAAAAAAAGCAAATGTCTAAATCTGTTTCTTGGCACCAGCAAGAGGTCCTCTTTGTGTGGGTAAAGACTTCTTTAAACTGTCAATAACTCAGGAGTGCTTCCACATCTGAGAGAGAATAGAAAAGAAATTATAAATGTGATTACAAGCCCTACACCGTCTTCTGAGGCAAAGAATCACCATCCCCTGCTAAAGCTGAGCACTGCAGAGGGGGAAAAGGTATCGAGAGGAGATTAGTGTATCAGTAAATACATAAAGTACAGAAGTCCCACAAATTTGACATTTGAAGAACAAAGCTATCCATCAATGTCCTGGCACAGATCGATCAAACAGAATGCTACTGCTGAAAACCTAATAGTATGATGGTAATAATGTAGCCATAAAACCTCTAGTCTATAATTGACTGCTTCCACTTGAAGCTAACATGTCTAAAATGGTGACTAATGTTCACGGAAAGATTTCACTTGCATTGAATGACAATCAGTTATACCTCACACGGTTCTCAGTAAATGGCTTGTGTTGGATAATGGCCGAGGGACAGATACCAAGGCAGTGGGGGGAGAATATATCCCAAAATGAGTGGTGCAGGTATGTGATGTTTAAACGTGGAACTCAGGTATGTTTCCTCTTGGCTGCCCCCTTTAAATGTGATCAGGCTGCCACTTTCTGACAAAGTAACCCAATTAGGAGTGCAGGAGGCTGTGGAGGTTAGTCCCATCGTAGCAAGCTCCTCGGGGCATCCAGGTCTTAGTTGTCAAGTTTTGTTTGGTGAGCACAGTACTATAAACCACATTCCTGTGCCTTGAGAGCACATGTCCTGTCCCCTGGCAAGGAGTAACTGCACGCGCAGAACACAAGGGGTGAGAATGAGGACGCAGCGTGCGCATGTCTTGGCCCTCTGTCCTTTTCTGTTTTTTTTTTTTTTTTTTAAAGCTCTGTGAATGCTGGGTGCCACGCCGGTGAATAGTTGGGTTAGGTGGATCTTCTTGGACAAGAGATGTGTGGCTGGGCTGTTATCTGTGAGAACCGAAGTTTGAAAGGGAAGCTTATTACTGCTGCTAGATGACAAAACAAGAGATCACTTATTTCTCAGCAAAAATTCAGAGCCTTCCATTACCACCAATGGCTGCGGAATCGGCAGAGACCAAGCAGCGTGGGATGATTCATTGTGGGCATTTGCCGCAACTACACATGGATCAAGTTCAGGGATGCCCAGCCTCGTGGCAGGAGGGAGAAATGGCCATGTGACACCCATCTTGGTATTTTGCCATGTTGTGATTTAAACTCAAGGGACGGGTTACCTGCACTACCTGAAAACCACTTTCACTTTGTTAATGTTTCATTTCAAAATATGAGATTTCCTCTCTCCCCTTCAATACACAGGAGAGAAGCCCTCCGCATCTTTCAGTTCACAGTCCTGAGTTAAAGCCCTTTTTTTATAAGCTGGATTCTAGTAAAATGAAGTCATCTCCAGTTTTCATTATCACAAAAATCCCCAATGCCTTTCTGTGCCCCAAAATGTATTTGCAAGTTTCAGCCTTTCAGTTAGCTAGTAACTGTTATCAAAAGCAGAAATTTGTATCCACATTGTAAGGTTCATTGTAACTAAAAATTTTAATTAATATGCCTGGTAGCTTCTAATGGACTTTGAGTGTATGTCAGACTGCTTTGTGCCCTTTGATATATACTTAAAGGTAATTGGGTAGTCTAACTGATGTATTTTTAAAGAGCAAACTATTGATTAATAATGTTTCAGTATTAATATAACCACTTTGTGTGGATCAAGAAACATCAACAGTAGAAAACCCATATTTATCTACAAATTAACAACTCTATATAGATCTGTTACTTTAAGCTAAATGGGGTGCATCCACTCATTACAGTCCAACAGGGACTAGCCTCCTCATAATAAAGATTAAAGCTGAAGTTGGCCTTATTTTTCCACTGCGTGAAATGAATGCTATTCACCACTTCATGCCCTATTGGAGCTGAAGAATAGTTGCAGTAAAGCACAGGTCCACTTCCCGCTCTGACAGGCCGATATTTTTAATGCCTTACTTGATGAAAACATTTCATACTTTGGAAGCTTTAATTGCTGCCAGTATTGAGCAGAATGAAATAAAAAATGATTGTGCCTTATAGGATGGAGGTGGGGACGATCCCAGCTTTGTCCCTACTTAAAACCAGTTGTATGGTTCATATACTCCAAGTGCATGTGCATTCAAATTGAATTACTACAAAGAGGAAAAGCTGGAGTATTTTGGAGACTCATCATGAACCAGTCCCTGAGGTTGGGTTTTAGTACACTGGGTAAAGCACTTCCCAAATTGGAACTATCAGTTTTATTTAAAAAAAAATTTTTTTTTAATTTTTAGTACCTAGAAGGCCTAAAGACTCTACTAAAGAGGTTGATTTGAATAAAATTCCTTCGTTGACTTTAGCACAGGATGGCAGGTCCACTAACCCTCAGGCGGTCTGTATAAACAACTGTCCGAGTGGCCAAGACAACCTACAAGCAGCAACAATGGCAGTTGCCATCCTAGGACCCCAAGCCAAATTTCTAAAAGGGTCACTTTGCTCTGAGCTGACGACAAAATATCCATACATTGCAACTGCTACCTGAACATTATTTAGATTTATGGAGAGAGAAAGAGATACCAGCTGGCAGAGCTCCTTGTCCTAGTTTAATTCTCTCTCTCTCCCCGGCAATGAACATGGCAAATTTGACTCTAACAAGCTGGAAGAGCCACAGATGGGGAAATTAACACAGAGAGAACTAAGGGACTTGCATGAGGTCACACAATGAAGCTACCAGCTCTCAGAACAGCATTGGAATATAAGACTCAAGTATCCCTATCCTGGGCCAATGTTCTCTCCAATGTTATGGCCTGCAAGTGTTGATAGCTTTGCTAAAAGAAGTGTGCTGGCCTAAATTTTCCTTGTCACTGTTCTGTTCGGTAGAACATGTGTACAGGGACACTGAAGGACATCCCATTAAACCAGTAATTCTTAAATTTTTTTGAGCATAAGAATCTCCTGGGAAGCTTAGATCTGATTCCCATAGACACTGGTTTAGTGATGGATCTGAGTGAGACCTAGGAATCTGCATTTTAATGCTCTTCCATGTGATTCTGCTACGCCATGTTTTGAGAAATACCTTACTGCTGAAAGAAAATGGCTTCCTAGAAAGCGAAGTTCATTAAGGAGATAAATTTTCTGCATATAAAAGCATATTACAAGCCAATAATAATCTCATCTATAACAAGTATGCTTTAATAATCCTATTACATAATTCATTCATTTGTTCATTCACAGGCTAGGCCACATACATTTTGCCCCTATTATTCTAAGACCAACCTACACATTCAAATTCAATTCAAGTTGGTGAGTATTAACTAAACAAATGATATGGTGTAAATGCTGTGCTGATTATCCATGAGAAGCACAAGATAATGTCAGTCATGTAAAAAAAAAGAAATATATATATATATATATATACACACCCCAAAGAAATTATATATATTTGTGTAATAATATATTAATAATATAATATGAATTTGACAAAAACTATCAGATGGCAAAGGATGAACTACTTAAAACAGCCCCGTGACAACAGGGTACCCCCCCTAGACAAAAATAGAATTAGATTTCTAAGGCATCCATACACAAAAATAAATTCTAAATGGATGAAATAATTAAAATGTGAACAACAAAATGTTAAAACTTTTAGAACAAAAGAGATTATCTTTGTGACTTTGATATAGAAAAGAAAATTTGAAACAAGACCCAATACCTCCATGCCATAAAGAAAAGACTGGTAAATTAACCACATTAAGATTAAAAACTTACACCAAAAAAATCCTACAAACAAAATAAAAAGATAAGCCCTAAACTAGGGCAAGATAGGTGAATTCACAAAATCACAAGAGAATGATTTCCAGAAATCACACTCAACTCCTATGAATCACTATGACTGAGAGAAATATGATGAGATGATCAACAATAAAGATTGTCAAGCATAAAAATATATCATATTAAGATAAAATACTGAGGATGGAAATAACTGAATTTCAAGTCCCAAGAGAAGAGGGAATGATATAAACTTTTTAATTATTAAGGAAAAGCTTAATAGTACAGTATTTAAATGGAAGCTAGTGAGAATCAAGTCATCACAGTATTTTCATTTCATTGGTTTCATTAAAAAGAGCGATCTTTAGTTTTATCTTTAAATATCTGTATTACAATATTATGCAAATTATATCCTTTCCAACTACACAAACTTATGTTGAAATATTTTATATGTCAATGTAAAAATTGAGGAGGCAGTTTTCCAAAATTCTTTTAGGGAATCCTTAAGCAAAACAGTTTGAAGATGACAGCTGTAGAGAACCTCTCACACATATGAGTAAGTACAAGATTTTCATTGTTCATTGTTTACTTCCAACTAGCCATTGTTATAACCCAAATGCCTATTGACAGAAAACAAGACAAATAAATGATAGTATAATCACACAATGAAATACTAGAAATGGCAGGGAAAATGAATGAACAAGAGCTATAGTGTATCAAGATGGATACATCTGAAAACAATGTTTGAAACAGGCAGGTTGTGGAAGTACATGTACCAAATGTAACTTTTATATAAAGAATACAAACCTAGAAAACAAGTGTATACACATCCAACCACAAAGCATTCCCATATGTGCATATATTTATATATATAGTGAAGGTATAAAAATATGCAGGAGAATGATGAACACCAAATCAGGAGGGGAACAGAATCCAATGTCTGAATGGATCCTGGGTTTTATGGGGTCAAAAGCATTTATAATTGAGGAGATTCTCTTTCAGAAAAAGAATACAAAGCTTTGAACAGAAAAATATGATGTGTTTATAACTGTCTATGCTACATCATCAAGCACTCTCCTGACAGGAGGACACTTTTAATTTGAGTCAGTGTCACTAAAAATAAAATCATTTGCTTATAATTTGACATGTTTAATGATTCAAAATTATTTCCAAAGAATAGCTTCTAGGCTATATCTTTCAAACTCTGCTTGTCCTCTAATATCTACTAATTTCAGGGGTGGGCACCAGCACATTTGCATCTCTATATGGTCTCGGATCCCTCACCTTCCTGTCATGTTGCCGGTGAGACAGAACAGTGGCAGTGGGAGAATCCTAGAAGCCATCCCACCATTCCTGTACCAGGCCATGGAGCAATAACTTAATACACGGAAGTAACTGGGAACTCCATAAATATATCCTGTTAAACCCAAACTAAATGTATCCCCAACCTCAACTGCCTCTTAGCGGGATGCTCAAATATCTGAGACCTGTTCAAACCTGCTGGACAGGAGGGAACATGGAAGGGAAGAAAGGTCAGAGTGAAAAGAGAGTGCTCTTCACTAATTGCAGCTAGAATCTCTTACTTTTGCAAGTTTTATAAATTTTTACAACATATAATCATGTAAACACATTGCTAGGGCCTCTCTTAGGGCTTGTGGAAGGGAGGGGCCAGAATCTTAAACTTCATTAACTTCACAGTAAATCCACCCCTGGGGATCCAGGATGACAAAGGGATCTGTATGATTTATTTATGTGTGTGTGTGTGTGTGTGTGTGTGAGAGACAGAGAGAGAGAGAGAGAGAGAGAGAGAGAGAGAGAGAGAGAGAGAGAGAGATCAGATGCAAATATGGCAAAATATTAAGATTTGATAAAGCCAGGTTTGTGGATACTTGTAAATACATTATATTATTATTGGTTACACTTGTTTGCATGTTTGAATGTTCCATTAAGAGAGAGCATTAAGAGATAGAGCAGAGATAGAGACAGAGGACTCGCTGTGCTTGCATCCTGAAGTCTCCTGGGGAACAGCCAGTGGATAGTTCTGCAGAAATGGCTTTGAGAGAGCTGTTTGTCCCTGGGGGGAGGGGGCAGCCTGAAGGACCCCATGGCAGCTGTCAGTCATCAAAGGTCAAGCTCGTCTGCACTGGTTGGAGCTGGTGGTTCATACGGCACCACAGCATCTAAAAACGTGCATGGTGATGCATCCTTTTTTTGCAGAAGAGACTGGCTTATGCCCCAGCTCCTGACTCCCCACAGAGAAGGGCTACTTGCTTTATCAAGACAAAAGAAATAGCTAGCATCTAGCATGACTCTGTCACCACATGTCACTTCACGTAGGCTGGCACATGTCAAAGAATGACACAAAAAGCTGCCACCTGCCATCCTCTCACAGAGCACATCAAACTTCTTTTTGTAAAACACTTCAACAGCAACCAAGAGAAAATTTCCTTTATGAACCACAGTGCCATCTCTGTGAATGAGAGCGAGGTGAAATCTCCTTTCCTAGAACTGCAGACAACAGAGGAGGAAGTGACTCTGCAAAAGGCCTCAGGTTAAAAATAGACTCTCCACCATTCCCACTCACAGATGTTCCTCCCCCAGATATCCGCTTCCTGGGGACCCCAGCGGAGGTGTCAAAAAGCCGCAGGTAGCCTTTTTTGGAATATGAGTTGTAACAATTCTACCTAAAATGAAGGCTACAATAGGATGTGAAAGCTGAGATTCTTTTCACTGTGCTTTCATCTAGTGTCACAGCAGAGGACGTGGGGTGTGTGTGTGTGTGTGTGTGTGTGTGTGTGTGTGTGTGTGTGTGTGTGTGTGTGTAGTGGGGGCTATTTTGAGAAGTTTTCCTTTTGTCTTCTGGTTTCACCTTAGAGCACTTCAAAATAGTTTCTAAGAGTTACAGAACTTTAGGGCCAAATGTGACCTCAGAGATAATCTACTCCAATATTCTAATTTAAAGGTGAGGGAAAGTAGCCACACAGCTGGTTAGCTAACGGCAGAGCCCGGAGACCCAAGTCTCCCCACAGTCGGCAAACGTGAGTGGCGCGGAGGTGAAGGGCGAGGACTCTCACCCAGACTCCCAGGGCTGCACCCCAGCTCTGACCCCTACAGTCATGCGACCTTGGGCAAGTTACTTAACTCCTGTGCCTCCATTGCCTCCTCTGTTAAACAGGGATGTAGGAATAATAGGACAAACCTCAGAGGGCTCTTTTAGGATTAAATGAGATACTACAATCCTAGCACCTAGCAGGTGCTAATAGTGTTGGTTGTCATTGATTTTATCATTAACCTGGCGTCTTCCACCCTGCCAGGACTCCCACTCTCACAGGACTGTTCCAGAAAGAGCTTCACAGGGGGGTACATATGGACAGCTTCATAAATATAAAATAATCATTTTCACATGATGGTTTCTGTAAAATAATTGGCTCTGATCTTAAGAAAAAGAATCATTAAACACGAGGAAGCAATGCGTTCCAGGGCAGGAAGCAAAGAGAAGAAGGATGAGCGAAGGAGGAGTTGGGAGAACCAGAAATGGGATAAGTGAGAAAAACGCAGCTGTATGCCGATGGGATCAATTTTTAACTTGATTCAAATTAAATTTCAAATGCCTTATTTTGTAAAGGAAAGAAATTGTTCTAATAACAAGCGCACACTGGGTCTAAGGACTACTGGACGCATCCAGACAAGGGACTGGCTGGGCACTGTCACCTCCCATGTGCCCATTTACTGGGGGGATCACCAGCAAATTCTATGCATCAACTACCTCCAACATCAGACACATCTTTAAAATATGCTTCTGGGATGCTCTTGTAAGACAGGAGCCACTGTCACGTTGGAGAAGTTATAGTGAATTAATAAGGATCTTGACATGCTTGAGAATACTTGGGGTATAACAATGAAGTCATTACTCTTTATCTCCTTGAATTCTAAGAAAGCAAGAAATAGCAGCACAATAAAAAATCTTTCATAACAGTTGATTAGAAAATATGGCCTGCGGAAAATCAAGCTCTTGTCGCACTTTGCACATTAAAAATCCAAATATGTTAGAGAAACAGGGATTTTTAGCCCCCCACAGCTCTAACACAAAGGCTCACATTAATAAGATACAATTTAGATTTGCATTTTTTAATAAGCTAGGGATCAAAGGGAACGCATAGCTGAAGGGGCGTTAAGCTGCGTGAACGCAAACTGCTCACCACACACCGGAGGAGGAAGACACGTTCCTCCCTGCAGGAAGACACCTAGAATTTTAGAAATATAAAATGTGCTCTTTCGCTGATATATCATTACTGCTTAACAATTTCCAAGCATTTCAAGTAGGGATTTCATCTGCCAATCTACCTAACAGACTGTCTCTCCACTCTATCCTAATGATACAGACTCCAACGTGTTGATGGAGAACATCAATGAAGGAATTAATTTAGGACTTTTCCTCTTATGTACATTTCTAGTTACGTAAAGATAAGCATCAGTCCCTTAACTCCTCAGGCTGGGTAGGATATGAGTGTGGTTTACTACCATCAAATCATTATCGTTAAAAACACAACCACTATCATTTTAAAGCCTGAAATCAGGGTCCCATGAGCCCTGAAGAGACTCAGGCAGAAACTCTCCTTCTTAACATGTTCTAAGCACTCCAGAAATGCCTTCCCCAGCAGGCAGATGCAGTTATATCCTTCTAGAGATTAATTATTATATTAGTTAATATTTGCTGAGGGCTTCTAAGTGTCCAACATGGTACCCACTAAGCACTCTATGCCCATCATCTTACTCTGTTCTCCCCATTTTAAAAACAAGGAAATGGAGGCCCAGAAAGGCTACGTGGCAGGGCTGGGATTTGAATTCAGGCAGATGAACAGCAGGCCTAAGCTCCAGGTCTGCTGCACTCCTGCAGGCAGAATCACCCCTCTCCCACCCCCACCCCCACCCCCACCCACCATCTCAATAGTGGGACTCAGAGGCTAGATGGCTCCTCCTCCCTCCCCCCTAATAAATGAGCTTCCTCCATCTAACCTCCTTAACTGTCCCACTGCCATTCATTAAAGAAAACCCTGGCTATCTTGCATTTCCTTCAAGAACCTTCTCTGATCAGGGCTAGCCACCCTTTCCTGCTGTTGTTCCTGCCTACCATGCAATCTCTTAGGTAGGGGGCATGGACATGCTTCCATGGTACCTGTGTCTCTAGTGTCTGCACAGTCCCCTCTTTTTAAGAACAGTTTCACACTCCAAGAGCATCCCCTGGTTGGCAGTCCTCCTCTGAGCCACATCTGACTACACTAGGGGTCACCACCTATATCAATGGAATACTGTCTCCCAGAAAACTGGTCTTGGTACTCCGTGCTGGCTGCTGAAACTCAGAGTAGATATCAAGGCAAGCTCCTTACAAGCCCCAGATGTGCCTTCTGCTCCTGGGTTTCCATAGATACACCTGGGTTATTCCCCTCTGTGAATTAAGCAGCAGAGTTGGTTCCCATTATTCACAACCAAGAGACCATTGACCAAGACACACTGCATAAGGAAGCCCTGGTAGTTTATGTCACTGAACTGATGACGTGAGAAAGCCCCAGGTAGGGGTGTTAAGAACACCCACACCTGCTGTAAGGCCACATGGGGAGGGGCTACCCACTGTATCACAACCACTGAGTCTTCTCTTAGGCAAAGGTGGAGGCCAATGATCATTAATACAAGACTGGAGCAGTAACTCATCACTGAATACAACGGGATTTAGGGAGAGACTTGAATGGAAACGATGGATCTGCTAGGGAAGTGCCAGGCAGCAAGCTCCCATGCCAGATAGAGGGAAGAGGAAGGGCCCTGTGGAATTTGCAAATGACATTGGAGGGGACACCAGGAACTGGTGGTTGTGGGGAGGGAAGCAGGAGGGTCTACACAATATGAAGGCCTGACTGTCTTAAACTCCAGGATGGGCTGAGGCGGACACCAAATGGGCATTCATTCCTTTGTTTATTGAGCATCTACTGTGTTCCAGAAGTGAATCATATAGTTTAGATTCGGTGGGGGAGAGAAGCCAGGCAAACAAGCAAAAAAAAAAAAAAAAGCAAGAGTCCTTTTATGGCAGGAATAACATCAGGATAAGATGAGGAGTCTGACTCTACCGCTGCACGTTAGGGAGAGTCGTCTGGGAAGAGCTCCCTGAGAGGTGAGTTGAGCCAAGCCCTGGGGCAGGGAAAAGCTTGGCACTTTGGAGGAATGAGGAAGAAGACGGTTGTGTCTAGAGCGGCAATGTGTGAGCAGGCAGTGGGGGATGAGGTGGGAAAGGCTGGCAAGAGCCAAATCAGGCACAAACTCATCAGTGTGGGAAGGAGTTTGGATAGTCTAAGTGCAGCGGGAAATCATTTAAGGGTTCTGAGCAGAGAAGTGGCATGATCTGATTCATGTTTTAAAGAGATCCTTTTAATGGGTGGGTGTGGTGGTGGAAGGTGGACCAAAGAGGAAGCAGGAACACTAGTTCGGAGGCTACTGCGATAATTTGGTACCCCACGCTGCGGAATCTCACAGCACCGTCTTCACAGCCACCATTTTAAAACGTTCGCCAAAAGGCACATATGCTCCCTCAGTAGCAGTCTGGGAGGCTCCGATTTAAACATTTCAAGGCAGTGTCTTTTTTCTTTCTATTTTTTTGATGACGTTTCAAAATCACACATATTTGCTACCACAATCATAAGGCAAAGCTGCACAGTGGAGTTCTCAGCATAACCTAGATCTACTTCAGTAACCACCACACTGGATTTGCTATGCTGATGACGTTTTAGTGTTCAACACAGAGCAGCCAGGGCTACCACTTCACCACCCGGCCTCCCTTTACACATCCTGCTGGGATTCCTAGAGCAGAAGCAGGTTTGTACACCTGTGAAAAGTGAGCGACCTCCTCTGGCTACCTGGTCAGGGTCAGGCCCTTGCAGAGCAACAGGCTTTGTCAAATACATCCCACTTAAGCAAGCCTAGCATTCCTGACAGGCGGGTGCTATCTGCTGATTTGCAAATTAAACCTCCATCACCTTAAGACATCACTTTGGAAAGCTTCCATTTACTGGAGAGCTCTTCAAAAAAGCAGTAGCTCTGCTAACTGTGAAAATAAATAATATAGCTTCTAGGAAATGGGAAACTCTATTATAACCTGGAGTAGGCAAAGATTTCTTCAACAAAACACAAAGAGTCCCTAGCATAAGGGAAAACTGATAAATTGGGCTACATTAAATAAACAAAACTTCTCTTCATCAAATGATACCATTTAAAAAGTAAAAGGCAAGCTACCGTGTAGGAGGAGATATTTATAATACATTTATCTGACAAAGGACTTGTGTACAGATTTTAGAAGCACTCTACAAATCAATAAGAAAAAGATAAGCAACTCAGTAAAAAAAAATGAGGCAAATATGCATTTCACAAAAAATAACATTCAAATGGACAAAGAAACATATAGAAAGATGCTTAACATCATTAGTTCTCCGGGAAATACAAAATAAAACCCTAGTGAGATACCACTACACACCCACCAAGATGGCTAAAATGAAGAGACAAAATGAAAACAAACATGAGTGCATCCAACACTCTTACAGTCTGCTGGTGGGAGTGTCCATTGGTACAACCACTTCGGAAAGCCAAACTGGCAGTACTAAAGCTGAATATAAGTATTCCTTCATAGCCCAGCAATTTTATTCAACAGAAGTGTATGTATATATGTTCACCAAAAGACACATACAAGAATTTTCATTGCTACATTATTCGTAGCCCCTCACTGGATACAACCAAATGTCCAATAACTGTAGAATGGATAAATTGTGATGTAGTCATATGATGGAATAATATACAGCAATAAAAACTAACAAACTATCGGTACATGCAACAGCATGGATAAGTCCCTTGGATAAAACTTGTGTAAAAGAAGCCAGTTTCAAAAAGTACATATTTTATGATTCTATTTACATAATGTTCTAACAGGCAAACATAATCTATGCTGATAGCAGAATGGTGGCTAACTTTGGGGGGACAGTAACTAGAAAGAGTTAGGTGGTTCTAGATCCTGGCCATGCCTCATTTCTTGCTTGGGTGGGCCTACATGGCTGTGTCCACATTTTAAAATTGCATCTAGCTGCATAGTTATGATTTGTTCACTATTCTGTGAACATCAATGAAAGTTATTGAGCACCTACAGAATATCAGGTCCTGGGCTGGGGCAAAGAGGAACGAGGATCTGCTCAAGTGGACCTTCCAGCTTTGGAGGCTCTGGGCCCTTGGCTGCTGCGGCCTCATCACTGGAGACTTGGAGACTGTCACATGCACATCAACCCTGCTGGGCATTCTTCAGAAAACACAAGGAACTGCTCAACACTTTACCTGTTTTCTAGAGTGGGTGTTTATATACCAGATGTAGTAAAGCTAAAATACTTGTCATTTTTAGCACTGTTTTAAAATACTACTACCTCTAATCATGTCTCAGAACTTTTACGTGTCGAGAACTTTATCTCATTTAATCCTCATGGCAATCCTATGAGATACGTATTATTCTTCCCATGTTAAAAATAGAGAAACAGATTTAAAACAGGTGAAATGGCTTGCCCAAGGTCACAAAGCTGAAGACTTGCAGAGTAGAATGATTTCATCCAGTCTCTTGGGTTCCCACAGTCTTTTAACGATTGGCAGTACAGCTCCAAACACAGCAACACGCTCTCCCTCTAAATCGTTCACCCTCTAGAGAAGGGAGGGAAGAGGCAACCAGCAGAGGCCACCTGTCACCTGCTTTTTACTCATGGGGTGCTGACGGGCAGTCCCAAGAAGAGAGTGATTTGCTTCACGTCATCGGCGGACATCTAGAGAAGTCCCCAGTGTCTGTCTCTCAGAGCCCAGAACTTGATAAACATTAATGGCATAAAGCAATTATAAAATATGATTTTATATATCACCACCAAATTCACTGATCTGCTGAGCAACTTTTATCCTTCAAGCACAGTCGGGTTCAGCAAAACATGGTAACAAAGCAAAGCTCAAAAAGCAATGCTGGGGCAAACTTGGAAGAACACAATTATTCTGCCAGCACATCATGAAAAATTGAAGGTTTGGCTGTCGGGGTGTAAACAGCCTTGCTTCTGTGCCACCAAATCATCTCACTGGACGCATGCTGAAGCTGCAGGCAGTGCCAGAGCCATAGAGGTTTATGGACTTGGTGAAAAATAGACGACTATAAAGACCAACTCTGGTTTATGAATCTGGCTGGTTGGAAAGGGAGAAGCCCTCTGTCAAAATAGGCTCTCCAACACACCCACTAAAAGCAAACGCTAGAAAACAAGACCACCGTCCCATGCAGGCCTGAGTGGTCTGGACAAATCAGCCTCACCTAGGGCAGGTACCGAATGAGACACCATTTCCATTCACAAATGAGCCTCTTTAGCCACCAAAGGCAGCAACACAGAGGTCCATATCAAACCAAGAAAAACTGTGTGTACTAAACCCAGGGGATGGAGCCACAGCTTTCTGGTTAGAGATTCTAGATGGGAGATTAGGAAGGACAACAAAAGACTATTCCTTTGAACAAGAATAATCTATCACCACTACATCAATCTGATTAATGTTAATGGGATCATTTCAAAAGGAGGAAATTACAGGTCATTAGGAGTAATTTCAAATGAAGTTACGGGTTTAAATGATTTTCTTCAGTTTTCTGAAGAATTTACCCAGAATTTTGTTTTGCATGTTTCATTCAGAGGACAAATAATATTTACATGCTTTCATAAACCTTTTATATGCAAAGAACCGTGGAGAGCCTGAATGTTGGAACACAACTAGAACTGGTTCAAAAATCTGTCTTCCAGGCAATATGTTTCTGGTTCAATCCCCACCTATTCTTTATTTATTTTATTCAGTGATAAAACAAACACCTCAATTCCAGGGTGTTTGCAAAACAGTTTGATAATATGATTCCAATTAAATGGCAAAGAACTACAATAAGAACAAAAATATAAATCATGTTAACCATCTGTTTTTGGCTGACAAAAGCAGCAAATGGAAAGGTTAAGTTGATACTCTGCATTTAATCTGTGCTATTGTGGAAGGAAAACCCAATTAGAGATGATACTTCATTGCAGGCTTTACACTGTTTCCCTTTTGTTCTTTAATTTGAGTTGTATCCATTGTGTTTCCAAACTAGGGGGAGGGTTCATTGTCTGCTCCCCCAATGCGTTGCAAGGGGCAGCCCTCATGTATAAATTTAACATTGCCAAGCCCAGTTAATTATAACTAGCTACTCCCAAGTGCAGAATAACTCCTTTGCAGAGTTTAGCCGCAGAGCTGTCTTCAAATGATCAGACAACAATGGACTCAATTGCAACCCGCATTGCTCTCCCAGGTAGAATGAATAAGGTGGGAACTCGGTGAAAAGGTGCTTTCAAACATTAAAAATTTAAAGAAAAGGTTAACCCAAACATTTCCTCTGGCATTAGCTCTCTGGGTATCATTTGTGAGTGGACTGTGAAGTCTGGAGGTAGAACATTTGGAAGTCCTTTTATTCAGGAAATGCCGCTGGCTGAGTTGAAATCAAATTGCCCTCAGTGTGGATTCCAAAGTGGGATTTTACTGATTTCTTCTAAGGGCCCAATACTCAAAGCTGCTAGATCTGGGTATCAAATGTCCCGGAGGGGTGCACACGCTGTTAATTGCACCTTTCTGAACTAGCCGCATGGCAATGCCGGGAACACTCAGCACACCAGCAGTCTGGTGACCCATCCTACCCACCACAATGCCTGCAAATCTATGCCTTCCTGCCCTTTAGAAGGGTTCAAAGTTCTGCTCATTCAAGCCTTCATGCTTCTGAGCACGCTGTCCTTATGCCTTGAACGTCTCTTTGTCGTCCTGGTAATTTCCTATTAATATTATCCTTGAAGTAAGAGCATTCCCTGCCACCTATCCTCACTAACCTGCCCTGTCCTCCAGTGAGGTTCCTCCTCCTCCTTCTCCTCCTCCTGGGGCCCTGCCAGTGCCTGGACACAACACTATCACAGGGACAATGGTACTTGCTTCAGTATCTGTTCATGGGTCTGTCTGTCCTGCTAAATTGGGAGTTTCTTGCTACAGAACTACCTTAGCAAGCTGTATATTCCCAGCACCGGATACAGTGCAGGAGGACACGATGAATAAATGAATGAATGAATGAATGGACTTCCCAGTCCAGTTTTTTGTCATGAATCTCAGGGCTGGTGATGAGGATGAAGGTGGGATCTGTGACAGGCTCCGATGGTCCTCTAGCTTTGCACAAACACTGCAATGTGAGCACACAAGAACCTG
Source organism: Lemur catta (assembly GCF_020740605.2). Classification (NCBI taxonomy): domain Eukaryota; kingdom Metazoa; phylum Chordata; class Mammalia; order Primates; family Lemuridae; genus Lemur; species Lemur catta. Next base: position 12,104,580 of record NC_059141.1, on the reverse strand, counting down.
CCATTCCTTACTCTGAGAGCTTGGTAGGTCAGACAACCTTCCTCATAGGAAGGTCTCTGATCTCAGGGTTATTCCCACTCTCTAGTCCTAGTGAGATGTGGCTCATTGTTCCGGCTTCATCAGGGACGGTCTCTGAGTCATTTTGATGCAGAACACCATTGCCCCCAGCAGCGAGGCAGTAAGATGTACTTTGAAAGGAGAAAACAGCCATGCAGCTGGAGGTGGAATCACTATTCCTGGTCAGCGAGCTTCCCAGAAAGCAATTCAGTGAGAGTTACCCCATGAATAAAGGCTTCCCTTGCTGCCAGATTAACCAAGTGCATTCAGAAAATATACAACAGTAACCAGATCATAAGCTCCATGAGGGCTTGGGCCATGGATGGGCACAGTGCCCAGCTCAAAAGATATTTGTTGAATGAATGAATGAACAGTGGAGGCAAATACCTTAGGAGGTGGGTGGAGATGGTGGCTTTCTCCTCATTTTATTCACGAGAAAGCTCTGCAGGCCCAAAGAGATTGCTCTATGCAAGCCGAAGTTACATCTCAGGCCTCCAGTGGCAAGGCAGGAGGTGGGGGAAGGCCGTGGAGTGTGGAATAAGTCCAGTCCACAGGAAGGGACACCATTATTCTGGAGAAAAAGCCAGTGCTGGGAGGAGGGGGCCAGCCTGGGGACAACAGTGTCTAGCCACTGTCCAGCAGGATGCTGGAGTCCACTAAAAACAAGGAAGCCAGTGAGATTCTCCGCACTGCAAGAAGCACTCACAGAGGGCAAAATAATGAGGTCTTCTGCACAAAGCCCAGCACCAGAGGTGCAAAGGTGGTGAGTGCCAAGGGGCGAGCTCACAGAGGCATAGGAACAGCTCTGCCAGCGTGCTGAAGCCTTAACACTAATGCATCGTCTCAGCCCCTGTGAGGGGTCACTTGGTCCTTCCAACACAGCACACACACTGGGTCCCTCAGTGCCACCAAACACAGGGGCTTCCCATCCTACACAGCAAAGGCTTTGCACTTGAAGGAAATGTTGCACTGTCATACTCTAAGAGATCTAGGTGTGATACAGCTACATAAAAAATGCCAACATGTATCCTGGCTGTATTCAACTAGGGACAATCCAACTATAGACCCAAATCAATCAGTGCGTAAATGAGTATGGACCAAAGTGGCAGAGGAAAAACGAACCAGTTTCTAACACGACTTCATAGCCGCTAAAATCAAGGGCCTTAGAGGACAACCTTAGTTAGCTCTGACCCTGCCTCTCTGAGGAGGGCAGAGAAACCAGGACCTTACCCTGACCCAGCTCATTCCAGTCCCATCTATCCCCTAACCCAGCAGTCCCCAGGTGTGTTCCTTAGAACTGAATGGAGGAGTCCCATAAAGAAGGTTTCCTCCTTAGTCAAATAAACTTGAGGCATCCTGGTTTAAAGGAAGCTGAGCACTTTCCATCATTGCAGAACTTGTCAGAGCCTTTATATGCTATCATGTGTACTATGCTGTGTTCCGCACCCTGACTTCATAGATTGTCACAGAACAGGGGAAGTGCTGTTTGACCCCACACACAGAGCTCGGGCTCAGGGAACCTTCCCCACAGGAAGCTGTTCATTTCAGAGTATGAAGTGTTTCTTGGGCCCCGAGTCTGGCTGTGGGTGTTGAAGGCTGACCAGAAAAGCACTCCGCACTGCTTTTTCTTGGTTCACACCCCACCATGGACAAGTGAAGTGAGAGACGGTGGCTGCAGGGGAGGCTGAGGCAGGAAGCCTGCTCTGCTGACCACCAGGGGCCCCGGCAACATGTGGGCCACGGGTGACCACACACAGGGGATCAAAGGGACACCATGTCCTCCCTCCACGCCCACACGCCAGAGCTGCTCTTAGGTCAGTTCAGAAAACAAAAAGTAAAGACCACCTGTAATTCCACAGCTTGTCCATCATATAAAACGGTAATTAATCCCACCTTGCACTGATAACTGAACCATAAAGATGCCAATATACAGAATTTCTTTTCTTTACAAAAACAGAATCACATGAAATTTATTATTTTCACTAACCAGTGTACCAGGGACATTTTTCTTGGCCAACATATGAAACTGCCTCATTCATGCAATCAACTGTATTCTAATCCATTGTAAGAATTGTCATTTATTCCCCAGTCCCCTATGTTTCTGGATATAAAAGGCTTTTGGATTTTGTCTTTTGGGTTTTATTATTAGTTGTTACAAATAATGTTCCACGAAACATTCTGGAATTTATATCTTTATGTACCACAGTTCTATACACTAAATTCTTAGAAAGGGGACTACAGAGTCAAAGGGAAGATATTTTTAATTTTAAAAGATATTGTCCAATTACCCTCCAAAACCGTTGTAAACATTTTACATTCCCGCCAACACAACAGAAGAAGGGTGCTGAGCACTTTCCCGTAAGAGTTATTTGGGTGTATGTCTCATTTCTGCAATCAGTCAGAAAATGCCCCGAAGGCAGCAAACATCACTTATCCCTCTCTGTGTATTCACGTCCTTGGTATTTCATCTCACTCACAGTAGATGCTCAAGGAATATTTGCTGAATGAATGTCAGTAAGAAATCATTAGACATGATTCAAGGGCCTGGGATGAAACTATAATCCACAAGCAATAAACTAAGATCCAATGTTATGCAACATGACAAAGGCATACAATTATCTGTAAGAATAACTGTCCTAAATGGGTTGGAGATCAATGACCAATTAATGGGCAATATAAGTTTCACAAAAGAATGTATTGCCTTTAACAAATCATGCATTCAGACAACCCCCAAGTGGCGGGGACCACCAGGCACACAGCCGTGAATAGATCCGGGTATCCACTCACACGCCACATTCAATTCTGCACAAGCCAGTGCTGGTTCCTGAACTACTTAGAGAGGAGGGCACCTGTCAATAGCAAGGATGCATTATTAATTCTTTGGTTACAGGATCTTAATTTACTGCTCAACTCCTCCAAGGAAATCCAGGATATACTCCTTCTGAGGAGGACTCTGGGCAAGACGGCTCATGGGGCCACAGAGACCAGATGGTTTCTGCCCTGGAGGATGAACCTGGGAGGCAGAACTCAGTGGTGGGAATAAGAGCCGTGACACCAACCGAGAGAGGAGAGGTGAGTCCTGGTGCTCTGCTTTATGTGTGAGGGTGACCGGATGGAGGGGAGGGTAGAATGTGCATCTTTAACAACAGCCTGGGAAAGTTTCAGCTAGGAACAAACTATCTAAGATCTCCTGCAACTCTAGTTTTTCTCAGTGTGGTCACTGGAAGGCCAGTTCTGCAGCCCAGTGCCTCTGCCCTGACCCACAGTATTTGATGTGCTATGTTTTTCTGAGACTCTCACTTTATAACCCCCAAACATACAGATTCTCATTTACGGTAAGTCCCAACATGTTCTACAAGAACTACTTTGGAAACAATGGCATTTCTGTAATAAAGAGAGCATGGGAAACTTCTTACATCAAGAAGCAGGTTGATTACGACTTTGCCATGAAAGTGTATGTCCTATATAAAATTTTACTGCTATTTGTGCAAAAAAAAAAAGTGTAAACCAATCTGCAAATGGGTCACTTAGCCCTGAACAACAAGAAGCAGCATTTACGGTCATTTAAAACATTTAGAATTATGTTAGGCCCCAACCTCAGATAATAACTCCCTGGATGAGAAGAGGAGAGTCTTCTAGGCTATTTTCTGCTTAGTAGCTCTTTTTCAAGCTCAAGCTTTTTGAGCAGGATTATCTTTCCTGACTTTGTTTTCTGGGATCATCCCAAGTACTGGCCACATCATGTTTCTCCACTTTCCCAGAATCCAAAAGACACCAAGACTGGGTTACCCAGCAGGAGGTGGACCTGGAGTCAACCCAGGCTGGTGTGGTTTGGCCCGTATCACGGATCCAAGCACGAGGCAGTCAAGCGGGAGAAGAGTCAGGGCCCAGTCTAGGGAGTAAGAGACCAGAGATCAAAAAGAACCTACAACAGCAGAGTAACGCTGGTCTCAGAGTCCAGGGGGTGTTACAGCTCCACCAGCTGAGAGCCACGTTAATCGTGGTCAGGAGGTGGCTGGAGGCTCCGCAGCCCTGTCAACCTCTCCCGGCAGTACTAGCACCCTGGGCAGGATCCACCCTTGGCTGGCTCTGGGCTCCCTTCCAGCCAAGCTCCCGTGGTCAGGCCTCACAGTGCCAAAGAAGTTCATCTGCAGTGGCTCCAGAGAGCATGCATGTGCACACACACACACACACAAACACACACTCAGGCACTTCATGGAAATGCTCACGGCAAAAAATCAAACAAATAAACACAAAACAAAAAAGCCATGTTGAAAAGTTTCAACAAAATAGACTTTTATAAAGATAATTATATATTGTTCCAAAGGATTCTGTGTTGTGATGAATATGAATTCACAACCCTATGAATATACAAAAAGCCACTTTAAGGAGTGACTTCTATGGTTATGTAGGTTATATCTCATTTTAAAAGAAAACAAAAAGAAGTTTGACTTAGAAAAAATTTCCTCGCAAGGGTTGTACGGGCCTTTGGTAAATGAACAATGTGACTAGATTCGCAAAGACAGATTGGGGCCCTTGATCGCCTGTCTTCACATACACCTGCACGTGGAACAGGATGGGAAGGCGGCTACCTCGCTCAGTGTAACGGTCACAGGGCTGCTGACCATTTTAATGTCACATGCTGCTGCTGGCGGGCGACCTCTGGTCCACCGTGTGGGAAAGGCCACCTGCCCCGCTCTTCATCTCCCCAGGCCTGGATGAGGAAAATCAATGTAATGACCCATAAGAGGAACCTGCTCATAAAGAAGGTCGCTAAACACCTCTAGTTATTCTCTGGCTCTTTAGGAAAGAAAATACCATAAAAATCTACGGGTAGGCCATCACCCCGTGCTCCATTAGCACATGTGACTTGGGAGGAAAAAGACTCATCGGCGCTCACACCAACATTTTCTTGCTCATTTCTGTCCATACCAAGTGCCCACACGCCAGGAACCTGCAGGAGAAACACCGGAGGCCAAAGCACAGCCCGACAGCACAGACAGCATGTTTGTTCTCAACACACTGAAGACGTTGCTGGAAAACAATTTATCCACAGACCCAGATTTCCAGCATCACTATGGTGCCTTCAAGGCCCATTTCATCTTGGGTTGTCAGTTGCTAAGTGCAAACTCCAAGCAGCATCTTGAAATTCATGTGAATTCATGAATAAATACAATTTGCTCATTGGAAACATGCCATGGCCTTTCCCATAAGGCCTCCTTCCCCTGGGCCGTGCTGCCTCACCCCCTCCCAGCATGGGATGGCCTGCAGCAGGGCCACCGAACCACAGCCCGGCCCCCACGTGGTGGCCCTGGGTCTTATAGCGTCCCTTCCCAGAGTGGAATGCACACACGGCAAGGTCATGACCATGGAGGGAGAGGGGTCTAGATGAGCCATGAGGTCACATTCTTTGCAAACTGCCCTACTCATTCAGGGCTTCTAACTTGAAGGAACTTCCAAGTGTCTGTGTCCCTGGGTTTAATCTCTCTCTCCCAGCACCTGGAGGGGGATGGGAGGTGGGATACACTGGATGAGGAATGCCACCAGACCTTGCGCAGCGTTAACAAGTCCTTGCTGTACATGCTCCGTAAATGTCCCACTGAATTCCTTGGTGCTTCTTGTGAGCAGACACTATTCTCACTCCTGAAGAGCACTAGGTCAGGAGATCCCTGCAGGGATCAACAAAGGACGGCCACTCTTCTCAGCCCTTCTCCCTGTCACACCGGCCCTCTTTGCCACAGATGGAACGCTGGCTAACACAGGTTGACAAGCCCAAAGATTAGACTCTACAGGACAGCCTTCACACCCCGACACCTCCTTACCGATGCCTGAATGCACTGCATCAATTAATAGCAAGGCACAACCTGGGGTTTCCTGGCATTCAGTGCCCTTAAAAGTTAGCAATAGCTCCCGAATTCTGCATTTTCCTTTAACAAGAAAAAAAACCAAACCAAACAAAAAACCCAACACTGACTCCAAAAATCTCAGACTGTTTTGTTTTTCAGTAGTTTTTGTGTAACCAATTAGTCTCTTTTGTGCCCTTGGTCTTGCTTTGGTTTGGGTAAGAGTGAACAGCATTTAAAATGAAGGCATTGTTTATTCACAAATCAAATAAGCTCCCGACAGCTGCCCCAGTGGCTTCCTCATTCAGTTAAATTAATGCCCAAGGCCTCAGGGTGAATGGTCTTCTGGGGAGAACATGGGCATTTGTTTTCGGATTCCCATTTGGTGTTGGGTCTTTTAATGCCAGATCCTATTTAATGTACTCGTGTTATGTTAAACTGTGTGCAAATTTATTCTACGGACCACTTGACAGAATTCACACTATTAAAGTCACATACGATTTGCACTTGAAAAATAAGGTCTTTACTTCACTTTCAAACAGCAGCAACGCAGTGTTGCCTTTAGTAGAGTTTAAGCCTGACCAGATCCTGTCATCGCTCTGAAACCAGCCCTCATTTTTCCTCCCGGTTGTAAAGGTCACTTAGAATTACCTTGGGCATTTTGTCCCTCACTCATGAAACCATTTATACAATTTTTTATGTTTCTCATAAAAACTATTGTTCTTTTTAAGTATGTAACCGGCACTCCTTTCCAACATTGTGCTTTCTTATTCCACCTTGCAAGGGCAGACAGTTCTTAATAATGTGTTATTGAGTTTTGAACCATCCTTCAGATTTTGTATTCACTGGGAACACCGAGCTGCTAAGAGCATTTGGTCCTGAAATCTCTGAGTCTCAGGTACATTTTGAATAAACCAGAGGTCTCAGCGTCTTCTGCGATTCTGTCTTAAGACTCTTGTTCCACCTTCAACACGTCCTAGTCCTGGGACGCATCTCGGGATCGCTGACAACAGCAGGCACATGGAGACTGTCTGCGGCGATATTTCTCCTCTGTCTTTCAACTACCCTTCTGCTATTGTGGATGAGAAGTAGCCACTTTAATATGTTTGAAATGTTGGGTCCATTTCTCTCCTTATAACACTGAGGTCATCCCAAAAGAACAACTTTTACTCAAGCACAGGGCCAGGCTGTAAGGCACATAAAATTGTACCTTCTGCTCTCTCACGTGGTAATTCAGATCAGCTATTCAATCGTGGCCATGAACAGCACTTTCCTTGGTCCCTGAAATCACTTCTAACCAGAGTATGGCTGACGGATTGTTGTTACCCTCCCAGCCCAAGGAACTCTGGACCTCACTGTGTACTTGTGAGGTTTCTAATTGTTCTGCCTTGGTCTGTCTCTCTCTGTCTCTCTCTCACACACACATAAACACGAGAGAGAGAGACTCTCTCACACATATTCCCTCTCATGAGAGAGAGAGAGAGACAGAACAGGACCTCGTGGCTATTTAAACCCACCACATTACAACTGTTCTGTGGGACCACTTCGCGTCTCTCTGGCATCTTCAGTAAATCTCTCCACAGAGCCGTCTTCTGGGAATAAACACGTTCGGACACCCTTGTCCCCAGACGCCTTCCCTCAGCCCCCGGGGCTGCCTCCCCTGCGCAGGGGGAGAGGAGCCCCCACACACCGCAGTCTCCCTTCCTGCCCACCAGGCCCTCCCATTCCTCAAGCTCTGATTTTGGCCAAAACCTGCCATAGAATTTCCTCCCCTGAAGGATCCCAACAATCTTCCTAACTTCCAATCCACTGTGTCTTCTCAAGCCCTACTTTCTTTAACCTTTAAAAAGCAGGAGACATTTTCCTCTCTGTCATCAGACTTTTAGGGTTTTCCTAATTTGCCGACTGCTCCTCAAGCCTTTCCCATATCAATATTGTGGCCAAGGAATTCCCGGGACTTGAACTTGTCCTCCCCACCAACGCAGATCGTTTAAATCCCACCTGGCATTGTAGGTCCAGCTCCAGGAGGCCTTCCCACTGCCCCCTCCACAGTTTTCTTCTCTGAACAACCCTCTTACTTCCTCCTTGGTGGTTATTCCTATTTCCTTCTCTCCCTGGCCGGATCCTAAGCTTACGGCAGTGAAGACTGTCTCGATCTTCTCAAATCGCTGTGGATTTGGCCCAGTGCTTGGTGTGTAATAACTGCAGAATGCCAAATGAGTTCATTTTCAAAATTAGTTGTAACCAAAGTCATTTTTCCCAGTTTCTTTGTTAGACTCTCATTTGGCACAACCCTAAGACCAAAGCTCTGCATCTTGACTGTGCAGAACAGTCTAGAAAGCCTGAGTTTAAAATGGAGATTCCCAGGCTCCAACCTCAGATGACCTCAAGTAGTGGGTCCAGGGTGGATCCCCCAAATCTGCCTCTTTGCCAAGCATTTCGAGTGACCAGGCCACGACGTGAGGAGTGCTGCTTGACATGCCTGATCCGCATGTGAACACCACTGCGAAATCCCCATGCAAGTTAACCTTCGTGTCAAGTGCAGAACTCAGTCCTGATTCATGAAATTCTTACATTGTTAAGAGTCAATGGTCCAAAATCTCATGGATCTTTTTTTAGCTCAGACAGACAACTGTGATTGTCATTCAACAATTATTTACTGAGGGCCTATGGAGGCCAAGGCACTGTTCTAGCTACTCGGGATATGGCAGTGAGTGAGGCAAAGCAGGAGTCCCTGCATCCTGGGACCTGCATCCATTGCCACCACCACGTTACCATTAAGACAGGCTTCAAGGCAGGACTGCGCACAAGGCAGGGGCAAACCAGCTCCTGGAGTTTTCAGTGTGGTCAAAACACATGTGTTTCCACAGCATGTGTAACCAGTTCCCATGCTGGGTGGCCCTGCCCCAGTGTCCTTCTGGGTCAGCTATTTCCTTCTGCAAATGCCGACCTGCTGTTGTGTCACCCTGTGGGTCTGGCCTTGTTCCACCTGATCATCGGGCCTTGAAGGAAGGACATTTGTGGTGTCTGTTGAAGTAGAGGCTCAGGTTCCCTTCAAGTGGATTATGGCCAGTGGGCAGCAGGGGTCAGGCTGGGGGCTGAGCAAGGAATTCTTCCAGGGCCCCCAGAGAGCCTCTCCTTCCCACTGTCTGTTCAGCAGAGGCTGTGGGGCTCTACTGAGTCTTTCATGTGCATTGGCTGCTGCTAGGGCTGTTTAATTCATCACCACTTTTATTTGATCCAACTGTTTTCTTGAAGCCATCCACATCCAGCACGCAGGTTTTCTTGCATGTTTACCAGATTTTCTTTCAAATATAAAACCCACAATGACTCTGCTACGTAAACAATTTCTCAGTTCTTCAGATCAATTCAATTGCTTCCATTTAAAAACAAATCCCTCAGTGACACTTAGATGTAGGTTCCAGATGGGGCAGTTAAGTGTACCTGAGCGGTGGTCTCTTTGCGGCCAGGATGGTGGGCTGGGCCCCATTCCCTCCGGCACCTTCCACTGGTTACCCCAGCCACGATGAGTGCTGCCTCCAAGTCCAGCCTCCCAAGGCGGACCACTGTCCTGATGGGAATAGGACCTGACAAACTCATCCAGCGTCCCTGAGATCAAGATCTCTGACTTGACAGGTATAGTCCACTCTCTGCCTTCCAAAGGCTTTCCTGGGTCCTAAATTCTAAAAGATGAACTAAAAAGCTCCTCCCCCCAAAGATGATCCCAGTCATGTGCTAATCAAGGGCCTCCAATGAGTTCAATATAAGTTTAGGGCAGGAAGACAGTCACCACCAGGATTATCCACTAGTAAGGATTACACTAAGAGGAGAAATCCCAGGAGAATCCTTAACTGTTTCTTTAGCACCTACTAGGTATGTGGCATTGAAAAGGAAGGGGGAGGGCCCTCTCCCTGGGTCACACTGCTCGCAAATGTCTCACTCTTTACTCTCAGGTTCTCCATTGAGATAATTCACGTGAAATGCCTGGCACGTGACCTGGGTATCGCACCTACTCAAAAGATGGGGCTCCATCTGCTCTTCTAAACTCCTGTCTTTCGAACTAAATCAAAGGAAACCTCTACCCTATTTGAGTGCAACAGCAGCAGTTTCTTTGCACCCGCTTCCCCCTTTAAACATTTTACTTGCAGGCTCCCTACCCTGTGACTTTTGGTGGAAATTTATTCATGTTCATGAAGGCTTGGCGAATTTTGAGTTACAGACTCAAGGAGGCTCAGAATTCTATTCTCCAATAGGCCCCTGTTTTTTTCAACCTGATCTTAATAAGTCAAATAAAACAAACCACACTGTTTATGTAAATGTAAAGCTATTGGTTCATAAAAGTGAGCTCAGATAAGGAAGAAAACCCCAAGAGTTTAGATGAGAAGGCAGCAGACAAAGAGCTTCCCCCTGAAAGCTTATCTGCTCTCTGGGGGCCTTGGTTTCAACAGCTGCTATAACCTTCTGTCTAAAAATCCTGGAAGAATTCATCTGAAATTCTCAGTATTCACAGGACACTTCCTTTTGCCAACACACCCCAGCCAGGTCTCCAAAGTCACCCTCACAGTATTTGCAGGCTAATCTTTGTGCGTTTACTTATAAAAGCTGTCAATTAGGAAAACCTCTCTCTGACAGTCGGGGACTGCATCCTATTTCCATGTACATAGACACACGATGAATCACGGGCTTTACTAATCCTTTAAGAGTGTTAGAGGTCCCCCGAGACCGTTAGAATGAAAGCAAACCCTGCCTTGTATTATGCTATTTCCTACTAATCCCAGGAAAATGAATGTTAATTTATCATGAAAAGGGGTTAATTATGCATTTATTTCCGATGTAGGTACATGAGATCAGGCTCAAAAATAAGACCGAGTATAATGCTCTTTTAAATGAGGATTCCATTTTTAAGCATTTTTATCAAACAGACGCTAAACTCGGAGCAACCGTGCCGAAGAAAGAGTGGCCGGGTAATGACAAGACCCAACTATAATTTTAATTAACCTTCTGATCCTGCTTAAATATATTTTGCCTTGTAAAAATCTGTAATAACATCTATTTCAATCTCCTCTGCTATTAGTTATTAAATTGAAAATGGATGCCTAGACTGATTTGGCAAAGATATTCAAGAAATTTTTCTTTATTCTCTCTGGTTTATTAAAGTAATAATTTGTAGCATAAAAATTTCTCTGATTAAGTAATTTAGTGTAATTAAATCACCAGATTTATTAGGCTTCCTGAAACAGCACACACACAGCTGGAATGATGGTGATTGGTAGCAGCTGTGGAGCCACCAGCACATCTTGGCAGTGGCTTTCCTTGAATTTTCCTGCTGCTCAGACCAAGGATTCGTCAGCTTCACATGCCCTCTCGCCTGGTCTCTGAGGTTCTGAAGGCTTCTGCCTACTGGCTCACTCCTGCTCACAATTGACAAGGAGCCCTCGCTGTTGTGCTGGTGTCACTGTGGTGTCAGCAGAGGAAGGCACAGCAAAAGAACTTTGATTGGACCATTTCCTGCCTCAGTTTGGTAGTTTCTTCTTCCCGACTCTTGTATCCACTTGGCTGCCCAATGGCTCTGTTTCGAATGCTTCCCTTGACCTGAGGACACACTTCAAGCACTTTTGCCTTGTCCTCCCTCAGCCCTGAGAACTCTTTGGAAGATAAGACCAGGTTAAATGTTCCTGATCTGATTCTTTCATTTTACAAAGCTTTTGGAGCTTTGGGGGAGGAAGAGCAGGAGTCAGGATTACTCACAAATCTTAACAGCCTGTGCAAACCAGAAACCCTGTGCTATGCATTCACTCATGACAATGGGCACACAGTAGATGTTACATAGTAAGATATGGGAGCTTACAGATACCCACCCATCCATCTGCCCAAATACTCAGCAAATATCTACTGAGAGCCTCTGATCTGTTCCCCCCTGAAGTGGTATGGGGGCGAAATGAAGGCCCAGTAACCCTACTGCCAATATGTTCAGAGTCCATCAAGGAAGACAAATGAAGAGACCAAAAATGACAGTGCAAAAATGGTAAGGTTGTTCCTTTGGGTAGATGCCCAGTAATGGCATTGCTGGATCAAACAGTAGTTCTACTTTTAGCTCTTTGAGGTATCTCCATATTACTTTCCACAGAGGTTGTACTAGTTTGCAGTCCCACCGGCAGTATATGAGTGTTCCTATCTTTTCATATCCACACTAACATTTGTTGTTTTGGGACTTTTTAATAAAAGCCATTCTCACTGGAGATAAATGATATCTCATTATGGTTTTGATTTGCATTTCCCTGATGTGATATATGTATACCATGAAGTACTCAGTCACAAAAAACAATGGAGAACTAGCACCTCTTGTATTACCCTGGATAGAGCTGGAGCCCATTCTACTAAGTGAAGTATCACAAGAATGGAAAAACAAGCACTACATGCACTCACCATCAAATTAGTATTAACTGATCAACACTTATGTGCACATATGGTGGTAACATTCATTGGGTGTTGGGCGGGAAGGAGAGGGGAGGAGGGGATGGGTATGTTCACACCTAATGGATGTAGTGTGCACTGTCTGGGGGATGGACATGCTTGTAGCTCTGACTTGGGTGGGACAAAGGCAATATATGCAACCTAACCATTTGTACTCCCGTAATATTCTGAAATTTTAAAAAAAAGAAAGAAAAAATTAACACCTCCCCAGGCAAAAAACAAAGGTAAGTTTGTAAGGTTGTCAGTGAGAGATGAAGAGGACTCCAGACTCTGTTGGAAGAGGGGAGGCAAAGGCTTCCAAGAGGAAATGGCACTTGAGTCCCTTCCTGAAGGAAGAACGGGTCGGGGACCAGAATTCAGACAGGGCTTGCCAGGCCAAAGGAAGAGCAGGTGGGAAAGTGGGAGGCCAGGAGGGGCTGGCGCGTGTGGGGAATTCAAGCAGCTCCAGCTGGCCTGGAGGGCAGGCCGAGTGCGAGGAAAAGGCTGGAGAACCCACAGGAGTCAGAAAATATAGGGCTGTGTGTCCAGGCTAAGGCGTGGGGACCTTATCCCAACAGGGTTAGGTGGCCACCACCTGAGGGTTTCAACACCCCAACTTCCCTGGCTGGAGCAGACTCACTGCTGAGGTTTGCACCCTGGAGCCTCTCCAGCAGTCGTGGGGAGATGGGTCTGAGAGACGCACAGTCTAAAGCCAGGAGCCCCTTAGGAAGCTATTGCAGACACCCAGAGGTGTGAGGATATGAAACTGCGACAAAATCATCCTTGATGGGCTTTGAGCAGCACCTTTCAGTGATTTACTTGGAAGGAAACATTAATTTGGATATGTACCTTCTCCACTCACAAAACAAACATTTGTGGAATACATTCTGTGTGTCTGGGATTGAATACAAGCATTTATTTTTAAAATTGGAAATTATCATATGGTAAGTTTCTTACATCTGTACATGTTTAAAAGCACTTCCGTGTAGATGATTCCAACTCGTCCTCACTCGCCCAGTGCTGTGGGCTGGTGCTTCTCCTGGTGGCAGAGCCCATCCTATCTGCGATCCCCGTGTAGGAGAAGCTGGACCCCAGGCCTAAGGACGTGCTGACAGAGGCGTGACAGGTATTGGGGCTTCCATTTCACAGAGGAAGACTGTGAGGTTCAAGGTGTCTAGCAGCACACCTGCCGAGTGCTGCGCTGAGATGCCCCCTTCTAATCTTCCTAGTCCAGTGGATTCTGCCATACGACGCTGCCTCTGACATAGGCACATTTTATATTTTAACCCATAAATGAAGAAGAGTGTACCTACTGCTTTCACAGAAATGCCTTTCTAATAATTCCACATATTCCTTCCGAAGGGCACAAGATAAACTATAACTCCCAGGGGATTCAGAAAGCCTCCCCTATTCTAAACGGAAGCACAGAATCTGATTTAAAACAAAACAAAACAGAACATTGCATTAAATAACAACCTGAACTAGAGAAAGTTTTCTGTAATATATCTATCTAGTTGGACTGAACAGTGTTTTTCCCCCCAGGCTAAAAAAAAAAAAATGTCAGTCAGTGGCCAGATCTGTCAACCCTGATCTTTTCAACAAATTAGGCTTCTCAAAAAAAAAAGAAAAAAAAAATTGCTTTGTCCTTTCTTTGCAAACCTCCAAAAAGTGATTGTGTCCTTGTGGGCTAAAATATGATTCCAGTATATTTTTGATCTGTCTAAATTTACCATACAACCAAGAAGCACTTTTCAGATTCAGGTATATCTATATTTCAGAAAAGAATGCTAAGTGGATTCTAACGAACAAAATGAGCTAATTTTGTGAATCTTCCAACTAGTCTTTTCCCTGCATTCTTCTCCTTAATAACCTATAAATTTTAGTCATGAGAATCATTCTTCAGTGTCTGGGGCAGTAAAACTCTTGCTAAAAATCAATAGTCTGCCTACTTTTAAGACTTCAGTGTGTTGTTAGGCAGCACAGGCCTTTCTTTCTAAAACTCCATAATGACCTAAAACAGATTTGAGTCTAGAAATCAGAATTCTCACACTAATAGGTTTTCATTTAAGAAGGCTCTCATAGCTGAGCACAGACTACCAAATGGGTTAGATTTTTCAATTTTATACCTTAGTCCATAACTGCTAATTTCTCAGTGGAACAGTCAGATAATATACTACTAGAGATTACTGAAACCTCCAGTCACAGTTCTGAATTATTAATTTAAAAGGTTATGCACCAGTGCTAATATAAATTATCTTTAAAAACTATCTATATGGGCAACATTTTAATAAGCTTTAAAACATGATTTTTCTCTCTCAACGCTGAAAGCAAAATATAATATAGAATGGCTCTCAGTGAGCTATGGATTTATTGTATTTTTTCCAAAAGATTTGCACGACCATTCCCCATAACTGATGAGAAAGGCCCAGCCGTGGAGCCTGCCTGCAAATGCACTGTCCTAATCAATTTAAGGCAGCAGGTGCACAGTCCCTGCTTCCACTATCCTAGGACTCAAAATGAAATCTCACTCAGGCACACCCGTGTAGGGGCCTCTTTCTTCCGCAACCTGTTAGAAACCCTGTACACGGCATTTAAGCTTCACCTGATCACATCACTGGGAAGAGGCAGGATATAGGCAGGCCCCAAGGGAAGCAAATAAAATACCAACACTGCGGCAGCCTGCAGAAATGTCAGCTTTCCTCCAGGTTAATAGCGTTTGTTCTGTGCCTGGTGCCGCATGTGTACTGGGCTTTATCCTCGACATGGAGCCATATCCTCGGGAAAGAAGATGACTTGGAGAAAATATGTGACTTCTTAGCTGTCTAACTACGTGCCATCTCCAAAAGATGGCTTGACATTTATCAGGAAGCCTGAGCTAGCGGGAGCTCAGCAGGCTGCCTTCCGCCAAGGACAGAAGAAGGAAAAAAAAATGCAATGTTAGATTACCATGCATAGATCATTAAAGGGCAAGATTAATGCTGGTTGATTTTATGCTCATTACAATCCTTGCCTAGGAACCTGATCCAGAATTTCCTTGCTAGCTTTGCTTTGTGAGCTAAATTTGAAGCGTTGGAAAAATCAGGAAAGGTAGCCAGCCGACCTAGACTGCTATCATCCTCGAGGTCTCTTTGTTGGGCACTGTCCTACCCTGGGGAAAGAATGACCTCTCATCCCTCACCACGGGACTGCTCCATTACCATAGTTACAAAATGTAAACATCAATATGGTAATAAAAGGAAATACAGACTCCAGTGGCACTGCTTTTCAAATTCAGGAGGAGATGAAAGTCGTCTTGGTTTTTCCTTTTATGTGCATTGCCTTATTTTCCAAAGGGACTTGCCCATCTCAACCTCACAAAGCCTAAGCATTAAGTCAAAAAGCAGGCCCGCATGTGAGATGGAGTTCACAGCTGGTCACCAAATACCTTTCTTTAGCTTTTTCCTGAGTGGATTTAAAAAAGAAAGAAAGAAAGAAATAGGGGCTACTAATGTCTGATGCAGGCACACTGTTTCCACTTCCTTCTTTCTTTCCTTCCATCCACACATCCATCCATCCTTCATCCTCATAACCAATAACCTCGGGCCAACCATGGACCAGGGACTGGAGTTACAAAGGCGAGACTCCGTGGCAGGACGGTCCTCAGGAAGTTAGCTTCCATGAACAGACAAACAGACAAGCAGGGGACTGCCAAGCAGTGGCAGGTGGTCCAGGCACATGGCTTCCCAGAGAAGGGACTTCTGAGCTGGGCTGAAAGGTGAGCTGGCCTTCATTAGGGAAACAAGGGAGACAGAAACCAATGGGCAGCAGGAACAAAAGCACAGAGGCCGTAACACACCCGGCTTATTCGGGGCCAGGTAAAACGTCAGGTGTGTGTAGAAAGCGAGGAGAGGACAGAAGATGAGGCTGGAAAGGAAGGCGGAGGCCTGACGATGAAGAATGTCACAGGCTCTGACAAGAACTGCAGGCTTCATACTCGGACAATGAGGAGCCGCCGAGGGTCCGCAAACTAGACAGTTCCAGGAGTATATCTAGGAGTTAGGAAGGTGACCCTGGTGACCGTGTGGTGGACAGGATGCAGGAGACAGAGGGAGAAGGGCCCTTTAGGAGGCTTATGGAATGGTCCAGGCACGATAATGAGAGCTGAGCTAAGAGAGCAGACACAGGAACGACAAGACAGTCTGGGGCCAAGGTGGCATGGTCCTCTGCAGTAGGAAACACAGCAAGAGGGCAGGCCTGGGGTGGGAGGTGACCATGAGCCTGGGGAGGCTCTGGAGCTGGGGAGGCAGGTCTGGGCCAGTGCTGGTAGTTGTCAGAACACAGATGAGGAACTGAAGCCACGGGAGCAGATGAAGTGTGCAGGAGGGGAAAAGGGAGGCCCCAATCACCCACGCCCATTCTCCAAAGAACCAGGAGCTACCGCCTAAGAGACGGTAATTAGCTATAAAGTGAAATGCATGCAGAAGAAACATAAAATTACTTCCTGAATATCTCAGTGGTATCCCTGTAACTTAATACAGAACACCTTTGCCCAGCCCCTGCCCTTTCTTCCTACTGACAAAGAAGTGTACACACTTGCACGTCCGGGTGCACTGAGGACAATGCCAACTGTCCCAACACCTGAGCTGGAATGTGCCATGAAACAGTGTCCACCAAAGAGCCAGGCTCATGGCAGAAACTCAAGGCCAGAAGCAGAGACCCTAGAGCCCCCAGGTCCCTGAGCCCGTTCTGCCATGTGCACTAATGGTGAACTCCGGCAGTTACTGCCACAATTGTATGTTCTAAATCTGTACTTTAGTATCCTATGTATGCACAGTAGACACATAACATTAAATGTATCAAATGCACACCTTCAAAAGCAGGGGACAGTTCCGCCTGTAGTGTACCTAATGTTGAATTAGCACGTATCTCGCTTGGGCTTGGCTTCTTCCCAGCTGAGACACTGTGAAGTTTTCAAATAAAGACAAATTATGAACTATTTATTTTACATCCCCTAAACACAAGGATCTTAGCTGTGCCAGAAGCCCATCTCTGGAGCACTCCAGCCTGCAAGGGGTTGGGGGAGGACTTTCACTGCCCCCAAACCCCTATAGCATGTACTGTCTGTACTGTTGTGTACTGCTAATTAACTACATCTTGAGTTTATTATTACTTAATTGTCACTTGGCCAGATGTCAAGCTTCTTGAGAACGGCTGAGTTACACTTTTTTTGTGTTACAAAGCAGGTCCTCAGTGAGTGCACCACATCCAGAATTTAATTCAGCAGTTTAGGGAAGCAATCCAAGATTTTGAAATTGGGTGTACAAGACAGATTCATAACCAGTGAAAAACTGCACTAAGAGTTCTAGGAGCAGTAGACACTGTGTGCAGTGGATGCCCAGAAGAAAGTAGAGGTGAATTCCCACCTCTGATCTGACTGGGGTCACCCACTGTGTGTGTCTTTGCAAGGTCAGTGAATACACTTAAACCCTGGGTGAGAACGGAGAGTCATGCTCCAAAAGGAAGAGCGATGTGCAAAGGGAAAATGACAATCTTGTCTCTTCTGCAGACTGAGGGCTTTCTCTCCCATTCTTTTCTAGGGTCCTGCCCTGATGGGGTCACGCTCTCTGGGTCACTGAGAGGAGAATCTTGGCTGGTCCTTTGAAGCCCCTGTGTGCACTGGAGCACTCTGTCCTGGGGTGGACAGCACCCGTGTGCAGGAGCTGGAGCTGTCCCGCCACCAGGCCTCTGCTCCCAACCACTCCCTCACGGACTGCTGCCGCACCCTGCAGTGCTCCATGCAGAGGGAGTCACACAGCAACAGCAGAGGCTGGCCAGCTCCTAAGCAGCTTACACTCCAGATGACAAAGCCCGGTACAACCCAGAACCTAACCAATCACACCCTCAGTACCAAGGGGCTGCAAGCTCTGCATTCCATTTGATGTAACTCATCAAGCCTACTGCCTGGCGGGCACAATCTAAGCACTTTACAAATAGTAACTAATCAACTCCTCATACGAACTCTAGGAGGTAAGTACTTTGATCACCATTTTACCAAAGAGGAAACTGAGGTTTGGAGATGAGGTGACTAGCCCAAGGTCTGGTGGCTGGTAAGTGGTAGAGCCAGGATTTGAACCAGGGCAGTCTGGTCCCAGAATCCATTGCTCTTCAGCAACTCCATACATTGGCTTTTGCTCAGACACCTGAGCTGCACACTGGAGACAGAAGATACAGCAGGTCTTTTGAGTTGAGGGGACTGAGACAGAGATGGGCTTTGGCCCCGGACTGATGAATGAGATAGGAAGAGAGGACTCGGAAAGGCCACTCCATGTAGAAAGAGAACGAGGAAAGCCTCTAAATGGTGGCCAGAGATGACCTGTTCCACTCCTGGAGCCCTGGAGGGCCACTGGGGGGTAGGAAGCAAGCAGACGCTGTACACAGAGGTACACGTTTTGTGCCTACAGAAAGGCAGGTGCAGATCCTAGAGTTTCTGGAGTTGTCAGCTCAGAGAGAATGGCCCCAAGCACTGCCCCAGAGATGAAACACAGATGCCAGGTGTCACCTCCCGGGGGGACCTTGCAAAGGAGACGTTCTGCTTCCACACTCAGAATCTTGTAACTCTGGCAATCCGCGATTTGTCAAATGAATTAGATTCCTTAATAATCATTATTCCAATCCATGCCAGTCAGCAAATATTTCTTTCCGAACAAACACGTAATTAATTCAGACACCACCTTTTTGACTCAAAGGTTTTAAAGTGCCTGGCTGGGGCGAACATTCAGAAAAAATAATGGTACTTCCAAAGGAAAATTCATACATAGTTCAATTTATAATATTGTAATAAGACTCTGCAGCATAAATTCCAGCACACTGGACAGAAAACCTATTTGTGTAGCGTGTGAGGACATAAATAAAAGCCAAATACTTATACTGTCCTCACAAATATAAAATTTCCTTTTGTGAATCTATGCTCCCTGACACATATTCCAAGAAAGTTGGGTCCCGTGATAAATATTGTGACTTCATCAATAGCAACTCTCTTTCTCATTATTCGGTTACTAAATAAAAAGGATGGTAATAATAGAGTTACAAATAACAGAATGATATAATTAAAGTTATGTATCAACCTTCATTCAATATTCAGTCACTACAAATTCTGTCACCAACTTCTTAACTTTTCTCCCAACAAAACTAATTATCTCATTTCTTACTTTCTGGCTTCTACACCCACCCATAGGCAATCGCTGGCCTCTATTTACCTGTTTCTAGTCTCCTAACCCTTTCGGTTATGATTTCTTTCTAAGTGCTGTGCTTGGGTTTTGACTTCTGGGGTTGGAGCTTCCTTTTCTGTTCCATTTGGAAGTTCGATCCCCTTTGGGCTTCCACCACTCCAGCATCACCCCCTCCAAATAATGTTCTTTCTAGACCCTTCTAAAAACTGCATCTGTAGTCTTTTTCTAGAAAGATCCCTTTTTTTTTTTCTGGGCTCTTTGTTCCACTTCTGAATAGTTTCTATGAGCCTTTTATGAATCCATCATTTTAGCAAGGAAAGACATTGGGTTCAGAAGCCTAATCTTTCCCCTCCTCCTAAATGTCCTCACGAAACCACTGTAGTCCATAAATAATGTGCTTCCTGGTAAACAGTCAATTTTGATGAAGCTCTTGAGGTGGATGATAATAATGAACTGAAATAAACCTATTGGACTCCATTTGTGAGAACTTAGGAGCAAGGATGCTATTATCCTTATGCCTATAAGAATTTATTCTGATGCCTATGAGAATAATAAGGTACTTGCGATATCACTTTTTGCTCTCGTGTGTGGGAGGTACGGCTATCTCTTGTGTAGCAAAGGGCAGGCAATGGGTAGGAACGATTTGCGAGCAGTCACGTGTGCACAATGAGGGCACTGGTTGGGGGAGAGGTCAAAAGCCCAGGTGCTCAGCCTCTGTCCCAAGCAGTTGACAGAGATGTAACTGCAAGATGACCAAGGTCAGACTCTTTTCCAGTCACAAAGTCACCAAGGGGCATAAGAAAACCAAAGTCGCTGGCCTGCCAGGGGCAAGGGTACTGGGCCAGGAATCAGAAGAAAAGCATAGCTCTGCCATCAATCTTCACTGTGTCCTTGTGCTGGAGGTCTTAGTTTAGTTGTCTGTAAAATGGCCACAATAACACCTTCCTGAGCTATTCACTCATTTTTTTTCTATTTTTTTCAAGAATTTACCAAAAAGCTCCTGCTGCAAGGGCTATGAACTAGCTATATGTACAAAAACATGGCTTGATTTTTTTTCAAAGTTTTGAGTAAGAATAGTAAGACACTAAGCAAGCTCTGCAGTGCAAATAATATCATTTTTATTTTTTAAAAAACAGGCATATGAATATCTTGCTGAAGGATGCACACGTGTTCAAAAACACACATTAAACACACATGTGACAGCAGGGGTGCTGGGAAGGGCAAAGATGGTGAGTGCAGGGGAAAAGCCTACACAAAGCAAAGAGAGGGGCTGTCCCCTGCACAATGCAATGACGACAGTATCTCATTACCAAGGACGATGACTAACTGACCTAATAATACCAGTAACAATAATTAACATGATGACTTAACTCACTGGTACTGTATTTTATCTAGGAGCCATAAAAAGAAATCATGTCTTATATATTTAAAGAACAAATGTTTTAAATGGCAGCGTTTGGGTTGGACATTGTTCTGTCTGTAATCTCTCCCCTTCCTTCAACCCTCAGAAGTCAAAGCCTCATTAAACAAACACTTTAGAAAGTTGTGAAATGGGCAGACCTGGAGAGCCCTTGGTACTGTGGCCAGTAGCAGTCACTGAATGTGTGGGGAACTCCCTAGATGCTAAGACTGGTTCCACCCGGATCCAGTTGTTCCTATCTTCCCAATCAGAAATGACCCAGAAGCAGCTCAGGGACACAGGAGCCAACAAACTGTCAGATTTCTAGGAGCACTGGAAGTCCCGCTCATCCCATTCCCAGGTATCACAAAGGGAGAGAAATGCAAAGGGCCTGTCATTATCTCTCTGCCAGTTCTGGGAGATGCCCAGGCCCATCCTTAGGCGAGTAGCGGGAAGGGAGCCAAACCCAGGTCTGAAGTTTGCAGCTGCTAAGGTCTCAGACAATGACATCCTCCTTCAGGTCTCAGCCAGAGCTAAGCACTCCAGATACTGGCTTCCCCGTGTGTCCAGCTGAAAGCAGCCCGGGAGTTTTGGATGACCCAACACCGCGCAACTCACCCTTCCCAAATGTCTGGCTGGACACATTTTGCCCTCTTCATTTCTCTTTACCTTCCTGACTTTTTCCACGTCTTGAGTATTGATGGAAAAAATGCGTTCTTTTCCTCAAAGGGAACAAGCATGGCATTTCTTGATCAATTTCCTTTTTCTCCCATCATTTCAAAACCACCTACCTCATCAGTGCACCCTGGAAAGGTGAGGATGGAAGCTTTGCCCACCAGGACTGGGGTTCAAGGCTGATGCCCTCGGATCAGATAAGGCGTGGCAGGTAAGGACAGCAGCCCACCTGGGCATTACCTCACACTCAGGGAGCCACCACGGCGGGTCCAACCCAGCTCTAACAGCTCATACTGAGTGCAGTGAGTACACGTGCCAGTGTCCACTAAGGACTTTAAATGTGTCTGTCATGGAATTGTCGCCATAGCCCCAAGATCTGCCCTCTGTTATACCCTTTCCATGGGGAGTCTCATGGAAAGGGGAGCAAGACATTAACTTGCTCAAAATCAAGAGGGTGAATGTAAACACTGGCCAGTATGAAATCATGGCCCACTCCCACCCCTGAGTGGTTTTAGGCACCAAGAGGACAGAGCCCGATGGGTGGAGGGCAAGCTGTGGCACAGGGAGGGTAGAAAACAGAACCACTGGGCTCTCCCTTTCCCCAGTCCCCTCCTCTCCGGAAAGGTCCTCTCTCTTCTTTCTCGTCCTCCCCTCCGCCTCTTGCTCACTCACCTACTCCTTCCCTACACCCAGCATTCTGGTCCCAGGCTCCTCTGTGTTGGTGACACAGCAGGGTGGCTGATCTGAGCATCTCTGCCCACTTTTAAGTCCCAGTTTCTACTCAAGCTCCCGGCAGGGCAGGCTGAGTATGTTTTCTCCCTCTCAGCACCCCCAAGGACAGGCTCCAACCTCACAGTAAGGACCTGGGACAGGTCTCCAGCTCTCCAGGTCAATGCTCTGTGCATCACCCCCTGCCTCTCCTGGGAGTTTACTGAAGTGATGCTCACTGCCTTGGCCAGCTACCCTGCACAGCAGCGGCTGGGAGCACTCCAGGGTGCTGGCTGCTGGCTTCCTGAGGTTGTGTGAAGCATTGTCACAAAATGTGGTACCCACCCCATCTGGAAGTCTTCTAAGAAAGCCATTTGCTTTTGCGTCAGCCCAATTGTTCACGAAATGCACTGTTAGCAGACCCTGTAATTCTCCTCGTGCTGCAATGACTTCCCCAGACACGAAGCTTTCCTGACCCTCCGGTAACTGGCTCATGAAATCTCCAGGCATCCAGAGGAGCTGTCCGCCAAAGCCCCTAGATGGCGTGGGGGAGCCCTCAAAAATTAGGGGCTGCCAGGGCCAGTCTCCTCCTGGCTGGCCATCAGGGGAGAGGTCCACACGGCTTGGACAAGGACGAATGGGAGCCTTCTCCCCGGCCCGCATGCCAGCATCCCTCAGCTTCCCCAGTTCTCAGAGATGCCCTCACTCTCCATGCCGGTGACCAACGATTGTCCTTCTCCAGAGGAGCGACATGTCTTCCTTCAGTAGGCCTGGCAGGGACCTGCAGCCCCTGGGTACAGACCGAAACCATCCCCCCAACAGGCCAGCGGTGGCATCCGGCCACCAGAGAAAGCTGGCTCTCTCACCAGGCGCTGATCTCGAGAGGAGGTGGCACTGCAGCTGGGCTTCCTGGCTGCTGCCCCAGCTCTAATTAACATGTCTCATCACAGGGTCACAGCAGAGACCCGAGGCCCTCTCAGTGCACTTCCCCTGCCCGGACGCGAGGCTGGCTCTAGCTCTCAAAGCAGGAGGCCCAGGGAAAATTTGTCATGTCAGTCACCTGGGTTCCCGGCTGTTTAACCAGAGCCCTGGCCTGGGCGCTTCTTGCCTTGTAGGGGCAGGAACCTTGCAGAATCCCTTGGCAGGACACCTCTCTCACCGACAGCCTACATGTCGCCAACAGACACTGTCCATCTGCAGGGCAATGTCTCGGCCACACCCCCTTCCTAGGCCCTCATGCGGCTCCAGAGGCAGGTTCCCCAATCCAGCACCTTGTGCATCAAATACAATCTTTTTTGTGTGTTTTTCCATTAAAGTAATTTTTTTCCTTGAGGTTTTTAAAGTCCACAGAGCTTAGCTACACTGACTGTAAGGAAAGAACCTTGTTCTGGCGAAGGGCTGTAATTACCACAATGTAACATACAGCAAGTTGGTGGTATGAGAATGAGCAGGGGGAGAAGGGAGGGAGAGGACCTGGGTTCAAACCCCAGCTCTGCTGTTTCCTAGCTTTGCCATCTCAGACACCTTACCTAACCTCTCACAGCCTCCATTTACTCATCTGTGGGAGTGGCTAACAGTAGCACGCACATTACTTGTGATAACACGCAGAGAGCACCCTGAGGCCCACAGACCTGCTTCACCAGCTCTTTGTGTCCACCCCCAGCTTCCTTCTGGGTGTTGCTGCCCAGAGCCTGCACCTGTGGCCTTCCCAGGGCCACCCAGGCACTAAGTGCCTCCGAGTTTCCACGTCCTCACCCCACCCAGGCCAGGTGCCCCACAGCCAATGCCAGGCCAGTGCGGGGTTCAAAAGCCTAGCTCTCCGCCTCGGGGCAGGACAAACTCTGGGGTGTTACTTATGCTCCGCAGCCCCGCTCAGGGGGCCTCGTGTGCCTCTGCTCCCCGAGTGGCCTCCCTGCTCCCTGTCCTGCTCTCCACGTCGCCTTATTAGTTTCTTCAGGGAGCACTTCTTTAATAAATCATTTGCAAGAGAACTCCCATCTCAGACTCTGCTGGACACAGGCAGGGCATTAAAGGCTGGGTGCCGTTATGATTCTCGCTGTTTTAATTAGTATTATGTCCCTCACAATGTCCCACGGGACTGGATTCCCCGAGCTGATATCTAGACTTGGGCTCTGGTGTACTCCAGGAAACCTACAGTTTTTATCTTTTTTTCCCCCCTTAGGTTGGAGGGCAGGTGGGGGGTGCCAAGGGGAGTTTCCTCCCAGGGCTCTGGAACACACGATCAGACAGCAGCAGCTCTGCTGCGTCTTGACCAGGCCCCGGCTCAGGACCCAGCAATGCTGGCCCAGGTGGGAGAGTCTCACGTACTAAGCCGGGATGTCGGCAGGTCTGACTGTATCAGTGACGGTCCCCGGGAAGGAGAGGCGCTTCTGATGGTTAATGTAGTTAACACAGCCCTGGACAACCTTGCCATTTCCAAACAGGTTTGTATTTCACCACTGATGAAATGTGACTCCCCTGTGCAAGCCCCCAAGGAACTAAGTGACAAGGGAGAAAAGCCACGTTACTTCACGCAGAGGTGGTGGCAGTTCCTAATTACTGATGCACCACTTAGCAAGGTTTTGCCAACAGCCAAATGAGTGGGTGCACTTACAAAATGAGGGCATGTGGCACAACTGATTGGTTTACACATATGTCCGTGACATCACACATTTCTGAAAGGCTAATCTCTCTTTATCTGCATAAGTCAAAGAGGAAAGGCTCTTTAAAAAAAAAAAAAATCCACATTTAAATGCCATATTGTTTCCTATCCAATTACCTCTGTATTCTGTATACAGATGGGGGAGGTGAGACGCTGAATGTTCATTTTAAATGCTATCTATCATCTGCTTAATTAATCACAAGCAAGCTCCTTGTACATTTCAGGTGAACGTAAAATAAATGAGATCTTCTTGGCAAATGAGAGTACTGTATTTATAAGGAATATGACTTTCTCCCTAAAGAAGCAGAAGAATTTTCCCTGCAATTCATGTCTCAGCACCTGTGAGCTTCAAGCAAACTTCCAGGGCTTCTTCTCTTCTCAGCTCGAGTTACTGCCCCTCCAAGCTGCCACACTGAAAGCTGGAAGGTTACCTGCTCACACGGGGTCGCGTCTCCATCCCTTTCTCAAGAATCACTAGCGTTCCCAGGAACTTTAATGTTAAAACTCAATGAAGGAGTAACACGAGGGTTTGTATAGTTGTGTTCAGAAAACTGTGCTATTTAAATGATCAAAGCATTGCATTTGAATGGAAGATGGGGTTTTAACAGCAACAAGGTAGAAAAAATGATGACTGTAATACTTGCCTTAGTTAACAGAAGCACCATGTATTCTAGAAAAAGACTTAACTCTTCCTAAATGCAAATATTTGGTGAATATTTAGTATATTTGTATGTTATTTTTTCATTCCATTTTCGGTCATGAGGCTGGAGCCCTGGGTTCCAGTGTCTGCTCAGCCAGCATCTCTGGAGGATGCTGGGTGGCCCCTGATGTCACCCACCCGCAATTTTCTCCTTCGTAATATTAATACAAGGAGTAAGTCGGACTAAATGCTCAGTGAAGTCCTTTTTAGAACTAACGGTCTAAGACTTCAGCCTTATTCAAGGAATTATGTTCTGATTCCCCAGGCCTGGAAACTGCTATCTTATTTTTAATATTAATAAAGTCTAATTAACATAATAATCTAGGCGTAAGTGGCATGGATAATCCAATGAAGGAGCTCATCCAAAAGCCATTTTTTCTGGCACAAGAAGGCAGGGATTGACTTTTCTGTAGCAGGTTTTAGCTTTTAACTGTGTTTTATTTAGGTTGATATTAAAATTCATTTACCTTCTCTGAGCACACATCCACGGAGAGACCCAAGCAGAGCAGTTCAGAACCTTGCCAGGCTACGAGAGGGAGGAGTGGAAATCTAAGAGCTGAAATCGAAACACTTGCCGTGGAAAATCTGTATGAAGGCAGTGCAGACTCTTGTAGTAACGGCAGCATTACGGCCCCAAAGCACAGCCCTGTGTATGATCTCATGATGGTCCTTGGGCAGGGCTAGAGACAGACACATCCCTCCATCCCTCCCCCAGCCCTACAGTGTTTACTGACAAGCAACGGATTACACCCAGATAAATGTCTGGACAGTACACATCCCAGCCCACTCAGATTTTAGAATCTGGTGGCCCAGTCAGCCAATCAGGAGAAAACCACAAACCTATAATATGCCCCGTATCAAAGGAAATAAAAGGACGAAAGCAGGATGCACGGACCCGAAGAAGAGGAAAAGAGACCTCCTCAGATACGATGGTGGGGGGAGCCCTTTAGGGCAGCACCATTTAAACTGAGACCAGCAGGATGGGGGGTCAGCAACATGCAGAGGTGCCCTGGGGAGCTGAGGGTTCATAGGAATGAAGACCCGAGCCCCTGATACACAGGCCCCTGGGCTGTGACTACCCTGTCCTCCAAAAGGTGGGCAATAGTGAAATAAGCCAGACCCAAAAGGACGACTATTGATTGCAAGATTCCATTTACACGAGGTGCCTAGAATAGTCCAATCCACCGACTATTCACAGGAAGCAGAAAGGTGGTTGCCAGGGGCTGGGGGAAAGGGAGAATGCGGAATTATTGTTTAGTGGGTACAGAGGTTCAGTTTGGGACAATGAAAAAGTTCTGGAGACAGATGGTGGTGACGGTTGCACAACAACGTGAACGTACTTCATGCCACCGAACTGTACACTCGCGAATGCATTAAAATGGTGAGTGTTATGTGCAGTAGATATTACCACGATTGTTTTTTAAAGGTAGGCAAGTGATTGGGCATTTTTAAAGCACCTCAGCAAGCTCTCTGGGCCAGTTAATGAATCTACCTGCAGGCAGAGAAGTGGTTCTGCCTCTTCGCAGACTTAAAGGTGGAACAAATGTCTTTCCACCACAAGGGGCAACTGTTTGAGGGGACGCATCTCATCACAGAGGCATCTGACACCACCGTGCCTCTGGTCGTCCAACTCCAATGTCCGACTCCAACACTGCCTCCCAGGAAGTTCCTTGATTAACACATCTTGTTTGCCGAGGGGCTAATGTCCCCCAGCCCCAGAGTGCTCTCTGACGTATTCATTCATACGTGTGTCTCCCCTCCGTCTTAGAGGGCAACACTCATCCCTGCTTCCCTCGTCTTGGACACCCCACCCCCACCTTCACTGCACCTACACCCCAAACCTGTTTTACACATTAGTGCAGCATTTACATTTGTGACTAAAGGAGCTACCTTAAGTCTCATTCCTTTCAGGTGTCCATCACAGCAGAATTATTACATAAACAGGTTCTGAAATTCATTCATTCAGTCAGTCACTCATTCATTCATACTTACCGAATGAAACATCTCTCATGCAATGGAAATGCAGGAAGGAGGTTGAAAACCATTGACTTTCATGATTTTATTCAATGCTTTGAGTTTGATTTTCTATTACAGTTTACATTTCCAATTTTATCCAGCACAATGCTTTTTTCCAAGCCAAACACAGAATCTTCTAAGAACCATGGATATATAATAGTTATCTATTTCTCTCCATTTACAGCACTCATCATTTTAGAAGGTCAAGGCAAATGCATTAGGCCAGGGGTTCTTTTAAGGTCTCTTTTCCCGATGAAGGTGAACACAGGCATAGCTCTCTATGAGAAGACAAATGCCCCCCAGGGAGGTATTTCCAGCCTGATGAGAGCCCCAGGCAAGGCAGAGGGGACCAGAGCTGGACAGAAAAACCAAGGCACAGCAACTGGGATGCAGCCGGGGGATGCTGTCATGAGTCAACCCAGAGCCGGCACGACATGTGGACACAAGAGCCTTCTCCCACCAACTGAGAAAGGAGCCGTTCGTTCAGCACATTGCCTGAGCTTCCCTTCACAAAGCACTGTGCCAACTGCTGGTGATGCCCCTGCACTCATAAAGCCAAATCGTTCAAGTGCCCCATGCCTGACACGACACCAAGCAGGTGTACTCAAAACTTGATGGGTGTTTGAAATCAAACTTCTGCAACTTGGTAGTCACCGGACTGCTCCTCTCTACCCGGACACGAGAGTGGACCAGTGCACCCCACTTGCTGGAATTCAAAGAAGAGCAATGGGCTCCCAGGAAGTCAGTGTCCATCCCAAGCCCGTGCTCTGCAGACAGGAGACGGGACAAGGCTGGGGTCCAGAGTCTTCTCCAGAGCTCCCACTAAAGGCGCAGGCCCAGGAACTAAAGTTCTTGCTCAGGCCTGAAGGATGCGGCCAGGATCCCGCCCTCCTCTGCGGGGCAACTGCAGTGTATTTGCTTCATCCAAGTCCTTCCCCAGAAGTCTCAACACATCCTTCCCAAAACCACAGAATCATGACCTACTAACCCCCCAAAGCCATTTCTAAGAGGTTCTGAAAGTGAAAGAAAGGAAAGGAAGGAGGATAGAAAGAGAAAGAAGGAAGCTGGATCTGTCTTTGCCTAAGGGGAGGAAAAATACCCCAAACCTTTCCTTTCCCTTTGTGCCACCAATGACGTGCATCATTTATTTGGTGACAAAGCTCTGAATGTTAATTGAATGCATTAAAGGTGTAATAACACAATCCAGGGAATTGTTTTGCTGTACTTTTCAACTTCCAGTGTGCTTGGCTACCTAAAGCTGAACAAGAAACAGGTAAAAGATCTCCCTGAAACAAAAACAAGAGAGCCCGAGGGGAGGGGAGCAGGCACCTACTTGAGAGTTCACCGGGTTCCCATGGAGAAAAGGGCAACTGCCTGGTGCAAGGCAGTTTGGTATCAATGCAATAATTTCTGGATAGCTGCCAATGCTAAGGTTAAAAAGCAATATTACAAGGCTTCTATGATGACAGCCTACTGGGAGACATTTGTTGAAAATTGCTTTGCCTATCATTTAGTCAGCAAAAAAAAAAAAACCCACAGTACTAGTTATGCTAGAACTCTGTTGAGTGTGCATCTATAAATGATTCAAATTGTAAGCACATAAAGCCCCCATACAGGTAGATGTAATCACCATAAAAGCCTGGAGCCTCAGCTCTGTTCTTTCACATTGATAGGCCGTATACATTTTCACCATATGTTGCCAAATAAGAAGCATAATTATAAAGAAAGTATATTCTGAGTTTTAAGTTCAACTTTTGAAAATGAAATCAGAGTGACTTTTCTGGCACCAGGCAATAAACTTTTCAGCAACCACATTGTGAAAAACTGACACTCTAAACAGTACAGCATCACACAGACTGACTTAAGTTTAACAATACCTTTTCAGTCTACAAGAAGGGGCAACTTACACATTGCCAGGGAAAAACTGCAAGGTTTTAACTAGACTGTCTCCCCAAGTCTCCAAATATCTGAAAATGGTTTAAAGTGAGCCAACACACGTAAGGGAAACACAGAGGCCTGGTACTTCAATGATCAGAGCAGTGTGAACAAATCTGATTTAGTTTTCAGTTAACAGGAGGGCTAGGAGTTGCTTAGATGACACTACAGAGTCCAAATGAATCTTTCCTCTGTTTCTCACTATGATTTAGGAGTAATTTATTAATAATTTTTTAGTGGTTTGGGGATTTTTGCCTGCACTGATATAAATGCCCTTGCTTTGAAAGGATACCCCATTCCACGTGCCCATGGGCCAGGATACCTATGTTAGGGTACACAAATAAATCTTCACTCCCGCCAGAGACCAGGAGTTTGTGCCTGCAGACTGGGTGTGCACAGGTGTGCAGGTGAGGCCTCTGGCCTGCAAAAAAGGGGTTGGGTAGGCTTCTGCTTGTACTCTTTCCCTGGAGACCCCAGATGTTAGGGGGTATTCCATAGACCTGTTCTTAGCATCACCATCCACCAGCTCTGGAAAACCCATCTGAAAGGTGCTTTCCAAGAGCCCCTGCCTTCAGGGTCATTACAAATCATACCCACAGGATTCATGGTCTGGTGAAGGGTGAATGAATTGTCCAAAGCAAAGGAAGAGCTAGCTTTGTTTGGAGGCTGAATCCACAAAGAGTCAAACCACAGACTCAGCATTGGAAGAGGCTGCCTAGAGCACTTTCACCCCAGCAGGAATCCCCTCCCTCAAAGGTGACCAGCTCTTGTCCCTCCAGAGTCACCCTGAGCACATCCTCTTAGAAGCATCATTCAGAAAAACAAAGAAAATTCCATGTGAGTGGGAGGCTGGACTGATAACCAAACTGACCAGGCCAGCAAGCAGTTATGGGCACCGAGTACAGACAGGAACTCAGAGATGCCTCCCCTACATTTTCAACCAAGCCTGGGAAAACAGAGGCAGTCCCAGGCGAGTGCTGGGAAGTACCTTGTCTATATTTATGTTTCCTTTTAAGTGTTTAAGAGAAAGCAGAGACAGGTGCCACCTACGAATCGAAATCCCCTCTGCCTCTGTGCAACTCCCACCCCCTCCAGCGCTCCCCAGGGGCCCTCCACACACACAGCCAACCCCCCTGACAAAGAGCTGTTAGTTGGTCAAGCTGGGAAATCATATTTTGTCAGGCAAATTTTCAGAAGTTACTAAAGTGGCCTGGAAAAAACGAAGCCAAGAAGCTTCAAGATTACAAAGTAAAAATAGATTTTTTTTTTTATTATTGAGGCATTTTAAGAGCAATTATGTTGCTGCAGTCATAACAGCCACTTGTGCAAACAGCAGGTTTGGAAAATACAAAAGACTCCTGCCACCTCCACACCCACTCCAGGGGCTATTAAAGTTTAGGGAGAGGAAGGAAACAGAAAGGATTTTTAAGATTTGGGGGTTTTTTGAGTCGATTCTTAAAAATCTATTAACATATTCTTTACCATTCAAAGGAAAAATAAAACCAAACACACTTGGGGACATGAGGTGAAAAAAACTACACGCTGGGAATGAAAGATAAAGGGTTTCATCAAGTCCCAAGTTCACGGAAATGTCACTAATCCCTCGCCATCAATCACATCTGTGTTGTATTTTCTGATGTAGCCAGCAGAGAAGAACCTGTCTCTTAAGAGACACAAATCCTGCTTTTGTTGGAAATATTCTGTGCCCTGTTACCTGAGAAGACAGACAGAGGGACGCAGACCCTCTCAAACTAACCCCGGTGGGGGTACTCCTGCATTGGGACCTGATTCCAAATCCCCTGCCTCCCCCACGTCCCTGTGCCAGCTGTGCCTAAGCCAACAGGAGGCAACGTCCTATAAAAAGGAGGCTCGTTATAAAGCCTTAAATAAGGAGCCTTAGGATGGCCAGTGAGCTACTAATATAGCTTCTGGTCTCTCGCCCTGCTGTATATGCAGAAAGTAGTTTCTAAATATTCCTGCGAATTTGTTTTACTATTTACAAATTGAGTCCGTTAGGTAAACCGATGTTGCCAAAGTTGACTGATAAATGAGAATAGAATATCTAAAAATAACCCCATGAATTCTTTCCCACCAGACAGTCAAGCAAAACAAAGCCATTTCCAATGAATCACTCCTGACCCAGCTCACCTTGCTGGGTCAACTTTCAACTAACCCTCGCCGCAGATGAACCCGGTAGACACTCTATGTTTTCTAATTTATCCTGAAGAAATTGAAAGGGAGTTTGAAAGGTTAATTAAAATTTCTGGTATAGTTCTTATCGATATGGAACTAACTACACAATATTCAGTTGGATCAAGGGCTGGGTTTCTGAATAATTAAGTATTCTGGTTGCTATACAATTACCCTACAACTATGGATTACCCATGTTCAATAATTAGAAAAGAAACAAACCCAATGAGCAACTTTGATATTTTTTTGGATGATTCAATTCTCAGCCTACTGATTCACATACAACAGGGCATCAATAATTGTTTGCTACATGCCCGAATTAAAAAGATACTCCAGCATTTAGGAGCACCTCTGAGCACCTTGGCTCATTTCATCACTCTGTTGATATCTTCATCTTAATTCCCTACACAGACTGAGAACCATTTCTGAAATTTCTCACTCATTATGGCTTCAGACCAAAATCCTGCCATGGAGACACAGGAAAACAGGAGTTAGACAAAGAGTAAGAGATGCTTTCTCTGGCTTTTTCTGTTATGAACCAGATAATAAGTGTTTTCAGTTTGTACACCCTACGTTCTTTGTGGAAACCATTCAACCTTGCCACTGTAGTGCAAAAGTAGCCATAAACAATATGTAAACGAATGGGTGTGGCTGTGTTCCAATAAAACTTTATTTACAAAAATAGGTGGCCAGACTGGAGACTACAGCTTGCCAACTCCTGCACTCAAATAATGTTTTCTTCTCCTTCAAGGCCAAGTTTAAAAAACATTCAGCCTTCTTTAGTGCCTTTATGAAGAACTCTTTCTCTACTTTAAATTGACCAATTAGTTTAATTCTATCTTTTTCGTTATATTTTCACAGCCAGATTGAGACACACAACACACCAGGCAGACTTCTAATTCTGCGCCCTTCAAAATGATAGCCTTTAAATATTTGCTTAACATTCTTGCAGAGAGAAGACTGAGTGCTATGTCAGGAAAAGGTAAGAGGGAGCAACACTGGGGCACTTGGATTCCCCTGCTTGGTCACCAGCAATTCCGTTCATGCCCAAACTTGCAAACCCTATTGAAACCTAAGCCTCACCAAGGAAACCAGTTCCTTGGGGTTTTATTTCTTATCCCAAAATGCTTATCAAACTATTGATATTTTTTCCACACACATCCCATACTCTTTTCAAAAAGAATTTGTATAGCATTTTCTAAGCCATATTTGATGGTGTGCTTAGCTCCCCTCATAGATGGCTGCCCTAAGCAGTTACGTGGCTGGCCCACCCACATTTGTATACCAACCATTTTCAGCCTTGTGGTTTTACTCTTGTCCATGTCTTATCTTCCTTATAGAACTGTAAGCTCCTGGAGAGCCAGATCTATGTCTAATTTTTTTTTTTAAATCCAGCACACCCACTTTGTGCCTCACACACCGCCTGGAACATAACAGATGCTCCACAAATGTTGATTGGATGAGTGAATGCAAAATAATCTTGTTCAAGAAGCCCTCCTCTCCTTAGTATTTGTAATCTAATAGTAAAGGCATCTCTATCTGTATTAGTTTCCTATTGCTGCTATAACAAATTACCACAGACTTAGTAGTTTAAAACAACATAAATGTACTGTCTTGCAAATCAGAAGTCTTAAAATCAAGGTGTCAGCAGGCTGTGCTCCTAGATGTTCCAGGAGGGAATCTTTTTCCTTGCCTTCCCCAGCTTCTAGAGGCCTCCTGCAGTCCATGGTTTGTGCCCCCTTCCTCCATCTTCAAGGACAACAGTACACCTTGCATTCCATTAACCACTCCCTCCTCTTAGCCCTGCAGGCCTTGAGGTGGCAATTGCCTCCTCCTCCATTGCTAGCCCTCGGGTAATGCACCAGCTCTACAGCATCTTCAAATCTCTCTTTCTCTGTCTTGCCTCTGTGTCCACCATCACATCTCCTCTGACTGTGATTCTTCTGCCTCCTTCTTACAACAGTCTTTGTGACTGCACTGGGCCTGCCTGGATAATCCAGGATTATCTCTCCATCTCAAAATCCTTAACTTACATCAACAAAGTCTCTTTCCCTATGCAAGATAACATATTCACAAGTTTCGGGGATTAGGATGCAAGCACCTCTGGGAGGACATTATTTTGTCTACCACACTATCTTTAAAGTCTAAGAGGACTGGGTGGGGGGTAAGGACAAAGAGCAAGTATCGAAGTTTCTGAAGGAGAGTTGTGCCACCCCCGAGTCTCTCTGCACTGGGAACCTCTGCCACACATGATGAGGGGGCACAGATAATGACACATGGCTTAAGGTTTCCAAATATCTCCCCCAAAATTCTGATTGACTTTTTGGAAACCTGCATATCACTATTTTAGACAGGAGGCAAGTTCACAGAAATTACACAGTCCTCAGTGGTTCCCACACCAGGTTCAGCCTTGGGACCAATGACACTTTGTCCAGAGTGAGACTAAACCCAGCTGCCATCCTCAGCTAAGCAGCCCATCATGATGAAGTGCATCTACTGAGCAGGAGGCAGCACAGGGGACTCAGTGGTAAAGGGAAGGCTTAAAATCTAGTTAAGGAAAGATACAAATGGGGGGGTCAGGGAAAGACACAAGGTAAAAAAGTTTAGTGTGTCAACACAGAGGTGGCCGGAAGTCATCATCTCATAGAATAACAGGCTGGACAGGATGAGTCTTCAGGAAGATGTCCAATCCCTCACTTTGCAGATGAGAACATTCAAGCAGCAAAAGTGACTTTCCTGACATGACATTATGGTTAGGTATGGCACCAAAATGGTTCCATGCCCTCTGAGCGCCAGTCTACTATGGTATGAATTTTCTACTTTCAATATCTATCTATATATATATATACTTTTTCCAGTTTTTAGGACAATCACACATTAATGCCCATGGAAAGCATAAGAAAAGTCAAAGTTCTAGCATCAAGGATTTAATATATTGCTGATCCACACAAACACTCAAGCCGTGGCCATAGAGCAAGAGGCCTCCTTTAACAGAACAGAATGCTGCTTCGAAGTGGTAATCATTTTTCTAAGTTCTATCACAAGTTCTTTTTCAGAATTATCCTCACTGTCAGGCATCCACCTATCCATCCATCCACTAATTCATTCAAACATCCATTAAATACTTGCTTTGTTTCAGGCCTTGGGAATAAAAACATGAGTAAGACAGGTCCTGCCCACGAGAAGCATGTAGTCTAGTGGGGTTGACACAGGAAACCAAAGCCACATCCAATTTCTGCCCTAGACTGGCAGGATCATACCTGCGGAGATTCTTGCTGTATTTAGTAAAATGAACTTTGAATGACCTTCAGCTTGTCTCCGAAGCCAGGCTCATCTTCATATAATCAAGATATGCACTGGGAGAAGATATTAGAAAACCTATACTAAAGATATTAAGGATAATTAAAAAAAAAAAAAAGCTGCTATGAGGCTGTGGAATAAACCAGAACTTGAGGACCAGAAGGCCTGAGTTTGAATCCTGACTCTGCCAAGTGTGTGATTTGGGGCAAGTTAATAAACCTCTCTGCGTGTCTGTTTCATCAACCAGAGAGGAAGACAACTCCTATCTCACAGGGTTCATTAATTTGACAAATACTCGCAAGTTTCCATACACCTGGTACAATAACACCTGGCCCTGATCTAGGCACTGGGACATGGGGGAGAGTCCCATCCAGGGCCTTGTACTCATGTAGTTTATATTCCAGCCAAAGAGACAGGCAAGGAACAAGTAAACCAAAGAATGAAAAGTAATTTCAGAACCAGTGATTACTATATTAGCTTCCTAGGGCTACTGCAACACATTATCACAAATTCGGTGGCTTAAAACAACAAAAAATTACTTTTTCACAGTTCTGGGGGACAGAAAATCAAAATTAAGGTGTCAGCAGGGCCTTGCTCCCTCTGAAGTTTCTTAAGAAGAATCCTTCCTTGCTTCCTCCAGCTTCTGGTGGCAACATAACTCCAAGCTCTGCCTCTGTCTTCATGTGGCCCTCTCTCTCTCTGTGTCTTCTCCTCTTTTTCTAAGGACAACGAGTCATTGGATTTAGGGCATACCTTAAATCCAGGGTTATTTCATCTCAAGATCCTTAACTGCTTTGGTCTAAAATCTTTGTGTCCCCCCAACATTCATATGTGGAAACCTAATCACCAGGGTGATGGTATTGGGGGGGGGGACTTTGGGAGATGATTAAGTCCCGGGGGCAGAGCCTCATGAATGAGATTAGTGCCCTTACAAAAGCAACCCCGAGAGCTGCTTTGCCTTTTCCACTGAGGATACAGCTAGAAGGTACCACCTATAAACCAGAAATCGGGCCCTTACCAGGCACCAAATCTGCCAGCACCTTGATCTTGCACTTCCCAATCTCCAAAACTGTCAGAAATAAATTTCTGTCATTTATAAGCTACCCAATGTATGCTATTTTGTTATACCTTGGTGTGTATATATGGCTTCCAAATGAACTAAGACATTACCTGTATTTCCAAATGAGGTCACATTCACAGGTTCCAGGTGGACATGAATTTTGGGGGAACACAATAATTCAACCCACTACAAGTGCTACAAAGAAATTAAATGAGCAAATGAGGTAGAGGTTTGGGGCATGGGTGTAAAACTTTAGCCAGGATGG
The DNA here is from genome assembly GCF_020740605.2 of Lemur catta. Lineage (NCBI taxonomy): Eukaryota > Metazoa > Chordata > Mammalia > Primates > Lemuridae > Lemur > Lemur catta. The sequence goes on along the minus strand of NC_059141.1, from coordinate 12,068,109 downwards.
CCAGGGGAGGCATCTCTCTGAGGAGATGACTGCCTAACAAAGAAAGAGTGGCCAGCTACCAGAGGAATGTTCCGGGTGCTGAGGCACGAGTGGGCTTGGACTTGGGTCCCAGTGGCCAAATAGAGGCCTGAGGAAGGGACACGGCAGGAAGGCGAGAGCAGCGGCAGGTGGCAGGGACCAGATCCCATAAGCTGATGTGAGAACAGAATGAGGTAAAAGATCCCAAGAACTCGTATTCATGAACTCCTCTTCCAAAGGGGCTGCAGGGGCTAAACCTGTAATCCATCCATCAAAGAAAGTGGGTGGTCCAGGCCCAGGAAGCTCCAGCCACAGCAGGCCCCCAGTGGGGAGAATGCGTTAATTTATTGGCCTCTCTCCCCCACATCCCCCCACGGTACAGGTGGTTTCCTGATGCAGGATATTAACTTTCAGCTGCTGGAGGTCCCTAACCTCCACGCTGGCCTAAAAGGTTTCGTCAGGTTTGGATAAGCCCCAGATAAGGAGCTGAACTTTTGTGGGCTTATGAGAACTGCACCTGCAATCCTTCAGAGATTCGCTCATCACGAACCTTAATCCATCTCAAATAAAACCTGTACATACAGACGTGCTTTCCCACCCATGGCTGTTTAATAAGGAGAAGGAACAGCTTTGTCTGTTCCATAAAAGCCTCCTCTGTTTACACTGCACCCATGGATTTAATTTCCGAGATTTACATTTTAATTCTTTAAGATATTCAGGAGATAAATGGATAGAGAGGCCTAGGCTGAGACCTAGCCCTTTCCTGCAAACCCACTTGCCTTGTTTTCCTCCCTCCTAAGCCCTTGTTTTCTTCTCCACCCACCTCAGGATGTCCTCCCTGCCTGCCAGCCCCCGACTCTCTCTTCTGCCCTCCGTCCCTACTGCTCGCTCCTCATTTGGGGGCCCGGGGTTGGCTGGTTGTCCATCTGTAGTGGTTGCATAGTCTCCCCCAAAATTCAAGTTTCCTTTGAACCTCAAAATATGACCTTATTTGGAAACAGGATCTTTGCAGATATATCTTTTAAGTTAAGATGCAGTCACAATGGATTTGGTGGGCCCTAAATCCAAAATGACTGTTGTCCTCATAAGAAGACACAGAGGCATACGATGACGAAGGCAGAGATCTGAGCTACTACAAGCCAAGGAACGCCAAGCGTTGCTGAGAACCACCAGACAGGGAAGGAGGCAGGGAAGGATCCTTCCCCAGAGCCTTCAGAGAGAGCACACCCTGCTCCCACCTTGATTTCAGACCTCCAGCCTCCAGAACTGCTAGAGAACAGATTTCTGTTGTTTTAAACCACCCGGTCTGTGGTCATTTGTTATAGCATCCTAAGTAATCGCAGCATCCAAGTCAGAGCCTGCTCTGCAGCATCTCCACTCGTCTGAGACCCCAAGCCCCCTCCTCACCTGAAGCTCTGCAGCCAGACCCCAGGCGCTGCCTCCTTCTCTGGGCGGGTCCACCTCTGAGTGCCCTCTGCATTGATGGTTACGGAGGCCACGTGATCTCTATTTATACAAAGGACCCCAACTGGGATCTCCAACATTCTATTACGAAGTTTTCAAACATGCAGCAAAGGTGAATGGATTTTACAATGAACATGCTACACCTACTCTCTGTCATTAATCTTGTACTATACTTGCTCCATCACACATTATCCATCTATCCACCCCTCTATCCATCTTGCAGTAAGTATGTCTCATTTTTATTTTGGATACATTTCAAAATAAACTGCAGACATCAGTACACTTGCCCCTAAATACGTCAGTGAACATACCATACACCAGAGTCCAGTATTTATTTAAAATTTTTTCCTTTTAAGGTAAAATTTACAAACAGTGAAATGCACATATCTTAAGTGTATATTATCAAGTTTTGACAAATGCATACCCCTGCATAGCCCAAACCCTAGCAAGATAAAGAGCATTACCACCAACCCAGAAGGGCGCCTCTCACCTCTTCCAAGTCAATCTCCACGCCCATTTCTCCAGAAGCAACCAAAGTTCTGAGTTTCTTTCATCATAGATGAGTTTGAAGAATTTCGCATAAATGGAACCATACAGGGTTTCCTCTTTTGTGAAAGGCTTTTTTCACCCAGCATTTTATGAAACTCATCATGTTTTTGTGTGCATCAATGCTTTGTTCTTTTTTATAGTTCAGTAGTGTTCCATTCTATGAGTAAATCAGTTTGTCCTTTCTCCTACTGATGGGCACCTAGGCTATTTCCAGTTTGGGGCTATTATGAATAAAGTTGCCATGAAGACTTATATAAAGTCTTGTTGGACACATGCTTTCATTTCTCTGGGGCTTGGCTGGACCTCTGGCCTGATGGTTCACTGTCTATCCTGACCCATTGGCAAGCCCAACTCAGCCTTCTGGTCCCTCCCAGACGACAGTGTAGTGCAGTCGTTAAGAATTCAGACCAATTGCTTGGGTATGAACTCAGACTCAGCCCTTCCCTACGCGTAAGAACTTCTGCAAAGTAAAACTACTTAAGTTTTCTGACTCTATGTCAGCATCTGAAAACAGGGACAGAAATGAATATGTAACCCTCATGGGGTTTCTCTGAGTCAGCTTGGGCTTCTATAGAAAAATATCAGAAAGCACAAACATTTATTAAACAACAAATATTTGTATCTCACAGTTCTAGAGGTTAGAAGTCCAAGATCAGTGGGCCAACAGAGTCAGGCTCTTGGTGAAGACACTCTTCCCGGTTTGCAGACGACTCCCTTCTTGTTACGTTCCCACATGGCGGAAAGCCCACAGCAGAAGCCCTCTCCTCTCTTTTTCATAAGGGCACTAATCCCATTCACGAGGGCTCCATCCTCATGACCTACTTATCTCCCAAAGACCCCATCTCCTAATGCACACATTAGGGTTAGGATTTTAACATATGAATTTGGAGGGAACAAAAACATCTAGTTCACAGCAGGATTATTCTGGGGGAGAAAGTGCATTAAGGTCTGGAGCACTTGGCAACGTGGCTGGTGCACACTAAGTCAGCTGGTCAGGAGAGGTCATCGTTACCTTTGGCCACCCAATGTACAACATGGACAGGTGTATGGTATGCACAGCACATGCTATTTCCCTGCTCAAAAAGCTACACTGGTTTTCTTGGGCTTCCTAGAACAAGTCTAAATTCTGCTAACTAGATTTTAAAATTACCAAGAAAATCATTACTCAAGCTATCTAAAATATCAAGTTTTTTTATGAACTGGAATTTCATCAACTCCGGGATGTAATACTCATTATGCTGATCAGGAACACTGAGTAGCTGATTGGTAGTCCTTGAGTAACGAATGAAGTAATAAAATGAGTAATAAAAATGGGAAAACTCAATAGCTAATACTATGCATTTGGTAGACAAAATTTCTCAATCACACTGGGAGTGTTCAAGGGTACAGGAAAACAAAGAGGTTTTGGGGGCAGTAACCAGGTTGCAAAAGCTCCGTAACTGGCCCCATCCAATCCCAACCCAGAGCCTGCCAGGTTCACTGCCTTCTCGACATCCCATAAACACAACACCGGGCTTGTCTTTGTCTCCACCTCCATTCAGACTGTCCTGCCCCCACCCCACACAACCCCGAGGCTGCCCTTGTCCTGTGCACTCAGACATTCTGCTTCCTTCAAAACTTTCTCCAAAATCATCCCATACTGGGGACTCCTATCTCTACAACTCCCTCCAGCACTGGGAGAAGACAGCACCCACCACCCACAGACCGACTGGCCCTGGGTGAAATCATCGGCTCTTGGAAGGCAGAGGCAGTGTCTGCTAAATCCACCTCTGCCCCGTGCTCCTGCTCATGCCTTGTACAAACTTGAGCAGGTATTAATAAACACTTGTTGATCCATTCTAGGTCCAAATACTTCACCCCCCCCCCAACCCTCACCTCCCCAAAAAATTGGCAGTGGGGGAACAGAATGGAGAAAGACTTCTGGACTCAAGGATAGGATATGATTTGACTTGCAAGGCGACATGATCATCTACCACACAGGCAGCGGTCTGCCTCACCTCCATGAAAGGACCTACACTGTCAGACACAAATGGGAAAGAAGCGTGTGCGCACACGCGAAGGCCACACACAACGCTGATTCCTCTGAGCCAATTTCGCTTTCATTCCTCACATACCTATTGAGTACCTACTACGTGCTCAGCACTTCCAGATGGCTTCTCTCTGGAGCTCAAGGTGCTGTGGGAGGCCGGAAGGTTCATACAGATCCCTACAGAAGCGCGAGAGAAGTGCTGACAGAGCGTGGGGAGGCAGAACTCCCGCCTGGGAGTCAGAGGCAACCTCGCAGGGAGGATTTGGGCTGAGTCTTGAAGAGCAGGCAGGAGCAGCGGCGTATCTAGAAGGGGTGCTGGGTGGCACCTTCTCAAAGATTTCCAGGTACAATGTCACACTGGCTGTGACTATTGTAATAAGACATCGGAGGACTGTGCAAAAACGAGCGTCCCCCTCGCCTGCACACCTTGGAGATGAGCACCCACCGCCGTGCCGGCCAGCTAATGGCAGACCCTGCATACTTTTCTGAGGGTGGGGTGCAGAATGGGGAAAGGGGTGCTGAAAAGAGAAGCATTCCAGGTAGAGGAAGCAATAGCTCCCCAGTCACAGTGGCGTGGACAAGCATTTTGAAGAAAAGGGATCAATCTGGTGAAGCTTTATGAGGATGAACGAGGTGAGATGGGGGAGGGGTGCTAGAAAGGAAGGCCCCTGGTGCCCCCTAGAAGAAAGCCACTTGTCAACGAGTGCCCACACCCAGCCATCAGCAGAGGAACATGTCACCAAACCCGCTGTCAAGTGTAAACATATTTCTATCAATTCACAAAATTCATCCCAAAAGATTGCTTCAGCTACAAGCAAAAACTTTGCATGAATTAACTACAATCCTTTGTAATGCTCTGGGACTTCCAGCAAGCCAGGCTCCCTGAAATCAGCGGTTCAGGCAGCCCCCACTCTTTGAGTGCTGGGCTGTAGTAGACCAGGTGCACCAGAAGGAATTAGAAAATGGGTACCAACTGTCTCCAAGGCACCCCTGTCAGCCGGCTGCTAGATGCAGCCGCCACAGCAGATCTCTCATTGGGGACAACTCCTCTGACCGGGGAGGACTGTGGACCAGCACGGGCATCTACAAAAGGGTGGCAGAGAGAGGAAGCTAGGGGAAATGGGCAGATGGGTGCCAACCCACACAGAAAATCATGTTCAACCCTCCTGCTCACAGCCACCCTCCTGCCCAAGCAGAAACACCTCAAAACCTCAAAATCTATCCCCAGAACAAACTCAGAGACTTAAAGGATGGCTCTGTCTTGGTCCTCAATGAGCAGCAACCAATCTGAGGAAGGTATGCGGGTGTAAGCACGCAACAGCTGGAATGTTATGAATAGTCCAGTTGTTTTGTCCCTGGCTTGCCAGGCTGCGGGGAAAAGTACCAATGCCTTTGCACAGAAACAAGGCACTATGCAACTGGCTTTGCTCCAGATAAGGCAAACCCACAGAGAAGCTTGCAGAGCTAGAACTGGCTGCAGGTCATGAGAACAAGCCTGGGTCTGGTGTGGAGACAGAGGGGCACCCAGTCAACTTGCCCTTCTACAACTAAGCAGTCATGCTGAGCTTAGAAAGGGTCAAGGATCTGTGACTCTGTCCCACTGGGGGCAGATGAGACTTCTGTAAGAGTGAGGAGGACCTGAAGTCAGACTGCCTAGGGTTCAAAATCCTGGCCCAGGTGTCTCACTGTGGGCTTGGGAATCTACAGATAAGCAAGAAGAGGCTAGAATGATCCATGTGGTAATAGATTAGAGTTGGACATGTCAGTAAAAATTCATGCTTAACTTAATATTGATACACCTCGTCACATACATATTTACAGAAGTGTATATACACAGGTCAGTATATACACATATTTCTCTGTCAGCTGAGAGGGACTAAAAGGAAGGACACCCCAGTAGCAACAAGCACACCTAGTACCCAGATCCCAGTTTCTAGTGCCATTCTCCAGTAAAAGGGACCAGGACTCCTTGGAAAAATGACTGATTGTAGAGGTGGGAAATATACATGATGAGCCTGGAGCATCTTGTAGTACCATAAAGTATTAGAGAAGGGCTCAAAAAATTATTTTTGATGAAGAATATTCCAAAGGGCACAGGAGCCAACTTTAAGAGCTCCTAACGGGCAAAGCTGGAATCAAATAAATAAAATAGTATTTATTGCATTATAACCCAAAGTGTGACATAAATACCCACGAGTCCACATTGATTTAAATTACTGAATAAATTAATAAATGAAGGATAAGAGGCAACTCTCAAGTGCGGAGGAATAATTTCTAGAGATACTCCACCCTCAGTGAAATGGAGCCTAACTCCCCATTCCTTAAGGGCGGGCCATGCATAGACTTCCTCCCAAAGAGTACAGTACGGAAAACAGGGAAAAGTAGCTTTACAGCAGAGAAACTTGACAAACACTACTTCAGCCCGGTGATCAAGGTCAACACCAGTGTCATAAATCATGTTGATAGTACATACATGCCCTTAATATTATGGGATGAAAATGGCACTTTACCTCTGTGATCTTCCTCCCCAAAACCCATAACTCTAGTCAAATCATAAAAAAAAAAAAAAAAAATCAGAGAAATTCCAAGAGAGAAGAATCCTACAGTATACCTGAACAGCACTCCTTGAAACTGCCGAGGGCATTCAAAAACCAGGAAAGTCTGAGAAACTGTTGTGGTCTGAATGTCTACCTGCCCCAAATCCATATGTTGAAAGTTAATCCCCCATGTGTGAGTACTAAGAGGTGGGGTCTTTCGAAGTTGATTAGGTTACGAGGACTCCAGTCTCATGAATGGGGTTGGTGCTCTTTAAGGGAGGCTTGAGGCCACCGCTTTGCCCTTCTGCCGTGTGAAGACAGTGCCAGATGATGCCATGGTGAAGCAGACAACAAATCCTCACCAGACAGCAAATCTGCTGGCACTCTGATCTTGGACTTCCCAGCCTGCAGAACTGTGGGCAATAAATCTGTGATGTTTATAAATGATCCAGTCTAAGCTATTTTGTCATAGCAGCAGGAACGGGCTAAGTCACCATCGCAGCCAAGAGGAGCCTCAGGGGACATGACAACTAAATGTATTGTGGCATCCTGGATGGGATCCCAGAACAGAAAAAGGGCATTAGAAAAAAAAAAAACTAAGGGAATTAAAACAAACTATGGACTTTAGTTAGTAATAAAGTATCAGTATTGAGTCATTAATTGTAACAAATATACCATACTAAAGTAAGATGTTAATGACAGGGAAACCTGGGTACAGGATATATGGAAACTCTCTGTATTATCTTCATAATTTTTCATATCTCTAAAACTGTTCAGTAAAATAAAATAAAGCCTATCAATTAAAAAATTATCCTGGCTCCACTACTCACTAGTTATATAACCACCATTAGGTCAATTCCACTCTGTGCCTCAGTTTTCTTTTCTGTGAAATGGGATCATTGGTTAGAATTACAGTCATGTGTCACTTTACAACAGGGATACATTCTGAGAAATGTATCATTAGGTGATTTCCTCATTTGTGCAAACATCATAAAGTGTACTTATACAAACCTAGATGGTATAGCCTACTACACACCAAGTCTACATAGCCTCTTGCTCCTAGGCTACAAACCTGTACGGCATGTCACTGTACTGAATATTGAAGGCAACTGCAACACAATGGTTAAGTATCTGAGCGTATATAATCATAGAAAAGGTATAGTAAAATTCCAATATTATAATCTTATAGGACCACCAGCGTATATGTGGTCTGTCATTGATCAAAATATTGTTATGCAGTGCTGACTGTACTCATAAAGTTTGGGAGTAGATTCAATGAGAAAATGTGTGCAAAGTACCTAGACCATTGCCTGGAATATAGAAGGTACGCAAATATTGGCATTATTATTAGTATCCCAACAAAAATTTTAAAAGGACAGACTGTTCTTCTTAAGAGCTATGGTCTCAACAGAAGAATCCAAGTTTCTCCCTTTCCTGATCTGGCAATTTTGAAATCCAAATTAGTGGTAGAAGAGACTAAAACCTCACCCCAAATTCATGCTCTTCACTTGGAGTGGGCACACATGAATCTGCTACAAGGAAAGATCCAGCCCAAGGTCACCTGGCAGGGAAGAAGCAGCCCTGCACAGCTCACACAGAATGTAATAAAGCACCTCAGAGAATGTGATTATTTAAATCTGGTTATTATTTTCCTTGGATATCTCACTCTCTCTCTCTCTCACACACACACACACACACACACACACACACGCACACACAAAGTGAACCTATGTAAAATTAAATGGTAATGTTGTTCAGTTTGTGCTGGAAAGATGGATGCATTGCCTATATGACTCTGAGTATTATATTGATTCCAGGCACAGTAGGGAGATGATATACATACACTGTAAACAGTTGCATTTAGGAAGTATGACCAGAGAACCAACCACTTGCCACCATGAAAGTGTTAATGTATTTTTCTCATTTACTAGCTAACCATCATGGAACAACTTGGAATGTTTACCTGGAAATAGTTAACAATTGATTTAATTCATTCACCCAAATCCCACACCCATAAAGAAAATAATCATAATGCAAAACATTTTCAGGGGAACCATAATTCATAGCTAAGGGGTCATAGCTTCATGATAGATTGAGTTTTCAGAAGTGGTTGAGAAAACCTAAGACCAGCCCCAGCAAGTTGACCACAAGTTTGAAATATGCAAACAGCTCTAGTCAAGCTCATTATAAGTGGCAGCAGGCCCATGTTGCCACAAGCCCACCCCAGCGATTTACAGGCTGAGCTTGGCTGCCAGAAACCAAGCTGTGATTTATTGTTCTCTTCAAATTAATAAAAGTGGTGCCATCCATTGTGAATTCTAGTATTTAACCATGTGGGAAAGAGCTGATGTTTCAAAATGGGCACATACATTACACTTTTGAAACCATATTCTTTTGACTTAATCTGCAGCCATGAGGGAAGCCTCTGCTTTCACCCAAGTTATCTAGAACAACCAAAATTTGTACAAGGGATATGTTGCCACTCTATTAGCTCAAATCCACTTACAATTTCTCAAGATAGACCATCGGCCCAAAGCCAAGCAGGGTCAGGGATTTCTCCAATTCTTTCATTTTACAGATGAGAAAACTGAGGCCAGAGGTCAAAGCACCTGGCCCAAGCTCCGTCCACAAAGGCAGCAACCTTGCTGGAAGCACAATTGAGGTTTCCTAAGCACTGGCCACCAGTCTGAGATAAGAGGCCATTCTGGCCACGGATAGATTTAGTTTGTCTGTTTAAGCTTTAATTAAAAGCTTAAAAATCATAAGGTTTGGCATGCCGTCTCAGTTTACTGACTTCTCTTGAAACTACTGGATATCTGCAATTGTGGATCCATATTCCTGCCTGGCCTCACTCTGCAGAGTTGGGGAGTGGCTGCCCCCGGCAAAAGGGCATGGGGTCTGTAGGGGACCACAGTCCCCCAAAGGGCCCCTTTCTTTGTTGCCAGTGTGGTCCTAGAGATCTTGAAATTTGCTATCTGTCCTCTGCATCATACTCAGCTGGGTTAAATATATGATACATATGTGTGCATTTGGAGAAGAGTGGGTTTTCTTAAGACGTATGGGAATATTTTAATGATGTCTTTGATGAGCATAATTGGCCAACCTTAAGGACAGGAGGTATAAGCCACGGGCACAAAGCCCTCTGCAGGCAGAGCGAGCAGAAAGCGGGTACTCGGCAGAGGTGAGCTGGCTGGGAATGGGGCTGCCTGTTCCCACTGCCCAGAAGAGCAGACTCACTGGGGGTGGCAGTCAGGGCCTGAGCCCGCTCAGCACTCAGCCCAGGTCCTGGCTTGCACTTCTCACACACTGTTCTTGTGCATCTTCCCAGCACCCTGAGAGGGCGTTTTGAAATGTAAACAGACCATGCCACTCTTCTGCTCCACACCCACCTCGGCTCCCTCCCTCTGCGCCCAGACTGCACTCCTGCCTTGCTCTCCTTGTTCATTTCACACAATTCCCTCCTTAGCTCTTGGGCTCCAGCCACACCCCAGCTTCCTTCTGTGCCTGGAGCATTGGGGTGTTCCTGCCTAATGGGCTTTTCCCTTGTGATACTCCGACACCTGGTCCTTCTTGTCATTCTCTGGCCGTCCCATCTCGAGTGGCCCTCCTAGCCACAAGCACGTTACCCTGAGATACTCTCTTCATTCACCCCTCTCTGAATTTACCTTGTTTATTTGCTGCATGCTTGGCTACCCAATGCCCCCCAAAGCCAGGCTGTAAGTTCCATGAGAATGGGGGCCTTAGCTGTCTTGTTCATTTTACTCTCTAGGCCTAGAAAGTGCCTGGCAGGCACATGTTTACCGGTTTACCAGTTGCAGAATAAGCACGCTGTGCGCTATGTTTGAGAGGTATCACAAATGACTTGAGTTGGAAGAAAAAATCTCTGCTTTAACAAGATCCTGGATCCAGTTGAGAACTGGGGAGGAGGAAAGGCTATGCCTCCTTGGGCTCAGAGTTGTTAAGGGACTTCAGTTGACAGCGCATAGAGAATGAACTCAATGGTGAAATCTTTATACTGTGCCCACTTACGCTTTAAAACACTCTGCTAAGTGGTATTGCTTTGATTTCCAAGCCGCTGTTCAATTTCAGAATCAAGGTTGAGGCTACGGATGAGCATTCAAAAGGTGCTTCAGTAACCTCAAATGAGGCATGTGTGTTTGTGTGTGCGTGTGTGTCTGGTCCTGACTTCATCGTTATTAAACGATTGGCATAAAAGTGCTCTGAAACTAGAGATTCTAAACACACATGCACATACAGCATTTTCAATTGCATTTGATGTTGTGAAGAGCAATTCTACGGCACTTCGGAATTCCTGAGAGCCTCCCAATGGCTCATGAGCTCCGTGGACAACAGGGAATGTAGGTCAATTAAGGCTCCTTGAAAACGTGGCCCTGTGGCCCTGCAACTCTTATTTAGAAAGGCTCAGCTGCAGGCCCACTGGTCCTTGACCGTCCTCAGACCCTGTGGTCTAAGCATCACAGCAAGTGGCATTTACAGATGAAAGAACAGAAAGAAGCTATAAAATGGCAAAGGAGCACGGCAGAAACATCCTCCCACGTGCACGCACCACAGATACAGCAGAGAAAAGCCCAGCAGTATCTGCTGTGCTGTCACCTACTATAACAAGATTGATCTGTAGTGAAATAAAAGATAATGCAATCCAGAGGAAATAACTTCTGTTTCCTCTGAGAATGTCTGATGTTGTCAACTGCAAGCCTGCCTCCCTGCCAGGACCTGCCAGGGTACACAGCAGCCTGAACAGGCAGGGACTGCTCTGGGCAAAGTCCTCCCTCCCTCCCTGCCAGGAGCACACACTTGCAAAGCAGCGTTTCCCCCAAACCGCCCAGGACTCCTTGGCCAAGCCAAAACTAGCAGGGCCTGGATGCCCATGGCGTGTCCAAGAAGGCAGAGTCACTCAAAGTCGCCATTGCGTGGATGGGCTTCAGAAGACAACCCAGTGGCATCTGCTCATTGGAAGCCACACAGTTTTCTGCTTGTTGATTTCTAGCAAAATTCATCGCTCCCATGTTTCAAGTTAATGGCACAATTCCGGCCCAGAGTTTCAACCACAGAAGACATTTATGGAGATCACGGTTTTAGATTCTGTCTCTAAGACACGGAACATTTTGTCTTGGTCTGATATGACAGTCGCCGGCTGAAGGTTTTACTGAGCGATATTTTTGTAAGCAGAATGGCCAGGAACAAAGGTACGAAGTGGGTACCAGCTGGCGAGCTCTCTGCCATCATTTCAGAGAATGTGTCTCTGCACGAAATGGTCCGATAAGGCCAGAGCTGTGTAAATAATTCACAAAAGCGAGTTCAGTTCTCTCCGTTTGAAATCCTAGTAATACCTTGGAAGGGAGCTGCCGCCCACCTCACACAGGGCAATGGGTAGCTAGCAGACTCTGTCTCTGGCAGATGCTATTAAGTCTCGATAGCCAGTGATTTGTAGATAATTATAACTTTTGCTCTGCATATCATTGCTACTGACAGGCAAATCCCATCAATCGAATGGCATGACTGATTAAAAAAGGAGGCAATCTTGACAATAGACAGTCTCGTAAGCCATTTTTTATGCCAATTACAAGCACCGTGAACGCTCACCATTGTGTGCAGAAAAGCCAGATCTGACTCAAGCCTCCCCCTTTCCATTCCTGGGAGCCTCAGCACACACGTTCGGACTTTCCAAACTCATGCGTTTTGTGTTTCAAGGGGAGAAATGCAATTCAGTGTGGAGTGGTGCTTGCATTCTAGCTCACAGAAAAAAATATAATATTCTCCTCCCAGAGCGCCCCACTGACCCCCCAATTTGTCAAGGAAGGAACTCACTGCAACAACGGGCCCTGACAGCAGTGCTTTCATTACACGAACAGTCGCGACACCTTTTCAATTTTGCTCATCTCTTAGTCTCTAGCCAAATGGAACTTATTACTTAGAGCTTGTTGGGATTTATGAATTATTTATAAAAGTAGGTCTATGACTCCAGACTCTTAAAAGACAACACAACAGTACCCTCATTGTTACCCACTACTGCACTTCTATCAGAGAGAGCCGATATTCTCCCTAATGCAGGCTGCATGTTTGGGGTGAAATAACAGTTGTGAAAATATCAAGCCTGTAAGATTATTTGGAGGCTATTTATGGAATGCCTGGATGTATTTTTAAACCAGTCTCTTTTATTCTAAGCCAGCCTTGGATTCCAGAAAGATGCAGCAGATGCATGTTGTGTTACAAACATATTTCGCAGCTTGAATATAAACAGTGATGCCCTGCCACTTTTACCCAGTAGTGTCAAGCTGTGATAAAAAGACAATTCCCCCTTAATGTGTATCTAGAATGTTCAACAAGGAGGCCCTGACCCATGAGTCTCCTTCCCAGAGCACAGTGGCTACGCATCCTAAGTAGGGACTAAAACACGGGCCAGAAGACTTAATGTGGGGTTAGGATTCTGTCTCCAATTCCCTGGAACACGTGACCTTGCTGGTAAAACAGATGACCCTGCACACCCTCACCTGGCCCTGTCTCAGTCCCAGCTGGAGAGGCTGTGAGGCACGGCCAGGTTGAAGGGCACAAAGTGGCCAGCCAGCCATAGCCTTGCCCACACCTCCACGGCAGCAACACGCCTGCTTGGCAAAGAAACCTCCACTGGCACTGCGTGGGCAGCACTGACCAAGTACCAGCTGGCCCTGACACAGGAGCCCCGAGGGACAGGCGGCTTCCACCCGATTCCCCTCCGGAGACACCTGCTCCTCACCAGTCCCACAGCATCCCTGCCCCCACCAGGGCCCAGCCACAGACCCCTCCCCCATCGTCCTGCCCCAACTGTCCAGTTTCCACCCCACCACCAAGTGTGGTTCAGAGGAAGAAGCAGAGGCTGGACAGGCCACTGTCCTCATGGTGCCCCCTAAAGTCCACATGACACATCCACAGAGACGTCTCTGCACACAGGCGACACCCCTGCTCCCAAAAGAACACAGCCAATGAGAAAGCAGGCAGGAGATGGTGAAACTTACCTTGCTGAAAAACATCTGCCAGGACAGACGGAAAATCAGGGAGGGGAAAGGGAGAGAGAGCAGAAAAAAAATATTAACATCGATGTTGAAAATGACAATGTAATAGTCATAGCCAATATATACTAACTGTATTAAGCATTCTTTGTACAATATTTCCTTTAACTCAGGAGATGGTGGTTAAGAGCTCAGGCTCTGGAATGAGCCTGACTAGGTTACCACCTCTGTGACTTACAGTTCTCTAAACCATAAAACAGCTAGAAGTATTAGAAAGATTAAATATATCGCTGTACATTTTAAGGGCTTAGAACAGTGCCCAGCACATAGTAAACAGAAAAACTGGTGGTTATTATAAATAAATATTAATTTTATTATTTCTGCAACCATCTTATAGGTTCAATTATCATTCTCATTTTTAGAAGGGGAAACTGAGGCTCCAGAAGGTTAAATGACTTATCCAAGAGCACATAGGAGCAAGCACAGTCAAAGCCAGTTAGACAGGAGAAAAAATATTAATGTATTTTTTCAACAAAGATTTGAGAGGCCACTACATGCAAGCACTCTGTCTGGCACTAGAACACACACATCTAGCGAAACACATGAACAAGCAGTCACTGATATCCACCCCCGCCAACGGTACCCACTAGCATGACTTCTAACATCATAAATGCATTTTGCCTGGTTTTGAATTCTGTGTGACTGGACTGGTACAGCATGGGTCTTTTCTGGCTGGACTCTTTCAGTGTCCTCCATGCTGTACCACGTAGCAGACCACCCATTCTTACTGCTGTATAGTATTCCACTGTGTGATTATACGGCAATTTATTTCTCCATTCTCATGTTGGTGGATATTCGGGTTGTCCTCAGTGTCTGGAGATTGGGAACTGTGATGAGCATTTTCATACATCCCTTTTGGTAAACGTATGTACATATGCCAGGTACTTTTTGACATCTCCCACGTGCGTTCGGGCTCCCTCTGCTTGTACCACCCCCAATTACCCCAGAAGTATTCTCATCTGCTCATACTTTCTCACTCAGTAAGTTCAAGACAGAGCGAGCACTGGCAGAGACACAGAGAGCACCCACAGATGTGAGTGGTTCCTGCCCTGATGGGAGGGTTGCAAAATGTCACGAAACTTCTAGAAGACAGTTTGACAGTGTACAGAGAAATGTTAAACATGTACTCCTTGACCCAACAATACCACTTCTAAGACTTTAATGAAATAACTAAAGGTATAAAAGAAGTCTACAGGGATGTTCATCATGGTATTGTTTGTAATGGCAAAACACTGGATATTCCAAAACACTGGACTCAAACCAAAAATAATATATCCTATACAATGGATTATTGTGCAGCTATTTTAAATGATTATTTAAGGACTTTGATAACTTTTAAATAAAAATATAAGATAGGCTGGGTGCAGTGGCTCATGCCTATAATCCTAGCACTCTGGGAGGCCAAGGAGGGAGGATCACTTGAGCTCAGGAGTTTGAGACCAGCATGAGCAAGAGCAAGACCCTGTCACTACAAAAAACAGAAAAATTAGCCAGGCATCATGGCATGGGCCTGTAATCCCAGCTACTCGGGAGGCTGAGGCAGGAAGATCGCTTGCGCCCAGGAGTTTGAGGTTGCAGTAAGCTATGATCAGGCCACTATACTCTACCTGGGATGACACAGTGAGACTCTGTCTCAAAAAAAAAAAAAAAAATCAGATACAAAAATGGAACGTATAATCCTGAGACCATTTATGTACCTGTGCGCATGTATATGGCTACATGAAGAGAGATCTGTGATCATGATCACAGAACTGTCATTTATCTGCAGGAGATGGAATTTGGGGTCTTTTTTATATATTATGGAAGCATTTACTGTATTGTTTTAATTTTAAACAATGAACATATCTTACATTACAATCTGCATTTTAAAACTAAAGTTATTGTCATCATTGCTCTCAGTTGACACAAGAACCATCACCTCCTACAAGGTCACAAAGTGCCAAGGGTCTGTGAAGGGTGTGGATGTGACACACACCTGGTGGGTTAACAGACTGCAAGAAGAGACCTTTGGTGACAGTTTCATTCCACTTGGGCACACTTGACCCTCATGAGGAGTGTCACTGATATCCATACACAGACTCCCAAGGGCACATCCAGGCCAGCAGCCCTGGCACAGCTAAAACAGATTGTAGGTTCACAGTTCCCAGGGCGTTAAGCACCACCATGTCTTTCACACTCAAGAAAGCCAAGTGGATGTAAATAGGCCATATCAGTGCCATTACAGGACAACCTTGATGCTGCTCTAATTAGTACCTGCTATACGGGAGTCTCTAACCTCGATAATTCATCATTAGTACAAATTCGGAGCCAGCAGCGTGTGTGATGCCAGTGCCTAGAGACTGTGAGAAGGACCGTGTGCAGCTTCCTAAATATACCACTTTCACACTTGTTTGCTTCCTGGAACCCACAGTGGGAACCACCCACCCTCTGACCAGCCTGCACACCTGGAGGAGTCCTCCTACTCAGGCTTCAAATGTCACAGCCCCTGTGAAGTCTGTCCCCACAGAGAGGGAATTCACTTTCTGCTTCTGTGCTCCTGGAGTAATTTGTGCATGTTGCAATTATAGCTCATATTATAATGAGTTATTTATGTAGATCATGAGCTCCTGAGGACAAGAGCAATGTGTCTTAATCACCTTTGTGGGTCCTAACTGCCTGGCATGGTACGTTCCCACCGGGGAGGGAGGGAAAGAGGGGTGGTCTGTCTTAGCACTCATCTGGTCCAACCCCCTCATTTTACAGATGAGGAAACTGAGTCCCAGACAATTACAAGATTTTTTTCCCAAGGTCACACATGGAGCTAAAGGCTGAGCCAGGACAACAGAGATTCATTTAACCTTAATGAAACACAAAAGCTCATCACTGTTATTAGCAAAGTACAAATTAGAGATTTATCACTTCCCTCTAATGAATACAGACAAAAATTTCCAACCTTGAAAACATCAGTGAAATAAAATCAGTCTTTCAAATACGGATCCAGTCTCGACATCTGTCCAGAATCCTCAACCTCATCTCTATGGCTTTTGACAAGAAGCACTTCCTTCGAGATTCAGTGCTGACTTGAACCACAGGAAAGTATCAGTGAACAGGGAGGAAGGAAATTCAGGCAG
Source organism: Lemur catta (assembly GCF_020740605.2). NCBI lineage: Eukaryota > Metazoa > Chordata > Mammalia > Primates > Lemuridae > Lemur > Lemur catta. Next base: position 12,051,335 of record NC_059141.1, on the reverse strand, counting down.
GGATTTAGTGACCTTATTCCTCCCCATTCCATTGTATATTTCACGCTTTAGCAGACAAATCTGCATAGAGTACTGGTCATATCATCTATTCCAAAAACTGGTATAGGCTATTTTAGATTTTTTTTCAAAAACTCCTTTTCAGCCCCATTTACATTTTGCACCTTTTTATTCAAATGTAAATTTGAATTAACACTAGTATAAATATTGCAACAATTTTGCACATGAGCTGTCTTGTAATTTATACTCTAAATTTATGTCTTTTGTGGTCTGTGGTATAAATCATTCCATTCTTAGTGCCATTTATCTTTCTGCTCTGTACAATAATGGCTTAGGTACCTTCTTTAAAACATCACTTTTCCAGACTGAAACAGCTATCCAGGCTCAGGCTCAAATGGTTCACGGGAAAATAAGTGAGAAGTAGTTTCTGTGCTGTCTGGCTGTGTTTTACCCCACAAAAAACTGTGCACATCCGAGGATATTAGACATAGAAATGCTCTCACCGCCCTTTATTCTGGTGTTCCTGAGTCCCAACCACACAGAGTGGCCACTTGTAAAAATCAAAAGGCCTCAAATTTAAGTGCAATATTCTCCTTTCAGTCTAACCAACTACAAAGAGCTATTCAGGAGTCAATCGCCTACAACAGTGGTCCCCAACCTCTTTGGCACCAGGGATTGGTTTCATGGAAGACAATTTTTCCATGCACCAGGGCAAGCGGGGAATGGTTTCAGGATGATTCAAGTGCGTTATATTTATTGTGCACTTTATTTCTATTATTATAAAATTGTCACTTGCCACTTGCTGATAGGGTTTTGATATGAATCTGCAAGCAATTGATTTATTATGGTCTCTGTGCAGTCAAACCTCTCTGTTAATGATAATCTGTATTTGCAGCCGCTCCCTAGTGCTGGCATCACCACCTCAGCTCCACCTCAGATCATCAGGCATTAGATTCTCATAAGGAGGTGCAACCTAGATCCCTCACGTGCGCAGTTCACAGTAGGATTCATGTTCCTATGAGAATCTAATGCCACTGCTGATCTGACAGGAGGTGGAGCTCAGGCAGTGATATGCACAATGGGGAGGGGCTGTAAATTCAGATAAAACTTCCTCGCTCACTCACCTCTCACCTCCTGCTGTTCGGTCTAATTCCTAACAGGCCACCAACTGGTATGGTCCGTGGCCTGGGGGTTGGGGACCACAGACCTACACACTCTGAGCTTTGCATTCCTTGTTGACAACCTAGGCATATTCAAATACCCACGCCATGGTGTTGGGAAGGTAAAGTTTGATAATTTATACAAACATTTTCCCATCCCATCTGCTGATATGAGAATAAGACTGAGGACCATCTTTTCTGCTCTCACAGGAATTAGAAATCATGCCAAGTACAGAGTTGGAAGTCACCAGTGACCACTGTAGCCACAATCAGGTTGAGCCCAAAGATGCCAGGGACACTTGTGCAGAGGAAATGAACTCCTTCAGACAAAGCTCTGCTCATACTCACTTCCCAAGGGAGAAAACCTCAACCGCAATCGTTCACATGAACAAAGAAAAGCCTGTTCTCCGGCCCCCACCCCTAGTCCCTGGAGCCATTCTGGTCCTATAGACAGATGAAAGGGCACGCATGAGTTGGCGATTCACATGTGGGAAGAAGAAAATAAGAAAGAAGGAATGCACTCAGATTTGCCTTGCTCAGCCCTGATGTCCAATTTCTTCAGTGAGGAATGAGCACCAACGAGGCCCTTCCCCCACAGCTAAGAGAGATTCACACCCTAGAGATCTTTAATGCACTGAGTCCTCCAGAGACAGGGGCCATAAAAATACTAGATTATTTATTATTATTAATAAGTTATGGCAATTAGACTGGGTGATTCCTAAACGTTGCTGATTAAAAACTTTCTTGAGTGCTACTCATCCACATGGCCGGTGTTTACCTCGATTAAAAAATGATTTAACTACACTCTGGGTGAACCCCTCTCTTGTGCCTGGGTTAATAATTAGCAGCGCACAGAGCCACGCGGGTTAAGTGAGTTGGCTCTCCTTTATTTATCTATTGCTTTGTTTTATGAGGAGAACAGAATGACAGTCTTATCGCCCATTCAGCCTGCTAGGAATAATTTACTATTTCAATCCACAGTCCATAACTATGGTTAGAGAAACCCTCACTATTATTACAATATCACACTTAGCCCACATCCCATAGCATTACAGATATGCCAAACAGCGAAACTGTGCATGACTTCCATAAAACTGGGGGAGGTAAAGTTACTAGTTCTCCAACAATGTAATCATACTACTCTTCTCAATTTTGCTTTCTTTTCCAGGTTAAATTATATATGAGGGGAGTTTAGTTTCTTGAAAATGCATGCACTTAACTCCCATTTAAGAAGTCTCACCTGGGGAGACAGCTGTCTTGCGAGTCCTCTGTGGTTTGAGCTACAGAAAGAAAATTCCCTTTCAAGTCCAAGTGCTTTTCCTGTAAAGCGTTGTGAATTTTACTGGGACCCAACTAACCAGGGCCAAGGAAGGGAACAGCTGGAATGAATGCTGCTTCCTTAAAGAGAGTCAGGTTCACCATTAACCAAAGTCAATATCAAAATCAGCTGAGCTGCCTGCCTTACCAATTTTCAAAAACCAGCAAGCTCTGCACATGGATACGAAGAGTAACAGGAATTCAGTCTCACGCTTCTCCTGCCAATCTCTGCAAATGAAGTGAGTTCTTTCTTTTCTATGTTGAAAAGTGTGGTCCACCGATGCCTGCGCTTCTTGTTGAGTACCAGTGCTCCAGAGTAGTTCTGCTTTCAATTTAAAGCCCAGAGCAAACATGCAGGTGGGCTTCCTAAAGAGGGTAGGGTTAATTGCTTTATGACCCAGTGCCTTGTCACCACATGATTATGGCCACTGGGTCCCCAAGACCTGGGATCAAGTCCTAGCTCCTTACCAAATGGAAACCCAGAGTCATCACTCAACCTCTTGTAGCCTATATTCCCATCTATAAAACGGGGCTGGCTGGGATAAGCTTACTCCCTACCATAGGGATATCACATGGATGGATGAAGCTGGACAATTTATTCAGCATGGAGCACATGAACTTTGCAGTCTCATCCTTGGTTCAGTTCTGGCTAGGCCAGCTTCCTAGCCATGGCGGACTAGTTATTTAAACTCTCCGAGTCTCCATTTCCTCATTTGCAAAATGGGGATAATAAGACTTATCCTTCAGAATTCCCACGAGGACAACCAAAAGCATCTACGTAGAGCACTTAGCACATGGTGGCTGGTTTATGGCACACGTTCGATGGGTGAAAGTCGATGTTATAATAATAATAAGTAATAGAACAGGCTAACAAAAAACTCAGGTCCTAAAGTCAGAGCTGGTCCCTCCTCGGGTTGTGTGATCTTGAGAAAATTCCCAAGCCTTGGTTTTCACATCAGCAACATACCAGTAACAATAGCTAATTTCTGTGCTACCTCACAAATTATTGTAGAGACTAAATGACATAATGTATATAAAAGGACACAATGCCTGATATGTGAAAAGTCTTCTCCAAATTATAGTATTATTATTCAATAAGCATTTATTGATTGTGTACTATTTGAGAAACCTCCGTGACTTGTATAAGACTATAAAAGGAACATGAGAGGAAAATCATTAAAATAAAATGAACACTTTAATTCCTTCTTGTCATTCTATAGCTACATGCCATTGAAAAACCCCAAAGCATTCTCAAATATTACCTATGAATGAATGATTTTAATCTTTGAGATGAGAGATCCAATGATGTCCTACCTTCAAAGACCAGTGATCTAAGAGCTTGTGATCAGAACCCAGAGGTTTAGGAAACCCAAGGCCTGGCCTTTTGGTTTTGGTACCACTCACTCCTTGGACATTGCCTGTCCACTCTGGATCCGTCACTGTTTCTGAAGACCGTCATTTAAGGGGCTCAGTCAGCCCTGCTCTGGGCTTTGCCCAGTGCCTCAAGCCACACTGGTGGGTAAGGGTCAAAGGAGGTAGGGACTGCATGGGGGCGGCTGACTTGGCAGCGCTTCTGAGACACCCTCTCTACTCCCTATAGTGGGGTTCTATACAGAATTGGCCTGAGAGAAGGGTTCTGCTGCTTTATTAAATGAATTAAAGTTTGAACACAACAAAGCACTTAAGCAGAGCCCCTTCCTGTCCAGGTGCAGGTCTGTCTCTCCCAGAGCGTGGCCAGAGTCCAGAGCTTGGCCTCAGTGGCACCACATGGGGGCTGTGATTAGTTTTCTGTGTCTCCAAAGCCAGACAGCTCAGGCAGCCATGTGGCCACACGGCCAATATCCACGACTCTCCTGCTTCCTCTAGGCAAACTCGGGCGGCTCAAACTGAACAAGCCCCAGAGAGCCTCGGTAACAGCTTTAAGAACTACCAGGAAGGCCACACTCCTCATCCCCAGCCCTCAATGCCAAAAACGACAAACGTTCTTTAATGCTGGGAGGCCTTTTATCTCACTCTCCTTTTTCCTCTCTGTCTTGTTTTGGATGTAGGCTGAGGAAAGTTCTCTCGTATTCCTTGCTCCTGGCCTCCTTTCACCTTTTATCATGTTAGAAATGAAGACCAATACTTCGCCTGTCACTGTTGTACCTCTGAAGGCATGCAGTGTTCAGTAAATGTCTTTTATTTGTGGATAAGGAAAAAAAAAGCCCTGAAGTATCTTGCTGCTACATTTTCTAGGGAATGTGCTACCAACATCAATCTTGGGCTGTGCTTATAACCCATCAGCCTACACTGACTTGCAAAGGCAGTGCAAGAGACATGAGCTGGTAAGTCCTACCATTTTTACGGCCTTCTATCCCTAGTATATCTCATTCCTAGCACAGAGGGATAAAGCTCTTAACTACTGAAAGAACATAAAAAAATAGATTTAGGAATAATACTTTTTATGATTGCATTCTGTATACTATGAAAGTTATGTGTGAGTCTGCTAGTACTTTATGGGGCTGATAAAGTAGAACAGTATGGCTTCCCAGCTAACGGTGTATTTTATATCCATTTAAAATGTTTTCTCTTAGATTGAATTACTTTTTGAGTAATTATAATAAGACTAATCTGGGCTTAATGAATTCATGTACAAATACTTTAGACTGCATTATTAAAATCTCTATGATATGAAACTACATTAAACCCAATCCCTCTAGCAACCAGTGTTTTTCTCTGAAAAGAACGGCGTACATGAACTTCTCTGAATTCTTTTGAATCAGCTAACTGAGAAAACATAAGCTGCCACATTAGTAGCCCAAAGTAAAGAACAGGTTGACAAGTAACATTGTGCTAATTTCCCTATACTTGCATCATTGAGTATTAATTACAGTATTAATTAGGAGTCACAGAAAGCATTTTTATTAAGCATCCACATACGCAAAGGGCTGAAGAGCTGGCCCATCTTCCAGAAGAAATCACATTATAGCTCTGATTAGCAATGACATAAAACCACTATCAGTAAAATACTGAAAGTGAGCCCATGGATATCAAGCCTTATATACCAAAAAGTCTCCAAATATAGTAGTCTAAATATCTGGATTCTAGTTCACACTGTAGGCAAAGCCACTCACGTTCTCTGAGATTCAGTTCCTCCATCTGCAAAATGATTTGTACTAGATGATCTCTAAGGTCCCTTCCAGTTCTAAAACACGATGGTTTTAAGTTTAAAATTACACACATTATATCAAATGGGCTCTCATTGCATATAGCTTATTCGTCATCTTATCCATGCTAAATTACACTCACAGAAAAAAATTTCATTTCTTGCAATTCACATACATCCACAAACACATCCATAATACAGCCTGTGATTTCACATTTATCCCAAGATATTATCTCAGTAGTAAAGTATTTTTCCCATTACAGATAAATTATAAGCCATCTGAAAGCTTTAAAGTTCTCCTGCCTTCTTGAATAAATTTCTAATCCCCCCACCTACCTACCCAACCTACACTTCCTGAAAGATGCTCTTTCGTCCCCATTTCTAAGTCAATGGATTAATTTTATCACACATGTATTCCTCGGCCAGGTCTGCGAGATCCAGGTTTTAATCAGATTGGTTTCCCAGTTTCCAACATTCAAACCAAATATTTACAAATGTCCAGCAGAATAAATTTCTCTCTTTGCCAGGTGATCATTATCAGGATGGACAACTTTAAAGTAAACCTAAGACAATGGCCATCATCATTACTCTGATGGCTTGGCACAAATGACTATCAGGAGAGCTCGCAGGAGCCAGAGACAATTAAAGTCTGAGTTCTGAGAACCTGCCCCAACATCATGCCTGTTGATCATCATGAAACGGCCCCAAGTCTTCCAGGGGGAAGTTTGGCGACACAACACATTCTAGTTTGACCTTAGTTTCTGGAGATGCAAGTTCTGGCCTGGCTCTGCTATAAAGTACCTGAATAAACTTGGACAAATCATTTAAGTATTCTGGGTTTCAGAAAATATCTACAATCTCTTCCAGTTCTAAAGTTCTATAATAAATATTACCAGGATCTTTCATTAGGATGCCCTGCTATATGCTCCCAAATTACTTGCACATCTCTTTGGCACACTTGTCACTTTCTCTCTCTCTCTCTCCCTCTCTCCAGCTAAGGTAAAAACACCATAATGCCAGGGATGTTTTGTCCATGGTAGTCCACAAGCCCAGGGTAGAATATTAGAGCATAGTAGGCACACAGGTTTTCAGAGCTTTCCATATATCAGGTGCTATTTAAATACATTATCTAGATTGCCTTAATTCTCTCAACCACCCTAAAAGGTAATGGTTATTATTATCCTTATTTTACAGGTAAAGAGACACAGGTCCAGAGAGGTTAACCAAGGCTGCCAAAGGTCACAGGGAAGCAAGTGACCTGGGATTCAACCCAAGCGGTCTGGCTTCAGAGCCCAAACTCTCAACCACTAAGCAACACTGCCTCTCAGTGAATGCCCAGTTGATAGATGTCCAGAAGGAAGATGAACAAGTAATAAATATGCCTCATCCCTTCTAAAACACCTCAGAGAGATGAGTCACATCCATAATACTTTCAATATCATAATCCCAATGTTTCTAGACCCCCAACTATCTGTAGATTTGGATCCAATTGCAGAAACTGCCTGATGTACATTTACCTTTTTTAAACTTTACGAATTCTCTTTTTTAAAATGTGCGACTGTTTCAGCAGGTTTATGGCAATGGCTAAGGTAAGGTAAGGACGTAGGGAAAGGATGTCAAGCTGGATTAAAAGATGAGAATTCCAAGAAGAGAATAAGGAAAGGGGAAACAATACAACAGAAGGAAATATGACCGAGCTACAAAGATCTATGGAGCTGCCGAGATCCACCTGCCATCCCACTAGAGTCTATGAGGAGGAGGTTGTGAGAGGCGGGAGAAGAGGGAGGAGGTAACGCAGTGCAGGAAGCACACACGTGGGCTCTGGAGTCAGAGGGCTCGTGTCTTGATCCTGGCTCTGCCACTGGGAAAGTTAGAGACCCCCCTTTAAGCCTCAGCATCTCCATCTGATACACTGGGACAACAGAGATACGGTGCTGTTGCAAAGATTACAGGAGATCAAGCCTGTGAAGACTTCACCCAGTGCCTGGCACAGAGAAGGCACTTGATAGAAGCAGGTAATTTGGACAGAGATTTATAAGAGATTAAGTTTCAGGATAACATTAAGATCAACAAAATTCTTTGGCACCCTGGCAACTGTGCTTGTATGAATAAAATATACAAATGTACATAGCATTTACACTGTTAGTAGGTATTATAAGTAATCCAGAGATGATTTAAAGTGACTGTATATGGGAGGATGTGCATAGGTTACATGCAAACACAACACCATTTTATATAAGGGGTTCTGGAACCAACCCCACAAGGATACCAAGGGATGACTGGATGGATTCTAAAAATCAAAAATCAGAGATTTCCAGCAAAAAATCACAGTCTACTCCTATGCCCACCTGCCTCTAGCATAGGATGATGCAGCTCAGGGAAAAAAACATAAGAAAACATCTCTAACAATGGAGAATTCATTTTCTCCTAATCATCTTTGTCCCTCTGGAAGCAGGATCAGTGTTTACCATGTGAACAAACATTAAAACCTAGAAGTATTACCCCACACTATCATATAAGTGCTAGTATTTTTCAGAGGTAGTTGGAAGCAAGTAATTAAATGTGAACTCCGGGTGCTTCATGAATCTTTCAGGGCACGGTCTCTCTTCTAGAAGGTAGTACATTTTCTAAAGTCACCCACTCGCATGCCTGGGTAGCTAACATGGCTCTTCTCTCTCCATCGTCCCACATCACAGCCGTGCGTGGCAGGAATGCGTGCTGTGCTGGGCTCCTCGACAATGAAGCCAAGCATTTCAGAGAGAGAGCGTAGCCAGAGAACTGAGAACACCTTACAAACAACCCCTGCAGCTGTTCAACCTGAAACATTTCCATCCTTGTGAAGAAGATTCAGCAAGCAGTAAATGTGGTTACTACAGATCACACCCCACTGAGTGCCTTTTCAAAAGAAGAAGGGACAGTTCATTTGACAGTATAAAATTCTTTTAAGCCAATATGATATGATTCACTGGCTCAACACAATCACGAAACATAAATGTCATTTTCAGGAAGTATTTGTGCGACTGGCTTGCCAGGAGCCCCCTATAAAAAGGGATTTCAGCATCTTACAGGGTTTTAAAAATTTTAATCATGCCATATATATATATGTGTGTATTTTATTTTGTAGAGACAGAGTCTCGCTATGTTGTCCAGGCTGGTCTCGAACTCCTGGCCTCAAGCAATCCTCCTGCCTCAGCCTCCCAAAGTGCTGGTATTACAGGCATGAGCCACTGCACCCACCATATATATATACATATTTTTTTTCAAGCACCATGATTGACACAATGTTCCTCCTCCCTAGAGGATGCAGCAATAAGGTGCTATCTTGGAAACAGAGAGCTGCTCTCAATGACAATTGAACTTGGATTTCTTAGCCTCCAGAACTGTGAGATAATAAATTTATGTTCTTTATAAATTACCCAGTCTCATGTATTTTGTTACAGTAGTACAAACAGACTAAGACAGATGGCTATAATAAAAAGATAGATAATAACAAGTGTTCGGGATTATGTAGAGAAATTGAAACCCTCATACACTGCCGATAGGAATGCAAAATGGTGTAGCTACATTGGAAAACAGTCTGGCAGGTCCTCAAATGGTTAAAGATAAAGTTTACCATATGATTCTGCAAAACATGTCCACACAAAGTCTTGTACACAAGATTTTATAGCAGCATTATTCCTACTAGTGAAAAAGTAGAAATAATCCAAATGTCCATCAACTGCGGAATGGATAAATAAAATATAGCACATCCATACAATGAAATATTATTTGGCAATAAAAAGAAATGAAGTACTAATACACGCTACAATATGGACAACCTTGAAAACATTATACTAAATAAAAGGAGCCAGTCACAAAGGACCACATATTGTGTGGTTCCATTTACATGCAATGTCCAGAACAGGCAAATCTAGAGACAAAAAAATTAATGGTTGCATTGGGCTGGAAGGGATGAGGAGGGTGACAGCTCAGGGTGTGCGAGGTTTCTTTTTTGGAGTAATAACAAAAACATTCCAAAATTGACTGTATGATGGATATGCAACTCTGAATATACTGAAAGCCATTGAACTGTAAACTTCAAATGGGTAAACTGTACAGTAAACTGTCCTGGGTTTTTGATACGTTTCTAATGACTAGCAGTGACAACCTCTGCCTCCCTGAGCCACAGCTAGGCAAGCCAGTCTCACAACCGCATCCAGCTCTTCATCCTGTGAACACACCTACAGACCCATACTCAGGTGCTAGACACCATAGCTAGAGAAAGTTGTGTCCAGATGAAAGACAGCATCCCCCTGCCAAGAGGGTCACAGCCTGGTGCCTCCGTCTACACCCGGGCGGGTCCAGCACAGTAGCCCCTAGCCATGTGTACCTACTCAGCACTTGGAAAATGGGAAATGGGAATTGCAATGTGTTCTAAGTAAAACACAGATACTGGATGTTGGTCAGCAAAAAATGTAAAATAGCTCATTAATAATTGTTAATATTAAATTACATGCTGACACGATATTTTGGATGAGCTGGGTGAAACTATTATCATTAAAATTAATTTCACCTGTGCTTTTTCAAAATTTTCTGAATGTGACACTAGAACATTTTAAATTACAGAGGTGGCTCACATTATGTTTCTATCGCACTGTACTGGTCTCGTACAGATCTTGAAAAATAAATAAATCATTGATCCCCAAGGTTTTGGAGGATTATTTTATTCAGACTTCTAAACGGTAATGAAATTTGAAGTCCGCTCAGCAGTTATAAAATGCCTGCTGCTCTGTAATTACGGAGGTACAAGCGGTTCCTTGTTTGCTGCCCTCTGCCAGTTGGCTCCTTGGACCAGGGTGAAAGATGTTCGGCGTGGCCTTTTAAACATTGGCGTGCCCGAGTCTTCACAAAGCACAATGTTTCCCAAATAAAGCAGGCCCAGAAACTTCAACTGACCCCTTTAAGACGCATGATCAAAAGGGTTGCCTTTTGAAAATGATTAAAGATCTGACTGATGACAGACCACTATTCACAGAAAGGAAACTTCTTCTCAAAGGGATTTCATCTAGAAGGGGCTTTGCATATCATCTGTGAGGGTTTCCCCGTCGGCCCACACTCGTGAACCCTACATTGTTGAAGGGGCTTTTTGCTTCTCCTTCCCAAGATTCCGCTTTGATCCACATGTCCAGGGCAAGGAAAACAGAGCCGGTAAGACAGAGGCAAACCCTAAACTTTTGGCTTGGCTAAAACTTTACAAAAATCCCAAGGTACACATGTACCCCAAAAGAGGAAAAAGAACGGACCTCAGATGTGGCAGGCTCTAGTGATTGAGATGCCATCACTAAGTAGCAGAGTCGAGACCCCTACCAACCTGCCTGGTTGCTTCCTTACCCAGACAGTGACCAAAGAACCGTGTCAACTGTCCCTTTCCCTCTTGCCCTTTGGAGTTAAGAAAGAAGATCTGGAAGTGAAGGTACAGTGCTGCGAAGTCGCAGAGCCACGATTCAAACCTGGACCTGCTTGATCCCAAAGCTAATGCCCTTAATAAGCACAAAGCTCGTGTCATTCTTTCATTCCACAAACGCTACTCCCTGCTGTGTGCTGTGGGAATAGAGGGTTAGAGTGATTTTTTTTTAAAAGAAGTATGAACTAGCATCCTGCCTCCTCAAACAAGACACTCTTAAACTCCTGCATATACTTTTGTTCAGAATCTCCAGCAGACTGAAATAGAAGACAGTTTTATCGCCTTAATTGTCTCTGTTCTGTGCAATATGAAAGCAGAGACAAAATATCCCAGGGCCCTTAATCTGTTCTGGGCATGTAATGAATCTAGGTGGGAAATGCAGCACTTAATTCCATATTCTGTCACATTTGATCTGTTTTCCTCCACGTGCCAGTGAATGAGACAGCGCACCCAGTACCACGCTTCTGCTAGTGCTTAGGAGGGGCTGTGCCTCCCGCTCAGTACTGGGCGTACCCAAAGATGAATATCCCACAATCTCTGCCCTCTGTGATGTGCCTCAGTTACAGCCTATCAAGTTATTTTAAAGGGGCTGTGTTTTGGGCAAAGTGTGCTGTAAAGAACAAAGCTTATTTCTGGAGCCAGTTTGTGGCTTGAGACGTCTTCAAATTATAGCAGTTGTTACAAAATGTACCTGACTTAGAGTTTCAAAAGAACTGGCTGTAACAGGGCTATTTCTAGATGGGCTTTTTCAGGGCCTGGGTAATCAAAGTCCTCATTTTCCACTCTCCTCCCACTACCCCTATTATCTCCCAGGCCTGGTAGTCAGTAAGCAAATGGCTGGCTTAGAAAGCCCACACTGCATGGTTTGGAAAGCTCAGAGAATTATCACTGAAATGTCACTGCAGACCACCAAAAGTCTAGAGGCCTCTCATAAAGAGGTTTAAAGGTATCTCTATCATCTCCCAGCTAAGGACTCCTAGGAAGCCAGCCAGGATGGCTCCCAAGTGTGGCCAGGGGCTCAAACTCCTTCTCTCTCTGTGGCTCCGGTGGGCAGAGTAATGTCCCCCACCTCAAAGACACCCATGTGCTAATCCCTGGAACCTGTGAATATGCTACTTTACATGGCGAATGGGACTTTGCAAACATGACTAAAGTAAGACTCTCCAGATGAGAGGCTATCCTAGATTATCCAGGTGGGCCCAACCTAGTCACATGAATGCCTGAAAGTGGAGAATCTTTCCCCCAGAGAGTTGTGATGACAGAAGAAAGGTCAGAGATGCAATGTTGCCGACTTTGAAGAGGAGAGAAGAGGCCTCGAGCCAAGAACTGCAGGTGGCCTCTGGAAGCTGGAAAAGGCAAGGAAATGGACTGTTTCCTGGGGCCTCCAGAAAGAACACAGCTCTGCTGATGCCCTGATTTTAGCCCAGTGACACTCATGCTGGACTTCTGACCTACAGACCTGAAAACTAATAACTTCGTATTGGTTAAGCCACTAAGTTTGGGGTAATTTGTTACAGCAGCAATAGAAAATTAATACCCTGGTTATATGCAACCAAACAGTGAGATGCTCAGGCAATGAGGGCAAGTGGCCAGGGCAGTGATTAACAGTTAAAACAGCTGGCTTAACCAACTAGTCAATTTTGACCAAAAGAAAACTCAAGTATTTCTCAAGAATGACCCAGTCTAAGACAGTACTATAAGAACAAGTTGCATTAGAAGCACTAGGCCATAGAGAAGGAGCCCAACACTCTGGATTGATTGCCCATGCTCTTGTCGGCCCTACAGAATCCTCAGTCCTCACTCATCGGGGGCTTGCCCAGCACCAACAATAGCATCAGAGAAACCCCTTCTCATGTGGAAGGAGAGCAGGGAGAGGGAAGGTAGTGTGCCCAGAATCTTATTCCTAAGACTCCAGCCCTCCTTAAGAGCGACATGATGTGTTCAATGAAGATTAGGTATTTGGAGTGACTTGTGAAGACGAGGAGGTGGCTCCCATCATGCGTTAAACATAAACCTGCAGGTGATGCTTCTGTGCAGACGATCAGCTACAGGACTGCCCTTCCCCCAACACGTGCACGTTTTAAGCAAATATGTTACACTGTGGGGAGCCAGTTAATGAAAGCAGACTGGGTAATTGGAGAGATGGGTGGGCATCCTTCTCCTTTTTTCTTTACAGATGAGATAGTAGGTTATCTTAACCAGTTCTCACCTGATACAGATAACTGCATTAGAGAGGAGGCTGCTCCAGAGTCCTGTATCCCCACCACACCCCTTAAGGAGGCTGCCCGTTCCCTGAGGCTTCCCTGAGCAAATCCCTGCTGTGTCTTGGACTCAGGATTTGCCAGGAGCTTCTTCTGGCCATTTTGTACTTTACCAAAGGATCCGTCTAAGGGAGTACTCGCCTCCCCCCTCACCCAGCTGATCACCTTCTGGAGTGTTTTATCCCATCAACCCAAACTGTGTCATCAGATAGCAACCAGGTACCTGGAGACGTTCACACCTGTCTGAAGTGTGGCTCCTAACCAAAGGGATCCCTGACACACCACGGTGCTTCTTCACAACCACCACTTCCTGAGCGCCTACTCTACTCCAAGCACCTCACATGTAACTTTTTATTTAATTCTCAGGGCATCCCTGAAAGGTGAGTCTTTCTATCTCATTTTAGAGCTGAGGAGACTGACACAATTTGTTCAAGTTCACAATGATAGTAACTGAAGGAGCTGGAATCAAAATTTGGTCTCTCTCACGCCAAAGTCCAAGCTCTTCTCACTATGGTGAGTGGCCTTCCAAGATGGAAACTGTATCTGCTCCTCAGAAGTTTCTGGAAAAGTGCTACCATGAAGACACACATATAGAAAGGCTGTTATAGGTCAATTCTCAGTTGAAATCTAGCTTCTGTAGCCAGTGCAGGGAAGAGTTCTTGATGAGATAAACAAGACTGGTTTCAACTCTAAAGTATTTACTGAGCAACTGTTAGACAGAGGCCATACATATGGGCAAGCCCGTGCCCCCACCCTCTATTAAAGAAACTAGACACACAGACACACACAAAATTTAACATAAGAAAGAAAATAAGTACTTTATCAAAGCTATCAGTGCAAGCAAACTGTCACAGAAATAAGCAGCAGCCACAACAATGGATTCAGTGAGCTTCAGGGAGGAGGTGCACTCAAAGCAGAAGCAGAAGGAAAATGTGGGGACGTGGAAACACAGAACTTCTCTGGATGGAAGGAGCATCCTAGTGCTCTCAAGAAAGAAGTGAATGAGGAGGAAGCTGGAAAGGTAGGACAGGGCTAGATAACAGATGGGGAAAGACTTTGAATATGATGTCAAGGAAAGCTGGGACTTTACTTTCCATTTTTAATATATTCTTATGTATATTTTAAGCTCATGTCATGGGGAGCCATGAAGACTTCTGATCAGGGAAGTGAAATGTTTATAACTGAGCTTTAAGCTGATTCCTGAAAAAGACGTGGGGACTGGCAATGGCGAGGGCAGTGGGTCCGTGAGAAGGCGACCAACCTGGCCCAAGACCCGTCCTCATGACTCTGTGCCTAGATTTCGAGTCCCAGCTCATTCACGAGCTGGCTCCGTGACATAAACCAAGTGTTCAAACTTCGCGAGCCTCAGTTTCCTCGTGTCTTAAATGATGAGTGGAACTAAATGGGGGCTAACATCACACTACCTCTAAAATGTTCTGATTCAAAGTTATAAATTTATATGCGTAACAAAAAATGTTCCCTCATATCATGTAAGGCATGGAGATAAGTATTTCTAAGACTACATGGATCTCACTGTGGATTCAAATTATATAAATGATCTAAAGCATTTTTTATAATGTATATATGTTAGGTAAATTCAGGGTAAAGCTCCTTGTTCTGGATGCTGTATTGATTAAACGATGCTTTCCTTTCTTGGTCTTAAAAATTATCCCCCTTGGGCTAGGCGTGGTGGCTCCTGCCTGTAATCCTAGCACTCTGGGAGGCCGAGGCAGGCAGATTGTTTGAGCTCAGGAGTTCGAGACCAGCCTGAGCAAGAGCGAGACCCCGTCTCTACTAAAAATAGAAAGAAATTACACGGACAGCTAAAAATATATATAGAAAAATTAGCCGGGCATGGTGGCACATGCCTGTAGTCCCAGCTACTCGGGAGGCTGAGGCAGGAGGATCGCTTGAGCCCAGGAGTTTGAGGTTGCTGTGAGCTAGGCTGATGCCACGGCACTCTAGCCCGGGCAACAGAGTGAGACTCTGTCTCAAAAAAAAGAAAAAAAAAATTATCCCCCCTTTTCCCTTTCCCAAATTCTAGACCTTTCTCTTTTGCCTTAACTAAAAACAGCTGCCAACCTTCTCCCAACTCACCTACTTAGTGAAGAAAAATAATCTGTTGTAATACACCCATAAATTTAAATTCTAACTACAGTATAAAAGCTAATGCTCTGTGACAGGCATTACTTCACATTTCCACAACACCTAAATCAAGACCTGGGCACACAAGCTTATTTAAAACTAATTCAACCAGGTTGTGAATCAACTGCTCTTCCTTCTGCAAATAGAGCTATTGTGGAAGAATTTTCCCTACAATGTGGCCATGTCTACAGCAGACAAGTAGATGTTATGACCGGGATGGAATTGGGAGCCCCATATAGAGAGGACAAAGAAGAAAGAAGGAGAAGAGAACCTCTCCATTCCTTTCTCAATGGCTCACTTTCTCTTCTTTCCAACAAATAATCTGATAATTCAAACCAGGGAGAGTTTCAGGTAAGAGTTCTGCCCCTTTGTGTCAAACTATCCAAACTTAGATAGCTGGACTCCGGAACCTACTAAAATAAACAGGTTAAATTCCATACTATTCAGAAATAATATAAGCCACAAAGCCAGTGATTTCATCCTCCTGGGGAATATACATTACAGGGTGTAATTTGGCAGCCCTCCAAGAACTTGTCTTAAATAGCTGTTGGGTGATTTAAAGTGATGAGAATTTTAGTGCCTTGACTTCTTTTTAAATATATACCATTTGAATGAATCCATTTGTTGTAAATATCAAGGCATTGTGTTTAAAATTTCATACCTAAAGTTCTTGTCCATGTTTCTTCAAACTTTTTAAGATATTTAAATGATTCCTAATTTTTTTAAAAAAATACTAATCCTGGTGTTTAATGATGATAAAGGACTTGTCTATTTTTTGTAACAAATCACCAGAACAAAAAGCTATTATGGAGTAATTAAACACCACATTCAGCATAGATATAGAGAAAAGAAGAATTGCAAATTACTTTTTACAGCTTGTTCTGAAGTTTTCTGAAGTGGAACTCATTTTAATCATCAAATTCCTCAGAGGTGTTAAAAAGTAATCAGTAGGGTTATGTGATAACCTCCCATTGCAGGGCTCCAAAGCTTCAGATCTTCCCAGGGTCTCCAACTAAGCATTGTCACCAGGCTGACATTGTTACCAAGCCCCATCTTTGATAAGCCCATTCGGAGATAACTGCAGGGAAGCCCACTTTTCATGTGTTTTTGTGTTTGGGGAACTCTTAATGGGGGCCACAGAGATCTTTGACCTTTAATTAAATATATTTTGCTAGTTCGGTTCAAAGAAAAAGTTATTTTAAGCTCAGGCCTAAATCAGGATTCTAACAAGCCACTTTTACTTCTTTCTTGTTATTTAAAAGGTATGATTAGTTTTAATTGGGTTAATCAGCTTTCTGAACACACTTGGCAGTATGTAAGCATATTAAAATATAAGGATTCCCTGCCTTAGAGAGTTCCCAAGATTAATTCCCAGCATCTCAGAGCAATCGAGTTAATGATTTCCCCGCACGGACGCTCTGCGAGATACTGCCGCAGCCCGGCCTGCTTCAGCCGGGATGCAGAGTCAGTCCCCTTGCTTTGAACACCAGCAGTTCACCACCCTCTCCTGTGACGCTCCCTGTGACCAGAAGCTCCCTGGAGGCAGAGTCTGCCTGCTCCTCTTAGTCACCTGTCCCCTCTCACCACCTCCCCCCGTGCCATGCCTCCGCAGGTGTCCCAACCTGTCAGCATCTTCCTCTTTCAAGGGCATCTGTTTTCCCAAATGGCTCACCCTTTCAAACCTGAGCTATCTAAATACTTTGTCTGGTTTCTTTTTACAAACACACTACTTGATTTCCCATTCCCCCCAGCCAACACAACTTATGTATAAAGGCCCATCTTATTAAAAAGGGAAGAAAAAGAATTATTTTCCTTAGACACCACTGAACACGGCTTTGGGAATGAGTCTGTCATTTACTATAATCGATGTTCCTTGCGGTGGACTACGGGAATGGGCAGGTGCGTATCGATTCATTTTTGGATATGGTTCCTTTTTGTCTCTTTCCTCCACTCCTGGGTTGAATGAGCGTTTTTGTTTTTGTTTTTGTTTTATCTCTTTACTCTTTGGGAGAAGGCAGAACTGTACTTATATTTACAACTCTGATGCACGCAGGCTTTTTGTGCTAAACGAGAACAGAGCTCAGACTATCCGATTGTCTTTGTTGTTATATTTCAAGGAAAATGCCTACAACCAGCTTCCTTTTTTCCCCTTCAGTGAAACTTTTAAAGGCCCTGGAAAAACTTCTAGATATGGGAACCCATTCAATTCTCATCTGGCTCAGGTCAAACTCCTCTTAGTGAAATGAAGGAACAAACATACAGAAGAAACCAACTCCCGCTGGTGAGCAGTAATAGGGCCTGGAATCCTAAAATGTGGCCAGCCTTTTCCACCGGGGACAGGTGTTTCTGAATCCTGAGAATGTAGCTTAAACTTAGGATACACAGTACAAGAGACCTCGCTCAAGGGAGGTCCATTCATTTGGAGCCAATTTAGCTAATTCTTCTTAGACACAGGCCTGTAAACCTAGCCATGGCCTTCTGTTAGATCACTCGGAGGCTTGGGCAATGCATTTGTCTTCTTAATGTCCCTCTAGTATATACAAACATTCTGCATTGTAAATTACATTACTTACATACAAAAAGTATATTACTCAGGGCCACTGCATAAGCCCTGAGGTAGAACAAGGACCTATGCCACTAATCTGGGGTGGAACTGAGAAACCCTCAATATTCAAGCACCAGATCCACTCGGTCAGGGATAGCTACACGTCTCTCAGGGAACGAATAGACAAACCTAACGATACCCCTGAAACTGGTTTTCGAAGGCTAGTCAGAGCGAAGATGCATGTTGCTAAAATGGCCACTGCAGTTTGACCAAAAACTTATGGTTAGCTTGGGTATTCCCAGGCTGCTAAAGTGCCTTTTTCTGATCTAAAAGTTTCTCTTCATAAGAAATGAGTCTCAGGGTGCATAGTCCCTCTTTCCCTAACAATGAATAACACGGTGCTGACAACATCTAATTGGATATGCAAACACCTTGCTATATCCTGCACCAAAAGCCTCTGAGCACTGGGAAATACCATCACCACCCACCCCCAGTCCCTGGAAGATCCTACCTGTGGCTACCCCACATCGAGGGGGAGGGGGGGCCATAACAGGGAGCAGGGGGATCCAGCAACTGCCTCTCCCCAAAGCTGACAAATGTCCATCCCACCTGTTATTGACTGGAGGTCTGTGTTCCCCAAAAAGTCATGTTGTATCCCTAACCCCCAATGTGATGGTATTTGGAAGTGGAGCCTTTGGGAAGTAATTAGGGTTAGATGAGGTCATAAGGGTGGGGACTTCATGACGGAATTAGTGCCCCTATAAGAAGAGATGCCAGAGCGCTTGCCTTCTCTCTCATTCTCTGAGCCCACACGAAGAAGAGGTCACATGAGCCCACAGCAGGATGGCAGTCACCTTCCTGCAGGAAAGAGGCCTCAGCATTCGGCTGGCACCTTGATCTTGGACTCCAGCCTCCAGAACTGTGAGAAATAAACTTCTGTTGATTAAGCCACCTAGTCTATCATACTTTGTTATGGCAGCCCCAGCAGACTAAGACACAGCCTTTCTCTGTGAGCTTTGTTACTGCCCTTCAGGACAAAGGTCAGCTCTGTTCTGACCAAAATCTACCTTTGCTTTGGCAATCACCACGAGCACATAATCAGCTGGCCACAAACGTGGGTGCCCCCAGCGCCCGGTGAGAATAGCACCTCCAGTCCATGGTGCCCAAGGGGGCTGGTCCCACAACAGTGGGACCCGTGCTACCTGCCATGCCCTGCCAACTCTGCTCTGCCCAAATCTCTTCCTTTAGGCCCTGAAGCCAATGCCTTTGCCCAGAACCACAGAACTGGAAACGATGCCCTAAGGAGCCTGGGGTGGAGGTTGTCAGTACCTTCTCAGATATAAACGGGGAAAAGTAGATGCTGTTTTATATTTATAAAAATCACCAAGAAAATACAAATCACTGTGAATAAAAGCTAAATTAATATGGTTCCTGCCTCCCAGGAGGCAGGCAGTCTGAGAAAAAACAGACCCAGAAAAAAATGATTAAAAGCAGGCAACTGATGAGAAATACTGAATAAATCCCCAATATATATACAAATTAAACATACACCATGTGTCTCCCATGTAAGGGAAGGGGTATCTGTTAGGATTAAAGGAGCAACTGTTAGGATTAAAGAGCACATTTATTTAATCAAGAAAGGAGTTGAAGAAGGAAAAGAGAAGTCATAGGTACAGTCTGGTCACTACACTCATGAGGTTCCCTGTCTTCCCCCCTCCCCCCAAAACACTGGGGTACAACCTCATCTGTACTCCCAAAGCATTTCACATCTTCCTCCCCCACAACACTGGTATATCCTGTGATTGTCTGTCTTCTCCACTAAACAGGAAAGTTTACTTCTTTTTGCAACCTCGTTCCAATTCTACCACCACAACCGTGATAGTAAAAACGTAACCCAAGTGCTTATTTTGAGCCACGTCCTTGATAAGAACTTTTAGTGCATTATCTAAAGTTTGTTTGAATCCTTACAAACTTACGAGGTATAATATATTTATATGGTTCAATAAATAAAAGCATAAAAAGGTACATGATGAAAAGTCTCACTTCTACTTCTGTCCCTCATATGCCAAGTATCCATCCTGGCTCCACATATAATTATCATTATTATTAGTGTCTTATGTATCCATCCAGAGTTTCTTTATATATACATAGCCTCTTTTTTATATATACAAAAGGTAGCATATTCCATGAACTGCTCTGCACTTTGAAATTTTTCCTTGGAGATCTTTATGTAAAAAGCTATCACACACTTTTTTATGGCTGTATTGTATTCCACTCTGTGTTTGAACCATAAAAAATATTTAACCACACCTCTGCGGATGGACATATGACGTTTCTATTATTGTATTTTACAGATGAGAAAACTGGGGCTCAAAAAGGTTAAGTGACTTGCTCCAAAAATCACACAGCTGGTATGTGGCAGAGAAAACATTCAAGCTGAAGTTGGTTAGATTCCAGCCCAGGCTCTTAAGCAATTTGCTATATTTACTGTCTGGCACAATGCCAGTTATGCAGCAGATACTCAATACACACTCGAATAGATTAATGCACCAACAAACTAAAGACAGGGGGGAAAAAAGCAAGAGAAGAGAGACTCCGCTCTTTCTTCCATACTTCCAGTTCTTCTTGTTCCCTCTACGTCCACACCCCCCCACCCCTGTGTATTATCAATGCAGCAGAACAAAGAAGTTTTCAGTCACTCAACATCCTGCAAAGACCTGGGTCCTGCCCGGTCCTCACATTTAATCCCACCTAAATCCTGGAACAAGAACATCCTACAATGTATGCAAGCTTTGCCTTTGCTGGCCAAAGTCCCCAAAGCTCTGTGCAGCAAGGTCACAAGGGAGTGGGAAAAGGGGGTTCCGGGGGGGCAAGCAACACCTGTGCTTCAGTTCCGAGCATCACACCGACACATCTGAGCTGAGCGCCAGTGCAGATCAGACACCAACTTTCACTCCTCACTCGGGGGCTCGCCGTGCTGCTCTCCCTCAGCCAGGCAGACATCCTGAAACCCTTCAACTCCTTCCAAGTGTGCCATAAAGCTGACACACGGAGCCTCGTTTTTACTCTGTGTTTTACATTAGGCTCAGCCTTCCAATAAATTTAACACCGGAATTATATACAACATTAAGTGCATGCAAACCCAGCTGATTTCTTCAGAGGCTCTTTTGTGAGCAGCTGCTGGGAAGGTGCAGCGTTCGACAACAGGAAAGCAGCGTCTTTCAACAGGGCAGGCCCTGGGGAACGCAGCCTGCAAGGTAACCTCCTGGTGACCTCACAAGGTATCAGAAAGGTTTACTTCATCTGACTTGTAAGTGTTAGAAGAACATTGCAGACTTTGCCATCTGCATTCAGCCTGCAAGCCCCTCAAAAGACATGGAACGTCTGCCTTCAGAAGGGCCAGACTTCAAACAACTCAGAGTGTGCATGTCACGTTTATTTACACATGTGACATACACCATTCCCTGTGCACAGTCTCTGTGTATGTTCCATATACGTACGGGATTTCTGCAGAGCAGGCGACTGATCAGAAAACACACACCCGTCTTTCCTCTGACACTTTGCTGTCATGATGGATAATAAGAGATATTTATTTAACAAGGACTCAGAATTACAACTTAATTGGTTGTAATCTGCTCAATGAAGGAATAATGTCCTCTGCAATTATTCTAATCTAACCCATTTAATCTAAAATCTATGGGACATTACAGATTCTTCTGAAACAGAATATTGAAATCTTTTCCTCCACATTTAACTTTCAACTATTGACATGCAAAACAAATGGTCATTCCTTTTAAATGCTATTAATATGATACAAAAAAATCTATAATTTTTGCCCATGTTGAAGGCTAGTTTGTTAGCTACAGGATTAGCATTTGCAATTCCCCTAAAGTGAAAAACTTTTAAAGCTTATGTGTTTCTTTCCAGTTCCCTCAACTAGGCTCACACTGAAATATGCAGAACGGAAATCTCAAAGCAGGAATATCATGTCCAGCTACATTAGAAGCAGATAGGAAAATGCATTTTACCAAGGTGACCAGACAGAAAGAGACATCAACTAGCCAATCAATGAACAAATATGTTCATTTTCATTTGTGGGTTTCCATTTAAAATGTTTATATGTATGGTCTTCCTAACATATCACGTTGATAAATTCTGTTCAAACAAAGCCTACGTCTAAACACTCACTGTTAGGCTTTGCATGACTTGTATTTCTCAGGTTTCATATATAGTCAAAATGCAGATCACGATGGAACAATTTCTTGACATTTTTGTTTTATAATTATTATTATCACAGTGAAATTCTAGTGGGGCTTTGCCAGATATATATCAGAGGTAAAAATCTTTTTAAAGTAAATCATTATAAAATCCCTTTCCTTTATACAATGCTGGAAGTGCGGTGTCTAAAGGTCTTTGGGGAAAATAAATAATGGAAATTTTGTTATTGATCTCATGCAGAGGCAGTGAATCTAATGAGTTATTGTTATTTTACCCACAGCAAATATTATGAGGTCCAAAATAATAACATTCAATTAAAAAAAGCAAGCCAGATAGGATGGAAGATAAAAACATAACGTAACAATGAATTCCTTTCACTACTTCCTAAATACTAATTTAGTCTGTTATATATTTAGAATGAAATTCTTTTTAAAAAGTAGTTTCCCATGCCACAGTAATAATTACAATTATTATTTATCTTGTGATAGACAAGTTATCATCTTCAACAAAAGGAGGCTGCTGATCTTCATTAAAAGATAATTTATACTTGGGTTTTTTAAAAAATCTAACAACAAAAGCCTTAAACTGATAGCCAAGTCTTCTAGGATTTACCAAAATTTTTGAGTTAAATTTGAACAAAACTATGAAAGCAATTCTGAACGTGTTGCACAATACAGCCCTGTTAACATGGCTCCTTATTACATGAATCGAGGGTCGTCAGACTGAAAGGTCACAACACGTCCCTCAGAGCTTAACTAGATCCAGGACATCACAGCAATTCGTAGAGGGACAAAGGACAGCTACAAGCAGGTGTTCATCCGGTTTCTCTACGATATATTACAAAAAATGGGAAACCATTACATTTTAAAATTCTATATCTGGTTCATCAAGCCACCAAGAAAATCCAAGTGGCTGTTGAGCTTTAGGAAGCAGCTGCTACAATCTTAAATCTTCAGGACAAAGCCCACACTGTTTCTCCACCGGCTGACCTAATGCACCCTCCTCTTACGCTCATCGTGGTGACCGAGCTGCTCCACTGCTCGGGTTCTTGCTGGGTGAGCAGATCTCGAGACACCATGCTCAATGGCTCCACTTCATCACAGCTTCTCCCTTCCTGTAGCTCAGACAGTGCCCCACTCACCCCCCTACACGGTAAAAATTAACAGACTCCTTGGCACCCATTATCTATTTTCCTTCCCATAAATGGTAACAAAATCACACATACGAAGAAATCTTTTCTAGAAGTGGACTCGTCTTCAAGGTTTCAAGTCCTACCATTTCTCAAAAACAAAGAATCTAAAGAGTAAACGAATCATTTTGAACCTTTGTCCTTGAAGGCCACCTCATATAATACTTGGGCAGAGCAAAAAGAAGGCCCCCAAGCATGTGGGAAACGACTAGAAAGGGTTCTATCCAAAGAACCCCTGCGCTATCTTCTCTCCACTCACCATATGGCATCACAGTTAACTGTAAACCATTCGCCCCTCAACTGCTTGCTGAAGGAGAGAGACTAAACCTTACGTGTCTCTGCAACTGGCATCCCACACGGTGCTTGGCATACAGTGGGCTGTCTAAGGAGTACATGAATGAATGGCAGCTCACATCCAGAGTGCTCACTCTACTACCGAAATGATGCTAAGCATTTGAATCTTCAAAACAGTCCTATTAGGTAGACATGATTAAGATCATCCCATTTTATAGATGATGAAACTGAGGTTTAGAGAGGTTACGATAACCTAGCTAAGGCTTGTGGAGTCCGGATCTGAAACCAAATCATCTGCTCCAGACCTTGTACTCTCAATCAATGTACAACCTGCCTGATAGATGAATGAAATGGCTCTCAATCCTCAAAAACAAGCCCTTATTTTAGATGCAACTATTTTCTTTCACACAGTAGATACTTCAGAATTTCATAATACATTCAATTTCTAAAACGTGTGGTTTTACAAGACAAAACTCTCAGATATCGAAAGGACAGTGTCTTTTGCCAGAAGAATGTAAAGAACTTTTAAAACCAACAATCAGGGAAAAAAACCAATTCACACATTTCCAAGAACCTGTCACCAAGAGGTTCATGGTCCCTGTGCTTTCGTCCAACTATCTTGTGAGCATTTCAAATTGCCTGGAAGAGACTGAGAAAACAGAGCGGCCTTGGAGAACCAAATCTGTCAAAACAAATCTCAACCACACAATTTCACAGTTCTTCTTATGCTGCCTTCATTCTGATGCAACAATGCAGGGTCTCAGAAGCCTCCCAGCTGAGTGCCTGCATCATCTCCCTCCCCGACATGAGCACCCTCACCTGATCCAAGCAGCAGCTCCACGGGTATTAATACTTATTGCCACATGATGCAGATGAGTCTGGGAACGGAATTAAAATGCATTGGCCGAGGTTTCACTTTGGCAGTAAACAAAGGTTCATCAGAAACAGGTACCATCTGGAACTGATGGGACGGTCAAATTGGATATTTTTCTAAACATGCAAGTATTTCCCATGCTACTTGTGATTTTTAGACACAGGTGGAGACTGAAAGCTTTTGTTACGTGCAAGATTGGGTAGCACTGGCTGGATGACTCCTCTATTTGTTCTAGAGGCTAGCTAGAAATATCATGAGATCCATAAAGAAGTTTCAACACTAAGAAAAACCAACTGGCTACCCCACCATTCTCACTGGCAGGCAGCAAGTAATAGCCAAGAATCCTAAATATGAGCTGAAGTACACAATCCCTAAGCAAGAGTTGTGATCTTGAAAAATTGTTATTTCCCAAAGGGAGCTATAAAAAAAAAAGTTGTCAATCATAAAACAGCTGTGTTTACACATACAAAGTGAAGTGGAAAAACTCAGGCAATTACCCAGATGATTTTAATCAAAACATCCCCTCAACTGAAATATCCAGAAAATTGAAGATATAATATGGGGGATTCTTATTTTTTGGCTTGAATTATCCAGATAATTGTTTCATCTCTCCACTGTTCTTGCTTAGACATAGCCTAAAACCCGTCCTGTGACTTGGCAGTTGAAAGTACAATTATTTGCAGATGCACATACTTAGGGACACAGTGTCTATGGTTACAATTATGTGCAGATGTAACTCAGCATAGACCAGAGTCAACTCGCAAGTTTTGGAAGCCTATTTTGAAAATGGGTCTATAAACAGAGGTAATTCCTTTTAAACTCAACCTTCTATAAAAAGTCCCTTAAGCATGTAATGACAATTTGTCCCCCCAAAATTAAACCATATACAGCAAAACATATCATAAAACTACTCTACTTCGATTTTTTTTATTTCAAAATATTAAGGGGGTACAAATGTTTTAGGCTACATGGATCATTTTTGCAATAATGCTTGAGACCTGGCTATAGGTGTTTCCGTCACCCAAATAGTGTTCACAGTATCCATTAGGCTGGTTTATTGCCCTCCCCTCCCCTCCTCTCCCCTCTCCCCCAGTCACTTTCCATTGAGTTTTACTTCCCTCTGTGCACATGTGTGCTCATTGGTTCGTTCCAATTTACTTTGATTTTGAGGAGAGAAGGTATCCAGAAAAACGCAGTTTTTAATAGCAAACAGTCCCTGAAAAACACTGCCCCATTTTTGCTTCAGAAACCACATTTCCATCAAATATGGTTTTCCTTTTTTATTGTGTGCATTTAAGGCATACAACATGATGTTTTGATATATATAAACATAATGAAATGATTACCACAGCAAATTAACATATCCATCTAACAGGTTTTATTTAATCCACCAGAAGAACTACTAAATATCACTTCTTTTCACCTTGATTTTTGAATGATCTACTTTATTGTCTCCCCCAAAAAAATTTCCATCATTTTTCTTATGTGGCATTTAAAATCTTACTATATTTATGTCCTCTGAGTTTAACTTATTTTTTAATCTATTCTCTAACTATAGAATATATTCAAATATTTGTATCACAAAGAAGAAGCAGAGAATGCCATTAACTCAAATTCAGCCCCAAACTATAAATTCATTTTAATTAAAGATATTTGATAAGCACCCATGCTGAAAGAAATGAAGAGGGGAGGGAGGACACCAAAAAAAAAAAAAAAAAGAATTATCTTTTACAGAGAAATTAAAAATCGCAGGAAGAATTTAATAAACCAGGAAGGTCTCTGGAAACCTTTTATCTAAGCATGCTACATAAATTTGGTAGTTCTCATTTCTGGTCAGTATGGTAACCTGAAGTAATACAGGCATATAGATACCCCTCTTCACTCTTCCAAAAAAAAAAAAGGAAAGAGAAAACAGAAAATACTAAATGTAATATGACAAAAAAAATTTTTTTTGAAAACAAGAAAATATTGGGGAACTGGGCACACGACTATAAGGCAATAATTTTCAACCCGGAATGCACATTTAGAATCACCTGGAAGCTTTAAAAGACTCTCTAGGGGTGGGGTCCAGGTGTCAGGATACTAGAGCTCCCAGCTGATTCTAATATGCAGCCCGTCTTGAGAACCACTGTGATAAGGCCACGAGAGAGCAGCCACCATAGTCGCAGGCCCTTGTCCAGGAAACTCTCACAGAGCTCCCTGCCTAAAATCAGCAGCTGAGAAGATACACATCTGGAAAACAGGCCCAAAGTGTCTTTGCTCACCAGCCTGGGCACAGGAAACAGAAAGAAATGTGAATCTTGTAAGAGTGCAGCCCCAAGGACATTCCCCCATGGTGTGACAAAGTCACTTAAAAATGGCCCTGCACCCATGAAACCTGTAAGGCCCCGGCAGGAAAATATAGATAAGGTTGCCTTAAAGAACAATGTAGGACTCCTAGGGAAAGTCACTGTCACTAAAGATGAACTTACAGTTGAAATATTAAAACATACAACAAACAGTCTTGATAGAGTCCTCAGGAGTGACACATGGGAGAAAGAGGTTACAGGTGAATCTGAAAGGAGGCTTTAAAATAAGTATGTTGAGTGAGATAGAGAAGAAATAGAAACCAGAAGAACACATCTAAAAGAAGATGATTTTTTTAAAGATATAGGAATTCTAAAACTAAAATATATAGGTGTTTAAGTAACTCAATCTATGTGTTCAATGAAACATACAAGAAGAGAGAATTAAAGACCAGGAAGACAGACCTGAACACCTCACCCACAATGTACATCAGAGAAATACAGAAATGGGAATCCAAAGTTAGGAAAAATGGAGTAAAAAATAAGAAGCTCTGTCTGACAGAAGTTCAAAAGGAAGAAAATTGAAAGAATAGAGAAGTATTAGAAGAGATAATCAGAACTAAACAAAAGCACAAGTATTCACATAGGAAAAAAAAAAATCACACATCATGCCAAACAGGAGAAATTTAAAAAAACAAAAAAAAATTCCTAAACATCAGTGAAATCAGTAAACAAAAACAACAGGAAAACTTTAAAGTATTAGAAAGAAAGAAAACTGAAAAATAGCACAAAGAAACAATAGTTAAACATAACAGACTTTGCATCAGCAACAACAGATGCCAGCTGGCAGTGGAATAATATTGTAAAAATGCTCAAAGAAAATAATCGCCAAACTAGAATATTATACCCGAGTAAATTATTATTCAAGAATAAAGAGTAAATAAAGATGTTTTCAAATGCGAAGACACAGTGAAACACATATCTGAAAGAGTTTGTATCCAAACTACGCAAAGACCTTCTAAAACTTAATAATAACTCAATTTTAAAAATGAGTAAAAGATCTAAACAGACACCTCACCAAAGAAGATACACAGATGGCAAATAAGCATATGAAAAGATGTTCAGCATCATATGTCATCAGGGAATTGCAAAGTGAAATAAAACAACCATGAGATACAACTACACACCTATTGGAATGGCTAGAATCCAAAGCCCTGACAATACCAAACGCTGCAGTGGAGGCAGAGCACCAGGAACTCTTCATTCATGGCTAGTGGGGATGCAAAACAGTGCAGCCACTTGGGAAGACAGTTTTGGTAGTTTTTACAAAGCCAAACATAGATTTAAAATACGATCCAATGATCACACGGCTAGGTATTTACACAATTGAGTTGATAACTTAGGTCCACACAAAGCAAATGGAACACAAACGTTACAGCTTTATTCATAATCTCCCAAAACTGAAAGTAGCCAAAACTGGAAGGAGCACATCCTTCAGTGGGCGAATGGATAAACAAACTCTGGTACATCCATACAATGTAACAAATTATCCAGCCATTGAAAGAAGTGAACTACCAAGCCACTGAAAGAAACTTTAAGTGCATGTATATTGCTAAGTGAAAGAAACCAGTTTGCAAGGCTATGGGATTCCAATCATATCACGTTCTGTAAAAGGCAAAACTACAGAGGCAGTAAAAAGATCAATGGCTGCCAGCAACTCAAGTGAAGAGGAAGGATAAACAGGTGAAGCCTAGGGGATTTTTAAGGCAGGGAAACTATTCTGTATGATACTGTAACTGTGGAAACATTACATTTGTTGAAATTCATAAACTGTATAACATAAAGGGGAAAGTGAATGCAAACTATTGACTTTGATTAATAATAATGTATCAGTACTGACTCATTAACTGTAACAAACATGCCACACTAAAGCAAGATGTGAATAATAGAAGAAACTGTTGGGGCAAAGGGTATATGGGAATGCTCTATACCATATGCTCAATTTTTCCATAGATTTAAAACTGTTCTAAAAAATATAGCTTTGTAATTAGAAAAAGGAAAAGAAAAAAAGACAACGATTACTGTGCATAGACCCTTTATGAAATAACTATTAAAAGATAAGCATCAGCAAAAAAGACGCTCAACCCAGAGAGATAAGCAATGAAATGGGTTAATATTAATAGTAAACTGAAAGATGTCATGACTCTTTGAAAGCAAAAACTAACTTTGAAGGATTTAAAAACAAGGTGAAAATGTGCATCCCCTTGTATGGTATGTGAATTATATCTCAATAAAGCTGTTACCAAAAAAAAATGTGCACGCCTCATAACCCAGTAGTTCTATTTCTAATTATAAATCCCCCCTATATGTGCAGAGAGACCAGAGTACAAACATTGCTGCAGCATTATTTGTAATTTCAAAAACAAGTAAATGATCTAAATGCCCAACAGGAGTGGAATACTGTTCATGGAAGTATGTATGATAAAACATAAAATGAAGACAGGATGATCGACAGCTCCATGAACATTGAATTCTGGAGAGGCAGAGATGCTCAGATGAGCAAAAGACATTTCAAAGTTAACATGTCCAAAATAAATCTAAGTCTACACTTCCTGAAGCAGAAATATCACTCATACCACCCCCCACCATCTTCCCCACCATGGAAAATGGTGCTATCATTCACCCAGGTAAATGACAACACCAAAAATTCCTAGAAGTCATCCTTGAAAGTAGGCTTGTCTCCTACTTTCACCCCCATCCCCATCCATCAGTACGTCCTGTGGGTCCCTTGAATCACTAACCCACCTGTGAGTCCCCACTGGCTCCAGAGTTAAGGCTACAACAGTCTTCATTTTCTGCTTCTCCTCTTGCAAGTCTACAGTCAAGATATTCTTGTAAATAAGATCGTGGCATTATCCTCCTCCACCCCTGTAGCCCCTCCAAGAGCTTCTCATCACACTTGCAACAAAACCTGAAGTCAGCCACTTCTGGGACCTCGCTGGCTCTCCCAGCCCCCACTCGCTTGGTTGCATTCCACTTGTCATCTAGCTCCTTAGACCACCTGGCACTTTCCACCGTAGTCTGGGCACTGGCTGGTCCCTCAATCTCAAATGCTCTTTACCAGTCTTCACAAGACATGTGACCCTCATTTCACTGTGTCAAATGTCTCACCACAAAGGGCTTCCTCTATCTAAAATAGTCCCCGTCCTCTCATTCTCTACCCTCTCCCTCCTCTGTTTGTCTTCATTACACATTCATTTATCATGTCTCCTCCTTGGCAGAACGTAGGCTCTTCGAGGGCAAGGACTTTTTCTGGCTTATTCCCCAACTGTATCCCCAAAATCCTACCCCAGAGAAGATACTCAGGAAATATTTGTAGAATGAATCACATATGCAATGATAACTTTAAGTAGACTTCAACTTTACTTATAATAGTTCCTTTCTAAAAAGATAGGAGGGACACGGTTACATCGGTTCATTCTGGGTGATGGGTGCACAGGTGTTTGCTGCAGTCCTCTTGACTTTTTGGATACTTGACATGAGAGCACAATCCCCAGACAACTGAGGAGCCCACTGTGTGTTCTACAGGCAGGATCTGTCCAGATCTGCAGTCCTGCACTTCTTCCCGAATGTGGCCTGGGTGGGCAGGGGGAGTGGGGAGAGCGAGGCAGCAGCCTCAGAGCTGGAGACCACAGGCTCCTGGGGCTTTGCCTTCCACTTGCTCCGAGGCTGGGGCAAGTCACCTCCAACCTCCAGGCCTGAGCTGCATCTCCAACATGCCAGCCCCCCTCTAATCAGGGGGAAGAGGAGCGGCTGTTCCTTTCCCTGAAGCCTCAAGGGCTATGAAGGGGATGCTCTGGGAGGAGACATGGCCTGCCTCGAGATGACCTCAACTGGTAGGCAGCTGGGACAATTCACATCTCACCTTCCGCAGTTTAACCAAAAGGTCCCTCAGTCTCCTTCTGGTTCCAAAGTGCTAAACTTATTATTGTTTCAAATTGTCTTGAATCCATTCTCTTCCCACAGCTGAAGGAAAGTTAAAACAACCGAAAGCAACTTGCTTTTGAGCTGTGGAGCTTGCAAAGCATTTTGTACAGTGTCATCTCCTGCAAGCCTGCCAACAAGTCTACAAAGAACCTAGAGCAGATATGAATATAACCCTCATTTCACAGTCGAGGAAACTGAGGCTGGGAGTGTTAAGGGGCTGGCCTAAGAGAATAGAGTTCTTTTTGTAAAGCAAGTGAATCAAATCTCTAATATGCCAGCACTTGTGCTCTGGGGCCTCTTGTCCCCAGCTGGGTGTAGTTGGTCCTTCTCAAATGTGACAATGACGACAGTGGGCTGAGAAAATCATGCTGGCCCCACAGATCCTGCCACGGTGCATTCCGAGGTTTAGGTGCCCAGGCCGAGTCTGCCGGCCTGTGCCACAGCTGCCACATGCCCCCACCCTCTCCGGCCACTTCCTGACCAGCCCGAGATGACCTGTCCTGTCTCATCTCACACTGGCCCCTCTGGCTGCTCCTTCACACCA
Organism: Lemur catta; assembly: GCF_020740605.2. Lineage (NCBI taxonomy): Eukaryota > Metazoa > Chordata > Mammalia > Primates > Lemuridae > Lemur > Lemur catta. The sequence goes on along the minus strand of NC_059141.1, from coordinate 12,019,931 downwards.
CGCCACCGTGGCCTTTCCCTTCCTGGCCCGTTCTTCCCACCCTGACCACGCCCGAGCCTCATCACCAGCTCCCACAGCAGACCCCACTCCTGCTCCCGCTCCTTGAGAGCACTTTTGAGACTTGGGGTTTTCTATGCATTTGTGTCTCTTCCCCCACAGACCATCAGCTCCATGAGGGCAGGGGCCAGTCTGGCCTTAGTCACCACTCCATCGCCAAGCACCGAGTTTGGGATGGGGTGCACGAGGCTGAGGCCTGCGCGTGCTCAGGCCCGTCTGTGAGCACAGGGAGGAAGGTGGAGCTGCTGGGCGGTCCCACCCCACTGGCACTGAAGACGGCACCTCCAGCACAAAGGCACATCCAAGAGCTGGAGGTCAAGAAGGCATGTTCGTGGTGACAGCGTTTGCCAGAAACCTGCCCTACCTCTGGACTTCTTATACATTGTAAGAGCTTAAAAATTCTCTTTATCATCCAAGCCAGGCAACCTTTCTGTCATTCAAAAAAGAAAGAACCCCAACAGACACACATCCCCGACAAGACTGTAAACCCGTCACACCATGCCTCGTACACTCCGTCCTGCTTCCAGGAAGCGCTGGGCACCCAATCGGTACTTAATAATGGCTTTTCAATGACCTGGCTTCCACTTATCCATTCGTTCACTCACTTATCCATTCAACAAACATCTACTCAGTGCTCCAGGACCAGTTTGTCCCTTAACCATTCTGGTCTTTAATTCTGTCATCCCTCTAGCAAGTAAGGGCTTGATGACAGACTTGGTGATCACAAAAGGGTCTTTCAACATCAATATTCTGTAATTGTCTTCTTTTGTGGTATCTCTTTAAAAGATGAGACAAATCCATAGAAAATGTGAACCCAGCACTAAAGGAGAACCAACATTTAAGAATTACGTTTTTAAAGCATATATCTGAGGTGCGACAGGGCAAAGTTGGTACCACCAAGTCACACTCAAACACAAATCTCCTATTCAAACAGCTGTGTTGCTCATATCCCAGAATTCTAGAATGGTGAAAAGCAGCCATGAATGCTTTTCTCGGTAAGGTACATGAGTCCCACCCCCCAAAAGTAGGTGCCATGGCCCTGAAGCCTCCTGGTGTCCCCAGAATCCCCGGGCATAGTTCCTTCCTGAGCCCTGGTGGTGGCCTGGCCCCCACTGTCAGCCCCTGCCCGGGATGGCAGAGGAAGACTATTGCTGGCAAAGACGGCCCAGGCTGTGACCACGCTGGTCCCCGTGTCTGGGGCGTGTACCAGGCTTTGCCCACCCTGGGGCCTTTGAGCTCTGCCAACAATGCTCGTCAGCAGGTGCTCAGAAGGGCAGTTCCTCCTTGTCATTTAGGTTGAGAACTCCTCAGAGAGGCCCTTTCTGACTTCCCTGTGTAACCCGGTTCCCCTCTCCCCTCTGTTTGCTGTCATACTGGTCTGTTTTCTTCTTCAGAATACTAATAGCCACTAAAAAAAATGCTTATTTTAACTCATATGTTCCCCCATACTAGATTGTAAGCTTCGTGAGTTCAGGGGCCTCATCTGTCCTATCCGTGCCAATGTCCCCAGGACCTAGCACAAAGCCCAGCCCACAAAACACTGGCTTGGTAAGTATTTGTTGATGGACTGAAGGGAGAGGTCATCCACTGAAGAGCACATGGCAGGTCGGAACCAGGAAGTTCCCAGGGAGATCGCCCAGCTGTAGCACAGCAACTTTCAACCAAGACAGCACCTCTCGGGGGGTGTGGGGCAGGAGGAGCTATCAGGGGACAATGACTGCACAGAATGTGTGCTGCTGCCAGGTTAACCACTGTGATGCCCCAAACACTCTGCTTTGCCAGAGAGGAACAGAAGGTCTAGAAAAGAAAGTGACTTGCTTAATGGGACATTCATAAACTTTAACCCAGGTATCTGACACATACAAAGAATTTCTCAAGTCCAATGCCAGCCCTCTAGGAGTTTGAACACTGCAGCCAGTGGAGCTCCTTTACTCCTGGAAGCTGGCGGGGAGGCCAAATCTGCCATCGCCCACATCCCACACCCCAATTCACAAGAAGAGGCCACTGTCAGGGCTTAGAAAGCTAAAATGCCAAAGTCACTTGGATGGTGGGGCAGAGGTCTGAGAAGGGGCCCCAGATGCAGAACTGAGGCTGAGACCGGGAGAAGGTTCAGGAATGAGCAGGCAGGGAGGCAAGGAGGTGCCGAGTTGTAGAAGGCAGCTCAGAGGACACAGACAGCAGTAGGCCGCCTTCTTTTTTTTTTTTTTTTTTTTTAACAATTACCAAATATAAAACCCTGAGCACAAATGTTTCTATTTTAGGGTTTTCTAAACAACATTTAACTTGGTGAATGTTTTCCATCTAGGGTAAATATTTTCCGAGCATTTCCGGCCTACGTCAGAGTGCTTATCTAAAAGGTTGTTTTGTTCTGCTCTTAATGGGAAAATTCTGCATTCGACTCAGACTACTCATCCTGCCTATGAACGCACGAGCCCTGGCCCTGCCTCAGTCTCCAAGGCTCGCCCGCAATATGAGCAGCAGGCCGGGATGCCTAAGAGCCGTTGCTGAAAGGCTATTTCTACCTGCGTTGACTGCACTTCCTCTTAACCAAGGGTGAGGACATGGAGGACCAGGTCAACAGCTGCCCCTGCACTCAGGGTGCAATGGCCTCAGCTCTGCCAGGCTGCGGGAATGTTTGGGAGAATCTAGCAACTGTGAGGCAGGCCTGCAGGTGGTAACAAATGAGGTACACAGCTGGCGCCTACTGCATGGTGGGGCTGCTTTGTTTTACAGGCAAACCAGGTGACCGATCGTCATGCATCTCAGGATGGCAAGTACAAATGCACCGAGAGGGTTCCAGACAGCAGCCACAGCGTCTGAGATGCACCCTCACCCCTCACCACGTCCACCCTGGAAAACTGGACGGACGAGCACATGGACCACCCGCCCTCCCTGGGTGCCGTGAAATGTCTTGAGGACCATGAGCAAGTTCTTCTAGAGCTTCTGTCATTGTGAGGCCCCTCTACATTGGGTGATACACTTCAACATGTTGTCTCACCACACCGATCCTGCCCCCACAATAACTCTCCACAGTAGACATCATCTACATCTTACAAATCATGACACTGAGGCTTAAAGCTGGTAAACAACTTGCCCAAGTTGTCAAAGAATGAAGTCAGGATGCAAACCCAGGTCCGAATCCAAATACACATCTTTTCCACGACAGCACTGTTTCCTCCACAGTACAAAAATATCTCCCTAAGATTCTAACATGCCTCTTCCTCGTTCCCCAGGTTTCAGAGAGAAGGCAGAGGAGGCAAGTTCAATATGGAACATGTCTGAGTAATGGCCAGGATATCTGGGTGGAGCTATCCAGCAGGCAGCTGGACAGATATATTCTAAAGGAGGAATCCTCAAAATTGAGAGTTCAAAGACTTCAGTGAACACATCCATCAACTCCCAGGGACCTCTGAACCCCACACAGAGCCTTCAGGGCTGCAGGTCACAGGGCACCCAGGTGGAAGCAAAGGCCACAGAGCACCAAGATCCCTGGAGGGCTCTGCAGTCAGTCCAGCCACCCAGGGCAGGCACTGGACAGAATAAACCAGGGTCAAGGACGCAGAAGCATTGATGAAAACTTCTGGCCAAGTTCAGGGCCTTCTTCCTAAGCCTCTCTAAAATAAGAAAGATGTAATTTTTTCTATTCAAATAAAAAATGACACCTAGACCAGAAGTAGCTGAGAACCCGTCTTGCATTTAGCTGCTTTTTGTTCTTGACCGAACAATCAGAAAGGCAGCAAGCAGGGTAGCATGCAAGAGGCTAGGCCTTTTGAGTTGGACAAACTAGCCTCAAATTCAGGATCTGCCACCAATGAGCTGTGTAGACTTAGGTAGGTCACTCAATTTCTCTGAGTTCAGGCTTCTTCTTAAGTAAAATGTGAATAATGATTCCCATCCTCACTCCAGGCTAAAACTCGGGGCTTTTATGAGGATTAAATGAAAAAGCCTATGAAAGCATCTCATCCCCTACTGATGGGCACCCAGCATGGATTTCAAAATTAATGTTCTTTCACAACTGCTCTGTGGCACCCACAGCCAGCCCTGACTCTGACCTCGGGGCTGGGACTCGAGTCAGAGGTGTCCCAAAACATGTTCCTGGGGAACCACCACAGCTACATCTTCAAGCCTGAAGAGGGTTTCCACAGAAATCCTGATCCTTGCAGCAGTGCCTATTTTCCTAAGGAGGTGGTACCTTGTCACAGGACGGGTATCCCAGAGCCAAATCCTTAGCAAACGTCCACATGACCAACCAGCCAGCATTCAAAAAAGCAGCTGCCATCAAACCCCAGAGGCAGTCGTTTCCAGCCAATGCCCTTCTATGAGAGGATTCCAGAGGGATCTCAGACCCAGACAGACAGACTGAGATGAATGGGTGGCACTCAAGAATCCTGACCCTCACCTGACCCCATGCACAAGATAGTAGCAGGAAGTTCACTTTCTCCGTGGAGTGACAAAGCCACCAACAGCTGTCGAATGTCAAAAACAAGGCTGCCTGGGTCTAGGTTTCCCCTCCTCTGCCATAAGAGGGGAAAAAAACCACATTTCTGGGTCTCTGCTTCTCTACATTTTGCTTATGAGGAACAAATGTCGGCAAGATATAGGATACACTGCTCTGTTTGCTACCAAAATGCACAGAACATAATTTTATATGAAGCTACACCCGATTAATTGTGATGCATTAAGTATTATGTTCATTGTTTCTGAAACTGGGTAGAAATGAATAATTTATTTCAGACAAAAGAAACTCCTGAATATGAAATGCCTGATCTTTTAAAATTACAATTTGGAAGGCAAAAATGAAAAAATACCCATAGCCAGTGAACCTTACGCTGCTAATAGAAAACGATGCTCCAACTGTTTCTACTTTGTTTGCAAACATTGCATTTTTTAAACATTCTTAAGAACAATCATGAAAAAAACCACTAGGTTTTCGCCATGCTCACATCTGCGCAACACAGGGCTAGCGTATCCAATATTAATTTTCTGTGCTGGCTGGGTAAAGCCCTTTCCTCTCCCACTGTTGTGTGTCGGCTCACCTAGAATCTACACCCCACGTCCCAGCAGCTCAGTCTCTGCTGCCTCCTTCCAGAACTTTCTTTCAAACATCGCTTCTTGTCTCCTTCTCTCCTCTCTCTCCGTGGCGTCTCACTCTGCTTTGTGCTTTCTTGTTCATCACCGTCTCCCCAGCAACTAGCACAATGCCTGGCACACAGTAAGTGCTCAAAGGATGTGAGCTACTGCTGTTTTTAAGAGTAGATAGTCGATGTTTTAGACTTATCACATTGGTAACTGTCACTTCCGGTGTGGATATTGGTGGTTCTTTTGTTTTTCTTTGCTGAGTAGAAGAAATCTACGTGCACTCAAATTATCTACTCTTCCTGTTTCATGCTAATAAACGGGAGAAGGAAGAAGAAGGGGGTTCAAATGCATGTAAGAGGAAGGCACTAGCAGTCACTCACCCACCCACCGTGTGCTGAGCGGTTCAGGAGGCCTAAAACACACGAAATATTCTCTAAGTGTTACCTCAGCAACCCTATGAACTGGATTCTCTCATTATCCGCATTTACAGAGAGAGGACCTAGAACGCTGTAAGTCACTGTTCCCCCATGGTCCCACACCTAGGGAGGGCTGCAACAGGGAATTCAGATCGGGGTGTGCCTAACTCCTAGGCTTTCGCCCTGACTTTTGCTCTTTACCACTGTGCTATTCCACATCCCCTCATCTCCTGGGATCACAGGGGCCTCACCCCCTTGACCTCCCCAGCCCCACCCCAATCTCTGGAATGAAGGGTGGAGCCTGTTCTAGGGAAGTGCTGCCTGGCTCTGGGTGCGTCCTCCCAGGGGTGAACAACACCATGACAACAATGCCACAAATGCACCGGGACCCAAGGAAGGCCACACAGAGAGGGTTCCGGCTTGAAGCCAGGTAAGCGCTGGCTGCAGGCCCACAGCTCCCCTTCCCTCCTCACCCTTCCTCCAGGGCGGGCGTGCCCTGGGTGAGCGGGCATTGCTTTCCATTAAGACAACTTTATTTAGAACCTTTGAGTTTTTTATTCAGACATCCTCTTGCGAAATGTTCTGAATCAAGTTAAGAATTTGGCACAGAAAACAGCCAAGAGACACAGAAGACCGGGGGGCCGGAAGAAGAAAAGAGTAAACAGAAAATAAGTGAAAGAACAAGGCCGCAGGTCGCGTCCTCCCCACAGGCACTACCAGACAGGGCTCCAGGGGTCCAGGAAAGGCCGGGCAGCGCCATCCCTCCCGGCAGGAGGACAGTGCTGGCCTGGGGAGCCAACCCCCCACATCTGAGCCACCGTCCCCAAGTGGGAGAGCAGAAGCCCACCCTGAGCCCAGGAGCGAGGACAGCGCTGGGGTTGGGGCCCCACAGAAGGCAGGTGGGCTGCCGTTCCTCTTGCGGGTCCAGAACGTCCGCATCCCACTGCCCGCCAGGGGAGGCCGCCTTTCACCAGCCACGTCACTCCGTGTCCACGGGGCCCACTGAACAGCCGTCAGAGACTGATTTTCTCCTACACGAGCCAAAATGCTTCCTAGCATCCAAGGCCCTTCATGGCCTGGTCCCAGACGACTCGGCTTCCTGCATTTATCCCCGCTGGCCCCTGTCTGCTCTGCTGTCATTCTGCTCAAGGGCCCTCACCACCTTCCCAGGACCACCCTCCCTGACTCCTGCGCCTCTGCCCGCCCCGCCCTCGGCACCCAGCTGCCGGCTCTGTGCACCCTTCTCCCCAAGAGAAGGTAAGTCTGGAAGGGAGGGGCTCGAACTTGACCCACACCTGCTCTGTCTCCACCAGGAGCTGAGGCTCACAGTACAGTGCTCCTGGACTCATCGTTTGCTTCTCCAGAAAGTACCTTCTACGATGAGGGGTTGCTCACTCACAGCAGACCTTATGTCCTTCACTAGTCTAGAAGCATCCAGAGCCCCTGTGTGTGCTTTTATGACACAAAAGTATATTAAGTTGAACTATCTGCAGTTTCTGCTATTCTACCATGTTGACCCACTAAAATGGCAATTTCATATGATTCAGTCTAAAAATGCCAGCAATGCTGAGGTAAATTAGCCGTCCCCTTCCCCAGTTCTATTCCTACAAAGGCCGAGCCCCTGGGTGTGGCAAACCTGCCTCCCTGCTTAGCTCCTCCTCCACCACTTCTCAAACCTGCAGCCCCAACCACATTAGCACCTCACTCCCGGTGCTGCTGCCTCTGCCAGGAATGCTCTGCTTCCCAAACTCCTATCCATTCCACAAAACCCAGCTCAAAAGTCCCCTTCAGCAAGCATTCTCTGACCCACAATTCCATCCAGTCAGTTAATCCCTCCTTAGGGCCACATCTGAGCTTTGGACAGTTCCCTTCACTCATCATAATTTATTTTGTTTATCCCTAAAACAAAAAAAAAAGGGAATTTTTAGAAGGCAATTCCTATTTACCTCTGAATCACCTAGGCCTCCCACTTTGCTCACAGTAAGTTCTCAGTAAATATCTGATGAAATAATTTGACAAGAATGAAATTCTACTACATTGAAAAACTGAAAACTGATAGAGGTCACAGAAACTGACCAATTCTTCATTCTAAAATAGATAAATATATGTATTATGTTAATAGATATAAAATATACACAATATGTAATGTTATATATGTTACATATGTTAATATATCATATCCTTAGTAAAAAAAAGTCTAATCATCCTTATGCAGTTTGTGCACTGAACTTTCGTGGGATATTCTTCCTGTTATTACATGCACATGGATGCTACGGCGTGCATTCTGGAGCCAGACTTTCTGGGTGAGAATGCTGGCTCTGCCACTTCTTAGCTGTGTGTCCCCAGAGAAGTTTCTTACCTGGGCCTCAGTTTTCCTATCCACCAAGTGGGGCTCAGAGCACCTCTACTAAACAAGGATTAAATAAGCTATTACATGCCAAATAACTAGCTCATTCCCTCTCACAGATGTTGTAGTTATGATTTTTTCCTTCGCTTTAGGTATCCTAGAGAGGAAAATCATTTCCAGTTGGGAGTATGTTTCGAGTTTCAGCCTGGTCCACTCCTTTTCCCATTCAAATGCCACTTGCCATTCTCAAGCTTGGGAGAATATCGCAGCTCCACTGAGGACTCTCTAGAATTCAGGGATCTCCTGGTATCTTCTTCATCAAGAGTTTATTCAAAACTCGTAGTAGAAGGGATCAATGAAACATTTCATAAACATGGGCTTTAAGAAACCTGCTGGCCTATTCCAACAATGAATGCAATCAATACTCATTTTCATACATTATTAACTGTACGCAAAACGATAATGTGCAAAGGGCAACAGAAATAACAGTCGGCGCGGTGCTGCCTAGACAATTCGCAGGGCCGCAGAGGAGAGCGGTGCCAGCATGGTGGAAGACAAATGAATAGCATCTTAGGTCACCTTAAAGTGGGACTAAACTATGTATTCCTTTCTTTACCACTGTGTAATGCTATTTATATGACAACATGACAAAAAATGGCCCTAGGCATTCTGCTCTACTTTAGAAGCCTTCCATCTCACACTGAAATGAAAACAGATACAATCCAGAAATTGCTTCTTTGGTTAATATTTCTGCAGTTCCACAGGAACAGTTTTAATAGCATGCGTGTTCTGGATTTCAGTTGTCAATTAAGAACCCATCAGAATGCAGGGCAAAATATTAAAATAATAGGAACTGGTTTATATTCCAACTGGAAAAGCCCTTTGCCAAACCGTGTTTTAAGGTGGAAGACCGAGGAGGAGAAGCTGGGAATTAAGGAGCGAGAAAGGGACTAGATATTGCCTTCTGAAAACAGGATCCAAGTCTATGCTTAAAATTTCATCATGTTAACAGTAGAAAGAGCATGGGTTTTGGAGTCACAGGAGCAAGATGTGAGTCTGAGCTGTTGCATGTATCAGCTGTGTGGCCCTGAGAAAGTTACTCGACCTCTCTGAGCCCAAGTTTCCTGCTCAGAAATCAGAGCGCACAATACCCATCTTTTTTTGCATGATGAGGGACCAAAAGGTAGTATAGACCCTGAACAGGTGACAGACTCACAGCAGGGGCTTCCCCAGAGGGATTCCCCTCCCCACACTCACCTCCTCTTTAAAGAGACTGTAGGCTTGGAGAATACAGTTCTGGAATGGGCAGAGTTCCAAAGGGAACTGTGGTTTGACCAAATGATTAAAAGTCTGTCATATGCTAATGCTCGGACAGGGCGGACCTTGGGCCAATTTAGTAGGAGTAAATTGCAATTGATTTTCGAAGAAATTGCTTGTTCTCTTGCCTTTCCTCAGCTGTGTCACACTCTCTCACACACAGCTGCCTTTGTCACAGCCAGGACCAACTGAAACACGTGTCAAGGAAGATCTTTTTGAGGCAAGACATTTGATACTATCCACACTTACACACAGTATAAATACACGCACAAGAGCCAGCAGATACAGAAATACCTCTACATCTGTGCATGTGTGTATACGTGTTTATGTAGACGCTTTAGAGGTTCGTATTTAGAAAGAATGCTGCCACCACAGCCGTATCCTTCTGTATGTTCTGCAAATCCCACTGTGGCTGGAGAGCTATCTTGAGTCATTGTTATTTTTACAACACCCTACTATTGGAAGAAAGATCACAGAAGAACACACCCCTAAAATCTTCTCTCTATGCACCCAGCACCCCTGTCTATGTAAATCCTGGATTTGAAAAGAAAATGGTTAAAAGATCACAGAAGATAAAAAATCATAATAATAAAGGTTAACAATGGCTGCTTTCACCCTTAACTTCTGATGCGGTGATAGCCTCTCTTAGAACATTAATTAGAATGGAAAGGAAGATGAAAGAAATGCCCAGGGGACATAATAAATGAGCCCCTTATGCAAATTACCCATTCATTTTCATCACTGACCCAGCTAGTTGAGTCTCTAAATTACGGGAAATGGTTAGCTTCTTTAACAAAAAAATTCCAGATGAAAGATTAATTTTTTTTTAAATCTAAGGGCTGGGAGGGCTTAAAGCAACAAATAATTTCTCATTTTTCCTTGCAGACAACCCTGAAGGGGGCCAAAAAAAAAAAAAATGAAAATGAACGTTCCAGCCACTAGTTCCTGTCACCAGAGACCTATTAATTAACCCTTGCTCCAAAACAATGGACGAGTATTTCCTCAACTAAAGTCAATGGCTGTGGCTGTCTCCCCAGCTGCCAGAGAAACAAAAGAAACCAAGCGTGGAATCCTAAAGGTGCACGGAGCAGGTGAAGGACGACTGCACTGAGGGGGAAATGGCCAGGACGGGCAGAGTTTCAAATATCAATTTAGAAACAAACACACGCCTAATTTTACTCGTCATCACTGTCCCAGACAATTTATGGCCTATTGTCCCATAAATTTATGAAACTCTCAGTTTTCTTATCAGTAAAATAAGGGGACTGGACTAGAATGACCTCCAAAAGTCCTACTGCATCTACAATCCAGCGATTTTATTTATCCCTTTGTAAAACAAACACAGCACTTGCGATCGTTTCATTCATTTAAATATAACCGTATGGCACTGTATCTGCTGCACTCACTCTTAGCTTCATTTTCTCTTTATTACTCTCACTTCCCCCCTTTCCCTATGTTCGCCATTTATTTTTTTATCTTCTTCCATGTATGCAAATAAGATGCCTTAAATACATCCTAGTTCAAAGTAAGGTACACATTGAATAAATCATGCTTTATGAATGTTATTAATGTGAAAGATATATATGCCAAGATCACAAGTTTCCTTGGCATGAAGAAAATGCTAGAAAGAAAATCAGTAAGTCCTAGAATAATACAAGATTCACTATACAGACCCTTCAAGAAGGAAGGAAAATATATTAAAGATTATCCCAGTTGACTGCCGTCATATAAAAGGAGTAGATGACTCTCAGGAAGGGCAGACACTAGCCCAAGGTCACCCAGTTAGTTAGGGGTAAAGGAAGCCAGAAGCAGAACACAGGTCTCCTGCCCCCTAGATCAGTACTCTTTTGACCAAACAGGCCCTGATTCGATGCCTTCTCTTGGGAATTTGCTAATGTGTCCCAAAGGGAAAAAAAAGGACACCCTTTGGAAAGAACAAGCTTCGACAGCAGAAAAATTAAGAGATGGCAAAAAGAAATACTTCGGAGGACTAGGGAGAAGGAATGAGGACAGACATATTGGCTATAAATAATTTGTACCTTGTAACAATCTTCAGTTCATGCAATTACCTGTCACTCACTGATGTTTTATCTCCCTTCTTCTGGTAACAGGACCTACAGTAACTCCATGCAAAATATTTAACTGTCTGTACCTTCACAGTCTTCACTGGAACATTCTGGCCTTTGCCATAAGTACTTAGATGCCAGAATGTCCTACTGCTTTATTCATGAACCTTCTTGAGGTTGACATTTAATCTAATTAATCAAATCTTGCCTTTAGGAAGTGGTCAGTGAGATCAAGAGACACAGGTTCTCCGGGTTATCACGCAGGCAGTGAGAGTCTGTGTTAACTATGACATCATTTTTGAGAAAAAAAAAATCTGTATATTTGCATGTATGTATGTTTATACACATACAGAGTCATATATAGGAAAATCAGAAAAGACTCACAGTAACATGTTTACAGTGGTTATCTTGGGGATTCTGGGTAATTGAAATTTCTTTTCCTTTTTTACCTGTTTGTAAATTTCATACTGTTCTGTAAGAAAAATGGATTGCTGAGGGGCAGGAGAGGGAGAATAAAAACCAAAAGTAGTGGTCTGTGAAAGTGAAATGTAAGCGTACTTAGCAGGGCCTTTGGAGACGGAAGCGTCTCCCAGGTTTAAGGCATGCCCTTCTCAGGGAGCAGTAATTCTTGCTGCGATGAGGGGCGCTGGAAAGAAGATTTATGGGGAGCGGGTGGAGGAACGGAAATCAGCCAGCTGAGAAGGGAAGGCTGATCACTAGAATCCTTAAGCACAGGAAGAGCTCCCACCCCGGGTGATCACCAGCTGCAACAAACTCACCCCCAACCTCACAGCACAAGGACAGAGCCCCAGAGGACCTGGAGGGACTCAGAGCAGGAACAAGGAAGACCTTCCCGTAGGGTAGTTAAGCCTCCAGCTGGGTTATTAAGAGACAGGGCTTTCCTATAGGCCCTTTTAGGTTGAGGATAGATGTTTCATTGCTTGTCCAAGGTAGTTTATAAGCCGCCGTCCTGAAGGCTCAGGTGTGCTACCCTTTTCAACTCACAGAATCATGGTTCTGTGATCAGGGAATATAGGGTCTGTGGAAAAGATTCCCAGTCTTGGAGTCAGGAGAAAGCCAACAGCTGGCATGGCTTTGGCACAGCATTAAAAATGACTGAGATGTATTGAAGATAGAGTGTGTTTCGGGCACTCTACTAGGTATTTGATATACAGCATCTTTAATCCACAGGAACCTAGAAAGTGGTCATTATCATTGTCCCATTTCACATTCAAGAAGCTGAGGCACAGTGAGCTCAAAACAAAATGAGTGGCAGAGCTGGGCTTCATTCACCCATGCAGGTGGGACTCCAGAGCATGTGTTCTTTCTCCAGCACCTACACGTGTGAAGATGTGGAGGTAGGAAACTGCCCAGAGCCCTGGCAGAACAGCAGCTGGTCAACCCGCCTTGTCTAGGACACGGTGGGGCGGCCGGGGCGAGACAGAAAGTGGATTAGTGAAAGAGTCTGAGAAGGAAGACTGAAGCCAGGTCATTCTTGTAAGTCACCAAAGTGCTAAGATAAGATCTGGCAATGAGAAGCCCAGGTTGGACTGGGAGAAACTACACACAGGGAGGTCACAAAGGCCCATGCAAAGATAAGATGGGGACACTCAGGGAATGGAGAGGGGAGCAATTCAAATGACCACAGGTCAGCTCAGCAGGACGTGCTGATGGGTCCAGCTGAAGGAGTGAGGATGGGCGAAGGGATGGAAGTGACTCCACAGTTTACAGCGTAGATCACCAGGCAGATGACAATGCCATTGTACAAGACAGGAGACCCAGGAAGAGAGGGCAGAAGGACAAAAGGGGGAGAGAGCCCAATTTGGACATGCTGAGTTTGAGGTAACTGAGATACAGCCAGATGGAGTTGTCCAGAACTCAGCTGGACCTGCTGGTTTCGAGCCCAGCAGAGGCTGGAGTAGGAGGGAAGGCTCTGAGTCATCGGTATAAGTGGTGGCTGAGGTCCCAGGAAGGGAGGAGGTTTGTCCAGAGAGTATGCACACAGAAAGAGGCCAACACTGGCCTCCCCTACAGCAGTGCCATGTCCTGGCAAAGATCCCCAAGGCTCCGCTCAAGCAGCGTGACCCTGGCCAAATCAGTTCCACTCTCTGAGCTTCAAGTCTGTAAAACAGAGCAAGGACCCTTCTTCCCTGACACTCCACCACCCCTGGTTGATGGGACACCTGCTCAGGACCAGAAAGGATGCTTGGTGCTCAGCAGACACACGGCATAACCCGGACTTTCCAGTGGGAAAGACAGACATAAATAAGTCCTCTGGGTTCCCTGTGATTAATAGCGAACATAAAGGCAAGAGCGCAGCGCACCGTGAGTGAGTCCTGAGTGGAAGTGCCTGTCTGGGGGAATTCCAGCAAGCCCCTCAGAGATGAAATTTGACCTTGGTCTTGTAGAACTAACAGAGGATTTCCAAGCAAAGGCAAGGCCATGTGCAAAAAGGCACAGGAAAGTGAATGCATGTGAAATACCTGGGGAGTGGTGTGGCTCAGTGGGCATGAGTGGAGGGGTAGGGTTGTGTAGGGCCCCACTTGCCTGCTACGGAGTTTACCACACGCCAGTGTAAGTAACGGGGAACTGACAGGGATGCTCAGAGGACACCACAATTAAAGAACTGGGTGGAAAGGAAAGGACCAACACACCCTAACAGCTGCTATTTACAAGCCTTTCTCTCTCATCATGACTTGACAAGAAAGCACATGGTGTTATAAGGCTCATCTCCAACATGCAACATTTTTTTTTTTTTAGGGACAGGGTCTCACTGTGTTGTCCAGGCTGGAGTGCAGTGGCTATTCACAGGCACAATCATAGAGCACTACAGCCTCAAACTCATGGCTCAAGCGATCCTCCTGCTTCAGCCTCCTGAGGAGCTGGGACTACAGGCTTGCACCACCACACTGGGCTCATGCAGAATTTTTAGTAACACGTATTTTTAAAGTAATGACATTAATATAATAGTAGATTAAAACAGAAACACTAATAAACATGCCTAATTATTCACAGCACCATTCAGAAAAAGGGGCCAGACTCAAAACAGAGTCGAGGCACGTCTCATCCTGGAGCAAACCATTTCCAGTCACATGGGAACCAATCTCAAGATCCTAAGTCCTGCTGGGAAGGTCCGAGCCACTTCTAGGACTTGGAAGGGAAATGACAACAGAGTCAGAGGCTGGGACTTGGTCTTGTATGCAGTACCATCAACTTTGATTCTATTCGAGGAAGGCGGGGCATCCCTTGACTCTTCTGACAAAATCCCATCTCCCAATCAATGGTTTTAAACCTTGGAGCCCTGCTTTTCTCTGGCTGCCGAAGAGGTGCTTATATCCTCCCTCTGATCCTCCATCCTCAGGCTTTTCTTGGCACCAACTTTACTTTCAAAATTTCTCCCTGCTTTGCTCTCCCCCTCCAGAGACTCATGAAAAAAAAAAAAACAAAAAGCCAACAGGCTCATCACCATTTCAAATCACTATTTACTTCTTGCTGTTTCTTGAACTGTTGGGAGGGAGAAAAGGAGAGGCGGAACAGAGGTTAAAGAGCAAGGAGCTGTGGCTGGAGCTGCAGATGTTAAACTCTACTTCGCTGCTTCTGGCCTCTGAGCCTCTGGGCACCCACAGGGCTCTGCCCTCTTGGCTCCCAGGACACTCTCCCAGGCTCCCTCCTCCGCTCTGGCATCCTCAGCACTGGCTCACTTTTTCCTTTGGGTACTCCTGCTCACTGCCTAACTCTTCATGCTCCAGACCCCTTAAAACCACACTGGCATCAACCCACAGGAAACACACCCCTTCAAGCCCTTAAAAATGCCTTCGGGGCCAAATGCATCTTCTCCTGTCAAGTTTCCAGGCAGGAGGTCCTCCAACCTCCCGCCGCAATTCTCGCGTGGGCAGGCCACTCGATTTCCCCTCCAATGTTCAGGCTTCAGAACAGAGATGACAGTTTTTAGACTCTACCTTATTTTTGTTCCTGTCCTTATTCCCACCAAGCCACAGATAATACCTCACCATGGCCTTTTATCTGGTTAGCACGGGAACAACGGCAAGGCGGGCTGCGGGTCTGAGGAATCCAAAGAAAACGGAAACGCAAGAAGGTCAAACGTGTCTTGCTCCGTGTGAGGATTCAGCTCACATTTACTGTACGTGGATAAACATACTCTTCACGTTGAGCAGAGAAATCCAAATATGGAAACTCTGATTGCTACCATATCTGCAAAAAGCAGAGACCTTGTTGTCCTAGTTTCCTCAGAGAGATTTTTCAAGGCAGAAGATGTTCTAGAAACTCAGATTCAAACCATAAAATAAGCAACATTTATCATCCTGCTCCTCCGTCCTTCTCCATCCTACAAAGGCCAAACTGGATAATATGCATTATTCAACAACTTAAAACCTCTCAAGACTCCATTTGGCTTTACTATCCCACTTAAGGAACACAGTCACTGTCAGAGGTCAAAGCTCATTAGTGCTGGAGCCTAAAGTCAATGCCCTGGAGAAATAAAATGGAGCTCTAGACAAAGCCTTCCGGGCTCTGGTAAATTCATTATGACTTCTGGGTTCTCAGCAGGACAGGTCTCACAAACTCCGAATCATATTTGCTATGAGAAGAAACCTGGCTGAGAGAGGGAGCCAGTGAATGAATGAGTGAAACCTGGTCCATGAAGAAGAATTCCTGACACTCATAAAAGAAATTCGGACAAACCAGTGGTGTCCGAGAAGGATCACACCATTTTAAATGTGGAAATAATTGCAAGGATTGAAAAGTGATGCAAAGGCACAGTGGGAGATTGTGGAGGGGACCTCCATCTCCCCTCAGATCTGTGGGCTGTCACGACCAGAGAGTATTTACTGTCATTATGAGAAAAGAATGACCAAGAGAGGGGAATTGAGTCTGTTAAAAACTCCATTGCTCATAGCAATTCTGAAATTAAAACACAAATGGCCCACCCTTCTTCTTTGCCTGCTTCCTCACTTCTCTTTGTCCTTGGGGAGTGGAAGTGTCCCTGTGGGTGTCCATGGGAATCAATACAAAGACTGAGGAGTCCATGGGGCTGGCAGGGGGCAAGAGACACTACCCCTCAAAAGCAGGAGGAAGGTCAGCTTGGCCTCTGCTACCCTGTCGGCCACACACTATCCCAGTTCCATCTCTCTTCCACTGCCTGAGTCACTGTCCTAGCTGAACCCAGGGCACAGAGAGTATCAGGAGGAATTTGGACTGGAAATTATTGCCATTATTCAGGATGACATATGAGTTCTTCTAATACTAAACCTGTACCCTTATATTTTATTCCAAAACAGACACACACACACACACACACACACACACACACACACACACACACACACACTTTTCCTCTGAACGAAAAGACAGGATAATGTAGAGGAGTGCTTCTCAAGCTTCCTGTGCATATGAAGCATCCAGCCTAGGGATCTTGTTAAATGCATATTCTGATTCAGTAGTAAAATGAGATTCTGCACTTCTTCCAAATTCCCAGGCTATGTCGATGCTGCTGGTCTAAGAATCACACTCCAAGTAGCAAGGAATAGATGTTGCAAAAGCTTGGAATAAAACAAATCTGGGTTTAAATTCTTGTTCTACCACTTAGGAGTTTTGTGATCTTGGGCTGGTTTCCTAACTTCACTGTGCCTCAATCTACTCATCTCTAAAATGGAAATAATAATACCTAAGAAGCACTTGATGACGATGATTATTTAAGTTAATAATATGAAGCTCTTACAGTTCTAGGCACATAATAAGAGCTTAGTAAATGTCAGTTGCTGGCTATCTCTAAGATTCATGAGGGCAGAGATGGTAACTGGTTCATTGCCAAAACCACAATAGCTAGAACATAGTAGGTGCTCAGTGGATGTTTGGCGAATGAATGAATGTATGTATAACACACTCACATGAGCCAGGCACAGTGGCTCATGCCTGTAATCCTAGCACCTTGGGAGGCCAAGGCGGGAGGATCCCAGGAGGCCAAGAGTTTGAAACCAGCCTGGGCAATAGGGAGACCCCAGCTTTACAAAAAAAATTTAAGAAATTAGCTGGGCGTAGTGGCATGCACCTGTAGTTCCAGCTACTAGGGAGGCTGAGGCAGGAGGATCACTTAAGCCCAGGAGTTGAAGGCTGCCGTGAGCTATGATGATGCCACTGCACTCCAGCCTGGGCAACAGAGCAAGACTCTATCTCAAAAAAAAAAAAAAAAATACACCCACACTTAATAATCAGTATTTGTATACTCCTGTGGTTCGGTGATATTTCTGCAGGAAAATATAAAACATGTATAACACCAGAACACTCTCACCAGTAACAAACCATCATCTCATAGAATCAAATTCAACATTAACCCTCATGTTTAATCACCAAGAAACATATAATTTATTATATACTTAAGAAAATGTCTTAACTGTAAATAAATAAAGACAACATCAGCCTGGAATCTGTATGTCATTAAGAGAAATTATTGCCTTACTCATTATTTATGGGCTATCTGAATGCAGATGTTATGAAAAACTTAATTCTAAAATTAAGTTCATTTCCAAACCACAAGTAGAACAGCAAAGAAAGACAAAACAAACCACGGGGGAGTGAGACTACATTTTAAAGGGCCATTGGGGCAGGAGTACATTCTCTTATAAACACACACACTTGATCAGGAAAAAATAGAAACAGAAGAATTGTTAACAAATGGTAGAACTTAATCTTTTAAATCAAAGGCAGACAAGTGAGTTCATCCAAAAATTTTCAACAATCTAAGATTATCTTCAGGCATCTTGTAAAGTAAATGGCATCATATGAGCAGGTCCCATTTCCAGGGAGGCACCATGCAAGGTATGCAGCAAGAAGAGAATACGATTGCCACCTACAGACAGAAGTGGCACTCCCTTTGCAAGCGCTGGCCAATCATATTTCAATGTGAAAAAAAAAATTCAACCAACTCACCTCCCTCCAACCTCTTCCAAATCACCATACCACATTATTTCATTTAGAATTACTTTCAAGTCATACAATCATCTCTAGGCATTCTGCCTCTTCATTATCATCATCCTATTTCTAATTTCCCAGAAACACTGTGCCATTCAACTATCTACTTATACACTACTTGAGAGCCAAAGAGAATGCAAGCCAACAAATTCAAGCAGACAAAGGCATCAGAGTGGAAGTATAAATCTGCTTACCTGAAATGAATGGGACCACCCGGAATATATCTGATAATCTGCTGTTAACTGGTTCATATGGGGAATCCTCCAGCAGATCATTTCCTAAAAACAACAGAAAGATTGGACTCATCTGAAAAACAGATATATTTCAAGCAGTTTTTCGCTGCTGAATCCGAATTCTAATTATGTTATGATTGTGTAACAAAATGATGCTGCAACTTTCAAAGATTGCAAATGCATCTATTTGGCTATGGTTATGACTCTTCATTCCCTCTGCCTTTGTTGTCCTTGTTCTCCCCAGAGTGCCATGAAAACACTGGAGAACAACCCAGCCTGATCTTGCCAGAAAACTCTCCCACTCTTTGCAAAGGAATGAAATTAGAGAGGAAAGAGCCGGTGACGTCACAAGCCCTGCTTGCCTCAAGGAGCCAATGGAAGAAAGGTGACCCAGAAGAGGCCCACATCTCTGTTTGCTCCCAAGACATGGCATTCGCTGGGAAAGCAGGTACCCTGGCTGTTAAACAGTCCACCTCTGAAATAGGTTTTCATTAACAGATTATGGGAGAAGTGGTAGCTGACAGGTCAAATTTGTATATTACAAATCCTCGGTGGAAAATGACTGCACAGGATGTTTGCGTTAGATTTACAAACACATGAGAACCAAAAAATTCCCTTTGGAATGGATGGTTGTGACAAGTGTATCTCTCTCTCCCTGAGCTACATCTGTGTTAACCAAGGTTGAACCACACCAGCTGGTTCAAGACTCAGCTAATCTAAGATGACAAATGGTTTTTCACACATCTGCCTTTGATCAGGTTTGAGGGGGATAAAGATAGAATGGATTCTACTGGGCCTTTTATAATTCTTTATCTTATGTCAGAATAGGTTAAAGGGAAGAAGAAAAAGGGGAAACTCCAGGCAAGGTGCAGGGCAAGCCTTCGTATTATTACGTGAAGCCTGCTAAAGCCTCAGGCTGGCTCTCCTTGGAGAGAAGTTGTGGGTTCCTTGGGTGGCCTTTATTGAGTTCCTCCTCCTCCTCCGATGCTCCGACCAGGTTTCAGAGAGGTCAGCGGGGTCCCCAGGGGGGTCCCCCACCCCCTCATGGGTTTTCCAACAATCAGGCCCAACAATGCTGCTCGGCCCCAGCAAACACCAGCTGCCGCTATCCCAGGGGGCCAATGAAAGGTCCTCGTTCCGCAGCTGAGGAGAAGCTAGCGGAGGATGAGATCAGCTGGCGGGGATTGAGGGGCCCGCCTGCCTTCGGGAGAGACCGTGGTTGTGCGGGGAGGGGGGGGGGGGTTCGGTCCGCGCGTACCCTGCAGGCTCTGGTACATGCTCCAGTAAATGCGCAGGCAGTTCTTCTCCTTCTTCATACCCCGCTTGCAGCGGCAGTTGTAGAGCGACTTCTGCTTCAGGGCCTCCATGGCGCTGCGGCACTCATCCTTGGCCTCCAGGCCGGATGCCAGGCTGAAGTTGGTCTCCTTGCCCGCCACGCACTGCCTCAGCGTGCGGTACTTGGTGCTGCAGCTCTGCTCCTTCAGGCACTGGTCGCTGGCTTTCACGCAGTCCAGGCGGTCCCCGCCGCTCACCTCGGCCGACAGGAGCAAGTCTGCGGGGTGGAGGGGAGGGAGCCTGAGTGCGGCCGGGCAGGGACCCCGACGCCCTTGCCCCGGGGGAGGGCGCGCGCCGGGACGCACAAGGATATGCTTGGCCAGCCTTATGGGGCGCCCTGCTCAGGCAGCGGGCCCACCCCCTACACCCGGGACACCTTTCTCCCGTCCCAGGAAGTCCTACCCCTATCCGCTCCTCCTTGCCTGCGGGAGAGGGCTTTGAGCGCTGTGCCCTGGAGCTTGCGCTGTCCAATGCGCTCGCCAGCGCTCTGCCCCGCGCCGCCCCGGCTCCCGCGGCTCGCCGAGCCCGGCCCGGCCGAAGCCCGGAACCTTTCTGAAGAGGAGCGGAGGCCGGGCGCGTGCTGGGCGTGGGGCGGGCCAGCCGTGGTCAGCGGTTGGCCCGGCCGGGAGCGCCGAGACGCTACTCCGGGAAAAGTTTTCCCTTCGAAGTTTGCTCTCCCGACCCAAAGCTCGCCCGTACTCCATCTGCCCGCTGCGCCCCAGCGAGCCCCCGGAACTCGCAAGGGGTGCGGGGCCCGAGGCTGGAGGGCCCCTTAGTCCCTCTCCAGGCTGGGTCATTAAAAACCACAGAAAACAAAAACCAAGCACGAATAGCTGCAGTCATTGCCCCGCCGCCACTGCCTCCCTAGCCCGAGGATTCGTGATCCCCTTCCCCAAAAGGAAACTTCTTCATCCCACATCCACCACACTCGCGCCTCAATTTTGGAGCGGGGGGGTTGGGGTTGCTGCAAGCGACCCTCGAAAAGACTCAGCGGGTAAGAAAGCCAGCGGCGGTCTCGACTTACCCAGAAGCGGCAGCACGAAGTACAGGGTCGTCAGGAACATGGTGCCGGTGTGAAGCTGGTCCCCGCCCCCCAAAAAATTCCCGAACCGCCGCTGGATCTCTCCAAGAGAGCTCAGCATGCAGCGATCCCCCGACCGCCGCGCTCCTCTGGCCGCCCAAAGTTCAGCTCCATCCAGTGAAAGAGGAAACTCCGGGTCAGTCAGCCGCCACCGCCGCCGGCGACTCAGCTCCAGGAGGGTGGCGGGCGCGAGGGCGGGAGGCGGTTCGGCTTTTAGGGGTTCAGGTCCGACCCAACCTGGAAGAGAGAGCGCGTTTTGAAATGAGAGCAGAGAACGCTGGAGCCTCCCCTCACCGCCCCTCTCCCCTCCCCCGCTCCCGCCTTGGGGGACTTTCCAACGCCGGGGTGAGGACCCACCCCCACCCGAGTCGGGGCGCGGGGGGTGCATGTGCGTGTATTCCGGGGGGCCGCTGACTCGGGGGAGGGGGGCTGGAGAGGTCCGACGCAGGCTCCCAAAGTCCAAGGGGGTGTCGATCGGGTGCAACCCGAGAGGCTGAACGCAAGCAAATATATGAACAAACGGTACTTTCCGAGCGCTGCGAGCCGAGCCGGCCGCTGCCTGGAGTCGGAGCCCTCGGCGGCAGCTCCCCCGCCAGCCCTGGCGCGGAAAGAGCCCCTTCTCCCGGGAAGTTGGCCGCCCCCTCCTCGCTCGCGCTAGCTAGCTCGCTCAGCTGCCAGCCCTCCCCACCCAAACGACCAATCACTGCCCCCTGTCGCCGTCCCTCCGCCACACACACACTCCCCGGGGCTCGCCGCCTTGCACAGGCAGCTGGCCGAGGGGGAACCAACGTCCCGGCTGGGGCCGAAACCCGGCTCGTGCGCCCCTACCCGCCACGCGTCCTCTGCTCCCTCCCGGGTGTCCCCGCCTCTCACACACTCGCTGGGCGCCCAGGACTCGGGCGCATCCTCACCCCCGCCCAGGGCGAGCGCGCCGGCCCTCTGTCCCCGAGCAGGTGCAGCCCGGGGCCGCGAGCGCCCCCCGGGCCCCAAAGTTGGGGGACGCCTGCGAGATGGAAAGAGGTGGCCGGGGGGAAGGGCAGGGAGCGGCCACGGGTTCCCAAGCAGAACAAGAAAACTCTCAGCAAATGCCACCAACCTGGACTCAACCGACCGCGTCCAGCTGCGGCGAGAAGCCAGTTTATTTATTTATTTATTCTTGAGGGGTGGTGTCCCCGCCCCTCTTCCCTTTCCGGGCTCACTTTCTCTACGCTGGGAGTGGGGGGGAAGATGCGGTAATCTCCGAGAGCTCGTTGGAGGCCTGAGTTGGGCCAGGATGATTTCCGAGCAGAGACCCCCGCTCGGATGCACGTTAGGGATGTTAGTGGTTATTGGAAGCGGCGCGGAGGATGGCGTGTGCCGAGGCCAGATTTCTCCTGGCCAGAGGACCCTCGGTCTGCTCCCGCTCCCGCCGCCCCGCAGCGCACCGCCAGCCCGCTCCGGAGCTCGCCCGCACGGCCGCCACAGACTCACACGCCCGCTCGCGGTGGGACCCGGGGCTGGACCCGCAAGCGCGCACAGGACACGCAGAGCTCTGCAGCCGGCCGGGGTACTGCCAGACACCTACGTCCCCCTGTCTCTCTCTGTCTCTCTCTCCCTCCCCACATACATATGCACACACAAACCCAAAAGGGCACAATGCACAAGGGCTCTTTCTTTCTTTTTAGTGCAATGGAGCCAGACCCTTCTTCCGGACACAAAGTTTTTCCCCCACGTCACTCGCGGCAGTGACTCAAGACTTGGCGCGTTAGAGACACACTCAGACCCAGGCCCCCGAGCGGCGATCGCTGGATGCGCCCACCAGTTCGTCCGCGCCAGCGCGCGCTCATTCACGCTCACACACACTCACACGGGCCCACGCAGCCTCTACCTCTCTCCTTCAGCTTGGATGAGACAAAAGCGGAGCCCCCAGCCCACTGCGTTTAATCCCGGTCAGACCTGGCTTTGGGAAATTTATAAGCTGACCTCCATCTTGGCTGTTTCAAGAGTAAATTTTTTAAAAAAAAGCCCAATACGTCCACAGCCCCAACCCCTGGGACCTCTAGTTCCCAGTCGTGCTGCTCATCGCCCCCCCCACCCCCGCCACGCTCCCCTTCCCGCACGCTGGGGGGCGCCCGGGGCACCGAAGTCTACACGGGGTCCAGAGACAGAGTCTGGGGAACAGCCCGCAGTGGTGTGGGTGGCCGTCCCGCCACTCAGGGCTTGTATTCGGGATCTTTGCTGATGTCCAAGTTCATCTCTCAGGGAAACCGAGTTTGAATCAAGTCTGTGTGAGCCCAGCTGTCAAATCTGCAAGCCCATCAGACCAGACAATGGGCAGCCTCGGAGGACAGAAAAGAAACGCTCATTTTGATGGAGGGGGGTTAATTGAAAAGGGCACAGGCTTTGGTTGAAGTTTGAGGCCGGGGTGTAAGGGCGGGGAGAAAGGAGGAGGAAGAAGGAGGGTTGCTAGCTCTCCATTCAACTGCACATCAACCAGGCGCGCCCTCAGCTGCAGCGGCTGCTTGCGGGCGTGCTGCACATTGTTTGGAGTCGCTAACGAGTGTCTGTGCCTCGTTGCGAGCCCCAAACCCTAGGGACATCCAGCCGGTCTGCGTTCCTGGCTTGCTGTGCACGTGTTCCTTAGGGGCAGGTGTGAGGAAACTGATGCCTTCATCAGACACCCCTCCCCCAACACACACACACACACACACACACACACACACACACACACACAGAGAGTCACACCATACACGGATTTCTAGTTCAGTGTATCAGTTTACACTTGGTTGTTGAGTAAACAAAGCAAACATATGTCACATTTTTGCGACAGATGGTTCAAACCAAGGGCTACTTAAGTTCTCTTTCTCTAGCAGTGGTAACAGTCTAAGTTACAGGGTGGGTTAAGTGGAAATGTAATTAAGTCATCCAATCAGTTTCTTTGCCTTAAAGTTTATTCCCATATTTTCGCACACAAATCAGAGAAATCATGGGGAGGTGGTTTTAGGGAGAAGAGAGGTGAATATGAATTGAGTTTGTTTAAAGACTGCTCCTCCCTGGACACCCAAAACATAAAACTTTCTTTCAGTGTTCCATTTTATAAGTGGAGGAGAATATCTTCCTTTGGAAAATCAGTCACTGGAATTCCAATTTTCAGTAGATGGACCACTTGGGACAGTTGGATGACAATGAAGTTTAAGACATCATCCATACTTTTTGTACTCTTTGTTTAGAAGAGGCTCGGTGTTACCCTGTGTATCCCTCAGAAATGTTTTAAGTAAAATTTTAACAGGGTACGGGAAGGGTAGACCAAAAGCTCTCCAAGGGTAGAATATGGGACTTCTTTTTAAAGGGCAAATGGTCTCAACTTATGATGGTTCAACTTACAATATTTAGACTTTACTATGGTGCAAAAGCCCTACCCGCTCAGGAGAAACTATTTCAAGTACTCATATAACCATTCTGTTTTTCACTTTCAGATGAGATATTCAGCACTGTATTATAAAATACGTGCTGTGTTAGATGATTTTGCCCAACTGAAGGCTAATGTAAGTGTTCTGAGCACTTTAAGGTAGACCAGGCTAAGCTATGGTGTTCAGTAGATTAGGTGTATTAAAGGCATTTTTCACTTACAATATTTTCAACTTACAATGGGTTTTATCAGCGTGTAACCCAATTATAAGTCAAGGAGCATCTGTACTGACAGCTTCAAGAATATTTCAGAACCATTCACTCACACAAGTCCTTATTCAGTTCTTTTTTAAAATATTTATTTGTTTATTTAGAGACAAGATCTGTCTCCCAGGCTAGAGTATGGTGGTGCAGTCATAGCCCACTGTAGCCTTGAACTCCTGGGCTTAAGCGATTCTCTTGCCTCAGCCTCCAGAGTACTTAGGACTACAGGTGCACACAACCACACCCAGCTCACTTCTTAAATTTTTTGTGGAGATGGGGCCTCACTATGTTACCCAGGCTGGTCTTGAACTCCTGGCCTCAAGTGATCCTCCCACCCTGGCCTCCCATAGTGCTAGGATTACAAGCGTGAGCCACCCCGCCCAGCCTAGTCCTTCTTAAATTCTCACTGATGATGAAAACAGAGCTTTGTTTTTAGAAGATAATAATAAACCACTAGACACTACCACTATGTTGTCCAATATAATAGTCACTAGCCATGTGGCTATGTCAATGAAATTAATTAAAATAAAAGAAAAAATGCAGTTCCTTGGTAGCACTACCCACATTTCACGTGCTCAATGGCCACATGTGGCAAGCGGAGAGCATGGATAAAACATTTCCATCCAAGTTCTCATGGACAGCTCTGCCATATAAGGTTGGTGTGAAATTAGTTAATATGATGTACATATAAAGTACTTAGAATAGTGGAATAGTGTAGAGTGAATGTTTTATCATCAGCAACAGTGGTAGGTGTTGTTGGCAGGATAATGGTGATGATGATAATGACAATGACGTTGATAATGATGATGATGCCTTCTTACTCTCTTGAGGAAGTCGAAGAATCCATGAAGACACAGCCCACGGCTGGTGTGTTCCCCACTCAGGATGAGATCAGCAAGCAAAGCAGCCAAGGAGTAGGGGAACAAATATGTCAGGAGCTGTTCTTCCAAGGAGAGCTGTGAACAGGAAGATGCAGCCCATACTCTAGCCTAAGACTTCTTGTAATAAGAACTAATAAAAAAAAAATCACAGCTTTACAACTATCTCCACTAACTTCTAAAGGTGAGAGAAACACACGACCAGAAAGCCCCTGGGATATGGAAGATAGAAAGGCATTGTGACTTACTGTATTAATATTATCTCTGTTTCCTTGGAGCTTATCTGCTCCCATGTGTATGGGACTGATCTCAGGATGAAAGGTGACATGGAAATATCAAATATTATTAATAATTATAAAGGTTCATGCAATCCTCTGTGACATGTTTTCTCAGCAGAAAATTGGTTTTAATGCTACAAAATTAGTTTCAATCCACCCATAAGCACGTGAAGTGAGCAATTTTCTTGCATTTCTTGATGTAAGTGTATTTTCATAAGTTAACAGATGAGTCATCATGAGAATGACAGTTTTATTCTGTGCAGCATTTTGTCTTTTACTCTCGTTGCTTTGGCCCTATAGAGTATAACATAAAATGCATTCATTTTGTAAAACTATACTGCTCAAAAATCATTCAGATTTCCTTAACTCTTATTAGTCCATGAAAGTCCATCATTTGCCAGGCTTACTTCTGTAGCTACACAAAACCACTCACCAGGCCCTAAATGTGCTACACCTTTTTTTAGCTGCTACACCTTTGCCGCTTCTGTTCCATCTGCTTAATATGGGCTTCATCCTGCTATTTTAAGGTTCAGCTCAGCTGCAACAGGCCACTGAGGATAGGAAGGACCCCTCCGGTCAGGATTAATAGTTTCCTGCAATGTACTCCATGACCTCACTGGAATCTCTATCATATCTGCTATGACACTGTACTGTAGTTAGTTGCTCCATCTATCCTCTCAACTGGAATGTGAGCTCCTTGAAGGCAGGAAGATGTTCTAGCCATTTTTTTTTTTTGGCACCTCCGGAATTTAGATTGATGACTGACACAAAGTCACCCCCATTAAAAGTATATTGACTGCATGAATAAAGAGTGATGCTGTTTCTCCTTTTCCTCTGATACAATAATTGTATTGAAAGGTTTACATAAAATCCCTTTAGTATATGAACAATACTAACTATAAGTACCTCATACAATTACTGGTACTGCTGTTCCAATAATAGTATCAAATATGCATTATTCCTTTGGGGATATGACATTTAAATTTTTTTAAACAAAACCCATTATTGTAATAGAATGCTCTTTTGCTGGTTCACTTTAATAGTAACATATGACATATTTCATTTCTGGGAAATGATAGCTTGCCTTAGGTCATATTTTAAGGCAGAAAGCCAGAAGCAGAGTAACATTCTCACCTGAAGTTCTCTAATCACCTAGAAATGTGCCTCTTTCTGGGAGAGAGGGATTTATAAGGGGCGTATTACAACTACCCTGGAGCCTTCATCCTCAAAGGCAAATTTTTAAAAGCTAAATTGGCCCAAGAGTGTTAAAGATTCATTCAGTAACACACAAGCCCTCTTGCACTCTTTCAGAGAAATGAGAAAATAGTAATCATCCAAACCCGGAAAGCTGGTGTGAAGGTCTGATGCTGACACAGATCTCACCCTCCAACACTGGATTTTGACACTTGCCCTTTGGCAGTACAGGAAGAGCCAGTTGCTCTCAGATTTCAGAGCCCTTTTCCAGGCTGACTATGTTAAGATGTCTTTTGAGCATTATTTGCAAATGGAAGTTTCTTATTGGCTGCCAGGGTGCCTGACCCCTAGGAACCTATCTTAGGAAATCTGTCTTCCTCCTTAGTTTTTAAGTAATCTTCATTTCTTAGTACTAATAAGCCAGGGCAAGGATTTTAATGCCTTTGTGGAAGAATATTACATTTCATGAGAGTTGAAGTCATTTGTACTTTGGCCTTATGCCACAAAATGCATTCAAGGTGTGCAGCCCTGATGAAATAAAGTGCCTGTCATGTCTTCTTGCTTGAATATATGGCAAAAGATCCTGCATCTTTGGGGGACTTGCAAGGGTTTTCTCGTGATTGGATTAAAAGCCCTGTGCATTTCAGTCCTCTTTATCCGGGAAGACAGGGAACGCCTGCACGGAGGAAACGTCTCTTCTCTCCACCACTCTCCTAATAAGCCCTAAACCCTGTTCCAATGGGACTGTTGCTGCATAAGGGCAAGAGGGAAGCTTAATCCCCAGCTTTGTCCAGTAATTAGCCTCTCTCTCTCTGGAGGCAGCAAACACAGATGCCTATCCGGATGAGCTTTGGGACGTGGAATGAAAACAAGAATGAAAACACTGACTCATTTCTTCAGAAGCCTTTTAGCAGCCGTTAAGACAGAAACAACCTCTGATTTCTACTGATGCTCTTTAGGTCTGGAGTGGTGGGATGGGGCCTCTCCCACCGCTGAGGCAGCAGGAGAAGCAGCAGAGACAACCATGAACTCGGGGGAGAGTGGCTTGGGGGGGCGCCCCCCGCTGCAAAACTGAAGGCTCTGTGGCCAGTGGTGCAGCACTGTTCTTATCCTGCCTCTTACCCAAGCGTCTTTCAACAAATGCCGTGGAAATGCACTGTTTACCAAAACCAAAACCTCTGGAAGCGCTATAGTATGAGCCCACTAACACAATTAGCTTGCAGTTAATGACGGTGCCCCGCCAGAGCTAATTAAGCCAATGGTGCTTGTAGCACAAAGGATTTGGGGCCTGTTTTAAAGCATCTATTGTGACATCATTTAAAAGTCATTTCAAACTCCTCTAAAACTGTGGCTCTGAAAACAAATGCAGTGTAATGTTCTCAGAGTTGTTGGTTTTATTTTCCCCTGTCAAAAATCTGACAAAAGTCAGTTGAAACTGTCAAGGAAAAAACATCACACAATATGAGATTTTCCTCGAATTTGAAGTCTAGAGAAGGAATGACAAATCTGTTATATAGATTACTGTAGCACAAAAGTGAATTAGGAAAGTCTGGGAGATACACTATCACAATGAATATATGAGGTTGCCCTTGACACAGTTCATAAATTTTGAGGCCATGACAAAAAATTAAAATGAGATCAATTTGGTTTTGATCTGAATTATCTGTTAAGCTTAAAATACAGAAAAATCAATGGGATGGATATTTTGTGCGTGTTTTTTCTACACACAACCCATATTAAGAGACAAAGAGAATTTCATCTCATCACATCCCTAGAGGATCTCTTGGTAAAGGCTCTTCTAGCCTTCAATATTTTGTCTAAGTGTCAGTAGAAACTCCATCTATACTTTGTAATATTTCATTGATTGCTTGATTCATGGACTGGTTGCTTTGGCTGATTTGTTTTATTTTCTTGTATCTATCCAGTGGCTAATACTGCGATGGCACTGCAGGAATACAGGTAAATTACCTTGCCTAAGGTCAGACCTGAGTGCTTCCTTCCCCATGATGGAGACCCCTGGCTACTGCCTAAATTTCTTATCTCATCCTTGTATAGTAGTGCCTTTCAAATTGCAGCCTGTGCCCCATTCATCAGTCACAAACAACATTTATTTCACACAATATAAAAATACAAAAATGCATTATATAAAGTAGGAGTAAATATTGTTCCATAACACTATTGTTTCATTTCTGTGTGTGTATGGTGACTGTACTGGATTGTCATGTATTTCTTATTGTAAATTATGGTTTAAAAAATTTGAAAGCCGCTGCACTATATAAAGAGCACTTTTATTCTTATTTGACATTTGCCACCCAGAATAAAGACTACATTTTCCATCCTCTGTTGCAGCCAGTCATGGTCATGTGGCCATGATCTGATGAATCACATGTGGCAGCAATGTTGTGAAGAACCTCTGAGGGGGTGGCCTTACTCTACACATTGTTATCACCCTCCATCCTGCTTCTTGGTGTGCTTTGTTCAACCAGGCATGTGACGGCAACACACTAGGTATGGCAGAGCAACAAGATAGAAGGGGCCTGGGTCCTAGGATGACTTCCTGGAGCACAGCTGTCTGCCTGCCTTGGACCTTTCATCCCACACTATTATGTGAGAGACAAATAAATTTATCTTATTTAAGCCACTGTTATATTGGGTCTCCAATACGTACAGCTAGTTCTAGTCTTGAAGAACTAGTACACTCAATTTCTAATGAAAGAGAAATAAAGGAAAATATTAAACTCAATAAACAATTATTTACTGAATATCTATCATGGACTAGCCAGCCCTCTGCTAGGGTGCTTTGGGAAATATAGAAGAGTATTATGAATTAATTCTTAAATAATATTAAGAATAATATGGCTCTGAAGGAAAGTGCGATCTCATTGGGGAGATGAGCTGCATATCTGAAATAAACAATACTGTAAAGTAGTAGAAATAAAAATAACAGTCAGAGGAGACAGGTAGAAAGGTAGGAAATGCAATGGACCAATGAAATTGAGAGAAGGGGAGAAGAGAGGGTAATGGAGTAGGAGGAACATTCCTGAGAGTTTTTCAACTCCCTGAAGAACTGAAGTGAAATTAAAGACCTCCTAAATAGAAGTGGTGTAGCCCTTTCTGCCAAGTCTTCCCCTTCCAGCCCTAAACAGCACACCACCAGTGTGACCAGCAAGGGTTCTTGCCACAGCAGAGCTGCCAGTCTACAGGCATGCTCCTCACCTACATAGACTCATGCTCATTTGTCAAGGATCCTGTTGCCACCCTGACAGACCAAAGCCTAAGCCTCCTTTGTTAGAACCTCATGCAGAAGAGGATGCTGTCTTTGCAAGCAGTCACTCTGGGTTGGTGAAAATGGCTTCCTTTAGGGTCATACCAGTCCCACCCAGACACACGTCCCCTTAGGATGCGTTGGTCTTTGCCCTATTCTATGATTTTGGTGAGGCTTCTAATATTTCTCTAGGTAATTCGAGCTGCTAATGATGTGGATATTCTGTCTTCTGCATACCAACTAAAAGCCATTTAACACTTGGGCCTCCCTCCTTGGAAGATGCATGACTTGGAGATGTCTTGCTGGCAAGGCAGGGGTATGTTAAAAGGAAAAGTGTTATTTCAGCAGACTCGCCACAGAGGTATGTGTTAATTAAGTTAATTGTGCCATCAGTGATGCAGACGATGACAGTAACTGCTCCCCATAATGGGGCTGGGTTATTGCCATCATTTATTAAACGTGCTGGTTTTCTTAAATGCAGTCACTTCCCCTTATTCTCTAAGCGCGCACACACACACATACCCATGCATGATTTATAGTTTATCACTCACTTTCACATGAATTCAATTACATTATTGATCTTTATATCTACTCTGTGATGAAGGAGAGATGTTCTTTCCTTCACTGAGCTGATGAGGAAACTGAAGCTCAGAGTTGGCTACTCACTTGCCCAAGTTGAGAAGCCAAGTTCCAGGTCCAGTGGTCCTTCTCGTGTGCTGCACTTTATCCAAGATTCACAATATTCTGAAAGGCAAAAACCAAAATTTATATTCTATATCCCCTAAAACATTGGATTGACAAATGTTAAATAAATAATAATTTATATTTGAAAATAATTGGTAAATTGTCTAATTGCTCCATTCATGAAATGTTAGGGTAGTAATCTCATACGTATGAGCTGAACAAAACTAAACAGAATCTGTATAAATAACAATCTAGATAATTTAGAGAATTATTACAGACCTCTTTGCTACCTGCCCCTCCAAAATATTAGGGGTCATTTGACTTACCCTGAGTTATTACTGTAATTACAGTGGACTTTAGGAAGTGACTAAGAATGCCCAGTCAATACAGCCTTTCAGTTGACTTCACGGAGACTTATGTTGAATGCTTCCAGTTCCACAGTGAATGTCCAAGCGAGGGCTTACCAAATGATTATTCTACCAAAACCATTCCCTACCTTGCAGGCTAAGGGGCTGTCTTTAAAGTTTTGATATAATTAGTGTCCCCTGTCAAAACATAAACATTCTTGAGAGAGTTAATTCAGAAGCATTTTGGTTAATTGCACCTTAGTGCAGATGAGCCCCTTAGTTGGAAGGAAAAAGCACTATAGCACCACCATACATGGTGGTCTGGCGTGGATAAGCACCGAGCTCCCCAAAAAATACTCATTTCTGGAAAGAGGTGGTCAAGCCTGGGCTGGTGTGCAAGTGAAAACCCCAGCCGAGTCTCACAGCTCCCACATGCTTCAGCGTGATGCTTCTGACAAAGGTCCACCGAACTCTCACTTTCACCTCACGCCCAAGTAAGTTATAGAAGCAGAGATAGAAAGATTTTTCACCAGGTAACTAAAACTCTCTTGTGTGTCATCTTTTACCAGCTTCCTAGAGGAATTATCTTAAAATCTTGACCAGAAGAAATCGGAATGTTACCACTGAACCTGAGTAGGAGAAAGTATCAGAGAAGCTGATTTGTGCCTGAACTCACAATTTCTGGTTAGTGTAAACACTTACGAGCACACCTAGAATTTTGGCACATGCTAGGCAGAGGGTGACTACATGACCAGCTGCCAGTAAAAACCTTGGACACTGAATCCCGAGTAAGCTCACTTGGTAGGCGACATTTTACATGTCATCACAACTCCCTGTTGGGGGAAATAAGCACACCCTGTGTGACTCCTCTGGGAGGACTCTCGGAAGCTTGTGCCTGGTTTCCTCTGGGCTTTGCTCCAAGTGCCTTTTCCTTTGCTGAGCTAGCTTTGTCTCCTTTCATGGTAATAAACCACAGCCATGAACACAACTACCTGCTGAATCCTGCGAGTTCTCCTAGAGGATCATCAAACCTGGGGATGGTCTTGGAGACCCCCAACACAGAGATATTCTTAATGTAGTTCATAAAATGAACAGACAGTGGTATAAGATTGTAAAGGATTATGTTGGGCTGGTCAAGGCAAGGCTGGACTTGTGACCGTGAGACCTGTGCAATCATATAGGGTATCATGCTTAGAAGGTCCTTGAGCTTGGTTTAATGCTCTGCTGTCACCATTCTAAAATTCTTAATAACTGATGAACAAAGGGTCTTGAATTTTTACTTTGCATTGGGTACTGCAGGTTATGAAATGGCTCCTGGGTCAAGGTGATACTTAGAGATAAAAGAGGGAAACATCTTACTGCCCCAAATACTAACTTTGTCACCACTGGGAATTGTTCACTCAGCTTTCCACAGGGTCTATAAGTCTACCTATGACAGATTCGTTTTGTGGAGAATGGCCCAGAGATGTTAAATGGCTGTTAGCTATTCATAACTTAGAGCAAACTTGGGTACTCATTCCCTCACTACACATTCTACTATTTAACCCTTGGCTTGGACTGAGTTCAGGGTCCTGGGTCAGTATTTCCCAAAGTCTGTTCTTCAGACAATTAATCCCCATGAGACACACAGGGCAGGGGGAGGGGGAGTTTTGTTGTCAAGTAAGTTTGGGATACTGTATCCCCTCTCGTGGTGATTTAGGGTACACATTAGTATATTACAGCCTCTGAAAAGTCTTACACTGAAATAAGTGGTTTAACTTTGTGTTAGTTTCTCAGGGCTGCCATAGCAAAGTGCCACAAACTGGGTGGCTTAAACAACAGAAATCTGTTGTCTCAGTTTTGGGGGCCAGGTGTTGGCAGTGTTGGTTCCCTCCGAGGGCTGTGAGGGAGAGTCTGTCCCGTGCCTCTCTCTCCTGGTGGTTCGCTGGCAAACCTTTAGTGTTCCTTGGTTTGTAGATAGATCACTGTGATCTCTAGGACTTCTCAGGGATTTCTAACCAGAGAAGTGACATTATTAAACCAGGCAGCAGTTTGGAGATTTGCAAGGTGAGGAGCTGGAGGCAGGAAGAGTGAAGAGGCTATTTCAAAGTCTAGGGGAGTGAAGAAAAAGAAGCCTAAACCAAAGGAACAGCAGTGGCAAGGGAGAAGGTCAGCTTAAAAGGCAGGGAAATGTAAAAGATACACACATTCAGAACCATATATATATGTATATACACATAGATGTAAAGGTCTATATCGATGTATAATTTAAACGATTTCAGAGGAGGGGCCTTCGCCTTGCTGTGGCACGCAGGGGAAAGCTCTCAGAGGGCTGGTCTGGAGACGTGTCAGGCTGGGAGGATCCTGTTTATCCCTATCAGTGGCCACGACTGTGCCATGACTTCTAAGAGGCAGACAGGCAAATAGGGTCTCACATGATCTGCCCCAGCCTCACCTTGCACCCCTCCCTCTCACTTACCTAAGCTCCAGTCATACTGGCCACCTTTCTGCTCCACCTCAGAGCTTTGCATTTGCTGTTCCCTTAGCCTGGAACAGCAAGTGCAAAGCTCTGAGGTGGAACAGAATTGGTGCCTGGCTGAAAGTCTCAGCCTGCATGACACTTCCTCTGGGGAGATTTCTCTACTATCCCCTGGCATCTTCTCAGCAGACTTCCAATCCCTTGTTCAGTATCTCTTTTCAGCCAGACTCTAAGTTCCGCAAAGGCAGGGAACATGTCTACCGTGTTCTTGATGTATCCCCAGCTCCTAGAACAGCCTGGCACAAGTAGGCACTCTACATATCAGTTGAATGAATGAATGATTTACTATATGAAAAGGACATGAAAGAATGTGATAACAGAAATGATAAAAATAGATGAGGGGCTAGATAATCTGATATGTTTAGAAGTGAGTTTAGAACACACCCTTACTGAAATGCCTTTAAATTTAAAGCCAAAGTCAAATTTTAAAGGGTTTATATTAATTTAACCTTATCTAAAGAAATTTCCTCTTTCTTAGGAAAAAAAGTATGTGTGTGAGGGGTGGGGGGAGCAATCAGGATTATTTTAAAAGCTTCCTAGACATCAAATCATTTTCATAAAAGAAAAAAAAAAAACCCTTTAGATGTAGAAATGGCAAGGAACATGTGGATTGCATTTCCCTTAAATTCTCCTGGGTTTGCAAATTAGAAAGAAGGGTCTGGAATAAAATGCATTTTCTATTTTCCTGAAGTCAGGATATTTGGGAAACAGTGATGTTTGAGATATTCAGGAAACTGAAAATATGTGTGGGTACTTGTTTAAGTGCTGTTATTTCCTGTCCTACACTAAAGTGGCTGATAAGATAGCGGAAGTGGGCATTTAGCATCTGAAAAGAACAGATTCAAAAAAAAAAAACAACTTTTTTTTTCTGTGTTAGCTTTCACACAAGAGAAATCTCCCTCTGCCTCCCCCTTTGACCGCAATCAATATTTTTAGGGGATGAAGGCAGGAGGAGGAAAGAGTTTATTCAGTCTTTTGTATGCAACTAAGCTGTGGAAACAGGATGAAGATTTTGCTAAATCTGTCCATTAAGTGCCTCTAAGTGCTTTTAAAACATGTCCTAGAGCAGAATGGAGGGCACAAGAAAGAGAAACTGGGAATTAAAGCTAAATTATTACATTTAAGTGTCTTGACAGTGGAAATGTCAGAAAAAATAGCAGGAGTGACAAGCAGACAAAACTTCAGATGCTCCACTTAAATCTTCTTTTGTTGAACATCTCTAAAAGCTGAGAAGTTGTTTTGGTTTATAAGTGGTCAAATTATACAATTTTTGTGGAGCAAGAATTTATTTTTCTTATCTATCAATATCAATATATGAATTTTCCCTAGATGTGCTGGATAAGAATTGAGTTGAAGTATGCCAACTTCAATGCTTAGTATGATTACCAGGCATTTCAAGAAATTCCCCCAAGAGTAGAAATTTACTTTCTAATTTAGATATTTAGAAGAACACTTTCAACATAAAATCAAGAAGCTTAATTTTGCCTATGAATTTAAAAATGTTAAGATTATATTAACTGTTAATACTTAAAGATAACAATGAAAAGAGTCATTCATTTTTAGAATTGCAAATTGTAGCAAATCCATTTGTGTCTGAAAGGTGGACTGCTAGAGCCCCCTAGCTGTTGGAAATAATTCTGTCTTCCTAGGTGTAGATAAATGACCTAATTGCAAAGTCAGTAGTAGTTCACCAAGAAATCTACTGGAAAACAATTAAATAAGATCACACAACATGATCCTCCACTATTGTCCTACCATTCAGGTTGGTAGAAATGTCAGCACTGCTGTGAGCATCCACAGACATCTGTCCTGGCCCTCCACCTCCTAAACTTCTTAACAGGTCAATTAGAAGGACACTGTCATCACCCTTTCCCTATTCTTTTCGGTGGGTTAGAACTAGACGGTCTCCCAAACTCAGAAGTAGAGTGAGTCTGATCAAGGTAGATGATTTAGTTGCATTTTCAGAAGAAGGAGGGTGTATCCCAGAGACCTGGGATATCCTGAGTCTTCAGATGAATCAGGGAATATAAACTCATGGCCCTTGGACAAATGTGTTTTGTTTGGTTTGCTCAGAGCTTTTAGGCACCTGAGCTGATGACATTAGAATTTATTTTTCTTTAGTTGTAAATGATGGAATTATGACTAGTGATCATTTCTGAATTTTTGAGACAGTCTTTATTTCAATGATTAATCTATCCCTATGTTACCAAGGAAATATTGGCATTGATTTCTTGGTTTCCACATTTAAGAATGATTTGCACATTTACTAGAGTTTACCAATGCTATATGGGTTATCTTGACATATTGACTAGAAAGCTGTGGCGCTTTGAGAGGAAAAGTAGAGGAACTTGTTCATGAGCAAATTATTTTTAAAAGATCTGATATTATGAAAAAAATGCCTGGTGGTAAATGATTTTAAAATGCTTAAGTCAGAGATCAAGGTTTTAGAATGCAAGGTTCTCAAAGAAGTTGAGACTTACATTTTACTTACATCATTTAATTTGGATTATATTTACCATAGTCTGCCTTGTATTATAAGTTATTATTTTACCTTGTCAGAGAGCAAGTTTCTTGAAGGCAGGAACTATTGCTTAATCATCTTTGAAGAGCTTTCAGCATCAGCACTGAGTATCTCACAGTATATGACATGTCAGATACTTCCATGATAACACAGAGATCCAAAATAAATAAATAAATACATGAACATGACTCACAGAAAAGCAAGGTGGAAAGAGGCAAAAATGGGTTACCATTTGCTTAAAATGAACACACTTCTATTTTAGAGAGGGTAGGCAGCGAAATGATGATTTTAATGTGAAAACAAAATGTTGCAAACAAAACCTTTGCTTTTTTTTTTTTTTAAAGAAGTATTTCAAGAGGCTTGTGGCTCATTTTTCAGAAAGAGTCCTTCTTAAAAGTGGAAATACTCCAGTTTGGAAGAGCAAACCAGATTAATTGTCAGACGGAGAGAAGTTGAGTACCCAGTACCCGTTCTTCCCGGAATAAAGGGACTGTTTGGAGAGAGCTGTAGGGTCCAAGAAAGTGAATATGCATATTTTGTAGTCTGTGCGTTGAAGGGCCCAGTGGCTCAGACTGAGGCATGATCAGAGATCCAGACAGGGCACGGGTAAGGAGAGAGGAAGGGGATATACTACGAGGGGTGCAGAGGAAAAGGAAAGAGGAAGTTCTGAGTTTGAAAGACTCTTTTCCTCCTTTCCCAGGGAGAGAGCACATGAATTAAAACAGTAAAACAAACATTGAACCTCAAAATATTATTTTAAATAGCTATAAACATCTTTTTCTGGAATAATCTTTTCTAAAAAAAAAGTATTTTCATATTTGGTCATTTTCAGGGGAAAAATTCTTGCAATCAAAGTTGTTTAAGTTGAAGCTCACATACACTCACTTATTTCCCACCCACTATTTCTGAGAGCTAATTCATGTCCCAAATACTGCTTCACTGGTTTTAATCGGAGTTCAAGAAAAAAAAAAATTTGAGTCTGTTTATTTCTATAGATTCTTGGTAACTGACTTCCTGGGCCTTTTTCTCTTTCCACCCAATAATTCCCAGTTTTTTGACCAGCACTTAACCAGAACATTTACTTTCAGAGAAACTTCAGCAGAGGCCAAATTCTTTATAGACTAGAGGAGGCTGAATTAGCAAAATGGGAGGTGGGAAGATCTAAGAAGTCAAGAGAGAAGACTTGGAATGACAAAGGGAAGAGTTTCCAAATTCCTCCAGTTCTCCCCAAATGCAAAAATGAAACGGTCATGTTGGCTGACATGCTGTAAATTAAACCAGATTGTTTCTAGAAAGTATAGTGCCATATACATTTTTAAATCCTGTGTTCTCATGGTGATGACTTGGGGAGTCTGGACAGAAGGGGTTCATAGTATATGTCAGCAAATCAAAACCAAGTGTGGAGGCTTCACTTCAGCTTGTTCCGGGCTGTATCTTACAGAACCAGGAATAAAGCTGGAAATACAACTTCCTTTCACCATCCGATACCATCTCATATATTAATCCTGGCACATCATGGGCTCTGCTAAAAAGTGAATGCTTTTTTTTTTTTTAATTTGGCAGTTATCAACATAGGAAACTGCCCATATGCAACAGCCTACTTACAGTGATTTCCAGTTTCTATAAGGACAAAACCTTTAGTTATAATCTCAGTCACCAAAACACTGTGCTCCAGAGAAAATCCACGCTATGGCAGGCATCTATCTGGTGCTTTATCCATCTCTCAACACCTGATGCATTAGGGAAGCTTCGTAACTGTGGAATGGAGGGCAATGAAACTATGTCTATTATTCTATGGCATATAATTAGGAAGCACCTTCTAATTTGGAAAGCCCATGTGAAGTGACTACCTAATATAACAATTGTTAATTACTCAGCCCTTTGGATTATTCAATGTTGTCAATGACATATTGTTTTTATTGGTTTGAACCACATGAAATTGCCAACACTTGACCATTTTTGATCTCTCAGATGACAGTTGCATACGGTTCAATCTAATATTCCAATTATCATATCAGCAGTAGTAGGTTAAAGCATATGATTTTGCAGATCAAGTGCTATTGACTACCAACAACTTGATACAGTTCAACTATAGTAATATCTACTTATTTAGAGATTATATAATTACTTGTCATTACATAGTAAAAACAGCTATTGCTATCTATTGACTATGTCCTGTGTGCACACACTTTGTTAAGTAGTTTATACACATTATTTCATTTAATCTTATGAGGCAGGTTCTAATATTATCCCTCAAATAATACAAACATTCCAGGAAATAATAAGACATTGAGGTGTTAATCACTTTCATCTCATGAGATCAGCTTCTCATTAGGCCTAGTGGCATGTTTTTAGGGAGATAAGGATTGAAGGTTGAGGCTACACCTTACAAGGTAACGACTTCAGTAAGGCAGGGGCTTGGAGCCCACATCCCAATTCCAGGTGACCTTTTGTGGAACACATTCTGGATTTCTTAAATGGTTCCCAATCACAGTTAGACACTAGCATGTACACTAGCGGGGAGACAAGTCACACACACACAACCCCCTGGAAATAGAGAGGACCTCTGCAGACAGATGGTATGCTGAAAGCTGGGGGGATGGTATGTCCCATTGTGCCCAGGAAAGGACTGATTCATGACTGCTGTTCCAGCATAATCTTTGGAAGTCCCCCACATCACCCTCAACAGCAGGGCCAGAACTAGGGGAATAAGGTCAGTGAGGTACTTGCCTTGGGTGCAAAATTTAAGGGGTACCCAAAAACTCAGTAGTCAAAATAAATCATATTTTAAGGCAATATTTTAAAAAATCAAAATTAATGCAAAAAAAAAAACAGTTCACATTTAAATAAAAGCAAGATCAGTATTACTGATTTTTCCTTTTGCCTCAGGCTTCTCCCATAGGGCTCCTCATGGCACTGCCCCAAAGCATCCCAGTTTGAACAATAAATTACATGGTCACCCTAATTTAGAGTACTTCATAAAATCATAGTGAGAACTTACATAGCCATTGCTAGATGCCAAGCACTACTGTAAGTGGTTTACCTATATTAACTATGACATGAGGTAAAGACTGCCATTAGCCCAATTTACACCTAAGAAAACTGAGGCTTGGGAAGTTGGAGTAGTTTGTGCAAAGTCCAAAAACTAGGAGTAGAGGGGCTGAGGTTTGAATCCAGGTGGTTTGGTTCCAAAGTCCCTAACCATGACACTATGCCACATCTTTGAGAAAGAGCTCAATAAATGTTGCTGCTTGTAGTGTTATTGAAAATAAGAATAAAAAAAAAGAGGACAGGTCTGGGAAAGGGAGATGAGAGGATAGGGAACAGCTTTACCTATTTCTCAGTTTGGAGTATGTACAGCCCAGAATCCAGCTGTTCGCCAGCTGTAATGTAACTTTCTTGGGCCTCGGCTTCCTGTCAAATGAAAAGATTAGACCTGCTGATCTCTAAGGTCTCTTTCAACTCCAAATAATAGTCTTTTCTTCTATGAATCCTCATCACTATATAGCATTTCCCTGGCACTCGCTAGTCTTCCAGAGTACTTCTTCCCCCTCCCTTTTCCTTCCATGTTCAGCTTCCTCTGTGCTCAACCTCCCGCCTCCCTCCATATGGTTTTTCCTTGATGATCTCATCCACTTTCAGGGCTTCAGCTCTCACCTCCCTGTGGCTGACTTCCAAATCTTTATCTTCACTCTGTCCTCTTTCCCAAAGTCTAGACCTGCATTTCCAGCTGTCTGCTGCACTCTTCTAAATCTCACACAGGAAACTTTAAGTCATCATGTCCAGAATCTAATTCATCCCCTCATCACTCAGGCTCAACCCCTTTCCTTGTCCCCTGTGTGCCCCACTTAGGCAGCTGCTGAGCATGACAATGTCACCCCTGCCTTTGGCCATGCCTCCTTTATTGCTCCGTTTCTTTCCATTCCAACTGCCCCTTCCCACTCAGCTCCTCACTGCCTTCCTCCTGGCGCCCTCCCTCCAAACTGTCCCAGTCCTCACTGCGGGGTTGACTGTCCTAGATTCTAACTAGGATCCTGGCTCTCCTACCTGAGAACATTCAGTGCTTCCCAGTGTCGGCAGAGGAAAGTCCAAATTCTGTTTGGATCCGAACCTGCTTTTGCAGTCTCACCTTCCCCTTCTCTGTTCCATATATCTGATGTGCCATATGTATGGGACTGCTCACTCCAATGCTTTTGTGTACGTATCTGCTTTCCTACCTGTTGCTTATGTTATTCCATTTGCTTGATATTCTTCCTTGGATCCCTTTACCCACCCTTCAAGATCCAGCTCAAATGCCCCTCCACATCCCTCCCTCCAGTGTCCGTCACATCATCACATAGCAGGTGCACAATAATAACACAAGCCCTGAATGGATCAATGTAATTTTTTAAAATTACCATGTCTACAAAATAAAGCAATTGACCTCTACTTTTGAGTGAGTGAAAGGACAGAATCCAGATTACCTTTCTCTCTCCCAAAGGGGAGTTATCCTCGCTGAAGAGTGTTCCTTCTTTGCAGGCAGCACTTCTTCAGGGACAAGCCAAAATCCTGTATCCAGCCCAAGAACATCTGTTTTAACAGCCTGAGAACATCTCATCTCTTGTAAAGCATCTAAGGTCTTTCTTCCTCTTTTCGAAGAAGTTTCCAGGATTCTTGGGTGGCAACTCTTTGACCTTCTTTTTCCCTTGGGCATGCTAAACTTAGATGTTCTTTGTAAGGGTTCATTACTCAGATTACTCAGCTATTTCAAACCCAGACCTGTAGGGAGAAGAAGGTTTTTAAAAAATACTATCTCTGTGTGTTTGTGTGGA
The DNA here is from genome assembly GCF_020740605.2 of Lemur catta. Classification (NCBI taxonomy): domain Eukaryota; kingdom Metazoa; phylum Chordata; class Mammalia; order Primates; family Lemuridae; genus Lemur; species Lemur catta. The sequence continues at coordinate 11,978,866 of NC_059141.1, read as the reverse complement.
GGACGGTATATTTGGTGAGGGCAGAGAAAGGTTTTGAAAGTAATCATAGGCTGCTCTTACGATTACTAACTGAAAACACGGGTGATACTTAAAAATAACCAATGATAACTTTCCACACTATATTTATATTTGGGCTAAGATCAAACATGAGAAATGAGCTACAAAGACAAGTAAACATGAGTTGATCACGGAAGGTCATTCATTCTTAATCTAACAGCTAAGAGGCAACATTTAAAAAAATGCATTTCCTGCTTGAGTTTGTCCTTGAACTAACAACTGATTATGGAATTTTAATTTAATATTACAACATATGTTGCCTTTCTGAATTTAAAAATCCATGACAACGCCAAAATCTTTTCAAGTTCTACAGAAGGATAGTCTCACCAAAATAAGGTCATCAGTGGTAGTATTTATAATAAATTTACAATTTCTGAAAAAAATGGAATCAATATATACAATTAATATTGCAAATAAACGTCAAAATGATATACTTCCCACCATATAAATGAACTCTGTTTCACACATAAATGTGCTTTGTGGCAATGGTTCAAAATTCTTTTTCTTCAACAGTAAGCAGATTGAATGAAATAAAAAATGATGTGCCAGGACTTAAAGGTACAAATGGTACAAATTTCAAATTATTGATTGCTGACTATGCTTACAGACATCAAACAATACTTTTTCAGGCAGCTATAATAGTCCATTTCAATGGAGACATGATATATTACAGGAAAATTGAAAATGTGGGGACAATTTGACTAGTCAATGGTCATTTTAAATTATTAAGGTTTTGGAATTTTTTTTTTTTAGGTTATAGAAAAAACAATGCAAACTAAATGGAATCTCATTAACTGCAAACCTTTTTTTACCAAGCGCCTTTATTGTAGTTTGAAAAGTACCAAGATGTTCAGTCAGAATACAAACTCACTTTACATTAGATGAAGTGCACATTTGGGCAGAATCAATGGGCAGTGACATCTCTTAATGGAAATCCGAGCAGGCCAGAGTGATCACTCTTGAGGGATCTAGAATGTATTTATGTAGGCAAGAAATTTTCTCAGGGACTAACTTCTGATGTACAGGTGAGACATGTGCTCTGATAGAGTGTGAATCTGAGCCCTCTCAACCTGCCCACTCCTTTAAAATCATTGTTAGGTAACATCTTCCCAAAAGTAATGGCTGAGTATAACATCGAAATTCAGTCAATGGTCCTGCATCATTGGCCTTGAAGTGCTCTTTCCGTAACCTGCAAATGAAAAGCAGATTTGTGCACTAGAAAAGATCTATTGGTCAGAAATTTTCCAGTGGCAAGCAACAGAAACCAAACTAAAACTAGCTCAGGCCAAAAAGATAATTTATTGTTGCAGCTTATCAAAAGGTTCAAGTAAGGCTGGATCCAGGGGTTCAGGTGATGTCATCAGGAATGTGTCTGTTACTCTCCATCCCGCAGATGTTCTTCCTCTGTGATGGATTAATTCCTAAACTGGCTGGAACCATGTGGAAGACCCCTGATGGTCAGGGCTGCTGGGAGCTGGTGCAGGTCTAGAGGAAATCTTTTTCAGGCATTTCCAGCGAGAGTTAACTGGTTTGAAAAAGCTTTACAACTGACTTTGTATTGATCTGTCCACACTGCGGCCCAGAGCACTCTTCTGGACCTCTTGCCCAGTGATAGGTACTCTCTTCCTGCATCCCCCTTCCCCCAACACACGTGCTCCCAACTCTGTCCCCTCCTTGGCCCAGCTCACAGGCTTTCATCGTTCTGCCTTTATGACTTCACAAGGCAACAGTCTCCAACTGTCTCTGTCTCCCTCTTATCTGTCTGTCTGTCTCTCTCCCACTGCCCCTCCCAATTCATATCAAATTTCAAAGCAAGGCACCCATTGTCCCTGCTTAGACCAATCACTATGCCTGGTGAGTTGGAATATTCTGATGAATCTAGGACATGCTCATCCCCATGAGAAGTGGAGCCTACCTTGATAGACAGCCTCGCTAATCACGCACACAACCGGGGTGAGGGAAGCAGTCCCCAAAGGAAATGTTCTACCATATACCAACAAGAAATGGACTCCACCGAAACTACTGAAACCATTGTGAAGAATCAGGATTTGTTGTTTTATGTGATTTTCCCTGAGTCTAGATTTCTGACTTAGCTGAGAGGCATAAAACCAGTTGAAATAAATCAAATCTAGAAACCCTGAGTAGGAGCTAAATGGGGATAGAAGACTTGTTTCTTCCCCTCACTGTGGCATTAGATCCATCCTCTCCCATAATGTGTTGCTCACACTTGTATACGTGCACCTAGGTTTCAACATGTGGACATGGCGCCCAGCCAGGGAGTAGCGAAGTTGGTGGTTATGCAGGAAAAGAGGGGTGGCATCAGCGTGGGGAAATTTCTCTTCCCTTGGAATTTGGCTAATGTGGTGAATATGCCAATTCTGATGCAAACTTGCTCAGATAGGGATGTATTGAGCAGCTCTTAAGTACCAGGTTTATGGGGACATATTGGTGAATTAAAAAAAAAATTCCCTGCCTTCAGAAAATTCAGCTATTAGAGGAGCACAGAAAAGCAAATAGCTGACTATAACAGTATAATTCCTGCTATGAGAATGGTACAACAAAGTGTTAAAGAAGCAAACAGAAAGGGGTGATTACTTTTTCCTGGGTTGAAGGGAATGGGCACCATCAGGAAAGGAGGGATTGAGGGGTGTCAGTGTAAGTTTCCCAGAGGAGGTGACATCTGACCTGAAGAATGAGAGGGAGTGTGACAATTTAGAAGGAGGAGAACAGCATTTCAAGGGGAGGAAACAGTAACAGGAGGGAGGGGGGAAATCAATCCAATGGTCTCCTTTATAGTCGCTCACCAAGTTTCCAAGACCAACACAAGGAGGAGGATTGAAGCAATTATTGAGAAAACTGTCTCAATCTTTCCTTTTCTCCTGGCTGTGGAAATTTGGCCATTGCTGCACTTTTTTATAAGAGAAAGAGTCTTGATTCCAGCGACCACACAATGTTAAGTGATGGAAAAATTATTTTTTAAGCAGAACAGAGAAAAACTACAGCACCTGAATTCAACTGGGAAAACTAAATTTTTATAAGAAAGGAAAATAAAAACCTTTCTTCTCTTTCTCTGTCTTTGTCTCTCTCTCAATCCACTCTTCGGGTTTCTTTTTTTTTTTTTATGGGGATTGGGGAGTTTCACTTTAGATAGCAAATCTATTGAGCAAGAACCATATGTACATATGCATTTGATGCCTTGTAAAAGCTTAATAAATGCTTGTAGTAGGATGATCATAATAATGCAAATAATTTTGCAAGAATATGCTAACACCAAAATCGAACCACAGTGTAGCTCCAGGAATTGATTCCCATGCCCTCTCCTCCATTATCCTATCTAACCAAATGTCTGGGTGGCTTGTTAGCATTCAACACTTCCTTTGAAGATTAAATAGCATTAAATTTTTGCCTTCCAAGGAAAGAGATTATGAATTTATATGAAAACAAGACTTCAGTAGAAAAGCATACAGAAATCTGAAGGAAGGGGAGAAATTTTGGCCCCAGGAGAGAGAAAGTGAAATGGCTAGTTGGTAGAGTAGTCAGAACACACACAACATTTACATATTAAGTTCGCTGCCTTATATGGGCACAGTTAGTGGCACCACAAAACAATTACAATAGTAACATCAAAGATCACTGATCACAGATCACCATTACACATATAATAATGAAAAAGCTTGAAATATTGTGAGAATTACCAAACTGTGACACAGAGACATGAAATAAGCACATAGACTTGTTCAATGCAGGGTTGCCACAAATTTTCAATTTGTAAAAAACACGGTTAGTATGAAGCGCAATAAAGCAAGGTACAATAAAACAAGGTATGCCTGTACAAAACAATTGCCCCAGCATTGGTACTAACCCCAGAGCAGGCATTATACCAAGAATGTAATCTAATACCATCTACCTCATCTGTTTGTCCCTTCATCAAAATGTTGACATTAACATGATTCAAAGACTGTTATTATGACATCGATCCATGTCGTATACCAGCAGAGGTCCAAGGGATTACCTTCAGTACTTTTGACCCTCCTGTTAGTTGCAAAAAGGAAAAAGAAAGGCATTGGACTTCCTTCCCTGAAAACCTTGGCCATTTGGCACTACAAGAGTTTGACTGTAGAGAGAAAAGGAGGAAGTCTTAATGTGATGTTAACACTGAGCCCAAAAGGCCATGACACAAGCCTTTTCCCTACCGTCTGGCAGAACTGCTTCTTGTATCCGAAAATACACTTCAGATACAACACGTCACTTTATGGGCACTAAGTCTTAGAATTTGCTAATATTTAACATTTGCCTTGTGCTGCATATTCTCTTTTTAAGAAAGAAGCAAATATAAGCTTCTTGCTGAACAGAAGAATGCATAACAGTGGAGTCATCTATTGTTCAAAAATGAATACGAACATTCCCTTTATGTTACACATAAGAAGTAGGTATATAATTCAATGCTGCATGTCTCTAAAATATATTTGCCTATTGGTCTCTTAACTTGAAATTGATCTATTCCAAATGAGCTAAAATATGAATTTATGTGAAAAATGGAAGTCATGACAGAATTTTAGGTAAGTTACATAGTAAACAAAACTTTTTGTATCTTATTTTTGTAGTTAACTATATCACGATATTACTAATTTTATATCATTTAATATATAAGAAATAAAGTATGACTGATTATAGACATAAAATTGAAATATATACTTGGAAGGAAGTTCTTAGGGCACATTGTGGGCAGAATTTTCCATGATTTCCTGGAGAACATTTAGGAGATTAAAAAAAAAAGAATTTCCCATGACTTTGTTTACAAACTTGCCTTATAAATTAACTTTTAGCTGGACATGTACACTAAAGGGATGTGTTGACTATCTGATTTATTGAAACGGCTAACAGTTGCAAGATATAGGTCCTTGTGGTCGTCTGTCATTCCGAATGATAAAGATTAAGTATGTAGAGAGAGACAGTTTAGAAAAAGAGCAACATGAAGTTGGAGTAACAGGAATGGGCCACACCATGATTTATATTCATAATGTAATTTGAGAAAAAAATATTTGACCAGAAAATCCTAATAGATATGTGGATATGTTTGATTTTGGAAAATCACATAAATATGATTATGCACAGTGGGTAAAAACCACGATTCCTATTCATAATTAAATATTGGTTTCTTAGGTCAATTTTCACATGACATTGGTCTTTGGCTATGATTACACTAAGTTCTTACCTTCCTTAAAAACTGTGAAGTTTAGGGAATTTTTTAAGACAGTCAAAGAAGCTGTATGCTTTACAGCTCCTCAGTTAAGAGAAAGTCAATTGGAAGTGGGGGCTTTTGTAGAGCTGTCTAGAACCAGCTCTGTCATTTATACATTTGAGCAAATTAGAACCTTAGTTTCCTGATCTACAAAATAATGACATACACACATGTCCTGTCCCCATGGTGACCAACAGTTTGCTAGAATGCTGGTAACTTTTGGAGCTCCTGGTCAGAGAAGAATAGAGTGGCCTGTAACCCACGCCTCAGTAGCTGCCTAAACAGAAATCTATACCAGGGTTTGAACAACAAATTGTGTTTCAAAGAACATCATTGATCCTAACATGGTTTAGTAAGCTTTAGGAAAAAAGGGCTTTATGGCCAAATAAATTTGGGAGCATTGTATTAAACTAAATGAATCAGGTTTCTTTATTGCAGGATGTCTCAGAAACTTTAATAAACTAATGTGCATTGTAAGTCTCCAGGGGGACTAGAAAATGTAGTTTCCCATTTTATTTTCATATGCAGTCATCGTTTTTGTTTTTTAAAGAAAGCATGTAAAATTCTTGAGGAATATTAGGAGTTCCTTAAGGTACAGCTTGGAAAATATTTCTTTATGTAATTTTTCTCAAGTTCAGATATTTTAGGCTGGTACATTTTTAATAACAGGACAGTAAAGAACCAAAAGTACTCAATAAATGCTCTTTTCGGGAGGATTTCTTGGAAGTTTACATCCTCCACTGGAAGATCTTGGGGTTGTCTTTGCTGGTAATGAATTAATTATGGCTTGTCAGTGATTTTTAAAAGAACATTTCCCAATCCCTAAAGATTGCTATAGAACATAGAACAACATGCAACATGAAAATTAGACATAAGTATGATCTTTCGGGAACCCACTTGAACAATTTAGAGACAATGAGAATTTCTTTTTTATGGATTAAAACAAAATTGTTAACTGCAGAGCATAAGTCGGGTCAGACAGATATACTGCTCCTGAGAATGTGCTGATTGCGTTTTGTATTTTATGGTAGCTGAAGAGTTTGAGCTGCTTGCTAATGAGATCAAGCACCATTACATATATTACTGGCACCCTTGGAAGCTGCAGATCTATTCTGAAACATCTTTAGGCTACATTTGTTCAAAGCATTGTCTTCCTGTTAAATGAATTCACCTGCACATTAATTTTTCTCTATAATAAACTACTGATAGTCTAAAGAAATATTTCTATGTCTCTCTTTGTCTGAATTTGGAAGCTATGCATTTTCTTTGAGTTCCATCTCTTCTGAAAACTAGTTGTTGACAAATACGACTGTCATGATGATTGTAGGACTGAATTATCCTATTGATTTCTTAATTTTTTGCTTGAATTGTAATGCCCCCAAATAAGAGCAGTCTCTAAAATATTTTGTCATCTTACACGGTTTGAAAGACAAATTGGTCTTAAACTGAACAGTTGCTGAAATTCTTTGCTAGAATTGAAGTTTTAACATGAAGGTCTATATCTGAGAGAATGTAGGTGGCAGGGATTTCTCTTTTTGAGGAAAGTGTTTCTAACCCAGGTAGCATAATTTTAGAGTCAAGTCTGAAATAAAAAATAGAAGATAAAGGAGATAGATTTCCAAGTCAAAAAAAAAAAAGAGCTGGAATATGTATTAAAAAGGGTACAAGTAGTGCAAATATCTCTTCAAGATATTGATTTCATTTCCTTTGGATATTTACCCAGAAATGGGATTGATGATTATATGGTAGCTCTATTTTTAATTTTTTGAGGAACGTCCATGCTGTTTTCCATAATGGGGGTATCAATTTTCAATTGTGCATTGCAGCATTATTCACAGTAGTCAAGATATGGAGATAATCTAAGTATTCATTTGACAGATGAATGGATAAATAAAATGTGGTATATATACACAATGGAATATTATTCAGTCTTTTAAAAGAGGAAATCCTACCATTTGTGTCAATATGGATGAACTGGAGGACATTATACTAAGTGAAATAAGCCAGACACATAAAAAACAAACACTGCATGATCTCACTTATATGTAGAATCTAAAAAAGTGAAACTCACAAAAGCAGAGAGTAGAATGATGGTTGCTAGGGGCTGAGAAAGTGGGAAATGGGAGATGTTGGTCAAAGGGTACAAAGTTTCAGTTATACAGGATGAATAAGTCCTGGAGATCTAATGTACAGCATGGTGACTATAGTTAACAATATTGTGTTGTACACTTGATATTTTCTTAGAGGGTAGATCTTAAGTATTCTTACCACAACAAAAAGGTAACTATGCAAAGTGACAGATACGTTAATTAGCTTGATTGTGGTAATCATATCACAATGTATATGTATATCAAAACATCACATTGTTCACCTTACATATATATAATTTTTATTTGTCAAACATACCTCAATAAAGCTGGGGAAAAAGAGTGCAGGATTCCATTTCAGATGTGTCATGAAGCCTTGGGTAAATCAGCCAGCCATCCAGGTGTTAATTTCCGTATTTACAAAATGAAGGAAACAGACATCAGTAATCTGTAAGATAAAACATTTTTCATTAGAAATTTGATATGGAAGGAGAGGACAAAAAGGAAAAATATGGACTCTAGGAACTAACTATAGAATTATTTCCACATGTTAAATGTGAAGAAAAAGTAATACTAGTAGGACTCATATTTTCTTTATTCTTTGGTTAGCATTTCACATGTAGATTAGCAAAGGCTATTGCTTTGGGGGGAGAAAGCATCTGCAAATTTGACTCAATTTTCTGCCTAGAATTTAGCACATTGTTGTTGTATATCCCTAGAATATGGTTCCTTTTTGCCACTTCTCATTTGAAAGGCTTTCACTTACTATGCCTATAAGCTATGATATTAAGGCGCAATGCCAGTAAAGTTTCAGGGAAAAGAGTGAGAAAATTATTTAAAAGGACTACTTTTTTGATAATGGCAGTGTTTTGACAGTTTTTGACAGGCAATTTGCAATAATGCAACCTCCTGGATTACAGCCAACCTCTGAAATGGGCTGTAATTTAGAACGATGGCAGCTTCTATGACCTCTGTATTGGAGAGTCACCGGAATTAAAAAAGAAAAAAAATTCTCCAAACAGTTTAAGTCTATATTTGAAAACCGAGTTTAAATGTTCTGAAGTGTAGCCATTTTATTTAATGAAAGGATTTTCTTGTCCTACGTACAACTCCACATGCTTATCCTAAAGCCGGGAAGATTTTCTGCCTTTTTGTGTGTGGCTAAACTCTTCTCAGATTTCACTCCCAATATGGACATTCTAACGAGCTAGTGGTGGGTATGTCTCCGCCTTCTCCTCACTGGATGAAATTAGACACACTCAAGCACTGTCATCCTGCAGAGGATGGAAAGTTCTGGGCTGTCACAACTTTCTCTTATCACACAAATGTGCTAACTCTGGTTCTGGGTTTCGTCCTTAAGGCTCCTTTGAAAAATTGGTTCTATTACTCCTTTGATTCTGAGAGTTAAATGATTTTTAAAGAGTTGTGTAACTTAAATATGAGCCGGGTGTGCAGTGTAGGATTTTTAACGGAACCGCAATTCTCCAAACATACCAATATATTCCAAAATTGCCAGTTGCAGGCCATAAAATATTTACATTACAGAGTAAATAATGTATGTTTAGTAAGAAATGATAAAATATTTACAGTTTTTCTAAAGATACTGTATGGGTTTTTTTTCCTCTGCCACAGCCATTTTTCTTAAAGTAGGCAAAATAGGCAACTTCAAGAGCTCCAAGAACAACGTGGAAGCATCTATGAAGGAAAAGAATGTTCTGAGGTGGTAAGTGGAAAAGTCTCCATAAGGAAAAGAAACACCAGCCATTACCAGATATCAAGATACATATTTCATGTGCTTAAAGGTCTAGGAAGGCATTAGCCTCCATAACAGTTTTGGTATCCTTACCATTAAAGTGAAGAGTTGCTGGCCTTGGTTCACGTGGCACAGTCGTCTGCCAAAGCTCTCCTGTGGGAGTGTTGTGAACCTCAGAGGATGGTATGACCTCCCAAGCTTCCAAACAAATATATTTTAAAAACCTCCCTCACACCCTCATTGACCCTGAACATGACACAGAGAACACAATCAGTGTTACTAAATCCTCACTGCATGTGTTTAAGAAAGAGGCTAGAAAAGGTCTTAACAGATTTCTCACAGAATCACCTGAAAGAGTCTTACAAAGAGAGATTTCCAGGCTCTCACTCTCAGAAATTTTGACAGGCTAAGTCTACTGCAGGCCCTGGTAATCTTTGCTTTTGAAAAGCTTCCCAAATGATGATCATCCGAGTTAGGGAACTGTTGTAGGCTGAATAATGGCCCCGAAATATACCCATATCCTAGTCCCTGGAACCTATAAATGGCAAAATACCTTCTATGGCAAAAGGGAGGTTGCAGATGCGATTACTTTAAGAACCTTGGGATGAGGAGATTATCCTGGATTATCTGGATGGGCCTTAAGCATAATCAAAGTGTCCTTATAAAAAGAGAGGCAGAAGCAGATTTGACGACAGAAGAAGGCAAAGTGAGGATGGAAGCAAGATCCTATGTGGTTGGCGTTGAAGATGGAGGAAGAGGCCATGAGTGAATGAATGTAGGCGGGCAGGCTCTAGAAGTGGGAAAAGGCAAGGAAAGAGATTCTCTCCTCGAGCCCCCAGAAGGAAACAGCCCTGCTGACATCTTGACTTTAGCCCCAAGAAACTGATTTTGAACTTCTGACCTTTAGAACTGTAAGAGAACAAATATGTGTTGTCTTAAGCCACTAAGTGTGTAATAGTTTGTGGCAGTAACAATAGGAAACTAATACATGAACCATTGCCCCAAACCACTCCAACTTTAATACCCCTTTATCGCTAAAGCCAGAGTTTTAAGGCCCTAGAATTTAACTTGTTCCCAACTATGGAGGAACTCAAAAGCAGCCTTGCCTCTAGAAAAATTTTCTGCTCCATCCTCCCATCTGTGCTGAGCACTGCCCCCACAGTCACCCTCCCTTGGGAATGCCATAACTGCCAGCAGAGGCAAGGCAGCAGCAAGGGAGCATGGCCAGTAACTGCATCCCTCAAGTTTGAACGTCAAGCACAAGAATTCAGCATGCCCCTCCTGCGTGCTCAGCATTCTGCCAGCCACTGTGGGGAATTCAGAGACTCTTGAGAGGTCACTCCCCACTCTCCTGCTGAGTACAGATGTTGCACAGTGATTACAAACACTTAGGTTGCATTTCCAGGAATGTCAACGCTGAGGCTTCCCTGGTTACAAAGGCTATTGTCTCATCTTGGGACAGGACAAATGCATCATCACATTTTAAAGGAAGATGATGTCAAAGCATGGGTTTACCAGTTATACTCTGATCAGAACTGGAAATCGAGTCATTTTCCTGTAGTTTTTGGCTTTCAGTAAGCTGACAGATGTATTCACAGTGCTTGTATTCCAACGTGGGTGACTGTGGGGGGCAGGAGGAAGGTGAGGAGGAATCTCTATATTTTATCAGTACTTGTTCCTATCAGAACTCCCCACAGTGAAAAAAAGAAGATGGCAGCTGCATAGAGCTGGGATAGCATCTCGTTTCTATGACAACAGTGTCTGCTCTGCTCCCAAACTCCATCTGGTATTTTCAAGCCTAACAGCCAGGTAGCATGTAAATGCCTAATGGAAAAAAAGGCATCAATAGAGATTCTTCGGATCAGGCTCAAATGAACATTGCAACACCATGCCCTTTCTAAGAAAAACAGTGAATTACTTTGCTGGCAACAGGGCATTATGAAGACAGACTGCAAAGTACATGGAACATGCTCAACTCTATTTTATGGACTAAACGAGCACAACATGCACTTAAAATTAAAGTAGCTGTCGGGACTGCCATGGGGGGCTTTTTCCTAAAAGCAAGCTCACAACACTCTCATGGGATGATCCTTTCCTTCCTCTCTTTCTCCCTTTCCCAGTCCTGCTTTGTGGAGTTGTGTGTGTTTAAGGGAATATGGATGCAGCAGCTCTTACCTGCCTCACTGACCTTCCCTCTAGATTTTATCCTTGCTGATTACTGTTCCCTGGTAGCTCTGTAGAATTTATGAGAAGCTGAATTTCAGTTCTTCTCCTCTTTCCCCTGGCTCGCAGCAAAGCATGCTTTTAAAACAGCATAATACAACACAGCTGGTCTCCACCATCTCCTACCCTTCATTTTAAGCACAAGCTGGTGAAAGCACCTCCTTTTTCTTCCCTAACAATACTATCATTAAAAAAGTAATATCTTTACAAAGTTATAATTTATCTAAAATACAATATAACATGACTTTATAGATAGGTTGCCATGCCATATTTGGGACACACTTATACTAAAAATTTATTCTTTGTTTATGACATTCAAATTTAACTAGAGGTCAGTATTTTTATTCGCTAAACCTGGAAACCCTATTTATAGACAGGAATATAGGCCTTTAAATTCATCTGATCACTTAGGATTTGATACAGTATATCAAAATGCCAATACACTGAATTGAGTATTGGTTTTCGGCATTTTCTAATTATTAAAATGAACATTTAAATGTTTATTGTTTACACCAAAAACTGTTGTTTATTCTTACGCTTTGCATCCATTCATTTTCCTTTGTTCATTGGACACAGAGTTATTGGGCAATTGCCAATTGCCTGACACTCTTCCAGGGGCGTGCCCAGGACCAACAGCCCTCCCTCAGAGAGCTAACATTTGACTGTGACTCCTGGATTTTATTTCAGGACATTTTCTCCCATTGTATACAAGCCACTGTTTAATATACAAAGATGCATCAGATATGGCTCTTGCCCTCCAAGAGCTGATGAGCTATACTACATTGGCTGTCCCTTACACAGCTTAAAATTTTCCCCAAACCTCATCGAGCCAATCCCATGGGCACTAAATCCATGGGCATTAAATTGCTGAGGACATTCAAATCTTTATTATTTTATTTGCCCATTTTTCACATTATTTTCAGCATCCAATATTAGAAGACCGTTGACCTTGAAAGGGTAGGGAGTTACCTGGTGCAACCTCGCCATCAGTTTCTGAAGTCTCTCCTTGTCCTCACTGGGATCTCCCCATTGGAGAGTTCCTCGTCTGTCCTCATCTCCTGAATCCCAACAGGAGATTTGGATTTACGAGTGATATTTGCATTCTTTCTCCCTCCTTTTTTCTATATTACTCCAACTCTTTTCTCTTTTTAACTATATCATCTATTTGATATGGGTAACTATTAAATCAGAGGAGGGAATTAAAGGTTTGCAGTGTTCCAGAAAGTTCTCAGGGCATGGACCTATTTTAAGTTTTTTCTGTATGACTCAAATTCTTTCCTCTCATATCTCACCTTTAGACTGAGACATATCTTTATGAGAATTCTATGTAGCTTCTTGTATATACTCAGGTATGATATTTAAGATATCTAACCACTGTGGTAGGCAGAATAATGGTCTTCAAAGATATCTGCATCTTAATCCCTCAAATCTCCCTGAAAACTGTGGATATGTCACCTTATATGGCAAAAGGGACTTTGCAGATGTGATTAAATTAAGGGTCTTGGAATGGGGAGCTTATCTTGGGTTATCTGGGTGGGCCCAGTGGAATAGCAGGGGTCTTTATAAGAGTCAGGCAGGAGTGTCAGAGCAGGAGAGGTTTGGGGATGCTACATTGCTAGCTTGAAGAAGACTTTGTACCTCCAGAACTATAAGATCACAAATTTCTATTATTTTAAGCCATTACATTTGTGGTGATTTGCACAGCAGCCATAAGACACAAACACACCTACAGGCCCAGGCAGTGAGCAATCAGAACTAACAATGAGCACGGTCCTTGAGATCTTTTGCTAAGCCAGGTGTTAACCAGTTAGATGCTGGATTGTGGGTAGATCTGCAGGGCTGTGGAAGTGGGATAGCCCAGGTGGTGGGGGTTGGCACTGGAGGGCACTGATTATTTAGCAAGCAATGCAGGAGTATTTCAATATATTTACAGTCAGGCTGGGTGAACCAGTGACTTTCTACTGTGTACACACTTATGTACAACTAAATCTAGAAGATGTAGAGTGACTTCTGGCATGCATCCTGAGTCTTTCTTCCCTAAGTCCCTGATATTAACCATTAGCCAAAGTGGCCAAGTCAGTGATCCTAATAAATTTCTAGATTCTTTTCTATGTGTCCTACCTGGGGCTTTTCCACAGAGTGGGCTGGGATGATTCCTTCTTGCTTAAGGGCTTTTCTTACTAAATTATTAGCTGTTGTTGTTGGTCTCCAATTGACTATCTGAAATTTCCATCTGTAAGTATCGAGTCTTTATTTTTTTTTTCCTCTTTCCTCCCTACCTTTCACTCTGCCTCTCCTATCTCCATTTGAGAACAAGTGAAATAAGGGAGAAAGAGAGTCAAGGACTTCTTCAAGGTCACGCAACTAGTTATTAGCCAAATGGAACCCTGAACCTGGATCAACGCACTTCATCCCACCCCCATGTATGTGTGGTCACTCCTCCACCAAAGCAACAGTGCTCAGTTGCCATCTTCCTATTTTTAAAATGCAATCATTCCCCCGCGAAACCCTCTTATGGCCTTCCAGTGCCTTTTAAATAAAATCCTAACTCCTTCCATTGCCTTCAAGGCCCGCATGATTGAGCCCTGACCTCTTTGACAACCGCATCTGTGCACCGATCCCACTGGTTCCCTCTCCATTCAGCAGATGCCAAGTTCTTCCAGCCAGAGAGACTGCTGAAACATAAATGTGTTCTGCATGCTGTCTACAGCAGGTCTCTACCCCACGCTGTTATATTTACACCTACACTTATTCTACTTGTATTGAATTAATGAATGTGTCTGCTTTGTTTCTCGTTGCCCCTGTAGGCTTTTTCAGTGCAGAGAGTTCATTGATCTTGTTCATTGTTGTGGCGCAGAGCCTGGCACACGGTAGGTCTTCAATAAACACTGAATAACGTTTGTGCTCATTCCTCACGGACTCACCCTGAAGCCATCACACCACTCTCAAAGCATAGAACTCCTAGTCCATCTTGTAAACCACGGAGACAGGCTGCCAATCAGATGCTGGAACTGAAAAAAAGGAAAGAAAAGGTGCCTGGCTAGTTAGTTATGTAAAATATCATAGCTGGCACTTAAAGGAAGTGGAAACTAGCTTTCTGACCTCTGCTGTAATCAGCTTACACGGTGAAGCAGGAGATTTGAATCCGCTTATCTACTCCTAGATGAGAATATTATGTCTCATTTACAGTTACAGCCTTACAGCCTTCTAGACTGAAATATCATATTTTATGAGTAATAGCATCTGTAAGTAAGATGAAAGACATCACAAAAGAAAATGAAAGCATTTAAAATACAACAATTACTGAAATAAAATCATCTTTAGAACATTTTTCTGACAAGTTCTCTTAGGTTTTATTAATTTCTCCTAAGAATATCACCATGAATCTTTTTTATGGGTGTTTGGATCCTGTGTGCACAATCCTTGCATTTATTCACTTGAGGCTAAGGCACAATACAGTGTGGGATCTCAGCCTGTTTCCTGCTTTTTTTCTGTGTTAATGCCTTGAAAAAGGAAATGGTAAAGGGGAGATTATCAGATGGTTTAGGAAACCTGTGCATGTACACATTGTGTAAGTAGAATAATGAAATGTAATAAGCACAGAAGTAGAACAGTGTCAAATTTCAAATGATGACATATATACAATTTCTTCAGTAATTCGAGTATTTTGCAATATTTCCTGATATGTCTTCAGATATGTCACTTCCTTTCACTTTTTATTCATTCCATTCAATTCTAGTACAGAACTGCTTACTATTACCTGTGAAATAATCAGCTTATTCTCTGTTTAAAATGTTTCTTAATGAGCTCCTTTATCTAAATGCTAACTAATTATTTCCTTTAACCACCTTAAGGGGTTTTCTATATTCTATTATCAACACACCTGCAATGTCAAATAAAAGATAAGCTTTATGAGCCATGTAAACTATGATAAAACATTTTGAACTGTCTATGACATCGTGGAGGGAAAATAATGGCAGTGTCTGGTTTTTATAATGTAATACTATGATACTAAAGCCACTAAAGTCATTTTAAACATTGACAGCATAAAGTAATTTTATCCTGATAAGTGAGCAATTTAACAAACTATTTTAAGAAGAAAGAATTTACGGTTCATTCTATCTACACATATATGTATATAGGTACACTAATTTTTTTTAACTTTCCAGAGTCACTGTAAATAAATCATAGAAAGTAATAGAAATATTAAAATTTATCCCAAATTTCTTAATAGTCATTATGACTAATTCACTGAAATTAATAGAAATCTTCATTCATAGAAACCGTAATAAGAGACTAGATGGAGTAGAATATGTTAACTGTTGGTTTAAGTTTAGAGGGACTCAACAACTAAAAGTCAATTATTTAGTGGGTAGGTAACCATGTAAATATTAGGTGGGCAAAGAATATATTAATGACTAAAACAAATAACTGGTAAGAGCAAAAAGCTGTCTTAAATTTTTCTTTTACTTCTTTCTATGTAATCCCAAACCACTTAAATTTATTGTCATGGAAACTATTAATACAACTTGATACAACCAGATTTCAAGTCCATTGTCTTAGTCATCTTTGTAATGCTCAATTCTTACTTGCTGTACACACAACATGTACCCAATAAATATTTATTGAATAAGCAAATGAATTATACACAGTGGGAAATAGTGCTTTCCAAGTTTTGTTTTTTGTTTTCTGTAACTGACAATCTACTCTCTTAGGTAAGGTACCTGTGACAGCCTTTCTGGACCCTGTGTAGGCTCTGGACTCATCAATGTAAAAATCCAAGTTCACCGTCTATACTACAGATTTTTCTTCCAAAGATTTTGATATTTCATGATTTCTAAAGTGAATAGAATTTCTTCATGCAATATTGCTTTTTCTTAATCAGTGATTAAGAATTGACAGTTTATGTTCATTTTTATGGTAGAAGTATAAGACTGAAAATAAAATGGACATCTTTAGGCATTTATACTTATATATATTATTTCATCATACATGTATCTATATATGTGTGTTTTCTCAGTATGTCTATCTATCTAATCGCCTTAATGGCAAAGGGTCCCTGCAGTAGATGAGCTGCCCCAGCCCAGTGCTACACCCTGGTTGTTATACACCTTCTTCATACTCTTTACAAGAAAGTTCAATATAGTAAACAGATGAAAGAGGAATTCCTTTAACTGAAGTGGTTCAAAGCCAGAGGTGAACAAAAAAGATCTTTCATGGGAACAGAAAAAGTTAGGAAGGGGTTCTAGACCTAGTTCTGATATTAACTGCATGTGCAACATTGAGGACATTTATCAATCTCCCTGGCCTCAATGTTAACACCTATAAAATAAAATGTTATCCAAAGTCCCTTAAACCACTAAAAATGTTTTGACTGTGATAGAAATAAATCAATCTTACTTAAAAATTTTTATTTTTAAAAATCATAACTATTTCCAACTTAACTTTTAATGTCTGTTTTGGGTTAACTTACGTCTCCAAAAAAGGTATGTTGAAGTCTTAACCCCCAGTACGTCAGAACATGGCAGTATTTCAAAACAGGATCATTTGCAGATATAATTAGTTAAGATGAGATCATACTGCAATAGGGTAGGCCCTTTATCCAATATGACTGGTATCCTTATAAGGAGAGGAGAAGAGAGAAAGAGACAGAGACACACAGGCAGAATTCCAAGGGACAACAGAGGCAGAGATTGGAGTGATGTGTCTACAAGCCAGGCAATTCTAAGGATTACCAGCGAGGACCAGAAGCTCGGAAGAGGCACGCAACAGATTCTCAGGAGTGCCCAGAAGGAACCAGCTGAGCAAACACATTGATTCTAGACTTCTAGCCTCCAGAACTGTGAGAGAATAAATTTGTGTTCTAAAACATTCATTTGTGGCACTTTGTTACAGCAGCCCTAGGAAACTAATATAAATATTAGTAAAGAAACATAATGCTTTGCATATGAATTGCATTTTCAGCCTTACATATTACATATATGATATGGCTGGTTAAATGAGCATTTAAAACAAAGCATGACCCACTCTTAATTATTTTTTTCTTAAATCACATTTTATTCTAATTCGCTACAGATGCATTGCAATACTAATCCAAGTTTCAGAAGTCTGAAAATATCTTCAGAAAAAATATCAATATGTCGATAGTAAGGAATTTGTATAAAATGTATCTGCCTTGAAATGAAACACAGCTGCTGAAATAGTCCCATCGTCTCCTGCCTCCAGTCCTTAGAGGCAGTAAAGTAGTAAGGGTTTGCCTTAATAGATGATCAGGGTTCAAATACTGATTCTACTACTTCCTAGCTGGGACCTTGGACAAGTTACTTAGCTCTCTCACTTCAGTCCCCCAAATAACCAAAACATTGATCTCACAGGGTTGTTGGGTTAATTAAAAGAATTAATATATGTCAAGGTCTCAGATGGTGATTGGCACATAAAGATGCTATGGTCAGAATGTTGGTGTCCTCCCAAAATTCTTATGTTGAAATCCTAACTCCTAAGGTGATATTACCAGAGTTAGAGCTTTGGGGAGGTGATTAGGTTATGAGGCCAGGGCCCTCATGATTGGGATTATAAAAGAGACAGCAGAATGCCACCTAGCTCCTTCCACTATGTGAGAACTCAGCGAGAAGACCCCTTCTATGAACCAGGAAAGCGGCCCTCCACAGATGGTGAATCTACTGGCACCCTGATTTTGGACTTTCCAGACTCCAGAACTGTGAGTAATATATTTCCACCCTATTTAAGCTATTCAATTTATGGTATTTTATTAAAGTAGCCTGAACGGACTGAGCTATTCAACATGCTACATGTTAGTTTCTCCCCTTTTAGTGCTTCTAACCCACTGGCATAAATTGATCACATAAAGCAACTATGACAATAAAATTTATCTGGCTGATAAAGCAACTCACCTGCTCTAAAACATTATGTGGTCCTCCACTGCATACATGAAAATGTTAAACACCATCCAAATGCTGGTCCCATCTGACTTTCTGCTTTTTTCTCCCCTATTTTGTAGCTATTGAAATTCCACCCTCCTTTAAAACCCAGCTCATATCCTCTACTGGTAAGTTTTCCTATATCACCTACATCAGACTTATTCTCTCTCCCTCCCCAGTCTTCCCATAGCACAGGATGAAGCTCTTAAACACAGCAGGCCTAAGAATTATTTGTGCATGCTTTGTCCCATTTGATAGATTATGACCTCCAGGAGGGCAGGGCTTGTATCTTTTCAACTTTGTATCCCCCATAGTACCAAGAGGAGAGTTTTACACTTAGTAGATACTCAATAAATGGTTGTTAAACTTGGTTGAACCCACATAATTTTTTTTTTGTGGCAGATGCCCTAAGAAAAACATAAAATAAATGAATTACTTTTCTTCTTCCCATTGCAATATATATGCCCTGGGCTAGTGGGTATTTGCAAGCCTGGTTTAGAATTTAGGGAAGTCATCAATCTAAAAAAGGAGAGGAAATGCATTTTAAATCACAAGAGCAATATAGCCTTATATAAGGCCTTCTAGCAAAACAATTATCGATGGCTCAATAACCCAGGTGCTAGTGTTATTATGAACAAAAGTCTGAGGTTGAAAGACAATGAGTGATCTTAACTTTTATATTCCATAGGTACGCAATTCAATGAAACATGTACAGATGGAAAGTTTAGATCTGAGAATCATATGTGGGTATCATAATGCAAATAATTGGTTTTCTTTGTAAAGAACATCTGTTGAAACATCTGAAAGCAGTTGTTTATACTGCTGCCAAAATGCTGAAAAATATAATAATTCTCCAATGAGGTTAGAAATATCCGGAGGAAGAAAAATACTTTTTACGTAGCTCTGTTTTTATTAAATCTTGTTGTTTCTCTAATATGGCACATAGGAGATGCTCAATAATATTTATTGAATGAATGTTGAATGAATAGCAGAAACTCATCAAACAGTTGTTGAATGAATCATTTCTTCTTTGTTCAGACTTATAAGATACATTTTCAGAAAGTAGCATGCCAGAGTTTTACCACATCATATACTATTTTTATTTGGCAGAAATTTAAGTAATGCTACTCTTTCTCTGAACATTATAAGATATAATCGGCATGTATATCTTTAGAAAAAATATCCTAGCACTAGAGAAAATATATCAGTAAACCTAGATATATGATTGCAAAGTTTTAATATTTTGATATGTTACTTTTATTTATTATTATGAAACACTTGAAATTTCAATTGTGGGCTTGCATCATGTTTGCTTCAACAAACAACATTTGAAAACACTGTTAATGTCTATAGTTGATAGTTGTGGTGCCTCTAAGAAGATTCTAATTTGGGATTTAAAAGCACCAAAATATTCTGGGATGTGAAGATGACTGCAGAAGATGAAGAAGCCATTTCTCCCCATACCTCCTTTCTCGAATTTCCAGCAGCTTTCTCTTCTTTCTATACTCTTGGGTAAGTGAGGCGACTGGGATCCCCAAAGGCTGCCCAAATTTTACTCTGCCAAGTTTCAGTACAGAAAGAGCATGTTAAATAATAAATGTGAATTTGAGTGTAACTAATAAAATTGGAATGTTAAATAGAAGCATGCTTTTGAAAACCAGCCTCCTTGTGAGGATGCTCCCTGTGCAAGTCCATGGGAAATAATTCTAAAGGGAATGATATTAATTAGTAATATAATTTATCTTCTGGAAGCCCTTTCCTTTGATGACCGCTGTGGTACAGTTTATAAGCCTTCAAACAAGTGCTCAAAGAAAATGGTTCAAACCACAATTTCAGCTTTGTTTTCCATCCTTGAACAGATAAAAGAGTCAAACTTATTGCAATGTATCTAAATTTTACATATGCATCTGGATGATGGAGGATTGTAGAGTTATAAAAATAAACTTATGAAAAGTTTTCAATGAAATGGTAAAATACCTGTGATGTAATAAGAGGAAAAAAAGAGCAGAATCCTCAATTAAATTTATGTCTTCTGATCCCAGAATTCTTGGTTTCAGTTCTCACTGCCATATACGAGGTATACAATCTTGGCAAGATACTTGTTCTGTGCCTCAGTTTCCTCAATGACACTATGAAAATAATAATAAAAAAATCATCTCAAAAGGATATAAAGTGCTTAGTGTCTGGCACTGGCAAATAATAACAAATTATTATTTATTCACAATAATTTCAAGTTTATAAAGGAATAATGAAAGGTGAGAAGGACTACCTGGAAGGCAATAGCTAAAATGTTAATATTTGCTTCTAAATGATATGCTTATGGGGAGTTCTTTTCTGTTTTATATACTTTTCAGTATGCATTCTTTTATAATAAAGTTTAAAAAGTAAGTTTTATGAATACTTGGCTCAATGGAAATTAAAGGTAGAAATCTGGAATAGGTTAAAATTTATAACTGATTATACTAAAGCATTAATGAAATATTAATTAAGCCTATTGTGCTGTGACAGAATTTACATTTACCTTATTTTACTTAATTCTAAATCCAGTCTAACTAGAAATTACTTTTTAAAGTTTAACCAATGTCAATTTTACATTCAGAAATAAAGTCAGATTTTATTATAATGTCAACATTTCGACCTACTAAAACTAAAAATATTTTAATTTTTGATTTAAAAAATCCCACACTAAAGTCCCAAAGGTGCCTTTCATGTTTAAGCTTTAATTAGCAACCACTTTGGTCTCTGACACATATTGCGCAGATATTGAAGTGTTAATATTACTGCAGCTTGATTACAAAAGGCAATGATTAATTTTAAAGCAGACAAAAAAGATATGCCCTGATTACAAAGGAATGATTAAGGCGGAATGTCAGACATTGCACATTTATAGCAGCCTTTGCCATCGTCAAAGGATAAGACTTTGCAAAAGTTTATATTTAGAATTTCGGGTACTTTGTACTTTACAATGCCGGAGTACTTGTGCCTTGCAGACTGAGCACCCCAACTCTGATAGGGCCTATGACCTTCGGGGGGTCACGTGGCCCCAGGGAACCACCCCGACCACTGGAAGGGCCCCGACCAGCAGCCACAGTTTAACTCTCACAAGGCAAGGCCGACCCGAGGCCCCGGCCACAGCCTTAGGAAAGGTTTCTCGGCGAGGTATTGTTAGCAAGTACCGTTTTGCTGAGACACAGAGCACTTTGAGGACCTTCTCCCTAAAATGAGAGGGGACTGGGCTTAAAAGGCTGCTGGGACATGGCTGCTGCCCAGGCCCTCAGCCAAGACCCTGGGCCTCCATTTTTATTTGCCCTCAGAGCAAAAACCAAACCCGCAGAGAGGCGAGGCCTAGGCCAGGGGAGCTGCGGGCCGGGGGAGACAGGCAGAGCTTGAATCCGCCTCAGGGCGCGAGGGAGAAAGGCCGGGTTTTGTAAATGGGAACGCGGAACACGGGGGCCGAGGGCGGGAAGCGCGTCCTTGGACCCGGGGCCTTGACTGCGTCCGCGTCGAGCCCCGGCCTCGCTGTGGAGAGGCGACGGGGACTCGAAGACTGGTCCATCTGGGAGTGGTCCTTGAAGAATCCTTCTTCTTTATTGTGCTTTCCAGTATCCTCAGGCTTGGTTATAAAATATTTAACGGCGAGAGAAGGATCCGCAGGAGCCCGGGCCTGAGATGAGCTTAGAGTCCTTATTTCAGCACATCGTCTTCACCGAGCACCAGGCTGAGGAGAGTCGCCGTTTGATGCGAGAAGGTCGGGGCGTTTCTGGCCTTTGCATGGGGGGCCGTTGTCTTCTGGGGCTGGGCGCTTGCAGCAGAAGGAAACCCCAGAGGCAGTGGTCAGAGCAGTCAGGGGAGGTTGCTTGCCCGATCGAGGGAAAGACAGATGAAAGGTGTCTTATCAAATGCTACCGAAATCAGGACGTTAGAAAGATTGATGTGTTTAAATATTTAATTTGTATTACAGTAAGATCTGAAATAACTAGATGTCGTGAAAAAATTAAGGAAGCAACAGAGAAGCTGAATGAAGAGAAAATCAAGTTGGAATCTCAGGTATTGACATATAGAGCATGCTAATTATCGTTTGAAAAAAAAGTCTGTCTTAACTATCGGGGGATATTTGACTACTTCACCAGTTGTCTTTAAAGTAGGAAGCACACTCCTCCTGTGCTGGCTAGCATAGTTCCATGTTACCTGGTAATATTTAAAGTTCTGAATCCAGTGACACCTTCAGTTCTAATGTGAATTTGCTCTAGAGAAACTAGTTAGAGTAATGAAGAATTCATCATCTGTTTTGTGAGATGGTTAAGGTTTTAAAAGAGTGCAGTTGTCATTGGAGGAAGAATTATTCTACTTATTCAATAAGTAGTTGATACAGTATATAAATTTTGAATAACACATAATGTAAGTATGCTATGTTGATGTAACAATTGAATGTAATTTTCAGATGAATTTGTGCCTTTTGTTTTTCAATTCTTTACCACATTTTGGACATGTCTTTCATCCAAAAGTATATCTTTTCCGCTAGCGTTTCTCTCTTTTCTGCAGCATTTGTAAAGTTCTGTTATTTCAAATAGAAGCAGGATTGTCTGATGGCTTCTTGAAGAAGGATTTTGAAGGGTGGGTAGAATTTTGGAGAGGCAAAGAGAAGTGGTAGGAGAAAAGCATCCGAGAGAGAGGGAAGAGGCAGATATGTCCAAGGAATATTTGGAGAGGAATCTAGTCAAAATAAAGGGCTGATATCTGGGAGCAGTAGGAAACCATTATGGGTTTTCGATCTGGGAGCAGTGTGATAAAATTGGTTTTAGGTAGCCATGTGCTATGACGTGTGCTTTTAGTCCCAGCTACTCTGGAGGCTGAAGTGGAAGCATGACTTGAGCTCAGGAATCTGAGGCCAGCCTGAGCAACATAGGGAGACTCTGTCTCTACCGGGGGGAAAAAAAAAGGAGTGGTTTGGGAAGATCATTCTGAGCTCTAATGGGGAGGATGGGAACAGATAGGAAGCTAAGAACATCATTTAAATGTGTCACAGTGAAAGCCTTGCTATTATGGGTAGCATAAATGGGTAGTTTTAAAAAATATTTATTCAACACCAAACAATGGACTAAACAAGCAATGTGCAATGAGAACTCTGTTTGAGGAAGTCTGTTTGCTTCAGATATGTCTCTTTGAATTTACCACTATGAGAAATTTCAGTTTTTTTGTTTGTGAATAAATTAATCATAGAACCCTTCTCCACCTGGTGAATTTCAGCTCTTCTTTCCAAGTCTTAATCAGACATCATCCATAAAGCCCTCCCATGGACATCTTGGTAAAATTTTTTAATTAAACAACAATACATACTTGTGTTTGTGTTTGTATCCCCTACTATTTTGTGAGCAACATGTCTGGAATTTTTTTCTGACCATCTTTTATTCCCACTGCCTGTATCCAATACCTAGCATATAGTATACATTAGTGTATTGAATGAATTGAATACTAATAGTGTGACAGATAAAAGAGGGAGTCTTTTAAAATAGAATTTGGAACTATTATTCAGCTAGGCCCTAGCTCCTATTTTGCCTGTGAATAGCAGATAAACTAGTTGCTACCAACAATGCTAAAAGCTGGTAGGATGGGCAAAGCATTGAGAATGTCATGATGTAGCTTTCTTTTTCTTGAAAAAAATTTAAGATACTTTCAGGCTTGGTAACTAGAAGCTAATAGAAGTAATATGTAAAATATGAGCCCTTAGTAGGTACTGGACACAGTTCTAAATATTTCACTTACATTAACTCCTTTGGTCCTTAGAGGAATCTTGTGATGAGACACCATCATTATCCCCTCATTATAGGTGAGGAAACTGAGAGGTTAAATGACTTGTCCGTGACATATAATTGAAAAACAATCAAACTACCATAGTGAAAGTAGCAATCGAATAATGACAGCATATTTTATTAAAGAAGAGTTCTTGAGCTTATCTTAAACTTTTTTCTTTATGAAATTCATGTACAATAATATATCTGAAGCTTTGCATCTAATTTAGGGCAATAGTTTTAAAAGGTCACTTATGTAAGTTTTTGCACAAAATACATTTTTCTTGGATTGGTGACAATATTGACCTGACAGATAATAAATTTTTGAAAAAATGTTTACCCTTTGTAATATTTTTTTTGTTAGCAGTCTGTTTTGCCTGAAAATGGAAATGTAATTTGTTGACATATACACATATTTAAAAAAAGAACGTTGATTCAGTTGTTTGTACTCTAGAGAAGACAGAGCAATTCCCTAACATTGTTTAGAAACATTTGCTGAAATTACTAATTAATACAGGCTCATAAATGTGCATTGCTTTTTAATCAGCTCATATACATGGGTAATAATACATTTGTATCTTACTAATAAAATTAACATTTGAGGTTCACAGTTCACACAATACTAATTTGTAGTTGCAGTAATTTGATTTACAATTATAGTCAAGACGTGTGTGTGTGCGTATATAAAGATTTTAAAAATGGAACAACAATTATAATGTAAATGACTAATGGGAAGAACTGAAGAAGTAATCATAAATTGATTTCTTGTTTCTTTTATTCTCAGAGTTAATTATATGTCTGCCAATAACAATGAAAATATATTTACTTGAATATTTGACTTGGCATTTATTGACCCATTTATCAAGTGTAAGCAGCATCAGAAGAAAGAAGAACATAATTTGAATAGAGCAGTGCTTGAGTTATTGTACAGTGATACATTCAGAAAATATTTGGGGCATTTATTTTGGTCAAAAAATGTATTTAGGAAGTACAGTATTCATTTTTCTTTTTTCTGTTCTGTAAAACCCAGGTAGCATGTAATTAGAACTTGAATGATAGCATTTGCCTTTCAGGGCTCGATGAGTCCTTTAAAATATATGGTTGCAAAAGTCTCAGATTATACAGTGTGAGTACTTTCTGACTTGGACAGCTACAGTATGCCTGGTTAGGTTTGGTAATACGAAAACAGAAAGATGAGAACATGCCCTGGATTTGCATTAATGCTTAACAATATACTGAAAGCTTCTGATAGTCTCAGAAAGGTTTTATAGTATTGATGACAGAGCAAGCTAAAAGTAAGGACTCACAGAACAATTGTAGTTTCTTTTAAACATCTAAAAGAGGTTCTTTTATTTTTAAAAATGGCATATAATTAAAATCTGGACATTTAATTTTTATAAACATATTGCATAAAACCCAATATAATGCCATATTCCCTTAGGAGGGAGTAAATGAAGGAAAATTGGAAGCTATTTTGTGAATATTTTTATTTTTTCTTTTTTCAATTTTAACTTATTGCATAAACATTATAACAATAATAAGAGAATATTTCATGAATTTTTAAAGGAAAGCTATATTGAAATAAAAAAGTAACTTAAGGTGGGCTCCATTTATTTCTTTACTTCAAAATCTACATGTTCCTTTTTTTAATTGGTAAAAGTTCAGAACCCTCCCAGAACAGCAGGCAAAGTCATATCCTTTAGCACTGCATTATGTAATTAGAGAAAGGATAAAACCACAAATTATTATCATTTATAATATTGAAATGGAGTTTAGTAATGGAGGTGTATTCTTTTGTTTATGTTTAACCAAAGAAAAATTTAGATCCTGCCTAAATTTAATCTTATTGTTGATTAAAAGTGACTTAAACACAAAGATAAAAGAAGGGCATTATTTCTCCCCTCTAGTTAACACTTGTTTAAATAGCATGTGAATTATTTAATCTTAATTTTAGAAAATAAAGTGGCAATTCTGTATCCCAAAATTTAATACATACCTCTATTTCCATTAATTTTGACTAATCCAATTTTGGAGGTAGTTACACTTTGTTGCTTATAATCTGTACGTCTTTACATGAAATTCCTTCAAGCCATTTGGTTTAAAATGTTGTAAGTCCCTGTGGAAGTAGAAGAGGGGTTGGAATCCCGAGATAAGGTAAGAATTAGCCTTAGACAAGAGGAAAGATACTTCTTCCTTTGTACACTAAAAATAATAGGTAACATTTAGTAAACAATTACTATATATTATACCTGTGCTTGCATTTTACAAACATTATCTCTGTTAATTCTGACAAGAACCCTATGAAGTTGGTATTATTATTATCCCCATTAGCGTTTGAGCAAAACTGAGACTCAAAGAAATTAAATAACTTGCATGAGGCCACATAAATGATGGTAAATAATAGATCTAAGATTTAAATCTATATCGGTAGATTAGAGAGCCCTTACTCTTAACCGCTCTAAACGACTCTACTATAGTGTAAAAGGAAGGAAGAAGGAAAGGGTGAAAGCGGTAGATACAGGTACATTTGAAGATTTAGTAATAAGAAATTAAATGTATGATATGCTAAAAGTAGTTTCTTAGCTATATCATGTCAATGAATTTAATAAGTATGTATCATGTATGTTTAAAAAAGAGTAAGAATTTGTCATTTCTTTGTTCCTCTGCTTCATCAGTTGAATAACCTTATGCAAGTGAGATAATACTGTTAGTTTGGAAAGATTTCCCTATAATTGTGGCTACTCATTATTGAAGATTCATATGAGTCAGGCAGCAGGTTAGGATGAATAATATATGGTCCTTGCCCTTGAGGGACTTAAGTCAGAGATATTACCCATTCCTTAGAAAGGAGGCTCTGTCAGCTTAGGGTGCTTGATCTTGGTTGCAAGAAATAGGAATTCAGTTCACAATGGCTTACTAGCAGTCCCCAACCTTTTTGGCACCAGGGACCATTTTCATGGAAGACAATTTTTCAACATACCAGAGAGAGGGGCAATGATTTCCGGATGATTCAAGCACATTACACATATTATGCACCTTATTTCCATTATTATTACATTGTAATATATAATGAAATAATTATACAACTCACCATAGGTTGGGGGACCCTGGCTTAAACAATATAGGGAAATTATTGACTTAAGTAATTGAAAACCCGGCATTTGATTCTGGCAGTTTTATCAGTTTGAATTGCATCAGGTTGCTTATAACAAAAATCTGCATGGCGGCTGTTCCAAATAAGGGTTAATTTTTTCTCATGTAATAGGAAGTCTGACAGTGGGCAATCCAGGGCCATTTATTAAAGCTGCTCTAGGAAATTCCTAAAAAACCCCAGCACATTCTATCTTTCGTTCCACCATCGTTAGCATGCATCTTTCATCCTCATAGTCACAGGTACTCTTCCATCCCCAGGCATCATACTGAATTCCTACTGGAAAAAGAGGAAAGCATGAAATACCAAAAGGCTTCTCTTCATGTGTCTTTAAGTTGTTTTAGGGGAAGAGAAAGTCCTCTTCAAGGATTTAGGCTTGCATCTCAAGGATTAGAATTTTGTCACGTGATCAATACTGGCAAAGGAGTCTGGGATTATGAGTATTTTTAACTGGGTACGTTATTGCTCTGATCAAAATTGGAACTCTATTAGTAAAGTAGAATGTGTAATGGCTGATTGCCCTTGTATTCCCCAAATAATTACTAACAACTCCTAGGGTCATATGCTTTCTTGTTCAAAATCAGAAAGAGAAAGAAGGATGTTTCCAGACACTTACTCTGAAAAGCAAAGAAATTTCTTTCCCAGAACCTCGTTAGATAATTTCTCCCATCTCATTTCCAAGAATTGTGTCATGTGACTAGCTCTGAACTGATAACTGTTGTCAAGGGGTAACGACTTCTCCCATATTCAGTGGGCTGTCTGGATACGGTTTAAGATTCTAAAAAATATTAACTAGTTACCAACGAAAAAGGAAATGCATGCTAGGCAAGCAACCACAGGGTTTACAAGAAGAGTTTTAGTGGTTAAAACCAGAATGGCCATGTAGGGAGTCCCTATAGTGGGTTGAAATATTTCAGGTTAATTATTGATTATGCTTAACTTTTATTCGAAGTATGATTTATTACATATGACAATATAATGCAAGGTTTTCCCCTCTAAATTACCCTCAGTTAAGTAAGAGTTGTTTTATGTTGGAGTCCTTAAAAAGCCTTTCATATTATGAAATGCATTTTTAATTCTTTTATTTCTAACAAGGACTCAACGATGGTTTGGGATGCTTAGAGAAATCTTCTGATTGAATTGATTAAAAAAAGGAAGCAAAGACATTTAATAGACTTAGTTATTATTCTTGGGAGTGTGACCTCATAATTCCAAGTGCTAGATGTCATTGTCAAAAAGCCACTTAATGATAACTTACAAATAATAAATTTCTAAAACATAATATGGTTTAAAAAGCAACCTGTAGAACTTACATGATACCATTTAACAATATGAAAAATAAAAATATGCCTTGTGAGGGGTATAGAAATATATAGAAAAGTTTAATGACATGCATGAGGATGATAAATAGCACATCAAGATAGTGATTATCTCTGATAGAGGTGGAAGATAACTGTAATCAGGGAAGGGTATACAGGGCACTTAAGCTACATGTAATGCTTTATTTCTTAAGCTGGGGGTGGGGACAGAGCTGTTAGGTCACTTTAAAAAATAAAAATACATTTAAAAAGCTACAAAGCAGTGATTTTTAGTCTTTAAAAGGTTATGCAACCATCATAATCTAATTCCAGAATATTTTCATAACCTCCAAAAGAAACCCTATACCTGTTATCAGTCACCTCCCCATCTCCCCCAAACTCCACCAGCCTGAGGTCACAACTAATCCACATTTTGTCTCTGTATATTTTATATAAATAGAATAAAAAACATATGGCCTTTTCTGACTGGCTTCTTTCACCTGGCATGTTTTCAAGGTTCATCCATATTGTAGCATGTATCAATACTTTATTCCTTTTTATTGCTAAACAACATTCCAGTGTGTGTGTGTGTGTGTGTGTGTGTGTGTGTGTGTGTGTGTGCATGCAAGTGTGTGTATCACATGTTGTGTATCCCTTTATCAATCAACCATGTGGGTGGTTTCCACTTTTTAGCTGTTATGAATAATGCTACTATGAACATTTGTGTATAAGTGTTTGGATTAGCATATGTTTTCAAGTCTCTTGGTCACCACTAGGAGTGGAATTGCTGGATCACATAACTCCAGGTTTAACTTTTTGAGGAAATGCCAGTCTGTTTCCACAGTGGCTATGCCATTTTACATGTATGAGGGTTCCTATGCCTCTATGTCTTTGCTAACACTTGTTATTTTCTATTTTTTGAGGTTTTTTTTTTTTAAGTCATCTTAGCGGGTGTGAAGCCATCTTATTGTGGTTTTTATGCGCAGTCTGTAAAGACATTGATATTGAACATTTTTTCAGATGCATATTGGCCATTTGGCACATATATTCTTTTATTTTTTTTTTAGAGACAGAGTCGTGCTCTGTTGCCCGGGCTAGAGTGCCATGCCATCAGCCTAGCTCACAGCAACCTCCAACTCCTGGACTCAAGCAATCCTTCTGCCTCAGCCTCCCAAGTAGCTGGGACTACAGGCATGCGCCATCATGTCTGGCTAATTTTTTCTATGTATTTTTAGTTGTCCAGCTAATTTCTTTCTATTTTTTTTTTTTTTTTTTTTTAGTAGAGACGGAGTCTCGCTCTTGCTCAGGCTGGTCTTGAACTCCTGACCTCGAGAGATCCTCCCGCCTCAGCCTCCCAGAGTGCTAGGATTACAGGCATGAGCCACTGTGCCTAGCTGGCACATATATTCTTAACATGAGCTCCTTGATTAATGGTAATATTTCTGGTTACAATTGTTTCATGGGGATACCTTGTCTCTGAGAAGTAGTGATCTCTCTTCATATTAATAGAACTAAAATGATTACATTTCTAAATGAAGTGAAAAATATTTTTAAATATATATAGCATTTATTGGATTCTTTTTTCTCAACTTAGTTTTCATGATCTTAAGGAAGTCTGGAGAACATTTCATAGTAATAGCAGTTTAGAGCAAACTCTACAGCAATATACCAGATAGCCTTTCTGTTTGCAAGTATTTATACATCACAAAAGTTGCACATTTCCTGGCTTGGATCCACAAAGTGGAAAATCTTCTGTACTGGTTCTAATTTTAAAATTTACCAATGCCTCTATTCCTTTTTTTTTTCCTTTAAGAGCTATTCTAAATAAATAGTTTAGCCTGAAATATTAGGAAATGTTTTGAACAGAAAAAAAATGCTTCCTTTCCAGGAACTGAGAGAACAATCCTCTAATTAAAAAAACAATAAATCTGTGGTTCAGTATGCAGAAAGCATGAGATTAAAATTTAGTTTTCTAGCCTTACAAAACTATACAACACAAAAGAATTCCTTTTTAAAAGTTTACTCTTTGACTTATGATTTCTCAGAAAATCAGTTAGCTGTGTTCCTCACTTCCCCTAAATATCTCCAATTGCACATTGGATAATTATTCATTCGAGAAACATTCATTGAGCAACTTCTAAATTACATCATGAATAACTGGCAAATAAATTAAATAACACCTTTCTTCCTTAATTAGAGGATTGACATCAAGCAACTTCGATTACATAAACCTAACTGTAAACTCAAAATTTTTGATGCTCTCATTTTAAAATAGTTTGTGATTGGTTTTAATTTTCTCTGTGTAGTTCTATAGAGAAAGTCTTATCACATTTGTCATGAATAATTACCCAAAACTTGGAAATAGGCAAAAGGAATCACTGAGAGTCCACTGAGTATTGTGTTGGACATTCTCCAGTAGCTAACCTACCTGGGAACAATCAGATTTTCTAGGGTTGTGTACCTTTGTAATGGGTTCTTTTGTTCTGGAATATACCAACCATTCTTTGACCTTAGGACCTTTGTACTTGCTGTTTCCTCTGCCTGAAATGCTTCTTCCCTAGGCTATTATTCTGTCATGCATGCTTACTTCATTTATATCCCTCCCCGGAGGGTGACTAATTATCCTCCTGAGATCCAGGACTTTCAGTGCTAATACCAGGACAGTCTCATGCAAATCTTGACGGTTACCCTAGCTCTCTGCTCAGTTGTCACCCTAGACCATTGATTCTTTAAGTGTGATCTGTGGATTCATAGGAGTCCCTATCGGGGGTTCATGATGCCCCTGATAGAACCGGGTCCCCGGGCAGTGTGCACTGCAAGAGATGGGAGAGAAAAAGACATGGACACAAAAAATAAGGTGAAAGAGTGTGGGGAAGTCAGGGGACCACCAGCATTCCCGTGAGCCAGGTGGTACTGAAATCTAGCACCCATTTTTATTCTCTTGTTCATGCTATAGATTACAATGATTTCACAGGTGAAAAGCTCGTGGGTTACAATGTGTAGAAGTTTCAAGTCTCCCCTAATAATCACAAGATGTCTTAGCTAATTACTCTTTTATCTATAGAAGCAGGAACACATAGCGCATTACTAAGCACAACTATGCCTTAAGGTCTGTATAGATAGTATCTCTGAACTCAGCAGCTGTGGCCCATTTGATTGAGGAACAAAGAGATTAGTACTTCCTAAATTGGAAGCTTAGCTTCCCATTAGCTGAGGCATTCTACTGAGAAAGGCAAGGGAAAGAACTCAACCTGGTGTTTAAGAGTTGAAGCCTGGCCTCTCTTCTCTCAGGCTGACAATTTGCAATCTTCCTTTGCAGCTGTGGGTGGCTTTCAAGTCAAGCCACTCTACATCTTTTTAGGCATGAGGCCCTTCAGGCTTTAAGGCGGGAGTCTGCTCTGCTGTACTCCCAGATCGCTGAAATGTCCCCCCAACTAGGCAGTTAACTTCTGCCCTTATCTCCGGCTCCTGCTCAGGCAGCATTCCTTCACCTCCTCTCCTCTCACGGCCTCAGAAATGGGGTCCTAAGCCCCAGTGGTCTTATTCCCATCAAGTCTTCAAGACACTTTCAAGGAGTCTGTAAGGTCATACTATTTTCATAATAATACAAAGGTACCATTTGATGTTTTCACTGTACTAACATGCACATTGACGGTACAAAAGCTGTGTGAAGTAAAACTGTTAACACAAATCAAGGCAGTGGTACCAAACTGTACTCATAGTCATCATATTCCTCCCTGCCATGCACTCACAATAAGAAAACAAACACTGCTGGTTTTTATGCTCTTGATTAAAGTGTAAAAAATATTACTTTTATTGAAACTGACCATTGAGTATACGCATTTTCAATATTATGTGTGATGAAATGGAAGTTCACCTAAAGTACTTTTATATTCCAAAGTATAGTGATTGCCTCCAGGGACAGCATGTGTGCGATTGTTTGAGTTGCAATGTGAACTAGCTATTCTTTTTCTAGAACACCATTTTTACTTGGATAATTGACAGTCAGAATTATAGTTATTTAGACTTGGGTATTTGGCAAAATTTTCTCAAAACTAAACGCATTGAGGCTATCACGTCAAAGCAAATATCTGACATCATTTTTTTTTATTTTGCCAATAATAAAATTCAAGCTTTCAAACAAAAATTAGAATTTTGGAAGACTCATATCTGTCACTGTAAGTTTGACAGCTTACCAATGCTCAAAGATTTTTCTGATGAGTTTGTAAGTGATATTAATGAATATGAATGTTATTTTTGATATCATATTATGAAATGTATCAACATTTGGAGGATCTTCAATGAAGCAATATTTTCCAAATAATTAATGCATATTGTTACAAACTGTGCATGGATAAAAGATGCAAAGTGCAAGATAAACCAGTGAACTTTATTATAACAGAAAATGAAAAGTTCATTGACATGGTTTCAGAATCCACATTGCAACTATCCTTTAAGGATACCACTTATGGAATTTTGGTATAGTATCAAAAAATAATATGCACAATCATTTGAAAACAGTATTAAAATACTCCTCCCATTTCCAACTCTCATACATATCTGTGCACTCCACATACTCCAACCAAAATACATATTGGAAAAGATTGAATAGAAGCAGGTATGAGTCCAGCTATCTTCTATTAAGCCAGACATTAAAGAGATTTGTAAAAAATATATATGCAACTCTTCTTTCTAATTTTTTTGTCTTAGAAATATTATTTTTTCATAAAAAGATGGTATTTATTTTAGCAGGTAATGAGATTATTATTGATATTCTTAAATGATTAAATGTTTTAAAAATTTCCCAGCTTTAATATTTGATACAGAAAATACTGCTAGACATAATTCACAAAAACAATAAAATGAAAAGAAATACAAAATACTCCTAAATACTCAATGTCATAAGACAAAAAAGTTTGAGAAGAGCTTCTGTAGAGGCCCCTCTCTGCCCTTTCTATATAAAATAACTTTACCTCATCCCATATGTCTCTGTCTCTGTGCTTTATTCTATGTTATTTTTCTTTGTAGCACTTAGCACCTATTGGTGTATTTCATATTGATCTCTTTATTATTTGTCTCCCCCAATGGAATGTAAGCACCATGAGGGATAGAAATTTATCTATTTTGTTCACTGCTGTTATTTCTGGCATCTAGAACAGTGCCTGAATCACAGTACATGTTAAACAAATATTTATTGAGTGAATAAATTAATTTAAAACTTTTCTCATAGAATTCTCTGTTCTCTATTTTCCTTGTCTATGAATTCTGCTTGTTTCATGGATGCCTTTCTTACATGGTGGTAGATTTTCTTATGAACTTTAAGATGTTTTATTGTGAACTTATTTTTAGCAGAGCTTATCTTTCCTGGCAGTCCTACACATTCCCTTGATAGACAAAGTGTCCCCAAGAAGCAGTTTCACCCCTGCTGCTAGTGCCTTGCAGGTTTCCCCTGTTCAGGCACATTTTTTATGTGAAATTTCTGAGCTCAGGATTTCTGCACTGTGTGGAATAAATATTTGAATCTCACATCCATGAATAGTTTGGGGTTCAAGTTTATGGAATATGACTCCTCTTCAACTCATCCTTCAGCGGGATGCAACTCATTTAAATGCTGCATCTCCAGGCCAATGGGTGGAGTTTTGTTATTTTTCTTTTGTAGCTGGCATAGATACTTCTCAATTCCTGGCTGTGCAGTGAGCCCAGTTCTGGCTCCCTTTGGCCTTGACCTTTGATCTTATGTGGGCATTTAAAACCCTAGCCCCTAGGGCCCATATCTGTTACTCCTGCGGACTTGAATTTTAACACACCGTCTTTACCCTGAGTTGTTTCTGGCATGATTTCCCTCTCTTCCGTTTGACTTATCTATGTAAGTAATGTGTATTTTAAATGTAGTTATATTTTATCTGGCATTTATCTGTATTTGGATTAGAAAGTGGGGCCTTTCCACTTTTCCTTATTCTGCCATACTAACCAGAATTCTCCACCCTAAAATTCTTGAATGCTTCAAATTCTTCATTCTTGAGTGTTTATTTTTTATTTTTATTTTTTTTGATGAATTTGTGTAATTGTTTAAGAGTAATTGTGCAGGTGGAATATGTGAGTGATAAATTTTCTAAGCCATTAATATGTTGTCTTCATACTTGCATGACAACTTGTCTGTGTATAGGATTCTTGACTAAAACTGTTTTTAGAAAATTTTATAAATCTGGCAGTATCATCTTCTGAAATTTATCAATGCAGAAGAGGAATATTGAAACCAGCCTGGTTTAAGTAACCTGTTTTGCTACATTTTTCTTCTCTGGTTCCTTTTAGAATTTTTTTTACCTTTATAATTCCAAATTTGTACACAGATGTATCTATCAATTTTGTCCAGAACAAGGGTGAGCCTTTCATTTTAACTTCAGCTATTATGTTCTAGTTTCTTTTTCAATATTCCTGTTTGTTATAGTTTAAATCTTTGTTCTCTGTTCTCTGACACTACTCTCCAGCAGTTTGGGAGAACTTTTTATACTTTGCATCACTGATTCCATCTTTTGCAGTGTTAGTTTAGTTAGTTATTTAATGCTCTCTGCAAATTTAAATTCAGTGTTGCTCCCCTTTTTTCACATTTCTTTAATTTTCTGCCTTTCTTTTTATCTCAGCTTGTTATATTTTTAATTTATTCTCCTATGTCCTTGCTTGCTATTGTGTTTTGGTAGACATATCTTTGTTTTCATCCTCTTGAAGACATCAAGTAATTAACAATTTTTTTTTTTGCATCCTGTAGTAAAATATTATGGAGGTGTACTGTGCTCTTCTCTGTAATCTTTCAAATAATTCTTTTTCTCTTCTGTTAACTGTATTTTTTAGAGGGTTCATATTTTTATTCTGTGAGATCTGTTCACACCTGTACTTTGCCAATAGTTACAACATATAAATTGTTCTTTGTCCTATTCCTGTTTTCTTGAGATCTTGAAGAATCAACTATCTTCTTAGAGCTAAAACCATTTGCCAACTGATATGAGTATACCCAACCCAATTGCTATTAGTCATAGTATAGCTTTACTTGACTGAGGAATGATCATTTCTTGCTCATGTGCCAAGTTTTCTTATTAGGAGGAGGAAAATGTATGTTTTAAAGAATCAGTGACATTTTATAGTTCTTCCATTAAAAGCAGTAAGTGAAAAACCACTACCTCAGCACTCCATTGTTTTATATCCTGAATAGGAAGATGTGGTGATAGGTAAGGTAAAGTACTGCCCCCTGACTTGTCAAGTAACACTGAAGTCTCCTTTTTTCAAAATATCTCCCCAAGAACCATCTTTTAGATTAAGAAGTATCATTATAAAATGTTTTTGACCTATCAGTCTTTGTGTTTTATTGCTGTTTCCCTAATCAGATTAATATCTCACTGAGATCAGCAGCTTTTGGGGAATGAGAATTTTATTTGAGAAAAAGGAGAAGAATAATTTTGTAGTGCAGGAGTTATTTTGAATAGAGTAGAGTTAGGTTTGCTATGGCCTTTGGAACAGCAGGTAAGTTCAGAAAAGGTGAATGGAAGGGATCAAAGGCAAACTGGCTGCTCACAGCTGTGCCTGTGATCCTGCTGTTGCTGGAAAGAATTCTCATACAGGCATTGGTGCTTATATGGTCTTATGAATTGTTATTGCCTGGATTAATATTTCAAGATAAGTTGAAAGGCTGCATACCTCAGCTTCTTTGATTCAGATTAGTTTCATGGCTTCAAATATAGTCCATTTTCTCCTAGTTAAAACTCTAATCAATTCTTCCCAAGAGAAGAGAGAAAAGAGGAAGGAAAGGGAGATATGTGACTACTGCAGTGGGAAACAGATTGGATTTTTACTCTAAAACGGTCTTGTTATTATGTGCTTCTGCTCCTCTCTGTCTTTATTAGGACTGCTTGAATATATCCCTACTGAAAGAGTGGGTGATAGTCCCAGGAAATTCTGAGGGCCTTCTACATTATATTTGGTGAACATGCTGTAGATTTTTTTTAAAAATTAAAACAGCTTTACTGTTCCAACTATTTACAAAAGTAATACATGTTTATTTCACATTATTCCAAAAATAGTTAGGCAAAAAGCAGAATGAAAATCACCCATGATCCTACCACACAGTTAATATTTTCATAGGTTTTCTTTCAAAATTGTTTAAATGCATGTATATTTTTTCTTAAATAATTTGCTTTTTTCTATTCACTATATCCTGGACATTTCAGTTAATATATATCTAAATAAGCAATTTTAATAGCTATATAGTATTCCATTAAATACTATACCATATTTTATTTAACTAATTTCTTATTGATAATTTTTACTATTACTATAAGTTAGCTATCACTAACATCATTGTGATGACAATATTATACATATAGCTTTGTGCACTTTTTTAAGATAAGGTTTTAGAAATCAAATTGTTATGTTGATGTATATGTAATTTTTAGGACTTTTCATAATTTCTAAATTTTCCCCCAGAAAAGTTGTTCCAGGTTATATCCTCACAGTTTCACTGCTCATACTCTAGAAGTTATCAATATTTTCCAAATATAAGAAAAATGGCATCTTTTATAGTTTTACTTTGAATTTTTATTAACATAACTTTTTTATTTATATATGTTTATTTTGTGATTTACTTATTCATATAATTTGTCCTTTTTTTTGTCTTTTCTTACTGTCTTCTAGCTTTTTATATATTACAGATATTACTCTTTGTCATTTGCTACAAGCTTTATTATTTGTGTCTTGGGTTTTTATGATATGTTTCTCTAATCAAAGTTTAGAATTTTTGTGTTGCTAGAATTTTTAATCCTTTCATTTGTTTTTTTCTGAATCTATTCCAGGCTTGGGAAAGCCTGCTCCACTTTAAGATTTTAAACAATGTCTTTTTCTATTACTTTTACAGTGATTTTTTGTCTTTAATATTTTAAAGAAAACATGAATATCATTGCCTATTTAAATGTCACACATTACCCATTGATTGGAAGCACTAGCTTTATAGCAATCTGTGTGTGTTCGTGTATGTGTGTGTATTTGTGTATATATGTGTACATATATATTTGTGTCTGTTTTTAGATATTCTGTACTATTCTACTATTAATCTTTTTTGGCACCAGCATCATATTGGCTTAAGTATATTAGCTTTAAAAATATAATATCTTTGACTCTCTGGAAGAGTAATTTATTTTTCAGAATTTTCCTGATTATTTTCACAGTTTGTTTTTTTTTTAGATAAATTTAAAAATCATGTTGGAAAATTTAAGAAGCTATTAATAAATCATTGGGATTTTAATTATGATTATATTAATTTCATGAGGTAATTTGGGAAGAATTGATGTACTTACAACTCTGAATCATATTCAAGAATACAGGATATTTTTCAATTTATTTGGATTTTCTTTTATGGTCCCCAGTAGAGAGTTTTTAATATAAGTCTCAGATATTTCTTACTAAATTTATTTGTGTATTTTATTTGATTTTGCTGTCATGGAATATTTCCCCTACTTATTTCTATTTATTGTTGGTAACTAGAATAGATTTTGGTATTTATTTTGTTACTAGCCTCTTTACTAAACTCCTATTTGTTTCTAACAGTTTCTCACTAGATTTTCTTGGATTTATTAGGTATGTAATGATGGCATTGGCTCCAAACAAACAAGAAAGAGAATTGTGTGTCAGCATTTTTAATGATTATATCTCTTATTCCTTTTTGTTGTTGTTTTGGTCGTATTACATTAACAAGAACTTCTAGATCAAACTTAAATAGTTGTGGTTCTCATCCTGATAACCCAATGAAAAGGGAACACTTGACTGAGCTGAGGAAACAAACCATGAGGAATCTGGGCAAAGAGATTTCCAGGCAGAGGAAACAGAGAGGGTGCAAAGGCCTTAGAGAGTGTGCCTAGTGTGTCCCAGGAACAGGCAAGAGGCTGGGTCTGTGGGGCTGGAAGGAGATGAGTGAGGCAGAGACTGGTTGGAGATGGGAATGAGGGGGTGCAGGTCCTGGAAAACCTTAGGAGCCATTGTAATGACAAGTGTTTTCTAATGTTGAAACTTCCTTGCTTACTGTATTAGGATTAGTATGTCAAAGTGAGTTATTCTTTAAGCATTTCATCTGTGGTTTAGAAAAGTATTTATAAAAATAGATCTATTTTTTAAAAACCTTAACATCTGTTATCAATCAATACAATATTCACTGGCGTACTCCAGTGTTTAAAATGTCTTTTTATCGTAATTGTAACAACCACATTATTTTCCCCAATTGTTAAGATTTTAGGAAGGTGAAGTCTCCTGCATAACTCTTTGTTTTTTTTTTTTTATGTAAAGTTGCCTATCATGCTATTGGGCAGAGCATTTAATCAGCAAAATGTCAGTTCCTCAAGGCTGAGATTATTTTTAACAGCAGCAACCATAACAAAGAGTAGCTCTGTACTTTGCGTACTTGGACCCAAACATTAATTTAAAATCCTCAGTCATTTTCAATTTTTAAGTTCTTCTGGTAGAAAAATACCTAAAGGCACCCAGGCAGCAAGAGTAGTGAAAAGTCACAAATCATGCTTTTGCTGAAAACTGACCTAGTTGACCAGATAAGTCAGCTCACCAGGAAAAGTATAAGCTCCATTAAAAAATCAAATATCCCAGGAGGAATAAAACAGGGAAAGGAAAAAACAATCTTTATTGCTGAGAGAAGCAGAATTAACCAGGGAGTTGGCACTGCTATAAATTAAAATTTTCCAAAGCAGCAACATTTTCTGACAAAGCTTGGCTATTTGATTCTAGAATGTAACTTTTAAATATGCAAATTTTTTTTTGTTTGTTTCTAGTCAGAGGACAGGGAGAAATGAGAAAGAAAAATTTGTATTACTGCCATTAGGGACTTCCCACCCTTTTCTTTATATTGTTAATAGCCTCTTGGGATCTTTGAATAACTCAAGAGACAGAGGCCAGGCATGGTGGCTCATGCCTGTAACCCTAGCACTCTGGGAGGCCGAGGCGGGTGGATTGTTTGAGCTCAGGAGTTCGAGACCAGCCTGAGCAAGAGCGAGACCCCATCTCTACTAAAAATAGAAAGAAATTATCTGACCAACTAAAATAAATATATAGAAAAAATTAGCCGGGCATGGTGGCGCATGCCTGTAGTCTCAGCTACTCGGGAGGCTGAGGCAGTAGGATCCTTAAGCCCAGGAGTTTGAGGTTGCTGTAAGCTAGGCTGATGCCACGGCACTCACTCTAGCCCGGGCAACAGAGCGAGACTCTGTCTCAAAAAAAAAAAAAAAAAAAAAGAGACAGAACTAATAGTTTTTAAAGTTTTTATTTATCATAAAATAAACAGTTCGAGCTACCATGGATATAAGATAGTGCCTCAATTCAAACCTGGCTCAGAGAAAGATGTTTAGAAATACTTTTTATGTCACAATTTAATATCTCATGTAGTATCTTCCCAATTCTGATTCCAACTCATCACCTTTGTAACAGAAGAAAGGTAAGAGAGATTTCTGATAATTATTCATCTTTTGATTCCATCAATATGTTCAGGGTTACATTTGAGAATATTCACTTAAATTTTACACAGTAGTAGGTCTGGTTTTCAAACCACAAGAACAGAAAAATAACTTAAGAAATTAGTTGGGACAACAGAAAGCACAAAAGGAACATCCCAAAGCATTCTACATACAGGTAGCTATGAAAAGCTATTCTACTTCTGAAGAGTTAATAATTTACCACTTGGCAGAGAGGAACTGGACAGATCCAAAAGTTTTTTGTCCCTTTAGTTCCATAAAACTATGACAATTCTATATTAATAATACTAGGCCTCATTTACCTTCTGCATCCTTAATCTACTGATGTCTTCAACAATGTGAATCAGCATATTGTAGGCATCTATTCTTGTTCTTCCTGACTTTAGGTTTCCCAAACTCCTGTCCCTTTCTCTATCATGCTATTTCCCCTACATGCCAAGACTTTCTTATATTAAATGGTTTTTTTAATCATAGATCCTAAGTAAATTTAAAAATTAATATGTAACTGTAATCTTTCTTCAGTTATTGACGCTCTGGG
Organism: Lemur catta; assembly: GCF_020740605.2. Taxonomy (NCBI): domain Eukaryota; kingdom Metazoa; phylum Chordata; class Mammalia; order Primates; family Lemuridae; genus Lemur; species Lemur catta. The sequence goes on along the minus strand of NC_059141.1, from coordinate 11,938,274 downwards.
ACTTTTTAGATCTTGATTAAAAGAGGAAAGTATGGACCAGGTGTCATGGCTCATGCCTGTTAATCCTAGCATTTTGAGAGGCTGAGGCAGGAGAATCAATTGCTTGAGGCCAGGAATTAGAGACCAGCCTGGGCAACATAGTGAGACCCCCATCTCTATGAACAATAAGAAAAAAAAATTAGCCTGGTGTAGTGGCACGCACCTGTAGTCCCTGCTACTGGGGAGGGCAAGGCAGGAGGATCACTTGATCCCAGGAGTTTGAGGTTGCAGTGAGCTATGATGACATCACTGCACTCTAGCCTGGGAAACAGAGCTAGACTTTGTCTCAAAAAAAAAAAAAAAAAAGAAAAGAAAGGAAAATGTGAAAGTATAAGATGAAAAGAAAAGGTAAGGTAGAAAGTGGGAATGAAGAAGAGAGAGTCAAAATAATAAAAATAAGCAGAGAAGACCTCAAAATGGATAATTTGCATGGAATTTTAGGAAGAGGAAGATTATAGATATATTCTTTTTATAAATCTTTAAAACAGCTGTCTACTTTTTAGTTTCTGGTATATAGTTTTCAATTTTTAGGTTATGGTAAAATATTCCAGTCAAGTGCCAATATGTCACATAGCTCTTTTTAATATTTGTTATTCTCCCATTTAAGTAAAAGGGCATGGCTCAGTGGTAATTTTAGCCCTTAGTTGTTGTTAGCTGAGACAGAGAACCTTAATTTCTGAGTTCTTAACATAAAACTTTTCTGAATTTGAATAATAAATTTGCTTAAGGCTCATTTAAACCTTTCTTAGTTTGATAAGTAATATTTTCTTCACTTTTGGGTTTTGACTTGGGTCTTTTTACAACAGATCAGTGATAGAAACAGAATTCAGGAATTTTGATTCTGAAGGGCATAGTACTTGAAATATCTTAGTAGATTAAACCAGAATTTATCCAGCCCAACATCTGGTCTCTAGAGCATTTTTGTGAGTATTCCTGATTACTGTCCATAGTAGCAACTTTCAGAATTAGGTATATATTGCAAGCAACCTTCTCAATAAGCTGTGATGGATCCAGTATTTGATAATTTTTCCAAATGCTTTTTAAATTTATATGCTTTCCACTTATACTATTATCAGAGACTGAAGTCCCTTTTTAGCTCCAGAATTACCTTTTCATTACTTTGGAATAGTTCTAATATTTCCAGGTTAACATCATGATTTAGAAGAAAGGAAGTCAGAACTGGGTTTTAGTCCTGGGGTTGCTCCTATTATAGTAATAGTTATATAACCTTTGTTAAGGTATTTTACTTCTATGGACTTCATTTTATTCTTATTTACATAAGCAATACTGAATAGCCCTGAAATATGTTCTTATTCTAAATAACTGTGGCACAATTCATGATCATACTCTTGTTTGTCCTTGTTATCAATTTCTATATCATTTTATAGATTTGGCCATATGTTTTCTAATTTCTGACTTCTCAGACAGTAAAATACTAACTGCCCTATTCTCCCTTTCCCCAACTTTTAAAATATTATTTCAATTCCTTTGGTCATGTAAATTGTACCTAATTTTTCTCTATTGTTGTCTTTCTTAAAATAGGGTTGCTGAGAACAGCATCAAGTACTAACTAAAGGTGTGGGTAGATAGTCTATGATCTTATAAAAATGTAAGATCACATTTTCTGTTTTATTTTGGCTACTTTTTTTTAATGCCAATATTTCTAGGACTTTTTAGCTATAATATTTCAAACTGTCTTTTAAGCCAACCCTTTGCCTCTAGACTAGACTATATCTAAGCTCTTTACTATTCAATATCTTCTGGGACAGAGATTTCACAACCTGTCTCTCACCTTGAGGAAGTTTCTTATAACTAACATAAATCTTGCTTTCTGCAATTTAACTTGGATTTATATCCTTTTTCTTTTCTCTGCAGAGATGGGAACAGCCACAAACTGGAAGTGATGTTTTCTTATGAGGACCAATACTAAACACAGTAGAAAGATTACAGTATTTCCAGTCCAGCATCATTTTTAGTTTGTATATATTAAAGCTCCCTGACTTTTGTTTCAATATTCATGTCTCAGGAGATGATAATTTTTAAGGTCCAAATGAAATAACAGTTGCATGTCTAATATTAATGTTTATTATATATTTTGCTATTTAGAACCAAATAAAGTGCTAAAATTTAAAAAAATAAATTCTCAAACCCCATTTGAAGACTTTAGCAGACTTATATTTTATTTGATATAAGTATAGTCATGGGACTGGGGTTTTGCCTATGCCTTGTAGATTTTATCTCATTATTTTATTAGTCACATTGTGTACATGATTTATTCATCCATATCCTCCTTATAAGTTGTGAGAATAGAAAGGTATTCTTTAAAACAAGCTGTTTTGAAGCAGATTTCAGTGTGTGTACTCTAAAAGCCTTAGTACCTAAGCTAAGAACTGTGCTAAGTATGGAGAGGTACAAAAACACATTCTCTGCCCTTGAGGAAGCTGTAGTCTTACTGGGGGAGGAGCTTATAAAATTATAATTATAAAGTACTTATAAAATAATACAAGGTAATACATATAAAATAAGATGTTTAATGTGAATTTTGCATTTTAAAGATTAATACAGGAAATGTTTTATACTATACTAATCTCTCCTATTAACTAAGGTACCCTAAAATGCCTAATTAATTGTTTCATTCTGATTTCTGGTGGTTTTTTTACTTTGAAGGTTCAGCAGTTTTCTGAAAAATCCTTCTTCTTACACCTTTTGAAAACTCATGAAAATGCTTTAGAAAGACAGTTCAGTGAAATTACAAATGAAAGGAATATGCTTCTCCAAACCTTTGTAAGTCTCCAGCCACTTAGAAAAATCTATTTTATTAACTGTGTCAAAAGTATTTAGATATACTTAGGTGTACTTTTAGAAAATTATCCATTTGCATATTGGCAGATAGTACTTTTCAGATACAGAAAAGTAGTAAGTGCTATTTAAAACCAATTGGTAGAGTAATATAGTTTGAAAGAATTCTACTGGCAGGGATGCAATATAGAAATTATTTGCAATTGTAATAAGCACAAAAGAAATAGTGAAACTGATTTGAATTGCTCAGGCTTTGAGACTTTGGTTTTAATGTTTTTGAAAGGCAGAGAGGTTGACACTTTAGGCATATTTGTGGATGTGGGTAAAAACATGGATTTTGTTTATCTTTTTATCTTAGAGCCAGCAGTCTGAGCAGTAGTTTTGAATGACAGGGCCAGTTTAGAAATATTAATTGACATTTTAAAGAAAATACATTTAAAGATACTGAACTACATATCAAAAGTCAGAACCAACAGATTGGGTGATTTTGAAGGACATGGCCAGTTTCAAAATGTGGGTCAAAATTCATTGACATGTCTTAGAAAAAATAGAAACATGCAATAATGTTTAGGTTCAAGCATTGTCCATAGTTGAAATTCTTATTTCCATGTCATGTTGATATTTCATAAAATTTAAACTATCATTCAGAACTGATTTTGAAATGCATACGTAATTTTACCTTCATTGTCTATATTTTAAAAGGTCTTAGATATCCTTGTTTGTTTGTTTGTTTGTTTCCTGTAAAGTAGTAATTCTTTTGAGTGTAGATTTTAATTTTTAAGTTTGGTCATTTAATTATTTTACCATCTAATTTTATATTGCAATGATAAAATGGCAAATATGATTATGAAGTTTAATATACAAATAAACACAGATATAATGATGAATGGTAGGATTCTAGCTCAATAATTCTCCCAAAACTTTAAGGATATATCTTTCATCTGAAGATAGGTGCTTGTTAATATATAATAGCTTCAGGGTTTTTTCATATTACTAGAAGAAAAAAGCATTTTTTTCAGTAATACCAGGAAGTATAATTTTATACTTTCATTGATAATAATTCCAAATAATTATATTTTAAATCATTAAAGAAAAATATTATTGCAACTAACACCTATATTTCATCTTTTCTGTTTTTCAGGAGGCTACAAAGAAAAAAGTAATGGAGGAGGAGGAAAAATTTATGAAAGAAATTACAGACTTCAATAATGAGTATGAAATAACAAAGAAAAGAGAACTTTTGATGAAAGAAAATGTCAAGATTGAAATATCTAACTTAGAAAACCAGGCAAACATTTTGAAAATGGGTATGAATACATAGTACCACCTCATTTGTCTTACATTAATGAAAATAACTTATTTTGAATGAATCAATTTTTCAGAAATTTAACTTTTTCATAAGCAAACTGGATTATTGTATAGCTATCCTTTTACTTTTATCTTAATTATCCTAATGGATATGTATCTTTTATTGTGAGCAGTCTTAAATGCTTTAGAAGCACATGTGACATGAGCATTTGGTCATTCATTCAGTAAAGAAATGTCTGTTATGTGATGGGTGCTGGTCTAGGTCCTGGGGATATAAAAGTAAAAAGCAGAGGGATTAAATCTATAAGTAGATATTTACAGTACAATGGTATGGAAACTACAATACGTGTTAGGACTGGTGCTATAATCCTCATTTTATCATCAATCCAATACACGCTAGGACATAAGGTTACACAGTGAGGTGGGGAGAGTTTTATTTCAGAAACACTGGTAGGCAGGTTATTGTAATCTATGATAAGATCCTGAATTAAAGCAGTTGCCAAAGAGAGGAGGAGGTGAATTAAAGAGATGTTTAGGAAGAAGGAGAGGACTTTGCTACTATTTAATGTGAACAGAAATAGGGAAAGTCAAGGATAAATCACAGTTTTCAAACTTCAGAGATTCTATTATAGCATTAGCTTAAAGTTCAGTATCTTTTCACCTAAATCAGGTTCAGTTGCAGATGACACTCCTTAATTGTAGTTCCTTATGTAACTCCTTCAATAAAGTTCCTCTTGATCTGAAGACCTCAGACCAAAGAAACTAGTTATTTGCCCCTCACATGCCCAGTGTACTGTGGTGAGATAAGCATAAGATAATTGCTAGAGACACTTCTGTTCAGAAAGCAGAAACATGGGAGTCATTCTTCCATAGCAGTTTTGAAATTGAGCCAGGCAAATATTGGGAATTCCTTGATAAGATTCAGTCATCCTCCTTGCTGGGAATGATTCTCTATTGTTCTTGGTTCCACCCTCTGTGCTCTTGTTTTCCTTCTCTGAGTCATTCCTTTTTTAAAAGATAGCTTGTGTTCACAGCTGCTAGTTTTCTCAGCCTCATTTCATCCTGTAAAAGTTTGAGTATTTGGGGGCTCATTTTTTATTTTTTCCTGTTTCTGTCCATTTCAGTCCAAGCTCACTGAGTTTATGCAAATATAATTATCTTAAAAAAATGTGTGGCTCTCATGTGAATCTTATTGAGGTTCATTCTGTTAGGAAAAAAGCTACAACTACAAAGCTCTTTGAGATAAATCCTTTTATTCTTTGGGCTGCTTCTAAAACTACTGAGAGACAGTATCTTTAAGATTCTTAATGGCCCTATGGTTTGACTGAATGGTTCTTTTAGGCATCACCTTGGATTTTTTTAAGGTCTGTGAAAAGGGTTTTAAATTTACATTCCAGATTTTATCTTGAGACTTTGACTTCCTAAGAATATTGAATTTTATCTTTGCCCTCACACCATTTCTTACTGCTGAGAATCAAGGGGGAGGGCATCTTGTAGAAAACCTACCAAAGATGTTTATTTTGATTCCTAGAACAACCATTAAGGAAAAAAATGCAAAGACGAAGAGCTAAAAGGACAATATAGAAATTGAAAAGGGATCCTAAAAAATATTTACATTATCTGAAAAAACGCGGGGCGGGGGGTGGGGGTGGCCGGGGAGGAACAGAGGAGCAAAAAACACAGAGAACAGACAGAAAACAAATAATAAAATGGTAGACCTAAATCCATCTACAGTCACGTGTCACTTAACAGCAGGGATACGGCCTAGAAATACATTGTTAGGTGATTTCATCATTGTGCAAACATCATAGAGTGCATTTACACAAACCTAGATGGTACAGCCCACTACACAACTAGGCTATAAGGAAGAACGTATTGTTCCCAGGCTATAAACTGGTACAGCATGTTACTGTAGTGAGTACTGTAGGCAATTAGAACACAATGGTAAGTATCCATCTCTCTAAATGTATCCAAACACAGAAAAGGTACAGTAAAAAAAAAAAAATACAGTATAAAAGATAAAAAATGGTACACCTGTATAAGGCACTTACCATGAATGGAGCTTGCAGGACTGGAAGTTGCTCTGGGTGAGTCAGTGAGTGAATGGTGAATGAATACAAAGGCCTAGGATATTACTGTGCACTCATGTAGACTTTATAAACACTGTACACTTAGGCTACACTAAATTTATAAAAAATATTTTTCTTTCCTCAATAATAAATTAACCTTATCTTGCCGTAACTTTTTTACTTCATAAACTTTTTAATTTTTTAAAACTTTTTGACTCTTGTGTAATAATAAAACACAAACATTGTACAGCTATGCAAAGACACTTTTTCTTTGTGTCCTTATTCTGTAAGCTGCAAGGTTTTCTCTATTTTTAAATTTATTTATTTTACTTTTTAAACTTTTTTGTTAAAAACCAAGGCATAAACATACGCATTAGCCTTGGCCTACCCATAGTCAGCTTCAGCAATATCACTGTCATCCACCTTCACGTCTTGTCCTACTGGAAGGTCTTCAGGGGCAATAACACACATGGAGCTGTCATCTGTGATAACAATGCCTTCTTATATGGAATACAAATGGCTTAGAATAGCCAAAACAATTTTTAAAAGAATAAAATTTAAAGGTTTATACTCCTTGATTTCCAAATTTGCTAAAAAGCTATAGTAATCAGGATAATGTGTCACTGACTTAAAAATGGGCTCATAGATCACTGGAACAGTAAAGAGTCCAGACGTAGAAATGCATGTGGTCAACTGTTTTTCAACAAAGATGGCGAGGCAATTCAGTGGGGAAAGAAATGTCTTTTCAATAAATGGTGCTGGGACAAGTGGATATTCATTGCAAAACAATGCTTCTTAAGCCTTACTTCACACCATGTTAAAAATAACTCAAAATAGACATACACCTAAACATGAAATCTATAATTATAAATCTTCCAGAAGAAAACATAATAGAAAATCTTTGCCATCTTAGACTAGGCAATGATTTCTTAGATGGTACACAAGAAAAATGAACCGTGAAAGAAAAAGCACATTGGATCTAAAATAAATTGCAAAGACACTTAAGAAAATGAGAAGACAAACCGCAGCTTGGAGAAAATATTTGCAATAAATATATCTGCTAATGTACTGTTATCCAGAATATAATAAACTCTTACAACTTAAAAAAGGAAAAAAGCTGATTATAAAAGGGAGAAAATATTTGAACTTCACAAGAGAGTACTAATGACCAATGAACATGTGAAAAGATACTCAATATCATTAGTCATTAGAAAAATAAAAATGAAAACAACAGTGAAATATTATTGTGTATGTATTTAATTGAAGTTCAAAATACTGACCATACCAAGTGTTGCCAAGAATGCGGGGCACCTGAAACTCATATGGTAGTGATGGGAATGTAAAATGAATGGTATAATCACTTTAGAAAATTGTTTTGCAACCCTATCAAAAAGTGGGCAAAGGACATGAACAGAAACTTTTCAAAAGAAGACAGAACAATGGCCAACAAACATATGAAAAAATGCTCAACATCTCTAAACATCGGGGAAATGCAAATCAAAACCACAATGAGATATCGCTTATCTCCAGTGAGAATGGCCTTTATCAACAAGTCCCAGAACAATAAATGTTGGCATGGATGCGGAGAGATAGGAACACTCATACACTGCTGGTAGGACTGCAAACTAGTGCAACCTCTGTAGAAAGCAATATGGAGATACCTCAAACAGATACAAGTAGACCAGCAATCCCATTATTGGGCATCTACCTAAAAGAACGAAAGACATTCTATAAAAAAGACATCTGCACTAGAATGTTTATAGCAGCACAATTCACAAGTGCAAAGATGTGGAAACAACCCAAGTGCCCATCAATACATGAGCAGATTAATAAAATGTGGTATATGTATACCATGGAGTACTACTCAGCTATAAGAAACAATGGTGATATAGCACCTCTTGTATTTTCCTGGATAGAGTTGGAACTTATTCTACTAAGTGAAGTATCCCAAGAATGGGAAAATAAGTACCACATGTACTCACTGTCAAATTGGTTTCACTGATCAACACCTAAGAGCACATATAGGAATAACATTAATCTGGTGTCGGGCAGATGTTGGGGGGAGGGGATGGGTGTATACATACATAATGAGTGCAATGTGCACCATCTGGGGCATGGACACGCTTGAAGCTCAGACTCAGGCAAGGGGAGCAAGGGCAATATACGTAACCTAAATTTTGTACCCCCATAATATGATGAAATAAAAAAAAAGAAAATTGTTTTGCAATTTCTTGAAAAACTAAACATAAATTTACCATATAACCCAGCCACTCCACAACTGGTTACTTCAGAGAAATGAAGCGCAACCCATGCTTTAAATTTTTGGCAGCTTTATTCATAATACCAAAACCTAAATGTAAATGTCCATTAAGAGGAGAATGGATAAACAAAATTGATACATCCATGAAGTAGAATACTCAGCAATAGAAATGATAGATTTGCTGCATGGATGCATCTCTGATATGGTACGTGAAAGAAGCTAGACACAATGCAAACTAATTGTGGCGACAAGAAGCAAAGCAATGGTTGCTTGGGTCAAAGTGGATGAACTGTGAAGGGTTCACAAGGAATCTTTGGGGGTTGATGGAAATATATGGATTAATGCTTGTGGTGGTGGTTTCACAGATGTAAATGACTGGCAAAACTCATAGAATTGTATGCTCTAAATGGATGTACTTTGTGTAAATTTTTCCTCTATAAAATTGATAAAGGAAAAAAAGTATCTGATATCACAAATACTGTAGGAACCCTCTACTTTTTGTTCCTTTTTCCAGAAATATGGGTTTATTTTAATAGCTTTGCTTCCAGGGAATCTAATACTGTTGGTTCTTCATACTTTCAGAAAGTCTGTCTCAAGGTATTTCATGATATTTCCATATGAAACTTTAATCTCCATAATGGCAGAGACTTTGTTTTGTTTAATGCTCCATCCCCAAAAGTGTGAATGAGATAATAATAAGTTGATGACTGCTTCATAAGGAGAAGCACAAGATGATACGAGAACATGTAATAAGTGGACCTAACCTAATAAGTGGAGTAGACAGTTAAGGAAGACTTCCCTGAGCAAGTGAGATCTGAAGGATGATACTGATTAGCCAATTGAGAGATTTGAGTATAGATGTCAATTAGGTAGTTGCATATTTAAGTCAGGAGCTCAGAGAGAGGCCTGGGATGGAGCTACTAAATTTTGGGAATCACCTAGGGATTATGTATTGAAAGAAAATGGACAGAACCCTGAGGAACACCAGGATTTTCAAAGCAAGAAGAAAAAGAAAGCCAGCAAAGAGTCTAAGAGCTTCAAAAAAGATGGGCAAAACACATTATTGTGTGGAATTGGGGTCACCTAGGGGAGAGAGCATTTGAGGGAGTGATCAACCCATGTTGACTGCTGCTGAGCTGTCAACCAGGACTTAGAAGCAGCAATTGGAGGTCACTGGCAGCCTTTAGGAAAAGCAGCAGATTGAGATAAGAGAAGGGCACAATCAAAAAGTAGAAAAATTGAACTTCATCAAAATGAAAAACTCTTGTGTTTCAAAGGATACTATCAAGAAAGTGAAAAGACAACCACAAAATGGGAGAAAATATTTACAAATCATATGTCTGATAAGGGACTCATATCCAGAATATATAAAGAACTCTTACAACTCAACAATAAAAAGTCAACCCAATTAAAAAATGGACAGAGGATTTAAGTAGACAATTTTCCTGAAAAAGACAAATGGCCACAAGATGCTCACTATCTTTAGTCATCAGGGAAATGCAAATCAAGACCATAATGAGATACCACTAAGGCGGCTGTAATAAAGTTGAACAATAATAGTGTTGGCAAGGTTATGAAGCCTAGGCTAATGTGTGTGTTTGTGTCTTAATTTTGAACAAAAAAGATTAAAATGTAAAAAAATAAATGAATAATTTAAAAAATATATAAATGCTTATAGAATAAGGATATAAAGAAACAAAGTATTTTTGTACAGCCATACAATATGTTTTGTGTTTTAAGCTAGGTATTATTACAAAAAAGTTAAAAAGTTAAAAAAATTAAAAGTTTATAGGCCGGGCGCGGTGGCTCACGCCTGTAATCCTAGCACTCTGGGAGGCCGAGGCGGGTGGATTGCTCGAGCTCAGGAGTTCGAGACCAGCCTGAGCAAGAGCGAGACCCCGTCTCTACTAAAAATAGAAAGAAATTATCTGGCCAACTAAAATATATATAGAAAAAATTAGCCGGGCATGGTGGCGCATGCCTGTAGTCCCAGCTACTCGGGAGGCTGAGGCAGGAGGATCGCTTGAGCCCAGGAGTTTGAGGTCGCTGTGAGCTAGGCTGATGCCACGGCACTCACTATAGCCCGGGCAACAAAAGTGACACTCTGTCTCAAAAAAAAAATAAATAAATAAAAGTTTATAAAGTAAAAAACTTACAGTAAGCTATGGTTTATTTATATTGAAGAAAGAAAAATATTTCTTATAAATTTAGTGTAGCCTAAGTGTACAGTGTTTTATATAAAGTCTATAGTAATGGACAGTAATGTTCCAGGCCTTCACATTCACTCACCACTCACTCACTGACTCACGTAGAGCAACATCCTGTCTCACAAGCTCCATTCATGGTAAGTACCCTATATAGCTGTACCATTTTTTATCTTTTATACTGTATTTTTCTGTACCTTTTGTATGTCTAGATATGTTTAGAAATACAAATACTTACCATTGTGTTCCAATTGCCTACAGTATTGAGCACAGTAACATGCTGTACAAGTTTGTAGCCTAGGAGCAATAGGCTCTACCATAGCTATAGGTGGTGTGGTAGGCTATACCACCTAGGTTGGTGTAAGCATACTCTTTGATGTTCACACAATGACAAAATCACCTAAGGACACGTTTCTCAGAATGTATCCCTATTGTTAAATGACGCATGACTTGCATCAATATTTATAGCAGCATTATTCATAGTAGCCAAAAAGTGGAAACAACTCAAATGTCTGTCAACTGATGTATATATGAAAGCAAAATATAACATATCTATACAATGGCATTTTATTTAGGCATAAAAAGAATGCAATACCAATACATGCTACAACATGTGTAGTCCTTGCAATTATTACGCTAAGTGAAAGAAGCCAGACAAAAGACCACATATTGTTCAATTCAGTTTTTGTGAAATGTCCAGAATAGGCAAATCCATATATTCAGAAAGTAGATTGGTGCTTGTCTAGGGCTGGGGGAACTGGAGGAAATTGGGAGTGACTACAAATGGGTATGGAGTTTTGTTTTGGAGATGTTCCAAAATTATATAGCGGAAATGGATGCACAAATCTGTGACTATACTAAACCCCACTGAATTTTATCCTTTAAAAGGGTAAATTATATGGTATGTAAATTATATTTCAATTAAAATTGTTTTGTATTAAGAACCAAAGGAACTCTAGAGGTTAGAAAATACAATATCTGATATGAACAATTCCCTAGAATTGTTAGATTAACAGCAGATCAGAGACTGCAGGAAAAAGGTCAGTGAACTTGAAGAGATAGCTTTAAAAACTGAAACACAGAGGGAAATAAAGGACTTCAGAAAATCAAAAAGCTCCTCAGAGACATGTGGAACAACATCAAGCAGTTTAATAAATGTGTAACTGGGGTTCCGGAAGGCAGGGCAGAAGAGAAAAAATGCTTGAAAATTTAGAAGATGAGTCTTAAGGGATTAATAGGAATTTGTTGTGGGAATAAAGGGAGGAAGGATATTTTAGGTCCAAGAGCAGTATTAGCAATATTGTGAAAGCTTGTAGCCATATAATGAGTACTATGCAATGTTATTTTAAATATGCTTTTGTTACAAAGGATAGAGTTTTCTTATTATCTCACAAGGAAGTTTATGTTACTTAGTGATATTACATATTTTGAATTTTCTTTTGGTAGCCTAACCATCAACTAACTTATCTTTTCATATTTTATTAATCAGTTGGTAATTAATAAGTGCTGGTCAGTTTTTTAAAAACAATTCTTAGGTGGCAAAAGGAAGCCAGTTGGGGCTTCTTATTGACCATATGCTGCTTAAATTTTTACTAAATAAGGAAAAGTTAATAATTGCTGACATATGTAAGGCATAGTCTAAATACTTAAAATGTGGTTTTTTGTTTGTCTATTTTTCTCTAGATTTTTTAGCAGTGTTTTTTTCTATTTATGTTATGAATGCCATTGGAATTTTGATGGGGATTACGTTGAATCTGTGTATTGTTTGGGGTATTATGGACATTTTAACGATATTGATTCTTCCAATCCATAAACATGGATATCTTTCCATTTATTTGTGTTGTCTTCAATATCTTTCATCAGTGTTTTGTAGTTTTCAGTGTACATATCTTTTACATCCTTGATTAAATTTATTCCTATTAATAATTATTTTATTTTTGATGCTATTATATTTGTTTCTAGAAATGAAGTCACTGGAACGTGACAGTGGCCCATTAAATGAACTCCAAAAACAAAAGAGTGAATTGATGCAAGAATTATTTGCTCTCCAGAGAAAACTTAAAGGTATTACCTTCATGAGTTAGTTTATATTGCTGATAAATGTAGTTATATACACATAACAGGGTCATATCATTCTTTCAAAGTGTATTAACCTGTTGGAATATAATGCTATTGTTGGTATAAAAAAGAATAGATAAAACATATATCAGTGTTAAAGCATGTGTTTTTAATGTCACAAATTTTGTTAAGATCTTTTGTGTTCCTTTAATTGCTATATTAAAGTAGAAAATAAAAATCATTATTATGTACATTTTACACGCAGGCACCAAAAATTTGAGTATTGTTCTTATGAGTGAATAAAAAAACATTTATGTTTGATTTTTAAAAGATTGTAAGAATTTTTTAATTGTTTAGCTTTTGAAGATGAAGAGAAGGAATCCATTTGTACTACCAAATACCTACAGGCAGAAAAAATAAGAATCAATAAAAAGCCTCAAAATGATGCAGAATGCTTAAGGTAAGAGTTGCCTATTATATTATACTTTGGTATAAAATCTGGTAATTTTTCAGGTTAAATAGATTTTAGCGTAAAGCTTAGTGCATAGATTTTTTATTTTATTTCAGAGTGCTATAGGGGTACAAACACTTTGGTTACATAAATTGCCTTTGCACCACTCAACAAGCATGGCCATCCCTCAGACAAGCTACAAGCATGCCCATACCCCATACAGCACACACCGCATCCATTAGGTGTGGATATACCCACCCCCTCCTCCCCCCTCCCACCTGCCCAGCACCTGATGAATGTTAACTACTATATGTGCACTTAAGTGTTGGTCAGTTAAGTCGGTTAATACCAATTTGATGGTGAGTACATATGGTGCTTGTTCTTCCATTCTTGGGATACTTCACTTAGTAGAATGGGCTGCAGCTCTATCCAGTATAATACAAGAGGTGCGAGATCACCATTGTTTTTTGTGGCTGAATAGAACTGCATGGTATACATATACCATATTTTATTAATCCATACATGTATTGATGGGCACTTGGGTTGTTTTCACATCTTTGCAATTGTGAATTGTGCTGCTATAAACATTCTAGTGCAGATGTCTTTTTTATAGAATGTCTTTTGTTCCTTTGGGTAGATGCCCAGTAAGGGGATTGCTGGGTCAAATGGTAGTTCTACTTGTAGCTCTTTGAGGTATCTCCATATTACTTTCCACAGAGATTCTACTAGTTTGCAGTCCCACTAACAGTGTATGAGTGTTCCTATCTCTCCGCATCCATGCCAACATTTATTGTTTTGGGACTTGTTGATAAAGGCCATTCTCACTGGAGATAAGTGATATCTCATTGTGGTTTTGATTTGCATTTCCCTGATGATTAGAGATGTTGAGCACTTTTTCATGTTTGTTGGCCATTAGTCTATCTTCTTTTGAAAAGTTCCTGTTCATGTCCTTTGCCCAGTTTTTGGTAGGGTTGTTTGATTTTTTTCTTGCTGATTTTCCTAAGTTCTGTGTAGATTCTAGTTATCAGCCCTTTATCAAATGTGCAGCATTCGAATATTTTCTCCCATTCTGTAGGTTGTCTGTTTGCTCTCGTGATAGTTTCCTTGGCTGTGCAGAAGCTTTTTAATTTGCTTAGGCCCCTTTTCTTATACCTCATGGACTCAGTGTTATTCACATCCCAATAGATAAGACAACTCTCCTTTCTGTTATTCCTAAATTTTATTTTGGGGGTGGCAAACAATTGAAATTATTTTTAATCTTTTAGATTCCACGGGAAAATAAATCACAATCTTTTTTACTTGAAATTTGTTACGCTGATTCTGTTCCTGAAAAATGAAAATGTAATTTCTGTATGGAATATTTAGATGCTTTTTATACATTTGGATAATGAAATAACGGCTGATGTTTGAAATGATAATAGTCACAAACACAAGGAGCAGTGACCTCAAGTTTTTAAATTTGACTATTGTTTATTAATAATTCAGTGTTATATTTGCTGGCTTAATTTTAAAGAAGTTTCTATACTTTCTAGGCTTCATATAAGAAAAGGAACCTAATTACTAAATCTATGACAAAGCAAATGAATGAAGCCTTCTTTCACATAAATCATATAGGAAATATGTCCACTAGAGCTGAACAAATGCTTCATATTAGCAGTGGATTGCTTTAGGCCATAATTTTAGTAGATTATGAGAAAATATTTGCAATTTAATTTTATGTTAAGTTTTACAAGCATAAAATATCAATCTCTTGGGTGATATGTGTGATGCAGAATGAGTTTCTGTAATGACAATCTGCTCATTGATTTTTCTTACACTTTTAAAAATGGTGATGCCCACTGGTATCATTATAGTTAATAGCGTAAGCACTTCCAATACCAACTCCAGTTTTGTGGGTTTATCACTCAGTCATAAAAATTTGCCCTGGGTTAAAATTAAACACACAAAGTCTGTTAGTGCTTTTTGCTTCACAAATGTTGACAGAATAAGTTTGGATAGAAAGAAACATCAGTTCATGTACCTAGTCCATTCATTGCATATTAACAGTTATGAAATGATATGCCAGTATTTATCAATTCCCACTTTTAATTCATTGATATGTGTACTTAGTTCCCCTATTAGTGTGTTTCATAAGAGCTTTCCCATGTGTGAAGAACAAAATCAAAGTACTGAGTGTAAAGATTTTAGGAAAGAGGACTATATCAATCTTACGATTAGTGCAATAACACAAAGCTAATGGTGGCAAGAAATGATATGACATTTATTCAACCTCATCACAAAGACCAAAATTAAGTTGATTTTATCCTTAAATTTTGGAGAATAGTCTTTTTCATCTCTGTGTTCAAATGTATACTAAATTCTATAATAGTTGCATTTTTCTTGAACTTTCAGGTTTGATCTTTACTAGAGTGGATGTTATTTTTATAGCAGAATTTCTCAAACTTGGCATTGTTGACATTTTAGGCCAGATTATTCTTTGTGGTGGGGGGTTGTCCTCTGCATTGTAAGATGTTTAGTAGCATCCCTGGTTTCTACTCACTAGATGCCAGGAGTACCCCCACCCACTTCCTAGCTGTGACAACAAAAATGTCTCCAGACATTGCCAAATATCACCTGGGGCTGAGGTAGGGTGTGACAAAATAGCCTCCAGTTGAAGACCAGTTTCATTTTAAAGTTGTTATCATTTACTTCTACTTTTATTAAACTTTAACCATTAAGAAAGCAATTATAAAAGAAAACTTTAATATTGGTTCATTTCTATGTGATTATTTTTTCTACTTTTAGTAATTGGACAATTTCAACATGTTTTATTTTATCTGTATTATTGAAATTATTTTATAATGATTATGGTTTATGTTTTTAAAAATTAGTTTGCAGAGTTCAAATTATTTGTTGGACTCTTTCTTGATGTTATCCATTAATGTAGAGAACCAGTGGTTCACAGTGGTCTAATGGTCTCTGCTTTAAGTAATTCTTACTTATTTATAAATATGTTTGTTTACTTAAAAGATTCTGTTTCGAAGAGTGTGGGATTATTAACTACCACACAGTAAAGCAGCTAATTTTTAAAATATTTCTATGATTAACACTTAAGCCAGAGGTTGGATTAATTCATCAGAAGCCACCTGAAGGTTTGTGTAACTATGACTGAGCTAGTTTTTTCATACAGTCTAGGAAGGACAGAAATAATTAAGATCAGAATCTTGAGAGGCAATAAGCATAGTGATTAAAATTATAAACGCTTCTGAATCCTAGCTCTGCATCTTATTATTTTAGTGGGCATGGACAAGCATTTAACTTGTCTTTGCCTCAGTCTCTACATCTATAAAATGAGGTTAATAATAGTACCTACCTCACAAGATTATGGTAAAATACAAATTATTTAATATATATGTTGTGGTTTGGATGTGGTTTGTTTGTCCCCATCAAATCGCATGTTGAAATTTGCTCCCCAGTGTGGCAGTGTTGGGAGGTGGAGCCTAGTGATGGTGTTTGGATCACGAAGGTGAATCCCTCTTGAATGGCTTAGTGCTGTTCTTGTGGTGGTGGGTGAGTTCTCCCTCTTGCGAGACTGGATTGGTAATTGGGCAAATGAATTAATTCTTGCATAAGTGGGTTGTTATAAAGCCAGGATGCCCCTCAGGTCTGGTCCTTCTTTGCATGAGCCTGCACAAAAGCCCTCACTAGAAGCCGGGCAGATGCCGGCACCATACTTCTTGTACAGCCTGCAGAACCATGAGCTAAATAAACCTCTTTCCTTTGTAAATTACCCAGTATTTCTTTATAGCAAAACAAAATGGATGAAGAAAATATAAAGTCCTTAGAGCAGTGCTTCACACACAGCAAATGCTCTATAATTATTAGCTGTAACTACTTATGATTTCATTTTTATTTCATACTGTCCGTGAGGATTTTGTACCTTTTGAGCTTCTTTCTCATTTCTCCTTCTGCCTGTTCTTTAAGTGCCGAGACTGCCCAAAGGTTAACCACTGATTTGATTCTCTTCTTACTTTGTGCTTTCCATGGGCTATGTCGCCTGGTTCAGTGGTTTGTCCCTAATCCCTCTTCTTAAGCTCCCATCCTGAATTCCCAACAGTCTAATATAAAAATAGATCTGAAGTGATGATGCTCTGATTAAATAAACAAATAAAAACAAAAACCCTTATCACATGTTCAAAGGCCTTCAGAATCTGTGCGTAGCCACTGTCTCCCTGCATACCCTATACTACTAGTCCATCAAAATATGATTTGTGATATTCCAAATATGCAACAGGCCTTTATGCCTGTGTCTTTCTCCATCAGCTAAAATCTAACATAGTCTTCAAGGCCCGGCTCACATGTCATTTTTTCTGGGTTCTTATTCAAGTCTGAAATGTAGTAGGCATTTTTGCTATATTCGCAAATCTCACCATTCTTACCGTATCCCAATCCATCACCAAGTTTTGTTGCTTTTACCTCCAAAATATTTATTGCATCTTTCTACTTCTCTATGTCCATTGCATCTACCCAAGTTCTAGCCACCACCCTCTCTCATGTGAATCTCAATAACAATTTCTTTTTTGCTCCCCCCTCGCCCACTCTTATACCCTCCAATCCATGGTGAATTGAATCATATCATTCCCCTTGCTAAAGTCATGCAGTGGCTTCATAATGAACATAATAGAACCTTAAGTCCTTAATGTGGCCTAAATGATTCTTCACAGTATGACCTCTGACCACCTCTGTGATATTATCTTGAACCATGATCTCCTCCTCACTCTGCTCCTGCAAACACTCCAAGCTTTCTTCCACCTAAAGACCTTTATACCTGCCTTTACTTCTCCTGAAATTATGTTTGCCTTCTGCCTGCCTATCTCCTACCTGGTGGGACATACCTCATCCTTAGGTCTCATTGAAATAATTCCTCAGAGAAGTCCCCCCACCCTCCTTCCCTGTGATCTAAATTGTATAACCTCTATTGATCACACCAGTTACAGAAAAAAATAATGAATAAATAAATAAATAATGTAACCTCTGTTATTTTCCTTAAAAGCACCCTGTATTTTTTCCTTTATAGCACATATTCCATTTTTAATTACATATTTAGGTATTTATTTTGTTAATGTCTCTCTCCACCGTATGCTCAAGAGGAAAGATTTTGTCTATTTTGTTCACCATTGTATACTTATGGTCTAATAATTGGGTACAGAGCTTGTCATACAATAGGTGTTAAATAAATAAATAGAAGAATAAATGAATGTAATAAATTGTGAAAACTTTCCTCTACTGTTCAGTTTTCTATGTTCATAGAGAACTTATTTATAATACTGATATATCATTAATCACATTCTATGAGAGCTATGTGTATCAATCTATCCCACCAGACTGGGAACCCCCTCTACTTCTTGTTCATCGTTCAGTCTCTGCATCTAGTACAACCAAGGGTTCATTGTGTTCAATAAGTATTTGTTCCAGTGATTTATCTACATATAATTGAATTTTCACTATAAAAATGATAAAAGTTATGTATTTATTTTTAGTGTTACCTGCAAAGACATGGTATATTCTAACCACTGGGATAGTCCCACTTTGGAATGGAATTATTTTCACTACTGATTTTTTCTTCAATGTGGAAAAAGCTTTGCTAGTTTAACCATTCTGGCCTCCCTGAGCCCCTCACCCCCTTATCCTGAAGTGAGGAGGAATGACTCAGTCCAGTTAGGGAATGTGGAAGGGTAATCTGGGCCATATGGACCCCAGCCTCTTCGCTTTCCCCATCTCTCGGGAACCTGGCCTGCCTCAGTTTGTTCCACTCTGCTCATCTATCCCTTAAGTTTTACAGTGGCAGGACTCCATGAGAGAAAGCTTGCGGGCTCCAGTACTACCTTTAATGGTGTGAGTTAAGTTAGTCTAATTCAGGCGTTCAGTGCTAGAAAACCTTTGCCTGCAGATATAAGCCATATTTTCCAGTATCTGCTGTATCAGTAGTAAATGAGACATTTTTGCCTCCCTTCTGCCTTCCTTATTTTTTAATTGATCATACTTCAGGCAGGAAAGAAGAGTGTTATATATTGGACCCCCTTACGCTCCCCAAACCTATTTTTTTACTATAATTACTCAACCCCAGTGTTACCAAAATATAGTTCTTGATCATGATTTCTTATTTCCTCCAGATAGTATCATAACAGAGAACTTTAAACATTTCAAGTATTTTCTTTACTCACAAAACTTTCTAGCATGGTTATACATCTTATATAACCATTATTTGTGCTTGTATAGTGCAACAGGAAGCTTGTTTCAGAAATAAATCTGCAAAGTCAACATAATGAGATTTTCATTCTGAGCACTTAAAGATAGTTTGGTTTTGTGAAGAGCATATTTGCAATGTAAACTGCACAAAAGCTAATATACACCTGCTGCTGAGATACTTTAAATGCATTAATGTGAAGTAGTAAAGCAGTGCTGTGGCCTCTTCAGTGAAAAAGTCATTCAGTTAAGTTGGTCATAGAGGGCATATTGATGGTCCTTAGATTTATAAGAAGGCATAAATGCACTGTGGTATTAAAACATTTTCAACCTCTCTAAAAGATACACACACACACACATATATTTTGAATTTTACCACATATGTATATATATTTAGAGTATGACAGTAGGCTATGTTGATGGAATAAAAAATTCAAGCACTACAAAGATGTAAAATGTCAAATTCTCCCTTCTCATCAGCTTGCTCTGATGCCCCAGGTGGAACCATTGTTCAGTTTGGTGTGTAACCTGTCAGGGTTTATCTATTTCTCTGTGTCTGTATTTGTGCATGTATACACACACGTAGTGTGTGTCTGTGTGTTTAGCAGAAATGGGATCATGGGATCACACTTACTGGTCTGCGGTTTGCTTTATTGCTTAGCAAAATATAGATATTTTCCACATTAATTTTTACTGGTCAACTTCATTGTTCTTAATACCATTGTATGGAGATGCCACATTTATTTAATGGTTCTCCCACTAATGGATATATGATACAATTTCTAAATATTCACAATTAGATACGGTTTTATAAATGTATCCTTAAATGATTTCAGAAGTGTTTCTGTAACATTATTTATTAATAGAATGAACATCATTTAGTAGAGTAATAGGAATTGTGAGACATTTAGAAAGTAGTCTATATTTACTTCACTCTTTTTGTTTTCAATAAGAATTAAAGTGGACAGGTGTAACAAAATCTCAGTTCTAAAGTTTCTACAAAATACTAGTCAAATAATTATATATCTAGACCAAATCCATATTATCTCTCTCTTTTAACATTTATAAAATATGAAAATCCCCATTTAATTCTAGGATCATTCTTAACTATGTATTTTGTTGAATATTTCTGTTGACTCCGCATCTTTTCTAGTAAAACTTTATTATTTATTCACTAACAGAAGTGTCTCTACAGAATTGATTATGTAGCCTTCAAGCTAATAGAGATCCTCTGTTTTGTGAATTCTTGGCACATACCATAGTTATTAAAGCTTGTAAGTAAATACAGGGGAAATTTTGATGGTAGACTCAATTGATTATTTTAAAAGTTACATTCTGATATAAATGTACCTATTTGTCCCCTAGATTTTGAAATAATTTTGTTTATTATACAAGCCATATGCAGCATTACAGTGATCATTTTCTAAATTCATTGGTGTCATTGATATAATAATACAAGTTAAATGACCATAGTCAAAATTGGCAAGGGTATGGTACAGAGATGATGCATACGTTGCTGGTAGCAGTATACATTGCATATACATATCTGGAATATAATTTAATATATATAAATTATTATAAGCATCTTTAAAATGTTTATGTCATTTGACCCAATAAATCCACTCATGAGCTCTATCTCAAGGAAAACAATTATAAGTACAGAAGAAGCTTTATGCATAAAGGTATTCATAGTAATATCATTTATGGTGAAAACAAATGGGAACAACTAAAATGCTCTACCATAAATGAATGATTAAGTCAACTGTGGTTAGCCACTTAGACTACTCCATATTTACCTTAAATGGAAATATTGGCATGAATAGTTAACTGGGGGAAATGTATATAGCATCAAGAAAAAGAAAAAGCTAGGAAGCAAAATTGTATAATCACTATTAAATGGAAACTAAAGACTGCAATGAAATATACTTAAATTTTAATAGCATTTGAGTTTGGGTACTAGGACTTTGGGTGAAATTTGTCTTTCAACTTAAATAGTAGCTGGGTACAGTTCTATAGCTAAAAAGAGTATGCTGTTAGTTAAGGCTTTTCTATGCCTCTGAGAGGTAACTGCAAAAATAAATTAGAATGGTGCAGGAAATCATAAAAATACATGGAACATAAGTTTTGCTTAAACTAACTAGCAATGTTGGCTCATCCTGGTCATTATTTGATAATTCAGAGAAAGGTGACAATAACCAATGCAAACTGCCCTTAGTTATTGTGAAGTGGGTGAGGGAAGTCCTTCTTGACTCCTGTGGGCAATCAGTCTGTGCACTGAAGTGTGAGATCTGCTTACCATTATATTGCTTTGGCTAGCTGCAAATGTATTAATATTCATACCATTATCATCTAGCCTTTTAAAGCTAGCAACAGCAATCTTTTCTTTAAGTGCAGATCTAAATTCTACAGCTTGATTATATGCTGAATAGAAAAATACTTCCTATAATTTGTTCTGAATGCCCTCCTTAATTTCAGTAGTCATTCATTCTTATTATTAGGTAAATAAAAGGGAGAGTGGTCACCACCCAATTCTGATGGAAATGAAAGATCTTACAGAATCTATAGTCCATCTGAACTGAAGAGGAACATGAGCAAGTGGTGGGAAGACAGATCTCTATTATTTTATTTGGAAAATATAAATATATTAAAATGAAGGCTTATGTGCTTTTTAATAGCAGCATCCACAGTACATTGCAACTCTGCACTTAACCTTCCACTTACTCTTTAAAAATATTTATTACAAGATTTTTTATGCATATATAAACATCTAATGCTCAAAATTAAGAACTTATTCTCTTTCTTAATTAGACATTCCTTTAGAATTCCTACTTACTATTAAATTCCTAAAAGTTCAGAACATAATGAACTTCACATTTACAGGCATGCACTGTATAATGACATTTCAGTCAATGGTGGACCTCATAGATGACCGTGGTCCCATAAGATTATAATACCATGCTCTTACTGTACCTTCTCTATGTTTAGATACACAAATACTTACCATTGTGTTATCATTGCCTATAGTATTCAGTATAGTAACATGCTGTACAAGTTGGTAGCCTGGCAGCAATATGCTGTACCATATAGCCTAGGTGTGTAGTAGGCTACATCTAGGTTTGTGTAAGTACACTTTATGATGTTTGCACAATGATGAAATCGCTTAATCATGCATTTCTCAGAATGTATCCCTCTTGTTAAGTGGCATGTGACTGTATAGGGTATTTTTGCCCCATCCATCCTTATCAATATTATATTTTTCTTCCCTAGTTGATCTTAAAATAATATATGTAAACCCTATGTACTTTCTGAAGTATAATATAATGAGCACCTGGAACTAAACTAGAATATGACCAATAGCTTACATTAGCTACAGCTCCTCCTTTATCCCATGCTCCCTTCCTTACCCCAGTTGTCATTAATGTCCTTCATTGTATTTCATCTTCTTGTGCATGTGTTTTACATAACTTACTTGATTCATTTTTTGGCTTATATGTAATTTTCTTTATTGCATTATATAATTATTTTAATTTATGCCATATATTTATATATTAATGTAATCTATCATATATATGTATACTCAATCTATTGGTTATTTTTTATTGTTTTTGAATTTTGTAAATGGTATCGTAGTGTCTGGGACTTATTTTTTATTCAGCATTGTTTCTAAGATTTGTCTATGTTGGTGAGCAGAGATATGTGAATATATCACAATTTTGTTTTCTTTTTAATGGGCATTTACATTGTTTCCAGGCTTTTGCTATCACAGGCAGTGCTAATGTGCACATGTTGGTGCACATGTGCAAGAGTTTCTCTAGGATATATACCTGTTGGAATTGCTGAGTGTAGGGTATGTGAATGTTGAACTTCATAAGATAACAACAGACTATTTTCCAAAATGATTAAACCAATTTATACTCCCATTAGCACATTACAAAATTTCTCATTGATCACCATCCTCCTCAATACTTTGTTTTCAGACTTATTAATTTTTTCCAATTTTGTGGACATAAGATGGTATTTCATGGTCTTAAATCTGTATTGACCTATGTGGTTGAGCATCTTTTCATCTGTTTATGGCCCATGCATTTCCTGTTCTGTAAAATGCCTCCAAATTATTTTTTCTCCCAGTTGTTTGAGTAATTTGTCTTTTTTAAAAAACTTATTTCCAGATGTTTTCAATTTTTTGTATTTCACTAATTGTAGATTTTGTCTGTTAATGCATGAAAAATATCTTCTATTTTATAGGGTTTTTGTTATTATATTTGCTTTAGACTGTTATCATTGAACAGAGTTCCTACTTTTGCTGTGGTTGAAATTGTCAATTGTTTCTTATTATAGTTAACATTTTTGTTTCTTGGTTAACAATATTATATATTTCAAAACAGCTGGAAGAGAGGATTTTGAATATTATCATCACAAAGAAATGATACATAGGTGCTTACGGAATTTCAGGAAAAAAAATTTAAAAACAAAGAAGGCCAGGGATGGTGGCTCATGCCTATAATCCTATCACTTTGGGAGGCTGAGGCCGGAGAATTGTTCAAGCCCAGGAGTTTGAGGTTGCAGTGAGCTATGATGATGCCACTATTCCCTACTCAGGGAGACAGAACAAGACCCTGTCTCAAAAAAAAAAAAAAAACTCCCCCCCCAAAATACTCAAATAAATGATAAATGTATGAGGTGATGGTTATACTACTCTGATTTGATTATTATACACTGTATTCATTGAACAGTATTATACACTGTATTCATATTGAACATCATACTGTACCCCATAAAGATGTATAATTACGTGTCAACTGGAACCAAAATAAATTAACACACAATAAATTTAACATTGATACAATACTGTTATTGAATATAATCTATATTAATATTTCCTCTATTATCTTATATTCCTTATCATAAGTTTTTCATTTTCTTTCTTTTTCTCTATCTCTTTCCTGTCTTCTTTTCCCCCTTCCTTCTTCTCTTTTTTTCTTAA
Organism: Lemur catta; assembly: GCF_020740605.2. Classification (NCBI taxonomy): domain Eukaryota; kingdom Metazoa; phylum Chordata; class Mammalia; order Primates; family Lemuridae; genus Lemur; species Lemur catta. Next base: position 11,913,877 of record NC_059141.1, on the reverse strand, counting down.
CCTAGGAATGAAAGATTACAGATTATGTTTTCTTTTATGCTGCTTTAATCAAGAACAAGAACAATGCCTCAGCTTTTTGTCTTTCATGACTGTTGACACTTTTTTTTTTTTGAGGTGTCAAGTCTGGTTTTTGTTTTTGTTTTTGTTTCTGAAACAGAGTCACACTGTGTCGCCCAGGGTAGAGTGCAGTGGCATCATCATAGCTCACTGCAGACACACACCACCACAGAACTACAGACACACACGACCACACCCAGCTAATTTTTCTATTTTTTGTGGAGATGGGGTATTGCTCTTGCTCAGGCTGGTGTCGAACTCCTGGCCTCAAGCAATCCTCCTGCCTCGAGTGCTAGGATTACAGGTGTGAGTCACCATGCCTGGCCAAGGCTAGTTGTTTTATAGAATATGCCTCAGTTTGGATTTGTCTGTTCCTTTGAGATTAGATTCAAATTAAACATTTTTTGTCAAGAATATCATATAAGTGATATCATGTCTTTTTTCAGAGTATTGTATCAGGTGTTTGTTTCATTATTCATAATTTTAACTTTGACCCTTTAGTTAAGATTGTGTCTGCCAAATTTCTCCAGTAGGAAGGTACTGTTTTCCATTGGTAATTAATAAGTGATATATGGGATGACTCTTCAAGTGACTCTTTGAGATCTTGTGCATATCTTTTTCCCCGATAACCCTTCACTCAATCATTTTATTGTCCACTAATGATTCTTCCCTGAATCACTTATTACTATGGTGGCTACAAAATGATAATTATCTAATCATGTCATTCTTCTTCATTTATTGGTTGGTAAAATTCTGTAAAAAAAAAATTAAAAAATTTTTTGTAGAGAAAAGTTCTCACTATGTTGCTGAGACTGATCTCAAACTCCTGCCCTCAAGCGATCCTCCCACCTTGGCCTCCCAAAGTGCTGGAATTACAGGTGTGAGCCACCATGCCTGGCCAAAAATAATGAAATACTCTAAAGCACAAATACAAAAAGCTCAGAGAACCCCAAGCAGTATTAAAAAAAATAAAAAAACAAACATGTATACACATCATATTTGAACCTCTGAAAAACAAAGATAAAAGATAAAATCATGAATGAAGGCATAGAAAGAAAAGGTACAAAGACACATTACATACAAATGATTGAAGATAAGAATTATAGTAGTTTTCAGATGAGAGTCAGAGAAGCTAAATGTTTTATTCAGCTTGTTAATGGCCAGGACTAAAACAGAGGTCTTTAGACATGTTAATAGTACTATTTTTTTCCCCAGTAACCCATGTTGCTCTTTTAATTTCCATAAATTATTAAGTGTCTATTATTCAGTCTACCTTATTTTCCTTATGAAAGATTTCGTTCTCAAAATTTTATATAGTACTTATTTAATTTTAGATAATTGAATTTTCCAAATTCTTTGGTTTTTAACTTAAAATTCTAATTATAGAAGCCATAAACCTGACACTCTCTATGCAATAAAAATTTATTATAATACAATGCATTATTGAACTAATAGGGTGAATTTTTACTTTTAAAATAGACTTAAAAAAGAGTTGGAACTTTATAAGGAAGATGACTTGAAAAGTGTTTATGAAGCTCTCCAAACAGAAATAGAATTTTTGGAATTGGTAAGCCATCATTGATTAACTTCTGTTCGGTATTATTTTATCTACTGGTAAGAATGGTTTTACTGGTATACATATCAATGAACTAGTGCTTTGTCCCTCTGCAAAAAACAAAAACTCATAATAAACAAAACTAAGGTCAGGATACAAATCCATGAAGTGTTTTCAGTTCCTGAAGAGTTGGGTGCTACATAAAGCAAATTATATTCAAAGAGAATATGTACAATTTCAAACTAAGTTAAAAAAAATCAGATCTGACCTTGCAACATTTCCTTCACTGAAACTGTTATTAGAGAATTAATGCACTGAAGGAGTTTAACTATCATAATGCTTAAAAGCTTTTTGTTTTTGATAGGCATAAATTATACTTTTATTATATTTGATCCTAAAACTTTCTTATTACATATTTTTATGATCTGAAAAACCTTGGATTCAGTTATTAGAAACTTATTTTCTAATTGTGTGGGAGCACTTTAAATTGCTTTAACCTCTTGCTTTGGTTGTTTATAAAATGAACACAGTATTTTCCACGCTCTAATTTAATAGAAGACATACATAGCTTTAATGTATGTTAAAATATACTTTTTAAGTTTTAATTTGATACATTACATTTTATTTCATGTTTATTTTCAGTAAACATTTTTTTGCTCAAAAATGTTCTAATAGGTGATATTTGAATTTGTATTTTTAATAAAAACTTTCAAAAATATAATTCAGAAATGCCCAGAGTTACTGTTCTGCTAAATTTAGGTAAATTTTATGTAATTCTTTCATTAAGAATTTAATTTTCCTTATAAATAATTATTATATGCTTTCTTTTCAGACATTAGCACAGAAAGATCTTCAAAAAAACAAATAACAGAGAATTGCTCGACCACCTAAGATCTGATCAAAGCATCTTAGAATCCAACTTTTGTGATAGATGCATGAATGGTACCCATTACAACAGATTCTTGTGGAAAACATGAGGTTCAGAATATTCAAAGTTGTTGATATCTAGAATTACTTTATTAGCACTTTAAAATAACATTTTTGTCTTGTCACTCACTAGAACTTGAAGGATTTTTGTGAGGTTTGATTTTGTTTGTAAGGAGAATGGAGAAGTAGTAGATACTGTTCCCAGGCTTCTTGTATACTCCTGATACTTAAGCGGATCTATCCTTTCTGATCTATACTTTTCATTCTTTGTTGTAGTTTATCACAGGTCCAATTAAACACATATAGGAAGAAATGCTCAGATTATTGACCCAATTTTGTTGGTGCCATTTCTACCAGCAGAAGCACCTACTAACAAAGGTGTTTACTTTCATTTTAATCCTCCTCTAATCATAAGATGTCTCTTGACAGAGGTCCTCTGAGGCCTTTCATCTGCAAAAGCCAGTTTTCTCTACTTTATGCTAAGTGTCTATAGAGTTAAAGTCTGGGGCACCTGCAGCCGTTTTCCAGCAGTTTGTGCCTGCCAATTTTCTTCCTAATGCCAGTGTTGGTTAGAATGAAATAAGTTATCCACTGGGGAGGTACGTAATTTCCTTAAAGCCGTCAGGATTCATTTTCTTTGGTGGCCTGAAACACTGTAACTGAAAACAGCACGTTTATGGTTGGATCAAACTTGGTATTGCCACCAGATTTCCAACATTACTTATCTTTTTGCTATTACCACTCCTGACTAGATAGAAAGTCTGTTGTCTAAAATTTAGTGTATCGAAACAGTTTAACAAGGCCCTAGATTGGGGTAGGTCAGGGAGGGGAACAAAACTTACTTGGGGATATATTTCAAAATACTGAGTGCTTATGTTGAAACCATGTTTATTTTTTTTGTGGTTGGGGCTGAATTATTGTCAAATATGAAATGTTTACAAATGCCTTATATCTACTGATGTTAAGGTAGAGTACTTAGGTATATCTAAGTCTCAGAGCAGAGCCTGCGCAAGCCTTATTTCAGAGCAAATCTTATTTTGACATAGCTTTTTTGTATAAATTGTTTAGCACTCTTATTTTTTAAAAATTAGCAAAGTTAAAACACTCCTTTGGGATATGTAGCAATTGCCCTCTGTTTAAATAATTTGCATTTTCAGAAGTAATTTCTATTTTTATTTTTTAAATATTTAAATTAATAAATTATTTTTGCTTAAGAAGAAAAAAATTAATGGTGCCAGGGAATTGCAATTTATTTTATATGCAAATATAGAGTGGGAAATGGTTGTTGGGATTAGTCATGACTTCAATTCTGTCTTATTTTATTTCATTTATCTACCCGCATTCTAAGTCTTGTGGATCTCTATTATATCTATATATTGTTAATATGCAAATTGAGTTTTCACATAAAATGTTCTTCACTTACTGGTAATTTTTGTTCATTATTGGTTTTGTAGCTAAAATATTAATGTGAACTAGAGATCTGCCACCTATTTGTATAACTAACACACAATGGCATATATGCAAAATAAACTATTACTGATACAACTGTTCTTTCACATGCGTGTCATACAGATTATGTGGATTAAATATTCAGCAATAGAATCAACATTCATATGAACTGAATTTGAAAAAAAACTGAGGGTTCAATATTTTCATTATTTCAGAATCCTCAAAATGCATAGTTTAAGATTTAAACTCATTTTCATATAATCAAATGAATGATTATTTTAGCATTGCATGTAGAGGAATGCAAAGCACTACCTATGTGATACTTATCAAAATAACTGGAACTATTAGAATCAGTGTAATCAAAGGGTCAACTTCTCTGAAGCAAAGGAAATATAGCAATCAATAGAAATCAGTGTATGAAGCTAAACTGTGTCATCAATATAAAATATCAGTAGTGGATTGTCTGTTTTTATTTTTGTTAAGAATTAGTCACAAAACTCAAGTAGGAAAATTCAATAAAATTATCTAGGTAAAAATATGTCTCAGATTGAATGTAACTACTCTGGAAGTAAGACTCCAGCTATACAGAAAGAAAGTTTTTAAATGTATACCTATTCATTAAGTAAATTCATTAAATTTGCCATATGCTTAGTTATAACCAAAACACAAACTAACCCAAAGTAACACCAATACTGCTCTGAGATTTGTGGCATGCCACCACAGTTCTTTAATGTAACAGAAGTTCTTTCAGAAGCAACTTTCTAATTCACAGTTCTCCATTGGGAATAACATTAGAATGTATAGATAGTTTGCCGCATATTTTTCCTGCTGATTAATGGAGCTACTCGGCTAGGGGAAAAACAGCAACAAAATGATAGGATGTGGAGCATGACCACTGGACTAGAAATTCCTTTCTTCCTCCCCTAGCCTAATTATTGAAATGGGAGGAAAAAGCAAAGAAAAGGAAAAGCTTTAAGGTATGTACAATCTGAAAGATTTCTATGCTATCATTATTTTTTAATAGTTGTGTTTTCTTCTGTAAAAAAAATAAATAAAAAAAATTAAGGAGTACTTTGCCTGCCTGCCTTTTTTTTTTTTTTTTCTTGGAACTTGAAAAATCATGATGAGATTCTGAAAAGTCTAAGATAAGGGTGAAGTCATTGTACTGTAATGAATTGGAATCTAGAAATATCTTAAAACAGAGTCAATTGGGATTGGTAATTTATTGTAGAGTGGAAATTATGCTGTGAAAAATCCATTGAGTCTTGTACCAGAAGGGCAAGCAGTAATTGAGCCGGCTCGCTGTAGATGGACAGACAGCACGCACTGGACAGCCCCTGTTCTAAGCTTTTGCTGAGGACAAAGTCTCTTTTTATTTTATACCAATCAATCATACATAACTGTGTCACACTATTATGAATAAATCATTCATTTGCAGCCCAGAAAACAGTAGTATTTCAGTGATATGATTAGAAATAAATATGAGAAAATTTTAATTCTTGGTGTACCAGGATAAGGTGTTATGTCATTCAAATATTTATGTATAGTATAAAATTTGAAATTTGAAGTTGCTCATTGTGCTAAAAAGTGTTTTAACATTTGAAGCTGATCTATTTTAGGCGAACTTTTATGTTTCTTTTTTGACCCCCTCTTCTCTCTTCTCTCCTTTGTCATCCTGAAAAACTTAAGTGAAGAAAATGTTTGCCTCTCAGAATCTAGTTCAGAACATTTTCCACCAAGGGAATTTTTTCAGGATGTGAACTAAAAATGAAAAATATTTTTTGTCATTAGCCTGAAGCAGAGATTAAGTCTTGGATTTTTGTGGCTCTTTTATCTTAAAACAACAGATTTTCTTTTTAGTGTGAGAATGGAAAGAATGAAGTTATCTTTGAAAATGTTTGAGGTAGAAATGTATAATCTGCTGTATTGGTGCTTTCTAAACATTATATTTCCAAGTTAAGTTTTTGTTTGTTTGTTTGCTAATGGCCAAACCATCATGCCAGTGAAGAAGCTTTATATTATTCTTTATTTTACTGACATTTGACAAAATAATAATATCGAGACAGCATTGACCACTACGTGAAGGAAATAATGTAATAACTTTCCCCTGCTCTATAAAGAGAATAGGGTTTTGTTTGTTTCTTGGCCATTGTATAGAGGGTCACATTTATTAAACATGAGGAAAAATGTTGTGGGGTAACCCTTGTTGTAGAACATATACTTTGAGTGGAAAAAGAAAGCACAACTGAGAAATACATGACTGATGGTCACATGCTCTCCCAGCTGCCACTGTGGAAAGTATCAAGAGCGAAGCTGTCAGAAATGAATGCTTATTTAAACGACTGCTTTTGATACATAGCAAATTTGTCTTTAAAAGAGCTTTATGAAATCAGTAGCACCAGAATTTCGATATCTGGGAAAAAAAAGAGTAGGTAAAAATGTGAAATTAATAACAATGACAAATATATAAGTAGCTGTTTCAAACAAGGCCCATTGAGTGGGAGAAAATGATTGTATTGTTTTCTTACAACCAGAAGAACTACGTTACTTTAATAATTCTAAGTTAATTATTTTCATACTTGTAATAAATTTTCATTTTAATTAGTTGGTAAATAAGATCTTGTTAAAATAAGATTCTCTTAATCTACATTTAATAGATGCAAATACAATTACTAATGAATATTTCTGGATATGGCTTTGTGATTACTGAGAGAAAGCATTTGCAATTTCAAGCCAACATTAAATGGTGTGGTTGTTGAAACAGTTTTTGCGGACTTTAGACAAAGAAGCTCCTGAATGGGAATGGGTGACATGAGGGTAGTCATAGGGTCAGTGTAATGTCAACTCTAAAATCTGGAGCCAATTAAGTTTTTGAAATACCAAGGTTATATTTATAAAAATGATTTTATCCAATAAAATCAAACCTCTATAGTTCTTTATTGAGAATCCAGTTGGAGACTAAGCATATATCCCAGTTTTTACTGGAGGAACTGAGATTTTGATTGATGATCTGATTTGTGTGAGGTCACACAGAGCAGTGGGCCTCTTTATTTGCAGTTTAATTGCTTGGGTTTCGGTTCTAACATGTCTTAAAAATATATTGCTTTTGAAAATTTGCTTATAATAAAATCTTACACAACCGGTAAATATTAGAAGATAAAAGAAATGTGAGAATTATTTAAATCATTCTTTGGTACCAGAAAACATTGATTAATCAGAATCAGCAAATATGAATCTTTAATTAACTAAGAATACCTTTCCACACTCTTTGAGAAGAAAGAGGCAAATCAGTACAAAACAGATTCAAATCAAGTATTATTGAAAATTCACTTTCTGGGTATCTCTTGAATATAACATATTTGTCCCACTTTATTACACTTTCTAAATATGTATTTTTTTTCATTGCTACCTCGTGGTCATTTATATTTAAGGTAATAACCTGGGTGATGTTACCTTCTTAAAATATCAAATAATAAATGTTATATTCATTCTTCAGTCCTTGCTAAGGCAGGAATGTGAACTAATAGAAAACTTCCAGAAACATCAACATATAAGAGAATTTCTGATTAACCTGAAATTAGCACTCATGCTTATTTTTCTCTTTCTGTTCTTCCTTCTATCCATTCTTTCATCCATCCATCCATCCTGGCTCCTGTCTACCTCTGGAACTCATGCCATGTTACTCTCCCCTTTACTCTTCCCTATGTTACACTCCTCTCTAGCCACACAGGCCTTCTTTCTCTCCCTAGATAAGCCCAAGTTGTTCTGGCTGTAGTATCATTCCATGAGCTGTGCCCCTCCCCCAATCTCTGTATGGCTGCCTGCTTCTGTCATTGAGTTATCAGGTGAAATGTCACTCAGGGGTGGGGAACCTGTGACCTCTGACCAAATGTGGTCTTCTGGATCCTTGAGTGTTGTCTTTTTACTGAATCCAAATTTTGTTCTGTGAAGTTTAGATTCAATTGAGGGACCACACTTGGGGATCTGGAGGGCCACACCTGGCCTTGAGGCGACAGATTCCCCAATCAATCTAAAGTAGATTGGGGAACCCCAGTCAAACTATCACATATCCTAGTTAAACTCTCTTCATACTTATTATTTCTGATATATTTTTTGTTTGTTTTTCTTTTCTATTTATCACCACTAAAACATAAGTTCCATGAAAGCAGGGATGTGTTTATCTTGCACATCACTTTTCCCTTAGAGCCTAGAACAGTGCGTGGCATATAGGAAGTATTCAATAAATGTGTGTTAAAATATGATTTGAATTAACATGTTCATTTAACCCATATTTATTAAGGATTTGAGTTTAAATTATTGATTCTCTAGCTAAAGAAACTGGATTTATTTATTGTTCATTATCTTTCTTTGTTGAATTACCCTATCCTCTCATATTCTTACTCTTTCTGAGCCTGTTTGCTTAGCTGAACAATGGTAGTGACAATGCTTGCTAATTTCAGAACCTATCTATGTAGAACAACCAATAAAATAAACTGAAATAAAATAAAGATCCCACATCCCATCATGGATAAAGTTTATGGGTCTCTCAATAGTCACTTACAGCTTTCTATTATCAAGCTGTTGATTGGCAGATAATGGTTATAAATGCTTACTTTCCACCAGCTGCTAGAATAGGAAGTGAAAATTGTAAGTTACTTGCAAGCTATGAATGTGCATTAGAGTACCTTAAAAGCATTATTTCTCCATGGTAATAGAAAATTTTGAAATGTGTTTGCATCTGTGATTTATTCAGTCTCTCTAGACTGAAATACAAAGTGTAAGCAATCCTGTTAATTCAACACTGTATTTAGAAAAATATATGAGTGCCATCTGGTGGATATCTCTGGTACCACATTGAACAAGAGGATTTAACAAAATTGAAGGGATTGTTTTTTGTGCTCAAGTTTGGGAATAATGAATCCTTATAAAAGAGCCTGCCTTCCTTCCTTCCTGCCTGCCTGCCTGCCTGCCTGCCTGCCTGCCTGCCTGCCTGCCTTCCTATACTATATGTAATTTTCAATTATTTAAATATATATACATGTATAATTTAAAATATGCATTTGATACTAATTTTCAAATTAGTATGACATATACCCTAGAGAAATACAGTCTAAGGGACATAAAAATGAAATTTTTCTGATATTATAGTAGTTTCCACTTTTGCTAACCTTAAAAGAGCCTAATTGCTTTAATCAATACATTTTCTTTATTCTTTAATTACAAATGTAAGTAACAGACTTTCAGTCTCTTTTTCAGTGTTGGTCTTCAGTTTCAAAGATTCATTCATGAGTTGTTGCTCCAGTAAGTGGGCATTCTACTTGGATCTTTGATAACTGACCTGCCAATCAGCTTTATAACCAGATATTTGTTTGCTTTAAAACTTTATTTAAAAATTCCCCTCTCTTCATCATTTAACATCTACAGAATTCACATTTTTCATGAGTTAAGCGGCTGAATTATTTTGTAGTGCAATTCTCCTGATGAAGGGAAATTGGGACTCTCTATTTATTCTAACAATATCTTAGTAGCTGAATATTTGACAGCACCTCCCGTGTCCAACCCATCAACAAATCCTGTTGTTCCTACCTTAAAAATATGTGCAAAATCTGAAACCTCTTCTCATCATGCCATGAGCTACCACCCTGGTATAGGACCCCAATACTTCCTGTCTTCCTTTTCTGCTTTGTTTTTCTTCTTAGCATTTACACATTTCATTTTACTTATTTATCAATTTTGTCATATTTGCTGTCTGTCTTTCAGACTAGAATGTAAGCTTCATGAGGGCAGGCATTTTTTTCTCTCATTCATTGCTATATCCCCGGTTCCTGGAATGGTGCCTGATTGTATGAGTACATTGTATGTACTCAGAAAGTTCATTTCTTGAATGAATAGGTTTGCTTTGAGTGATTTTCCTCTTTCTCAAATAAAATATTTTCAATTCTATCAGTAGGAACCTATTCTTGGTGCTTCTATCAACTCTAAATTATCATGTTCAAATCAGTATAGTCTTTTCATACGTACACTCAGTTTGCCTATAGCTCAACTACATTTTTAAGTGAAAAATGAGCACCTAGTAAACAAGATATCATGATAATTGTGGTTTGAGACCAAAGGTGACTAAGGAATGGCTCTTGTGCTTACGGAACTTAACAATTCTTCTTCATGAAGACTGTTAAGGAATTGTGAGATAGCAAAACAATTCAGACTCAGAGCTACTCGATTTATTCTTCAGTGACATGGGACATAGTTTTTGTTTTGTTGCATTTTGCTTTATTTTCCTACAGGGCATCAGTTAAACCTGGCAATGATTCTTGAGTTCTGTGTGTATACTGACCTGTAAACACTGTGTGTGTGTGTGTGTGTGTGCGTGTGTGTGTACCTATGTATATATTTCCTGTTAGAGAGTCCAAATTCAGAATTTCATCCTTGATCTCTCATGCTAGGCGCTTTACATTAATCAACTCTGATGTTCACCATTAACTTGAAAAATGGGAATATTGGTGACTGTTTTATAGCCAAAGAAACAGAGGCTACAAAGCTAAGTAAACTGCCGTGATAATATACTATCAATTTTAAAGCAGATTTGAACCCAGGACTGTCTGAACTCAATACTCCCTAATAAATGCTATATTTCACCATTCAGAATACCTAAGGACTGGTTTCTCTGGGTTTAGAAATGCAGCAAATAGCCATTTCTTTCACAAATACAGAGAGCAGTTTGCTAGGTGATGTTTAAATTCCATTCTTCCCAAATGGAGGCAACTGCTTACTCCTTCCCATTAAATGTGGAGGTAACTGGAATGAAAATATCCATTCATTTCCTATTTTACACATGTGTTCCTTCCTCTGCTAAGTGTCTTCTGGTACCAGCAGGCAAATTGAGCATCCCCTCTGTACCTCACAGAGCTTTTTGTGAGTGTACATTATAGTATTATCCAGCAGTGGTAGAATTATTGGTTTCCTCTGAATTGTGAACTGTATGAGGGCAAGAACTTTCACTCATTGATCTTTGCATTTCCAATGCCTACCAAAATGCCTTGCACATAGCAGGTTCCCAATAAATGTGGCAAACTTCATGCATATGATTAACTTATACTTCATGTACTTAATGGGTTGAAAAGGAAATATTTAAATAACTTAATTAATATTAATTTTTGGAGACTAGGGACCTGCCTTTGTGTATTTAGCAAAGGCTTGTTCTGGTTATTTTTCCCCAAAAAACTCAAATTTGCACTCAATACAACAAACTGCCATTTGCCATTCACAATAGCACCTTATAGTATTGAAAGGGAAATTAGAAATACTCACTAGTAAGGAAACATTTCAAAAGGAAAGGAAGAAGTGTCTAGAAGGAATAGCTGATGCCAGATTTCCAGAATTAAAAAATTAACTTATATATGTAGGTCAGTGGAAGAATTTCTTCTTAGGAAAGGATGTTTTGATTAACTCCATTTTGCGAATGTAGAAAGAAGCAGACTTGGCTAAAATAACACTGTATTTTGCAATAGTGATGATGTGTCAAATGGGTTATACTCTTGTTTAATTCAGTTCTAATTTCTGTTTTCATAAAACTTAATTAATTTGATTGAACTGAGAATATACCTATTTGAAATAGAGGAAAACTGAGTTCATCTTTGTGCTAAGAAAAAAAAATGTGATTTATTTTTACTTGAACACTTAGTTAAATGAGGATCTATTGGCTTGCCTTAAAGAGTAACATAAGACTAACAATGAATTTACATACCTTCTTCTAAAGTCAACTGTATTACTTTCCTATTGCTGCTGTGACAAATTACCACAAACTCAGTGGCTTAAAGCAACACCCATTTGTTATCTTACATTTCTAGAGGCCAGAAGTCTGATGTGAATCTCACTGGGCTAAAAGGAAGGTGTCACCAGGGTTGCATTCCTTCTGGAAGCTCTAGGGGAGAACCTGTGTTCTTGCCTTTTCCAGCTTCTACAGGCTGCAGGCATTCCTTGACACATGGCCCTTTCCTCCACTTTCAAAACCAGCCCATTAGGCTGACGTTTCTCATATTGCATCTCTTTGGTTCTTCATCTTCTGCCTCCCTTTTCTACTTACAGAGACCCTTGTGATTATTAAGCCTATATGGATAATCCAGGATAATCTCCCCATCTCAGTGTTGGTGGATTCGCTACAATAATTCCATCTACAGCCTTCATTTTTCATTGCCATATAATAAAACATATTTATGGGTTTAGGAGAATAGGATGTAGACATCTTTGGAAGTGGATATTATTCCTACCACATCAATGAAATGTTTGTGTTCTTTAAAATAGGTTAAGCTGTCTTCCTAAGTTGAGTATTACTTAATATTTTACTTTTTATGATTCTGTGGCCCATCTTCTAGCCTGCAATAAAGTAAAAACATGATGTAGTTGAGTGATTTACCCACTACCAGGAAACAGGGTCCTGTTGTTCTATTATAACAAAGTGAAGATATTTCAAGGGGAGTTTTAGGTTAGCATTTTTCTCTCCTGCTGCCTTCTCCTCCTCCTCTTAATTGTTAAAATTTCTCTTTTTCCTTGCTGAGCTTCCCCAAGCTCACTTCCATGGATTTTTTTTTCCCCTTATTTTTCACCTCCACTCTTCTTACTCACACTTACCTCATTTATCTACTTTGCTGGATTACTTCCACTTTTGAGTAGTAAGTAAAGCCATGTTCCCTTTGTTTTGTTTTGTTTTGTTTTAGATTTTAAAACATTATGATTACTCCCTAGCTGAATCTCCCCTTTCTGGTGAAAATCGTTATTTGGAAGGTCTCCCTAAAGAACACAAAACCTCAGAGTGATCTACATAAACTAAAGCAAGAATGGGAACCCTCAAAGTATCCTTTGGGAAAACCACCTTGTTGATTCAAATGTTTAGAATCTGGTTTTATTTTAAAAGATAGAGGATATTGCAAAGTAATGTTATGTAACAAGGTCACTATGCCTCTGAAGGGTTTTCTGTGGTGTTGATTCCCTTGGTAGAAATCCATCTAGTGACCTACCATATCTCTCTGTGATAATCTTGAATGAACTTGTTCTCGTGCGATATTCACAAAGCTATTAAATATATGATAGTCTTTAATGAGTATGTGTTGAAGTTTTGTTCTGGTAGGTACTATATGGGTAACAGAAAATAAGAAGATGTGGTCCAAATCTGTAAAAAGCTAAAATTCAAGTAGGCTGTGTTGCTTACAAAATCAGCTTGGGTTTTGCATTCAAAATATATTTATTTGCTTTTACCTCACCTTATTCAAAATGGTCATGTGGTGGCTTTAGCATGAGGCAGACTTGCGGTTCCATTCTGTCTCTGCCTTTCCTGTATTGCCTTGGGCTAGTTACTTAACTCTTCTATATTTCAGTTTTCTAATTGGCAATAAAAGAACAAAATAACATCCATCTTGTTGGGCCGTTGTAAAGATTCTCTGAGACAATGTATTAGCTCTAGCATAATTCTACTATATTTAAAATAATTAATAACAATGATTCTTCTTATTTCTTCTTTAGAGGCTACCTACCCTATAGTCCTAGCTGATGAGACATCTTCATTTCTCTTCTAAAGAGATTTCTGACCATGTTTACAAATACAATCTTAACCATTAGTCTCTCATCCATCCATTCATTCATTCCTTCAACATTTTTACTGAGTTCCTCCTTTTCCTCATTCTCTTGCACTGTGCTAGGTGCTAGAGGTAAAAAGATGAGTAAAACAAGGCCCTGCCCTTGAAGAATTCACAGTGAAATAGGAGAGTAAGACTTGTGCACAACTTGGTTCCCACCATTTAGGAGCTTATAACCGAGAGGTGAAAAGAACACATTATATTGTTATTTGAAAAAAAATCGGCTATGGAAATAATATTACTTTCTAGAGAAATAGAGTTGGGGAAATCTGTTCCCTGCTAGGTCCACACTTGATTTTGTAGAGCCAGAGGAAGGAAATTGGTGGAAATTATTACAGTTCCGTATTTTTTAAATGATAGAATATTAATATATTTTCATCCTGTATTTCTTTAATGATGGAATCACCTTTGCTTAGCATTTGGTACCTGGGGGTTTTTATTTGTATATTTCATAAATGGACATAAATGCAAAATTGGATAGAATAACTGGATGGTATAATCTGTAAACCCAAATTTCATTTTTGAGAATGTACAGTTTGAAACATATATAAATATTTAAATCAATTTAGATTCTAATCACTTACATATAAATTAAAGAATGTATTTAAAACAAAAATATGTCTCTGTAGATTTTTGGTTTTATGCAGGTAGGACAGAAACTAAGGTAGAGAAAGAGGAGCCAATAGATTATATGATACAATATTCCTTTTCCAGAAAAATAAAATAGAAAAAAAGCTTAGCAACAGTAGCTAAGCAACATATTAAAGAGCACATTGATTTTGAGGAAAGAGATCTGTTCATTGTTGTATTCATACAACATACAAGATTTAATTGTACTCATACAAGATTTAAAAATTTTAGAATATTATTATTTAAGATTGTATATTATGTATTGATGATACATTGCACTTACTTTAACTAAAGGTCTAAGTTTATCCACTAGGTTAATGAAAGAGAAAGAAATCTCATTAGAACAAAATGTCATTTTAAGAGATGTTCAGAAATATCCATGTTTCTCTAGAGCAAAACATCCAAAAAGTATAAATTTTCATATTTTTCAACTTAGATTGACTAATTCTTTTGTTTTTACACAATTAAAATTTAGATGTCATTATTTTTCATTTTCATGCATTAATAGTTTGATATTAGTTGATTATGAGATTATCAATTAGGAAAAAATATCCTGGCTTTCCTCTAGAAAGACTTTGGGCTAGTTTATTTTTATTTTAAGATGAAAAATTTCATTACTGTGATTACTTTTAAAACAAATTTGGATTATTTTGCTAAGCAGGCTAATTCCTTACACACATTGATCATTATAAAAGCTACTAAAAGCTTCACTAATAATGTTACATTTTTTTAGGAATTTAAAAACCTTATGTACCCTACATATTGACTATTTCATGTGATACTTTAAAAAAAATGTGAAGTTCATTCAATAGGTAATATTTTCTCCATTTTATGTGTGAAAAAAACGAGCAATTAAGTGAGCTGCCTGAGACTACCCTTTGGGAACGTCAATCATAAAACTGGATGGTTGGCCACCCAATTTATAGGGTAGAACTTCCTGTGCTTTTAAATGCAGTAGTCCCCCCTTATCTGCAGGGACACATTCTAAGACCCCCACCGGATGTCTGAAATCTCCAGTAGTACCGAGTCCTTTACCTATAGCGTTTTTTTCTATACATACATATCTATGATGAAGTTTAATTTATAAATTAGGCATAGTACTCTTGTGCTTTGTGACCATTGTTAAGTAAAATAAAGGTTAGTTGAACAGTAACCTATCAGGACAGTAGGCCTAGATAGCGACTAAGTGACAGACAGGTGGGTAGCATTTACAGTGTGGATATGCTGGACAAAGTTATGATTCATATCCCGGTTGGGACAGAATGGAGCAGTGCTAGATTTCTTCATGCTACTCAGAATGGCATACAATTTAAAACTTATGAATTGTTTACTTTTGGTACTTTCCATTTAATATTTTCAGACTGTGGTTGACCACAGGTAACTTAAACTGCAGAAAGTGAAGCCATGGATAAGTGGGGCCTACTACTGTACCTTGACTGGTTTTAGTATACAAGTTTGGGAGTAGAAATTGTAAAAAGAGAGAAAAGCAATCTGCGTAATAGAAGGAGAAAAAGTTGGGATTTCCTGGACATTCAGGAGGGAGGTTGTGAAGAGATGAAAGAGGGACACAGAAGGAGCCAGAGAAATAGGTAGTAGCTTCACACTTCTTCAGGATCCTTAAAACTTTAACAATTTCCACTAAATTTCCAAAATGCTTCGTATGACTGTATTTTTTGTGAAAACTGAATTTTCCATAATCTTGATTTCCTTGAGCATTCATTTATTTGTTCAATAATTAATCAGTGATAGTCTATTGTATGCAAGACATTGTCCTTTGGTGTTGGGAAGCAATGACAAATGAGACTCATGCCTTCCCCTTATGGAGAATATAATCTACTATGGGGTCAGGAAACTACAGCCCACAGGCCAAATATGGCTCACAAGCTAAGAATGATTTTTAAATTGTTAAAAAAATCAAAAGAAGAATAATATTTCATGAGATGTGGAAATTATAGAAAATTCAGATTTTAATGCCATTAATAAAATTTTGTTATAATATGGCCACACTTATTTGTTTACATATTGCCTATGGCTGATTTTGTGCTACAATAGCAGAGTTAGTTGCAACAGAATCCATCTGGCTCACAAAGACTAAAATATTTACTATCTGCCCCTTTATAGAAAAAGTTTTCAAAATCTAATTGGTAAAATTGATGTTAAATAAGAAATTACAATTAAGTGTAGTAAATTACAGTGGAAGAAAATTCAGGATTATATGGGACCATATAGATTATCAAACAAGACAGCCATGATGGGTAATATTAGTTATCTATATTAGCCAGATAGAGTCAGGACCCTTTGCATGTTACAGAAACCCATCAGCTCAATCCAAAAAAAGAATATATTGGTGTATGTAACTAGGAAGACCAAGGAAAATTCTGGCTTTAGAAATGACTGGATTCTGCAGTTCAAATGATATCATGGCCAATTTCTCTCTTTTCATCTGTTTTTTGACTCTGCTATCTTCCTCCATATTGGCATGATTTTGAGGTAGATTCTTTCCGTGTGTTAGCAAAATGACCACAAACAATTCTAGACTTCATTGTACTTTCAAGTAGTGAGCCTAAAGAGAAGAGAGTATCTCTCAGTTGTTTAAACAAAAACCTGAGGAGGATTCTGACTGGCCTGGCATGGGTCAGGTGCCCATGCATAAATTGCAGATCTGTGTCTATGCTACATCCATATGACATTATCTCTGTGATAGTGGATGCAGGGCTATGCAACTGACATCTCTACCAGTAGAGAAAACCTACTGGGCTAATAAAAATAAGAGACTCACACTATACCACCTATAAAATTTTTTGCAGATATTTGAGGTATTGGGAAAGATACAGCTTTCCATTCAAGGTGATTGGTATAGTTTCAAAAAAGTAAAATTCTATTAATATGAAAATATGGTACACTTTAATATAGAGATTGCTACTGATTGTCTATGAGGCTAATCTAGCTTGCTGATCTATACTGCCTGGACTATTAACTTATAGTGTTTTTGTTGTTTTTTTTTAGTTGAACCAATCATTTTTCAGCTTATCTTTTAAAAAGTCAATCTGACAATAGTGGAACTGCATTCCTACATAGAAATAATCAGCTCTTTCTTTTATATGGAGCACCAGCAGCTATTCCCTTAGACGGAGCATTTGCTCTTTCGTTAGCCACAAGTGCCATCACTCCCTATTGTCTCTAACACTGAGGCTGATTTCATTTGTCACTTGTACTTGCTTCTCCTATACTAGAATAGGGAATTGCTTCTGTATACCCATATTTCCACTGAATGTGGAAGAAAGAAGCTTGATTCAGGCACAGTGGAAGAGATCATTTTTCTTTGATGAAGTGAAGAATATTCCTCCATGTGTAATATGCAAATAAAAGATGACTGTATTAAAAGAACCATAATTTTAGAGGCCATTATGAAATAAACCACAATAAGATCTATGACTGGTATATGAAGAAGATGAGAAATGAAGACTTTAGACTGAAAAAATGACTGAAATTTCAGCAAGCAATTGTTTTTAAATATGAATAAAATATCTAATGCTTCTATAAATGGGGTTATATATTAAGTGAAAATGTTGCCCAGACATCAAAGCTTTTGAAGATAGCAAGTTTATAAAAGAGCATTACAGAAGGCAGCAGAAATTGTGTGTTCTGCACTGAGACAAGCATTTGTAAATTTAAGTCTTACTGGAAATACTGTTGAGCAGTATATTGATGTTATATCTGAGCACTTGCAGAAAAGTTGTTTGAAAACAAATTGGTTGCAGCATTTCTATTGCAAATGATGAGAACACAGACATAAATAAATATCACCTAGTTAGTTGTATTTAATTGGTGATACTGACAAAAATTTTTCTGCGTGAAAGATGATAGGCCCTGATTGGAACTCAGCAAATGACTTATCTTCATTGGTAAGAACATATTGCAAAATGTAACGTAGTTGGTTGAAATTAGTCAGTGTGACTCACCTCCTGCAATGGACACTGTTAATGCAAAAACTTAAATTCAAACAGGGTACATTTTCCCGAAGACATAGAATTTAGTCTCCTAATTACATCATTTGCCAGGAATTGCTTTGGGCCAAAGAATTTAAAATGTAATATACCATGAATATGTAGTAATTGACAATATGAACAGGGTAAAATCCCATGGCTGAAATCCAGATGCTCCAGGGCTTCCTTTTATGAATTAGACGTATGGTGGCTTGTTGGAGTACATGAACTGCTGTGGCTGAGTGCTGAGAGCTATTTCTGGACACTTTATGTCATTCAAGAGAAAATCCCTACTCAATCCCTAACGATGAAGAGTAGATCAAAGACTTGGTCTTTTTAGTTGATATTACATTGTCTAGACTTTGAATATTTCCCTGCAAAGGCATTTACAAACAGCTACACAAATGAATGATTCAATTTGCTCATTTTAAGTAAAATTATGCCTTTGAGAAACTAATTTGGCAAGGAATAATCTGGCCCATTAGCCTATACTGCAATTCATTTTCCTGAAATGAATGTCACAGCCTGAACTACATTACCAAAACTATAGAGTTCAAGATGGAATTCCAAAAAGGTTCCCTGATTTTAAACTTTATGAAAACAGCTGGGCATGGTGGCTCACATCTATTATCCCAGCATTTTGGGAGGCTGAGGTAGGAGGATCATTTGAGCCCAGGGGTTTTGAGGTTACAGTGTTACAGTGAAGTATGATTGGACCACTGCACTCCAGGCTGGGTGACAGAGAGAGGTCCTGTCTCAAAAAACAGACAAAAACACACACACAAAAAAAATTTATGAAAATACACTAACATTGCTTAAATTTACTTTTCTAGTTTGGTATTGATAATATGAGCAAAGAGCTACAAATTGAAATTTTTTAACTGCAAAGCAATGAGTGACTGAAAACTAAATACAATGACACTGGAATGCCAGAACTGAACACACATTTCTGGATAATAATTGTTGGATACAGAGAGTCTATACAAGTTAAGTAGCACCAATGTTTGTAAACTCCATTTGGCATATGAAACTGAGTAAATCACATTGTTGCTCCAAGTTGAAGGATCTGTGGTTTAGGTTTTATGGCCTGATAGTGATATATTAGATTACAATGACAAATCAAGGAGTAACAAATTATGAAGAAAAAAAAAACCTTAGTAATGAAATATTTCTATTTTTTCAATTTTTTTATTTTAAAATTTCAAATATATCTAATGTTATACATGCCTGTTTGTACTGTTTCATGCTTGTATCACTGTTTAGGAAATACACAGTAATTTTGGTTGTTTTTCTGGCACTTGAGTAGACTGGCATCTAGTCTGCTCCACTTATTTATGTGACCAGATGGCCCCTGTAGGCATCTGAATGAATGACCTCTGCCTAGACCTAAGCCTCTATGTGGTGCTTTATTGTCCTTTGATAAAAGACGATATTAAAGAGAATAGTCCATATGATGTTTATAAATAGAGAGTCTAAAGAGCAGGAATTTGTTTATGTGTCTCTAGCACTGCCTAGGGGAAAAATGCACCCAGACCAGTGGCCTCAAAGATATTGTTACTGTGGAGATAGATGCATTGTCTTTTTCTAGATTGATAACAGTGGTCATAAATCTCATTTAACTAGTTGTCCTTGATCAAATGTGACACTCACCAAGTAACAGGAACAATATTGATCTGGCCTGGGGAAGAGACCATAATTATGGGCACAAGAGTAACTTTTCTCCTGAGAAGTGAATTTTTTCCTCATATGTTGATATATTTGCTTTCTGGTTTACATAGCAGCCTTTGTCAGTTTGGGTAGCTAAATTAGTCATGAGAACCTAATCCTCGTGTGCATCCTGACAAAGTATCTCGACCTGTAAACAATGGTCCAGATCCTGCTACTTGTTTGTTTATAGTAATAACTCAGTGTTCTAAAAATGGTTAGACCACACCGTTACAGTTCCACTGAACTGATGTATGAGTATTTGAGAATAATACTGAGAGCCTCCCTTTCCATAATCATTTACATATAAAATTACTATTACTTTTACTTTGAAAGCTCACATAAAATGGATGAGCTTAGGCATTGGTGAATACTTTTGGAGAAATTTTGGGACTATTCAAAGTGCTAATCAAAGTAGCTAGTAGTAGTTCAAGGAAAAGATGTTTCTACTGATGTATTTTTAAACTTTATTTTAATCTAATCCAGTGGCATTCCATCTTGAAAAATTTACCCAGTAGGCTAGTTGAATATGAGTTTACTGTGAACAGCAGTCTGCACTGCAGGAGAGTAGGCTGAGCCTATAGTGCTCATGCTCTCAGCCTCAGCCTGTAGCCGCTGGCACTTTGCTATGTAAAGCAAAGGCAAAGTGGTTAATGGCCCTGATAGGATTTTCCACAATAAATTCATTAATGTGGGTTTACATTCTTCTCAGAGGCGAATATGCATTCTCTGACATGCCCCCATTAATATAAGTTATGAGACAAATTATTTTAATTATATATCATGCCACATAAGACTTTATAACTTGTACCAAGTCCGTCAATATTGAAGTCAATAAAAGTTGAGTGACTGTGAAATAAGATTCTGAACAATTAATCTTAAAACTAAAATAGTATGAAGAGTAAATGGAAATTATAGATGTATGTAAGTTTATTATATTAGTCCCATTTTTCTGGTTTATATTATATAAAATAATTAAGTTTTCCTTTAAAAAAAAGTCCATCATTATATTGAAAAAAATGTTTGTATTTGCCTTTTATAAATAGTTTTAAATATGCTCTATTGGCTTTTTCTAACTGATTGAATTCTCAGACATGTTTTAAGTAAATTAATTAAGAATGTTCTAAGAACTAGAGAAAATGAGTGTATATAACAGAGGCACATTTCTGCAGAAGACAACATCTGAGATGTGAGTCGAATAGAAAGTCAGACAGTCCTTTAAAAAAAAAAATCCTTCCTATAGTGATAGTCTTAATAAAACCACAAAGCATTTGTTAGAAAGAACAAATCTTGAAGGTCATGTCATTTTACTTCCTACCCGATGTATAAATCTCTCTTACATCACTCCAAATAGTCATGCAGCCTCTCCTTGAACATTGCCAATGACATTGGATTTATTACCTTTCTACTCAGTTCATAAATTTTGCCTTCTATCTGGTTTTAAAGTTCTTTATGTATATGCCATACAACTTCTACTAGACTGTAGTCTCCTTGAAGGCAGAATCAATATGTAAATCTCTAAAGCACTGTTTATAACCAGAGTCTTCCCCATAATAATGTTCTCAAATATATCATTGAAGTAATCAATTAATAAGTTCCATCTTGGGAACATTCTACCTATGAGAAGATTCCTTTTTAAATTGAGCCCTTTATCTTTTGTCAGCTGATCCAATCTCTTTCTTAGGAGTCTCCCAGCCCAAGGGTGGGGCTTCATCCTTGAAGATGAAGCTGAAAGGTCTTTAGCTCCTCATTATTGCTTTCGGTACCGGTACCCCTTTCCACAATGGGGAAAAAGGATGATCTCAGTTTCAAAATAGCAGTAGTATTCATTGCACTGCAAAGTCTCAGATTTGATTGGACATAAATCAATGCCTTCACTCATCAAAACACACTGATTCTTTGGTTAATTTAGTTGCAATTCAAGTCACTCTCCATTCCTAAAATTGTTTAATAACATGCTACTTCAAGAGACAAGCTTCTGGGTGGTGCCAAGAGTCCCCACCTGAGTATGATAAACACTGAGGCAGCATAGGTGGCAAGAAATAATTGCACTTTAGGATAGTTTTGTGGTTACACATCAGCATCATTGTGAGATAGGAAGCCAAACTGGTTAATTTTTTTTTCTCAGAAGAGCTTATTCAAGTATCTATGAAAGCGATCCTTAAAATCCACTGTTTTAGAGCCACAAAGGACCTTAAATCACCATGTTCAACTTTCTTATTTTATGAACAAGGGAGTCAAGACTCAGAAAAAGTGTATTGGACCATGGCTAGCTGGTCAAGTACTGTAAGTAGAGACCAAGACCCTTTATTTCTATTTCTATCTGCAGAGAGCTCTTTCTTACACTACTCTCTTCAGATGTCAAATTGAGTTGGGTTGTCTTTTCTATATCAGGTCCTGTTATGTAAAATTTAAATATAAAATCTGCCAGAGGGAAATAAGTGCCTTTGTTAAAATGGGTTTTGTGATTTATCATATAGCGAGCTAAAGGGTACATATTCAATAAACCTCAACTAGTAGCACGTCATTCTGTCTATACAGCCCGAGTACTGGCTCTCTTGTGAAAAGATAAAACTCAGTCATCTTCAAGTTACCCCCAAGTCATCTTTTCCTCAGAAAATTTAAATTCATTAAAATTGAACAAGCCATTTTGGAAATATGGAAGCATAAATAATATTGAACTAGTTGATAAAATGGTCCAGTATTTGGCCTGATTAGAGGTAAATGTTCATCAATTCCAATGTTGAATTCTTGACATTATTTGTTACAGGAATATATATTTATTACATTGGATACATATACTTATTTTACTATAGCAAAGAGAACAATACATAATAATCTTTGTACTTCAGATAGAAGGAACCAGGCATGAAGTTAATTTTTTTTTTTTTAAAAAGTGCCTATATGTACTAGAAACATGAAGAATGAAATAAATAAACTCACAGGGTTGCTTCCTTTCCCCTGAATCACTAAGGGTTATAATTATGGAAATTTGGTCCCATAGACAAGAATTTTTATGTTTTGATATGTTTAGCCAAATCAAGATGAGTCCGTTTATTATTTACTTAGGTCTCCTTTCTTTCTTTCTTTCTCTCATTTACTTGGTAAAATATTTGTTCAAGAAGTACTGAGTGTCACCAAGTGACAGGCCCCTTACCTGGTACCAGGAAACATAAAGATGACTCAGTCATCTATGAAGCATCGATCTCCTTAATCTCAAGGAGGTAGTCTGGTACAGTCCAACATGTGACTGATTCTAATGTAAGCGCATCAGTTAGAGATATGTCTAAAGTGTGGGGGAGCCCTGAGCCCTAAGTGATAATTTCCAGTTTAGGGGTTGGGATGATTTTACAGAGTGAGCAATACTTGAGCTGGATATCTTACCCAGTAGAGGAGGGGGAGGGAAAAGTGTTGTAGAAATGGCACAAATGAAGGCCACAGGCACAGGTACAGCTAACTTGTTTGCAGTGTTCTGAGAGGTTCTGTTTAAAGCGCGCTTAAAGCAAGGGGTGGTAGGAGAAGCACAAGCATGTGGGGGCAGTTTGGGAAAGGCCGTGCATGAAGGCTGATGAGTTTAGATTTTATCTCATAGACAAATGATCAGATCTGCGTTTTGGAAAAAACCTGTAATAAACAGGTATTATAACAAGCATACAAATATATACACTTGGCCTTTAAGCTTACAATTTAGCAACCAACAGAGATGAAAAAATAAGTAATACAAGATTTTTTAAAGATAGATACAAAAAATTAAAAATGATACAAGATCCAGTGCATAGTTAGAAACTGCAGAAAAGTTATACAACTGACAGCAATCAGAAAAAAGTATTTAAGAAAGAGATTATCACATTCGATCTGTGCCTTGAATTTATAAGAGGTGTTCAAAGACTACTTTCAGGGATTATTTCTATAGTACATTATGAGGGGGATTCAGGTATATAGAGAAGGGTAGGGAAGGACCATCAAAGTAGAAGAAACAGCATGCTCAAAAAACTCACGACTTCAAAGCTCAGAAAATAGACTGAGAAGACAAAGAAGTACTTGATTTAAGTTAAATCATTCGAGTTTCATTGAATAGAGACATTTGAGGAGAGTGTGATTAGAGCTATGATTCCAGATGGTTTATCTGTAGACAATGTCTAGGATGCATGACTGGGGACACAGAATCCTGGGACACCAGCAATATTTCAGGAAAGAGATGAAGTTCTGAGTAGAGATTGTGACAATGAGTCTGACAGGAGGAAATGAGCAAAGGGGGACACCACTGAGGGAGGATCAGCAGTAGCACAACTCACTGAATGGGAGGTAGGGACCTTAAGAATGTCGAAGATGATGTGGACATTTGCTCATGACTCAATGAATTGCAGTTGCAATAACAGGAACAGGAAAGCCATAAGGAGCAGCTCTTTGGAGAGAAAAGAGTTTCTTAGGACTTGGATATGCTGACTTTATGATTCAGTTAAAACACCTGAAAGGCCCAGAAGACATTGGCAATGCTGGGCTGGAAGCTTTGAAAACAGGATTGATTTTGTGATGAACTTTTGAAATCTATCATTAACTCCTCTATGTGACATTTTTCAGGCAGAACTGCCACAATTTTAGCAAGCATCTATGGATTCATTGCTATCTGATCCCCATTAAATACATTTGTTAAAGTATGAGTCTTCATCTCTTAGAGTGATAATCTCTCTAGAGGAAGAATTTCCTTGGATGATGTAAGATCAATGAAATATAATGCTATTTTTTTTCTTTCAACAACTCCTCACCAAGTGTGTGCTATAATAGACCTATTGCCAGGTGTTGGGGGCCCAGAGATGAACAAAAACCAGTCTTCGTCCCAGAATGGCCCAGAGTAGGGGAGGAGATTAATAGGAAAATGCATAACAATTCTATAATATGCTAAGTGCTATAGTAAATTCCTTAAAAATTGTGTAAAAAACATCCAAAACAGGGTGGTTTAAGAAAAGGTCCTGTATTATCATTGTAGATCTTTGTACTTTTTTAATTTAAAAATGTTTATTAAGCCAAGTGAAGCAAAAACAGCAGAGATGTCCAAGATGTACACATAAAGAGTGGTTATAATTGACCATGAGATTTAAACGGAGTAAGAAGGGAATTGAGAGCTGGCTGCCTAATAAAATGTATTTTTAACAAAATACAGTTATATGAAATTTAGATAAAACACACATTTCTACCACACATGTGTATCCATTACATAGCTGCCATAAATTAAATAATTTAGTATACATCACATTTGTATTATTACCTATATCTCATCTATTAGATTTATAACAGAGTCCATGTGCACTAAATCTTCTGGTACCTAATACGTATGCTAGTAACTTCCAAATTCAGTATCTCCAGCTGAACTTCTCCCTTGAATTCCAATGTCATATCTGCAACTGCCTCGTAACATCTCTACTTAGGCATCTAATTCATATGGAATCTATATATCCAAAACTTAACTCCCAATATCTACCCCTAAATCTGCTCCTCCCAAAGTTTTCCCCATCCCAATTAATGGCAACTCCAGTCTTCCAGGTGCTGTAACTAAAAACCTTGACCTCATTCTTGACTTTTCTTTCTATCACACCTGACTGTCAATTTGTCAGGAAATCCTTTGGGATCCTCCTTCAAAATATATCCAGAACCTGAGCACTTGTAACCACCTCCACAGCTACCACCCTAACCGTAGCCACCATGGTCTCTTATATAGTTTGTTAGAATAGCCTCCTGGCTGGCCTCCCTGCCTCTATCCTGGCCCTGCTTCAATCTAGTCTCCATGCAGAAGCCAGCCTCAGTCAGTCCATGTCACTTGTCTGCTCAGAGCCCTCCATGGCTTCTCATCTCATTTCAGAGTAAAAGCCAAAGTCCTTCCAATGCTCTACCAGGCAATTTAGCCCTGTTCCCTCTCCAGTTTTGTTCCCTGCTACTTGTTCACCATCCTTTATTCAAACTCCTTTTGGCCAGATGAATTTCAAAATTAAGATTTCTTTTTGGATTTTAGAAAAATACTATGGTAAATATGCTATATGATATATTACCCCCAGAAGGATCTGGGGCAGCACTCCTCTTACAACCACATGAATATTTCTGTCGTAAAATTTATAACTTTTCCCATTAAGTGGGACAAAGGCTATAAATAGTCTCAGGACAGTTTTTTGCTGCCAAAGGAATTACTGCAAACTAGAAAAAAAATGAACAAAGTAATCAAAAACCAACTTTTTTCCCCCAGAGATTTTGAGAGTGTGAAATAAGGTATTGTGGGTCTTTCTCTTCCACCTTTCCTCATTCCCTGGCCCCCATTCAGGGTGGCCTCCTTATAATTCCTCTGTCATAATAGGCTCCCTATGTCCTTTTGGAGTCTTGTGCTTTTCTTCCCTCTGCCTGGACTACTGTTCCCCCCAGATATCCACATGGTTTGCTCCCCACCCCTTAGGTCTTGATTCAAAGCCTGCATTCTCAATGAGGTCTTCCCTGGTTACCCTCTTTGAATTGCAGACCCCTCCTCACCTAAACGCACACACACACAGCTTCATCCCTTCCGTGCTTTATGTTTCTCCCTGCACCGTCACTATTTAACACAAACCACGTTTTTATTTATTCCTATTTATTGTTTGTCCCTACATCCCCTGCTAGACTACACACTCTAGGAGGGCTAGGACTATTTTTTCCACTGCTGAATTCCAGTGCTAACAGTATCTGGCAAATAATAGGTGCTCAAACAAATAAATATTTCTCAAATAAATTATTGAATCTATTTTCCAGCTTTTCTGTGTCACTGGAAAAGGCTGCTCACAGTAAGATAGAGAAATGACTCCTTTAGAAAGTGGAAATTAGGAAAATATGAACTAATATGCCAATTTACATGATTTCTTAACCAATTAAAACTAGCTTCATGTAATATGCTATATATCAAATGTTTCTTTAAAGAACTCTTAGGCCAAAGAGGAAATAAAACATTTCAATTGCAGAATGTATTAAAATATGATGACCCGAGAACTGAAGAAACTAGAAAAAGAATACGTAAGGTCGAATGAAGAATTTAATTAATAAAAATAAAAATAAAAGTTAATGAATTAGGAAAACAGAAAAAAAAACAATTGAATTGGTAAATCTATGTGGCAGTTGCTTAATAAAACTAATAAAATAGAAAACCATGATAGCAAATTTAAATAAAGTGAAATAAACTCAGATGTGGAGAAAGTTAAAATGACTATATTTTGCATAAATTTATGCTAAGAGAATTAACATTCTAGATGCAAATCTTATGCCTTACACCAAAATAAATCCCAGAGGGGTAAACATTTAAAAGTAAAAAATGAAACAAAAGAAGTATGAAAGAAAAGAGTGAAATTATTAATAATCTTGGAATGAGGAAGACTTTTTTAAAGAAGATAAAACCACTTACCCCTTAAGAAAAAGATTGATAATTTTGATTGAATAAAATGTAAAACCTCTTTAAGGTAAAAGTGAAATAAATAAAACAAATACATAAACAACAAACTGGAGTATATTTGCCAGATATCAGACTGAAAAGGGGCAAATTTCTCTACTATTCAAAGAATTTTTACAAATAAATAAGAAAAAGCAAACTTTAGAAAAATACACACAGGACACAAAGATCTCATCCACAGAAGATGTACAAATAGCCAGAGATGTACAAAGGTATATTCAAAGTTTCTGGTAATTAAAGAAATGCAAATTGAAATAACAAAAGCATTTCATTCTGGTGGAGTATATAAGGTTTTCATTTTGGTGGTACTTATAAAAACTGAAATCTTCATACCCTTCCATAGTGGATTGCATTATTTTTCCCCATTATGTACTCTCCCTCCCTTTAAGATCATTATACACACTCACCTCTGACCACACGACATGGAAGAGAATGTGCCAAGTCTGGACACCTCTAAGAGCCTTTGCATGGTTCTACTGTTGCATCCTTTTCCTCTGCCCCAAGAGTAACGTGTACAGAACAGAGCCTACTCCCTTAGCTTGGATCCCGCAACAAAAAAGACTGGTAAATCACAGCCAGAGCCAACCTAAAAACGCTGTAGCCAAAATATAACGCAAGCAAGAAATAAACTTTAATTTTTGTAAACCTATGAGATGCGGGGGCTATTTGTTTCTACAACATAACCTACAAAAAGCTAATACAGTATACCTCTCCCAGTTCCACTTTGTAATAGAATAACCTGCATGATGGTTCACTTGTTTCTTCGGCCACTTAACAGCAATGCAACATTTCACTTAGGTCATCAGTTTTTCTAACTTTTCTTTTCTCCATATACATGGCACATAGAGGTCAATCTTTTTTTGGTATTTTAATTATTATTAATAAGACAAAGAAAGCAGACTGGGCATCATTTGATAAAGAAGCACCCTTTCTTTACTTTTGTGACTTTTTTATTGTTATAAAAGTAGTTTGTATTCATTATTGAAAATTTGAGTAGATAGATAAGTATAAAGAAGAAAACAACAACTGTTGTGATCTCATTATTGTTAATATTTTGGTACACTTTCTTTGAATTTTATTTTTTCCCCATTACAAATATCATTACAAATTCTCTATAAACATTTACAATGGCTGTACAGTATTTCTCAATACCATAATTTTAAAATTATATCCTTTATTATTGGCCACTTAGGTTATTGGCCCCATTTTAATTTTATAGCAAATGTTATTTTTAGAGAACTATTAATCTTTTAATTTTCTCTTAAGTAGCTTTAATGCCTTATGATGTTGCTCATTCTGCTTTATCATGTCTAGTTCCCTCAAACTTTATGCTCTTTCTGTGAGTATTTTCTTATTGAAAAGAGCACAATGGCAAATACCCCTGGTAAATTATAAGCATAGAAAACAGGGAATAGTTATAAAAATACTCATTTCAAAATCAAAACTCTCTTCCATAGACTGAATAATATAGTTGATAGCCTGGAGGGGAAAAAAAGCCACAGAATGGAAAAAATAAAGGTACCTGGATGTTCTAGGAAAAACAGAAGGTTGTATTAGGAAGCTATGATACAAATAAGAAATCATTGGTTCAAATCAGAACAGGATCAGAATGGATTCCAGGCAGGAGCAATGTTAAGAAGCTGCAATATACTAGGGATATATTGAAAAAGGCACATGTTTATCCTTTCAACAATAGAAAAAAAAATGCAACTAGAGAATCCAGGAAAATACAGCACACAAAAGACATGATCCAAATATGAAGTAAACTCAAATGACACTGATCTTGAGTAATTCAAGTATTAGAAGAGAGAATTCATTTGAATAGTCTCCTTTGAAGGGAAGGGGGTGTCTGAACAATGGAGTTGCAGAGAAGGAAATATTTAATATAATTACAGCATGCTAGTTGGCTGAAGGCAAAAATATTTATCTAGTCATAATAATATAAGTTCTATTTATTGATTTTCAACTTTTTAGAGCCAGCCTACAGACAAAGCATAGAAGGCTTAATTATGATTATAGAACAAAGTCTGAATATTATCCATCTTGACAGCATGAAAGTGAAAGTGCAGGAAAATGGAAAGTAGGAAGAGAAGGAGAGGTGGGTTCACTAAAAAATTCCTCTTGCAAAGGTGGGGAGTCAAGTTATAAGGAATATAAGGTATGGATCAAAAATAAAAGATTATTTAAATTTACAATTGAAGGCAATAAATGAGCTAAAAACAGAGTCATTGACTATATTGGAGGAAAAGATGAGACAAAGTGGACAGTGGGCCATGCTGGGTTATAGAGCTGTTGTCTCTCAGCTTCAAGCCGACCTTCTGGCTGGGTTCTGCTGGGGCTGGGATACAGCCAATGCCATCCTAACAATTGTGGGGTTTTTGGTTTCTTTTTTCTTTTTCTTATACTGTTCCAAGATTCAGGAAACTCACTGTGGTTTTGATTTGCATTTCCATGATGATTAGTGATGTTGAGCACATTTTCATATACCTGTTGGCCTGAAAAACATCTAATTCAGGTTCTTTGCCTGTTTTGTAATTTTTTTATTTGCTTTTTTGCTATTAAGTTGTATGAGTTTCTTATGTACTTTTTTCATAGATATAGAAAAAAACAATCCTAAAATTCATATGGAATCACAAAAGACCCCAAATAACCAACAAAGCAATCTTGAGAAAGAAGAACAAAGCTGGAGGCTGCATACGTCCTGACTTAAGACTATATAACAGCCGGGCGCGGTGGCTCACGCCTGTAATCTTAGCACTCTGAGAGGGCAAGGCTGGCGGATCATTTGAGCTCAGGAGTTCAAGACCAGCCTGAGCAAGAGCGAGACCTCATCTCTACTAAAAAATAGAAAGAAATTAGCTGGACAACTAAAAATATACAGAAAAAATTAGCCAGGCATGGTGGTGCATGCCTGTAGTCCCAGATACTTGGGAGGCTGAGGTAGAAGGATTACTTGAGCCCAAGAGTTTGAGGTTGCTGTGAGCTAGGCTAATGCCACAGCACTCTAGCCAGGGTGACAGAGCAGGACTCTGCCTCAAAAAAAAAAAAAAAATTATATTACAGAGCATGGTAATAAAGATTGTATAGTACTGGTATAAAAACAGACACATAAACCAGAACAAGATAGAGAGCCCAGAAACACACTCATGCATATATGGTCAACTCATCTTTGACAAGGATGCCAAGAATATACAATGGGGAAAGGATAGTCTCTTCAATAAATGGTGTTAGGAAAACTAAATATCCACATGCAAAAGAATGGAATTGGACCCTTATGTTATACACAAAAATTAACTTGAAATGAATTAAAGACTTAAATGTAAGACCTAAAGCCATAAAAATCCTAGAAAATGACAGAGGCAAAAAGCTCCTTGACACAGGTCTTAGCAACAATTTTTTGGATATGACACCAAAAGTACAGGCAACAAAGGACTACATTAAACTAAAAAGCTTTCACAGCAAGGAAAATAATCAACAAAATGAAAAGGCAAACGACAGAATAGGAGAAAATATCTGCAAGCTGTGTATCTTATTAATGTCCAAAATTAAAGATTACTTTAACTCTCATAGTGGAAAACACAGCCTCTCCCTGGGGCTGCTTCCTGTGTTACTGACACTCCATCTTTTTGCTGCAGAAAAAGAAGTTTGCTATGAAAGGGTAAGGTGTTTTAAGGATGATTTACCATGGACCAGGATTTTGTCAACAAAGTTGGGAGATTTACCCTGGTCTCCAGAGAAGATAAACACTTGCTTTCTGCTCTACAGTATATATAATCCCAAAACCTATCAGGTAAGCAAACTTGCTGCCTTCACACATATATTACTCTATCACACGAGATGTAGCTATAGATACAGAAAACAGATACAGTAACCTATTCTGGCATAAACTATTGATTTAAAGGCAAATAATTCTTTTTATCATTGTAATCCAGAATTTTTCCCATGTTATTTATCTTAGTATTTAAATGTGAAGATTGCTTTGACTATGTTACTTCATATGAGATGAATTTGATATTACATTCACTTAATGTACTGATTGAAATTTCCATAGGTAAGATTGTAAATAAGCAACAGCGCCTATTATATATTGAATTGAATAAACAAGACAATGTCTTAAATTTATTATGTTAGGGGAATGGGGTATGTAAACAAATACCTTTATTGCAACACAAATTATGATCTGTAGTATAAGATGCAAATAAAAGACTTTGGGAACAAAGTGAAGAAGAACTTGACTTCACTTTGGGGCTGGTGTTGGGGCCAGGCTTTGAGGAGGACACATATTTGAGGTGTATCCTGAAGGATGGGCAGGATTCTCACAAGCAGATACAAGCAGGGACATGGCAAAGGAAATGGCATGAACACAAAGGTGAGGAACTGCTGGGCTGACGAATGTCTGTGTGATGAATGACAACAGTCTGGGTTAGGTGGGGACAGAGAGGAAGGCCTTAAAAGTAAAGTTAGAGAAGTAGATTATGGATAAATTGTACAATTCCTTCCTGCCGATTTTGTATTTCATCCTGTGAATTAATATCATAAGCAATTAATTATTTATAAGACCATATGGTAAAAATAACCTATCTATCTCATTAAGGATTAAATAAATTAATATATAGAAGAGTTAGGACACAGCCTAACATATAGTAGATCCTCAATTAATACCTACTAATATTATTTCTTATTATAGAATCAAGTCTTGAGACACTTTGGTTTTCTTTAACACTTACTTCTTTAGTATTCATAATAAATCTTTGTACCAGGCACTGCTACAAGTGAAAGACATAAACTGCATTAATTTAGACTGGATTAATGGTTCACTGGAATAAATCCATGCTATAAACAATCTACGCGTTGTTGATGCTGAGGTGGCTTATTTTACTGATGTTCTCGTGGTATGAAGAGTTGATTTTTTTAATTTTATTTAATTGGTTTTGGATCGTAACACCCAGAATTCCAGACAATTTTGTGTCCTTTTTATTCGCTTAAGCAAGTACGGAACATGTGAAATAATAAGCATTTGTGCACAGTAGCCAGAAAAGGAGAATTTCTTCTTAGGAAAGAAGAGCCTGTGGTTATATGAAGCAGCACTTGGTGGCAATGTGTCTACACAGGCTCATCACCAAAAAGTCCCCTCAAGGTCACTGCCTTGGTCAGCGTGTTGGACTATGTTGGTTAGTTTTCATCACATTGTAAATCTATCCTTAATGATTATAAACTGTGTCCATCTTATGAATGCTATTTGTTTAGATCATAAATGCATTTTTCCACAAAAAGAGGGTTCTATGGCAATGAATTAGTTAGATCTATAAGCCAGTCCAGATACAACTATTTAACATACATATTTTCTAAAAGAATAAAACAGACCTTGATATTTATGAGGGCTATACTCTGAGACATTTATGAATCTCCAAATGCTTTGCCATTGTAGAAAGTAATTTCCCACCCTAAAATGCAGTGAAATAAAATCTAAAGATGTATGACCCTTTTGGATTTTTAAGGAGAGTTCATTCAAGTATAGAATAAAATATTTGTTGAAAAATATTTTATTCTACACTTGCTGTGGAATTGACACTATTCTAGCCATTGAAGGTATGACTTGTGAGCAAGACAGTGTTTCTTCTCTGACTCTAGTAGATAATGGAAGCAAGCAATAAATAAATGAACAAGAAAATGTCAGCTAGGACCAAGTGCAATGAAGAAAATGCAACAGGATGGAGAGTGGCAGGAGTAGAAGCAAAGTGGGTGATCAGCCAGTGGAGCTGATATTTGAACCTTGACCACAGTTAGTAAATAGCCTGAAGAAGGAATCAGGGAGTCAAATATTCACTTGTGCCCCTGTACTTCTCTATCTTCTCTTCTCACTGCGTCAGGAAGACTAGGGTGCAAGAAGGTCCTTAGAGTACAAGGAGGTTTTTTGCATACAAAGGATGAAATCAGATTCATTTCCTCTTTGGAGAAAAACCAACTGTAAGCTTTTGGGAATTTCTTCATTGATCCTAGGGCCTGAGCTGTGGGCTTTTATAAGTCCAGTAAATAAACAGTAGTGGCTTATAGGAAGCTGGCAGATGTGTGCAGAAATGAAGGGCAGTATTTGCTGAATTAAATATTCACTGAATTGAACAGCCCACCTTGGAGTCTCAAAGTGAAGAAGGGGAGAGGGTTTAGGGTGAAGAAAGTCTGGAATCCCCTGAGAATAATTCAGGAGCCAGGCTTAAAGAAGGAGCAGGTAAAGAAACAGATGAATCTCTTCTCTACCTCTCTGTCATCTCATCAGAGGTAACCAGGCCACCACATTTCCCCACCTGCACTTGTTCTGGGCCAAGCAGGTGCTTGGGAATAGGATATTAATTAGGTTGATGGGGAAGAAGGAGAAGAATGAAGGGGAGGAGGGCTGAGAGCTGATCTCAGACACCAGCCTGTATAGGGAGACAGGAAAGAAAACAGATATAAAATAGTGGGAGCAGTGATGGAAGTGATGCCTTAATGACCATGTGCCACTCACTGGCACCCATTCACATATGTAAATGACAGAGAAAATACTCTTTGTAAAGGGACATATATATTATATATGGTAGAAAACATAACTGGTGGAAAAATAGATCATTTGATCAAATGACAAATGTTTGCAAGTGCAATCAATTGCTTGATTTTCACCATAATCATGAGAACCTGAAACTTAGATGAAACTATTAATAAAAATGCTTGCTCAGGAGTGATGTCATCAAGATAGCAGAATTAGAAAGCCCTGGGCCCTTTCTTTGCCCACAAACAACAATATACAGATAAATTCTTTTTGTGAGAAGTCCCAAAACTAGTTGAGAGGTTCCTACACCCTGGGTAAATATAAAAGCAGCTTCAATGAAGCCAGTAGGAAAATTTGAGACACCTTTTTGTCATTACTTCTGCTCCCGGCACAGAGTCATATGATCTGAAGGAAACTCCTAGCTTCCAGCTTCACTTTGGAGATGGAAAAAGCTGAACTGAATGTTCAATATTCCAACTTTTCTGAGGGCTGCTTGAGGAATTCACTTCAATCTTGCATGTCTCGGATCACTGATGAGACCCAGCATACTTATGAAATCTAAGGGCCAGTGAGAACAAAAATGGCAGTTTGAACTAGCATGCAAGCAATTGCCATAGTCCCTTCCCCTGAAGTGCAGAGTGAGTGGGCAGAAAACCCTAGATTCCAGGTTCTTCTTGGAAGGGAAAGAGTTTGACTGCAAATCAAAATTTCCAACTTTTCCATGGGCTGCTAGATTCTGTCTCATCTATCTTCAACCACTTGTATCACCCAACTTACTCTAGATGCCTGGGAGCTACTAAGAACAAAGACAGTGATTCACACTAGCACAAAGGTTCGAGAGGTCTCCTGCCCCCTAGTATCTCTGACTGGGCTGATTGGTGAGAGTATTCTCATATATAGGTCAACCCATGAACACTGGGAGGGATGGTGTTTTTTCTAATGTGCAGATGTTAACATCAAGAGTCAGGGAAAATGAAGAAACAGGATATGTATCTCAAATAAGGGTACAGGTTCATTTTCAGAAACTGACCCTAATGAAACAGAGATATATAATTTGTCTGGTAGATAATTCAAAATAACCATGATAAAGATGTTTAATGAGATCAGGAGAATATTGCATGAAGAAAGTGAGAATTTCAACAAAGAGATAGAAAATAGTATAGATTCTACAGGAGCATACCACCACACCCAGATAAATTTTTTTTTAGAGACTGGGTCTTGTTGTGTTGCCCAGGCCGGTCTTGAAATCCTGGCCTCCAGCAATCCTCCCACCTCAGCCTTCCAAAGTGCTGGGATTACAGGCATGAGCCACTGTGCCCAGCTATTTTTAATTTTTTGAGGAATATCTCCATACTGTCCTTCATAATGGCTGTACTAATTTACATTCCTTCCAACAGTATACAACAGTTCCCTTTCTTCCACATCCTTGCCAACATACATCATCTTTTTTTCTTTTGATGATATATTCTGATATATGTATACATTATGAAATGATTATATCAAGCTAACTAACATAACAGGTAGAAGGCGATATTTCATTGTGTTTTAATTTGCATTTCCCTGACAATTAGTGATAGTCATCGTTTTTTCATAGACCTGTTGATAAGCTGTATGTCTTCTTTTGAGAAATATCTGTTCAAGTCCTTTGCTCATTCTTTAATGATGTTATTTGTTTTCTTGCTATTGCGTTGTTTGAGTTTGTGAATATTCTTAAAAGCTCCTCCTAGTGTTGCCTTAGCCTGGAGGAGACAGACACAAGCAAGGTGGATAACAGTGTAGGCATGAGCTAGCTGCCTTTGACTCATGTTAGTGGTGTGCTGAAAGGGTTTGGCCTCACAAGGGATAAGCATGGATCTGGAAGCCAAAAATGCAGCTGCTGGGGCTGTTCTCTTATTCCCAAAGACCAGGAGGCCAGCTCCTTAGCACAAGAAGAGCTCCAATAGAGGGCATTCTTCCAGGCCTGTCTGATTCTCTCCTTTGATCAGATAAAGATGTAAGTGCACAGAGGTGTCACTTTGTCAGTTTACCAGTCTGCATCTTACATGCAAGAGAGAGAACCAAGTTGTTTCTGGCTTTTTGTTTTCTAAAGCATATTTAAGCCAACCTACCTGTTCCGTTTTCCTTTAAAACAATCCTTTCAGAAAACATGCAAATATTCCCCTTCTAAAGTGCACTTGATTAGCACCAGCTTGGGAGCACATCTGGCTGGGGAAGCTGGGTCCAGGATACCAGGCTTTGGAAGAATGACCAGTAAGCATACCCTGGAGTTGGGCTTTATGTTTGTTTACATACAATATCAAGTATCTGAATACCAAATAAAGTAGCAGAAGCAAATGTAAGATACTACTAAATGTGACTCATCTAAAATAAAACGTGAACTGTTTTCAAAGCCTGAGTGTGTAAACACACATTCAAGGGTGTCACTGCAGCATTGTTTGTGGTGGCAAAGTAATAGAAACTATGTAATCTCCCACTTGTAGAGGAATGGTTAAAAAAATGCAACTGGTGAATCTACAGGTACTCAAATAAGAATTAAAATCAATTTCACCTAGTAGAGATAAGCTAAATTCATACAAAAAAGGCCTATTATAAAACTTATTTCTCTCATTATTTTTCACATTGTGGCCTTAAATCCTTTCAATGAGGATAAAATATAGATCAAAAGACTTCTCAAAAGACTTCTTTATATAACTATATTAAGTGTTATACACAGATCATATGAAATTCTGTAAAGGATTAATGCAAGTAAAACATACATTTATCATAAGCTATCATTTTGAAACATTATAAGATTTCCTACAACTTTATTAGATTAAAAGTACATTTATCATTCACATTAAGTCTTCAGATGAGTTTTAAGACTTTAAGATATCCTATTTTACATTATATTTATTACTAAGGAACCATTACTTTTAAAATTAATAGTTCGCTATATTCTAACGAACTGTCTTGTCTAAATCACAATTAATTGTGAATATAAATAGGTACATTTACAGAAACCTAATGTAAGAGAAGTCCTTGTTTAAAAAAAAAGGATACCAATTATTGATCTCTGCTGACTGTATTACATTTCTGAAATTATGCTGTCTCAGTTATCTATTGCATCACAAACCATAGTTTCTTACAAGAGCAATTATTTTTTTGCCCAGGGTTCAGAGGGGTCAGGATTCAGAGTTCTGGTAAGACTCTGCTTTGTGTAGCATCAGCTGGGTAATTCAGGGGGCTATATCCAGCTAGGGGCTGGGCTGAGCTAAGTTGGGTGGGAAAGTCCAAGATGACCTTCCATGTCTGGGTCCTTGGGACTGGTTTTCCTCTGTTAAGTGGTCTATTATCTTCCAGGGCTTCTCTCCCCAGCCAGTGAGCCTGGATTTCTTAAAATGGCGGCTGGGTTCCAAGAGAGCAAGAATGGGTACTGGAAGGCCTCTTAACACTAAGGCCCTAGAACTTGCACAATGTCAGTTCTTCCACATTCTATTAGTCAAAGCAAATTACAAGATCAGCCCATAATCCAGGGGAGTGAAAAAATAGGCTCCATTTCTTGGGAGGAGGAATGATAATGTGTTATTGCAAAGGGTTGAGGACCTAGGAAGGAGTGATTTATTTTAGGCCATTGTTATAGAATAATGATCTGCTGCATATACTAAAACCAAAATCTAGTTTCTCAAAGATCAACTAAGCTGGGTAGGTAGTTAGAAGAATATAGTCCATGCCATTCAGTAAAAATGTCATTATGTAAGATAAAGAAAGCATAAATGACTAGAATGCTATGAAAACTTCAGACTGTGCAGATGTATTTAGATTTATTATTGCAATGATCCTAACTATTGAGGGCAGTAATATCATGCTTGACAATGAAAAAACTAATTTGTCTTTAACATTTTGTATAATACCCTCCACCTACCTGTCACCCTTCTAAGTCAGTTCTGTTTAACATTGCTCACCGTTTTGTGGTTAAATGGAAGGAAGTTCAGTCCCTCCTGCAGAAAGAAAGAAACAGAGACTTGGTCTAAGGCAGAGATGCTGTGTGCACAGGGATACTATGTCAGAGATCCCAGGAAGTGTTTGGGGATATTGGTGTCAAAGGTTATCTACATTTACTTTTGTTTATTTACCCTACTGGAATGTCCCTTTTGAGTCAGACAAAAAGAATCCAAAGAAAATGA
Source organism: Lemur catta (assembly GCF_020740605.2). Taxonomy (NCBI): domain Eukaryota; kingdom Metazoa; phylum Chordata; class Mammalia; order Primates; family Lemuridae; genus Lemur; species Lemur catta. The sequence continues at coordinate 11,875,798 of NC_059141.1, read as the reverse complement.
AAAAAATTGTCATTTAAAGTTACTCTTTCTAAGAAATGCTACCAGTTATCAATTAAGTGCTATCAGTTAATTGGCAATTGTTTTCACAGAAGTGGCTTTCTTCTATGAATGTAGCCATGCCCGAAGTCATTGCTTTTATGCCAAAAGCATTCTCAATCCTGATACATTCATCGCTTAGCCTTGTAGATCCTACAAATCTTTTAAAGCAATAAGTAAGCATTTTACTTAGAATTTAATTAGAAAGTAATTTTTTGAAACATGATTAACTAGCTAAACATTAGGGCTTTGAATACATAGCAAAAAATGCATCTGCCATTTTGGGAAATAATGGCTTGTTTCTCTGTTGAGTACTGCACAATAGCTAGGATTGCTGGAGGGTTGAAGTAACAAAACCAACAATTTGTATTCTGGTTGTTTCAGGTCTTTTGAAGATTATAACCAATTTTGTTTCTTTGGCCATTTGTTATGTGGTAATTAGATGCTACTGTGTAACAGGCATAAGTCCAGGGCAACAATTTTTGTGTGTATACATATTTAAATGTCATCTTCAAAGATGCCCTGAGAAGGCTGAACCAATCAATAGCTACAAGCAAACATATTACTATTTACTAGGAACATGGAAATTATTTTATTAAAATTTAATTATTTATACAGAGTAGAACTAAAGCATAGCCAGCACACAGGAGTTCCACACAGATCAATACGTGACAAAATATCAAATCTGATTTTGCTCACGTCATAAAGCATGCTGTGCCAGATCTGAGCTAAACGTATTTTTCATTTGGTTATCACTATGAAAAGGACAAAGAAAATCTATTTTGTAGTGGGAAGTAGAAAAGATTTTTATTCTTGTGCTTTAGAGATCTAATCCCCTGTTTTATCAGCTGGGCTTTCCAGTTTGAAGTATACTATACGTAATAGCACTTTGGGAATATGTGTGGCATTGGGACTGGAATAAGCATTTCCCTCCTGCTACAGAGCGTGTGGGTGCGCTCAGGCTATACTCTGGGTTTCATACTGTTCTCAGAAAGCTTGACAGCCAGACACTGGAGTTTCCCATATAACCTCCTTCTTCTCCACCTCTCCCTTCTTCCTGCCACGGATGCTGCTCTGAGTCGCTAAGGGATCCTGGCATTTACTTTTAGGGGAGCAGGCCCTCGGAGTCATTGTATATTCAGAAATAAGGGTGTTGATCTGCAGGACTAGAGAGCCTTTAGGAGCTGGCTCATGCCACTTGGATGCTAATTTTGGTTACAGACTAGAAAATGAGTCAATTTCCTTGACATGTTTTATTGTATTTTATCCAGTCATACAATTAAATTAAATTAAATTAGAATTGGGCACAGTGGTGTGTGCCTATAGTCTCAGCTACTCAGGAGGCTGAGACAGGTAGATCCCTTGAGCCCAGGAGTTCAAGGCTGTAGCCTGCAGTGATCATGCCTGTGAACAGCCACCACACTCCAGCCAGGACAACATAATGAGACCTTGTCTCTTAAAAAAAAAAAATTAAATTAAATTAGGAGGGGTTCTAGTGCCAAGCCACTCATGTTCACATTCTTGCTGCATCACTTACTAGATGAGCAACATTGGACAAATTGACTTCTGTGTGCTGTAGTTCCCTCGTCTGTAAGACAGGGAGAATAAAGGCATAATGAGGGAGTTTGTGAGTACTAAGTTAAATGCACATGAAATACTTAGAACAGTGCCTGGTACATAGTAAGCACTCAATAAATATCAGCTCTTACGATTTTTTCAGAATTTCCCTTCATTAAAAATGGAATTTTAAATGAGGTATGTTAGATAGTCTGAGCCTAAATGTCCATGGTTTATTAAATTAAAAATTCAAAGCCTAAAATAGCAAATACTCAAGCATTGCTACACAAATTTTTAAAAAGTTAACATTTTGTTAGTTTTGCTTTAGATTTTAAAACATATAAATAAAATTAAATAATTGAAGTGCCTTATTTAAAATACATTTGATGTATATCAAATAAGTGGAGTTACATTGTAAGTGTCTTTCTGGATTTGCTCTCTTCATTAAATATTAAAATTTGAGATCTACATTGATGTATATAGACCTAGTGTATTTATTTTGTAGGAATCAGCCACAATTTATTCATTCCCCTACTAATGTGCATTTTGGTTGGTTCCAGTTTCTGTTATTAAATACAATTGTGCCACATACATCTCTTTGCATGTCTTCTTATGTACTTGAATGGAAGTTTCTTTATGACAGATAACAGAAATAAAATTATCAAAGCTATGTGCATTTCCATCTTTATTACACACTGCCAAATTGCTGTCTAAAGGATCAATTGTTAAAGAGAAATAAAAAAGGAAAGCCACAGTTTAGACAGAACCCAAGCCACACTACCCATAACCACATAGCCGAAAACTTAAGTCATCCTGATTTCTCTGAAACACTAGCTCTACTCATAAGCGAAACACAGAAACAAGTTTTACTTCCTTGCCAGCAGGATTCAGTGAAATTAAACTAATCAGTTATAGACAAATCATCCAGAACAGCTCTACTTGCCCTAAAAAAGAATGTTACTGCGTAATAGCCAATCACAAAAATGGTCAAAGCACTTCCTCCTTTACGGTTTATAAACTGTGCTGTAACTGCTGCAAAGGGGGCTTCTTAACTACTTTCAGTTCAAGGTCTCCTGGTTCAAGAACTGCTCGTTTGTATGCACAATAAACTTTTCTAAAATTCAAAAATTTGATCCAATCAATTTATTTTTGACAGAATTTATATTTCCTTCAGAAACGAATGTGAATTCCCCCAGCTCCATGTACTTAGTATTGCCAATTGTTTTAATTTTTGCAAATCTGCTGAATATGAAATCATATCTTGTTTTAATTGGCATATCTCTGACAACTAGTAAGACTGAGCATCTTCTTAGAAAGTTATCAACTATTTGAGTTTCCTCTTCTGCAGATTGTCTATTCATATTGTCTACCATTTTTCTAATAGGAAGTTTTTCTTTTTCCCTCAGTTGCTTTTGTTTCATTTTTGAAAACAGGCATGGTGGCCTTATTAGTCAATTTAGTAATTTTTTAGTGCATATACTTTATTTAGATTCCAAAGATTTATTATCATTTAATTATATAGCATGAGTTTATTGAAGGGCAACATTTCTAACTGCATAAGTAACTACCTCTTATTTTCTGTCACCAGGGAGATTGCTTCCATTGTCCTAAAGAAGGATGTCCAACAATGGGTCATTTCACTGATAGATTTCACCTCAAAAATACAAAGACTAATAGATCATATTATTTTTTAAACACCGGGTCTCTTTCCCCATTTGTCTGTAAGTATTATAGCTAAGTTTTAGTGTAATGCTTTAAGGTACTTATCTTTAAAAATTCAACAGTTGTTATTGTGTCTACTAAACAACTGGGCACTGGGCCAGACTGGGGATGCAGTGAAGAACAATGCAGTGAGGTCCTTCATTGCGTTGGGGCTAGTGGGAAAGACGGCACATAAAATCTGTTTCAATCCCGAGTAATAAGCTATCTGTCAGGAAACATTCAAGGTGCGTGCAGAGCAGAAAAGTCAGGGGAGGCTTTTGAGGGAAAGTGATTTCTAGGCTGAGTCCTGAAGAATGAGTGAGGGAGAGCAGGAAATGGGAGTGTTCTAGGCAGGAGGAACCGCATCTCTAAATGCCTGGAAGGAAGACAGAGCAGAAACTGAAAGAGGAGGCCCCCTGCCAGGATTGTAGAGACCAGGAGGATAGAAATAGGAGATAAGGTAAGAGAGACAAATTGGGTCAGAAAATGAAGGGAGAGCCTTGTGTTTCATGTGAAGAGTTTCGGCTTTATCTTTGGGTGAGTGGAGAGCCATTGAAGGGTATCAAAGATTACTAATTGTTTTTTTAAGAAAACTCACTGTAGTCTCTGCATGGATTAGAGGGAGCAAGATGGAGGCCAGGTGCCTGGTAGACAGCTGTTGTAACAATTCAGGCAGAAAAGTAAGGAGAAATGGAGTGATTGCCGAGGTGGTTAGAAGGTAGAAGCAAAATGGAACTGGATTTGAAGGATGCAGAAAAACTGAGGGTCAAGGACAATTCTGGCTATGGATCATGCACCATTTGCTAAGGTTGGTCACAGAAAGAGGCTAGTTTGGAATAAGATGATGGACTCAGTTTCTAACGTGTTGGGTTTGAGGTGCCTTTAGGGTGTAGGAGTGTGTTTGCCACACTAGGCAGCTGGAGATATGGGACTGAGTCTCTGGAGATGGATGTGGTCTACAGATAGAGATTAGGAGTCACTCCAACTGTAATCAGAGCTGTGAAAGCAGATGATGGGATTGCCCAAAAAGAGCCCCTGTGCCAGATGAGAAGGAAAGAGAGCCAAGAAAGTGGCCCCTGCAAAGGGTTTGAGGAATGGGCAGAGAGAGAGAAGGAAGATCGGTGTCAGGTTGTGGTTAAAAGAGGAGGAGGAAAGGAGGAGGCATTCACTGCACCAGAAACACTAAGAAGTCAAATGAGACAGGGGCCAAAGAGGCCCATGAGATGGAGAAACAGCTCAACCACTGGTACAGGTCGTGCAGGTGGTTTCAGTGGAGAGGTGACAGTGGGAGCCACATTCCAGTGAACTGGGCTGTGGAGGGAAAGAGAACTCTTTGGCAATGATTAACTTGTGAATTCAAAATACTCTCTGGTAGGTTTTTTCCCCCTTTCAAATTCTTTTCAAATAATTTTATGAAGAATTGCATTTTTCAATTTATTATTAAGTATATAATAATTTTGGAATTCAGGATAAAAGATCTGTTTAGTTTCTGATTTTTTAAAAGTTATAGTTGATCATATACAAGGGAATTATCCCATTGTCAGATATCATATCGGCCTATATCTAAACGGACTGGACATTCTTAGCACATATCCCTGTAGGAGAGGAAGGATGATTTACTTTGCCTCTAAGTGATTATAAAAGCACACACCTTCTTGCCCAATAAGTCTTCTATATTTTTTTCTGAACTAGTTGTCAAACTATGGCAAATAAAAATTTGGCTGTAGAAAGTATACATGCAAAGGAAATAGACAAGAGAAGACATACAACTTCCATTTTTAAAAGTCATAAAAAATGCCTGGACAATTAAAGAATTTTCTTTTTAAAATATCATTAAACTATTTGACTCTGAAAATTAAAACTTGAAACTTAATATGTATTTTAAATGCAGTTTTCTACCAAATTCACAGAAACTAGAGTTGTATTTTTTCATGAATATGTGCAGCACTGTCCAAATACAACCCTGAAAGTTGTATTTACACCAAAGGGCCCAGGGTGTCATGCTTCTTGTGTATTTTTAACCCTTTCTCTTCCTCTCTTTTTCTGTTTCCTTCATTTCCAGGTTGGAGACACAAATTGTCTGTAAAACTCAGTGGAAGTGAAATCACTCAAGGGACCATATTTCTCCATGTAGGCAGGACAATTGGAAAATAATTTCTATCTAAGTAATATCCGCAGATACAGGACATGTGTTAGAATAGTCAAAGGTCAGAATAACTAGTACAGATGTTCACTGTATATCTTTTGCTAGAGTCTCCTTTTATCTTGAGTTTTCCTTAATCTTATATTTGATCAGCGTTACTATTTCTGTATGACATATTTCACTTCCATTGTTTAATTCTGTAATTTATTTCAGAATTAACATTATACATACTAATTAGTTGCTACCTTTTTGCAAACAGATGAATGGATTAGGTGTTTTATCTCTATGATTTCCATTATCTTCAAATACTGGGCACAAGCACGAAAAGCAAAGATGTGTGGTTATTTTGTCAGTTAAGATGCATCAGTTGAATCACAGGCAGTTTCTGCATATCGTCTTGCCTGAGTGCAGCTGCCTGTGATCGTCTGGATCCTGGGGTGCCCAGGCGCCCACCCACCTTTCTAGCCATGTCTCCCACTACTTGGCTTTGTTCACCTCCAGTTCAACAAGGTTACACTGTTCACACTCCCCAACATTCAACAGATCCCACCCTATCCTCTTTTCCAGACTTCCCTGAGGCTGTTCCTTTGTTCCAAACACTTTTCCCTGTCTTAGCATATTTCATTTCTACCTGTTCTTCATGGCTCAGTTAAGCATCCATCTGAGAACAGTTCAATACAACAGTGTCCCTGTGGCTCTGAGGCTCACAGGACACTGAGGAAGGCTGTGTGGTTTGTGCCCTGCACAAAGGCACCTGGCCTGGGCAGGTGGTGATGAATATGCAGTTTGTGCCTCTTTTAAGATTTGTGGGAGTGTTTCCACATCTCTGTTCTTCTTTTGGTAACATCTAAAGAAGCCGTGTGTAATGTTGTCACATAGTTGCCCAATCCTCTTTTTAGGACAATTAAGCATTTAAGGTTCACAGCAAATTTCTCATCTTGAAATGAAGTCAACTAGATGAATTTGTATGTTAGTCTATTCCTATTTTTGTCCACCTTCACCATAGGTTATAGCTTAGTTAATTGGGTTTCTGAGGACACATTCAGGAAGGGCTGCATTGTATGGGTGATGAGTGAAGGCAGTTCATGGAATGACAGGAAGATTACCTTCAAGAACTTGGGAGAAAAGTTGCCCTCTGGTAATTAAGTGAATTAATTCTACTTGTAATAGAGTAAGACAGACCCTAGGAACAACAACATTCATTTATTCATTCAACAAACATGTAAGTGCCTATGCCATACCAAGAACTATTCTACTTGATGGGGATACAGATACAGGTCTTTCTCTCACAGACCTTATATTGCAGTTAGAAGAGACAAACAATTCACTAATAAAAGAATAGTAATAAGTTAGGAAAAAAATAAGGCAAGATGATACGGTAGGCAACAACAGTGGGACAATTTTAGATTGGACTATAGCTTAATCAGTTACTAACTATAGCTTAATTTATGTTACTGACACAACCAAAAAGGGACTGTATCATCAGAAGGTGAATGGGTATAAACAGACATGGAAAATGGGAGTCAGGTAACCCTTACGGGGGTAAGAGATGTTGGTTTGGGTGCCAGTAGCAATCTGGACCACAGAAAAGAGTTTTTGCATTGTGGGGAAGAAACGTTTTATAATGTTTCATTTTGGCTTGGATGGAATATGCCTTATGCCTCAATATAATCCCCCTATCTCTGTTCTGTCACCATGATCACCAAAACATCTTTCGATCACTAGTTTGGTTACCCAATTCCTTTTATATAGATAAAGAAGGGACCAGGGAAAGGGTAGGGGAGCATTCTGGTTAACAAAAAGGAAGCATTTCCCCACTGTGAATTGATAAACAGGATTCTGGCTTATAGATCAGTCTTGTGTAAATTTAGTCCTAAATTGACAGTTTCTTGATTTTCCAGTGTCAGTATAGTAATCTTGTTTCTGAAACTACAAAGATCTTTCACTAGGGAGAACTCATCATGGTAATGCCTCTCTAAGCATCCCCTAAAAATCAGCTAGCCACGCTTTCCATTTACCTCACCCTTCTTTCAAACTTCAGAACCATGCTCTTCTGGGATAATGATCAATGTGAATGGAAAGAATAAATCTACAAGCAAATGCCAGCAAATACAAGTTTCTCTTCCACAGTACTCACACAGGTGTGCTTTCTTTCATTCAGCATTGTGCATACCCTGTGCAACCTTATTAGTCTTATTTTTGTTTACAGTGGAAAACTTGAACCAGGCATGACTTACACAAAATTAATTGATACAGACATTAACATTAGAAACATTACAAGTATTGAATTCATTTGGAAAAAATATTTGTTTGGACATTCTTAGAACAACTTGGGAGCAGAAATGGTGATAGATATATCTGGAAAATATGGGTATAAGTATTATTTTTTCCTTTTCATTTCCAAGTATAGTTTAAATTTTATAAAGGATGTTTAAATCCATAAATAATTTGAAATTTATGGCTAGTATAAAAATTTACACATCTTGAAATTTTGTAATTAAAGAAAATGAAATTATTTAAGAATCACTATTATATTTGCAAAAGCAATAACTACTAATTAAATTGGAAGATCTACCAAAGTCTTTTTCCTCCCTGGAATCACATTAAAATTCTTTTTTTTTTCCCCTTCAAAATTTTCAGATCTACCTTCTGTAGCCAGGACATTATAGGACCTAATATTGCCCAGATCCTGAAACCATGCTAATCCCAGACACAGTTCTGATGGGTTTATTTAGTGGGAGCAGTGAAGAATAGAGTTGCCTCCCACCCAGTATTCAGATAAAACTTGGCCCTTAAATGAGACAGAAAAGTACAGGTTTTGGGGAAGGTTTTTCTGTATAGGCTGTTCATCCCATTGATAAATGTGCATGTGTGCCCTAAAAATGGACTGAGCCCTGGGACTGAAAATAATACCATAATCTATAGAAATCTGGATATCAGTGACAAAATAGAGCTACACTGGAATTTCCTGAATAAGAGGAGGTGATGCAGAAGTATGGTGGTGCAAACTCACTAGGCAAAAGTGAGCCTCTGGCTGGCTGAGTTTTTGAAGTACATTTAGAGTATTTCTAGGTGGAATAATCATTGCTCTAAAATGATGTAAAGAAAATTTAGTATGTTGTTAAAATCTTGCTGAGATAAATTATGACTATAGTACATGATACATAGTAGATTATAACCTTTTGGTTTAATGTATCTTTCTATTAATAATGAAAACTAATGAGAGTACACTAGTATTAGTATTTCCAAGGTATTCTTTGGTCCTCAGGGGTGTGTGAGGTAAGAGCAATTTGGGAGCTTATCTACTTTGTGTACATCAGTTAGCAAAGGGCCCCCACGGTGTGGCCCTTCCTCTAAAAGTCCTGGCCACAGGGGAATTACTCCTCTTCCTGCGTCTTGAAGGCTCAACTGAGAATGTGTATTTAGCCTAAAGGCAGCATTTCATTTGCAAAACACTTGAATAACCCTTTTGTGTTTGCAATAACAATATTATATTATTTAAATGTGTCAATTGTATTTTTTCTTTCTTTTGCCTCATTTCTTCTAATTCAGTTGTCCTTGTCCATTGAAAGGGGAAGATTTATGTTTTTCTTTCCTCTGTTTTTTATCACTAGGCTCAGTGTTTAGCCTATAGTACCGTGTTATAAATATTGTTGAAAATAAATGATGACAAATACTCTGCAGAGGGTTTCTTGATTCTCTTTGGTGCCTCGCTGCCAACTGAACCTTCAGAAGAGATCCATGGATGTACATAAATAAACCTAAGTTGTGGCAGAAAGCAGAGAAGCAAGTGGGGAGACTCTCTCCCATTGTGCAAGTAGGGAATAGAAGATTGGAACACAAGGCAGAGTGGAGGAGAAAAGGGGATACGGGCACATTTGGCATGACTATGGCTGAGTATATTTAGACTTAGGACTAGGCCAGCCCAGAACGGGGTGGGCATGAACAGGCTGGGTAGGAAGGACTGAGCCATACTTGTAACTGTGCCGCAGTCCTAGCATTCATTAGCAACCTGCTGGTGGAGTCAGCCCATGATTCCAGGGGAGGGAAGGCATCCTGGGACAGCAGGTGTCCTGAGCCTGTGCCCGCCAGTGGGAGGAAGAGTTATGGAGCAGGTCATGGCATTAGGCTCAGTGAGTCCTAGCCTCACTCCTTGCCCCAGAGGTCTCCAGGCTGGCTCCTTCTAGGCTTGAAAAAACAAATGGGAGTCAATTAACTTCTGATAACCCTATTTTAATAAAGTATAGACTTTCTGTCCCATAGTTCTTCATATCTGTCCCCTTTTTTGCATTGTAAGAATGTTGTGAAGATGAAAAATAGTGCATGAGCTATCTGGGCAAAGGAATTTCAAAAGTTCAAGGTGACACAATTATTTTCTGGGTGTGTTGTTCCCTAGGAAAGCTCTTAAAAATGATTCTCTTTCCCTCTGAGTGTCCTGCATTATTATAGTGTAATAATTTTGGCCTACGACTGGTGGGCAAAGACTTCGGCTTCTTCATGGAATGCTGAAAATGACTTCCAATCCAATTATCCATTTGCTTCCTCCACTTTCTGCTGCCGTTGACTCACACTCATACCTTATCATCACATCACTCATAAATGCCCACCTCCAAACTTGCTAATTGGAGCGTCCCCCTCTCTGACTGCAGCTGCCTCCCCTTCAGGCTTACTGCGGGATATTCCCAGGCCTTACGGGATATTCCCAGGCCTTACAACTTCTGACCCATTACCCTTTTACATTCTTGAAACCTTCCAAGGTACCAACCCATTTTCTTTCTTACCCAGCTTAGGTGGCACGATACTTTGGTTCAGTAATACTCCTATCAATATCCTAAACTCCCTGTCTTTTTTTTTTTTGTACTCTGTTAGGTGAAACTTCAACCTAAAACGCTCCCAGATTTCCTCTTTCTCTGAGCCAGCACCTGAGCAGCTCAGTGCTGCTGGAGCAGTCACACCACAGAGGGGGCTGATATCACTATAAATTGTGATCAACACTGTCCTGAAATTCTACCTTTTTTTTTACATCACCTGCAAGAACTCTGCTCCTACTTTATACAGAACACAGAAGCCATCGTCAGGTTGCAACTCTCTCCTATTTTTGATCCAAACTACCTATGTCTGCATCCACTCCATCCTTTCTCTTTCTAAGAGGGAAGCCGCCTTTTCTCATCTCCCAGGCCAATCCCTGCCTCTGTGCACTGGATCTCAGTCTTCCCTGCTTTCCTGGGAACTCTACCTTATTGGTTACTTTTTCTTTCTTTTGTATATTCAACTTCTCATTGCATCAGTTTTGTTTGTTTGTTTATTTGAGACAGGGTCTGGCTCTGTTGCCTAGGCTAGAATGCAGTGGCATCATCATAGCTCACTGTAACCTCAAATGCCTGGGCGTAAGTGATCCTTCTGCCTCAGCCTCCCAAAGTGCTAGGATTACAGGTGTGAGCCAACACAGCCAGCCACATCAGATTTTTAAAATCTGAAGTTTCTCCCATTAGGAAAAAAACTCCTCTTCAGTTCTAAATTCCCCTCTACTCCCACCTGACCTCAGAACCACTCTCCAAGATTTCTAGTGACCATTGTCACTACGTCAAGTGGGAAATCTCACTGATTTACTGTTTTACCATCAGCTGTTGTCTGCTGCCTCCTACTCTCTCTTGTTTCAAAATTAAAAACATTTTTCTTTTTATTTTTTATTTGTAGGAATTTTCAAATGTTCACAACAGCAAAGTAGTAAAACAGCACCCCCAGGTGCCTGTCAGCCAGTTTAACAATTTTCAAATGTTGCCAATCCTACATTATGAGTGTGCACACAAGCACCAACTCCCTGTTTTTGTTTTGTTTGTTTTTGCTCGAATATTTTAAACCAAATTATAGATATAATACTGTTTCTCCCATTTATACTTCACTATATATCCGTAAACAATAAACTTGCTTAACATGAATACAAAATCAATTTTATAAAAGTTAAAAATTATCATTTTTAAATGAATTTAATGTTAATTTAAAAATTAACAGTTTAATTAACAGTTAAATTTAACAATGTAATTAATGATATTAATTTAAAAATTAATATTATTTTATACTCAGGTTATACTTAAATTTCCCAGATTGTCTCAGAATGTCTTTTGGCAGTTAGTTTGTTTAAACTGGGACTGGAGCAAGGTCCACATACTGCATTTGACTGACATGTCCATATGTCTCTTTTAATGTGTGACAGTTCCCCCTCTCCCTTCTTCCACACCAGTTTGTTATTATTAATAATAAATAAAGCAGGTCACTTGTCCTATGAAAGTGCTCACATTCAACTGATAGAATCCCCATGGTGTCATTTAGCATATTTCTCTATCTTGCATATTTACTGTCACTAGTATTTAGGTTAGAGACTTGATGAGATTCAGGTTCCTCCTCACTAGGCAGTGGGGGGACTGGCCACATCCATGGTAGCCTACAGAGGGGCAAGTTCCACACCTTGCTTACAGCTCTCAAGTTAACTGCTGATCTTTTTTTTTCTTAAAATATTATGTATGTAATAGCATTGTATACATTTGAGAGGTCTGTACCAATTAGAGTTGTAGGTAAAATAGAATATTGGATGACTCGGAATCCAGTTGTTCAATGGCAAGCTGAGAGGAGAAAGGTGTCAGGGAGAAAGTTTCCCAGGGTTTGTGGTTGGGAGGACTGGAGGAAAGGGGCAAATAGTTGTATAAAGATCCAATTATGGGAAAAGCATTGGCCTCTGCCTGTGCCTAGGGTGGCGGTTGGTAAAGAATAATCTTGCCCAAGAAGCTAAAGGAAAATTCCGACACCTGGTAGAGTTGCCCAACTCCTTCCCCAGGCTTCTCAGATGAGAGTGGGTAATAGAAATTCCCCTCAGGTTTTGTTGACTCTGCACCTCTCCAGAACAAGCAGGGGGCCATAGTAACAGAAGAATAATTTATGCCAAATTATTGTTTCCCAGCCTTTTAAAACCTAAGCTCATGTTAGGTAAACATAAAAATCTCATGTCCCTCCTGGGGTCTTTACTCTTCCATTTGGGAAAATCAATCGTTTTTTCATAGATCCTCTTGGCCAAGAAGATTTTGTAAATCTTTACTTTCTGAAAATGGTGTAATAAAAATGATAGTTGTGGTTTGCATTATGTTGTGTTTCCCCCCACAAAATACATACTTCTAAAACCAGATGGGCTTCTTTATTTTAAGGATGCTTTTCTAGGAGTTCTGCTTTTAATGACTTAAGTGTTATACTCAGGAGAGTGAAGTCTTTCTACTAGATTTTATTCCAATAAGGGAGGCTGAATGTCTGTATAGGCTGGGCCAAAGATTTTTGGCAAATATTTTCTTCCTTATACAACCTATTTTCTTTGTGTGAATTTTGCAAACATTTAGCCTTCACCTAGTCATATATTTTTCTTTTCTTTTACAGGCTTATTTTTCCATTCATTTACTTAGCAAACATTTATTGAGTTATCCTTTTGTGCCAAGCATTGTGCTAAGTAATGAAGTCATATGTAAAACAAGATAAAGTCTCTGCTTTCAAAATATGCACAGCATTGAAGAGGACACAGGAAAGGAAATCACTGATTATAACACAGCATGACAAGAATTGTAACAGAAGCAGGCTCAGGGCTGAGAGGAGCATAGAAAGAACCAGCCTACTCGACTACTTCTAAGACCTCCACCCTCCACTCATTGATATCCTATGGAAGCAATAACTACAGAGAGAGCAAACAGTAGGTTTTCATTTCTGAATTCTGTGGTTACCACAAATATATTTTCATAAGCAATCCATTCTGGAATTCAGTGTACTTTATTTTTCCAGTAGCTATGATCCTGGAGAATAGAACTGATATTTCACTCACCCATACGCACATACATCTATCCATCAAGGATGTATTGACTGTCAACTGTGGCTAGAGGAGCAATAATTTCATCAGGGATCTTAGACCAAGGGATCAAAGGCCATGCCCAATAGATATAGGACAATGTCAACTACAGCATGACTAATCCACTCATCTTGGGCTCCTCTCTGACACAGTCCACTGGCCCTAACTGGTCAATTGCCAACAGTACCCATTGATCATGAAGACAGATGCAATTACCGAACTTCAATCCATCAATTAAGAATAACCACAGCAAACCTAACATTTAAAATAATTTAAGGCTAGAGATGTGTGTGGAGAGAAAAAATGTCACTTAAGAACAGAAAAAACATTATTGTTTCCTCTCTCTTAGCTCAAAGAGCTTGTGGACAGTGGGCAATGTTTCTGGACACTGTTCATTTATGTGAGACAAGACTCTCAAGCTTTTAAAGTAAGACCTCCATCCAAGTCACCATACTGCATATAAGTATGAGAACAGGGAAGCATTAGTGATTCTCTTCTTGCTTAAAAATGAAAATGTATGTGTATCTATTGCTTCTGGAAAGCAGAAAGGAATTTAAATTTTATTTCCAAAGCAAAACATTAAGTCAAACAATTAGAATTAGACCTTTTATAGGATGAGGGTTACTTTCATAGAATGTAACATCAATATCTAAAGTCCAGGTGTTTTACCAAACTGCTTGTAGCATTTATAAATAGCATTTATGGCAACATTTTTATAATACATGATGCCATTTGCTTTTCCTCCAAAGCTGCAGTGAAAATATGCAACATTTTCTTCATCTTATTTACAGAGGTTTCTTTCACCAACTACAAAGGTCCATGGATTTTCAAGGCCAAAAACTATAATTCCATTAGTTATCAGGGAGAAAGAGACAGGTCCAAGGTCTCCAAACAACAAACCTTGGAAAAAGAAAAATACAGAATACGAATGGAACATGGAGCACATACTATTTTGTACCAGTAATGCAGGTGGCACTTCTGAAATCTCAGAAACAGAAGTTTATTTCTTTTTGCACTTCTACAATATCTTAAAACTGAATGTAGTAAATAGAGCATGGAATTGTGAATTGGAGAATCTGAGGTCTAGTTATCAATTAATGAAGTGGACTTGGACAAATCTATTCTTCCCTTTGAGCCTCCATGTGTTCATCTGTAAAAGGAAGATGGTATTCATGATTTTTTGTGTTACTGTCTCATTCTGAAATCCTCTGGGGGAATTAGATGAGGGTGTGTGTACATGAATGAGTGGACAGATGGATGAATGGATAAATGGATGAATGAATGAATGAATGAATCAACACAAAATTTACTTTGGATTTTCTTGTGTGATCATAATTCTCCCCATCCATATACAGCTCAAATTAGGTATTTCTGTGTCTTTATGACATTTACCAAATCAATTCACATTTTCCAAAAGTTTGATTTGTCTTTTTTTATTGTGGAAAACTTGGCTTTCTTGAATTGAGTACATTTATTAAGGTGCCCTCTAGTGGAAGAATGAGCATGTTGTGACATCCAGTGACTGCTTTAATAATCAACAAACTACTACACGATATTCATGTACTTTTAAAGAATCAAACCTCTATACTTTGTGCAGAAAAATTTTCAGTTCTCAATATGTCACTCTGGTTAAAATTCTGGTTTGAAACCAATTTTGAAATTTAACAATAACAACATGTATAAAGGTAGAATATCATTTAAGAAAAAAAAAAAAAAAACCTCTCCTAATTACTGATTGTTGCTCTTGACATAACAGTCTCATCAAGTTCTCCAAAACCATGATTACAACCAGTAAGGAAAGAAGATTCTGAGATCCTGAACTCTTTACTGTTTTACTGTGTATTTCCATAGCACATGTGTCAGCTGGAGCAGGGACAGTACCTGCGGAATGGAGAAGGGAGCAGTTACTATGATAGAAATGTGCCAGCCTTACAGAGTATCTAGCATGAGGGCACATGAGTGGCCCGTGTTGGGGTGTCCTTCAGATGTCTGTCATCAGGTAATATAAGAACTTACCATCTCACTCACTGGCCTCTGTTTTAGTGTAATTGCTGTTGGTATAGTAATCAATAAAGACATTTCTCTCCAGAAATTGAACTTTCCCCTTGGTTGACCAGCAACTGAAAGCATGTGAGAGCAACATTTAAGCCATGTCTAAAACCAATTTAACACAATTAACTGGTCGGTTTTGTTGTAAAAGAGTGACAAAGGCATTTTGGTCAAGAAACAAAGTCAATTTTTTTTTTTGGAACAGAATTTCTCCAGTTATTGATTTCTATTTTAATATATCAATACACCAATTCATCCAAACTATCACATTGGTTGTGTGTACAGAGAGTGTCATGAAGTAAACAGAAAGCTAGAAAGAGATGTGGCAACTTGAATGTCATGGGGTTAAATAGTTACTTTGATTAGTACTTTATAGGACAACATTTGATGTGGTAAGTTTCTATAACAACTCTTCATATTAAGTTTAGATCACTCCTCATAGCAAAAGAACAATAAAAAGTTCTATGAAACTAATTTAAAAGTTAGACACATTTCTATTTTTTATATAACTATGGGAAAATTCCGTGAGTAATGAATCTTTGGGGTATTGATACTTCTTGCAATGAATGGGGAAATATCCTAGCATCTCTCTGTAGCTTTTGTCATCTGAATAACTAAGTTTCCAGAGGTTCTCTACATCTTTAATCCTGACACTTTATGTCCTCTCTTTCTGTTCACACCATTGACAACAGGCCAGGCCCCCACACCACTGGGGAGGTTAGAAGGAGGATAAATGGGGCCAGTGGGTAAATCACAGGTCAGTGAAAACAATAAGAGGTGAAAAATGTACTGTACCAATGTACACAGTGTAACCCAGGTCACCTTATAGGAAGAAAGCCCCTAGAAGAGGGCCTGGCACAGTTTTGTTTAATTTAAACTCATTTTTATTAAACTGTAATATACATATGAGAAAGTGCACAAATCATAAGTGTACAGCTCAATGAATTTTTTAAAAGTGAACTCACTTGCATAAATTTTTAAAAAAGAAGAAGAGCATTAACAGCATCCTAGAAGTCTCTTTTGTGCCCCTTCTCAATCTTTACTCACCCAAGGGTAACCACTATTCTGATTTCTAGCACCACAGGTTAGTTTTGCTTGTTTTTTAACTTGACATAAATGGAATCACAGAGTATGCATTCATTCTTAGTTTATTCAACATTAAGCCTATAAGGTTGTTGCAAATAATAATAATAATTTGATCTTTTCCATTGCTATATAGAATTCTTTTGCAGGACAATTTCTTTATCCATTCTACACTTCATGGACACTTAAGTTATTTCTAGTTGGGGGCTACAACACATAATTCTTCTATGAACATCTTTGTATATATGAACATTTTTGAACATATATTTTGTATGCATTTATTTTGAGCATATACCTAGGGATAGAATTGCAGATTCATGGAATATGCACATACTAGCTTTAACAGGTACTACCAAGAAGCTGTATAGGTGGGTATATGATTTATAATCCATCAGCAGTGCTGAGGGTTCTTTTTGCCCCCCACATCCTCACCACACTTGCTATTCTCAATTTTAATTTTAGCCATTCTCGTATGTTTGTGATGATATCTCATTTTGGTTTTAATCTTAATTTCTTTGATGACAAATTATGTAGACAGCATCTTTTCATATCCTTAATGGACATTTACATACCCTTCTTGGTAAAGTAATTTTTTCTGTTTCAAAGTCTTATGGGTGTACAAATGTTTTTGATTACAAGGATCGCTGTTGTAATGCTTGAGTCAGGGTTACAAGTATGCCCGTCACCCAGATAATGTTTCTTGTATTTTGCATCAAATCGCTAGTATACCATGTGGAATTACTATCACCTGTGCCTGCCAAGAAGCTTACATGGTTGTATAAAACCATGGATATGTAAAGTGGTGTGAAGGAAAAGTATTCTGTGGTCTTTTGTCCTCTTGGTCACTGAAAGCCCATGCAAAGAGTAGCAAAGATTTCCATCCAGCAAAATGATTGGCTTGTGAGCTGTAGATAAACTGGGAAAGGTGTACGGGGATTCGCACAGACAGCACCAGCTGTGTCTGCAGCAAAGCAGCTGTGAGGACACAACTGAAAAATGTGGCATCAGAGTACCAGTTAAGGCATGGCTGAATGCACAAAGAACAGTTGGTCCACAAAATGCCTTCTGATCCTGACATGGTGTTGAGAGTACTGTGAAATTTTGAATATGACAGTATCATGGCCACGGAATACGTGTCTAGCATGCTGTATGAAGAAAAGAACTCCAGTGCTGAGGGGAAGTGTGTTCATGGTGAAGGAGACAAAAGCATTTTCAATACCCCAGATGCTATCTGTTCTGTGATTTCAAGTGAAGTACCTCAGCAATATATTTGTTTTCTTGAATAGATGGAACCTCTCACTTTTTGGATAAAATATCACAATTTTTAATGCTGAAGAAAAAAATTAGAACTTCTAAGAGCAAACTGCAGTGAAAAATTGCTCGATGCCCAAGAACTGCATTCTTCCCCATCACTCACTAATTCTCCCCTCCACTTCCTCCACCCCTAACCCTGCTGCCAAAGAGGCACTTTTTTGAGAATAAAGAAGAAACATGCTTAACATCCCCAATTTAGGATATTAAGAATGGCTGGATTCTCAGATACTCTTCAGTCTCTTTGTAAAATATACTAACGGGTGTCCACAGCACAGTGGCTCAACTGTGACTCAATATGACTGTTCTCAATTATACTTTAATATAGGTATGTAATCTAACCAAACATTACACCACCTGATGATATGAAGTTATACACCAGATTATCTCGGGAAGCTTTAAAACTACCAATGTCCAGGCCACCCTCCAGCCCAGTCACATCAGCATCGCTGGGGATCAACCCAGGCAGCAGAATTTTCTTCAATGATCTCCAAGTGATTCTAGTGTGCAGCCAAGCTTGAAAAACAGAGATACAGAGATTGATCATAAAACTACATTAGGTATGCAACAAAAGAAAAAATTTGGCACAAATTATTAGACTTTTTTTAGCATAGCTCACAACCTATCTTCATTGATTCTCAGGAATTTTACCTCTTTCCTTTTTTGTCCCTTTTACTAAGTAGTGGCATTTAAGAAGTCTGATTTTTTGAGATATTGTGAAAGAAGTCCCCTTCCCTCTGCTCCCCCACCCCCCACCACACACACACAAAGTCCTGACTGTGTAGGCAGATTCAGATCACTTCTTGGCCTTTTGTCTAAGATCAAGTGCAGACACCTTCATAGCCCACTAAACAGACAGAGGCTACTTAGAAGAAGGTTGAAGCTGGGCACAGTGATGTGTGGCTGTACTTCCAACTACTTAGGAGGCTAAGGAGGGAGGATCACTTGAGCCCAGGATTCAAGACCAGCCTGGGCAAAATAAGGAGACCCCATCTCAAAAAAAAAAAAATTAATAAAAAAGAAGGTTGACTGAAAAAATAGCACAAGGGAGCTGAGCTGAAGGGCAGCAACAAAGGGCAAGATTTTGTGCTCAGAAAGGAATGACTTCACTGATAGATGATACCCACATAAGCCCAGTGTGGCTGAGTGGGCCTTTGGAGAGGGAGTTGCCAGATGTGTGGGGATGGGGGCAGGATGTAGGGGCTGGGGCAGGCCAGGAGATAAAATTCTTACTTGGGCAAGAGAAAGGTGAGAGGAGAGCTGAACGACTGTCTGCCCTGAGTCCCCAGGGCCCTTGGGGAATTCCACTGCTCTGCTGAACGTCATGCTTGAAATGTCCTCACTGCAACCTCTCTGGGGGCCAGAGGGAAAGACACAGGAACAACTGTTTCTCTGCAGGTCCTTGTTTCTCAGACTTTCAAACTCATGTTCATCTATTAATTCAGCAAATATTTACCTAAGGTAGGAGCCTCCTGGGCATCTTTGAAAAACAGCCAGTGTTGCTGGAGCCAGAGTGCAAGGCAGAAAGTGAGAGGAAATGACATCAGGTAGCAAAATGACCAGCCGGCAGGCAGTCTGAGTGTGATGAGGAACTTGGAATACATTCCAAGGAAGTTGGGAAACCAGTGGAAGATTTTGAATACTTCCTGTAAGTTAACTCCCTAAGAGGAAAAATTTTATCCTGAACTCTTGATGTTCCCCAAAGATGTGTCCCCATTTTTATGAATATGATCACCGTTAAATGACTCATGTAAACCTGATGGTAATTTTATGGGTTTTTTCTTTGAAATACCTGTTGGATGTTTTATTTAATAGACCGGTTCTTCTAAAGAATGACTTTCTTGCAACTTCTTTGCAAGGAGATATCTTCTTTTCTCTCCTAAATGCTTTTGTTTCTGAGTCCTGTTTTCCCACAACCCACAGGCTTTACTCTGGGCTCAAAAAAGAGAACAGACTTGTGAAACCTGCCTTCCCCGCTGTTGGCACCTGTGACTATTAGGGACCCGAGCAGGCACGGAGGGATCACAGCTGGGCTGTCTCAAGATGTGATGTGTGTGGTGGAGACTGGAGGAGGCTTAGTCTTGGTGGCAGGCCCAAGCAGCCCACCTATGGACACGAGTGCCTCTGTGTATTGGCCCACTGGGCAACTTCAACCTACCACATGTGGTGTCTGGGACCCACGCAGTATTGGGTAAATCTATGCTGGGATGTGGGGTTTCACTCAGGCTGCCTGGAAATCTCAATTCCCGTAGGTATGATAAATAACAATTCACCCAGACAATACTAGGTAAATCTATGCTGGGATTTGGGGTTTCACTTGACCTCAGGCTGCCTGGAAATCACAATTCCCATAGGTATGATAAATAACAATGGTTATATTCGAGTACCTTATCAAATCACGAATTTTAGATATTAATAATCTAAGGATAGCAAATAAAAAAGGATTTTTTAAAATATTTAGCAATATAGAAAAGCTCTTCCATGATATTAGGGTTATTCAAAAATACCATTTCTTCAGAAGTATTCATAAGTATTGCCCAAGCCATTGAAGATGTTTGCAGACCAGCAGGAAATTTTTTTCACTTGAACTTTCAGTGGACTTTAGAGGGAAATCAGTGAATAATGAAATACTGAAATACTCTACACTACTTTTCTACTGGGAAATAAATGGCACCCTAGGGGCCTAAATAAATCATTACAGCTAATAAAATTTCCTGATACTGCTTCTGGTGAATTTGCACTAGGAATATTGAATTTGTACAGATTTATATAGTCAAACAAGGTCAGTCTATGTAAAGGAGAGCTGTTTATCCAGCATTTGGGCAACATAAATTTAGACTATTCACTATGTAACCACACCCGCAGGGGGTGCCCTTTATGGCTTTCCTACGAGATTGGAGATGAGAAGGCTTACGCTGCTATTTATGAGTGCTAATGAGAGAGGTCACTACACAATTTTTTCTTAGGCTATTTGACTCAAAAGTCTGTGCCTTCAATCACTGAAGGCTTTTGGTTTTATTTCTTGCAAAACGATATCTCATTTTAATTTACATTTTTCATTGCTATATTTAATCATATACAATGGCCATTTTTCATTATCATGCATTTTTTTTTATAATTTCTGAATTTCCTGTTTGTGTGATTTGCCTACTGTATCTTGATGGTTTGTCTTTTCCTTATTGATTTGTAAAAACTCTTTGTATATAAGGGATTTTTTTTGTCTGCTATGTATTTTGCAAATATTTTTCCCAGGTTGCAGTTTGAATTTTGTCTTTGTTTGTTTTTATGCTATGGAGATGTTTTTAATTTTTATGCACTCATTGGTGTAAGAAATGAGGTTAGGATTATCTTTACTTTTTTAAAAAAAATTTACTAATTATCTACAATCCATCATTTTCCACTGATTTAATGACACCTTTACATTAGATTATACTTCTATTGATACTTAGGTCTAATGCTAGATTCTCTAAATTGTTCTGTTCATTTGTCTATTTTAGTTTCTCAACCATGGCACTAATGACATTTTTGGGTCAGATAATTCTTTATTGTTGGGTTGGGAGTGGAGGGCTGTCCTGTACATTATTGTAGGATGTTTAGCAGCATCCCTGGCCTCTACCCACTAGATGCCAGTAGCACATCATCCCTCAGTTGCAAGCCAAAAAAAAAAAAAAGATGTCTCCAGCCATTGCCAACCGCCTTTGAGGGGCAAAATTGTCCCTTAAGAACCCTAGTCTATGTCTATCCCAATACCTCATTATTTTAATGACTGTGGCTTTCTAGTATATTTTAATATCAGCTAGGGCAAGTTACCTTTTTTTGAGCTTCTATGATTAGAATTTAGAACTTGGAATCGTTGGTAAATTAAGGAAAAAATCATGATGCAAATTATATCTCAATAAAGTTGTTATATTTTAAAAATCCTGTCAGGATTTTATTGGGTTTTCATTTAATTTAAATATAATTTGATAAGAACTGACATCCTTCATGACAGCAGCCACCCTCTTCAAGATGTATATCCAGTGAGTCGGGTGTTTTTACGATCCTTTAGTGGAGTTCTATAGTGTTCTTTGTAAAAATGGAGTGGCAGTCTCCAGCCATAAAGACCACAAACTTTGGTTCAAATCCTGACTCTGCTGTGTTCTGTAAATAATTTTGAAAGGCTATTAAACCTTTCTGATGCTCAGTTTTCTCAATTACAAAATGGTTGTAATAATGCCAACCCAGAGTTCACTTTGAGGATTAAGTGATAATGTAAAAAAAAGTCCTTAGCCTCAACAGATGATTGTTATTAGCTACTATTGCCATTTCTAGTTATTTTGGGTCTTGTTGTTTTTGTGAGGACAACTTCCTCTTTCATGATGGTAATTGTTTCCATAGAATGAAATCTGTTGATTTTTACATATAAATTTTACAACTAATCACCTTATAGAGTTCTCTTATTGTTTTCAATGGTTTTTCATAAATATAGGGATAGCATCTGGAAATAAGGGAATATTGCCTCCTCCTTTAGAAATGACAAGCATCCTGGTTTCACCTGGTGTAAATGAAAATGTTTCTAGCCTTTCGCCATTAAACATTGGTTTCTGAGTATTATTGTTATGTTGTAGAAGTGGCTTTGTATTCTTACTTTCTAAGGTTTTGTTTGTTTTTTAATAAAAAATAAATATTGACAGAGAGTAGAATGGTGGTTGCCATTTTAGTATGTCAAATGGGGAGCTGCTAATCAGTGGGCATTAAGTTTCAGTTATGCAAGATAAATTCTAGAAATCTGCTATATGACATCATGCCTACAGATAGTAGTACTATGTTGTACACTTAAAAATCTGTGAAAAAAGTAGATCTCATGTTAAGCATTCTTGCCACAATAAAATAATTTACAAAAAAATATCAAGTAAAGGAATAGAAAAAGAGACCAATGAAATAAAATAAAGGCAAGACACAGACCCATATGAATGTATGAATAACACATGGAATTGGCAGATGCAGATCGATGGGGACAGATTGGACTTTCAACACATAGTCCATGGACAACTGGTTATACACATGAAGCTAGACCGCCTACATCAGACTATACATAAAGAAGTCAATTTGAGGCAAATCTGAGACTTAAATGTAAAGGGAAGACCTATAAAACAATTTGAAAATGGTATCAAATATCTTTATAATTTCTGAATTGAAAAGTATTTATTTTAAAAGATATAAAAATACATACCATAAAGGGAAAAATAATATATTCAATTACACTAGCATTAAGAACATCTGTTCATGAAAAGAAAACATAATGAAAGTGAAAATCCAATCCTATAACTAGGATTGCAACACATATAACTGGAAAAATTAATATTTATATCCTGAGTATGTAAGGGATACTTACAAATTAATTTTTTAAAAAAGAAGAAAAACACAATAAAAAGGGTCAAGAGGCTCTTTACAGAGGAAAAGAGTCCAAGTAGCCAAAGGAAAAAAGCTTAAAGTCATTGGCAATCGGGGACACACTAATCAAAACAACCAGGCTGTTTTACTGCCAATAGATTGGCAAAAATTTTAAAAGTCTGATAACATCAAGTTATTGTGAGGAAGTGGAGCAACTGAAACAGTTACAAAGTTCCAATATGAATGTAAATTGAAACAACTTCTTTGGAAATAATTTGACACTATCCAGTAAAGACTAAAGTCAACCTATCAAGACCCTATAACCTATCAAGTCCACTCCTAGATATGTAATCGGAAAAAAACTTACACAATTGCACAGAGTCATATATAGGAATATTCACAGCAACAACTGTTGTGCCAAAAACTAGAAACTATCCAAATGTCCACATATACCCCACAAAAAGAATAAATTAATTGTGGCATAATCACACAACCTTATGCTCTATAGTGGTAAACACTGAATCAAAGCTATGTATTATACAACATGGATGAATTTCAGAAATACAATGCTGAATGAAAAAACCACATCACGGAAGAATGCAGATAGTATGATTCCATTTATAAAAAGTCAAAAATATGCAAAACTAAATAATATATTTTTAGAGATACAAACACATATTGTATATGAAACACACAATGTATAAAGAAATCAAGGGAGACATAACCATGTTTGAATTTGTGGCCACCTCTGATGGGGGAGGAAAGTAGGTGAAATAGAGGAAGATCACACAGGGGATCTGTCCCGATCCTTCAACGTGTTGGTAGAGTTGTGGGTATTTGCTCAGACATGCACACAACAAGTATTTGCTCAAAGCCTACCCTGTATCAGGAAAGATAGCAGATGTCCTGCCCACTGCAGCTGACTTCTGATGCTGAGAGGTAGTCAACAAATATGAATAATATATGTTCTATAATGATAAATGCTAAGGATTTTTAAAAATGAAGCCTGGAAGGAGGAGAGGAAGTCTTGGCTGGGGTGGCTATTGAATTTCCCCCCAGGAAAGGGCTCATAGTTGAGGTGGCATGTGGGGTGAAGCCCTGAAGGAAGTGAGACTCAGCCCTGGGGCTGTGTGGAGAAGAGAGCAACAAGCAGAGAGAGCCGGGGCAAAGGCCTGAGACAGGGCAGTCGGCTCTGCTTGAGGGACAGCAAGATGTTTTATAAGCATATTTGTAAGTATTTGCTATGGTCTGAATTTTCGTGTCCCAGAAAAATTCACATATTGAAATCCTAACATCCAATGTGATGGTTTTAGGAAAAGGGATTTTGGGGAGGCCATTAGGTCACGGGGGCAGAGCCCCTATAAATGGGATTAGTGCCCTTATAAAAGAGGCCCGAGAGAGACCTTCACCCCTTCTGCCATGTGAGAATACAGCAAGAAGACACCATCTATGAACCAGAAATCAGTTCCTTATCAGACACAAAATCTGCTGGCACCTTGATCTTGGACTTCCCAGCCTCCAGAACTGTGAGAAATCAATTTCTATTGTTTATAAGCCACCCAATTTATGATATGTTGCTATAGCAGCCCAAATGGACTAAGACAGTATTCTTTTCTGACAATGCAACATTAATTTTTTTAAAAGCTACTTAAAGACTAAAGTGGGTTTCTCTCCCACCCCCACTCTATGCGGTATTCCCATGAATTTACAGAAGAGGAAGTAGGTGAACTTACAATTCCAATGTTTCAATTAGTAAATAAGTTTAGATCATGACTATATAAACAACAAAGGCTGCAGTAATTAGGGATTTGATTTTGGGTTTCTTTAATAGCAGACAGGAGCTGCTGTGTAGACTTAGTCTCTGGCTGTGACCTAGCAGTTAACTTGATATTTACATGAGCAAATATCTTGAAGAATTAGGACTCTGGTTTTTAGAAGTTTCTGTTCTCTAATGTTTCAACAGAGTTTTGAGACAATGAGAGCTCATTAAAAATCTCAGTGTAATATTTTACAGGCGGCTGATTTGACAAGGCACACTGGACAAGATAATTTACTCTTCCATATCCATAACTAATCTGATTTTTATCAGAACTAGTTCTTTCCTCCGTATTGTGTCATCACGAGCATATCACTCAGCAAACCTCTTGGTCAGTCATACACAAGGTCTCTGCCCTCTGATGTGTCTTGCTTTCTTTTTTTGCACCTGCTATCTCATCGAGGCACTGAATAACTCTTTTAGGTACACACAGGCAGGCCTCAATGCACTGACCCTTTTCTCTTCATACTGTACCACAAGGCCCTGCTCCTGGCCTCATGGAACTTACAAGCTGGTGGACAAGACAGACCCTGCGCATGTAATCTTCAGTTCTCTTCTCAAGAAGATCTTTTCTGACTCTTTTTTTTCCCCAGAGGGAATTTTCCAAGTTGGATCTTAGCTTACTCTCTTTCTCATCGTTTCGTCAGGTGGCCTGTAACTTCTTCCTCCCGTAGGCCTTCACCACAGCCACCCTGTTAGCTCATTTTTTCTTCCACATTAAAGATGAGAGGTAAATGGGCTGGTCATACTTTCTTCAAAGCCAAAATAACACCCATTTTTCTAGAATGATGAAATGATCTTGTTGGGTTAGCAGTGAAGAATCTTTGTTAATTTTCTGTCTCTATCTTTACCGTGGGTTAGAGAAGCTATTCATAGGAAAGCTATGTGGGCAGGTAATTTTTTCGTATTCATTTGCCAGGCTTTCCTAATAGGCTCTGTGGTAACAAAGCCCTTTCAGCCACAAGCATGTCTATACCCAGAATTGTGGAATAAAAAAGAACCACACTGAAAAAATGAACTCTTGTAAGCATGATTATCCAGTTTTTAAAGATAAATTTTATGTGTGCCCTTATGACCTTCTCTCAGTTGTTACTGGTATAAGCATTTCAAAATGGTTAAAATTGGAAACATATTCTCAGAATCTTCTCTTTTTTCTTGTTCTTTTTCTATGGAATTAAAGGCAAAAGTGAACATTTACCTATGAAAGGGCATTTATACTCTGACATAATATGTGAAACCTCCTGGAGCTACCTGGTGACTTAGAAAATGTTCCCTATTTAATTAGATATTACAAATGCTTTTTAAATATATAAAATTTATTTCATACCTATCTGTCTACATTTAAATTTAATTTAATTATAGTTATCGCTTGGTATCCATGGAGAATTCATTCCAGGCCCCTACCCCAGGGTACCAAAATCCTCAGAGGCTCAAGTCCCTGATATATATGGTGTAGTATTTGCATGTAGCCTATACACATCCTCCTATATATTTTAAATAATCTCTAAGTTACTACAATACCTAAAACAATATCAATTAATTTAAAAATATGTTAAATTTTTAAAAATCTGAATAGCTTTAAATATTGAGGTTTGTATATTTAGATATTTTTAGAATCAGTGAGTTCAAGTATCATGTTATGTAATTTAATTTGAATTGATATATTATGTAGATATTATTCTTGTTCTTTCATTTAATAAATATATTCCATTATCAATTGCTGTTTTCTATGAAATGGGGATTGTGATAGCATCTGCCTCATCAGATTATTTTTTAAATCAACTTTGTTATAAACTTTATTATTTAAAATAAACTGCACTCATTTAAAGTGTGCAGGCTGATAGGCGTATAAGCCTATGAAACTATAATAATACTGTAATCAGATTCACCCCAGAGGTCTCCTTTTGCCCCTTTGTAGTCCATTCTTTCATACCCTGGCTCCAGGCAACCATGAATTTTCTTTTTTTGTGAAAAGATTAATTTTCCTTTTCTAGGATTTTAGATAAATGGAATCAGACAGTATGCATTCTTATTGTCTGGCTTCTTTCATTCAGCATGATGATTTCGGGGGTGATTGTTGCATTTATCAGTAGGCCACTCCTTTATATTGGTGAATATTATTCTATTGTATGCCACATTTTGTTAATCCATTCACCTGTTGATGGACATTTGGACAAACCTGGGATATAACTTAAGGCCAGAGGTCAGTGGCAGTAGGAGCACAATTCTACCGAACAGTGAAACAGCAGCGTTACCTATTGCTCAGCCTAAAAGTCAGGTGGCGTGGGGACTTCCCCTAGGACTTGAGAATCAGAGGCATAACTACTTATTCTAGATATTTATGTATATAGAGAAAATACTGGAATACGTCCCATTGGGGAGGAGTGGAAAAGCCTGGAACTGGGGCTTAGGGAGCCTGACTCTGCCATAACTGGTGCTCTTGCCCTGGGCAAATTATTTACCCTCTTGAGCCTCAGTTTCTCCATCGGTAAAATTGAGAATGTTTAGGATTATTGCTGAGATTACTACATTAAAAAAATAATATTTGAACTAATGTAAGGGTATTTCTAAATTAATTATTTTGTTATTCTTTTAAACGGTTCATTCAGCATTAACACTATGATTTTATTTTTTATTTTGCTTCTGACATTGTACTTTGATCATGGAACTCCTCTACCTTATAAAGCTCTAATTGAATATCTGCATGTTTTCCTATGAAATAACTTTCCCTTTATATACAGTAATGGTACAGATTGAACGTTTTTGATTTTTAAAAAATTGATCTTTTTGTCATGAAAAAAACCTCTTTCACGTCCCTTCAATATCTTTAGTTGAGGGGCCCTCTAGTGGAAGAATCTGCATATAGCATGAGAACAGTTGCTGCTTACAGATTGAATAGCCCACATACTACATTACAATAAATATATTACAATCCAATTCTCAAGATTTGAGTTCTTACTGAGGTTAAACTTCTAGTTTGGATTCTATATTAAAATGCATAATGTCTACATATATAGGATTATAAGACTAATTTTTTCTATCACAATTATTATTCATTGTTAGATTAACCTTACATGAGAGTCTGAGAGTAGATATGGATAGTGTTCAAAAACATATGAATATAAAATGTCTCCGGAGACCGTGACAAAGAATTGATGAATTCATTAATTCAATAAGTACTTAGAGAGTGTTTACCATGTTCCAGACATTAGTCTAGGTACTGGAAAGCTAAAGATAAAAATATAGAAATGATCCCTATGTTCATAGAGTTTTTTTCTCTCATTTGATATTTCTCGAAATGTGATCAATCAAGTAGAAGACAGTTGATGAATCAGCTAGTACTACATAACAAATCATCCAAAAACTTAGTGACTAGAAAAAATAAGTATTTATTATTGTTCCGTGGGTCAACTGGACAGTTCTGTAGATCTGGGCCAGGTTTGGCTGATCCTGGTTGATCACTCATGTGTACACAGTCAGCTGCCAGGTTGGCAGAGGGCTGCCTGGTTTGGGATGGTCTGGTCTGGTTGGCTGTCCTCCACAAGATCTATCGTCCATCAGCAGACTAGCCTGCTCTATTGAACTTGGACCCCCAGGGGTCCAAGGAAATGAATGTAATCAAGGAAGACCTCTTGAGGCCCAGGCTCAGAATTAGCAAAGCGTCATTTTCACCACATTTTACTGGATAAAGGAAGTCACATGGCAAGCCCAAATTCAAGGATAGATAAATTGATTCTACCTCTTCAGGCGAGGACCTAAAAAGTCATATTGCAAATGTAATGTATAGAAGAGGGGTAGGGAATTGAGACCATTTTAATAATCAGTCTAGGTGGTTTGTTCGTTAGCTTTGGTAGAGAAAGTGATGAAACCAATTTGTTCACCTACATTTGACAAATATTTTTGTTTTTTTTTTTGAGATAGAGTCTCGCTCTGTTGCCTGGGCTAGAGTGAGTGCCGTAGCGTCAGCCTAGCTCACAGCAACCTCAAACTCCTAGGCTTAAGCAATCCTTCTGCCTCAGCCTCCCAAATAGCTGGACTACAGGCATGCCCCACCATGCCCGGCTAATTTTTTTCTATATATATAATTTTAGCTGTCCAGATAATTTCTTTCTATTTTTAGTAGAGACAGGTCTCACTCTTGCTCAGAGCTGGTCTTGAACTCCTGACCTCGAGAGATTCTCCCACCTTGGCCTCCCAGAGTGCTAGGATTACAGGCGCGAGCCACTGCACCCGGCCATATTTGACAAATTTGAGTTGTAAAATTAATTAGGAAGTCCACAGAAATTCCTTTCCCTTCTTAATAATTATTGTAATATTTGGTACAGGTGGCCCTTGACATTTTGTCTCAGCACCATTTCCTTACCAGAGAACACTTCTGTGGTTAATGTATTTTCACAGCATTTGTGTGTATTCACTCTCATGTGTGAAATATGTATTTTATATTATTCTTATTCTGTTGAATTGTATTCTCATTGTGGGTTTTAAAAAAGGAACAATGGCTTAAAGTGGTTCATTGAAGTAAAAAAACAGCAATGAAAATGGTAACACAAATACAGTATCTCAGAATAATCTCATAATCTAAATAGTGGACAGAACTCCAATGAGAATTCCCCACATGAATCTTTACATCCATAAACAAGTAGAAAATGTGATGGTGCTAATATAATACACAGTAATGATCAGCTAAACTCACATTAGCCTAGATCCACATTCATTTGTCCTGCCCAATGTCCTGTATGCTACCCTCTGTCCACATTGCTTTTGGTGCTGAATATTTGTCCAAAGTGAAGTTGATGATGTTGCTGTTTTCATAATATTCTTGAATAATAATCAAGTCTGCTCAGATAAATAAATTTAGTAAGTTTTTTTTTCCAGAACAAGCAAAAAAGAATGCTTTCCAGGAAAAAGTCAATTAGTTTTCTTCTACATTACCCATTTATTACAAAAGATATTTTAAAGAAGACATGAAAAGCCAGATGAAGAGACACACAGGGTGAGATTCTGAAGGGTCCCAAGCTCAGTGAAATCAATTAATTTTACAGCTAAAGGTGGAAATCAACCTATTACAAAACAGGCATTAGTAAAAATTACACTTCTTGTAGTCAAAATAGTTGCAAATCATACTATCCCAGAAGAGCCTCTAACACCAGCCAAAATGATAATGACGCACATTATTTTTGGAAAGAAAACAAAGAATGAGCTATCAGCCAAATTCCCTTATCAGATGACATTGTTAGATGTTACAAAGCACTGTCAGCGTATTAGGTGAAATTATTTTCCTGGATGTGCTAGAGTCTCATTACAGTCAGATGGCCCCTCTCATGTGCAGAGTAGGAATTGGTTCCTGGCACACATGACACAAGGAAGAGTGCTTTACACATTTTTTGTCTGCTCAATCACAGGATTTTCACAGTTAATGTTTATTTTGTGAGCCGTAACTGGAAAAGATGCTCTGGAATGAGTAGGGACAGAACACCAACTGTGTCTGCATCAGGGAAGGGTGTGGCTATTAAGCTATAAAAGGTGACAAAGAATTCTAAATCTCAGAGACCAGCTGGTGGCCAAATAAATGCTTCATGTTCCCGATTGAATGTTGAAAGACATAATGCAAATTGTAACTACAATAGAACTCTCTCTTGCCCAGCCTCCGCCTGGCCAAATCACTGTTGTCACTCATGTTCTCCATTCTTATGGGCAGCTCTCATTCTTAACTCTGAGCCTTTTGGTCATCTCACCTCTTTGAAACAGTTCCTTCTCTGGGTGTCCATGACCCCACTTCCTCTTGGTTCTCCTCCATCCTCACTGGCTGCTGCCTCTCAAGTCTTCCTCAGTTCCCTGAGCTTATAACATTGTGGTGCCTCGGGGCTTAGTACTCAAACGTCTCTCTAAGTGATCTCATCTCCACTAATGGCTTTATGTAAAACTGATGAACTCTGAGTTTATATTACTTACCTAGATCTCACCTCTGAACTCTGGAATAACTACCTACTCTCCATCTTCTCCACGTAGACGCTAAGAAGACATTTCATTTTCAGCTCTAGATCGCCACCCCCAAACCTGTTCCACCGAAATGCAGCCTTCCCCATCTTTGTTAAAAGCAACTCAAGCTGTCCAGTTGCTCAAGCCAAAATTTTGGCATCATCCTTATCTCATCTCCATTTCCCATACTCCCATCCAAATGCTATCAGTCCTATCTTCAAAATATATCCAGAATCTGGACATGTCTTACCATTTCTCTTGCTGGCTTGAACAGGTTGTGGGTCTTCGTTATTCCCAGGGCCGATGACAATAACCAGAAAATAATCACCTGATGAAATGAAAGCCAGGATCAAAATAGAAGAATAATTTAACTGACAGAATCATCCCCTTGTCACCCACCCTTAATAAAATTCAATTTAACAAATAGTTTCTGAGCACATAACATAGACTAGGCATGTAAATTTTTTTACTGTTATTGAAGTATACTTTACATACAAGAAAATGCACTCAATTTAAGAGTACAGTTCAATATGTTTTGACAAATATATATACATATATATCTCAATGTAAACAATGAAGATATAAAACATTTCCATTGTCTCCAATAAATAATTCCCTAATTAACCCCCAATCCTAGGCAGACACTGATATGTTCTCTGTCATTATAGATCAGTTTTGCCTGTTCCAGGCTTTACGTAAGCATAAAAATATCATATGTGCTCTTTTTGTTGTTTTTATTTCCTTTGGTTTCATATCTTTGAGATTGTCCATGTTGCTGCATGTATGCACTGTTCATTTCTTTCTTTAACTGAGTAATATTCCGTTGCATATACATAGCATAATTTTTTCTTCCATTTACTAGTTTTTTTTTTTTTTTTGAGACAGAGTCTCACTTTGTTGCCCGTGCTAGAGTGAGTGCCGTGGCGTCAGCCTCGCTCACAGCAACCTCAAACTCCTGGGCTTAAGCGATCCTTCTGCCTCAGCCTCCCAAGTAGCTGGGACTACAGGCATGCGCCACCATGCCTGGCTAATTTTTTTCTATATATATTTTTAGTTGGCCAGATAATTTCTTTCTATTTTTAGTAGAGACGGGGTCTCACTCTTGCTCAGAGCTGGTCTCTTGAGCAATCCACCCGCCTCGGCCTCCCAGAGTGCTAGGATTACAGGCGTGAGCCACCGCGCCCGGCCCCATTTACTAGTTGATGGACATTTGAGTTGTTTCTATCTTGGGGCTGCATGATTAGAGCTATTATGACCATTCATGTTTGCCTTTAAGATTTTTTTCCTTATCCTTAGGCTTCACAATTTTACTATTTTTCGCCTTTGTGTGATTTACATTGGATTTATATATTGGATTTATTTAGGATTGGTAAGCTTGTTGAATATATGGTTCATTTTTAAAAATCAATATTGGACATTTTCAACCATTATTTCTTAAAATATTTTATTTAATACTTACTCAGGATTCCAATTATGTGTGTGAAACTGCTGATTATTATAAGCAAGGTCACCCAAGATTCTATTAAATTTTTCAACCTTTTTTTTTCTCCTCTGTACTTAAGTTTGCATAGTTTCTATTGCCATGTCTTCAGTTTTCTGATCTCTTCTATAGTGTGTAATCTTTTATCACATCTATGCTAAATACTTTCTAAGCCTCTCCCTGATTATGTCTGTGTTTTCCTTTACATCTTGAACATACTCATAATAGCTGTTTTAAAGTCTTTGTCTGCTAATTTTATCATATCTATCAGTTCTGAATCTCTTTCTATTGACTGATGAATCATTTTCCTGCTTCTTTCATGCCTAATAATTTGTGTCTGGATGCTGGGCACTAATAATTTAACATTATTCAATACATAATTTTCTTCTATTAAAGACAGGTATAGAAGTAAAATTTTGATGATGTTGTTGTAGGTAGCAGGCAGTTAATTTACTTCCAGATCAGCTTGATGTTTTGAGAGTTGCATTTACACTTTGTTAAGGCAGGTTGGGATTAGCCATTACACTAGGGCCATTTTAGTCCTCCTCCTAAAGCATGACCTATTCGAGGTGTCTATTAAATGCTCTGATCATTCAATAAAATGTCTTATCTTGTTGGACTGAATGTCTCCCAATCATGTGTGTAAGCTCCAGCAGTTGTTCAGATTACAAATTCTCTCAGCAATTGTTCTTTCTCAGGTAGTGGTTATTTAAGCAGCTTCATGGAATCTTACTCTTTGCAGGCTTAACTTAGTATTCATTCAAGGACTCAAGGTGGATTCTTGTGCCAATTTCTGGAGCTTTTCATTTTTATAACTTCCTCTTCTCCAGTGCTCTGCCAGTTCCAACTACTTTGGCCTCCCTGACCTCTGATCTTTGTCTCCTCAGCTCAGTGAGTCTACCTTTCTCTGCTCAGATTCTCCCTCACTATACTAGGGTCCAGAAAATGCCTCCAGACATATAGTTAGAGCAATTAGAGATCTCACCTCATTTGTTTTCCTTGTTCAGTTATTAACTGAATTCAGTTATTACAGTCTTGCACTGCCCATTTGCCAATCTTGGAAAACCATTGCTTCATATGTTTTGTCTAATCTTTTAATTATGTATGGTACAAGAGCAAGTCTGACTAGAAGTGGAAATCTCTCAGTTTATAATTCGTGAAATAGACTTTGCTACTTATCTTACAAGGTTAGTTGTGAAATATACATGCTATGACATCTTCTGGCTTAGCCTTCCCCTCTGTTAGGATCTTTAAATTGTTTTGAATTGTTTGATTCCCAAAACATCTTAATGTGAGGGGGGAAAGTATTTGATACAAATTATTGGTTTAGTCCAATTTTTTTCTTTCTTTTTTTTTTTTTGTTTTCTTTTCTGTTTTGGGCTTTCCTTCCATTTTTCCACTCTCATCACACCTACCAATACCCATGCTGTGTTCTCTGGGTTTGTTGAATCATGCATATAGATCTATTTGCTCTCTATTCCTAATCAGTGGCACCTAGAAAATCTTGTTATTCTATTTTTTAAGTATCCTATAGCCTCCCATTCCAAAACCCTTGAAAGTTTATATTTTGAAAGGAGTTCAGAGTGGCTAGAAAATGGTCCAAATGGGTATACAACAGGATTTACCAGTATATAAACCTTGGATAAGCCAATGAGATCTGATCCAAAGAGAGTAAAGTTGATCTAGAATTGTGCAATCCAATACAGTAGCCACTAGCTCATGTGACCATTGATCATTTGAAATGTGCCTACTGTCACATGTTGAAATAATAATATTTTACATATATTAGATTATAAAATTTTTTAAATTAATTTAATTGGTCTCTTTTTACATTTTAAAATGTGGTTTATATTATATTCCTTTTTTTTCTTTTTTTAAAAATTCTTCCACTTTGTCTACATATATTCCTTTTGAACAGTGCTGATCTAGAAAACACAGGGCATGAGAAGGAAAGCTGGGGTTTTAAGGGTAGTAGCATGATCGGTCTGTTTTTTAGAACTATCTGTCTGGAAGTGTGTAGAAAACATACAAAAGAGGAACAGTGTGAGGGCAAGGAGAGCATTAGAAGACTACTATGATGGCCCAGGAAAGAAATGATTGCTACATTCAGTATCATAAAAGTTGTATTTCTATTTGATAAAATCGTTATTTAATTCATTAGTAGTAGGAAAGCAAAATACAAATAAAACAAAAAAAAAATAGAGTATCCAAAGTGAATTTGTATAAATTTGTTGTGGAAAGCAAATACCCAGTCTTACAAGCATGTATATGGACACATGCTAGCACCTCCTGCTGTGCTCATTCTTTACCATATTTTAGTTCAACGCTAGACTAACATAGCCCGTGAGAACATGGCCTTCTATGGATTGGCACAAACAAGTCATTTGGGGATGGTGGAAAGAACTTGTCCCTCCAGACTTAGCTCTGCTACTTACCAATGGTGTGTTCCTGGGCAGGTTGCTCAAACTCTCTGTGTCTTCTTGTTTTCATGAGAAAAACAGCTAATCCTTCAACAAGTCCAATGGGAGATTAAATTCAAAACCTTAAAAAGTAAGGAAATTTGAATAATTAATGCTATAAAATTGTAAGTATTCTTGTTGTTCCGTTCCACAAGTAAATCATATTCATGTGTAACAGGAGGTTTGACTATGATAGCACTCCCTGGTCCTGAGTGAGCTAGACCCACTCACATTTGGCAGGATGGTTGCTCTGGACCATGTGAAGCAATACACCCAGATCTCCCCAGTATTTTCTACTCGGGGAATTTTGGGATGCTATGGAAAGCACATCCTCCTTCCCTTTGAGGGCCCTGGCAAGAGTCTGAGCTAGATAAGAGGAGGCAGGACAGGCTCTCAGAAGGTTAAGTAAATGAGACCTTGTTTGGCTAACAGGTTGGTCATCTGGCCACACAGGTGCTCCAGGGCCTTTCTTTTTCTCAGCTGGGGTTTGTTATCACAAGGTTGCCAGGATCAGAGCCTAAACTTAAGTTAATATTTAACTCCTCTGCCAATATAACTACTTGATTGGAAGACTTCAAGTTTGGCATTGTTATATCTAAATGTCCAAGGTTTCAGAGTCAAAGTTGAATCAATGTTATCCAATGTTCTGATAAATACAGGGTAGATGGAATTATTTCTCAGTGACAGCCTATCTTGGCTTTCAATGTCATGAGGTATCTAGGTGAGGACTGTCAAGGCTCCATCACCATCAAACAGGCTTATCTGCAAATCTGCAATCCTGAGATATAGGGAGCAACAAAGGCTGGTGGAAAGCAGGGTTTGGGTGGTAGCTCCACTCCACCTCTGGTCTTTGAGAGTGTCCTATGTACCCAGAACATCGAGCTTCTCCAACTTCAGATAAATTGTGTCTGGGGCCCAGATAACATTGGGTGAATTTTCACTAAACCCTTGGTATCATATGGCCTCAGATTGCCTGTGGAACAATAGTCACCACCTAGAACTGAACTGAAAAATGCCCATTAAAGTTAAAATTCTGCTAAAATGAAGTGAAGACTTAAACAGTTGTTATCTATAATTTAAGAAGTGTCAGGAAAGAGGATTTTAAAAACCAAGTATTAAAAAAATCTGTCCAAGTATTAGTATTATGCCTAAGTATCATCTAAATGTCATGGTGAAATTTACAGCCCAGCATTTGGTACCCATACTGTTCATGGAAGTAGGAGAAATAGTATACAATTAATCTCTATTTATTAAGGTAATGCTAACTGCTATACATTCAAATCTCAGGACTTAAAGTAATAGAAGTTTATTTCTTGCTCATGTACAATTTAAAATGGGAGTTTGTGATTGGTGGGTGGCTTTCCTTTATGCAGGGAGCCCAGGCTCCTTCCATCTTGTGGTTCTGCCAGATTCAATACATGGCCTTCAAGGTTTTGTGCTTGTCTGCATCAAGCCACAGAAGAGAAGGGACATGAAGGACCATGTGTGGGTTTTTATGAACAGGACTGTAACTGGGACACATCCATGCATTCATATCTCATTGGCCAGAGTTGGTCACCTGGCCCCATCTCCCTGCAATGGAAGTTATGGAATAGAGTCCAATTCTTTCTCCTGTATGAAGATGCCAGGAAATCTGACACCTACTATGTAAACAGACACTCCTAGATAGCACCTTAGTGATCTGAATGAACAATATGGGTTATAAAATTTTACAACCCAGCTAAAGAGTTCAGTTGAATTGGATTTAGGTGAAGTCATTCATCCAGAGCTGATGTGGTAGACTGCTGATTCTATACCATTCCTTTGTTCATTTTTACAAATTTGAGAATTTGCATTAAAATTTGAATACATTGTAGTTTACAAAATAATTCTCTTTGTTTCATAATGTGGTGACTTTTTATCCTACTTCTTTGAACCATATTAAACAAAGGTTGCCCTAATTGTGGATTAAATTATGTACCATCTAAAATGCCACCTTAGAAATTTTGTGGGAGTTACTTGGTAATTCCCACAAAATGTAAATTCCTCCACAGTGAAGACTTGCTCCCATAGAATAGGACTCTAAAGTCTATATAGCATTACCATACCTAAATGCTATAGAAATGCAAGACTTCAGTTCTGGGAAGCTTCTGGATAGTTTTTTATATTTGCTGTGTTTTTGTTGTTGTTGCTACTGCTGTTTTCTTTTTTCAGTAAAAGAGGCTTCACAGTTCTTTACTGTGAGATTGTGGAGGCAGTTGTTACTATAGCAATTATACAAAATATTAACAAATTGCTTTTCATGCCCATTTCCTCATTTATTTGTTCATTCAATCAACAGGGAAGTGTTGAGGGCCTGATAAGTACCAAGCAGTGGGCTAGATGCTAAGGTGTGATCCAGAGAATTCCAGCCTTCTCTGAGTCTATGACCCATCAATGATGGTGATGGGTCTCAAGAGAGGGAAGCTCTAAGGTAAGGCTTTTTTAGAGGCAATTGCAGAACCAACTTAATCAGGGCTGGAGAAGACTCCCAAAGAGAAGCAGAGACCAAAATATGAAGAATTGGATGGGAATTTGCCATGGCTCCCATCCATGGAGTTCCTTCCTTGTGCTTTCTGCCTTTATTTTGTATTTCCTTTGCCAAAATTTCCTCGTACACAAATAATTTTGTTGCTATTTCTCTGTACCCATAAACTTTGTCAGGGGGCTGAATTATTTTTGACCATTTCTGACCTACAAAGGTGACACCTGCATATCATTCAACCTATATCTGTGAAACTGTCTGGCTAAATGGTCCTGGTCTCTTAAAAATATAATGTCATTGTAGTCTTTAAAATTTATTGTAAGAAATCCATCACACACTAAAAACATCCCAGTTTCCTTCAAACTTTTCTTTCAGAGCATTTTTCCCAAGTTAAATCTTATTTTTCTATCTTATTCGTAATTTCATCTGGTGGTGGAGTCACTGATTTCACCCTTATGCTCTCAGCAGTACTCCTAATTCCTTTTGTTAGCTTGTTTATTCTTTCATCCATGTTATTGTTGAGAAATAAATTAGTTCTATGGACTATCAAAATAAAATATCAGCTGCTTTTTAGGAAAAAATTAACTCTCTAGAAGGCTTGCTTCTGTTTCACTGTTTGTAAGGGTAAGGCAAGGTTATACAAAAACTGCATGAGTTGGTAATACTTCTTGGTATTTGTTTTCAAGACTGCTGTTACATATCTATGAAAACGTTTTAGCTGCACGCGTGCCCACAGACCTACACAGGGAATTATAAACTGGAAAAGGGGCAGGAAGACTAGAACCTTCACTACAAGGAAATTATGGTGATTCTGAGCATTACATACTCACATATCTACCTTTCTCTCATCTTCCCACAAGTACTGTGGGAAACTTTACCTACTCTGTCAACTTTGGTTTACCTATGATTAAAATTAGAAATATATCTTTGGAACTTTCTCTCTTTTCATGCTGTTTTTTCCACGGTGCTGCTCAAAAAGATAAGGTTTGCCTATAAAAGGACCTTTCAGTGCTATCTGGTTGTGTGCGGAACCTGATGGAACTGCCATGGTGAGTCAGGAACACGATTTCCAGGCCCAATTTATCAGAATCTTCCCATTTTCCCCTAGAGGTCTAAATGAACTTGAATTATGCCAGTCTTTTAAAAAACTAAGCCAGACTCAATCATGTTTCTGACTTTGTATAGATGCTGCTACTCTGGACACTTTCACTTCTGCTGGGAGCAGTGGCAGGTAAGAAAACATATTTATGTGGAGCTGGGAGAGATTCATGGCCCAATCCTTTCAAGAAGGACTGTGACAGCTAAATTTAAGCAACTATGAGGACAAGGGCTAAAGCGAGGGAGCTGCATGATAAGGAGCATAGGTGCTTGGAGTAGCGTTGCCAGATCAAATCTAAGATTCTCACTTAAATTTGAATTTCAGATAAACAACAAATATTTCCTACAATGAATACGTGACATATTGTTTATCTGAAATTCAAATTTAACTTCTGTTTTTATTTGGCAAACTTAGCCCCCCTAGCTTGGGGTCAAGTTAGGAGTTTGAACCTTGGTTCTACCACCTACAACTGCATCACCCTGAGCAAAATCCTTAACTCCTTGGTGCTTCAGTATCTTCCTCTGTGAAATGGGGATAATTATATTATT
Source organism: Lemur catta (assembly GCF_020740605.2). Lineage (NCBI taxonomy): Eukaryota > Metazoa > Chordata > Mammalia > Primates > Lemuridae > Lemur > Lemur catta. The sequence continues at coordinate 11,836,782 of NC_059141.1, read as the reverse complement.
ATTATTGTGAAATCTCTCATAGGATTATTATGAGAATTAGGTAAGATAAGTAAACCATCTTGCCCAGCACCTGGCACAATAAGACTTCAAGAAACACTGCCCCCATAACAGCTACTACTGTTACTCCTACCATTTATATAGTTTATCCTCCTCAAATAGAAGAGAGAACCCTCCCTTTAAGTTGTCCCCATATGGGGTAACATTCAAGCCTAGAGTTGTGTCAAACCCTGGATTTGTTTGTTTGATTTTCTGTAAGCAGCTTTTTCGCCACAGGAATGGTGATGTCTTTCATATACAGTTCTAGCCTTTCCATGAAACTTAAGCTCTCCACTCGAAGCCCAAAGCCAGTGGTGGCTATAAGAAATTGAGATCCTCACTCCCTCATCAAGGCCTGGGGACACACAGCTGCTCCTTTCTGGGGCACCAATGGCCCAAGGAAGACATCTGAGTTTAGAGGCTAAAACGAGTCCCAGGTGGAGACCGGGCAGAGACACAGGGGGAGTAAGGTGATCCTATGTGGCAGAAATGAGGAACAATAGCCTGTCTGTAACAGTGGTGCTGTCTTTTGAAGCTCTTTGTAAGTGTGTGACTAGGAGGATTTTTCAGAAAGAAGAGTAAAATCTGCCAATGAATGAGATTAAATCCTATTTGGCAGAGAGTCTATTAAAAAGAGCTTTCTGGTTTAAACTAATACCCTTGAAACTCTTCTGGGGCATTGCAGGAAAAGAAGTTTGCTACCCAAGACTTGGCTGCTTCAGCGATGATTCCCCATGGGCAGGAATTGTCCAAAGACCCCTCCACATATTGCCGTGGGCTCCAGAAGATGTCAACACCCGCTTCCTCCTATACACTAATGAAAACCCAGACAACTTCCAAGTAAGAACACTCATTGTTTTCAGGACTAAGTTCTATCTGTTTTATGTACTAAGGATACTGAATACTCAAGTCTTCTAAGGAGAACAAATCAGAATGGAATTTGCATCATTGTAGACTTTCAGGACAGTGAGCTTAAGTATTATTTTATGTAAGTTGTTTCTAAAAGGTCCATTAACTTCATATTATTATTGTCCTATTGCCATGGCACCATTTAATAAATATTCTAAATATGGGGAGATATATATATATAAATAATATATAAACTCTTCCAATATTATATATATGAAATCTCCCAAGATTATATTTATATGTATCTCTATATCAGAAATACATATATATGTAGATACAAACACACACACACACAGAGCCTTCCACTGTGTGAAGACAAGATCTTTACCACCAAGATTACAGCAGACATACAATCCCAAATTGAACAACTGCAAACATGTGATGACTGGCAAATAGTAACATGATAAAGATTATGGATAGCGTGGTTGTAACGGAAGGATCCTTACTCACAAGGATCCTAATCTCAGCAATCTTTTCCTACTTACCACCTCCCCCCATGTACACAAGGTTCTACTGTATACCATAAGAAATAATATGAAACATTTTTCTGTCCAAAATAGGAAATTGTTGCAGATCCATCAATTATCAGTGATTCCAATTTCAAAACAGACAGAAAAACCCGCTTTATTATTCATGGATTCATAGACAAGGGAGAAGAAGACTGGCTGGTCAATATATGCAAGGTGAGAAATGGTAATCTGGCAAGGAAAGGTTGTTTCCAGAGTGAAAATTAACAACCTCTAAGGCACTGGTCATAACCAATGCAGACACATGCTGGCCACCACAGCACTGGAGGATCCTCTGACCCCTGCTGGTCTTGAGGTTCCTAGAGGAGGTCCCAGAGGTGGTGGCGGGATGAGGGGCCCTGGGATGGTCAGGGGAGCTAGGTTGGCAGGCATTTGGTGGTTCCAGTCAGTGGTTATTTAATAACTAATACACAGATATTTCAAAATATTAGCAACAGATACTGCCATACCAAGGCATGCCAGCTGGTCATAAGCCCCTGGTTTTTTCATTACCTTCTAACTTCCATGTGAAGAGCTAAGCAATCTCATTTTGCCTGAACTAATTCTTTTTTCCTCTGATTTCCACTTGCTACTTTTTGATCTCCTTTGGTAGCAATATCTAGGAAAACTGTGTAGATTTTCATTTCTGGCTTCTGTTATTTCAACACCAGTCATCCTATTTTCTTTAATTTGCCTTTGGCTAGGTGCCCTTTGATAATGAAGAACTAAAAGACAAAATCAAATGCTAGTAACTGCTAGTTATTATTTCATCTATTTGTGTGTTTATTCAGGTATTCATCAAATTTCTTTGGCCATCTGTGGCACAAAGGGGTAGCCATTTCCTCAGAGGTTATCAATAAAAAAGGCACAAAGGTCCTCCTAAACCCATTCAATTTCAGGCCCGTCTATGGCTCAAACAAACAGCTGAATGAGTCAACTGCAGAGCATATCCATTGGTCCTGAAGAGAGATAAACACACTAGAGTCCATTCTCTTCACAAGTTTAAAAATAAGCAGTAAAACCACAACTGTCCTCCAAAATAATTTAAAGCTGATGATTACTGGGGGGAGGGTAATAATAAATTTCTACACAACAGTGAAGAAAAAATGTGATTTTTAGTTCAAAAGGAATATATCTTTGTTAGATATGTGTACAAAATTTGCTTCCAAGATCCTGGAAGCATTTGTGCTCTTCTTTTACTTGGCTTGGCTTTGACAAAACTGCTGCATTAAGATGGAGAAACAAGCAGATTAAACTAGAAGGATAAAGGTCCTAGATTCCAGTCCTGGCTTTCTCCTTAGCTGACTATGACATTAGCCAACCCTTTCCCTTCTTCGGATTTTTCCTTTGGTAAAATGAAGGAGATGAAGATGATTTCTAAGATTTCTTCATTATTCTCCATTTCTTTCTGGAGAAAGGTGGGGATTTGTTTAAACACTCATTCAAACAAACAAAATTCCTACCAGAACTAACATTCATAAAACCCCCATCAAACAGGGTTTCCAGTAGTTATCTGGTACAGTATATTTTCATGTGAAATAACTCCTCAGTGATATACAACAGGTTCATCCAAAAAGTTTGATTATTCTTTCTATCATGGAAAAGCTTACTGCTTTCAATATATTCATTTAAGTGGTCCTAACATAGCCTTTCCTGCATTCAGCAAATATTTGTTGAGCACCTACTATGTTCCACAAACTAAACACTGAGGATATAGCAGAGAACAAGACAGGCAATATCTTTGGGTGCATCCTAGTAAGGGACAATGTAGTCTTATTACATTTAGGATGACCTAATGAACAACCCATTGTACCACATTTTATACACTTTATCTCAAATTAAATGTTTATGTATCTGTTTCATTAGAAATCCCAAGATTCCAGTTCCCACTACAGCCAAACCTCTAGCTTGGAGCCAATGTTAAACTTTGGAGGGATTTCATATGCATAACAGACCAGAAGTTCTGTTTATTGCTTTGAGGTTAAAAGTGACATGATGTTGTGCAGGTCAAGGAGGGAATAGATCTTTGTCTTCGAATGTGTTAATTAGTAATTGATAAAGATCCTATATTATTTACCTATTTATTGTGTCTCTTCCATCAGAAATTGTTCGAGGTGGAAAGTGTGAACTGTTTCTGTGTGGACTGGAAAAGTGGCTCCCGAACTGGATACATACAGGCCTCACAGAACATCCGCATTGTGGGAGCAGAAGTGGCTTATTTTGTTGAAGTTCTTCAGGTAACTACCCCTGGGTTGCATAAAAACCCATACACACTGCTCTTTGGATTCTCTTTCTAAAACAAAAGCTGTAGGTATGATCCTTTATAAAGACATTTCACTACTAAGACTTGGCTTTCCCCTGGGTTGAAAAGAAAAGTGCAAAAAAAAAAAAAATCTGGTTTTGGGCATTATTAACAACCCTAGTTATGTCAATATGCTAGTTTTTTTTTTTAAATTAACTTATTCAAGCAACTGGGTAGTTTGTTTCTACTGAACTCAACCAGTATTTGTTTTAATTTTACCAGTTATTACTAAGTTGACATGACAATGTCAACCTCAAGATTAAACTAGTTTGTTTTTATTTTTGTTTTTTGAAGAGAAGCACAATGATATTAACCTAAACTGATTTGGTTATCAAAAAACACAGAAAATATTGTACTTGAATGGTCTTAAGTAATTGCCTTCATTATTATTTTCTAATCCAAATACTTGCTTCATCATCTCTGAGTAACAACTCTTCATGTCCATGTTCTCTCTACATAGTAGGGTAGAGGGTTCTCTCTATATAGTAGAAAAACAAAATAGATCTCCTTCCACCAATTTAAAAGTTAAGCCCATTTTCATTTTTCATTATAACTGTGGGAAAAAAAAAAAGTCATTTTCTTTCATGGGACACAGTGCCTTTTTAAAATTCAAGTTTTTGGAGGTTCCCCTTCTGTGCCCTTCTTGAATTCTGCAAATATAGTCACGTACCACATAACAACGTTTAGGCCAATGACAGGTTGCATATATGATGGTGGTTCCATAAGACTATAATGTAGCTAAAAAAATTCCTGTGGCCTAGTGACATCACAGCGTTTGTGATGTTGAGCACAATGTATTACTGACATGTTTATGGTGATGCCGGTGTAAACAAACCTATTCTGCTGCTAGTCATATAAAAATATAGCATATTCAATTATGTACAGTATATAGTACTTGATAATGACAGTAAGTGAATATGTTACTGGTTTATATATTTACTAGACTAACTTTGTAATCATTATCTTAGAGTGTACTCCTTCTACTTGTTTAAAAAAAGTTAATTGTAAAACAGCCTCAGGCAGGTCCTTCAGGAGGTGTTGCAGAAGAAGGCATTGTTATCACAGAGGACAGCTCCATGTGCATTATTGCCCCTGAAGACCTTCCAATGGGACAAGGTGTGGAGGTGGAAAACAGTGATGTTTATGATCCTCACCCTGTGAGGGCCTAGGCTAATGTGTGTATTTATGTCTTAGTTTTAATAAAAAGGTTTAAAAAGTAAAAAAATAAAAAAATTTAATATAAAAAAGCTTACAGATGAAGTATATAAAAAAAGAAAATATTTTTGTACAGGTTTACTAATGTGTTTCTTTTAAGCTAAGTGTTATTATAAAAAAAGCCAAAAGGTTAAAAATGTTAAGAAATTTTATAAAAGTTATAGTAAGCTAAGGTTAATATATTATTGAAGAAAAAATATTTTTTATAAATTTATTGTAGTCTAAGTGTACAGTGTTTATAAAGTCTACAGTAGTGCACAGTAATGTCCTGGGCCTTCATATTCACTCACCATCACTCACTGCCTTACCCAGAGCAACTTCCTGTTCTGCAAACTCCATTCATGTTAAGTACCATATGCGGCTGTACCACTTTTTATCTTTTATAAGTGTATTTTTACTGTACCTGTTCTGTGTTTAGATATGCTTAGACAGACAACTATTTACCATTGTGTTCCAGTTGCCTACTGGAACCACTGGATGCATCACAGGTTGGTCCAAACAGTGAAAGCTGGCAGGCATGGTGGTGTGCACGTAGTCCCAGCTACTCAGGAAGCTGAGTCAGGAAAATAATTTGAGCCCAGAAGTTCAAGGCCAGTCTGGGCAACATAGTGAGACCCTGTATTCAGTACAGTCACATGCTGTACAAGCTTATAGCCTCAGAGCAATAGGCTATACCATATAGCCTAGGTGTGTAGAAGGCTATACCATCTAGGTTGTGTAAGTTCACTCTATCATGTTCACAAAACAATAAAATTGCCTAAGGACAAATTTCTTAGAATGTATCCCTGTCATTAAGTGATGCATGACTATTCTTGAAAACATTCTAAAGAGGTCCTCTTTCCAACAGTCGTCATTGGAATACTCACCTTCCAACGTCCACGTCATTGGCCACAGCCTGGGGGCCCATGCTGCTGGGGAGGCCGGAAGGAGGACCAATGGGACCATTGGACGCATCACAGGTTGGTCAAAACAGTGAAAGCTGCCAGGCATGGTGGTGTGCATGTAGTCCCAGCTACTCAGGAGGCTTAGGCAGAAGGATCATGTGAGCCCAGGAGATGGAGGCCAGTCTCTGTTTCCAGGCATAACGTGATTACAGCCAATACGTACACTCGGGACTGTAACTGTAATGAAGAAAAGTGATTGTATATAAACACTGACAGATAATTAATGACACATCCTATTTACTTTAGGGTTGGATCCAGCCGAACCTTGCTTTGAGGGCACACCTGAGTTAGTCCGACTGGACCCCAGTGATGCCCAGTTTGTGGATGTAATTCACACGGATGCTGCTCCCATAATCCCCAATCTGGGTGAGTTCCTCAACTGTCCTCCTAGAGGGTTTCATAGTGTCTTGAGTCTAAACATTAACATAAGCCTTCTTTTATTTTAAAAATTCTTCAGGTTTTGGAATGAGCCAAACTGTGGGCCACCTAGATTTCTTTCCGAATGGAGGAATAGAAATGCCCGGGTGTCAGAAGAACATTCTCTCTCAGATTGTTGACATAGATGGGATCTGGGAAGGTAAAATTATTATGAGTACAAAGATATTTTCTTGGGAGAAAGTTTGTGTTTGGTTTTACTAAACTTACTAAATACTTTGGAATTGTATGGTTCTCAGATTTTATATAACAAAAGACTTTTAAGTGTATCCGTCAGACGTAGGTTTTCATTGGGAGAAATGGGCATGAGGAGACTGGGATAGAAAGCGTATTTGCAGTCAACTTTCCAAGAATCCAATTCAGGGAATATCTTCCTAAGTTACACCAATATCTATGTGGACCACTCTTTTCCTTGTAAAGTTATTTTTCATTTCATTTAGCTATAATGCTACCTATTCGAGTCTTAAAGAGTCCTTCTGATTGTATTGCAAATCATAAATATACTTCATAATTTACTCTGTGACCTGTGTGAGTTCACACTAATTAGAGAAACTATTCAACAACTATATTCTGATCATGACATTAACTTGGAAAAATAAAGTCTATTATTGATGTATAATCAATCATGTCTGATTTCAAAGGAACTCGTGACTTTGTAGCCTGTAATCACTTAAGAAGCTACAAGTATTATGCTGACAGCATCGACAACCCTGATGGCTTTGCTGGATTCTCTTGTTCCGCTTATAGTGTTTTCACTGCAGTAAGTAAACTCCACCTTCCACTTAAAGAATTTTGTGGCTGTCACTTCTCATGACTGGTGTGATTCCCTGTACATGACATCATTCAATGAATGGTTTATACTTTCCTACTTATATATACCTTTAATCGTAGAGATGTGTTTTATTAATAATAGTGATAAATTTGAGGACATCAGAGAAATGGGCTTGTATGTGGAAATGTCCCATGTCTACTTTCACCTCTATCATTTCTGTACACATCAGGTAAGTGTTCAAACTTGTTTTAGAAATAATCCTAAATAAACAAATAAAAAATAGTCTATGGAAATCTGAGCTATGTCTATAGGATGCCGATGAATATGGAAAAAAATTTAAGTGCTGAACCTTTAAACTATATAAGTACGGACATGTGGATATTTTCATGCAATCTCATAATTGTCAAGATTTTTTTGAGTTTTCATCTTATTTGGTATCTTCTTGATATTTCAGTTGGGTTCTTACATGTGATTCCAAGTATGACATATCTATTGTCTATTGTTTTTTATAAAATTGGCTTTTCTTTTCACCATAAATTATTCAAATCAAAATTTGAAACCAATGCCATTTAATGAAGAAAATTTTCAGTAACAAATGTGCCAGGTAAAGTTATAACTACCAAGGAGATACACCTTAGTGAGTAAGAGAGAGCACCTGAATCCTGGTTTCACCACTAAATAGCTGAATGATCTTAGGCAAAACGCTTCTCTAAGGAAGTTTTATCGCCTACATATATAAATAAAAATGGTAGACTCAACATATTTGGTGGGAGGACTTAATGAAAACAGATATGTTAATTGCTTAGCCCAGAGCCAAAAATATAATAATTAGCATTCAACAAATGTTAACTATTATGGGAGAGAGGGTACAAATTTTATTCACACTATTGCTTGCATACAAGTTAAAACAGAAGCCCCCTGCTCTTTCTTTGTTTTAACTTTATTTTTATCTTCTTCCCTGATACCCAACACTATGTAATGAGAAAAAAAAAATAAAGAAACAAACTAAAAACCTTTAGGTCTCATCCAGTTAAAACTTAGACTGATTCAATAATACACAGTTCTCTTAAGTGATACTCAGCACGTTTATAAGAAAATAGGGCTGGGCGCGGTAACTCATGCCTGTAATCCCAGCACTTTAGGAGGCCAAGGAAGTAGGATTGCTTGAGGCCAGGAGTTCGAGACCAGCCTGGGCACCATAGTGACATCCCAGCTCTACAAGAAAAGAAAAAATGAAAAAAAAAGTCTCAGTCTTGCAGATTTCTCCCCCTTTGGAACTTCTAGCTTCTCTCCAAGCCAGTCCTAGGGCCAGGTGATCTTGCTGATGATGGTCCGTGTGTGTTCAGAAGAGGGACCAACTTGGGGGTCCATTCACCCAGGGTCTGATGGAAGCTTTGAACTCTAGGCAGTATCCCTTCTGTCTTATTGATGGGCACACTGCTGGCATTTAGCGATGAGGTCTGGGGCTCAGCTACTCTTCTGGCTCCAGCAATGCCCTCAGAGAACTTTGGCCATTTCTTCCTGCCTGGTCCCCCTGGCTTTTGTTCAATGCAACTCCTGAGACTGTGCCGAGCCTATCATCAGATCCACTGACCCAGGAGTGCACACTTGCCTGGACTGTGGAGTAGCCTCACCCTTCACAGTGGGAATTGCGATGCTTGTCCTGCCAACTCTGCTCCTCCCTATCCATCTCTTCTTCCCACACTTCCTTGGTCCAGAAAAAGAGGACATTTTCCTGTTATATCTGTCTCCTCCAGACATCATCCTCAAGGTTAAACCACAGGCCAACTGGAGCATTTTCTCTCTATACTGGGAGAATTCTGGGATCTGAATCCCTCAGGTCTTAATACGCTAAATGTGAGCTAAAGGAATTATTGGAAAAAGCCTGACATTTGAGCCTATTTTCCTCCTAATAAATCCTATTTTGCATATCCCTTTTACTACCAGAACAGAATTGGCTGTAGATATTTGAATTGCAACATGTAGGGGGGGAAACAGTGCATTCTTAAAAGACGGGCATCCTCATTCATCCTTTGTTTGTTTTCACTAGAACAAGTGCTTCCCCTGTCCAAGTGGAGGCTGCCCACAGATGGGCCATTATGCTGATAGATTTCATGGGAAAACAAATGAAGTGGGCCAGAAATTTTATCTAAACACTGGTGCTGCCAGTAATTTTGCCCGTAAGTTTCTATTTTCTTTACTTTATATTCTGAATGCTATGTATTTTATCATGTCCACTGAAAATGTATGAAATTGCTTTTCTATATAAAAGCTTTAAACACTCCTCCCCAATGTGAAAAAATGCTCAATGCTAGGCTCAAGGTAATCATGGCTAATTAGGGTGGCAGAACAGAGTTTGGAGCCTGAACTCTTAATGATATAAAAATAAAATTAATTATATTTGATCCTGATGCTGAATTCAGAAGTCTTCCTCAGCTCCAGCCTCTTTGTAGTCAGTCAAAAGATTTCACTGGGCAAAATTCTGAGGTTTTTTACAAGCAGAAAGTTATGCAGGAGAAAGAGATGACAGAGGTTGTGGGAATGGAAAGAAGTTGGCAGATTCAAGAGCTATGTAGGATTGTAGATTCTATGGGTGATGGGAATTAGATGTAGAAATGGTGAAGGATGGGACAGGCTCCAGGTTTCTTTTCTGGGTAATAAAGAAACAAAACTACTGGGATAGAAGTTAATGGTTTAACCATATAGTAGAGCTAAAGACAAATTGTATCCCCTATCCAATTTGCCCAGACTACCTCTAAATGGCAAAAATTGGTAGTTCACTATTGGCTAGTACCAAGGGAACATTCTTTTGGTTTTCAATAATTAATATATTTCCAATGGCCAAAAAAAGTTGAATTATAGAATTTTTAAAATAACTGTAGACTAAACAAAAAGATTACATTAGTCTAAAATTTGGTCATCTATAAAAATAAACTGAAGAAAATATCACCCACTACTATTTTAACACTACCTTTTAATATAAAGTTCTTGTAACGTTCATGAATAAACTGTTAGGTTGAGAATTGGAAGCAAAAGGTATTACTTAGTCCCTTGGCTTGAAAAAAATCATCTATTAACTTTGGAAAAATTCTGCACAGCCCCCACTACCCAATGTCTATCCCCTGAATGTTTAGATAAAGGAATACGGAATATCTATGACTATTTTATTTGAAAAATTACCAACATAATATATAAATTATTCAAAATTCAGCAATAGTGGGATCCAAATTATCCTGTTTTCAGTGACCTCCTCCACAAGGTGACATTTTGCAAATTTTGTCCCCTTGCAGGTTGGAGGTATAAGGTAACTGTCACACTGTCTGGAAGAAAGGTTACAGGACACGTGCTGGTTTCTTTGTTTGGAAATAAAGGAAACTCTAAGCAGTATGAAATTTTCAAGTGAGTAATATATCACTCTAAGCTTCTTCAATGTTGGAATACTGTGTAGGTATAACATATGTTATCAGCATAAGGGTTTGTTTATTCATTACTGTATGGGAGTCAAGTACTGTTATGTATAATAAAAAGGAAGAAATTTTGTCACACTTGCATCTTAATACTATTCAAAATTCGGTTTCTGATTTTTTTCATCCTATTTCCTGAGAAAACTATTAATGTTTACATTGATGCCTAGCATCTGACTTATAGTCAGTAACTAGTTATTCTGCCCACAAAACAGATGGTAAAAAATAATATAATGATGTTATCATCTGTTAAATTGGAAGGATTGCGACTAAACGTGTTTGAAGTTTGATTAACATAAAGGTGACTTTAAAGTAATATGAGTCATTGATGGCAAATGGACTAGCTCTGAGTTAACATACATGTCTGAATTTATTTAATACATTGGAATGACAAATGCAGCACCAATCAACTTAGCTAGAGATGCAGTGTAAGCTGATTTTAGAAATACATATGTGTATATGAGATTATATGTATGTTTATTTATATGTATGTTTAAATATGCTCATGTATGTTTTTGTTAACTTCTCTACTCCTAAGGGGCTCTCTCAAACCAGAGAGTACTCATTCCAATGAGTTTGACGCAGATGTGGAGGTTGGGGACTTGCAGAAGGTTAAATTTATTTGGTATAACAACGTGATCAACCCAACTCTACCCAGAGTGGGAGCATCCAAGATCACAGTGGAAACAAATGATGGAAAACTGTAAGTAATGAAAATCCAGAGGGATTTTGCTACTAAAAGTCTACTTTAAGTTAAACCTCTGATGGTGGCTCACCCACTGCCCAGTCACAGTTGCTTCCCCAATGCCTTTTGTTCCTTTAGGAGAAAGTGCAGAACTTCAGGAAAACACCTTTCACAGATTTGTAGATAAATGTTGTGCTGTCTGATACAAATTAAGTGTTAGAGTGAGAACCTGGCTTCATGATCCTAAGGTGAAAAGAATGTTTCATTTGGCAGCTGGGCCCTGTGCTACGTGTGTGCCTAATGTGTCTATCTTCCCCAAACTTCTTGAGCTACCAAATTGTCACTTAATTTGTCAGGAACACATTTAATTTATGAAAGAACAGAAATAGGCTGTTCTGTGTCATTGGTTTTCTTTCAGTGACACAGAATACAAAGGTCCAGGAGGTCAATCCTTAGTTCTAACTAGGACTGAAGTGTGTGGGAGCCAAAGGATGTTTATTATGGGGAACTACCAGAAAAGTGAACTAAGGATAATCACAGTAATTAATACCAATATTAGCCCAAGCATGTTTGAGTATTAATCCAAATTCTAAGGCAAGTACTGTGCTGCTTCTGTCTTCATGTCATTTGGTCCTCACTTTAAATAAAAAACACAAATAAATTTCACAAGATGAAAGAACTGAAAAAGATATACGGTTAGTCATTAGAAAAATGCAAATCAATACTAGAATGAGATACCACCATAAACCTATTTCAATGGCTAAAATTGAGAAAAATTAAGAAGATTGACAATATCAAGTACTGTTGAGGATACGAAGAATCTTGAACTCCCCTACAGTGCTGATGAGAATATAAAATGTTACAACCAGTTTGGAAAGCAGTTTGGCAGTTTCTTAAAAAGCCAGACATACTCATGCCTATAATCCCAGCACTTTGGGAAGCTGAGATGGGAGGATCATTTGAGGCAAGGAGTTAGAGACCAGCCTGGGCAACAGTGAGACCCCATCTCTACAAAAAAATTAGCCAGGTGTGGTGGCACAGAGCTGTAGTCATAGCTACTTGGGAGGCTGAAGCAGGAAGATCAGCTTGAGCCCAGGAGTAGAAGGTTTCAGTGAGCTATGGTCATGACTGTTGCCTGGGCAACAGAGTAAGACCCTGTCTCAAAAAATAAAAAATTAAAAAAACAGACATACACCTACCTATTATTTGATTCAACCATTTCACTCTTAGACATTTACCAAAAAGTTAAGAAAACATATGTACATACAAAGTTATATACTGAATAGTCATAACAGCTTTTATTTTAATAGCCAAGAACTGGAAACAACCCAAATGTCCACCAATAGGGGAATGGATAAACAAACTGTGGTGTATCCACACAACTGAATACTACTCAGTAGCACAAGAAATGACTAGTGATATATGCAGCAACATGGATGAATCTCAAAATAATTATACTGAATATGGAAACTAGACAAAAGAGGTTAGACCTTAGATTCCATTCATATAAAACTCTAAACAATTCAAACTACTCGGTAGTGTCAGCAGACCAGTGATTGCCTGGGGGAAAGAAGATTGGAGAGGTGGGAAGAAGGAATTACAAAGGTGCAGGAAGAAAATCTGGGGGTGATAGATATGTCTACAATCTTGACTTTGGTGATGGTTTCAGAGGTGTATGTGTGTTGTGTGTGTGAGAAAAGTTAGTACTTTAGATATGTACAGTTTATTCTAGGTAAATTAAAGCTCAATAAAGCTGTTAAAATAAAAATATATACTCTATGAGGAAGGTATTTTTATTATCCTGATTTTAAGATAATTAAATGAAGGTACTATGCCAGAAGTTCTGTGCAGGAAGTTTTACTCCAGCAAGTTCTTTACTACTACAAAACAAATTCAGTTCAATTTTAATAATATATAGAGACTGGGTGGCCTTCATTTCTTGAGTCTTTTATTGATATTGGTATTAATTTTCAATTTCCTATTTGCGATGCTGCCAGTCATCAGAACACATGGAGGAAGTGAACACGAAAGGGAAAAAAGCATTTTCTGAGCACGTTTTGTGTTTCAGCTGCTTTATGTATGCTAAAATATTTTACTAAAGAAAACTATCTCCAAAGCATCCTAAGTATTATTCAATCTTAATGAGAAAAACTAGTCAATTATTTTCAAATATTGAATTAAAATAAGAATTGTTAGCCAACTTAACAATAGCACCTTGGAATTTTTTATCAGTTTCCATTCTAGTGACCCTGCTCTTCCTCACTTGCGTTGGTAGACATGTGCAAAGTGTTTGGTAACAGCCCTTCCTGATCTTTGGGGTGTCTGTTGACAGCTCCTCTGTCAACTATTCTAAAAGCATAAAACAAAATTGAAAATGAGAATTCAGCTCTTTTAACAAAAGAGGTCTTCCCTCAGCCATTGTCCAACCTCAGACACAGGGTGTGCCCTTGCTCAGACTGAGGTGGGAGCAGAGACTCTTCTCATGCTCAAGACTCCAGATGTGTGCCAGGAAGAGGTGACTTTTTATTGTTTTTGCTCCACAGGTTCAACTTCTGTAGTCTAGAAACTGTGAGGGAGGAAGTTCTGCTCACCCTCACTCCATGTTAGGAGGCTGCTGTCATTTGACCACTGAGTCTTACTGCCAATAAAATCTAATGGTAATGAAATGCATTCCTTTCTTTTATCATCATTGTCCAATATCCAATAAATCTTTTGTATATGTTGATAAAAATCTAAAATTTGGAGTTGTCTGTAGAATCACAAATGATTGTTGAATTTTGCTACAAATCTGAGCTTGGAAATATGATTTACCTGATACTGTCATCATGTCCATAATTAATATTGTTGATGTCATTCTGATCACTTAAGCAGACGTCCAGGTCCAAAATGATACCCTCTTGGTAGGCCCATGAACAAAGTACCAAAAATTGCTGCTTTTTCCATCATCTTTAAGTTCTGTGTCTACTCCTAACCAGATATTGCAGGAGAGATGAAAAACAAGGAGATGAGGACTGAATAGGTCCAAAGCTTCCAAACTGGTCTTCCTCCTCCCAGTGGGGTCCTCCAGACCCATCATGTCTCTTCAATGTCTTTGATCTTTCCAAAGCACAACTCAAACAAACATTTTCCCAGTGGTCCCTGAGACAGAATCCACCATCCTTAGTGAGCCTTGCCAGGTCCCTCTTGGTCTGGTTGTCACCTTGGACTCTAGCCTCATCTCTCACCATGCTCCTTCTAGAGCTCTACAGTCTGGCCTCTCTCCCAAGAGGGCCCTGATTTCTGATGCTGCTGGATGCTGACACAAACTCTTCCTCTTCCTGGGATGATCTTTTCCCTGTCTTCCTATCTGTGTAACTCTTATTCATTCTTAAATCTCTGTGTAGACATCAATTCTTCCAGGAAGTCTTTCCTCACCCCCATTATCCACACCCCCTAAGACTTGATTTGGGGCTCCCCCACTATACATCCACTGTACCCAGGACCTTTCCTATCTCAACACTTGCCTCTCCATATGGTAATTGCTGGCTCACTTCTCTGTATATCTGATTTGTAAACTCCTTAAGGGGGTTGCATGTTGTATGTGCCTGGCATGTGCCTGGCATATAGTAGAAGAGCAAATAAATATTTTTTTAACAACCATCACACTACTGGGAACAATGAATCAATCCACTAGCATCAGGTAGTTAACATTAGGCCGTGTCCAAACAATAATATCCTAAAAGAGAAACGGGTATTTGTGTTAGGTCTTAAAAGATGGGTAGGGAATTGCCAAGATGACATGATGGGAAGGACATTCCAGAGAGAAGGAATGACATAGGCAAAGACACAGGGGTATGAAAACATGAAAAATTGAAAACACTATTCATTCCATGTTTTACCAAAATATATGCAAGTTGATTAACACATGAAGACTTATTCTAAGAACCATCAATCTGCATCAGTTAGGATGCTTTCATTTGCATGAACCAAAAGCTCCAACTCAAACTTGCTCAAAGAAGGAAAGGTAGTGGTCCACATGCTTAGAATGTTACTTCCCTCTCCTCTGTGCCTCAGGAGTTTCCCATGAGTTCTACTTTAGACTCTGGTGTTCTTTCCTAGATATTCTACTCAAGATATGATTGTCAATTCAAAACGTTGATTCTTCTTTCTGGAAGGGAGGGATGTCTGATGTCTCTAGTCAGCCATCTGGAACTGCATTTTAGAACTGTCTGTCTGACAGGATACAGAAGACGAAAAAAACAAGGTGAGAGTCCAAGGGCAAAGGCAGCAGTTAGAAGACTACTGTGATAGCCTAGGAAAGAAATGATTGTCATATTCAATATGACAAAAGTTGTATTTATACTGAATAAAATTGCCATTTGCTGCATTATTGATAGGGAGAAAATACAAATAAAACAAAAAATAAACTATCCAAAAAATATTTGTATAAATTTGTTTTGGAAAGCAGATACTCATTTTTACACACATAATCCAGCCAGCTGTACTCATCTTTGAGCATATTTTTGATCAATGCTAGGCTAACACAGCCCAGGAGAACATGGCCTTCTGTAGACAGACACAAGCAAATCAGGTGGGGCAGGCAGAAAGAACTTGTCCCTCCAATCTTAGCTCTGCTTCTTACCAAATGTGTTTCCCTGGGCAAGTTGCTTAAAGTATCTGCATCTCACTGTCTCCATATGAAAAACAGCTACTCCTTCAGCAGGCTCATTGGAAGATTAAATGCAAAAACTTAAGAAATGTGGAAAACAATCATTAATTCTATAAAATTTTAGAGATTTCAATGGTTTGGATGCAGTTTGTCTCTGCCAAAACTCATGTTGAAATTTGATTACCATTATTGCAGTGTTGAGAGGTGAGGCCAAGAGGAAAGTGCTTGGGTCATGGGTGCAGCAGGTCCCTCATGAATAGATTAATGCCTTCTCTCAGGAGTGAGTTCTCCCCTTGGAGGGACTGCATCAGTTGCAATGAGAGCGAGTTGTTTTTCCTCCTGTTTCTTCTTTTACCACATGCCTGTTTCCACACTCTCACTTTCGACCATGAGTTGAAGCAGTATGAGACCTCACCACATGGGTCACATGATTATGAATGTCCCAACCTCCAGAATTATAAGCCAAATAAACTTCTTTTCTTTATAAATTACCCTGTCTCAGATATTCTGTTACAACAACACAAAACAGACTAAGACAGACAGGTATGCTTGTTATTCAATTCCACAACGTAAACCATCTTCATGCATAACAGAGGCAGGTTGACTATAATTACACATTTTGGGTCTTGATGAGCTACATCCCCTCACCTTTGGCAGGATGGTTGCTCTGGAAGATGTGAAGCAATAACAACCCCCAGATATTCACGGGATTTTTCTGTTCAGGGAATTCTGGGAGGCTCAGGACAGCACATCCTCCTTCCCTTTGAGGGCCCTGGCAAGAGCCTGAGCTAGATAGTAGTGGCAGGCCAGGCTCTCTGAAGGTTAAGTAAATGAGACTTCGTTTGGCTAACAGGCCGGTCATCTGGCCACACAGGTGCTCCAGGCCCTTACTTTTTCTCAGCTGGAGTTTGTTATCACAAGGTTGCCAGGATCAGAGTCTAAACTTAAATCAATATTTAACTCCTCTGCCAATATAACTACTTGATTGGAAGCTTACAAGTTTGGCATTGTTATTTCTAAATGTCCAAGGTTTCAGAGTCAAAGTTGAATCAATGTTATGCAATGCTCTGATATATTCAGAAGATATGTAATTATTTCTCAGTGACAGCCTATCTTGGCTTTCAATGTCATGAGGTATCTAGGTGAGGACTGTCAAGGCTCCATCACCATCAAAAAGTCTTATCTTCAAATTTGCAATCCTGAGATTTAGAGACCAACAGAGGCTGGTGGAAAGCAGGGTTTGGGTAGTAGCTCCACTCCAATTCTGGTCTTTGAGAGTCTCCTATGTACCCAGAACATCAAGCTTCTCCAACTTCACATAAATAGTATCTGGGGGCCTAGGCAACACTGGGTGAATTTTCACTAAACCCTGGGTATCATATGGCTTCATATTACCTGTGAAACAATGGTCACCACCAGGGATTGAACTAAAAAACGTCCATTAAAAATAAAATCCTGCAAAAATGAAGTGAAGACTTAAACAGTTGTTTTTTAAAATTTGGGAAATGGCAGGAAAGAAGTTTTTAAAAACCAAGTATTAGAAAAAATCTGTCCAAGTATTTGTGTTATGTCTAAGTACCATCCAAATTTCATGGTGAAACGTACAGCCCAGCATTTGGTACCCAAACTGTTCATGGAAGTAGGAGAAACAGTATGTAAATAATCTCTATTTGTTAAGGCAATGCTAACTGCTATGTACTCAAATCTCAGGGCTTAAAATAACAGAATTTATTTCTTGCTCATGTACAATTTAAAATGGGTGTTCATTATTGGTGGATGGCTTTCCTCTATGAAGGCTCCTTCCATCCTGTAGTTCTGCCAGATTCAACACATGGCCTTCAAGGTTTTGTGTTTGTCTGCATCAAGCCACAGAAGGGAAGGAACATGCAGGACCACGTGTGGGTTTTTATGAACAGGATTGGAACTGGTGCACATCCATGCACTCACATCTCATTGGCCAGAGGTTGGTCACTTGGCCCCATCTTCCTGCAATGGAAGTTAGGGAATAGAGTTTATGCAATGTCCTGTATAAACACGCTAGCAACTCTGCCACATACAATACAGACATTTCTAGATTGCACATTAGTAGTCTCAATGAAACAATATAGTTTATAAAATTTTACAACCCAGCTAAAGAGTTCAACAGAATTAGATTTAATCATTCATCCAGATCTGACACGATAGACTGCTGATTATGTACCATTCCCTTGCTAGTTTTTATAAATTGGAGAAATTGAATCTCCCTGAAACATTCTAAAATTTGAACCTATTTTAGTTTACAAAATAACTCCCCTAAGACTATAGTCTTTTCAAAATTTGGTGACTCTTGGTTCTAATTATACAGCCTATATTAAACAGGTCACCCTAATTATGGATTAAATTTTTGTGCTATCTACATTTCAACTTACAGATTTTGTGTGTACTATTTGCTAATTCACAAAATATAAATTGCTTTATGGTAAAACCAGAGTGAAGGTTGGTTCCCATAGGATATGATCATAGAGTTAATATAGGATTACCATGACTAAATACTACAGAGATGGAAGACTTCAGTTCTTAGAAGCTTCTAGACAGTTTTTGTTTATGTTTTCTGCTTGTTTCAAGTAAAAGACTTCACAGATATTTACTGTGAGATTGTAGAGGTAGTGGTTACTGTAGAAATATACATAATAAATTGTTTTCATATTCATTCCCTCATTTGTTTGTTCATTCATTCAACAGGAAAGTGTTGATGCCCTGTTATGTATCAAGCACTGGGCTACATGCTAAGATGTGACCACAAGACCCAGAGAATTCCAGCCTTCTCTGTGTTTATGACATGACCCATAAATGATGGGTCTCAAGTGAGGGAAGTCCTAAGACAACCAACTTAATCAAGGTTGAAGGAGACTCCCTGAGAACAGGTCTCAAGGCTGAGAAATGAAGGATTGGGTGGGAATTCCCACATCTCCCACCCAGAGAATTCCTGCCTTGCCCCTTCTGCCTTCTGTCTTTATTTTAACATTTCCCTTGCCCAACTTTCATGTACACAAATAATTTTCTTGCTTTGTTTCTGTGCCTGTAGACTTTGCCAGGGGACTGAATTATTTTTTACCACTTTTGACCTATGAACATGGCTATTTCATATCTTTCAACCTGTATCTGTGACATTGTCAGTATAAATGGTTCTGGTGTCTTAAAATTATGGTATCATATTGCAGTCTTTTAAGAATTTATTGTAAGTAATTTATCATAAAAACATCCCAGTTCTTTTCTATCAGACATTTTTCTTTCAGATTATTTTCCCTAGATTATTTTTTCCAAGTTGAATTGTATCTTTCTGTCTTATTCATAATTTCATCTAATGATGGGGTCACTGAATCCACCTCTATACTCTCGGCAGTATCTCCAATTCCTTTTGTTAGCTTATTTATTCTTTTCTTAATTTTGTCATTGAGAAATAAATTAGTTTTTGAACTATCAAAATAAAATGTCAACTGCTTTGTAGAAAGAAATGAAATATCTTGAAGGCTTGTTTCTGTTTCACTGTATGTGAGGGTTAGGCAAAGTTATACAAAAACTGCATGAGTTGGTAAGTTCTTGGTATTTATTTTCAAGACTGTTGTCATCAAGTCTGTGAAAACAACTTAGCTTCACACATGCTCATGTAAACTAAAAAAGGGGCAAGAAGACTAGAACCTTCACTACAAGGAAATTATGGTGATTCTGAGCATTACATACTCACATATCTACCTTTCACTCATCTTCCCACAAATAATGTGGGAAACTTCACCTACTCTGTCAACTTTGGTTTACCTATGATTAAAACTAGAAATATATCCTTGGAACTTTCTCTTTTTTCATGCCGCTTTTCCATGGTGCTACTCAAAAAGATAAGGTTTGCCTATAAAAGGACCTTTCAGTGCTATCTGGTTGTGTGCAGAACCTGAAGGAACTGCCACGGTGAGTCAAGAACAGGATTTCCAGGCCCAATTTATCAGAATCTACCCATTTTCCCCCAGAGGTCTAAATGAACTTGAATTATGCCAATCTTTTAAAAACTTATTTTAGCCAGACTCAATCATGTTTCTAACTTTGTGTAGATGTTGCTACTCTGGACACTTTCACTGCTGCTGGGAGCAGTGGCAGGTAAGAAAACATATTTATGTGGAGCTGGGAGAGATTCACGGCCCAATCCTTTCAAGAAGGGCTAAGACGGCTGAATTCAAATCATTATGAGGACAAGGACCAAAGTGAGGGAGCTGCATGAAAAGGAGCACAGGTACACGGAGTGAGGTTGCCAGATCAAATCTAAGATGCGCAGTTAAATATGAATTTCAGATAAACAACAAATATTTCCCACAGACAATGAATATGTGATATATTTATACTAAAACATATTGTTTATCTGAAATTCAAATTGAACTTCTACTTTTATTTGGCAAAAGAAATGCAAATCAAAACTATAATGAGATATCGCCTTACCCCAATTAAAATGGTTTTTATCAAAAAGACAAGCAATAATGAATGCTGGCCAGGATGTGGAGAAAGGGGACCCTGGCACATTGCTGGTGGGAATATAAATTAGTGCAACCACTATGGAGAACAGTATAGAAGATCCTCAAAAAACTAAAAATATAACTACCAACAATCCCTCTGCTAAGGTGTATATCCAAAAGAAAGGAAATCAAAAAGGTATCTGCACTCCAATGTTTACTGCAGCACTATTAACAATAGCCAAAATACAGAATCAACCTAAGGGCCCATCAACAGATGAATGAAAAAATTGTGGTATATATACATAATGGAATACTATACCGCCACAAAAAGAATGAAGAACATTACCTTAAATGAAATAAGCCAAGCACAGAAAGACAAATCTCACACGTTCTCACTCACATGTTGGAGCTAACTATTAAAACTATTGAAACAATTGATCTGATGGAGACAGAGAGTAGAATGATGATTACCAGAGGCTGGGAAGACTAGAGGGGAAGGGGGGATAAAGTGGGGATGGCTAATGGCTGCAAAAATATAGTTAGATAGTTAGAGAGAATGTTTGATATAGCACAACAAAGTGACTATAATCAGCAATAAATTGGGGTATACTTTAAAATAACTAAAAGAGCAGAATTGAAATGTTCCTAACACAAAGAAAAGATAAATCCTTGAGGTGATGGATGCCCCAAATACCCTGATTTGATTAATACACATTGTATATCTGTATCAATACATCACAGGTACCTTATAAATATATGCAACTATTCATTATTTTTTAATAATTAAAAATGTTAATAAAGATGAAGATGAAATAAAGACATTTCAGACATACCAAAGTTGAAAGAATTCATCACCAGCAGGTCAACCCTACAAGAAACGTTAAAGGAAGGCCTTCAGGCAAGGGGAAATGACACTCGTTGGAAAAAAATCTACAAAAAGGAATTAAGAGCACAAGAAATAGTAATTACATTGATAAATATATGAGATTTTTAATTCTTATTAAAATTTCTTTGGAAATAACTATTTAAAAAATAATTCAGGGAGGCCAGGGTGGGAGGATCACTTGAGCTCAGGAGTTCGAGACCAGCCTGAGCAAGAGCAAGACCCTGTCTCTACTAAAAATTAACTGGGCTTGGTGGCTGGCACCTGTCCCAGCTACTTGGGAGGCTGAGGCAGGAGGATTACTTGAGCCCAGGAGTTTGAGGTCGCTTTGAGCTAGGCTGACGCTATTCCAGCCCAGACGACAGAGCGAGACTGTGTCTCAAAAAATAAATAAATAAAAATTTAAAAAATAATGAAAATATTCAGGGAAGTTTATAATATATGTACTATATAAGTAAAATATATGGTAACAATGCTGTAAAGGGCAGGAGGGAGAACTAGAAATATACTACTGGAAGATTATGATACCATATGTGAGTTGGTATAGTATTACTAAAAGGTAGAATGTGATAAGCTAAAAATTCTAAAGCAACTACTAAAATAATTAACCAAAGGACTAATAAACCAATGGAGCATGTAAAATTGAACCAAAAAAATCCAAAATAAAGCATAAGAAGAGGTCAAAGAGAACAAAGGACATGGGGGAAAGACAATAACTTTATAACTAGCCACATCAATAATTGTATTAAATGAAAACAGTCTAAATACCACAATTAGAAGGCAGAGATTATAACAATGAATTTTTAAAAATCAATATCCAATTGTATTCTGCCTATAGAAAATGCACTGTAAATACAAAAACACAAACAGATTTCAAGAAGTGAAAGAATAGAAAAAGGTACACTGTCAGTCATTAGGAAAATGCAAATTAAAGCCACAATGAAATACCACCATAAATACATTTAAATGACTAAAATTAAAAAATTGACAATATCACGCATTACTGAGGATATAAAGAATCTTGAAATCCCATACACTGTTGATGGGAATATAAAATGAGACAAACTCTTTGGAAAGCAGTTTGGCAGTTTCTTAAAAAGCCAAGCATATACCTACCTATCATTCAAGTATTTCATTCTTAGGTATTTACCAAAGAGACAAGAAAGTATATCTTTATACAAAGATCTGTACATGAATATTCATAGCAGCTTTTATTGTAATAGCCAAAAACTAGAAACAACTCAAATGACCAACAACATGAGAATGGATAAACAAACTGTAGTCCATCCATACAATGGAATACTACTCAGCAGTGACAAGAATGAACTAGTGACACATGCAACAGGGATGGATCTTGAAATAACTACACCGAATGAAAGAAGCTAGAGAAAAGAATGCGTACACATTACATTACATTCATATAAGATTCTACACAATTCAAATTACTTCATGATGACAGCAGATCAGTGGTTGCCTGGGAGGAGGGAAGGTGGGAAGGGGTGGGAAAAAAGAATTACAAAGAGGCAGGAAGAATATCTGGGGGTGACAGATATGTTTGCAGCCTTAATTTTCAGTGGTGGTTTCAGAGGTATGTGCACATTATGTGTGTATATGAAAACTTACCAATTTAAATATCTGCAGTTTATTCTAGGCAAATTAAAGCTTAGTAAAGCTGTTAAAATAAAAATGTATACCCTGTGAAGTAGGTATTATTATTGTTATCACCACTGTGACTTCACTACAGGCTTTGTCAATGGCTCTAGCACCTTCCTGGACCCCATGAGCAGACTTCCAAAGATTAAATACCTCATCACCTAGACAGGCCAATCAGATGGCTCAGGCCTGGCAGAGTTTAAGGGAAATGTATTTTCTATTTTGACTTATTCTGTGTAAGTATCTCCCCTGTTCTGTGTGGGTGACACCCAACAAAGCCTTCTGATTACTTGTTCAGCATAAGTGAATATTTACCAACTCCTTATTTCACTCTATACAGCCTGGACTCAGATCCCACCTTATCAATCATTAGCTGTTTGGCTTTACAGGCATTTTACTTATCTCTCTGTGCCTCGGTTTCCAGATCTGTAAAAGGAGGCTTATAAAAGTACCTACCTCATGGGGTTGTTTTAAAACTAAATTAGCTAATACATGTAAAGTGCTTAGAACTCTGACTTTACTTGGCAAAGTTCAATAACTGACGGCTGCTATTCTTTACTACTCCACGAGAAATCCTTTCCATTTTCTTAAAGAGGGCCCTTGGGCCTGTACTCCAGTGTTTTGGTTGTTCAAGATTATGAACTTTGACATTGAGACATAGTTAACTTGGCAGTGGGGGGCACCCACAGTGTTTGCCATGAGAAGGCTTATCTGTCTCGCTGTGTGAACTGGCTGGGCTGCTCACAGATGTGCAGGTCTGAGTAAATCATGAGAGTCTCACAGGGGCCGAGTCTTATCTGCAGGTATGCAACCTTCAGAGGATCTGGGGAAACTCAACAGATGGGGAGTGGACTTTTGGAGCCTCCTGAACCCAACTGTTGAAATTATAGTGACATAATGCAATAATTGCTGCTATTTTAAACCATTATGTTTTAGATTGGTTCACTGCATAGTAACAGATAACTGGAACAAGCAGTTAATGGGAGGCTCTGTCTACAAAGCTCATGTGCCCAGGTATGTCTAGTTTGCAAGAGAGAAAGAGAGAGAGAGAAGAGGTTTTCTTAATCAGATACTTCCCTCCACTTTCAGCTATTTGATGGCATTTCCATCTATTCTAAGTGAGAAATACTGCCCTCCATTATCAGAGTTAGATGCTATGTCCTTATTGAGACCTGTAAACTACTTGGTGATGAAATTGAAAATTGAAAAGTAGGGCCCCTTCAGCTCATGAGTGCCTGCATAGTTACATAAGTACAAAGTTAGTGATTTTTCCCCCCTTTAACCAAGCATTCTTTCATCTTCCTAGACTTGTGAAAAGATTTGACCACTGTTATTAATCTTGTTTTGTATATTTGTGCAGATTAAAACATTAAGTGCACACAGCATGTGCTATCATCACCTGCTGTTTTCTTGAAGTAGCGCCGAAATGATAAGGCTGGAATATAAAAAAATAAAAAAGGCCTGGGGACTCGATCCAGTGAGGGGGAACATCTGGCACACTGGACAGGGTAAGCCACTTTTGTCACTCCTTTCACCTTCCTGCTGGGAAGTAGAGGCAAAGCAAACAGCCTTGAAGTGCTGAGAGTCTTTGCTCATTGCGCTGGTAATGCCCGGTGAGGCTGAACATGTTTAAATTTATTACAGATGCCGATCTTCTGGACAATCATGCTTTTCCTGCTGGGAGCAGCCAACGGTAAGAAACATCACACCTGGTCCTTGGAAAGGGCTTAAATCCAAGATCTCTGCACTGGCCAGAGGAAGCTTTAGCCGCAGCAGGGCTCCCAACTTCTCCTGGGTTCTGGAGAGAGGCGGGTGGGGCTGACACTCTCTGCCTGGGAAAGTAGGCTGGGCAGTTTGAGGGGGCCCCCGCTTCAGAGCATCTCCCCACTGGCCTGCCTTCATGCCCAGGGTGTTCACGGCCAGCTTTCCTAGGTAAAGCATTAAACACTTCCTGGCTTAACATACTGACTTATCAATGCCTGTTATTACATTAGTGAAATAAACATATCAGAAGAGCTAGGGATGGGACTCAGAACTTTTTAAGTTTTGAGGGTGGTTCTAAGCGAAGGTACCATTGGTGTCCCTGTGGGATGCAATGGGACTGGTCCCAAGCCAGTAGGTGGACACTGGGGCCAAGAAGAAAGTGGGAGGGGCCGAGGTGGGTGCATTCATTGTCTTCAGACTATCCTGGACAGGAGAGTACCAGGCCCGGACAGCAGTGATATCCCAGAGCCCAGCCTCAGGAGGCATTCCTTGAGCAGATTCATCCTTTCTCTGTAGGCAAAGAAATTTGCTATGAGGACCTCGGGTGCTTTTCTGACACTGAGCCCTGGGCTGGGACTGCAATTAGGCCCTTGAAAGTTCTCCCCTGGAGCCCTGAGAAGATCAGCACCCGCTTCCTGCTCTACACCAACGAAAACCCAAACAACTTTCAAGTGAGACCTCTGTCATTTTAACATCACTGTCACTGGGTGAGGGGCGTGCCCACCTGGCAGACCACGGGTTCTTTATCTCTGTACCCTCTTCCTCCATCTTGCCCTGCTCCACCACATCCCTCCATCTGCCACCCAGGGTTTGCCAGACCTAGTCTGAGTAGGTCTTCAGCAAATGTTGGTTAGAATGAATGAATGGGTCACATTTGCCAGACCTCTAGCTGTTATGTGATTCTGGTCTGGGATAAAGAGCTTACTATTTAACAAGAACCACATGGAAGGTAAGATTGTGAGCCACAATCCAGACCCAGTGAAGGCAGGGGTTACTGGCCTGGGGAGATGGGGCAGGGAAAGGGAGATCAGAGTGGGCTTTATGGAAGAGGTGGCTTTGTGCTAAGCTTTGAAGAGTCAAGGCACTGGGACAAGCGGAGGAAGGGGAGAGACAGGCCTGCAGGGCTGGGCTGCAAAAACATGCAGCGCTTCTGCATTTGTCACAGACTCTCCTCCTCTCAGATCCATCAACGATTGAGGCATCGAATTTTCAAACGAACAGGAAGACCCGGTTCATCATCCACGGCTTCATAGACAAGGGAGATGAGGGCTGGGTGACAGACATGTGCCAGGTAGGAGCCCACTCTGATCCCTGCGCTGGTTGCAGCCACAGCTTCCCACTAAAGTCTCCACCTCGCTTTACACACTCACAACAATGAGTTCGACAACAGGAAATCCTTACATATTAGGTAACTCTATATAGTTAAAATGTCTCTCTTCACAAAAATAAAAATTCCTTTCAATGTTTCTGAACTACATCTGTAGCCTGATGCAACCACATGTGAAAGATATGTGAAAAATACTCCCACTATCTCATTTCTGCTTAAACCATGGCTCAATGTTTTCTGCTTCCATTTTTAGTGAGGGTACTTTGTATTCCCAGAAACAAAGGATTATGTTCTTTTTGTTCAAATCTTTCCCACATTCCTGACAGTCAGAGATGTGTTGCTACGACAATTTATCTGAGATATAGAGACCTAAGATTGGCTGACTAAACTGGCAGAATAGAAAGTGCCCCACCCACCTACATGTAATATTAGTCAGAAGGACAGCAATAGAAGAATACACACGTGAGCACACACGTGTGCACAGAGACACATATGTGCACACAGATGTGTGCACACATGCACAGGCACACATACACAGATACATACATGCATAATATACTATCATTCTTTCTGTTTATGAGTGCACTGGTTCAATCTATTTTTCTCTCACCTTCAAATTTACCCCAAGAGGCTGCCTTCCACACATATATCAACAATGCCAGTCAGTAATGTCAACAGGAAAAATTACAAACACAGAAAATTAAAGTCATTCTGCATTTGGCCTTGGTTTACCAGATATTTCACTTGGCACCTTTCCTGTCCTATCATTCATAAGCATCTGATTGATACAGTTATACCCCAAATTCTCCAGGGTTATGAGAGATTCCTCAGGATTGCTTTGAAAATAAAAGTCCTGAGGAAAAAACTCTCAGTATCTCTGTGTATGTTGATCACACATATTAGCATCCTATATGTGAAAAGATTTCAAGTGGATTTTAAATTCAAAGCACCATTTTAAACTCAAGCTGGTCATATGTACTGCCTGACAGAACTCCTAAGAATATATCAGCTCCCTTGACATCCAGGAAGAAGTTTTCCTTTCTCAATCTCTTTTAAATCACTGCAATCCTATTTTTCAAATATCTGCAGAGCTTGTTTCCTCCATGAAATACTGTGCTGTCCTGACTGTAAAAGTAGTGAAGCTTCCCTCCCACTCTGAAGCTCAGTAAATGCCCAGGAGGCTGGGGCATTGCCAAATGGCTGAAAGGACCTCTCACAGTCAAATCTACAAGGTCATTTAGACACTGGCCACTGGAGATTTCAGTTAAGGCCTTTCCTTTTCAAAATAGGGCTGTTTTAATGATGCAATTGTTTTTCCCCTCCTAATCAACCTTATTGAATATGGTTGAAGAAAACCAGAGAGTGGCCAGGTTTTAATTAATCTGCAAGCTAGAGAGGGAATCGATTTGCCTTTGCGATTGGCCCTGAAGGACAACTCCTAACTGACAACAGGATTCCCTAACAGAGTCTAGTTTATCTCAGTGCCCCAGCCAGGAGAAGAGGGAAGTGGCCATTTCTGAGCCCCGCTGGATGGGGTTTCCCGTGCCCTCAGGATAATACTCTGGTATCTCCCCAACACCAGAACTTGTTCAAGGTGGAGACGGTGAACTGCATCTGTGTGGACTGGAAGAAGGGCTCCCAAACCACCTACACGCAGGCCGCCAACAACGTGCAAGTGGTGGGTGCCCAGGTGGCCCAGATGATCAAAATCCTCTCGGTGAGTCAGCCAGATGGGCCACGGGAGGAGGAAAGCAGAGCCCACTGGTCTCTGTTGGGTAAAGATGAAGCTGGGAATTATGGGTTAAAGAAGAATTAGAAAGAATTGACATTTCTTTCAGGATCTTACTTCTAAAACTGAAATTTGCCTTAATGATGACACACCAGTAGAAGAAAATATAATAATTGCTAACACTTAGGAGGTGGGGGCTTTTATTATCATCTTCAATTTATAAACAAAGAAATGAAGGCCCAGTAAGCTTAACTAGTTTGCCAAAAAAAATCATAGAGCAGGTGAATAGAAGTGTTGTCTTTTGGGCCCAGACCATCTAGCTTCAGGGGCCACCTATGACACCAGGTGAGTTCTGTTTGGGACAAAACACAGCATTGCTAGGGAAAGACAATTGGAGCCAAAGGGCAGTATGTGCAATTGGCATGTACCAACTCTGTTGGCCTGTTGATGTGGGTTCTGTTGACATTGGGGAATTTCTTGTGCCACAGTGATTTTGGTTGTTTTTTCCTACTCTGGTCTTTCATTTTAGCTAATTCTTTAAGTTAAGTCAGTAATTCTTTATGACTATTTTCTATACGAGGTAAAGGGCTCAGCCATTTCTGTGTTATATTTAAAGGGTCTACAAAAGAATCCACTTCTGTACCCCTGCAGAAAGCAAAACCCTTGGTGTTTGTACAAGAGGCACTGTAGACCAATAAATGAGGTGTCTTTGTGTGAACGTCTCTTGAGAACAACATTTGCAAACACCTCGTAGCTCTATTTGATTTGGAATTGGTTTTTTTTGTTTGTTTGTTTTTGTTTTTCGGTATTTTTGGAGCACAGTATCAGGAGCACGTGAGGAAGTAAAGAGGATGAATGAGATCCAGGCTCTCAAAGTGCTTGCAGTGAAGACTTGCAATCACTATAGAGTGTGATCTATTGGGGGTTCTGATGGGGAGAGCACAGGCTTTATGGGAACACACGGGGGGCAGCTAATCCAGACTGCTGTGGGGGTGGTTAAGGAGGTCTCCCCAGGAAGAGACATCTAAGTTGAGAGCTGAAGGCTAGCCTGTGTTGATTGCAGCTGGGCCAGTGCTTGGGGGATGGACAAAAAATGGGAGAAGAATAAACCAGGCCCAGAGGGGAAAGACTACAACATATTCAAGTGCCTGAAAGTTCAAAAAAGGGTTTGGCTGGAGAAGAGTCTAGAAAAATAGATGATGAATTAGGAAAGTTCTGAGGACCCTCGCAATGAGTTTGGGTTTGATCCTGAGGGCAGTGGGAGGCATAGAAGGTTTTCGGCTGAGGAGTGATACTATCAGGTTGGCATGTTAGAAAAACCACAGCACAAAAAAATATCCTGAAAATACAATCTCCCCTCTCTAGACAAACTACAGCTACTCACCCTCCAATGTCCACCTCATTGGCCACAGCCTGGGAGCCCACGTGGCTGGAGAGGCAGGGAGCAGGACCCCAGGCGTGGGCAGGATTACTGGTAAGGCCTCAGGGGCAGGGCCCCATGTTTTGTCCCTAGTAACCCCAGAATGTGGTCACAAGGATGCAGCCCAGTGTAGAGTTGCCCTGAAGGAGACTGTCCCCCTGGGCTGTGGCAGAGCAGGGTGGAGCCTGCACAAAACATTTTAGGAAGCCCCCAAGAAGCCCATGAGTCATAGCTTTGTCCCCCTTTGCTTCTTCCATCTCTGTCCTGGTCCCACCTCTCTAGGTCCAAGTTTTCTGGTGGTATAGGTCGCGCAGCAAGACTGAGCACCCCGGAAAATGCAGGGTAAGGCTAGTATGAAAATGAGCAAAACATAATCAAGAAGCGGCTATATTGTCACTTCTTTCCTCCTTCTCTTTCAAATCAAGGGCACAGTAGAACCTGAAAATTATGTTTCCCCACTGCCTCTGCTAGTAAAAGAAACCCAGCCACCATTATGGCCAAAAGCATCCTATTAACTGAAGCAAAGCATTTGAATTATAACAACAATGAAATATACCTATATAACATAAGTAATTATTATAGTAAGCATAGATTAAGTGCCTGCTTATCCCAAATACTGCAAAAAGTGCTTTATATTTTCTCATTTAATCCTCAGAACTAAAGAAGCAGGCTCAGGGAAGCAAATAACTTGCCCAAGGTTGCACAACTAGTCAGTGGTGGAACTGAGATTCAGACATGATTAAGCTGATGTTTGGCTTAAGCAATTCTATCTTTGTAAGAAAACCTCCTTTTATTTTTAGCAGATAACTACATTTATAGTCATACTTTTTCAGCTGCTCTGACCAAATCTTCAAAAAACTATTAACAAATCCAGGAGCCCTGTCAAGAAGGAAATATATTCAAAAATATTAATATTTTACTTATATGGCCATGACTATATGCCAGGCACTGTGCTAAGTGCTACATATTAACTCATTTAATCTATAACAACCATATAAAACAGATGCCATTATTACCCCATTTTATAAAGTAGGGAAATTGAGGCACAAAAAGATTGAGTAACTTACTCAAGGTCTTGCAACTTGTCCCAAAGTAGTTTAGTAGGGATTTGAAGACAGATGACCTGGCCCCAAATTCTGTGTTCCTAACCATGATACCATACTGTGCTTCTCCCCTTTTTTCTTCAAACTTGGGGAGAAACATAAGATGTTGAAGAAGACAGTAAATGGGAGAATCTGATGTGGAAAAAAAATCCTTGTTCAAAAAAACCTCTCAATTTCTTGGCTCATCTGCCTTCTATCCATGTCACTGGGGCCCTCTTGTAATGAGTTACATTGAGACTCTAGGTCCTCATATTCAGCACCCAGGGCCATGGCACTGTAAAACTCCAGGGCATGGCCCCCCTTGAGTTGAGCATTGCATAGCCTAGGCAACTGTACACCCCTATCCCGCTGACACCTATAGTCAGGGCTATTGTTCTATAGTGCTGACCATCTCTTTTAGGGCTGGATCCCGTAGAGGCAAGTTTCGAGGGTACTGCTGAAGAGGTGCGACTTGACCCCTCTGATGCTGCCTTTGTTGATGTGATTCACACGGATTCAGCTCCCCTGATTCCATTCTTGGGTGAGACCCACAGTGCTCCAGCTTCAAGCATGTGCAATTGTGTTTTAACCACGATAGCCTTGCATTACAAAAAGCTCATTGCTTGTCCAAACATTTCAGGTTTTGGAACAAACCAACTGGTGGGTACCTTGACTTCTTCCCCAATGGAGGAGAGAACATGCCAGGATGCAAGAAGAATGCCCTGTCGCAGATCGTGGACCTTGATGGCATCTGGGCAGGTATAGCTCTGGTGGGGTTGAGGGAAGCAGGGAGGGCAACACTTCCCTGGAGTGAGCAGTGCCTTTCCAGAGAAAATCTTAGGAATGATAACACATCTCTCTTTAAAAATATACAGTTCCCCTTCTGGACATTATTTTGGAAAAATGTAGCTATATATCATTTTTTATATCTCAGCTCTACTGATTTTGTACTTCCTTAGAACATTGCTGTTGATGTCCTAGAGTGTACAAGAAACAAAGAATTATAAAACTGTTGCTTAAAGCTATAACTCCAACAATCAATTGGTAGTTAACTAACAGAAAAAGGAAATACCAGAAGAGTAAACATCCTGACTATAACTAGGAAGATTTTTCTGCAAATTCTCCCTTAGGAGTCAATGATATGGTTCAAACTTATATAATTAGATCTAATTTGGTATCCAGAATGAGGATATCCCCAATGGTTTCCATGGCAAAGCCATTTGCACAATGAAGCCATTGTTCACCTATGCTGAGCAGGAATGAGGGACCATCCTAGGTAAGGAGGGTTACAGTGGAGTCTGCTACTCCAACTCTTTGTTGTTGATCTAGCACATCTGGGAATAAAGGCAATCCTTCAGATGCGCTCTGATTCTGTATCTAATGAGGTCAAAAGGACTATGGACAGGTGAAATTTTATGCCAAACTTGTCATGTGGCACCACACAGGTTAAAATCCTTAGTGGGCTTTTATAAGGAGCAATGATTTTTATTGAATTTCATCAAAATGGCTTGGCAAGTATGGATGCCATCAAAGCAATTATTAAGAATGAGGACAAATGCATTTTGTCTTTCACAGTCTTATGGGGGTTTGCATGGATAGGGTAGCCTAAACCCTCCACCAGTAATGGCCAAGCAAGTTCAAGCCAGGTCTGGAAGCTGTGCTGTGACATTTGTCACTTGGCAGGAGTTGCCAGGAACCAAGGAAGATCAAGACACTATAAGAGTGATGCTCAGACAAAGTTACCTAAAGTTATTCAGCCCTCCTTTCAGTTGCATAAGTGCAGCATGAAAATGTCCTTGCACTGGCTTTATCATATCTAAGGTCATGTCACATCTGGTCATGTCTTTGAAGACCTCCACCTTGCTGCCTATGAAACCAGATGGCACAGAGGTTAGAGGGATGGGCTTGGGTTTAATTACCGGCTCTCCCACTTACTAGCTATGATCTGTAAATCTGAGGCTGTAATCTGTAGATTTTCCTGTAAACTATAAATTATATGGCAATATATGGATGTAAATAGGGATGATATGGTACCCATCTCCTAGGAAAGGTGAGGATAACATGGACAATGCATGCAAAGTGATCAAAACATGGCCCGACACACAGAAAGCACCCTCTATATGTTAATTGTCATTATTGTGGCTGGATTTGAGACTTATCTTAAATTTCTGAAAATATGGTCCCACTTTGGAGACAGAGGCAGAGAAGCTATTCCAAACCCCCCAACCACCTATGCATAGGTTCTCATTTGTTTCCCCAGGAACTCGGGACTTTGTGGCTTGCAATCACCTAAGAAGCTACAAGTATTACTCAGACAGCATCCTCAACCCAGACGGGTTTGCTGCATACCCCTGTGCTTCCTACAAGTCCTTCCAGTCTGTAAGCTTAATGTCCTGACTTGAATGATGGTGACCACCCTACTGTGGGACAGGTGTCCTACTGTGTTTGGGATCTGCAATGCCTTCTCACTATGTGTTTTGCATTGTCCCTCAGAGTTCAGGGTCCTGTGGAGTCCAGAAAGAAAAAAAAAAAAAAACTGTAGGCAGGAAGTGGCTAAAATTCTAGATGAGATTAGTCATGTGGGAGAGAAAACTCTGGGAAATCAGAGAGACGACCAGTCAATTCAATGATATAGAAAGGCTGCCTGAAAGAGGCAACATTTGAATCTGGGTTGGAAATGACAGAATTTAGAAGGAAGAGGAGTGCACATTTCTGACAAGGGCAGAGCCAGAACAAAAGAATGTGTGAGACAAGAGCTCTCACACCAGAGAGAGGGCAGGGTGGATGCTGGGGTCCTATGTGCCAGGCTGGCAAGAAGGGGAAAGCTGGAAGAAAAGATAGGCTGGAGCCTGCCTGTTCTGATTTATAGGAGCCAGCGTGAGCATCCCTTCCCAACTCCACATTCAGGGACATCATATTGGTAGTCTGAAATTGGCCACTGTCAGAGGATTTACACCATGGAAATTGGTAAATGCTATAATCAAGGCTTTTTGTCCCAGAGAATGAGCTGCTAATCATTCGCCAGCATACTACTCAATAGAAGGTATAATTCATCTAACCTGGGTCCTGGGCATCAGTATTTTTAAAGCTCCCAAATAATTCTAATGTGTTATGCATAAGGGTTGGGAACCCTGCCCTGAATGAAAGTAATTTAGAAATTATCTGTTCTAACCCCCTTCCTGTTACAAATGAGAATGCTCAGGCCATAGGAAAACTGAGTGTCTGCTCCCCCACATGTATCAGTCATAAAAAGACAAATCCACCTTACAGTCTCATCTACCTCTTCTCATTAGAACAAGTGCTTCCCCTGTCCAGATCAAGGGTGCCCACAGATGGGTCACTATGCTGATAAATTTGCTGGCAAGACAAGTGAGGAGCAGCAGAAATTCTTCTTGAACACAGGAGATGCCAGCAATTTTGCTCGTAAGTTGTACTTTGCCTACCTGTCCAGGTAAAGAAAATATAGTTTCTGTTACAAATGAAGGGCTTGCCTCTAACCTGAAATATTTATGGGTACATTTTGATTATCTTAGAAAAGGACGCATCCACCCAAAGTATCCCATTTAAGATGCAACTGAAGATTTAGAAAGACCCTGCATTTCTTCCATTTTATTTGTATGGCATGAAATGAGTGGAAGCAAATAGTATAATTAATGGGATTATGACAATTTGCATGTCAGTTTGTGACCAGCTACCCTGAATTTTTGCCACTCCACAGTTTATTGTTCCTTTTATTTTTAAGATTGTGTCAGACACATCTGTTGTTCTATTCACTCAGTAAACATTTATTTAATACCAGATCTTTCCTGGGCTGTGCCCCTTAAGAATCCCAACTCCATTCTCCATTTTCCCCACTCTGTCTATGCATTCCTGATGCCCAGGGGCTGCCTCTCTGGTGGAGTAGGGGTGAGATTCAAGGGGAGGGTGATTTATCTACAAAACCTGCCAAATGGACTAGGACATAGGGTAGAGACTGGGCATATTTGGACCACTTTGTACCAAAACTTCCGTATGACAGCTCTATAATATGTGGCCCAGTAAAAACAGAGGCTATGAATCTATATAAATATATAAATATAAAATATAATACATGTCTTATATAGTTTTAAGGTCAGATTTATTGAGTTATAATTTATAGTCAGGAAAATTCACCCTTTTCAGTGTATAGTTCTATGAGTTTTGACAAATGGTTGTGTAACTACCTTCAAATCGAGATACAGAATGTTCCATCACTACGAATATATATTTTTTGTAAGAAGACATTGATTATCAATCCTTCCACTGATGTAGTGATGCATAAAATACTTGCCCATGTTTTAACAACAACAAATTAAACATTCGGTAACTATGTATTCATTCCTTAACCAACATTTATTGATGGGCCACAGGCTATGCTAGACACTGGGGATGCAGGGATAAATAAGACACTGTACTCATGAAATTTATAATCCAGCAGAGAAGACAGAAACTGAATAAGCAACTACAAGTGTGTCGGGCTTGGTGGGCTTCTGCTGTGGCATTATGGGACAGAGGACCTGGCCCTGTCCAGAGGGAGAGTCCGGAGCAATGTCTCTGAGGATACGAAAGATGAATAGGAGTTAGGCAAAGTGTGTATGCATGTATTTATGTGTGTGTACATGTGTAGATATGTGCATGTACATGTGTGTTTGTGTGTTTGTGCATATGCATGTTTATATATGTGTTTGTGTGTTGGCATTTATGTGTATGTGTGTGGTCCTATGTGTATAGGTTTATGTATGTGTATGTGTATTTTTATGCAGCTATATGTGTGCGTGCATCCAGGCACTGGGACAGCACTCCAGGTAGAAATCTAGGTGACAACTGCCCATGTACCTACTCTGTGCTGGAGACTGTCCAGGGCCCTGGGACTACAGAAATGAGACACAGCCCTTGCTCTTGAGGTGCTCATCAATGGCACTCCTGAGCCACCTTCCCTCGTTCCTTCTCTTTTCACCCTAACTCATAGTACTGCAAGTCTGGAGCAGAGCTGTCCAACAGACTTCCTGCAATGAGGGACATGTTCTGTGCTGTCCAATACAGTAGCCATTCACCTCCTGTGGCAATTTAGCACTTGCAATGCAGCTAGTATACCTGAAAAACTAAATGTTTAACTTTATTTAATTTGAATTTAAATATAAGCAGCCACATGTGCTTAGAGAACCCCTTACTGGGCAGTACAAGTCTCTAATGGGCTATGGCTGAACACGTACTTCCCATTAAGGCCTAGTTTCAATTATAGATTAATAAGTAGAATTTCTTATACTTTGATGCCTCAATGTAAGGGAAGGAGACAGAAGACTGGGATTTGAGTCACGTATTTTGCATGTGAATAAACTGAACTATTCTATCCTCTGTGCAGGCTGGAGATATGGGGTTTCCATAACATTGTCTGGAAGAACAGCCACTGGTCGGGTCAAAGTTGCTTTGTTTGGAGATAAGGGAAACACTCACCAGTATGAAGTCTTCAGGTAATTTCTTATTTTAGTGTTACATCTCATTTGATGATATACACAGCCTTCAAGCCATATACTTAATCTGAATTCTTATCTCTTTATATATCAATGGATTTTAAATTATAGCCATGTACCACATAACAATGCTTTGGTCAACAACACAGACCGCATATACAGCGGTTGCCCTATAAGATTATAATACCATATTTTTACTGTACATTTTATATGTTTAGATATGTTTAGATACACAAATATTTACCATTATGTTACAATTACCTACAGTATTCAGTACGGTTATGTGCCGTACAGGTTTGTAGCCTCAGAGCAGCACGCATTATACCACACAGGCTTGTGTAAGAACACTCTATTATGCTCACATAACAAAATCACATAACGATGCATTTCTCAGAAAGTATCCCTGTCCTTAAGCAACACATGACTGTACTTAGTTTATGTACTGAATTGCAGATTTCTGCTAATAATTTTTCTTTTCTCTATTGTAAACCCAGGTATTTAATTCTTTCTCTCTCAATAGATCAAATTTAAAAAATAAATAAATCTAGATTGGGTGAGGTGGCTCTTCCCTGTAATCTTAGCACTTTGGGAGGCCCAGGCTGGAGGATCACTTGAGCCCAGGAATTCAAGACTAGCCTGAGCCACATAGAGAGACTCCATCTCTACAAAAAAAAATTAAAAATTAGCCTGGCATAGTGATGCACACCTCTAGTCCCAGCTACTGGGGAGGCTGAGGTGGGAGGATCACTTGGACCCAGGAGTTGGAGGTTGCAGTGAGCTATGATGATGCCACTGCACTCTAGCCGGGGTGACAGAGCAAGACCCTGTCTCAAAAATAAATGAATAAACAAATCTAATATTACCTCAGATATCTTATTTTCTAATTAGCATAATAACACATACTTCTTGTGTTAAACTACATGGCTCACTTATTTTTGTACAAATAATTCTTCCAGAAACAAATACAAAATAATATGAAGGAATTATATTATTTTTTTATAAGAAAGTTTTGAGGAAAAATTAACTACAGTTTAAAAACCCATAAATAATTGTTGGAAGCTGCTGGCATATAGCTGGCTTTTCCACTTCTACCTCCTTTATTTGGAAATTAATTTGGAAAAATACTCCTGTTTATCTAAAATAGAAAAAAAGCAGCATGGTCGTATATGGTCATTAGAACTCATTTCTATGAACAAGATTGTTTCTGTTTCTCTCTGTCAAGTGGGATTATCAAATCAGGCACAACCCATACCAGTGAGTTTGATGCACAGCTTGATGTTGGAACAATTGAGAAAGTCAAGTTTCTTTGGAATAACAACGTGGTAAATCCAACCC
The DNA here is from genome assembly GCF_020740605.2 of Lemur catta. Lineage (NCBI taxonomy): Eukaryota > Metazoa > Chordata > Mammalia > Primates > Lemuridae > Lemur > Lemur catta. The sequence goes on along the minus strand of NC_059141.1, from coordinate 11,799,706 downwards.
TCCCCAAAGTGGGTGCAGCCAAGATCACCGTGCAAAAGGGAGAGGAGCAGACAGTGTAAGTATCTTTGCTGGCTTGTGCCTAAGGATGTTTGGAAAGGTATAATATAATGGAAGCCCACCCGGGAAAGCCCTGATGCAACCTGTTCTCCGGGAACCGGTTGAAGCTACAGCCCTAGTGGTCGCCTCATGTCTTTTGAATTGTAAATCAGTAATTACCTTTGCTTAACAACTCAAATCACCGGGGCATTCACTAAGGATATCCAAACACTTAAAAAGCGCTCGTTTTTCTCCGCAGGTACAACTTCTGCAGCGAAGATACTGTGAGAGAAGGCGTGCTGCTCACTGTCACGCCCTGCTAAACTCCAGGCAGGAATGCCTGCTGTGTTCACATCAGTAAAATCCACTGATGCCTCTGTCTACTCAACACGTCTATCTTTGGCGTCAGCTGCCGCCCGTGGCGACAAGAGGGAATCGAACATTAAAAAATTTCATGAGCATTTCCATATACTTGGGTTTCTCGCCACTGACTTCTGATCACACACCACTTCTCCCCAGCTTCCTTGGTCCCCGTGCCCCCTGTATTCTCTCTACCTGAGAGGGTGGCAATTAGCAGCAGAACTAGAGCTCTGCCAGCCTTTAGCCCCGCCCTTCATCTTTCAGGGGGAAACTGAGGCCCAGTGGTGGGGGTAGCTGTTCAAACTTGGCGTTCCAGTCAGGACGGAGGGTCGGGCTCCTGACTCACCTTGACCACCTTGAGGGAAAGGTCCGGGGATGCTGAGGCCCCTCTCTGGCGGCAGATTTGGTGGTGGTGGGACCCCTGGGCGGCCCTGGCCCTGGGTGAGGAATGCAGAGCCTGTGGCGGGCACCTGCGAAGAGCGCTGACAGGCTTCCAGCGCCGACTCCCCCGGGCAAGGAGCAGTGTCTGGCCGGCTCTTCTCGGGACTGGGCTGGCTGAGGAGGGGTGGGAGGGACGGGCTTCCAGAAGGAGCGCACGGAGCGGGCCCTGTTGGGCGGGGCTATTCCGTCAGCCAATCGGCTTGGGCCCCTGGGAGCCCCTGGCCAATCAGTAGTCGTTGCTGATCAGTGGCCCCACCCACACAGACCCTGTACTTTGAGCCTTGTTTGAGGTGGCCCAGCCTGTCCTGAGGTCATCCGGGAAAGTCACTGCCTCCCCAGAGGGTCTCCTCCTGGATCACCAGGCCCCACATCCCACCACGGCAGTTCCGGTGCCTGGCCTCTGTTTCTAACCAGCAATGCCACGTCAAACTTGAATGCGAATGGGCTCCAGTTATCCCTCAAACACAGGGTTGTGGCGAGGATGGAAGGAGCGACTGTAGGCCCCCCAGGACAGGGCACAGGGCGGAGTGCTCGGTTAAACAGTGGTGATGATGAGGGTGATAAAGGTGATGGTGGCGGGAGGGGACACCTAGCGCCGAGCGAGAGAACGGAGCCCAGGCAGAGGCCCTCTGTCACAGTTTTACCACACCCCAGGCAAGGCTGCGCCACGTTGGCAAAGAGCTCAATCAATGCAACTTAGATTCTGCAAACATCAAACACCAGCTCTGTTCCTACCCCCGTGCCAGGCACTGGGGAGAGTGGAAAGCAGAAGACACGGACTCTGCGCCCCTTCCTAGAAGGAGCTCACAGTAGCTGCCTTCTAGGAACAAAAAACAAGGTAAGTCCCAGGACAGGGTGTCCCAGAAGAGGGAAGGATCAAGATGGGAAAGCTCCACAGAGCCAGTGGGTTTAGGCCCAGGTTTGAAGGACTGCAGGCTTCGAGGCCAGCTAGGAGAAGGTGGCCACTGCGGATATCCAGGCAAGAGGTGATGACGACCTCTGAGAGTGGTGAATGAAACCTAGGTATAATGGAGAGGGTGTGGCTGGTTGTCCATGGGTAAGAACCCTGCTCCCTGCCCAAGGACAGCCTGTCTCACTGCACTCCTCAGCTATAAACGATGATTTGGGGGAAATGATCTTAAAATAGGAAGAAAAGTGAGAAGAGCACACAGCCATGGAAAAAGGAAGTCAGTCGGGCAGGCTTCCCAAGGCTCTTGGCCACACCATAAGAATGTAGCTTAGGTGCTGCCCTGAGCCTCAGGGTGACCTGGAAAGACCTGGGTCCCAACTGCAGGGGCCGGGGAGGCCATGGATGGAGGGAGACCTGAGCTGGAGCAGAGCCAGCTCAGTCCTCCCACATCCCTACATTCCTCTCCTGGAACCTGTGTCCTTTTATCAGATATGCAGCTGGAGAAAACTCCAGGAAGGCAAAGAACAACAGGTTCCAAGGCCTGGACCTTGACTGCCAATCAGTGTGGTTATCTAGCATCCACCTCCTGACACACTCTGGGGAGTCCAAGCTCAGCCCCATAGATCCTTGACCCAAACACACTCACTTGGGGAGATGGGAAGTACAGGGCTCTCTGGGGAGGGAGTGATCTACTTCCAATCTCTACCCTGACCAATTAAAGAGCAATCCTAAGCCACAGACCTTTTTATAAAGCCCACAGGTGATCTCCACGTGTAGGCAGGTGACCATCTGCCATGATGCAAGTGTATTCATCTCCCAGGGCTCCCATGCACACTTTTCTCTGACAAATTACTAATTTTTTGTTTTCCTTTCAGTGATCATCTATTTTTTTTACTAGTAATACAAATAAAACTTTCTCTTTGTTAGGATAATTTGCAGTAGAACTTTTGTCTCCTGAGTTGATGCTTAATAAAATGAAATCAATAGGAAAATTCCAAGAGGTTTTGAGAACTTTTTAGAAAAAAAAATAGAGTTTATGTATTTACTGGTCTGAGAAATCTTGGGCAGTATGATCTGGAACTGAAAATGTGGAAGAGACATCCAGTGTCACAGGCTTTGAGAATAGAAGAAGTTTGTCCTGGGACCTGGAATGAAGGAGCAGGGAGAAATGAGCTGGGTGGGGGGAGAGGTTGTGGGGAGATGTGGTGACATCCCTGGCAAAAATGCAGAAGAGGGGAAAATCAGGCTCCTTCCAGAACTGTGAGCCCTTCAATACAGGCATTTATCAGCTGGGAAGGTGTCAAAGGAGTGGCAGAAATGAAGCTGGGCAGAGGCCAGATGGTGGCTGTTTGTTTGCTGGGGCTGCCATAACAAAGTCCCATAAGCTAAGGGGCCTAAACAACAGAAATTTATTGTCTCAGAGTTGTGGAGGCCAGAAATCTGAGATGAAGGTGTCAGCAGAGTTGGTTCCTTCTGAGAGTTGTGAGGGAGAATCTGTTCCAGGCCTTACTCCTAGCTTCTAATGATTTGCTGGCAATATTTGACATTCCTTGGCTATGTCTGCCTTCATATTCACAAGGCATTCTCCCATGTGTGTTTGTCTGTGTCCAAATTTCTCCTTTTTATAAGGATGCCAATCATATTGGATTAGGGCCCACCCTAATTACCTCATCTTAACTTGATTACTTCTGTAAAGACCCTACCTCCAAATAAGGTCTTATTCTCAGGTAGTAAGTGTTAGGACTCCAACATACCTTTCTGGAGGAACACAATTCAATCACAGCAGTGTCTATCTACTATGGTCTGAATGTTTGGGTCCCTTCAAAGTTCATGTCAAAACTTAATCCCCATTGTGGTGGTATTAAGTGGTGGGGCCTTTGAGGAAGTGATTAAATCATGAGCATGCTCCACCCTCATGAATGAGATCAATTCCCTTATAAAAGATGCTTCAGAGAGTTGCCTGGACTTTACATCTCTTCTGTCCCATGAGGATGTGGTATCTATCCTTTGTTGTCCCCTTTCACTATGTGAGGACACAGCAAGAAGGCACCATCTTGGAAGCTAAGAGCAGCTCTCACCAGACACCAAGTCCTTGGTCTTGGACTTCCCAGCCCCCAGAACTGTGAGAAATGAATTCCTATTCTTTATACATTACCCAGCCTCAGGTATTTCATTATAGCAGCACAAACAGACTAAGACACCACCCTCACATGCCCAGCTTAGGCGCTTGGACTCCACATAAATTCTGATCCCTCTCCACAGAGTTATTCTCTTTAGACTAAGCCCAAATTATGTGGTAGCCCATTTATAAGCCCTCCTCACATGCTTTTTCTTCTTTGTGCTTTTGATCATTTGTAATTATGTATTTGTAGGTAATCACTGCCTGTGCCCCATGGGACCATCAGTCCCAGGAAGGAAGGGAAGAAGCATGTTTTGTTCACCGTTGTATTCTCAAGACTGGAAGAGTGTCAAGCATATTGTAGCTACGTAAAAATGAATGTGAATGTGTGAACCACCATGTGAATCATGTATCTCTGAGCAACGAGAAGCCACTCACAGAATTAAGCTAGGAGGGACTTTGGGAAATGGGAGGAGGCTGAGCTGGAGGGGGAGATGGAGTGGCCTAGAAGGAAGTGATACCAGCCACGGGAGGGCAAGAGCAGGGGGAATAAGGGGAGAGGACAGATGCATGAGGTGTTAAGGGACAAAGGTTCAAGCAAAGGAAGACCCAAGCCACCCCCATCCCCTGGGCAACTGCTGTGCCAGCTGGCAGGACTCACCCAGGCCTTGGCCCTGCCACCTATCACCTGCCAACCATGTGGTCAGCAAGTGAATTTTCCCACAGGTGCTGCCCTTCACTTCCTTCCCACATCAGACAGTTGGCAGAGCCTCAGGCCTTCTGGATGCCCCAGAGAGGAGAGAGCAGCTGAGCTGGTTTTGCATGGGCAGGTACGTGGAAGTGAACGAGTGTCCCTCAGTGGCAGCCTGGGGCCCAGCTGGCCTGCCTTGGGCCACCCTGCAGAAGAGACCAGGCAGGCTCTGGACTGCTTGGGAGAACCCAGTGTGTTTTCTTCATCTTCCCCCAACTCCCAACCACCAGAAACTATAACAGGATTATCCAGCCCTCTTTGGGGGGCAGCTTGGTGCAGGGACAATTTTCCTAGATCAGCCTAGATTCCATCCATTTCACCGATCAACAAACTGAGACCTGGCAGAGGAGAGATAATAGCACCACAGTAGGAAGTGGAGGCCTGAGATCAAGCCCCTACTCTTCCATTTGCCCCTATACTAAGCCCTTTAACCTTTCTGGTCCTCTGTTGTCTCAGCTATAAAATGGGAATTAAACAATACTCTCATTTCTTGAGTGTTTTACAGATCTAAGAGCTTGGATTTGATCACTGCCATTTATCCAAAGATACCTTTTAAACAACCACTACTTAATTCCTTTCCCACACTCAGCTGTTTCGCATGGCCCTCAATACCTGTCCTTGATACTGTGTTCCCCACATGTGTTTGTTCAGCTTATTTCTCATCACTTTTGGCATTGTTACCTCTTAGGTTATTTCTTACTCTCTTTAAAAGTGTGTTTAAATGATGGACTCCTTCCAGGTGACTCTTAATTGAATAGAAAAGCAGCATCCTCTATTCATGTTATAGTTCCCAAAATTTCTTGTAGGATCCCAGATTTGAAAATGACCTCGGAAGTAGATCACCTTACCTGATGCTTGACTTCTATCTACCTCTTCATAAGTTGCAATGTCATTCAAGTGAGGCAGGGAACTCACTCCCCACTAACTAAACCCTATTCTATTTTCCACGGAATCAAGCCTTTGGAAAGTTTCCCTTATATGGAGCAAATCTGCCTCAGTGAGCCCCTTGAGGGCAAGGATGGCCATGACCTGCCTTGGCATTTATTATAGAACAGAGCCTTGTGACCTGTAAATAAGAAGAATTACTTCTTGCCTAAAGGAACTATAACACTCTCCCCCTTCTTTCCAGCTCTGTCCTCTGGGATGGAGGTTGACCAGATGAAACACCACTGGCCACCCAGGTAAGAAGTTTTCCCTGGATTCAGTGGCTAATCTGTGGCTGGAACCAGGCGAGTGTGGATGATAAGAACCTGCCAGACTATCTGAAAGTGCCTTAGCTAAACCTCACCAAAGGCTACAATCAAATCACAGAATGGGTTAGCTGCTAAATGGGTGGCAAAACCAAAAATCAAAGAACTATACGATCTAAAATCCTCTCTTAATAAATACAGAAATATTCATTAGGAATACAGAGTCAGAAAAGGAAGGTGCCCAAAGTTTAGCTAATCTCCTAAAATGGACCACAGGCCACAACTGTGATCATTTTCTCTTAGGGAGAGTCCGGGGGCCAGCTGCACCTGTCAGAGCCTGGGGAATACATAATCCAATCTCTTCCTCCTCCCACCCTCTGATCTTCTGCTGGTGCCTCCCATTGGCTGAACCCAATCAGAAGGCCATGGACCAAGCAGCCCTGGCAGGCAGTCCACAGAGGCAGTCTCAGGGCACAGGGCAGGAGAAGGAGGCAGGAGCCTGAATCTGGAGAGGCAAATGGGAGTTATCCAGCTTACCAACCTGATGAGTCATTAACTTCTAATTCCCCATTCCTACATCTGCAAAATATTTATGAATCATCTCCTATTGCTAGGTGCTGGGATCCGGCAACATGGCAATGGCTACACAGACCTTGATGCTTCTATCAAGGCAAGATCTAAACAAATAATTGTAGAAATATAATTATCAATTGGTATGTTTTCTATGAAAGAAAAGAGAAGGAGGGAAGAAACATGATAAGAGATGTTAAGGAAGGTCTAGTTTCAGTTTGAGGGTGGAAAAAGGCTTCTTTGTGAGCTGAGCCCTGAGACATGACTCTGACTTAGGGAAAGGGGAGGGAGTGTGAGGAAGAGGAAACAGAATATGCAAAGACCCTGAGATGGGCACTTTCCAGGGACACCTGAAGTTTAGTGAGTGAGGGAGAGACACAGGTGAGGCCAGGGAGGGAGGGAAGGTCCAGATAACACTGCACCCTAAAGGCCACAGTAAGGAGTTCAGATGTTTTCCCAAAAGCTACGGGCAGCCACTGGTCCCATATCATGGGCCTAGGGCTTTATTCAGCCTAATACTGTCATTCTGGCATCCTCACTGGGGTCCTTTATGAGCGTGAGAGTCAAGCCTTAGATCAGGTCTCATCCCTCAGCTGCTGAACACCTCCAGGGGGAGCGGGTGCCAACACCAAGCTTTGGATTCACTGAGGCATTAGTGACCCTATTCAGGCTTCATCATACTTTACCAGTTCCTTAAACCTTCACTTTACTTAAGCCCATTTGAGATAGGAAAGTTCATTCCTTGGCTTCCCTCGGCGCCACACTGTTCACCTCCAGCCTCAGAATTCTCAGAAGGGAGTTTCACCAAAAAAACGTTATTTTTCTACACTTGAAACCCTCGGGAAATTACAGGCAACCTCAGCACTTCTGGGATTGATCAAAGGGTGGGAGTGGAATGCAGAGCAACTGGAGCTCCCACCCAACTGCTGGTGGGAGTTTACGCCGGTGCAACCACTTCAGGAAACTGGCAGCATCTCCTAAAGCTATGCACGCACACACCCCAGGACTCCCACAGTGCTCCTGGGTATAAATCCAAGAGAAATGTGTGCATATGTCCACCAAAAGACATGTATTACAGTGGACTAGAATGTTCCTAGAAGTAGCGTTCATAATAGACCCAAACTGGAAAGAACTCACACGTCCACCAACAGAAGAATGGATAAACAAATTGTGACATATTCTCACAGAAATATGCCAGTACTACACAGCAATAAAAAAAAAAAAACAGTGATACACGTAACAACATGGATGAATCTCAAAATCGTCTTGTGTGAAAAAAGCAAGACAGTAAAGAGTACATATTGTGTCATTTCATTTATATGACATTCCAGGACAGACAAAACTAATCTATGGTGACAGAAATCAGCGTATTATTAGAAGGATGGTAGAAGGATCTGTCTGCTGAAAATATTTTATATCTTGATCTAGGGCATATACATAGGAATATGTATTTGTCAAAACTCATCAAACTATCTTTAGGTTTTAAAATTAAGATCTATGCACATTGGTGTATCTAAACTATGTGCCAATTGAAAACATGGAAAGAGATCACCTGGCTATTCCCCCAGGTTCTCCTCTAGCAATAAAGGAAAGAAAACACCACTTCTTATCGCCAGGTCAAGGTACAGCCGGTACAGCTCAGAAATACTTTTTTAAAAAACTATATTATTTCTAAACAAAGTTGTATTCAAACCATGTTCATTTTCCTTTTGAGCTTCTCAGTCTGTGAGGTTGCCTTCAATTTTATCCTCTGTCTAGGTTCACTGGGTGGGGAGGGGGCTGCTCTCCCCCAATCCCACCCCTACGGTAAAGAAGATGTGTATCTTTGCAAACTCTCACTTCCACTGAGCAGCAAGTCTTCAAACTTCCCATCCCTGCACCATCTGGCAAGAGCAACAGGTAATATGATGGGTTTGGGGTTCATGTGTCCAAAGGGATTTTGATCCAAAGGTATTATGTACAGCTTGGTGTTTCCCAGTTATCACCTTGGGAATGCAATGTTTTGGCAACTGAACCTGTAAACTCAGATTAACAGAGCCCTTGCCCATCCCCAAAGTCGATTTTGCTTTCCATGATTCTTACTTTATAAACAGTCCTGCTCCCCGGGTTGAGCTAGCTTTATGTTTATGATAACGTAGGTTCAAAGTACCCACGTGCAGTGCCCTATCTAATCTTCCCCACCTTTCATCTAAGGAGTCCAGAGGATAAAGCCAGGTTATAAAAGGCCACAGCCAAACTGCTGGGTCTTGAGTAGAAGCTCTGGTGTAGCACAGTAAGTCACAGCCCCACGTGGGGAGGGGACTTGGCAGGGATAGGGTAGCCCTGGCTGCCAGAGGGACAGCACCCAGGGAAGAGAAATCACTGCAGTGGAAGCCCCTGAGCCTGGGGTTCAAGTGTGCTGCTGTCTAACTCTGTGTGTTAGGAGGCCTCAGCCTCAGGGTCCCCACCTCAAGGGAGAGACCTGTAGGGCCCAGGCCACTGGGTATCTGTTCCACTCACTCTCCCATGTGTGCCCCAGGCCTCCTGCCCTGGGTGGGTCCTGCCGCTGCCAGCCTCACACTGTGCACATGGGTATCTGGGTTTGTCTGTGTTTTTATCCATTCAGATGCTGCTGTCTTGGACAATTGGCTTTCTCCTCCTGGCCACAGTCAGAGGTGAGTATGCTGCCACCACTCTCAGACTTAGATGTGGTTATTTGGGTCATAAATTGCATGTATTGAGCTCCTACTACATACAATGTGATGCACAAATAAATCATTCCTATTCTTAAGAAACTTACCTTTTCAAAGAGCAACAGGGAAAATCTGAAATGGCAGAGAATAATTTGAAAAAAAAAAAAGTGCATAAAAGAATGACACGGAGACATGTGAATGGGACAAACACCAGCGAATGCCTACTGTGTGCATGACCTGTGCTGGATGCAATGGAGATGTCAAGACGAATCAAGTAGCGTCTCTGTACTACAGAGTCCGTAGGCACTTGTTAAATACTTAATATTGGATGAGTATATGTAAAGGGCCAGCCGGGACTTTCCTGAAAGAGGCCATGGTTTAAGGCAGCAGGCTGTAGATCAGCAATTCCCCAAGTTGCCTGATGATAAGGGACACTTATTAAATATATGTTTCTGGGGGCCCTGCCCCAGACCCTCAGAATCAGAAGCTCGGAAAGAGGGAACTAGGAATGTGTATATGCAGTGCACATGCTCACCCCACCCCCTGGGTGATTTTTATCACCACAGAAGTTTGGTGAACCAAGAAAGACCAGCATTGGCCTTAGCCAGAGCTGGGCTAGGTCCTGCAGAGTCTTCCTGTATAGATATGGCATTGCTCCTTTCTAGAACCTCACAAATGTGCTATCTGTGGCTTTTTCTGCCTTAGGGGGAGAGATCTGCTACGAACCTTTTGGCTGCTTTTCTAATGAGAAACCATGGGGGGGAACCACTCAGCGACCTCTCAAGTTATTTCCCTGGGCCCCTGAGGACATTGACACCCGCTTCCTTCTGTACACAAATGAAAATCCAGACAACTTCCAAGTAAGAGTGGGCATGTAATGACTGCATGGGAGGTATATTTGGGCCCCCACATTGGAGTCTTCACTTGGCTGTCTAGGGCATACGTCACTGCCTTGGAACTTTCCAGATGATGCTCTCTCACCAATGTTAGACTTATAGCTATCTTAGCTTTGGGGGTCATAAACCCCTAAGTATCTGATGAAATCTGTGAATATCTAACCCAGAAATGTACACATTCACACACACTGGGGCACAGAACTCCAGGGGTTTCCCCAGCAAAACCTCCTTGTTCCCTGGGAGGAGCAGGGTAGGCACAACATTTATGCAGAAAGCCAGACCCAGGGCATTCCCTGCAGTCTGTCTCCTTTCTATACCCAGCAGTGGACAGAGAGAAGCCCCCCTCAGGAATTGAGGCTGAGGGGGTATAAATCGTTTTTGAGGAATTAGAAGGCAGGTTGGGAAAAGGGGACATTTAACCACAAAAGAAAAAAGGTGAGGCCCCTTGGAGCACCCTTCAGTTCCCAGAAGGCCTGTCAGGTGGCAGCTTGCTCCAGGGGGTCAGAAGTAACCAGGAGACAGTTTCAAGGAAGATCTTGCTAAGAATTCAAGCAGCTCATAGCTCTGGTCCCTGACAGTATAAAGAGTCAGGCGTCTGTCTCTAGGTCCCTGAGGTCACCCACCGTGGGGCCCTATGTGACAAATTTCCATTTAGTGCCTGTAGCCTGGAGTCTGCTTGGACATGGTTACTGTGCTATTTCTATTTTGTGATCTTCCTTCTGGCATCTTGTCCATGGGGTCTGTGGAAGGGGCAGGCCTGTGGGCATTTAGGAATGTGTTCTAAAGTCACACAGCTCCACTGAGCTGAATCTGCCCTCAGGCTTAATGCTCTAGCCCAGAGGTTCTTCACCTTTTCTGTGCCAGAGACCTCTCTGGCCACCTGGGGAAACCTACAGGCCCTGCTCAGGGCAATGTTTTTAAATGCAAAAAAATATATATATTGGATTACAAAAGAACCCTATTATATTGAAAAACAGTTATCAAAACATTTAAAAATATAAATATGTGATATATTAACAGTAATATATGTGCTGCTTTATTATCTCACTAACAAGATCTAGGAGATGATCTAATAACTACTATAATTTAAAATAGTGATGAGTATAAATGATATTTTGAGATATCTGCAATAACTATAATGTGACCTAAAAAATGTCTATGACTTCTACTGGGGACAGAGTCACAGGTGTTGCTAATACCACTGTGGTTTGTTGCTTAATTTCATGATTTACAGAGATGCTAGATTTTCAGTTAGGGGTTAATGAAAATAGAAGTCCATGAACTTGGACTTTCTGAATTCTATCCACAACCCCAGGTCAGGAGCTCCTTCTAGTCTGACTCAACTTCATGGGAGTTGAACCTCTGATCTCAGATCCATGGCTTGGAAAGGCCAACATGCAAAATCATCTTTTTTAATTAAACCAGGTAATCGATGCCGCCGACCCAGATACCATCAAGGCTTCAAACTTCCGACTGGACCGCAAGACACGCTTCATCATCCACGGCTTCACAGACAACGGGGAGGACAGCTGGCTGTCAGACATATGCCAGGTAGGATCCCCTCTCCTCACCTGGCCACTCGCTCGTGAGGCCAGCACCCAACACACAGATTCCAAAACAGCACCCCCAACACCCCAGAGATCAGGGAAGGAAATACTCCAGGGAGGGCTGGGTCCTTCCTAAAGCCACTGAAGAAAGCCTGGTTCTCAGGGGCATCCATTGCCAAGTTTTCCCTACCTACCAATTCCTACCCCACCATCTCCTCTGAGGCCGGAGGGACCCAGAGTCCAGTCAGAAAGTCTCCCCAAGGTGGAGACTACAGCAAACTTACTGGCATTTGTCCCTGATGGTTTATGTAAAACCCCTGCATGACATAAAAAAACACTTAAATTTTACCCTCTAAAGCACTACTGTCTGTTAGAAAGTTTTGCAATGATGAAAATGTCCTATACCTGCACTGTCTAAATCAGGAGCCACTAGTCGCATATGGTTATTGAAATGTGGCTGGTGCCACGAAGGAGCTGAATTTGACATTTTGTTGGGCAGTAGTTTGCTTGCAGATCTATTAGGTGGTCTGTTTGACCTGGCTGTGTCAATAACCACCTGCCAGACCTCAGACAAGTCACTCACCGGTTCCAGGTCTGTTTCCGGTTTCCACAGCGATTAAGCAGGTGTTAATATAGCCGGTTCATAGTGTTGCAGGAAGATGAAGTTATGATGGGTGTAAGGAATATTAAAGCTCTGACACAAGCTAATTGCCTGATGGATGTCAATTCCTATCTCTGTTTATAAATTGATTTCTGCCCCTTTTTTTGTCTTCCTCAGAATATGTTTAAAGTGGAGAAGGTGAACTGCATTTGTGTCGACTGGAAACTCGGGGCCCGCACAACATATTCCCAAGCCGTGCAGAACGTTCGGGTCGTGGGGGCGGAGATCGCTTACTTCACACAAATTCTATCGGTAAAACCCTGCCTGGGCCCGTCCCCTGGGCCGGGGACAGAGAGAGGGGCAGGGAAGCACCGCGTTGCACCCAGAGGCAGCCTGGGGACCGGTGGGCAGGCCAGGGCTGGCAGCAAGGAGTCCGGGTTCTAACCAAGAAATGCCCTTCCTAAGACGAAGCTGCGACCTCCCTCCCTTGCCTACGGCCCTGAAGACACCGCGCCCCATCATTTCCTAGCGGTGGGGCCTGGGGTAAAATAGCCTCAGTTTCCCCTTTTGAAGTGAGGCCTTCCTCCCAGGCCGTTGTGGTTATTAGAGCGCGGGCGGGGCTGCCCAGGAGGTCTCAGACAGCCCGTGAGGGGAGGCCCTTTCCATGGTCCTGGGGAAGCCCAGGCCGGGGCCACGATGCACGCTCTCCCAGATAGGTCCCACCCCTGCCAGGGAGACAGGAAGGGAGGCGGCGGCCGGGTGGAGGATGGCCGCCTGCAGTTGGCTCGGCGGCCGCTGGTCAGCACTGTTGCCGCGCGCACGACCCGGCCCTGGGACACGCAGGCTGCAGTCCCCGGGCCTGTCGCGCCGTCCTAGGCTGCGTCCCCGAGCCGGCGGTTGTTCCTTCCGAGTTTCGCGCCCGGGTCCTGCCCCCATCCCTGGCAGGGGCCGGTGCCCCCTCCCCGACCGGCAGGTCCCCACGCAGTGCGCTGGGATCTGACGTACCGTCCCTCCGCAGACCGAGCTGGGGTACAGCCCCGAAGACGTGCACCTCATCGGCCACAGTCTGGGCGCGCACGTGGCCGGGGAGGCAGGCAGGAGGCTGGAGGGCCACGTGGGCAGGATCACAGGTAGGGGGCGCAGGGGCCGGGCCGGGGTCCCAAGACCCAGGGTGCGTGCAGCTGAAGCCTCTCCCCATGCACTTTCCGGGCGAAGGGCGCCCCTACTGGTCCTCAGGGAGCGGATTTTAGCTGATGCTGGACTTAAATTTCAAAATAATGTGTATTATTAATAGAAAATAGAAAGTATTTTATAAACATTTTACTTATCAAATAAATTTTATAAATAAAAATACATTCATTTTTAAAAAGAAAGATTTAACTAGCACATTGAATCCATGACTGAAGGGTTATTATTGCGAGGCAAAGTTTAAAAAAAAAGTGAGATGATAAAAAATTCATCAGCTCCACAAAATTTATTGAATGTCTTCGTTGTGCCAGGAGAAAGCAGAAAATGAAAGTGGCTCGCTGGGACCTTCCACATAAAAGGTGCTCAGTAAATAATGAATGAATGAATGAATGAATCACTAGGCAGAATGAATGCATACAAGACAAAGACACAACTATTTATTCTGTGCAGCCAAATCGGTATATAACTTCAGCAAACAGTTCAACATCCCTTTGCTCAAGGCATTGGGTGAAGGATGGGGGATAACAGTTGATGTTTATCTAGAATTTTGCAGTTTTCCAAGTACTTTCTTTTACATCTTTTCGTGGGGTTTTCACAATGACCCTATAAGGTGGGCTGTTGTCACTATTCCTGCTTTCCGGATAAGGATGCTGATGCTCAGAGAGGACAGACATTTGGCCTGGAGCAGAAGCTGGGCAAAAATACAGATCACTGCGTGGCCCACTCCTGGGCACAGATGACCTGGGCACAGCCCCTGCTTCAAGAAACCCACAGTCTAGTCCAGGAGGCAGACAACAGAGTAGGCAAATAAAATCCACAGCAGAATTAACAAATGCAAAATAATGCAATGTGGATGGAATGGGCCAAGAAAGGAGAGGGGTTAGATTTTCCTTTTAACCATGCTGAGGTGGTGTTTGTGCTGGATCTGGGAGTAAAACGATTTAGATAAAGGAAGAATGCGGGGAAGGGCACAGCAGGCTGGGGAGCAGCATGAGAGAAGACACAAAGGAATAGAAGTGTGCAGGGCTTGGGGACTGGGGAGTAGCTGGGAAGGCCAGGCAGCTTTCGGTCTCTCAGAGCAGTGGCCAATGGTAACATGTGAGGACAGAAAGAAAAATGGCAATGTGGGTGGGAGGCAAGGGTGCTCCCCTGATCCTCCACAAGCCAGGCACTAGGAATTTCCAAATGTTCTTCCACAGGCAACAACCCCACTGCTGGCCTTTCTGTCCCAGCCCCTCTCTCCCAAGCAGACCAGGAGCTACAGACCCAATCCCCTAAACCATAGCTGCTGGAGTATGGGGCCCTTTGCTCAGGAATCATCACATTCAGTTTGCGGGTATGGGGTTTAGATCCCAGTTTTTCTTAGAGTGCAGCTTGTCCACTCCTCCCTGTCAGGGCTGGATCCAGCAGAGCCATGTTTCCAGGACACGCCCGAGGAGGTTCGGCTGGACCCATCCGATGCAGTGTTTGTGGATGTGATTCACACGGATGCTGCTCCCCTCATCCCTTCCCTAGGTGAGTTCCTCAATCCCATCTCCTGGTGACCAGGGCTAGAATTGATGACATTGGGTCCAGGTCCACCTCCATACATATACACACACACTTCGGGGAGCAGCTATTCAAAATGGTTAACTATAGGAAAGGCTTCGGCAGCAACCATTCAAAAATGGGTACCAGCCTCAAATAAATAACTAGTACAGTGTCAGTGGTATCAGCATGCAGCCTCAGGTTAGACAAAAAACAATTCTATAGTCTATGGTAGGTTTTCACTCAATCCTTAACCCCTATATCCTTCCCCAGTCTACCAACACCTAAAGTGACAGATGTATAATTTTTGATACTTGACCGGTACTTGTAAAATACAAAGTTAACTTTTGCATTTTTTTTCTTCTTTTGTCAAAGCTTTGGTTACAGTTTGCTTTGTTGGAGACTAAATCTATCCCTTTATTTAATTCTTCTAAAACCGATGCTCTTTTTTTGAATATTTTCTTATATAACTATGCATGAAACTTGCCAATCAAGGGTATGTTTTTGATGATGATGATGATAATGATGTTATCACTTACTGTTTACCATGTGCTGCACTGAACATTTTGCACACATTAGCTCATTAATCTGGTAACACCCTAAAAAGTGGGTATCATTGTCACCATTTCATAACTGAGAACTGAGGCTCAATGAGGTTAATTAATTGCCCAAGATCACTAAATCTGTAAGTAGAACAAGGATTTGCTCACAGACCTGTGGGCCTCAAAGCCAAAGCTCCTAGCCATTATGCTATGGCTTTCAACATAACAGTGTAATGTAGAAATCAGAATTTTACAATGAATGAAGTCATAATAGTCGCACTAGTCCTGATAGGTTTCTACCGGTGCATAATGGTATTGGGGTGTATCAGTATTATCCAGGGCCTTCCCAAGACAGACACACACACTAATATACGTGTGCACACTCGCCCAGAGCCCAGCTTCCCCCATCTCACTTCCTCTGTTCTCTTTTCCATACTCATCTTGCCAAGTACCCATCTCTGAAAACTTTCTGCAGAGCTAGAGGTGTTGGTGGCTGTGCTGAGGGGAGAATCTGCCAAGAAGGTTCTCTCTCTGATTGGAACAAGTTAAACATCTTGTTGTGGCCACGATCTAACTTGGGACCACTTAGCTTTCTGCTCACCTCTGCTTCAAATATTTCAGGTTTTGGAATGAGCCAAAAGGTGGGCCACCTGGATTTCTTTCCAAATGGAGGAGAGGAAATGCCTGGATGTCAGAAAAATATCCTTTCAACCATCATTGATTTAAATGGAATATGGGAAGGTATGTAAATTCAAGAGACAGCAATTGCTCTATTTGAGGAGGAAGTAGAATGTATGGTCTGGCCTTCCTAATACTGAATTTGCCACCACTTCCAGGGGCTTATTCTGTACCAGGCATTTTCACAACAATGCTATGTGATGGTTACTATCAGAAAAGTTACACAGTTTGTCTAAGGCCACCCTTTATTGAAGCCCAATTTCTGACTATAAAAACTTGATCTCATGCCCCAGGCTGTGCCATCTCCCCCAGTGGTCAAGATGCTGGGATGAGGGCTGGACTTGGCTCTGGTTCGGGCTGTCCCTTCTGCCTTCAGCACCTGCTCCTTAAAGAACTTCAGGGCATCAGCACAGAGTCAAAGGGCTTTGACTTTTCTTGCTGATTGCTATTGTCAGGTGCTGGGAATAAAAGGGTACTGAGCTGGTAAGAAGAACGCAAACAAGGGATGTGCTCTGTGGGATTGGGGTGCATGTGGGACAGGGGAGGCCTGGAGGTCTAGGGGACCCATGGTGGCTGCTGGTGAGCCTCGTGTGTATTTCTGTTCATCCAAGAAAGCAAGAAACATACCCCTAGCATTCAGTGACCTTTAGGTACCATATACATTAGCTGCCTCTTGTTCTAGCCTTCGGCTATTTGTGTTGCCCCCTCTCTGGAGACTAGGCTTCACTCCCTTCCCTGAAAGGGGAGGCTTTGAGCCTTGCTCATTTTATCTGTCTTTATTTTTCTGAGCTGGGAGTTGCCAGAGGCCAAGGACTGTGCCTTCAGCATCCCAAACACCCCAGTACCCTGCTCAGGGTCTAGCCCAAAACAGTCACTACATACTCCCTTGAATTGAATGGCTTTGTGTGGGATTTTCATATTCCATGTGCTTGATGTCAAAGAGCAAAGTCAATAAAGCAACACCAGCTTCCCCTGACAGGTAAATGGAGCTCTTGACCTCTCGGCTCTGTACCAGCTAACTTCTGGGGAGATGTGACTGTTCCCTGCTCCCTGAAAGAACACCAGTGTCACAATAATAGCTGCCCCCTCCCACAAATGACAAGCAAGGCACATAATAGGAACAAGCCCAGGTTTAATTAGAGAGGCAATTTAGAGTGAACAAGCCCATGAACACTGGAGTGTGTTTCTATTGTGTCGAGCTGAGTCGCCCAGGCGCTGGGCACTGAAGAACAATTAAATCCACTTTCTCCCCTATTATGGGGTCCCTGGGCAGCAATTTTGGATGAAAGAAATAATTAAGTTTGAAACAGGTTCTGTTTTCTGGTGATGAGCGCCAGCGTGGGGCACATAGAACCCAGCTTCGGCTGGAAGCCATGGGGAGCGGATCCACCCGGCACCAGAAGGGGTGCTCCTTCCACAGTGGGTGGGAGATGAAGCCCACCCAACCTCCAGGAGTGGTCCCCAGCTATGTCTGAGGTCACTGTGAATTACTCCATGGGAAGTTTTGTACCAAGTAGCCAGAATGAAAAAACAATTTTCCAAACAAGAGGACTTGAGTTGAAAGGTGACTAATGCAGTGAAGGAGTAGCCAGGGGCCATGGCAACCTCACTGTGCACTCCTTGTGCCTTGTGCTCGGCATAGCAAAGAGGGTGGATTTCTCAGCCTGAGGCCGAGGCACAGAAGAGGTTGGTTTATACGAAAGGCCTGTCCTGGTAGTCCGGAGTCTTCACACGTGGGTAGAGTGCGATCCACAGCAGCATTGCATGGGCCTGCACAGCCACTATTTTAAAAACGGGGATGCACTGCTACCACTGAAGCATGGGAAGACTTTCATGTAAAAGTTGAGATTCTCCTGAAAAATTAGAAGAACAAGCAATTTGGGCCTTTAACATGCAACAACTGGCTGGGCTGTGTAAGATCCCTTTTAAAAGCTGTTTCTTCTCTCTCTGACTCTGCCTCCCCCACCACGATCCAGATCCCCAGCCCTCCTCATTCATTTACAACACATTCCTGGCCCCTAGAGGAGTGGATCAACGAGGTTGTTAGAACTTGTCACTCCTCAACAGTTGCCTGGCCCTGACTAAGTCCTCCTCAGCCAATGCCCCAGAGTGTTCAGGAGTGTGCTGACACCCACCAGTGAAACGGGGAGGTGTTTCCTCACTTGGTCAGAATGGCTCACACTTCAGAGGTGAAAGGCTTCCTTTGAGCTCCTTGGGCCTTTGCTTTTTCAGGGACCACAAACTTTATAGCTTGCAATCACCTGCGAAGCTTCAAGTATTATTCAAGCAGTATCCTCAACCCCGATGGCTTTCTGGGCTACCCCTGTGCCTCCTATGATGAGTTTCAGGAGGTAGGTCACACCAGGGAGGCTGGGGAAGATGTTGGTTGCCCTGTTGTCCATGTTTTTGTCACTTTGGCTTAGAACAGAGCATACAGGAGTAACTCTGAAACTAATGGGGGAGATACTGGAAATTCTCACAAAGACTTCCTCCTCCAGGAGTCAGGGGTGGGAGGGGAGAGGCATAGACTATGCTGTGGCCTCCCTGGGGTCCCCAGCTCTTTCTTTAGAAAAATTTCCAATCTACACAGAAGCTGAAAGAAGGGCCTAGCACAGTTCTGTGCACAATTCTGGGGATGAATGCATGGATGTGTGGATGCATAGATAGACAAATATTTGCATGCATGGAGTAGTAAATGGATGGGAGAATGGATGGATGAATGGAAGGATAGATGAGTAGTAGATGAGAGGCTGGATGGAGGATGAATGGGTAGATGGATAGATAGGTAGATAGATAAATGCATTGATTGATTGAATCAAAGGCCTACCACTAACAGTAAAAATTATGATTTTTTCCACTAGAATGGCTGTTTCCCTTGTCCAACTGAAGGATGCCCCAAAATGGGACACTATGCTGACCAATTTAAGGGGAATACCAATGCTGTGGGACAAACATTTTTCCTGAACACAGGAGATAGTGGTAACTTTACTCGTAAGTTTTCACTTTACTCACTTAAAATGCTTGCAAATATTAATAATTTTAAAAGGTGTGCCAGCCTTATTAGGCAGGATCGTTGGTAGCAACTGACAGAAACTCAACTACAACCAGTAAGCTGTAATGTAAGGACAGTAGAAGGGAATTTGTCTTGGGTCTCATGTTTGCCTCTTTACTCAATAATCCTGATTAGCAGAGTAAAGTACAATGATTGACCCAGGCTGGGTCACATGTCCACCCACCACTGTTGCAGGAAGAATGCATCTACTAACAGAACAAGAGGGCAACATGAGGCAAAGTCATTGTAAGTCAAGAAGTCATGGCAGTTATGATTATCTTTCATAGTAGACCCGCTACACATCCACACACATATACATACACACACACACATACACACATCTTGTGTTATTATTGTTTTGCTCAGCTTCTCATTAAAAAAGTAAAGATAGTAAAATCAATCAAGACTTATTTGCTATAAATAATATCATATAATGGCTGGAGAGAAGAGCAGTTGTTTTCTAAGGGAGTTTTAAATTTTAACAAAATGTATATACCACTTTACAAAACACTTTTCACATACCGTATTTCATGTAATCCTCACAATATTTATTGTAAAAGATAACAGTTTGGCAGTATCTATAAAGTCTTATATACATATTTCTGTAATCCAGTCACTTGCTTCTCAGAACATACAGTAGAAAAATACTTGCATGTGTGCATAAGAAGGTATGTTCAAGGATGTTGACTCATTTTTATTAATAATAGCAAAAGATTGAGGGGAAAATCTAAATGTCCATCGGTTGGCAAATGACTACATACTATAAAATACTACATGTAACCATTAAAAAGAAGGATATAGCTCTATGCACTGAAGACAGAAAATGTTTAAGGCATATTAAGTGAAAAGGCAAGTGACAAAACACCATGCAATGCATACACTAAGTGCCCTAGTCGGTTCAGGCTGCTATAACAGAATACCATAGACTGGGTGGCTTATAAACAATAGAAATTTATTCCTCACAGTTCTGGAGGCTAGAAGTACCAGATCAGGGTGCCACCATGACCGGGTTCTTGTGCACGCTGCCATTGTCTTGTATCTTCCCACATGGCAGAAGGAGCGCAAGACAGCTCTCCAGGGTCCCTTTTATAAGGGCATTGATCCCATTCGTGAGAGCTGCACCCACACAACCTAATTATCTCAGGCCACACCTCCTAATACCATCACTCTGGGGGCTAGGATTTCAACACGTGAATGTTGGGGGGACACAGACGTTCAGTCCACTGCACCATGTATCGGTCAGGACACACATGTGCAGTAACCAGCTGCCCTTCATTTGTCCAAGGGCACATACCTTGCTGTGTTGGTAAGGGGTTATGCTGAACCACAATATTCACTGTCCCCTGAGTCCCTCACCCCCACCTAGAATCTGAATTCTGGGTCCCAGGAAATCAATTAAGTCACATCCCCCCTTACCTCCCACCCATGGGGGATTCAGAGCTTGGAACAATAATGCTTCCATTGGGTCATTTTTTCAATAAGATGAGTTCGTTGAACTGATTGTATTTCTTTGGACAGGCTGGAGATATAGGGTATCAGTCACACTGTCTGGAGAAAAGAAACTGAGCGGGTACATCAGGATTGCTTTGTATGGGAGTAATGGAAACTCAGAACAATATGAGATTTTCAAGTAAGTTCAATAACCATACTTTCTATAATAGATTATTCATAAAATATTGGGTATAAACTCCTTTATAAATGTAGGCATTTATTATACAGAACCATTGAATCCTAAAATGTCCAAGCTAGAAGGAAGTCTTAGCATCTAAGAGTTCAATTATCCCATTTTACACATGAGAAGAGTGAAGCCCAGAGAGAGGGAACTCACTGTTTAAAATGAGTCATGTGCTAACTCCTTTTGGAATCAATCACCTCACCTGGCTTTTATGAACATCAAACTCTCCGTAGGAATGCACATCTGTATGGCACATTTCCAACACACAATTCATCCCCACAGACAGGTGCACATGAAGCCTAGGGCCAGCTTCTCCTTGCTGTGTGGTCTCAGGACCTGGCTTTGCTGGGCATATGGAGGTGCTTGGTAAATATGTGTTGGACAAATACATAACCTGTGTGGTAAAATTAGATTCTGTTTTTGCACTAACTTTGAATAATAATTTTCATGTTGAGGTAAATTTCTTTGACAACTTTCTGTGCTACATATGAGATGCTAACAGATGCCATTGGCTGAACCACATGCATCTTTACCTAGGACACTACATCAATTGGTCCTGTAGCAAGAGCTTACAGGGTTAATATGCCACCCCAAATATTTGACTTTTCTTTAGGGACAAAGTAGAACATTGGAAATCTGGGGTCCAATATTTTTAAAAGGTGTGTTATGCACAAATACACTTGTGTTTGGGCAGCTCCTTGATGCATATGAAGTCATTCGAGGTATTTGCAGAAAATCAACAACAGCAGCCATTGTTTGGAGAAACAATGGATTACTATCATCTTATGTATTCATATATCCAGCTGATATAACACATTTATGTTATATTTTCAGAGGATCTCTTGAACCAGATGCAAGTCACATACGTGACATTGATGTGGATCTCAATGTTGGAGAAATCCAGAAGGTTAAGTTCCTCTGGGACAACCATGTGATAAATCTCTTTTCACCCAAACTGGGGGCTTCCCAGATCACAGTGCAAAGTGGTGAAAATGGGACTGAGTATGTATCTTTTATTCCATCTAAGTCTGATTATTTATGTATCAATCTATCCATCTATGCATCCATCCATCCTATCACCCACCTACCCATCTATATGTCCATTTACCCATCCATTCATCCACCCATCTGTCCATTCTTCTATCTTTTTCTGTGCATCTACTGAACCACTTACCCACCCACTCATCCATGCACTCTCCCACCTGGACATCTGTCTCCTCATCCTTCTGGCCATTCAGCCATCCTTTCATCTTCCCATTCACCCATTCATCTACCCAACTATTCATCTCAACTCTCCATCTATCCATCTGCTTTACTTTGAAAAATCAAACATCATTTTCCTTAGAAAAAATTCAACTTGGCAGGGGCAAGGCAATGGCTGTAGGCATAGATTCAAGAAACAGGCAACTATGAGAGTGTTTTATCTCAAACAATAAGGACAACACCTAGGAACTACACGGGGAAACCTCTGAGTTGATTTCAGTTAATGTGCAGATATTAATGTAAATTGGTTTGTTTGGAGACTATGGCATAAAAGGGGTATACACTGTGTTGGGAATCACAGTGGCAAGCTCTTCTCATTCTGAGGGAATAGAATCTCATGTTGGGTTGGGAGGGAACATAACTGTTTTAAAATATGCAAAGAAAGAAGGGCACTTTAAAAGAGGGTCATTGGAAAATGGGATGTTAGTAAATGAAGGAAACGTCACCTCTCAACTGCTCTCATTTAAGATGAGGAAAGTGAGAGTTGGAGAGTTGAGTAACTTGTCCAAGACCACACAGGGAAGCTAAAGGAAAAAAATATTGGGCTTCAAAATGTTTTCAAAACACACACTAAGATTTTATTCAGCTGTATGCCTTAACTTTGCTAGCTGTAAAAGTGGTAATACTCCAATTCCTCAGTGTATGTTGGAAGGATCAGATGTCATAGTTGCTGTGCCATTACTTTGTATACAGTAGTTCCCCCCTAACCACATGTGATGTGTTCCAGGACCCCCATCCAGTGGATGCCTGAAAGCACAGATAGTACTGAACCCCGTATATATGTTTTTTCTATACATACACGCTGTACAGCATGCATATACTAGACAAAAGCATGATTCACATCCCAGGTGGGACAGAATGGATAGTGTGAGATTTCATCATGCTACTCAGAATGATGTGCAATTTAAGACTTATGAATAACTTGTTTCTGGAATTTTCCATTTAATATTTTTGGACCATGGTTGACCACGAGTAACTGAAACCAAAGATGGTGGGGGACTGGAGTGCTACTGTACTCAAGCGCATAACACGGTGTGAGGCACAACAAGGACTGGGACCCGGGTCTTCTGATGTCCCGTCCGTGCTCTTTCCATAGTACCCACTGGCTCACCCAGCTAGATGGGGAGCTGAGGAGTCCACGAGGTCTGGCAATGAAATACACTGTGGAAGTATCTGGATTTCACATTATTTAGGTTTAGGGGGGTAGTTCTTATTTTTACGTACAATATAGAACACACACTATATATTCCAAATACCAGAGTTCCCACACCACATAAAGCCTCCCTCATCAAGGAGCTACATTCTGAAGCTAAGCCCTGAGGGAGGGCTGGCGTGGCCACGCTGTGCCCCTTGAGCCAGAGACACCTGCGAGCCAAGGAGGAGGCCAGAAGTGCCCTGCATCACTGATAACCCTCCATGATCTTGTTCGTTTTTAAACAATTTTATTGAGATATAATTCTCATACTATAAAATTCACCCATTTAAAGTATATAATTCAATGGCTTTTAGTATATTCATGAAGTTGTGCAACCATCACCACAATCAATTTTAGAACATTTTCATCACCTCAGAAAGAAACCCCTACCCATTAGCTATCATCCCCCAATCCACACATCCTGCTTCCCCGGCCCTAGACATCCACTAATCTACTTTCTGTCTCTACAGGTTTTCCTATTCTGAACATTTCATATAAATGGAATGATACTATATGTGTGTGTGTGTGTGTGTGTGTGTGTATTATGCACCTTTGTGATTGGCTTCGTTTACTTAGCATGTTTTCAAAGCTCATTCATATAGTGTTTATCAGTACTGGAATCCTTTTTATTGTTAAATATTCTACTACATGGATATACCACATTTTGTTTATCCATTTATCAGTCAATGGTCATTTTGGGTTGTCTCCACTTTGGGGCTGTTATGAATAATGCTGCTATGAACATTCATATACAAGATTTTGTTTTCATTCTGTTGGGTAGATAGCTAGGAGTAGAATTGCTTGGACCATGGGATAACTCTGTTTAACCTTTATAGGAACTGCTAGACTGTTTCCAAAGTGGCTGCCACATTTTATTCCCAGAAGCTGTGTATGAGGGTTCCTTGGTGATCTTAACAGGGAAAGTCCCCTCTGGGCCATCTGGGGTACCCCTGACCCCTAAAACTCATTGCTGGGCCGGAAGCAACAGGCCCACTGAAAGACCCCTCAGTTTTGTAAAGCTTTAGTTTGACACAGCTGGTTCACTTTTAACCCATTAAGAGTCCACAAGGAGAAGAGGATGTTCTTTAAGCAGGCTGACTTAGGAAAAATCACTTGGACCCTCCCTGGCGTAGCAGAGCTTTTCAGTCAAAGGATGCTGGACCCAGGGAGTTGGCTAAATACTGTTTACTCACCTGATGTCACATTTCTACAAGCTAAAGAGCCTCATGCTGAAAATGTTTTCTTCCACAGGTACAATTTTTGTAGCAGCGACACTGTTGAAGAAGATGTTTTGCAAACTCTTTACCCTTGTTAAAAACGTGGTGCAACTCTTGTCTCTTTATTGTAATAAAGATTTTAATGCACTTGGTTTGAGGTTGAGGTGTTAGTTTGACATTCTTCATGTTCTGGGGTCACATTTCAGAGATGGTTATTGAAACTGGAGCCAAGTTTGCCACAAGTAATGCCTGGAACTTCCCATCCACCCACTTCCACCACCGTCTCTCTCTTTCTGGGCACTTTATGTGGCCTGTTCAAATGTATTTTATTTCCGTAGAAAATTAAGTTCTGTCCTATCTGAAAAGGTCATTGCTGCTCCCATGTGCTGCCCTGCCCGCTTTTAAGATCCTAGGGGAATAGGGTAGATACCACATGAGAGCAGTTTGTGGCATGTGTAACTCGAAACTATTAAGAGTTAGGTTAAAAATCCACCCGTGGCATGGAGGAAGAGGGGCTTAAAAAAATTAACACATGCACATGGTACAAAATTCAAATGATACAGTGGAGTATGCTTATAAAACGTGAGTCTCTTTCTACTGTTGCCTTCAAGTCTTTCAGTTCTTCCCAGAGACAACTTGGATTTTTTTTCCTAGGAATATTCTACATACACATATGTATACATCTCATGCACCTCAGCCCCACCACACCCTTTGTCTCTAAGCACAGGTGGCAGCACACTATACACACTGTCCTGCATCTTGCTTTTTTCACTAACAGAAAATTTCATATTAGTCTCTAATGGTGCAGAAAGAACTTCTTCATTCCTCATAGGGCATCATAGATTTCACTGAGATATGTACATGGCATGTATATGGTTAGACCTGCTATTTTTCTATTACAAATATTCACGCAATTAATGCCCTTTTATGATATTTTCTATGTTATATATATTTGACCAATAACTATTTGGAATAGGTTTATTTTGGTCAATATTGCCAAATTACCCTCTGCAGTGATTATACCAATTTACATTTCAACAAACAATATAAGAGGTTGAACCATATGAAATTGCCACTTTTGCAGGTCAGAAAAGTCAAATATTGGCAATTTCCTATGAGAGCACTTCACACCCTCACCAATGTGGCATATTGTCAAACCTTTTGCCGATTGGATAGGTAAAAGTGCATTTCCTTGCATTGTAATTTGCATAGATTTTATTATGAATGAGGGTGAACATCTTTTCTGAGTTTAATGGCTCTTTGTATTTCTTTCTCTATGAGTTGTCCAAAATTCTTTGACAATTTTAGGCATCTTTTTAATATAATTTGTACTTTAAAGAGCTCTTTAATATTAAGAAAATTGGACTATTCTGTCATATGCAAATATTTTGCTCAATGTATCACTCACCCTGGGAGGAAATGGAAAATCAGTTTAGAGGGCTTGGAGCAGCTCCTCACAGGGCCTGTACCTGGCTGGCCTATGCCCAGCTCATACTTGGAGGGTTCTGTGGGTACCCATAACCCCAGTGGCTACCCCGAGGGCTCTAACCGCCTGAACTCACACCTGGTCAGGGCCAGGTGAGACAGCCGGGACTAGGTTTCCAGCTTTCCTTCCTGAGCCTGATATTCCAGCCTGCATAGTCTTTTTTCAAGGCTGTGCCCAGCTTTGGGGCTTGGCACCTCCTCAGTGCAGAGCTGCTGGGGCCTGTGCAGAATGTGGACGTGCCAGCGTGGGGTCCTGCTCACCCCGCCACAGCCTCCTGCATGCCCCCAGCAGAATTGCCCAGTCAGTCATTCCTGGGGCCCCTGGTGAGTAAACGGGCAGGTGCCCGGTAGAGGGTGTCATTTTCAAGGCCTGAGGCAGGGTTGGGTAGTAAGGTGCACCTGTTGGGCCAGTGTGGGGTTATTCAGTGTTTGATTCTTAGAATCCAAAAATGACCTCATCTAACAGATAGAGGGAGTGGCACCGAGACAGCAGTGGCTGGTGCTTGAAGAGAATTGCAGGTGATGCGTCCGCTGAGATCCAGAGATAGGGGTAAAGGAGCTTTCTCTTCCCTTTACAGGGAGGCCTCTAATCCATAATGGAACCCAAGTGCTTGAGCTCAATATATTGGGATTTTTGTTTCATTTTCCTTTTTCCCTTTTCTTTCCTTTTATTTTCTAAATTCTTTTTCTTAAAGCCCCATGTAATATGTAAAATCTTAGCCTTGTACAATGAAATAGATCCTTGTCTGAAACCTGAGATATTCTAGATCTCAATAAAACCACAAACTAACTATAGGACAGAAGTTCTCAGTCCTGGCTGCATGCTAGAGTCACTGTGGAGCTTTAGAAGAAAATCCCACGTCTAGGCTGTATCCTAGACCAATCATGATTTCTGGGTTGGGACACCAGTATTTTTAAAACTCCTTAAAGCTTTTCAGGAGATTTATAGCCAAGGTCGAGAATCACCACATATGTTTCCTTCCAAGAGATGATAATGACACTTTCTATCTTTATTTGTACAAAATCCCATGGGGTGATATAGGGCCTAAGTGCTCAGCTCTGCTATGAGGCCGAGCTGGCCTTGAATCCCAGCTTCGTCTGCTTCTACCCGTACTGCAGTGCCTGGCACGTAATAAACAGACGCTAAATGAAGCAGGAAAGGCCAGCTGACACGAGTTATTCTTTAAGAGTAACAGAGACACCAAACCCAAAGAGATAAGACAAGTCCCAGCCTCAGGGAAGCTATTTAACATGGATACAACACAGGATTAGTACTCAGAATTCGTAAAGAAAAACATAACCCAGTAGAAAAATGGACAAAGAACATGAGCAGGCAAGCTACACAGAGGAAAACTAAATAACAAATGTCTCGAGATTCAACTTCACTAGTAATCAGGGGAATACAAATGAAACCAGCAAAATAACAATTTACATCCATCAGATTACCCAAAATACAAGTTTAGCAATGAAAAATAATAAACTAGGATCCATCTGTATCAACATAGATAGATCCCCAAAATGTCCCACTGAGGATAAAAGCAAGTGTCAGGCAGGTATCATTTACATACAGAAATTACTACTTATATCCATTTTTACTTACAAAATACTGCTACTCGCCACATACGTCATACAAAACATCAAAACATGGCTTAGAAGGCCGTTTAGAACCCTTGGTTACCAGAAATGTCCTATTTATTTTTCATTACACAAAGATTTGAAGTAAATATACTAAAAGCTTCATCTTTGGTAATTCCAGGTGGTAATAGCTACAATGTTATTTTATTTTACTGCACTGTAATTTTTTGTCTAAATTTAAGAGGAAGGGGAGAGAGAGAAATTGACTGATTGATTCTAGGGAAGCTGAGAGGGCTGCCCAGGAGCCCAGATGGACGAGGTTTGCAATGTTTTGCAGTTCAGTACCTACAGCTGGTGAAAGATGACTGAGTGGGTTTCCATGGCTGACTGCCCCCAAGAGGGTCCTACATCTGTATTTAGATTCACATCCTGACTTACTTGTCACTGTTCCCAAGAAACACAAGAGCCTCCCTCCTCTTTCTCTCCATCGTCAGTTTCTGACATTCTTGCCACATGTCCCTAATGTCATATTGTCATCTCTGCACCAAATAGCACTACTATTGAGGACCAAACTCAGGAGCTGGGCAGTACCCTGTGGAAGCCAGCCAAGACCACAGTTATGTAGACATCTTTATTTTATAGCATTAACCTGCCCAGGCACAAACTGCATAATTCCACAAAGATCTTACTGAATCAAGATGTTAACAGAAACAAAGGAGCGATAAAAAGCCCTCTGTTGAGAATCAGGCATCTTCATCCTGTCTTTTCAGCCTCCATAGAGGGAAAAAAATGAATACTTTACAAAGCTATTTCATGAAATGTTATGTTAAATGAACAACAAATTACTTTTTCTTTTACTAGCTTTTAATGCTAATAGTGCCATTTATTCCTGACCTTCAGAAATATGAGATATTTTAAATGACAACATAAAAAGAGTTCTTGTTTGAAAACCCAAGCTACTTTAGGCTGCATATTATTACTTATAAGTATAGCATGTGCCAGCATCACTCATTTCAGCATCCCATTTATATCTAACTGGTATATATTTCAGTTGACATTTATTGTTCTCCCGCATACGTGTCAAATTCCTTAATGCTGACTCTGACAAAGGCGTAGCGCTTGGTATATATAAATTACATTTACTACCATATAATCAGTGTTATCTATTAGAATGCTATTTGTGACAAAATCATGTTCAAAATAAAAATTGAATTGATTTTTCCGTTATTTTAATATTGTGCCGCTCACAGCAAGCCTTTGATTGAATCTTAAACACTTTAATGCTCTATTTTTGTTTGAGGCAGATCAGAAATGGAGTTTGTACTATTCACAAAGCTAAAACAATTTGTAAAACAACAAAATCAAATTTCAAAAAGCATCTTTATTTTCAAGCCAAGGGAATAAATTTGGTAAAGCTATCGTTACTGGGTATACAACTTAGCGATGAAAGCCACACACGCACATTTAATTTCTATGCATCCATTTTCATCTAAATTAGATTTTAACTTTAATGCAGAGTATGAAAAGCCTCTATAAGGCCTTTGTTTCTACCTTTTCTCTCAAGAAATTGCAGGCTTTTTCCTGGCTAATACAAGCTCCAAATCATACTTTGTCCCCCTCCCTCTTACCAGTGGATTTGGGCTGTTTTCTCTGGACAGGAGATTCTGCTTCTAGATCCTCCAAGGGGGCGTCTCTCAACAGGTTGACCCATGCTGCTTACAAAATAAATCACTTACAACTAGATACTGGCCAGCTCCATCCTCTTGTGTTAATTGGTGGTTTAGAGCAAGGGTGGCTGAATTAGAGCCAATGGGCCACCTGTTTTGTATGATCAGCTAAAAATGGTTTCACATTTTTAAATGGTTTTTTAAAAATTCAAGGGATGTTTTTTGATACATGAAAATTATATAAAATTAAAATGTCTATGAAGTTTTATTGGAACACGGCCACCCATGGTTTACATATTGTCTATAGCTGCTTTCCTGCTTAGACGGTAGAACTGAATAGTGTGACAATAGGGACCATATGGCCCATGAAACCTGAAGTGTTTACTCTCTGGCTCTTTATGGACAGAATTTTCAACCTCCAGCTTAGAAAGAAGGGTCTTAGTAATTTATGTCCTATTAAAGGGGTTGGCACCTTCAGGACAAGGGGCTGAGGTAGCATTCAAATAAAATACTGCATTCACGACAATAAATCTAATAGAAAGGTTTTGTGGACATACTAGTTAAAAGGTCCTCAAAATGTTCATAAATAGATAAAATGAGGGGAACAAAGAACAATGAAGGGAAATAAAACAACCCCAACCTTCACAAAGCTGCAGATTTGATAAATGTATTCATAAATTATAAAATTGTCAGAAATGCCCTTAGGCAAATAGGTTGAAAATACTTTAAATGCTCACAGAAATTGGGTTGAGTTTAAGCAAATGGAAGTGGTTTCAGGCAAACTGTCATTGGGCGAGGGGTCTGTTACAGCTGACAGAGCCAGACCCTGGAGGCACAGGCTGGGATTGCAGAGAGCAGAAGGGCCAACAGCCGGGCAAAGACACCCGGGCCCTTCCGCCGTCTTGTGACCTTCCGGAGAGCACCCATCAGAAATGAGATCTGAAGGACGTTGGACTGGGTGCCCAGCTCCTCCAGGCTATGGAGTGCCTGGTACCCCGCTGGACGGTGCCCCAGGCTGGTCAGAAGAGGTGAGGTGCATGCCCCTTCTCAGCCTTTGGAGTATCCAAGCAAATCCCGTTTGAATCCAAGTGTGGATGGAGGCCGGTGTACTCCCTCCCTGCCCACCCCCGCCCACACCTGCTCCATCAGCTGGAAATAAGAGGCTGCCAAGGAGAGGGCAGAGGGATGGGGGCTCTGCCTGCATGGCAACCACACCTAAGATAGCTCACACTCGTGGGGTGCTCACCCTAGGCCAGGCACCAAGGGAAACTTTGTATGTTTTCAGGAAAGGTCATTTGCTTAAGGAACCCAGAGGCCTTCTGGGAAAGAAGGAAGCAAGACCCAAACTCCTGAAACTCTTGGGTGGGCCAGGAAGCTGATGAGCTAGGCCTCAGAGCAGAGCAAGGGCACGAGGGTGTCTAGTCTCCATCCTTAATTGAACCTTTCAACCTTTGCCTTTCAGGAAAGAAGAAATGGGAGGTCTACAAGTTTTATGCCTGCACAATGCCATGCCAAGCCCTTTGTGCACATTACTTCATTTAATCCTGCAGAATAACCTCATGAGGAAGGTATCGTTATCATTTCGTAACTGAGGAAACTGGGGCTTGGAGCACTTAGGTTTCTTGCTTAAGGTCACCCCGCAGTTATGCGGCACAAACAGGTACAAGGACCCCAAAGCCCAGCTCAGAACACCTTTAACCCTGGCACACTGGCTCTGCCACGTTTGTCACGCTTTTGTGTTCCTCGTGTTTATCTCTCATCTGATTTCTTTCTGAGCTGATTCGGTGTTGGAACCATGACTCTTTCGGAAGTAGTGCATGCTCCTGTGACAATGGCCACCGAGGAGACTCAGAACATGGCAGCATGGCATGAAAGTTAAGTGTGTGTTTCCTGGCCTCAGACTGCCTAGGTACAATTTCTGGCTCTACCATTTATTGTCTGTGTGACCCTGAGCAAACTGCTTAACCTGTGTGCCTCAGTTTTCCCATCTGTAAAATGAGAATTATTTATACTAATTAAATAAGCTATTCCAGGGAGGGGCTTAGAGTCTACGTAAGCAAGTACTCTATACTCATTAGCTGCTGCTGTTGCTGTTTTCATTGTTGACTGATCACACCTGTTCTGCCTGCCTCACAGGATAGAATCCCAGGGGGAAAATGCTATGATAAATACAGCACTCCTTTAGGGGCCAGGAGCTCTGGGTTCGGAATCCTGTTCTGCCAGTAACTCACTGTGTGGACTCACAGACATCACCTCCCTACCTCTAACCCATATCATCTATAGCAATTGTTCTAGGTCCCTTTACCCCAATGGTAAATGTAACTGATAATAATATTTACTGGGCACATGTGGGCCAGATTTACCTGCCTAATCTCTTAATCTTTATACTCACACTACTGTGTAGAGACTTTTATTATCTTCATTTCACAAAGTAGGAATTTGAAGTTCAGAGAGGTTAAGGAAGATGTCTAGGGACACACAGCCATAAAAAAGCCAAGTTGAGATACGAACTCAAGGAGTCTGACTCCTGCTTGTGCACTTCACAGCTATGCTTGAGCAACATTAACTTAAAGCCATGATTGAGATCCTATTAAGAGCCTGCTGGTCACAACACTCTGGACGGGGAGCAGGGACAGAGAACCCTGGCAATGCCTCCCAACACCGACCTCAGAGAGAACTGTCAATTCTTGCCCAGAAAGAGAATTAAGTGACCCTAAAGGAGCACTTTATTGCCATGGAGTCAAACTATCCCAACAAAAGGCCCAGTGAATTTTGTCTATCAGGTAACGAAATTGATTTTAGTGGCAAGAATGAGCTCATTACAGATGCAGCTTGTGCTAATAATGATAATTTGCTGAGCAGTAAAATCACCTCTCTACCTCCCCCGCCAATAGACAAAGCTCTAGAAATTATAGGCTAGGGAGAAACAGAAAGGATAAAGATTCAGGAAAAGAATTACAGTGCAGAACAGCTTAAACAAAAGAGTTACAGATTTGCACATGGAACTTGGTAATCTTATTCATAAAGTTGTAAAAGAATTAGATACTATTAAAGAATGTTTATAACTGTCTTTATTTAATTTTGTTACCACTGTCACTGGGTGGTTGTTTCTTGTTTTTGTTTCAGTTTTACAGCTCAAGCCATTTTTTAGAAGTTGGTGCAAAGGGAATTGTAAATGACTTAAATATTGATGCACGATATGATCCCATGGCTGAGAGTAAGATGAGGACAGTTGCAAGGAATCATTGCAGTCCTGGAACCCCCCTTAATTTCACGGGCAAAGACCCCAATAACCTTGAGCCGCAAGCAGCCATTTGCTAACTCTGTGGGTTTGGGAGAGGGGGCCAGGCAGACACGAATACCACGTGGCTCATTCGGAGATGCAGCAGGCTGGGCCACTCGGCCCCGCAGGTGAGAGATCTAGCAGTGGGTTTCCTTGCTGGGATTGTGGATCACTCTTGCAGGGTTTTAAGAATGCCGGAAGAAATCCTGACTTTTCTGTGAGCTTTGCCCCAGCCTTTTGAAGAGAAGGCCAGCTAGCTTCTATTAAGATGACTTTTGTCTTTAAACATATAATCTCTAAAATCCTAAAATATCTTTTAGCCAATTCAAATAAGGATTTTGTAAATGACATTTTTTTTCCTGATTATGGAAGCAACACCTATTGGCTGTGGGAAATTGGAAAAAGCACAAATAAGAAAATAAAAATGACCATCAGGCCAACACCCAAATGACCATTGCTAGCATTATAGGTTAGCAATCCCCCTTGGTTTAACAAAAAACAGGATTAGTGTGTGTGTGTGTGTGTGTGTGTGTGTGTGTGTGTGACAGAGAGAGAGAGAGAGAGAGAGAGAGAGAGAGAGAGAGAGAGAGAGAGAGATGCACAGAGGTTTGCTACTATTATACAGTTTTTAGGACCTGCCTTTTTCGCATACTGTTTCCTAATATTTTTTCACAAAAGCATTCTTCCATCACATTATTTTTTAATAATGAGATTTACTGTAATCTCAAATCCTGTAGGGAGGGGGTCATTGTTTGGTTTTGTATGACAATCACCTTAACATACATCCCTGGTTGCTTCTCTGGACGAGGGTTCTTAACCAATTCTGTGCTAGGAACCCTCTGGCTATCTGGTGAAACTGGCAGACCTCTTCTCAAAATGTTTTCAAACATATAAAGTAAAATGCATTATCAAAATATTATAAACATTTTGATATATATTAAATCATTATCAAAATATTATAAAGAACAAATTTATAAAATAACCATTTGTGTTTTCTTTTTTTTTTTTTTTTTGAGACAGAGTGTCGCTCTGTTGCCCAGGCTAGAGTGAGTGCCGTGGCATCAGCCTAGCTCACAGCAACCTCAAACTCCTGGGCTCAAGCGATCCTCCTGCCTCAGCCTCCCGAGTAGCTGGGACTACAGGCATGTGCCACCATGCCGGGCTAATATTTTCTATCTATATTTTTAGTTGTCCAGATAATTTTTTTATTTCTATTTTTAGTAGGGACGGGGTCTCGCTCAGGCTGGTCTCGAACTCCTGACCTCCAGTGATCCACCCGCCTCGGCCTCCCAGAGGGCTAGGATTACAGGCGTGAGCCACCACACCCGGCCCCATTTGTGTTTCTTTATTCATATATTGAATAATGTTAGAGAGTAGAAATAGTAGCCCTAATAACTACTATGATTATAAAGTCGTGATGAGCTTTAACATTGTGTCAAGCTGTGTGAGACAACTGTCATATGATATGAAAAGATCTGTGATGAGTATCGGGCTAAGTGACAGGTACTGCTGTAGTCTGTTGCTTACATTCATAAATGAAGGAAATACTAAATTCCACTTGGAGGTTAGTGAAAACAAAGATGTAACTTTTTTCTCATCAAAGTTCTCCCACTTCCTGATTTCTACCCATGGAACTTGGGAGTCCAGGGAGCCCAGGCAAAATTCTTGCCTTGGGAAAAACTCCCAGGGGGGAGCTTGCTGAATCTTTCGGCTGGGCACATTTCTGAGCTTTCTGATGCCAACAGCCTTGCCGTCCCAGGAACTGCTTTTGATTTCTTCTGTGAGCTGATGGCTGCCCAGGGAGGTCAGAGTGCCTGTCAGTGGTAAGACGATGTTACCCAGCGTCGTGGGTTCAACTGTGTCCCTCAAAAGAGATACATTAAAGTTCTAGTCCCCAGTACCTCAGAATGTGACATATTTGGAAACAGGGCTATTCAGGTGTAATTAGCTAAGACGAGGTGACTGGAGCAGGGTGGCTCCTAATCCAATGCCATGCACAGTTGACTTTGTAAGAAGATGGCCACGTGAAGGCACAGAGACTCACGGAGATTAGAGCTATGCAGCAAGAAATGCCGAAGTTGCCGCAAACCATCACAAGCTAAGAGGGGGCAAGGAAGGATTCCCCTACGGGCTTCCGAGAGGCATGGCCCTGCTAACACCCAATTTTGGACTTCCGGTCTCCACAACTGTGAAATGATAAATTTCTATTGTCTTAAGCCACCCCGTTTGTGGTACTCTATTAAGGCAGCCCTAGCAAACTAATGCAGCTGGTGTCTGCCAGCCGGACCCTCCTGCAGACTGGGATTCGGAAAAATCAGGACTGGGGAGGGCATGGCATCTGTGCCAGTGTTGGGGACGTGCCACAAAAGGACCCAGGAGGACGACCTAGTTAGAAGGCTGAACTAGGTCTTCAATGAAGAGCTTGGTCAGGAACAGATGCCCCCCAACCCCCTGGCTCAAGGTCAATATAACCTAGAAAAAAACCTGCTCAAAAACCTTTAGCATTCTGGGAAGTATCTTCTGTAGACCACATGATAATAAAAGGTCTTTTCATTAATGACATGCTATTGCCAATGGCTTAGGATACAGGCAGCAGTTAAATAATTCTTGTTATTAAAGTTCCTTATTGCCCATTGGGGTGTGAGTAAGGGACTGATTTGGATGCAAGAATGGCAGGTTTTTGAACCTCCCCTTAAGGTTCACCTCTCCTTGGGAGATTCTAGGTTTCTAGCCTCTGCATGCTTTGCTGAGCACAGTGGCTCTAGATAAATCTTCCCGTAACCTGACAAATTTGGCCTCTGAGCACAGCCACGCATTATCAGAGCTCTGGGGTCCTCTCCCAGGGGTCTTTCAAGACCAGGGCAGCTTCCATCTGAAAGACAAACCAGCCACTTAAGTTGTACGCAAGTGGCCCAGCTAAGCAGAGAGGCCATCACAAACATTTCATCCCCTTTTAAAAAAACAGTACAAAGGAAAGAAAGAGTCCTTCCTTACCTGGAACAGAGAAATCTGGATATTTCGGCAGCAGCCCTTTGTGCTGCAAAACTCTTGGAGAAGGAGCAGAAGGTTGTGTGGAGCTAACTCCGTATATTCTAAAATAAGAACAGAAGTCATAAAGTTACCCCTTTTATGGAGAATAAATATAAGAATTCATATAATATAGGCAGGTCCTGTGTGAACATGGCTGTTTATTTTTAATCCTCACAATTTATCCTAAAGGTAAAGATCATCATCCCCATTTTGCAGAATAGAAAACTGAGACCACAAGAGCCATCCTATGCAGCGCCCTGCTGTCCCCTGCCTTCTCACCCACTCAGTGCCCTTGGGCATCAGGCTGCTGCCAGGTCGGGGAGCCCTGTTGGTGTTTACTCCCAACCCTCCCTGCAAACCCACAGAGACCCCAAGCAGGGCTGCTGGGCAATGCTGAGCACAGGTGGGGAGCGGAGGGCGGCTGCCTATGGGGAAGGCCCTGCAACTGCAACTCGGGCACTTTATCTACAACAAATCAGACACAGAAACAGTCCTTGTCCTGGGATGGGCACATCTGGTAAAGCCCTGGCCAGGTCTGCTTTTCTCCCTTGAGCTTGTGCCCGGGGTTAGGACCCAAGCCAGACTTACTCCTCATATGGTTTCAGACGTGCCCTCTTGGCCCGCTCCATGAGGTCCAGGAAGTCCTTGTAGCAGTTTTTGGCCATGACAGTGTACCTCGTGGCACAACCAAGTTCCGTGACCCTGGCTCTCGGCAGGTAGCCCGCCCAGCCAGGGATCGGGGGCTCGTGGAGAGGTTTCTTTATGTATTTGCATTCTGTAAAAAGACACCATGCTTCCTGAAGACCTTGGAAAGCCACACAGTGGGTAGAGCTCTTGAATTAGATGGCGCCTCAACACTTAACCCAGGGTGAGCCCTCGGCCTATGGACCTACTAAGGGCAGCCACCACTCATTGGCTGATTCTCCATGCCAGGCACCTTGGTAGGCGCTTTACAGGTAGTATCTCATTTAATTCTCTCACAAACTCTAAAAGGTTGGAACCGTTATTACCTCTACTGTATGAAGGAGGAGGCTGAGACCTTGAAGAGGTCACATAGCCAGGAAGTGGCAGGGCCAGTATTCAAACCTGGCTCTGTCTGATCCTCAGGTCCTTGGTCTTAAACAGATCCTGCTTCTTTCCCAGGTTAATGAAAAAGCTTCAGACATGCCTCTGCGAGTCACAGAGTCAGAGTCTGTGGCAGTTTACGTGAGGGAAGAAATCAAGAGATGCACCCAGGTTTGGAGAAAGCACATCAGACTCAGCACAGGAACCCGCCTCCCAGTCCTGGCTCTGACTCTGGCTGGGTGACCTGGGGCAAGTTTCACTGCCCCAAATGCCACCTCCACTTGTGTAAGAGCCTAATTAGGCCACTGAGTCCCACACCTTCAGAGCTGGAAAGGACCTAGGAAGCACCTAGTCCATCCTTCCCTGCCATAGATGAAGAAACCGGAGCCCAGAGAGGGAAAGCAAGCTGCTCTAGATCCACAGCAGTAG
Organism: Lemur catta; assembly: GCF_020740605.2. Taxonomy (NCBI): domain Eukaryota; kingdom Metazoa; phylum Chordata; class Mammalia; order Primates; family Lemuridae; genus Lemur; species Lemur catta. Next base: position 11,762,742 of record NC_059141.1, on the reverse strand, counting down.
TCACAGGGCTGGGCTATACCCGGACTCTTCAGCAAACATCCTTACTATTGCTTGGAGTAACACTTGGAAAATCTTAAGGCACAGCAAACATGTTAATTATCATGCATTCTTGAAAAGCCCCCAAACAATTATAATTATACTAATAACAATAAAGGCAATCAATCCATCACTTTTCCTACAAGCCTTTAGACCTTAAAAATGATATAGGTCAAATCATTGTTGTGATTATTATCATTATATGATCACATCATCAGTATGACACCCCTTCCCACCCAGCTAGCACCTGGAAGAACTGGATTCAAACCCAGGTCTGACTTCAGAGTCCACACTCAGACCTCAGCCAAGTGACACTACCTCTCAAAGCCTCACTCCCCCATCTCGAAGACGGGAGTAACAGTCTTGACCTCATAGGGTTGTTGTGAGTGGTTACTGAAATGATGGTGCCTGGCACAGAGAAAGCCACCAAATTATGGTAACTATTTATTACTGATGCCTGAAAACTAATTGTGACTTGCCTAGGGTCCCTTAGTTCTCAGATCAGCACCCTTCCTCCCTGACCAGGACTATGCCCCTTTCCCCGGGAAATGTGTCTTTCTCATTTTAAGAAATGGAGCCTTTCCATTTCACGCTGCCTCCTGGGGATTTGGAACTGTGCTGGATTCTGAGGGCTCTGTGGCAGCTCAGCTGGCCTGGGAGGATCTGCACTTGGGGCCAGAGGCGAGGGAAGAGAGTTTCAGGCAGCTGGTACCCAGGAGCATGGGGTGGTACTGCCGGTAGTACTGGTGCAGCGCCCGCAGGACCGTCTCCTCGGAGTTGACGGGCTTCAGTTTCGGGGCGTTGGCCACGGAGCAGCGAAATTCCTCCAGCTGGTCTTTATAGCGCTGGGTGTTCTCCTGGAAGGTTTTCAGACAGTGGCCCATGTCATCCTCATTGGCGGTTCCCTGGCAGCTAAGGAACGGCACAAAGCCTGCAAGAGCCGATGGAATCACAGCCTTCAGCAAGGCAGCCGGCAAGGAATTTAGAGCCTGCCTAAACTGCCCAGAATTTCAGCCCACCCCTTGGCACCTCTTCCTCAGCCAGCAGCACTGCCATTTCTCCAAAGGCCATTAATACAAGCAGTGTTGTTGTTTCCACTGTGGCTGGGCCCTCCCAGGGCCACAAAAAATGACCTTGGAGCTGTGGAGAGAAGGCCCATTTCAATAAAGGCGATGACAGTAATATTCTTTGATGGCAAAGCCCCTGACGTCAGCCTGAACGGCAAACGGGGAAAGCATTTAATGGGACAAAATGATAGTCTGAGGAGTAATTGAAATTATTCATCTTTTTAGAGAGAAAGCTTATTTTCTCCGACACTTCCCAAATGCAATTTGGGATCTTTCTTGCTGGACCATCGGGAAATTGCAGGCTTATTAAAAGCAGAGACCTATTACACAAAAAGGTAAATTCATTATCTGCAAGACCCACCCCTAGAACAATTTGTCACCATTTCCCACAAAATAACATATAATCATTACAATTAGTGTGGGTAAAACACAGCTATTTATTTAAACTGGATGCTGAATCCTAAGTACTATAATATTGTCACAATAAAACCATTTTTTGGAAGAACAAATGAGCAAAACTGGTTAAGAACTTGGTTTTAAGCTGCAAAACAAATAAATAAGTGTCTCTCATTATTGAAGCCCAACATTTTTGACTTTGCCCCTAGGAAAACAAAACCTGGCTTCAAAGTTGAAAAAAGCAACCCCCACCCCCTGTGCCGTACAATAAGCTACCTCTGGAAGAATCTGATTACTAGACTGATCTTGACAGCGCTGGAAGTCCTCCATGTACCAGCAAGTCTCCCCTAATGTCATGGGGAGGCCACAGAATCCCAGGGTCCCTGCCATAGTGGTTTCCCTGCCATCAGGGCCTGCTTTGATCTGCACAGATTTTATCTCAGTGTATATATGCATGCGCACGTAGGAATTGGGAATACAAGTGTCTTGCCAAGGACTAAGACATTTAAAATAGGTTATGTATGCTGACTCCTTTAATGCTCACAACAATCTTTTGATATCCCATGTAGTGGTTGAACTGTATCCCCCCAAATAGAGATCTCCAAATCCTAACCCCTGATACCTGTGAATGTGCTCTTATCTAGAAATGGGGTCTTTGCAGATGTAATTAAGTAAAGGATCTAAAAATGAGATCGTCCTGGATTTAGGGTGGGTCCTAAATCCAATGACTGGTGTCCTTATAAGGGAAGGAAGAGGTGGATTGGAGCCACAGAGCCACAGGGGAAAAGGTATGTGAAGATGGAGACGGCAACTGGAGAGATGCTGCCACAAGCCAAGGAACACTGGGGCCTCCAGAAACTGGAAGAGGCAAAGGTAGGATCCTCCCCTAGAGCTTTCAAAGAGCATCTTCCTGCAGACACCTTGATTTCAGCCTTCCAGCCTCCAGAACATTTCTGTTGTTTTTAAACCACCCAGTTTGTGGTAACTTATTACAGCAGTCCTAGAAACTAACACATCCATTTTATGGAATTTTTACTTACTATAGAGAGGTAAGTCACTTATAGTAGCACAGGTGATGGTCGAGCAGATTTGAACCTCAGTTTGTCTGAATCCAAAGCCTGTTCTCTTAACCAGCCAGTAGCAACAGGGTGAGGCTGGGCAGCCTTGGCATATTCCCCAAGCACCACCCCTCCTGAGAACAGCTGTGTGGGACAGCAAAGGGCCTAAGAGGACCTCTGAGTTTGTCACCCACAGGGATGTGACTTAGTAAGTTCTCGGTTGCCCAGAAGCCTAAGGAGAAACAGTCTCTAGGTAGGGCAATGAGTTTGCCAAGGACCGAGGGGTTTCCTGGATGCAGGACTTTCAGTGCTAAAGCCAAGACAGTACCTGGCAAACCAGGGCAGTGGGCCACCCTCCCTTTAGGGGACACAAAAAGGAATGGAAGCGTAAGAATGACCTTTTTGGGAGACTTGAGAAAGCCCAACTTGGGAAGAAGGACAGGGTCCCCCTCATTCATGTATCTGTCCTCATCACACTGTGTCTATCCTGGTCCAAATTCATTCAACAGACATTAAGTGCTTCCTGAATACTAGGCCACGTCCTGGGAGATCTGGCCTAAGTTCTACCTCTCTATTTATAGAACCTGACTATCAGCCATCTTCAGCAATGGAGTGCTCTCAGTGTGTGTCTTAAAAGCTAGAGCTGCCAAGAGCAATGGCTCATGCCTATAATCTCCACACTTTTGGAGGCCAAGGCAGGAGGATTGCTTGAGGCCAGGAATTCGAGACCAGCCTAGGAAACACAGCAAGACCCTGTCTCTACAAAAAAAATTTAAAAATCAGTGGGCTATGGTAGTACATGCCTATAGTCCCAGCTACTCCAGAGGCTGAGGCAGCGGGAATCAAGATCTTGAGTCCACGAGTTCAAGGATGCAGTGAGCTAGGATTGTGCCACTGCGCTTTAGCCTAGGCGACAGAGCAAGAACCTGTGTCTTAAAAAAAAAAAAAAAAAGAAAGCAAAAAAAGCTAGAGCACCTATACTGTCCCAGTAGGCCAGATAGTGAGCCAAGGCAGGAACAGAGACCAAGACCAGGGTTCTCCTGCCAAGCATGGCTACACATACCATCCATACTTACCACTGTAGCCTGGTGTGATTGGAAGATTTCTCATGAAGGTTTTGGAAGATTCCATGGTTTCTCTCTCTGTTAATGAAGGGAAGGAAGAATGAAATGTTCTCATCAAAAGTCCCTGCCTCAAGAACTTACTGGGTGTGTGTGCAAGCCCTTGGGAGTGGAAGAGTGAGTTGCCAGGGGTTGGGACAGAGAGGCAGCACCACCATCTTACCAAAAGCCAGTGGATGTACTGGCTTCAGTTATGAACCAACGACCTGGTACTCCCAGTGTCTACCTTCCCATGGAGGCCTCCTCCTCTCCACACAACCTTCCATCCATCCATCCATCCATCAATCATGAATTATACACACACTATGGCCATGGAATGTAACACAGGTTGGCAATATAAAGATGTGCAAGGCCCGGGAGCCCCCATGTAAGGACAATAAGTCTTGGGGGAGGGGAGAGACAAGGCACTCACACCTCCAGAGCCCTTTCTTTACCCAGGTAATTTTTGCCAGTCCCCACTCTCACCCCTGGAATATCTGGCAATGTCTAGAGACATTTTAGGTTGTCACATCTGGGGAATGGGATGCCACTGGTATCTAGTGGCCAGGATGCTAATAAACACATAGGAAGGCCCCGCACAACAAAGAATTAGAGTAAGTTATGGCTTGAAGGGGTCAGGAAGTCCCAAAAGGCTAACACAGAGTCCAAGATGAGTGAGAAGAGGGTGGTGGGGGGGTCCACTGAAGCATGAGTTTATGTGGATGCTGTTTCTGGAACAAGACCCCTTCCCTCTTTGGGCATCGCTGGTAGTCCCTGCAAATGAGCCATGGCCTTGCCACGTCCGACCCTGCCAAGCCAGTTCATCTCTTTAAAGTGATGCCCCGGAGGCCAGGGGAAGGAAATTCAGGGTGGAGGGAGGGCCACAGTCATGGGTTATCCAGCAGTGATGGGAATTGTTAAGACAGTTCGGCCCCCACCAGGCTGACAGCAGTGAGGACTGCACCACGTCGAGGCCCCTGATCTCACGTGTCTGGTTCCTGAGAGGAGACGCTGGTCCTGCAGTCACAGACCTGGCTCTGAATCCACATCCAACAACACAGACCACCTGCTTCCCAAGAATTGTTCTGAAAGCTTTACACGTATGTGTTAACTTATTTAATCCTCTCAACAGCCCCATAAATGCTATTATTATACCCATTTCCAGAAGAGAATTAAAAAAGGTAACAGATACTTATAGAACACTGGCTATACCCACATGGCTGAAGCAGAACGGTTCTTGTTTAATCCCCACAGCTTCCCTAAGAGTTAGTTTCTACTGGAGTCCCCATTTTATAGATGAGGGAAAATAAGGCCGGGGGGGTTTTAGAGTGAAAGGGGATACGAACAGATGACCTCTAAACCCTGCCTGGAGGAGGTGTCCCGAGGGAGGAACCGGGAGGGGGCCAGAAAGCCAGGACAGGACCCCTTCCGGCTCCCTGGCGCTCACCTGGGTGGGCCTGGATCGTGCCTGGTGGGGCCTCCTGCCCACCCCAGCCTCTGTCCCAGCGCCCCCCACCCTCCAGCCAGGCCTTTGTGTGCTCACCGGGCGGGGGGGTGGGGAGCGAGGACGGCCTCACCCTGTCCCTTCCCCACTTCCCCTGCCCCCCACTGGGAACGGGGAGGCCGTGGGTGAACACGGTGAATTTGGGCACTTCCCCCAGCTCAGCCCGGCCCCCCCCCAACAAATAATTTGGCTTCAAAGCTGTCCCCCGTGCGGTGTCCCCACAGCGGGGCACAGGGGCCGGCGCCACCGCTCTGGGCCCAAGCGGCCATCTCGCCCGCGTAGACACGGCGGCGTCGGGCCGGCTGCGGCCTGGGGGTCGGGCGCGGGGAGCCGCGGTTGGGAACAGGCCTCCGCCCTTGTCGGGGCGAAACGGAGACGTCCGAGAGGCAGCCCGGGGAAGGGGTGAGGCCCTATGGTGGCGTCCGGACCTGGCACCCCGGCCCCTCCTTCAGTCTCCCATTAGGAGAGGCCGGATTTTCAGGGGGCCGGGGCAGGGCCCCCAAACGAAGGGCTGCCTGGGGAAGGCGAGTCTTACTCCTTTCTAACCGTCCTTAAACCAGATGGAGAACTCAGGTCTGGCTTCGCAGACAGGGGCCAGCGCTCCCTTTGCAGAGGAGGAAACGGAAGCCGGCTGCCCGGCGGCACAACGTCCCAGCACACGTGTGTTTGCTGCCCGGCCCAGCCTCCCTGCCTCTTCTCTCCTAGCAACTGGGCTTCTGATGAAGACCGGTGGACCCAACCGTCATTTAGACCCCTCTTAAGAGCCCTCGGACTCCACTTCAGACCTCCTTGTAGAGCCAACTCTGGGGAGTGACCCAGGTGTGAGTCCTGGAATTAACGCAAGTGTCATGTGCCTGCTGGGATGCCCAGGGGCACATGCTGGTCCCAGGCCTCCTGCATGTTTTTAATGACTTTCATTAGGGGCCGGTGGAGTTGTCAGTGGCCACCCCGCTTATCTTACTTCTCTCTGGCTGGACCACTTTCTTCTAGCTTGGAGGGGAAAGGGGCTCTGTGGCCACTAATGGAGCCTTGGTTCCCAGCACACAGAGGGGCTAGTCTTGTTGCAATGACTGTTAATAAAACTTAAAACACTTGGTAAAGGACCTGAAAATCAATCTCCACCTGAGATGGGGTGGAAGGGGAGGTCAGTTAATTACCTGTCCATAATTCCATTTACAAACCCAGAATGGGGGAAAAAAAATCTGGGCCACATGAGATCCAGAGTTTTGCTTTATTTGACATCCGTGAAGACAGTTTGCAGATACAATCCTGTCAAGTTGTGAACTGCTGCAAAGTTCTGTGAAATTTGAATTTATCTTGTGGTGAACAAGACCCCAATAGCTAGTATTTTAGAATTCAAGCAGATGAGAGGTGTGACATTATGGCCAACAACTTTTATACTAGTCACCCATTTCCCAGCGTACATATGCAGCTTAATCACAGCTATTACATCTCTACTACGTGAAATTCGATCTTCGACTAATAATGCATTTTGACTCCTGTATATATTGGTGCATGCGATTCTTTGCTACCCTGGCAATTAACCAGACCTGGTCTCTAAAAGCTAAACTTGGTCTAAATAACATTCTAAAGGTAGGGCAGCCTTTGTAATCTGGACTGATCTCAGCTATCACTTTGCAAAAACATTTGTGTGGCTCCTTTTTTCCCCTATCCTGTCTGTAACTTGTCTGTCATTCAGCATTTATTAATGCCTGCTGTGTACAGAAAAGGTAGTTACAAAGGAAATCCTTGACAGTCTGCTTCCAAGAAATATGAATATCAGATAATATGCCCAGGGGCAATTGAGTAGTGGGTCAAAACAGGCCTTCGAGAAACTTCCTAAGATTAGAAAATGTGTCCAAGTGTACTTATCCAGTGCTTTCATTCTAGAATACTTCAGCGGGGGGCGGGGGTGGGGGGAGCGAGGGATGGATTTGGGGGTTGGTTTCGTTTAAGGAGTTTGACTACTAGGGCTGCATATGTGGCCAGAAGAAAGTCCAGTAAGATTATCACCCTCCCCATCTATTTGCAAACACTGCAGATTCCTATCAGCTCATTTAAGAGAATAGTAGACAAGGAGACATCCTTAATTCAAGCTGGGAAAGGCTTTATGTTAGCAAAAAAAGCAGGGTGGGGTGGGGTGGGGTGGGGTGGGGTGGGGAGGGGCTCAACTATATTACTCACACTTACACTTAACCCAGGAGAAAAGCTGGGTCTATGTACCACTTGGTTCCTTTCCGGCATACTGAAAACATCACACACAGTGAGCCACATTTTGCCTTCAGAGCAACTGCTTTGCCCCAGAAGAGAGGTTGACAACACCTCCAGACTCAGAGCTTTCTAAAGTGGTTCTGCACAGTCACATTGCTTACAGAACCAGAATGTTTAGCTCTCAAAGTCTGTACAAGAGAATTGATAAAATATGCTCTTTTAAATATAATCTGTGAATCTTTGGGAAGGATGTGCGTGTAGAAAGGTCTGATGAGGCTGTTGACCCAGGTGGTCTGCGTTCAGAGTGTTCTGACCTAGGCACCTCTGTCTATTGCTCAGTCTTGCAAACATAGTCCATAGCTTGGTATCGGCACAAATGGATGATTAGTGAGCACAATTAAAAAATGAAACTGTGGAAAATTAGGGACAGCAATTAAAGAGCATTTCCTTTTTTAAAAACAAGAAAAGCACATTGTAGAAATAAAGATTCTGTACAACATTCTAATATATACATAAAATTATATTACTCATAACAACATTGAAAAGTCTCATTTGTAGAATATGGCTGGCAACACCAAAGACAGACCCATAACATTTAGCTTTTGAAGCAGCGCAGGTAGCAGGAGAATATACCTTTGTGCCTGGATAACAAAATCCTGCAACCAAATTATGTGACTAGCGTTCTCTAGTTCTGTGGTTTGCTCGTGTTTTACATTCTAGTAAGGAATTCTGCAGCAGGCGATGTAAAAAGATGTTAAAATGAAATTGAAAAAGCTATTTAAAATCTGCATATCTGCCATGATAAGGGGTTTGTGAATCCAACTTGCATTCGAAGTTCATTCGCTCATTCTCTATTCATTCATTATGCATGCCTCCAGTGATTTAAAATCGGAACGAGTTCCAGCAGGTGGAAAACACAGCTTTGAACAGGTCAGATGGGCTGTGAGTCAGATTCTTGATTCTTTTTCCTCAATTGGCTCCAGAATGTTGGAGAAAACTGGCTTTGTGCAGTGGGGAAGGAGAGAAGGCAGACCAGACCCTCTGGTTGGTTCCTCAGTCAGCCCCAGGGTTCCTTTCTCGAAATCTCTTTCCTCTCTAGGCCCCTCCTATGAGGGTTAAAAGGGCCATCTCTACGCCTCAACCCCACTGACCAAGGGGCAAGGTGCAGGATCACCTTCATGTGTAAATCGTCTTCCTAAGGGAACCTAAGGGGAAGATCACAGGGTGCTGTAGTCTGTGGTTCAGCTTCAGCAGAACCTGAAGTTAGCATTTGCCAGATTTCAGTTGAACCTGGTCCCCTCACCAAGGGTGACTGCAGGATCCAGGAACCTGTTTTTAACAAGCACCCAGGCAATTCTGATGCAGGTGAGCACAGAGCTGCTTTGGAAAAAAAAATGGCTTAATCCATCAAGTACAGATCTACACGTTATTTTTAGATAGACTTTAAAAACTGAAGATATTAATGACACATTTCATAGAACAGATGGCTCTGCTCATATTTCACCAAGTATTCCTTTCAAAATGTGGGAATAAATGGCCAAAACTCTTAGGGGGATGAAGGTGAGTGGGGAGGAGGGGGTTAATTTAAAAGCTAGATGCTTTTCAAGGTGGGGGCTGTCCTGGCCTTCTGTGAACAAGGCATATGGCAACCTCATTTTCTCACACAGAATTTCTACTAAGATTAACTAGAATTACTTATGAACTCAGAAATCAGGACTTGGCATTCTGGGAATTATATCACAGCATATAATTTGGGATCTGTCAGTAACTCTTTAACATCCATTTCCATCAGAGCAACTTTTCACTTGCTGAAAAGGTGAGGTATCAGCTCTCCTACTCACGAGAATCAGAGTGGATTAGCCAAGGCTACAGTTGTTCTCCCCAGAACTTCCCTGTTATTTAAATGATACGAGAACCTAAAACAGTGCCCGGTGTAGGCAGTCTTCTACCACCAGCTAAAAACATTCCAAGCTCCCAGTGAATCACCACTTTCAATCACATAATGATGAAAAGAAATTAACTGCAGATGGGTGGCATTTTATACTGACTGCCATCCAAAAAAATTTAAAAGTCTCAGAAGAAGATCTCCTCCTGGCTCAAAGATCTCATTTTAAATCTAGAAAGATAGCAAGAGGGCATCGTAAATCCTACTTAACAGAGATCGATTCCGAGCAAACTCAACCACTGCTGCAGAAATGTACTGATTCCCTTGTCGGTGGCTGTTTCACCACACTTGTACCTATGAAAACTAGCTGCTCTTCTAGGATCCTTTAGTTTCCTATGTCCAAACTTTATTCCTAATTTCTGGCAGTTTTTATGATTCCACCGTGCCCTCAAAAATCCCTAATTGTTTCTAGCCTTGATTGTTCTCATCTTCCCTGCTGAAATTCAGGTGGGCAGTGGCAAGGGTCAAGGTCAGGGAAAGAACAGTCAAGGTTGAGGTCAGCAGATGCAGGTAAGTCGATTCGAGGGGGCAGGCGGCAGGGAGGAGTGGTTAGTAATTTAAGAAGTCGATCCCGACTTTGACACTCTTGGAGGTGGCTATATCAACGGCTGTGGCCTTGATCTCAGTGTCCCCAAACTGCATAAGGGTCTGGATCTCCCTCCGGGCGGGCACTGCCACACCACTGGTCCCAGTGAGATCCAGGCGGAGCGTGCCACACTTCTTCACCCCGGGGTCGGTGATGAAGCTGACGTTGTCTTGCTCAGAGCTGTAGATGTTGATGACAATGACCAGCTGTGAGGGCTTGGCTGGGGTATAGCTACGTTTGACCAGCTCACCCAGGGCCACCGACTGGTCGGCAGAGATGAACTTGTCGAAGACATCGGTGCACCAGCGAGTGCCGTCTTTCACCAGCAGCTTCTCGGGCGGGTGCTTGCCCTCCACATAGCGGTTCAGCACGCCCACCCCATAGGTGAGTGGGGACCGGCGCACCTTGATGACGGCGGGGTCCAGGCCGAAGAGGACAGCACCCTTGAGGATGGTGAGGCCCACATCCTGGGGGACGATGATCCGGCACTTGTCCCCGAAGGCGGCCTGCACCGCCTGCTGCAGGAGGGCTGCCTCGGCAAAGCCACCCACGAGGAAGAGGAATTTGACAGCGGACACCTCAGGCTTCTGAAACAGGTCCCCTGAAAGGGCAGGGGAAAGGAGAACATCCTGTCACCAAGAGTCAGCAAGCAAGGGGGAACAGGACTGCCTGAGTCTGTGGGGGATGGACAAAACCATTTGGGCCAACAAGGAGGGCAGGCTTAGTCTGAGCTTCTTAAACAGAATTTTTATAGAGCTGATCTTTTAAAGAAAGGGAGTTTGCACACCAATATGTTCAGGAATAAAAGCCAGAGCTGCTACTAAGCAGAAACCCATCTGAACAGATAAATGGTAGTAATTTTAAATAGAATTTGTTATGCATAAATGAATATTCCTAAAGCTCTCCAAACATGTGGTTCTGTTAAGTAAGTCAAGGCAGGCTGTTATAAATAGAATTCTTGGATTTTCATAAATATCCCATCTGATTTGGTAGGTGAGGGGTGGAAAGTGGATGGGGGGGGTGGGGTTTGGATACTGGAAAAGGTCCCTGGTGAGTCTGCTATGTGTCCCTGGGAGAGTGCCACCGACCGAGCAGGATAAAGGCATTGCCCTCTTGCACACTTCCCTTTGGTTCACACACAGTTCCTTCTCCTCTAGCAGGGTAAGGATTCCCAGTTTGTCCTGATAAAGCAAGGAATGTGCCTTTCCTAGGGCCCGTAACTTTCAGGTAATATTGCTTTAGAGCTTCCAGCTCTCTGACTTTTGAGGGCAAACTGAAGGCCCAGGTGAGACAGACTCTCAGTGGCTTTGCAGTACCTGAGGAGAGGGACCCAGAACCTGTGCCCAGCAGCCTCCCTCGTACGTGCTCGAGCCCTGCCCAGTCCTGGGCCTGGGTCCCCTGCCAGCCTGGCTTCACATGCACTAGCTGGAGATGCAGGAAAAGTCAGTCTGGTCCTCAGCAAAGGGGCCAAGCCCTGGCAGATACTTACGGAGATGCTCAATGATGCTGTCGATGGTCGGCTTAAACAGGGCATTCATGGCATCTGGACTCATCCTCAGCATCCCCTGAGAGGACCACTTCACAAAATCCACACTGTGGGAGCGTGGCAGAGAGGAACAGGCAGTGAGTATCTACACGATACCCAGACTTTTCTGCAGAGCCAGGAGCCCTGGCAGGATATCTGTCACATCTCAGGGGCATAAAAGGATTGAAAGTCAAAGGCACCCTTGGGAACCCCCTAAACTGCCAGGGCCTGAAACCTGAGGAACTTAAAACCTAAGTGTAACCTCCTCTGTGTATCTTAGTATTTGGCTGTGACTGACTTCCCCTGAAATAGGGGAGGCCAAAGCCTAGTGCAAAAGACCAGGCGACAAAGGGCTCTCTCTCTTACGGAGCACCATGTTGCAAGTCCAACAATATTTGGATTCGAGCATGTTAAAGGCTCACACGACATGTTCCTTATACTGCTATGTAAAGCTACAAACATGTGTGCTCAAATGCATGTCCTCAGCCCTCCAGGCACTTGTCACAAGACAGGGATAAGCCTAATTCCTACTGGATGGTCCTCATGGTATCTCTGTCAAAGGGGCAGCATGTCCAGAAGTGTGGTGTGGAGCAGAAAGAGCCCTGGACAGGAAGCCAGGATTGTGGGGTGCCGGGATTGTGGGGCTCCAGTCTGGTCACCACCACTGAGGAGCTATGGGACCTTAGGCAGGTTGGCCTCCTTTTTCTCTGAGCCCCGTCTTCATATCTGGAAGTCAAGGATAACAGCACTTGCCTTACCTCCCTCACAGGGGTTGTTGTGAAGATCAAGTTAAATACCATGTCTGTGAAAACACTTTGGAAACTTTCTGGCACTCAACGAATGCCAGGGACTGTTTCTTATCCAAACCCACAGTGTGTAGCCCACCTGTTCTAAAGTTCAAAAGGGCAAAGCAAACGGTGTCTCTGTCCCTGACACAAAGCACACACCAGCTGCTTCCCAGCAATGCATTCTAGATGCTGCCAGGTCTCCCAGACCAGGAATTCTTTCCACAGCGTTGGCCAAAGGACAACATGGTGCGGAGTGGAGTGACCCCATGGCTGGCTGCGGCCAGTTTCCTTAGTAGGAGGGTTGACTGGCCCCAGAACTGTGCAGGTGCCCTCTGTGGGGGACCAATGGGGCAGAGAGAACATAAGGCCAAAGGCCAACTCCAGGTCTGGGGTAGGGAATGTACAAGATGAGCCAGGAGTGTCTTCTTGTATCAGAAGGCAAAGACACTGTCAAAGACCATTAGTGTCATGTCAGAGGGACTCAGAACCAACCCGAAGAAGCTCCTACTATCCAAGAAGGGATAATTTGAGTGTCAATAAGAATATAATTTGGTTTAAGTTACACCAAATATGCTTAAATCCATGAATTCTTAATGACACGCCCTTCGTGCCCTTGCAAAAGAAAAAAAAAAAAACCATTAGCCACTTTGGAGAATGTTGGGAAATAACTTTTTGTTTTTTTAACTTATAAATGGAGAGGAAAAAACAACCATTTTTCCTGTCTTTCTATATGAACCTCACTTCAGGGCAACCAAACCACGGAGGAGAAAAGTTTCTCTCTAGCGAAGTAGTCTAGCTGAAATAAATGAACGATAGACTAAGATGATAACCATGTGGCCACCCTAATGAATCTAATGAATTCATGGACCTAGGCAATGATATCAATGACTACTAACATCACAAAAGGAGAGAGAAGCAGACTTTATATGTCCCCTGATGTGCCTCAATAGGAAAGACCATGAAGTAGATTTGCCAAAAATTCAAACTTGCATCTGATTAAACCTGAAAGTTAACCTGCCAATTTGAAAAAAAAAAACAAAAACAAAACAACAACCAGGGGATAAAATGTGTTACGTAACACACTGCAGGCATGCAGTGAGCAAAACCCAGACTGTAGGAAACTCTGTAGGACAAACCACCAGCTTGAGCATCTAATAACTTATAAAGGAAAAACGCAGGAGAGGAACCTGCACATTAGTGGGACCCGAGAGGCATGCCATTTAGTTGCTATGTACAGCCCTCATTTGGATGCCGACTCAAACTGGAAAAAAATACATATGAGACAACTGGAAAAATGGTGATGTTAATTGGATACTTGATGATACTGAAGAATTGATTTTTAAGTATGATAATGGTATTATGGTTATGATTTTAAATTTAAGGTTATTAGAACAAGGTGTAATAATTACGGAAAGTTAATAGATATGTAAGTATGTTTGTCTATAGTAATCATTTCACTATGGATATGTATCAAACAAACTTTTAAGGTTATTAGAAACCTATGATTTTTATCTATTATTTTAAAATTCAGCTTCAAAACATCTTCCAGATATGTTTATTTTGCAAGAAGCTAGAAAATAAACTCTTGCCTGCAGCCAAGGGACCTAGCAGGAAACCTTCTAGCAGGAAACTTAGACTCCCATGGGATTCATTCCACAATTAGTTACAGAGCACCTACTATATACCAGGTTCCCTTCTAGACATTGGGCATGCAGAAGTGGCCAAAACTTAACTTCCCTGCTTTCATAAATCTTATATTATTAGTGACTGCTAACTAACACATGGATATTTCTTGCCAGGTCCCAGGCATTGTGCTAAGCACCTAATATATATGAATTCATTTCATCCTCACAACAATCCTCTGAGGTAAGTGGAATTATTATCCCCATTTTTCAGATTAAAAAAACTATGGAATAGAGAAGTTGAGCCCCTTGCCCAAGGTCACACAGTGAGTGTAGGATTGGAACCCAGAGTCCACACCCCCTTCCTCTCTCCCACCAACACAATCCACCCGAGATTGCCCTGAGCCAAAGGTAAACCCAACTCACTTGCTTTTCCTGAGGGCGTGCTCCACGCTGTGCCCACGGAACTTCTTGTAATAGTCAATGAAGGAGAAGGGCAGGGTGATGTTCAGGGGGTTAGTTCGGTCTGGGGCAGCTGCTCTTTTGCGAGACTCGAACGCAATCATTAAGTCAACCCAGGCTGCAGGCCGTTTGATTTTGAATTGTTCGATAAAATCCTCTCCAAATATTTTACACAGAAGTTTTTCAAATTCATAATCTACTCCTAAGGATCCATAGGGTCCACCTGAGTGGAGAACAAAATGGGAGCCCGCGATGTTAAAAAGCATTCGAAGCTGAATCCAACCTCCGAGAAACAGGCCTACCTGTGTCCATCTCTGAAGCACAGAGTGACGCAGACTTGGACCCACCTAGCAAGCAGACTACAGCTCTCAGTTTTTACTTACACTTCAGAACCCTTAGGTTCTTGTCATTCCACATGGATAAACTTTTTCGTACAGAAATCTCTCTTCAACCATCCGTTGTAAATCAATTACATTTTAAATAAAATCAACATTTTTATCTAATGAGGGGCATCGTGGTATTCCCACCCAAGAAATCCAGGGGCAGGGTCTGGAACATCAGCGGGCCTCATCTAGCCCCTGTGTGATCCACTACTTATCCCCCTCCCCAAAGAGAAAGAGCACGTTCTTTGGTTTGGCTGTCTTGATGCAAGACAAGGTATCCTGAGACCTCCCTAGAAAGCTGACCCTAGCACTAAGCCATAGGCAACGTCCAATTACAGTCGCATCCTTCTAGAACTTTCAGGAAGCAGGCTCACTTTATGCCAAAACCCAAGTTGTGGAGGTTTGTGTTGTAAAGAACATCTAATTGCATTTTGCTTTCCAATTTCAAACAGGCGTTGGTATCCTCTCCCGCCTACGATCCCACATGCTAGTGGCCTTGAGAATGGAACTTTGAGAGATATTCCAAACAAGTAAAGCAGAACTGCCAGGAAATGGCTCAGGTATGAGGAAATTAGCCAATGGCTCACCTGTTGCTTTATACAGTTCCTTAAGGTGTCCCTCCGGTAACCGTATCTGATGGACTGTCAGGTCTACGGTGCCACCGCCACTGTCCACAACCACATACTTGTCACCTGGCACAAAAACAGCCATCTTTTATACAGACTGCTTGTCAACCCCATCTGAAACAAGCTGGTAGGTGATGATTAGGTATGCCCAGCTGAGTGACTAGTACAATGGTTTTGCAGCACTGGGAGTTATTCATGACTAAAGAGAATGCAGTCATCTCTGCCCAGGAGGGCGGGTTAGGCATGGATGAGGGAGAACCCAGATGAGGGAATCTTTAGGAGTCACACAGTGCTGCATACCCGGCACATACTCGTGGGCAACTTCCTGCCATGTGAACAGCACCCTGAAATTACCTGCTGTTTAACACAAGACTCACTCTGGAACTGGTGAGTTCCAAGTCCTACCTTTCTTCTGAAGAGTCTATATATGGTTTTACAACATGCAAAATTATAGCTCCCCAAAGCGCTCTCCCTGTGTGAGTGGTTTTTAAAACCCACTGGTTTTGAACATTTTCCAAAAGTGCAAAAGGGACAAATGGGAATGCATTTTTGCCAGCAGCACAAAAAAATCCAGCAAGACCAAAGGACATTGAAGGACACTACCTTCCTCCAGCTCGGACCAGATTTCTCCTATGACATTCTCCACCAAAAAGGTCCGACTCTGCCGATTACGCCGTATGTGTTCCTTAGCTAGTGGCCGACAGAAAGAAAATGACGACGGGTAAGAAAGCATGAAAAAGCGGACAGTCATCTGCAGTCAGTGGAGGCAATAGCATGAGGAGATTTAGGGATGGAACATTAGTGACACTTGACCAAAATGAGTAAATAAATACAATGTCAGGAAATCACAGAGCCAGCTCTTCTGGGAGAAAGTAGCTATTTCCACCGGCCTCCATCCATTCATCCACTCGGCAGCTTTGGCCCATGCCCACCGCAGACCCCATCCTGACGAGCGTCCCTTCCTCCCGTGACATTTTTTGGGGAATGGGTTAATAAAATCGGCCGGTTCCCAGCTTTGCTGCCCCAGGGAGGAAGCCATCTGCCAAGCTGCCTGCAGTGCGCTCCGTTTAACATTTCGCATCAAGGAGCCTCGTCTGATTCTAGGAATGTGGGGTATGTTTTCCTAATCCGGAGCCTGGATAAGGGATTGGGGGCCATTTCCTGGCCCTGTTGAGGCCGATACGCCACAAGGTGGCGCATCCGCCACAAGCTCTGCACCCCACAGAGCCCACCCCGCTTTTTGCACGAACACGGAGGGACAACCTCTGCTTCCGGCCACAGCTCCGGCCGTGGCGTGGGGTGCTGAGTGGCTGGGGCGCCTGGGAGGCGGACAAGGCACAAATCATTGTCCTGTTCAGGAGGAAACCAGGTCAGGCGAGGTTAAGGGACTTGCAGTTCCCACGACTCTTGTCTCGCAGCCTGAAATTAACCCTCGGACCACAGACCCTCACGCCTCTGAGGTTTAACGGTTCGCAGGGAAGTCGGACAGAGCAGAATTAGGGAATGTTTAGAGATGACAAAGGTGCTGTGAAGGGGTACCCGAGAAGTAGCGGGACACAGCCACGGTGGGAGTTTGGGCAAATCACTTAACCCCTCTGGGCCTGTTTCCTCATCCGTAAGATGGAACAATAATAGTTGGCCTAAGTTCCTCACGGGCAGAGCAGGGACTGGTTCTCCAGTGTATCCTAGGCACCCAGGGTGACAGCCAGGACATAGTAGGTGATAATGCAGGTAAAGCACCTAGTATGAGGCCTGACAGATGAGACTACTGTGAGCAACAGAGCAGCCCTGATGCTACAGGTGAAGGCCCTGGTGTCGCTGCCCCGCTGCCCCGCCCCCACCTCACACCTTGCTCCCATTTTAGTCCCTAAGCTGGTGCTGCTGATTTTGAATTGCCCGACAAACCCCTCTGTTGCTGATGCTCCAATAAAGCACCCTTGACCTGCTAGCCTCTTTCAGCAAGGAACGCAGTGTTTACAAAACACTCTTCTCTGGGAAGCAGAAGGGCAAACCCCGGCCAGCTCCCAGTTCTTCAGGGCCTGGTTCTCAGTGGAGAGGGAGGTGTCCCCTGATTAAAGAGTTCCTGCAGGCCTGGCAGGGCTCCCCCAAATTCTGGGCCTCTCTCCTGTTCCCAGCACTGGCGCCAGATGAACTTGGTACAGACCTTATAATGGGCATTTGGTTTTCTAAAACCATCTAGATGGCTAACAAAATGGCATTCATGAAACACGGCCGAGAGAGGCTAATAAAATTTGTACTGAGCTCTCAACAAATGAGCCCACGTTTCAGGCAAATTAAGCCCAAGATTATGAAAAATGTATCCTTTATTGATCCCATTCATTCCTTTAGAAGTAAAATAATACTGATGGCAAAACTTGTGGTGCTGGCACCAGCTCCATCACTCCCCAGTGATGGGCCTTGATAACAAAGGTACTCCTGATCAAGTGCTCTGCCAGGCTAGCCCCAGACAGCCCCCACCTCCTGATGGGAAAGATGTTCTCATTGTAAAGTGAGGCTGACACCAGAGCCCCTGCCTCACTGCCCCTCGGAGGCATGGTGGCCAACAGTTCGAGGATTTCAAAAACCAAAAAGACCCTCTGAGCACACGGAGACAGCAGCAAATTCCACGAGTCACAGGACACAGACATAGAGCAGTGTGGGGGGCAGATATGGTATGTCACAGGAAAGGAAACCAAACACTGAGCTCTCAGGGAAGGCAATCATTCAAAAGCTGATCCCCCTCCCCTCCAAATGTGAGTGGTATATTTGCAAAAAGTTAAAAAGAGCTGTGCTATAATTAGCTACTTCTGACATGAACTTCTGTTTAAGAACAACTAAGAATCAGTATGTAAGATAGAAACCCAATCATGCCTCTTTTTCCCAATGAAAACAATGAAGACAGAAATTTAAATAAATATCATGCTGGGTATTTAAAACATCAATGCCCCTGTCCTCAGCGGTGAGGCTAGCCTGGAGGGGGACGAGCATGGGGAGAAAAGGGCTAACCAAGCCCTCGGATTTCAAGGGAAGCCTCATTTTGTTCATTCCAGGTAAATCTGATCTAAGGCACTAACACACAGCTGCTGGCAGGCTGAGGCAGCAGCCAGGTGACAGGGGAATCTTTTGCCACTGCCTAGCGGCTAAGGTTCACAGACTCTTAAATCTTAGGATTAAAATGCAGAGAGGTGACCTCTGGGGCAGAGTTGCCCCTGTGAAGAGGAGGAGGAGAAACCTGCCTGGAGGAGACGGCCCAGTACCCTCTGGGCAAGAACGCACATCTGCTCAGGGTGAGCCTGGGCCCAGTGCCTCGCGAGGGCAGAGACAGGCTCTGGGTGTGAGGACCAAAGAAAACTTGGGAACAAGCTGTGGCAGGGACAACTCGGCAACAGTCCTCACTGATGTCTTCCCCCTCCTCCTAGGCCTCGGGCCTTCCAGGGGGCCATGGGTGACAGGTGGGTGTTTACCCTCAGGGCCTTCACCTGGGCACAGAACGTGGAGCACAGCACTCAGGGCTGCGGTGCCCAGCGCCACCCCGAGAGCACTCCCCATCCTCGCCCCTGCTCACTCAGGTGCTTTGACCCTGACCTAGTGTGTCCGCAAACCCTGTAGCCCTGGACAGAGCCGCAGAGCCCTGGATGCTGGGGCACCAAGTTCTGCGACCAAGACTGTGACCAACTGCATGCAAGAAACTACTAAAGAGAAAAGCTCCTTAAAGTCCCCAGTCTGGGTCTCCCACGCGGTGCTCCTCCCACAGCTAAATGAGCATCACCTGGGTCAGGAAAAGTCAGCCTGTTCATCTGCATTTTCAGCTCTCAGCTTAAACACATAATGAGCTCATTGCACATGAAGTGGCCCCAGTGAGTGAATCAGCAATAAATCAACAGTCTTAATGGAGGAATTAATAACAGGCGAATGGGATTAGATTAAGAATCAGTTAATAGACAGGGAAGATTAAGAGCCTAGTAAAATTCAAGGCCAAGAACTGCTCTCAGGCTATCCCCTCAGGTCCTTGGAGAGAAGTTTCCCGCAGGCTGTTCCCCCCCCACCCCCAAGCCCTTGGTGGGTGATGAACAAGGGTGACCATTGCTTAGTTTATGGGTCCCTTGGGGGGCCAGGTATGGGGGCTGAGCACAGAGGTGCTGAAAGCCAACCTCATCCTGCAGTATCTTGACTCTTCATGACAGCACCAAGTGCCTTTCAAATCATCAGAGGTGGAGAAACATCCAGGGGTCAGGTAGGGGAGGGAGCAGGAGCGGAGAGAGAGAGCAGAGGTACCCTGTGCAAACCCAGCTCCTACTGTGTCCCTGCCGCTGTACCCATTGACGGCCGTCTTGCCACTCAGCTCGATCATCTGGTGCAGCCGCAGCTTCCGGCAGTAGATGGAGGCCGCCTCGGGCTCCAGGGCAATGATCAGCTGGTCCGAGTTCTCGGGGGAGGCCAGGCCTGCCTGGAAGACAGAAGCAAAGGCTGGGACCTGGGGCTCCCAGAGGACACCCACGCCTGGACTGCCATCCCTAAGGAGGGACACACACAGGCTCTGCTTTGGTGGGACATTCCCTACACAGACCTCTGCAGAACTTGATGTCAGGGATGCTTGGGTGCTGGGCCCCAAGCCAGGAACCCAAACATCTCAGGGTGGTCAAAGAAAATGTACAAGCACCCTTGGGAAATGCCAGGCTCTCTGGGCATGGGGCCTCTTGCACGTGGGCCTTGCTTGGCCCAGAACTAAGAGGCATGAGGGGGCAAGGAGAACATGGACTGTGGGGTACAGATGGGGTTCAACACTTGAGTGGTGGAGGGACAGAGTTGCAAAGGCCCCAAAACTTTCCATCAGAGGATGGAAGGTAGATTATCTGTCCCCCGTTACAGTGGGCCACACGGCTTCACCAAGTCGGAGCCAACCCCAATCTCTGGTGGCCTTGGAAACAAATGGTGCTCAGGGGAGCTCAGCTATACAAGCATTTGATTTTACTGTATGGGAATCTGATCTGCTATCTCCAGAGCTCTAAGAGGCTGTCTGCCTCCTGGGGGTGACCTATGAGCTGTCACTCCAGGAGGAAGCCACTCCTGGAATCCCATGTAGTCCCTTATTTTCTAGAGTGTGGGTTGAAATTCAGCCAGGAGGTATCTTATTCAAAGCCTGTACCCTTTAATAGTTTCTAGTATACATGTCTATCACATATAATAACAAATATCCCTTTAATAATCCAGTCCCCAAGTGCCTGGCCTCCATCTGCAAACATTTGGGACCCTGACATGCAGCAGGCCCATGCAACATCTGATGTGTCTCAGGCACAGCCCCTCTGGGCCTGAACAAGGGCCAGTCCAGGAGCCCCCGGGACCACCTTCTAAGGATGCTCAGAGAAACAAGCCTGGCTTGACCTCTAACCAGGCCCTGCCCTCCTCCCATGCCCCTGAGCCGAAGCAGGAGGTCTCATGTCTCAGTTGCTTCTGGGAGCTATTCAGGCGCACGGGGTTTCCTTGGTTGACAGCACACTTCGTCCCTGCCACCACTGTGCTTGCTGTCTTTTTTGCCACTTCTTAGGGAATCTTGGGATGCTGCCTTCATGTCCCTTCCTTTAGAGGAGCCCCCACCCACCGAATTCTGTTCCAGACCCTTGAGGTTCAGTGATTCTTCCTGTAGACCAGGTACAGGTCTCCTAACGTCACGCACACACAACCTCGCACCGAAGGAGCCAGCCTAGAGTCCTAGGCAGAGGGGCTTAGGAGGTTCGATCATTGGGCAAGGAGGGGAGGGGGATTCAGGTTGGGATATTAGGAATGGAAAGGACCCTCAGGGCCCTTTGTCCAACTCCTTCACTTTATGTAGGAGGAAACCAAGGCCCAGAGAGGTAGGGTGACCCACTGTCCTGGTTTGCTCAGGATAGAGGGATTTCCTGGGACGTGAGCCATCCAGTGCCAAAACCAGCACAGTCTTGCTCAAGGTACCGAACCCCTAAGGGGCAGAGCTCAGGTCCCCGGCCTCACAGACCAGCACTCTTGCATTCACTCCCAGCTCTGCTGCTCTTAGCAACTCCGGTTGCTGGGGCTGGGCCCAGGCCTCTATACTTTTGACAGAATCCCCAGTACCTCTAATACTTTCTGCGTAACTTGTTTCAAGGGACGCTCCCTTTACACATTTACTCAGGGATGGTAGCAAATGATGTGCTGCCTGAATGCACTGTCAGTTCTCCATAACAAACACACCCAAACTAAACCCAATTAATTTATGTCTTAATGAGATGCTACCAGCAGCCAGGTGACTGAAAATCTTCAATTTGTAAATACCAAATGCCTCACAAATGGTAGAACCATTTTGGGAGGATAGACTTTCTAAAACAAGATGAGAGCCACACTGTGCCTGGCACCACCCACAGTGAACTCCCTGTCCTACCACCTAGTACCCTTGGCTACGGCCAACCACGTGGGCAGTGTCTGTGCCCATCAGCTCAGTCCCTGGGCCGAAGAGGCTGGGTCTGCCCTTAGGTGACGCTGGCCCACAGGCCACTGACTTAGATGCATGAAAAGATTTCCCACTGCTCCGTGCTCAGTGGGTAAAAATCACCCTCCTCAGCTTCCCTTTCTCATAGACTCACGTTAGACACCCTTAGCATGAAGATGGCTCAAGGTTAAAGTGAAAGAGGCTGTAGGTCACACACATGCAGCAAACCAGGAATGCTGGAACCTCTGAGCCTTAATCCCGAGGGTCCCAGAATAATAAATCCAAAATACTACCAAGAAGAGCCCCTTCTAAAGGACAGCTTGTGTGTTGACTCTTCTATCCTCATAAGGTTATAGGGTCAAGGACCTCATGGAAGAATAGAAGCTAACAGAGTGGGCTTCCACGGATGGGGTGAGGAAAAAGGAACGACTAGCTACAAAGCAGCAGCCTTGCCTATGTGTAGAAGATTCTCTTCCAAAGTTCAAACCAGAAAATAAACTTGGGGGGAGGGTGAGCCCAAGAGTGGAGCCCAGGGCGTCGGTGTGAAGGAAGAAAGGCAAAAGCTCTGAGATTCAGAAGCCACGTCACTGTAATCGTGTCCCATTGGGATGTCAACCTCCCAAGTGGGACTTGCTGCAACAAGGCCCCCACCTGGCCAACGGGAGCAAGCTCCATCGTTCCTCTACCCACACCTTCCCTGAAGCTCTGAGCAGGAACTCTGTCGTAGATGGGAAATCTTTACGTGGAAAATCCAATCAAGAAGTCCAGGGGAGTGGAGAGCCTTGAGGAAACTTCTGTGACTCGAAGGTGTCCAAGTGCCTGGTGTATGACTGACAATCCAGCAAGACAGTCACACACACACACACACACACCCCGCCGGGCACTCCCACATCCTGAGCCGGCTGCGTAAGAGACACTCAAGCTGACCAGAGTCTGCCCCCGACAGCTTGGGCTGTCCCCCTCAAGGGAGCCTTTCATCTGTCCCTCCCCAGCTGGGCTGGCCTGGCCCGAAGCAAAACCTTTATTGTTTCTAATTTCCACAGGGGGTTCCCCACTGTCCCAGGAGAGGATGCAAGTGAGGAGTGGGGGTGAGGAGGGCCCCACTCCCGAGGGGAGGAGACGGCAAGGTCAGAGGGGGCCCCTGCCAGTGTCTGGGAGGCCCAGGACAAAGCAGCCACACTCCTGTGCTTGGACCAGCCCGGTCACACGAGAGTGTGGGGCCGTGTCCCACCAGCAAACTCCTACGGAGCCCACAGAGCAGAGCTGATCTCCCCAGGAGAAGTCCCAGAGCTGCTGTGGATGCCAAGAAAAGGAGGAAATGCTGAAGAGTGGCCCAGACTCTCAAAACCCAGATGGCTCTATCCCTTGGCTGGAAGACCCGGTGCCCGGAAGCGCAGCCTTTGCTTCTGCATAAACACTTGCAGGTCAGGAGCCCTCTGCCTGCAGCCCTCAGGAGACCTGTGGGGCCATTTGCCTGGGATCAGGCCAGAGGCAACTGGAGCAGAACATTCTCTCCGCCTTTGCTACTTCTGCGTTTGGAGCTGGCACCTCACAGCTCCTATTCCGATGTGAGCTCTCCCTCCGTGGGGGCCCCTGCCGAGCATGTTCTGTCTCCAACTTTACAGACAGTGCAGACATGTGCGTCCTCTCCTGTGAGATGGTATGTTTTGTAGGGGCAGCCGTCAGGCCTCCTTGCCCCCTCGCACGTGGGGAGACAGCTGCCGAGCGAATGAGCCCGGCATTCCTCTGCCGGCCTTATCCTGCAGTTTTCTGGCCCGCGTCCCTGCTGCACTGAACGCAAGCATTCGCAGACGTGGCCCGGGCATTCTACAAAGAGAAAGTGTCTGAACCACAAGCACACTACCCCATTTGACCCCCCAGCACACAAGAATCTGAGCAGCAGGAGAACCATCGTAGTAGCTTTTTGGAGCCTTCCTCTGTGATCGCAGCTCCACTCAGGAGAAGCAGGTGAGAAAACCGCACTCCAGGGAGCCGGAGGAAGTGAGGAAGTGGTGTTTACCCGACTGCTCTGCTCCTCAGCCCTGCAGCCAGCCAGGAAAATCTGCCAAGGGACTGTGTCCACAGCTGAGAACAAATGGCCAGGCCAGTTAAGTGCTCTGCTGGCCGGGCGGCAGGCTGCAAAGGGGCCACAGCTGCACCACTTCTGGGGTTGTGCAGCGTTTCCTGGTGATCATTTTTCACTGCGGCTTGTTCGGAAAGGGAGGCAAATGCAAGCTGCGTCTCCAAGTGAGATGAGATCATCGTACATATGGGAGCATCATTGATTTAGCAGGTTTCTGGAACCTACTAGAGTTGCACATTTTAGGCAAAATGCCTTTAGAAATGAACTGGACTATGTCCTACCCACGATCCCCAGCCTCAGTGGAACTATCTTCCGGTGCTAGGACTTCTCTAAAGCCCTCAGAAGAGGAATCAGGTGTTCTTTCTGCTACAGTCTTTCCACTGAATGCTCTTAAAGGGCCTGAAGGTGCTCTGAGTCTGTGAATTATAAAAGATAGAGATTTAACCCCTTTCTTCAACAAGCACTTGACAGAGATGAGTTTGGGGAGTTTAACAGGGGGAACTCTCTGTGTACCTGCTTTGCAGCCCCCGTGGGCAATGAGTCACAAACTGAGCGGAAACCCCAGAACTCCAGACCTGCTCCTCACGACAGAAGATGCTGCCCAGAGCATCAGCTCCCAGCCCTGCTTCCAAGCCTCTTTCAGCTCCACCTGGCAGGTGGGAGGTTGAAGCTTAGCCCCCACGTGACTATGCCAAGAACTTGTGCTCAGTAGGCCTCTGCGAAGCCTGGAAGCAGGGCTCCAATTTTCCCGTGCAAGCAGAGCGGACCCAACCAGTTTAACTGCCCTAATTAGGAAGGACCACCCCTTGTACCTCATTCTTCCAGCTCTTCTACCTGAAGTCAGCCAATGGGATGCCCTTTGGGTGGCAGGGCTGGTGGGCAGCCACCACCTTGTAGAAGCAAACAAATATCCACCTGATCAAACACCTTCTACACAGATGGATGGCTGGTGAGCACACTCAGAGCTACTGGCCTGAGAGGTATGTTTTGTGGTCAGGTACTGTATTAGCCAGGGTTCCCCAAGAAACAGAACCAGTGGAGATCTCTTTCTCTCTCTCTCTCTCTCTCTCTCTCTCTCTCTCTATTTATTTATTACAAGGATTGGACTAATGCAGTTATGGAGGCTGACAAATCCCAAGATCTGCCATCAGCAGGCTGGAGACCCAGGAAGAGCCAATGTTTGAGTCTGAGTCCGAAGGCAGGGAAAAAACAACAATGTCCCATCGCAAAGGCAGTCTGCAGGGGGAATTCCCTCTTTTTCAGGGGAAGATCAGCCTTTTGCTCTACTCGGGCCTTCAACTGATGGGTTCAGGCCCACCCTCGTCAGGGAGAGCCATCTGCTGTACTCAATCTGTCTATTAAAATGTTCAACTCATCCAAAAACACCCTCACAGGAACACTCAGAATAATGTTTGACCAAATATCTGGGCACCCCCTGGCCCAGTCAAGTTGACACGTAAAGTTAACCATCACAGGTACATATCTTTTTTATTCTGTATAATAATGAGGGGTGGGGAGAGAGAGTGGAGAGATGTTAATTTGGGCCACAGAGTCACAAGCTTCATTTCAACTCTGTCCTAGGACTCTTCCGGAAGACAGGCTGAAAAGACTGCAGAAAAGTCCACAAAGCAACTGGGCTAATACAGCCCTGTCCCTAACCCAGAAGTATGAAAGCCTTCAATGAACCACCTGCTCGGCTGTGAGCAGCCCGAGAGCGGTGCCCTGCCTTGGTCAGGTATAGATAGAACCCACCGCCTACCACAGTCTTGGTGCACAGAAAGCCACCAGCATGGGTTTGTTCAATGAATGAATGAATTCATGTACAAAGGATCACTGAATGGTTGCTGCGATCTTTCAATTCACTCAGTGACTGTTAATGGAACACAAGCATCAAATCAGAATTACAAAGGGTCAAAAGTGAAGCTGTGGAGACACTGTACCCAAGTTACCCAGCATGAACAAGACAGTCCCTGTCTAGAGTGTTGTCTGTGGGCTTCAGAAGGCAAATTCCCCACATCCATAAACACTGGTCACGTCTGTCCCTGCCCTTTTCTCTCTGAGGTGCTATTTTGATCCTACCAAACCCTCAGGGATGCCACGCCCTCCTCTGCCTGGTTCCCTCCTCAGACCTCCTAGTGTGAGTCCTTGCAAGAGCCAGCCCCGGGCTCCAACAGCCCTGAGAAATATACTAGTCTCTGCACCTCTTTCCTTTTCAGGCTAAAAATAAGAATTGACCCTTCTACGGGTCACGCATTTGTTGCCAAGGTCTTCCTGTGGGCGGGCAAAGGAGAGTCCAAACCATGAACCTTGAATATCCTCCCTGGGAAACACGCAGGACGCTGGGCAGTGTCTCCGGACAGCCCTGTCCCAACGTCCCATCTGTGGACACGGCCTGAAGGCTGATGCTACGGAAAAGCTCCGTGGTGCCCAGGGCTTCTGTGAACAGCTACACTGCATTTTCTTTCCTTCCTTTTGAAAAGAACTTGCCTCTTTCTGGAACTTCCACCCTCTTCCTTCGTCCCCACAAAAACAAATCTATTTTTGGCAGATACATCCACTGAGCTGGATTCTCACGCTGCGCAGAGGAAGGGAAGAGCAAGGAAACAGCCTGGGGAAGGGGAAAAGAGGGGAGGGGACACCCCGCCCTTGACCGTGTGCACCCTGCACTCTGCGGGCGGCTGGGAGTCAGGCCCGAGTCAGCGCTGAATGCGATTCACGACATGAAGGTTCCCATGGTCATTTTACTACACTCTGGAGCTCAAGGTGATTCTGTGGGTATTTGGTAAAGAAAGGCTCACACATGTAACCACACACTCAACATCGGAGCTGTGTCCCCTGGGAAAAGTAGACAGGACGCCTCCTGAGAGGGGTGACAGGGGCAAGGGGACATCTATTACCTTGGTGACTTGCCACAGCCCAGCCTCAGCTGAAAACTCAGAAAACTGACTCTTGACACACGGAGGGCTGACCCAGGCCCCAGGGGTGGGTTTTCATAAACCCAGGTGGGGGGGTTAAGTACAACAGGAGCCAGCTCTGGCCCGGGGACCAGAACAGCAGTGAGCATGGCCAGCCCTTCCTGCCTTGAAGTCGGCCTTTACGGAAGCCCATGATGGCACAAGTGGTCTGCAAACAGCGTGTGAGAGCTGGAGGCCATGAGGGTGTGTGACACCAATGGCACCAGTGGTGCCCACAGTGTCCACAGGGACAGGCTGGCCATCCAGCCCGGAAGCATCCATCTCCCTGGCTGATGTGTGCCTGTGACTGGCACACCACTCGGCCATGCCACTGCCCTCTCAGGGTCTGCCACCCACCGCGCAGGGCTGACAGCCCTCACCCCCTCTCTGGGTGCTCTGCGTGCCCCTCTGAGTAAAGCATGCAGAAGGCAATCACATTTCCTTTATTTCCCGGCTGCAGATATGCCGTTTTCAGCCTCCACGCCAAGCTGAAATGCTGGTTCATGGCCAATGGCCTTGTCTTTATTCCTTTCTTGTTCAAATCCTCATGTTTCCCAAGCCTTTTCCTCAAGGTTCTCACTTCGATTCACCCATGGAGAAATGTTTCTGAACCCCGCCTGGAAGTCTTAGCCCCGGAGAATCCACAGTGGAAACATGACCTGGAAACGTACAGGGCCAGGAAGAGAACCGAGCCCGACTCCTGTCGTTTAGCGGACTAAGCCCTGCTTCTCCCCCAGGAGGAAGCTGAGGGATGAGAAGGCTCCTTGGCGCCCCAGCCCCTCCTCGCTGCCTCCCGAGGAGGCCTGTGAATGCTGGGAGGTACCTGAGCCAGGCTCAGTCACCACTGAGAGTGTCCTTCTCCTCTGGTCCCCACCCGCCCCGACCCCTGCCCTCACCTGGTAGGCAGCTTGTCTCATGAACTGCTTGGCGGGCTGTTTCCAGATGGCAGGCACCGTGATCACCCATCTGACATCAGAGTTCTCGAACTCCGAACCTGCCTGGTCACTGAGCTCCTGAAGCCAAAGAAAATAAACAACCAGGTCAAGTGGCACCACTGTCCCCAAGGGCCTGCCTCCTGTGGCTTTGCCAAGAACCCAGGCCTCCCGCCACAAGCTCCTGGGGTGTCTATTCCCCAGCCTCCTAAACTTACCAGGCTCGAGGAGCAAGAATCTGTTTTCTGAAAATTTAGCAAGTGGGGAGCTCTAGCTCCTTTCACTCCCTGACTAACTGAGAGGCAGATCAGAGGAAAATCCCTTCGGCCACCTCCTACTCATGTGACTTTGAACAAGTGAAGACATCTCGCCTCAGTTTCCATATCTGTACAATGGGGATAATAATACCTAGCTCGTGAAGTTGTTGAGAGTTTTGCTAATTTACTGACCGCTACATTTACTGAGCGCTTATGTGTCACCCACTTTATTAAGCACTTTCCTTACCTTGTCTCTATGAGCCCATTGAAGAATCCTGTTAGGAAGGGATCATAATTGTGCCCATTTTCTACAGATAGAAATAATGAGACTGAGACCCTTTTGACCATTATGCAGCTAGAGAGTGGCGGAGCCAAAATTTAAACCCACAGCCAGGTCTGTCTTGACTCTAAAGGCCAAAAGTCCTAACTAAACTCTTACATGTGGGCTCATATCTAGAACCCTGCCTGGCCCAAAGTAATGCTTAACAACTGGTGGCAGTTGTCACCGTAGCTGTCATCACAGTCATCTACCTTATGCAAGCCCAGCATATCAGGGGGGTTTCTCTGACAGGAAGGGAAGGATATGGACATGATCTAACCAGGAACCATGCTGCCCTGAACTGTTGGTTAAGGTTAAACCACATCGGTAGGGCCCACGTGGACAAATGGGATGGGTGAAAGCATCAGAGGTTTCCACTGGGTCCATGTAGACAAAAATATGTCATTGGAATAGTTCTCAGACTCAGTATTCCCATCTGTAAAATGGGGACAATAAAACTAGCATTATTGGCAAGATTAAATGAAAACGCACAAGGAATGTCTGGCCCAAAGACCTCTGATAAATTTTAGTTCCTT
Source organism: Lemur catta (assembly GCF_020740605.2). Classification (NCBI taxonomy): domain Eukaryota; kingdom Metazoa; phylum Chordata; class Mammalia; order Primates; family Lemuridae; genus Lemur; species Lemur catta. The sequence continues at coordinate 11,733,910 of NC_059141.1, read as the reverse complement.
CCTTCCTTTCCTTTCTTGTTGCCACACATACCAGACAAATCTGCACCCACACTAAGGTACTTCTGCATCGAAGTCAGCTCTGGGGACACGAGAAGATTAATGGGCTAATAAAAAAAAAATTTTTTTCCTGGTCGTATCTCATTTTTCCTATTATTTCAAATAGTTTTCTTGAGTCTGGCCCACCCTGTCACTGAACTAACTTCCTCTTTGATCAGTAAACTTTTTCTGCCTTTTAAAAATTTTTAAATTTTTAATAGAAATTTCATTTAGTGGTAAATATCCACGTACTGTACAATTTACCATCTTAATCATTTTTAAGTGTACAGTTCAGTAGTGTTAAGTACATTCAGTAAACTTCTTTTAAAACATGTTTTAAAAAACACCTCTGCTTTGGGTCAACATCAAGCTGCCATTTTTATCATACTACTCTGTCACCTGGGCTTCCCAGTGCAGGTGAGCAGTGTGAAGGGAAGGCTTCTAAGCATAATGCCAATTACCAGGCACCCAATTTTAAACTCCTCAAAAGGAAAGATGCTCAAACCACAAATGACAGGCTTCCCTGGGCTGTCTGGAGGGTTTGGAGAAGCTGTCTGTCCCCCGGTGTGTAGGGAACAGCTTGGAAGGGAAAGGCGCTGACTTAACTATCTGTCTCACGTGTTGGGCACTTTCACTGACTGTCCTTCATGAACTGCTGGGCCGCTTCATTTCCGTGACTGCTCAGACGTTCCACTCGAGTGGACGTTCTGCCTACACTTATTCTGGTCAAACGTGCAATAACCCCCTCCCTGTGAACCCACTGGCCCCTCAAATCCCAGCCAGCACCCTGTGAAGGGCTAGTTCCCACCCGTCACCTCAAACAGCTCTTTCTCCTGGAATTCATTCGTGGCATGTGCACAGCTGGGAGGAGCTGGAAGGTGCTGGAAGGTGCTAGCAGGTTCCCTGGGGACTCTCTGGCTGAGCTGAGTTCACAAACAAGCACCCGTGCCCCTGCTTGACCTTCTGGGCCATTCCCTCCACCTCCTCTCTCCCCTTCTGAGACGGCTGCTCGCTCCTTTCCTGCAGGCAAACTTGGAACATATGGCAATGTCACGGACTTTCTCCAGTCCTAAATGTTCCCGAGTGTCCGTGGCTCCTCCACACTCTCATGTGGCCTCCTGGGCCACCAGGCGCTGGCCCCGTCCCTCTGTGACATTTGATCTTTGGTCCTCGGCTGACATAGGTCCACCTCAGCGTGCTCCTCCTCTTCTACCTCTCCAGCGCCTGGAATGACGGGGCCCACCCTCCCCAGGGCCCAGCGGCCTCACAGTGCTCTTGCCTCTGGCTGGTGCCGTCTTCCCGAACACACGCCAGCCCCTGCCCTGCCCCTAGGACCCCCCCTCTTCCCCTTTCTGGGGCACGATGCTTTCCCAGAACCCACTTCTTCCCACCCCGGCCACTCTTTCTCCTTGGTAGTCGTGATCCTCCTTCATGTTCCCCGAGTGACCCCTGGAACTCCGAGTCTCAGAGCCTCCCTTTCGCCCGTCAGACACACCTTAAGGATCTGAGTCGGGTGGCTCCATGTGGCTCTCTCCTACCCTATAGGCTCTCGGGACCTCTGGGGTCTCCCGCTCTATGCTGTGGTCTGAACCCATGTGCTGGAAACACTCCCCTGTGCAACAGCGTCGGGAGGTGGGGCCGAATGGGAGGTGTTTAGGTCATGAGCGCTCTGCCCTCGTAAATGGATTGACGCTGCTCTAAAAAGGGCTGACAGGAGTGAGCTCGCTCTCTTTTATTCCTCTCCCATGTGAGGAACAGTGTTCCTCCCCCCACCTCCCAGAGGGTGCAGCATTCAAGGTTCCATCTTGGAAGCAAAGACCAGCCCCTCAACAGACACCACACCTGCCAGCACCTTGATCTTGGGCTTCTCAGCCTCAAGAACAGTGAGACATAAATTTCTGTTCTTTAAAAATTACCCAAACTGTGGTATTCTATTCTGTTTTGCACAAACAGACTATGATGCTCCAACACTACCCCCAGTAGCCACGTCATTCCCCTACTAGAAATCCTTTGATGGCTCCCATTATCCAAGAAGAAGTGCCTTAGGCTTGGCATTCGTGGCTCTGCATGATCCTGTCCTGAGCTCGGTGTTCTGGCTTTATCCCCCAGCCTCGCCCTTCTTCCACCCAAACCGCTTTCTTCCCACAGCTGTTTGCTGTGCCCTCTTTTCCCGGAGCTGACCTTGTGCCGTTCCAGCAGCTTGAAATACCTGCCCTTCTAGCTGCTGCCTGTGGACCCCCCACCCCCATCCGCTCCTCCAGGGAGCCCTCCCTGATGCACCCCACTGGACAGAATCTCTGCCTCCACCAACGCCCACAGTCCCCCTCACCCTCACTCTGACCCCGCACTCCTGTGTACTGAGTTGATTTCTACACGCCCGCACTCATTTAGGACCTGGCACAAAAAGGTACTCAAAAAAACAAAAAAAGGTATTCAAATGGATGAAAGTAGTCTGGCTCTATTTCTAGAATTCACTACATTTCTCCTAGTGATCACATCATACCAAATGCTTCTGAAGTTCCCAGTTGTTCCTGGATAGAGCTCAATAAGTCATCTGATTCCCACCCACTCGTCCCCATGCCTGTGGGTGGCAGCACTGAGTGGACCGCGGATCCCACCTTGAAATCAGCAGTTTTTGGTGCTCTGGACGCTTGTGATCACAAACCTTAGCGAGGACCACCCACGGGGGCTCCCACTACCAGCCTCTCCCATGGGTTCTGGTGGGGCACAGAGGAGGAGGAGGAGGAGGAGGAGGAGGAGGAGGAAGAGGAGGAGGAGGAGGAGGAGAAAGAGCAGCCGCCATTTCCCAAGTGTTTACCTCGTGAGGGAGGCACTGCGTACCAAACATTTCACTTAATAGCCAAGGACCCACAGGGTGCGGATACCCAGCCCACTCTTCAGGTTAGCAAAGTGGATATGGCAGAGATTCAGTACCTTGCCCGAGATTGTACAGCTGTGACGTATGTTTCCTGTTTTTTGGCATTTCTTACTATGATATAATTCACATACCATCAAATTCACCCTTTAAAGTATACAGTTCAGTGGGTTTTGGTATATTCACAAGGCTGTGTGACCAACCCCACCATCTAATTTCTCCACCCCCAAAAGAAACCCACACCTGTCAGCAGCCACCCCTCATCCTCACTCCCCGCAGCCCTGGCAGCCGCTGCCCTGCTTTCTGTCTCTAGGGGTCTGCCTGGTCTGGACATTTCACACAAATGGAATCATACAAAATGTCGCTTGTTATGTCTGGCTTCTTTCCTTCATGTGGCATTTTCACGGTTTATCCACATGGTGGTATGCATCAGTATTTCCTTCCTCGTAGCTGAATAATAAAGATTCCTCGGTATGGATAGATCACGTTTTGTTTATCCATTCCTCCGTGGAGAGAAATGTGGGTTGTTTCCACTTTTTGTCATTATGAATAATGTTGCTATGCACACGGCATGTGTTTGTGTGGATGGGGTTTCATTTCATTTGGGCATACACCTAGCAGTGGAATTACTGGGGCACACGGTAACTCTGTGCTTAACTTTTTGAGAAATAGCCAAACTGTTCTCCAAAGCAGCTACACCGTTTTACGTTCCCACCAGCAGCGCGGGAGGGCCCATCCTGCCATTCTGCCTGCAAGCCCACGCTCTCCCCTTGCCTGCAGGTGCAGCAACCCCAGGGATGGAGCCGGCACGGGTGCCACGGCCTAACACATGGCTGCCTGGCCTCTGTCACCAGTCCTACCTTCAGCGCCTGCTCCTTAAAGTACTGCAGGGCATAAGCAAAGATTTCAAGGGCTTTGACTTTCTTGCCGTTTGCTGCCGTCAGGTCTGTATCCATGGTGAGGTCCTGGCGGGGGGAAGAGGAACAAAACAGTAAGACGGCGACACAGGAAAGACATGTCTTCTGACTCTGGGGACTGCTACTTGGAGATCCGGAGAATCAGAGAGCCATGGCTGGGTCTCCCTGTGTTTGAGGAGGCAGGCTAGGATGGAATGTGCCCCAGAGCGGGGCCTGGCAGCACTGTCCCCTTACTGTGTGGCTGTCCCCCCCCCAGGCCCCATCTCTACTGCTCCCTCCTCCCCTCCCCCTCTCTCTTCTGGATCCTCTGTGAGCAAAGGTTTCGGGGCGGCACAGGTCAGGAAGAGAAAACAGGCAGCAGGCACCACTCCCGATGCGATTTACACGCTATTTCCACATTTGGACACACATGGTCACACTCAGGAGCCGCCCCGGTGGCGGCCTAGATTGTGCCAGCTCACCGCCAGGCATGATGCTAAACAGACATGAAGCTTTCATTCCCTGATAAGCTGCCAACCAAGTCACCAAAATAGAAGAGCTCCTATTTTAAGGCCTGCCCTGTCTAATCCGCTGGGAGCCCAGCATCCCTGCCTTCCTTCCTCTGCCAGAAGCTAAAGCAGATGCTCAGTGTGGTCCTTGGGCGGAGACTGCTCTGCAGAGCCCAGACGCTGGGTGGACAGAGGTCATTAAAAAGTGATAAGAAAAGTCCCTGTGGGGTAGGGGTACGGATGGGCAGAGAGCAAAACTCACAAGGAAGCCCCCTAGTCTCTCTGAACCACAAGCTCTTACTGCCAGGGGAAAAAAAATCAGCGTGGCCTCCAGATTGATTCAGGCTGGGTAATTATGCTTTGCCTTTGGAGGGAGAAGGGGCGTTGAGTCACTAACTCGGCCCTGTGGAGCCTGTGGGTGGTGTCCTGACCTATCTGTGCTTGCTCACCCCTCCCAGCCAGCCACCTTCTGCTCCCAGTGCTCAGCAAAGATACGGCAGTCTGGGGCAGCAGCTCCCCGGCTTGGAAAGGTGACCAAGCACCAGGAAACCTGGCTCTGAATTTAAAAAATTAAATTGAAAAAATTCCTGTGCGTCCATGTGCAATCCTGATACTCAGCACTGAATCCCACCAGGTGACACGGGAACAGCCCACGTCCAGCAGAGGTTGTCCTGCATCAGACAAAGACAACCACTGCAATGGACAGAGCCTTGGAAGGCAGGACACTGGCTGCTGAGTTTCCCACTAATGTTTGTTTTGTCATCTGCAAACACTTAGCAGACAAATGACAGCAATTTTAATAGGAGCTAGCACTTGACCAGAACTTACTATGCACCAGGCATGGCTCTGAGACCTTTATGTATTTTGATTCCTCTAATCCGTAGTATCCCCATGAGGAAGGCACTGTCATTGTCTCCATCTTACAGAGATGACAAAACAAGGCACAGAGAGGTTAAGTAACTTGGATTAACCATCTGGCTTCAGAGTCTGTGATCTTAAATGTTATCACTGTCCTGCCTTTCTAAGTACTGAGAGTTAAGGAAAATATATGGGAAAAAATGCTTAAATTGGAAAAATTCTATCCTATTCCCCAACCTTTTCTAAGAAGCTTCAGGGTGGGGGATGCCTATTTGACTTACGAGACATCTTACAGAGCGCCGGCTTGCTGGGAGCAGAACTGAGGCCACCACTCTGGGAGTCGGACCTCCTTTTATTGGGCACTTGATGTCCTGAGCTCCCCTTCCCCACGGCTGTTACTTCCAAACTGGTTATTTAACAGCCACTGCCCTGAGCCCCCAAATGCCCTCAGCCCCCACATGGCTCCTTCAGGATCGCCGGATCTCCCAACAACCTAGTGACTGAAGCAGGAACTCCCGGCGTGGCGGAGGGTCCCCAGCACCCTACACCCCTGCTTCAGTAGGGGTCAGTTTCCAAGACAGACAAGTTGTTAAATATTCTGAATGTCTATCTCCCTGCCCACATGTACATCAGAAAGCAGTGCATAGTCCAAAAAAGGGTTGTGTTTTCCAGGTTATTTCTAAAATCAAGGTAAATGGAATTAATTTCTGCTTGGGAGAAATCTGAGGGCCCCTGGGTGGGAAAGACTCTCCTCCCCACCCAAGGCTGGGGGGACCCTGGCTCTCCAATGCGGAGGACTTGCGGCCAGGGGAGAGGCTCACTCACCCCAGTGGTGTGCAGCTTCATCTTGAACTTCTCCAGGTACAGCCACTGCTTGGCCTCGCTGGGATCCAGGTCGTGGTAGAAGTCCCTGGCGGCATACCCGAAGCTGTGGAACTTCCTCTCGGGAGTCAACAAGATGGTGGTCGGAGTCTTCTGGTTGGACACACCAGGGTCACCTCCCTCCCATCGCCTGCCACCAAGGGAAGGCAGAGGTTATAGGGCCTTCTCCCAGGTCAGGCAGCACAGATTTGAGCACCTACTGTATACATGAGTGTCAGTGATGTGGGTGTTCAGACGTACGCTGGTCCAGCTGATTGAATAGTGACCAGAGACACATAGTTAAAAAGAAAAAAAAAATGGGCAAGTGCCAAGGTCTTGCTTGATAACAAGGTCTGCCTTTATCCTTTCATTCGGTGTTTACTGAGCATCTACTGTGTGCTGGGTGCTAGTGAGACAGACATGAAACTTTCGTTTCTGCCTTCAAATAACTCATGATCTGGTAGGTAATGTATTTTTTTGGTTTTTTTAATTTGCAAGCACTCATTAGCAGATATGCAGCTGGGTCGAATCCTTTTTCAAACAAGTTAGGAATGGAAATGAAGCACCCAGGGTCAGAGAAGGCAAGGTGCCAGTTGGTGGGCAGAGAGAAGTGCAGAGCACAGGGGAGACTTGACGTAGCGACAGACAACTGGATCTCAAAGGAGGGGAGGACACTCCAGGCTGCTCAGAGGTGGGCAAGCACCGGGCATGCGTGGGGAATGCTAAGTGATTGTGTGGGCTGGAGAAAGTGTGTAAATGAGAAGAGTGATTATGTAAATGGGAAGAGTGAGACATGAAATTCAGAAAGTGTTAGAATTGGGCTGAGGAGAACCCTGTGGACTTAGAGATTTAATCTGTGAGTAATGGGGAGCCACTGAAGGTCTTAGAGTAGGGGCATGATAGAATCAGAGCTGCTGTTCATGAGCGCAAACTGGACTAAAGGGAGGGAGTGGGAAGCCAGGGGCCTGATGAGGAGGTCCAGTCCTACTCTGGGAGCAGAGGTGAGAGTGCCGTAGGCAGAGAGAGGTGGGGACAGAGGAGTGCCCTCCTCTCCAGAGGGAGAAAAGGAAGTGGGCTGGGAAGGGCTGGGGACTTTTCCTCTCCTTTGAGGCCACTGCAGAAAGCCCAGGCTGCCAAGAGGCCAAGCTGTTCCCTCCCCAACCAGGCCCTGGCTCCACGGCTGGCTCCTGGCCTGCCACTAGCCACGTGACCCCGTGCATGGCCTCAGGTGGAGACGCAGTGGGCCGGGGGAGATGAGCTATTCCCGATACCGCATCATTAAGCAGCAGTGGGGCCATCGGGTCCAGATGGAGCACCAGCGTCTGCCGGGATTTGCTGCTCAGATGGGTCTAGAATCATCCCTGGCCAATTTCCAACAGGACGCAGCTTCTCGCCCAGGAGCCAAAGTCCTCGAAGTGACCGCACTGAGACACAGGGACGGTCCCTATGCCAGGTAGCAGCTCCACACACTGCCCTTCACAAACGGGCTTGTCATTACTATGCACTGTGACATACTCAGTAGATGACCCCATGAGCTTGTTCCCTCCAAATGTTTATTCCTTCATTCCTCTTTAAATATAAAAAATTAAACTTTCTCATTCATAATTTTGTCAGTCTGTATCATGATTATGTTAATATGTTCTGACTGAAATAAAATTCAATAGAACCAACCTCCCTCCAAAATCTCTACCAGGACTAAGATAACTCCTCTAGGGGCCCTGAACTGTGGGTATTCCTCCCAGGCAAGTTCAAAGTTATTTCACTCTTTCTTTTCTATTTGCACGGCATGACTACCCTGTGGAAATAACATTTCTTAGAACAACAACATAGAAGCTTCCCAACACTGAGTCCAGCTTTTAATGGCATGTTCTCTTCCACCAGTGTTTTCCAACTTGGGGGTCTGTGACGGCAGCACAGGACCCTCACAGCATCTGTCTGGCTAACTGGAGGTAGCATCCTGGTGCCAACTGAACCCTGGGGGCTATGCTGTCATCAGGGTTTGCTGATACAGAACTGGCTTTTCATTATTTTCTGATGAAACGTCGGCCAAGGGTCTCTGGACCCTCTTACGACAATGGCCTCGGGCTGAGCCACATCTGGTTTTCAAGGGGAAAAGTGGGGCCTAAACCATGATTGGGATGGGGTCACTTTTATTATGACCTGTGTTTTACACAGCGCTTCATAAAAATACCTGAAATCTTACTATGGAAGCAATACTAAATTCCCCTATTACTCAGTGGCAGGAATTGCAAAGCCAATAACAACGTATCTTCAAAGTCATCCTTTGCAGTTGGAAAACTGGGGTGATAGATCCCAGGCTTCCAAAGCTTTGAGGGGCCACAGACTCTGCAGGGAGGTCACAACTGGGAGAGCTGACATCAGTGCCAGGACAGACCAGAGTCCTCATGGACACTGGATCCCATGGGAGGGTGGGGTGAGGGCCTGCTCTGCACATGAAGAGGGAAAGGAGGGTCTGGCACACAGGGCCTCCCAGGAGGACCAGGGCGACTCTGTCTTTAGGGTCACTTGGCGGAAATGCACCCCACACTGCCTTCTGCTCTGCCTGCCATCACCCCATGACTTCGCTTCACCTGAAAGAACGGGCAGCTTCCCTGCCTGCACTTCACTATGCACTAGGCACTTGATAGGCATCTCATTTACTCTGCACACACACTATCAGGCAGGTACAGTTATCATCCCCATTTCACAGGTGAGGAAACTGAGATTCAGCAGGTTCAGCAATTGCCTAAGGTCACACAGTAAGTGGCTGAGCTGGCACCTGGGTCACCTCCATTACAGACACCCCAGGGGTCTATGCCTTTCACCTGGGCCAGGCTTCAAACATGCCGCTTGGGCCCCTCCCCACACCAACTAAATCAGAATTAAACCGATGGTTTTATGGACCAGGAACCCAGAGCCCAGAGGTCAGAAATGGCCCGTCCCCAGCAGCACAGTGAGTTTGGGCTGAGCTGGACTAGAATCCTGGGTCCTCCTCCTCGGTGCCATTCCCCTCACTGCCTAATCCCACCGCTGAGTCCCCACAGGTGCAGGGACTGGCGCCCGCGACGTGCTCCTCCCGCCCACAGCACTCGCCTCATCACGTGGATGCATTCCGGCTCCTTGGTGAAGCTGTAGGCGTAGCCACTGGACGTGGTCCCAAAGTCGATGGCCACCACTACGAGAAATGACTGCTGTTCTGAGACGTCGGGGTCCGCGTCGTTCTGCAGGTACACAGAGAAGCGCTGGGGCTGGGGACTGGGCCTGGCTCTCAGGAAGACACCCCGGGTGGCCCCCCCCGCCCCGCTGTGTACCCACTGCAGGCAGAGGGACATTGCACGTCCCAGCTCCAGTCTGCCATCTGGAGAGCCCTGGGAGAGGGCAGGCCAGCCTCGGCCCCCACCCGAGAGGCCGAGGGAGAAATGGAGGCGCCCGAGAGGAGGGCGAGGGCACCTGCCTGCAGCGAGCGTGCCCACCTCCTCTGTCAGCCTGTACGCGCACCCAACTGCAGAGACTCCGCCCTCGGGGCTGGCGCCCCCCAGTACTTCCCTGAGTAGACACACCGCCCCCCAGCGCCCACCCTCCCCGAGTCCCTCTGCAGACCTCCCATCACCGCCTAAGCACTTTGCCAGCTGTGTCCCTTGTACCTCCCAGGTGACCACTCCACCCATGCCAGCATTTCCTGCCCATGAGCAGGGCTGGGCATCCCAGGACCCTGCCCGATCCCACCGCACCATTTGCAGACCCCCTGAGTCCTTCCCCTCGGGGCCCAGGGCCTTTCCTCGTCTGTCAAGTCACTTGGTCAGGCCATGCCACGTTTCCAAACCCTTTTTTTAAGCAGTGTAAGTTTTTTTCTTTTTAATTCCCAGAACTCTGAATTATAGAACCAACAAATTTTGGAGTTGTCCTGTCTTGGTTAAAGTCGGGGGAAGACCGCCACCTGCCTGGCCTCTCCTCCCACTGCCCTCCTCCCCACACACCCTGAGGCTCTCACACGGTGCCCTCAGGGCGCAGAGTTTGAAAACCATGGACCTGGCCCAAGGGGACAAACACTCCCAGTGTGTCCAGGACTGCGGTGTCCCCAGGATGCAGGACTCTCGGTGTAAAGCAGGAAAGTTCCAAGAAGCCAGGACGAGTTGGCACCCCCACCCAGTGGTGGCTCCCAAGTTCTCAGCAGGGTCTTTGTGAATCTGAGCAGCTCATGCAAAGCTGCTCTCTCCTCCAGGTACCAGCTCGGCTGGGCCACACGTGCACCCCTTTGGACAGCTCCCACGACCCCATCTCCCCTCACAGCACAGGGAGTGGTGGGAGCAACGGCCCCCTCCCCAGCCCCCTCGCTGCAGGCAAAGCACTGCTCAGGCCTTCTCTGCCTGGACACACTGTCGCAGAGGCAAGTGCACGGCCACAGGCTTCTGGACAGGGCAGTTAAGTACAGCTTAACGGTGGCTTCCTTTCAAGAGGATGCAGTGCAGGCTCTGAGCCCTGAGCCTTTAAGGGCGGCTCGGCCTCCACCACCGCCTGTCCCCACAACCCACCCACGGCTCCAGAAGCAGAAGCCACACCACGGAAGCCTTTCCAGGCCCAGAGTCGGGAAGGGGCTTGGGAGGGCTCAGGTGGCTCATCCCAGGTCAATTTAATCTCCACCCAGCAAAGGGGAGGGGCTGCCCAGCAGCCTGAACCGTGAGATCAGACCCAGAATGTACAGTTAGTCAGTGCGCGTGCGCACACACACACACACACACACACACACACACACACACACACACACACACACACATCTTACCACGATATGGGAAGGGGACAGAGGCGTTATTCCCGTGTCCCCAAGACTCCTCGCTGGAGATGAATATGCAGATGTGGGAGCCGTTTCTGAAAAGAAAGACAAAGTCCACACCTTAGAAGTGGCAAAGGCTGAGCTCGGGAGCAGAAATGAGGGCTGTGTGGCCTTGCCCCTCCTGGCACTGTGGCCTCTGACGAGCCACCTCACTGATGGGCCCAGGACGGCAGGGGCATCCGTTCCAGCAGCCCCTTGTATTTGATATTTAGAATTTGACCAATGAGATATTCCTTTTCTCCCAGCGACCACCAGGCCTCTCTGTGCCACCTGCCCCTGCTAAGCAGGAGATGCTGCTCAGTCCCCAGGCCCCTAGCTCCTGGCTGTGTCCTCTGTGGAGCCAGCTCTTCACCTGGGCTCCACGATGGACTAGCAGAACCTGTGGCCACCTGAGATTATGTGCAATTTTGTGTGCATTTTCTTAGAAGAGTATCCACAGCCCTCAGATTCCCTAAGGGGCATAGGACACTCTCCCCAAAGATTAACAATCCCTATCCTAGGAATATAGGGCAGGAGCACAACTTCTGGAAAGAGTGTCCTTGCCTAGTGGATGCCAGAGCATGGTGAACTCATCTCTCTACAGTGATACTGAAGGTTTTGGACATTCAATAAGAAAAACCACAGCAAAAAGGCAGACGGATTAGCATTCCTGGCCCCTGCAGACGGGGCCCCACAACAGGCACGAGGTCAAATGGGAGAAGGGCCAACAGCTCAGCAGCAGAACACCATTCTGTCCACTGCCCTGCTGCTCTCACCATTATTCAGGCATAGCATTTGTTCTGAAGCCTTCCCAGTGCCCAGGGGTCTTCCTCCTCCTGGGAATGGGACCCCAAGGAAGTCACACTCTCCCTGGGCAGTGCTGGAATGCTCCTCAGTGCTCTCCCTGCCCGCTGCCCAGCAAGGACTGCATGCCCCCACCGTGGAGACGATGGCCGGCCCCTGGGCACCTGGGAACACCAGGCACCACCCAGGTGCTCTGCACATGCTGCCCTGTTGAGTGCACAGTCTAGCACCTGCTCTAGGTAAAAGTGGGTAATCTTCTGAAACAATACTGTGGTCAAGGAAACACGGAGGGTTTGAGGTGTCTGAGAAAGGCCTGTCTGCTCCTAGGCAAGCACGAGCAGTGCCTCCATCTGCCTCTTCTGCTAAATCGCTTTAGGTTAATCCCGAGCTCTTACTGATTTCTTTTTCTACTTGGTGAGAACTCTGGCAGCATCACCACAGTCGGTACCAAACAGGCTGAGGGAATGAAATGAGTCACGCAAGAGAGAATGTGAAGCCTCGCATCCGCACAGCCGCTTCCCTCTCTGCAGGCTCGCGGCCTCGCTCCTCCTGGGGAGGCTCAGTTCCAGCCTCGGGGACAGAGATGCGCAGCCCAGTAATGACAGGCACAAAATCAGCTCACTGGGCAAAGGACTCAAATAGACATTTCCCCAAAGAAGACACACAAATGGTCAGTAAGCACATGAAAAGATGCTCCACATCATTGGTCTTTAGAGAAATGCAAATCAAAACCACAAGGAGATACCACTTCACACCCACTGAGATGGCTGTAATTTTTTAAAAAGGAAAATAACAAGTGTTGGCAAGGATTTGAAGAAATTGGAACCCTTGTGCATTGCTAGTGGGAATGTAAAATGGGGCAGCTGCTGTGGAGAACAGTTTGGCTGTTCCTCAAAAAGTCAAGTATAGAATTGCCATACGACCCGGCAATTCCACTCCTAGGTATCCATCCAAAAGAACTGAAAACAGGAAATCAAAGAGATACTTGTTGCCACGGCACTCACTCTAGCCCGGGCAACAAAGTGAGACTCTGTCTCAAAAAAAAAAAAAAATTATAAAAACAACTAAAGAGATACTTGTATGTGAATGTTCGTTGCAGCATTATTCACAATAACCAGAAGGTAGAAACTATCCAAGTGTCTATCAACAAATGAATGGGGCCGGGCGCGGTGGCTCACGCCTGTAATCCTAGCTCTGGGAGGCCGAGGCGGGTGGATCGCTCGAGGTCAGGAGTTCGAGACCAGCCTGAGCAAGAGTGAGACCCCGTCTCTACCAAAAATAGAAAGAAATTATCTGGCCAACTAAAAATATATATACAAAAAAATTAGCCGGGCATGGTGGCTCATGCCTGTAGTCCCAGCTACTCGGGAGGCTGAGGCAGTAGGATCGCTTAAGCCCAGGAGTCTGAGGTTGCTGTGAGCTAGGCTGATGCCACGGCACTCACTCTAGCCCGGGCAACAAAGTGAGACTCTGTCTCAAAAAAAAAAAAAAAAACAAATGAATGGATAAACAAAATGTGGCATAACCATACCATGGAATAGTATTCAGTCATAAAAAGGAATTGCATTCTTATACACACTACAGCCAGGGTGAACCTAGTAACCATTACGCTAAGTGAAATAGCTGAACACAAAAGGACAAATGTTGTATGTGAAGTATCCAGAACAGGCAAATTCATAGAGACAGAAAGTAGATTAGAGGTTACCAGGGGCTGGAGGGAGGGAGGAATGGAGAGTTCTTGCTTAATGGGTGCACAGTTTCTGTTAGGGGTAATAAAAAGTTTCAGAAATAGATAGTGGTGTTGGTTGCACAACATTGGGAATATAATTCCTGCCACTGAATTGTACACTTAATAATGGTTAAAATGGCAAATTTTATGTTATACATACATACCATGATAAAAAAATTTTATTTAAAAAGTCAACTTGCTCATCTGGGAGGGGAAGCTATTTCTGATTCCTATTAGCACCCAAGGCCCGGTGCTCTTGAAAAGAGAATGGAGAAGTAGCTCAGTCCTTGACCAATGTGCTAAACGCCACCATCTTTGCTAACCTCCCAGCACAAAGCCACCCCCTTCCACGAAGGCAGGGGGGACTCTGTCTCTCCACTAGGGGGTCCAGCAAGATGGTCCTTCCACCTGTTGACAGAGATCCTCCCTGCCCACGGCTCTCGGGCAGCCTGCAGAGAGATGCACCAGGAGCCACCCTCTCCACCTGCTACCTGGAAGGCCTGAGGCCATGTGTCCACATTCGCACAGACGGTCTTGGAAGAAATCAAGTGTCTAATTGCCCAGAAAATCTGGTGTTGGCAATTAGCAAACAAGCTATTATCTGCAGACAAACTATCCACCCCGCTGCTGCTTGGTTCTAATTATCCTATCACTCAGCCCTTCTCAGAGCATGTCCCGGGCTGTCCCACTGATTTGCAAAATAGCACGGGTCAGGCCACACATTGAACACATGCCTTGGGCCCCCAAGGGACTCCGGGATACTCTGAGGGCAAGAACCAAGGATTTTTTGGTTCTCCCTGAACTTCCCTCCCTCACTGCAACTGGGACAGTTTATACAAATCATTTGACTTGCTGATCACTCAGCCAGGCCTAGAGGCAGCTGAACTCAGTGCACTTTCTCCACCAGAAATTAAAATTTAGCTACATTATGCGATGACTTAAAATTGATCTGCATAGAAGGTATGGAAAAGTAACATTTTCATAGATACTTTCACATCACTCACACCAACATCTATATATCTATATATTCCTATATTCCAAATCAAAGATAATTCACCAGTTAATGTCCATCAGCCCAGTACAGGAAATTACAAAGCCTGTAGAGACACACTAATATTTTTTTACTTCAGTACTTACTTAGGATGTCAAAGTGGTGCTCAAAAATATTCTGGAAAAAGAATATGGAAAAGCCTACCTTACCTATCACCTGCGAGGTGCGAGGAGCTTAATTCTGGTGTGCAAATAGTCCCAACAAGGCTTGAGATCTTTCATTCAGTAGGTAAATGATTGGGAATAAACAAAAAAGGGTCAACGGAATATTGTCTATTAATTTATGGATATTTGACAGATATAAGCTAATAGACAACAGGATAGAGTTGATACAGGGAATGTCTCTATGTACAAGGCATATGCTACGTGTCCTGCTATTACGTATACAGAGGCCCTTATCCACAGTAAGCAATGCCAAATGTCATTTACTGTGGCTCTGCCTGTGCTACCTCTGCAAAGCCCCTGCAACATCTCCCCTGGGGATACTTCCACCCATGGGATATCCCAGTTCAGCACCCACAGGTTGACTGCGGCACACTGGGAACAGAAGAGAAAGGCAAAGCCAACACCTCGATGCAAAGAGAGGCTTGGAAGAAAGGAAGTTGAACAAGAGAAAACTCAGATCCTTCTGTGGAGGCAGGGAAGGGAGAGTGCTGAGAGATTAAAGGAAAATGCTTTATCAGAAAATGTGACCAAGGGCAGAGCTAAGGAGCTGGGAGTTTTAAGAACTATCTACTGCACTGTTCCAACCAGATTAAAGACCACTCAAAGCATCTTCCACTTCAAGACTTAGTGACCCTGCAGTCCTGTAACACAGAGGGATTCAACGATTTCACATCACAGAATCAGGAAAGCACAGACCATTTCACAAATGCAAGCTACCAGCCACAAAACTGTCGTTCCACTGAGGGGGAAGACACGCTGGGGCTTTCTAGTGAATGAACAAAAATTAATCACCAGGTCTTCTTAGTTACGGATAATTTAATGTCACTTAGGTCTTGTATGGTTAGTGTGCAATCTTTTAGTTTAGTGAATATAAAAATAAGTTGACAAGGATGGTTATAGATTCATTCATAAACCTGGAACCCTCCCACCCCAACACATTAAAGCATTTTTGCCCAAAAAGGGGGTATATAAATAAATGAAAATATTTTTGCAGCAATGTAGAGAATAGATAAATAAATTATTTGACCAACAAATCTCCTGCCACAGGATTCAGGATTTTTTTAGAACTCCAAACCAGATAGTTGAGCAGGAGCTAGTTTAAGTTGTTAAGTTAATTCTCACCACTTGCCTTAGTAGTATAAGAATTAAAATACAGGCTTCATCTGGGTTCCTGCTATAAAATGCAACACACATAAAATTCAGACTCATTGTTATTTGCTCCCAGCTCTAATGGCTTTAATCAAAGCAGACATTCTTAAAATAAAAAATAGTCTTGGAAGAGAACCTCAAGGAGACCCATAATTCATGAACTTGCTTGTTACTCTTCTCTGCTGGAGACGTTAGTCAGCAAATGGCCGTGAGCAGAATCGTAGACTTTCTCAGACACATAAAATCAATCCTGCTCCATAAATATAACATTTTTAAAGACAAAGACAGAACCATAGGGCTGACTTTATTCCACAACGTCCCAAGTTCACATAACATGTGACAGGTGGTCTCAACAATAGTGACATGCTAACTTCTCCAAATAGTCCTTGTTGCTAGCTTTTGGATTTAGGTATCTATCAAATAAATGCCCAATTTCAAAAGGATTTTCAAGGTCTGTTCCTTATGATTTAGAAGATGCAATATATATGTATTTTTTTTTAATTTCTTTTTCTCCTACTTGCTGTGAGACGACAGGTCTTTGCTGACAACTGACCTAAAATCAGGCTATTTGATAAAAAGCTTTCTTTGTGTCCTTATACACCCTCCCTGCAGTGTCATCTTTGAAAATTGGTGAGCTCAAGGTCATGTGTAGGTTACTGGCAAATATCTTTTAAGAAGGAAAATAAAAAATCTTTTATTACCCTATAACAGGCTTCATGGCTAGCTGAACTAATGCATTATTACCATAAGCTGAACTTCCATTTCAGTAAATAATTTATGGGCTTTTTTTTTAATCACCGTGGTTGATGTCCAGAGTAAATGGAAATTTTATTGGCATGAACCAGGAGACCCTCTCACTACAAAGAACACTGAGTGTAAAATAACCACTCTCCAAATGCTAAATAATTATGTAAATGAGCATTTACCGTGGCAGAGACCACAGCACCAAGCCCAGGCTGAATAGGGGGGCTGCCCCAGGCCCATCCTGACACTGGACAGCATCTTCCCATGACCTGTCCTGTCTCCCTGGATGGTCCAGGAGATGAGATGTCCCAGTGAGAGAGACTGGGGCAGTTGGGTTTCCCCAGAGACAGAGAAATCCCCAAGTCCCTGCAACCCCAGATGGTCTTTGGGGGTGGTCCACATTCTCTCTAATGGCAGGTTCATGTGCTGGTTTGTGGGGCTCCAACTTGTGTCTGTGTGTGTCCAGGCAACTGCTGAAAGAGGCGAGGAAATACCTTCTAAACCAACAGTTTTCCTAATTTTCATGAATTACACTCAACAACCTTACAGCATATGGAGGGCTCCTTCAGATCACCCCACACACTTTACTGACATGCTTCTGTTCACCTGGGGCAGGACCATGTCTTATATCATCTCTGACTACTCAGCTCCTGATATGTCACAGACACTCAAAAACTGTTGGATGATGGATAGATAGTGGGTGGATGGCTGGGTGGATGTTTTTTATGTGCGCCCAGAAGTGGACTCAGTGACTATCCACAGACTTGGAGAGCCCGTAAGGTAATTCCCAACTGAGGCATCAACTCCCCTGAGCTGGGATATTAGTAACACACATGCTGAGTTACCTTCAACAATGTGGGATTAGCTCTTAAATCACCCAGATCTGCCTCTCTCCTCAGACACTGCTGTCCCCAGTGGCAGCACCACTGGCCCCAGGTGAGAATTTCCTAGACATTCTCCCTTTTCATTCCATCCCCAAGCCCTGTCGCTCCTACTTCCTAGCATCTCTCACACTCATTCTCTCCTCTGCAAAGTCGCCACCATAGCCTTGGTCTCCATCCTTCTGACCTTTTAGTCTCCCTGTCCCAGGCCTGTCCCCTCCAAGCCACACTCACGCTGCAGTCACAGCCATCTGGTCAAAAATGAAGTCTGCATGGATTAATCAACTCAACCTTGTCAGGGTCTGCCCCTGCCCACCCTCCACAGGACAAAGTCCCACACACTGCAGCACCTGGGCCCTTCCAAGTCCACCCGGCCTCCCTCTGCGGCCTTTTTTCTCTCCACTGCCCCCACCCCTGGCCATACCAAGCCTTTCCCTCTGTGGAGCACCTGTGCTTGATCCAGCCTCCAAGCCTTTGCGCATGCTGTTCCCTTGCCTGGAGTGCACCCCGCTTCTACAGCAGGCCGACTCTTCATCATCCCTGGGGACCCACACCACTAAAAGTCAGCCCCCTCTATTGAGAAAGGAGAGCCTTCTCAGCTCCCTCGGTACAGAGGCCAGAGGAGCTTGTTTATGACCACCTGGTGGTCAACTGGCAGGATGGGATGGGGGAGGTGCACTACAAGATAACAGCAGGTCTCCAATAAATAATCACAAGGAAAACAGACAGGAAAGGAGGCCAAACCTATAGACCAGAGGTTCTCAGACTGATGCGCATGGGAATTGCCTGGGGGCTTGTTACAACACGGATTACTGGCCCCACCCCCAGAGCTTCCAATCTAGTAGGTCTGAGGCTGGCGGAGAATTTGCATTTGTAATGAGTTTCCAGACCAATCAACCAGGCTCTGCCCCAGACCAACCGCTGTAGTTTAAGAGACTTAAAACACTATCAACTCCAGTAACTGCAACATGTGGACTTTTATTGGATCCTAATTCAAACAATCAAAAAATGTTACATTTATGAGGCAATTAGCAATGTAAACACTGATCCCGATATTGATAGTGTTAAGGAATTATTATTAATAGTGTAGCTATAAAATTTTAAAAGAGCCCTTGTCTTCTAGGGACACATTCTGACATGTTTACAGATGAAACAATATGATTCCTGGGATTTACATCAAAATAATGAGAGGGGAGGGGCAGAGATTAAATAAGTTTAGCTACAAGGTGATATTGATTGAAACTGGTGACAGATCCATGGGGATTCAATACATTATTTGCTCTGCTTTTCTATGTTTTAAATTTTCCATGATAAAAGAGCCGTGATTTTAATGTGCTGTCGTGGCAGCTGCAGGAGGGCAAGACAGTGTTTTTCTTACACTCTATCAGTCAGAGCACCTGGCCCATAAGTATTTGTCAAATGAATGCACAAACCAGTAAAAATGAGTTCATTTGAACCTACACACGTGGACTTGGAAGGCTTGGGAAGGCTTTGGGTCTCAGGGTGGGTGAGGGGTACACATCAGCTGGCTTCTCTGGGGCTGAGGCTGTTGGGCCAAATAGACCAAGACAGTCCAAAGGAGTTTGAATTTCAGCAGGTACCAACTGGCTCCCCTTGCAGATGACAAAACAGATGTCCAGCCACCAGCTGAGCAGCTTCCACTCTGGGATGGGCTCCAACCAGGCCTCAGATACAGGGGCCTCCTGGTAATCAGCTGACAGCTCCTAGACTTTAGAGCCTCTCTGTAAACCTGGGACCTCAGAAGAGGCAGGGGGATTTCCCTCACCCACTGGTGGGCCCCTGCACATCTGAGAAACAGGGGAGCTACCCCTGCAGAGTGGCAGTGTCACTTAAAGGACCATGACATGCCCATTTTGCTTTGTCCTTCAGGCTTGCTAAGATCTCAGTGTCATACGAGAAGGGCAAGGAGTCTCAGTGAAGGCCTTGGCATCTTCCTGTGGTTCTCACCCCAGAGAGCAATGGTGAGCTGAAATACCGATGTCAGATGTCACCCTGTGACCCTTGGTACTACAAGCACAAGCTCTGAGTCCTCCCGAAAGGTGGGGGGTTGGGGAGGTGTTCCTGTGGGGGCCAAGGGTGCAGGCAGAGCATTCTCCATGCTCAGGCCCCAGGTTGGTCTGGGTTTTGGGGCAAACAGAGGGGTCAGGCCAGGCAGTCAGCTTGGGCTACAGAGCCAAGGGTATGTCTCCTGAGAACCAGGACGGCTTTGGAACAGCAGCAAAGCCAGAGTTGGCTCTTTGGCTGTTGTTCTTAGAGGAGCATGAGGAAAGCAAAATGTCTCCTGAGGAAGAGGAGTACTGGGTTGGCAGGCGGAGAAGGTGGAGGTATGGATGCTCGTGGGCCTGGGGAAGCTGCCTCCCCTCTCTCTGGGCCCACCTTCTCCCGCTGCGAAGTGAGTCGGTGTTCTCAGGGCCCCGTCACCATGTTTCAATGAACAAAGGAGGCAATGCATGAGAACCCTCCGAGATAAACGCCAGCCCCACCATCACTGTCTGAATTCCCTCATGGGGTCAGATATTTGTGTATATTTCTTACTTTAGGCTCTTTTACAAGTTTATTCAGACTCAAATTATCAATTTGAAATTATTAGCAATGTGCAAGCCCAAAAACCTACCAGGAAAGCTACCATGGCACTCGCTGAACGTGCATGCCATGCCGACTCTGAGCTTTGCAGGCACATCTCGTGAAATCCTGCTTGGTGAGTGAGGTTGCTGTGAAGCGCTGTCATTATTCCCATCCTATGGATGGGAAAATGAAGCCTAGAGGTTAAGAAAGAAGCCCACACCGTCAGGCTGCAGCCCCCCAGCTGGAGTCAGAGCTCTGTGCTGAACACCTCCTCAGTACCATTTCTCATGGCAGACGCAACCATGAGGTAGATGTAAATCCCCATTTCACAGAGGAGCAAATACTGTGACGGAAGTCAGGAGGTCACGATTACAGGGCATTCCCAAGTCCCAGCCGGCCGTCTCTGCCTGCAGGCTCATGAGACTCCATGGCTCATTCTTCCCTGGGCTGCACAGCTGAATGACTGCCTCCATTTTGAAAGCCGTAATTCTTCAGATCCAAAGACCAAGGCAGGGGAGGCACATATTGATAGCACAGAGGTGAGAGATACAAGTTCAGAGTCAGGGAAGCCTGATCTCAAATCCCAGCATGGCCACTTCCCAAATGCATCCCATTGGGTGGGCTACTTAACTTCTCAGAGCCTCAGTTTTCTCACCAGGAAAATGGGAGGAGGAGGAGGATGATGATATGCTTTATAGGAGTGCTATGAAGAATAAATGAAATAATACCTATAAAACCTGGTGCATAGCAAACACCCAATAAATCACAGATGTTATTTTGTTATTATTATCATTACCATCATTATAAAATTAGTCCAACTGCTGCTGAGAAAAGAGCAGTGAAAAATTAAAGAGCTTTAGAGGAAGTAGAAATGGAGAGTGATTGCTAATGGGTATGGGATGCTTTTCAGGGTGACAAAAATGTTCTAGAACTTGATAGTGGTGATAGTTGCAAAATCTTGTGAATACTAAAAACCACTGAATTATGTACTGTAACATGGTGGTATGTGAATTATATCTCAATAAAAAAAAAAAATCAAGCCAGGCATGGTGGCTCATGCTTCTATAATCCCAGCTACTGGGGAGGCTGAGGCAGGAGGATTGCTTGAGCCCAGGAGTTCAAAGCAAGTCTGAGCAACATAGCGAGACTCTATCTCTAGAAAAAAAAAGATTAAATAAATAAAATCAAAGACCTGGTAGAATCAGCCTTGTAAGGAAAACTGCCACCATCCCACCCGCCCTCAGGAGCACAGCGCCTCTCTGGGAATGGACATAGCCACCGCGCCCACCCTGGGCACTGCTCCCTCCCCCCCTCCCTCCCTGTCTCCCTGCCTCCAGTGGGGGCCGACCTCCCTGCCTGGCAGAGTTGGCAACAGCTCTCACGGGACTTGTTCAGTGGTGAATCTAGCTGCTGACTTCAGACCGTCTGACCAGGGCTGGGGCAACAGCTGGCACTGCCATCTCCTGGACACCCTGTTCTTTGGCAACGCAGGAACCCAGGCACAGAGCAGGAAGGGCACCCTAGTTACTTTCACTTTTCCCCTAGACACTTTTCCTCTAGACACTCCAAAGCCAGCTGGCCAGAGCGGAAGGGCCTGGCTACTCCCAAGGGCCAGGCGTGGCATCCTGATAGGGCCTTGTGGGCTGAGGACTTGCAGGTGCTCTTCCCACAACAGATAGGCAGGGCAAGGTATTCTGGAAAAACTGCTAGGAGAAGATGCCTAAAACCTGCAGCCACAACTAGCCCTCCGCAGGAGTCCCACCCCTGCCTTTGTCAGGAGGGCAAACTGCACCAGCATTGAAACATTCTGTGGCGTGACTACCTGCATGTGCCAGCTACAGCTAGCCAGGGGCCCGGGGCTAGGAGGTGTTCAGGAACCTGCCTGACAAAATGCTGCTTCCAGAAGACAAAGGAAAAGAGAAGGCCAATGCCAGAAGAGGCCCCGAAGAGCCATTGGGGAGCACACGCCAGGACTGCCCACTGCAGCCTGGAGGGAAGCATCAGAGGAGCTGCCCGGCATGTGGAGATACCCCCAGGGGCCAATGCCCTGCTCAGAACACACAGCCCCGGCACTGCACACAGCACGCTCCCGGAGTGGGGAGCAAAGACGTCCACGTTGGGAGAAAGGAGAACAAGTAAGTCCTTTCAGAGATTTTTTAAGACCTTATAAGTTTAGAATCCCTAATTACTTCTTAGTTTTTTAATACAAAATTTTCAAGGATGGACTTCTATCCTTACAAGAAAGAATTAAACTGGGTTAAGTTATTGATTAACCTTAGACTTTGCTAAGTTAAGTACACATGGCAAAATTGCAAGAGTAACTGCTCTGGAAAGGAGATGAAATAGAACATCTAACTTCCAGAACAGAAAAGAGAGATCAAAACAAA
Organism: Lemur catta; assembly: GCF_020740605.2. Taxonomy (NCBI): domain Eukaryota; kingdom Metazoa; phylum Chordata; class Mammalia; order Primates; family Lemuridae; genus Lemur; species Lemur catta. The sequence continues at coordinate 11,711,570 of NC_059141.1, read as the reverse complement.
GAACACTGAATGGATAATTCCTACTGAGGACTGAATTTGCTCAGTCATTTCCCAAGGAATCTACAGGCCATGGAAAGTCACTTTCCTGGGGATGGAGTTTACCTCCCCAGGCGCTTCCACGGAGCAGGGGGAGAAACTCCAAGCCAAGGGACCCGGAGGAGCACCCGGAGCATCCCATAGCCCACCCAAGGCCAAGCAGAGCACCCCCCACCCTCACCCTTTTCACACTGTACCAAACCCAGCTCCTGGCCCAGAAACGCAAACACTGACCACCGAATTTTCATGAGCTTTTAAATTTGAACTTAAATCAACCTCACTAAAAACAAAACAAAACAAAAACCCTGGTGTGAATGACTATAGCAGGATAAGAGCAAACAAGCTACAAACTCCTGCTAATGAATAGCCACTCCCTCCTCCCCCACCTCCACATTGAAACGCAAATATGAGTCCCTTCAAATCCTTTCCTGAGCTGAGGTGGGGACAGCAGACCTCAAGCCCATGTGAACTCCAGGAAATAACATACGTATCATGCTTAGGGGACACGGGGAGGCCATACAGATGGCCCCAGCTGCCAAAATATTCAGACTCACCATGGTTGCTCACATACGCTGCTGTGTACGTGTTATGCACACAAGAGGGGCTTGAGGACACGTGGCCTCCCGGGTCCCCTTGTTCCAGCTGACACTCCAGTCCCTGCAATGCTCAGGGCCAGGGAAAGGGACTTTGCACCCTCACCCCGTGCACGGATGGACAACTGCCCAAGCACAGGCCCAGGGAGGAGGTCTCGGCAGGGTGGTCTGTCCCTGGCCTTTCACTGCTGCTGTCCCACAGGCCTGTCCCTCCTGGGGAGCAGCCCTGCCCACTTCGTTGGGCCTGATGGTCGGTATGCAAGGACAGCTTCTCTGACATCAGTGTTATCTTTAACAGCTCTGTCTGGAACTCAATCCGGCAGCGGCCATCTCCTCTGCAGAGAGGAATGCTCCAGACAGTCACAGAGTGACCAGCCTGACCCCTGCAGACACACCCCCATGGATGGAGCGGGGAATGTCTGTGCCCGGGGTGCTGACCGCATGCTGGGAGGTGTCCACAGGAATGCCTCAGACTTGGGAAAGTGGGAGCTGGTCTCCGGGACACCTGTGCAGGCCCACTCCCCCAGCCTGGCGTCCCCGCCTCTCGCTCTCTCCACAGACACAGTCTGGGAGGGTCCTGAAGGGCGTGGACACAACTCTGAGGACATTCAGGGCTAGTGAACAAGAAGCTAAACGTGCAACAGGAAACAGGCAGCACTACCCGGAGAGCTAATCAGCGGGACCAACCAGGGCCGATGGGAAACATCCCTGTCTCCCGCACGCGCTGTGTCACTGTCCCGCGCCCTCCTCTGCCCATCTCCGCTGGGCTGCGGACAGTGCACATGCATCACATGTGTACTTAATTCATGAGAACCTGAATATGAGTTTTCAGGCCAAAACAAGTGATTATTATTTAAAACAATTTAACTATTAAATTGAATATTAACAGCATTGTAATTAAAATCACTGTGAAATTCTATTTTGCGCATGGACTCTTTATCAGACACTGCTATAAGTGCCACAGGGGTGTTAGGACAGACCAATGCCACTGAAGGGCGGGAGGTGGAAGCAGCCCCAGGCAGGTGACGCTTGACTGGCTTCTGGAAGGGCAGGTTTGCTGAGTGAACAAGAAGCGGAGGGGAACACCAGGTCAAGGGAAGAGCCTGAGCACAGGCAGAGTGGTGTGAACAGCTTCCCAGAGGCCTTACACCCTCCCAGCTGGTTTCGCTGCCTTCAGGCTGGCGTCCCCCCCCCACCCCATCACGTCACAATCGCACATTTCATCATGTCACTCCCAGCCTCAAGCACCTACTGTAGCTCTCTATTGCCCTTCACGGCAGATCCAACTCTTTAATCAATCAGACACCTCCACTGGCCCTAACCATTGCCCCCTCATCATTACTGCCCCCATGCAACCCCCGGCACCATCTGGGCTGTCTTCTCTGCCATCTGGGAGGCCATCTGCCACCCGCTGGGCCTGTCCTGTGTACTGTCTACAGGGAGAAAGACCCCGCTGTCCTTCACATGGGAGGAGCTGACCCTCCCGGGTGCCCTCCAAACAGGCACAGCCCCAAAGCTGCTCTTCCAGGGTGGGGGATGGGCTTGAGGACCCAGAGTTAGGGTGCCAGGGTGACACCCAGTTCTGCCCTCACCAGCTTTAACACTGACACAACTCTGCCCTAGGTCTCAGTTCTACAAACCCTCACCAGTGACTGAGTTCGCCAGCACCTTAATCTTAGACTTCTCAGCCTCCAGAACTGTCAGAAATAAATCTCTGTTGTTTACAAACCACCCAGCTTATGGTATTTTCTTACAGCAGCCTGAACAGACTCAGACACTGTCCATGCCTTCGCATGTTCCTTAGGGAACACAGTATGTTCCCTTACACAGCAAACGGGACTTTGCAGGTGTGATTAAGGTAAGGGCCTTGAGATGCGGAGATTATCCTGGATGACCTGGGAGGACCCGATGTAATCCCAGGGGTCCTTACAGGTGAAGGAGAGAGGCAGGAGAGTCAGGGTCAGAGAGACTGACAGATGCACAGCTGCTGGCTTTGCCGAGGGAGGAAGGGGCCACGAGCCAAGGAAGGCAGGGGCCCCCAGCAGCTGGAAACTGCAAGGGAACAGTTTCTTCCCTGGAGACTCCAGAAGGAATGCAGAGTACTGACACTTGATTTTAGCCCAGCGAGACCCATTTCAGACTTCTGACCTCCAGAACTGTACGAGAATAAATCTGTCTGGTTTAAAGTTACTAAACTGGTAATAATTTGTTACAGCGGCAATAAGGGAAACGCCTCCCAGCCCACGGTGCTAGAACTCTGTGAAAGGCCGTCTGCGAGCTTTGTCTCTGTTTGCCTGGCTAGTCTGGAAGGCTCCACGTCGAGAGGTCAACAGGGGCTGTGACTGGGTGTGGGGTCTTGGCTCTTTCCTCTTTTCTTTTTTTTCATTATTTATATTTTCTATAATGAACATGTAACGCCTCTGTCATGAGAACCAAAGTTGTCTTGTCTTGGTTTTTACCCAGTGCCTGCCCAGGACAGCGTGGGGCAGAGGGGACGGCTGGCAGGTGGAGGGAGCAGTGTGACATTGGCTTTCACCTGTCACTTCCCATGCCTCACGGGGTGCCCGGCTGCCCGGAGCCCAGACTCTGCCCAAGGTCCTTGCCTGCTCCTCCGTCTCCCGCACCAGGACCCTCAGCCTCCATCAGCTCCCAGTGACCACCTGGCCCCCAAACCTTGAGGGTCAACTCTGCCCAGCAATCTCCCCAGTGACAACATGGTCTGGGCTCTATTTCTCAGCTCCGTCCTCCAGAGGAGGAAACAGAGGCTCAGAGAGGTCTCCAGGTCTGCCCAAAGCCTCACAGTGAGTAACAGGCAGAGCTGAAATTGGAACCCAGGACCTGAGCTGGTCCCATGATACCAGCTGCCTCCAAGAAACAAATCCTGCCTGGAAGGGAGCTCTCCAACTCACCACTGTCAGCCCCTCCAGGCCGCGGGAGCTACACTTTATAGATGCTGCTTCTGGCTTCAACACTTCATGCCCCAAATGTCCCTAAATGTCCCCTGCCTGAAGTGAGCCACCCTCAGTGCTGAGGCAGAAATCCTGCCCCCCTGCAGGGTGAGGAGCCCTCTGCTCAGGGCCCAGGCCTCCTGCTGGGCCCCCACCTCTCCAACTGGCAGTGCCCATGTCTTTAATCATTGACATTGGGTCAGAGTCCCGGGGTTCAGTTGCCAAATTTGGGAACCCGCCTGGGGCTGTGCATGGCAGGTGTGTGGGACGACTGTATGGCCCCCAGCAGGCTCTGGGCCCTGGGAGGAGAGGGAGGTGGGCAGGGGAGGGTGCCATGAACCCTACACACATTCACAGATGGAGAGGGGCTTACACAGTCTCTCCAAGGAGGACACCAGTTACCAGCACGGGGCTGGGGAGGGGGCTGGCAATGGCGGCCAGACAGGAGCTCTGTTGGGAGGAGGAGGTGGGGGCTGCTATCTGGGGACACAAAACCCTGACTACTCCCCAGCAAGACACGGGGTGAGCAGGCCATCCCACTGCCGTAGTAAGTGTATTTTTGACTTCGGCACTTGTATTTTGCAGTTCATTTCAGCCTCACTGCTACTATTTCAATAGAAAGTGGCTCCTCCCTCCTCTATCCCCCCCACGTTAAGATTTTGGGAGGGGAGAATCTGAAAGGGACCCCAACTGCATTCTTCTGCACGTTCGTGTGCTATCTTGAGGCCTTATTCTGCAGGAATACAACTCCACGTTCATAATGCAACTCAGTGAGGAAGTCTGGTTTTCGATCTAAATATTCATTCAACATACAAGGTCTAGATATAAAAAATAAGCCAAGTAGGACACAGTGAACTCTGACATTCCTACGGTGCCTTACTAAATCCCATCCCGCTGTCTGGCCTTCTTCCCCAGGAACCTCAGGCTCTGTCCGCTGACATGCAGCACTGTGGGATCTTATTAGTGGATGTTCATTGACGGCCCCAGGAGTGTGGTGTTGGGGCAGAATTAGGATCCGTGACCAGCCATGCCCTTGTGGGTACTTGTGAATAAACTGCACAAACCCCACCAGAAGGTCTACCAGAAGCTTCTAACACCTCAGCCTCTTCCTTCCTCTGTCTCTCTTCCTCCTCTCCTCCATCTCGGTTGCTCACTCTCCCTCTCTCCCCACACACGCATGCTCATGCATAGTTATGTGTGCACAGGGAAACACACATAGACGCACACTCCCAGCCATCTCCCCTGAGTCTGGCCTGGCAGGGACCCACCAGCCCCAGCAGTTTGAGGTCCTTGCTGGGTCTTTGGTACCATTGTCCACCACCCTCCTTGTACGTGCCCCCTAAAAGCCTGGTGCCCTTGGGCAGACACTCCCCTACTACCCACAGTCCCCTCAAACCACCAGGCCCCAGTGTCCCTGTCCTCAGCCCCCTGCCCATCCCCAATCTCCCACCCAGACAGTCAGAGGCTTAGCTGGCTCTGAGGAACAGCATGGCCCCACTGTTCACAGGTGTACCCTTAGGCTCACTGTCACTTCCTAGGATTCTGTTTCTTCATCTGGAAAATCAAGAGGTTGGCTTAGGGAACACTGAAAGCCGTCACCTCCACCCTCCAGCTTTAACCATTTCTCACTCTGATAATCTAAGTCTCACTACCTAACGTGCTAAGGATGGATAAGACCCAAGGCCACACAGCAACTGCTCCCTCGGATCTCCACGAATTTGGTGGTTCCAAGATGCCTCCGTTTACCAAGCAGTAAAATCCACCCCCCACCCAAAAACTTGTGGACCTGACAAAGTGTTATCCCATTTTTATTTTGCCAACAACTGACATTAAAACTTTTTTTTATTAAAACTATCATCTACTGCTATATTTAATTCATAAAAGAAAGGGAAATAGGACCCTATCATTATTAACATTTTAAAAAATGTTTTTAACTCCAAATTTAGTGGCTTAAAATAACAACCACTTATTTGCACAGAATTTCGCAATTTGGGATTTTCTAACCTGGGGTCAACTCACGCAGCTAAAGTCATCTGAAGGCCTGACTGGCCCTGGATGGGCCCCGACAGCCTCGCTCAGGTCTGACTCTCACAGAGAGCACCCAGCAGGCTCCTTCCTCCCCTCTCCAGGCTGAGGAGGTCACTGCAGCCTAACCCCAACCCCTGGCTGATAAGAGACAGGCTGGGATCCTATCAATGAGTGGACCCCTGAGGTCCCTCCCTTGTGAGGCACGCACAGTCCAGGACTAGGGGTCCCCCACCACCTGAGGTCCTCCACAAACCAGCTGGGATCCTCCTGCATGCAAAATTCTCTGACAAAATCCTCGCAAGTTAGAAATAGTCTATGCATTGGTGTGGTGGTTACATGACTATATATATTTGTCAAAACTCACGGTACTGTGCACCTAAAAAGTATGAGTTTTATCTTATGCAACTTCAACCTCAATAAACTTACCTTTAAAAACATCTCCCCAGCAGGCAGCCCCGACCTACTAAAGCTGGCTCCACTCCCTGATCTGACCTTCCTGAGCACCTAGTTGTGCCCAGTGGGTGCTTAAAATAATAAAGATAACACCTAATGTGGACTGCACATGTTTTGTGTACAGGGCAACTTCTTTTTTTTTTTTTTTTTTTTTGAGACAGAGTGTCACTTTGTTGCCCGGGCTAGAGTGAGTGCCGTGGCGTCATCCTCACTCACGGCAACCTCAAACTCCTGGGCTTAAGCAATCCTACTGCCTCAGCCTCCCGAGTAGCTGGGACTACAGGCATGCGCCACCATGCCCGGCTAATTTTTTCTATATATATTTTTAGTTGTCCAGATAGTTTATTTCTATTTTTAGTAGAGACGGGGTCTCGCTCAGGCTGGTCTCGAACTCCTGACCTCGAGCGATCCACCTGCCTCGGCCTCCCAGAGGGCTAGGATTACAGGTGTGAGCCACCGCGCCCGGCCTAGGGCAACTTCTTTATATACTTGACCTCATGGAATTCTCAGGATCATCCCGTAAGGTGCTGTTACCTACGCTTTTCAGATGAGGCCACAGGGGTTCAGAGAGGCTGAGAAACTTGCTGGGGTCAAGGTCAAGTGTAGGAGCCAGGACGCAAGCAAGGACTTTCTAAGTGAGCTATGCCCATTTCACTCCACCAAGTGCCCATCCAACACCGGCTGCCAGGCACCAGTATTGAGTGATTTTTAAACTTAATTAAGGCCCAGAGAGGCTAAATGGCTTGCCTGAGGCCACACAGCTTGTAAGAGGTGACACCAAGATTTGAAGCAAGCACTGTCTGATTCCGAAGCCCACTCTGTCTTACTGCCCACAAACGTGGCCTGGGATCCCTCACACCCCATCCCATCTGCTAGACCCTGTCCTCAGGGACTGCCTGGCCCTGGGGGACTCCCCTCCCCAACTCTGCCCACCCAACACCTGTCCTAGAAAGTATCCTGGCCAAAACTAGCAGAGGCTGACCCCAAGGGACAGACTGTCACTAATACCTTCAAAGATATCTTGCCATGGCTGGTCTAAGACAAGAAGATCCAGGCTGTGGGCTGAGGGCCCTTCAGGGGCATCTGTACAGCCCCAGGAACCTCGCCATGAAGGAACTGGGCCCACCCCATGTCCCCAGGCCTGGGAAAACATGACTCCTACTCTCTCAGCATTTCCTGGGGCAGAAGCTGAGGAGCTGGGGCCGGGAGGAAACAGTGCTCCCAGGATGTGGCCCGGCTCCTCCAAGCAGCCCTGTTCCTGTGGTCTGCTCCAGTGTCCCACTGTGTGGACCTTGGTAGACTCAGGCAGTGATACATCCTCAACAGGCCCTCCCATTGGCCACTCGGGCCTTCCCTCGAGGGTCCTTGAGTCAGTCATTGTGCTTAGACAGAACTGGCGCTGAAGCAAATGTATGGGATGATGAACTTGGCATCATCAGACAAATGACAGGTCCCTTCTGCTACACTCTAACTGCTGGCCCAGGGAAACCACCACCTGACCTGATGCCCATGTTCCCTTCAAATGGGGCCAGTGGCCACGTGGAATGACCACAGCCCGGCAAGCACCAGGGGAACATGCCACGGGTCTGTCCTTATTCTCACAGGAGGGACCCAGGGGTCTGTTACCCCATGCAGCATGAAATACTTATACGGGAGGAAGCAATTGTCTCCAAGAAAGAACAAAAGAGCAAAATTTCCAACAGGTTGTCCATTTCTTCTCCACGCACATCCATCCCTCACAGAGAAAGCATTCACTGCACAGGGCTCGCTCGGTTACCAGCACTGTAGTATTTGTAGGAAACAATTACCCTCTGACCACCAGACAATGCGCTCCCCCTAACTCCCTGCTCCCAGCAAGGTAACCCTTCCTCTGACCAGGGGTGAATATTTCAGGGTCAGGTCCTAATCACACCTGAGCCTAGGGGCCTCCTATGGGAATCTGACTTTGGGAGAGAAAGACAGAAAAACAGATGGCAGACCTTTTGTGTAACCAGAATTTGTCACTTCAACGTGAGATGCCATTGTGGGGTGCCATTGTGGGTGGCCACATTTGCCCTAAAGATGGGGAGCACATAAAATGGGCCTGCAGGGAGAAAGGGTGGGTGGAAATAGGTACAAAGCAGAGTGAGGGAGGAGAGAAAGAACTGCCAGGCTCCTGAGGCTTTCCCCTCCTAGGCTTGGCACCAGGTGTACATTCTGGGAGCCACCCCAGAATCCCCTAAGTAGAGAAGGTTAGTTACCTACAACCAAAAGCCCTAATTCATACCCTTTTAAAAACAGACATTCTTCCAAGAGCCAAGGCTCAGGGAGATGGACAAGCACCAATGTCAAGTGTGGGAGCGTGCAAGGAACTGGGAGTGAAAGCTGGGCCTGGGGTTCAGCTGCTGCGGAGTCTTTCGTTCACAGCAGTTTGATTTGGCACTTGGTTCCTTTGCATTAAGCATTCTTCAAACATTTTCTTAAAATGTAACTCCTGCAGGGAGGGACAAGTCATTAATTCACTAATGATCTTTGTGCCATTTCTGACTGGTTGGGAGTGGCTGGCTGGATGGCTGTGTGGAGAAGGGTTCTGAGGTCATCTCTGAGTTCACTGGAAGGTGTGCAGCCAGGGTCAGTAGAACTGGGTTCTTATCCTGGCTGTGCCAAGTGTTGCAGGGCAGTCCCTTCCCCATCTTGGGCTCAGTTTGCTCATCTGTAAAACAAGAGGGTGGGCCCAGCCCAGATATTTACAACCTGGATCCCATTTGGCTGTAGGTGCCACCACATAAGCTGTTTTCTGACAATAACTTTCATCTGCCTGATGTTTGGGCTGTAGAAAATTTCCTATCCAAACCTGCAGAGAAGGCCCCTCAAGGACAATGAGAAAAGAAAAAGAAAGGAAGGAAATGACCAGAGGAATTTAGCCTTTGGCCCAAGGAAACCTGGGGGACTAACAAAGAGAGGTCAGCCTGAGGCCTCGTCTGCAGGCTTGAGCCCAAATTCCTGCATCTTCCCTGTCCCAAACAGAACCAGGAACCTGGGTACAGGACCCACTGCCCCTAGTCACAGAGAAACCAAGAAGACCACAGGATCTGGTTCACAAAAAATAGGAGGCAATAAGGGACATCATTTAATCGCCAGTTTACAGGAGGCAAAGGACCCTGGCAAAACCCACTTCCCTCTGCCATCTCCGGGTGCTAACAGGAGCTCCATCCTGCAGAAATTACTACCCTCCAGGAGCCGCAGTTTTCTGACATTAAAATTGGAATGTAGTAAAAAAAAAAAAACTACCCAATGAGTATCCAAACACCTGGGAAGTAAAGCAGTTTCAGAAGCTCAATTAGTATACTCAGAAAAGAGGTAAAGATGAGACAAGTGACCAGAGGCTCTTCCTGTTGTATGAGTCATTTGAGGCTCCACACCCCCAATATCAGAGGAAATATTTTTAAATGGACACTCATCCCATATCAAATATAAACACAGATAGTCCTTGACTTAGGATGGTTCAACTCAGGATACTTTCAGCTTTACAACAGACATAACTCTATGGCAAGTCAAGGAACATCTGCACAAGCGTTTCTGCTGTGATGCAGTAAATTTTCCTGAAAATCTTTGCATTTTGCAAAACCACGCCCTAAAAATAACAGGATTCATGGGAAAAACAGGTGGTGCATATCACTCAACACCCGTGGAACCTTATTACCAGAATGTTTCCAAAAACAGTAACAGGGGCACTCACTTCTTAGGAGACCATTCTCATCAAAATTCAAAACACATGCAGGGTGTCACCTGCACCCATTGTTTGCTTATAGGGCAATGCCTCTGCAGCTCCTTCAGCTGCCCTCTCAGCTGGCCCATGGAGCTTAAGAGCGTGGAAAGGCACTAAAACAGCCCTGACTTGCACTAAAGGAAGTTGCATCTATAGCTTTTTTTTTTTTTGGTTCTTCATCTATTACTCTGTAATCATGAGAAAGTTTATCCTGATCTATCAAAACACAAACATACTGGGAAAAATTGCAAATGAGCCAACACAGATTTTCCATATACCAACATCATTCCTCTGTTTATCACTTATAGAGACACATGTTGTAGCACAACACACGAATAATATTAAGCATAAGACAATCATTATGCACTCACAGAAAGTATTAAAAGGTGAGAAGATCTAACTTGCAAGTAGTTTTAAAACACAAGATGGTTTTTTAAAGTTTGTACTTTTAACATTTCAGTCCAGCTCATTCTGTTAATTAAAAATAGCCACACATTTTTTGCAGCTCCTCTCATTAAGAAATGGAATCAATTTCTCCACCCCTCATATTAGGCTGGCCTCGCGACTTGCCTCGACCACCAGGATGCAGCGGAAGTGATGTCACATGGCTTCCCGGGAAGGCCTCAAGAGATCTTGCAGCTCCCCTTCATCCCCCTGCTGCCCTGAGATCACCACAAAAGGAGGCCTGAGCTGGCCTCCTGGAGGATAAAGGACCACGTGGAGAAAGAAACCCAGCTGACAGCCAGCACCAAGAACTGGACTGGTGAGTGAGGTTACTTTGGACTTTCAGCCCATTGGAGCCATCAGAGGGCTGCAGTCACAATGAGTGACCACAGGTAAAACCAGCCAAAAAACCACCCAACAGAGACCTGCCCGCAGAATCATGAGCACATAAAATGACTATTGTTTTAAGCCATTAAATCTGGGGATGGTTTGTTACATAGTAAAAGCAAATATAATGTGACATTTTGTAGACATTTCACTAATTTGTTAATACTTTGATAGTTTTCCCAGCTTGGGAGCCAATAAACCTTCTATGCAGGTCTCAATGAGTCTATGGACCCCTGAGAAGGGGCTAAACCAGCCCTGAAGGTGGCAATGTCTCCAAGGACCCCACTGGGATGGAATCAGTCAAGGACTGATGAACAGTCCAAACTCTGGGGAAGACAACACGTAGCAGGTGCACGAGTAACCTGTCCAACGTTTAAGACTATTGTCCAATGTAAGACTGAGGAACTATTCCCAACATGCAAGCATCTCCTGGGGGAGACAGAAGGCTCTCTAACACTCCTAAACCTAGGCAAGACCCCAGTCTTTCTGGCCATGGTAGACTCATTAATAACCCCCTAGGACCTATGAATATGTTACCTTCCATGACAAAAAGGAGTTTGCAGAGATGATTAAATTGAGGATTTTGAGATGGGGAGATTATCCTGGAGTATCCAGGCAGGACTTATAAGAAGTCCTTCTACAAGGGTCCTTATAAGGTGGAGGCAGGAGGGGAAGGGACAGTGTCAGCAAGGAGATGTGACGGTGGAAGCAGAGGCTGGAGTGAGGGGCTCTTAAGATGGAGGAAGGGCGACAGGCAAGGAATGCAGGTGACCTTGAGGAGTTTGAAAAGGTAAGGAAATGGATGCTCCCCTAGAGCCCAGAAGGAACACAGCTCTGCCAACACCTTGATTAGCCCAGAGAGACCCATTTTGGACTTATTTCTGACTTCCAGAAATGTAAAATAATAAATTTGTATTGTTTGGGGCCACCAGATTTGTGGTAATTTTTATGACAGCAATAGGAAATGAATACACTGGATCATTCCTCCTATGAGAATGTAATTTGGGATGTTTATTTGTAATAACAATAATAGAAAATAATAATAGCTAATATTAATTCAGTGTCTACTTCATGCCTGACTCTAAGTGTTTTTTAAATAAAAACTCATGTAATCCCCACAAAAACCCTAAAAAGAAGACACTATTACACTCCATATTTTACAGATAAGAAAACTGAGCCAGGGTCACACAGCAGGTAAATGACACAGCCTATATGTGAACCCAGGCAGTCTGGCCCCAGATCCCACTTTTAACTACTACACCTCCCAAATCAACCTAACGATGGTAATAATGTAATGACCGACACTTACCAAGCACCCTCTGTGTGCCAGGCTCATGGTAAGCACTTTACATACCCTCAACTCAATTCTCACAGTGCCCCAGTAGAGCAGCGATTATTAATCACCCTTGTTTACAGAAGAAGAAATTGAGATTCAGCAATGTTAAACCCAGATGCTAAGCACATCTGAACCCAGAAGTGTCTGAGCCCAAAACCCAGGTTTAACCACATGGCCTATGGTCTTTCTCATCCCCTTTAAAGCCCAGATGGCTGAGAAGAAGACAAAGATAAGCAGTGCAACCACGTAATTCATCTTCCAAACTGGGATACTTAGAAAGTGAAAGGTGTCACTGTTAATAATTTCACTGGGACAGGAGGCATAAACTAGAACTATTCCAGCAAAGCAGGACAGATGGCCACCCTAAAAATAAGGGGACTAAAATCAAGACCCAAACTCTGCAGTTCTAAGTTTCCCGGAAGGGTGCCACGGAGCAGCTGCCAGCCCCACAGGACATCCACAGCTGCCAGGTCACGGTCAAGGCTGGAAGAAGAGGGGTGGTCCTGGCAGAGCTCAGAGCAGCATCTGCAAAGCTGCAGGCTGGGAGTCATTTGCAGTAACGGGAATGCAGCAAGGCTCTACAGAGCCTCCTTTGGTGGGGCCGGTTTCATTTTGGGGCATTGCCTGTACTTCCTTGGTCATCTCCTCCACCCTCTCTGCTCTCTCGGGGATGCCCAGGCCCTGGCATCCCTGCCACGTGCTGCTCATTCATTAAAAGCCCCTGATTCCTCCCTGCCATTCTAATTATGCACAGCAGTAATAAAGAAGCTTTCTCCCTTACCAAAGGGAACTATTTATATGACAAGAGAGCATTTCGCCCCCACAAGATTGAGTCGTCACTCTAAGCCCTGTTAGAATCAAAGCTGCATCTCTTCCAAGACTCCCCGAGCTCTGCCCGCCTCCCCTCCAGCTTGGCCCACTCCTGAGCATCCATGTTTCTAGAAGCGCCAATCTGGAGTGGGCAGAATGTGGATGCCATTCCCCACTGCTGTGGGCCCTCATGTCTTGCTGACTTACATTCACTCAACAAACAGTTAAGACATTTATTGAACACCTACTGTATGCCCTTACTAAGAATATGGAAATGGAAGACATAGTCCCTGCCCTTCTTGGGAGAAAAGGCATTAAGAGAAACAAAAGGTTTTAGGCTCCATGACTGACTCATATCGCCATTGCAGCATCCACTCGCTGGGCAAGTTACAGAATTTGTCAAAGCCCTCAATTGCCTCATTGGCAAAATAGGGTAATAAAAATACCAACCTCATAGGGTTGTTGGAAGAGTCAATGCGATATACACATATAAAGCTGGCATCTCATAGGCACTCAATAAACACTAGTTGGAATCAGCAACAGCTAAGTACCAAAGGGTTTGGGGCCACACAGGCAGATCTTGCCCAGATGGATGAGTCCAGGAAGGCTTCCTGAAAAGTGACACTGAGCTGAGTTTTGAAGGATGAGTAGTAGGAGTTTGCTAGACAAAGGGACAGTGTCACAGGCAGAGGGAACTGCATGTGTTGAAGGCCAAAAGAGTTAACAGGGCCAAAAGAGAAACACAAGACATGGCAGGGGCATGTACAGGGGGAATTTGGCTATGACCACGGCTGCAGACACAGCTGCAGAGGCAGGTGCTGACTCAGAAGTGGGTCCCATGGCCAGAACCCTAACCAGGATTACCCAGAGCATCATCTTGACCTTTTCTTGGTTCCTTTAGGAGCCACAATCAGTGCCCCTCTGCTTCCATCTGTAGGTTGGTGGCCATAGGAAGCGGGACAGCCACACTCTCCCTGTTGGCCACAGGCTCACTCATTCAGACATTCAACATGATTCCTGAGGGTCTGGACATGCCAGGCATGTGCTAGGAGAGGCTGCACAGCTCAACCACTGGGCCCCGAGTCCAACAGCCTAGGTCCCAGCCCTCACTCAGCCCCTTGCAGCTGTGCGCTGCTAGGACTGGCAGCCTTCTCCTCACTGAAATGGGGGTAACAGGGCCCCTTCATAGAGCCATTCACTCAACAACAAATGAGGTCAGGGCTAAATGAGATAACTCAATATTCCCAGGTTTCAGCATACACTAAATCTTCAATAAATGTCAATGTTTAAAATGTTTATTTTTATTAGGATTAACCAGCAGCATGGTAAAAAATCCCATCACCAAAGCCCAATGCAGAGGCACCCTCAACCCAGGCAAAACTGCCTGCCTGCCACCCCTCTCCTCAACCCCTCGCCCTGGAGGAAATGACTCAGTTTCCACTGCCCACACTGGTCACTGCACTGACTCGGTCACCATAGGAGCTACCCCAGTCAGAACCACTCTGTGCCTCCCCCAGTTGATCTCATCCTTCTAGGGCTCAACCCACTCAGGTCATGGGGGAAGGGCAGGATTGAAGGTCATCTCAGCCTTTGCTGTCTAACACTCCAGAGACTAAAGGGGATTCGCATTTTATAAATTAACTAATTTAAATATCCTATTAAGGAAATTTACAAACACACGCAAAATAAACAGAATAGTAATGAACCACCACTTCCCATCACCCAGATTCAACAACTACCAAAATTCTACCATTTTTATTTCATCCTTGTCTCCACCCACTCACCACCCCACCCCCACTCAACTTGTGGGGGAAGATTTTATGGCCAGCCTTTCCAGCACACACCCCACTGTGGACTCCCACTGCTCACAAGTCCCAGCACAGTCTGATATCTGTGCCACATATTCTTCTGCACCAAGAGCACCCTGGAAATCTGCCTGTGAAGCACAACCATTTTTATGTCCCTAATAGGATGGTAACCACTGACCACATCCACAAGGACTATACAGGGTGGTGCCCTGGAATGTGATGGCCTGAGTTCCAATCAACATTTCCTAGACGTGTGACCTTGGGTAGGTCATTCAACCTGTGTTTAGATTTCCTACCCAGTTGAAGGGGAATGCTGGTAACAGGTCTGTTGTGAGGCTTAGAAAAATAAAATAATGCATGTTCATTGCCAGGGACAGAATGTGCAAGGAGAAAACCTTAGAAATAGATGTGTTGGAGGAGGGGTGAGCAGACTTTGCTCCTATGTGATGCTATTAATACTCCCCATTTTACAGATGGGAGCCAGAGACAAGGTAAGTTGCCAGGGACAGCCTGCTCTTCAGGTTGCTCTGTGTTCTAAGTCCATGCACCTGGAGTTCTCACCAGCCACCTTGAACTGCAGATCATTGGAAGTGAAGAAACACACTCTAGAACAGACCCAGGTGAGCAGCGGCAGGTGGCCCAGCACACCCAGTATGTGCTTCCTCATCCTGCATGGGGCTCTCTCCCAGCACTGGGGAGACAAGCACACCATGGGTGGGTGGGTGTGTGGGTGTGTGTGTGTAGGGTAGGTGTGCTGAATTTGATTTTACGAGACAAAACAGTGTTGGGGAGGGTGTTGGGGGTGGGTGGACATCCCTGCTCACTCTTCTAATGTGACAAATCCTATGCCCAATCTTGCGTTTGATACAACCACTCACTCTTTATCTCAGCATGAGAGACAAGAAACTGGCTCCCTAACTCTCAAGCTTCAGCAATTCAGACGCCCCTACTTATCCTAAACATTTTTTTTCCAATTTAAAGAAAAAAGTGAGAAAAATGAGTCAATTCAGTTACCGAGTGATGTTCAGACAAAGACAGCTGCCAGTCCATCACCGGCGTTTGCCAGCTGAGGAAGGGCAGGGAGGGGGGCAGAGTCGGTGCGCGTTTGGGCAGGGCCTGGGCTAGGCCGCCTGTCCCTGGAGTGAGCCGTGTCAGGATCCCCCAGCCCCCACCCTGCACTCCCCCACCACTGCAGTGCCGCGTGGGGAGGCACCTCCCAGATCCGCAGGAACAATGGGGCTGGGGAGGGGGCAGGTGCGGCTCAGAGCGCAGCAGAGGGTGGGGGCCGCCGGCACCGACAGCAAGACAGGGAACGCAGCACCGATGGTGGCAGCGCTGCGCTGGACTCAGTTTCTCTGGCTTTGGAGTCCCCGCAGAGCCGAGCGCTCTTTTCTTGGCTGGATCCCCCTTACGTCCGGGCATTTCAATTTCATCCTCCCCAGGCGGCTTGCCGGTCGCTGGGGAAAGCTGGCCTGGCCGCGCTCCCCTCCGGCCGCCGCTCCCGCCAAGGCCCTGCAGGTCAGGGACGCGCGGCACCTCGGTGCGCCCAACTTTCCTCACTTGGGACCCACAGGAAGACCGGAATCCTGGCCAGCCCGTCCCCTCCGTGGACGAAGCTTTGATTTACAGCCCGGCTCCGAGACCTGCTCCTCCTCTTCCCGCAACCGCCTTCCCTGGTCCTCTCCGGCTCCCCCACCCCTCTGAGCCCTAATCATGCTCCCCAAAGAAAGCAGCCCTGGCACATTTGCGAAATGTGAGCGTCCGTCCTCCGCACTGGGCCCCTCCCCTGCCCTCGGCAAGGAGGGGACAGTGGAGCCCCCACCGCTTCCCCGCTTCGCCCTTCCCGGGCCCAGAGAATCCCTGGAGATGGGCAGGGAGGTGGGTGAGATGCCATTTGGCTGCAGCCCCCACTGTTGGCGCGGGCGTCGGGCCGGGCCAGGTGGGATGAGGGGACAGGTCCAAATCTCAGATTGCTCCCAGGCGACCACTCGAGCCTCGCTGAGTCACGGAAATTAGCCGCTAGGTGTACCCGGCCACCCGGCCGCCGGCCCTTTACCGGGCAAGTGCTGGCCACCCCAGCACCGCGCACAGGGGATGGAACCGGAGGGCGGTTCTCACCCGCACTCGCTCCGGGTCCCGCAGGAGGCGCCACCCCGCGGCAGGGACGGCTAGCGTGCCCCAGCTGGGGCTGCGGTCCCGTTGCAGTGTCCGCACCCCCGCCAGGAGCGCAGCACGTAACGGGCAGGCCGCCTCTTGCCCCCTGCACCCCCAGCCCCGCCGCGCTGCCGCCCCCAGTGGCCCCTGTGACAGCAAGATGGGGCGGGGGCACCCACTTTTGCACGGCCCGCAAGGGGGCTGCGGGCGCGGGCCGAGCGCGCCTCATTCCTCCCTTGCCCTGTCAGCCGCACCCGCAGGACCCGCACCCTGCACTCACCACGGGGCCCCGCATCGCTGCCACCGGCCTCCTTGTCCGCCATAGTCGCGCAGCCCTGGCCCGCGAGAGGAGCCTCCGGCGCAGCGCCCGTGCCCGTGCGGGTCCCTGTCCGCGTCCTCGATGGCGCTCGGGCCGGGTCTGAGCCGCCGGGCAGCCAGAGCACTGCTCTGACGCGGCCGCCGCGGCAGCCCGGGCTCCTCCCCGGGCCCCTCCCCGGCCCGCCCCGCGCCCCGCCCCGCCCCGCCCAGCCCGCGCCCGCTGGGGAAGGCCGGGGAAGGCGGGCGCGGCGAAAGGCCGGGCCGAGAGCTCCGCGCCCCGCCCGCCGGGAGCCGCCCCTGCGAGGCCCGGCCCCCTCCTCTCTCCGGCTCGGGGACGAGCTCGCGCCCTGGCGTCCGCGGGCGGGAGTGGTGGTGCGCCCGGGGCCCGCGGCTCCCCCACTGGCCGGACGCAGGCGCGGCGGGGGGCCGATTTCAGGCCCTCGGGCCCCCTGCGCGTCCGCTCCTTGGAAGGCGCCGAATGGCAGGGCCTGAAGCCCCTCAGCAAGCACCGAGCACACGCCGCACTCTCCCGGGGACATCCGCTCCAGTCCCCACCAGTTTCTCTCTCTCCCCAGGAGGAGCGGTCCAGGGCCCGTGCAAGGGCGAGCTGGGCGGACCCGGCCCAGCCAGCATCCAGGCCGCAAACCGAGGACCTGCTCGGGGGCCGTGCCCAGGGCACCGCCGCGGGCATCCGCCTCCAGGCCGCCTGAGGGGCTCCATGGCAACTCGGGACCCAGGGAGGCGCTTGCCTTGGAGGCTGAGTCGCGCCTTCCATATATGGGCTCTAGCCGGGGCCCCTCCTTAGAAGTCTGAGAATAACGACATTAATAATGCAAAGGCTTTAGCGGTGAATGATTCATAACCCCTGTCCTCCGGCTCCGCCACACACACGCGCCGCTGGCACCTGTTTGGGATTGGCCAGCCTGTCTTGGTAACGACTAACGACCACTGTTATTGGGTCCTTTCCAGGTGCCTGGCACTATGCCAGGTGCTCAAGTGTTTTATCTCCTTTCCTCCTCATAACTAACATTGTGCAGACGAGGAAACTGAAGGCTGGTAGGATTTTGCCACCGTCCCAACATCACACACAGCAAGCGAGTGACCCAGCTGGCATTCCTGCTCAGTGTAACCACCAGCTATCCCTCACTTCCTGGGATGGATGGCATCTCCCAAAGGGCACTGAGGAGAGGCTTCATTGTGCAGCCCCATTATGGATGACAGGGTGGGCAGGGAGCTGCCTGGGAGAGCTCTGGGACCAGGCTCTGCTCAGAAGGCGATGGTAAAGTATCAAGTTCAAAAGATGAAATTTGTCTTCTGGCTGCCTGCCTTAAAAATCCCAAATACAGTCCCTGACTGTGTCTGAGAAAACAGTCAAGTTACTTGACCTCTATGAGCCTCAATACCCTCATCTGTGAAATGGGTACAACAGGAGAACCCACTTCGTAAGACTGAAGAGGGTTAGATTAAATGATGTACATAACACGCTCAGCTTGGGGTCTAGCACACACAGTAAACAGTCCAAAAAGCATCAGCTATTAAATTGAAGGCATCTTTTTAACAGCAGACAACAGCCAGTTGTGCAGGGCAGTGGGCAGTGGAGGGTACATGGGAGGGGGCACAATGTGTTCCCACAGAGCATCCTCTCCCCCCTAAGGCTGCTTGCTGGTTGAAGTGACACTCTGCCATCTCAGAGGAAGACCCAAGAGATATTTTCAGTGAATGGCCTGGAGGCTGGGAGCATGCGGCCCCAAAGGCAGACAGGAGGAAGAGTTGGTGCAGTTGTCCCAGGCAATGGCCAGGCAGGCTCAGGGTACAGTGGGAAAGGGCTGGTCCAGCCCTTCATTGACCCACAGCTGCCTTCATAGTTTGCTCACATCTTCCCACTGAGTGGAGCTGGCCAGGCTGAGGCCACATGGGTCAGAACATGAGAGGGCAGGGACAGTCACTGGCATTCTGTCCACTGAGTAACAGTGTCACATGGACACACACCTGAACAGTGATGCCAGAAAGAGCTTGCGATTAAACATGGCTCTCACTGAGTTTCTCTGTGCTCAAAACCACGCTGGGCTTCCCCTATCTACAGGAAAAAGCCCTAACTCTTTAGTGTGACATTCAACTCCTTTGACAATAGTGAGCCCCAACCTTCCTCTTCTGCAGTCTCTCTCCCGAGAGGCCTTCCTCTGCCGTGGTTACAAGCTGCTTCTCTCTCCACGTTTGGCGCATCCTTCACTTCCCTCCTCCACCTGCCCACATCCAGGCATCCTTCAGGGCTCCTGTCCAACACCATGGCGCAGGGAAACCTTCTAGAATACCGCCCCCAGCCCCAGGCTCCCATGGTATGCTCCACACCCACACACCTTTGTTTTCTCCTCTGCACACTCCGCTGCCAGCTCAGCACGCAGAAGGCTCCTCTGTCTGCCTGTGGGGACGCCCACCCCCACACCCAGGCCTCCAGGCTTCCAGATCTCCTGGGAGTCTCCTCAGGATGCCCCCAGGCCCCTCACACTCAAGCGAAGTCCAGCCCATCCTCTCCTGCCCCCACTCCTGGCGGCCGCGTGTCTGTAAAGCCAACACCATCCACCAACGACCAAGCCACAGGCCTGGGCCTCAGCTCAACACTCCTCCCTCGGGGTCCATCCAGGTTCGGTCAATCTCTAAGTCAAGCATTGCCCAGGGGGCCTCTCCTCTCTCTCCTCCTCTGCATCCTCATCACCACCATCACTTCTCCCTGCCCGTGTGTCTGCCCCAGCCTGCTCACGGCTCCCCTGCACTCCTGTCCCACCCTTTGGACAGTCTTTGTGAATCTGGTCTGCCCTGGCCTGGCTCCAGCTCCAGCTCCCGCACCCTGACTCCTTCGCTCCCTCCCACACACCCCCACTTCTCTCGCCTCTCTCTGGCTGGGATTTCAAAGAGATTGAAATGTGCTTGATGCCTGAATCACCCACCCCTCATCCCACCACCCCAGCAACCTGGGGAACCACTTCTGCTCCTCAGCATGGACCGCCCGAGTCCAGGAAGCCTTTCCTGCACCCCACACCAGGCAGGGCGCCTCTCCTCAGTGTCCTCGTGGCACCACGTTCCTCCCCATCACGGACCTGACCCTGGGGCATCAGGATGTTGGCCTTGTCAGAACCAGCAGGAACCCCGCAGCCCCCACCCCTCTGCCTCCTGCTGTGCAAAGGCCTTGGGCGCCATCTGCCCTCACTGAACCTCTCCCCCCAGCTGCAGTGACATGAGGGCGTGTGAGGAGGATGGGAGATGACATGCAGTCCCCAGTGCCGGGGGCAGACAGACGAACAGTTGTGATTTTCAGGGGAGCATGAAGGGCAACACACACTGTGCCTGGAATTTGCCCTCACGGTTTCATACTTGTCACACTAATTACCATGTGCCCTGGTGAGCCTTGTTCCACCAGCAAGGTGCTGTTGTGGTCTCACCTAATTCTCAGGGTGGCCCTCGCCGTCTTGTTCAGACACCCTCTGGCCATCAGCAGAAGGGCTGGGGTTCAAGGCCAGGCCCAGTTCCATGTCACTGACATCTGGGAAGGGCTCCCACTTTCCTCCCTGGACCCAACAGCAGCCAGAATGAGATCACATCACGCTATAGCTACCAGCTGCTACATGAACCAGCCTCCTGACCCCCAGAGACCTCAGCTCCCTCCACCCTCCCACCCCCCAGCCCAAACACAGACCTGCTTTGAACATGCCAAATCAGGTCCCACCTCAGGGCCACTGCCCAGGACACATCCCCCAAGAGAATCATCACGTGGCTCACTCGCCCCAGACCACCTTATCTGAAACTGCAACCTCATCCCACTAGGAAGGAAGCCCCGGGAGAGGACTGTGGCTGCATTGCCCACCTCTGCATCCTTGTCTAGAACAGCACCCAGCACGTGGCAGGCACTCAGAGGCTTGGTGCCGGACTGGCTGAATCAGTCAGTGACGCAGGAACACAATGGGCTTTGCCCAGCAGGGAGGACAAAGCCCACCACATGCAATTTCAGCTGTTGCCAGGGAGCTCACATGCCTTTCTGCAACCCCAGCTACCTCAAGGTGTGCCGGACTCACGGGAGGGTGCCCTGCACCAAGTTCCCTCAAGATCCCCTCCAAAGACTCCTTCTCCCAGTGCTCTCTGTGGACACACCACAGCACCATCTGTCCAATGTCCTCTTTACCCTCTGGGCCGTCGGGGCCCAGGCTGTGGGCTGTGATGGTGGGTGCTGAGACTGTTACACATCTTGGTTGGACACCTGAATCCCAAAAAGTGGCCCGGCCCAGAGCCAAGTCACCACTTTCTAGTCCCCTGCATGTTGGTCACTCCAGGCTTGGGGGCCTGCCCTCAGGTCTCTAAAGAGCCACTGGTTTTGCCAGGTAACCCTGTCTCCTCCTACAGGTCTCAGCTTGGATGTCACTTCCTTCAGGACATCACCTGGCCCTCCAAGACAGCATGAGGCCCTTCCTCTGTCCTCTGTGCCCACCCCCTACCCCCATGCCCTCCTATTGTAGCTTAATCACAACTCTGAGATCAGCATTATCATTAAGCCCATTGTACAGATGACAAAACTGAGGCAAAGAAAGGTCTGAGCCAACAAGCTACAGAGCAGAGACCAAACCTCTGAGACAAGAAGTCAGGCCTTTCCAACTTCAGGTTGCCCATCTCCCCCTCTAGCTGCATTGTCCATGCAGCGCCTGGCACAGAGAGCCACATATTGAAGGAAAACTGCTTCCTCAGCTCCAGGCTGTCCTCATCCTCTCCGGGACCCTCCTCACCCACTGGCCCACAGACACTCCCCACCAGCAGACACCCTCCCTGCAACCCCCACCCCCATCATACCAATTCATGCAAACAGAAGCCAGACCCCAGAGGCAGGCCCAGCTAACTCCACCAGGCAGCCACGACACACTGTCCCCTGTGCTAACTGCCAACTGTGGAAGGGGCCAGACACACTGGACCTCTGGGTGGTGTGGGAGGCAGCTGAGTCCTCCGGCCCCCAGCTCAAAAGACACTGAGAAACGCTTGTTGGTCAGGAGCAGGTATACACAAGGGACAGCAGAGGGAGCAGAGTGGAGGAGAACATGGGCTCGGCTGCTCCCTGCCCCTCAGGGGACCTGGGGACACACCTTTGTGGGTCTGTTTTGTCACTTGTAAAAAGGGCCCAATAATCATAGGTAAGATAATTATGGGAGGTAACATATGTTAAACATTTTGTTTAGGGCTGGGCTATATATGTGGCAGTTAATATGACTTATTAATTTACATACTTGGACCACAAAAATGCCTTCTCCTTGTATATTATAAATTACAGAATGGATCTAGGCAAAATTGTCTTGGCTGGTGAAGATACATAGAAGACAAGGGAGTGAGTAGCTTTTTCTTTCTCATGTTTATTTTTAAAATGTTTTTTTTAACTTTAAGAAACACTGATACTAGTTCAAATCTGAACTTCTACAAAGGAAGCATCCTATAAAAGCTACCTTGGACTTTACGCCACCAGAATCCTGTCTATCAATCAAATATCATAAAAGTGACTCCTTTATAACAGGACCAATACTCAAGATGTGCTAAAGCAACATAAAAACTTACAGGGAAAGCCCGGACATAGGTCAGACTCCTTCACCTCCAAAAATCAGTGCATTTCAAATATCAAACCTTTCAGCTGATTCCTGGTGGCCAGTGTATACATCCTCTCCCTGCCTTGATTTTCCGCCCCATCTGGTGTGAATCAGCCTCTCCATTAACATTCCAAAACATACTTCACATATACAACATGTGCCGCCGCATGACTCTTCCAGGGAAAAACGCAAGGGCCAGAGGAAATTATTTCTCCAAATATCACAATCACTCAGGCCTGCAATGTAAACTTTAGAAATGCCTTCTCAGGTAATGGAGGGTTATCCAAATATTTTTCATGTTTCCAACAGCAAAAGATCGTCTCTGCTTACTTTCTCAGCAGCATGCTCAGCCTGCTCAAACTCTGGCCCTGCAGACTCCTGGTTCCTTAATAAGACAGGACACTCCAGAAGCCACATCTCAAGGAGGACAATGCAAAGGGAGGCAAGGTTCAGAGAAGGAAAATTGAAATGATCGCGTGGCCAGGAGAGCTTTCACACGGGCTGCAATGAACCATAGACCATAAGGGTCAAAGGTTTCATATTATAGAGAAAAACTACTTTCCTCTTCTTCAGCCCACAGCCCAGCACCTGGCTCACAGCGGTGCTCGTAAATGTTTGTGGAAGAAATGACTGAATGGCCCAGTAAAATAATAGAACTGGACTGGAAACCAGGGCCCAGAGAAAAGCTAAATCTCTTGTTCAAAGTCACACAATTAGTGACAGAGCTAGGGCCAAACTCCAGCTTGACTCTCATTGCCCCTCTCTGCAAAAGGCCAAGTGGAAGATGGCTCGTTCTAGCTGCCATGGATTAGTGATGACTGCTGGGGCCCTGGATAGGGCAGGAGGCTCTTTCCAGCTGCCTGGATGTGAATGCGGTGATGGATTAACAACGCCTGCCCCCAGCAGGGCGTGAGAACTGTGGTATCCAGGGCATGGTCTTGCCCTTCCTGGGAACCCTTGGCCTCCAGGATCCCTCCTGTCTAGAATTCTGTAACAGGCAAAGACCAGCATGGTGCACTGTGCAAAAGTAAATCTGAGTGCTTCCGGCCACCGGCAGCTTCAAATGCCAGGAAAGGCCTCTGAAAAATCAAATCTCCCTTAATCATGGCACTGCCCTGGTCACCACAATCCTAGAGCTGCCTATCTAGATGGTTCTACACCATCCCGGGAACGTTTGTGCGTCCTAGATAGAGGCAGGCTGCTGTGGCTGTAGGGCTGCACAGTTGTGTGTATTCTTCCTGGTGGCTGGTGCATGGTCACAGGATTTGCCTGGAGGAAAGATGCAGGCAGCCCTCGGCTGAACCTGGAGTGACAGTGTTATCTGGGCCAGAGGGCTGGGAGCTTTGGCAGCACCATCAAAGAGCAATGCTTGAACAAGTCTCCAAAAACAGCAGAGTTAGGAATGCACCAATAAGACACCATCCTCGGTGCTACACTTCTCAGGGAAACCAGTACAACTGGGAGTGACCCCTGCAAGAATGAGCCCAAATGTTGTCTGTTTTGGGGTCACTGGGTTCCTGGTCACAGCCCTGTGGAAGCTGGGGCCTCTGTTTCCTCATTTGTTAAAGCAGGCCAGCTCTTCCCTGTCTTACTCTCTGCTGACCCCTACTCTTATCCTGTATCACCTGACACACCTTGAAGGGCACCTCCCTGACCCCACCTATGGTTTCATATTATGCCACCCTTTGTCCACAGCACTGACATACTTTGAAGTCATTTTGCATATTTGTATACTGTGAGCCTTCCCACTAGCACTTCCCACTGTGGGCAGTGGGAAGAATGAACATTTATCAAGCACCTACTGTGTGCTGGACATTGTTCTGGGTCCCTCACATCTATTGCCCCATTTATCTTCACAGCAATGCAGACCAAAGAACTATACTGTTGTCCCCATTTTACAGATAAGGAAACTGAGGCCTGGAGATTAAGCACTCAGCCATAGTTATCCAAGGAGCAACTGGAGAGAAAGAATTATTCTGATCCCGGTAGAACACCCATGTCTATCATGCCTCCATCTGTGCAGGGCCGTGTCCCCAGCACCTTGCCCGGCACCTGGCACATAACAGGGCCTCAAGAAACGTGCTGAGTGAGTCAATGAATGAGCAAATTGGAAGATAGAATTACAATTTACAAAGCACCCTCACACCTCTCCTCTGGCTTGAATCATATAACTACACTGGGAGGGAAGCATCACTATTCCTGACTTTTTTAAGATGAGAAAACTGAGACCTTGAGCAACCTTGCCCTGAGGTGGCAAGTCTATGGGGCTGCCTTAAACCATTCAGTTTTTTTCAAATCTTGTGCTTTATTTAAAAGTTGTATGTACATTTTACATTCTATTCTACAATATATCTGCGCTTGTTTTCTAAACAAAACTAACATCTTATTAATAGATTTCTATTATTTGTTTTTTAAAATGTTTTATTGTGAAAAAATGTCAAGCATCCACAAAAATAAAGAGAATGCTATAATGAATTCACAGGTACCCATCACTCAAATTACTTAATTTTTAAAAACCAACTATTAAAGTGAAATGGACTCTCCCAGGAAGAAATAACAGTAGCTGTCATTACTTAATTGTCACAGTCCTCCCTCTAGGAAGAACACAGTCACACTGGCATCTGTTTCAGATGGGGATGTGGAGGGAGGTGAGCTCAAGTCACCTGCTTGAAGTCTTAGAGCCCCAAGCGGCAGAGCCAGGAGTCACCCAGGGCTGGTCTGCTTAACCACCAAGTGGCCCTGCCAAGAGCCCTGGAGGTGGAATAAGTGCTCTAAAACCAGTCAAGAAAATGGGTCCATTTTCGTCCTCTTTCTTTTAAACCTAAAGTTTGCATTAAAGCCACACAGTTTCCAGAAGCATCCCACTCCAAGTCAGCCAGGACACCGGGTCATCTCTTCATCCTCTCCTTCATCATTGTCATTCATTCTCTCCTTCTGTCAGACATGTGCAGGCCCCTAACTGTGCTGGGACTTAGAGTCTGACTGGCCCAGCCCTCAAGGAGCACCCAGCCTGGGAGAAAAGGAGAGAAACAAGGAAGATCTCAACCAGCACCTTCGTGTCTGAAATTTACAAGGAAATCGCTTTGGGCCTCACCTACCCTCTGTCCCCTCCATCAGGAAGCAAGGGAAGAGGGCAGGGAGCAGAGTGGTTCAGGATGTGGGATGGGGATTTAGATTTAATACTTGGCTTCAATCTCAGCTCCATCCCTCCCTAGCTGTGTGGCCTTGAGTGAGTCACCAAACTTCTCTGATTCACTTGTAAAAGAGGGTTGGTAAAACTCCGATGTACTAGAACCATTGGAACATTACCTTAGATAATGCTTAGCCCAGTTTCTGCAGCAAAGTGAGCTCTCCATCAACGTTGGCCATTAGAATTGGCATCACCCATAACCCAATCTCTAATGAGTCCCAGCTTGCCCGAGTGAGGCAGGAGCTTTGTAAAAGAGTGTATGCATTTTTGAGCCCACTAGGATGTTTCTCTTAACAGGTGTTATTATAATATTTCCTTGGAAAGTCTGCAAATCTGGAAAATAAATAAAATAAAAAAATAGAAATTCTCAGCCTTCCCCACTCAGCTGGCCAAGGGATGTTTGCCACGTGTGAGAACAATCTGGCAGTCAGTGGAGCAGAGACAAAGACGCCCTGTTGTTTCTCAGCCCAATGCTGGCACACTGGCATGAATTCCACAATCCTACAGGGCAAACCCACGGGCAGTGCAGCCAGGATGGCTGGAGCAGGCGCTTCGGTCTCGGACAAGCCTGGGTCTTGCCCAGCCTCTCTCCAGGACCTCTTCCTGGGTGGGTACGGACCAAGAGGACCCCAGACGGACACCTGGCACATAGCAAGCACTTCATGATCAATGATGAGAGAACACCAGACCTGGTCTCAGGACCCCTGACTCCAAGACCAGGCTCTGTCATTCGCTGTGTGGCCTTGGGCAGGTCACCCAGCCTCTCTGAAGCCCAGCCTCCCCATCTGTACCATAAGGATAAAAGTCATACTTATTATTCTCGCCTCATCCTGCCTGTTACAGACCTAGTGTAGAATCCCAACTCTGCCCCTTCTTAGTTTGTGATCTTAATTACTGTAAGCCTTATTTTCCTCATCTGTGAAATGGGAATAATTATTGCACTGACTTCCCAGGGCTGTTGTGAAGATTGAATGAGGTAACATGTGAAATGCTTGGTCTGGAGTTGGGCACATAGTAAGTGCTTGATGATGAAGAACAGGCACTCCTTGGTAGAGAATGGCTGTGCCACTTACATTCTAATAATCAGTTCCCTTCTGCATTTGCTCATTTGCTGCTGGACACTAAGCCAAGCTCTCCAACTATCTCATTTCACTTTCTCAAGAGAGCCAGCCTTGCACCCATGATGACGGGGAACATCCCTCTTGGGCAATATGGTGGGTCTGCAAACCAGGCCTTCCCTGCCTCATCCTACCAGGGGTCGCCTACATGCAGTTTTGTCTCCAGTGGCTACACAACCAGGTGATGGCCCAAAACTGCTCCAACAAAAGCCAGAAGCCTGTACCTGGACAGTCCTCATCTGTAAAATGGGGTAAAACATGCTGTCCTAATCCCCTGGCTTGCCATGAGGATGGACAGAGCTAAAGTCTGGACAGAGGTAAGAGGGTTAAATAAAAGAAATTGTTTACTTCATCCCTAAAAAGGTTTGTCATTTTCTCCATTTTCTATTTCGTCTGGTATCCTGATAAAGTTCTGATAAAGTATGGAGCAAAAGAAGAATTAAAGAAAAAAATCAAAATATTAAACTTAAAAATGTTAAGTTTCTGGTTTTCAGAAACTAAAAAATTTGAGGATAAGAAGAACACTGGACAAAGAAATAGGTTGCATCAATGTGATCTAACAGCTGTGTACGTGTGTATGCATGTGTATATGGGCATGTGTCCTTGAGTCTCAAAGTTCGAGAGCTGAATATGCAAGCCACACAGAAATATTCCCAAGAAGAAATAGATGGTTAAATAAACACATGAAAAAACGATCAATCTCATCAGTAATTTGTGTGTGCATATATGGTTAAACACACAGTAATAGGGTAAACTATAAAACAACAATATCTAATGATGAGAGAAATGGTGACATTTATATTTTCATACATACATAGATAGTACCATCACAAGCTAAGTGGCTTCATACTTTGGAAAATCATATGGTAACATTTAAAATGCTTTGACCAGTTAATCCTTTTCTTAGAAATTTCTTCTATGTCAAAAGAAAACAACTATATTTATCCACATATTTTAAAATGTTAACTGATGCAAGAGTACCATTGAATAAAATTACAAACATAAACATAAAGGTGGTGTAGCAACATGGGAAATGTCACATGTAGTAGAAAAAAAGCAGAAAAAAGTATCCGTGTATGATTGTAACCACTGAAAATATGCCTGCATATAGGCAGATACTGGAAAAACCAAACAGTTGTGCTAAGGTGGAGGGTAAAGAGGGAGGCTTTTGTCTTTTCTGGGTTTCCTTTAAGGCTTTGTAATTCTTTTCTATTTTATCTCCCTTTTCCTCTAAACTCTGTCCGGAGACCGACACCTCTCACTCCCAGGAAAGGATAGGGAGCTGTGCCCTGCCTCAGCCACTACTCTGGCTCTTCCCATCTGATTTGGTTCCTAAATTATGTGGCTGTTTCTTCAAACTGCAGCTCTGAAAATACACTGGATGGTGTGCTTGTGAGATCAGAGGCAAACAAGCTCCAGCAAATACTTGATTAGAGCAAACACATTAAACAGTGTGCTGGGGCCAAGGAATTTCACATTTGGACACGAAATGTCAGTCCCCACAAAAGGCCTTCTGAGGCCCCAAGAGTGAGCTCAGACTGGCTGCCCTTCCCTGAGGCTGCTTGCCTTGGTACACGGGCACTCCCTGGGCATGGCTCTGTGGAGTGGGGCTCATTCTACCCCCATCTCCCAAGGCCTGTGGCCACCTCTCAGCCTGTTCTGGGTCTCATGCCCCTTTGGGAATCTGATAAATGCTCAGACTTTGCAAACCATTTTGAGGGGTTTATAGATCTACATGGTGACAGTTCATTCACTAGTCATTTGTCCACTAAAACGAGCATGGATTAAGGGTCTATTATGGACGAGGCCATGAGGGTAAATATTATATACAATGGGAAAACACAGTCCCTGCCCTGAAGGAGGTCACAGTCTCAGGGGAGACAGAAAACAAGAGAATACAACTTCCAGTGAATTAAGGTTGGGCTAGTCCAGGTATAAAAGTGTGCCAATATCAAAAGCTAACATTTATTGAGCACTTACTAGATGCCAGGTATGTTTCTAGGCCCTCTCCACAGAGTATGTAACTCATTCTGGATTATGGCTAATTCACTTAATCTTCCAACAACTTAGAGATAGGTAATAGTATTGTGCTCATGTTACAGATTAGGAAACAGCGGCAAGGTTTCATAACTTGTTCAAGGCTGATCAGCAAAGGAGCTTGAGACCTGGGACTCTGATCAGGCCTGCTCATGCTGGCGCTCAGCCTGCTAATGGCTCAGCCAGGGCATGGGGGTAAGGAACTGACCAGCCAGCGGAAAGAGGCCCCAGGACTCCTGGGTTCTCCGTGTGACTCGGCATGTTGGGGTTCTGGGTTGTGCCTGTGTTCCACGAGCTGAGCATCAGCATGAGTCTCCCAGGGGGAAGCAGCCCTCGTGTGGGCTGACTCCTCCAGGTCTGAGTGACACGGCTGAGGGTCAGACTTGAGATGCTGGAAATGGTTCGCTTAGGGCCATGCCGCATGGACCCATGTAGACAGCCTCTACCAGGGTCACCTGACCTCCCTCCAAATGCCCCTTCCCTTCAACAGCAAAGGGTGACAGAGAGGCTCTCCAGCGTGGATTCATCCAGTCCACACACACTGGATGAGGTCAGACAAATGCAGAACCACGTTAAGAGACAGAATGTCTGTTGGGCTGAAACCAAGAAGCAAGAGACAGTCGAGGTCAGGGTTAAAAGCACTGGCCTGGGTTTGATTTCTTGCTATGTGACTTTGGGCACTTCTTAACCTCAGTTTTTTTCTCTGTAAGATGGGGATAACAACTGTACTTACTTTATGGGGATGTTATGAAGATTAAGTGAGTTAATACATGTGTGTAGACCAATAGCTGACACATAGTAAGTGCCAATGAATGTCAGCTACTATTGATTATAGACTGAATGATCTAGTAACACAGCCATATATTCAGATAAATACAAATGCCATCTATTTATCTATTCCTCTGTCTACTAATAGTTATATATGCATTTAAAAGACTGGAAGGAAACGCACTAATATATTAATAGTAGTAATCTCGGCATAGTAAGATTGTGAATGATTTGTATTTTTTTCTTTATACTTCTCTACTTGCTCTTTCAAAACCCAGCTGGGCCTCCCTCCTCCACAAAGTGTCCCCTGGGGATCTCTCACCCTCGCCCCTACCTCAGACAAAGCTCCCCCTGCACCCACAGGCCTGCTGGAGGGTGGTAGGAGATTCAGCCCTGGCACTGGGTAAATCATTTCTCTCTTTACACTCAGTAGCGGCTTGTGTCTGTCTGTCCCTGATACTCAGCTGCCACCATCTTAAGGACAGTAGCTGCATTACGGTCACCTCTAGCACAGCTCCAGGCACATGATAGATGCACAAAGAAGTTTTGTTGCTGATGGGGACAGAGTTGACAGGATGGAAAGACACATCCTGCTGTCGAGTGGGGGTGGGGGTGGCCCCACTAACTTAGTATTCAACTTCAACTCATGCACAGTGGAAACTTGCTGCTTCTGAATGGATCTATTTTTTGTCTATCTCATGGCACATGTGGGCTTGGAGAAGCCAAATGACCTTTTAGCTGTAATTTAAGATAAAATGGTTTCAAAAGATACCAGTGAAATATGATCATTTTCAAATAATAACAAATGACAATAAATGTAAAGAAGAAATGAAAATGTCTTGTGAACACTGCCTTCCCCCTCCCCAAGAGACACCACCACTGACATTTTGATGGTGGTCCCTGTAGCCCTCTTTCCCATGCATACATCACATCTGTCTGTGTGGTGGGATACGGTCCAGTCTTCCAATGCCCACAGGGCCCCAGCTTCCCAGAATCTGGGTGGAACCACCCCAGCAGGGTGGGGCTGGGGGGACCCTCTATTTGGGGCCTTGGCCCTGGGCAAAGACATAGCTGGCCCCGGTCCCAACTGGAGGCCATTTCCAGGCAGACACAAAGAGGTCATTTTTCTTTCCCTCGTGTACAAAATGTGCTCTGGACTGGGAGTTTTTCTGGGTTATGAGATTCAACTCAATTGGAAAAGATCATCTGAGGTTTTCTAAGAAAGTCAGATTTAAAGACAGCATAGACTGTCTTCAGCATAGACTGAAGCCTTATTTTTGTCCAAAATAATCATGAATTATGAAAGCCATTGGCTGGAAGCTGGGGCACAGCAGGGTTTTGTGGAGAAAGAAAAAGCATGGCTAAGAGGTAGGCACTGATAGGACAGGGAACTATGGGAGGGGCCCAGCCACCAGCCTCTCGGTTCCCTGGTTCCCTGCACCCTTCATCCGGGTGTTTGTGCTAGGAAGCCTGTGACTAGAGGCTACAGGTGAGTCAATGTCAGGATTTACCCAGTGCCAGGGCTGAGTCTCCTACCAGCCTCCAGCAGGCCTGTGTGACAGCTGCCAAGGCAGCAGTGAATGCCTTTCTAACCACTTGGGGGAAAGCCCACCCACTGGGACTGCCCTATGAAGCCATAACTACACGTGGATTGCCACTTTGATCCAACTACCCCCACATCTAGGAATCCACCTACAAATATAAAACAATGCAAAAGGCTATCATTGTAGGATTAATTGTAATTGAAAAATATTGGAAACAATACAAATGGTCATTCATAGACAAGTTGAATATACGCTATGGTACATTCATTTAATGAAATTCTAATGAATGAAGAAAATCCCTGTGAACTGACAAGGAGCAATTTCTGGGATCTATAATATTTTTTAAAAGCAAGCAAAATACAAAAGACTATAATAAAGAGAATATTCTACATTTTATGTAAAAAAGGGGAAATGTACATCTATATATTTTATGCTCAGTTTTGCAAAGAGAAACACTGAAGCAATAAGCTAGAAGCTAATAAAATGGGGGGTAGGGATGAGCGTGAGACATCAATGAAGTTATCTTTTTAGATAGTTTTGGCTCGGAGTGTTTATATACTCAAAAATAAAATTAAGCCCAAAGGATTATTAAAATACAAACTCTAGATTTCATATAAATGGAAACAAATAAACCTTAATAAATCTTACTATCATATGAGTGGAAAATATGGCATAACCACACAGAAAATCATTAATTCAAGTAATTTTGGATATAGTACTCTAACTGTATATTTTTAATATGACATTTTCTAATGATAAAAAACTGCAAAGAAATCTTGAACTTAATTTAGTGGGTTTGCTGTGGGTAGAAGTATTGGTGCTGTAATTCTGAAACTATGTTTTTGTGTAGTGAGGGATTGAACAAATGAACAAATATTTCATGTTGGGGACCAGGGTTTTGATTTTGGAGACTCTATACAAATATAGAATGGGGCAGGAGAGGAAAAACATATCTATTGGCTATATCAGTGTGTACTCATGGTTTAAAAAAAAAAAACAAGTTCTGTTCACTGGAAAGACCTAGAACCCATAGCACTCCAGGAGCAAGAAGCACACCCAGCACCCAGATGGTGGTTTCTAAATACCATTCCCCACTAAAAGGAACGTGTGCTCCTCAGTGATATAGCTGATTCTAGAACTGAGGTGGGAAAAGTACAAGTTAAGCCTGAAACACCTTATAGTGGCAGAAAGTAAACACGAGTCAAAGACCAGAGGTCATGTTAATATTAAAAAGACCCAGGAGCCAGCATGACGGAGCTGCCACTCGCCAAATTTGGGACAACAGGAGCAAAAAGAAAGAGGGTGGGGGGAATAATGACAGTAATTTATTACAATACACTAAATTTTAAAAACAGATTGAGGAGTCCCTAATAATATTAAAAACAAAATATGTTTACAGAACGAAAAAAGAGGAGGAAGGAAAATTTTGAGGATATATGAATGTTTATTGTACTATTCTTATAGTTTATCTGTAGGTTTGAAAACTTTCACGATTAAAAGCTGAAGGAAAAAAGAAACACGTGTGGGGAAGGACACAAGGGTTAGATGCTGAGAAACGGGGCGGAGACCCCCAGCACTGGTCTTTCTTGATGGTGGAGATGGCGCCCCGAGGGAGGGGTTACCGGGAAATGCCTCTCAGCTCTCCCAGCCAGTGTCCCCAGTTTTGCCCTGTCATAGACAAGCACATACATCTATTCTTTCCATTTTTTGCCCAACAGGAACACTCTATATGCTGTTCCACACCTTTGTTTTTGTCCTTGCAGCCTGGTACTTGGACTTCGTTCCATTGCTATGGAACTGCAGTGTTCCTTTTTGCAGCTGCTTGTCACTGAGGTGCATAGATGGACCATAATTAATGTGACCAGGTCCTGTCTGGAGCCATCCCCTCCCTCTCACTGTGTGGCCATATCCACCCCCACAACCACCCTTGTCCCCCTTCAGTGCTGGGTATGACTGTGTGCAGCAGCCCAGACACGGTAGCGTGAACAACTCGCCCAGTTTTGCTTGAGGCTTTTCCACTTTGGACACTGACAGTCCTGTGTCCCAGGCCTCTAGTTAGGACAACCAATTCATCCTGGTTTGCCCAGGACAGTCCTGGTTGGAAAACTGAAGTTCTTGCAGACCAGGAACTCCCTCAGTCCTGGGCCAACAGGGACATTTGGTCATTCTACCTGGGAGCAAAGTGGCTGCTGGCTTGGAGAGGAGACAAAATGTGCTCCTAGGGGACTTCATTCCCTCCAGAAAGCTCCTCTGGATGCCCCAGCCAGGCCCCAGCACCTGGCGGGCAGTAAAATAGGAGTTTCGTGCCCATCTGCATCCTCAGATAAGGCTGCCCCTGCTTGGAGCATTCAGCAGAAAGTTCATTGCTCCCTCAGTGGTTTTAAATGCCTGGATACGGTATAAAACATTAACCCAGATTGTCATTTCCTCCCCACGATTCAATCAGCTTGGCCTGGCTCATGGGAATGCTGTTCTTTTAATCATGTTTCTCTTCAAAATCACTCTTGCCAGGAACAAGGAATGCCATTCACGTATCTCTGGTTCAAATCATCTCTTACCTACTCTGGCCTTGTAATTTAATAAACTAACAATTTTTATGTTAGAAGTGCCCTTTGTTAAAGGCACTTCCTTTAAAGAAAATGCCAGGGACGTAAGAGGAAAAAGCTGACTTGGCACCTGCAGGGCTCTCAGGGAACTGCTGGGTTTGCATCCACCAGTATCTCCAGAAAGATCCATCAGGCTGCAGTCAAACCCATCCTGGTAGGGTTGGGGGAGTGGAGACACAGTCCCCCCTGCTCCGGGGGACTGGAGAAGAGGACACCAGCTGCAGTCCACCCCATCGTGACCCTGAGATGGGCTAAGCCGGGAGCAGAGGGCTGCAGACCCTGGGGGCTGGACCAGGGTGCCCGATACGGTTCTAGCAGGTCCTGATGAGGCCGCTTCCCAGGGTCTCCGTCTCTGCTGATCAGCCTGGAGGCAAAGTTGGCCCTGGTGACACGGGCCCTGGGAGGATACGGCAAAGAGGCAATCAGAGGACAAGGCCCTGCCTGGGCCACCAAGGCTGGAAGAGGGGAGAGGACCGCATGGAAGAAAGCCGATGCACTGACTCCTCCCCCTTGGACCAGGAGGGGGACCAGCAGCCCAAGGCAGGGCAGACAGAAGAGGATGGTCCCCCCTCCGGTGCGGGGGGCTGGGGAACCCTCCAACACTTCTCCGCTCCCCACCCTTCCCTTCCCCGCTAGCCTCAGCCAGCTGGGCCTGCCCCACATTCCTGCTGGGAACAGACTGGGGTGGGGCGCAGTGATCATTTTATTTGTCTGTAGAAATCCACAAGGGAGGAGAGGTTGCCAGTAAACTTATCAGTGAGCTGGCCGCTGCAGAAGAGGCAGGAGCTGGCTCAGAGTCCAGGCTGCAATAGGGCTTTCCCCAACATCCCACACAGGAGACCCCTTTGTTTCTGCTGCCCAGTGTGTGGCTTCCCCAAGAGGCCACCAAGCTTCTCCCAGCAGGCATTGCTTCTCTTGTCACCCTCCACCTCCAGGGATCTGGTCGCAGCCTCGGGCTCAAGTCTCAAGTCTGGGCTATTTCCCCCGGGCTCTGCGAGGTCTCTCCCAACTCCATGTTCCCTAACTGCACCCTCTGTCATAGCGAGTAACCACCTCTTCTAACAGATGCCCTAATAGCTCACAGGCAGGGCTACGAAAGCAGCCCATCAAAACCGTTTGGCAGTTCCTCAAAAAGTTAGACAGAATTGTCAGATGACTCCACTATTCTACTCCTAGGACTATATCCAAGAGAACTGAAAACCTAATTTTACACAATAACTTATACACAAGTGTTCACAGCAGCACAATTCACGACAGGTGGATGGATACAACCCAAATGTCCATCCGCAGATGAATGGATAAACAATATGTAGTCTTGCCACACAATGGAATATTATTTAGCCATAGAATGGAATAAAATACTGATATACGCTATAACAACGATGCACCTTGGAAATATTATGCCAAGTGAAAGAAGCCAGACACAAAAGACCCCATATAAATGACCCCATTTACATGAAACGTCCAGAGGAGAAACCCACAGAGGCAGAAAGCAGATTCGTGGTTGGCAGGTCCTGCTCACAGGTACGCAGTTTCTCCCTGGGGTGATGGGAATGTTCTGAAATTAGATGGTGGTGATGGTTGCACAACACAGTGAATATACAAAAACCCACTGAATTGTATACTTTAAAATGGTGAATTTTGTGTTATGTAAATTATGTCCTTTTTTTTTTTTTTAATAAAAGACTGCTGGAGTCACCTGACTGTGACCCTGGCATAGCCCATATCCCCTGCAAGCTCGTTCCTTTGACTTGCCTTTAGCTCCGAGTCCCTGCTTTCCTGGACTCGCCCACTCTGTGCTACCCTCTGCTTCCCGTGGGCACGGCTCTCGTGCTCCCATCCACACTGGCCGGATCTGCAGGACTGGACGTCGTGACTCTTCCCCGCCCCAAATACCCGCTGCACGGGGAGCAGACTTTCAGGGCAGGTGTGAGGAGAAGGAGGGGGTGACATCCAACACAGTATAGTGAGACGTAAAAATCAGACCATTCAACACCATTGTCCTTGGAAGTAAGTCACTTGGCCAGGCCATCACCAGGATCTTCTCCCTGACCAACTGTCACCTTGGCGTCCCCTTCCTCCAGCCACCAACCTTCCTGCAGGCAGACCCTCACGCTGGACCTTGAGCGCCCCTTCCTTGCAATCAAACAAGCCTAAAGCGTGGCCTCCGTGGGCATTTCTGAAGAAATGCTTCTTCTCCCCTCCCTGCCACATGTCACCACCAGACCCTCCCTCCCGCTGAGGGAATGGAGGCTTAGGGGCAGTCAGGCACCCAGCCGTCTCCCATTCCAGGGATCTCGCCCTTGGCCCCCAAGTCTCCCTGCTGGGCTGTTATTAATACTTTTACAGGAATGAGGCCCCCACCCCCACCACCTCCCCTGCCAGGCGCCTGGCCCAGGGCAGCTGCGGGCTCAGCTCCCACATCTACTCGCAGGACGTGAGCGCTTCGCAGGTCAGCAGCATGCTAATTAGGTTTATGCAATCGAGCCCAATAAATTAGAGCAAAAATAGGTATTGATTCAGTTATCTGCTCTCCTGGTGAGGCACACAGCAGCGCTTCAAAGACAACAGGGAAAGAAACAAACAAAACACTTCAGAAGCCCTTTCCTCTCCAAAGGTTTGGTTCTCATAGTAATTGGGGTTTTTCCCCCTAAAACGTGTAGCTTGGGGAAGACATGCTAACAAGCGCAGGCCTCCACTCCTCAGGCTTAATATCCATTCCACCCCCCGTCGCAGGTGCCTCCCTCCAGGGCCAGCTCTCTGGGGAAAGCTGCAAGCGGGAAGGGCCACAGAGCTCCGAGGTCATTCGGGCCATTCCCCCGCCTCGGGTAGAGCTGAGCTCAGACCTCCGCCCCACCTCATTCAGAGAAAAGCGAACAAGCAGAGAGGTGCCGCTGCTTCTACTGTGCCCTCAGGGCCAAGTGTTCAACATGTCCTTGTCCCTCAGTTGATCCTCAAAAGAGCCCTGTGAGGTTTGATAGTTTGATACGATCCCACAGGGCAGATGAGAAAACCAAGGCTCAGAGAGGTTGGCACCTGTCCATGGTCACACAGCTGCCAGTAACAGAGCAGAGCCCCTGGCTCTCGAATAACTACCAAGAGTTTAGCTTATGTGGACCCTGTGAGTGCTCCTGGTGAAGTTCAAAGGCGTCCCACAGAACCATCAACACAGGCCCGCGGTCCTGGCCAGAGGCCACCCTTGTGTGCTTGTGACGTGGCAGATCAGAGGCTTGGCTGACAGCCAGGCCCTGGGTGGCCAGTGTATGGCTGGACCAGTCAGATGGTCTCCTTGGGTTTGCGAGAGGATGGGATGCTCAGGGAAGGATGCAGAATGACTGGGGCACTGGCTCAGAGCCAGGAGGCACATGGGCGGCAGGAAGCAGACCCCAGGAGGCAGCAAGGTGGGGGTGGGGTGGGACAGTGACCAAGGCAAGGTGGGTGGAGGCAGGCGGCAGAGGGAGACGCCCAATCCCAGCTGGAATCACAGGGGTCCCATTTTCCTGGAGGCCCACGGGCCGCCTGGCTGTCCCCACGATCTCTCCTCCTGCCTCCTCCTGTGTGCTCTGCTCAGAGCAGCCCTCTGTTCCCCCAAACCAGGGGCCCAGCCTCCCTCCCAGCAGCCTTCCCTGATTTGCTTAAACCATAGAATCAAACGCCTGGAATCCTTTTCTGAGGACATCGTCAGGTCGCTCACGAGTCTCTCTGGGGGGAGATTGTTATTTTTAAAAGGAAGAACTACTTTTTGCCACAGGCTGTGTGTGTGCTGGGGCGAGAGGGCCGCAGAAAGCAGGGTTGAGGGGGCATGTTCAAGCGTATTCAAGGGGCCTCAGTGTACAGGCCCTGGGCTGCGGCTCCTGGGGCAGGGCAGGAGAGGGGACGCGCAGCAGCCGTGCGCGTGGATGTGCAGACAGGGGCTGTCCAGGCGCAGATGACCCGAAGACGGCCCATGTCCACGGCTCAAAGGCCCCGCCCATCCTGCCCCCCAGAGGGCCTAGTCGGGATGCCCCACGGATGTGCTCTGAACAGAGACACGTTCACAGAGAAAATAAAACAAGGAAACCACTGGCTGGGGAGGCCAAGCAGGGGGGTGGGGAGGACAGGAGCCCTGATGGGGCACTGGGGACAGAGGCCAAAACTGGAAACCCAGGGCTGAGCCCAGCAGCAAGGTCAGCGACAGGCCTGGGAGGGGCCAACCTTCTCCTGGAGCTGAAATGGGAACTGAGGGAGGAAGAGGAGCCACTGAAATATTTTCAGCCATGCAAGAGGCCAAGGCACAGCCTGGGTCTGAGTCATTTCCAGGGCTGAGACAGAGGGGCCCCGGGAGGATGTTTCCAGAATGACTAGATCCAAAAGGATGGGACGGCAATTGCGAAATCCCATCATGGGAAATCCCAGCCGGCCAGTATATTTAACAGGGGCTCATGGAAAGAGGGGAGAAGAAGGAGGCTGGCAGTTTCTCTTTCAGTGTAGGGACGTTCCCCTCCCAATTAGGGGGGACTTGCCTGTCAACCCATAAGGGGCCCAGGTCCCAGGTCTGGAGGGCTGCCTCAGAAAGAGACAATGGTGCCCCCAAGGAGCCCCGGGTTCCAGAAGCAGAGCTGGGAGGCCCAGGAGTCGGGGGTGTCCCTTCGAGCCCACGCTGATGCCAACTCCAGCCCAGGCAGCCGCACCTAAACATTCCCCCCATATTTCCCATTTTTCACAATTCCAGGTGAGCTACACTTGATGAGCCTGGTGATGGATAATGTGGGAGAGGGCGGGGCCAGGCAGGGCTGGGAGCTGCACTTGGGCACATGGGTGGGTGCCAGGCCGTTCCCAGAGATGAGAGCACAGGACAGGAGCAGGGTATTGATGAGCA
This sequence comes from Lemur catta, assembly GCF_020740605.2. NCBI lineage: Eukaryota > Metazoa > Chordata > Mammalia > Primates > Lemuridae > Lemur > Lemur catta. The sequence goes on along the minus strand of NC_059141.1, from coordinate 11,672,774 downwards.
TGACGGTGGCTCCCCCTTGGGACACCAAGCTGACTTGGCTGTCTCTGGGCCATCCAAGTGGAGATGTCCAGACAAGGCTGGATCACAGGGGTCCAAGGACCTTGGGGGTGGGTCCTCAGCCAGGCAGGGTGGAATGCCTTCTCCGCCTTCCTGTCTCCTGGGCCCGTCGCTTCCACTGCATCCGGAATTCTTTCTATCTGTGGCTCATAGTAAAACTCTACACTCAAACTCAGCCAGGACTGACGCTTCATAGTTAGAGGGAAGCTCTGGAATTTCGAAAAACTTTTGATTTCCTAACAAAGACTATTGTTTTGCCAAGGAGACAAAACAAAGTCTGATTTCATTGTCAACACCAAGCAATGAATTTATGACTCTAGCAGAAACCTACTGCTTCCCTGAAGTACTTTGCCATTGAATCGATGGATGCCACAGAGCATGGTAATGTAAGGGCAATTAAAAATACATGAGTTTCCTTTTTCAAACTTGTTAACTCCATACATGATGCTTAAAACTCTAAAACCTAGTACTGCATGGAATTAATGTAATCTTATTTAGTGAGAATCATAAACACTATTTAGGAATGCATTTATTTTATATAGATATCTTTAAAAGTGTGATGGAAGTATGATAATTTAGGGATGCGAAGCATCATAGAAAATGCTTAACGTCTGTACTAGGAACCTGGACTGGGTTCAAAAACGGGCGATATTGACAACTTGGACTTGGTCCAAGTTTGCTTTTAATTTGATTTATTCCCAAAGCATCAAGGCAGTAATGCAAAGGACAAATAGGAGCTCAGAAAGCCTCTGGGGGGACCGTCGCTCTGTTTATCCCACTGGGCTGTTCTCTGACATCCAAGTGGTGAGAGACGACGCCAGGCTGGAGGGCCACGGAGCTGGGACTGGCTCCCTCTGGTCCCCACCTCCTCACCACCCAGGGGTTAAATTCCTGCTGAGCGGGGCTGGGTGCTCTCCCCGCATCCAGGCTGCACTGCGGTCCTTCCCACGTACGCCCTCTGTGGCACTGTCCACGAGCAGCTCAGGCACGGCCCGCCACACAGACAAGCGGCCAAAATAACCGAAATAATAAAAGAAATATTAATTACAATTATTGTTGTGTGTTTTTTGCAAAATCTGCATTTTCCAAACATTAGGAGTCCTCAGGTGGCCAGAGCCACAGAGCAGCTGCTGGCCTCTCCCTCCTCCTTCCCTCCACCCTGCCACCCAGTCCCCTGCGCCCCTACCTGTGGCTCAGGCGTCCTCGTGCCCAGACCACACAGGGATATTTGCAGATTCCCGTGGTGCCCGTATTCCCAACACCGCAGCCGACTTTAAGCTACCAACAAATACGGAGTTGGAAAGAGATACACACCATTACATAGCATTTCCCGTGCAGAGATACAATAGACATTAACAACCTCAAGTGCATGGATAACAGTCAAATGCCCAAAGATAATTAGAAAGTGCTGAGTTTTCGTTATTAACTTTGGTTTCAGTATAATTTATTCAATTGTAATATTCTATCATTTAATTTTTAATAATGGCTGTGCTTAACAACTGGCTCACAAAATTCCTGCAAATTTAACAACTGGCTCCTGGGAGCTGCTACGAGCCAGCTTCAAAACATTATGGGGCGTGCCGCAGTGGGCCACAGCAGGCTGGGAAAGGGAAGAGCATGCCCCTGACACTAGCCCCGAGAACAATAGAACCTTTAAATATGCTCATGCTTTTGCTGATGGCTAGTAGGTTCCCCTGTCCACCCCCCACCCCCCACCAAATGCACTGAATCTTTCACAATAAATTCGCAAAAGGATGCCTGGGCACTGACTACTCCCACTGCAGCCTCGAGGTGGCGCTCTAACAGCAGACCCCGCATAGGAGGTTCCAAGGAGGAAGTTCTTCAGAGCAGGTTCAGTGCCCTTAGGAACACAGTTCAAAGGAGCTGCTCTCTGACTGCAGCTTTGTGTGGTTCTGTTGACACATGGACAAGAGATTCGTCTTTCTTGCCCCATAATTCCCGTAACTCAGGCTTGGGCTTCGTCAGGAAGCCCATGGCAGAATGAGAGGGTCCATCTGCCCTTGGGTCACAAAGACACTTCATTCTGGTGCAAGTCAGTGAACTCCTTTCAAGTGAGGCAACAAAATGTCCTTCGTCAGTTCTCAAACCAACCACCATCACGCATGGCATGTGGTTTCAAAAACACCAGAGTCCAGGGGGAGGAGAGACAAATCCCCACCAGAGACCAGGGCAAGGCAGGGCGGCAGCTGAGTCCCCAGGGAGGATAGCATTTCCCTGACAGGGATGGGAAGGTGAGACAACCCCATCCCTGCTCCTCTGGACTCAGATGTGGCCACGTGGCTCCTGCCCAGTGAGACGCGAGGGCAGGTGAAACTCAGTACCTGGTCACCACGTTTCTGCTCCCCTGCTCGAGACTGGAAAGGCCCGGTGCCCGGATAAAGACACCGTGGGTCAGAGTTGCACCCAGCCCACAACAGACCCTGGGGTCATCGGTTCCCGAAGCTTTACTTTGTCTATCATTGCAGACGGGAGAGGGTGAGCAAAGTTCCAGAAGTCAGGTAACGTGGAGCAGGCTGGAGAATGGCGCAGAGCCCAACATGGGTGGGACACAGGGGAGGAGCCATATGGCCAGGGAAGAGAAGTCATCAAGGAAAGACGGGATCCGAAGGGCTTTGAGCATCACATTCCCATAGCACCCTGACACCCACCCCCTCCAGGTGCGCCCTCAGCACCACCCACTGGGGGGCTGCCGCAGCCCGTTCCCCCAGAACATGGACAGGTGCTAGCCTGCCCCCACGGGGCTTAGACCTGCTGAGAGAAGGCCGACACCTGGGCAGACCCTAAGTTAGAGACCACTAATCAGACCAGAGCAAGCTGTTGCAGCACCGACGCGTTCTCACCCGGAGTGTAGGGATCCGCGTCATCCACGGAGACCGCCCAGCACGGGACGGCTAGGACAGCGGTACTTCCTTGCACATCTGCAAAGCACCATCGCAGACCTGTCTCCTCCACTCCCACCACGCTCTGGGCTTGTCTGAGAACACGAGATTTAGCGGCTTCCCTGCGGGAGAAGGATCCTCACCCCACGGTCCGACTTTCAACCTTCCTCGATTCATGGGCCCTTCAGTCATCTGAGGAAATCAGTGGATTCTCCTCAGAATGATGTTTTTAAGTGCATAAGATAAACCACACAGAAATACCAAGGAACCTATTTGTCAATATGATTATCAAATACGTTTGCAAATTGTGATATGTTTCTTCATTAATACATTAAATAACAAAGATCTAGTACAAGCATATAACAACCATAATTTTGAAGTAGATATTTCAAAGTATCTACAACAAAAGTAATGTGATGTAAAAAACACCTGTGATTTCTAGGCGTGACAAGTCACAGGCATTGCTAACACAGGTTTGTCGCCTACCAAGTTCACTGACTCTTTGAGTCCTGATAAGAACCCTGGCTCTGGGCTACCCTGTGGCCACGCTGTCCACTACCCAGTCAGTGCCTCAGTGAGCCCTTCAACAGTTATCACCACTGTTATTATTAATGCCACTTGGTCAGCCCCAAGAGACTTCGCACTGCACATGCTCAGACGCTCTCCTGGGTCTCTGCAGTTTACTCTTGCCAGGGGAAGCGCCTCTCAGTGATGCGTCTCAATAAAGGCCAAAGGGGATGAGGAGGGAGAGGGGGAGGGTGGGACAGCACTGGAGTGTGGCAGCAGCGGGTCCAAGGTTAGGCCAAGGGCATCCTCTCCTGCAGCCTGTCTCCGGCTCTCAGGAAGTCTCTTCCTCTGCCCTGTCCGCGGTGATTGCTTAATTGTTGCTAAAAGGATCAAATTCAAAGCACTCAGCCTCTCTCCCGTCATTCTCCGCCTCACTCCGGTTTTAATGAATCTCCCAGCTGTCAGCCACGCCAGCACCCCCAGGGCCGCTGTGGGCTCTGCCTTTCCTGGTGGTCCTAAGCCGCCTGTGCTGCGCCTGCTCAGGGGTCCTGAGGGCCACTTGCTGAATGTGACTCAACAAAGAAAGGATTTCTCCAAACATGCAACCCATAAAAGAGAAGAGTGATGCATTCTACAATGTTCAAATTAAAAACATAACGCGCATCAAAAGACACCATCAAGGTAGTAAAAAGGAAGTGCCAAACTGGGAGATGATATTTCTTACACCTATAACTGACAAAGGGCTTGTGTCCAGGGTGAATAAAAACTCCCCTACAAATCAATCTTAAAAAGAACACAATTAAAAAACAAAAGAGGAAAAACAGTGGCCGGGCACTTCACAAAAGAGGCCACAGGAAGGGTGAAGAGACATTTGCAGAGAGGCCCCATCTCAGCTGTGACCTGGAAAATGCATAGTGAGAACATAAGAAGATGTAATTTTGTACCCACTCATTGGGCAAAAATTAAGGAAGGTGACAATCGCAAGGGCTGGGGAAGACATGGGTGAGCACTAGGGATCTTTATGCAGAACTAGTAAGAAGGTAACTAATTCAGCCGTTTTGGAGAGAAAGTTGGCAGTCTCCGAAAAGCTGAAGACATGTGACCTTTGGCATAGCAATTCCACTGTTAGCGCAGCCTCGTGCCTGTCTGCCAGGCGGCACGTACAAGAAAGCTCATAGCAGCAGTTTTCAAAACAGCCACAATCCAGAAGAAAAAAAACAAGATGTCCTTTGACTAGAGAATGAATTACCAAACTGTGGCAGAGTCACCCAGTGGAATAGTACCTATGACTGCAAAGGAATGAGCTACAGGTGCACACAGCAACAGGGGGTGTGATGTGCAGCAAAAGGAAAGCAAGTCACAGAAGAGTACACACTACGCGACACTACTCTCAAAAAGCTCAAACCCAGCAAAACTAAGCAGATTGTTCAGGTAAGGCTCACACATATGCCATCAACTATTTTTCAAAAACAAAGGAATAAATAACATGCTATTCAGAATAGTGGGGGAGGGGATCACCAAGGCTACCTGGGCAGATTCACAGGTGTCGATAATATTCCATGTCTTAAGCTGGGCTGTGGACTCACGGTGTGTGTTTCAACAAAATCACTGGGTAGACACTGTGTCCTCTTCCTACAAAGTCCAGGATGACACAAGTCCCCTTTTGCTCACACTGACTCAAGATGAGTGCCTGGTAGTCCCGACCCAGATACTCCTAACCAACTGAGGACCAATAGAAGGCCCTGGAGCCTGGATTCGAGAAGAGACGTTTTCCTGGCTTTGGGGAGGGGTGTCCTGAACCCTCATGGTGCCCCATCTCTGAGCTGGCTTTGATCCCTTCATTTCCTCTCCTCCCCCATCCGACCCCTGCCATCATTAGGATGTTCAAAGCCTCAGGGAGAGGGAGGGGGAGGGGGAGGGGGAGGGAGAGGGCATGTGAAATCTGGAACACAGGCAGGGACTGCCGTCTTGCCCAGGCACCATGCAGCCGCCACGGCCCAGTGCTGCTATGGGAGGAAGGATGGATGGCCCAGGCCCAGGCCCAGACCTGCTGAGGAGGTGGCAGCAGCACACACGGAGCAAGCCATGAGCCGGGGGCAGGCCCGGCTACTGGCAGGGCGTGGCACCAGGGCAGAGAACAGCAGAGAAGGGGTCCTGCGGTCCTGCCTGACTCTCTGCCCTTAGCTCCAGGACTGCTGCGCCCCACCCAGACCCCTGCCTGCTTCCTTGGTTCTCCCTCTATGACTCCTCTTCAATGCAGGGGTCAGCAGGTGCCCACCCACAACCCCGCTCTCTCCCCAGCCTTGGGGAAGTGTGCACTTGTGTTGCGCTATCCACCCACACTCTACTGTTTATGGTCTCTCTCTCTCTCTCTCTCTCTCTCTCTCCCTTTCTCTCAGACACACACACACACAGATGTCCACCTGCCCTCTGAGCACTGTCACCCCACCATCCACTGGTTGCCCCAGCCAGAAGCCAGGTGCCCACTGGACTTGCCCTTCCCCACTGAGCCCTCCTGCCCCCCTGCCTTAATACCCTGAGATTCAGCCTGTCTCTCTCCCTACCCTTCCTTCCCCACAGACTGCAGGCTGACCCCATGCCCCTGCCCAGACCCTGCCAGAGTGCTCTAACATCCTCCTCTGCTTAGATCTCTTGTGGCCCTGGGACACACCCAAACTCATTTGCCCATATCACAGGCCTTTCCTGATCTAACTCCCAACTGTTTGCTCCAAATCTTTGTAGCACCTTGAGGTTCACCTGTGAGGTTGGCATCAGAGAAGCCCCACATGGGGCCTCTCAGGTTGTCCTGCAGGTGACAGAGGGGTTCTGGAGAGAAGACTTACAGTGGATCTCAGCAGGGGGGCTGCAATGTGGGGGCCAGGGCTGGGCCAGGTCCAGGGGGGGCTCCAGGGAGAACACCCGAGGCCCGAGATGCGATGGGAGCGGGGGATGGTGGGAAAGGGCCAGAACCACCTTGGGCTCATCCTTAACCTGGGCTTGGGGCCCCTGGGGAGGTCTGAGGAGCAGCCCCCGGGGGGACTGTGACTCCTTAAATAGAGGCACATGTTTGCGTGCACACATTTTTCTGGAAAAAAGATCCAATGCTTTTGTCAGAATCTCAAACGGGTCTATGGTCCAAGAAATGTCTAAATAACTGTTCTCACAGAAACATGTTCATTCTCAGTTGTAATTAAAGAAATATAAATTTATATCAATGAGATATTTTTCAGCTGTTTCAGTGGTTGTACCTGTCCATCAGAATCTCTGGGGGAAATTTATTAAACACCAATGCCCAGTCCCTTGCCTGTGCCCCTCTCTCTCTCTCTCTCTCTCTCTCTCTCTCTCTCTCACACACACACACACACACACACACACACACACACACGGGTCAGATTCTGCTGTAATTGGTCCCGGATATGAAGTATAGCCCAGGAATTGGCATTTTTAGAAAGCCCCCCAGGTAATTCTGACCACAGTCAAGATTGAGAACCAGGTGACCTGTGAGACGACAAAGGGCAAAAACTTCGATCGCATCTCACGCATGCTGGGTGGGAGCGTAGACTGGTTAAAAATTTCTTGGGAGAGCAATTTGGCAATGAAGAGCAAAGCTAAAAGTGCCTCTACCCTCCGACCAGCAATTCTACTTCAAAGAATTTAGTCAACAGCGTGCTTAAAGCTGTGTATACAAGATACTCACTGCCCACTGCTCCCAATAAGCAAAAGATTGGGAAAAGCCCAACGGCCCCCAGTGGGGGACGGTTACATCAAGCCGTGGCACATCCACGTAAGCAGAATAGTCCGCAGTCAGCAAAAAGCACAGGCAGGCAGCGCCCCGGGAAGCCACGGGTAAACGCAAGCCAGGAACCGAGCGCAGCGCGCGGCGTGGACGTGTACACGCACACCTGCGTTCGTACGCGCATCCAGAGTCTCGGGAAGGACACGCATTTCTAACACCCCTTAGCAGTTGTGGCCTTCGGGGGAGAAGAGGGGAGAAGGCTGGGGTGGGAGGAGGGGAGACTTGGTTTTCACCTGATTCCTCCTTTTCATCATGAGTATGTCTTGGTTTTTCAAAAAAAAAAAAAAAACAAGGGAGGAGAAGGAGGGAAGAGCAGGCCAGGCAGACACTTGGCGCAGGGGTAAGACGCGGGGCACCTGGTCATGAGGGTGCGGGGCGGGGCCTCCCGCAGCTCCCAACCGGCTTCAGCGTGGGGCGCCCTGGACGCCCCGAATCAGGCCGGGCCTGGAGGCAGGAGGCCGCGCGGTCCGCGGTGGATGTGCGGGGAGCAGCGACTTGGCCCCCCACATCCGCCTGAGGGGTAGGGGGACTTCGAGGGGCTGGGGACTGCGGGCAAATCCCTCCCTCGGGCCGCACCCACGCCACGCCCGTTAAAGTACATCTTAAGCTGCTTCACCAAAATCAGAGGCGGGAACAATACCTGTGTCCGGGTGCAAACTGGAAGCCAAAGCGCACACACCCCCTCTCCACCCTGGCCGAGCAAAACTCCCGCCCGGCGAGCGGCGGGAGGCGGGAGGCGGCCGCGCGCACAGCGCCCGCGACACCGCCCTCTTGTGGTGCGGGCGGTGAACTGCGCCCAGGTGCACGATCGCCCCGCTTACGAGCTCGGAACCGGAGAAGGACAACCAGTACTATTTCATTCTGGAGGGAAAACAAGGGCTCAACTTAAAACGTACAGATCCAAACGCAAAAACTGGCTCGCAACTAACTCTTCCCCCAAAATAAAACAGTTTTGGTTTTTCCCTCCAAAATATATATTCTCATTTTTTAAAATAATTATACTGAAAAGCAGTAAGAAGAGACACCCACAGTCACCGGGCTGGGATCCACAGCTCCTGTTAGCATTTGCAGAGCGTGGTCACTCCAGACGCTCTATAAATACACACACACACACAGAGATGCAAACTTACAGCAACGGGACCGTGCGACACGCACTATTTTGTAGCCTGATTGTTTTTCTCTCAATAATATACTGTGGACATCTGCACGATAAATACATGCCACACCATCATTTCTAATGTTGTAAATTGCAAAAGTTACACCTGTGAAAATATGCCCACAGTTAAACTCACACAAAGGAGAGAAACTAGCCATTAATAGTGAACAGGTTGAGTCAATTATGATATATCCACCCGGTGGAATACTATGCAGCTGTTAATATAATGTATTAGTGCAGCTCTGTGTCAAAGATATATCATGTAATGAATTAGGGTTACATTACAAAATAATATGCATAGAATTACCCTATTTTAGCTTATAAAATATATATTTTATTTATATCGTATACTATATGTATACAGAAAAATATATATGCCTGTATCTGAGGAGAAAAGTTTCTTGAATTCAAGAAACTCTTAGGAAATAGGATTGGGAAGGTGAAGGAAGAGCACAAATTGTACCTTTCACTTTTTCTCCTCTGTATTGCATGAGTTTTAAAAATATTATCCTTTTGATATTATTCCAAAGCCTGAATGTACCATGACTTAATTAAATAATCCCCTGTTGATGAACACTCGGGCTGTTTACAATTTTTCTACTAGGAGCACGAGGTTAGAAAGGTCGTCAGGGCATATTGTGCAGAGCTTCGCAGGCCGAGGGAGGACCTGGGCTTGATTGAGTGTGAGTCACTGTGCACTTGTCCCGTTACCTCCTCTGGGTAAATTCCCAGGCGTGGAATTGCTGGGTCAGTTTTTAAAGGTGTGTTATCCATGATATTGACCATGAACATGTCACAGAGTGAATGTGACGTGACTGCTCTTGTTCACGTGGGTGTTTGAACTGCCTGGCGTCTGTTTCTAGGTAAGGAGGGCATCATCTCTGGCCATGCTTTGTGTCCCTGGAAGTTCCCTCCAGACTATGGGTCAGGTTCACCAGATCTATGCCCAGATGTCCTTCTTAATGTCCTGCTTCCACTTATGGCTACACCTCCACGGCCACTGTCATCCTTGCTCCCCTAAGTCTATTGCCCCCAGAGAAGCCAGTATGAGCCGTTTCCACCACACCCGCTTACACTCCACCAGCGGCTTCACTGCACTCTGGAAACCAAGCCAAGGTCCTCCCATGGCCCATAAACTCTGCACAGTATGGTCCCTGACGAGCCTTCTAACCTCATGTCTTCCTCTTCTTCCTGCCCTCAGCCCACTCAGGCCTCACATTGACCAGCTTGCTGTGCCCGACACTCCAAGCACACTCCAGCCCCAGGGCCTTTGCATATGCTGTTCCCTCTGCCTGGAATACCAGTCCTCTAGCCACAAGCCTCTTTCCCTGTCTTCATTCATATCTCAGCTCACATGTTTCCTCCTCAGAGAAGCCTTCCTGACCACCCTGCCTTAAATGGCACTTCCCCTTCCCAGGCACTGTCTCATTGTCCAGTTGTCCTTTTTCTTTGCAGCCCTGAGACTGTATTCGATATCTACGTGTTTATTCGTCTTTGATGTTCTTCCCTCGCTAAGTTATGATAAAAGCTCCACAAGAGCAGGAGACTGTCTTGCTTGTGCTGTGTCCCCTGCACCCAGGACAAGGCCTGGCACATGCAGGCCCTCGCAAGTGTGTGTGGCTTGAGCGAATGAGAAGCTGAGACATGAACATCTGACGCTTGAATAGCTCAGATACGCTGTTTCTCTCAGCTGCTCTGGATTGAGGTCAGCTGTGTTTAAATCATCTTTTCCATGGATGGAGCTTTATCAAGAAAATCTGACAGCACCTTTTTAATGCAACAATTTGGGAGAAAAATTGCAAATAGGTTATTATTCAGGAAAAATACCTTTCCTCCAAACCAGAGCAGCACATCTCCCCAACATACTTGCTCCTTTAGAGAAAAGCAGAAAGGTTAATATCGCCCCGTCAGAGTAAAGGAGCCAATTAGTGCAACTGCAATTCAGAAGAAGAATAGAGGTTAATTGCTTGGAGTCCACATGTCTCAAATGCCTAATGCTATATCATTATTTTTTAGCTACATATTATTCATTTCATACACTTAAGTATTCTACCTTATTACTAATTAGTAATTCCTTATCCTTAAATTTTACCCAATTCAGGTTGTCATCATAGGGCCCTCTTCAGCACCCATTTTCCCCAAGATGTAACAAAATTGTTAAGAAAAGGTTGGCATCTCCTATTCACCACCTCCCACCTCCAGCCCCCACCAGCACCCCCTGGGTTCACCTTTCCTCTCCCTTAGGCATGTGGCCTCCCTGCCTGCACGATCTTCTGTCTCAGCAAACAGGCTTCGCTCCCACCCCAGGTGTTCCTAAGTAAATACCATGTCTCAGACACGTTTCTAAACTTATTAGTTGGGCAGAAAGACACAAAATCTTCCTGCTCTCTTGAAAAGGTATCCCTATTCTCTTGAAAAGACCCACAAACTCGGCACCTAGGAAATGTTAACAGATCAGGATTTCCTGGGAATGTAATAATAATATTAACAAGAATAATAATGATGGCCCTAAATACTTTTTGAACAATTTTAGGTCTCAGGCACCATGCTAATGAATTTTACATATACGATTTTAATCTATAGGGAGCCATGTATATGCCTGTACGTTGATCATCTAAGCACATGAGTGGGGCAACCCCAAACCCAGCCCCAGATCTGCAACTACCCAGCGTGGCAAAGTCATTTTCTTATTCAGGTTTCTCTTCCATCATGTGGGTTGTCTGAAGCCTGTTCCCTAAGGCTCCTGCCCACTCTCACATCTTCAGAGGCTCGTACGTGCCTAGTAAGTCTTCGGAGCATGCCTCCTCTTTTCAGCTGTTCTGTCCGGGATTGAAACCATGTGCTTCCTTCTCATCATAGAGACATAGGTGAGAATATGTGCAGAGGAAGCCAGAATCCCAGCCCCACCTTGAACTTGCTACATGGCAGAGATTCTGCCCTAGGAAATGACACCCTTTTCAGGGTTGTCTGTGGAAGGAGGGCAGCAGGACCAGGGACCTGATGTGGAGGCCTGTGTTTCTTCTCCTCTTCATGGGGTAAAGATGGTGCTGGTAAAAGGAATTGGGGAAAGGTCCCTCCTTTTCTGCAATTAACAGTCATAGACAATAAATCAATTATGGCTACTAAAAGACAAGCTTGGAAAATGATGCAGGAGACAACAAACTATAAAGAAACACCAAGATTCAAAAAAAAAAAAAGTCCAGAACTGAAAGATATGATAATTAAGGTTAAGATCTCCTGGATAAGAGAATCAGTAAGTAGAAAATAGATCTGAATAAATTATCTATCAAGGAATAAGAATTCAAGAATTGAAAAACATAAAAGAAGATTAAGAGACAAAGAGTATAGAGTGAAAGGCTCTAGAAGGAAAAGACAGTGGATAAAGCAAAGGTGATATAAGAAGAGATAAGAGCCGCGAACCTTCTAGAACTGATGAAAACTATCAACACCTGGGTTCAAAATCCAATAAATCCAAAGCAAGAAAAATAAAAATAAATCTATGCCTGACGCGTCATAGTGAAAATGCTGAATGCCAAAGACAAAGGGAAGATTTCAAATGCAATTGGAAGGAAAAGACAGATAACCTTCACCAGAACAATAGCTATACCGGCCGCTGGCTGATTTCTTATCAGCAAGAATGGAAGTTAGAAGAATGGAAGGACACATCTGATGTACTTGGAGAAAAATAACTATCAACCTAGCATCCTGTGCCCAGTGAATCGATATTTCAAGAACAAGGTGAAATATAGACATTTTCAAACCAACAAAAACTAGAATTTGCCACCAGAAAACCACAATAAAGGAAACTCTAAAGGATGAATTTCAGGCAGAAGGAAAGTGATCCAAGTTTGAAGATCTAGATGTAATAAGGAATAAAATGGACAAATTTTAAATAAACATTGACTGCATAAAACAGCAATGCTAATGCCATGGAGTTAAAGAACAACAAAACAGAATTAAAAGACACCACAACAACAGCATGTAAATCAAGAGAAGGAGAATGAAATTAAAGTGTTCTGAGGTCCTTATGTTGTGCAGAAGGAAGGTAAAGGTGGTGTAGATTTAATAAATTAAATTAATATTGTAATTCCTAGGATAACCACTAAAATAATGGGTGACAAAGTGAGACCCAGTTTCTAAAAATAAATAAATAAAAATAAAGTTACTTAGTAAGAGGATGAAATCCAAAGGAAAATATTAAATAAATAATAGATTAATATTTATAATTATATAATAAATTCTTATTTCTAAAATGGGAATATTATAATAAAGCCTGCTTCGTAGCATTGTTATGAAGATTAAATTATATACAACATAAAATAATACTTCATGAATTAATTATATTACTTGTAAGGCATCTGAACAGTACCTGGTACTTGACAAGAATTCATTTAATGTTAGTTGTTAGAGGAATAATAATAATATTACTTCAATGATTAAAATTTGGGAAACACAAATTCAACTAAGGCTCCAAAATTCAGCTTTCGAGCCATGACAAACCCTGCAGGGCAAAAGCAAAGGCAGGGAAGGCTGGTCTTCCACACTGTTCCTGCCCCGCCCCACCCCTGGGGCTGGCTGCTCCCAAGTCTCTGGGTCCCAACCCTTCTCTACCCCAGGCCTGCTCCTGACCGCATCCAAACAGAGGTGGCCCTAATGCAAACAAAATCCTACCATGGAGCGGTGTGCAGGGCTGCTGGGGCTTAGCATGTTCCCCCTTCTCCAGAAGCTTCATGTAAAAGGGCAAAAGCCTTTAACTCTGAAAGAAAAATGCCCAGTTGTGGCTTCTGCAGCATCCTTGCTGAGCCACAAGGCAGAGATTTGGGGGCCAGGTGCCCAGTCCTGAGGCATCTCCTGGAGCTGAGACCCTCCACCCAGCCCACCTCCTGCTTGGATGGAGAACACGGAGCAATCCAAGGACAGTCTGGTGCTGAGGGCAACTGGCCTGTATGCTTTGAAAAGAGTGGTATCGTTGGGTGTCTGAGGTCTTTTCACACCGAAAAACTTTCAATCTGTCATTTTCAAACTCACACTACATCTTTTTTCCACCCTCTTCAAAGATGATCAGCAGAGTTACTTAGGGCCTTCTGCGTTGCAGCGTTTTTATTGTCCCCGAACAATTATTCCTGCCCTTGGGAAGTCTCCCTGAGGTCCTCCAAGGAAACCCCGGAGAAGTGAAACCCACCGGGGCGGGACGCTTTTCCCGGCCCCAGCAGCGGGCCGACAGCGCTGACTCCCTGTGGCCACCAGGGGGAGCTACAGCTTTCTCTTTGGAGCCCCAGAACCCAGTGGCCTCAAGTCCCTTGTCCTCTGGCTAAGCAGAGGGGCTCCTGGGACACTAACTGACGCACAATAGGACATGTCTGTGTAAATCCCGCTTACTTCGCTGGCTGGGGCACAGGGCTGACAGGGCCTTGCTGAAGGCTGCCTCCGCCAGGCCACCGCCCTTGGCCCCAGAGGGCTATGGCCTAAGTTGGGCAGAAGGACAGGCGCTGGGTTTACTTAGATTGCTTGTCAAATGCGCGCTATGAGTTAGGTGCTCCCACTCGCTCCGGGAGCCTAGTGGGAATGACAGACATGCATGAATCACTTGAAATTAAAAGTGTTACAGGGACACACACCTCACACGGCTGAAGCACTAAGAAGGGAAACTCCATCAACCCCCTGCAAGGACTGGCATTGGGGAAGGCTTCCCAGAGGACTAGAGGGACAGCAGGCTTTAGCCAGAGCCACACAGGAGGACACTCCCAGCAGAGGGCACAGTTTGGGCAAAGACAAGCGGTGGAAACTTCTGAGCAGCTTCCATGTGGGGAAGGTTTGGTGAATTTGGAAGGAGGCCTAGCAGAGGCTGGGACCAGGTCAAGCAGCGTCTTCTAAGCCGGGCTGAAGGGTTTGGCTCTGATGCTATGGTGGAGCCATCATGGCTGTTCGTTGAGGGGATGACACCATCAGGCTACTAACCGGGCTTCCTGCAATGTGAAGGGTAGGTCAGGAGACCACTGCAATCTTCTGGCAGCCCTCTAAGATTATAGCCAGCAAGGTGACCAACTGTCCTGGTTTGCCTGGGACAGGGGTGCAGGGGGATGTTCCAGGACTTGATACTTTTAGCTTTAAAACCAGGAAAAACCTGGGCAAACTGGGACAAATTGGTCTCCCTACTGGCCACTAGCATGGCCATGCCCCTCACTTAACCTCTCATAATCCGACTTTCTCATCTGTGATCAAGCCCAGATCAGCTATGTGTGAGTTTTAGTAGCACAGCACCATCTTTAGACAAAATCGTACATGGAAAACTCAGAAAACACACAAAGGTGGTTGGACCACTAGGATGAGGTAGAGATGGGATGGGGAGTGGGGGTAACAGCCCTGCCCCTGGCCCCCAGGCCCCGACTCTGCAAAACCACAGCATGTGACAGCCACTGACCCACAGGGTCAGAGGGTCCCACCCAGCTCTATGATTCCATTCAACTGTTGAATTGAAAACCCAACTGAATTCAAATCAACATTCTGGTTTAACTGCAGGCTACACTAAAGAGTAAAATTTAAACCCACTCCAAAATTGGCCCACCTCTTTGAACTGGAGCTAAATCCATATTATTTCTTCAATTATTGTTTTGGAATAAAATCTAATCCCCCTATGAACTGAGCTTGAAGCAAGGGTCATTTCTCTCTGCTTGGGTTCCTGGCAACACACTGCCCAGCCTGACCATCCAGGACAGTTCCCTTCTGCTTGGGCTGTGAGCAAGGAGGAGCAGGCAGGGCCGGATGGCAAGACACACACCACGCTGCTGACATTCACCGAGCCCCATGCCACCCTTGGGGACCTCACCGCCCCTCCCACAGCCTGTCAGGACACCTGTTTCAATGACCCACGTTTGAAGGCATCTCCCACTCCTCAGCATGGATTTGACCCTCAGACAACTGGCCAGCTCTGACCCGTGACTCATCTTCATCCACCCTCACAGAGCCATGGGCACAGCTCTCGGCAGTCTGCAGCTTCCTCTGGCCACCTTCCAGCCTACTTAGGGCTTTTCCCAGAAAGCAGGGGCTTCTGTCGTTACATCTGCTAGACAGCTTCTCTGGGGCCCAGCTCGTAGATGAAACATTGCATCTGGAGGCAGGAGACACGGGTTCACAGTCTAGCTTCCCACTTCCTACTGGATGACCTTGTTCCTCTGTTCTTACGAGACCCGATCCAATTTAAAGGGAACTATTCTGCTCCTAACAGAGAACATATTTACCCTCTTAGCTTTGGGAAATCTCAAAACATGGACATCCCACACCTGCCCAGCAGCTCACCTGAAGTGATGACCATTGCTGGGCCATCTCTCCTCAAGAGCAAGTTTGCATGACTGTCCCCAAGTGCCTGACATGGAGCAGGAGCTCAGTGAGTGACTCACTCCCTTTCATTCACAAAGATTTAGTGAGAACTTACTATGGCCCAGGCACTGTCTCAGGTGCCAGAAATATAGCAGTGACCAGAATAGACAAAAATCTCCCCATGTGGCATTTATATTCTAGTGGGTGAATGGATAAGTGGGTGGGTGAAGGGTTCTTGTTGTAGTTTGGGTTGGTTTTCTCCAAGGTAACCATGAGGAAACCCACTTCCTCCTGCACTTGTTCCATCTCTTCTTCCTAATGCCCACAATGGAAAAGGAAGAACTGGAACCCCACTTCTCCAGAAGGTGAAAGACAAGACACTGTGGGCGACAGCATCCTTGCTGAGACAGGCTTCCAGGTGGAGGCTCTGGGTGGGTCTGGCCTCAGTACTAGCCAAGTTCATTCCCTGAGCAACAGGCTGGCCTTGGAGAGAAACAAAAGCTTCCCGTGGTGGCCCCAGCCTTTCCACCTACTCACCCCCAGCCCTGAAAGCTGATGCCTTAACCCCAAGTCTACTTCCCCCTGGGGCAGCTCACAGAGACACGGTGAGGGGCTCTCCCAAGTCACAGGCTGCCATCACGAGATGGGTAGGTTGGGGGGTTCTCCAATCCTCCCAGCTCCTAGATCCTGCTGTGTCCTGAGTGCAGGGGTCTCAGCTGAGCGCGGAACCCTGGCGCCCACCATGGGAACTGAGGCAGCCTTCAGAGGAGAGGGAGCCACGAGCTGCCCAGCACCCCCCAGCTTTACAACAGCACCTGCAGTGCCCACTGGGTGCCCCACACATTTCTCATTGTCTCATCTGAATGCCAGCCAATACCAAGAAATTCAAGGTTGCCTTGCACTCTGCTTCTAGGGTGGATGCGTAGCTGGAGGAAATGGGGTAATTTACAGGGTGCTTGGCACCTCGCCCCACAGCCCAGCCTGCCCTGGGCTCAGCGATGCCCTTCACCTGAAGGGTCTCACGTCTGCACAGACACTCTCTCCGTTCAAATGCAAGCCCTCATGAAGACCCTGTCTGAACACAAACAGCGAGAGAGTCATCTAACAATGCAGCCTTGAAAAATTCTCATTTCCCTTCTAATGCACCAGACCTGCAGCCAGGAGCGAGGGAAGCAGGAGGCGGCAGAGCAGAGGTGCTTCAAAAATCACATTTCCTTGCCGGGAACTCAGCCCGCCTGCAATTTGCTCTGACTCTCTGTCTTTCTGTCTGTCGCAGAAGGATATGAATCACAGTTAAATTCTACCAAATAAACAAGCCATGTTTTAAAGTTTTGTAAAACCTACAATTTTAGCAAGGTTTGATGTGGTTGACACTAAATTGATTTCAACACATCCCATTTCCAGTCTAATGCTGGGTTGCTTTCATCAAGAACAAACGTACTCATAATGGCTTGATTCTAAGTGGATGGACTCAGTATAAATACATAGGAAGCACAGGCACTCACGTTAATTTTCTTCCTTTTTTAAATAAAAAGAGATGGTGCGTTTTACTCCTCAAAGATTCATTTCCTATGAAGTTTTCACGGCACGCCCATGGGAGGTTTTTCAGGTGTAAACAATCAACCATGCTGCAAACCGAAAGCTCACTTTGGGGTTTTCATTTTAACCAGCAGCAGAAACCTGATAATTGTCAAGGTCTAGAGACTGTCCCAGGTGTTAGAGCCCCCATCCCAAGGGAAAGTTAGAGAAAGGGAATTGCTAGCAGCTGGTCACCCCACACGAAAAAACCAGACAGCCTGTCTTGCACTGGATCCAGTGCCAAGCATTTCTACCATCACAATAGCTCAGAAGTGGGATCCAACAACCACAAAATCAACTGCACAGAGAAAAAAGTGTATTCCCTATAAACAAACCTAATATGTCTTAAGTTTAAAAGCTTGGTGGCAAATTTATACATGGGATAAAGTATCATAGAACTATTCGCCAAAAGAAAAAAAAAAGAGTGCATATAAAAACCAGCAAAATCCCAGTAAGGTTTAGTTAATAGTATTGCACCAAAGCCAAGTTCCTGGCTCACACGTTTGCGCTGTGCTGATGTAAAACGCTGCCTTTGGGGGACACTGGGTGAAGGGTACACTGACTATCCCACTCTCTTTGTACAAAACGTGCACCACCACTGGTTGTACTATGTTTGCATCTTCTATGTGAGCTTAAAATCATTTCAAAATGTCAAGTTTAACAAACGTGTGGGCTGAGTAGAACAGAAAAAGGCACGAAAGCCACCCTGGGGAGGACATCGACTGTTTTGGGAGAACATCTGGCAGTATCTAGTGAAATGTAACATGTACTCACCCAGCAAGTCCACGTCCAGGAATCCAGTTTACAAAACTACCCGTACATGTGCACACAGAATGTTCTTTGCGGCATTGTTGTCATAGGAAAAAAACGGGAAACAAACTAAATCTCCGGGAGTAGGGCACCAAGTCAGTGCAGGACGCCACGCCCATGGGATACTGTGCACTCGTGGAAAGAATGAGGCGGCACCACGTGGAGACGTCTGTGACACACTGCCAAGCACAAGGTGTGGTCACAAAATAGTGTGTATATGGATAGGAAGATCCCGTTTCCTTAAGATCTTATATACACACATGCACTGTATGTGGTCCTGTGAGTGTGGAAATATTGAAATGGTACAACCTCAGCAGGTCACCGTGATTGCTTCTGGGATGGGAAGTTCTTAGCGGGGATGACAAAGGGTGACTTTCACTTTGTCTGAAAGACGTTACAGTGAAAATGTGTTACTTTTTTAATTAGAGCAATAACAACAGGAACAGAAAAGACAATGGCGGCGTGGTGGGAGAGCCCCAGAGGGTGCAAGGACCCACCCAGGAATCCAGGCAAGTCCACCAGGCTGCAAGAAGGGGGCGGCTTAGCGTGAGTGGCTGATCACTGGAGACAGGCTGTCCCCATCCCGGCTGGCTCGCCCCTCCCCGGGAGAGGCTAGAAGGACAGGCAGCGCCTTCCCAGGGCAGGAACACCCTTCCCCGCCCACGGTGGCTGGACATGAGCAGACGAGATCCGCCCAGTCTGAGCAGAAGTCTGAACAGCCATTCTGTGGGTCCACCAGCGCTGTGGCCCTTCTCCCTTTGCCTGTCCCTGACAGGGGTTACCCCTTCAGTCTGGGTCCCAGAATGAAGGACACACGTGGGGCAGAGCCACAGCACACTGGCAACCACCACATAACAAGGGCAGGAAGTCAAGCATGGGCAGAAATCAAGCGACCTGAGGGGGGATGTTTGTCACTGCAGCCTCACCCCCACGGAGCTGAGATGGGCACGATGAGGTGTACACACACACACACACACACTCACACACACGCTCGCTCACACACACGCACACACTCACACACACTCACACACACACACACTCACACTCACACACACACTCACACACACTCACACTCACACACGCACACACACACGCTCACACTCACACACTCACACACACACTCACACACACACTCACACACACTCACACACACTCACACTCACACACACTCACACTCACACACTCACACACACACACTCACACGCACACACGCACTCACACACACACTCACACTCACAAATGCACTTGCACTGAGCTCACAGGGGCAATGCCCTGTGCTGAGGAAAGCCGGACCGTGGGACAGGAAAGAGACGGCTGGGGACGAAGAAGATCCCACAGGCCAAGGCCAGGTACACCTCGCTGTGCTGGCATCCAGCACGCACCTGCGCCCACTGAACCGGGGCTTTCTCACGAAGCCCAAGACAACCCCCAACGGTGTGATCACCCTCCTCTCTAAGCCACACGTTCCAGGAAAGTACCCACCGCCTGGAGGTTCTGCGTGGGCCTTTTATTCCCGGGAGATGCCCTCTCCTCACCACAGACCAGCCCTTCTTGGGCGATATGTTCTGTGTCTCATGGAAATGATCGGAGCGTGAACTGGGTTTCCAGAAACCAGCTGTTTCTCTTTTGAATGAGGCACATCTTCGTGCAAAATACATTCTCTTAAAGGGGACAAAGGATGTGAGCTCCATGAAGGGTGCGAATACCAAGTCTTCCCTCCCTTCCTTCCACTGTGCTACCGGGGTTCATTCATAATCTGTTTCATATGAACAGACCACTTGTGATTTCCTCCTCCAAATCTGGACATTTGTGTTTAAAATCCCCCCTACCACCACCCCTTTTTGGAAATGACACAAGTAAGCCATTGTTTGGCCCCTTGGTAAAAGATTCAAACCCCTAAGTACCGGGAGCAAGGTGTGAAGCCCCCCCACCAGCCGCCCTCACCCCTCTCTTGCAGGGCACTCTGGGGTCCCCGCAGTGGAGAGGGGCGGGTGCATGTATTTATATCCCTTCCCCTCTCTCGTTCCCTCCCTTCCTTCCTTCTTTCCTCCAGAAAGGAGATGCATGTGTTTCTCTTTCCTGTTGTCTCCTCCTAGCCATTTCTAGGACTGATTTCCTGAAGTATTTGCATGCTCGGGTGCTGTTTTGGGGGGACTGTAAATGCTAAATTCATAAAATGCCCCATTGTATTGAGGTCTGCCAGGGAGACCAACGGGAAGGAGAACAGAGGCTGGGTTTGCCTTGAAGTCATTAAAGTCTGCCTCGGGCCGAGGTGGCACCTAACTCCTCTAGCATCCTAGGATTTGAGGTTAGGGCCTTGGAAAAGCAAAGCTCACAGCGTCCTACGGGTCCCACGTTTCCAGAAGGGGCTGGAGAGCCTCCATCCAGTACCAAACGTGCCCACCCTCAGTCCCTGGGCTTCCCTGCCAACTCTGCCATGGTCTCGCTACCCTCCCCTGCACCCCTCTCTCCCCTGCCCCTCCCTCCCCCAGGCTCGCCCGCCCCTGCCCGGGCCCCAGCAAGATCTCTCAGCCGCATGGAGGCGTCAGGTGCGTCTGTGGGAAGAAATGTTCCTATGCAACAAAATCAAGTGTATGTGTAGGTGTTCTGTGTTTTTACAAACTCTCCTCTTTGGTTGTTATAAGATTAAAACAATTTTCCCCCTCAGTAAATGCTTCCCTTGGAAGCACTGGAAGCATGTAATCTGCTAGACCATTTGCGGCTCCTATTTTCTTGGGGCTGGGAGGAAATCATGATTGTGGGGCCTGTTTCCTTGTAAGAGGCCAGGGTTGAACAAGTGATGGACAAGAAGTAATGTTTCAGTGAGAGCGCTGATCAATGTTTCATTTATTTTGAAGTTCAAAAAAGATAGGTGAGCATCGTAGGTCCTTCCGGAAGGCACAGATCGTGGGTTTTGACGTAAATTACTCTTTTATCCTCAGTCAATTGAATGGGCACTTTCATTAAAACTGCAGGGATTTTTAAGGTCATTCCATTCCTACTTTAAGGCTAGAGTCGAGGGTTTGTTTTTTTAAATAAGTGGATTATTTTTGCTGCTGAGAAATCTAAACATTTTATCCATGTGGCACATTTTATTAATATTTTCCTTAACAATGATAGGAAATTCATACACACCTGAGGACACAGAAACACTACTTAAAATCACAAAAGATTTCAAGGAAAAATGTACACAAAAGGAGAAAATGACAAAGCTGGCCTGGCTGATGGGGGGGTGGTGGTACCAACTTGTGTTTGTCCTTGAAAAAAAATAAATTCACCTGTCACTGATCAACGGCGCCAGCTTGCCACAATGCCACCACAAAAGCATCCCTACTGACTGTAAACGGCTCCGTTTATGCGCCTGTTTACATAATTACACAGCGAAACATTGCAATCTTTCCGATTTAATACATGTTTTAACAAGCCCTTCCACCACAGTGTCGGCTTCCATAATCAAACCAAGCCTTTCCAATTAAAACACAATTAGAAAAGGTGTCGTGGTGTCTCTGTTCCACTTTGCCACATGAAAGGATTCAAGAATCGCTTGGCTGGAAATCTGAGCTAAGCCAGGATGCCTGAGCGTAAATGCCACGGCGGACCCCCTGGGAGGGCACCCAGGCTGTGGGCCTTTGGTCCCACGTCACAGACACAGACCGTCCTCCTTGGGCCATCTCTTTGTGATCCACAGAAGGCAGCACAGGAAACCTCAGGGCAGCCCAGAGAGCTGGAAGGTGCCTGTGGCTCAGACTTGACCTCCCGGCGCTGGCACATGTGTTATGGGCCCGAAGCGGCAGGTGCAAAGACACAAGAGAGCTATTGACCTCACCCTGGCCTGACGTACAGCACAATGGGATTCTAGAGGTTAGAAACTACGGTAGACATCACTTGATCTCACTGCCTCATCTTTAAAATGTGAAACAGAGCTCACAGAAGGTACAGAATTTGCTACAGGCCATAATGTTAATCATTTTTTGAGACCAAGTGAAATGTGCACCCCTCTCTGCTACTCCTGACTGAAAGGTCAGTATCTTTTTAGAGCAGATGGGCAAAGGAGCTCTAGCTCGCAGCGCTAGGGGCGGCCCTGGTTCCGAGAGGCCTTCAGGAGACAGAGGGTTCTGTTGCGTCTCAGCACATCAGTAACAAAGGGCAGGTGTGGAAGGTTGCACAATGCCCCCCCCCCAGATCCCTAGAACCTGTGAATGTTATCGCATTTGGATGTAATTAAGTTAAGGATCTGGAGATAAGGAGATCATCCTGGATTAGCTGTTTATAACTCCCACGCAAGCATCTTTACACAAGACACGTGTAGGAGTGACTCACAGGTACAGAGGAGCAGGTGATTTGCAGATGGAGGTGGAGACCGGAGTGGTGCAGGCATACGCCAAGGAATGCCTGGAGCCCCCAGAGGCACTGTGGCCCTGCCAACACCTTGATTTTGAACTTCTGGCCAACAGAACTATGAGCGAATGCATTGCTGTTGTTTTAAGGCACCCAGTTTGTGGTAATTTGTTATGGCAGCCACGAGAAACTAACACAGTTGGCAAAATGCAATGGCCTCGTGCCTGCGCTGCTCTCTGCCCAGGGAGCTGCATCAATGGGCTCCTTTGGTGCTGGCTGGGCTGAGCCAGCGCAGGGCTCAGAGGGAGGGAGGAGAGAAGCCAGACATGAAATCTCCAGCTCCCTTCCAAGGGGTCGGCATGAGCTGGCTGCATCCCTCAACTCAGAGGCCACAGCCCCTGCTGAGGCAGCCCTCTCCAAGGGACCCTCGGCGCTGGGTCCCAAGACTGGTTCCCTCCTCTCACCCCTGCAGTCTGGTGGTGCTACCAGCCCGAGTCCTCCCCAGCACCTGCCCACACCTTTGTAAACAGGCCCTGTATCAAAACATCCTCAAGTTAACTGAGCTAAGACACTCCCTGTAACTGCTGCTTCCTCTTGGGTATAAACAGAACCTAGAAAGCACTAAAAAAATTGAGACCTTCGGAGAGAAAATGGGCAGCTACCTAAAACCTTCCATGGCAGGAACCTTAGTGCCTTCCAAGGTCTTCCATTTGCAGAGGGTCCTTAGGGAGGACAGAGGGAAGGACCAGGTTGGTTTGCGGACGGCTGTGTGCACCAGACACGTGGAAAGCAGCTGAAGCCCACCAAGGGCAAACTCCGAAGAATGTGGACCCTGAGCAGCGCTTAACAAACAAGACATCCAGCCAGATGAAGGCAAAACTCCAAGTCCTGAGGTGTTCTAGGGTCACAAGTGTTTCTTCTTTTGTTTTCCTCCTGGTTTGGCCTCCACACTTCGCTTATTAATTGTGATTCTCTGGTTTTACCCTCCAAGGCGGGGAGTAAATGCTGAGCTGGCGGGAAGCGCTCTCGAAACCTCCCGGCTGCAGCCACCGCTTCATTTTCAAGCATTGTTCCCAGAGACCGGCTCAGCCCCTCGCCCTGGTCGCGGGCACTTCCATTGAACTGACCTTTTGCCATTAAAAACCCCGCCAGTGGGTGTTAATCCTTCCTGATTTAGAGCAGGGTTTTTTTCTTTCCTTTCCTTCCACCACTCCCCTCAGCCCTTTTCTTTTTGAAGGTAAAGTTATGTTTCAAAACATCTCTTGCATTTATATATACAGTTTTTATAAGTGCATTACTTTCATATTCATTATGTCAATTATTGGAAAATTAGAGCTGTGTGCCTGAGCGTGCCTGGAGATGGTCTAACCCAGTGGTTCTCAAAGTGTGGCCCCGGACTGGCTGCATCAAAGTGACCTGGAAACTCGTTAGAAATGCAAAATTTCTGGCCGCCTCCAAACGTACTCAATCAGAAACTCTGAGGGTTGGGCCAGCAATCTGCTTTGGAAGCCCTCCAGGCGATTCGCATGCACACTCAAATTTAAGAACCACTGTGCTAACCAAATTTCCCCTATAGCTTCTCCTCATTTGACAGATTAGAAAACTGAGACCCATGGTAATTTGGTCAAGGTCATTCATTCATTCATTCAATAAGTATGCAACACCATGCTAGGAATTAGGGATTCATTAATGAAAAAGAAAATCGTGGGCCTGCCCCCACGGAATTCACTTTCTACAAACAAAAGACAATGAGACAAAGAAGATAATCTCAGGTTGGAGTTAGTGCCACAAGAGAAACAAACATGGGGATAAAACTGAGATTAATTAGGGAAGAGCTACTTGGGATGACGTGGTCAGGGAAGACTTCATGGAGGAGGTGACATTTCAGCTGCAGCTAAGGGATGAGCAGGAGCTAGCTAGCCAGGTGAACAAGCAGCCATAACTTAGGCAAAGGCTTTGGAGTGAGAAAACACTTGGCCTCTTCCAGAAACAGAAACATTGGTGTGGCTGGAGCTTGGGGAGTGAGGAGGAGAGTGAGGCTACGTGGGGCCTCAGGGCCCTCACACGAAATTCTTATAAGAGCCATGCTGGGATTCTCCACCTCCGCACACTTCTGCTGTCCACATTCATCCAGCCTCTTAGACCCTCCAGGAGCAGGGAGCTCACTCCCTCCCTGAGGCCAAAGGCAAGACACCTGGTCCAGCTCCAGACAGTTCTAACTGATCGTCCTTTATACTGGGCCTGAATCAGATTCCTCTTTCCCTTTGGTAAAGAAATGATCAGCCTCACCCTCCCCAGCCCTCTTCCCTCTTTGTCCGGCTAAACATCCTCACATCTAGTACCAGCTGGCATGGCGGCATGCTGGCGAGGCTGAGTTCTGGAATCAGGCTGCCTGCACTCAGCACGGCTCTGCCCGTGACCTCTGCACATGTACACTGGTCATACTATTAATAGGAATAACCCCTACTGAGTGGGTTTATTGCAAGGTTTAGATGTCTTAAAACACGTGAAGGAATGCAGCAGGCATTCAGTGAGGGTCACCCACTATTGTAGCAACTCCTGGGCCGGCTTTCCATTCGCTGCACCACCCTGTTGTCTCTCCCTAGATGGGCACCACTGTCCCCATGTGACCGCAGCGACCAGAATTCCGTGGGACTATTCCCTCCCAGTCGGGCCATTTGCCTTCCGGAATAAAATCAGAGTCTGTATGGGAGAGAGAGGTTTGTCACTATATTTACCTGGGAAAAGCAGCCCTTTTTGTTAGGCCTCCCACCTGTGACATAAGCACACTTTGTAATATTTGCCCCTTGCCTTAGCAAGAAAATAGGATCCCCACCACCAACAGGAAAACTGATTTGTCTCTCTCGTCCAGTGGAGTGGTTGTGGCAGACCATGGCTCTCACGGAGACCAGCAAGGAAAGCTGAGATCGAATACAAAACCCTCCTGTACAAAGGCACTGGAGAGCTGCTGAGGCAACCAGGACGTAAGGGGACAAAAATCTCCGAGACGGAGCAAGTGGCTGGGGGTGAGCTGACACTCTGCTGCCACGTGTCACTGCAAGGAATTTGCTAATTCTGGATGTGAAGCCAGAGGCTGAGGATCTGGCAGAGGACCCAGGCCAGTGGCTGCTGCAAAGGAACAGAGGAACGAGCAGAGCTTCAGGCAGTCTCACGGGAATGGAGGGACAAAAATTAGGGATTTGCGGGCTAGGAGTCCTCTGAAAAGGAGGGGCAGGGCAGTTAGCGCAACGTGCTCCCACTTTCCCCCATTAGCCATTTGTCAAGTTCTGAAGCTACACAGGGCAGGAGGAGGCTAAGAAGCTAACCGGGAAGGAAGCCTTTGAAAAACCAAGAGGAGTTTCCAGCCATCTTGGGAAGCGACAGCAATAAGGATTAAAGTCCAGGACCTGCCAGAAAGGAGTGGCCTGGTGAACACTCTGACCTTCCAGTAGGGGTAAGCCAAAAGTGGACAGACCTAAGTCCCCGATAGGAGTACAGTGACCGGCTTGTACTTTACCTGCCACAAAGGAAAGGGGCCATCCAGAGTGTCTTCACGTTTTTATGCATAATGTCTGGCATTGAATTAAAAATTCTAGACATGTCTAATAAAAGAATAGACAGATAAATAGAACTAAATGACCAAAATCCAAAAGAAAAAAAAAAACAGACTATAGAAACAGACCCTCAGGTAATCCAGACCCTGGAATTAGCAAAGAAGGACTTTTTAAATAGCTATGATAGGAATGTTCAAGAACACAGAAGAAAAGATGGAGGAAACAGATTAAAAGGTGGAGGATTCCACCAGAAAATTAGAATCTATTTTTTAAAAGAATTAAATGGAAATTCTAGAACTCAAAAATATAATAACTAAAATTAAGAAGTCAGTAGATGGTTTTCAGGGCAGATTAGACACAGCAGAGGAGAAGATTAGTGAATTTGAAGACATGTCAATAGAAAATATTCAGACAGAAGCACAGAGGGGAAAAATAGAGGAAAAGCCAGAAAAGATTATACGGTAACATGTGAAAGTTCTAACATGTAAGTGGAGTTCCCCAAAGAGAACTAAACTATCTGTTAATAAGGGTTCATATGCGGACACACACCCCCTTTTGCCTCCTAGCCTTTCCCTTATCTTTGCTTACCTGTGATACAGCTCAGCAAGTAAAAAGCCACATTTGCTGTCCACATTCACCTGCAACCAAAAATGAGCTTTTTCCCCCACTCAACTTTGTACTGAACTCCAGCCAATAATGAGTTTCAAACTCTTTGCTAAACTATAAAAGTTGGAATTTCTCTGCTGGCAGAGTCATTCCTCCCCACCTCAAACCTGATGGCCCCTTTCCACATGGCCCCCTCATCTTGCAGTTATGCAATTGACTTTTGAACCTAAGTACAGGACTTTAAATTTATCCCTACCCAATATTTTTTTTATTAGCATTAGCTCTTTTGCAGAATTTTAAGATCTCTATGAACCCAGCAGCCAATCCATCATTCATCCTTTCCCAGCTGTAAACCTTGGACAGAGTAGTAGATTCCCTCTGTCTTATATCCAAAAGATAAAATAAATAAAAACCCTGGGAAGGAACTAGGAGATTGGTACCCTGTTTTACAGAAGGTGAGTGGACTGTCCGGGACAGCGTTGGCAGGGCCAGTATTCTGCCACGTTCCTTTGGGTGGCTCACTCCAACTCCCACCTAACACTGCCAGCCACGGATTCTTCTTTGCAGCACGTTCTGCCTGCGGCTTGACATCTGCTGTTGACGAGGCTCAGAAACAGAAGGCTTGTTGTCGGGAGGGCTGTGTTCCTAAGCAATGCATCTGTCAGACAAAACATGTGTTTCCGGAGGATTCTCGGTCCTGCTCTGGCTCCCGGCTTCCACGGCCCTGAGAGGAAGGTGTTGGGCTACTGATGTGAACACACAATCATTGAGCATTTACCGTGGGCCACTGTGCTGAGCTCTTTACAAGTGGCATCTCGAGCCAACCTCTTACACGTCTCTCAGGTGGAAATTATTACCTCATCTTATGCCAGAGGAAACTGAGGCTTAGAGAAGTGAAGTAACTTGTGTGCTGCTGGTCGCAGAGTTAGTGAATGGCGTATCCAAAACTTGAGTCTCAGCCATCTGACTGTACCACCCTCACGCATAAAGCCACCGGTCCACCCTGCCTGAACGGTCTCTGAAGCTCCTTCCAGCTCCGCATCATCTATTTTTTCTGCCACGTTTGTATCATCTGGCCCCTGACAGAGAAGTGACCGTACAAATGCCCAAAACCATTGTTCTCCCCGCTCGGCTGCCATCTTGGCCTGGTCTCCAGCACCTGCACAGAGTGGAGAGATGTTGGCCGTGTGCCAGGCTAACGATGCTCCAAATTATAGTTTGATCAATGCACTCTCCACTTCTTGTCAGGGCCCGCAGTTTTCAATAGCTCCAACCCCTGACTTCACAGCACCTAGATCAGTTCCCTGAAGGAGCCAGTGGAGAAGGTGCTTTGTGGCTCACGCTCCTGACTCACTAACCCAAAGCCAGCCTGACATGTAGCTGGGGAAAGCAGAAGAGGGGCCACCTTGCTCGAGTGACACAGCTCTGATGTCTAACTCCAATGGCCTGAGCTGCCATGGTCCCTCCGGACATCTGCCACTCATGATATTTTTTAAATGTGGGTTTTCCTTCTTTTCAGGGTGATGTAAGTCTTTCTAATGAGAAATGCCAGAAGGTTAAAATTGCCTGGAATCCTCAACAGAGTTTTTGGCACTATGGTTTGAAAGACTTCTTTTCATGCTCCGGGTTACAAAACACTTCCAATGACCAGTTTGCTCAGCTATTGTATTAAGACTGGATTTTATTTTTCTGATGGGGAAACCCACCCCTGGGCTGTGTTAAAACAATCCCCACACTGGCCAGTGAAGGGTGGACATCCAGTCACCTGAAGAAAACAGAGTCAAGACACTATTTCAGCAACTTAAGCTGTGACATCCATGTTTAATATCTTTCCTTCTTTACATATATCAGCTATTCTGTTGAGTGCTGAAAAAATGAAATCTACAGTTTGTCAGAATAATTTGGATTGTTAACTCTAAACTATATTCCTTAGGCAGAAATAAAGAATAACTGCAGCCTACTCCCCTTTCCTCATGCAGATTTATTTCATATTTCACTTTTTTTCACAATTCACAAAAGGAGAAACCCCATCTTCCATTTTTTCCTGGGGATCTGGAATTGAAACTTCTGCTTGCGATTTTTTCCCAGCTCTCTAGAAGCTTCTGAGATCTATTTTTTTTCTAACAGAGGCTTTGTCTGTAGTGAATGAACCCTAGCTACAAAGTCAGCTTGCCTAAAACAATGGAGTTCCTGAGATAATAGGGAACAAGGTGCCGGCTTAGCGTGCTGGGCACTAACCCCCAACACGGCCATCTGCAGTGACCTTAACTGAGCTATTCCTGACACCACCAAGGTCAGGGACAGGCTGGCCAGTCCTTCCACAGCCCCAGCAGGGGAGATCCAGTTGGGGTTTGGCATTCTCGTATCTACACAGACCCATCCTCTCTTTGAGATTTCTCTGTGCTCCACCTATCCCAGCAATATAGTCAGGCTGCCAAAGGAATGAAGAGAAATGCAGAATGAAGACTATTGTTAGAATATTTCAGGCTCATTGCCCCTACCCCACCCCCTCAAAAATAACCTCTGCCTCAAGGACATGGGTCATTCAAGACAACCTGCAAACTATAACGACAACGCAAGCCTGTCTCACAGCTTTCCGTGGGAGGCTGAGAGTGGCAGTGGTGCGGCTGCCCAGGTCACGCACCCGGCAGGCACCCTGGATCCACACCGCATCCGATGAGGCACCAATCCCTGCTGCCTGACCTCGCAGCCCTACCTGCTCTCTCGTTCTCGCTTCTGTCTCTGGGCCTCTCTAGTGCTCCCGGCTGACTGGTTACGTTGGTCCCATTCTCCTGGGGACAGAGGTACCAGAAAGGAAGCCCCTAACTTTACCTCTTCTTCACGAGTAGCTCCCCCTTGGGCAGCCTGAGCCTTGTGTCTCATGAGTCCATATTCCAGCCTCCCTGGTTGGTCACTGGTCCCAAGCCCCCTGGCACTTTCCCAGTCCCAGGATTGTGC
Source organism: Lemur catta (assembly GCF_020740605.2). Lineage (NCBI taxonomy): Eukaryota > Metazoa > Chordata > Mammalia > Primates > Lemuridae > Lemur > Lemur catta. Next base: position 11,643,197 of record NC_059141.1, on the reverse strand, counting down.
TTTTGCCTTCCCCTCCACCCCAGATGCCCTTCCGGCACCTGGTGTGACTCTCACACACCTCTTGTCTGTGTGGTCCCCCACCCCCTACCCCAACAGACAGGGAAGAACAGATTTCCCTTACACAGGATGGCACTATGGTCTGAATATTTGTGTCCCTCTGAAATTCTCATGTTGAAATCTAACCCCCAATGTGTTGGTACTAAGAGGTGGGGCCTTTGGGAGGTGACTAGGTCATGAGGGTGGAGTCCTCACGAATGGGATTGGTGCCCAAACAGAAGAGGTCTGAGGGAGCTTGTTCATCTTCTCTGCCACGTGAAGACATGTAGAAAGTGCTATCATGAGGAACGAGCCCTCATCAGGCACCAAATCAGCTGGCGCCTTGGTCTTGGACTTCCCAGCCTCCAGAACCATGCACAATGTATTTCTGTTGTTGATAAATTACCCAGTCTAAGGTATTTTTTATAGCAGTCCAAACAGACTAAGATACATGGGCAAGAATGATCCAGAGAACAATGATAATAAAACAGGAAATCAACATATTAAATGACATATGTACTGGAAATGCACATTGTGAGGGAACCTGTATGTGACCATACATGTTTGGAAATAATTTATGTGCTTTTAATTGGTACAAATAGGTTGTATTGATCAGCAAAATATAAAAAAATCAAGGAAAAACAAGAGACAATAGTTTCTGCACTTTGACAAACACCCTAGACAGCAAGGTGCTTGTTGACATGAGGATATCAAACAGAAAGAGACTCATTTTGCCACTGCAGGGATCAGGATGGAGGTGTGAGTCAGACAGGCCTGTGGGAGGGGCTCAGGAGGGCCACCTGCCTGTCACTCCTGCCCCTAGTGTGGCCACAAAGCCACGAGTACCCATTGATCCTCAGTCCTCAGATGTGGCCAGTCAGCACCACTCGACACAGTGGACATGGAAATACCTCCTTCCTGTGCCTTCCAGGACTCCATGTTCTCCTGGTTGTCTTCCTCCTTCACGGCACCGCACTTCACTGTGGGTAGAGTGAGTAGCACACTTAGGTTTGTCTGAGGGCAGGGATAACGGAATTCCTTCCCAAACTCACAGCTGCTCATGTCTTTGTCCACATGTGAGCTGTCTTTCTCCACCCTCGGTGGGGGAGGCGCTGGATACACCATCATAAGCTTTGGTTCTAGTCTGACCTTCAGCTCTGTGACCCTCAGTTTCTTCATCTGAGGTTAATTCTCTTAGAATAAGAGATGAACTGGCTAGTGAGTTTGAAGAAAATAATTCAAGAATGGCTTGTTAAGGGGGATTTGTGGTTTATGAACATATAGAAAGCAGGAATCACCAGGGCCCACTGTGGGTTCACAGAGAAAAAGCCCTTTCAGATAAATCTTGTTTCCTTCTTTGGTAGGATTGTGAGACTGGCAGAGATGAGGAAGGTCAAAGGTTTATGAATTCAGCAGGGCATCTGAAACGTTCAGTGGGGTTGACATATGGGTTTGGTATAATATCAGAACCGTTGGGTTGCGTGCAGGGACCACTGGATGGCTTGGGGGCTGGCTGGATACCATTATTCAGAGGCTGCAGTTCAATGATCTCAGAGATAGGGTCCGAATTCAGGACTTCAAGCCTCTATCCTTAGCAAAGTCCTGGTGAACATTTTTATTACTGGCTTGAATGAAAATAAAGAGAGCATGTTCACTGCATTTGTGGAGAGGCTGGGGACAAAGATATGACAAGGTCAGAATCAGCACCCAAGTCAATCTCACTCACAGACTAGAAGCAGAGGCCTGAGTCTAGTACTATGAAATGGGAAGAGTAACGTGTTACCTGTGGCTCCCAAGAACTACCTGCCCAGGTATAGAATGAGGGAAGTACGGGATAGCAGCAGAAGACTTGAAAAGGTATAGGGGGTGGGGGGCTGCTGACATGAGTCAATGGTGTGATGTTGCTACGCCAACCACTCCACTCCAACTTTGCTCTCCCACAAAGAGCTAACTTTGTCTTGGGTAACAGTAGATAACTGTTTCCACAAGTGCGAGGTGAACATCTCACAGTGTTTAGTGCTAGTCTAATGGTTCTAGGGACCACATTTTAAAAGGGATGTGAAATGAACAATCCAAAAATAAAATTAAGAAAACAATTCCATTTATAATAGCATCGCATGAATAAAATATTTAGGAATAAATTTAACAAAGGAGGTAAGAACCTATACTCTGAAAATTGCAAAACGTTGTTGAAAGAAATTAAAGAACACCGAAGTGAACAGGAAGATATTCCATATTTATGGATGAGAGGATTTACAATACTGTTAAAATGGCAGTACTCCCCAAATTGATCTACAATTTCAACACAATCCCTATATTCATACGGAAATGCAAGGGACACAGAATAAACAAAACAATCTTGAAAAAGAAGAACAAAGTTGGAGGACCAGAAATAAACCCTCATAATTATAGTCAATTGGTTGTTTTGTTGTTGTTGTTGTTATTCTGTTTTGAGACAGGGTCTTGCTCTGTCACCCAGGCTGGAGTGCAATGCTGTGATCATAGCTCCAACTTCCGGGCTCAAGAGGTCCTCCTGCCTCAGCCTGCCAAGTAGTTGGGACTACAGATGCATGCCACCACACCCAGCTAATCTTTTTTAAAAAAAATTTTGTGTAGAGATAGGGTCTTGCTATGTTGCCCAGGCTGGTCTCAAATTCCTGACCTCAAGCAACCTTCCCACCAAAGTGCTGGGATTACAGGTATGAGCCACCACACCCAGCCTTAATTGATTTTTGACAAGGATATTAAGATAATTTAGTGGAGAAAGAATAGTCTTTTCAATAAACAGTGCTGGTATGACTAGAAACTATGCAAAATGATGAAGTTGGGCCCCTACATCACACTTTATAAAAAATGAATTCAAAATGAACAAAAATCCTAAATGTAAGAGCTAAAGCCATAAAACCCTTCTTAGAAGAAATAAAAGGGGAGAACATAGGTATAAATCTTTGAAACTTTATCTTAGGCAATGGTTTCTTAGATATGACACCAAAAGTACAAGCAGTAACAAGAAAAAGATAAACTGGACTTAATCAAAATTTAAAACTTTTGTGCTTCAAAAACATCATCAAGAAAGTGAAAAGACAACACAAAGAACAATGCTGAAAACATAATATTTGTAAATAATACATCTGAGAAGGGAGTCGTATTTAGAATATATAAAGAACTCTTACAAATCAATAACAAAAAGACACTACCCAACTTAAAAATGGACAAGGGATCTGAATAGACATTTCTCCAAATGTTCGGTGAGTACCTGAAAAGATAGACATAAGGTATCAGTGAAATGCAATCAAAACACAATGAGGTATCACTTCACACCCATGAGAGTAACTATAATCAACAAGACAGATGATAGAAAGCACTGGCAAGGATGTGGAGATATAAGAACCCTCATACACTGTTGGTGGGAACACAGAATGGTGCAGCCACCGTGGAAAATAGTCTGGTGGTTCCTCAAAAGGTTAAACAGGCTCACACTTCTAATCCTAGCACTCTGGGAGGCCAAGGCGGGAGTATTGCTTGAGGACAGGAGTTCAAGACCAGCCTGAGCAAGAGTGAGACCCCCGTGGAAGGAAGGAAGGAAGGAAGGAAGGAAGGAAGGAAGGAAGGAAGGAAGGAAGGAAGGAAGGAAGGAAGGAAGGAAGGAAGGAAGGAAGGAAGGAAGGAAGGAAGGAAGGAAGGAAGGAAGGAAGGAAGGAAGGAAGGAAGGAAGGAAGGAAGGAAGGAAGGAAGGAAGGAAGGAAGGAAGGAAGGAAGGAAGGAAGGAAGGAAGGAAGGAAGGAAGGAAGGAAGGAAGGAAGGAAGGAAGGAAGGAAGGAAGGAAGGAAGGAAGGAAGGAAGGAAGGAAGGAAGGAAGGAAGGAAGGAAGGAAGGAAGGAAGGAAGGAAGGAAGGAAGGAAGGAAGGAAGGAAGGAAGGAAGGAAGGAAGGAAGGAAGGAAGGAAGGAAGGAAGGAAGGAAGGAAGGAAGGAAGGAAGGAAGGAAGGAAGGAAGGAAGGAAGGAAGGAAGGAAGGAAAAATTAGCCAGGCATGATGGTGCGTACCAGTAGTCCCAGCTACCTGGGAGGTTGAGGCAGGAGGATCACTTGAGCCCAGGAGTTTGAGGTTGCAGTGAGCTATGATCATGCCACTGCACTCTAGCCGGGGTGGCAGAGCAAGAATGTCTCAAAAAAAAAAAAAGTGTTAAACAGAGTTACCATATGATCTAGCAATTCCACTCCTTGGTATATACCCAAGAGAAGTGAAAAAAATATGTCCAGACAAAAATTTGTATGTGAATGTTCATCTCAGCATTATTCATAACAGCCAAAAAATGGAAACAACTCAAACATCCATCAACTAATGGATAAACAAAACCTGATCAATCCATACAATGGAATATTATTCAGCAATAAAAATAAGTGAAGTACTGACACATGCTACAACATGAATGAAGCTTACACTACAGGAAGAAGTTCTTACGAAAGAACACATCCCCTGTGATTCCATTTATATAAAATGTCCAGAATAGGTAATCTATAGTGACTGAAAATAATCAGTAGTTTCCCAAGGCCGAGGTGTTGTGGGGAAGTGACTGGGAATGGGTGTGAGGGTTTCTTTTGGGGGTGATGAAAATGTTCTAAAACTGATTGCAGTGGGGATTGCACAACTCTGCGATTTACTAAAAATCATTGAACTGTACACTTTAAACATGTGAATTATATGATATGTGAATTATAGCTCAATAAAATTGTTATAAAAGAAGGGGCGTGAACAAACTGGATCTCAGGATGAAAACAGGCTGTGAAATCACATCCTAGGAAGAAAAGGGGAAGAAACTGGGAATGAAACAGAAAGACTCCGGGGTAGAAGCCATCTTCAGATATGTGAAGGGCCATCACGTGGATGGGGAATCAGAGGCTGTGTGCAACTCCACAGGACTGCACGCCCCCCCAAAATGCCCAGCCACTCCCACGCATGCCCCCCAACTCAGCTTGACTGTCACCGCCGAGGGAAGCCTCGCTCTGCCTCGTGTCTGCTGCCCACGCTCGCAGCACTGTCTTTCTTGCCTTCATCGCACCTCCACCTGCCGTGACATGTGTATTTAATCACTGGGGGACAGTCCGAGAGTCTCACTAGCTTACCAGCTCCAACAAGGGACCCAGTGGCTTTCACTACTGTCTCCCCAGAACTTATCACCGTGCCCGGCAGAAAGGAGGTGCTTAGTCAGTGTTTGCTGGATGAATGGATGAGTGAAACATAAAGGCCAGAAACTCCAAGCAGAGCCTCTAAGGAAGCCTCCTGAGAGTCCCAGCTGTCTACAGAGCGGCAGCCGGGCCGTGTGGGATCTGCTCGAGCACACGGAGGACAGAGGTGTCACGGAGCCAAATAAAGCACCAAAGGGAAGCACAAACGGGATTGTTTCCCCTTCTGTTTTAAAATCTCACAAACAGTTCACCTATACTGGAAAAAATCCTAAAGCAGATAAGAAAACCAATCAAATCAAATCACCTGTAATCCTCCCCCCACGTGACAGCCACAGTTAACACAGCACAGGCCTCAGGACTTCAGCTGTGCACGTTCCCCAGTGTGGACAAGCGATACTTTAATTAATGGGGGCTCATGTGAGTCTGCACATCTCACAACCCGTAATCACAGCTCACATTTACTGGATGCTTAATTTGTGCCGCGCACTGTGCTAAGCACTTCATGTGCGCTCAAGTCTCCTAAGACCCAACGAGGCAGATACTTCTTATTCACATTGCATATTCACTGCAGTTGAGAGAAATCACATAACTTGCTCAAGATCATAGACTCATGAGTGACAGAGCCAGATTAGATCCCAGCAATCCGACTCCAGAACCAGCAGGGGTCCCACACCTGTCTGCTGAATGAACCACGGAAGGAATGAATGATGTGTGCTCAACTGCCTGCACTAGGGAAAACGCGCTTCTCCTTACCAGCTGGTTGGCTGTTACCTTACGAATGCTCTAAATCTCACGTCACTCATATCTTCATGGGTCACCATATCCTAAGGCTAAAAATAGGGACATTTTAACATAAGAAATGCATAAAGCGCATGTCTTTGGCTCTAATTTCCCCCAACTATTGGGAAGTCTTCCTCAAACACCTCCTTGGACAAGACTTTCCAGGTGTCTCCTGTGTCCAGGCTTCAGTCACCCACAGAGCCAGTGGCAGGGCCCCCGCTGGGCCACTTCTGGCCGTTTGCCTCTTGTACTTGCTGAAGCCCATTGAGCCCTGCAACCGCTGTAATGCCGCCACACCAACTTTGAGGGTGCCGGTACCACCTCTCCTGTGGGTACAGGTGCTGCTAGTGCTGCTGCCACTGCCACCACGTGAGTGTCACCAACACTGCCAGCACCAGGCTCACCGCGGCCACCGCCGCTGCCATGTCACTGGAGCCACCGTCTCAGGCAACACCACAGGGGACCAGCAAAGGTGGCACAGAGCAGTGAAGAGCTTTGTGTGACATCTGATGAAGTCCTACTCAGTTTGTAGGCAGAGGAGGGGACAGGCTGGGCAACAAGACATTGCCAAGTGCTCAAAATGACCCCTCTCCTCCAAGTAAGCTTCATTCTGGGCTATCTTGGGATTTCCAAAAGAGATATGACATGGTCCCTCAGGCAAAGAGATTTCTGGAAAGCCTCACCATACTCCCCGGACACTCTAAAGCCTCCACCAGGGCCAGTGGAAGCCAAGCTGGGGCCTGCTTCCTGCCTCCGCCTTCCCTTGCTGCATGCCTGGCACTGGTCTGTCTTTGTTCTGCTACTAGGCAGCTTGGGGACACGTCATGGCCCATCTTTTAAAATTCAACAAGACCTCATGGTACGTACTTGTGAACTAACCCTACCCTTGACTTTGCCCTAGTTTCCCTTCAGTCCTGTTTCTCAAATGTACCATTCTTATCATTTTATTATATGTCTGTCTGAAAGTCTCCTTCTGGAAAAAGACAGGAGGTTATAAAAGTGAAAGGAAATAAAATGACAAGCTGGAACAGAACTTATGGATATACATTTTAAAAAGAAAACTCCATTTTCAAACTTGGTGTGTTTCATCAGGGATTTTTTTCTGTACACAACCAACAAGCGGAAAATCTTCACCAAATGGCTTGGCGAAGACTCTCTCAAGCAGCCTCACTGCACGTGAATTACAGAATGACCGTTCCCCTCCTCGCCCTCGGCAGACGGACACGAAGAAGAACACGGAGAGGCAGGGCTGATCCTCAGCAAGGCTGGCGTCCAGGTCCCCCGACCCTTCCTGCCTCGCCGGCTCCTTCAGCCCAGACTCCTCTCTTAAGGAGCACCCAGCCTCCCATGCTGCCCTGGGTGGGCCGTGACAGATGAAGCCATGTTAAGCTTTAAAACTGTAAGCCCATGCTTCACAGTTGGGGGGTGGGGAGTGTTGCATAACCCCAAAGGCAGGACCACTGACATAATTTCCTGGGCCCAGAGTGAAATGAAAATGCAGGACCTTCATGCAAGGTATTAAGAATTTCAAGATGGTGACAGCAAAGCACTAAACCATGCACAGGGCCTTGTGTGACTGCACAGGTCACACATCCGAGCCGGCCCTGCACCAAGGACACACAAAGGCACTCTCTAGAAAATCTTTTTTATATATAACCACGAACTCCAATTTTTATGGAAGAACACTAAATATTTGCAGATATTTAAAAAATAAAACAGAAAATGTCAATGACATTCCATTCCTGCAGAAGCACCAGTTGATCCAGCTCTGCAATTTGTACTACTTTGGTGCAAAAATGTGAGAAACAACATCATGATTTTTACCATGTTTCCATCCAAGCCTCCACACCCTGTCAGAGTTCTGCATCATAAGAGAGAAGTCTGAACGGGTGATAAGACTGTATGTGCCACAGCAAAGCAGGAAGGGGTAAGGTCACACAAGGGGTTCTCAAAGGGTGGGTAGGATTTGGCAAGGCCGAGAGGAAGGGGCCCAGGAAGGGGAGCACAGGAGCAGAGAGAGGAGCAGGGGGCATCGGGACAGCGGGTGGGCTCACCCAGCGCCACTGAATGATTTTGGAAAAATAGAGAAGAATCGGACAGCTTTTAAAGTTGTAGATTCTGATTTTAAAACAGGGATTTTATGGTCATACAGGGTAAAATAAATGTGACCCACTCAACATCAAATAGGCACTTGTACATAAATGACACATGAACTTCTCCCTGTACAAGCAACAGCATGAGAATATAATCCAAAGGGTAAAAACGAGGGTTGGTTGTCCTGGAATTGGCCATTACTGAACCTTCACCCAACTTCTGGATCTCACAGCTGCCTCTGAGCTCCAGCAAGGCCTCGTGGGTTTGCGCGAGGGCTGTCCTCAGCGCCGGGGTGTGAGTGTGACCCGACCTGAGCATCCTGCACAGCACAGCGCAGGAGGGCGCTGCGGGCGCTCCCGGCGGAGCAGGACACCCGTGTTCACCACCATTGACAAACTCAGGCTCAAGGGACTGAATGCGGAGGAATAATACATGGACAAATGAGGATCTGTCTCTACGCCTGAGATGATGCAGGGGGAAAGAGTTCATGCCTTCTAGCCAGGCATCCTCCTCCTCGAATGAGCTTTCTGACTTAAAATATACCATGACACGACATGGCAGAACTTGGAGAGCTTAGAGCTCTGTCTTTAGGAACATGTAGGCCAAGGTGCATGCCGTCTCACCCACACTACAAGGCAACTAGATTTGATGCAGAATTCAAAGTGAAAGACACCTTCAGACTGCAAGCGATTCTCTCTCTGCCTGCCTTTCTTGCTTTCCTTGTAGATAACACAGAAAATAGATGTTAATTTATATATATCTATATGCATATTATGTGAATTTATGTGCATATATCTATATATGTATATTTCTATGTATGTGAAATATGCATATTTATATGTTTATATATGTATACATGAAAAGAGCAGGAGAGAATGTATGTGTGTGTGTATATACATATATATATATACACATACACATAAATGTATAGTACAGTACAAGTCAATGCCAATTTATTAAATTCAATCAACGTTTAGAGTCTCTGCCATGTGCTAGCCCAATGTTAGGCACAAGAGCACAAGGTTGTAAGAGTGCCACCAACCTCAAGGAGCTCCCCATCTAGAGAAGACGAACTGAAAACCAAAATGCTCTCTCTAGCAGTGTGGTGGCTGTTGATAATGGGAGGCAGTGTGGTTTGGTGCTTCTATATTGAAGGTGGTCAGTCGCGTGTGCTTGAGCCATGCTGGCTGGGACTTCAGCTGCAGGGTCCTCATTGGTAAAGTAAATACAGTCAGGTGCTGTATAACGATGTTTTGATCAATGACAGACCACATACACGATGGTGGTCCCATAAGATTGTAATACCGTATTTTCACTGTACCTTTCCTGTGTTTAGATATGTTTAGATACACAAATACTCACCATTGTGTTATGACTGCCTATGGTATTCCGTACGGTCACGGGCTCTACAGGTTTGTAGCCTGGGAGCAATAGGCTGTACCATATAGCCCAGGTGTGTAATAGGCTACACCACCTAGGTTTGCGTAAGTACACTCAACGATGTTCACACAAAGACAAAACCGCCTAATGGTGCATTTGTCAGAACGTATCCATCATTCAGTGGCTCAGGACTGTATCTACAGTAGTGCCTTCTTCATGGGGGGGCAAGGTGTAAAGGAAAGTCAAAGCACTTATACTTACTGGCACCGAGAAGGCACTTGATGGAAAGTTAATACCATTATTATTATTATTATTGAGAAGAACATATGGTTCTATGGGCGGCACAAAGGAGAAAAAGGTCAATCCAACTTGGGAGGTATCAGGAGAAGCTTTGCAGAGGAGGTGGTATGGAGCTGAGACTCCGTCCTAGTAGCAGGCATTTGTCAGAAGAACAAAAGGGGAAAAAGACACTCATTCCAGCATAAGAGTCTGTTCAAAGGCCCTGAGGCATGAAACATCCTAGCAGGTCCAGAGAACTGCTAGCAGATCAGCACAACCAGAGTAAGGTTCAAGGTCAAAAAGAAGCCAGAGCCAGATCTGGAAGGGCCACCAAAAAGCCCTAAACAAGGGAATAACAAAATCACATTTGTCTTTTCAAGGGTTTAGGTAATATCTGACCGAATAATTTCACCTTTGCAGGGTCACCATTGTACTGATCAGTTATGACAAATACCACTGGAGCGTATTAATACCACAAAACAGAGGACTTGTAATTCACATGTTCTTTCCTCTGTTCATAAGTCTTCAAAAGGTTTGAGTTTTAGTAACTAACTGGCTTGTTTTTCCATGCTGATTGAGTTGCTGAGGAAGGTTTTCTTTACCACTAATGTATTCTAGAATGATTTTTAAATACTCATCTTCCTGACCACAAGGAGAGTGTTCAGTGGCTGCTTTTTAGCACTCAGAAGAGACACACGACAATCGTACCCCCTCAAAGCGCGCAGGCAGCAACTGAAGCTTTGCGGGTCAGGTCTCAAGACAGAGGCGGGTGGGGAGGCAGAGCCGAGACAGGGCTTAGAAAGGGAACTGGAGAAGAAATGAGGTCCCAGAATAAAACCATCATGAGTAAACAACAGGCAACAGGAGCAGCAAGAAAGACAAAGGTCAGCAAATAAGAGGGAAAAGAATGTGTAATGTGGCCTGAAAGGGACAGAGAAAAAGCAGATAGGACAAAAATGCAAAGCAGATCTTTTAAGAGAAGTTAGTGACAGAAGAAATCCCTGGGATGGAAGTTTGAGACAGTCTACTAAACTGCTTGAATACGTCTATATCAATTTTTTCCCTCATCATTCATAAGGTCAGCCTATTAGTCAATTCTATTAATTCTCTTTGGTCAAATATGTCCTGGGAAACTTCCATGCCACTGAATCAGTCTCTGGTCTCTGACTTCACTCAGTAGCTCACCTGCTACCAGGCTGGAAAATGACTTGTTGCCACAGAACAGCACACGGTCTCCAACCAGGAAGGACTCACGACAGCAAGGAGAGAATTCACCGCTATTGAACACCTGTTCTGTGCCAGGTATTGTCCTAGGTGTGCTTATATATGTGGTCTCATTTAATCTTCATAATGCTCCTTTGATAAGATCAACCAGCACGAACAATCTATTTTTCTGGCCCCAATTTTCCCTGTCCCATATTAGAGAAAACAGAGGCAGCGGGTGGGAAAGAGATCATCAGACTAGGACGGAAAGGTGTAAAACCGAAGTTTCATTTTAGACACCCCCTCATTTCCACAACTGTAACCTTTGGATCTGGTCTTGGATTTTCATAAAACAAACATTACTTTTCTTAGTTCACTTTTTCCCTTCAGTATAACACAACATTGCCCCCAAATGCCCATGCATTAATCCTTGCATTCCTTGTCTAACAGACCTGCTAGCATGCTCTGTCCGTGCACGTGTGCTCGTGCGTGCCTGAGCGCTGGCGTGTTCAATTCAGGCACAACTAGGGAGTACCGTCATCCCCACAGGAGCTGCCAGTTGGTCAAATCTAAATTCAGGACACAGATGTCCCACCATGGCCATGGGACTGCCTCTTTGTGTGGCAGTTGCCACAGGCAGGAGGTCCCAAGCACTAGTGGTATTTTGCCTATTTTAAGTTGTCAAAACCAAAACAAAACAAAAACCAAGATAACCATATCAATCCATAATGTGGGACTTCAACTTAGCATGTACTTTATGGTCAACCGAGAAATTCAAAGAGCGTTATAGAATAGTTAAAGCAAGCATGAAAAATAGCCGGATTTCTATCAATCACCCTTTGTTTCTCAGACAATAATTTTCTGCCTGAAAAATCAAATCAAATAATAAATTACTTATTGAGCACCTAGTATATGACAAGTACTATGTATCCCATAGAACACTATAGGATTTCTTTTCATTATCATCTTTTCTTCTTTAAAATATTTAAAGCGTTGATCGGGATGCTTTAGCTGTTTTCTCTTTAAGCAATTTTATTATTATGAATGTCTTCAGAAGTTTAACACTGACGGCTACTCAGAGTTTTCTGGGGTTTTTTGTTTTGTTTTCTTCCTACTATCGTTTTTTCACCTAAAGCATTCCCTTTCCTTTCCTACTCTCTGATTTTTAGGGAGAAAAAAAAAATCTAGCATCTGGGGTCCAAGACCACTTGAAATGTCTGGGCTTGGGATTGCTAATGACCTCCCAGAGATAACCCAAATCGCTGATTTAGCAAAGCTCATTCTTGACCTTGACACAAGACAGGACAGGCAAAGGGGAAGGACTTGGAGGGAGCAGAGAAAGAAAAAGGATCACAGAAGCGCTCAGATCTCGCCAAGCCCCTCCCCCATTCAGCAAACACCTGGCTGAGTTGGAAACCATGACCAGCCCAACCTTCCTATTGGCACCAATTGAAGCTGTCAGCTCTAGGCTTGTCACCAGTTGCACTGGGAGGCCCCCGGGCAGCCACAAGAGCCCTAATTAGGCAGAAATGACACTTCTACAACTGACCTGCCAGGACCTTTGGCAAACCATTTAACATCATTAGTTAACATTTTTTAAAAGTGTGAATGTAAATGAACAGCCAGTGGCTTTCAATGGAGTTTGTCGGTGGCATCTCCCCCTCCCTTTCTCACTCTTTCTCTTTTTACATGAATAGTGCGCTTGTTTTCTCCAGAATTGGAGGGAGGAGCTGAGGAAGGAGGAGGAAGAGGACTAGTCCTCTGAGAGGAGAGACATGGTAAAGCAAAAACAAGCTCAGAAGAGCGAGAGACCATCTCTTCCTGCCTTTGCATGGGCCTGAACAGAGACAATCTCCCAGGGCCACCAGAGCAGGGCAGGAAACAGCATGAGCCCAGGGCGCAGGCTACACTGAGGCTAGGTCCCGCTCCATGATCCATACTCGTGAGCATGGCCAGCACGATTTCAGGCTTGGGGCAGGTGGGAAACGATTTTTGTTTCCTGACTTGAGGGTACCTCTGAAATACTCTTTCTCTCAAACCTCTCACCCCTTGTTGGCATTCTGAACAAGCAGATGTCACAGCAGCAGTTCGGCAAATATCTTACGTGCACAGAAGTTTAAATGTCCCAGCTTTAAACATATCTAGTCCCTCTCCAAAGGAATGAAGTTCTAGGGGTAATTATTTCAGATGCCAGTTTGATACTTACACACATCAGTTCATTTCCTACCTGAAGCGGTTATTTCCCACTTTGAATCACACTTCATTTTGTTCTTTGCTTTACACCCACAGAATCCGTACACGCCAACACTCTCCATCTGTAGGAGGGGGGAAAAGAGTTTTACTGTGAAAATGTAGCTGTGTCTGTCCACATCGCTTAAGTGCTTAAGTTGCACACTCGTGCATACTCGTGCTTGTTGACAGTGTGAAGAGACAGTGCCGGGTAGAAATGGAGGAAAGGGTTAGGTGGGCACAGGGGAGCTGGGTCCCTAGCAGGCCTTTGCACTTACCACCTACTTGTTGTGTGGCCTTGGGCAAGGTGCTTAGCCCTGAGTCTCAGATGTTTTCATCTGCAAGACAGAGATAATGCCTTACTATGTCGGTTCAAGTGAGAAAAAAATAGATGGAAATATCATGAAAACTGGAAAGTGTCATGTAAACATAAGGAGTCATGGACAGGAAAGAGCTGCCAAAATTGAGGAACAGGGTCAGGTTCTCTCTGTCATTTATCATAGAGAGATGACATTGAGAGTTTGCCCTCTTGTTTCCCAAGGCAAGTTCGACAAAGCCACGACACCCGCCAGCACATCCCAGGTCCCTCCCTGTCCTCCCTCTCTGCTCCTGTTTATTCTCAAAAGGGGCTGTAAATATCGCAAAGACAAGTGCATGGGTGCAAAACCAATTCCTGAAACCCACAGTTACATTAGCTATCTAGTCTCTCCACTGGATCCTAAACAGTGCGAAGGGGGAACATGTCCATCTCTGGGTTTCTGGAAGCCCTGTGAGCAGCAGTGAGTACACAGTAGATGCACAATAAATGTTTACTGAACTGAAATGTAAGGATTCAGCTTTCAGACGTGTGCTTAAAGCAATCAGAATGTGAGCTTTACAGAGGCAGCACTGATCCTAAATTTGGAGAGCTTTACTTGTCCCTGAATGAAAGATGAGTAAAATCAGGCAGGCGGCGTGTGGTGGGGAATGCCTGCAACCAGGCACAGAGAGAAGCAAAAGAAAACAATCTTAGTTTGGGGCAGAAAGAGAGTGAAAATACTGGGAAATGTCCTTAATGACAGTAAATGGGAACAGGGAAAACTGCTCATCATGATGGAGCATTTAGTGCTTTTAAGCTAAATACCTCAGCATATTAAGCAAATAGAGAAAAGCCAGCTAGAAGATGTCAGCAAATTGAACCGAACAGTGCTCAGAAAGCCGATAGGAGGTGTGTGTTTTTGACCCCCTTCCCTGTCACATGCCTGGGCCCAGCCCGTTGTTTAGTGTGGCCTCTCCTCTCCAGCTGTGGAGCTTATTGAAAAGCTCTTGCTCCCCGCCTGGTTTTGGCACATTTTCTGCAGGTGCCTCCTACTGCGGCCACAATGGGCTGCTAGGGAGGTTTAGACCTGTCAACAGCTACAGGGAGGGGGTGGCGATGGCGGAGGGAGCACAGTCATTGTCTTAAAGGGCCAGTGACATTGTGTGCTGCCAACGAGCCTGCAGCACTGGCACCTGCTAATGAGATGAACCCTTTCTCCCACTCTCTTTCTCTCTTTAATGATTTAACTTGATTGCTTTGGTTCCTTTCTGGAAGGGGAATTGCTCCATTGATCATATAAAGTAATTGCCTGTAAAACATTGCTCTGCAACAACTACTACTTCCCTGGCTGAAAATGTCACTGCAATTGAAAAGCTCTTAGCCCCGTTCAAGAATGAGGTTGCTAAAGAGAACAGTCTTTGCATACATCCCCAAGTACTTGTGTGTTCCTGGACTTACAAGTTTTTGGTGCGACTGGTGAATTTTTAGGACAGAGACTTTCTTTCCTATAGCACGTATGGTATGATTTTTGTGTCAGATTGTAGAAAACTAACCAAACATGTTTAAAAAAAACAAACTCCCTGAACTCTAAGATAAGACATATTCGTTCAGAGAAAAAAAAATTATTTTCTTAGTCACCCATGCAATTCTTTTCTCAGAAGCCATGAATTTGGAAGGACACCCACAGGGGTTCGGTGTGATTTAGGAGACTGTCTTCGTTTCTCTTCACAGAAGAAGACAATATCCTTGTCTCGGAGGTAGCTGGGTTTTGGAAAGAGGAATTAATGCTTTAATTGTTTAGGACTTGCTGATTTTTCAGACCTGTCACTTGGCGGCGGCAGTGACACACTGTGGGAATGGGGACCACACACTTTCGGAGTTTTCATAAATAGCTTTATTAAATAGTCACTGCCACACCAATGTCAGGGAGTAATTCACCTGGGGAAAAAAAACCACTTTGTCGTAGGCATGAACCTGCCAATGAAATAAAAAGCTGTTAGGGATGGTTTCATTTTCCTCTGACAAGTGAAGGCCTAAGTTTGTATCTAAATAAGAGAGAGGCTTTTTCAATTTAATCTGTGGGAAGCACCTCTAGCAACATGCCACACCACCGCGCTGCCAAGCTGGGAACAGAGCTCAGGTGGAGCACGTTTCATCAGGGTGCGCCCAGGATATTTTTTTTCTAGCTCGTGAAGTGGGGGCAGTACATGGGCCTATTATTGCACTTTTTCAAAAAGGCCAAAACACCTGCCTGCTTACTAACAAAGAGTATAGAGAATAAACAGAAGTAGAAAAAAAGACCATTGACGATTATAAGTCTGAAAAAGCCATGGGTCATGGTACAAATTCCATAACTGTACATAGGCACAGCATTATTTTTCTTGGAATTTAGAGATTTGGGACTTCAGATTTTAAAATCTTTTAATACTATCAGAATATACATGATATTCAGTCAGGACACTTACACATAGGACATATAATAAAAGGGATTTTTCCTTTCCCAACCTATTTAGTGAAGAGAATACAAAAAAAAGAAGTTCTTTGAATGTAATCCCATTAAAAAAACTGATTCCTGGATATGAAGAATTATGCTGACAGCCTTTTAACCAGCAACTTAAATGTTTTTCTATTTGCTTATATTGGAAACTCTTTTTATCTATAAAGTGAGACATATAATTAGATAATTAATATAGAACTAAATAAAATATGGAATTAAATAACTCTAAAAGTTTTACCTGGCTCTGAGGCCCTTATCTAAAAAACAGATTCATATACCATCATGGGAAACAGACAAGTGAGCGGTAAATACAACCACACGGCGATTTCTAACAGCTTTGCCTACTGGAGAGGCAGTCAAGACAGAGCAAAGTGGGTTGAGTTAAGCCCCTGCAGCCACGAATAGGAGAGCCTGGACTAGAGTGGCTAGAAAGAGAAACCCCATTCGTAAAGAATGGCCAGGAAGCCAGGACTCTGGGGGAGGGCCTGGGAGGTGGCATTCTGTGTGGCAGGGAGCCGGGAGGTGGCTCGCCTGCTGCAGGTCCTCAGGCCGAGTGTCCTCTCCATGAACTCCCAGAGTGAGAGTGTGCGTGGACAGTTTTAACACCGTTTCTCCATGTTTCTGGAGGGGGGAAAAAGAACGTTTGAAGAGGAGAGAAACAAGCCAAACAAGCACATCACCCGCAGAATGAATGTCCAATCTGACAGCAGCCACAGGACTGGTTTCACTTTTGCATCTCCTCTTTCGTTTATTTGCACATGATGCAAGAGGTCTGACTAGAATCCCCAAGTTCAGAGACAACAAAATCATGCTGTACATCTTATTACTCATGTGGATCTCCACAGCACATTTTAAACCATTGACTTCACAAGGTATAAATTAACCTTAAGTTTGTTTGAACTTCATACTAAACAGGATTTGTAAACATGTTGGGTGTGCTTTTAAAAGTAAAAGAAGCATTTTTTAAAATGTTGCGTTATCCCCGTGTCCACGCACAGCTGATTCAGTGTACACAGAGTGATGAGCATCATAACCTGGGCTAGTATGTGATTGTTCTGAGTGGTAACTGCTACCATTCTTCATAATTCAGATTTGTAAATTTACTTATATAGTGAGAAACACACTTCAGCCTGAGTGCTTTATTTACTTAGTAAATCCATGTGTTTACATTTGTTACCAATATGTATCTCATCCACCAAAAGTTAACACACAGAATATGTATCTCATCCACTAAAAGTTAACACACAGAAATGTTAAGATCCTTTATACTTAAATAAAAAGTTAACATCAGGCTGAGGAGTAACAGGACCTGTTGAATTGTTTGTATTCAATATATAAGGTGCACGTACTTTGCAGTTAGAAAATAGTGTCAATCTGACCTTTGTCTTATAGCTCCTGAGTTAATATAGAACCACTGGCTAAGGGAAGAAACAGATTTTACTATGTTATGCCTTTTCAGAATGCACAAGATCATTACAAACGAACATTTCAACCATAGTGTTTATGATCAAGTTAGACATTACAGAAGCTACATGAGCACAGACTTCACTCCCCTCCCCCATGAAGAGCTTTGCTCTACTTTTTTGTTTCCTACAATTTTCTTGGAATTACATGCTGCAAAGTTTCCTTTCTTTTAAAAGTCAGAAAGTATTAAATAGCCAAAGGCGTTTTCCCATACCCTGTTTTTCTCAGTTCAATACGGATCACAGCCCCTTTCCTCCACATCCTTCCGGAGTTACAGCTTATTTTAAAATATGCAATTGAAATAGATGTACCTTAGTAACCAACACAAGTATGACTGATTTCAAAGGACTAGTTGTAGATGCCTACTGTAAACAAAACCTAAAATCTGACCTACGTATTTTGTCAAAAATAGATGAGACAGGATGGTATGAGTATATAATTCTAAAGTCTCAATTTGGAGAGCAAGGTGAGTCTATCACAAACATGGTAATGGTACGATCACAAATACAGTAATCGTAGGGACTGATCCCGATGTGACAGCTGAGCCTTAACCCCAGAGGGTACAGGCATGTGTGTGACATGTCTGATGCAACAGCCAGGGTCTAGTCTTGTGGCAAGAAGGACAGTGCTCTTTTTCTTAGCATGAGGGCTTGAAAAAGAGTGTGAAAAGTTCAAGGCATGCCCCTAGTGAGTTAGCGTCAAACCCAGACAGCACACATAGGGAAGGGAAAAAGTTATTTGTAGTTAAAAAAAAAACACAAAAAACCCACACAGTGATTCTTTTTGTTCTCATATAATGAATACTATTTGGAGATAGAGTCTATTGCAAATATAAATTAAAAGAGTTCTTATAATTTTGAATTCTTCATTTTGATTGCATCTTTTATCTTTGCAGATATATATTATCTCTCCCTAAAAAACCAACTAATTTTCCAACATTATGTTTGTAAGAAGCATGCAAAAAATTATTGAGCAGATAATATTTTTCTTGCAAATATTAGCTACTTAGTTAAGAATTAAAAATGGCTGTATTTTCTAGAGGGTAATAGATGATGATACATAGGACAATTTTCACTCCAAAACTTATAAATTGGTAAGTACACATTTTATTTTTTTCAAATATCATACTTTAAAAGTTATGAATATAACCCTTTGTTCTTACCCTAAAAAACACAGTCTTTGATTTTATATTTTCACAATTGGCACAGGAACTTTATTTTTCCTGTCAGCTTGGCTATAAAGAAAAGAAAGCAATTATGATTAGGCAACCACACTTCAGATCTACAAGTTAATGTAAATCCCAACAAGTGTTGGCTCAGAATAATTCTACGTCAAAAAGAAATTTGGTACTAGTTCTCTCCAACAGGAACTCTACTTTTAAAATTTGAGAGGTAGAAAAATTCTTTAGAAGGTATAGAGATCTAAGATTAACTGAGATGGCTCTTTTCTCTGAAATTCCCTGAATTTTCCTGAGTTTGTTTCACAATCTTCTCTATATTCAAATCCCCACAAAGTTTCTAAGACTAGAGTGCAAATATCTGTTCTTCTCAGTCTGGGAAGAATGATTACCTAGGATTGCTGAGGGGTATTTTAAATCAACTGGTTGTTCATAAATCAACTCTGATTTTTGCAACCATCCAACAGCTGTTGGGCAAGTGCGGCTCCTTCAGGGAGCTTTGATAGATTTGACAAGGGCAGTGGGAGAGTGAACCCTGGATTACTCACGCTGCTTCCCTGGCCGTATCTCCATGCACACAAAAAGAAATGGGGGTCAGGACAGGCACCCAGATACTTCTATTCAAAACCTCATTTTTGCCTAAATTATTTATCTCAAGTGAAAGTACCTTCACACAAAATTATCCTAATACACGTCAACTCTTTATTCCACTTGTGTGTATGAGAGTCTCTTGCATTTTCCTACTCTTTCCTATCCCAAACTATAGAAGTAAAAATAGTTGCTGGCTATAGCCCAGGCCAAAAGTCAGCATCAATAAACACATATTCAAAGCATTTCCACTTAGAAAAAATATTTCAGTCTTTTATCCTTACTGAACTTTTTCTCTTTCAAGTATTGATGGAAACATTATGTTTTCTGAGAAATTGATTCCAATCATTAGTAGTTTTATTTCTATAACATCCACCTAAGGTGTTGAATGCACAATCACAAAATACAATAATTGTATTATTTAATTAAAAACAGGATCAATCATACAGTATCCCTTGTTAGCATACAATTCAGTGTATTTTTAAAAATATGTTCCAGAAATTTAATCTAATACGTTAGAGATTAACTGACATATGTCACCTTAAATAATTTTGGAGGTATATAGTCCTCCAATTATGTTAATTTACATGTGATTGTCTTATATGAAACAGATGCAGTTAAATCAAATCAATATTGAGAAATATGCTTAAAATGACTTTATTCACTAAAAATGTCCTGGGAATTTACTCCCTCAAATAATAATTCTTCAAAAAATAATTCCCATTCTGCATTTGTGACTAGTATTTGGCTTTTTTAAAAAACATCCAAACAACTAGAATTCTCAGACTTCTTAAACTGGACAAAATAGCAACTCTGAAAGGCAAATCAAGGCAGAAAAAGAGAAAATAACAATCCACAACAACTACAAAAAACAACCACCATCCTCCACTTTGCCAATAATTAAAGAGTCAAGTCCTAAATTTTTGACAATTATATTTTTTGAATCCCCCAAATAATTTTTTGAAAGTTTAACATCACCATAAGATTCATGGCCAGGCCTGCAGAAACCATCAGGCCTAAAGGCAGAGATCGTCTTCTGAATTTGCTAATAAGAAACAGATAATTCCTCTTAAGCAGATTAACTTAAAGTACATTTTCAAGGAAGTTAAAATCCCCTTCAATCAGGTTCTTAAGTTTAATTACAAAAGTCAAACAATTTATTAACTCTCACTGAAGTGCAACAACAAAATAGGCACAGAACTCTCAGGGGCCAGCAGACAAGCCAAATCGATATTTGCAACAGTAACCGAGAAAACATGTTTAGCCATAACTTGATAAAACATCTAACTGGTCCTCTTAACTAGGATTCTTCCTCTCTTCTTTGCTGCCCCCTATGTGGGAAATGCATTTAACATTTTGATCACTCACAATGAATACAATTCCAACATCTATTTTGCTACTTTTATACTAAGAAAAGAAGTACAAATTAGAAAACCTGGCCTTTGCAGGATATTTTATATGTATTCCTTTTGCTTTATTAGCCCCATAATTATGCTACAAAAATACCTTTAAGTTGTATCTACTGCTATAAAGTTAAAAAAATTATCTATTTAAAAATGCCAAAATAGCTTGCTTAAAGAGTTTCTTTTGCCTGATCTTTTCCTTTTCTCTTTACTGTCTGAACTCACTGCATAATTGCCCTACTTCCAGTTTCATTCTGCCTATATAGATATTGAATGTCTATTCCCGGAAAAATACCAATTAAACTGCCAGCAGTAGCATCTCCGACAGTATCTTTTGGTCTTCAGTGTCAAAGGCCTTTGAACAAATGACCGGAAGGCTGAATCTAAAACAGCCTTTGACAGGATGCCAGCTTTGAACATTCACATTATGCCTACAGCTCCAGCTTTCTGCTTTATTTGGAAAGCAAGAGAGAAATAACACGTCAACTTTATAATTTGGCACAAATGCTAAAGGTTAAAATAAAAGTGATAGATTACCAGGGGGCTTAATCACCTCAAAAGGTCACTGATATTGTTTTTAAAAAAGGGCTCCATTTTATTCAATTCAGTCTGGATTCCTGTACAAAGCTAAATAAAGGTTTTCAGACAAATACTGCAAAACTGCTAAAATGCTACATTTTCCTTTGTCTTCATTTCTTTGGTTACAACAACATCATTTACTATGTGTTATAGTAGAAAAAAACATTTACATGGATTTTTAAATTTAATCTCATAGTAATCTCATGAAATTGGAAATATTAATCAGTGAGGAAATAGGCTCAGAGAGGTTAAGTAATTTGTACAAGGTCACACAGCTGGGAACTAGAAGAACCAGGATTTGAACCCATGCACTCTGATTCCAAGACCCAACACTCCCAAGCCCTGGGTGAAGCCTTAGTCATTCTCTTTCTGACTTGATTCATGAGAAATCTTTTAAAGCAGTGATTCTCAACCTTGGCTGTACATTAATATCACGTACTTTAAAAATACCTATGTGTGGGCTCCACACCCTGGAGAATTCTATTTAATAGGTCTGGGGCAGGGCCGAAGCACCAGTATTTTTCAATACTGTACCAATGAATAAAATAGACAATATGTCTTTTCATGGCACATAAATTCTAATAGTGCTTAGATTCTAGTAGAATCTGCAGGTGGTTCAGATGTGCAGCTCACACTGAGAACCAGTGATCAAGAGATTAACACCACTTACTCAGAGGCCTCTCTCCAAGACCTCAGTGTGAGCAACTCAACTGGCTCCTCCAGAAAGGGTTGACAAGAGTCTAGCAACAGCTGACACGAGAGAGCAGAATCTAAGAGAGTTCTAGCTTTGAGAGGCAGCAGTGCGCAAAGGGAAATGCATGGGCAGTGGAGTCAGCGACATCTGGGTTCAAATTCCATCTCTGCTATTTATCAACTGTGTGGTCTTGGGCCAATCACTTACCTTTTGTGGCTGTTCTGCAGATTCAATGGGATGATGTAAGTAAAGCTCCAGGATATAAAAGTGTTCAGTCAAAGGTGGCTGCTGCTGTGGTTTTGTTGTTGTTGTTATTAGTACTAAAGTGGTAATGACTATTGCCGGGAGACATCAGTAAAGGAAAAAAAACAAATTTAAAAAACCCTCCTTTTTATTAGACAAATTATTCCTACTTTTATTACTTAGCATTTAATTTACAGGTATTTATATTTGCAATTAGCTTGGCAATCATACTTCTCATTCGTGACAACTGGGTGAGGATGGTTAACATTCTTATTCCCATTTTCTAGATGAGGAAAAGGCAACATTTTCCATCTATCCTGTCTCCAGCTTATGATTAAAGGCACCTGCAACCATGCTCATTAGTTCCCTATGAAAAATGATATTCGACACAGGTGTCAAATGCAGGAAAGGAGAATTAACAAGCACTTGATAGCAACCCCAAAATAACATCTAAATAATCACTTCTGAACATCAAAGTCATGGCAAACAATTTCCAATTTAAATAAAGGTGTTGGATAGGATTAAGGAAAAATGAACAAATACATTTTCTTCATCTGCATTCATTTGGGAAATGTCTGACATAGCTTAGAAATTCTTTTGAAATGCAGAGACTGCAGAATGGTTAATTTCCTCTACAAAGAGCCTTCAATTAGCAGGATGGCATGGACTAATGTGTTCTGATATTTTATCTTGAATCAGAGCTACAAAGTAAGAGCGATTTAAAATGGAAAGACCCGGTTGAGGGGCTCTCAACAAAGTTTCCCAGGAAGCCTGTGGACTCTGTGCAAGGGGCCCACCACTCCAAACACACACCCAGCACTGAGTAATGGCTTGCTCACAAATGTATTCCTTTTCATGTGTACAGAATTTCCATGAACAAAATAGAAATGTCTTTAAAAGTACTACTGAATTTACAGTCATTATATATAACTACTATTACCTGGGGAGGGGGCCTCAATTGCTTTTGTTGTTAAAAGGAGTCTTCATACTCAAAAAGCTTAGGAAACACTGATCTAGTCCAAACCCCTCTTTTTACTGATGAGGTAAAGATCTTAAGGGAGATTCTAACCTAGGTTTTCCCATTCCCAGACAAATGGCCCTTGTCTCACATCATACACACCTTCCAGCACAGTCACAGATGGAGGGGGCATTAGCAGTCATCGCTATATTCTCTCTCTAATATCATTTCCTCTTTCTAAAGGAGAGCAAAGTCCTACCCTTTCTCTGCGGACATGTTCCTGGAACTTTCTACATCTCCTGAGGCTCTTCTGAGCCTCTCCTTTCCCCTTCCATCCCTCCCATCCTCAACCCCCGCAGTTTGGTACCTTTGGTGAGCAACACACTTGAGCCCACTCAAGCTCTGATGCTCTGGAAGTGCCCTTGGGCATTTAGTCTCAACATGAAGTGGAAATACAGTCACCAAGGAATGTGTAAAGTACATGTAAAATCTGCATATGTGTGAGTGCACCTTACAGCTAAAACCCCAGTGTTCCTAATATCTATGGAAAATAAGAAAGTGGAATATTCATGAATAACCATTTTATTTACTCTGGATCTGTCAACACCAATAGGCTAGTAAACCCCTAGCACACTAACTTTTCAAAATGCTTTCACGTCTATGATTTCGGTTTATTTTGCTGATGACTCACTCAGATGTAAGTGCTACTGGAGTGCCATTGGAACCTAAGTGCTATGAAGAGAAGGAATGTCATCTGTTATTCACTGCTCTTTCTCCAGTGCCTAGAACAGTGCCTGGCACATGGTGGGCAGTCAATGAATATCTGTTGATTGTATGAGTGACATAAGTAGGCTGGGATGGTAGTTTAATTTCTTGCCTTCACACAGTTTTGAGAAGATGAAATGAGTTCCTAATAACCTCTCCTCAGTCTTCAACCCTCCTGTAACCTTTGACTTAACATCCTTCCCTCAAATATTTTTAATATAATTTTTGAAAGTTATATAAGTAATACATTCAGATACTACCACTATCTAAAAAGGAGAAAACAAATGCTCCCTATCAGCCCAGGACAACACAACATGCTGATGTACATCTTTTCAGACTTTATTCTATACACACACACACACACATACATACCCCTGACACAGTCCCAAAGGTCTCTGTCCTAGACTTTGTGATTTGGATTTTTTTCCTTTTCATTTGTTTCCTGTTGTAGCTCCTTGCCGTCCTCCTATGTCTGAAATATATTCCTTCCCCAACATTTAGGTCCTCACTTCAAGATTTTCCCCCTTTTCCCTTTAGAGAATTTGTCTGTCTTACTTCAACTCTAAACTCTATGTGGATGTCTTCTACCTGTATCTGGAGTCCTCCCTCTTCTCTGGGATACCAGTGCTCCTCGAGCTCCATGCATCCAAAACCCAATGCCTCCTGTTTCATCCACAACCAGATGACTCACTGATCCTGTTTCTGTCAACGATAATAGGTTACCCTCAGAGGTCATCTTTGCTTCCCCAGCTCCATATCCAATCACTCAAAGCCCTCCCCATCATTCCTTCCTATCCTCTCTCCATCTCTTCTTATTGCTGCCATTAGTGTTTAGGGCCTTACACTACTTTCACCTCTTCCATCGTGCCCTTCCTCTATTCAGAGATCTGTGGTTGCTTCCCTCTCTTTCAGAATGGGATTCCAGTCCTTTCACAATCTCACCTCAGACTACTTTTCCATCCTTATTGCTCATTATTCCTGAAAACAAACCCTTTGCTCCAGCCGGCTGATGTATTCATTATTTACCCAACTCCAAAACATTTGATTTTAAGTATTTATGAACCATTTCTTATGTATAAAACCCATTCATTCATTCAACAACTATTTACTGAGCATCTATTCTGTGAGGCAACGTACTGATGCTGCAGGTACCTTGGTCAACATGTCGGATCAAGTCCCTGTTCTCATGGAACTTAGAGGACAATGGGCTACACAGGAGACTGAGAAATTGTGATCCCAGCCCAGGATAATTTCAACCTTCCATTAAAATGTCAAATGAATCAAGACATTCCTGAGGGCTGATGCAACCCAGGCCGCAAGTGGGGAAGAACTTCAGAAGAAAGGAAGGGCTGGCCAGAGAGAGCTGGACTGTGGAGCATGGCTTCTCTGAAGGTGTGGGACTCAACCCCAGCATGCAAGGATATGCGTTCAAAAAGTGGGTGCCTTCCCTCCAGGGGGATATGAGGAAAGGCACAAGGGTGGGATGGAAACAACAGCAATAGTATCAGCTTATTTTGCATTAATATAAAGGTTCACTTAACGCCTATTCAGCAGAGCATATACTCTGCCCCTACATGGCCCTTGGCTCTGCAGTGGACGCTGGGGATGACTCTGACTCAGCTCCTTCTGTCAAAGGATTTCCATTTAGCAAGGCGGGTAAGGCAGGCCTGTGATGATCTATCACACACCCACTGAGAGACATTCCAGAAATCCAGAAAAAACAGAGGAAAATTCAGAGGGAGGTGCATGTCTGGGTTTGTATAATAGTACTTCTATAGGTTGTTTCTTGTTTTGTTTGTTTGTTTAGACAGGATCTCACTCTATCACCCAGGCTGGAGTGCAGTGGCACAATTATAGCTCACTGCAACCTCAAATTCCTGGGCTCAAGGGATCCTCCTGCCTCAGCTCCCCGAGTAACTAGGACGACAGACGCATACCACCACACCCAGCTAATGTTTTTTTATTTTTTGTAAAGATGGAGATCTCTATAAGTGTTTTTATACTTCTTTATACGTTAGCATTGTGTATAACAGTACTTCACATATTTTTATATACCTACATACTTCACATATTTTTATATGCCTACATCCATACATGAATCTATTGAAAATAACAATCTTGTTTCAAAGTGCTTTCTCACATTCTCATTTTATCCTAAGTAACTTGTGAAGCAGGCAGAGTAGGTTAGGTTATGTTTTCCAGAGGAGCAAAGTGTAGCACAGATCTTTAAGTGATCTGCTTAGGTCAGGAACATAAACAGGCAAGAGCAGAACACCCTGTCCATCTCGGCCCATTCCTGCAGCAGTACAAGTATCTAGAATAGAGGGTGCACATTAAGAAATTCTAAAATTGCATACGACACCTGGCAGGTGTAATGAAGCCAGGCAAGCACTTTGGATTTATATAAGGGCAGGACGTAGGCAGCATCCCGAGACAGGGAAAGTGAGCCAAGGACATAGTCCTGTCTGCATCATCCCCCACCCTTAGGCCTACCCAAACCATAACCATTCCTTAAGGTTCACCCCAAATTTTTTCGGCCCACATTGGTTTTTTCCTTTCGTTGATTTCACCCCCACTAACATCCCAGGCGAGGGCGCGCGGCCATTTCTCTCCTGGACATCACAGTATACTTATTCTGCTCGGCTCAGAGCAGGTAGTTAACAAACATAGGCTGAAGGAATTCCTGGTACCTCCACAGCTCATCAAGGATACCCTGAGTTCTTAGATTCCTCCCCCATCAGAATGGGCCTGCCTGGCACAGGCCGCCCTTGCAACCCGGAGGAGCTCACTAATCGCCAAGAAGGAGGGGATGGGTGTGGAAGGCCAGACGGCCCGAGTCCTGGGGTCAAGGGGGACGCGGCGCGCGCGTCCCCAGTTGGAAGTCAGAGCTAAAGCTCCCACGCACTTCAGGAGATCGTTAACTATTTCCCCATCTGGAGAATCATCGCGGGAAAGTGATGAAAAACTAAGCCGCGAGAGCGCAAGTCTCGGGACCCTAGGAGCCCAACCCCTGAGCCCAATGCCTCGGGGAGAGGGGAGAGGAGAGAGCCAGGGGGGCGCAGGGGCCATTCGCAGCTCCGGGAACAGGCGGCTGCTCCAGTAGCGGGAAGAACCTAGGGATGGAAACTCGCGAGATCTAGGGTCGGGATCTCGTTGCGTTGCCTAGCGACAGGGAGGACGCTCGTGGGCCCCCAGGCTAAACCCCGCTGTAGCCTTAATCTCCTACCATGGGGGAAGAAGGCGGCGGCCGCAGCTGTGGGACCACTAAGGAGCTGCAGAAGCTGAAGCAGCAGGCGATGGAGTACTACCGGGAGAACGACGTTCCGCGCAGGCTGGAAGAGCTGCTCAACTCCACCTTCTACCTCCAGCCTGCCGACGTCTACGGGCACCTGGTAGGGACCTGGGACCAGCACCCTCCTCCCTCCAGCCCCTCTGCCCCCGCCCTGCGCTGCGGCAACGCGGTGCGCCTGCGCCGCAGAGCCGCGCCTGCGCACCACGGGCCCGGACCTGGGCCCAGGTTGCGGGGAGGGGCGACTCCTGAAGGGAAGAAGCGGAGAGGGCACCTGGGGGCGAAGAAATCTCGAGGAAGGAAGTGACAGAAAGGAAGCAGCTAGAGGAAAGAAGCCTCAGGGCGGATTTGGAGCTGTGGCGACAGCTCAGGGCCTGCAGGCTTCCTCGCTGTTGGCCTCGCTGCCCGTGGGCCTGCCTGTCCATGGCTGCCAGCTGTCCTTTAAACACAGACCTTAACACCCCCTAGCTCGGCTTTCCAACCTTCAGCAGCCCCCTTTTGACCACGGGATGAACTTCTTGGCATTTGCTACCACTTGGCCTCAGCCTGCCCTGGGGCCTCGTGCGACTGCCTCCCCCTGCATCCATGTTTCACTCCGGTTTCATGCCTTGGGCGCCCTCCTCTGCCTGGATGCCTGTCCCCACCTGAACAGCCCCTCCCTAAACTTCAAAATTCTGACCAAAGCCTTGCCCACTTCACCTTAGACTAATCGTCCTATGTTCCTATGACTCTTCCTACGTGCACTGTGATCCTCTGAGGCAGCCTCCCTAGGCAGCGCGTGAGCTTCTGTTGAGGGCAGGGGCCTTTTCTTACCACCTGAGCCCCTGTGCCCAGTTCTGAGAGCTGGCACATACCTTAGTCTTAAGCAATGAGCAGTTAAAACAAAGGCGAGAGTTTTCCCACTTCCAGATCCTTAAGTAACTAACCTACAGTGACTGTCTGGAAGGCAGCGGGATCAGGGCTGGTATGGGTTTGCGCTGTGCGCAGGGAAAGCATGCAGGCAGTATGACCGCACCAAGCAGAATGGTAAGTGCTGTGAAGAAGCACAATGTGCTGTAAGGATTCAAAACCAAATCTTGTTGCCGCAGTTGATACAGAGGTTGCTGTAGGAATGTTTTTTCCCCTCAGTCATGGCCCATCAAAGGTGGAGGGCGTGGTGTTTACTGAGCCCCTTGTACTGTGTTTATCTCACTCCTTAGAACCACTGCAAGGTAAAAATCACGACTCCCATTTTACAAATAACCTGTGACCCTGTGAAACTTAAATGATTTTCCCAATGCACACAGTCAGTAACAGAAGAAAACAAATCAAACCATGTCTGCGTCCCTGCAGAGTGCATGGTACATAGTGGACACTCAAGAACTATTTGTGGGATGAATGAGGGAATACTTGACTCTAATTTCTTTCTCTTTCTATTATCTCTTGCTAGAGGAATTTTTGGATGCTATCTAGTCTAACTTCCTCATTTTACAAAGACACTAAGCAATTGTCTCACAGTGACTTAGAGCACAAGACTAAAAAGTTGGACTGTTGTTCCCCAGGGTAATGTTCTTCCCAGTCTGTTAGGCAGCCAGGACATTGATTTGCACAGCTCTCTGGGAGCTTATAGCTTACTTAGGGACAAAAGCCACTGATACGTAAAATAATTGGAACAAAAGATAAGGTGGTATGTGACTGTGTGCTCGATTGAGGGGCAGATCACTATATGCCTATTAAAGGAATTCAGGGATGGAGGAGATCTCTGTGGGTTGTAGTATCCAGGAAAGCTTTGGCTTGGAGTTTGAAAGATGTTTAGGAATTGCATTAGCAAAAAGGCAACCTCTTTTTCATTTTCTGTGTCACTGCCCTAGTTTTGGCCATCCTGTTCTTACCTGGTCTTTCCCTCTATTGAGTCCATCCTGCAGAGTGCTGCCAGAGCAATGTCCTAATACTCAAGTCTGACCCTAATTCTTTTCCTCAGAAACCACCAGTAGCTGACCCTTGCTTGCTGGGCTTCATGTGCATGGTTCGTAGAGCTCACCGCCCTACCTCTGGCGACAGCCTCATCTCCCACTCCCCACTCTGCTCCTCCACACTGGACCACTGACTACCCCCTAAACCCAGAAGTTTCCCACTTCTCTCCCTTTGCTTATCCTATTCCCTCTGCCTGAGGTATCTGCTCTCTACTGCCCCATCCTTATCTGCCTGTTGAAATTACACCTCCTCCAGTGTTCAGCTCAAATGCCATTTCTTCTATACTTCTGTTACATAATAGAGGAAATCAGGCAAGGGAAAGATCCTTGTAGGCAGTAACAGTACTATTTATTTCTTCATCATAAAGCTTACTATTGAAAGAGTTTTGGATTGGAAATCGAGAAGAACTGGGTTTGATTCTTAGCTCTGCCACTTAAATAGCTGTCCCCCAATGAACCACACCTCCAGTGTGAACGCTCTTATGTAAGTCCCTCCCACATCGACTCTGGACTTGGCCAATGTAACTTCCTTTGATCAATAGGACCTTGACAAGCATGATACAAACAGAGGCGTGATGAGTGCTGGCATCCTGAGGCTTGTCCTCTTGGAAGCTAGTCATCATGCTGTGAGGATATCTCAATTAGCCTGCTGGAGAGAGAGAGATCATGTAGAGTAGCCTGCTGGAGAGAGAGAGATCATGTAGAGAGAGGCTCCGGCAGATGCAAGGCCCCAGGATACCCTGTGAGAAAGACAGATGCCCAGTCAGCGCAGCTGAGGCACTGGACTTGTGGGTGAAAACACCGTGGATATTCTGGCCCCAGTCAAGCCTCCAGATGCCTACATCTACATAAGAGACCCCAGGCAAGACCAGCAAAAGAATTTCCCAGTTGAGCCCAGCCCATACTGTGGAATCATCAGCAAATTAATGGTTTAAGCCACTATGTTTTGGGGTGGTCTGTTCCAAAGCAGTAGACGATTTAAAAATTGGCTATGTGATCTCAGACAGTTAATTTCTCTGGAATTCAGTTTGTTCATCTGTGGAATAGAGATGGTATTACCTACTTCAGAGGGTTGTGTTGAGAATTTAATGGCATAAGGTATACAAAGTTCCCAGGGATGGAATCCTATATATGCCAGGCACTGTGGTATGTGATACCGTGATAAGACATAGTCACTCCTTCAAAGTTCATATTAAACACTTTAAAAATGTTAGTTTCCTTCCCCTCCTAACACAATATGTTGCACATTGTAGGTGTTCTGTGCTTGTTAAACTGAACTCTCTATAACACACAAAGTAAAAGCTAAATAGCATTTTTCTTTCCCTGATTCTATCTAAATTCATTTAGGCACTTACCCTATAATGTACAAACCATCATTCTTAAAATGCATGGATGGGTTGAAAATTGGCTTTGCTTTCATTCTGCTGGAGCCTCACCTCTGAGCTGGCACATTGTGTGTGTTAGATGATTTGTTGTCTAAGTTGAAGTCACTAGATTTTGAACTGAAAGATCAGAGACCTGGTCTGCTAAATGAAAACAAGGAACCCAATACTATCTGGTAATAAGGAGAGCAAGGAGGGTGTGCCTTCACTTTCCCTTCTTGGAGATCCTCCTAACTCCTGATCCTCTATTTAGAAACACCAGGCTCCTTGGTGGACTTTCTACCTCAGGTTCATTCTCTGTCTTCAGCCTTTTTATTGGATCACTTCCAAATGGCTTGTGCTTTTCCATGTCAATGAAACTGCTATTACTGAGGTTTCCAAAAAGCTTCTTTGAACAGACAGGACTGTTGAGCCTACGAAATATTGATTTATAGAAATGCCCCCTATATTTTTAGAGACAGAAATGATTTCAGGAGTTTTGCAAGGCTTTGCCCTGAAGGAAAATGTGAACATGTTAGTTTGCATATCAAAAGCTGCCTTGCCTCAGGAGGGCGTCTCAATGGTCAGTAGCAGCTGCATTCCAAGGTGACACTGCAGTCTCAGGCCTGTGGTTCTCACCTGCTTTGAACGACAAAGCAGGTTTTGCATGGAGCCTCGGGATGGGAGCTGATCGATAAAGACGTGCTGCCCGAGATGGGCCCCCAAATGGACCATGCGGTTAAAGTAATTAGCATAAGGGATAGCTCTTGCTTACTTCTGAAAATTCTGTCCTAGTACACAGTAACCAGAGCCACGATGTCTCTGTTTTTGCTAAAGTGATAGCTTTATTTTAAAACTTAGAAGTTTGTCCTAGAAAGATTTTGTAACCATTTGTTCACATAGATAGAGTTAATTAAGGGATCTGTAGAAGCCTTTTGGAAGACTTTGAACCTAAACTGAGCTACCTGTTATTATGTAAATCTGTTACCCCTGGCAACCAATCACTGTACCTGTAAATGCTGATGTAAAACTTCAGTCTGGGCTGCACAATTGATGGGAAAATCATGTAGACATCCCAGCACCCTCCTTTACCTATTTTCATAAATCTATTCTTTATAAACTATATTTTTGCCTCTCTGTATTGTTTTACTTGTATTTCCTATTATTTTTTCATCCTTTGCGATGACCCCTGCCTGAGGGACCCTATTTCTTGCTGAGAGCGTAGCTAACTCCCTGCACAGGACGATGCATGAGCTGATGGTGAGTGAGATACAGCCACTGCATAAGTCTTTACCGTTACAATATCAGATGCTTTGCTGGGAGGAATAAAAATCAGCCCACTTCAGGTTTCTTAAATTTGAATGCACCACAGCATTATAGAGAACAATTGACTTCTGCATCTTGAAAAGAGGAATAGTTTAGGGAACTGAGTTGACTATAAGGCCTCCGAAACAGTTACACAGGGCCTTTAAATTAAGAAATGTATGCAAGTTTCTGCTGAGAGTTCAAGAGACCACAAATTGCCCCAGGTAGCAGAGACTCAGCATCAGGCTGAATTCAAATTTCAGGACGTGAGGACAGGGCAGTTCCACAGAGCTGCCAGTCTAATCCCGGCACCAGGAAGGATACTCATGGAGAAGTTTAGCAGAAACTAGGATAACTGTGAATGGCCTTTTGAAGATAAATCAGATGTGGTTTTTGATTTTTGCTTTTTTTGTGTGTGTTGAAGGCAAACTACTTTTCTAAACTTGCCAAGCCTCCTACCATACACAAAATAGTGGGGAAAAACGTACTGGATGGACTGGGGCTTCCAACTCTGCAAGTGGAAACATTCTGCACCATTCAAAACTTTCCCAAGGTATGAGGCAGTTTAAATGTGTTCTTTAATATGTCTTTGCCCCACTGTACTTGTTAGCAATTCTTGTCTAAACTGCAGAACATTAATGTTTTGAAATTCAGTGTTTGTGAAATGTATACATACATATACACACACTATTCATAGGTAGTCATGTAAGCATGAATCATACAATCAGCCATGATGGCTTATGTTTAAGTGTAATTTGGTTACAGATAAGACATACTAACCTGAAGATGATCCAACAGTGAGAAAGAAAATGAAGCCAAAATAGTTTTAAAACTCTGACATTACAAATGTGATAAGTTCTATAAGTCTATGTAGAGGTTTATAGGTTCATATATTTATATATGGATTTATAATATGTAGACTGATCTAAATAAAGAAAATAATTCATTTTGATAGTTCTAACAATTCATTTTAATTTACTTTAATTGCTACGTATTTGTTAGAAATAATTTTGCTACAGTCTCTGGGAAGAGAATAATTATTATTGAATCTATTTGTATTCTTGCAGTTATTTATTAGAGAGGTAATGATAAAAAATGAAGTTCAATATAGGGTTTTTATAAGGATATTTTAAGGAAGTAATAATTTTAAATGTTCCATGAAGTTGGGTTCCACAGTGTTTCAACACCTATAAAAATATCTCAAAGAAAATTATATATTCTCGTTTTCCCTTTGAAGTTGGTGAGAAAATATCATACACATTAAAAGCTGGATTAATTCAATTTCTTATTTTCTGTGAGAGGTAGAGAAAATGTAGAACATATTTATATAATTTTCAGAACATATGTTCTGTGGTGATCTCGACTCACTTTGAAGTCCACGAGAGCGCTGTGCCTGAGCTGGCTGAAGCAGAGGAGGCAGAGAGGGCCAGTGCGGTCAGCACAGCTGTGCACTGGGTCAACGGCCCCATCACCCAGGAGCTTCAGGGCCTTGCACCCACCGACCAGGTGGCGGTGGATCACCTGCTCAGGTACAGCTCCCACTGTGAAATATAAACATCAGTTATAAATATGTGTCTGTTGTCTTTCCATTCACCCACCAATAAAACATGTCTGTCAATAGAGTTGGAAAGTCGGTTTAAGAAGCATATGTGAAATCAGCAACATTTAGCATAAAATACTGTTTTTCTCCTGAAAATCCTGTTATTAAAATCTTACTATGTAAGGCTACATAGGGCCTTTTGTTCCCTTTTCTTGCATAGAGCTCTCCTAAGATTCAGTAAAAAGTTTCCCAGAAAAGAATCAAGTTACGAATCCAGAGGATGTCCTTTCTCTCTCCCCAAGCCCTCATTTGCCACCTGTGAGCTTCTCATGTCCTGTAATGTGGTCACAATGGCTGACGCTTACATTCTGTCCTCCAGCCACAACCAAGTCTTGCATGCTTTGCCCATAGGTTGACTCTAACATTTGAAAATCAGGGAAGCATTTACTAGGGCCATGTAAGTATTGTTCAATGCCTGACCAAGTAATGGGTTAGAAATCCCTTTTCCTTTGCATAGGTCCAATGCCACGACCCTCTTGGCCAAAGGAAGGTCAACTGGATTCTCTTTCCTTAAGCTTTATCAGTTGCTTAATTGTGTATAATACCATGTTTTAGTTTGCTTCAGAGTTGGATGGTGACTTCTGTTAAAAAAAAAAACACAAACTTTTTTTTAAATAGTTTTTCGGTTTTCTTGGAGTTTCTCAATGCTATTTCTCTCTCTCTCTCTCTCTCTCTCTCTCTTTCTCTCTCTCTATCTATATATATATTTGGCCTTATCTGTTAATTATCATCTACTGAGTTTTTTTCTCAACATCTCTGTTATACCTTCTATTTTATTACATTCCTTTTTTCCTGGAGTTTTCCCTCCCCAAAATTCCCATCTGTAGACCTATTACAGAGATGCCATAAAGACTTCATTGTTCTCTTGTTTCTGGATCTCATATTCTCCTCTTTCTTGTTTTGCTGGGTTATATTCTTTAAAAACAAGGATGAAAAAGAGTACGTAGGATGTAAAGTTTTTGAGTTCTTACATGTGTGGGAATGTCTGTACTTTGCCCTTGTGTTTGATAATTTAGCTGAGTATAGAATTCTCTGTTGAAATCAACTTCCCTCATACTTTAAAAGCATTGCCCCACTGGCATTTGGATTACTACTAAATATGATACAGATCTGATTCCCAAGTCTTTGTTTTTTGTTTACTCATTTTTTTCTCTCTAAGTTTTTAGCCTCTTCTTTTTATTGTAGGGGGCTGACATTTTATGTAAATGTACCTAAGTGGGCTTTCCCAAAGGTTTTAAAAAAGTATTTATTTTAAGCACCCCTCCCCCCCAAAAAAAAAGAAAAAAGAAAGGAAGTCCTCCACATAATGCTGTATTTCACTGTTTATTCTTGATGCACTTGTTTTCTGATGGTCATTTATACAAGAAGAAAATCCAGTAGGCCTTAAATTATGTCTTCAGATTTTACTTTAAAAATGCAAACAAGGCTTAAATGATTTTAAATATTAGCACCTGAATTCTTTTTTATTTACAGGGCAAAATAAATTTCAGTTCTTCAACACCGTTTTATAACAGCATCATTATTTTCTGGCCTTGGAAATTGAATCTGATTTGTTCTTAAGTAGCTAAAAAGCAGAGTTATTTATTGAACCATATTGGGGTCAGCTCTAAAACATGACCAGAATTACAGAGTGCTATTCTTCAATATCCCATTGTAAAACCGTATGTTCTTGCCATTAAGGATATTCTTTGCAAATAAAGTACAAGAAGATACGGAGAGAAAAGAATTGGAAAAGAGCCTGGAAGACTCAACAGTGCCTACACCTCTACCTCTAATACCACCACCTTCTCCTCCATCTCCTACAAAAAAAAAAGGACAAAAGCAAGGTGAGTGGCTTAGTATCTTGCAGCACCCTTAGTAACAAATATGGGAGGAAGAAAGGCTGAAGCTGGACTGTCTTTCTGGGTCTCTTTGCTGCAGACCCAGGTTGGGCACCCAGCTGAGAGCTGTCCATCCTCCATGCTACGTCCTCACTGAAAGCTGCTGTGTGGGTGGGCAGGGTTGCACCCCACCCCACCCTCCATTTTTATTTGTAAGATAAAACAATTTCTCATCCAGAGACGAGCACTTATTAAATAAAGTGCGTTGAGCAGTGGCAATATAGGGGGTAGGGTGGGGGTGAGATGGCATGGGGGACCTTTCACCTCCCTTGAATTTCCATTAACTAATCAAAAAGCCACTCCATACTTTAAAGAGTTTTGATAACCTTTGATATGGACAACTAACATTTCTTCAGTCCTATGTAACATAAATAAACATTTTCTTTAGAAAACTTTATTATTTTAAAGCAAGTAATTGAAGTTATCACTTTACTTTGCTAATTGCTCCATGCCTTCCAACAGTATGTTAATTCTGGAGCTATGTCTAGTATTATAACAGTGTTTTGTATGTCTACTGAACTAGAGCATGCTCCTTGAGGGCATGAATCATGCGTCATTCAACTTGCCATTGCCCATGCTAAGCATGATGCCAGGCACAAACCAAACACCCAATAAATGTGAGTTCCACTGAGTAGGAAAGCACCAGAAACAGGAAGAGACAAGAGATTCCATGGAGAAAAGGACCCTTATTTTCATAGATTCGGATCCTGAGGCCCATGTTAGGTGTGCATAGGAGAGCAGAAGAGAGGAGAAGAGAATTGCCCAAGGCAAAAGAATTATATTTGACCAATCTTCCCTTGGGAAGGAGGGATGACCACTACTGAGTTATAGGTAGACACCAGCAATGGATGTTCATTTGGTGGTTGCTTTGAATGATACAACCTGGAACTTAAGGAGTTCACGCTGACACGGCTGCAGGTGCTGCCCAGCCAAGGAGTGACAGGAAACCAGGCTCTCCTGGTTAATTAACAACCTAACTTTACACCTCAAGGAACTAGAAAAATAAGAACAAATCAAACCCAAAGTTAGCAGAAGAAATAACAAAGATCAGAACAAAACTAAGAGAAATAGAAACCAAAAAAGCAATATAAAGGATCAACAAAACTAAAAGTTGGTTCTTCAAAAAGATAAGCAAAATTTGATAAACCACTAGCTTGACTAACCAAGCAGAGAGAAGATCCAAATAAATAAGAAATGAAAAAGGAGACAGTACAACTGATACCACAGAAATACAAAAGATCATTAGAGAATATTATGAACAACAGTACACTTACAAACTAGAAAACCTAGAGGAAATGGATAAATTTCTGGAAACATACAACCTCCTGAGATTGAACCCTGAAGAAACAGAACTCCTAAACAGACCAATAATGAGTAGCAAGATTGAATCAGTAATAAAAAATCTCCCAACCAAAAAAAGCCTGGGACCAGATGGATTCACAGCCAGAGTCTATCAGACCTACAAAGAAGAGCTAATACCAGTCATCCTGAAACTGTTTTAAAAAATTGAGGAGGGAATTTTCCCTCATTCTACGAGGCCAGTATCACCCAGACAAGAACACAACAACAGCAAAATACAGACCAGTATCCCTGCTGAACATAGGTAAAAATCCTCAATGAAATACTTGCAAGTTGAATCCAACAGCACATCAAAAGAATACACCATGATTAAATGGGTTTTATACCAAGGATGCAAGGATAGTTCAACATACACAAATCAACAAATGTGATACCGCACATCAACAGAATTAAGGACAAAAACCATATGATCATCTCAATAGATGCAGAAAAAACACTTGATAAAATTTAGGATCCATTCACGACAAAAACTCTCAACAAACTAGGCATAGATGGAACATCAATATAATAAAGGCCAGATATCACAACCCCACAGCCAACATCATACTTAATGGGGAGAAGTTGAAGGCATTTCCTCTAAGAACCGGAATAAGACAAGATGCCCACTGTCACCACTCTTACTCAACATAGTACTGGAAGTGCTCACCAGAGCAATCAGGGAAGAGAAAAAACTAACAGGCATCCAAGTTAGAAAAGAAAAAGTCAAATTATCCCTGTTTGGTGATGATACAATCTTATATCTAGAAAACCCTAAAGACTCCAACAAAAAACTCTCAGATTTGATAAATGAATTCAGCAACATTTCAGGCTACAAAATCAATGTACAGAAATCAGTAGCATTTCTATACGCCAATAACAATCTAGCTGGGAACAAAATCAAGAAGGCAGTCCCATTTATAATAGCTACAAAATAAAATACCAAGGAATATATGTAACCAAGTAGGTGAAAGATCTCTACAAGGAAAACTACAAAACACTGACAGAAATTATAGATGATGAACAATGTAAGAACATAACATGCTCATGGATCAGAAGAATTAGTATCATTAAAATTATCATACTGCCCAAAGCAATCTACAGGTTCAATGCAATTCCTATCAAAATACCAATATCATTTTTTTTTTTGCAGAATTAGGAAAAACCAATTCTAAAGTTCATATGGTACCAAAAAAGAGCTCAAATAGTCAAAGGAATTTTGAGGGGTAGGGGTGGGGGTGGGGGTGGGGGTGGGGGAGGAGGGTGGGTGTTGGGAGGTTGCCAGGTGGGTACAATGTGTGTTGCTACAGTGATGGATGCACTAAAGGCTATGACTTCACTACAATGCAGTGTATCATGGCAAATTTGCAATTGTTCCCCATGAATGTATACATATACATTTTTTTAAAAAAACCCTGGAACTTAAGGAAAGAAGTAGGAGGGGATAGGTATTTGCTAAAAGCACTTCTTATGTGCTTCCATACCTTATCTCCACTGGGGACCGGATCCACATCAGCAGCTGTGGGGGAAAGGACAAGAGGAATACTGGAGATCTATGGTGGACTCTGTGGTACCTGATCAAACCGGGTGGCTGAGAAAATGTTAGCGTAAAAGACGGGTAAGGATCTGGATGGAAGGTTGATCTGGAAGGCATTTCTAAAGATCATAAGCAATACAGAACAAGGCATTGGTTTGAGGTTGTGAGAAAGTAAGTTATTAATAGATATATGTGTGAAGAGAAAGTTGGCAGCAGCTGTGGTGAAATGTAGAAAAACCAAGGATTTGGAATGCACAGATGCTTGAAATCCTCTTTATCCACTTTCTGTTACATGGAGGGGAAGTCTCTTAACCTCTCTTAGTCATAGTTTACTTATATGTGAATACAGGGTAAGAATATCTACCTCATGATTGTTGAAGGAGTTAATATTGAATGGCCTAGAATTTCTTAGAGAGGCAAAATCCATGGTTAAGGATCATTTGAGCATCGCATGTGAAATCAAACTGAAAACTTCTTGAAGGTTGAGGGGGGAGAATTTGTTCTTCCCAGCCTCAGCTTTCATCCCCCTTTTTTTTTTTTTCTGGGCCTTCCCTTTTGTAAATAAAACATTTAAAAACACAGTCTTATTCTCAATATTTTTCCCTCCAGGGAGGAAAGACATTATTACAGAGAAACCTATTCAACCTGCAGAACCTGTTGAACCTGTACTCTGTGGCAGTATGGCCATAGGGGCTGTGTCACTAGCTGTTGCCAAAACTAGTGCCATACTGGGCAATAATCCTCTATACTTAAACATTGCATTACTGAGGCACAACCAGGTTAGTACCTGTGATGTTCCAGTACAAGGAGGCATGAGGCTCTCAGTGCGAATGAGCCCTATTTCTCATTTGCCCTTGCTTTCCCCGTTTCAGGAACAGCCATCGACGCTAACTGTGCCTTTGCTGATGGTGACTCTGGTCAGCTGTGGGAAGTCATCACCTGGGAAGCTGAATTTAATGAAAGAAGTGATTTGTGTGCCCCATCCTGAACTAACCACCAAACAAGTACCTTGCATTATCTCAAATTACTTTTTCTAAAAAAAAATGCTCCATATTGAGTTTTTAGTGCAGCTCCCTTGTGTCACCGAGGGAGAGGAAATTAAAGATAAAATGAGAAAAAAATATTTTAGGAAATCAGGGAAGTGCAAAGAAAGCAAGTCCTCAAGAAAAAGGGAAGACATTTAGAGCACCTTACATGTCTGGGTCATTGCAGGAGTGACTCGTGCTGTGACTCACAGAGAAGCCATGGCGGGGTCTCTGCAGGCCTTGACAGTGCCGGAAAGTTATTTTGGGGAGTCGGGACCTCTTTATTTACTCTGCACTAGGCACTATGGCAGCAGCAAGTGGAAGCTGGCACTCCCTAGCAGCCCACTCTATTAAGGAAGACTGCCCAGCACCTAAGTGACATTTAGTGCATATTTAATAGAATGAAGTCGCATCTTCACCACTCAGACGTGTGCTGGTGTCTTTATTGTCTTCAGTGGCCTGAAAGAGTCAAAACGCCTCTTTAAATCTTCATGAAATATTCTACTACTTAGGCGTTAGGGAGAACTAAAGGTTCAAGTTCTATGGTGGATGCTTTCCAAAAAAGTATGAGAAGTTTTCCCCCCTTGCCCTCCAGTAATAAATTGAGTGATATTTTATCTTAGTGGAAATCAGTACAGATTTTTTCAAGATGATTTATCATAATTCTTTTTAAATAATTGTTACCTCACAACTTATCAGTTGCAGACTAGGATTTATATGTGGCTTACTATCTGTCAGATCATATTCAGAGCCTGGTGTTGGGACCTTTCCTTTAGTTAATATCTGTTGAGTTCTTTGGGTACCAGAACACTGGGCTTGCCATTCTTTGTCTTCGTATGCAGATATCCTCATCAGAACACACTTCTCTACTTTTTAAGTGACTGGATTTATATTGATTCAGCCACTCTAATCACTGCCTTAGTGACCTGTCACATGTATATTGGAAGAAGGCTGTCCAGGTTGGTCAAGAGACCATTAAAGAGAATGAAGTTGACCTGATCCAGCCAACAGAACCAGTCAGTTCTAAACAATGGAGAGAGGCTACTGAGGGAGAAGAGCCAGCCATTCACAGGCAACCGAGTGAAACCTGGGGGCTAAGGATTAACATTTCCTCTTCTGGTTTGTAGATCACGTCATCCACTAACCAGGGTGACTTATCAGGGATTCCATAAACATTCTGAGTTACAAAGAGCCACAGGTGGTTCAAGTTTTCATATATTTAAAATTTCTAGACTGCAATTGTGGAAGATCATGGTTATTCTACTTACAGGGTGTGGAGATGCTCATGGAAATTCAGAAAAATATTATCAAAATCATTGAAACGGTATGTAAAGAGATTCTGTGGTATCTAGTCACTGACACTTATACACCACCTAGCATTGTAGTTCATTTGGAATTAAATCAATATTGATATGAAATGTATTTCGTTGCTTTGGGGTTCCCATGTGAACCAAGTATATACATCTCCTCACTGGCTATGGATCCAGTGTCTAATGGTACTTAATTTCATTTCAGTTTCTGAGGCAGCTGGCTCTGTGCTATGATCATCCCTTAGGGTATACAAAGAAAGAAAGGATTTGGCCCCTAGGATGTGAGAGGCAGTTTGGAGAAGTAAAGGCACAGACTCTCGTGCCTCCATTAGGATCCTGGTGTTGGGCAATAAAGGACCCTTGGCTGAGCAGCCCTCTCGGGGGAAGTC
This sequence comes from Lemur catta, assembly GCF_020740605.2. Taxonomy (NCBI): domain Eukaryota; kingdom Metazoa; phylum Chordata; class Mammalia; order Primates; family Lemuridae; genus Lemur; species Lemur catta. Next base: position 11,602,359 of record NC_059141.1, on the reverse strand, counting down.
ACAGAGCAGGGTGCATGAGTCACCAGTTGTCCCATCATATTCTAGCTAGGGTGATATGACAGTGATATGAGAGGGCTGGGGCCAGGAGAGGGACCCAATCCTTGTCTGTGGGGCTTTTCAGATATACATATCTTTTATTTTGGACTATTATATTTACAGAAAAGTTATAAAGATACATAGAGAGTTCCTGAATACCCCTCACCCAGTTCCCCCCAATGTTAATGATACGTTACATGGTACATTTGTCAAAACTAGGAAACCAAAATGGTACATTACTAATAACTAAACTCCAGACATTATTCAGATTTCACTGGTTTTTCCACTAATGTCCTTTTTCTGTTCTAGGATCCAGTCCAGGATCCCACATTGCATTTAGCCTGGGGCTTTTAAGCTGCATGATTAGGAAGCAGTAGGATGGGGGCCCAGAAGGAGGGGGCCGGGACACAATAGCAGTAGAACATGGAGGAACTTTGGTTCTAGCTCTCTTGCCAGCACCCAGTGTGACCGGAGGCACGGGCGCCACGCCCTTCCCTGCCGTGATGGGAGGGGGAGCGCTGGGGCCCCAACCTTGCAGTTGATGGGAACTGCTTTGCCCACCAGGCGGGAGCTGCTTTTCATGGCCCTTTTCAGGAGCCCAGCTTCTTTTCTGGGAAACCAGCCTGGAGAGACTCAAACTTGCACAAGTTAACTCTGCTTTTTCACTCACAACTCTGTGACTTTAGGCCAATTACATAACCTCTCTGCATCCCATTCCTCATCTATAAAATGGAGATGATAAGTACCCATGTCATGAGGGTGACTGTGGGGAGTAAATGAGTTTAAGATATGGAACATGCTGCCAGGGGGAGCTGGTGTGACAGTAAGCCATACTTTGTTTGTGGTAGTCAGAGCAGGTGGAGGAAAATCTAGTTTTAAATGCTAGGAAATTAAGGATATTTGAGCATTCTGCAATTCATCCTGACTTTTACATTTTTTGGTTTTGTTTTTTCTTTTGAGATAGGGTCTTGCTCTGTTTCCTGGGCTGGAGTGCAGTGGCACAATCATAGCTCACAGCAACCTCAAACTCCAGGGCTCAAGTGATCCTCCTGCCTCAGCCTCCCAAGTAGCTGGGACTGGGGGCATTCACCACTACCACATCTGGCTAATTTTTAAATTTTTTGTAGAGATGGGGTCTGGCTGTTGTCCAGGTTGGTCTCAAACTTCTGGCCTCAAGCAATCCTCCCACCTCAGCCTCCCAAAGTGCTAGGATTACATGTGTGAACCACCATGCCCAGCCCTGACTTTTAAATGTTTTATTTATTTTTTGTTTATACAAATAGCTCCTGAATGGTCTTGTGAAAATTCAAATACTGGTAGAACCAGCAACCCCTTACTGACTACCACCCTCAGTACTAGCACCTTTTCTGGAGATACCCACCATTAAAAATTTAGTGTGGCCTTCCAGCCTTTTTGTTTTTAAATATACACAAAGAGCACTTTGTTTAAAATAATATTAAAATTCTGTACAAATCATCTGCAAATTGCTTTATTTCTTTGCCCTTTTTATTGAGGTGTTTATCTTTTATTGACATCTAAGGAATTCTTTATGTAAGGAGACTTAATCCTTTATGTATGTTAGACCTTTTCCTCTATCATGTTGCTTGCCTTTTAACTGTATTTTATGGAGTCATAGAGATTTTTTTTTTTGATGTAGTAAAATGTGTCAATCTGTTCTTTTAAGGCAGTTATTCTCAACCAGGGGTGATTTTTCCCAGGAGACATCTGGCAAGTCTGGAGATATTTTGAGTTGTCTCAACTTGGAGGGAGGGCTTTTAACAGCATCTAGTCAGCAGGGATCAGGGATGCTGCTGAACATCGTGCAATGCACAGGGCAGCACCCCCACAACAAAGAATTATCCAGTCCAAAGTGTCAATAGCGCCAAGGTTGAGGAAGCCTGCTCTGAGGCTTCTGCTTTGTGTTCCTTGTTTAATAAGGCACTCCCTCTTATTTTTTGAGTTTACTAGGCATTAACTTGAGCACTCTAATATTTTAACTCATTCAATCCTTATAGTTCTACAGGTAGGTATTATTATTAACCCTGTTATACAGGTTAAGAAACTCAGGCCTAGCACAGTTAATTAACTTATCCAAACCCATGAAGTCTGGCCCCAGAGCGTATGTATGATCTTAATCATATGCTAAATTGACCCCAAATCATGAACACATTGTCCTGACACTTTTATGGTTTCAGAGATCTATTTTTATCTCAAATTCATCTGGCATTTATATCAATAGTGTGAACCAGGGATCATATTCCCATACTCATTCCTGGTTGACTTTCCACATGGTGTTACATGTTTGAAAGCTACAGTGGGATCCTTAGTAATAGCTCCCACTAGCGTAATCGTATTTGAAGAAAAAGTAATAAAGCCTTTTACAGAAGTTCAGACATCAAAAACTGCCACTACTCTGTCACAAAGTCCCAAAGTTCTATGAGAAAGTTTCAGTTGCTAATCTAGTGTAGTACAAAAGCAAAGAGATTTGTTTTCAGTTTTGGCTCTGCAATTATTAGCCACCGCTGTGAGCATCTTATATACCCTGCCGAGGCACTGGTTTCCTCATGTGCATGACTGAAAAATGCCTCCCTTGGAAGGGCTGGAAGTAATGTATGGGAAGAACCCTGAATTGCTGGGCTCCCAATAAATGGTGCCTATTTATAGAATACTAATTGAATATAGGAAGATGTTTAATCCTTCCCAGTGATTACATTGATAACAAATCATTCCCAACATTACACCAATCCTACTAAATCTAATTTTTAAATACATTTTGAGGAAAAAAAAATCTGAAGAAATGCTATGTTTTCTCATGCAGGAGCCAACCCAAAGCATGTCTGTAGATAACCTTAGCTAAAGCCATGGTCTTTAGTTTCAAAATAGGATATGCTAGGAGTGGAACCTGGGTTTACTGCAATCACCATGCTTTGTTTTAGTGATAAAGTGATAGTTTGTGATGACATCATTTGGCTGAAGGCATAGATTAACAAGTTACTTCATGCCAGATTTATTTTAGTAACTGACTTTCCCTAGGAACTCCTGAGTATGCTAATTCTTACTAATGAAAGGTTGCATTTGTTTGTTTGGGTTTTTAGCCATTTTTAAACACACAGAGACTGATAACAGCCATTCTAGAACACATTGCATCTTGTATGATTAAAGCCTGGAGATTTTGACTCTTTTCTACTATTGAACAGCTTCTCCTTAAGTTAGAAAGATGTTAGGGGTGTTCTTCCCTGGTTATTTTTTGTTGTTTAAGACCCCCTTCTAGGTGCAATAGAGGATAAGAACATAGTTCCTGCCCTCAGGCAGTTTAAACTCCTGATTGGAAAGGCATAGAAAGCACATGAGAAATTCAATAATAATGCAAACCAAGAATATCCTTCAACGTTTGCTATTGTGAATTGGTGCCATTAATCAAGCAGATATTCACCTGATCACATCACATGATTCCCCTTTGCCCTTCTGTTCAGGACCATTGTATTTGCATAGAACTTGAGTGTGAAGCACACCGATGCCTGACAAACATGCCCCACCTTATAGAGCCAGTGCATGCTGAGCACTGAAGTGCTCAAAGACTAGAACCTTACTATGATACTTGTTCAATATTCCATCTCTTTGGGAATTACCTTTGCTTTTAACTTGAAATGATACTCCACTCACCAGATTTACCAGATTTAATGACATTTGGCTGTTTCAAATCAAAGTCAAATCCACCCTGCTGGAATAAGAGAAAGTGCTAGTACCCTGATAATATTCAAAACAATATGTTGGGCCTACAAAAAGGCAAATCCCACAGTGGTGTTATTTCTGGTATCCTCCTGCATAAAAGGATGCCTGCTTGCAGCAGGAGTTCATGACATGATGTGTGAATAATACTTTATTGATATGAGTATAAATGCATGAATCTGTATATACACACTCCATATTTTGACTGGGGGCAGAGGGTAAGGATGAGTTAAAGGGAACATGTGCCCGAATCTGAAAAATGGTTTGGGGTCGGGCATGGTGGTTCATGCCTGTAATCCTATAATCCTAGCACTCTAGGAGGCCGAGGCAGGTGGATCCTTTGAGCTCAGGAGTTCGAGACCAGCCTGAGCAAGAGCGAGACCCTGTCTCCACTAAAAAAAAAAAAAGAAAGAAAGAAATTTGCTGGACAACTAAAAATATATAGAAAAAAATTAGCTGGGCATGGTGGCACATGCCTGTAGTCCTGGCTACTCGGGAGGCTGAGGCAGAAGGATTGCTTGAGCCCAGGAGTGGGAGGTTGCTGTGAGCTAGGCTGACGTCACAGCACTCTAGCCCTGGCAACAGAGTGAGACTCTGTCTTAAAAAAAAAAGAAAGAAAAGAAAAATGGCTTGGGGGTTTATAAAAGCAAGGATTAACATAGTTTATGATCCAGCTGCTAATGTTTTACTTTTAATAAAAATATAATCTAGTATTAATAGCCAAATTCTTTAATTTACTCCAAGAAATAAAAAGTAACTCAAATTAAAATTAAATTTAGATTAGTAGTTTGCAATTAATTTCAAAACTGAAACCTGTCCATTTTCCTATGTTAATAAAAACTTTATCTTTTTCTAAAAAAAAAAAAAAACAAGTAAGGAGTGGCTGGAATCATTGTTCTGTGTGTTTGTGAGAGAGAGAGAGATTCAGTGTCAGGCCCCAGAGCAGCACACAGCCAGGAGGACCTGGAGCTCTGCTTGCTGCCACAGATGTGCTGAAAATCCCAAGTGATGTTTTTATCTTCTATCCCACAGCCCCCTCCTCCGAAAGCAGAGAACAAAAAAGGGCAGGATGGAGGCAAAAGAGGTCAAGTAAGTAGATGCATGTTTCCCACACTTCTATATGAAACTGAGTAGTCCCTGCCCCTTTTTCTCTCCCGTAGTCATTTTGCTCCAAGACCAGAACTAAAGCAAATGAAAAACATACAGTGATATTGCTCCAAGAGCACTGACCCAGGTAAACCCCAGAGGTGGAATATAATTCTGCCCTTGCCTTCTGGCAATAAGCTGCCTGGCCACCACTGCCAGCAGTTGTCTGGCCGGCTGAAATCTCAGAGGTCTTGGATGCATTTATGAGTAACAGGATTACATTCAAGTATTTAGGAAGTTGAATCTTCCTGATAACTAGCTGAAAGATACATAGGATCTTTTAGATTTTAAATTTACTACCAAAGAGAGAAAGAAAAGACACAAAAAGATGACCATTCCTTCCACCTGGTCCCCAAAAGCACGTCAGACAAAACATTGTGGAAACTCAGATTTTGCCAAGAGAGTCAGGCAAACAGTCCTCCTTGTGAAAACTGGCCACGCTGGCTTCAAGAGTCCTGGGAGACCAGCTGAACTTGATCGGTCAATCACTTTGGTGATTGTGAGTGCTCAGATAGATACACTACTATGTGCCTAAACATTCAGCAATATAAATAGGGCAGCCAGGAAGAACTCTGGAGATCATGCAAATGGCTGAAGGTTGCTCACATCAGCAATATTCACTCTGTGAGCCAGAAATCCAAGCCCTACCCTGATGTCAGGGACTTGAGAGTCCGCGGAAGTCAAAAGAGGGGTTAAAAAAAAAAAAAAAGACTTGATAAAGATAAAAAGTTAAGTTTGTCCTCAAGATTGGGAGAAGAGAAATGTGAATAAAGACACAGTAAGTAAAATATGTTGTGTTTGTTGGAATGAGCACAGCACTTGAATGTTAGGCCTTTCAGGAGAGGTGGGCACGGTGACCAAGCAGCCGGTTCTCAGTGCCGTTCCCTTCATTCCAGCAGGTGGTCTTACATGTTCTGAGAAACTCAGACCAAGATCAGCTCTTCCCATTATCAATTTACTACTTTTTTTTTCCTGTTAGAAACAGGTTAGATATAGATTCCAGAGAGACAGCTACACCAGAATTACGGGCATAGACTCTGGAGCTAAACTGCCTGGAATAAAATCTGCTCTAAGTTACCTAACTCTGTAAAATGGAGATCATAATTGTACCTGTTTTGTGGCATTGATGTAAGGAGTAAATGTATTTACTTTATATAACAACAGTACCTGGCATTTAGTAAGCATCAAATAAGTGATGCTTTCATAGTTTAGAAGACTCCATAATAAAACTCAATTCATAGACAAAATTTCCCCAACTGTGCTTTGTTTGCTAAATAAAAGTTTCCTCTCATTGACATTAAAAATGTTGGATGGTTCTTATAATCAACTAGCACTATCACCAGTAGAAACAGAATATTTATACCTGGGTTCATGTTTGCTCTTGAGTTTGGTAAACACACACACACATACCGTAAGCCCTTAGAATCACCGATATTGCTTCAATTGATAATTGCATAGTAGCAATTTGTGGCGAGGGCACACCAAGACTGACTTTGCAAGAGCTGCCTTTCCCTGGGGTCATATGAGTCCTGAAATCTGCTAAAATCCATCTTCAGTTCTGCATCCTTTTATTGGAAGTGTTCAATCCTTTTAAAAATAAAACTTTTCCTGAAGGAGGATTACATTTTTAACAGTTATCTTCATCTAGAGGAAAACGGAACGTAGGAAAGAACAGGTTTGGAGGAAGAGGACTGACACAGTTAGGGACAGGTTAGGTGGACATTTACAAGAAGAGCCTGGAGATTCGCCAACCCAGTGGCTGTGGCTCAGGTTAGACCATGTGCGATAAATGGCAGAGCTGATAGAGAGAGAACATACACACACTAAAGAGAGAAGAGTGTGCTCCCAGGTCAAACTTGGAAAACTCAGAAGAAAATTACTCCCAGATACTGCAGGGGAATCATATGTTCAAAATTATCCAAGGAATACCGAGATAGAAGTAGGATTAACAGAGAATCAAAGAATCTGTCTTTGGAGAGCTGTACCTGCTTATAAACTGTGCCTATCACAGGAAGCTCCAAGGACCTTGATGTGCTCTATTGACATACATCATTTTCTTTTGATCTTGCAGCAGCAGATCACTGGCAAGATGTCCCATCTTGGCTGTTTAACTATTAACTATGACACCATAGAGCAGCCACTGCTTCTACTACAGGGAATCTGTGCGAACTTGGGGCTGGAACTGGGAACAAATCTGCATCTAGCCATCAACTGTGCTGGCCATGAGTTAATGGACTATGTAAGTTTCCACTTCAGAACATTCACTTCTTGTTGAGGTCCACGATTTTAAAATTAGAACTCAAAAGAAGGGCTTATCTGAATATTTTCCACACAGAACCTATTGTTTTTTTTTCATTCCTATTGTATGAGGGATCCAAATATAAATGGAGTTGAGAAAGCCAAATTAACTAATGACACCACAGAATAACATGACTATATAATTTTAACAACTAATAGCAGAAAATGTCATAATTACATATAGAAATTCCATAATAAAATGAATTACTTACATTGCAATTATGAAAGCTATTGAAAAGTAATTTAACAAACTGGTGTGATAATCATTTGGTTGGTAATGCTGAATTTATCAAGCCTGAACAGTGGTTCAGTTGTAACTGTGACTTGACAGGCCCTTCTAGACATGTGTTTCTTAGAATTTATGCTGTGACTCACTTTTTAAATATAAAAATATTTCCAAGTTGTTGAAGTTTATGAAGAATATGTTTTTGTCCAATAAAACACATCACAGTATTATCCACAGCCTGGATTAGGAGGAGAGAGCCTCAGTGATGAAACTTCACCTGAGGACCACCCACCTGAAGAGAGAGATTTTAAAAAAGAGAATGAACAACAGTTTCATTAAAAAATGTTCAAGTCCTCACTTCCTCAGGGTAATACAACAGCAATTTACCCTTAAACTTGGAAAACTGGTATGCCAGGAAAGTCATTAGAAATTTTCTGTCTTACACACATACATATATTTTCCTTCGTTTTTTTTTTTTTTTTTTTTTCCTAATTTTATGAGACAAGGTCTCACTATGTTGCCCGGACTGGTCTCAAACTCCTGAGAGCTCAAGTAATCTTGCCGCCTCAGCCTCCCAAGTAGCTGACTTCCCATTTTCAAATACACAGATGCTGAGTCTCAGTTTTATAAAATGCTTGGCATATTTACATGCATTTATGGTGACTTGGTAATTAATGTCAAATTCAGCGGGCATGACCAAATAGGATTCTGCTTTAACTGTGATTCTAACTTTAACTACAAAAGAAATTTTGAACAGTATATAAGAACCCTACATTTCAGCTGACTTCTAAAGTTCTTTTACTTTTCTAAAGAAACTAAGTGCATAATGGAATGTTTAAAGTAATTTCCTATTCACATAATGATTGGTTCCCAGGCATACCATTAAGAAAAATAATTGCATGTTTTCATCAGCAATGTATACCAGAAACTATGAATATACTGACTGCTAGTGCTAACTAAAATGGGTGTTTATTGCTTATATTCAGTAAAATGGATTAGCTTGATATCAGATAACTTTTACAATAATGTTAGTTCAAAGTCATTAGCATTTTCTCACTGACAAGATAGGATTTTTAAGCTTTGCATTATAGAAGCTAAAAAGTTCTTGCTTTTTAATGTGAAAAAGTATAAAATCCCTTCAATTATAAACTTCTTAAGAAGCTGCTTAATTCCAGTGGAATCTATTCTATTATAAGCAGCAGCAGGAAGGCATTAGCAAACCAAACAACCCCTCTGGTCCATTCCTCCTCCTTCCCTGTACCTAAATATCCCAGGTGCCATCCCTGAACACAGACTTGAAAGTAAGGGTGCTTTGTTTTGCAAAAAGATTGCACTAGATGCTTCAGCCCTGTTTACTTCTATGCTTAATGACTTAGGAGATTTCCAGACTTCAAATGAATGGGGGTTGCAATAGAATTCTACTTTCAGGACAATATTGTTACTACTAGAAGTTACATGCTACCTGAGAAATGCCGTCACCTAAGTCACTTTACATTTCATACTGGTTGTTAGTATCTCAAATGCCTAGCCCTGCTATTAAATTTTAGAATAGGTTACAGTAAAGGAAACATACTTGTCCATTTTGAGTTGAAAGATGGTGGGGTCGAGTGGGCAGGCTTGCATTGCTATTTTGTTTGTTATTTTATGCATTTATGCTATGGTCCATCTACCTAGGCAGCCAGGTGTCTGGAACCACATCACAAACCTAAATAACAAACTATTCCCCTCCTACTCTTTCCACATTTGTTTTCTGTGTGAAAAAGAAGAATGGAGACTTGATTTTCCCAGGTTAATATTCAACAGGTATTTAAAGTAGAATGCATAGATTTCCCAAGTGAATGTGGCCTAAAAAGAATCTGTTTACAATCTCTTATATGAAATGAATGAAAAGGAATTTGAATCACATCTTTAACATTTTAAGAATTCATTATTTATTCTTTATTTTACTATTTCCCTTACACATACCAGAGTAAAGGAAAGTATGAAGTGATGATGGGGACATATAAAAGTGCAGCTGAGATGGTTGACCTGTATGTGGATCTGATCAATAGGTACCCGTCAATCATTGCCTTAATTGATCCTTTCAGGAAGGAGGTAAGCAGGACTCATATTTTATAACATATATTTTGTGTCAGATAGGCAGGATTCACTTTCCATATTTTATAACAAAACACAAAAATAAAATCTCATTCTTTTGGATCTCTGTCATTCGAAATGTGTTGTAATTTGGGCTGGGGCTGAGTGGCTTTATTTTGGCATTTATGAGAAAAGGCACTTACTAAGCAAATGAATAGCAGAAACACAATTACCTAGGAGTGTGCCTGTCTGGAGAATGAAGCAAGCTATTCGCAAGCCCTTCGGGAGTACCTGTGTATTTACAAGCAACCTAACTGATGGAAGCCGCCCCCGCTGTGCTAGCTGGAGCTTCAATAGGTTAATCATATACCATTTTCATGTGCTCAGGGAAACAGGACTTCTGCAAGGCCAAATATTTTTTAACTTAAATCCAGTCACTACATATGCATAAAAGTAACAAAGCCATATTTTTAAAAGGTTTGAGATATTGAGGTTTTGTGATCTAGTCAAACTAATGCATTCAACAAGGTTTTACGTATTCATCTCTCTTCCTAATCCACTTAAAACTAACACCAAAATTTAAATTCTTGATTGTATGAATCTGAGAGCCATTGGATAGGCTGAACAGATGTCCTCTTTGAGGTAGCTATTTAGACTCTGGGGACAATATGAATGCTGGATCTCACCTGGAGCCCCAGGGTCTCTCAGTCCCATCCTCCCTTTTACAGCCCATGCTCCACGCCAGCACTCACTAAAGGCACCTGCCGAGCTCAGCTCCTCAGTCCCGCAGAGTGGCTTTGCGCGATTGTTCTGAGGCTCTGACCACAGCTTTTTAAACAGGACAGGATACACCTGTGTGGTCTGTTCTAATGGGGTAGGCTGAAATCTGGTACAATGGCTGGGATGACTGGATGTATACATACATGCACACAAATAGACATACAAACCTACACACATAATTTTAAAATATGCATTTCATTTCATATGGTTGTCTCACCCACAAAAATGAGAATGCAGAGAAGGGCCTAGAGCTCTTGCAGGCTCTTTTCTTTTTCAGTTTATCAGAAATAACAGAAAAATCTATCCAGCCAGTCTTCAGCAACATTATGGATAATACGGTGCAATGGGAATAGCCTACGCAGTCAATGTGGGGAATAGCATTTAGTGTATTAACATTTTACTCACAAAATCTTTAAGCTCAAATTTAATCACTAGGTTTCTGTTCCACGAAGCTTGTTAATTTGTGTGGATGTGGTACAGGGATCGTTCAGGCATAGAGGTAGAAAAAAGCTGTTTTGTGTATCTCAGGAAGAGTGTATGACTTTGATTATGTGCTGTATTAGTCATGTTGTTTTGTGATTATGTTCAATACATTATAATGATCAATTCTTAAACATTTACCCAGGACTCTGAACAGTGGGACAGCATCTATAATGCACTCGGTTCCAGGTGTTACATAATTGCAGAAACTGCATCCAAAAGCATTTCCAAACTTCTAGAGCATGGAAACATCAACATCCCCAAATCCAATGGGCTGATCATAAAACATACAAATCAAACTACGATGTCTGACTTGGTGGAAATAACCAATCTTGCTGACAGTGAGTAACAGTATAGATCTGAAAGACTCATCTAATGACTCAGTTATATAAGAAGGCAAAAATACACAGAGTATCAAAGTTAATAAAAAGCATGGAAGAAAAAATCCAACCACTTGTGAGAGATTTAGGGCTGGAAAACAAAATTCAGCTTACTGACCCTCTTCACAATGTTCCACTAACAGCCCAAGTCCACGAGGCCATCCCCTTCACAGAGGGCTACCACAGAGGTAGGGCCACGGCCACTCCCTGTCCGCTTCACAGTGGGGAGGACCTTTCTGCCCCTGACAGGAGCACTGAGGCCTGATTTCTTCTGAAAGGGCATATTCTTCAGCATATTCATCAATTTGCTTTTGGTTCTGAGCTTCAGCTACAGAAAAGTTTTAAATTTAGAGAAACCCAAAGGGCTACTCCAAGCTTTACTGCTAAAGAACACCTGGGTACTCATCTGCCCTAGCCAGGTTTCCAGACACAATGTAGTGTGCAAGCTAAGGAAAACAGTTTACCACGCACAAAGGCAAGGTGTCAAGCTCAGCCAAGGAGCAGCAGGGACAGACGTGTTTAGCCTGCATCACATGGCTGCAGTATTGTAAATTCCCTCCTGTTATTTACTATCACTTTATGCTCAGATTCGTCTCCTCAGCATCTTAGTAGGGACCACAGCTCTTTCTTCCACACAGGCACAGCCCAAGTAGATGGTAAGGGTGTTAGCAATTACTTGACTGAAAATAAACTTAGCCACTTGTAACATACCCAGACACCAGGGGGCCATTTTAATTTGTACTGCTTGGGAAAGTCTAGGAGGGATCAGAATTTGGAACTAGATCACCCACTGCAGGGAAAGGGTATAACTTCAGCAGTTAAGGAAACAGGCAACAAGAAGATCCACTCAGTAAAAGCAGGCACTTTTCTCGGTGCAGAGATCTGAGGCAGGGGCAGGTTCACTGCTAATAGGCAGCACCAGGAAGCTGCCAAGCAGATTGGCAAGGCAGTGGAGCATCAGGGAATCTTCTGGAAAGCAGGGCCTTAGCCACTGTGCTGAGATTCAGAGGCAGGATCCCAGCAACAGAAATCAGGGGATGACAGGAGAAAAGCAGAGCTTCAATGCTGGTGGGTCCAGGATGCTAGAGGAGAGCAGCTTTATTTAGTACCAAGGGGTAAGGCATTGAGAATTGGACTTACTCCTTACAGCAACCCTATGAAGTAGACACTGTCATTTCCACTTTACTGATGAGAAAACGAGGCTTGGAGAGTTTGGGTAACTTTCCCATGACACTAGAGTGATCCTACCTGCCCATGCTAGCTTTTTTAATTCCTTAAGCTTCAAACTCCTGACTACCTCACAGTCCTTGAACATGCTGTTCCTTTGGTCTAGAATCCTTTGCCCTATGCTGCTTATTTAGCCCACTACTCCTCACCCTTCAAGTCTTGACTCAAATGAAATGTCTTCAGGGGCACATGCCTCCCCTGCCCTGAACCTTCCTCATATCATCCTATATTTTTTCTTTGTGGCACTGACCACAGTGACTCGTACAGTTATTTAATGGCTGGCATCCCCCACGAGACTGTAAATTCTCTTGAATTTGTGGGTGTCTTGTACACTATGCACAGCGCTGGAAACCTAAATACCACGAATGGGTTTCAGGAAGTAGGCAGGAGGCTAGTCTCTGAGGTGCAGCAGGACTCAGAGCCAGACTGGCATCCAGGGGCCTGGGCTGGTGCCAGAGGATGGAAGGAAATGCCCAGGTGGGTGGTGGATGGTAGGTCCCAGTCTGGCCTTTCCTCCTGGGCCTACCACTCCGCAGCCATTCCGTCCTTCACTTCAGAGCCCTGCTGTAGCTCCTGCCTCAAAACATGAACATTGTCACTATAGGAAAAGCTCTGGCTGACATTCTTCATAGACTAGCAAATTTCAAAGAGTTTTGAGACCCTCAAATGATTAACTACTACCAACACTGCTATTCTAATAAACATTCAGAATGAGAGTCTTCTGAATAAAATTCTACACGATGAAGTGAGAACATCATTACGTAGGCATATCAACTCCACATACGTTGCTCTTACCATATTTCATTGACTTAGAGATGCATGTTTTTCTACACTGAACAGTACCAAAATTGAATCATGTCTTATAGTTGTGGTCTTAGAAATAAATCAATCTCATCTGAGCATTTCTGCCTTTTTAAGTGGCAGTAAAATAATGGCACATTTTACAAATAATGTACCTTATATTTGATGAAACATGGTATCTGTTTAGTACTTATAGCATCTAAGCTGCTGGAAAGAGGGGTAAACAGATAAAATCAGGGCAATAAAAATGCAATGTTAAAATTCATGATGGTTGAATAATTGATTCTTCACAGCAAAGTTTTAAATCTCTGGCAAATTTTTAATTTTGATCCCGGAGCTCATATATATATGCTAACTGTTTCTACACCACATAAAACTGAAAGGAATTCCTCTTACAGGTAAGAAGCACATCATCTTTGGAAGTACAGAAGGAGAATCGTCTGATGACAGCCTTGTCGATTTGGTAAGTGCTGGACGCTGGTCAACTGCAGAATTGCCAAAACACTGCTTTTATCACGAATTGGTATTTCAGAGAAATGCAGTCTTTGGTGGAGAAAGTCATGTAACCTTTTATGAAATAGATTTGCTTCCTACCAGACAGCTACCTTTTGCAAAGAGCTAATCTTTGAACTTTTAAAAAGAAGAAAAATTGAAGTCCAGAGAAAATGATGAGCACACTTAAATGACTGGGGTGTTCACTTGCAATCTTCCCTCCTAAAATGAAGGGAGAAAGGCCAGAATGTTCTTAGATGAAATCAGCATGCTTGTATGACTAGTAAAGCGCCTGATGGATAGTCAGTCACACCATCTGTTTGCCTTTCAACACTCCCAGCTTATGAGCAGGCCACTTTGCTTACGTAAAGATAAAATACTAAGTTAGAAGAGAAAAATTCCAACAGCACTCCCTGACAGTTTCCTTTCTCCTTAAAGAACTGTGTAGTTCAGCAAGACATGACTCCCCCATTTAAAATAAGTTGTTTTCCCCTTTTCAGGCTGTTGGGCTTGGTGTCCGGTTTATCAAGTTGGGGGGTCTTTCTCGTGGTGAACGGGTGACTAAATACAACCGCCTTCTTACTATAGAGGAAGAGCTTGTCCAGAGTGGAACACTGGGTATGCACTGTTTTTTGCTTTGTTTTCACTTAGCCATGAATAAGAGAACAAAGACTGGAGGAGGGGGAATAGAAGTCCCTCGGCAGGAGGGCAAGGGAATCCAAAGACCACAAATAAGTGCTGACAAAACTAGGATGGCACTTGCCACAATGTATATTGTTGTCCTAATGGATTATCTATTTACCTGAATGTTTAAAACTCTCGCCCTTTTTCTTGCTGAATAGGCTGAGTGATGCTTTTCAATAGAATTAATTGATTGGAATCTCCCAGCCTTGCTTTTGTTATGGTCCAAATTATACTTAAGGTTTCTCCACACAGCTCACGAAAGTTAAAGGCAGATGTTTTCCTGATGGTTCTTGGAAACAACTTGTTTTACTTAAAACAAGTAGGCAGCATGTTAACATTGTACCTTGGAAACGCTAAGGTCTCAAGAGAAACGAACCAATCATTGAAGAAATCAAACCTTTGTAAATTTGTATGGTTGGAAGCACTGGGTAACTGGAGAGAAACACCCCAAATATGCAATTTTTTATATTACTGATTATAATGGCCAAAAGGAGGCACACAGCATAGCGTGTAGAGACATTTAAAGAGATGGTTATAAACCTGTCATGTTTAACATATGTAGGGACCTTGAAACACACCCTAAGATTCATAGAAAATGAAGAAGGGGACTATTTCTGAACCATGCAAGTGCAGTCAAAAAAGTTAGTTAGTGGTGTTTACATTGTTCCACATACTATCTGATTAGTTTTTACATCATCCTGACTTGTAGAGGCCTTACATTCCTTAAATGACCTATCGCATTTCCAGCCAGACTTTACCACAAGGGAAACAGCTGCTTCTGGGCATCAAAAAGGACTCTAGTGACCAAAGGCCCAGCCCCTCTCTGGTGATAGCACAGCTGCCTCAGTATTCCGGAATGGATTAAGGGTTAACGAGAATTTCTCTGACATCGGCAGTGGTGAATAAATGTTAAGGGAACCAAAAACTGAAAAGACAAATCCCTTCACGTTCACTTTTGAGCAGGAAATCTTGGCAAAAGCTCAGCCACTAAAATACCATCATTACTTACATGGAGCCGCCTGGAACAGGCAAGTCTGCGTCGTTTACCACGGAGAAGTTAGCTGGCAACGGTTTGTGTTCATGTGTTGTACTGGCCTTTCCTCTAGTTCATCTTCTTCTTCTTATCCTTTTCTGCTACACTTCTGCCCAAAGTCCACTGTACATCAAATGTTCCAAAATATTTAATTAGAGTACAATGCAAATTGAACAGAACAAACGTATTGCATAATTCATGCATAACCAAAGACAGGCCCAGTTTTAAATGGTTCGGGAATCCTTTCTGATGGTGACGTGACCCATCTGCACAGTTCTGAAGATCATCTCCTTCAAATCACATAAGAAACAAAACTTGGCACCATTGGATTAGACAGTAAACTTTATTGTTGCTTTTTTTAAATACAGGTGTCAACGAAGAACACATTTTTTTTTACTTTAATGAGGAAGCTGAAAAGGCTGCCGAGGCACCTGAGCTGCTTGAGCCCCTGGAGCCCACCTTCCCCACCAAAGTCGTGGAGGAACCAGCCAAAACACAGGCATCTTCTGCATAGGGCTGCACGCACCCCAGTGTGTAGCCACACCACTAGTACTATCAGACTGGTAGGTTTAGAGTGAGTCTCCCCGGTGGGTTTGCTCTTAAATGTCACTAACTCATGTTCTCTCTTTCTTCTTTGAATTTCATTGTTTGGTAAATACGTATATGGTGTTTTTGCCAGAAATTGTATCTGTGAACTTTGTTTCCCAGCCATCACATTTCCATGGGGATTTTGTTTGTGTACTAGCTCTACTGTCCATCTTTCAGGGTCATGGTCCAGTAAAAGCGGTCAATATTTTTGCTGCCAACTCCACATTCAGTCAAACATCTTATCCTTTACAAATCAGAACACCTCTGAATGCAAAAGCCTAATGACACCAGAAGCACTCATGCCAGGAGCAGGTGTACATCGTCTGGGTTTATTCTATACATATGTGCTGGAAAGCACAGGCACATTTTTATAGCCAACCTTAGGCAGAAGTATGAGAGCCCCACTATTTTTTGTAATAGCCAAACAGCTTCATCTCACTTTCCTGCCCTTAATTCCCTTTTCCCTGATTCCCTCCTCTTTTTAAATTTTAGTTTTTCTTATATTATTGTTATCTCTGTGAGTCTCCTTAGATCCTTTTTGGAACAAGAATGGGTATAGATGAATAAGCACATCAGTGAATGAATATTCTCAAGGTTATTAAATGCCCATTTATACTGCATTTAAAAAGTGATCAGCAAGTGATTAAAAACGATGTGACATACATGCTGACTGAACTGCCTCTTTTGTAAGCCAGTTGCAGCAGGAGTACCAGAAATAAACATATTCAAACACATACACACACAGACATAATAATGTCCAAGAGCTTTATATGACTTAAGGTCTCTGTTAAAAAAGGGTTACCATTTGTTTTTCCTAAAAATTATATAAATTGTTACATAATGACCTGGAGAGTGGCTAAGTTTAGACTTCTGATATATTCTATATATTTTTACTAAGCACACCGAGGACCTCTCCTTCTGAAGAGCATTAACAGGGAAACCTAATGTCTTTGTGGTAGAGCCAACTCCTTACTCTCAAAGCTATGACGTGGGATGGGCTGAGTGGCAGACTCTCTCAAAGCATGGGGCAGGAGAACTGGCATCACTCTAAGCTGGGAGAACTGTGTCAGTTTGTGGTTGCCACTGCCTCTCCTGAT
This sequence comes from Lemur catta, assembly GCF_020740605.2. Classification (NCBI taxonomy): domain Eukaryota; kingdom Metazoa; phylum Chordata; class Mammalia; order Primates; family Lemuridae; genus Lemur; species Lemur catta. The sequence goes on along the minus strand of NC_059141.1, from coordinate 11,585,286 downwards.
GCTTGGCAACTAACAATGGGGCAGGAGAAACTGGAAGGAAAAATCATTTTAAAGGCAGGACAAACATAGCTGGGTGTTCATATAGCTTTGCAAATGTTCTCAGACACACACACACATACACACACACACATACACACACACACAAGAATCATATGAGAGTACATCCTAGAACTGTGATATAAATCATAATTAAATAAAACCAGAGCAAAAATGTGCAATAACAAAATAACTAAATTAAATTAACCAAGGAAATGATTTATTGCCTTAACTAGGTCAGCACTTTAATTTCAACATACAGTATAGTCTACTCACCTGTCCTCACTGGAGGACCAGGCTCACCAATGAATAGGCAGCATTTTATTTTATCTATTTTTTAGAGATGGGGTCTTGCTCTGTTGTCCAGTCTAGAGTGCAGTGGTGTGATTATAGCTCATTGCTTGAACTCCTGGCCTCAGCCTCCCAAGCAGCTGGGACTACAGGTGCATGATACCACATCTGGCTAATTTTTAATGTTTTTGTAGAGACAGGGTCTCCCTATGTTGCCCAAGCGGGTCTGGGACTCCTGGGCTCAGGTGATCCTCCTGCCTCAGCCTCCCAAAGTGCTGGGATTACAGGCACGAGCCACTATACCTGGCTTGGCTAGGTAGCATTTTAATTTAAAGTTCTTAGCAGGCTAGGCACTGTTTCTATTTATATTTTGTCTCTCTGTGATATATGATAAAAAGCATATTTATATGACAATAATAATCTGTAAAAGAAATGATAGGAACTAGTCATACTCTATATTAAAAATGACAGTGGGATGGGGAAACACTAATACTTGGAAGAAACTTCAAACCACTCCAGTCCTTACACAGGGACTGCCTGATGACCTGCTTATGATAATGACAAAGAGCTATCCACTCCACACAACTTACTGGCATATAAGCTAACACTGCTCCATGATGGATGTGCCCAAACATGTATAGTATCCACTTAGGAAAATAATCCAGACTTTAAGACTCTGACACACAAGCTAAAAATGGTCTGGAAAGATAACAATTTTTACCTATACTACTCCATTTCCAACAAACATTTTACTGTGAACAAAGAAAGGAAAGAGGGAGGAATTACTGGTGAGTAGTCAAAGCCAAAACATCCATCCTTTTTACTCAGGCCGAACAAGGCTGGGTGCTACCAGCCCTGCTGGCCTCTGCCAGTCAGAACTTCCACGGGACTGTCCAACTCCGAAACGACTGCAGGTGAGTTTACGCAAGATGTGCTCAGATACAAAAGGGTGCAAGAATTTTAATTAAATTCTTATTTTTCCAGAAAAGCAGGAGGCCTTTTTTTTCTTTAACAGCAACAGCATGAAGTACTACTCTATCCTTTTGCCTCACTCTGGCTATAAATTGCATTAACCTTAGTTTAAAAAAAAACAACAACTCTGCAGCAGAAAAGACTTAATTTATATTCCAAAATTGAAGGAAGAATAAATAACCTTTTAGAGAAAACAAAAACATAAAGATGCAGTCCTTAGAACTTTAAATAGGATGCATATAATTTTGTGTGCAAACAGCTAAGAACATACCTTGAAGATACAAGCACTCCTATGTCTTCCTATCTGGAATCGACCGTTTTTGTTGACAATGTCACCCCAGCAGGGGCAAAACCTCCTCAAAACTGAGGTTAGAAGGAAATGCTATAGGCATAAAAAGGTTTGTAAATATCCTGCATCAAATACCTTTATGTCAAATTAATTTAAAATGCTTTGTGATCACGGTGAAGGAAAGTAAGCAGCTTAGAAAAGGCAACAACACTTTCAAAATACCAGGTACTAACTGTTGCCTGGTCCAGCTAACACATCTCACCAGACGTGTAACCTCTTACCCTGGAAATGAGAGTGTTCTGATAACCATGTTCTTCTGCAGATGTGTGTGATGAAACACAGAAAGATGCCGTACATCTTTTTATATTCCTAAACGTATGTGAGACGCACACCAGCGGACAGACGGCAGATGCAGGAAGGAGAACAGCATAAAGAATAAAATTCCTCAAAATAAACCATCTTGGGGACTATTAAAAATTACTAAAGTTATCAACACTCATACAATTTTCCTATTAAAGAATGTCAAGCTTGGGGAAGTAAACCAAAAACATCAATAACCACAATTGACCTTTAATGTGAAACTATTGGTGCTTTTTTAATAAGTTGTGGTGAGGAGAGTTCAAATCACAGCATAACAGAACTTGTTTAAGTGAATTAATGCAGTCTATAGCTAGTATATCATATAGCAGTATTACCCAGTTAAGGAAAAATACAGTTGAAAAACATTACATTTTAATTCCCCATGAGTCAACTGTAAAATCATCACGGGGAGAACATGGAAATAGTTAAGCATAACGAACCTACAGAAAGATAATTACCTCCAAATTTAGGAAGTACATTTACCTGCCTACCAACCTCTTCAAGCCTATGCTTAGCACACGTGCAAAAGTACAATACAACTACTGCAATTATTACTATCATTTTCTTTTGCCCTTAGGTGAGAAACACCTGACAGCTACATGCTGAGCCATGCTAACAAAACTAAACCTTTCACTTTCTTTAATAGTAAAATTACCATTACTGAATCATTGTCATAAAAAGTGCATTCAAGTACATTACTACTTATTTTAAATAAACACCAATTTTGAAACAATCAACTTTGAAAAGCTGCATAAGTTAAAAAAAAAAAAATCCCTGATTACATTTCTATTTATTCACTGTGGTGGCCTGAAACACTGTATTTTTAGAGACTAACTACCACTTAATTTCTTTAAAAAAAAAACACACACACACACAAACAAACCTGTGTAATACAGAACAGCAGTGAAGCAAGAAAAATATGTGCTTGTCACTTATCTTCACTGTACACAAGAACTGTGATAAAATATGGTACTTGTGCCTCATTAGTACATGGAAAAACACAATTAACTCATAGCGTAGAGCACATGGTTTACCAAGATATTACTGTTAAATTCAAGGTTTGTACTTTCACCTCAATTCTGTATTCAGGCCACCAGAGCATCCCCACTGAGGTCCTTGGGAGGCTTTGGACACAATCAATAGCATGTATTTTTCATCCAATAGTTAACAATCTGTGTAATTAATATCGACTATGGGACTACCAGTTTGATGCCAGCTCCTGAGTTTGAAGCTTATCCCAGTCTACCCCAGAAAATAACTTGTATGCCACAGTACCCAACAATTTCCATGCTGCTGCAGTTTCTTCATCAAAAGAGGATCAGACTCAAAACAGAAGCTTCTTTGGGGGCTTTTAAAATCACGTTAGGCTGGTCAGTTTTGTTTATCCAATTATTCACAAGCACCTCGAACTTTCAGCATTCCATATGATGACTGGTATGCACACTTCCTAAAAAGACATCAATATCTGAATGTTGTATAACTTTCTAAAAGAAGTCATACTTAATACGGTAACTAGGAAAAATCTTACCCCTATAAAGATCAGAAAACAAAACTACTTAGAATGTGTATTTTTCTAAACAGCATATTTACATTTACAGTTGCTGCTTACAAAAGTGACACCAGAAAGAACCTGCGTTTTGAATGCAGTGACCAGAACAGAGTGTCTATAGCCCTTGCCAATACACCAAAACTAATCACGTGCTTATTGAAAAGGACTTCCAAACTGTCAGCCTTCTGGTTTACAGATCAGCAGTTGGAGCTGTCTGTCTCTCTCATTTTTTCAACGCTGTCTTCTTTGTGTTCTGGTTTAATTTCGCCTTCATCTTCCTTGTGTTGAGTTGGATCTTTTTCAATGACCTGGTCTTTGGTTTGGGGTTCATGTGTGGAAACAGGATCTAAAACTACAACTGGTTCAGCTTGTTTTTCACCATCAATGTATTTTCTCCTGCATCCAATGCTACTGGGAGGCCTATGGGATGAAGAGGTAAACAAAAAAGTAAAAAGCAGAGAGAAAACAGTTGTCTTTCATATTCCTGGATTCAGACCAATAAAAAACCCAAAATGTGCTAAGTCTAATCAACATGCACACAGTAGTCTTTGAGATGCCAGCCATTTAAAAGAAAAATGAAGCTATCAGATTACATAATAAGAGCACAAGGCCAGAAGAAAGAAGGCAGAGAAGTCAGAGCAATTAACTACAGAAGTATTAAAAAGCCGAATGCACCTACCTGCTTAATTGCATCTCTTCTCAGGAAGCGCAAAGCTCATGGACACACTGCGCATTCCTCCTCACCGTCTGCAGCCCAGCCCCTGTCCTGCCCTAGTTTAGCTGAAAGGAGCCAGTTTACCCCCCACTCCCTCGTGTCCCTGGATACAGCTGGTTGCAGGTCTGCCCTAAAGAGTCTGCACGGACAAGGGGAAATAAATCCCCCCTGGTCACTGACGGACAGTGAGAGCTGCTGCCACTACTGACCAGCAGAGACCTGGTCAGACCTGAGGAGGGCAGGAGAGGAGCAAGGGCAGATGGGAGAGTCAGAGAACAAGCTGAAATGCTAAATCACCGTAAACTTTTCTAAAAAGGAGAATCAGGTTTCTTGAGAAATTTCTTAATTGAATTTCAGAGGCAATTTCTTTTTCCACAGAAGCCTCCTTTCTTCTCTTCTGATGCAAGAAGCTATTGCTTCTCAGGCTGAATGAGTGACAATTTCCTTGTGGAAACAGAGATACTCCTGAAACATTTTCTCCTGCCATGTGCTGGGCAATGAGGCTGTCCGCACCCGGTCCTCTCAGCAGTCATGGTCAGAACCCACCCTCTGAAGGTGCTGGGCTGCTGACTTGCTGCCTGAGGGCTGAGCCAGCTGCAGTGGGCAGGAGTGGGGCTCTTGGACTTTTCTGGTCTTCCTGGCTAATGCTAGGATCAGGCCTTTTTGTCCCAGAGAAGTGACAGCTAACCATGACCCAACACATCGCCACCCTACCTCTGGATGTCCCAACCAGTACTAGGGGGCTGCTGGCCAGCGTCTGCCCAGTGCCCTGCCAGCACCTCACCAGGAGTTCGTTTCCACTATTCCCTGACCCCTCAGCAGGTCAGATCGCTGGTAGACACTCTTACCACCTAGCACTCTCCCTTGTTGGACTTTGCACAGTTAATTAGTTGTTTCTTATCTCTCTCTTCCAGTACCATGTACACATCCGTGAGGCAGGGACTGTTTAGCTTTGTTCATAAATCCATCCCCAGAACCTAGCGCAGATCCATTTGTGGAGTAAACGAATGAGCAAATACTAACAAATTGTGAAAGGCTCAGAATGAATGGGGAGAAACCGCGGTTTTGGTGTGAGCAGGTCTGGAGGCCTCTCTTGTTCAACAAAAACAATGATGAACTACTGGAAGAAAGTGGCCTGCACAACCCAGTCACAGACACAAAACACTCAAACCCAATGACCACACTGTTATATCATTACATGATTAGTACAAGATTTGTCCAAATGCTTGAAGATCACTCCCTCTGGCTACCGGGTTAACTATGTGACTTGGTCATCATCATAAGTGACTAACACATAACTCTGTCTTCCTGAGAGGTGGTAAAGATAAAGAGGAGCGCAGGACGACAGGCTGTACTGTGCTGTAGTGAGGACAGATTCCTTTATTTTTGCCTAAACATGGCAATGCCCTGTTCACTTGGAAGCACGACACTGTCCATCCACGCTGGCCAGATTTCTCAAGACATCTGTTCCAATGCCTTGGGAATCAGTATGGGACATATTAATAGTTTCCCCAGTGATACCTGTTTTGACTTTCTTTGACTCAGGCAACATCTAAAAGCCTGTGATCGGAGAAATAGAACCACTAGGAGTGATATAAAGGATTTATCGTGGGAATTGGAGCTTAGACAATGGAGGGCACTAGTCAAGCATCTACATAAGTCTGCTACCCTTGCATCTAATGTTGGGCCTGTGGTCAGTTTTCCTGGCAGTTGGGAGGGAAGATGGCTGTAAAGTAGCAGAAGCCCAGGACAAATGAGAGCTCCATCCATCTCTCACGAGCAATCCTGATGACACAGAAATCCTGCAGGATATGCTAGAGCCTTCCACATGGAGCTGCACATGCATGCACCTGGCCCAGGATTTGGAGAAGCTGGAGGAGTTGTTGAGGGGAGCTGGAGACACTGTGGGTCAGCCACTGCCACGTGCCAATCAGGTGAGTCAGCACATCAGCAACATTGTGCATGAGCTATAACAGAGCCTGCTCTACATGCACCTTCAGAGGGTTAAAAAAAATTTTTTTTTAAATCTACTTCACTTCTGCCTTCTGAATCTCATGTAAATTTCTCTTATGGTAAACGTGAAACTGGAAACAAATGGGTAAGGGACTTTTAGGAAATGAAGTTGCAGCATAGCTGAGGTTACAGGGCAAGCCCTAACAAAGCATGCAGGTTAAGTCACAGGTCTGGCTTTACATCTTGGGGCTGAGCCCGCTGCTTTACAAGCTAGCCAGTCTGCTCTGAGCATGCAAAGGAAGTACTTATCTCACTCTAGGTGAGCAACTTCCATCAACCCATACTAACCTTCATCATTTCTGGAGAACTGACATGGATGTTTCCATGCCCATGTATGCCTGCAGGTGAAGGGGAGGTGAACACATCCTAGAAAAAGCTTCCTTCATCAGCTAGGGGCTAAAAACTTCCAGGAGTGTTCTCTGGGCTCCACAGGACAATAAATGGATGTTGATTGAACTGAAAACTCAGAAACCTTGTATTGTCAGGCTGAAAGTGTCCTGGAATTGTCTCAATCCAAAGAACTTTTCGTCTGTCCTGAAGTAAGCTTCTCAACTGCAGATTAATCTATTATTAAGTCACTGGTAGGCTACAATTTGAGAACCCCTTTGTTGATTATCACTGAACTAGGCACAGTGGGCAATTTCTCTGAATCTATGCACTGAGGGAGAGTAATTGGTTTCTCAAGGATAATGACCACTGCCTTGGCATCCCAATGGGCAGGCGGAAAGGGACTACGGCAATCATCTCGTCTGACCTGTCCTTTCACGGAGAAGGACGATGGGGCGTGGAGAGAAGAGCCTGGCCTAAAACCACACAGCTCATCAGTGGCAGAACCGGAACAAGAGCTGGCAGCTCCTGTCCCCCGTTCCTGCTTTTTCCATGACACCAAGCTATTTCCCAAAGGTATCTTCTCCTAGAAACGTGAAAATGATACTACAGGCTAATTTGGGCATGTTTAGTGATTTCTTTCTTTTTGAATCCTCATTTCCATCTGCATCTTCCAGATCTGTAAATATAAAGTCCATCCCTTCAAGCTATCCCTTGGTTTTTTTCCCCTCTGTGGTTTGTAGCTCCTCCTGGTTTGGTATCACTAGATCCGTTCCTGGCTCCCACAAGGAGCTGCATGAGGCTCCTTCTGAAATGAGAAGCCTTTCTCCTAGGCCTCACTCTATCTCCACTCCCATCCTATGGGAAGAGCAGAGCCCTATCAGTGATGTGCTCTCTCACGGTGGCAGGTTCTAGAGGGTTAAATCTGAAGCATCTCCCCAAGGTAGAAATCCCAGAAGCTCAAATGCAACAGTTCAATAGGAATTGTAATATACTATTATTCTGTTCCATTTTTCTACTTTAATGCAACATCTAAGTACAATGACCACAAATAATTTAAAGTCAGCACTTGAAAAAGTAATAGCAACCTTTCTCCTGCATGCTACAAAATCTGCAAGTAAAACTTAAATTTTATAGGTGATAAGACAACTAAAATCATGGGATATTCAGGCTGAGAGGGATCACTGATATGAGCTAATCTAACCTCTTCATTCGTCAGATGAAGCCTCCAAGGAAGAGTAAGGTTAAATGCTTTGTCCACCAGCACATGACTTAATAATAGCAGATACAGGACTAAAATTTTGGAATCTTGATTTCCTGTCCAATATTATTTTCTTGCCACAACATACTAGTAGTCATTTATGATCAAGTCAAAGAGATATTTTTCATGGGTCATTTAAGATCATATGCTCAAAGGCTATTTCAAGACAAAAACAAAAAGCAAAATAAAAGCTAGGAGAAACATACCAATCTACACCACTCTACAAAACCTGATGCCCAAGTACAACTTGGGTACGCTTTTAGAAAGCAGCTACTGTTCCCCAACTGCAGGAGAGCCCAAATGTGGGGCCTGGGCAGGTAGGACCTCTTACTGGTAAAAGGAAAGACCTGACTCCAAATCGAACTGGTGGTACCAGAAGAATCAGAACAATTGCAAATGGCTATGCCAAAGCTGAACTTTATAAAGGGACTCAGTGATTTCTCAGACTATGTTACAAGAGATGAAAGCACAGCATTCTAATTTTTAAAAAGCACATCATTGTTTGCATTCAATGAAATTCCTTTCAAAATCAACTTTCCACGTTCCAATTATATTCAACAACATTCTAGCTAACATTTCAGCTGCAATTCAAATTAACTAATGCCCAAAAGAGCCCTAATCGAAGTAGTTCGGAGCTCAATTGAATACAATCAAAGCTCATGAAATGAAGGGGGAAATGCTTATTTCATGCAAATTCTGCATATCACTCAAGCTTAATTTTACTGATAATATAAAGGTGGGACATTTTGAACATTACAGTGAATGAAACTTTTAAGCGGTGAGAGTTATTTTATAAAATGCTACCTCTGAAAAGCTGATTGCCAAACAGTATAAAAATGGTTTGAGGCATAAATGCCAAGTTCATTTCTATTTCACTTCAGAGGTAACTATCTTTCAAATCGCAACAGCTGGACTATTTAACACAATCTGGTGAATCAAAGTATAGTTCTTCTCTGGTCTCCCAGTGGGACGTCTGCATTAGTCTGTGGCAGCCATCCAACAAATGACGCACAGCCGGACGGTCTGAACTCTGTTTCATTTACAATAAAAGTGGATAAAACCACAATCATATTTACCACCTTCAAGGACAGAAAACGGAAAGATTTAAATTTGTCTTTATAAAGTAGTTTCCTGGGAAAACTCCAAAGAGGAAGTTGGTTTTATATTTTCTCTAGTGTAAAAATAAGAAGTCTTACTTTTTTTTTTTTTAAGCCCTTTACACAGTTACTACAGCAGTGAACAGTAGTGGCGTTACAGCAGAGGTAGTTTTTATTGTTTCTTCTGGAAACACTGCTTTTCAAGAGCTTTTAATTTACTTGTCCAAAACTTCACAAAATAAAGTTTCAAACGTAGGGTGAAACTTTCTATATTATTACCAATTCTAATACTTCTCTTAAATATAATGAAAATAGAACAAAGCTCAGTTCTTTTGGCTTTGCGCATTTTTTTTTTTTTAACTCCATTTTGGCTCAAAGAATATATTAGTTTGTCTTTGGGGTATTCTTCTATTTGAGGGAAAAATAGATTTGATTTTTAATTATAAAAAATAACATTGGTAAACAACAGAATACCACCGTGCTTGAAAATCTGACATCAGCCTTCTAGATGCTGATTTTTCCTCAAGATTAGCAAGAGTTCCTTTTTAACACAGGTTAACAATGGCTGGGCAAAGACCTGTGTCCACGCTCAGCAATACTCTCTTTGGTTGAGTAACTACAGCACAGGCATCCTGTGGACAGCTCACCCCAGATCACAACGCCACGCTACAAAGCCTCTCGTGTACGACGGACTGGGGACATTTACAGATTCCAAAATACACCAACACAAGGAGGCTCGGGAAACTGGACCATTCTCGCTGGCAAAAACAACACTGATAATGTGTGAACTACGACTGATTTTAGCTCAGCCAAAGATTCTGAAATGTGTGTGATACTTTTCTTGGGCTAGTTTTTCTTTTTCTTTTTTCTTTTTTTTTTTTTAGCATTTTGTAATTCTGCACAACATTAAGTCACCATGGAAAATCCATTCAGATCCCAGATATTAAAAGCTGAGTGTTATTTACAAGAAATATTTTAAGAGAGAGTCTTCCACAAAATTCATCATATATAACACTGGCTTCTTAAAACAAGCTGCTATTCTAAGTTTTGAGAATAATATTTTAAAAAATATTTTAAGTTTTTCTTTCAATTTACTATGTGATATTCTTTCAAAATTTTCTTTTAAGATAGGAAATCACAAAAAAATCCATTTGCTACTCTTCATATAGTTATGACATAATAAAGCATATTTCAAATGAAATACATTTATCAGGTTTCAGAAGTTAGGTCAGTTTATCAATAGATCTGAAATGGAATTTAAGTTTTAGTCAGCTACTTTTATTTGAATAAATAAAAAAACTCTCCTCTACTCCACTATACATAAATAAAAAGAAACATAACACTGTAGAGACTATTGTAAAATGGTTTAAAAAAAACCCTACGAGGTACCAAAAGCAACTTGGTTCTCTATGCAGAAATAATATATTTTATACAAAGTCTCTTAAAATCATAGGTGCTTGCAACCCAAAGCAAATGTTAGAAGGCAATTAATTCTTTGAAGAATTGAGAATTACTCAGCAGCATTGTAACAGTAATTTTGAGATTTACTCAACAGCATTTTAACAGTCATTTTTTACACTAGGAGTAATACATCCTCAACAATTAATCTGGAAGAAGTTGCTGTGTGCACAGCTACGAAGGACACTAGTAAGACAATTCTGACAGGCTGATCTTTTGGGCGGTCCACAGGATAACTCCTGGAGGGTGGGCGTGGGGGGGGACTAAGTGAGGGGATCTCAACTTCCAGAACATTTAGTTGTTCTGCTAATTTTGTTGTTAAAACTTAATTGTCCATGTACAGGCACACATGGAGAACCTTTGTAGTAGTGATTTGCCAAACAGAGCTGTTTCCTGCAGTGTCAGTACACAATTCAGCAGTACTAAGATTACAGGTGAGTGCAGAGCAAATCCTTTAATTGTGTAAGAGCATCAGATTAAGCAGTAACGTCCAAGCAGTTCATTCTGTTAGCTAGTAGTCTCTTCTCAGAAACAAATGTTTACAAAGTACAGGGAAGGTGCCCTCCCAACCCCCTTCCCCCTCCCCACCAAGCTTGAGGACACGGGGACACACACACACACACACACACACACACACACACACACACACACACACACGAAAGAGAGAGGAGGTGATAAGGAAATGGTGCGGGGTGGGAATAACAGGAAGAAAGCCCACTCCTTTCCATCCAAGAGGCTAAAAGAACTTCCCTAGTCTCTACTTGAACAAAATGTTGACCCAAAACCTCTCTTAAGGAATGGTAATATGGCCAAATTAATTTCCAGCCAAAATCAATGTTTGAGAGAATAATTTTATGCCAAGTTTTCCTAAAAGTAAGTTAAGAATCTCAAATTTCTATTTGCTAACATATTTCAAAAGCTCAGATTCTCTACCTCTGATCAAAGAAGGCAGTACTTCTCAATTTCATTTTCCTACATTAGTTTCACACTGGAAATAACGAATAAAACTGAAGATACCAGTTAGAGGTCAAATAATGATAAAAATCAATCTTACTTTTAGTTCAAAACCTGAAATGCATTTAGATTTTTTTTCTTTGATAGGAATGTTTGACTGGTCATACCAACCAAGAGACATCTAAAATTTATCTTTTATCAACTACACTTTCGTATTCAGATAATGGCTCAAACAAGATGAACTCTTACAAAAATAAATCTGTGTGGGGCCAAAAGTCACATATATTTATAGACACCATAGATGCAGAAATTAAATGCAAATCAAAATAAAAATGGTTTCACTGGAAACGAACATTTTTCTATTGAAATTGAAGTCCTATAATTGCTACATGGGTTTTTGTTTTTTAAATTCTTCTAGGGCAGAATGTGACCTGTTTTGACTCCCCAAACAAAAAAGCAAGCTAACTGCCTGTCTGGTGGTTAAAAAGGAAATTTAAAAGAGGTTGATAAAACTTACAGTTTTGGGGGGGATGTGGGGTGAAAAGAAGCATGATGAACTAGAGAAATGTTAACAAGAAGAGTCTCTGGCAATTGTGCCCTACAAGGATCTTTGAGAAACCAAGAGATGAGGATGGGGCTATGAAATCACTGTAAATCACAATGCAATGCAACCTGAGTTCCCTATCAAATGGGTTCTCCCTTTTGAAGTAAGGCTTTATAGAAGTAATTAGATAAAATGAAAAATCATCTCTGAGGTTGACTACCTTGTTTTAGCTGTAACTGTCAGAAGCATCTTCACCTTCTTCAAAGTAATTAGTTAATTAATAGAAAAAAGTGAATATGGATGAACAAAGCTCAATTCAGACAAGCAGGGCCACTTCCAGCCAGATGAGACTGTTTCAGAGACGAAAAACAAGATGGCAAGAACACAAGATACTCTTGAGCCTCTGCCTGCCTGTGATGCAGACATATTTTAAGATCTGTTCACCTCTTTCTCCATACTGGAGGCCCACTTGTTCTGCCTCTCTTTATAACAGAGATGTCCTAAAACATGATGACCAATGGACAAACTCAAAGGGCCTAACTGGACCTCTCTCAAAAAAAGTGGATACAATAATAAAAATTATTTTGGGCTTTAGGATGTATGTTTTTAAAATAACTAGATTCAGAGATAGTGATTTACCTTTATATTATCATATTATTTAGTAAAGCAACTTTCTAATCCAATGATTAAGGTCAGATATTTTCAAGGTATTTGACTTCTGGGAATAAACTACTCTTCAGCATGTTTGAAATGTTCAACAAAATAAAAAATGTGCAAATGAAACTTCTGTTGTAGACTAAACTAGTTTAGGCTGATAGGCTAATTTCCAAAGTTTATTTTGGCAGCATGGCCCTTTGTTGTATATTTGGCATGAAAAATATTAAAATAATTTCTTTCTAATTATTCTTTAAAACTTTTTGCTAAGTCTGATTGGCTCTCCTTTTCAGAACTCTTTGTTTTACTGGATAACATTTTCCTCCCTTGACAAGAGACCTTTAAATTGCTTAGATTAGCCTTGGAAAGAGGATGAGAAAAGGAAGAGATTACACTACCTGAGTATGCAGGGTCTGGGGAGCAGGATGTGAATAGGGCCAATGAAGCAATTTACTGCAGAATCATTGCTTCCTATAAAAGCAATCTTATGGTCATTCTCTTTTCTCCCCTTCCTTAAGCTCTTAAGAAATGAAATACAGTGTGCTATGGTTCAAAAAGCATGGGCTGGCCAGGTACAGTGGCTCACGCCTGTAATCCTAACACTCTGGGAGGCCAAGGCGGGTGGATCGCTCAAGGTCAGGAGTTCGAGACCAGCCTGAGAAAGAGCGAGACCTCATCTCTACTAAAAATAGAAACAAATTATCTGGCCAACTAAAAAATATATATAGAAAAAATTAGCCGGGCATGGTGGCGCATGCCTGTAGTCCCAGCTACTTGGGAGGCTGAGGCAGGAGGATCACTCCAGCCCAGGAGTTTGAGGCTGCTGTGAGCTAGGCTGACGCCACGGCACTCACTTTAGCCCGGGCAACAGAGCGAGACTCTGTCTCAAAAAAAAAAAAAAAAAAGCATGGGCTTTGGAGACATAATTTAAAAGGTTCAAACACAATCTGACCCAACTATCAATCAGAAGTATAATTTGGAGCAAGCTGTTTACCTCACTGAGCCTCAGTTTTGTCATGTGTAAAATGAGGATAATGTCCAATCTATAGATTTGGGAGAATTAAAATAATATACTAGTAATACCTGGCTTAATAAATGCTAGTGAAATACAGTCAAAACAATAAAACATCACAGAAGCAAATTCCAAAATTCTCAACCCTCAAACTGGAACTAGTTCAATACCTACAGTTTCTACCTATAATCAACATATACATCCTGCCCACCATTTCAGCACATTTCCTCTTGGATGGGTATTATGACTATATATTGATGAAGAGTAATAGAAAATATTACATAAAACACCCACACACAAAATGGAATGTTGTAGGCTTTTCCTTCCCAAATGTTTTTCCAATTTATTGTACCTGTATCAATCAACAATATCAGACATGCATTCTGTTGATAACAGAGTTAACATGTTTCAGGCACCTCAAATAAGATTAAAATGGAAGACAAATTCATCCACATACTGGGTTTTCTTATTTATTGTTCAACTTATGTTTCTGTTTCTGAAATATTAATTTCCTAGTTATTCATTAATCAATGCCCCAGAATGTATAAATGTGAGACCAATCTAGCTGGAGTGAAAGAAAAAGAGTTAGGCAACAACCAACTGCAGCTCGACTATACTGCATGGCATTCTTCTGCACATGTGGTTGGGAGGCATGGCAAGTATTTATGTCACATTAAAAAATACATACATCTGTAGTGGTGGGAAATTGACAGCTATTTCCAAAACTTGAATCTACTTTCAAAAGCTGAAGTCATTTGGAATATATGTTTAACGTATATTAATAGTAGTGATTAAAGTCAGCCGCATCATCTTTTGATCAAAATAAGTACTGACACTAGTTCTCTTATAGGACCAACAGAGTGGCTCTGAAGCAGTCTTTACTTCTCACTCACTTTCTCCATCCCAAAATAAACAGATAAAAACAAAAGACTGCCCAATTTATTTCCTCTATGTTCAGATATTTCTAACTCAAATAGGTCTAAAAGCCTTTGGGGCTATAGTGACAGGGTTGAAATGAGTATGTTGACCCCCAAGAGTACAGCTCTGAAAGACAACAGTCGTCTTGATTTGGACTTGTAAGTTCTGATGGTATATTTTGAAAATTAATTATTTTTTATATTTCTGATTTTGTGTGTGTCTTACTGTAAATCTATACTGAGAGACATGTTGTAGGTAGAAAATACGTACTTGTTTCTTATCCTAACTGTGAACATCTTTACCAAGAAACCACGTTTGTTAGGAATTACTGGTGTTTTAGAGCTGAAAGGGATTCTAGAGTGCCTCACCGACTGGCCTCAATTTTAGATTAGAAGAAACATAAAACATAACAAATAAAACATAATAAAAACATAACAAAATACAGAGAGATTAAATGACTTATCCAAGGTCATCTGGCCCAGTCACTAACTCAGATGGACCAGTATCTTAGCTTTTGTCCTTGATTGTCCATTATCCCAATATTATAATTTTAATATAAGATTAGAAAGAATATATTGAAATACTTTTCACACATTGCCTAATGTACATGACAACCCTACAAGGTAGGTGTTACAATCCTCAATTTACACATGAGGAAACTAAGTCATAGATTAAATAACTTGCCCAAGGCCAACCTTAGTCTGTCTGATAGTGGAGCTCAAGCCCTGGAAATAACTGGATGTCGCTTGCCACCCTGTGTGTATATGGGAAGGCACTGATTTTAGGCTTTGTCATGTGATTTTAGCTCACTTTATAGCTCACTGTAACCTCGAACTCCTGGGCCCAAGCAATCCTCCCCCCTCAGCCTCCTGAGCAGCTAAGAGTACAGGTCCAGCTAATTTTTTAAATTTTTTTGTAGAGACAGGGTCTTACTGTGTTACCCAGGCCTGTCTTGAACTCCTAGGCTCAAGCGATCCTCCTCCTCAGTCCCACAAAGTGCTGGGATTACAGACGTGAGACACCACACATGGTCTACAGGATTTTATCGATGCAAATGTAAATCATTCTTATTTTTCTGACCCTGTGCAACACTTGATTAGCCTATTTCCAGCTATTTCTATAGCTGTCTGAAAGTGGTAACAGTTTCTCTGAAAAATTCTATAATTCTAGAGTTTTCCCTTTTTTATATTGACCATCCCCACTCATTGATTAGCCTGAATCAGTAAGTCTTACTATATTTTAACATTATCAGATTAATCTAGATCAACAGAAAGAACACAAAAGCAAAAATCAGGTTTACGCTGTTCATGTGCTTGGCTAGCTCCTTACACTTCATGACAAAGAGAGAGATTACAAGCATAATTCCTTGCTGAATTATAACCAATCAGAATTAATAAAATTCAAATTCACTGTGGCATTTAAGATATTATGACTAGATAGCATATACTTATTAGAAATAATTAACAGGACACAAATGTTTTTAAAGCTATTATTAAAATAGAAACAATACATTAGGCTTCTCCAAGCCCTGATTATCTTTTCCTTTCTTTTTTTTCCCCTTAAAAAATACCCTTGCTTTGTTTATGCTAGTGACAAGAACATTAATTTTAATTAATCCTTATAATTAAGTATTAAAATTGTTTCTTGCTTTTTCATAGATTCCTAGGAAATAAATCAGTATATCTCTGACTTTATAATTTGCCAGATAGGAGTTACTTAATTATTTGGAATAGATACATACGCTAATTTTAGGAATTTATTAAAAAGAACTTTTCTAGGGATAGCTTGATGCTATTCAATTTTCTGGTGAAGTGAAGATCTTATGCAAAAAACATCTTTGTTTCTGCCTTTACATTTAAAACCTTTCTTAGTAGATTAGCAAGCTTTCCTGTCCATTTGAGGCCAGTCAAGTTAGCCTAGCTAAATCTTTCTTTTATAACTGCGTATTCTATTTTCTCTGATAACTTTATCTGGATATAAAGGTGAAGAAGATATGCAAGTTTGAGCTGAATGTAAATGATTTATGACATTTAAGAAATGTTTTAAAAACCAAATAATCCAACAAAACAACAAAAAAAACCTCTAATATCTAGCTTATATGTACATGACACTGCTAAATAATGGGAGAACGCTGGTTAGTTGAGCATTCTAATTAATTGAGGGGGTAAGCTATGAAGCTACAGAATACCAGCGTACAAGGTAGAGGGTGGACAAAAGCCAAGGGTCTAGGTGGAACAGTATTGGGCCAGCAAGGTCAAAGTGGAGGGAAGAAGAGAGGGCAGAGTGGTAGGGGCCGGGGGCGGGGGTGGGTGGGTGTTGGGGCAATAACGTATACATTAGAGGCTACCGTGATTGGCATCCTCCCTTGACCTTGATTCCTGTCAAGAGCCAGTAGTGCTGCTCACCTGAAACACCATGGTGGTGTCGCCACAGATCACAGGAAAGACACGACTACTAGAGTACAAAGACAGTTTTAAAAAGCAAAGGAAACATTTCACTTTTTAATTGCTGACCTGACTTCCAAGTGCTTTGAGGTAAGACAATGTGATTGCCTCTACCTTATGATTAGTATAATAGAGTGAACTTATTAGTCAAAGCCAGCCAGAAACAGCCCTGAAAATAACCCTTCTTGTTCCTGGCAGCGAGGCTAAGAAGTTTAACTTAACGTAGTTATATATAAGCTTGGAACTTCTAAGTTTGCACTTTTAAAGCTTACATGTAACTACATTAAGTTAAACTTCTTTTAGTTATTGAAAGGTTTAAACATAAGTGAATGAAGTGTGCCTGTCTGGGAAGCAAATAATTACCCTGTATGTGCACAAAATTCTCAGATTCACGGGGATAGTCTAATTGTACTTAAGAAACAGATTTTTCAGAAAGGCACTCTTATTTGCTAAATGACTGTCAATATGAAAATACATGGCATTAGTTACTTTAGCTAAAGAATGTCAAGAACCGAATAATCAAGCATTAGGTTACAAAATTTAAAAGTTAATACAGCAGCACACAGTATCTGTATTAGTACTTTAAGTAGATAAATTAAATTGAAATGTGTCTCTTAAGCAGTCATTGAACAAGCAAGATGAGAAATAAATTGAGCTTCACATCGGCCTTTATGGCATCTAACAACTGTGTCTGTCAACACATGGATCCTTTTCACTGTCAATTCAACACACATTTTGCAGACCTTGGGCCTGCAATTATTTCATTTCCTTTCTTGGAAATGTAATTTCCACTTACTTTTGGAGAATAAAAGGCAGACAAAGGGAGGAAAGAGTTGCAGTATTTTCTGATTAAGACTATCTGTATAAAATGGTAAAGGAAAAAAATCTATACACACACACAGAAGCATTTATCAGAAACTAACTTGTCTCAGCCAAATTGCTTTTGTGTCTGGATATTGGTTCAAATGTAGCCAGATTGTTGATGTCAAATTAGGTGTTAAACAAATTTAATAGAAAAGATGAAGAATGAATATAGATCATCTTTCTGTAAGAACTGTTCAAATGACTCTAGTCAAAAGAAAGGAAACACATGACTGCAGGAGAAAATGTGCTTTTAAACACAAAGAAATTAGATAAAACTGTAAATCAGCAAAGAGGGCCATTCACTCCAAAAGAGGGGGAAAAAAAATTAATAGTACCAATGAGAGAAATGCAAGAGAGGAAGAAAATACCAGTTGGCAAAAATAGATCCAAATTGAATTTCAATTTCATTTGTCCAGGTTTCACCTTTTAAGCTAAGACAGCTAGAGTACAAAAAATGGGTTCTTTCTCTCTTGATAGAACAGGAAATCAGAGGTTTAATTAACCGTGATTACAATATTCGGCTGATCTGATTTGTCTCACCTCTTCCTTTTCTCTAAGTGACAAACTAGCTGACATCCTGGCAAGAGAACTAAAGCAAAACTGTAGACTAATTTCAAAAAGAGCTTCCCATTGTTATAAAACAAATTGATCCTCTACTATGTCTGTCTGAAACACATTCAACAGCAGGATTAACTCTTTGACAATCAAAGTGCCACTCTGAAATAAGACTATATAGATAACTCCTTAAACAGTATATTTTCATTCTCAAGATAGAGCAATATCAGGCTCATCTTTACCTGAGGACCAGATAATAAGGTTGTGAAAATGTACCCTTCAAAGTAGCCTCTGAAAAATCTAGTATCTTCTTCAGCTGTTCATGAACCATTAAGAGGGATGATCGAAGTGTTTAATCTTGAAAGACTGTGTCCTGATGCAGATTAAGTATCATCTAGGTCAATTCTTTGTGTAGAAGAACCTGATTACCAAACCAGTTTAGGGGAAGGAATTATTTCTCTTAATACATGGCATTTGCTTTGGATCTGAATTGAGATCTCTAAGCTATTATAGGAGCCTAGAATCAAAAGCTCATCAAATTGAAGGAGAATATTTATTGGCTAGCTAAATAAAAATTTCTCTAAAGAGAAACAAACCAAAGAAACACACAGTTAGACATTACAGATTCTTCTACACGCTACTTAGTAAAGAGCATCATTACTTACTGAAATGTAACCTTGGAACTTGTGCATCCTTCCAATTTACGGGACCCTTCACCTGGTTCAGGTGTTGGGGGGGACGGGCTGTTGAATTCTGCCTCCAGAGTTTTCTTGTTCAAGGCTGTTTTTGTTACACTGGATACAGAACCCAACACTGGCATGGATTTGGACTCTGAGGTGGCTAATATCCCGGTTGGACCTTAAAACCAAACACATACCTCAAGTTTAATAATTCTGTACGACGCTTATTAATATGGTATTGAAAAACAGATTAGCTAAAAATCCTTCAAGAAGTGAAAGGGCCAAGTTAGTTAAAAATTTCAAGAGCATGCTGGAAAATGTTCCCACTGGAAACCTGCTCTGTTTTGGGTGGTGCTACTGCTTTTCAATGCACCAGAGGACCACGCTGAGAAATTGTGTACAGGCGTTTAAGAAACCACAAAATCCCGGCCATAGTTCCCTCACTGACCAGAGTCCTTAGTAATACTGGAATTGTGAAAACTCTTTTCTTCTCCCAGAGTATGGCTTTCTGACAGCCCTACTTGAACTATTTCGTCTCTCAAGAGTTAATTCTTCCCCAAAACTCAGCCCTGCATTTTAAACAGAAAATAGAACAATGTCAAAAGGCTCTTTCTAAAAGGCTCATGAAGCCTTCTCAAGCATTAAACAGCTTTTATGAACATTTTCATTTTAATATGAATGAGAAGTAAGTGGATTTATTTCCTCTTAAAATACAGACACACAGGATCATAAAAATTAAGTGGAAAAGAGTTTGGCTATTTACCTATTGGACTTTTCTGCACTTTGGGACAGGATTTTAAGACTGTAATAGGGTTGTTACTGAAATTACTGGCATAGCAATCTAAAAATGCTGGGCACTGAAGTTAAGCCCCATCATGACCTTTTTCCTAACTCTAGGTAAAAAGATTCTGTCCTAGGTGGTTTTTTCTCAAAGTGAGATTCTAATATGTCTTTCTTGAAACTTCAGAAGGTATGCTTTTAAAACAGAGATTTATGAAATAAGTCACAAATATGCAAATTAAATAATTTCTAAAAGCGAAGCTAGAGGACAGCCTTGAAAGGTGCCATGCAGAAAAGGGCAAAACTTGGGAGTCTCCTTATTCCTGAGAAATGTCAGATCATCATCTCCCAAGATGGAAAGTGTCAGTGGGTACAATCCAAAATACTAGCTAATCCTTGACCATTAATATTAAGCTCTGGAACGTTATTCTTACATTTGGATATGAATGTGTCTGATGTACAATAGCACAACATATCAACTCTAAAAATAAACATCTAATTTGAAAAACCTACCTGAGAGAGACTGAAAAACTGTTCAGCCATTCTGTTAGATGCCTCCTGTAGCCTCACTCTACGTGGGAGACACAGAGCCCCTCTGATCCAGTGTAAGAAAGCATTAGTGTCTACCTTCCTTATTTACTTCATCTACACTATCTGGGCAGACAAGTTGGCAACATTATTGAATATTCTAAAGTCTATTTTCCTCCTATGTTAAGCCTCATGTTTTATGGGGACATGGGAGTAAAGAGAAAGGCAGAAAGACCAAGAAATAAAGTTTCTGAAAATATAGATATGAAGTTGAATTCAAGATTTGCTACAGATCAGCTCTATTCCGCCCTTGGATAATTGTTGACTACAATACTAGTTAGCTTTAAACAATTTGTCCTTGCAGGAAAGCAAGATCTGTTTCTGAATACACCAACGCTTGCTGCTTGTTCTTGCAACTGATGCTAATAAAAAAAAAAGGGTTAGTAGTGAGCTGAGCCAGAGCTCTTATTTTTCTTATGTACAAAAAGGAATTTTGAGAAATGCACAGTGTTTAGGATTATTATTACTGCATCCTATTTAAGCCACCCAAAGTTCTCCAAGAAGCACTTGCTGCTCTTTTACATGGCAGTTGGGTAGGCCACAAGGCCAGGTAAAACAAGGGAACATCAGTTAGCTTCATAAGAAAAATTCTAAGGAAAAGGGTTTGTGCCTTGCTCCTGGGGGAAATACCCACTAACCTGGAATCGTGTTCTGGAAACCTCAGGCTGCCTCTCTTGCAAAACTTCCCGTCTCCATTTGTGACCTCATATTTGCTTTCCCATAAGCCTTTGTGCACAAAAGAAAACCACCTCAGAGATTCAAGTACCTGAGGCACCAACCTGTCCAACTCCTCATCTCTGTCATCTGACTCCTGCAATGCAGCTGTGCTGTTTTAACTTCTTCCTTATTTTTACCCCTTGGAATTTTCACTTTGTCACTCCATGAACTTTATATTAATAAAAAGATTCACATGGTAAATGCCTCTTTTAGTCTGATGCTGGAAAAATGTTTGTACTACCTAAAAATGGTGTGCTTTCTTTTTTAGATGATGAGAGTTTGTAAGTTTGTTTCCTCCCCTGCCCTCCACCCCCCCCCTTTTTTTTTCCGTCTTGGCTATTAGGAAGCTCAAAGAAAATTTCTGCTCAATTATAAGGCACTCTCTCAGTATGTGTTTCCTCTCTATATCACCAATGTCAGTTCTTATTTCTCTATGCGTTTACTAATGGTTCCATTGAATATATATCTTTTATTCTAACTTCCTTCAATATCAAACTGTATATTGATGAAACATAATAAATAAAATGAAAGATCCTCACCATGCCTATAAAATGTGTTCCTTTCTCTGCTCTTTGAAATATCCAAATTTCCATATTGACTAAAATGAAAATGTTTCCTCATTTCTTCCATTGAAACTCGGAAGCAGTGAGTGTTGCACGTGTCTGACCAAATCCGTGAGTGAAGTAAGAATGTTTCTGGAGAAACTAGAAGGTCAGTGACAAAACACTAAAATGGCACCGACAAAGCCCTAAAACATGAAACGATGGAAAGGATGACTCATGCACTAAGTCACAAAATGAGTAACAATTCACGTGGAGGCCATGTAATGCTCATAGAGCAATCCTAAGAAAAAAATATTTTGTGGCACACCCTTAATTTTCCAAGAGGTTATTTTGCGTGGTAGGGAATCCTCACAGGATTTTAATGGTAGAATCTCCAGACCAAACTAAAAACTGGTTGAACTTTTTACAAGATGAAAATAAAGATTTTACCTTTTTATAATAAAAGTTTGGCTGGTATTATGCCGCTTTTGGTTCAAGGAATCAATTTACTCAATTGTTTAAGTAAATGTATATGTGAAAACTAGAGTTTGATTATCAAAAATCCATCTTTCATATTCTATCAACTTAAAAGTGGTCAACATGACTCAATATTTTCCAGGTTTCAACAGTTATGATGGACTATTTGGAGCTGAGCGAGCTGAGTCTAAAAGATTCAGCCCATTAGCTATGGTTGCTGATTTATTTTACTTTACAGTAGTTTTTTAAAGTCAGCCTCCTACCTGGCCACAAGGGAAAAACCTCATAAAGGTTTCTGTTAATTCCTTATGACCAAGCTGATGAAAACAACCGAGGACATCTACAGTTAGTTCTGGAACAGATCTTGAGGCCAAATATATGCCTAACATGACACAAATACAAACCAAGAGCTCAAGACTTGTTCTGATGGTATCTTATAGTTGGTAACAGAGCTGGAATTTCTCACTCACTCGGTTCACAGGCAGAGACAATAAGCTAAACGGATATAAAGAGTAAAGATGACTTCCCTCAATCTGTAACTGATGCGTAATTACTACTACAACTACTAATTACTGTGGCTCACTTTGTGCCAGACACAGTGCTAAGCATTTTTCATACAGTGACTGGCTTACTCTCTAGAATAATTCTATGAAACAATGTTTTTATTATCCTCATTTTATAGATGAAGAAACTGAGGCACAGAGAGGTTGAGTAATTTGCCTAAGGGCAACCAGCTAGTATACGACAGAACTAGGATTCCAACTCAGATGGTCTGATTCCAGGGTCTGTACTTGATACTATATTGTTGTCAAAAACCCACTCCGAATGTTTTTACACAGGGTATCTTGCATTAAACAATCATATCTATAAATGCCTGATTACCTTCAAATACATAAATATACCAATAAATAAAAATGCGTAAGAGTTCTTATGAGATATCCATAAATACCTTTGCCTATCCAATACTTCTCACTCACATTAAAAATGAATATTTTAATAATTTTTAAAAGATCATTTCATAAATTTCATAGTAAAAAAGGGACTTAAAGGAAGAAGTTTCAGAGATGAAGACTAGGACCATGGAGAAGTCAAACCAGCTTACTACTGCTATCTGCTTCTGCTGTCACCTTTCTGCGACGCAAAATCCTTTCTAACTCAGTTTCACTGTTTTCAGGGTCAAGGGATTTTAAGCTTCTCGAACTAGTGGATTTGTTAAGTGTCCCCTAAAGTGAAAACAAAACAAAAACAAAAAGGTTAATGTCTTAACACAATATGCAAAAGAATATAAAAATCAAACCAACAAAACATTACCAGAATTTGAATGGAATTAAGAAATAAAACAAATTTGAGATATGTATATATATATATATATATATATATATATTTAGTGTGCATATCTTCAACAACACAGAGTGTTGAATCATTCAGAAGATGCTACTGATGATGCAGATACTAGCTTTCACATGGAAGAACAGTAAAAGAACAACTCTTGATGCGTTTACTACATGAAATTCAGCAGTGGCAAGGTACCTGCATAACGATGATTAAGATTCTGATGCGTGCTGACCGGGTGGAGAAGAGAATGGATATAATAAACTCACCTTAGAAGGAAATCTTGATATGGCAGACACGAGCCACTAAACCCAAATCCTTGTGGCACTGAAAAATGTGTGGCTGATTCTTCAGAGAAAGTGACCCTGCTGGCTGCACGCCTGATGTCAGTGGTGTCATGGCTGCCAAAGGAGGCACATGATGCTCCCCGGTGGCCTAGCCAAAGGGCTGCACTGAGCACACCTTGATTTCAGTGTGAAAGAGGAAAGTTATAATCATACACAGAGGCAAACAAGGGTTGGGCCTCTTAATTCCAGATTCCTAACAGAGGAGGCAGTGAATGTATCTTCCAGGGCCCAGAAGACACTGAAGGAGACAAGAGATGTATGAAGCCGTACTCATGCTGAAACTGACACTGGCTTTCAAGAAGACAGAAAGACCCATGCAGTGGTTCCCTGCCCTGGCTCCTCTGAGAAGTATGCTATGGAGGGACAGCTGTGGTTTTCCATCTCTGTTACTAGTCAAGTGTTGGAACAGAACACTGGGTGATGTACTTTTTCTCAATTATATGTAAGAATTTAATATATACATTAAATTCATATGTATTCCTAAATACATATCTAAATTCAATAAATGCAACATTACAAGTTTTTTGTTTTTTTTTTTTCCATAAGAAATGCTATTTCTTTGAAATGGTCCTCAACTGCGCCACAGGCTTGGGTAGTGGTTGAGGAGGATGCCAGGAGAACTGTAATCCTTTGATCAGAGGAAATAAGAACCTTAAGTCTGGTATAACTCGCCAGACTTCATGCCAGAGTCAGAAGGCAGCTTTTGTCCACCAAGGCTAAGAACCTCGCCAACCTTTGTAGTGGCTGAACTCACTAAGGGCTTGTCTTAATCCTGCTCCCTCCCCTCTGCCAACTTCCTCAAGGATTCTAAGACTTCTACTGGCTATAAATGGTAACCCATTTTTCAGCTTTAGTCTATAAAATAAAAAAAGTTACTTACAAAATCAGATGGGTACAAATCTCACATGGTATATGTTATATCATTTTGTTTAGAAGTTTTTTCCCCCTAACTGCTTAAAGTTATAGAAAAGCAGCGTGTTGTGATGGGGGGATATTGACTAACAAGATTAGGAGATTGTATTATTTTGCTGTCAGCTGCCTAATCAACTGATGTGCAAAAGACTTAGATAAAGCTCATATTTTAATCAGGCATATGACATTTTTTTCCCCTGGACGTACCTCTTTTTGCTTTCCATTTATTGCAAAAATCCATAAAACATACTAAAAGAAATATTGCATCACACTTTAATAGATTTTACAATTAAAAAATGAGATGATTTGGTTTCTTTAACATTGCAGATCTCTGTCTTCTCATGGAAGAGTCACAAGTGAAGTATGGTTGACACCGATGACTGCTTCAACTATTAACACGAGTTGTAAAACTATTACACTGTTTGAATGTTAAGGACACTGTTTTTTCCAATGGCTGGAGTTAATTCAAGGAAAAAGGGTAGGCGTGTACGGTATACACATACTATACCTTCCAAGAACATCCTTTTTTGATGAATTTATCTTTCACAATATTCTCTAGTTTTTCACTTGGATAACAGCATTATTTCCCTAAATCCCTGGCTGTAGTAAGCTACCCACCCATACCTGATACCGTAGGAATCCATTTTCCAAGTTCTAAACTTTGAATCCCAAACTTCTTTCTCCATTTACTGACAGAAGTCGTTGATTCAGCTAATATATGAGTAGACTTTAAATACAAAGGCAATAATGGAGGAAAGAAAGATTTCTGTATGACTCTCAACTAATAAAATACCAAGATTACCTCACAGTTACCTATTTACAGGTAAGAGAATTCAAACTCAGTGATCCTCAGTCTCTGGGTCAGGTCCCACAATGACTCAGTGATAAGGCTGGACCTAGAACTTAGATCTTCCAACAATCTTAGCCTCCATGCTAATTAAATGTTCATAATACTGATTAATCTAATTCTCAGGTGGCAAAATTAACTATTCAACAATTTCTAGGTACTTCCAAAAACTGAAAATGTTTGAAAAAGACCCATAACAGAATTTCTAAAAGCTGCTTTACGTTTCTTTGATTTATAGCCAATTGAAATTAAGAAGAGACTTGTAGATTAATTTGTATCAATTTATTCTTTAGGAATCACCATTGCCACTTATAGTGGCTTTTACTTCTTTCTTTTAGAGACAGGGTCTTGATCTGTCTCCCAGCCTGGAGTGCAGTGGCGTGATCGTAGCTCACTATAACCTCAAATTCCTGGCCTCCAGCAATCCTCCCACGTTGGGCCTCCCAAAGCGCAGGGATTTACAGGCATGAGCCACTGCATCCAGCCTACAGTGGCTTTTAAATGACTGGAGTGACTCAAGATGTCTAATTTCCTATGCCTCAAAACCTGTGTGACTATGAAAAATGGACTATATATATACTATCCACAAAATATACAGCTTTAAAAATTAAGAGTAAGTAGGTTTGGAAAAATGAGTTCGGTCAACACTGAGACTTTAAAAATTGGCTTGAAAATTGTACAACTCAAAACTGCACTAATTCAGCAGAAGGCCAAATTTCTAAGTCTTACAACTTGGGTCACATTTCATTTCAGCAAAAATACCCCACACTGAGTTTCTTCCTGGTTTCTGTTCTACAACAGAAGTAAACATAGTGTTTCCTGGTATCTCCTGGTACAGGTGCTGGCTTTCCACTTCAGTACACAACTGCAGGCTTTTCATGTTCTTTCATATTTACTTTTTACATGCCATGATTGTGAGGTTGGCATCATGTGCTTTACTGGGTACTAACTCTGATACTCCAAATAATCTGAACTTTAGCAAGAAGCACCAATAAAGATCCATCTGTTTGGCAAACTGAGCTGGGGGCTGTCGCTTTCTCTCTCTCCCTTTTTCCCTCCCCTCCCATCCACCCTCCCCTAAAAGAATTGGTGAGATTTCTTGGCCCCAGGTGATTTTCCAGTTACAAATGGTCCATTCTTCCACAAAGAAGCTAACTGCCATTTGGCAAAGGGAGAGTAGGAGAGAGGATCATGAGTTTCACTTTTTAAAAAAACTTAATGCAAAGAAATAATATTGTCAGAATAACTGTTGGTGATACATTAATGCCACATAAGGCAGAGAGATCTAATGACAGATTCAGGGAAAGAAGGATGGGAGTAATTTGCAGGAAAAAAAAAGGATATTTTAAAAATGTTTGTAATTTGTAAAT
The DNA here is from genome assembly GCF_020740605.2 of Lemur catta. Taxonomy (NCBI): domain Eukaryota; kingdom Metazoa; phylum Chordata; class Mammalia; order Primates; family Lemuridae; genus Lemur; species Lemur catta. The sequence goes on along the minus strand of NC_059141.1, from coordinate 11,558,381 downwards.
TACTTCAAATTTCTCTCCTTGAAGTGGGACAAAATTATGGTGAATATGACATTTAAGAGTAATGCTGTAATTCACTAAACTTGCTACCATCCAGCATTATCAGGGAATGGGATATCTTGGACAATCACATATTATCATATGCATTTCATATAGATGTCTGATTTTTAAAATAAATCTAATTTTTAAAAAGTCAAACTCAGTGTGGTTTACTGTTTCACGGATGATCAGGACTGTGCCACAGGGAACATCTTTATGGACATGACATGGATTAGCATGATAATGCAGAGACAACAAAGGGGCTGTTACAGGAAGTTCTCCGTAAGGGAACACTGGGTAACAAAATTTTCCCATCAAAGAATCCATGAGATAATAACCACGTACTTTTTCAACGGTTTAATACTTTATCCTGTAGGTAGACCACCACTGTTAACCAGTGATATACCTCTCTTCAGTGCTAATCCTATTCACTTAAAACAAAAGCAAACAATTAGCCATTCCGAGTTAAGTCTACTGTTTAGAGACATGCTTGATGAAAATAATCTTGTTTACCACAATTATGTGGATGTCTACATGCAACACATAATTAGCCCAGTAAAAACAGACATGGGAATATTTAGTCCTATACCTCCGCCCCCGTGTCTGTTGACTTACTGTGCATAATAACTGGGACCGTAACAGGATCTGAAAATAGAGCTCTTGGTATCTGAAACATTTTCTAAGTGGGGCGTTTGTCTCTGACAGCAACTGTTGGAGAGGGTGGTAGCCATGTATTCCGTTGGCAAAAGCTCACACTTTGGAAAGCAGAAATATGACTAGGGAGGGACATGAAGCACGCTCACCGACGGATATGAATTACCTTTAGAAAATGAAATTAGTAACATATAGAAAGGGCCTCTTACTTTATCCTCCAATTTATCATCAAATAATGTTTCAACTGTGAGAAAAGGCACGTTGGGACCCTGATACTAACATATTGGGTAGGAGCTCAGATTTACATTTAGGTGTCAAGAACTCCACTTTCATGCCTCAAAGGAAAGCATTACCCATATATTATATTTCTGTTATTCATAAACATGTACAGATTCTTGACTATGGCCAGACACTTGATCTTTAAGCTGTAATGCCAGAATGGGAGGACAAGAACAGGAAACAATGACTTTGGTCAAAGTGTAACCACTCTTTTAGAATAGAAATAGCAAAGTGTTATTTTATACATTATTAACACAAATGATAGAGGAGTACGAAAGTATAATGAAGTAAACTGACAAAAGACATAAGGCTAATTGTACATGGGAATAAAACATACCAAAAATAATTATTCATAAATACACACATTTTAAATATATTCTCCTTTCATTTCTCCATTAACTAAATAATAAACTGAGATCTATTCTTACCAGTATTCCTTTTAGCTCATTCACTGCACTTTCAGAGGCTTTTGAAGATTCTGGCTACAATTTTAAAAAGAACACAATTACTAATTCAGTTTTAAAATACCAAACAATGATGTTTACAGGGCAAAGCATTGGTAGCTTATACGTATGACTACATATTTTTTTAATTTTTATTTATTTATTTTTTTTGAGACAGAGTCTCGCTCTGTCGCCTGGGCTAGAGTGCAGTGATGTCATCATAGCTCACTGCAACACAAACTACTGGGCTCAAGTAATCCTCCTGCCTCAGCCTCCCAGGTAGCTGAGACTACAGGTGCACACCACCACACCCAGCTAATTTTTCTTTTATTTTTTTCGTAGAGATGGCGTCTTGCTCTTGCTCAGGCTGGTCTCGAACTTCTGACCTCAACTGATCCTCCCATCTCGGCCTCCCAAAGTGCTAGGATTACAGGTGTGAGCCACTGCACCTGGCCATACATATATTTTTAAAATTAGGTCTATGTCTTAAGGTTAGGAAAAAATATTAGCCATGTTAGTGCTCCCAAGTGGCAGTTAAACAGAAAATTAGAAGTTATATTCAAAGCAAAAGGAGGCATGCTAACATCTTCTAAATATCATTTTGTTGCCTCTTGGTTATCATCAGAGATAGAAAAGATTTGATTCCAAATTATTCAGAGCTTTTTATAACGAAGTGTCTCCACTTGCACTGCTGGACTCTACCAGCAAGCCAGGACTAGGGAGAAGGCAGCGTAGAGCACAAGCAAGCGACAGGGCAGAAAACCTCTCTCAGCTCCACCAGCTCCAGGCAGAGGTCAGCTTACAGGGGCCTGGCACCCTGGCATGTCTTGTTTCATGAATTCCACACCAGGATTGAGTTGGGAGACCTGGGACCAGCCAAGGACCTGGCTTGCAGAGAATGTTAGCATAGCTGGCTGCCAGAGTAGGAAAGACCCTCAGAGGGGGTGAAGTCCAATCACTATGTCATCTTAGCAGGAGACTTAGGCAGCATTTGAGTCAGGTGTCTTGAGTATAAGCCCAGGTCTCTTCTGGCCGTACCGTGAACAAAATAATTTGAAATAAAATTCTGGGTAAGATATGCCTGTCCCACAGCATCTAATAATCTCAGTGGATCCCTCAACTGATTCCCAATTTAATGGAGGGAAAATTTAGCATGAGGCCCTCATGAAAAAGAAGTTCAGGAAAGACTTCTGGTCTCCCCTGCACCACCTCCTCTCACAAGGATGGAGATGAAGAGAAAACTTGCAAGACACAGTGCAAGGAGCTCCTTGAGCATCTCACTACTGCAAAAGAGGTAAGGCTTTATATTTTCTCTCATCAAAAAATGCGAGTTGATCAATAACAACCTATAATCCTTGCCTCTCAAAAGAGAATAAAAGATCTTATTTCAATTTTTAAAAACGGAAGCAGAGAAGTGAGAGAGGTGTGCTGCTCACATACAAATCTGACTAAGGCACTCAGCTCTCATAGCCCAGGTTTCCCGTGTAACACACATGCCCTCAGTGCCGGTCAGAAGCTCTGGGACACTAATTTCAACCACGCCGGCACCAACACCACCGCTAAGGAATTCAGAAAATATGCAGTTGAGTTAGTATCCTTAAAGCAAGCTTAACTTCTGCAGGTCAGCTGTTCGGGTGACAAGCTGTGATATTTGAACAAACACCCAAAATGCTGCCATGCCACTCAGGCTGCCCTCTGACTGCACACGCCTTTTGAAGCCTGCACGGCGCATTCTCATAACTTGTAACATTTCAGGAAAGCCATGAGGGTCCTGGGGGAAGACGTGTGCCCTCAAGCATGCAGTGGCCATATGCCTTAAAGGTTACTGACCAGGTCATTCAGCTCTACATCTACACAGTTTAATGATTACCAGAGAAAAACCCAGTTGTCCACTGATCCTTGTTCAGTTGCATCCCAGATTTTGAATTGACATTAAATAATGTGTAACTGTTGGAAGAGTCATGAGAAGAAAGAAAAAGCACAAAGTGATGCTCTGAAGATGAACGTACGTACTGAACATTGATTGCTTATGATTTAAGAAGTATTCAACATCCTTCTTTCTAAACTAATTTTGTTTCTTTATGGCACTGCATTTTCTTCCAGTAATAGTTAGGTTTTGCTTATTCTTTCCATAATCGTGGTGAGGTGAAAGTCATAAAAATGTATTCTTTTTCAAAGATGGCACTCAGACCTTGCATTTTAAAGTGTTTTCATCCTTTATTCCATCTTATCCTGACGACAATCCCATGGGTCAGATGGCAGGTGCTATCCTCATTTTGAAGAGAACAACGTACGGGGAAGCTGGGTGACAGTGCCAGGGCCTGACCTCAACAACAGTGCCCTTCCCTCACTTGCCAGACACCAGCATTGGAACAGCTGCACCAGATCACTCCACACACTCAGCTTCTCCTCCAGTTTTACATTCTGTCCTTACTTCAAAAACTGCTTCTGATCACTGGCACAAGACTGAACTACTTTACACGGCTGGCCAAAGCTTCTGTTTCACTAGATGGAAATCTATCCTCGGAGATGAGTATCGTGTCTCTCTTTGCAACTCACTTTCCACGTACAGCCCACACCAGGGCCCCTCCTGCCTTGCCTGGCTATCAATGGCCTGGGACAGACAAAGTGGCAACTTCAGAAAGCCCATCGGGGTCTGTACTGAACAGGGGGCATTTAAGCCGTTGAAGAGGGGAATTCTTGAGAGGAAGAAAAGTTTGGTGAAAAAGGAGGTGGGGGGGAGAACGAAGAGGTGGAAGAAGAGGAGAAGGAGGAGGAGGAGGAGGAGGAGGAGAAGAGGAGGGAGAACCAATCTGTTCACACCTAATTAGAGTGAAGAAAGAAAGAATATTTTTCAAGGAAAATGTCAAAAACTATTATTGGGCTTATGTAAATGTAATAGACACACAAAGGGAGGGGAGAAATACTGAACTAGACTCTAAGTGCCGCGACAGATCCTGGAGACAGCTGATGGTGTACATGTGCACAAAGTTTTCTCCTTGAAGTGACCTGGAATATGTTTGTGAAATTAATGAAATACAATCATATAAATCTCACTATTTTTCAAAAGTTGTCTTAGTTCTTCTGTTCTGCTGTTATTATGTGATTCTCCCCCCATTAAATAGAAGCTTCAAGAAGGCAAGGGTTTTTGTCTATGTTGTTTATGGCTTTATCCCCAGTGCCTAAAACAGTATCTGGCAACTAAAAGATAATAGAACTACACAAAAGAATCAGGAATCAAAGAAAAGAAAGAGTGTAAGAATCGTTATTTGTTGGCACAACAGTTAATATCAATGTCCTTCTCAAAGAGATGACAACAGCCTGCAAATAACATGGCTTACTTTCTACACTGATTTAGGTTCACCATGGGTCTGGGGCTTCTTAAAACAGGCTTATATAGAAGTAAAAGCTTTTATAACACATTAGCCTTATCCTAAGATTGGACAGTCCTGATGTACCTTTCACCAAACTTCAAATTTTTACATTTAAAAAGGGGAATATCAAGGAAGGAGAAAATGTTTAGCCACTCCGTACCTTTTCCTTCGGTCTGGCTGTCTGATTAACTGGTCTGAGATGAACTCCCTTTTTAATTCTATCCATCATCTCTTCAACTGCTTGCCTCTTTAGGTCTGTGACTTCTTCAGCTGTTCAAAGAACACATAAATAAATCACCTTATGTTACAAGAAAACAGCTACTTCCTATTTTGGGTGACTTAGAAAGACTATACTATGTAATTAAACACAGTTATTTTTCAGACAGAGTTGTGGAACACCAATAATTTACTAATGTTAACAGCTACCACGTAGCAACATATTTTAAAAAAATACAGGATGTGATAAAAAAATGAAAGTATAAAAATTTGTAGGACAGAAGTCAATATTGTTCACCTATGTTAAACAAAGTAGATTTTGTTCATTTATCAACATGAATTTCTCCAGGTCTTTAAAAATTCAACCCTGTACCTAATCCCAAATATTCATTCATCTTTTATCTCAAAAATGTTTTTGTAACTTATAGTACATCCTTTGTTAATCAGTCCCAAGAAGAAATAACTACCAAAAACTCATTTGCGAAAAATCAAAGAGACGTTTTCATATTTGGAATAAATCCATAATCTAAAGAGGAGCAGCAAATAAAATCTATTTTTAAATTGCCATCTTTTTGTTTAGAAATCATGTGGAAAGGAAACATTTAAGCAAATCTTTTTCAAGTCTCTTAAAATTGTCAATGTTACAAGAAAACATACATCTCGAAGTAATTGCAATTAAGTAATTAAATTTGATTTTAAAATGTCAACTATCTATTGTCTAGCCTTTGCACTATTTTGCTGCAAAATAAATAAAGCTGTCGAGATGTGTACCAATTAGATAAATGCATCTGAGGTGAATGCAAACATATTGATCAAAATAGTGAAATCTGTCTCTCTTGTAGAATAGCTTGACCAAAGCACAGAACCATTTTGGAACATTTATCACCATCAGTGCAGTTCTAGATCTTGTGTTCGCCTCCATCTACCTGCAGCTGATTTATTTACATTTAAATATTGCGTAAGGACCATCCAATTAGTATCTCTAACAGACTCTACATTACCTGGCATATGGTGGGCACTCATCAAGTATCCACTGACTGACTTCTGTAGTTGTGGCTTTAAATGGCTATTAATATTTTTACTATTTGAGTAGAAATTACTAAATCCCAAAAGGCTGGCTTCTAAAGCGAGGCAATCACAACTATATCCCCAAGCTATTTAGCTCCAGTGTCAGGCTTTACACTAAAGGGGCCTAAATCATGGCTTATTTTTTCCTGCTACATGACCAGACTCCACTCTAACCCGGGGTAGCCACTCCTGTTGTGTAAGTGCCTAAGGGAACTACAAAGAGAATCCAGAAGTTTCCATCATCCTCACAGGATGGACACTGCTACATTCACTGTACAACCTAGATTTTCTGATACAGTCCTAACTTCAAATAGAGTTCTGTCATTCTCAGAAGCCACTAAAATGCTGGGAATTTAAATTTCTCAATATCCAAAAAACGTTTTTCAGCTCCACAAGTTACATAAGTATCTTTTGCCAGGAAATATGGGAAAGAAACATGGTCACCAAAGTTAGAACTCGTCCACCAGTAAATGAAAGATGGCAAAACTGTGGGTTGATCAACCATGTTATCTCAAGTAGCATTTTCTTGGGTAGCTTCTTCTAATGGCTCAGAAACATCAAGGAGGGGACAGAGAAATAAATTACCACGGGCAGAAATCCATTCATTCATTCACTCACTCACTCGATACATGAGTATCTATTGCGCACTACACGGTGCTTTTGCTCACCCTACTCAAAAGCAGAGGAGATAAAACCCAGATCTTCCATTCAAGTACCTGGGTATGGTTGTGGGATTTATTGCTGGGAATTTAGAAAATACGTTCAAAAACATTTGATTATTCAGAAAGGCTGCCATTTTGAGACTAGGAAGAGCTGCGTGGCAGTAGGAACACCGCCTACAAACGGATTAGCACTCTGTAAGGAATGACTGAAACCCAATTAAATGCACCATACAAAAACTAATTAAGGCAGACAGATGGAGAATTATGGTCAACACCATTCAAATCTGCTACAGCATCTAACATAGCAGGAATTTAAAGTAGTTTCTTATATTTGCTTGCCAGAATCATAGTGATAATTCAGAGAAGTGCCACTATCTGTATTGTACACAGATTATAAACCAGGCTTTAATTTCTCAGTCTTTTTCAAATGTAAAGGCTTAATTGGTTTTAAGGAAAAGAAATCACTCTTATCAGATTCCCTACTCAGGCGCAATACAAGGGCAACGCTAGGTTAGCTACACAAGCTTTCTCTCTCACCAACCCTGTTTTTGAACCAGCAAAAAGCAATCTATACGAACTTCTCAACTATTAAGCAGTTCTAATAAATCTGCAAGAATCACCTACAGAGAGCTCATGGTATGTTTTGTAATTCTTTCTGCAATCACACAGTTGGTAATTGTCTCACAAAAGCATGTAATCAGGGGGACAATAGAAATATGCAGGATACTGGAGATTACAGAAAAGGGACAAATGAAGACAACAGGTCTAATGTTATTGAACTGCCACAGGAAAATAAAATCAAATGTTCTTTGAGTTAGTGCTGCAAGGTCAGTCTTGGATCAGAATGCTACATGTAATTAATTGGGGCTTAAATTTTAAGACCCACTTGAAAAATAAGTTAGTTCCTCAAAAATAAAAAAAAGACCCACAGACAAAACCATCACCTTATTACTCAATAAAACCTTCTGTTATTACTTAGAAAAACTAAAACGAATTTCTAAATTCCACAGGATTACTCTTCTGTTTCACTAACTTTTTCTTATAAAGGCATTTTAAGAAATCTTATGCCACCACGATGTACAAAATTTCTAAAGAATACATTATGATTGAATAAGTTAAAATTTGACTTAAGGTCATAAAGTTAAGGAAATTTCCTTAACTACAATAATTGTAAGAACCTGCTGAATAAAGACTCCCTTTGTCTCTCTAAAAGGGTGGCCGCTACCTTGTCCATTTTTTTTAGCTAGCCCATTTTGAGTATTTTCTATGCTGGACACTACTCTAAACACTTTTTATGTCGTAAGACTCATTAATTCTCACAATAGCCCTGTGAAATAGGAACTATTATTACCTCCATTCTACAGATTAGCAAACTGAGGCACAGAGAGGTAAGAAAATGTAAACAAACTAATGACCTAAATATTTGATTAAACAGCGGGCATACCTTTGAAATCTTAGATCTGGCCCAACAAATACATTCTTGTCAAAATTAGTTATTAACTTCAAAGGTTATAATGATTTCTTACAATCATATTATAAGAAAATAATAAAATATTCCACAGACCTTCCTTATAATTAAGCCATTTAAAAGCCAAAAGTTAGGACTCAAAGCTTCCCCATTTTTAAACTCTGTGAAAACCTTACCAACCATATGTTAAATGCCCTCATAAGATGCTGAAAGAAAACACAGTGACAGGGAGACCAGTCCCTGTGTTATAAATACAAACATAGAAGATCCCAATGTTTGATGCTCTACATTAATTTATCATGCATTTAGTCATTGTTGATTTATTCACTCAACAACTGCTTTTTAGTGTGAACTACTAACCAGACACTATAAATAACTGCCTTGACAGAGAGGAGGTTCTGCTCCATCCCCATGTGGGTACAGTATATATCATTCAAGGCTCTATGATTTTTAGGGTTACTCTCATCTAAAATCTCATGAGCAACTTCTGTGTCAGTAACTCTACTTAGAATCCCAAAATAATAATCCAATGGCCCAAGGATGTGGGAGAAAATATTGTCACATTTGATGAATTGTAAATAAAACATCATTTTTGTAAGAAAACTATTTAGCTCCTAACATTGGGGGTTAAGAAGTCCTAGAATTCTTTATTTTTAATTTAAGGGTGCTATCGAGGTTATTGAGGTTGACAAGTTGATGATGTGATCTACTTCAAAGGGAAAATTATTTTATTCTGACTTTCCCTCGACACTCTAAGATATACCAATTGTTCCCCTCCAAAAAAATCAAAATAAAATTGAAATTGCAGTGTCAGGAAAAGCTAATAGCCAGTAATCCCGGAGCAGGGCTGCCCTGCATATCACCAAGGGAAGGACTGCTTCATAAACCTGCAATGCCTTGTGCAAAACAGAATTTGCCTTTCAGCCCCACTAACATACAAAGGAATAGATTCCAAAGGGTTACAAGATGCAGGCACAGAAAGCCAATTCAGAAATGAAATCGGCTTCCATTTGTAATGGTGCTGCAAGGTCCTGCTAAAAAAGAGAAGACTAAGTCCAAACTTCAATTCACTCAATATGCACGAAAGCTATGGGAGGCTGCACAGAAGAGCAAACCCTCTAAAGCTTGCAATCTGCTCAGGGGGAGAGAGGTGGAAATAACTCAAACATCAGAGCCCAGAGCGGAGGGTGGGGGTGAGACATTAAATCCTTAAAGTAACAGAATTTAAGGTAAAATGCTATCACAAGGCATTGTAACGAGCCATTCATTTGGGTTGTTAATAATAATACTAATAAATAGGAGAGAAAGGAGGAAGAGCCTGGAACACACAGGCAATCTGCTCGGGACCTGAATGGAGGCTACAGAATTCGAACAGCAGGCTCGAAGGACCAAGATCTGGCCCCAGCCTTGCAAGCCTTTGCTCTCACCGTGGCCGCACACCAAACTTCTGCGGCTCTGTGAACCACTCTGCATCTAGCCACCTGGCGCTCCTGCTCAACGGGAAGGCCTTTCTGCCTCCATTCCCTCTGTGCATTGTCCTCCAGACCTCTGTCTCCAATGAATCCCAGAGTCCCGTGGATTTTACCTCCCTACATAGGTCCTGAGTTCATCTATGTCTATCTCTACTGCTACCACCTCGTCTAAGCCACCATCAACATTCACCTGAATGACTGCAATAGTCTTCCCTCATCCACTCTCACCCCTTTACAGTATGTCCTCTATGCCTACTACAGCCAGAGTGTTTGTTAAAAAAAAAAAAAAGAAAGAAAGAAAGAAAAGGACAAATCTTATCACATTACAACCCTACTTAAAACTTCTACTGCTCTTAGGAGAAATTCTAGAACCTTCACCTTAGCCTCCAGAATGTGGCTCCTCCTACCTATCAGACCACCTCTCTTACATTACACCCCATGTTCTAGCCATATCAACTTGCGTTTAGTTTTCTAACATATCAAGCTCCTTCTGCATTTTGGACCTTTGAATCTGTTCCTCTGTCCGAACTGATTTTACCCTATATACCCCCACCCGATGTTCTAAATGCACAACTACTCAGCTTGAACATCACTTTCTGACTCCAGCAGTCTACCTATACAATCTCTTAGAAGCGCATACTCCTCCTCAATTGTATTTAAGTAATTATACATTTGCTTGCATAGTCATTTGTTTACTTCATATCTGGTTACACCAGAATGTAACTTGTATATCTTGTATCTCCAGTACACCAGACTGGAGTAGTACATAGAAAGTACTTGATAAAGTCTCAGCTCACTTGCTATCAACTCTAAGAAGTCTTCTCTCACATCCCTCATTTGGAATTACTCCCTCTCTTTCCTTTACACCCAAAGTGACCTGTCCCTTAATGAAAACATATTTCCTAGCATCTCTCTCATTACAGTGACATACGTACATTTTTATCTCCTCTAGACAATAAACTACAGGAAGGAAATGACAGATATATGGTCCATTCTTATAGCTGTTAAGTTCTTCAACACTTCTCTCCTGACAATCTGTTCATAGTCCAAGAACTTAACAAACGTGAACTGTTGAAAAATTGCACAGCATTGACCACTTAAAGCAAACCGAATGGAAGTGATGCTTACTTGTTTCTGGCTGAGCTGCCTTTTCTTTCTTAGCACCACTGCCACTGGGGTGGGATCGCTTCCGGATCATGGACATGAGGGATCTTTGGGAGGAAAAAAAGATCAACAGGAGATTACTGGATGCCTTATGATCCAGCAAATAAAATGTATAGATTCTAAATAATCAGTAAAAATCCAACTCTTCTGTACATGCATGAATATATAACTAGAATTTAAGCAATCTACTTCCCATTTTTAATAATGTTAAACTTTTCATCACTTTACAGAAAAAAAAACATGTCTCATCTCTTTCCATGTAAAACTAAACTAATTACTGGAGGGAGGGGACTGCTATAATTACTAATACGATGCATACCCATTTACAGAGGAAAATAGATACAGAAAAAATTTCAATACCCACACATGAAATTTAGAAACTGCTATCTATGTAATACATCTGAAGGAGCGGGAAGCATGAAAAGAATTAGAGAATGCTTCATATAAAAAACTATGTTATCATAAATATCTATTTATGAAATATGGGCATAAAAACGTCTGAATCTGTATGATATAGACCAAATACTTAAAGGTAAAATATATTTAGACCATCGTTGCTCTGGTCCATTCTTTCAAACTTATGTAAAATAAAATGATAAATTTTATCACATTAACATTTTAAAACTTATGCATATTAAAAGATACTATAGAGAATGAAAAGATAAGTTACAGAATATATAAAGAAATTCCACAAATCATGAAAAAAAGCAGACAAACCAATACAAAAATGAACAAAAATCTTGAAACTCCATAAAAGAGGGTATCCAAATTTCCCATACACATACAAATAAGGTGCTTGACTTCATTAGTTATTAAGAAAACACCAATTAAACCCACTCTGAGGTATCACTATATAGTCATCAGGTAAGTAAAAAATTTTGTTTAAGTCTGATATATCAAGTGTTGGGTTTGTGGAGTAACAGGAATTCTCAAACGGAAGAGAGCACATAAATTGACAGTGTCACCCTGAAAAATTATAATTATCTAGTAGAACTGAAGATACACATATCTTATGAGCCAGGTTCCACTGCTATATATCTTACAGAAATGTAAACACTTGTTCACCAGGATACATGTACAAAAATGTTCATGTAGAATTTTCATAATTTCCCAGAACTGGTAATAATTCAAATGTCCATCAGCACACAATGAATAAGTACATTTTGAGACGTTCATAAGATGAATAATACATTAATAAATATGAATGAAATTCAGCCACATAAAATAACATGAATGAATCTTACAAAACAATGCAGAGTAAAAACAGCAGGACACAATGATATAGGAAAATTCCAATTATATAAAGTTCAAAACCAGGCCACATAGATATTTATGGTAGTTTAGAGGTACATATGTAGGCAAGAAAATTTTTCTTCAACAAAGGCAAGGAAATGATTACCATAAAAGTCCAGACAGTGATTAGGGAGGGAGGGGGTTATGTTTGGGAAGGGTAAAAGGAAAGGATTCTAGGGTGCATTGTTCTATTTCTTGATTTGGAGGATGATGATATGGATGCTCATTTTATATTACTTTAAAACTACACATAAGTTTGTGTACATTTCTGCATATGTTATCATTTCACCCATAAAAAGTTAACAAAAAAACAAATGAATCAAGAATTTTTTAATTCTTTCAACTAGACTGTAAATGTCTTCAGTGTGGTAAAAACTATATTTGACAAAATACAGTCCTAAGGAAGACAAGCTGGGAAGCCAGCAATGGAAAATAAATTACCTGGAGGACAGGAGAGGCACAATGCTGCCCTCAGAAAAAGGGACAAATGGATATACGTAGTAATACTTGCTCAGAAGGTGGAACCACCCAATGTTTCTTAATCACTATAATTTTTAGAATTTTTTTACTTTTCACTTCAACTTTTGGTTATATTACTAATCCTCTAATTGTCTTTTCTTAAAATTCCCAAACACACTGGACAAGCTCCCAAAGCACAGTAAGAAGAAAAAACCCATATCCTGCTCTATCTAGGCTGTGACATTCCCAGGCCTTACCAGATGGAAAACAATCTATCACTGCGCTGTTGACTTCATCTAGTTTATCTTCTTTGGGCTCACAATGGCCCAAAATGGAACTAAACTATTTTCACAAAAGTTAGAAATTGCAATTTGAAATAAGCATATTTTATTCCAGAAGTTGTAAGGAATGAAATAATGTAAATTATATTTGTTCACTTTTCTACCCTGTCAACTGAAGAGCAAGAGTATTCAATATATCCTTGTCACTGCTCTGTGGCAGGGTGGGCTTGAGTGTTCTCACTAATCAGAAGCCCCTCCTCACCCTCTCACCATACTCTGTAATGGCCCCATCTGTGGTTCTGAAAGGAAATGCTGAGAACATGCATTATTGTGCATAAAAATCACAAAGCAGGTACATATTTGTACTGCTCAGAGTATTTATAAATATTTACACATGTGAAGAATATATATTCATCAATGTAAACCACCAGTAGATGACAGACAGCGTCAGCTTAAAAGGTACTGAGTTGAAGTATTAAGTTGGAGACACATGGTGCCCAGAGAAAAATCATCTGTAATATTAAAAAAAGAACCATCAGTCAAGATGGGGCTTAGATTACAGAGAAAACAGATTGGGTAGGAGTCGCGGGACAGATAAGAGTGGGACAAGACATCTGGGACCTATAATCCAAACCTCTGGCTATCATTGCCCCATTTCACTGCCATTTCAATTGAATGGATAAAAGATTCAAGCAAGTGATACCCCAAGATGAAACAAGTGAGTGGAGAATTTTTTCACCTTGAAGTTCTTCAAGATGTGTGCTTGGCCACTGTGATGGTTATTCTGTGTGTCAACTTGACTTGGCCATGGAGAGCCCAGATATTTGATCAAATATTATCCTGGGTGTTTCTGTGAGCATGTTTTGGATAATATTAACATTTAAATCAGTAGACTGCGTAAAGCAGATTGCCTTCCCTGATGTAGGTGGCCCTCATCCAATCATTTCAAGGCATGACTAGAACAAAAAAGCTGACCCTCCCCCAAATAAGAGAGAATTCCTCCTGCCTGAATGCCCTCAAACTGGGATATTGACTTTTTCTTGCTTTCAAACTTGAACTGAAACATCACCACTTCCTGTGAGCCTGCCAGCCTTTGGAATGGAACTACACTGCAGGCTCTCCTGGTTCTCGGGCCTTTGGATTCAGACTGGAACAAAGCCATCAGCTGTTCTGTGTGGCCAGCTTGCTGGCTGACCCTACAGATCTTGGGACTTGTTGGCCTCCATAATCACATGAGCCAATTGCTTATAATAAATCTATATTTATATCTATCTATATCTGTATCCACACACATACATATCCTATTGGTTCTGTTTCTCTGGAGATCCCTAACTAACACCTCTATGCTTCTCTCCATGAACCATACCTGCCCAGGACCTGTCCTATTTTCACTACCACTAGAACAAAAATTACTGAGGTATGCCTTCTTCCTCTCTTTCCTCTCTCCTACCTATTCTCTAGCTCAAATGACGGGAAGAGGAAGAAAAGGCAATAAGGGCACTTACAGAAGCCACGACCCTAATCTTCCTTCCCCCTCTCCCACTTTCATTTCTATCCCTGATCTACATCAGGATCAAACAAATGGCTCAGGAGCAAAGTTGGGAAACTTTAATTAGTGGATTCAAAATCCACTGAAACTCAATTCATACGCAAATATATTTCTCTGACAAGAAAGTACGCTTCGTCCAAAAAAAAAAATCTTTTCTGAAAAATTATGTCCCATACTATTAAATTCAACTTAAATTAAAACCATTCATATTATTTAATAAAAACTTTCTTTAAAGAGCCTTATAAAAGGGTTCATGCTTGAGATATATGTAGTCCTGAACCCTACATTCATTTGTTAGTATAACTGTAAAGTGCTCTTTGGAAAAAAATTCTATTTAGGTTATACTTTAAACTCTAGGGCCTCTCAACATTTCTCTGAATAAAAATTAAAGGCCAACAGCAAGATTGTAATTGCTTTTTAATAGTTCTCCCTCTTCATACCCAGAAGTGACCTTTCTTATCAGCTCAAAATTCTAGACCTTAGAGAAAGATCAAAGTGATGAATTTCCAATTTTAAATGTCAAATCCAGAATATCTCCTACAGATTTAGCTACCCAGGAAAGAAAGAATTTAAAATACCTGAAATGCTTTCAATTGACTCTTGGATCTATCATGTGTAAAAATTATTTTGCCTTAACTAACTTCAATGGCTTAAAGTAGATTATGCCATATCCTACTCAGTAAGGAAAACTAATGAGAATCTTTTTAAAAAGCAAAGTCCCATTTTCATAGTTGCGTGGGAGGAACATGCTACACATTCAATTCAGATGGATCAGCAAAGGTACAAAGTATGGATAAATGGCCTCTCTGTGTGAAAGGATTAAAGATTAAACAAATCACATGAGTTAATGAAAGGTAAAGAACCTAGCCAAAGTTTTTAAATGCCATTTATTCAAGAATAAATTATACAAAAGCAGCTAACATCATGAAATGAGGAGGTAAGTTGTCACCACAGCCAGGAGGTTGTATAATGCAATTCTGGGTGGTGGCACAAAATTTGACTCTCGATCTCCTAGTGTGTATTGTGCTTAAGTCAGCTACTCAATACCATCGAGTCACCTTAGGCTTCAGAAAAAGTGAATTCCTGTCTGCATATGATTTCCTGTCACAAGAATTTAAGCATAATTCATTTTCCTTATGGAGGGTTCCTCTCTCAGTATTATTAAAGGCTTAAAAATAAGGTTAGCGCTAAAAAATTCATCATTTTAATTTAATTATTAGTTAACGATATGTTTAATTTTTAATTTAGTACTTTTATTTTTAAAATAATTGAACAAACCAGAGCTTTTCAAATTCAAATTAGTGAGAGAAAAAGATAAACACATTCCAGAGAAGCTCAAAATTCCTTGGTCTTACAGGTAAAGGAAATCCTAAGGGTATGGAATAAAATTTTAAAACTGGAGTATCTAAGATGAAAAAATGTTTAGCTCCTGGGGGTTGGAACATCCACATGGAATCTCAACATCTGCAACAGAAGAACACTTGTAGGCCACAAGAATTTATTTGCCAGATGTTTTCTAAGGCCCCTAATATACTGGCCTTTAGAAAATTTTCCAAGAGAATTACCATACTTTCTATGGTCCCTCTACTGATGCAAAATTATTTAAAAAAAAAAAAAAAAAAAGGATACCACTAGCTTGTTAACATAATGTCTGATGCAGAGCCGTCTTCCCGGGTGTGCTTACCGGATAGGATTGGGAGGTGGAGGGGGCAGTGGTGGTGGAGGAGGAGGTGGTGGAGGCACTGAATTCTCAGACTGGTTCACTCGTTTCTGTAGTTCATCGACTGCACAGAGAGCAAGCATTCAGAACAGAGCTGAAACAAGCAACTACACACCGTTTATACATGTAAAAGGAAACGCATAAACTCTCTCAAAAGCAAGTTCTTTTCATTAAGGCCAACTTAGAAATTTCATTATGAAACTACAGAACTTTTTCAACACTTTATTATCTAGTCTATGGCTAATGCAAGAGAGGCCTCCCATCTGTTAAAATATTACCATCTTTTTGCTGTCTATACAAGTCTTCAGAAAAGAAAAAACATTCAGAACAATGGCTGACAGTGGGAAGTAAGCATTGAGTGGGTTGAAGAAATATTTGTTAACAATGGAGTATGCTACTCAAAAACACTAAGAAATTGTTAATACTTGACTTTAAAAGTGTAGAATTAATTTTAAAGATGACATTTAGTAATGAATTTTGATAGCTGCATACTTCTCTCCTCTGCTTAATTTCCTTCAGAAACCACAAATGCTAGAGTCCTTGATTTTAACCAAACTCAGATTCCTAAATGTAACTCAGAAACTTTTTGCTCTTTTGATGCGTATTCTGGAAATAAAGCTTATTCATTCAGTTCATACAAGTCATTAGTGAAGCAGATATTTACTAAGCACCAACAATGTGAAAGAACCACTTATGTATGCTGCTGTTGAAGACACAGTCCCTGAGTTCAAGGAGTTCAATTTAAATTTATACCTGGATGCTAATTCCCGTAATACAGGCTAATGGGTAAGAGGTCCTGAGTACTGTCTGCATTCATAGGTGGCTCTCTGTCCACAGCCACTCCACCTTCCACGACTGACTGTACCCTCGATGATCCATCCCCTGGTTTTTACTCTCAACACTTAAATAGGCAGTGTGGGCTGTGCTCTCCAACACCAAGAATCCTCTAGTCATTTCACGTGCATGTGACTGTCTCTACAAAGGGAATTTGAGTTCTCTGAAGACAAAAGGCCTGTTTTCTCATCTTCTGTATTTCTTATTTACCCTAGGGTATGGCTGGGTACACACACAGCAGATACTAAATAAAACACATTCAAAATTGAATCTCAAATGTCCCTAATATCTGCCTCCTCCATTCATATTAGAGATGACTTTGGCCACAGGTTGCTCTGATATTTGTTAAAAATAATGGAATAAAATTTCTTAGCTTTGAATCAATTTTTAAAAAATTGTAATCAGTTTTCATTGTGGATTAGAAAGCATTGAATGTTTTTATAAGGAAAGAAGCCTATATGGTTCTTCTGCATAGATTTCAAAATTCTAGTATAAAATTAACCAAAAATGTCTAAAGTGAATATTGAAGCTATTATAAAGGAAATGTACCCGCCTCCTTAAATTACCTACCTTCCAACAGAGACTTATGCATGTGTAGTAATCTAACTCACACATTCCTGTTAAGCCGTCTAGAACTGAATGAATAAATCTTTTGATGTGAGTATTCCCTGGTGTTTTAAAAGTTTTTCCATTTAATGTATGTATTGTTGCCTGTTTCATTGTTCGATGTGATATAGAAAGTATTACTTCATGTGTATAATTAAGACAGCAAAGATGAAGGTAGTGTGAACACCAAAGATGAAGGCAGTATTTAAAAAGTTTAATATTTTAACAAATACGCTCTAAAATGAACACAATAAAATACTTAACAAACACTCATCTCTGAAGCTCTAAAAAAACGCTGAAATGTTGGGTCTTCCCACACTAATGGTATCTCTGTCATAATTCTGTATGTTACGCTCACAAAGACTCTGGGTCCAAAAAAGAGGTTGAAAATATTGACGAATCATTTGATGACAGCAGCTGTTCAACTGAATTGCAATCGTTAGACATGGAGGAATTTAAAACCAAATCTTGGTGTTTTTCTATAGCATTCAGTAAATGTTCTAGGCTAACTATATGCCAGGTGTTGTACTGGGCATCAGTAACTCACAGATTAATAAGAAGACATAATAGCCTAACTCAGTGCTTTTACCCGAGTGCTTTAAATTTTTGGCTTTCTCCTCAGAATTCTGGTATTTCAATTCCAATTCCTTTTTATCTTCTTCTAGAAGCTCCAGTTGCTGTTTCAGGCTGTGCATCTCTTTGTGGAGTGTTTCATTTTCTAGTCGCTCTTCTAATTCTTTGACCTATAAGTTATAAACAATATCTTATGGGGTGACAGTTTTCCCTTTGTCAAAGAAAAGGGAAAAAATAAATACATGTTTCCCTTTGACTTTGTACTTCACCACAAGGAGATTCCATCTTTAAAACCACACAAATTCTGGATAAAGATAATACTTACAATCATTATCAGCTCTTTGATTTAATATAAATTTACTGGTGAGTTATGTACCAGACATTTTAATCTTTAAATATGAGCCATAAAAGTAAAATAATAAAAATTCATTTAAAACAGATTAATGCTTTGGTACCCATTTTAAAGAGAAAAATTCAGATAGTATTTAAAAAGAC
This sequence comes from Lemur catta, assembly GCF_020740605.2. Lineage (NCBI taxonomy): Eukaryota > Metazoa > Chordata > Mammalia > Primates > Lemuridae > Lemur > Lemur catta. The sequence continues at coordinate 11,539,735 of NC_059141.1, read as the reverse complement.
CCCTGGGGGCACAATTTGGTAGTAAGCATCAAAAACCTTCCCAAGAAAAGAAGAAGGAAAGGCCCTTGAATTAGTAATATCACTTTTAGGAATTTGTTTTTAAAAATATTCAGACACAGGCCAGGAGTGTTGGCTCATGCCTGTAATCCCAACACTTTGGGAGGCTAAGGCAGAAGGGTCGTTTGAGGCCAGCAGGTCAAGACCATCTGGGCAACATAGCGAGACTCCATCTCTACAAAAAATTAAAAAAAATTAGCCGGGCATGGTGGCATACACCTGTGGTCCCAGCTACTGGGGAGGCTGAGGCAGGAGGACCACTAGAGCCTGGGAGTTGGAGGTTGTAGTGAGTTATGATTCCGCCGCTGCACTCCAGCCTGGGTGACAGTGGGAGACCCTGTCTCTAAATAAATAAATAAAATACTAAGGCAAGTGTGCAAATATATTCATTAAAATGTTCTTTATAACAATGAAAAGCTGGAAATGAATAACCTAAATGTCCACCAATATTATTGATTCAATAAATTATGGCATATTCATTCAATGAAATACTATGCAATCATTTAAAATCACATAGCTTACCATCAACTGACATGGGAATATATATTATCAATTGAAAAAAAATCAGATTATAGGATAGTATGTGTAGTATGATTCCATTTAAACAAATATATATACTCATAAAATTATATATTTACGTAAAATTTAGCTATTTACCAGAATATGGGATTCTTTAACTTTTTCTATATTTACAAAAATTGTTTATTATAAGGAACATAGGTTATTTTTATAATTGCAAAAATAATATGCTGTACTTAAAAGATTGCTGAATCTGCAAGGAACTTATAGACAGGGAAGAAATATTTTCAGCCACATAGAGATGGTCTGGTTCCCAACTTATGATGGTTTGACTTACAAGTTTTGAAGTGTACAATGGTGCAAAAGCCATACACATTCAGTAGAAATCATACTTCAAATTTTGAATTGTGATCTTTTCCCAGGCTAGCAATATACGGTGTACTAAGCTTACAAGGCTGGGCGGCAGCAGCCAGCTGCCACTCCCAGTCGGCACGCGATCACCAAAGCAAACAACCAATACTCTGCAATGTTCTAAGCTGCCAGATGATTTTGCCCAACTGTAGGCTAATGTAAGTATTCGGAGTACATTTAAGGTAGGCTAGGCTAAGCTATGATATTCAGGAGGTTATGTGTATTAAATGCATTTTCAAGTTACAATATTTTCAACTGATGATGAGTTTATTAGGACATAACCCCATTGTAAGTCAAGGAGCATCTGTACATGAAAGATTGTCCAGAATAACTACATAGAGAGCATAACAGCTTAGAAGTAATTATTGCTATAATTTCATTCATGATTTTTACCTAATCTTCAGTGTCTCTATCCCTATCCAACAAGGTACATATACAACAATTTATTCCTATACCTCAGTTCAATTCAGTAGGTTCTAGGCATGTATTGTTTATTAAATGACTCAACTGCAAGTAGCTGGACTTTTCACAATCAAAAGTTAAATTCTAGCTTAAGCTAAAACAAACAAACAAACAAAAACATTCTTTTTTCATCTGTATTTGAAAAGGTAATTCCTGCACACGGAAACAAAAAAAAAAAAAAGAAAGAAAGAAATTCTTTCCCTCTTACTCAGTTTCTCAGTCCTCTTTCCCAGGAGACGATTACCACCTATCCGTCCAGAGGTACTCTACACATACACCAACACATCTTACTGAGGAAAAATAAAATCAACTCGACCTCACCACCGATTTCATAAAAACTTCAGAACTTCCAAGGATTAAATGTGAGTATTGCTGCTCACAGAGACTTTGACAGGTGATAACAAACAGCAGCTAACAGCCTTTCCTTCCCAAAGTAGGTGCATGGTAAGCAGTGCAAATACTGATGTAATTTTTCTTAAGTGGTTTCTTTAGTTTGCAAGTCTTTGTTCTGCCTCTTCACCTCTCCTCTCCCACCTCCTCTCACCTCCCTCGATGACTATCCTTTCCGCCTAGCACAGAGAGGTAGGCTGTGTCAGCTGGAATAGCTCCACTCATACAAATTGAAATACCCACTTAGGAAGTCTTTAAACATATACATTTGTGCAAGTTTACAAAGTCAGAAATTTTCTCTAAGCAAACAATTACTACTAACATGGACTTTTCTTTTACTCCCTCTTTGAATAAAACCTATAACCTCCAACAAGCTCTTTGAGACTAATATAGCCTCTTAGTGTGTACAGTCTCCTAAAAACACAATGCCTCCAAAAAACAGAAGTCCAGACTCTGTATTATCAAAACTATTTTTGAGTCATATCTCTTTCCCGTGCTTCTTATGACCCCTTGGACAATCTAAAGATCATTGTAAAGTCTACAACAGTGTGCTATAAATTTCAGTTTGGAAATACATTAAGTTCATTTGGTATTTTTTTCTAAAAGGTCATTGGAAGGACTTAGTAACTAAGGTAAAATATAGAACTACAAATGACTAGACTGATTCCTTTCATTTTAAATACATGTAAGTGTGTAGCTACGTCTGTGTGTAGCTAAGACTCCAGAAGAAAATCACATACCTTTTGCTGATGCTGAATTCTCTCTTCTTCAAGGAGCTGGATGAGTTTTGCATTTTCATCTAAAGCTTTCAAAAGCTGCTGGTCAGGGACAGAGCTCTGTAGCAGAAGGTGACTTTGTCTCTTTAGCTTGTTTTGTTCAATGAACATCTGCAAAAGTTCATTACAGGAATATATATACCAATCCACCCCACATATTTCAATGGCAACTTCAGCAAAAGGAAAGTACATAGTTTTTATTAAAATGTTAAAGGCAATTTCTGAATTGCATATCAGTTTTAAAAGCAGTGATTGCTACAATTTCATTCCTAACTTTTATACAATCTCCGGTAGCCTTACTCCTGCCCACAACGAGGGCAGGGGTGTGTGTAATTTATCCTACACTTCAGTGTTTAAAATTTTATTATTGCTTGAAAATACATTAATACTAATAGTAGTAGCTAATATTTATCAAGAACTTACCTTATGTACTCTACTAAATATTTTATATGCATTATTGTCACCTCTTACATCAATGCTGTGGTTAAGTGCTTCTACTATGAACAGGTAACATTTACTAAACACTATGTGACAGATATGATGGTAATCATTTTATATTCATTGTATCATCTTATCCTTACAACAACACTGTCAAGTAGTTTTATCCCATTTTACAGATAAGGTAACTATGGCCCCAAGGGGTCACGCAGCTTTCCCAAGAACGTAAGTGGTAAGATCAGATTTAAACCCATTTCTGTCTGCTTTACATGCACAAGCTCTTAACTAGCTGGCTAATGTCCTCTGCTATTTATTAGGCATAATGTTTTGTTTTAAACCATTTAGTTTTTCACCACTCACGAAAGTAGTCAACAGAAGAGTAAAGGGGAGAAGGGAGACAGTATACTAATATTTATTGAGTACTTTATTAAGCAATTTACATATATTAGTCTTCTAATCCTAAAACAAACAATTCTACATACCTCCTTTTCTAAAAAGGTATTCCAAAAAGTTCAGTTACCAAATACTAATGAATATGGTTTTTAACTAGGGTAAGAACTCGTCAGTTAGAGTTATGAAGTTGGTCCCTTATCAGACAAATAACACAACAGGTATCAGAATTTCAGAGAAATTTCATAAATCTTTTTGAAGAATAAGAAGAAAAATCTTATGTTGTTAATATATAATATACTCTTTCCAAAATAACACTGAAATATCACCTGAGTTGTTTGGGGGGAAAAAAAGAATTGATTATATAATAGTTTCATATTATACTGGGGATAGATGTTGAACAAAGTACCTATAATTTAAAAAAGAAAAGACACACTATGCTAAATAGCAAGAAAAATATATTCACAAAGTACAAGAAAGTTCTTCGTTTAAAAATTTAGTATAGTTATGAAGACAACTGACTGTTTTCTTCTTATTGAAGGGGATCATGTTTTGGGTTTTGTTCTTTAAATGAACTAATAGGAACAAGAGGAGTGGGGAAGAAACATTTAATTTTCACCCTACATATGTGAGAATTGTTTCTTTTTACAAGGTACATGTATTCCCTTTGTAATTAAAAATACAAAGCGGATTAACTTTAAAATTTGATTCCCAACGCTCTAGACTGTGAGCTCCAAGAGGGCAGGACTCACATTTGGTTTCTTCACCATTAGAGTCCCAATGTCAACACAGTGTCTGGTGCAGTAAGATGTTTGCTGAACTCACTGAGGAACAAAATGCAAAAGAGTGGGACCCTCTTGTTAAGCTAAGTCATGTGCCTTTCAACAGTAGTTTTCTGTTGAAAACCTAAGAATCTGTAAACCATGTAAAAAGGAAAATATACTCATTCCAAGCAATCTAGCACTACTTAAGAAAATTTTTTCTTCTATTATGTAGACCGAATCTAGACATTGTAAAATTATTGAGCACCATGGCAAATATTTATGCTACCAGTAACATAAGCACCACTGCTCTTGCTTTCTCTCTTCAAACTTCTACCTCCTCATTCTGTCTGATTAACATGTCAGCATCATTGTTTCCAGCAACCACCAAGGCTTAAGACCAGGTGAATGGCAGAGTAATCATTCATTTTTGTCCTCTTACTGCAACCTCGCTTCTTCTATCTTCTCTGCTACTGCATGGCCTTCAAGTTTTTATTTGAGCTGCTTTTTATTCTAACATCATTGTATTATACAAACAACAGATGGAAAACTGAAAATGTCTTGAAATAAGACCCTGGCATGAGGGTCAAAATCAGACAACCTTTTCAGTTCTGCAATAAAGGCATCTTCATATTATCTCAGCCTTCCACTGATTATTTAGTTGCATTATTTATATTGCTGCAGCTTTTTCCAGAGGGCTCTGACACACTTCAATTCTTTTTTCTTTCTTCCAAGTAATAAGAGAACAATATTTGCTCACCTTTCATTAAACTCTCTGAATAAAATGAATGATAATATTTCAAATCAGATCTACTTGGCCTAAACCTTAGGTAGGGTTCATTGCTAGCACAGCAAGGCTTAAGCATAGAAAGACTTCCCCACAAAACCATCATCTGATTTGCAAATGTCATTCCCATAATGCCACACTTTGCCTTCCTTCTATGTCTTGGGTAGCTCTACCTAGGACTGATTTACATTTCCTTAGCTGCTCTACTTTCCTTCAACCCACAGTATGCATACAAATTCAAAAGACTTATACAGGATGGAGATCTCTGCAGGTCAGCTGCATTTCCCTGGAAACCAGCCCCAGAGCCATGGAATACCCAATGACTGCAGGTCAATAAGGTAAACTAGAACAGGAGAAGCTCAAAGCTTATCTCTAACATTGAGAGGAAAATCATTACACTGGTGAAAGGCTGAGATAATAGATGTACAACATGGCAATGTTCCACAGCTAGTGGAAGAATCAACTTGCATAATGAGAGCACAGTACAATGGCTGAAGAGAAATACTGATACCATCATCCTGTTATCTGAGATGGCATATGGAGATGGATCTCAGATTTTAAGGCTGTGTGAAGCACACAGACACCCTGCACTCAACCTGGACTTTCCATCACAAGTTATGGGTATCTCTGAATGCAATTCCTTGCCCATTTTATAGTTTATAGAATATTTTTTAAAAATTGTGCCATTTGATGCTAAAATCCACTTGGTTAGGTTTGTATCATCACCCATTTTACAGATGGTAAAAGGGAAGCCCCAAGAGGCTAAGAGACAGTTCTAAGGTCATACAACTAGTAACTGACATGCCCAAAACCTGAACACAGATCTTCAGACATCAAGTTCAGTGAACTGGATACTATTCCCTACCTCCCTCCCTAACCAGAGGATCCTTAATTCAAACTGGTAAGAGCTCTTACGCAACCTCAAAAATTTTGTTGATATGTCATCTGCAAGGTCCCTTAAAGAAACAAAAATAAAAAACTAGGTCTCTACAAGATACCCACCTCTTGTGCAAATGACTCTGCTTTCTTTCGAAGGTCCTTCTCCAGCTCCAGGTTTACTTGCATCTCCTCATACTCTTCTACAGCTAATATGGACACTTAAGATGAGGAAGAGACAACAGACAACATGCCACACAGATGGTCAGGAATATGGATGAAAAGGAGTGTTGAAGATTCTTCATACAGGCATATAGGCACTATCATCCATTTCTCATTGGCATATAAATTGATAAAACCTTTTTGGAGGGCAAGCTGGCAATGTGAATCAAGAATGTAAAACTATCCATACCCTTTGACTCAATGACTCCACTTCAAGGAAGGTATATTCTAAGAGATAAATCAGGAGCACATACAGAGATTTCATTGTAAGGATGCATTCTGCATCATTGTCGAAAACGGTGAAATAACCTAGATCAGTGGTCCCCAACCTCTTTGGCACCAGGGACTGGTTTCATGGAAGACAATTTTTCCACAGACAGAGAGTGGCGGAGGGGCAAGGAATGGTTTGGGGATGATATAAGTGTCTTACATTTATTGTGCAGTCAAACCTCTCTGCTAATGATAATCTGTATTTGCAGCCACTCCCCAGCACTAGCATCACCACCTCAGATCATCAGGCATTAGATTCTCATAAGGAGGGTGCAACCTAGACCCCCCCCACATGCACAGTTTACAGTAGGGTTCATGCTCCTATGAGGATCTAATCCCACACTGATCTGACAGGAGGCAGAGCTCAGGCGGTGATGGGAGCGATGCGGTGCCACTGTAAATACAGATGAAGCTTCGCTCGCTCGCTCACCTGCCGCTCATCTCCTGCTGTGAGGCCCAGTTCCTAACAGGCCCAGGGGTTGGGGACCACAGACCCAGGTGGTCTAACATTGAAGGATCAGTAAACTGTGGTACAAGAAATACTATTCTGTCATCAAAATTATACCGCAGAAGCATATTTAGTGAATGGAAAGACAGTCATGATACATTTTTTTAAAAATAAGCGCAAATTGAATTCATTTTTGTTCTTTAAAAGCCACAGATAAAACACATCAATAGGCATTTCACAGAACAGGTACCATATGAAATCCAATAAAAGTGGAAAGATGCTCATTTTCACTAGGATTCACAGAAATGCGCAATAAAAACACCTTTCCACGCCCACCCAAGGGGCAATTGGTAAAAATTAAAAAGGACAGCTATATTAAGTTTAGAAAAGACACACAACAATGGGAACAAATGTACTGTTAATAGGACTGTAAACTGACAGATCTACTCAAAAAGTAATTTGGTATTTTGTGGTGAAATTGAAGATAAAGTTTTACATTTGGCATTTATTTTAGTGAAACTGCGGAACATGTGCACCAGAAAACAAGTATAATAATTTTAATAACATAATTTTCATGACTCATAATAGCAAAAAACTGGAAACAACTCAAATTTCCACCTACTGGATACTGGATAAATGAATTTTGGTATAGCCATCTAATGGAATATATACCGCAGTGAAAACAAACATAACACAACTATGTCCTCACTAACATAGAAGTTGCAAAAGGTTATATGCAAAATGCTTGCATTTATATAAAGTTCAAAAACACACAAAATTAAACAATGTGCTGTTTAGGGATACATACATACTTGGCAAAACTATAAATAAAAGAAAGGAAATGATAAAAACTCAAGGGAAGGACATGAGCTGAGAGGGCTGTTCATGGGTTTGTAAGGTACAACTAGGCACAAAGACATTTCTTTTACCGATATTCTCTTTGTCTTCCATCTATATTATAAACATATTTAACAAAAAATTTAAAAAAATATAGCTTTTTTAAGATTAGAAGAATATATACTAAAACGTTAATAGTGTTTATCTCTGGATTATAAAGGTTGAGATTTTTCTTTTCCTACATGAATCTAAATTTTCCACCAAAAATATATTACCTGAATAAAAAGAAAAAAAAAATATATATATATATATATTTAGGTTATTTTTAAGTGTTCTTCACGTTTACAAAGGAGAGAAACAACCTTAGATCCATTCAGGCCCAAAGAATCAAAGCTTTGTACTAAAGAAACCTTTAGTAGGACAGAAACCTTCAAAAGGAGGGTCCTGTCAAATAAAAGCAATGTGAATTCTTTGCTACTTTTGACATTTAGTGGCCTATTTTGTTTAATAATGATATTGACAGGACAGAGGGAGTGATGACGCTATTGAAATTAGGCACAACATAATTTCTTTCAGAATCCGAGTCAGAAGGGCCAGGGTATGCGAAAATTCACTTTTTGTTACAGTGTTCTGGACACAGAAAAGAGAGTCCATTATCTTGCCGGGGCCTCGGACAGTCATAGTCGTCTTTGTCATAGTCTCCCCCCCTGAGGCTGTGGTGCGCCTCAGCGGACGCACACCGTCCATCTGCCTCTGATGAGGCACCTCCATCCCGAGCTGAGTCATATCGATAAAATCTTTAAAAAGGCTCACTTAATGGCCGCTCTCACACGCTGTTCCGCCAGAACACTTCAAGCCTAACTGACTAAGGACGGGTTTGCTGGGTAATGACATAGAATTTCAGACTCTGTACTCTGTAAATCTACTGCCTCCTCAGAAGAAAGTCTAATAGTCTTACTCAAGCAAAGCAATGGAAGTGGTGATTTGTGGCGTGAATTACAGGTCCCTGATAGCTAAATGATTTTCAAACCTATTTTAAAAAGAAATTTCATGAAGAAAACAAAGAAGACTATGCCTATCCAAAGCCCTGGCAAGATAATTGACCCTCTTTTCTGTGTCCAGAACACTGTAATAAAAAGCGAATTTTCACATATCCTGGCCCTCCTGACTCAGATTCTGAAAGAAATCAGGTTGGTCCTCGTCATGTATTTATTGCCCAATCTCTCTTCCTAGACAGGGGCCTCTCTGAAGGCAAGAGCCATGTGACTAACCTTTGCAGAACCCTCTGTTTCTAGCACAGTGCAGCAAGACTGAAAATTCTTCTACATCATTGTTATCTTTAAATATGGAAAGACCTGAAGAGATGTTACAATCTAGAGCCCCTCCCACACTTCACTACAAGGTCCTGTATTTATTCAAAAATCCAAGTTGATGAATGATGAAAAGATTGAGAGCTACCACCAAGAACAGTGTGGAAGGCTCTGGGTCTGGAGTATTTCCTATCAGTGTTGCAGCTTCTGAACTAGGAAAGAGAGTGGCTGAGGGGAAATGGGAGAACAAGAAGCACATTAAGTTCCCTATCTTGGAATTACTTTTGCAGAACTGAACTTTGTCATCACTTCCCTGTCCTAAACTGGGGGCCATAAGAAACAGGCCCCCATGAGACGTGACGCTGTGTTTTACAACAAGGATGACAAGGTCACTGTTGACAAAATCACACAGAGTTTCCTCTGGAAATAGCCATTGGAGACATTTCCCATTTACCAGGAGACCAGGTCTGCTTCTCCTAATCATTAGGTTTATTTTCATGGGATTCATTTAAATGACCAAGAATCTCTTATTGCACTGGCTGCTAGACAGCTCAGCGTCCGATTTCAGACACACAGGCAGGAAATGTGCAAGACCTCAGAGCAAGAACACACTTTGTGTAAGTCTAATTCCACTTTCCCTTTGCCCCATTCTCCACATCTTCTTAATTTAAAATTTCATCCCATTATGTTGCATGTTTTATGTAGATACACTAACCTCACCTGGATTGAGATTTACTATTAATAAATAACCTATAAAATATATAAATACTGAAGGGATAGCCAAAATGGCCAGGGTGCCAGGATATATGTAGAACAGAAGTAGTATTTAGGTTTGAAGTTTCAAAATGAGTTGGGTTCCTAGTTCCTCAACTGAAATCACTTTTAGATGTCCCCAGACTCTAAGTTGGGTAATAAAATAATAGGAATGAGAGAGACTTGCTGTTAGGAAAACACAACATAGGAGAAGTTTTGTTTATAAGAATCTTTAGGATAGGCACAGGTGTAAAATGACACAAATTACAAATGTATCTGAGAAAAAAAATACTGGAAAGACATACCTCTATTGCATTTTTCTAAGACTTTTCTCTGTTCGAGAACTTCTGAATTTAAAACAGCATTTTCTTGTTTAACTTTATTTACCTAAAAATGTGAGATTTTGAGGGAAGAAAATACCCAAAATTGTAAAATAAGACATATGGCAGTGTGTGATATTCGAATTGCTGTTCAACTTTCAACATAAAATTACAATTTAAAGCTGAAATTGGCTTCACTGTGTTAAGGCTTTTATTAAAGCTCTTCTTTAAAGTTTCAAAGATAGCTATTTAAGTTAGTGTGAACACTTAGTATAGAACTTATTTACATATACCAATTGGCACTGGTCCCTAAACATAACAGTATTCTAGCCATGCAATGTAAATGATTCATATTCTTGACACAAAAATCCAACTAGAGATCACTCACAAAATACACAAATCATTTAGTCAGAGATCCAGTGCTCAATTTGTTATTCATTCTAAATTCTGAAGACTTTTGACTTAAGTAAAACACACATCATGAACTTTTAAGACAAAAAATATTTTGAACTCTGATCACTTTTGGCTTAAATAAAATACATATGAAAATATTTGCACAAAAACTTAAATTTCTGAAGTAACTTTTGATATCAATAAGGGAGAAGAATACCATACAGCAGTTAAAAAATAAAGAATATAAGGCTACACATATCAAGGTGGATAAATCTAAAATATGTTATATTGAATTTAAAAAAACAGGTACATTTATAAAGTTTAAAAATATTCAAAATACTACATATTATAGTAAACATATAAATACATTGGAATGATAAACACCAAGTTCAAAACAGTGGTTCCTTAGTAAAACTGGGCAGAGAGTAAGGAAAATGCAATTGAGAAGGGGTATACCCAGGTTTTTAATCTCTGTGCTAACGATCTATGTCACGTAGTAGGTATATGAATGTTTGTTATTTTGCTCTGTGTACCCTTTTTAGATATTGAAAATAGTCATAATAAAAATAATTTCTGCATTGTCTTCCAATAACACCTGTAAGTGGGAAGGGAGAAAATCATCCATAAATTATCACAATTGAGGAATAGAGCACATCATCATGTGTGTCCTGTCTCTCTCCTACAGCTGTACTCAAGAAACAAACTAAGGGAACAGTCCTGACACTGGCTCTGAATCCATCAGCACCTCCAGATAATCTGTGAGCTGGTTTTTGTAGTAAAGCCTTATTATTGTTGGTTTAAATTAATAACTGGTACACACTGTCCAACAATAAGGTCCCTTCCAGAATATCACCTCATCCCTCTGCCCATTCATTACAATGTTTTGCCACAATAAGCAAAAGCAGCTGGGGTCGGGAAGTTGGTGGGCACTGCTTCCCAACCTTTATTACACCACGGCCTTCAAGAAAATGACAATATACGTATGGGAACTGAGGTCATGGTTCACTGAAGGGATCGGTACCTTGGCATACTTGTAAGCCACACGGGGGTTATTAGGTGCGGTAGCACATCAGTTGGGACGCTCTGAGGGATAGAATCCAAGACCACAGACACAAGTTAAATCAAGATTGTGAAGGCAGATCCTTGAAGACTCATGCAAATAAAAGGCAATTTTCTGGTCCTGTTCTTAAGACGGTTCAAAAGGAAAAAGAAAGATTCTCTAAATACCCACTTGCATGCATTCTACCACTTGTACACATTTTACCATCTATCATGTATGTCTGTGTTGGAGGTACACAGAGGGATAGTCCTTCCCAACTGAGTCAGCTTCCCACTGAAGAAGCAAAACACTCTCTTCCTTCCTCACCACCAGCAGTAAAGTGTAAGACCTGAAACAGTAACTACCATTCTTACAAATTCACCTCATGCAGTAAAAAATGGGAGACAACCGGGAACACCTCCACGTTAGTGTTTCATTTAAGCTAGGTAGTTGTTCATGATCTTACTTTCTCTACCTTTTTACACATCTGAGGAGATTAAAAGTGATGCATGGTTCCCATGTCAGAAATTAGCTTCCAACAGCAAATTTTTAACTTAGCCAGTCCCCAAACACCTGGAAAACACTAAAAGCCTTGCCTTTCAGGCCTAAGATACATACTTCTTCAATGACTTCTACAAGTTTGCTCTTGAGATTTTCCAGTTCAATGGCTAACGTCTTCTTTTCCTCCTGAACAGATACAATTTGATCTCGAAGTTCTATATTTTTAAGGAAAAAATAATAAAAAAAAATAGAATAAACTTACTTTTAAAAGAAGAAATCAATCTATCTGGTCAAAAGAATTGAAAATGCCAGTCCATGTGCAGCTTACGGTCAAGGTTATTTAACAATTAAAAGGAAAATAAAGAACCAAAGAACAATGGGAATCTCATTTGTGTGGGTGGCCCCCACACAGCCAGGTTATTAATAATTTTCTATCCAGTAACCTCAATATAGTAAATGTACCAGATCATGTTTCCTTTGCATTCTATCAAACCTACATTCTTCACAAAAGCTACCTGGCATTTGGGAAGTAAAAATTGTTAAGCTTTCAGCAAAGCAAATTAAGGCATTGTACTAATTTCTTTTTCATTTCATTATGGTCATGGGCTCTTGTCACAATACAATATAAACAAACAATTGGGCAGTTAATAATTTAGAGATTTTGATTTGAAGAAAAAGATCCTGACTTGCTGCCAATTTATAGCCCTTAAACATTATTTGAACTCACTCAAAATATAACTATTTGAAAGAAGGGTTAATTCTAGTAATTTTCTCTCCAGAGTTGTGGGTGTTTTGTTTTTTAATTTATTTCATATTTTTTATTATTGGAATTAAATAAAAAATGTGTTACTAGAATGAAAATATCAGCAACTAGGCCAGGCATGGTGACGCACGTCTATAATTCTAGCACTTTGGGAGGCTGAGGTGGGAGGATCACTTGAGACCAGGAGGTCAAGATCAGCCTGGTCACAGAGTGAGACCCCATCTTTACCAAAAAAAAAAAAAAAAAAAAACTAACTAAAATTAGCTGGCCGTGGTGGCACATGCCTGCAGTCCCAGCTACTGGGGAGGCTGAAGCAGGAGGATCACTTGAGTCCAGGAGTTTGAGGTTGCAGTGAGCTATGATGATGCCACTGCATTCCAGCCTGGGGGACAGAGTGAGACCCCATCTCAAAAAAACAAAAACGAAAGAAAAAAAAGAATACAATAGCAACTGTAAGTATAAAGGTTTCTGGTGCTAAAGTTACTTCTACAACTCAAATGTTTAAAAATACACACGAATTTGCACAGACTACTTAAACTTACACCCAGGCCTACTGTTTTGCCACTTAGTTTTTAACTGCTTTTAATTTCTTACCTTTTCCCAAAGGCAATGAGAAACTTGCTCTCTGGTTATTTGTAAGTTAAGTCACTTTTTACATGACTGCAGCTCGAAGAAGTTCTCAAAGACTTATTTCTGAATCCCTTTCTCTACCAGCTGGCTAATCCAAAAGGAAGAACGTGAGACCATATTGTTCAAGACCTAACAGAAACTTCCTCTCTCCACCTACCAACGTACTTCTGTGTGGAGGGGTTGAAGAGTCTGGTAAAGACAGTGCCTGTTACGTCCTTTCTTCTTTATGCTTCCAATAGAAATTTTATCTACCAAACAAACTGATGAGTATTGCTTTGCACATATGTACTAAATTAAAATATTCTGAGAGTTATTGAGCCCCAAACTGCTTTCCTACATCTTTAACATAAACATGTGTATGAATAAAATTAATGTGCATTTAATAGATGTACCATATGATCTTGCCTTACAGCACTGCTTGCTGACCAACATGGTTGTTCTGAATATCTGAATATTGCTTATAGCTCACTGCCAGAATCAGATATGAAATTCTTGGAGGACAGAACCTACAAAATTTGGGGAGGAATCTTCTCCAAAGATTCCAAGACATAACCGAACAAAAAAGGAGTGTTGGCTAAATATATTTTTATCCATTCTTTCTTTGTTTAACAAGAATATCTTGACATAGTCCATATTCTTAAGGTTATAGTCTAACTGGCTATTTCTGCTGAGCTAACACTTTCAAAAGTGCCAATTCCAAAACAAGAAAGTAACTCATAAAGCACAAATGTTATAACCTACTGTGATTTTCAGCCAGGCTATACCCTCGGCCAATTAAATCAGAATTTTGGGGAGGTAGGACCCAGGCATGAGTATTTTTAAAAGTTGCCAACTGATTCTGATGCGCAGTCAGGGTTGAGAAGTGCTGTCAGAAATACGCTCAGGAACGAAGCAAAGAGCTCCACCTTTGATTTGCTTCTGACACTGCACTGAGACGCACGTCTCGCTGGCACCGTCCGTGTCTGTAGTTGCATCTTCGTCATCAATGTTTATCTCTTCAGTTATTACATCTGGTCCCAGCTTGGCCATGTATAACATGCTGATTCTTTTCAATGTTTTATTTTCTTTATTTAGCTAAGACAAAATATAAAAACGGTTATTTTAACAGCAGTCAAATGAGTATCTTGAATTTTTAAACAATAGACAAATTAAGTGCACTTTTGTCTTACATATTCATCAAGATTCACAGCAGGACATAACAATTAACAGATTCATTAGGTAAGTTTTTATTCATACTTTTTAATATTAAATTTATTACTTGAAGCAAGACCTGCTGCCTGGATTACAGCTAGTAGCAAGTGGACATGCTAGTTATAACTGATAAGAAATACAAGGAATTAAGATAAAACACTGGTATAGATTAAATAAAATTTTGATTTATTTGTAGCCATTAATAATCTTAATTAAGGCACTTTATTATAAGCAAACTTTCTGTTTGATGCTGTGCTGTGAACACCTTTTCCGTGTCTGCCTCGCATCCCCTCTTTCCTGGACACTGCCACTCTTCTTCATTGTTCCACATGACTTCTACGGGAAGAGCCCTGGTCCCCCGGAGCACACCCATCCCTCTGGCCACAGCTAATTAGTCCAGGGATTAGGCACACACTCCAAGTTTGTGCCTGATCAGGTTTCCTTCTCTAGAAATTTGTGAGCTGGAACAGAGAGATGAGTTTCTTTCCATGTGTCTGGAGCTGCTGGCAACCATATTCCACTACTAAATCAAGGAAGAGAGGAAGGTAGCCTACAGCAAAGCCAAAAATGAAGCTCCTAAATAGGGAAAAGCAATGGAGAAAAGGTTTCCCAGACTCCAGCCCATTCTTAAACTGTTCCTTGCTCACAGGTTCTATGAGATTCTCCAATATTCCTCTCTAACAAATTTCTACGTTGTTTCTTTTCTTGCTTAAACCAGTCCAAGATGTGTTTCTGCTATTTAAACAGAGTACTAACAAGACACAACAGAAGTTCAAGATATGTTTCTATTAACTCTATAAAAAGAGTTCCAATTCATAGCAGAAAAACAGATTCCTAATTTGTTACTGTATGTGTTGTTCCCTGGTGTAGAAATAAGAGAAATGAGCTGGTTTATAGATTTACCCAACTGTCATCACCTTCTTTAGCTAATGTGTTTATGTGCATAAAAATGTTAGTAACAAAGTACACACAAAGACTAAGCTTGGTCCCATGTCTACAGAAGGAAAATATGGTTTTGCTTGGTTTCTCTTCCCAAGACTAAAAAATAAAAGGTCTTTCTAAATTTGAGCACATGAAAGTATTTAGTAGATTATTTTCCCTAGAATAAAACGTAAGCTATAGAAATGCCAACACATTCCTTTACTAGAGCCACTGGCCACTGAGATTTAAAAATTGGTATTGGAAATAAATGAACATAAGTCATTAGAAAGCTAACTACCCTTCCCCACTGTACCTGAAACCAGGATAACACGTTTGGTATGGTGTTAGTCTGGCTTTACCACTACTGTGGATACTTTGCTTTGCTAAAATGTGTAGGTTAAACTGATGTATGTAGACCAATTATTTAAGTTGTATAATCTAAAGCCATTAGATTTGCTTGTTTTGTACCTTTAAATATTTATGATCCACATTTGTGATCATAATTTGGGCTCCTCCAAGCTTCTCACAGGGAAGCCCAGCCCACTTCAATCTAGGAGATCTGATTCTTATGTCAATAATATATAGCCTAAATGTTTACCCCAAGTGGTGTGGTCTGGAGAACAAGAGGTCTCTCCAGCCTTTCTGGGGAATCATGAAGCATCTCTCAGAACTGGCTACCAATCCTTCCATGGGTTCTTCCTGGGAAGAAGACTGACAAGCTCTGTTTGGGGAGTCAGACACACTCCTTTGTCCCCTGTCCCCAGTCTACAGCCCCAGCTTCTATCTTCCCACATTAGAGGATCAGGGATAACAGATGAGGCCCATAATTTCCCAGCCCCTCTTCTTTAAGATGGAAAATTCCAGTAAACACTGTGTGGGTTCTTTAAACCATGAATGCCACAGCATGGCACTAGAAGCTCAAGGACCTTCTTGCCAATTCTCAAACTATCCCATCTTTCCTAAATGTTGGAAGAAAATACCAATTTAAGAAAAAAGTGAAAAACTATAAGACTTAACATGTTGACTGCCACACTAGGAAAAAAAATTGTTTTCCTTGGGACCATGGTGTTTTATTACAAAAACAGAATAAAAACTTCAAAAAACAAAATGATCCTTTCTAATTTAATGAAAAATGAAATATACTGACTTCTATTCATTTAATCTACATTTTTAGAATTAATTTGTCAATATTGGTTGTAACAATAAGAATATCAACAAGTAAGATTTTCACAAACCAACTGCAGGGTTTTCTCCAGGTTTTGCTGCATGAGGCCCTGGGCTCAAAACTAGCATGAGTTAAATACAACTCGTGTGGCAGTTAATGTGTTAATTTATAATTCTGTCTCCTAATATTTAAACTAATGGTTCTCAATTCTGTACATCAGAATCTCTGGAGATCACTTAAAAAAATCCCAATGCTTAGACCCTACAACATACCAAAATCCCTGGCAGTGGGACCCCGCATAGCACTTTTTTAGAGCTTTCCAGGTGACTCCACTGTACATCAATACTAAGAATGACTATGTAGAGTAATGCAAGGCTTTAGTATACAACCCACCTCTGCAATAAAATTCTGCCTCTACAACTAACCTAATCTTTCGGTGTTTCAGTTTTCTCATCAGTAAAGTAGGATAAAAATAGTCTCTATCCCACAATATGAAGATTAAATGAGACACACAAAGTATTTAATACAGTAACTGACATATAGTAAAACTTCAGGAAGTGTTAGCTATTAATAGGTAGAAGAGAGGTTTGTGTGTTTATCCTTTGGAAATCATTTATCAGTTTTCTTCAACCAAAGTATTCATCTATTTTTCTTCTTCCTCCAGGATACTCATGAAAATATTAATTTTTTCCATCTAGTGCTTAATATATTACTTCCCAGACCACCATCACAATAATACTTGATAACCTGATTGTCAACAGTTCTGCTCTCAAAGAGCTTAACACCCCTACTAAATCAGGCACCAAAGTTCACCGGCTACTGTCTGTCTGTAGTACAACTACTCTGTTTAACAAAGTTACTAGCTCAAGAAAAAAGGCAACCAGAAAATTTTGTAAGTCTTCTCTAAAACACCATTTTCATATTTTGAAAGAAGAAATAAAAGATTTATGTACATGAGGTCTTCTGTGCATACTACTTGAACATTTTTGAGAATTTTGAATTTACAAATTTTGGCTAAGCAATTTCACTGCAGTTATTCATCCAAGTTGGAAGTTAATGGCATGCTACCTGTTGTTTGGAACCCTTCTATGTTACAAGCCAAAAATAAATCTTTTATAACCCTATAGTAACAGAATCTACCACCATATTCAAATTTAAATAGAATTTTTATGTTGAGCACAGTTTAATAAACATTTAAGGGTACAAAACATGCAAGTTTAATGGCTTTGGATCATATGACTTAAATAAGTGGTCTACATACATCAGTTTAATCCATACATTTTAGCAAAGTATCTACACTTGCTTTTGAGAAAATTATGAGGTCAAACTGCACCATAAGAATTAGACATTCCATTTGTCATTAACTTGATGGCAAAGATTTAGAAAAATAAGAATTATAGAAACTTTGCTGCTCAGAAAATGAAGCCTACTTTCAAAAAATGATAATTTATACTTAAATCAGAATATGCTATTATCATTTACTGATCACACATATAAACAAAGCTTTCAAATTTTGCATTCAAAGCTATAGTATCAGCTAAGCATGGTGGCTCATGCTTGCAATTCCAGCACTTTGGGAGGCTGAGATAAGAGGATTGCTTGAAACCAGGAGTTTGAGACCAGGAGTTTGGGCAACACAGTGAGACTCCATCTCTACAAAAAATTTTAAAAATTCTCTGGGCATGGTAGCATGCACCTGTAGTCCTAGCTACTGGAGAGGCTGAGACAGAGGATCTGTTGTGCCCAGGAGTTTGAGGTTGCAGTGAGCTATGGTCACACTGCTACACTCCAGCCTGGGCAACAGAGCAAGACCCTTTTGCAAAAAACAAACAATCTTTCATGTCCAATGAGCACATCTATAAGTGTTTGATCGAATTCTCATTTTTTGGTTTGTTTTTTAGTCCATGCCCCATGAGTTCATAAAACAAACTATATGTCCATTTTTTAAAAGGCTTCTTAAAGAATAGGCAACAAACAGCATAAATTAAAGAGCCTATTGCTAACACTACATTGTAAAAATGACCTTAGAGATTAGGTAACACAGCGGTTCATAACCAGGGATGAACTTAACAGTCACTTGGCAGCTTTTCTACATATACGTGCCTGGGCCACACCCCTAGAGCCAGAGAGTCTGGGGTATTCTCAAGAAGCCAACCATGGCCCATCCTGGCATCTAGGGCAAGACAACTACACCTCAAAGAGATGAATTCTCTTGCCCAAAGTCACCTATTAAATAAAAGGGGAGGGAGGAAAGGGTAATTTTTTTTAAAGGGGGCCATATATGGACCAATGATTAACTCTAGTCCATCCTGTCATTTAAGATGAGACACTGCAGTCCAGAGAACAAAACAAGCTTATCCAAAGTCACATATGCCAAAAATGACATAACCAAGAACCAAATCTGGATATACCGGCCCAAATAAACTCTGCCAATCCAGAGAGGTAACCAGGGTCCTAACTTTAGATGTACTATTGCAACAGGAATACTTGAAAATAACAAGAGATCATATAGAGAGTATCCTTAGACACTAGAAGATTTAGAGAAGCTAGTATTTTTTCCCTACTTGTTCCAAAAGAAATAAGAGAAATGAAAAGAATTCTCACAACATTATGGACCAGCAACCTCTATGATATGTAGCAGCGTAAAAATGATGTAAGAGTATCCATGTTATCACTGTTTTTAAAGCAATGGCCTGTATTGCTATGTATTCTTCAGAGGAGTAACGAGAGAAGTTACATGCATAGATTTATATTCTTAGGTTCAGACTGAGTATCTTATGAATTCTAATGTAGTGTCGTTCTGCAAACAATTAAGCAAATACCTCTAGCAAGCACGCTGCTGATGCATACTAATTAAATTTATTTACTTATTTATTTATGGGTAGCAGGATTTCAGTCACATCCAAAGAAATACTTTGGAAGCAGGTGATGGGGGGGAGGGAAAAGAAATACAACCAGCATTACTAATGAAATTTGGTTGAAAATTGCTGTAATCCATTTTCTGATGAAGTGGTTCAGATGCATTTTACCCAACCCAAAATACATAAGACAGATAAAAACATTCTTTAATAATAATGTACTTCTGATGAGACAGAATACAGAAAATTACACACTTGGTAAATTCATCAGCTAGAAGCAATCAGCGGAGCACTGGAGGTCACCTTTAGCATGCCCTCACTTTGCTTTCACAAATAATCACCTGAAATGTATGGCTTCAGAATGACTTTTTCATCCGATTCAAATATGAAACATTCATTGCTCTTTTATGTCACACCAGGTTAGTTTTAAACTCGGTACACATTTTAACCAAATGCATAGACATTTGGAAAGTTCATTTCAACCGACTACCCTGAGACCATTTTTCACACGCAAAAAACACAAATGCTGAAATACACATATACAAATGCTCCTTTTACGATGGAAATAACCTTTTCATTAAGGCGAACATTTACATAATCATATTCCAGGATTCTGAGACCTTACCACACTTCCCTCCTCATCAGATTGGAGAACTAAGAACACCACAAAAGGAGAAGCCACTGTTTAGAAAAGCAAGTGGAAATAAAAAAGCTCAGGTAAAATTCCTTCATGTGAACAGGCTCACCTTTGTTGCCAGAGCTTCAGCACTTTCTCGACAAGTCTTCTCTATTTCAAGATGGTTCTGCATGAAATTAACTTCCTCTATAACCATGTGAGAAACTAGGAATGAGGGGGGGGAAAAAGTCTCAGCATTCAGAGATTAGTCAGCTATTCCAGAAGCCCACGCATTGTCCCATGATTAAGAATACTTCAATTCTTTAGCTGGCCAAACCTTCAGCTATCATTGAAAAAAAGTTTTTGAGAAGCTGCCCTGATTGAATCTTTGCTAATATTTGAATGTAGAAAGAAAGAAAAAGAACACAATGAAGACTGCCTCACTGCTATTACAGATATTTTCAGGAAGCTATTTAGGAGACTTTTTTTAAGCATCTATTTTCTATGTAGCTATATACATACCCATAGACATATCTGCTAATTTAAACAAAAGATCTCTCATAAATAAAGAGGATGGCAACATGACTGCCTTTTCTTAGCACAATACATGTATCTAAGAAGGAAAATTACCTAATGAAAATAAAAGAAAAATAAATCCAAAATTGATCTTATGACTAGAATAACAATGTGGCAGCTTAATTAAGTATTGTACATTAGTCTTTATTAGTTGCAAAGTAGTTACTGTTATTTCATAAACTCCAGGGCAGAAAAGTATAGCAACATGATTTATGTATTATATGATGATGAAAGCAGATGCTAATAAATTGTTTCTTGCATCACAGACTGCCAGGAGGTATAGAAGTAAAATTCTTCCTGATATTGTACCAGCACTTGAAAAATAGTAATTTTTAGATTTTTTGAGAGCTGGCTCATGTAAATTGAGATTTAAAGGTATAAAGTAATTTAGAACTTGAATTATATTTTGAAGACCAACTAAGAAAAATGCCAATTCCTTCTGCCCATATTTCTAGTTAGAAGAAAATTCTTAGAATCTCAAACCTCAAGTGTAGACATGTTACTTATTGACATGTGTTTGGCTTTAAAAAAAAAAAAAAATTAAAGGACACCCAAATGTGAAACCCAACAAAGTTAGGCAAAAAGCACTGGGCTCACATAACACAAAGAGAGATTACTTTTGATTCATTTAAGCTTAATTAACCTGCAATTATGATTAAACTCAGGGGAAAAAAATTTCTCTCCAAATTAAATACAAAAATGTATTACTTCCTAAGTCTGTCCAAAGTTCTTATTATGTTAATATTCAAATTCATAAAGCAGCACTAAATGGCCAGAAACATCCCTAACCTTGACATTTTTTCAGGGGTAATAATAATCTGCAGCAAATGCAGGCCAACCAAAAACCACTTAACTAATTAGTAGTTGCAGTCACCGAGAAAAACATGAATCAACACTGTTATTACAAGTGGCACATTTGAGTGGCATCTAATTATGACTTGATGAGCACGATACTTGCATTATCAACATTACTACTGCATCCCATCAGGGCCTAAAAGCTGCTGATGGCATTGACTTCGAGAAACTCCCACTCAATGGTACAGCAGCACCCAACAATCGGCTTGGCAGGGGCCCCCCTCACTAAATGACACGTTAAGCGTAATTACTGGTAGACATTGTAAATAAACAGGATTGGAAGTGAAAATTGTACCAAGTGCATAAGACACAATCTGACACATTGGAAGTGGCAGCCTTAATTGAGAGTTTCTTTGACTGCTCAAGATCATTTCAACTGCATTTCTCAGAGGACAGTGATTATAACTGTGGAGACAGACGGCATAATGGTATCAGCACTGCTGACAGAGCAGTGAATTAAATTGTATCTGCTCTTGTGTGAAAGCCTTGATGAGAGGTACAGATGCCTTAGTGGTCTTATCATTATAACACAATGGTCATGTTGTCATCAACCTTTCTGGCTCCAATTGAAAAGAAATGATTGTGTGTTGAAGCTCCCCCCCCTTTCCACACCACCCCCCTTCTTCTCTTCTATCTCTTGTTCTGAATAGAACCAATTTTCAGAGAGCTATGAAATCACGCAATAGGTCCTAAAATGCAGCTGCTTGGCATACAAACGGGTTCCCATTAAACTGGAATCACACACAATATGTGTTTATGCCAGAAGAACAAATAGAAGCTGAACACAGGCCAAGTTTATTCACACACACAAAGCCCATGTAGCTCTTCATCAATATAATTGCCTTTTATATTGTAGTTTAAATAATAGGCTCTATTATTTCCTTAAAATCCTAATATTCCTGGCATTTTATCACTATGTTTACAAGGTAGGTTCTTCAAAAATGTGAAGGAAAGAGAAAAGAAACCTATACAATTTTTACAACATCAAATATTACTTTGAATTTTTAGCCTTAACTACTTGACATCTTCTGCCACAATCTGGTATTTCCACTATCATAACAAAAACATAAACACTCTGCATTTTTCATAGGAATCTGACTTTTTATTCAATAACATTCTTGCCTGGGAAAGAATAAGAAAAATCATTCTGCAGTAGTGAGGTTTAGGCCTAGCAAATAGGAGGGGAAAAAAAAAAACACCACATTTATTTTCTAAACATTTTGTAAAAAGCTGCCCTGTGATTTAACTTGATAAACTTGGCTGGGTAGTACCTGCCCACACTTTCTCCCATTCTGATATGGTGTACTCCATCAGCTGGGGTTTTTATTTCTTCCTCAAACAGGGAACAGTAGAATTTGAAATTGTACTTTAATTTTTAGTTTAAGAAATTATCTCAATGCTAAATTGGTAGCATAGAAACCTACTAATCAACTTTCCAGGATTGGAAGGGAAAAATATATTTCAAAGGGCAGTCAGATCTTTAAAAAGTATGACTCCATTTTCAAAACCAAAGTCAGATCACATGCTGTAAAACTGAAATATTTTTTGATATATAAATTTATTTGTACCTTTCAAAGAATAAAAGTTTTTAAAAACTTTAGCTGTTTATGATTTGCCTCACGGTCTTGAATTTGGGCTTGTCTCATAGTATCCACAATCCATGGCCACTACACCTATATTTTTGGGTGACATAAGGTTTAAAAAAGAAAAAAAGATGAGCTTTTAATAAAGTGACCCTAGTACTGCAGAAAAATCCTAAAGCTTGTAGAAATATATACTGAAATATTTACAGTTAGTAAATATTAAAATGATACATTGACTGGATGAGTTTCCAAAGGGCAGTGAGGTGAGTATACAGATGAAGGAAGATTGGACATGAGTTGATAACTGCTAAAGCAGTATAACTGGTACCTTGGGGATCATTATACTATTTTCTTACTTTTGTATAACTTTGAAATTTTTCATAATGGAAAACATTTTAATGACCCTGAGAACTCAGAAGCATAACCCTAAAAGTACATCAACTATTGTTTCTGTCGGGCTAGTTGAATCAGCAAAGTTTGTCTCTCCACATCTACGACCTTAAAGCTCTTACATACTTGCTGTTGTAGTATAGATCACATTGTAGGGTAACTTTTTTTTTTTTTTTACTTGTTTTTGTCTTCTACCGTGAGCATTAGAGCAGGGATTTTGTCTTACACATCTCTGATTCTCTTGTACCTAGCACAATGCTATGTACAAAGTAAGTACTCATGTTTGTGTTTTTTTGAAGGACTGAAAAGATATATTGGGCCTAAGTTCATCTGTGAACATCCTTTTACGTGAATGTTCTCTGCTGTATAGAACTGCTTAGGAAACAACTACCATCACCATTTAATGAGCCTGACTACATGTCCAGCCTCATGCTAAACCCTTTACGTGTGTTCCTTCATGAATCCTCACAACAATCCTATAACATAGATATTATCATAGCAATTTGATCATATATTTGAGAACCCTAAGGCCCAGAGAAGTTTAGTAACATATGCTGAATCACAGAGTTCTAACTGGTAAAGCCCAGCCAAACCCATTCTAGGTGACTCCAGATTCCTATGGTCCCTTCTAACTATGCAAGGTGTCACCACCACTTCTCTAAACTCCAACATCCAGCACTATGTTAGATGTAGAATACGTTTTGAGCATACATGGTGAACATATCACAAATTCTTCTTCAACATCAAGTTACTTAGGTTTTCATGTCATAAGAAAACAGCCATGAAAGTTGGCACATATGTAGGAAAATTGGTGTGCCCTGCAACAGAGCAAAGGATCTAATGTTGTGTCCTAAGAGATATGAAAGGACTTTGATTAGTTCTCTTTTCACAGGACTCTATCTTCCTACACAGCATGGCTTTGCTATGTGGCGGTGTTCTTTGTGTAGAAAGACCAGGAGAAAGGCACAGAAAGACCCGGTAGAGGGCCAAGAATGGCATGGAGATATGGAAAAAAAACATATTTATCCTGGGAAAAGCACGCTAAGCTAGGGCAAGTAGATCCCTACGGCCTAACAAAGCTTTTCCTGAGCCTCATTCAGCTGCTCTTCCTACACTTCAAGACCTAGGTCTAGGACATAGGTTACAGGGATTTCAGATTTCAGCTCAGCACCACAAGAAACTTTTCCCCACAGCTGCCCAAATGTGGAGTCTGGTATCCAGGAACTAACTCCCTAAAGGCAAATGATATGAACTCTTAATACTGAAGGGCAGTCAGGCACTGGATGGTTTAGTAGATGAGGTCAGCAATTAACATTTATTGAGCACTTACTATATGCCAGATACAGTGTTAAGTGCTTTTTACATAGATTATCTCATTTTACCCTCAAACAGCCTACAAAGCAGGGTCATTTATCACAATTTTACTAACACAGAAACTTGCTCAGGACTACATGGATTCACACCAAATAGTGCTTTGCCCTGGTGATAAATTATGGCCTCACTCCTTTCCAAATCTGAAATTGTACCCTCTGTTCAAAAGCCATAAATCCCTTATCTCAGATATAGTTTTTAACAAATAAGTAAAGTTTTCTTAGTCTACATCTCTTCTTTTGAGACTGGGTAAAAAGTTGGCAACTCTGTTTTCCTGCCATTCAAATTTTAAACTAATTAAGCACACTTAGTAAAGTTAAAAACTAAGTGAATACAACAGAGACTCTACGATAGAGCCCTTTCAGACTTTGAGTTGCTCATAAGGAAAACGTAAATTTTTAAAACTATCAAGGTGTTTAGAGGAAGAGACAAGGAAAGGGAAAAAAGAAATGGTAGATGAAAGCAGAGTTTGCATGTTATTCTAAAGGCTGATTTGGGGGGAAAGTTGCTTCTGCTTTTGCATAATGCAGGAGGCAAAATCCCTACTACCTACATGGACCAAAACATCTCCAACCAACAGAAATTTGAACTCTTCCCCACTGTACACAATACACCAATCCACTATCTATAATTCAAGCACAATAATTGGTAACAATGTCAATGGTATAACTCTTTCAGATTTGACTTGGTGTCAGCACAAGTATAAGCAAATTTCATAAATCCCACATTAAGGAAGGAGAGTCTCACGTGATTATAATTCACACATTCACAAATTACGAGGCATTTCTACCACAGCATACTGGCCTCCAAAGATAAAACTATCAACAAGATTCCCCTTAGATATTCCTTGTTACAGCCAGATGCTGGACTAAACTTTCTATTGAAATTTAACTAGAATGCTACATTTTTATGGCTGTTTTACCTTCAACAGAAATAAAATGTTTTGTTGCATAGTTACCAAGTCAACACTTTGATAGAATCCAATAGCCTGACTGATACAGCATCTGCAGAATGATGGACAAAGGGCTTGCCTCCAAAGAAGGGAGCCACTTTCTCTGCTATGGTCTGGGCCTTCGCCCATGACATATTTCCATCTGATTCTTCTAGGTCAGATCAGCTACGTTCTATCTCAGGGGATAAACAATAACAGATTTATGTCACATAAAAAAATTACACAGCAAAAATTTAGAAAATTATTATCACTTCTGTGGCAATTTAACTTTTCTTGATGAGAGGGCTATTTCAAACATTCAAACTCTTAAAAACATCTAAGTTCTGTGAACCTATAATTCCTTTTCTCTGTTTTTAAATCACTTTATTGAGGTATAAGTGACGTGTAAAAAGCTGTACAGATTTAAAGTCTATAACCAAATGAGTCAGGGATACACCTGTGATACACCATCAAGGCCACAGACATATCCCACAGTTTCCTTCTGCTCTTAAATACTTATTTATTTTTATTTATTTCTGTGGTAAGAACATGTAACATAAGATCTACCCTCTGAGTAAATTTTAAGTATACAACACAGTGTTGCTAGCTATAGGCACAATCCTGTATAGCAGATCTCCAGTATAACTCCCCTTCAGTATGACTTAACCTAAGGAACTATTCATATCACTGTAAAGATATATGTATAAGAATACTGGCCGTGGCATTATTTGTAACAGCTAAAAACCAGGACTAATCTATCAGTGAAGGAATAAACAAGTTATGGTCCTAGCATATAATGGAATACTATGGACAACAACTAAAACTGATGTACAATCTCTACCGAAAGGCAAAGATGATCACAGTACGCTGTTTACTGAAAAGAGCAGGCTGCAAAACTGAATACAAAATGTGATTGCCTTTTTTGTAGATACACATATTAGACAAACAAAAGCCCAGGAAGGACAGACTATAAAATACTAGCATTGGCTTTTATCAAGGAGTCAAGATAACAAGTAAATTTTATTCTCCTTTAATTTTTCTACATAGTAAACTCTTTTATAACAATTACCAATTTTGATAATACCCTCACAAAACAATAATGCTTATTCCGTTTCTTTAAAAATTAGTAATGTCAGGGCATTTTTTTAGCAAATGGGAAGACAGTTCTTGCTTTCTTGATTGTATGACCAAGGCATCAGCAACTAACCAGGATGTGTGTCTATTCACATAATCCCACTGAAATGCTTACATACTTTTCTGAAATTCCTCCAGTTTTTTAACAGCTTCATCTCGTTCTTGCCTAATTTTGTCACACTGAAATGAGAAAGAAAAGAAATGTTAAATTTTTATCATAAATTTAAAAGTTTGGTAAGCAAGCAAGAGCAAACTTATAAACAACAGCAATTTTCTGAAAACAAAACAAAATTCGAAACCTTGGAAAAAAGCCTCAATGGTCACATGGTATTTGTACCACTCAACCAGCATGGTATTGTGCCATTTATCTGGCCCGTTTTCTTGGACCTTCTAAGATATAAGTCACCTTACTGCTCATTATCTCCTCAGTAACAGACCCATTTAACATTCCTGAGTTAAAATGTATTCAATCTTTAAGAGAACATGTGTGCCTCTTTATATGTAGGTTAATGCAGTGAACTCTCCACAGGTCTCCACGCATCCACAGGTCTGCTTCCCAACAGTTTCCACTGTCCAGAACACTGGTGCACACTTGTTAGTGAATGGAAAGACTACTGCCACACACTCTGCACTCCCTCGCCCAGGAAAAAATGATCTGTGTGTCCGCAGAATTCTGAATAAAGGAAGGTAAGCAAATTAAAAGGAGAAGATAAAAATATTCCACAATAAGCACGCACCACTTACAAAACTGATTTTTAATTTAAAAATGTGGGAGAACTCACTGAAAAGACTTTAGGAGGCAAGACCTTTTAAGGCAAAAATAATTTTTCCTCCAGAGACAGGGTCTCGCTCTTCACCCACTGCAACCTCAAACTCCTGGGCTCAAGCAATCCCCCTGCCTCAGCCTCCTGAGTAGCTGGGACTGCAGGCGCGCACCATCGCACCTGGCTCAAAGTAACTACTGAAGTATGAGGACCTCTTAGGGTATCTGGTATAGAAACAAATATCTCATACTTATTAATGAGTTTTTTAAAAATCTAAAGTTCACTTATGAGGACTGACTTCAATTCATCCTGAATTTCATAAAACAGGCAAGTATAACACATTGTAGAGAGCTCCATCAAAAGTACCTAAAACTTTACAAAGTCATTTTTAGTTATTAGAGTAATAATGAAAAATTTAATTTCCTAGGAATAACTTATTCCTTAAGAGTATCATATGAAATAAAGCACAACTCTAAATTATATTTGATTCCTAACATGCCAGATAAATATATTAGGATTTCATCCCTTTGGATGTTTTTAATTTCAAATTTCAGTGCCTAAAAAATTATGATGCCACTGGTGTTTGAAAAATCCAAATTAAAATGATGAGATATTCTCACCTATCAGACTGCAAAAACTGAAAAAGTCTGATATCAGGAGTTAGAAACTCTCACAGACTGCTGGTGAATGTGTAAACTGGTATAACTATTTGGAAATAAACTTCTATCAAAATTGAAAATGCATGTTCCCTATGATTCAGCCTTTCTGCTTCTAGGTAAAGTAGAATATATACCCAAAGAATCTCATAATATGTACAAAATGACCTGTACAAAAATGTTCAGCATTTATAATAACAATAAATCATGGTATATTCATACAATACACTATAGAGCAGCAAAAATAAATGAACTAAAGCCATATGTATCGACATAAATAAATCTCAAAAACCATAATGTTAAATAAGAGGAGCTACAGAATATAAATCAAATACCTTGAGTACAAAAACATTTCATATGTTTATATGTTTCATGATACATATTGCATATATCAAATATAAAAACGTGACATGGAAGGATACATACAAAATTTATGACAATAGTTGTCTCTTAGGAGATAGGGAGGAAATGAGACTAAGGGTGGGTGACACAGGAGACCTTCAATTGTATCTGCTGCATTCTTTTATTTTTGAATTTCAAAAGAAATAACAGTTAATACTGTTGTTATATTATTCTCTGCCTTTTTCTGTGCCTTTAAGATATTTTTAAAATAGAAAAGTAAGAAGCAAGCAGTTCAGTTCTCCCCTTTAATCTCTAAAGAGTCACTGAAACATTAAAACCTATCTTTGTTTGTACGTGTAAATCCATTCCGGCAAGAGAGTATAAAGCAAGAACACAGTGCTAAACCGGCAAAGCTGGTTACCAAATCTTGATATAGAAGACTATACTTTCAGGGATCACTTTTATAGTTCGTGACAAAATCTTGACTTAGACTCTCCCCAAAATAAGTCAGGCTGGACCAAAGATTATTTCCTAAAAGAGAAGGTATATTCTTTCATTAAGGTTTCCCTGTAGAAATCTATCCTCTGTACAAAAAAAAAAAAAAAATCTAATATACTTTCTATTTCCAACCTACCAGATAAACTACATTTATCATTTTTTGGTGTTAAAATTCTAAACACTAGAGTTCTGGATTCTCATAAAAGCTTTTCCTAGAACCTTCCATAACCCAAGTAGACTATACCAGACAGTATAATTAACCCTTAATTCTAGGAGACTGCTGTTTCAGAAATGTTTCTCTTATTTTCTAGAATTGGCTTCTGTTTGTTTTGGACTTCCCCACTACTCCTGCTAGTCTGCTCACCCCCCACCCTCCAACAATGCACAGTATAGTCTAAGCTGCGGTCCCCAACCCCCTGGGCTGTTGACTGTACAGGTCTGTAGCATGTTAGGGACCAGGCTCCAGGGCTCTGCTCCACACTCCCCCATGGAAAAATTGTGTTCCATGAAACTTAGGAATGGGGGGTGCACAGCAGGAGGAGAGCGGTGCCTCCCCATCCCCATCCTCACCCCCCCATGGAAAAACTTTCTTCCATGAAACTGATCCCTGGTGCCAAAAAGGCTGGGGAACACAAGAATGCACAAATAGAAACCTGATTTCTGACCAGACTCAAATTCCTGAGTTGTCATTGCCAAATGAAATATACCTAGTGTTTTAATTTCAAATTAATTTCGTATTTCTTAATCTGGCATTTCTGAAAAATGTGAAATGCCCTGTGAAAAACTGTCTTCATCTAAGAGCTGGTGCTTGAGAGTGTAGTGTTGCTCCTGGCTTAATGTCACTTGGGTCATTCTATGTCTCTCTCAAAATTTTACCTGAAAGAATCAGAGGTTTGTTCAATTCTCACTTACATCAAATAGCCACAGTCTTCACTGAGACTTTGTGTGACAAGAGCATTAAACAAGTGCTCTACCCAGTCAGGTCTGAAAAAGACCACCAGTTGACATCACACACAAACCACCAAGGCACCTACCGTTACTGTGAATTGGCAATTTTAGGTAGGCTTGTACCAGTTGCTCAGAAGTAAGACTATATCCATGCTCTCTGCTCTTAAGGCCCAGACAGACAGGCTCTGGTTAAAAACAGGTCTCAATATCAGTTTTATTCTAACATGTAGGTACCCCATTTCTATAGTTCAGCCATATATGTTCACCCTAACCCTATAGTTATCATCAGCAGATTCACAAGCTGTCTCTCAGCCCCAGCTGTGTTCTATCAGGGGTCTTCATGTTGCTTTGCTTTCTATTTTCTGCAACCACATTATGCTAGAACTGGCAGTCACAGAATTTACCATCTGTTATGCTGAAAAGGGTGTGTGTTGGGGGTGGGGAGAATCTACACATGCTGTAAATGCAGCTTACTTGTTCCAAACCAGAACTGAACAAAATATGGAGGACATACCCATTTACTAAGCAAAGATCCAAACACCCACTTATTTCCTCATTTTAGGTGAACCCAGAAAAATATCTTGCAACCTTTCTCTCATTCTACCAACAGGGAGAAATTATCAAGGATTATGGGCTTTTCAGAAGAATGGTTCATCTTTCCACCACACAGAAGCCCCTCGCCCATCCCACCCCCTACCCTGCTCACGCAGCTGCACCATTTGTAAAAACTGCTTCTTTTTGTGTGAGAATTGCTCATGAAGACTTTGCAATAGCAACAGATGTTTTGGGGCCCACATCACTTAATTATGATGCCCAACGATTCTCTGTAGCTCAAGGCTAGGGTAGAACCCAGCAGAATGAGTGCTGGCTAGTGTGAGCAAGTCGGATAACATTACATCTACTCTAGAGCCTCTATCTGGGCTCTTTATGAAGTGGTGAACTGACCGCAGGTTGGCCTTGCTGGTTTTGAAA
The DNA here is from genome assembly GCF_020740605.2 of Lemur catta. Classification (NCBI taxonomy): domain Eukaryota; kingdom Metazoa; phylum Chordata; class Mammalia; order Primates; family Lemuridae; genus Lemur; species Lemur catta. Next base: position 11,508,611 of record NC_059141.1, on the reverse strand, counting down.
GCCCTTAATACTAGACCCCCTGGCTGTTTTCCAGATCTCTTCCTTGAGCCTCATCCAGGCAGGTATACCTGGCTTCTGAAACTAAACCAGGATTTCAGAGCACTGGCAGACTGATTTGCAGAAGAAGGTGTTTGCAGTGTGAATTGGTATCTTTCCTGAACCACTCCCCGCAAAATGGGCAGCTGAATTCTTTCTCCCTCACGTATCATCCAACTATTGGCAACACTAAAATGTCTGCTTAAAAGCAGAAATACATATAACTGATACAGAAACCAACACATCTTTATATTTGCTGTGTGTGTGTTTTACGGAAGAAAAACCAACATTCTGAATGGTGTCTAACTTCCACTATTATAAACATTCATCTTTATCTCCCTGGTGAATAAATAGAAGGGAGGATTACCTATAGAAGAGCATACATGTGCTGCATTCACACAACTCGAAGAAAGTGGACAATCTATACATAGGCAGGTACCTTACAGATGACTAAATTAGACTTCTAAGCAAGTATCCACTGTAATCATCGAATGTCTCTTTCTTCTGAAAACTGAACAAATTTATACAGGACCCCCATGTGCAAGGCACTGTGTTAAACACTGGGGGGAATACAGGAACATAACAGACAAGGTGTTCTCACAAAACTTAGGATCTACCAAGAAAGATCAACAATGAAATAAGCCATTTATAAGGACACTTGATAATGAGAGAAATACTGCACTAAAGGCAGAGGCTATAACACTAAGTCTGAGAGGTTTAACCCCACACCATTTTTCTTGAAGTTTATTTATATCCAGTTATAGTATTTAAAGATTTAAATATGCATAGTACCAGAACTGTGTATATTTACCTGTTTTAGAATCCTTGATGATGCAGTGAGAATACCACCAAATCATTTTTAATAATCAACAATTCTATTGTTCCACCTATGTAAGTTTGGCTAGGACTCAACTGTGCTTTCCAGATTTCTACACACTTATCCTTTAAGACTACAATACACTAAATCATTCCCACTAGGATGGAATTCCTTTCACTCTCTTTCTCTTTTGGTGTTCTTCTTTCTTCCAATTTTCACAGGCAATAAAGAAGAAATAGTAGCTGCCCCCTAAAGCTGTCTTTCAGCATTCTCCAAATTCTAGGTATTGTGTGTTAGATGGAAACACATGTCATCAGAACAGAGATCCTTGCTCTTTGTTTCTGGATAGATTGCTGTTAATAAGAGACTCATTTTCACTTTCAAACTGCTAAGTAATTACTTTTTCTCTGGCACAACCACTTGCCACTCTGTCTCAAAGAAACTGCATGTATGTGGATGTATTATGCATGAACAGTTAGCATAATGGATGCATATTTTGCTCTTTAAAGTGGCTTCTTTATTGATTTTTTTAAAAAATAAAATACTTTGGGACCTTCACCTCTGAATATTACACAAGAGTAAGAAATGTTAACAATAGACAACTGAGCCAAGATGCAAACAGTATCATATATCTTGCTTCTTGAAACATAAGTCTTGGAAAGTGTCTGTCTCATTCTCTTTTCATTCATTGTTCCTGGCATGCTGACAGAACCGCCTGATGCACTGTTACAGTAGCTCACCCAAACGACTTCTAATCAGCCCACTTAAACATTTATGCATTTCAAAACTCGATCTCAGAACATAATATTAAACATACTTACTATTTAAAGGCAGACATTCTTCTATTATACAGATTTCCTTCTTTTTATGCACACTGCACACACACCCCCTCCACCCCGAGAAATGTGAAAGCTACTCCATTCAAAGCTCAATGAGGCCTTTCCCCCATATAGGAAAAAACCCCAAACGATTATGACAAAGATCCTGAGTGAGTCACAAGAGAATGCCCTTCAATTGTAGAAGCATGACTAATATCTGAATGTAGCGATTGCTACATAAGCAAAGTAAAACATTTTATTTGGTTGATCCCATCACCTATTTTTCCATACTCAAAAATGTAGATTGGGAGAGTTGTTCACTTCGATGATAGGCTCCCTTACTTTTTCACATAATTCCATTTACAAAATGGGTAAAAAATAATGGAAAGTAGCAAGTAGCCCCCTTTCCATAATCACCATTTATCTTGATGTTAAAAAAAAAAACAAAACACAAAAATCTCAAGTTTTTTACATTTTTGTCCAACCCATACTGCTTGTTTATACCCTATTTAATATTTTGACAATAATAAATTTTGGTTGATGTGATAAGCACATAACAAATATGCAGATGTTTTATTACAAAACAAAGCAATTAATTCTGCTTGTGAGAGAGTTAGAGAAGACTTTGAAAAATACAAGTGATATTTAAGCCAAGCATTGAAGGCCAATAAAAGTTTGTCACATGGAAAAGAACAGGAAGCTTGTCTTTCTGTTCTTTTCCTATCCCACTGCCAACCTCTAGGCACTCACTTATAGCAGCATAATTGATTGTAGTTATTTGTCAACTTATTTGTGGCCCTTAGTGTGGTTTTACTTAAGAGTAGGATCTTTGTATATTTTTCTTTATACCCAAATACTCAGAAGGTATTCAACAAAAAGTTTTCCCTTCAAAATAGCTTTCCTTATAAACTCAAACAGACTCTGGTTCTATCCTCAAAGTCAGTGATAAAAACCACAAAACAGCCAACATTCCATTTTTCCTACAAAGGGAGAGCTGCAAAGGAAAAGATCCATTAAACCATTGGCCCACCCTTTCCCCCAAATCTCCTCCAATCATCCTCGGAATGCATTATGTCAGGGTCTACATGCATATATATGTATATATGCACACATATGAACACGTGCATGGATTTTGCTAACATAAAATTGATTTGACATTTAACTTGCAGTTTTTCAACAAAAACCGATAGACGGTGAAGACAAATGACCCAGGAAAGTACTCAGTCTGATAATTTGCTGTGAAAAATTCTGGTGCTAACGATAAAAGAATTAATAACAAAATTAGGACCTTTGTGGACAAAGAGTCAATAAGCTCCCATGAGTTTACCTGCCTCTAAAAGAAAACTGTGGTCAGAAAACCCATGTTTAAATTTAGACTCTGTTACTAATTAGTTGTGTAATCTTGAAAAACTCACTCAAGCCCTGAGGTCCTGTTCTCTCCTCTGTGAAACGGGGGTGGCACAAGGCAGTTTGGAGCATTAGATGAAGGAGACAAGAGAACATGGATGTCCCATAACAGCTTCTTCATCGACACAGCCTCTTTAGCAACCGTCTTCCCTGAAGAGCACCATGTCCAACCACTTGTCTCAACAGAAGTGCCTCCAAACAAAGCAGAAAAAGATGCCACCCAAAGGAATCATGTCCACTGCCTCTTCCCATGGAAAAGATTCATGTCTTGGCAACAAAGATAGTTAGATTTACTGTGGACACGTGGAAGGGAGAAATACCTTGCAATTTATTTTTTCTTTCTCCCCACATTTGTGCAAAATTTCCCCCACATCAAATTAACTATGGCAAAAACAGTCTTCCTTGAGATTGCTCTCCCAAACTGGTTTAACTGAACCCTGGTCTGGGGCCACACGGGAAGGATGGCCACGTGTTATTTGCTGATGCCGACAGGACAAAGCTCACCCGGCCAGGCATGAGAAAGCGCTTTCGCAGAGAAAATGGTGTTCTCCATTTACCACCTCCAGAACTAAAGCTGCTTTTACTCATTCTATGCTCTGTAAAAGGCTTTTATTATATGCTTCCCTCTTTTGTAATACAGCCCCCCTTTTTGGGGAAAAATCTCCAGTAATAAGCAAGCTAGTCTTCTAACAGAAGATAAACAGAGCGCGGTGAACTTAAAACCACTCTACTTTGTTTTACCCAACCACACGGCATTCCATATTGCTTTCATTTCTTTTCTCCTCGTTTCTGTTAATAGTTATTTTTAAAGAATTGAACAGAAGCAGGTCAATAATGCCTACAGATGTTACAAAAGTATTAGGCCATACTCTATGTAGAGAAACATGTAAACAGTTAATGGGCTGAGGTAATTTATAATCCTTCTTTTACCAAATGCATTTTACCTATAATGCCATGTGCGTAACAGATGGTTCACTTAAAACCTCACTGCAGAAAGTGGCTCTCACTTAAACAACCCTCATCCCTACCAACAGTAGATGCTTACAGAGCAACTACTACGTATTTTTAGAGCACTGCTAGGTCTACGAGTAAGCAAGGATGAAAGAAGAAGGAAAGAATAAACAAAAAATTTGATCTTCTTTCTCTTATGTTATTCTTTTATATCCTTCTCAATCGTATGAGGACACCTGTTTGCTTTTCCTCCTGTTACCATCTAAGTTAAGTCAAAGAGTTCTCCTGAATTAACCCTCCAACTTGCTTTGTTCTTCCCCTCTTGGGACAGGAGCAGCTGGGAAAGTGACTCAGTGGCTGGTAACTTCTCTTTGTCCTCCTAGAGCTGGAAGATGGTTGGGTGTCTTAGGGAAAGAGGGTCAAGCTACGTGGCCTAAGTATCACCCACTAGATTTGCTTAGAAATTACAGGGCATCAGGGACCCAGTATTTAAGCACAACCTCCCAACCTGTTTATATTCTCAAACCATCTGTGATCTGGTGTGGTTTCGGTGTTAGAAGTAGAAATCTTCTTGTCAAACTATTTTCTGTGACCTTCTCACCATATTACAGATGCATGCAGCAGCCACCTTCTGCCATGGATATTTTTATCACCCACATTTACCATTCCCTGAATTGCCTGACAAAGGGAGAGAGGAAACTTAAGGTTTCACGGGACACTGAAGATTCCATGAAAGAGCAAAGGAGCCTTAAAACTAGGTGAAAAATAATGATCTAAAAATATATGATAATCTGCTTTGAACTAGAGTACTTACCATTAATATCACCAACCATACTACAGCTATGTAAGTGGCAACTTAATACGAGTGAAAAAGTTAAATATGATTCTTAAGGGCCCAACAAATAATCCCACATATGGCAGAAGTTTTACAAATATTTAGCTCACTATACACATTCTTATTACAGTTCTTACTCTGAAATTTTAAAGATGAGGTTTCACAATTTATTGAAGTGATGACCACCTTTAATAATCACTAAGGACTTGTTCTATTAATATTCTACCATGGACAAATATTTTGAAATATTTGATCCATCAAAGTAATTTTTAAAGTAAATTCTATTTATATCTGAAACCAAAAATGGACAGTTCTGCTTCCTCTCTCCTAGTTTTCATTTTCTGTTCAGTCCCTCTGTTTTCAGACTTTAGCCTGCCCTTCTATTTGTCCTCTCCTTAAATTTACAAGGAAATATATATTAGCAGACATTCACAAATCTTAAACAAACATTTTCAGCAACAAAAAGGATACAGTTTGTAAAGGTCAAGTAGAATTATTTAATAGTTAAAAAATAAAACTAACAAGAGTCCCTCAAAATATTCACTAGGCTTCCCATCTTTACATGGATGTTTTTCAACTTCTGGTATATTATTCATATAGATAGAGGAAGTAAACATAGAAAAGGTTTGTGGAGGTATTTGGGTTAAACACCAATAACTAATTTCAAGGAGTTCTCTCCAGGATCTAATGTGCTTAGGTCCCAAAGGTACATGTCTCAGGCTTTCAACACCATCACCAGAATCTCAAAGCTGACTGTTAGGGGAAAAGTACAATTCTTGGGGACGTGAGTTGCTTGGCCTGGTGCCTTGCTGCACATTTAGTCGTGCAGTTAATCTCCCAGAGCTGCGCCCACTGTGGCAGGCCTGCTATTCTTTACCATCTGGAGCCTGGAGTTGATATTAGCTTGAACCACACATGCAAGAGAAAAGGGAAAAAAAAAAAAAAAGAAACCCTCATTCACATTTAACTGAAATTGGTGGCTGAACAATGCACTATGCCGCCTAGGCTTTTACACATGTAAGAAAGGGAAAAAAAGGGTAAAGTACAAACCTTCTCCTTTGTTTTCTGGTTCTCTGCTCTAAGGTCTTCATATTCGCCTATTGCTAAAAGAAAAAAGGAAAGCAACATTATAACACTATCGAAAGTTTACTGTAGGAAAACCTGGGAACCCAGCTAACCCCCGTTGTCTATTTACTAGGTTGGGGTAGGGTGGAGAAGAGGCCACAGCAGAAGGGCTTCTGACTTTAAGAGTAAGGAAGAAGAAGAGATCATAGCAGATGTGAGAGCTCACCAAGCTAAATTTCAGTTCCCCCTAGGTCATTAGAAAGACCCTTGAGCCAAGACAGGTGACCTAGGAGAAGTCATTTCTCCTCTTTCATGCTCAGCACTTGCTCCTGTGAAAGGATTCGGGTGGATGTTCCCTGAAATTTCTCCCAGCACTATTAGTAGTTTGTGGTGCTATAATCAGAGGTTTATTTAGAAAAATCAGCCTCTAGAAACTAAAGTCAGTTTGTATATTCAACTTAATGTCACACATCTGCTTTATTCACAGAGCAAAAAGTTTATGCCATGAGCATTCAGCTAAGAACAACTATTTTCAGGCAAGTCTGTCAGTCATCAAGCCATGACCAGAAGTCAGCCAGGCTCAGTTCACTAAAATGGGAATGTATGTAAACTGTTTGAAAATAGTTCCAACTATGTGGGAGAAAAACAGTTTTCTACCTAAAATCCCTTCTTGCCAGAAAAATAAAATAGCCTGAACTACCACATTCATCTTTTAGTCAAAGCACCATTTTTAAGAACCCTCACTGTTGAGAATATAAAGTTTAGAGCACATTAAGTGGGGGGGGAAAAAGAGAATGACCTAAGATCGATGATGGAGCAGAACACCTAAGGTAAGTCTACAACTGCTAGTCACCCCCAGGGCCAGCACTTCACCGGCACCAGAGTCACTAAATCACCAATCTTTTATAAGATTTAACTGGGATTTATCTATCAAAAAAGCCCCTTCGTTTTGCTTTAAAAAAGAAGAAGAAGAAGAAGAAAACAAAGAGAGCTTTCTATTTCTATGAATAATTTAAAGACAGATATAAAAAAGCTGAAACCAGTAGCTTCAAGAATATCCCAGATAATCTGGTCATTAATTCTAGAAATGTATGATTCTAACCACTAGGGCAGAAAACACCCTGGAAACAGACAATTAACATGGTAAAATATGTGTTTTGTTTCCTCCCACAGTGATCCAAAGGGTTCAGAATAGCTACAGTGATGGTAGTACTGAAATGTTAAAATCCTATTCAAACTGACAAATAGTTATGGGATTATACCACCAAGGTCCAGAAGTTTTATTAGCACCCCATAACCATTTAAATACGAATTAATGGGCAATTTTATTGAAGCCACATTCCAAAAGAATCCTTGAAAATTAGCCCATAAAACAGGTGAAAGTATACATGTAAAGATATAGCCCTTTTGAAAAGAATTATACTTTAAACAGAAAAGACTTGACTGACCCAGAATGAAGACCTCTGCACAACCAGCTCCTCAGCCCCCACCACACAAGCCCCAACACCTGAGGATGAACTAAATTGTCTTCAGATGTGAAAAACCAATGATATGTGCTCTCTTTTTAACAGAAAGAAACAAGAACTAAGAGATCCCCAAAACATGCACTTATGCCATTGGGTAGTCTACGGTCATGGTCCCCAATCTTATTACTGTATCTACTATTGTTTAAAAAAATGTACAAATATTTTATTGAGAGACTTTGATTTAGGTTACTTGACATTTAAAAGTATCTGTAGATGAAGTTGAAAAAATAAAAACTGATTTAACACTCTATTATTGGTAACCTACTTTATAGACATATAAACAAACAATAAAAGTTTATAAAACCATGATCTCACACTGACATTAAGAATTTTTTCTATTTAAAACACCAGCTTTGAAGGCTTTTTAAAAATATTGATACTATTCTTCCATTATACTGCCAATAGAACCCAGATGAAACACCACAGACTCCCAATTATTGGGTCTTTATGAAAACATTAATTAAGAACTCTTGACCTATCATATTTAATGGAAACCACAGAAAATATGCTTTCTTGTGACTATGTATGACTTTTTTAAAAATAAAGCAAGGTACCAGAAAAGGAAGGGGAACATATGGAAAGAATTCAACCACTAGGTGAAGGTGAAAAGAAGCGGGCTACTGGGGGACCGGGCATAAAAGAAAAGAAAAATCTTTACTTCTATTTAAGTTAAAATACCAAACTCACTACCCTAAACAACACTTATACATACACACACATACGTGCACACAAACATACACATACATGACGTATACGTATATATCACAGTGAATAGATACATAACTCCACCCTCAGTAAAACTAGCAAAAACTGAAGTGACCTGTATTATTCAGCTACTTCTTTTTTGGCAATGTTGGGGGTCACAGAGAAAGCTTTCTTATTGTTTCAGAACTGGCTCACAGTTTGAAAATTTTAAAAAGTGAGCTTGCACAGCTCAAGCGATTTGATAAGAGATCCTCCGAATCCTGAATTAACCAAAAAAGAGATGAATCTGACCGATTCTCTGCCGTATGAAAGATACCCACAGCTTGAGAAGACTTCATCGCTCAGGCTTACAGGTAGAGTATATTTCACTGTACTAGAAAGTCATATAAGACAGTCATTAAAAAGTACATCCTAATCCCAGCTCGAGCACCTAGGGGACCTTGGGCAAGTTAGTTAATCTCTGAGTCTCAGGTTCTCATCTGGAAAAGGAATAATAATTATATATCTTGAATAGTGTTGTTATTAAGAGTAAACGAGTTAACATACGTAAGAGTGTTCAGGCATAGTAAGTGTTCAAAACATGTCAGCCATGGTTATTACTAATAATACAGCAAGTACATCAAATGTTGGGCACATGACAAAGGAAATTAGGCTGATCCCTAATGCTCTTAGTCTCTGGCTTACTTTTGTCCCACACATACTGAAAGATGGCAGACCAGAAAGATTTGTGAAACCCAGGGTGTTGCTATCCTCCACCAAATACAGGGAGGAGAAAGAGGGCTAAACATCAACTGCAAACAGTTCCTGGTAGTAAAGAAAGTGGCAAAGAAGTGGAAACAACTCTGAGAGCTGTGCTTGTCCATCCCGGCTGCACATTAACATCCCTGGGGAGCTTTTAAATCACACAGATGCCTTGCCCCTCCCACCCCAAGACTCTGATTTAGCTAGTCTGGGGTGGAGCTGGGGTATCCATATATATATATATATATATATTTTTTTTTTAATTTTAGAAATGAATGTTCCAGGCTGTACAACCAAGATGGGGAACCACTACATAACAGCATAGAATGGAAGAAAAAGGAAGGTGGTGGAGAAAACAAGGAGAATATCAGGCAGAGCATGTGTTTCAAGAATCATGCTGCTTTTCTATTTTCTAACTCCCCAACGCCAAGAAAAGGAGTTTTCTTTTCAAGCTGCAAATCATGACATAGCCAGCAGCCCAGGAAGCAGTTGAGTAGACTTAGCTGTTTCAGAAATGTGGCAACTAAAGTTCTTACCACCACCACCTCTGGTTAGGGCTTATGCCTATATCGAACAAATGAATGGTTCATATAAATCTGTGATGCAAAACAAGCCAAATATTAACATCCCCATTTTATAAATGAAGACACAAGTGCATAAAGACATCAAATTCCACAATACAAAGTGGTGGAGACAGAATCAGTCTACTGATTCCCAAAGACGCTCAAGCAAAAAAAAAAAAAAATTACTGAGCATTACTGTGTGCAATGTGCTAAAGCACTAGATGAGAAACAATCCTCTTGGGTGAAGGCTGTCTTCATCCATCCAGATGTGCCCACTAGTAGCACATGCCTGAATACAGTAGCACATGTGATAAATATGTGTTAAATTAAGGAAGAATGGATCTAGGTCTTCACATGAGCAAATCATGATAGAGCATATATTCTCTTCCCCATAGTAAAAAGGTCTCATATCAGGATACTTAATAAAAATGAAGCTTTAAATAGCCAACAAATGTAACCAGAAAAACACAGCCTCCTGAGATCTTCTAATGTAGATTCTCACCCACTGAATATATGTGGGTCTCTGAGATTCAGGGGGGCTTGAAACACCTCTTACTAACAGGGAATGAGGACATGGGTCATAAAACAGTGCTCAATTAGGACATTATTCCCTTTTGCACACATCCCAATGGGTGCTCTTCTTAAAGCCAGAGTAGAAAGAGAAGTCATTTATACCTCACTTGTTAATTAAAGCATTATGAAAGCCAGGGAAAACACTGCTGGAAAACCTGATCAGAAAACAAAGGTGACATATTTCACATCCGAAAAGAAATTATGGCAAACCTGAAATTTACTCATTACATGGTAGAACACACAGTCCAGTGTTAATAAATTAATGATGCTTAAGAAGTACTCTCACAAACTATATTAGTGACTTCAAATTAACCAACAGGAAGGAAGGAAACTGAGTATCTTGTCTGCGTTCTGGTCTGGCATGTAAGGAAGCCTGTAAATCATCTCTCCATCCTCACAACAACAAAAAGGCAAAACAAACTGAAAATCAACAACACTTCTTAGAGCCATCAGAGAACTGAGGTCACAGAGCAAACCACTACCTTCAAAACTGGAGACACATAGGCAGATATAGAGAATCACAATTTATTAAAGCAGAAGCCCAGAAACAGAAGAGCAGAAAACCTCCTCGAAAATCAACACTAAGATAGGAAAACCTAAAGTGTATTGGATGAATTGTTGGAGGCTCAGTTCGGACAAGTTTGAGAGTTAAAAATACCAGGGGGGCCCAGTTGTAGGGTGCCCTTGAAATTGAGTTTTACCTTCAGGAACCCTACTGGGTTCTCACAGTGAAGATCAGTAGGGGAAATTTTCCTACTACTTCTGGCAGGTGGAGGAGAAAAGTATGAAATATACCCAGAGCATTCTGTTCTTCTTAACAAGGCCTTCTCTCAGGAGAAACTATTTTACCAGGGTCTATCAGACCTGGTGGAAGGCAAATACCCAACTCTAGCCCCCTCTAGCCTTCCTGTCTCACCTAGGGGAAACAAAACAAAACAAAACAAAATTTAGAAGACCTTGTGAAGGTTACAGCCCAAGGATACAGGGTCGCTAAGACCTAATCATAAAACTATGATCTAATCATAGGACTACAAAACACTTCCCTTCCTTCCATACCTCAACACCACACAAATCTTTATAGCAGCTTTATTCATTATTGCCAAAACTCGAAAACAAACAAGATGTTCTTCAACAGGTGAATGGGTAAACTGTGGTACATCCATACAACGGAATATTACTCAGTGATAAAAAGAAGTAAATGAGCAATCAAACCACAAAAAAGACCTGGGAAAAACTTGAATGTATATTGCTAAGTAAAAGAAGCCAACCTAAAGAGGCTACATGCCATATGATTCCAACTGTATGACATTCTGGAAAAGCTGAAACTATGGAGACTAAAGAGATCAGTGTTGCCAGCCCAGGAGAACAGAGGAAGGGATACACAGGGATTTTTACAGCAGAACTGTACTATAACGGTGGACAAATGCATCATACATGTGTCCAAACCCACAGAATGGACAATGCAAAAAGTGAACCCCAATGTAAACTATGGACTTTAGTTAGTAATAACATATCAATACTGGCTCATCAATTCTAACAAATGTACCACATTAAGGCAAGATGCTAAAAATAGTGGAAATGGAGGGAGGAAGGTGAGGAAGTTTGTGACAATTCTCTGTACCTTTGGCTCAATTTTTCTGTAAACCTAAAACACCTCCTCCCAAAAGTCTTATTAAAAAACATTAAAAATATACACACAGAATCACACACAAATTTGTGCCACAGAGGATTTGAAATGGAATCAAGTAACTAAAAGGATCTTGATATATTACTCTTTATGGTACCATACAAAAATTTCAGAACTCATGTTTTAATGTTTAAAATGCTTAACAAGCATCGTAAGCAGGAAAACACAAAAGTTGTATTCCTTCTTCATTTTAAAGCAAAGTTTAACTGTTAACAGCTTTAGAGAATAAAACTGAAGTACAACAAAGTTTAAAATACACATACTTTTTGGATCCCACAATTCCACTTTTAAGAATTTTTTCTGTACCCCCAAAATATATACAATTATTATTTGTCAATTAAAAAAATTTGTGTTAAGAATTTTTCCTACAGCTGCTGTTACAGATATATGTGTATATAAATGTAAGCATTATTTTTAAAAAACTTCAATTTTGTAAGTTTTAGATTTATAGCAAAATGGCAAAGATAGTACAGAGATACCATATATTCCCCAATTATTAATATCTTACATTAGTATGATACATTTGTTACAATTAATGGACCAATGCTATCCACTGTTATAAAGTAAAGTCCATATTTTATTCAGACTTCCTTAGTTTTTACTTAATCTCCTTTTTCTGTTCTGGGATCCCATTTGGAATACCACATTTCATTTAGCTGTTATACGTCCTGAAAAAAAAAACAATATTTCTCCCCAAAATATGAAGGATTGTTGAGCTAAAGACACTGAGGATGCAAGAGCGCTTTCCACCTTCCCTCTGGTTGCCTAAAAGCAGGACAGAGAATTAAAAAGACAAAACATCTTTCTATCCTTTTCTCCTTTCCCTCCTAAAAACAGGGTATCAATTCTCCTTCACAGCCCTGATCAGCTCAGAGACGGTGCCAAAGGAACCTGGGAGACTTTACCCCATTAGTTTCCCCATAAATTTACCTCCCCACATTTCGGGAGTCTGGGACTACTTTCCTTCATCCTGTCACTTCTCAGAAATGCACTGCTCTTTACTGAAGATGCTATATAAGCCAGAGTTTTAAGCCACTGCTTAGAGTTACTTTTCTTCTGCATCATGTGCACTGCATATGTTTAAAGAACTTGCTTGTTTTTCTCTTGTTAATCTGTCTTTTGTTACAGGACTCGGTACCAACTACAAACCTATCAGAGTTGAGGGAAAAATAATTTCTTCTCCCCTTCCTTTTGACATAGTTGGCAGGACATTCTGAGCCACTGCACTTGCTCTGGGACCTGCAGATGGGATTCTGGAGCTGGCAGGAAAAGGTGAGAATTCTTACCAATGTCAGCTCTCTCAGATCTCCACCTGTAGTACATGGTCAAGGGAAAAAGGGAAAAGATTTTCCTCATTCCTTCCTTTCCAAATTCAGATCATTGGCAGGAGAAAAACATTTGAAAGAAAAAAAAAGAAAAAATAGTTCTTTGAATTTGTGACTCTTGTGGATTTGGTTTCGGTACCTATTGGTTATTTATCTCCCAGAGATGATCCTTATTTTCCTTGTCTCTGTTTTTTGTGTGGTTTCTCATAAAAAGGAAAATCATGAGATTTTCCTTTCATCTTTGTCTTGAGAGCTTGGCTTTGTAGTAAGCGAGGTTTTTGTCAGATTTGTGTTAGGCAGATAGCCAGCTGGCTACAGTCCAAAATGTCAGTTTGTCAGTCTGTCCTTCTGCACCAGCTCTCAGGGAAAGAAAGTTGTCTCTAATTGTCTTCATTGCCGTGTTAACAATGAGCGTCTTTACCTTTGAGAATAGAATAAAACCAAACTCTATAAAGTAAAGAGGTTTATTCTGAGAGAAATATGAGTGACCACGGCCCGGGAAGCTATACTCAAGAAACCTTGAGTAAGTGGTCCTGAGGTGGTTGGGTTTCAGTTTGGTTTTATACATTTTAGGCAGACAGAAATTGTAGGTAAAATCATAAATCAATACATGGAAGGTACAGATTGGTCTGGCCCAAAAGGCGGGACATCTTGAAGCAGGACTTACAGGTCATAGAGGGGTTCAAAGATTCTTCGATTTGGAATTGGTTAAAGAAATAAAGCTTTGTCTAAAAGCCTGGAATCAGCAGAAAGGAATGTTTTAAGGTAAGGAAGTCTGTTAATCATAGAGCAAGCCACAATATACAAAAAGTGATCTTTTAAGCAAATGGCCTCCAGGCATGATTTAACCTTTGCCTACATGGCCTTGGGTCCAGTTCGCAATTAGTTTAAACTCCCAAAGGGAAGGGTGTAAGGAAACGTATCTAACCTCCCTTCCCTTCATTGCCAGGAACACAGTTTTAAGGTTTTTCTGAGGTCTGCTTGGCCATGAGGGGGTCCGTTTAGTTGGCAGGGAGCTTAAATTTTATTTCAGTTTATACCTTCTTAGGATATCTTTGGGAGAAACTTTAGATCTTGAGGGGGACTGTACCTTTTTCACTCTCTTTGGAATGTAATTCTTGCATCTGTGGTTTTCAGCCATAAAAAGGCTTATTGTTAGTGATCCTCCCTGCCCCCATGGGCAGCTTTTGTTTTCCTGTTTATCTTACTGACTGTTGTCTCTTTTTGACTTTCCATTTTCAAGGGCACATGGGTTACCAGGACTTTATGTGCAGGCAGCCAACCAAAAGGCTGGGAGCCCAAGAATATGACCAGATAAAATTGTGAATAATGCCCCATTTTGCTCTAGGCAAAGCTTTTCTTTTGGCTTTCTTTTGGGAGTTGTCTGGATTTTGGAAAGGCTGCATCTTTTTTTTTTTTTTGAGACAGAGTCTCGCTCTGTTGCCCGGGCTAGAGTGAGTGCCATGGCGTCAGCCTAGCTCACAGCAACCTCAAACTCCTGGGCTCAAGCAATCCTTCTGCCTCAGCCTCCCAAGTAGCTGGGACTACAGACATGCGCCACCATGCCCGGCTATTTTTTTTTCCCTATATATATTTTTTAGTAGGCCAGATAATTTCTTTCTATTTTTTTTAGTAGAGACGGGGGTCTCGCTCTTGCTCAGGCTGGTCTCGAACTCCTGACCTTGAGCGATCCACCCGCCTCGGCCTCCCAGAGTGCTAGGATTACAGGCGTGAGCCACCGCGCCTGGCCAGGAAGGGCTGCATCTTTTGCCCCCTCTTTGAGACCTGGGTAAAAGCTATAAAGGTGTTAAATTAAGTTTAGCCTAAAGCTGCCTCCTTATGTATTTTAAGTCTGGCCTAAAGGTTTCTCTGTACATGGTGAACTGTAACCTAATCTTCTGCCAATCACCAGCTTTCAGCCAATCAAAGGTGGCCAACTGTTCAAACCATGTTCACATAAGGCAAAAGCTGAGCTTTAATCAATCCAGCTGTTTCTGTACCTCACTTCCATTTTCTGTAGTCACTTTCCTCTTTCTGTCCATAAATCTTCAACCATTAGGCAGCACTGGAGTATCTCTCAACCTGTTCTGAGTTGGTGGCTACCTGATCTGTGAATTTTTCTTTGCTCAATTAAATTCTGTTAAATTTAATTTGTCTAAGATTTGTCTTTTAACAAAGGGCTTCTGACCACAGTTGAATGAATTATAAGAGTTTTTAATTAAGCCTTGATATCAAAAGTATACTGATACAAAACTAAAATTTGGGTCTTTTAAAAAACAAGATTTTCATGTAATATTGATAAGGGAAAATAAAAGGTTTTTGGTCACTTTTGAGTGACTGGCCAAAAAAGAAAAAGAAAAGAAAGAAGAGAGATTTTGTTTTTTATCAAGATAATTCCCTGTGCTTCATGCTGTCTTTATTAGGTCTTTAATTACATTAGACACCTAGTTAAAGAGTTACAGTTTTACTACAACTACGTAACCTCCTGTATTTCCTTCTGAAGTCTTTATCACTCTGGTTAAATGAATGATTATTATTTCACAGTGATCTATTATCCTATTTTGATGTTTTGAACCTCTATTTTTGACAAACTTCTCGGAATCAAATTCTAAATTAAGACTTTTTAGCCTTGAACTAACTTTGGGATTACCACAGAGCTCCTGGAAGTTTGAAAGAAACCTATTAAATCAATCAGGCTTATTCAATATGCTAAATTATACAGGAAGCATTGCCAAATAAGAAGTGATGCTAAACCTTCAAGTCACATTTGTGTGGATATGTTACTAATCTAAGTGTTCCAAAAACTGTATGAGATTCCTATAAATCTAATGTTATCTGTCATAATATTGATTATGTTAAATTGTTGTCTGCCACAGAAATAACTAAATTTCCTTATTAATTTTGTCATTGTCATAATAAACTCTGTCAGATCTTTAACCATGGCCACTCTAAGTCTTGCTGCCCATAGTTAACTGCTTTATTCTGATGCTTTCTAAAAGCCTTTTACAAGCAATTTTAATCCTAAATGGTTGTACCTAAAGGAGGTATAAAGTAAGAATGAAAAAGAACTCGAGATCATATCATTGGACTGGGTAAGAACTGAAGAACTTTAATTGAAAACCTGAACTACTAAAATTGCTAACTCAGGTCGGGCGCAGTGGCTCACGCCTGTAATCCTAGCACTCTGGGAGGCCGAGGCGGGCGGATCATTTGAGCTCAGGAGTTCGAGACCATCCTGAGCAAGAGCAAGACCCCGTTTCTACCAAAAAAAAAGAAAGAAATTATCTGGACAACTAAAAATATATAGAAAAAATTAGCCAGGCATGGTGGCACATGCCTATAGTCCCAGCTACTTGGGAGGCTGAGGCCGGATTGCTTGAACCCAGGAGTTTGATGTTGCTGTGAGCTAGGCTGACACCACGGCACTACAGCCCGGGCAACAGAGTGAGACTCTGTCTCAAAAAAAATAAAAATAAAAAATTGCTAACTCAATATCAAGCAGAACAGTTAATTACATGAGACTAAACTGATGAAGGACTATGATTTTTATGATTTCTTTGTCTGAAACACTGTTGATTCTTTTACACTTTGTTTTCCAGATTCAAGGAAACTTTTTTTTTCTTAAGCTATCTATAGCTTACAATTTGGCATATGCTTTTGTAAAAAGAATTGAAACATTTACTTTTTCTCCCTATCTGATCCCTCCAAAATATAAAAACTATTTGTGACAGTTTTCTTCTTTTTCTTTTGGTTTTTTTTTTTTAAGAGACAGGGTCTCATTCTGTCACTCAGGTTGGAGTGATGTAGTGGTACAATCATAGCTCACCACAACCTCCAACTCCTGGGCTCAAATGATCCTCCTGCCTCAGCCTCCCAAGAAGCTGGGACTACAGCACAGCTAATTTTTTTTAATTTTTGTAGAGACAGAGTCTCACTATGTTCCCAAGGCTGGCTTGAACTCCTGGCCTCAAGTGATACTCCCACCTTGGCCTCCCAAAGTGCTGAGATTACAGGCATGGGCCACCACATCTGGCTTCATGAGTATTCTTGATGGTTATGACAATATAGTTACTGCATAAATTCAATAAGAATCTGTTCTTATTACAACAAGACACAATTTAAGACATTGGTAATACTGCCAAGGCTTTGACTAGGATATCATATTTTCTGATATGACAAGACAGTTTTAAGGTACTGAGGTTGACTTTAAGTAGCCAATAAAAGCCCCTTGGGAAGAGCTGGCCTGGTACCTTGAATACACGGTTTACATGATTGCCTTATAGAGAGTGTCACTTCCTGACGGGCCCAGGGACCTCAGAATATTTTGGGAACCTAGAGAAGAGAGGGATTCACAAGTCTGCAAGTCATTAATAGGCATAATATGATGAAGAGTACTTGGCTTGGCTCCTTAGCCTGTAGAGATGGTTTTTTAAAAGTCTAATCTGAGATTCTTTATGAAAAAGTCAGCAAAGCAGACTTTAAAAGAACCTAGATGATCAATCACCATTCTTGCTGTATTTACATAAATAATCAGGCCAAGTATAACAAAATTAAAACTTACTTTACAAATAAATTGGTTTTACTGTGATTATCTTTGGTAGAAACGAGGGTGACTGAAGAGAGAAAAATTGTGTTTCAGAAAAAAACTATAGTTCATCCATTAGATTCTAGCCTTATTCATTTTTTTTGAGACTTATTATTTACCTGCAATCTGGACTGGATCCTGAATTCTTTTAGTTTCCTCCAATATCTGGCTGCAAGTTTCCAAACATTTCCAGTATTTCTTCCACCCTTCTAATTTGAAATCCTGAAGCTTTGCAAGCTAAAGCTGAACAACTTGATATAAACTTCACAGAGAAATCACTTTTTACTTTATACCTTTATTTTTTTCTACAAGCATGTGTTTATTTTACAATTTAATTAAAAACAAAAGTAAAACTCACCTACCTAATGGAAATATTAAGTGAACAGTGAAATTCTGACTAAAAGATATAGTTCCTTGGCCCATGCTAAGTGTCCATCTCATGGAGCGTTGCCCAACTGGTTTCTCTTCAGCAACGGTTCACCAACTTTGGGAAGAAACTGCATTGTTAATAAGTACCTGGTGATTCAGATGGACCTGGTCCCTGGACCACACTTCGAAAAATACTAGTGTAAAAACAAGCTTGTACTTGAAACCAAGGCAACCATTTATTAATAATTCCAAACTGCTTTCTACTGACTGACTTCATATGCATCCAAGATTGACAAACTTCAGCTTTTCCTGACTGATAAGGTCATTACAATAGGCAATAGTTTTAGTCCTTTTTTTCAAAACAATGCTCTAGCTACTTTCTGGCCTAGAAGCCAAGAGAACGTTGGAGGCATCTTTTTTTGAGACAGAGTCTCTCTGTGTTGCCCAGGCTAGAGTGCCTTGGTATCAGCATAGCTCACAGCAACCTCAAACTCCTGGCCTCAGCCTCCCAAGTAGCTGGGACTACAGGCATGTGCCACCACACCCGGCTAATTTTTTCTATTTTTAGGAGACCACGGGGTCTCACTCTTGCTCAGGGCTCAGGATGGTCTCAAAGTCCTGAGCTCAAGAGATCCCTGCCTCGGTCTACCAGAGTGCTAGGATTACCGGCATGAGCCACCACGCTCAGTCTGAGCATTTTTTAATTAATTTAATAACTTTCTCTAAAAATAAGCTTGACTAGGTTTCCATTTGAACTTTAAGCACCATCTCAATAATCTTAGGGAAAACAGTACTAACTTTAAAGATAAAAGGAGGTTTAAAATGCTTTAAAACCGATTTTCTTACCATAGTAAATTCCTTTTAAATAGTGTTAGCCCAAGAATAGCCCATAACATTTGGATCATTGTGTTTCTTTCAGTCTTACATCCTTATTATTAAACTTCATCAACAAGTTCAAAATGGCATGAGATTACTACGTTGACCAGTTTAGTGAGCATGTGTTGTTTGTGTCCACCCCATCTGCATCCTCCCTTCTGGTAATGGCACCCCGTTCTGTTTTGGACAACTACTCCAATTTATTGGTCTTTGTGGGGGCTGCCAATAAAGGTGTCTTGCCCTCCCTGGCCAAGAGATTTGAATCCATGACCCAAACTGGGCCAATTAGACACTCTTCCTGGAATTTACAGGCCTGCCATGACCTCCAAACTAGGAACTCCTCACCAGCAGGGGCAACGTCTTATTTATCTGTCTCTGATGCCTAGCACAGTGCCTAGCTATGAATATTCATGTGGGTTGAATGAATTACACAGAAAATAACGCACCTTAAACAAATGCTGAACTAAGTCTATCATTTTCCCAATAGAATTCTGGAGGGAGGGCAAATTGTATGATGTTTTGTAAGGGAAATGTCCACTTTTAGTAGCTAGGAAATATGCATCGGAAATAGTATCCGAAGTTGCCATTTCTCCATGCATTAAAGATGTCAATCAGTCCAATAAAATAAAGCTCCCAAAAAGACAAAAGGAGAATTACCTCATTACCTCAACATCTGCTTGAACATAAGCAATCACACACTGGCTAATTTTTTTTAAAGGGACATAATATAACTTTCTAGAATGACATAATATAGCTAATTATACCATTCACTAGAAGGGAATATACAATGTTTTGAAGTAATTCAGAAGTGGGTGTGATTTATAAGACATGGAGCTTAGGGAATGGTAAGTATAAATTAGAGATTGTTCATATTATGACAGACTCCGTCATTACATTTCACAACTTTTGTCAAAAGCAACTTTATTCACCACGCCACTGAAGCCTTCACATTAGGAAGGGCTGCTGTCAGCTCTGGGGTTTAGAGTAGAGAGAAACCTTTCTCAACTCCCTTCTGGGGAATAGGTTCAAATTTTAGACTTAAAACTCCCTAAGTGGTGGGGAGGATGAAGAGAGGTTGGCTAATGGGGAGAAACATGCAGTTAAATGGAAGGAATAAGTTCTGACTATAGTTAACAACGATGTATTATATATTTCAAAATAGCTAGAAGAGAGGACCTTGAAATGTTTCCAACATACAGAAATGATAAATACTCCAGATGATGGATACCCCAAATACACTGACTGGACTGTTACACATTCTATGCACATAACAAAATATTACACATACCCCATAAATATGTACAAATATCATACACCAATTTAAAAAACTCTCTAAGGAAGGAACCATGTGATGAAACCTAAAGGGCCAATAAACACGTAAAAAGATTTCAAACCTCACAAATAACCAGAGCAATACAAATTTTTAAAAGTACCATTTTGCCCATTAGATTGGCAAAAATTCAGAAACTTGTCAGGCTATCAAATTAATAAAGATTGTTATTAGCCAATGTTGACCAGTGCTGGTGGGAATGTGAACTGGTACAGCTATTTTGGGGGGCACTGTTGCAATGTCCAACAAAGCTCTGTGTGTGCATGCCCTCTGTCCAACAATTCAATTTCAAAGAATCTATCCTAGAAAAAATATGTAACTGTACATTTATTTGTAAGATTACTTGATTAATAACTGTCTTCTCCACTAGACAATAAACTTGGTAAGAACAAGAACTATCTGATTCACTATCTATACCCCCAGTGCCTAGCACATGGACCTCATATATGGTAGGTACTTGGTAGGTATTTGTTAAAGGAATGAATAAATATGTTTACTCAGCACTGAAAAGGGAAACTAGAGTATTAAATCAATAATAGTTCTTCTTGTTCACATCAAATAGGAGTAGTGAAATTATCACCAACAATGTTAACAGATAGTAAAAGGTACTATTTTCAAAAAAAAAAAACCACAAACACCATCAGCTTACAAAATTGATTGCAATATGCATTATTAAGTGCCCAAAGACCTAGTTGCCTGTCCTCAAATCCCTTCCCAATTAGTTCATAGGTTAAATAGCAACTAAATACTCTTGAAATAAGTCGATTGCTTTTACAGTCTATGATCCAATGACAAGCAAATGCCCTGGTTTTGAGATGTGTAAAAATCACACTGTGGGCTGAAAACAATCGCAACACCTGTGTAACCAGACTTACTATCCTAAAAAAAGGTATACATTTTAAGAAACACAAATTTCAACATCTAACTGTTCTTTTAACCTTTGATATGCCCTTAGTCAAGGAAATATAACCTCTAAAAATACCAATGTCATGAATCTGTTTGTTTGCCAATACAATGCAATAGGAGAAAGAGCCAGAAACTTAAAAATCCTCCCTTTTTCCTCAGGCCTCAAACCCAACATAGAGACAGAAAATGTGTTCCAAAATTAAATATAAACAATTTGTAGATTATCTACATTGTTAATCTACCCTTCAATCTACCGTTCAAATTATATAGAGAATGAAAGGTGAAATTTTGTAATCATTATTTGAAAACTGACCATCAAAAGATCTGATATCCACTGACAGATATTACCAATAATGAAAACTCCAAATATCTAGGACATGAATCAAGAGTTTTTATATTAAGGGGTGGGGGGAGGGGGAAGGTGTTATTAAAAATAACATCCCAACAGAATCCAGTCCCACACTAAAACATTTGAGAAACTCAAAGGCATTCTGATAAAGATAAAGGCATTCTGTCCGCCCACGAGATTCACTGAGGCTTGTGACTTTATGACCTCAGGCTAATCTAGGATGCAAGCAAGGTACTGGGAAGGCAAAAGAGACTAACATTTATCCAGCACTTTTTAGATGCTAGATAGCACAGAGGAATGTATTAAGTCCATTTCAGTGAGGTTAAAGAACTTCCCCAAGGTTACCCAGTAAAGGGTACTGTTGAGATGTGTTTGTGGGAGTGTGTCTCCCGAGGGATCTAGGTACTCTTACGAATGATATGTTTGTGGTTTCAAGGAACAACAGATAATAGTACTGGACAAGACCTCATAGAGTCATCTGGTTTAGTCCTTGCCTTTACTCAGATGAGGCTGGATTAACCACAGGATTGGCCAAGGGAAGAGACTCCTCCAAGTTCACAGAGCTGGGCAGTGGCGCCAGGAGAAGTGAAAGAACTGGGACTAAACACCAAGTTCAGCCCCAGAGCAGGGCCCCTTCCATTATATGGCCACGTCTGCAAGTCACTCAAAAAAGTACATGTTCCTACACAGTTTTACTTCCTAAATCCGTATGGTTCCTCTCTTTCCCGATCCATACTCTAAGACCACCCTTTGGTCAGGGCAATAATTTTTAAAATGCGTTAGGTTAACATTTGGTCGCTGATCTGGTTTTGTTCAGAAGTGTGGGTAAATGATGAAAAAAAGAATGACTGAAACAGCTCTTTACTAAGGGACTATTCCCAGTTACCAAGCGGTACAGAAATGTGGGCGCATGGCCTGGCTTTGCTGCGCCCAGCACCAACCCTGTTAATTCAGGAAGCCCCACGCTGGCACGGTGTTGACTCACTAATAAATTGCTAAAAATGAGAAGTGACAAAAAAAGACATCACGGCCTGAAAATCCCAGCTGGATAAGGAAAAAGGAACTAGATCTAACCCAAAAGAAAAGCAGAGAAGGGTGTGTGCAGCGGCGCTGCAGGCCACCAACCACCAACAAATGTGCAAGGGTGGGGCCAAGGCGAGCTGAGCCGCCCAAAGCCGCCAAGATATCCTGCCCCACCCGCTGCTCCAGCAGGGAAGGTGGTGCTGTGCGACCTCGTCCGCGCCAAATCCTAGTCCCTTAACCCCCAGCCCCCGTTCGCCAGCTAACGAAACCGGCTGGCAGCCGTGTCACACTGCCGGGCACGACTCTCCCGCACTTTATCCTCGGCCCTGGGCTCTCCAAGGCGCGCGGGGCGCGAAGGACACTTCCCCACGGGTGACGGAGCTACGGGGGCGATCGCGGCGGCCACAGTGCCTCCCGCCCAGCTGCCACCCGCCGCGGCTCCGGCGCCCCGGAGCCGTCCCCGCCCACGGGCCGCGGCTGCCCACACCTGGCGCCCGCGTGCCCGCCTACCTTGCTCCTTCAGGCTGGTGATGAGCTGCAGCTGCTTCTCCTCGTCCGAGCTGTTCATTTTGGCGGGTGGGGCCGGGAATCAAAGGAAAGGAGGGAGAGGAGAGGGGCACACGAGGGGGAGGAGGAAGAAAAAGCAAGATGCCGGTGGCGTGCGGCTTCACTACCCGGAAGTTGGATTCTCTCCCGCTCCTCCTCCTCCTGGCGCGGAGCGCGCGAGTGAGATCATCCCCACGCACCTACTCCGCGGCTGCGGCCGCTTCACCTGCCGCGGGCGGCGGGAGGGCGGGCACTGCGGCCCGACCCACAGCCCGGGGGCAGCGGGAGTGGGGAGGGGATGGAGGCCCGCGGGTGGGGCCGGGCCCCGGGTCCTAGCCTGCGGCCAGGCTGCCTCCAGGCCGGCGCCGCAGGACGCGCTGGCGGGAGGGCGTGCGGCCCTGCGTGCGCTCTCTCCGGCTGCGCCAGCACCCTCTTCTCCGCCTCCGCCCCCCGGACACAAGGATGTGCCCTCAGAGAAAACTGGCCTTGGGCTCGCAGCGTCTATGGGAACCCCACTTTGGACGCTGCCCCGGGAACGTAGGGACGTACTGGGCAATTGACGACCAGGATTTTTCGCCAGTTCTCATGCATTGGACTCTGGGAGCGGGTTTGGAAAATCTAGATGCCCGCAGGGGCAGGCCCAGGGTCGTACGTGTTGCACCTTGAAACGCAGACAAGCACCCAAACAAGCCTGTCTGCCCAGTAAGTGCATTTTGTGGGCCGCCGAGGTAGTTAAGTTACCACGCAGTGAGTAAAGGAAGGCGTGGAGATTGGGTAACAGTGCCCGAGGGCCTGGACAGGCTTTCGCCCGGCCAACCAGGGTTGAGAGGTGGTCAGAACGTGGGCCCTGCTGCAAGTGGTTCGCGGGGCCTGGAGAGCCCTTGCGGATCATCTGGTTGGTGGTGGGATGACCTTCCCACTAGGGAGACTGCCAGTGCAGTCCGAATGTCCAAGGTCACGCAGCTAGCTGGCAGCAGAGCCTGGTGGAGTGAAGCACAGCATTTGCCCCACTTCACTGCCCTCTGTTCTGTTTAAACCCAGGTCTGGACTGGACCCTGACCAGGAGAGAGGTGGCAGGCCTGCTTGGTTCCAAAGATACCTCTCTTCAACTATTAGTTGCTGGCTAAGCTTTGGTCAAGTCTCCTGGGTCTTTGAACTTCATCTAAAGAATGGGAATAATAATAATGCCTGCTCTGCAGAAAGAGTTGTAAGGATTGAACAGGGAGAGAAAGATTAACAAAACACCAAATCCAGAATTTATCATACAGTGGGTGTTTTGTTGTTGTTTAAGATTACTACAGGGCCAAGCGTGGTGGCTCATACCTGTAAAACCACCACTATGGGAGGCTGAGGCAGCAGGATCGCTTGAACCCAGGAGTTTGAAAACAACCTGGGCAACATAGTGAGACCCGCCTCCACAAAAAATTTTTTTAAATTGGCTGGTTGTGGTGGCGTGCACCCATAGTCCTAACTACTCAAGAGGCTGAGGAGGGAGGATAGCTTGAGCCCAGGAGTTGGAGGCTGCAGTAAGCTATGATCATGCCGCTGTACTCCAGCCTGGGTGACAGACGGAGACCCTGCGTTAAAAAAAAAAATTATGCCAGGTCTGTGAAAAAGAAGTTGTGATTGGTAATTATAAGCTGAAGCTGGCAAATTCTTTTGCACTGAGCATTAAGCATCCAAAATAAATTCAAAATGAATTGGATTTACTGCACATCTTGGCTTTTCTCTCTTCCCCTAAGCTTTTAGTATGCGTACACCATCAACACAGTGCTTCTGCTCATTCTTCACATGATACTTTATGCAAATGCCCAACTCCATTTGTTGGGTCAGCCGCTCCATGACAGTTGGGAAGGTGGGGCAGGATATCGGTAAATCCTGTAACTAGCATCTTTCTGATACTGGTTACTAAATACTAACTCAAAACAAACTTTGGGGAAAAAATGGTAGCACTGCTTTCTCTTTCTCTAAAATGGCAATAAGATATTTTAGTATGGGTGATCTAGAGATAGAATGATCTAAAAACATAGTACTTTTTAAATAGAATTAAAAGTCTGAAACTTTAAAAATAATTTTGGTATGGGATTTTTATCATTCAGTCCTTTTCCCAGTTCTTCACAAAATAGTTATGATAGCTGCTATGAAGACCCCCAGGAGATAGCCAAATGGCCTTTGCCCTAGAATTACATCTTAGTCCTCAGAATTGAAACAAGGGCCGGGAAACAGGAGACAATCAGACTCAACTACCATGAAAATATGAATATGTGCATATGTGCTGCCACCAGGTATTTTGTGGGAGGAGAAATAATTTCCTACCAGGAAAAAAATATCCAGGAGATCCGGGTGTCAAATCATGGCCATTTCACTTTTGTACAGCAGCCAGGAAACCTGTCAAACCTGATGAGTCATCCTGACTGTTGCGCAATGTTGAGAAAGTCCCTTGAAATGTAAATAAGCAGAAGTATTTTCTCATACTGTATCAACTATAAGCACAGTGAACATTAACTATTTGGATTAGTTCACAAAGTTTCAGTTTTTTCAATGGCTGATTTAATTGTCTACTACAATTATACAATATTAGATAATATTTTTGGACTTTAAGAATGACTTAATTGTCAAATCTACATTCAAACTAAGTTTTTTGGTCCCACACTGAATCTGCAGCCCCTTGAAATTAATCCCATTTACCCTCCTTAAAATTAAAAAGGCCTCCTGAAATAAAATGTGGTATTCCCTTGAGGGCATGGTATGAATTATTAGGATGGCCATTAGAGTCACTTATTGGGATTCAGATCTCCCATTACACTATGGTTTATTTATATGATATGAATATTGATGGAAAGGATAGAAGTGATAGAATTAGTTTTTGTTCTGTTTAATAATACATTATAGGGATTTATGTTGCAGGTATCACATTGGCATTATTATTAACCTCCAAATACCTTGTAATTTAAAACCTTTAAAAATGTGTGTTTATATATACATATACAGATATATATGTAGAGAGAGAAGAGAGACTTTTAAAAAATGAATTGGAAGGAAATGTAGCAAACTCAGGATAATGGCTGTCTAGAGGTAGAAAGTAGAGGAATAGGCCCAAGGGGTGGGGGACTGGAGTGGGTGAGTGCAGTGATCAAAAAGGATTTTCTCTTTAGTGTTTGTTCAGTTTTTCAGGTAATTAAAGTAAAATCACATTTATGTAATGTTTTGAGGTATATAAACAAATAAGACCGAATGCAGTGGAAAAAAAGTTCATTCTCTTTGGCCCACTAATTCTGTATCAGGGAATCCTAAGAGGATTATGTACAGAGCTATTTATTGTAATGTTAATTATGATATGAAAATGGCAATGTTGGAATATTTGGAAATAAAATGAAATAAAATACTGATATATGGTACAACATGGATGAACTTTGAAAACATTACAGTAAGTGAAAAAAGCCAGTCAGAAAAGCCCAGATATTATATGATTCCATTTATATAAAATGACCTCAACAGGCAAATCCATATAGAGAGAAAGTTAATTAGCGATTGTCTAGAATAGAGGCTGGGGGAGGAGATTGGGAGAAAATGGGGAATGGTTGCTGATAGGTGTGTAGTTTTCTTGTTGGGATGATAACAATTTGATATTGTACCCTGAAATTAGGAACAAAACAAGGATACCTGCTTTCATCACTACTATTCAACAGTATGCTGGAAGTTCTAGCTAACAATTAGACAAGAAAAGGCATCCAAGTTGGAAAGGAAGAAATAAAACTATCTGTAGTAACATGTGACATGATGCTATATAGAGAAAACCCCAAAAAATCCACAAAAAAGTACTAGAGCTAATCATTGAATTCAGAAACTTTCAGGTACAATATTAATACACAAAAATCAGTTGTGTTTCTGCACACCAGCAATGCAATGAACAATACAGAAATGAATTTAAGAAAGTAATTCCATTTATCATAGTATTTTAAAAAATTAAATACTTAGAAATAAATCTAAGACATGAAAGACTTGCATGTTGAAAACTACAAAACATTGCTGAAAGAAATTAAAGAAGACCTAAATAAATGGAAAGACATCTTGTGTTCATGGATAGGAATACTTAACATTGTCAGAAATACCCACATCTATAGAGCCAGTGCAATTCTTATCAAAATTCTAACAGCCTTTTTTTGCAGCAATGGAAAGCCTATCCTCAAATTTATATGGAATTGTAAGGGGCCCGAACAGCCTAAACAATCTTGAAGAAACAGATAAAGTTGGAAGATCACACTTCCTGACTTTGAAACTCACTACAAAACTACAGTAGTTAAAACAGTATGGTGCTGGCATAAGGACAGATATATCTACCAATGGAATAAAATAGAAAGCCCCAAAATAAATCCTCACATATATCATCAATTGATTTTCAACAAGGGTGCCAAGATCATTCAATGGGGAAAGCACAACCTTTTCTACATTGATGCTAGGAAAACTCAATATCCACATACAAAAGAATAAAGTTGGACACTTCATAATTGAGTTAATATACAAAATTAACTCAAAATGGACCAGAGACCTAAACTTAAGAGCTAAAACTATAAAATGCTTACAATAAAAATTGAGGAAATTTTTCATGACATTGGATTTGGCAACAGTTTCATGGCTATGACATGAAAAGCATAGGCACAAAAAGAAAGGAAATTAGATAAATTTTATTTCATAAAAATTAAGAACTTTTGTGCCTCAAAGAATACCATCAAGGGAGCAAAAAGAAAATCTACAGAGAGGGGGAAATATTTCAAATCATATATCTGACAAAGGGTTAATATCCAGAATACATGAAGAACTACAACTCAAAAAAGAAAAACCCAATATTTAAAATGGACAAAGGACTTGAATAGCCATTTCTCCAAAGACATACAAATGGTCAATAAGCACAAGAAAAGATGCTCAACATCATTAGTCATTAGGGAAATGCAAATCAAAACCACAATGAGATACCACTTCACACCTACTAGGATGGCTAGTATTTAAAATAATAATAATAAGTGTTGGCAAAGATATAGAGAAGCTAGAACCCTTGTGCATTGCTGGTAGGAATGTAAAATGGTGCAGCAACTGCGGAAAACAGTTTGGCAGCTCCTCAGAAAGTTAAACATTGAATACCAGATGACCTAGCAATTCCACTCGTAGGTATATATCCAAAAGAATTGAAAGTGGGACTTAAATACACATTTGTATACCCATGTTCCTCACAGCATTATTCACAATAGCCAAAAGGTGAAAACAACACTAGTGTTCATCAATAGATGAATGGATAAATAAAATGTAGTATAAACATACAATGAAATATTATTCATCCATAAAAAGAAATAAAGTTTTGGCATATATTACAATATGAATGGACCTTGAAAACATTATGCTAAGTGAAATAAGCCAGACACAGAAGGTATTTAATACCACTGAATTGTTTACTTAGAAATTATTAAAATGATAAATTATATACTTAGAAGTGGTTAAAATGATAAATATTATGTATATTTTACCACCAAAATACCCTCTAGAAAATATTAGCATTGAACCCAGAGATAAATAAAAAGATGACATATCAAAACCAAATCAAATGACATATAAAAACCAAATGCAAAAAGGAATGCAAGACAAGGTTAACATTCAAAAACAAATCAATATAATTTACCATATTAACAAATATCAAAAACAATATGATCATCTCAATAGATGCAGAAAAGGCATTGAACATCTATTCATGATTGTTTTTTAATTTGCAAACCAAGAACAGAAGGGAACTTCTTTAACATAATAAAGGTCATCTGAAAAAAAAATCTATAGCTAACATAACACTTAATGGTGCAAGATTGAATTCTTTTCCCTCTAAAATTGAGAACTAGGTAGGATGTCCCCAAGCATTGGTGTAGCATTAGTGAAAGAATAGACAAGTCAATGAAACAGAATGGAAAGCCCAGAAATGGACTCAAATAAACAAGAGTCAACTGGTCTTTGACAAAGGAAAAAAGGCAATACAATGGAGAAACGGTAGTCTTTCCAATAAGTGGTGCTGGAACAAATGGACATTCACATGCAAAAAGAATGGATCTTGACAAAAAATCTTACATCCTTCATAAAAATTAACTCAAAGTGGACCATAGCCCTTAATTTAAAACACAAAACTATAAAACTCCTAGAAGATAATATAGGAGAAAATATAGATGAGCCTGGGTTTGGTGATGACAAAACCAACACTAAAAGCATGCTCCATGAAATAAAGAATTGATAACTGGGATTTCATTAAAAGTAAAAATTTCTGCTCTGTGAAAGACTCTGTCAAGAGAATGAAAAGACAGTCACGATCTGGGAGAAAATATTTGCAAAAGACCTATCTGATAAAGGACTGTTACCCAAAATAAGCAAAGAACTCTTAAAACTCAACAACAAGAACAGACAACCACAGAAGATATACAGATGGCAAATAGGCATATGGAAAGACACTCCATATCCTATGTCATCAGAGAAATGCAAATTAAAACGATATACCACTATACACCTGTTAGAATGGGCGAAATCCAGAACACTGACAACACCAAATGCTGGCGAGGATGCAGAACAGGAACTCTCTTCATTGCTGGTGGGAATGCAAAATGACACAGCCATTTTGGAAAACAGGTTGGCAGTTTCTCACAAAACTGAACATACTCTTACCATACAACCCAGCAATCTCACTCTTTGGTATTTACTCAAAGAAGCTGAAAACATGTCCTTATAAAAACCTGCACACAGATGTTTATAGAAGCTTTATTCATAATTGTCAAAATTTGGAAGCAACCAAGATGCCCTTCAGTAAGCAAATAGATAAATAGACTGTGGTATATCCAGACAATGGACTATTATTTAGTACTAGAAAGAAATGAGCTAAGAAGCCATGAAAAGACATGGAAGAAACTTAAATTCATATTACTATGTGAAAGAAGCCAATCTGAAGGCTATATATGATTCTAACTATATGACATTTCTGGAAAAGGGAAAACTATGGAGACAGGAAAAGTAAAAAGATTAGTGGTTGCCAGAGGTAAAAGGGGAGAGGAAGGATGAATAGGCAGAGCACAGAGAATTTTTAGGGCCGTAAAAACTACTCTGTATGATATTGTAATGGTGGATACATGTCATCATACGTTTGTCCAGATGCATAGACTCTACACCTACAGTGAACCCTCATGTAAACTATGGACTCTGATGATAATTATGTATATATTAATGTAGGTTCATTAACATCAACAAATATGTCACTGTGGTGGGGGATGCTGATAATCAGGGAGGTTTTGCATGTGTAGGGGCAGAAGGTGTAAGAGAAATCCCTGGATTTCCCTTCCACTCAATTTTGCTATGAACCTAAAACTACTCTGAAAAAAAGCTGATTTTTTTTTTAAAAAAAAAAAGCAAAACTTTCACAATGAAAACTATAAAACACCACTGAGAGGGATTAAAGAAAGCCTAAATAAATGAAGAGATATACAACATTCACGTTGTGGAAGACTCAATATTGTTTTCTGTTCTCCCTAAACTGATCAATAGATTGAATATAATTTCAATCAAAATCTCAGAAGACTGTTCCTAGATATTGGAAACCTGATTTTAAAATTTATATGGAAATACAAACAACCTAGAACAGTCAAGACAATCTTTAAGAAGAATAAAGTTGGATGACTTACACTATCTGATTTCTAGACTTGCTATGAAGAGGTAGTATTATAATTAAAGAATTGTTTAAGGACACACACACCAATGGATGAAAACAAAGGATCCAGAAATTGACCTATACATAATGTTCAACTAACTTACAATGATGGTACCAATGAAATGCAACAGAGAAAGGAAAGTCTTTTCATCAAATGGTAATAAAGTTGTAAGTTAAACAAAAATGAGATACCATAGCAATGTTATATACCAATAACATCCAAACCAAGAATCAAATCAAGAATTCAATCCCATTTACAATAGCTGCAAAAAAACCCCACAGAGACAAAAGATCTCTACAAGGAGAATTACAAAACACTGATGAAAGAAATCATAGATGATACAAACAAATGGAAAAAAATCCCTTGCCCATGGATTGGGAGAATCGATGTTGTGAAAATGACCATACTGCCCAAAGCAGTCTACAGATTCAGTGCAATTCATGCCTATTAAAATACCAACCTCATTTTTTTGCAGAAGTAGAAAGAAAAATCCTAAAATTCATATGGAATCAAAAAAGAGCCCAAATAACCAGAGCAATCCTAAGCAAAAAAAAAAAAAAAAAATCTGGAGGAATCATATTACCTAATTTCAAATTATACTACAAGGTGATAGTAACAAAAACAGAATGGCCCTGGTATAAAAGTAAACATATAGATCAATCGAACAGAATAGAGAATCCAGAAATAAAGCCAAATACCTAAAACCAACTGATGTTCAACAAAGCAGACAAAAACATCATACACTGGGGAAAGGGCACTCTATTCAATAAATCGTGCTGGGAAAATTGGATAACCACATGCAGAAGAATGAAACCAGATTCCTATCTCTCACCATATACAAAAATTAACTGAATTTGAATTAAAGACTTAAATGTAAGACCTGAGACCATAAACATTCTAGAAGAAAATCTAGAAAAAACTCTTCTGGACATTGGTCCAGGCAAAGAATTCATGACTAAGGCCTCAAAAGCAAATGCAACAAAATCAAAAATAGGCCGGGCGTGGTGGCTCATGCCTGTAATCCTAGCACTCTGGGAGGCCGAGGCGGGCAGATCGTTTGAGCTCAGGAGTTCGAGACCAGCCTGAGCAAGAGTGAGACACCCGCCTCTACCAAAAATAGAAAGAAATGATTTGGACAGCTAAAAATCTATATAGAAAAAAAAATTAGCCGGGCATGGTGGCGCATGCCTGTAGTCCCAGCTACTCGGGAAGCTGAGGCAGTAGGATCGCTTGAGCCCAGGAGTTTGAGGTTGCTGTGAGCTAGGCTGATGCCACGGCACTCACTCTAGCCCGGGCAACAAAGTGAGACTCTGTCTCAAAAAAAAAAAAACAAAATCAAAAATAAATCAATGGGACTTAAACTAAAAAGCTTCTACACAGAAAACAAAAACAATCAACAGAATAAATAGACAACCTACAGAATGGGAAAAAAATATTTGCAAACTATATATCTCACAAAGGACTAATATCCAGAATCTACAAAAAACTTAAACAAATCAGCAAGAAAAAACAATCCCAGTAAAGATTGGGCAAACAACACAAACAGACATTTTTCAAAAGAAGATATACAAATGACCAAACATGAAAAAATGTTCAACATCACTAATCATCAGAGAAATGCAAATTAAAACCACAATGAGATACCACCTTACCCCAGTCAGAATGGCCATTATTGAAAAGTTAAAAAACAACAGATGTTTGCACAGATGCAATGAAAAGGGAATGCTTATATACTGTTGGTAGGAATGTAAATTAGTACAACTTCTATGGAAAACAGTATGGATATTTCTCAAAGAACTAAAAGTACACTTGACCAGCCTTTAAAAAAAAATTAAAAAACACAAATAAATAAAAATTAAAAAAAAAAACTAAAAGTAGATCTACCATTCAATCCTGCAATCCCATTACTGGATATCTACCCAAAGAAAAAGAAGTTACTATATCAAAAAAATACCTGGAATTGTATGTTTATCACAGCACAATTCATAATCACAAAGATAGGGAATCAACCTAAGTGCCCATCATCTGAGGAGTAGATAAAGAAAATGTGGTATATATACACCATGGAATACTACTCAGCCATAAAAAAAGAATGAAATAATGTCTTTTGCAGCAATGTGGATAGAACTGGAGTACATTAATCCTAAGTGATGTAACACAGGAATGGAAAACCAATACCATGTGCTCTTACTTATAAGTAGGAGCTAAGTAAGCTACAGGTACACAGGTGCATACAGAGCAATGGACGTTGGAGGCTCAGAAAGGGGAAGAGGGGAGAGGGGTGAGGGAAGAAAAACTACCTATCGGGTGCAATGTACACTATTCAGGTGATGGATACACTAAAAACCCAGATATCACCACTATACAATTCATCCATGTAACAAAAAAACCACTTGTACCCCTAAACCTATCCAAATAAAAAAATTATTATAATCAAGATTTGATTCTCAAAAAAATGAGACACAACTATATACCTATTAGAATGGCTAAAATAAAAAAATTGACAATACCAATTGCTGGCAAGGATGCAGAACAACAGGAACCTTCATGCATTGCTGGTGAGAATACAGAATGATACAGCAGTTGTGATACAGACAGTTAAGCACTGTCCTCCAAAGCTAAACACAGATTTACCATACAATCCTACAATCATGCTCCTAGGTATTTGCACAACTGATTTGAAAACTTACATTCACACAAAAACCTACACATGGATGTTTATAGCAGCTTTTTTACAGAAGCAACCAAGATGTCCTTCTTGGACAATAAGTAAACAAACAAACAGTGGTATATCCATACAATGGAGTATTATACAGCAATAAAAATAAATGAACTATAAAGTCATAAAAAGACATAAATACATTTTAAATACATGTCACTCAGGAAAAGAAGACAGTCTGAAAAAGCTACATTCTGTATTATTTCAATTATGTGACATTCTGGAAAAGACAAAACTGCAGAGACAGTAAAAAGATCAGTGATTCGCTTGAAGCTCTGACTCGGGGATGGGCGGGACATGGGCAATATATACAACCTGAACTTTTGTACCCCCATAATAAGCTGAAATAAAAAAAAAAAAAGAAAAAAAAATTATTATATTGCGTGGAAAAAAAAAAGATCAGTGATTGTCAGCAATTCAGCAAGGCAGGGGTTAAATAGCTGAAGGACAATGGATCTTTTAAAGTGGTGAAACTATTCTGTATGATTTCTGGAATTGTAGATACATGACGCTATGTATCTGTCAAAACTCACTGAACTTTACTTCCAAAGAATAATCTTCAGTGTTTTCAAAATTAAAAAAAAATCATTGTGCATGTTGGGGGAATCCCAGGATGGAATGTAAAATGTCACAAAACAATCTTCCTGCATCACAAATGTTTAAAACAACCTGTGGAAAGGAGTGGGGGGAGCGGGGAAGGTGCTGACCTGTAGGAAAACAGCTGTTGCATGTCAAGAGTGACACCATCTTGAACAAAACCGCCTATGTCTGACTACTGCATACCAAAGTGTTTTGCAGCAAGGTCTTTAAACAATGCCTATAGCATAGATAACCCCTGTCAGTTATATAAAGATGCTTATCTAATCTCCCCAGTGGTCACGAGTTTGGGCAAGAAAGTATGGGATGTGACCAGCCAGACATGTCTTTACGCTAGAAGCTTGCTATATAAAGGATAGTTTCTGGAGGGCAGGTGCAGGGATTCACCTTCTTGCAGCCACCTGAGACATCACTTCTGTTCTTAGGTCTCTATTAAATATTTATTTTTGAGAAACTGGATTTACGAGCCTCTTTCTTCAACATCTCAGCTTCCTTGGTCTTTAAGGGTAGGTTTGCATATGTCTGTGCACCACAGAACATGACTTATGTAACTTTGGAAATCACCATAAAATTTAAAGTCTGTAAAATTAAAAGCTAAAGATACTGTACTTAATCACTATACATGAGTTGATAAAGTTGTTTGCCATAGGGTTATATATTAACAATTCAGATACTGATATACATGTATACTGGAATCAAACGATTAAATAAATGAATGGCAGTTGGTAGAAGCCAGGCTTCTAACTGTTACAGTGGGAGTTTCCAAATAAGCAAGAGGAGGAGGCTAGGATGGTCCATGTGATAACGGACTAGAGAGAGACACACGTCAGAATAAACTCATTTAACTTTATAATATAGATACAGATGGTTACATATTGAAATACGTGTAGATATGTGTATGTACACATATATTTTCTGGTCTGTTATCTGAGATGGCCTTTGCCTTTGTAGTCTTCCTCCCAAAAATCTATAATCATGAGGAAGGCATCAGACAAATCCAAATTAAGAAATATTCTACAAAATACCTGACCAGTACTCCTCAAAATTGTTAAGTTCATCAAAAAAAGAAAAGTCTGAGAATCTGTCACAACCAAGAAGTGCCTAAGGAGACATGACAGCTAAATGTAATGTGATATCCTGGATTAGATTCAGGAACAAGAAAAGGATTTAGGTAAAAACTAAGGAAATCTGAATAAAGTATAAAATTTAGTTCATAATAATGTGTCAATACTGGTCCAGTAATTGTAACAAATGTACCATACTAATTAATGTAATATGTTAATAATAAGGAAAACAGTGTAAAATACATGGGAATGCTCATGAGTTTAAAACTGTTCTTGGAAACTTAAAAATTAAGTTTATTTAAAAATCTATTTAGAATATTGTTTTTTAAAGATAGAATACTAACCTTGTGAGTAAAAAACAGAATCATTAATAGCATTCATATGCTTTCAGACAAGGGCTTTCTGATGCTGCTTGAAACTGCTCAGTTTACTTTTCCTCACTATTGTGGTGTTTACTATGATCTGAAGAGTTTAATTCACATGAAAACTAAGTTGCCACAATACTTAAAATGTTTTGTATTTCTTACTTCTACAGCAAAGTCATAAGCACCTTGAAGACAAGAACTGTTTTTGTAAGTGATTTTCTTTTATAATGCTCAGTACTCAGTCTAGCATTATGTTAATACCTAAGTATGTCTTCATTAATATGTTTTTCCAACTTAAGTGTACCTATTGAAATGCCAAAGGGAATTCAACAGAAAGCTGGGTTTTTAAAATACAATTCCTCAAATTTATTAGCTACCCATTTTTATTAAAATTGATCTTCAATGCTAGAAAAACTAGAAGAGTAAATAAGTGAAACTATTGATGAAGCAATATGTAATATGTAGCATCAGGGAGTCCAATACACTATTTTTGGAACTGTTTTCAACCCTGCAACATGTGTTTTCTTTTCTGGTATTCCAGCTATTTCAGTGACAGACATTGCTTTATATGAGGCTAACATATATGTAAGCCTGGGATTCAAGACGGAAAGAGGTTCACTGGTTTAATACTCTTAACATTTGTCTTGAAGAGTCAGATTAGTGCATCCCAGTTAGGTAAACATGTAACTTCCCAAAGAACTTGTGATTTTTTCTTTTCTAGAGAAAAATTACAGTGGCTCCGGTTGTCACATATATATACCACTAGCCCATCACATGAGTAGACATGTATAATCATTAGTGTTGTTGTACAGATTATACGGCTGGGACACTACGTTATTATTTTTAAAGATTCACACACATCAAGTTATTTGTTCTTTACAATAACCAATATGACAAATCATCTACTTAAATTTCCAAATTCCTTTTACTTATAGAACCAAAAGAATAATAATATTGAAAAAAACCTAAAACATCATTTGGTCCAACATTCTTAATTTTACAGAAGAGTAAAATAAGACCCCCAGAGATTAAATGATACATTCTCATTCACTTAGCTACTCAATGGCAGAACCCAAACTAAAACCCAAGTTTCCTGCCCTATTCAATTGATTTAAGGTCTTTGAGTGTGTATGTTAGTAGGGGAAAGGGAAGACATGAAAAAGGAGGAAGTGGGTAAGGAGGAAGGAACAGAAAGCAAAACTGCATTTCAAGTTTTTCACAGCATATCTTTGCCATTTTCCTTTGCTATTTACAGGCCATCTCTGCTAGGAATGGCAGCTCACTTAGCTGCAAAACCAATGAGCCCTTTGTTTTTGAAGCCACCCTTCAAAAGTAGCACTTGCTATGTAATCAGAGAACTCTCATGCTCAGAAGCAAATCCACCTCTTCATTATCTGCTCCAACTTACTGACTGTGATAGAGCTTAGGTTATTCCACAGAACAGAACATACATTCCACTGCACTTAAAGTCTGGGGTTCTCCTTATCCTCCCTTCTGCTCCCCTCTCTCCTAATACCGAAAGTCCCACAACAGCATTATTAACCATCTTTCAATAATTATATCTGATAGCTATTCAGTCTATTCATCTGATTAACTTCTCTAGGTCCAAAGGTAAATGCCTCCTTTTTAATCATGAAAAGCATCCAATCTAGTGAAATACACACCCAAACATGGCTCTCATGGGGATGCACTTCCATTATATTCATGATAAGTAGCAACTCTGCAACTTTTCTTTTTTATTCCACTAATTAATGTAGCACTAATACACACAAACATTCAACCTATATGGAGTCGAAAACACTTCAAATAAGAACAGGTAGGTGAAAGCAGTATTTTAAAGTGAAAGACACCATCAGTCTATTCTTATTTTTCCATATATTTTTTCCAATTTAGTTTACATGATTTACAGACAAATTTCCATCTCCTAAAAATGGATCTTTATTGTTTAATGGGTACAGAGTTTCAGTTTAGGACAATAAAAAAAAATTCTGGAGACCAATGGTGCTAATGGTTGTACTATAATGTGAATATTCTTAATGCCATGGAACTGTATGCTTAAAAATGGTTAAAATGGCTAGGCATAGGCCGGGCTTGGTGGCTCACGCCTGTAATCCTAGCACTCTGGGAGGCCGAGGCGGGTGGATTGTTTGATCTCAGGAGTTCAAAACCAGCCTGAGCAAGAGCGAGACCTCGTCTCTACTAAAATATAGAAAGAAATTATATGGACAGCTAAAAATATATAGAGAAAAAATTAGCCGGGCATGGTGGCGCATGCCTGTAGTCCCAGCTACTTGGGAGGCTGAGGCAGAAGGATTGCTTGAGTCCAGGAGTTTGAGGTTGCTGTGAGCTAGGATGATGCCACAGCACTCACTCTAGCCCGGGCAACAGAGTGAGACTCTGTCTCAAAAAAAAAAAAAAAAATGGCTAGGCACAGTGGTTTGCACCTGTAATCTCAGCCACTTGGGAGGCTGAGGTGGGAGGATAGCATGAGGCCAGGACTTCTATGTTGCCTCGGTAACACAAGGCCCTCTCTCTCAA
Source organism: Lemur catta (assembly GCF_020740605.2). Taxonomy (NCBI): domain Eukaryota; kingdom Metazoa; phylum Chordata; class Mammalia; order Primates; family Lemuridae; genus Lemur; species Lemur catta. Next base: position 11,470,571 of record NC_059141.1, on the reverse strand, counting down.
AAAAAAAAAAAAAAAAAAGGTTAAAAATGGAAAACTTTTAAAAGCGAAAACAATTCTTTTTTAAAAAATAGTTGGTCTATGACTTGATAAAGAAGAAAAGAAGAGAGGGGCTTTTTAGGGTAAAGGAAAACATAAAACGAGAATTGTATATATGAAGAAGAATGTGAAATAAAGGGGAAAATTATATGTTCCAATGTTATAAAAATTAGATGATTCTCTAGGAGATAGCTTAGTTCTAGAATTACTTTATTAATCTGTTGTTCATATGCCAGGTTGGAAATAGATTTTTAAAACAAATTATGAAAGCATGATTTGTTCTTTATTGTTCAAATATAGTAATAAAGTTAAGTCTTTCCCTCTTACCCCAAACTCTACATGCTGCTCAAGTATAACTATTACTATATTTCATAGATATTCTTCTGGAAATGTTAACATATATTTCTATACACATATTTTTATAAACATGGTTCATTTATACTATTTTACAATCTGTTTTTTTACTTAACAATTTATCTTGGAGATCTTTCCATATTTTCATATTGACTTACCTTATTTTTTTAAGCTACATACTGTTTAATATATATATGTACATTACCTATCTACTCACCTACATAAAAGCCTTACAGATATGGAAAAAATGAGACCTTGAAACTGAGTAACTTTGATAACAGTGATGCAATTTGTGTCTGAATAAGATATTCTATGTTAGATTTCTTTCTCAAAACTGCAGTAAACACATGATATGGAACATTCATTCTTGAAATCTGTGTATTTCTATATCAATTTGAAGTCAAAGAAGTAATTTTGTAGGGAGTCTATAAGTACCCAAATAACAGGGGCAAAAGCATTATAGCTTGGAATATTTTTCTGACCTAACAGTGGAAATATCAGAATTGAAAAATACACATCTGAAAACCTCCTTGAAAAGCTGGGCACAGGGTGTCAAAACATCTACATAGAAGTGAAAAGTATAGTCACAATATTTTGATGGTAATGTCTAACAATGAGAAACAATGAAATCTCATTGTTGCCTTATAACATTTTTAATGAAAGTCCCAATTTTGCCATATTAAAGTGCTAAAAAGAAAGGATGTTTCTGAGCAATTAATGTCATTTAAAAATTTAGCTATTAAGTTTCCTAATACTTTAACATAGTTTAATATGTACATATATATGTGTGTGTGTATATATGCAGAGCAAGTACTTAGATCATCATCAAGCAATTAATCTCTTAAATATAATACGATTGGCAGGATACACTGACAACTTACAAAATTTATAAAATCACTTTTTTTTTTTTTTAGAGATATGGTCTCCTTCTTGCCCAGGCTGGAGTGCAGTGGCACAATCATAGCTTGTTGTAACCTTGAGCTCCTGGGCTCAAGCGATCCTCCTGCCTCAGCTTCCCAAGTACCTGGGACTACAGGTGCATGCCACCACATCTGGCTAATTTTTAAATTTTTTCATAGAAACAGAGTTTTGCTATGTTGCCCAGGCTGGTCTCAAACTCTTGGCCTCAAGGGGTCCTCCCACCTTGGCCTCCCAAAGTACTGGGATTATAGGTGTGAGCCACTGTGCCTGGCCTAGAAAATCCATTTTTGATTAGTATTAGTGCCAACCCTTTCCATAAGAAATGAAAATTTGTATTATTTGCAAATTATGCATCATGTTAACAATATTCATTTATTAAGAATAATCTGGAGTAACATCAGTAGAAATAAAGAGTAACAAACTCTGGAAATCCTCTCCTTAAAAGCAATGAGAACACTGGCAAAAATTGTCTACATCAACTTTTTCAGAACTCTGGAAAATAAGCAAACATGTGTAACAATCTGGTGAGCATTTATTTAAGAAAAATGACTGACTCTTGGTAAGAACAATGACTTTTGTGGCATTTTAACATACCCTATTCCTGTTTCTCTCTCCCTCCAACTGCATAGGAGCTTTAAAAACTGACAGCCCCTCAATCACAGAAAAGATGGCAGCTTAGCAGCCTCTGGAGGAGGTAGAATGGGGTTAGAGTTCCTCCTCTGCCCCACTCCCAGGTGCTATTATCACTAGATAATAGCTTGACTGGATAAGCCTGACAGTTAAAAACTGCAGGGGAACCCAGACATGGGGGAGGGCCCACACTTTTGTGAGTTTTACCTCTAGGAGCCCTACAAAGTTATTACAATAGATATTGGAGAAAAATTCCCTAATACTTCCAGCAAAAGGAGAAGAAAAGTAGTCACTATGAAATATGCCCAGAGCATTCTCTTATCCTTCATAAGGCCTGCCCTCAAGAGAAACTATTTTACCAGAGCCTAATCCACTGGAGTTTTACCAGAGCCTACCTGACCAGGGGAATGGAAATACCCAACTCCAGGCTGCTCTAGCCTTCCATATGGGGGAAGAAAAAATAACCAACACCAGTCCCTTCCAGCCTCTGAGTTAGGGAAGAGAAATAGGCAACTCCAGTACCTTTCAGACTTCCTGTCTCACCAGAGGGGATAAACTAAGGAACACTTATAAAGGTCACAGCCCAGGGGCACAGGCTCATTAAAAGACTGAGAACTAATCATAAGACTATAGAACACTTCCCTTCTCTCCACATCTTACCACCACATCTACATTAGGGTTTCTGTATAATACCAGGAGATTACATCTGAAAGAACTCCATGTCTCAAACTTTATTTAAGAAGAAGTCCTTAGTAAAACCCACAGGCAACAGAGGAGACAAAAACAAGGACACCAGAAGAAATTTTAGCTTCTGACACATACAGCTATGACAAACAGTAAACACAAACTAATTTCTAGTCAGATTAATCCTATACTAAGGCCTATTTACCTCAGTTCTTTTTACCTAGTACCTTATGTCCAGCTTTGAACAGAAAACTCCAAAGTATATGAAAAGACAAAAACACACAACTTAAAGAGACAGAGAAAACATCACAACCAGACTCAGATTTTGAAATTATCAGACCAGGAATTTAAAGTAACTATGGGCTGTGGCGCAGTGACTCATACCTGTAATCCATTACTTTGGGAAACTGAGACAGGAGGATCACTTGAAGCCAGGAGTTTGAGACCAGCCTAGGCAACATAGGGAGACCCTGTCTCTACAAAAATTAAGAAAAATTAGCCAGCTGTGGTGGCACACACCTGTAGTCCCAGCTACTCAGGAGGCTGAGGTGGGAGGATCACTTGAGCCCAGGAGTTTGAGGCTGCAGTCAGGGAGCTATGATTGTGCCACTGCATTCTAGCCTGGGCTACAGAGCAAGATCCTGTCTCTCAAGAAAAAAAATAAAAATAAATAAACAAATAAAGTAGCCATGGTAATATGCTAAGTGTTCTAATGGAAAAAGTATACAACATGCAAGAACAGATGGGTAACATAAGCAGAGAGATAGAAACTCTAAGAAAGTAGCAAAAAGAAATGCTAGAAATAAAAAATACTGCGTCAGAAATGAAGAATGCCTTTGACGGGCTCATCAATAAGCTGGAAATAACTGAGGAAAGATTAAGTGATCCCAGTGATGTGTCAACAGAAACTTCCTAAACTGAAAAAGAAAAGGAAAAAATGAATGAAAGGAACATAATAACCAAGAACTGTGGGACAATTACAAATGATGTAATAGGAAGGTATAACTGGAATACCAGAAGGAGAAGAAAGACAGGAAGAAACAGAAGAAATATTTGAAATAATAATGACTGAAGATTTTTGAAAACTAATGACAGAAGCCAAACTATAGATCCAGGAAGCTTAGAGAACACCAACCCAGACAAATAGCAAAAAATCTACACCTAGACATATCATATTCAAACTGAAGAAAAACAAAGAAGCTAGGGTAAAAAATGGCCAATAAGCGCACGAAAAGATACTTAACACTATAAGTCATTAGGTAATGCAAATCAAACCCACAGTGAGATATCACTTCATGCCCACTGTCCATAAGACAGACCATAACCGGGGTTGGGGAGAATGTGGAGAAATTAGAAGCATCCCATTGCCAGTGGGAATGTAACATGGTATAACCATTTGGAAAACAGTTTGGCAGCGACTCAAAAAGTTAAACATAGAGTTCCCATATGACCCAGAAATTCCACTGCTATGTATATACCCAAGAGAACTGAAAATATATAGTTCGCACAAAAATTTGTACATGAATGTTCATAGCAGTATTATCCATAATAGTCAAAAAGTAAAAACAACACAAATGCCCATCAATTGGTAAATGGATAGACAAACTATGATATATCCATACAGTGGAATAGTATTTGTCAGGAATAAAGCACTAATACATTCTACAACATGGATAAACTTGTAAATATTATGCTAAGAGAAAGAAGTCACATATTATATGATTCCATTTACATGAAATGTCCAGAATAGGAAAATCCACAGAGACAGAAATTAGATTAGTAGTTGCCAGGAGCTGGGGAAAAGAAGAAATTATTCTTGAGGTGATGAAAATATTCTGAGATTAGATAGTGGTGATAGTTGCACAACTTTGTGAATATGTTAGAAACCACTTAATTGTATACTTTTAAAGAGTGGATTTATGGTATACAAATTAAGCCTTTAAAAATTTTTTTTTCTTTTTTTTTTTTTTTGAGGCAGAGTCCCACTCTGTCACCCTGGCTAGAGTGCTGTGGCATCAGCCTAGCTCACAGCAACCTCAAACTCCTAGGCTCAAGCAATCCTTCTGCCTCAGCTCTCCAAGTAGCTGGGACTACAGGCATGCGCCACCATGCCTGGCTAATTTTTTCTATATATTTTTAGTTGTCCAGCTAATTTCTTTCTATTTTTTAGTAGAGATGGGGTCTCGCTCTTGCTCAGGCTGGTTTCAAACTCCTGAGCTCAAATGATCCGCCCAGCTAGTCCTCCCAAAGTGCTAGGATTACAGGCATGAGCCACCACACCTGGCCTAAAAATTATTTTTAAAAGCATAATCTATGTCATTCAACACTGAGAAATTATTAAGCACCTACCATGTACCAGGCACTATCACACACAGGTGATAAGAGAGATGAATACAATATGGCCCCCACTCAAACAAATCAATCTGTTACCAAAAGTATCAAAAGATAATTGCAATACAGTCTGATGGGGCTGTGATGGTATTAATGCTAGATACAGTAGTGGGATAAAGGAGGCAATGTTTAACTCTCTCTGGTAGAATCAGGGTGTGCTTCCTTGAGGAATGAAATTTCAAGCCTGGTCTCAAAGGATGAATAACAGTCTTCAAAGAGTGTGCAGGGAAAGAAAACTCCAGACACTGAAAAAGCATATGCAAATACATGAAGGCCATAAAAAAATAAATAAAATTAAAAATCAGCTCAATGATGTAGTTTTAGCCATCTCTCTGAAACTGAACCGAGTTTCCTTCCTTGAATTAGGTGTCATCAGACTCACTGTACACAAGATACTGAGGATCAGGTTTCTATGAGTAAAGGTGCGTTTTGCAACTATAAAAAGGGCATAGTCCACTGAAAGAGAGGGGAGCCATACAATCACCACATATATAAACAAACCCTAATAGTAAACACCATAAATAAGAGCATGGCAGTAACTCTTGGAGTATATAATTAACATTATGAATAAGATTAAGTGGGTCTGTGTGCTGAGGTAATGTAAATATCCCCATCAACTCAATCAGACTCAAATAATGACTCCAGCATAACTTATCTGGGTAAATAAAAGCTCTTATTGTTTTCCTATTCCTACAACTAACTAATCAACACTCATTCACAAAGAGAACATAACTATGATTAAATATAAATTCCAGATAGGAAAGATTCATTTTACAACTTGCCCAGATGATTAGACACATAGGCACAGTCTTGTTACCTACCCCCTTCTCTGAGGCAGACTTCATCAATCTGGAAAATGAAGGCAGACCACTGATTGGAGGGCAAACCTGAAAAGAATTAAACACTTAGCATGGCATTCTAAAATACTGTAATTACAGTGCAATTAACCATACTGCATATTAAACGTGCAACTCTGAAATGTGTTCAGACTCCCCAATTATAACTAGTTATTCTTCAAAGAATTTTGCCGCCCACATTGAATTTCTCTAGTGTTTCTTTGTTATAATTCAGGTATGACAGTCACTAATATATCTAAAAGGACAGTTAATAAAAAGTAGACATTCTTTACTGTAAACCTAACACATGCATGCCAGGTAATACCCATCCATTAGCACTAATCATCATGTTTCAGACAGGCAGATCTATTATGCAATTGGACTTTGCCCTCTTTAAAACATATTTAATGGTCAGCTATGAAGAGAAAGTGAGATTGAGGCAAGAGTAAAGGCCTAGGTGGGGTCTAGAAATCTGTATTTGTTCTTAATTTTCCCAACTGGACAAGCAACTTAGCCTCTCTGAATCTCAATTTCCTCATCTGTCAACTGGGGCTTATATCTGTCCAGGATTTGGGTAAGGACCAAAAGTCCTGACAGTACTCTAGAAAAATTGATCATTCTACCCAAATGTAAGATGCTTCTCTATTGTGGGCTCAGATTGTATCCCAAAGGAGTGATCAATGGAAAGAGACAGACAGAGATGTTTGCAGTGACAGTTCAGGCCAGGGATGATATTCAAAATATCTAACCACAGCCCTAACCAATCAGTAAGAAGCCAGTTTTATGCAACAAACTGCAAAGTCTGTTGAGTACAGACCAGTTGAAGATCACCCTAGGTTCAAAGTGGCAAAGAGTTTCAAAAGCAGGGTAGAAAATGGTAGAACTTGTTGGAAAAAAGCCAAAAACCTCATGGAAAAGTTAACCTACCTTTGTGTTAACGGGAAGTAGAGTTTCTACAATAAGGAAGATAGTGGTCATCCTTGAAATCATTTGTTTAATTATTTGTCATCTTTGCCAGATAGAGTCATAAGGGGAAGCAATATGTCTGTCTTAATCATTTCTATATTCCTAACCAGCAAAATGCCTGGTGCAGGAACACAGTAAATGTCTATTGAATATGGGAATGGGTGAATGAACGAACACACAAAGGAATTAATAGACAGCCCACCTCTATTCTGCAATAGCTAGACCAACCCAGAATTCCATGTTCTAGGAACCATAATTTAAGAGAGGTTTAGATAAAGGAGAGGGGCCATAGTTGGGGAAGCTAGGGGCCAATAGCCTAGATACTGATGACTTCATGATGTAATAGGTATCTTATTTTTTTTCTGTATGAAAATATAACATATCAAAATATGTGGGACATAGCTAAGTAATACTGAGAGGAAATTTTATACTGCTAAATGCTTACATTGGAAAATAGGACAGGTCTCAAATCAATAATCTAAACAATCATCTCCAGAAAAGAGAAAAAGAACAAATAATGTGAGTACTGTATACTGAACTATACACTTTAAAAGGGTTAAGATGATAAATGTTATATTTATCACAATTTTTTTAAAAAAGCATGTTACAAGAAACACCATTTCCCAGGATGTAAATTGGTGTTATGCAAAACAGAAAAAGTGTTCCAAAGTAAAATACATTTATGAAACACTGGGCTAAACAAAAAAATAAATAAACAAAATAAAATTGCAAAAAACAAAACAAAACAAAAAATTAAGTCCAAAGCAAGCAGAAGGAAGGGAATAATTAAGATAAGAGCAGAAATAAGTAAAATTTAAAACATGAAAGAAGGGCCAGACATAGTGGCTCACACCTCTGGGAGGCCAAGGTGCAAGGATCACTTAGGGTCAGGAGTTCAAGACCAACCTAAGCAAGAGTGAGACCCCATCTCTACCAAAGTAGAAAAAATTATCCAGGCATGGTGGCACGTGCCTATAGTCCTAGCTACTTGGGAGGCTGAGGTAGGAAGATTGCTTGATCCCAGGAGTTTGAGGTTGCAGTGAGCTATGATGATGCCACTGCACTCTAGACTCTAGCTAGGGCAACAGAGTGAGACTGCCTCAAAATAACAAAACAAACAAACAAAACCCATGGAAATATAGAGAATATCAAGACAGTTGCAGTAATGACTCCTGTAGTCACAGCTACTGGAGCAGCTGAGGCAGAAGGACTGCTTGAGCCTGGGAGTTTGAGGCTGGCCTGGGTGACATAGTGAGAGGAAGGGGAGGGAGGGGAGGGGAGGCAATAAAGAATATCAATGAAAACAGAAGCTTCTTCATTGAAAAAAATCAATAAAATTGATAAACCTCTAGCAAGACTGAGAATGGTAAAGAGATAAAATATATAACTCATCAGTATCAGAAATAATAGAGAGGATATCCCTATAGCCATTAAAAATATAATCAGGGTTTAAACAACTAATAGGTCAAAGAAGAAATCACAATAGTAACTGAAAATACTTTGAGATGAATGGAAAATAAAAATACTACATATAAAAACATAGGGGATGCGGCCAGGCGTGGTGGCTCACGCCTGTAATCCTAGCACTCTGGGAGGCCGAGGCGGGTGGATTTGCTCAAGATCAGGAGTTCGAGACCAGCCTGAGCAAGACTCCGCCTCTACTAAAAATAGAAATAAATTATCTGGACAACTAAAAATATACATATAGAAAAAATTAGCCAGGCATGGTGGCACATGCCTGTAGTCCCAGCTACTTGGGAGGCTGAGGCAGTAGGATCGCTTAAGCCCAGGAGTTTGAGGTTGCTGTGAGCTAGGCTGACGCCACGGCACTCACTCTAGCCCGGGCAACAGAGTGAGATTCTGTCTCAAAAAAAAAAAAAACATAGGGGATGCAGTGAAAGCAGTGCTTAAAGGAAAATTTATAACTGATGGTGCCTACATTTGAAAAACAAATCTTAAATCAATAACCTAACTATATATCTTAATGAATTAGAAAAAGAAGAGCAAACTAAACCTGAAGCTAGCACAAGAAAGGAAATAAAAATATTATGTAGAGATAAATGAAATAGACTAATAGAAAAACAATAGAGAAAATCAATGAAACCAAAAGTTAATTCCTTGAAAATATCAACAAAATTGACAAACTTTGACTAGAATGACTGAGGAAAAAGAGAGAAGACTCAATTAACAACATAAAAAATGAAAGTGGGAACATTATTGCTGAACTTATAGAAATAAAAACGATTATAAGGAAATACAATAAACTATTGTATGCCAAAAAATTAGATACCCAGGATGAAATGAACAAATTCCTAGAAACACACAAACTACCAAAACTGACTCAAGAAGAAACAGAAACTCTCAATAGACCTATAACAAGTAAAGAGATTGAATCAGTAATCACAAATCATCCAACAAATAAAAGCCAAGGATTAGAAATAACTTCACTGACGAATTCTACCAAACATTTAAAGAAAAGTTAACGCTAATCTTTCTCAAACTCTCAAAAAAATAGAAGAGGAGGAAATACATCCTGATTCATTCCATGATGTCAGCATTACCTTGACACCAAGCCAGACAAAGATAACGTAAGACCAATATCCCTTATGAATACAGAACCAAAAAATCATCAACACAATACTAGCATACCAAATCCAGAAGCATATTAAAAGGATTATACACCATGATGAAGTGGATTTATCCCAGGAAGACATGAGTAGCTCAACATATGAAAACAAATCAATATAGTATACCACATTAATAAAATAAAGAGTGGAAAACCACATGATTCTAATTGATGTTGAAAAAAAAATTTGACAAAATCCACCAGTCCCTTTCAGGATAACAACATTCAATATACTAGTGATAAAAGGGAACTTCCTCAACAAGTTAAATGACATTTATGAAAAACCTACAACTAACATCATACTCAATGGTGAAAGACTGAAAGATTTCCTCCTACAATTAGAATAAGACAAGGATGACAGCTTTTACTACTTCTATTCGACACTGCACTGAAAGTCCTAATTACAGAGTAATTAGGCAAGAAAAAGAAATAAAAGTCATTGAAATGGGAAAGGAAGAAGTAAAAGTATCTCCATTCTCAGATGGCATGATCATATATATAGAAAAACCCTAAGGAATCCACAAAGAAAACTATTAGAGATAATAAACAAGTTTATCAAAATGGTATGATACAAAATCAGCATGTGAAAATCCATTGAATTGCTATAAACTAGCAATAAACAATCTAAGAAGAAATAAAGAAAAAATTCCTTTTATAATATTATCAAGAGGAATAAAATACTTAGGAATAAATTTACCCAAGGAGATTTACACTGAAAATGACAAAACATGGCTAAAAGAAATTTAAAAGACCTAAATAAATGAGTAGACATTCCATGTTCATGTATTGGAAGACTTACTATTCTTAAGATGGCACTATTCCCCAAAGCTATCTACATATTCAATGCGATCACTATCAAAATCCCAAGGGCTTTTTTTGCAGAAATAGAGAAACCTATCCTGAAATTCATGTAAAATTCCATGGGACCCCAAATAGCTAAAATAATCTTGAAGAAGAAAAAGCTAGAGGACTCATACTTCCTGATTTCCTAACTTACACCAAAACTATAGTAATTTTTAAAAAGTATGGAACGGGCATAAGAATAAATAGATTAAAGGAATAGAATGGAGAGCCCAGATATGAAGCCATACATCTGACTTTCAACAAGAGTTCTAAGACCATTCAACGGGGAAAGAAAAGTCTTGTCAACAAGGGGTGCTGAAACAACTGATTATCCATATACAAAAGAATTAAGTTGGACCCTTACATCATCCCTTATACCATACATAAAAATTAACTCAAAATGGATCAAACACCTAAATGTAAGAGCTAAAACTACAAAACTCATAGAAAAAAGAATAACGATAATCTTTATAACCTTGGGATTAGAAATTGTTTCATAGATGTAACATCAAAAGTGCAAGCAACAAAAGAAAAAAATAGATAAACTGGATTTAGTCAAAATTAAAATCTTTTGTGCTTCAAAGGATACCATCAAGAGAGTGAAAAGATGACTCACAGAATGGAGGAAAATATTTACAAATCATATATCTGGTAAGTGTCCATTAACTGGGATATATAATATTTTTGTAACTAAACAACAAAAAGACAACTCAATTTTAAAATGGAGAAAAGACTTGAACAGACATTTCTCCAGAGAGGATACACAAATGGCCAACAAACATGAAAAGATGCTCAATGTCATTAGTCATCAGGGAAATTCAAATCAAAACTACAACAAGATACCACTTCATACTCACTAGGATGGCTATTATAAAAATAAATGGAATGTGTTGGCCAGGATGTGGAGAAAACAGAACCCTTACACATTGCTAGTGGGAATGGAAAATGGTGCAGATGGTGTGGAAAACAGTTTGGTGCTTCCTCAAAAAATTAAACATAGAATTACCATATGACCCAGCAATTCCACTCCTAAATATATACCCAAGAAAAATGAAAACAGGTGTTCAAACAAAAATTTGTATAAGAATACTCATAGCAGCACTAGTCACAATAGTCAAAGGGTAGAAACAACCCAAATGTCCCCCAACAAATGAGTGGATAAATAAAATGTGATATACATACAATAGAATATTATTCATCCATAAAAAGGAACGGAGTGTGATACATGCTACAACATGGATGAATCTTGAAAACGTTATGTTGAGTGAAAGAAGCTAGATACAAAGGCCACATAGCGTATGATTTCATTTCTATGAAATATCCAGAGTAGGAAAATTCACACAGGTGCAGATTAGTGATTGCCAGGATCTAAGAGGAGGAGGAAATGTGGTTAGTGGATACGGGGTTTGCTTTGGGGATGAGGAAAATGTTCTGGAACTAGATAATAGCGATGGTTACACAGTCCTGTGAATGTACTAAATGCTACTGAATTTTACACTTAAAATGGCTAAAATGGTAAATTGCATGCTATGTGTATTTTACTATAATATTTTAAAGCCAAAGAAGATAATAAGAGCTTACTGTGAACAACTTTATGTCCGTAAATTCAATACTTTGAGGAAATGAACCAACTCCTCAAATAAGCAAACTACCAAAACTTAACTGAGATGAAATAGACAGCCTGAATAATCCTATAACCATCAAAGAAATGGAATTTGTAGTTAAAAATCTGAAAAAGAAATCTCCAAGTTTGGATAGTTTCAGTAAAAAATTCTACAAAACATATAAGAATTACCACAAATTTAACATGTTATCTTCTAGGAAGTATTATACAAGAGGAAGGAGCACTTATCAACTTATTTTATGAGGCTAGTATTATCCTGATACCAAAACTAAATAAAGATAATACAAAAAAAGAAAATTGTAGACCAAATGAGTATAGATATAACAATCATCAGCAAAATATTAGCAAATTGAATGAAACAATGTATAAAAAGAATTATGCAACATGCCCAAGTAGAATTTATTTTAGGCATGCAAGGCTAGTTCAACATTCAAAAATCAATGTAATGGTCCATCTCCATCTTGCCTCAATGTATTTACACATGGGGTGCCTTCTACCTGAATGAAACAGTCTTCCTCACACCATCCACTTGGCAGTTTTTATTCATCCTTCAGGTCTCTGCTTAAAAGTCACTTTCTCAAACAGGCCTTTATTGAAATCCCCAAATACAATTAAAATTTTTTCCTAAACAAGGACTAAACTAATATAAAAACTACAATATACTTCTCACCATACTCCACAAAAGAAAAAAATTAACAGCAAAAGGGTCCCTTCTAGAGTAAAGAACAGTCCTTTAAATTGAACATATTTAACGTCATGAAAAAGTCTCTGGTGTGCTCATTTTCTCCTTTTCAGCAAGTCTTGCATTGGCGTTAAGGAACCACGAAACTAGAAGCTGGAGAGTCATACATTCTTATTCAATTTTCACTGAACTAGATAAAACAAATGTTTCAATTCAAGGCTGGCCTCAAAAGTAAATGCTCCAACTGTGAGTTTATTGTGGCTACCAAATGGGTGCTATGATATTAAGACCATGCTTGGACTCTATTCACAGGGGTTAGGAGGAAAGGTAGTTTAATCCGAATCTTCATACCCAATCTCAGAGACATTGGCTCTACCCTGCCTCTGAAAACAGAGCTTCTGCCCTCTCCCTAGAAATGTACTTTCACATCTCACTGCCTTCCTCCCCCTCCCTCAGTGACAATCATTATTATCCGAAGCCCCACACAACTACAGTGTTGAGGAGAAAGCCAGCAATCTAACTTTAACCTCACTGACTGTTCTTCCGGCTAAATCAGTTAGCCTTATGAGCTTCTGCAAACAGGGTTTCTGAAGCTGAAGTATGCAAACTGTTGCCTCTCTCTTTTGTTAAAAGGTTTATTTCAAAAGTTTCCCTGATTACTTTTCTTATTCATTTACACCTCTCCCAGAGCTTGCTTCTCCTTGGTTTCTGCAGATATCAGCACATGCTTATCATCTCACTTTAAGCAAGGTGGGCTAACGGACAGCATCCATCAAACAGCTCTCCACAGCCTCTTAGGAAAAGGAAAATCAGGAATAACACAGAAAAAGATTACATACAAGATTGTATGTCCAACTAATTAACAGGACCTACAGAGGCTTTGCTTACTTTTGAAAAACATTACTCCTTGGGAAATAGGCTTGGGATTTTCCCTCACCAGTCCTAGAAATGTATCACCTTAATTTCTATAGCAGGCATTCATTCATTCATTCATCTTTCCATTAATTCAACAAATATTTATTTACAGAGTACTTATTATACAGCAATGAACAGCATAGACAAAGTCTCTTGTCCCGCCTTGGGGAGAAAGAGAGACAAATTAACCAAGAAACAGTAAGTGCTTTGCAGAGAATTAAAAATGGGACATGTGATAGTAACTATGTGACTACATTAGACTGTGTGGTCAGAAAACACCTTTCTGAGGATGTTATTTACACTTAAGTCTAAATGACAAGGGGCCAACTAGGTATAAAGATGCAGGACAATATTCTAAGGACAATGAATAGTTATTACAAAAGCCCTAAAAAAGGAACAAGCGTATTATCTGTACTCTATACTACTTTATTTTCATGTTTCCACTATTAATATTTTCTGAAAATCCAACTGAATTTTCTAAGGCCTGGATGCCAGAGCAAACGCCTATCACATAGCAATTCTTACAACGCTAAGAAACAGCATACCACGGTATGCTGGAAAAAACATGGGACTTAAAAGACTTCGTTCGTTCAACTCACGTTTACTGAGTATTTGTCTCATGCCAGACACTATTCTTGATGCTAAGACTACAACCCTTAATAAGACAGAAGATAGCAAATAAAAAGGCAATTACAAATCTCTGGAATAAATTCTACAAATGGAGACAGAACCGGATACCTGCAGGTACCCTAGTCACCCAGAGAACAGGCACCTCCCTCAGGCTTGGGGAGTGAGGGAAGACTTCCTCAAAGTGTTATTTAATCAAATATATAAAAAGTAGGGCTAGGCCAGGCGCGGTGGCTCACGCCTATAATCTTAGCACTCTGGGAGGCCGAGGCAGGTGGATTGCTCGAGGTCAGGAGTTCGAGACCAGCCTGAGCAAGAGCGAGACCCCGTCTCTACTAAAAAAAATAGAAAGAAATTATCTGGCCAACTAAAATATATATATAGAAAAAATTAGCCAGGCATGGTGGCGCATGCCTGTAGTCCCAGCTACTGGGGAGGGTGAGGCAGTTAGGATCGCTTAAGCCCAGGAGTTTGAGGTTGCTGTGAGCTAGGCTGATGCCACGGCACTCACTCTAGCCCGGGCAACAGAGCGAGACTCTGTCTCAAAAAAAAAAAAAGAAAAAAGAAAGTAGGACTTACATCAGTTAGGAAAGGGTTGGGAGAGGAAGTAAAAGAGCATTCCAAGTAGAAGGAGCAGCATATGCATATGCCCGACGTAAGAAAGAACATGGAACCCATTAGGGGAACATATGGCTGGAGCACGCAGTATCAGGAGAGAAAGAGAAAAAGGCGGATGAAAATATTAGCAAGCAGTAGGTTTTGAAGGCCTTGTAAGTTATAATTTATCCTGAAAATAATGAGCTGTCTTCTCTCCTTACATGTTAGAAAGATCCCTGGCTGTAATGGAAGGACTATTTGGAGGAGTCAGGACTACAAATGGCAAACGTT